>NC_041010.1:4905000-7801335 GCF_004193775.1 Glycine soja
AATAATTCTATTTCCTCCGCATACGTATTGTCTCTCTTTTTTCCCTCTGTTTTTTTATAATTTCCTCTACAAAACCAACAATTGGTATCGAGAGCCTTATTCTTATGGGACCTGTACCATGGAAGGTGAAGTAAGTTTTTCCCACATAACTCTTCTAATCTTTGATGGAGAGAATTATGATCTTTGGGAAGTGAAAATGCAATCCTACATGGAGTCTTTGGATTTGTGGGATGTTGTGGAAGAGGATTATGAAATATATCCGCTGCCTGAAAATCCCACCATGATCCAAATTAAAAATCACAAGGAAAGAAAGATGAAGAAGGCAAAGGCGAGGTCATGTTTGTTCACTGGTGTTTCACAAATGATATTCATCAGAATCATGACTTTTAAATCACCCAAAGCAATTTGGGATTATCTAAAAGACGAATACGCTGGAGATGACAGAATACGAAGCATGCAAGTGCTGAATTTAAGGAGGGAATTTGAGCTTCAAAGGATGGAAGAGTCAGAGACAATCAAAGAATATTCAAACAAATTGTTGGGTATTGCCAACAAGATAAAGTTGTTGGGAAGTGATTTTGCTTATTCGAGAATTGTAGAGAAAATTTTGGTAACGGTTGGAGAGGTATAAAGCATCTATAGCTTCATTGGAGAACACAAAGGATCTGTTGAAAATCACATTGGCAGAAGTGCTACATGCCCTGCAAGCTCAAGAGCAGCGAAGATTGATGAGGCAAGATCGTGTTGTCGAAGGTGCTTTGCCCGCCAAACATCATGAAGTTGATGAAAGCAAAAAGGATTTTTTCAAGAAGAATCAACTAGCAAGCAGCGAAAATAGTGCAAACAACCAAAACAAAGGTAAGGATAAAAAGAAAAATTATCCACCTTGTCAGCATTGTGGCAAAAAAGGTCATGCACCTTTCAGATGTTGGAGGAGACCAGATGCAAAATGTAACAAGTGCAACCAGATAGGGCATGAAGCGATGATTTGCCCCAACAAAAATCACCATAATGAGGGAGCTCAGATTGCTAATCAAGAAGAGGAGGACCAACTGTTTGTGGCCACATGCTTCTTGAGTAGTGAATCAAGTGAAAGTTGGTTGATTGATAGTGGTTGTACGAACCACATGACATATGATAAGACTTTATTCAAGGATTTGAAGCCAACTAATGTCTCAAAGGTCAGAATTGGGAATGGTGACTATATTCCAGTAAAAGGAAAATGAACTGTTGCAATTTCAACGTGTTCAGGTATCAAATTAATATCAGATGTTCTTTATGTACCTAACATTGACCAAAACTTGCTAAGTGTAGGTCAGTTAATTAAAAAGGGATTTAAAGTGTCATTTGAACATCAACATTGCTTTATCTATGACATTGCTGGCCGAGAAGTTCTAATGGTTAAAATGAAAGGTAAAAGCTTTTCATTTGATCCAGCAGAGGAGGAGCATACAACCTATTTCACTCAAGTCACACCCACGGAACTCTGGTACAAGAGACTTGCTCATTGCCATCTTGAAAGAATGTTAAACATGAAAAAAAGGAAATATGCAAAAGAAAATTTGAAGAAGTTTCAAATGGAGGAATGCAAATCTGTTAGCACACCAATGAATCAAAAGGAGAAGTTCAGCAAGAAAAAAGGTGTTGATAACATTGATGAAGGATATTATGGGAGCTTGATTGGGTGTCTAATGTATCTCACTACAACAAGGCCAAACATTCTATTTGCTCAAAAGAACAAAACTAGAATTTTTGTTGAGAATCAAGTAGCCATTGCTATTGCAAACAATCCCGTGTGTCATGGGAAAACTAAACATTTCAACATCAAGGTTTATTATTTGATAAAGATGCAACAAAGTGGAGAAGTGAACTTAATTTACTGCAAATCTAAAGATCAACTGGCTGACATGTTTACAAAGTCACTACCTATCAACAAACTTGAACTCTTAAGACAATGAATTGAAGTTTGCAGTTCCAAAAGCAAGGAGGAGTGTTGAAGATATACTTTTGTAACTGCATAATATTTTATTTTTTCAATTTTTACAATAGGATTTAGTAAATAAGTTGGTTTCCTATATTTTAGGAGTAAGTCAATTTTAATGGATTAGCTTAGTCAATAAGTAGTTCCTATCTTTGAGGAGCAAGTTAGTTTTAATATTCTGTTTTGCTAATATCTTATTATCTAATTAGTTTATCTTTTATTATTTATTGTATCGCTGCTGAGAACAATTTGAATTAGAAAAGAATAATTTTATTTCCTCCGCATACGTATTATCTCTCTTCTCTCCCTCTATTTTTTATCATTTTCTCCACAAAATCAACAAGCTACACTGCTTGGCAGAAGCAAGAAAAACAATGATCAATGCATTAACCACCATGTCAGTCAAAAGCAACAAATGCTTAAATATCAAGAGAAAAAGCTACACATGAGGCTTAACCTTTCAAAACAGAAGCAAAACAAGTCAATTTCAATTCTTCGCCACCCAAAGCAGAAGCTCACATCATTAATGCTTAACCAATAAATGTAGAAGCAAATATCAAATACAATCCATGCCTGCTAGATTCTTTTTCTTTTTTTGTGTGTAAACCAGGGTATCTCTCGACCTAAAACCAAGGACTAATCCCCTAAGGTATGAAATCCATTTAAGGGGTAAATCTCTCTCAACAAATATTTTTCCACAAGCACCAGTCAGGCATCACATGCTTAAGGGACAAGGTTATCTACTAACCATGTCAGATCATGTGGGTATGTTTGTTGGATTCTAGTACCAACACAAAATCCTCCATGTACAGAAGCTCCATCACCACCACACAACTCACCACTATTGACAGAATCCACGTGGTAACAATAACAATGAGGTACTTCATCACTTATGTTCAAGAACCAATCCATCCAAGCAAAGCATTTCATTAGTCTGATTCTCAGATCAACCCATGCCACTCAAAATGGTTAAAATAGAACTCAACAATGTTATAATCCCAGTAACAGCAAAAAACTAGCAGCAACCAGCAAGAAGCCAACAAAGGGTACCAAACCCAAAACACAATAACTAAAATCTTTATATGTTGAATCACTGATACAGAGATTGAAGCTTTTCCCTTTCAACTCGTGCTGAGAGCTTCAAATCAATACCACAATGACATCATTAAGGTCTCTAAGCTTCTAGTACTCATGAACATCGAGATGATTCGCCACCAAAAGTAGAGCATTCGGAAGCTGTTATGATACGAGTGGAAGGAGTTTCTTGGAGACGATGCCACTACCGAGGACAACCACTTGGGAATCTATCACCACAATGCGTATCATTTGCAACTCAAACCAGCACCCAAAAGAGTTTAGTGGTTTAGTGGTGGAGGTACCAACGTAGATTGGATGTTCAGCGCTATTCTTGCTTCAGGCCTTCAGCTAGCCTTTGTTTTAAAAAAATAGATCCAATCAAACCAGCATATATTGAGCTAATTTGATAAATCATAAATCATTGCATTCTTCTAACTCTTTATTCATTTTAAATTTCTTTTTGTTAGTAAGATTTATGTTTAGTATATCAATTTCTTATTATAGTCTATGTTGGCTTGTAATTTTCAAGTGCCACTGACCATATTTTGTAAGTGTCGCATGTAGTGTCCAATGATTGAAAGATGGATATTATATATATAGTCATATTATGTAAAACATATTATATATATATATATATATATATATATATATATATATATATATATAACATATTTTATCATGTGATCGATCTGCAAAGATCATCATCAACTAAATGCAAGAGCAATGAACCACGTCCTTCTCCTTTTTTAATGGTAGGTAATGATAGATGACGAGAGATAACAAAATCTGTGTGAAATTATGTGTAATTATTATATTAATTATCTCATATTATTAGCCCGTGATAATGTAAATCAAGTTGATTTTAGTCTAAGCTTAATTTAAGAGTTTTATTTGGAGAATCAATTTGTATAGCTGAATCTTAGAGATTTTGTTGTATCTCTCTTATATATATTTATGCCTTAGCAAAGCATGAAGGACAAAACAGAATTATTCTGTTATAAAATTCTTTATGATATCAGATTCTATCCTAAATGAATTCATATGATTGTCACGTTTTAGGCAGGTAGCCTTGATGAGCGAAGGGAGGTGGGGTGAAAGTCCCACGTGCCGGAAGAGCCATGAGAAAAAAATGTGGCATGTTGAAATCCCACATCGAGAAGATAGTGTCGAGATAAACTATATAAGTGGGGAGTAATCCTCATCTTACGAGCCGATTTTGTACTGCCGAGATAAAAGAAGCTTTTTCAATGAAGTTGTATAATTAAATAATTTAAATTATAATAAAAAATTAATAATAATACAAATATTATTTAAAATCATTAATTGATAATTATGAATTATTATAATTGTTAAAAAATTATAGAGTATTAGAAGACAAATTTTGTATTAAAAGTGACTCTATTATATTGTAGATAAGGTCAAAGCTGTTATTGTGAGGTTCGTATATATTGTTAGGAAGTTATAAATTTATTATCTCATTAAGTAATTTTACTATGAAAAAAGTGACTCTATTGTAGTTAAGGTCAAAACAGTTCATTTAGGAAATATAAATTTATTATCTTATTAAGTAATTTTACTATAAACGAAACGTTTATAGAAAATGGGAACAAAAAGAAAATTCAAAGACTTAAAAACATTTTCCAGTCATTTTATTATCTATCTTCTTTTTTAAAATCTTTATTTTTATTTGTTTAAAATTTGACTAAATATTTTTCCAATATTTCTCTCCATTTGATTTATTACTATTGTCAAAATGTGCATGACTTTAAAAACATTGAATTATGTAATAGTTTTTGGATTCATTATTCAAATAATTACTAAAAATATTTATATTATTAAAAAAATAATGAATTCAGTTATCATAGTAAAGTCAATTCAATATTCAACATAATTTTGTTCGGTAATATTTAATTATTTATCTTTTTTTAACAAAAATATATTGACGAAAATATCTTTTAAGTAACATCATTTAAATATGTCTTTAGTTACTCAAATTTGAGATATTATTAATTTTTATCCCGAATTAAAAATTGTTTCTTTCAGTCCCTCATTCAAATGTGATAACTAATACCATAAGAAAGGAAGATCAGAATGAAAATGGAAGAGCTAGAAAAAAAAATTATTTAGGTTGCTCCTCATTTTATATCAAATGTTGTTTTGGCGTATGTAAGTTCTGTGCCATTTTCACGCGGTTTCTAGTTGTTTCTAACTTTCTGGGGGGCTTTGCCTGTTCCATTACCAAAAAAAAAATATCTAGTATTTTTTTTTAAACCATAACCCACATGAATATCCAATTCATAAGATACATATAAAATAATAATTATAAAATCAAATACTATAAATATTATACCTAAAAACAATCAACATAAAGTAATTATTCATGCACTTCTAACAAATATTTATTAAAATTTAATAATAAATTCAATTATCATAATATATTCAATTCAAATAATCAATATAATTTTGTTTATAATATTTACATTTCTAACAAAAATATTATGAAATAAATAATTATATTCTAGTTTAACAAAAATATTTTAAAATAATACCAAAATTCTATTTGACATTCAAATAGTACATAAAGTAAGTATTAATAAAAAAATATAAAAATACAATTAAATAAATATTACTCATATATTATTTCTTATGGCGATTGGCAAGAACATTTTTTATCAAAGTAAAAAAGATAGTAATAAAATAAATTCATAAAAGGTTATATATATATATATATATATATATATATATATATATATATATATATATATATATATATATATATTGTTTCTGTCCTATTTATAAAACTCGAATTGAAAGTAGTTTTAATTCTTTTATTAGATTTCAGTCATAATGTTCTTTTCTATTAATTATTTGATTTGTTTAACGAGTATTCTAAGGGCATTAGTTAATAAATAAAAAATAAAAAAATTAAGGAGAGAACAATTTTGCCTAATAAAAAACTTTCTATTTTTAATTTCTCAACGAGTGTTCTTAGGTTACTGATATTAACATTTACCTAATCATTTTGAGATTAAAGTATTTAAATTAAAAGAAAAATTGTAATGAGAAATAATTAGAGGAGAGAGTATTAATGATAATGATAATTTTAAAAAATATATATTTAAAACAAAATTTATTAGTATCAACTAAATTAATCAATTTTCTTAAATCTGATCATTTTGCATGGATAATGATCAGTTACACATATCCTATTTTGGTGGATGGAAGAGATAGATAAAATAAATAAAAATGTAAAAGATAGAAAGAATGTCTTAAAAAAAATTAGGCAAAAAATATTTTTTTCAAGACTTTACTTGTTACTTGACCTGGATCCAACATCTAATTTAGTTGTCATCCGTTTGTTATTGCTGGAAAAACAAAAAGAGAATCTCCTCCAATTAACCACTCCCTTTCATCGGTACATACGCTGGTAAATTTTTTGCCTGGGAGACTGGCGACACATTCAGAATTGCATAGTTTGTCATCACAGCCTAATAAAAATGGTATAACTTCGACACACATATTGTAATTATAGTAGGGTGGGTAAGTGGGCTGGCCCGCTCCGCGTAAGGTCCGCTCGCATAAGTCCGCATTGGCAGCGGACCGGGTCAGTTCGCTCTGCTTCTTACACGGACCAAATAAATTGATCCGTCCCCGCCCCACAGACCCCGCGGGTCAAACAGACTGGTCCGCGGGCCTAGTTTTAAAAGAATTTCAATTTTAATAAAAATACAATACAATCAAATTAAGTTCAATACAAATGTAAATAAAATCTCAATAATTAGTCAATTACATCAATAAAATAAATAATGTCTTAACAAAAGAAAATTCAAGCAATAAATTTAAAATATGAAATTTAAACATCTCTAACATAAAAACAAATTCTAGAGAGAAAAGATATGTACTTTGCATGGTGGTTTGTCGCATGACTGCGTGAGTGTGAGTCGTGTTTTGTTTTCCTTGTGAGAGGGAAAGAGTAGTATGACTTGCGCGCATGTCTGAGTGCGTGGGGGAGAAAAACCGCAGAAAGATATTATGTGAGTTATTTTTTATAATAAAAATATATTGAAATATCTTTAAAAATATTTATTTAACAATTATTTTTAGCTTAAATGATAAGAATTGATATTTTTATTATTTATGGCTTGCAGATATGAAAAAGATATATTAAAAGAAAAAAGATCAACAAAATATCAAAAAATGAATATTTTTAGCATGTTATCACTTATCTTTTTTATCTTAATCTTTTATCTTTTATTTTTCTTATCTTATCATTTTTTATCTTTATCATCTTTTAATTTAAATCTTTTATTTTTATCTTTAAATCTTTATCTTATCTAATATATTTCTTGATCTGTTATTTAAAAGAAAAGTTTAAAAGTGAAAAAGAGAAAATCAAACCTAATATAATTGGATGAGGGTCATACAAATCAAACCCGCATGCGGGCCAAACCCGCATAGTCCGCGGGTTAAGCGGGGCGGGCCAAAAAATATGACATAACCATGGACCGTTTAAAAAAATTAGTCCGTAACCTGCACAGACCGCGGGCCCCGCGGGTCAATTCATGGACCTGAGTCCATTTACCCACCCTAAATTATAACAAAAAGTACAACTATTATTGGCCCCAACACCATTTTTATTGCGCTCACAAATCCCCTGACCATTTTTATGAATTTTAGAGCACTTGGACTGACAATCATCTTCGAGTTCGCAAACCCCCAAATCTTTCTTACAATTGTTATCACCAACCACCGTAGTCATTAGAATTCCTGTTGTTAGCCATGATGCAACAACATATTAGAAATTAGAATTAAAAAACTATCACTATATATATGTGGTATCAGTATATGTATTAGCTATGGTTCTACATAATTAAGGACAGTGGTTTTATACTTATAGGCACTATCCTTGAATGGTAGCGTGTTTCAAAAATACCTATTGTGAATACCAGGAGGAGAATGACAAATAAGGAGCAACGCTTGGCCATGGTCGCTGCAATTGTTTTGGAATATTTGATCTCTTCCTTTTTAGTCTGTAAATCTCTCTCTGCTGTTGGCTCAAAACATCAACTTTAAATACTAGTTGATCTGATTTTGTCACTTAAATATCAAGAGCCCTCTGATAAAAAACTTCAAAGTTTATAATAGTCCGTATATTTGATTTTATCTTCACTTCAACATTTTTAGGTATTAGATCAAAAACATTTTAAACAGTTTAAAATATAGAAAATGTTAATAAGATAAGTGATAATATAATAATATTAATTTAAAATTAAAATTTTATTTTAAAAAATACTTTAGAATATTTACTTTTGATCATTATTAATTCTATAATTATTTAGTATATCACATTTAATAAATGTATTAGAATACTAATAGATAAGTAATAATGTAATATTAATTTATATATATATATATATATATATAATTAAATTTTACTTAAAGTTGTTAGAGCCATTGGCTCTAAACATTAACTTTAAAATAGTAGTTGATCTAATCTTGTCACTTGAATCATTGTTAGATCAAAACTTAAGATTTATAATAGTCATTTATTTGATTTTATCTTTATTTTAACATTTTGAGTCGTCCGATTGAAAATATTTTGAGCAGTTTAAAATCTAGAGAATATTAATATGATAAATGATAATATAATATTAATTTAAAATTAAAACTTATTTTGAAAAATACTTTATAATATTTACTTTTGATGATTATTAATTCTGTAATTATTCAGTATTTCACATTTAATAAATGTATTAGAATATTAATATGATAAGTAATAATATAATATTAATTTATATATACAATTAAATTTTACTTAAAGTTGTTAGAGCCATTGGCTCCAAACATTAACCTTAAAATAGTGGTTCACGTTATGTCACTTAAATTATTGAGAGTTGTCGGATCAAACTTTAAATTTTACAATAGTTATTTATTTGATTTTATCTTTACTTCAATATTTAAAAGGTTAGATTTAAAATATTTTGAGCAGTTTACAATTTAGAGAATATTAAATAGATAAGAGATAATGTAATATTAAATTATAATTAAAATTTTATTTTGAAAAATGCTTTAGAATATTTACATTTGATCATTATTAATTCTATAATTATTTAGTATATCACATTTAATAAATGTATTAGAATATTAATTTTTAATAATTCTTAAGTTTACATATATTTAGAATATTAAATTTAATATATATATATATATATATATATATACATATCAATAATTTATGCACATATATATTATTTTGCTTCTTAATAATCTATATTATATTATCTATTTCAGCAATTTAAAATCTAGAGAAAATTAATACCATAAGCTTTAAAATTTTATTTTAAAAATCATAATTTTCCTTCCAATAATAATTAATAATTAATAATTTTATAAATATTTGACATATTAAATTTAATATATTTATTTTTTACCACAGAATTTAATACATGGATTAAAATATTTAATTTTAATAATTATCAATTGGTTTAAATATGTTTTAAATCTCTAATAAATATTCAAATTTGTATTTAATCCATAATAAAATTTTATTTTGCGATAAATATCTAATTAAACAATAATTTTATTTTTGATCTTTGACACTTTTTTTAGTCCCTAATAAATTAACAAACTTTATATTTGCTGCATGATAAATATTTTACATTTATTATTAGTACATACTAAAATAGAATTTGTTAATTTATTAGGAAATAAACACAAAATTTTAAAATCTATTAGGGACTAAAATAAAATATGAAGGATAAAAAAATAAAGTGTTGTTTTATTAGTAATGGAAAGCAAAGCAAAAATTTAACAAGGAACAAACACAAAAATTAAACATTTATTAAGGATCAAAAGCATATTTAAGCATATTTAAATTTAGACATACTTCAATGTTTATTGAAACTTTAAAAAATATTGGACAATAAATGTGGTTTCAAGATCTAAGAAAGAGAGGAAGATTTTTTGTTGTTGTGTTGTTGTTGCTGAGGGTTCAGATAATGGCTTGTGGTGGGCTCTTGGTGGGTTTCGTAGTGGCTTGCAATCTTTTTCGTTGTGCTTTGTGGTGGGTTTGTGATGAGTTTCATGGTGGTTCACAGTGGTATAGGGTGGGTTTGCGGTGTTTTTTGGTGAGGGATCTAAAATGTGAACCCTTCATTTAAAACAAAATTGCATTCTAATTTTTGAATTCTTTTCAAAGTCTGAACCCTTATTCGTTTATAAGGTGTATCACAATAGAGATCTAGATTGAAAATGGAGACTTACTTTCGATCTAAAACAATTTTGTGTTCTGTTTTGTTTTGGTTTCTTGCATCTAAAATTGTTTTTGTTTTCTTTGGAGGTGGTCGAGGAATATGAAGATGTAGTGTATTTGAAAGTGGTGGAGGCTTCACTGCCATTGTTAGCTTTGGTATCACTGCAGCATTGACGACGACAGTGACAAAAGTATCAAGTGAGAGAGGTAGGTTGCAATGGAGTTCAGAGTGAGAACTGAGAAAGTGGGATAGGATTTAAAACTTTTTAAAAGCTTCAGCAAACATTTATAGGCAGTTTGTAACCACCACAAAGCAAATTGACAGAAATAAAAACAAAATAACAAAGATAGTCACACCTCATCCTTTAACGGTGTAAATAGACAGCAAGGACTAAAACTTTAACAATACTTTGATCAGTTAAAATTTTGTTTATGAACTAAAATTTAAAATTTGAAAAAGTTTAAGACTAAAAATTTAGTTAAAATTTGGACTATGTTCATTAAAAGCCTATTTGAAACCGCAAGTAAAGTGTGTTTAAAATGGAATGTTATAAATTAATAAATTGAGTTAATATAATTGTTACAATTTGCCTTAAGAGTCTCTTTCGAACCGCCTTCATGTTATCCTTTAAATGCATTGCTTCTTTGCCTTTTTGTCTTGTTCTAAATTCTTTAAATTCTAAACTTATTTCATCATGTATTTACGGTTATTTTAATTTTCATTTTCATTTTCATTATCGATGCAAAATAATTTTACATAGTTATGTGATAAAAAATTATTGTTAATATGACTTTTAAGATAAATATTAAAATAATTTTACATGGTTATTTAATGAAAAATAGAAGTTAAATACAGTTAATAAAAAATTTATAGAATAAAAAATTAATAATATAAAAATAGTGAGAAGTTAATGCAACTTAAAAGAAAAATGAAAACTCTAAGAAATAGTTTAAAGATAAAATTGTTCAATGAAAGTGAAGAGTGATTAGTGGATAGTTACTTAAATTTGGTTAGTGAGTTAGTTTTATTCTACATAATTAAAGAAGATTAATTATTATTACTAATTTAATATTATTAAGAATAAGAATAAAATGATCTTAAGATGTAGATAAAAAAAAGTTCCACAAAGTTGTATTCCTTTATATTGATATAGACAAGAGTTTAATGCTTAGTCTAAAATAATTTTTAAATTATTTTAAAAATCAATAAATTTATCTTATATAATAAATTATATTAGATAATCCTATTAATTTTACAATGTTATTTTTAAACAGTGTATAACTATTTTTTTCTTTAAATAATACCAAAATCCTATTTGACTATTCAATAGAACCTAAAGTAAGTATTATTAAAAAATATAAAAAGTACAACTAAATAAATATTATTCAAATATTATTTTATTAGGATCGGCAAGAACAACTGTTTATAAGAATAAAAAAGATAGCAAGAAAACAAAATGGTAGAAGGATATATAAACCTATTTATAAGAATCAAATAAAATTGATACTTAATTCTTGTTATAAAATGTAATTAATAATAATATTATGGTATTTTCTTCGGCGAAACATACTAATTAACATTGGTACTGACAGTGACAATTAGTATAGGGCTGTCCAAAGCTAACACAATATCCAGTAGCTCCTTTCCCAGGGTACTTGGCAACACACTCAGAAGTGCATGAAATGTCAGTGCAACCTAATAGTTGATCAGACAAAACCACGTCACATATTTTGCAATCAAAGTTACACATGCAATGATTATTGTTCTCGCAAATTCCCTGACCACCTTCATGAATTTTAGAGCACTTCGCGTTACAACCATTTTTTGCTGGGCAAACCCCCAAATCTGTCTTACACCTATCACCAACCACCGTAGCCATCAGATCTCCTGCATGTGACAACAACAACCATTATCATGATCATGATCATGATCGATGCAACATATATATTACAAACTAGTATATTATTATTATATCAATAAGTCCTAACTAGTTCTACATTATTATAAGCACATTGCATGTTGGATGGTGATTTTAAATCACATGAAATGCACCAATGCATCTCATTGGAAATGTGCATTAAACCCGCAACAGAGCCTTAACACGGTTCTTTTCCCACTTGTTTTGTAAAAATAAAATAAAATCTAGATTTCAATCTTTTAATTTGAACTTCGAAATGTCAATGGTCAAATGTGTTAGGCCTTATGGGATGCTAAGGTACCAAATCATAAAATGAAATATGTTATAGATTATAGATTAAAGATGTGCCAATAATTAAAATAATTGTAAAATTATTTTTTTACATTAAGTGCAAACATATAATAATTTTCCATCATAACAGCCACAGTTCTCATGGCAGAAGCCCCAATACCTGCCACCACAATGGCCGCAACTGCAATCTCAATTTCAAACCATGCAAGTTATTATAACTTATAATAAGCAGTATCGTTAAATGGTAGCGTGTTACAAAATTACCTAATGTTAATGAGAGGAGGAGAATGGCATATAGAGAGCAAATGTTCTTGGCCATGGTCGCTGCAATCGTTTTGGTTAATATATGTTTGATCTTTCTGTAGGAGGTTGTTCATGACAAAGAAGTTTTTCAGCTGAAGTTATATAGTGGTGATGGTTTGTTCATTAGTACCTGCGCATTTAATTCTATTCTAATAGTTGCACTTTGGATTATTTGAATATAATACCAAAATTCTGTTTCATTATTAATATTCAAACAGTACCTAAGTAAGTATTATTAAAAAAAATAAAAATACAATTGTATAAATATTAATAATATAGTATTTTTAAGAGGATTGGCAAGTACAATTTATTATCTAAGTAAAAAAGATAGTAATAAAACAAATTCATAGATGGTTTGTTCTTTAGCACCGTGAAAGTGTGCTTAAAATGGACAGTTATAAATGATAGATTTAATTCAATTCTAATTGTTACTCTTTGGATTATTTTCTTTAATAACCTGTTTGAAACCGCATCGGATATCCCTTGATGCCTTTTTTTTTTTTTACTGAATATCCCTTAAGTTGCAAGTTGTAACTTTATATTAAAGATTGTTGTATGTTTATATCTTTTGAACGCATTACACACATGCATTAAAATTTCGAAACATGTTGATAGAGATATGGTTGAAACTCAAAATTACTTATTAATAATTTCACTGCAATTGGTCCACATATTCTATCTGTTTGATTCATATGATAAATGATCCCATAAATTTTAACAATAATAAAGAGTTTTAGAAAAGACGGTTGAAGAAAGTGTTACTAATAAACTTTGGTTCTGTCTTTTACATTTTCTTAATTGTTAGAAATAACAGTTAGTACTCTTTTCTAACTCTTCTAATTATTTGTCATCAAAATTTCTCTTTTTATTGGAGATATTTTAGTTTAAAAATAATTACTTTACAAAAAAATCAAACATATAAAAAAAGTCAAACATTACTTTAAATTCATGTTTTTTTAAAACTATTTTAGTTTGAGTCTTATAATTAGGACCGAAGGGCCTCTATAAATAACTTTGTATTAATTTATTTTATAATTATATCTTTTTTTACTTAGATAAAAAATTGTTCTTGTCAACCCTCATAAAATAATATTTGAATAATATTTATTTAATTGTATTTTTTATTTTTTTAAAATAAAAATTACTTATGTACTATTTGAATTTGAATAGTCATATAGAATTTTGATATTATTTGAATAGTCAAACTAGAATATAATTATTTCTTTCAATATAATTTTGTTAAAAAAACATAAATAGTCAAATATTATAAACAGAAATATTGATTATTTTAATTTACTTGACTATGATAATTGAAATTATTATTAAACTTTAATAAAAAAAAAATTAAATCTATAGGAATAATTACTCTATAAACTAATGTATATACCTTAACTAATTCAATACTTTATGTTGATTGTTTTTAGGTATAGTGTTTGTAGTATTTAAATTTTAAATTAGTATTTTATATGTATCTGATGAATTGAATATCCTTGTGAATTGTGGGTTAAATAATCACTAGACATTTTAAGTATGTTAAAAGTCATGCATATATTGAAAAATATTCAATTTTTACTCCGGTTGCCAGATACTGCGCGTCCGACGCCGATCGGTTCACCCCATTGACGTAGTGTATAGATCTAGGAAAACCTAGTTGCACAAAGAACATGAAATTGAAATTACGAATCTGAAATTCAAGTGCGAATGGAGAACTCGGGATGTTTGGATCTGATATTCCAGAGTGTGAAGAACCTCTCTCTCCCCGTTATAAACCGACATAAATGTTTAAAAGCAATTAACTACTTTAGCCAAGTAATTTCTGACGGTGTTAACAGTCGGAAATTAACCGCCAAAAAACAAAAATAACAACAAATCCACTTTCCGAAAAACTTTAATTAATTTGAGGAACTAAAAACAAAAGCTTTAAATAATTGAAAAGCAAACGACATATTTTTGTTCCTATTTCGATTATCTAGTAAAGTCAATTCAAATGATCAATATAATTTTGTTTATAATATTTGACTATTTATATTTTTAACAAAAATATATTGAAATAAACAAGAGTTTAATATCAATGTATAATTTTACATTTTTATTTAATTATAAATCATTATTTTAATTACTTTGACATAATTATTTTAAAAAGTAATAAATTTATCATGTTCTTTGAATTTTTTTTTAGTGTTATTTCTAAACCGTGTATAACCATTTTTTTCTTTAAATAATACGGCAATCCTATTTGACTATTCAATAGTACCTAAAGTAAGTATTATTAAACAAATATAAAAAGTGCAACTAAATAAATATTATTCAAATATTATTTTATTAGGATCGGCAAGAACAACTGTTCATCTAAATAAAAAAGACAGCAAGAAAACAAAATCCTAGAAGGTTATATAAACCTATTTAAAAGAATCAAGTGAAAAGGGATACTTAATTCTTTTTATAAAATTTATAACATAATAATATTATTTAATTTTCTTCGTCGAAAAACACTAATTAACATTGGTACTGACAGTGACAATTAGTATAGGGCTCTCCAAAGCCAACACAATATCCAGTAGCTTCTTTCCCAGGGTACTTGGCAGCACACTCAGAAGTGCATGAAATGTCAGTGCAACCTAATAGTTGATCAGACATAACCACGTCACATAATTTGCAATCAAAGTTACACATGCAAAGATTGTTCTCGTCGCAAATTCCCTGACCACCTTGATGAATTTTTGAGCACTTCTCGTTACAACCATTTTTTGGGGGGCAAACCCCCAAATCTGTCTTACACCTATCACCAACCACCGTAGCCATCAGATCTCCTGTCACAACAACCATATCATGCAACATATTACAAATTAGAAGTAAATCTAGGTATAACATCAATAGACTTTTGTTTCTATATATTTTTTAAGTTATTGATATTTTATTTTAATTCTTATATATTTATTTTTTACTTTATTCCCTATAACATATAGATCATTTGATTTTAGTTACTATCAAATATTTTTAAAAGGACTAATTCAAAATGAGTAAAATATTATAAAAACTATATATATAAATAAGAAAGACAAAGAATTTTACAAAGATGAAAAGTCAAACAAATTTTTTTAGGAAGAAAAACAAATAAATTTCAGGGAAAAAATATAGTTAAGCCATATCAACGAGTACTAAGTAGCTCTACGTAAGAAGTGTTATTATATAATAACTTATAGGCAGTATCGTTAAATGGTAGCGGGTTATAAAAATTACCTAATGTTAATAAGAGGAGGAGAATGGCATATAGAGAGCAAAGGTTCTTGACCATGATTGCTGCAATTGCTATGGTTAATACGTTTGATCTGCTTGTAGGAGGTTGGTAATGACGACGAAGCTTTTTCAGCTGAAGGTATATAATGGTCATGGTTAGTGTATTTAGTACAGTGAAAGTGGGTTTAAAATGGAAAGTTATAAATTACGGATTTAATTTTATTCTAATTGTTAATGTTTATATCTTTTGTGTGTGTGTGTTTAAAATAAAAAGTGTGAAGTGTGTTTAAAATGGAAAGTTATAAATTACAGATTTAATTTTATTCTAATTGAGTTGTAAATTACAGATTTAATTTCTTTAATAATCTGTTCGAAATTCCATGGATATCTCCTAACTAATGTTGTAACTTTCATATTAAGGTTTATATCTTTTGAGTGTGTGTGTGTTTAAAATGGAAAGTGCGAAGTGTGTTTAAAATGGAAAGTGTTAAATTACAGATTTAATTTTATTCTAATTGAGTTATAAATTACAGATTTAATTTCTTTAATAATCTGTTCGAAATTTCATGGATATCTCCTAATTACCTAATGTTGTAACTTTCATATTAATGTTTATATCTTTTGAGTGTGTGTGTTTAAAATGGAAAGTGTGAAGTGTGTTTAAAATGGAAAGTTATAAATTACAGATTTAATTTCTTTAATAATTTGTTCGAAACTCCGTGGATGATATTATTTAGTTGTAAATTATAAAATCGTGTAATAATTGATAAAATTATATTATTGAAATTTGATGTCGTTAATTATTTTGATTAAATGTAAATAAATAAAAATAATAAAAGTTATATCTAATATCCTATCAAATCATGATCTCTTTTTGGGTGTCTAAAGTTTAAGACGACGTGATCGATGATCTAATATAACATTTAAGTAGTGAATTTAAAATCTTCATTTAATACTTGTGTCTCAAAATCTTTCATGCAAAAAACATTCTCTCAAGATATGTCAAAGTCCTAAAAGAATAAATAAAGTCCACATTCTGAAAGACATTGATCCTCATCAAAAGACGTGCTTTGTTGATGTATATTTACTATAATGAAATAAGTAACTTTCCTATTAAAATATAAAATGCATTATCCTATTAGTATGAACTTTGCATGAAAAAGGGAGGTGTATTTAATGCAAGCTTTAAATGTTCCAATGCAATATGAAAGAAGTTGATCCTCATCAAGATGTGTGCTTTGTTGATGTAGACTTGTTATGATGAAAGAAATGACTTCTTTATTGAAATACAATACACATTATCCTATCAATGTGGACTTTGCATAAAGAAAAGACGTGCCAATGGACTTAGACGAAGAATAGAGTGAAGAATTCAACCGTTGTGACACAACAAATACTTAGAAATGAATATCATATATAGAACGAACTTTGAAGAAATAAGGTACAAATAATCTATGCGAATCATTTTTTCTTGTAAAGCTTTCTGTAAATTATAGTAAATATATAAGCTGTCAAAATGTCTTGTATACCTTAAGAGAAAAGACTAAAAGTGTTGAGTGATATATTCGTTTGTAAGACGATCACATATTTCAGTCAATATGCAATCTTTTAATAAATCTTTTTGATTTGTTTAGAACCAACAATGACTTAGTGATAGGACAAAAAATATTGGATTTAAATTATGTTTATGATAGAATTTGCAATTGTAAAAATCAAAAGTGACCGTCAGCAATACTTGCATTATGTGGAAGTTTTATGACCGTCAGATTTACATTCCACACCGAACAAAGACCATCCAAACATATTTTTTAATAGTAAATCCCACCATCAACCATAAAACTTTGCACGGTGCAAAAGAAGTTTAACTTATGCACGATACACTCTGTGATCAATGAGTTGTGACTAGTTTTGGATATGCACAATGTTATTATAACTTATAAGCACTATTGTTATTAAATGGTACTAGTGTGTTACAAAATTACCTAATGTGAATGAGAGAAAGAGAATTGTATATAATGAGCAACCCTCCTTGGCCATGGTTATTGCTATTGATTTGGTTATACATGACCTTTTTGTAGGAGATTGGAAAATGACGGAGAAGATTTACAATTGAGGTTATATAGTGGTGTTAGTTTGTTATTTTGTATCATGAAAGTATGTACAAAATGGAAATGGTTAACTAAGTTTTTTGTCTTGAACTTTTTCAAATTTTTTTATTTTAATTCCTAAACAAAATTTTGATTGGTCAAAATATCTAGATTTTTTTTATAAGATTTTAGTCCATGTCGTTTATTTACACTATTAAATGATGACATGTCATTATTTTTGTTATTACTAATTTATTGTGATTTTTGGCTATTTGCTTAATGGCGGTTAAAAACTGCCTTTAAATATGTTTATTGAAACTTAAGAAAAATATTGGACAATAAATGTGGTTTCTTGATCTAAGAAAGAGAGGAAGCTTTGTAGTCGTTGTTGTGGGTTTGCAATAATGACTTGTGGTAAGTTCACGATGGTAGTTGGTGGTGGGTTTCGTAGTGACTTGTGGTATTTTTCATTGTGGTTTGTGATGAGTTTCGAGATGGTTTGTGGCGGTTTGGGGTGGGTTTGCAGTGTTGTTTAGTGGAGGATAAAAAATCTGAACCCTTCATTTAAAACAAAATCGCATTCTAATTTCTGAATTCTTTTAAAAATATGAACCCTTCCTTTATAAGGTGTATCACTATCGAGATCTAGGTCGAGAATGGAAATTTAATTTCAATCTAAAACAATTTTTCTTTCTGTTTTTTTTTTTTTTTTTTGCATCTGAAATTGCTTTTGTTTTCCAAATTGATTGATCTTGGAGGTGGTTGAGGAACGAAGATGTAGTGTATTTGGAAGCAGTGGAGGTTTTGCTGCCATAGTTGGCTTTGGTGTTGCTGTAGTGGTGACGAAAATGACAAAAGAAGCAAGTGAGAGGGTTAAGTTGCACAGGAGTTGAGAGTGAGAACTGAGAAAGTGGGATAGGGACATATATGGCCAACAACAGTTCCCATACTGTTTTGATTGTTTTTGGCTATAGTTGTTGTTGATACATGGATCATATATATGGTTTGTTGAAGTAATTAATGAAGAATTTCAAGTGATTTTAAGTCAAGAAATTATTTAAAACTTTTTAAAAGCTTTAGCAAATATTTATTATTGACGGTTTTCAACAGCCACAAAGCTAATTATAAGAAACAACAACAACAAATTAATAAAGATAATGACACATTATCATTTAACGGTATAAATAGACAAATAAAAACTAAAATCTTAACGGAAAAAAAGTCTAAAAACTTTTACCAGTCATAATTTTGTTTGTGGACTAAAATTCAAAATTTAGAAAAGTTGAGAGACCAAAAGTTTAATTAACTCAAATGAAAAATTATAGACGGAAGAACATGGTTTGATTCTATTTGTTAAAATTTGGATTATATATTGAAAGCCTGTTTGAAACAATAAGTAAATTGTGTTTAAAATGGAATGTTATAAATTAATGAACTGAGTTAATCTAATTGTTACAATTTGCCTTAAGATCGAGTCTGTTTCCAACTGCCTTCATATTATCCTTTAAATGCATTGCTTCTTTGCCTTTTTGTCTTCTTCTAAATTCTTTAAATTCTAAAGTTATTTCATGATGCATTTACGGTTATAATAATTAATTCTCATTTACAGTTTTATTCTAGAGTTTAGCAGTCATATATTAACACTCAAAAATAATTTTATATTATCATTTAATTACAAATTATTATTAATAGACTTTTAAGATAAATATTAAAATAAATTACACTCATCTTGCCTATTGAATTTTGCATATTTATCTCTCCTATTAAATATTATATAAGTCATGGAACATACTACAAAATGTAATTAATAATAATATTATATAAGTCAATGATTGTTCTCGCAAATTCCCTGACCACCTTCATGAATTTTAGAGCCCTTCGCGTTACAACCATTTTTTGCTGGGCAAACCCCCAAATCTGTCTTACACCTATCACCAACCACCGTAGCCATCAGATCTCCTGCATGTGACAACAACAACCATATCATGGAACATACTACAAATTAGAAGTAAATCTAGGTATAACATCAATAGACTTAAATATTTTTTTTTTTACTCTGAATTTTATTTTCACAAAATAAATTTATATTTTTTTCTTTATTTATCTTTGCATATAGTTCTTGTAAGAAAGTTTATTCAAATAAAATCTAAGTTTTTTCTTCAAAATTTTATCTTAGGTCCCGAAATTTAAAAATAAGACCCAGTTATAATATATCAATAGACTTAAATATATATTTTTTGATAAAATATAGCTATATTTTTCTTTTTATCCTTAAATTTTTTTTGCTTGACTTTTTGTTTCTATATTTTTTTTAGTTTTTGTTATTTTATTTTAGTTCTTATATATATTTTTTTTGCTTTATTCCCTATAATATCTAGATCATTTGATTTTAGTTACTATCAAATACTTTTCAAAAGGTCTAATTCAAAAATGAAAAAATAAAAACTATATATATATATATAAGGACTAAAGCAAGAAACCAAGAACGACAAAGAATTTTTCAAAGATAAAAAGTCAGACAAATTTTTTAGGAAGCAAAACAAATAAATTTCAGAGACAAAAATATATTTAAGTCATATCAACCGGTAATAAGTAGCTCTACATAAGAAGTGTTATTATATAATAACTTATAAGCAGTATCGTTAAATTGTAGCGGGTCATTAAAAATTACCTAATGTTAGTAAGAGGAGGAGAATGGAATATAGAGAGCAAAGGTTCTTGGCCATGATTGCTGCATATGCTATGGTTAATATGTTTGTAGGAGGTTGGTAATGACGAAGAAGCTTTTTCAGCTGAAGTTATATAATGGTCATGGTTTGTGTGTTTAGTACTGTGAAAGTGTGTTTAAAATGGAAAGTTATAAATTACAAATTTAATTTTATTCTAATTGTTACACTTTGATCAGTTAATTTCTTTAATAATCTGTTCGAAACTCCATGGATATCTCCTGACTAATGTTGTAACTTTCAATATATATATATATATATTGAAGAGAGAGATCATCTTGTCATTTCTTAGAGAATTGGGGCTTTTGGGTACTGGGAGACATACACCCTCTAAGTTTTAATTTGCAGAGTGTCTATGTTCTTATTCAATAAATTTTCCCTACTTTTTCTACTAAAGAAACCAGATTTCTATCAGATATTATCACCAAAAAACTAAAAGGACAATCCAATAGATACAATAATAGAAAGAAATATTTCATAACTTCAAATGGAAAAATTTCATCGAATTGCCTGTCTCATTCATCACCATTGGTAGAGGCCAATTCAATTTCACCATTCCTCATCTTAGGAGTAGCTATACAATGCCTGGTTTGGTTACCATAACAGAAGAGCTAGAATTAACACTTGAACTAGGATCAGTCCGTGATGCTTGGACTAAATCACCAGGGAAGGTGCCATCCATCATATGCTGAAATGGGTTCAAAGGTTTATAAATTTCCAACATTTTCACTACATCACTCATTATCGGTCTTGATTCTGGCCTATACTGAACACATAACAATGCTACCTTAACCATTCTTTCAGCCATTTCCTGATGTCTCTTTTCTATTCCACATGCAGTTAGTAACTCTGAAAATTCTCCAGTATCAAATATTTTCGACACCCATACTGGAAACCACTCCTGGCTCTCTGGAAGGTTAATGTCAAGGTTTCTTCTCCTGCCTATGATTTCGAATAACAGCATTCCAAAGCTGTAAATGTCACACTTGTGAGTCACAGTGCTGCATAACCAGGAGCGCACCTACCTCCTGTAATGGTTATACGAGTATTGTCCCTATTGCAAAGCTTGGCTAATCCAAAATCAGCAACTTTAGGATTGAAATTGCTGTCCAATAGAATATTTCCCGGTTTGATGTCATAATGGATTATTCTTTGTTTGCAATCTTCGCACAAGTATGCGATGCCTCTGGCTGTCCCAACTGCAATCTCATAAAGCTTTTCATATCCAAGTGTCTTGTTTTCATGAAACAGATGCCTGTCAAGAGAGCCATTCGCCATATACTCATAAACCAGTGCTCTTAGGTCTCTTTCAAAGCAAAATCCATACAACTGAACTAGATTGAAATGATGAACTTTTCCAATTGTACCCATTTGTGCCATAAACTGTTCCTCAATTCTCTTATTTGAGTTCCCACGTAAAACCTTCACAGCCACAGTGTTCCCACGTAAACTCAAATTTCCTGTATAAACTTCTCCAAAACCTTCTGATCCCAATATTGAAGCGTAGTTATCAGTTGCAATCCTGAGCTGCTCACTAGTAAACCTGATTGGCTTTTCTCTTTCCACATTACTCAGAAATTTGTCCATAGCGAGAGTCAGAAAATGCATGTCTGAACTGCTATCAGTCTTGGATCTTGTACAGAAACCAAAAAGGCAAAGAATTAGGAACCACAGTAACACAGCCACAACATGCACGTTAGTATAAGCCGTCAGAATTTTGTGGCAAAACCAATTAAAAACCAAACATAGAACAAGTAGAAAACAAGAAAAATACAACAGGCTTAAATCCTGCGAGCTACAATGGCTATGATACCCCCAGTATCCATGCTTGACAATAATTCATTGATAAGAATACAAAATATAGTATTGGATATAGGGGATGTGAGGTAGGATATATAAGCAAAATTGAATGTGGAAAAGAATATGATATCTGCAAGATCAAAAGTTTAAAACATTAGAGGATTGTGATCATTCTATATTACAGGGGGGCCCAGTCTAAACAAAAGTATTAATATGACCATGGCTATTCTTGATTGAATGAGCTGGCTAGCAAACTTACAGGACGGCCAAATACAATTATATGAACAAAATAACGACAAATACTAAGTTTTAGATTTCCACTTTCCTAGCACCATCCACCTAGGGTGTTGTTAATTAAATATGGAAATTCAAAGGCAAAAAAAGTTCATGAATTCTTTTTGTACATACTACAAACTAACAACATAAAGCATAAACCACATTTTCCAAGCTATTCAATTGAGTGACTGACAAGGAACTCCATGGCTGAGAAAACAAAGAGATGACAAAGACTAATAAAGAGAGAATTTCTTTTTTGTTTTTTTTGTTTTGTTTTTCGATTCAAGTGTCTCACGCGGTGCTGGATTCACATGGTATGGGAGGAAAATAATATGGGAAGAAAATTAAGTTTTCTCCGCTTTGGTTCATCATACTTTTAAATGATTTCCTAGCTTCCATTTCTTGCCTGTTATTTAAAGCATGAGTCAAGAGGAAGCTGTATATTTTCAGTTTCTTGTCTGCAAAACATGTTTTGAGGCAATAAAGAAGCTATCATAACAAGTCCTAAAACACTTGTTGAATTGACTACAATTTTCATCAGTCATCTTGCAAGCTCAATATGCACATGGCACAAATCCTGAAATCTAAGCAAAGCAAATGGCAACGATATATATGCTACAGGCCAAGAGCTATATATTGTACAAAGTTTTCCACATCAAATAGTTAAGAGGAAGAAAAAAAACAACTTTTATGACCCAAAAAAAGATACGTACATTAAGTGGATAAATTTGAATCCAATTAATAGAAAGGAAAATATCTTCGTACTTGTATTTCATCAAGTAGCATATATTCTCCATCATACATTACTAGAGGCCAATTCAATCTCATACTTCCTCATAATAGGAGTAGCACATACAACGCTGGAGTCTGTTACTATAACAGAAGACCCAGATGAAATGGTTGTTGTATTATACGTCTTTGACTCTTGGACTGGATGAGCAACGGTAACCGCACCCATCAAGTGCTGAAATGGATTCCCAGGTTCTGGAACTTCCAGTGAACCTTCCAGCATTTTCACCACAACACTCATTATGGGCCTTAATTCTTGCCTATATTGAACACACCACAAAGCTATCTTAATCATTCTTTCTGCAATCTCCTTACTTCTCTCCTCTATCTCACAAACTATCATTAACTCCCCCAGTTGTCCAGTATCAATTTTTTTCCAAACCCATGTTGGAAACCACTCTTGGCTTTCAGCGAGTTTAATATCAAGGTTTCTTCTCCTGCCTATGATTTCAAATAACAGCATGCCATAACTATAAACATCACACTTGTGAGTTATTGGAAACGGCATCCAAAGCTCAGGTGCAGCATAACCTGGAGTTCCCCTACCTCCAGTCATGGTTATGTGAGTATTGTCCCTGTTGCAAAGCTTGGCTAAACCGAAATCAGCAACTTTAGGATTGAAATTCCTGTCCAATAGAATATTTCCTGGCTTTATGTCATAATGGATTATTCTTTGTTGGCACTCTTCATGCAAATAAGCAATGCCTCTGGCTGTCCCAACTGCAATATCATGAAGCTTTTCATATCCTAAGGTCTTCTTTTCATGGAACAAATACTTATCAAGAGAGCCATTTCCCATGTACTCATAAACCAGTGCTATCAAGTTGTTCTCAAAGCAAAATCCGTAGAGCCGAACAAGATTGAAATGATGAATTCTGCCAATTGTGCCAACTTCTGCCATAAACTGCTCCTCGATTTTCTTGTTTGAAGATCCACGTAGAACTTTTACAGCAACCATGGTCCCATTAGTAAAAATTCCTTTATAAACTGTTCCAAAACCTCCTGATCCCAACAAGTTAGAGTAGTTATCAGTTGCAATCCTTAGCTGTTGATCAGTGAACCTGATTGGCTTCTCTCTTTCCATGTCATTCAGAAATTTATCAATAGCCAGTGTCAGAAATTTTGAACCTGGAATTACTGGTCTGCTATCTGTCTGATTTCTTCTTCGGCACACACAAATCAAAATTCCAACCTTCACTGCAATCACCACTGCAAAATATTAATGTTCAGTTAGGAATCTTGTGACTAAACCAATTAGTGAAAAACCAACATAGAACATAATAGAATTAGATGAAAACAAAAAGATGTCACAGGTTAAAATCTTACGAACGATGACAACTACAGCCCCAACTGAAGCACCATCGTCAGTGCTTGTTGACATTAGACAAGAGATGAGAATTCAAAATACTATAGTGATGGTGAGGAACTGTGTGAAAGAAAGAGACATAGTAGATAAATTTATATGCAAAATCCCATGCATTTATCCAATAAAATAATCATATCAACATCCTAAATTTCAAACCAAGGAATGCCTTATACCGCGTAGTCCTTCCATCATTTAGATGTCATCATCACGGTCCTAAAGAATTAATTTGACACCACAAATGGCATTGAAACAAACTTACATTACAAACAAAATCTCTGAAAACAAATACTACGTTTTATAATTCCACTTTCCTATACACTTCTCCAAGGCTGGCTTCGTTTCTTATATATATATATATATATATATATATATATATATATATATATATATATATATATATATATATCATAATAATATGTAATATCCATTTTGAAGTTCGTGGAATATTCTAAGTTCTGATCCCCACGTAATAACGACATATATATTAACAGTATATAATTTGACATTCTATTCAACTGACAAGGAACTATATATATGATTAGTTATAAGCAAGAGAGAAGAGGGCGACTAATAGGAAATTTTTTATTCAATGTCATTATCTGGAAAAAAAATTGTATGCTCATCTTTCTACCTCTTGGAGCATAAATACAGTCAGATGTGTAAATAACACGTTTTTTTTTATAAAGGTTGATATGCTTCTAGATAAAGAAATAATTAATTTGTCCTGAGGAACACACAAGAATATCTCCATTATGTATTTGGAAATTTTATAGATGGCACACTTGTGTGGCAAATGTTCACTCTGTTCCTTAGACTCCCATATAAAACGATTTTTCATAATATGATTTGTTCAAAACCTAAAATTTTCAACAATTGAAAAATGAAGAAAACAAAATCAAGCCATAGTACTAATATGGAACTAGATCCACAGAGAAGTAACAAATTACTCAGCGACCAAAAATATAAGCAGATACTGCAGATAAAACTACCATCTCGAGAAGGCAAATTTGTTTTCCCCATCATCTGGTGAAATTGAAAATATTAATTTGAATGTTTGACTTTGATATTTATTTATTTTTATAACTATTTGTCAGTTAACTACGCTATTTTAAAGTTACAACTTTGCATCACTTTTAAGAGCTGATGCAAAATTGAAGAGAAAAGAAAAGAAATACACAGAAAATACTAGCGTTACATAATAATTACTCTAGAAGAAAAAGTATCACAAAGTTGTAGATTATAGTAAAAAAATGTTTAAATTACTTTGCAGGTCCTTGAATTATTTGACAACTTTTAATTAGGTATTTAATTTCTTCTTTTTTTTCCATTGGGTCTTTGAACTTCTATTTTATTTTTTGCTGAATACTTTGAACTTATATTTGTTTTTTAATTGCATTCCTCAATCTATAATTGCCATTATAGAAAATTAACCACATGGACCTAATTAAAAAAACAAATACAAATTCAAGCACCCAATTAAAAAAAACAGTTTAGGATCCTAATTAAAAATTACTAAATAGTTTAGGGACTGGCTGAGTAATTAAAAAGTAAACTAAAAATCTTACAAAAAAATATCAGTTAATTATAAATATTCACAAAACCTCAATCAATTTTTTTCTTCATCAATCAAAAAGGTTGTTTGCTCTCCCTTGAGTGTGTGTATGCCTCTTATTTATGTATAACCTATTTAAGAGTGTATCCAAAAGAAGTGCTTTAGTACTTTCCAACCATAACCTATAAGGGGAAAACCAGAAGTGAAGTAGGAGACTAGTGCATTCTTGAGTGTGTTGTAAGCACAATGGGGCCACAAGTTATAAAAGTGGCCACCCTAGTGGAATCTCAGGTGTCACAGTTAGTATAATACAGTAAAAAAATATGAATGGAAACCTCTCAAAATTTGTTACACCTTGGCAGCATTTCTGCAACAAGTATTTTTTTGTCTTTCATCAAACCAGAGGACTGGAGTTAAAGCTTAGGATGTTTTAGGCAGGAGTCAAAATAGGAATGTGGCAATTTGAGGGTGACATTTGATGAATAAAAAGGAAAATAGAACGGATTCAACAGAACCAATTCACTAAAAAGGAAAATATTATTACAGCATAATTTAAGCTATGGAAAACTTCCATCAAGTAGAATTTGTACTCCCTTATACCCCTTTGCTAGAGTCTAATTCCATCTCTTATTCCTCATAACAGTTGGAGAAGAAATAAATACATACATTGCAGGATTGGATTACCATCATAAGTCTGTGATGGTTGGAGTGGATAACCAGGGAAGATCCCATCCATTATGGCTGAAACTGGTTCGTGTCAAGGTCTTTCTCCTACCTATGATTTTAAATAGAGGTATTCCAAAACTGTAAACATTGCATTTATATGTTACTAGAAATGACATTTGAAGCTCAGGTGAAGCATAATCAGTAGTTCACCTTCCTCCAAAAATGGTTATGAGTTAATTCGCAAAGCATGACTAAACAAAAATCATTTTTGAAAATATTTTATCAGACTAAACAGACCCTTTATCTGGACAGCAAAATTTGAATTGACAGAGGTTTTCCATAGCCTGTCTCATTCATGACCATTGGTAGAGGCCAACTCAATTTTACCATTCCTCATTGAAGAATCATTTACAATTCCCGGTTCAGTTACCATGGCTGAAGAGCTAAAATCAATACTTGTATTAGCATCAGTCTGTGATGCTTGGACTGAAAGACCAGGGAAAGTTCCATTCATCATATGCTGAAATGAATTTAAAGGTTTACAAATTTCCACTGAACCTTCCAACATTTTAACCACATCACTCATTATTGGTCTTGATTCTGATCTATACTGAACACATAACAAAGCTACCTTAACCATTCTTTCAGCCATTTCCTTAATTATGCCCCTCCTCTATTCCACAAGCCGTCATTAACTCCGCCAAGTCTCCAGCACCAAATCTTTTCCAAACCCATACTGGGAACCACTCCTGGCTTTCTGGAAGGTTAATGTCAAGGTTTCTTCTCCTGCCTATGATTTCAAATAACAGCATTCCAAAGCTGTAAACATCACACTTGTGAGTTACAGGAAATGGCAGCCAAAGCTCAGGTGCAGCATAACCGGGAGTTCCCCTACCACCTGTCATAGTTATGTGAGTATTCTCCCTGCTGCAAAGCTTGGCCAATCCAAAATCAGCAACTTTAGGATTGAAGTTGCTGTCCAAAAGAATATTTCCTGGTTTGATGTCATAGTGGATTATTCTTTGTTTGCAATCTTCATGCAAGTACGCGATGCCTCTTGCTGTCCCAACTGCAATCGCATAAAGCTTTTCATATCCTAAGGTCTTCTTTTTACGGAACAAATACCTGTCAAGTGATCCATTTGCCATGTACTCATAAACCAGTGCTCTGAGATCTCTTTCAAAGCAAAACCCATACAACTGAACTAGATTGAGATGATGAATTTTTCCAATTGTACCCACTTCTGCCATAAACTGTTCCTCAATTCTCTTGTCAGAATTCCCACGTAAAATCTTCACACCCACAGTGGTTCCATCACTTAAGTTTCCTTTATAAACTTCTCCAAAACCTCCTGATCCCAACAATGTAGAGTAGTTATCAGTTGCAATCCCGAGCTGCTTTTCGGTAAACCTGATTGGCTTTTCTCTTTCCATATTGCTCAGAAATTTGTCCATAGAGAGAGTCAGAAAATGCATGTCGGAACTGCTATCAGTCTCTGTGTTGTCTGGTGTAAGGAAACCCAAACGCTTAAAAATTATCCACAACAGTAACAAAGCTGCAACATGTTAATATACGGTCAGAATTTTTTTGGATAAAACCAATGAAAAACAACATAGAACAATAAGATGACAGATAAATATAACAGCTGGTTTAAATCCTACCAGATAATATGGCTAAAAAATCCCCAGGATCCATGCTTTACATTAATTCGTGTATAAGAATTGAAAAATATAGTTGTTGATATATAGGGGATGTTACGTGGGTTTTATATGCAAAATTGAACGTGAAAAAGAATGATATCTACATGATCTGAAGTTTCACGTTTCAAACATCAGAGGTTTGGTATAATTCTATATTTTACACGGCCCCACGGTCTAAATTAAGTATTTTAATTTGAGCATAGATATTCTTGATTGAATGAGCTAGCTAGCAAACTTACAAGCGTCGGCAAGAAACAACGATAAGAACAAAATCTCTAACCACAAATACTAAGTTTTAGATATCCATTTTCCTAGCACCATCCACCCATACTATTGCTAGTTAAATATGGAACACCAAAGACAAAGGAAGTTCATGAACTTTTTCTGTACATACTAATGACAAATAAAAAGTAAACATTATTTGAGTTATTCAACTGAGTATGACTTAAAACACAATAAGATTGCAAGGACTAATAAAGGGAGAATTTCTTCTGTTTAATTTTTTATATTTAACATCATTATCTCTTGGAAGGTTTTACTTCCTTTATTGTGTCCTATATACCCACTTTCCTCGGTTCAAGTGTCTCACACGGGGGTGGGTTTGCTTGGTATGAGAGGAAAGGGGAGGGAAAGAAAATTGGAAGATAATTAATTTTTCTGTTTAGTTCATAATCACCAGCTTCAGGAATAGCTCAAGGTCCACCTCTGTATTGGGCTTGTTGCAGATCCTCTCATCTTCAGTTGACTAAGCCAAATGATTATTATTGAAATCTAGTATTTCAAAGCTAACAGTCTCGAAAGTTCAATCAGCATGTCATCTAATATGGATAGCTATCCATGATTGTCTTTGGTATTTTTCAAAAATAAGACATCTTGATGAAGTTAGTTTAAAAAATATAAACACGGATGCATATAGGATGAAAATGCAAATTGTAATGTCGTCATGTATTCTATTCCCTCCGTCTTTAATTATAGGATACTTTGAACTAATTAAGGATTAACACCCATTAAAAAAGGTGGTTAATTTAGTTAATCATATTAAATATGTTTTCTTTTTATCTCTTTTTCCACTTAATTATTTTTCATTAATTTTTGGAAAACGAATAATTAAGGGTGTTTAAAAAAAATAATTAATACATTTAAAAATTAAAAAAAAAATCTTATAAGAAGGCACAAATAAATTTCTGAAAAATGATCTTATAATCACAAGGAAAGGAAGTATTTAGCAACACATATTTGCCACATCAGCATTTTACCTTAGTTGTCATTCTATCTATCTTTTAAACGCACAATTTCACCACATGAACATAACTTTTGTTATACCTTCTGCCTTTACCCTCATGATATTATCTCTTCTAATTTTCATTCGTGTTTATAATTATCATATAAGTAACTTTCAATTGAAATTAATCTTCATAATTTACGTTCTATTAGAAAAGTAGTTTCCTATAATACGAATCCCTAATTGAAACCCCTCTATCATTATGATGCAGAGAAAAAAGTGGCTACTGCGGTGCAAAAATGGATAGAAACGAATTGACAAAGGCATTTGCGGAGCACTACAACACCTAATTGCCTATCATGATTTTCCCACACCACACTTATTCTTTTCGCACACCTAACTCCCCATATTTTTTCTGATTTTTTTTTTTGTTGCTTACTTCAAGTTTTATTGTTTTTTGTCTGTTTCCTGTCTTTTTTTATTTCCCTTTCCTTTTTCATATGAGACTTTCATGTTCCTTTTAAAATGTGTATGATATCACAAATCTTACTTGCCTAATTGCCATGTATAAATCCTTGAAGTTACTTTGGACAGACCAAAAAATTAGAATGCCATACATACCAAATTAATGACAGGCCTAAACCATAAATCATAATTGATCCTTCGAGACTCCTCTTGGATGGAAGGGGTTTTAATTCCAATAGTTTAAAGTTTAAGTGATCTAATTGCTTCATTCGTCTTTAATTAGAGATTTTGTTTGTAATAAGCCATCTTTGAAATCAGCCAGAACTTATTCGATCAAGTATATCCATATGGTGTCAAATTAGAACCGTGATATAGACATTTAAATGCTGAACAAGCTATGCAGTATTCTTTGTTTTAAAATTTAGGAAGTTCATATGATTGTTTTCATTGATAAAAACAGGGTATTTTACAAACAAATTTAGCTACGTACTATGCCTCTTCAAATTGTTCCTCGCCATCATTTTAGTATATTGAATTGTTATCTCTTGTCTAATATCAACAACCACCATTCCACCCATGGTGGCACTGCAATTGGGTGTGTTGGGTTACAAGTGTTAGGTGAAGTCCCACATTAAATAGAAGTGAAAAGATTAGCACCATATAAGTGAGGAGAAGATCCGTAAACCTGAACCTTAAGGTTTTGGGTTAGAGTGTGGTGTCAGGTCTCCTTATGTGGTGGCTCCTGGTGACCGGTTCAGACGAGTATGCAAGTACCGCAGGTGGCCATGACTATACTCATGGATGAGCACCATAAAACTTGATTTGTGTGCCTGAAAAGAAATGAGGTTCATAGTAGATCCATAAGTAAAGATTCACAATTTCTGACACTCACTCTAAATAAATAAATTTCTGAGTGAGATGCAAAGGGAGAAACCAATCAGATTCACTGATCGGCCACTAAGAATTACAACTTAAAATTACTCTGTACTGGCCTATACTGATCTCCAATTATGTACACAGCCGTGATCAAAGAACAGAATAAACTAAACAGAGTCACGACTTAGTTCAAAAGATCATTGAATCGTAATATCAATTAACCTTGTTGACTCTAAAGTTCAATTACTGATAGAGATCAAGTTTGGTCATTTTTTGGTAGTTACAAGTAATGTTGGTAACTGATATTTGCCTTGTGAAAATTGTTTTAATGATCAGCCTTGAGGCAATTATCTCAATATGTCAATACTTTTAAACTTTAGTTGACATCTTTGGTAATTAATTTGCAAATAAAATAGAATACCTCTTAAAATAGTTAATTGTGTGAGTTTTCATCTAATTTTAGCTGACTTTGGTGTAGAAACAACAGATTGGAGAAGGCAGCTGACGTCTTGCTTAAGACAAGGGCAATTGTGAAGCTAAAGTCTGGCTTAAGCAAGGATTCCAGTGGCTGCCAAGAATTGAAGATCAAGTATCACTTAAGCGAGGTCCAACTGACGCTTAAACGAGGGATGTCCTGAGGCAAAAAGTTGAAGTGTTCAGTCTCGCGTAACTATGAAGCACGGACACTCCAGCCCCTTGCCGTGTCCGGTGTCCGACACGCATCCGTTGTCAGTGTCCAACACCGACACGACACCCGTACTACATTCTATATTTTGGATATTACAGGTATCCGTGTCCATGTCGTGTCTGGTGTCCGTGTCGGTGTCGATACTTCATAGCGCGTAAGTGAGACGATTGACATGGCAGAATCTCAAGGCCTTTTGATAGAGCCTATTTAAGGCCCAATGACTGAGATTGACCAAACCTTTGGACGTGAGAATCATCAACTTGAGCGAGTGTGACCGCTTGGAGCTTGTCCATGGGTTCTTCACCAAGTTTCTTCATATTTCCTTCATTTTCTCTTTTCTTTCGTTTATGAGTAGTTAAATTTCCCCTTAGTGGGGTTTGATGTAACTTGTCAACTCTCATGTAAAACTCTAAGCTGTTATTCAAGTTCATTGGATTGGTCTCCTTTAGATTGTTGATTTGGTGTGAATGTTATTAGGAAATGATGTTTATCCCTTGATCTGAAAAATACAACTAATGAACTGTATATTCTAGGAATGAAGTAAGTTGTATTAGCTATCTAAGAACCCCTTGGCTTAACGTAAAGTTGCTTGACTAAGCTAATTCAAGGAATTTATGTTTTTTTTTTGGGTTTAATATGTTTTTTTGTCATTAAACTTTTTTTGAATTTCACTTATATTTCCTAAAGTTTCAGTCTCTAAACTTTTTCTCGTTAACATTTTTTTGTTCTTGCCATCAAGTATCACTGTTAAGTTTTGACTACTGCAATAGCAGTTATAGAAACCTCAAAAACCTTGATGTTGCAGCACCAATCACATACCGTTTTTTAAGACCTTGGCTGAGGTAAAGTAGCTGATTGACCTTCCTATACCTTTTTGGAGCCAATATTTACTTGTTTGCTTCACTTATATAAAGCAGTTAACTCCGAATAGTTTAGAGGCAAATAGAAAAGAACATTATGGTAAAAACATAAATAAGAACACATGGATAATTGGATTCAATAGAATCAAACTAGCAGAAAGGAAAATATTTTACAGATCATTTAAAGTATAGAATATTCCATCAAGTAGCATAGGTCAACCATCAAACCCTAACTTGAGGCTAATCCAATTTCATATTCCTCATAGTATAGGAGTAACATGTACAATACTAGAGTCAGTTACCACATCGGAAGAACCATTAGTATCTGTAGTGTAGGTTAGTGGCACTTGGACCGTATGAGAAGTGAAATTCCCATCCATAAATGGCTGATATGGGTTCAAAGGTTTCGGAATTTCCACTGAATCTTCCAGCATTTTCACCACATCACTCATTATAGGCCTTGAATCTGGCCTATACTGAACAAAGGATAGAGCTACATCAACCATTCTCTCTGTAATCTCCCTATTTTTCTCCTCTATCCCACATGCTATTATCAACTTCTCAAATTCTCCAGCATCAAACCTTTTCCAAACCCACATTGGAAACCACTCCTGCCTTTCGACAAGTTCAATGCCAAGGTTTCTTCTCCTGCCTACGATTTCAAATAACAGAATTCGAAAGCTATAAACATTGCACTTGTGAGTCACAGGAAAATCGGGCATCCAAAGTTCAGGTGCAGCATAACCAGGAGTCCCCCTACCCCTAGTCATGGTTAAATGAGTATTTTTCCCTATTGCAAAGTTTGGCTAAACCAACATCAGCAACTTTAGGATTGAAGTTTCCATCCAAGAGAATATTTCCTGGTTTGATGTCAAAGTGGATTATTCTCTGTTGGCACTCTTCATGCAAGTAAGCAATGCCTTTGGCTGTCCCAACTGCAATCTCATGAAGCCTTTCAAATCTTAAGGTCTTCTTTTCATGAAACAAATACTTGTCAAGAGAGCCATTCCCCATGTATTCATAAACCAGTGCTATCATGTTTCTTTCGAAGCAAAATCCGTAGAGCCGAACCAGATTGAAATGATGAGTCTTGCCAATTGTCCCCACTTCAGCCATAAACTGCTCCTCCATTTTCTTGTCAGAAAGCCCTTGTAGAACCTTTACCGCTACAATGGTTCCATCGCTAAAAATTCCCTTATAGACTTTTCCAAAACCTCCTGAACCTAATAAGTAAGAATAGTTATTAGTTGCAATCCTCAGATGCTGATCGGCCGCTCCTTTTCCATCTTGTTCAGAAATTTATCCATGGTGAGTGTCATAAACTGTGTCTGGAATAAGAAGCCGACGAGCTATCCGAAGCATTCTCAGGCATTGACCAAATCAAAATACTTATCACCACTAGCGCGGCAACTGCAATATGTGTTGGTATTCAGTCAGAACAAATATCTTGTGACTTACAAGAAACACTAGAACAAAAATACATGAAAATTGAAAACAAAAGGGTGTTACTAAAGTTAAAATCCTACCCATGACAATGATAAGCGTGGTTGGCATCGGACAAGAGATGAGAATTCAAAAGACTAAGAGAGATGGTGAGGAACAAATTGGAAGAAGAGGGGAAAGTAATATAATTTATATGCAAAATCTCTTTCCATTATTGAAGAAAATAGTCATATATGAATCCTATTTTTTAAAACAATGAACCGTCTGGTCGTTCCAACATTCAGATGTGACATGATGCCAGGTCTTATGAAATCCTTTGATGCCATGGATATACTTGATTGACTGAGTTAGATAGCTAAATTCCTAGAGTGGCTGAAATGAAGATATGCACAAAACCAGTAACGACAAATACTACGTTTTGGATTTCTTCTCTCTTGGTTTGTCATATTAGTGAAACGCATTTTGTAGTTCATGGAACCTTCTGTAATTTAATAACGACATATTCAAGAGAAAACTGTTGTTAGCATTCTATTTAGCTGGAATGGAACTACGTGACCGTAAAATAGAGAGATGAGAGCGACTAATATCTTTGAGAACCTTTACAAAGTTATTTTTTTTCTACCAAGAGGTTCTAATTCAATTGGTTGAATGTAGGTTGTTGTAAACTATATTGATGTGGTGACACATCATAGATCTTAAAGAAAAGGAGAGGAGTACCAACAAAGTAACTCATTGTATTTGGTTAAAATGATAAAAGATACAATCAATGGTACAAAGTGTTCTATATACAAAGCTTTTTTTTTCTTTTTGATAACCACTATAATTAAGATCTTTAGTTCTTCAGTGGAATCCCAAGGTATTTTCACAAGTTTTGTGATCCTCAGTCCAGGACTTAATCACACATAAAATTCATTCCTTCTAAAGGTTGTATTATGTAAGAATCAAACTCAGATTTTTTCACACAAACTCAATATGTATCGTCAACTAAATTACACTCATTAGGTATATGGAAGTTATTTTTAACTAACTACTATTACTCTTAAAATAAACTCCCGACACCTGTTTTTGATTCCTACAAAAAAAAAGTCACTTTCTTGATCATGAAATGACTTTGTTATCTCTAACGAGGGGTGAAGTGAATGGAATAGAATGAAATAAAACAGAACAAAGTTACTGTTTTATTGTTTGAATATCTTATGTTTGCATAGGTGGTCGCATCTCCTGACCTCAAAGTAGAGGGAACAAAAAGATGATGGCATCAATGAGTTTAGGAGAACTGGGGGATCAAACTTTTTTTACCAGATGCAGCGAGTAGTATGGTATGAAACAAAAAAGGATAACAATACAATTTTTAAAATACAATATTAAAACAAAAAAGCGTGTTATTCTATTCAAATTCAGTCCTAGTTATTCACTTGTTTCCTCAGATGGCGTGGTCTGACTGAATTTAAATTTCAAAGTAACTATTTATTGATGTTTAGTGAAACAATACTTAGAAACTGTTTGATCAATCCCAGAATTACATTAAGGACTTTGGTATGTTTTTATACCTCCAAAATAGGAAAAGACCAACTAGCCAGAAAACAAATTATTACATTGAAAAACAATAATTGTAAGAAGTAAAAAAGTTAAATTTTGTATGGAAAAAATAATTCTAAACACAAGATCCATAAAATTTAAATGGATACTTAATAGTTACATTTCAAAAAATCATTCTACTTTTTATCATTGAAACAAATCATTCTTTTATGAACTTACTTTTTAACCATTTTTTTAATTTAATTGTGCTAAAATCTGAACCAAGCAAATCATTACTTATTTTAACTCTAATACCTTCCATATTACAGTCTCGGAGATATTGATTTATCATGGCCACACAAGTATAGTCACAGTAATACCATCGAACACATAATGCTAGAACATCTGAACATATGACAAGAAAAATAATAATAAACCACACAAATGTTACCAATACCATACTCCATATTATCACAACATTAACAAAAATATGTACAAACTGCAAGGTTCCCTAGCTTATACACCTGTTTGCAGTGGCACAAACCAGTACAACCAATTATGACCATGTCAGCTGAGTCGTTCAAAAGCATAAAACAGAAGTAGATACCTCCACATTACATACAATAGACCTAATTACGTTACTATAAACAGCATTTTTTTTTCTATCCTTTGTCATGGTTCAAAATACATAATTTGAACAAAGCAACAGACAGGGAAATCAAGTGAGCCACTACCCTAATATATTACCTACTTGTTATCAGACACTAATAGTCTACTCAGAAGAAGAATTCATTGTGCATGCTGAAGGGAAAAGTCTCACACAAGCTCAAAAAAGCCATGGTATTGTGTCACTCATTGAAAAGTTCTCGAGCCAGAATCAACCATAAAATAAAAATGCATTGTAAAACGACTTAATACACAAATGTTCTGACCAGAGCAATACTCGTCAAGAGTTATCAGTGACCAACACAAACCTTTTCCGCCTTAAAATGATTTCATGATTTTAGCATTTCCCTTGCTACAGCATGCCCATTTATAAACTGGATCTAACTGACAGAACTTGCCAAGGAAAGTTCATGGAGTTCACTTAGCATCCATTCCTCCCCAGTTTGACCACCCATTACAATAGCTCTTGTCCCTCCAACAACACATGTACTATGTCCCCAAGCAAATCTTGGAGGGCGCCCAGGTACATTAAGGATTCTCCATGTAGGCTTCTCATCAGTAGGATCTAGTATGTAAAGCTGGGAGGCAGAATGAAGGCCCGCAACAGACCCACCAAATATCAGAATTCTCCCACCGGGAAGGCTGACAGCCACATGATCAAGTCTAGGAGGAGGAGCTATGCCTCCAGGATTTCCAGTACCTGGCAATCCTGGCAATCCACTCCCTGTTACACATCTCCAGCATGGCTCCTCCTCACTTAAATCCATCGTGAACACATCACTGGAGCGAAAACGCAGGGCCCCACACTTGGCCAGACCCCCAAACATCAGTATTTTTCTGCCACCATAAACGGATAGTGTGTGACCCAGACGCGAAGGTGGAGTCCATGCCACTGGTATCTCTCTCCAGACAGGTTTCTCCATTGACAGATCAAGGAGGAAAGTATCACTCAAGAGTACCCCAGAATCAGCACAGCCACCAGAAACTATCAACTTGGTACCATCAAGAGTACAGGAGCTATGCCATGATCTCGGAAGTGGAGGTGCCAATCCAGAAATTTCACGCCAAGTTGGAGGCTTTGCATCCAGGTCCAGAACAAACACATCATTGAGCAAGCCCTGCGTTCCACACCCTCCAAATACAACCAAACGAGAACCATTAACACAAGAAAGTGTGTGGCCCCACCGACCAGGGGGAGGAGAACTGACCTGGACATGTTGCCACTCAGGATTACTAGAATTGAGATCCAATACAAAGGTATCATTCATAGGTTGCATGTTAACCCCTTCACCACCAAATAGGACGACTCTATTACCAACTGCACAAGCACTAAAATTACAGCGTGAAGGTTCAACAGCACCTCCAACAGTCAGTTTCCTCCATGCTGCTGCTTCAAGGGTGGTCAGTTCTCTTGCCAGCCGACCCCATCCAAGCCTCCTTGCACCAGGCACGGTCTCTAAAACACGTGTAGTCTCACTGCCCCAAGCATTTTGGCACACCATTCTCCAAAGGTCTTCATTTTTTGTTAGCTCATACAAATGCCTACAAACAGAACCAACTGATGCAATATCTCTTGGAGTTAAACGAGCAAGTATCTTGAGAGACAATACCTCGTCACTTAATTGCAATATCCCACAAATTCCACGAGTAACATTGCGATCCCCCACTGGAACAGGATTCAACGAAGAAAGCACAGAATGAAACCGATCTGATGATTTAGTAGATTCTTTAATTGTAGAACCCGGAAGGGGACCAAGATCAATGTTTGCCTCTGTAAAGAACTGGATTCCGATGACATGAGTTATCTCATCTTCTCCATATATAGGTGTCAGCCGCAATCTGTTCATAAGTGGAGATCCATCTTTCCTAAAGTTCAGCAACTCACCTTGGAATTCAACCCCTTCGTCAAGGCATCTTCTGATCTCTGAAACAACAGTTGAGTCCACCAATGGATGCCTTCTCTTAGCAAATGGACCTCGACACTGCAAGAAACGGCTGCAAAATATTTTAAATGATTAGAACAAAGCCACATTGAATTCGAAAAGGTAGAGACTTAAGCAAGAAAGACATGTCATAAAGGGCCCACAAGTATTGTTTATTTGCTTATATAAGAATGCTATTTGGCCTTCTTTCTTTTTTTTCCCTAGTGCAGTGTACAGGTTACTCATTCTACTTCCTGGAGAGTTACTCATTCTACTTCCTGGAGAAAATTGCTTCAAAATTATTACAACACAGGTTATAAGCTAAGTCTGTCTACATGAGCCACCATGCACCTCAGTGGCTCAGTCCCAATGAGCTTACAAGTCAAGAGTAGTAGAGTCAATAAAGTATTTTTTATAACACCCCAGCTTAGCTATTCTTAGCATGTCTATGCAAACACAAAACATACAACACTTGCAGTAGAAATAAGATAAAAACTGAATCTCCAAACAAATTACTGTCAAGAAACTACACCCGTTTGAATCTTGAGATTCACCTTAATCGTAAAGCATATTAAGATATAAAAAAAAAAGAAAAATAAAAGTCACCATTATTAATGCTGTTTAGAACTGATATTTACATTTCACACAACCATATAAATTATCATGCAACAGCAACACCTAAGCTAATCCTCTTATTTTCAAAATTATAATATGACTTCTGCTACAGTCTTAAAGCCTTGCCCCAAATTGCTGCTTTACAAGAAATTCTGAAAGGAAAAACCAAAAAATGCTCTTCTAGCAATTTATTATCATAATTATCATTATACCATAAAGCTAAATTTGCATAACTGTTCTCACCTAAACAGTCCACAAGTTGGTTCAGAGTCCAGACTAGTAGCCCATTCATACATAAACCATTTATATTTCAAAACTATGCCAAGCACCAAATTTTTAGTGCTTTTTTATTCATCATTAAGCCTATCAACCACCTTAGATTCTCTAACAGTTAGCCAGTTATATAAGCTTAAATTGAGACACTTCTGTCCTACATCACCTCATTGGAAATAACAAAGCTCTCTGAATACACCCTTCCTACATCTCTAAAAACTATTGACAAGTGGCTGCCAATTACATCATCAAATGTCCCAAATAAAAAAAAAAAAAGAAACAACATATTAAAGACAGGAAGAATTCTCACTAGAAGTGACAATATGATTATCAAATTTATTCTCACAAATGTTACTGAAAATTTAACAGAAATAGGACATTTATGACACTCAGCATACAAGACAAATCTTTCATTTATCTCAAAAAACACTTATTCTATGAGAACTTGGGTTCAAAGAGAAATCAAAACATATTATTAATAGAAAAAGGTAAGAAATATTACAAGAGACCCCCTGTAATCTCAGAGCAAAGCTCCTCAGAGAAGAGATAATTCTCTCTCTGCCCAACCCATTAGATTTCTAACAGAAAAAATACTGAATGATGATTACACCTATTCCCCTTTTCCCAATAACCACTCGCATATCCTAACTAACTGCCACATCAGCAGATCTTCTCTAACTACCCTGTTCAGCTGAGTGGTTGGGCTCAGGCCCAAACCCAGTGTCTTAACATTCTGTTGGATTTCAGCTTAAAACCAATTTGCACCAAGTGAAGTTGTCCAACAGATATATAAGCTACACCCTAAGAATTGAGGCAAGTGATGTGGGACTTCCTAACACGTCCACAGATGCATGCCAGAACAAGAAGATGGGCTATTGACTTTGATGTCATGTTAGATTTCAGCTTAAAACTAATTGGCATTAAGTAATGTTGCCCAACTGATATATTATATATAAGTTGCACCAAGAGAATTGAGGCAAGCAATGTGAGACTTCACTGTCTGTTAGCTATTCTAATTAACTAATCAGACTTATTATTCCCCTTTTTAAACCTCCTTCTATAGTAAACCTGCAGGGCTCTCTTAATCCCTGTTTGTGGCTCTTGCCCATGTCTAACATAAACTCTTTAATTTATCCAATCTTTATGCACAAATACACAAGTACTATGCATGCACAGTCTTGGTCACTAGTAACAATATTTCTTTACAAAAAAACCCTCTTGCAGGATAAGTGACATCAGCAACAATCATTGATGTTCAAGCAGAGGGGTGAATGCTAAAACCTTTTCCAGTTTTCCCTTTACATAGTAAGATTTGTATGAAATCATCAGTACCACTACCACATCCATAAAATCCACAAAACTCCATTTAACTACAGTTCGTTTAGGAAAAAATAATGCCATGTGGTTTAAAAGTCACTAACCCAACTACATACTATGCTCAAAAATAACATTTTCTTAAACCGTTCTCCCAACTTTTCAACTAAATGCATGTTTTGTACTGCATCTAATACTTGCATCAGTGGGTAAAAGCACATCAAATAGCAAAATAAACCTAGAAGATATATATATCAGCTTCTCTTTGACACGGATTGAAGTCGACACAATGGGAGAACAAACATACTAGAAATCACCAATTGGGGACATGAAATGCCTTCAACCCCCAACCTTATAAATCACACCAACTGGGGAAGTAAAAAGCCTTCTACTCAAAATTCATTTCTCAACCAAGAAAACAACCAAACCAAAAAGATCACAAAAATCTAATTTCCCCATTCAAATTCACTCTCATTGTCAATCTCAATTCCTTTTTCTAATTTTGCCATCTAATCCCACAGGAATATTAAATCACAGAACACTGAATCTTGTTCCTCTCAATAAACTACACTCATTTCCAAGTTCAATAAACACGGGAATTCTGTAATTCCCAGGGTGAATTGGTAATGCCCAGATCATTCACAAAAATGTTCAAGATCCTCCAATGAGTCCCTTAGTTCCAATTGTAGCAAAGAAGATTTAAATCGGCAGGGGAAATTAGGTGTCTTAGTTTGAGTGACTTACAGGGGCTGTGAGATAGTGGTGACGGATGAGATTATGTGGCTGGGATTTGTAGGTGATTGAGCATTCGAGATTTCATGTTAATCCAAGGTTTGTAAGTAATCTACCAACAATTCTAAATTTTCAGAGGTGAGATGACAAAAAACAGAGAAGAGATGATGAAAACTGAGAGTTAGGGGCAGTTATGACAGTTATGTGTAGAAAATAGCTGTTCTAGAAATCAGTTCTGCATTAGAAACTCAGATAACTGCTTTAGAAAACAGTTATGTATTAGAAATTGCAGAAAGGTAGTTATGTGTAGAAAATAACAGCCGGTAGTTACGAATTGGGAGTATATATTTGATAGTATGATGTGTAATTAGGCAGTCTGAAATTATTTGTAGTTTGTGGACAGAAGATAATCTCTGAAGGAGACTTTGTCTCTGGGACAGCAAGTGTATTGCTGTATTGTGTATAATTTCAGTGTTCTATATTATATTTTTTATTACTTTTATCAATTGGTGTTCTATCAAAGTCCTATTTTGTGGTCCTTTCGCGTCCATATACAGCAGTAACACTTGCTCAGCACTTCATGTAGCAGATTTACAGACTATATGGAGCCCCAATGGATAATTAGTAATGGGGATCCTGATTTTGTGAGTAATATTTAGAAGAATTTCTTGAAAACTTTGGGGATTGAACTGAAATTATCTTCCTCCTACCATTCAGTTTGGACTTGCTCAGCACTTCATGTAGCAGATTTACAGACTATATGGAGCCCCAATGGATAATTAGTAATGGGGATCCTGATTTTGTGAGTAATATTTAGAAGAATTTCTTGAAAACTTAGTGGATTGAACTGAAATTATCTTCCTCCTACCATTCAGTTTGAAGTTCAAGAACCTCAAGGGCAAGGTCCTCTTTTGGGGGAGGGGTATTGTTATGTAAATGTAAATATAAATAGGAAAAGAATGTAAGTTGGTTAGTTAGTCGGCTACTGTTAATTATGATTTTATAGCTGTTGGGAAGCTGCCTATAAATAAAAGATAATTGTTGTATATTCAACACATATTGGAATGATAATAATAGAAGTGCACTACTCAATTCTTTGATTTATCTGTTTCTCTCTTTTCTCTCTATCCTCTCTGTTCTGCTCTTATTCACTCTTCTTTCTTTCTGCTTCTTTGTCTTTCCCACCTAAATCCTATATCATCTACCCCTGCTATTTAGGTTTTGTACAATTCAAACTACTTTAACTTGTCATATTACCGCCTACATGAGCAATATAACACGCCCTACCAAAGAGCTGTATCAAACTGTTTCACAAAATCCATCAAAAAGACAAAGGTGCACAAAATGAATATCTCATCGGAAGACATTAAATAGTCTTGGCCCCAATAAAAATCCCATTTCATTTCCACACACACCAACCATGCAGACAAGTTCATTACACCATGCATAGCCTACAGAATGGGATTCCCAAACCCTTCAAATCAAAATAATAATAAGAACCAGTACTTAAAACAAAGAAAAAGCCCTTACTCAGGACATCTATCTGGAAATATCCATTTTCACAATCTGTTCTTGAAGCACACAAAATCATTCACAGTTTTCCAACAGTGGAGTTTCAGGATTTAGTGCAAATTAAGAAAAAAAAAATAATTCAAAATCATCATTAAAAATCTTCTTCCTAATTCTCCTACATACTAAATAAAGGAAGTATTGAATGACTACAAAGTTGCCAATACATTAAATGTATCTACTTTTCCATTTAATAATCTCTTCATAACATATTAGAAAGATTTGTAAGAAGATATAGCATTAGTCCAAAAAAAAAAAAAAACACTTTCGGCATCTCATCACGTTCACTAACTCACTATTTAGTGAATTTCCCCAATCCCTTGATACCCGAACGAGTTCTCCGGCATAGAACCGAGAAACGCACCGCTCAACACAGAGACAACAAAAATCCCAAAAAAAATCCAAGTCCCTTCATAAACCCCAAACACTCCCTACGCAACAGTTAAATTCCAAATTCAAGCTACCACTAGAATTCGGTACCACAAGCATTACAAAGTCCAATTTTTCCTAGGGTTCCGAAGCAAAACAAAAAATGCTCAGCGAAAACCTAAACCTAAAAAAAACGAAATTTCTCTACAGAGAGGGCACTAACCAGTTGCGACCGAGCACTTCTTCGGCGCGGTATCCGGTGACCATCTCGAAGACGGCGTTGACGTATATGATGGGGTGGTCGGGCTCGACGGCGTCGGTGACGACGAAGCCGCACGGCGCCGTTTGGAGAACGGGGAAGGGTAGGGGTCCAACGGCGTCATCATCGTCGTCGTTTAACATAAACGAAACGGCCTCGTCGTCGCTGAGATCGGAATTGCTGTCCCACTCCATTTAACAAAGAAACGGCGTCGCAGTGGCAGCAGCGGGGGGTCAAGTTCAACCCATGAGAACAAAACAAAACGAAAGGGTGCGAGTAGTAATAATAAGAATGAGCTTTATGAGTGTGAGAACTGAGAAGAAGTGAAGAAGAAAGTGGTTAGTTATTTTTGTTGTTGTTGGGAGAGTTTGATGAAGGAAATGAATTTGATGATGATGAGATTGAGAAGAGGGCATAAAACGAGTGGAGAGGAATTTAGCTAAGAAAGGGGTGAGTTGAGGTTGTTCCAGAAAAAGAAAGTAGATGACGGTGTTGTTTTCTTTTACATGTGGACTTGCCCACAAGGCACACTGTGTGGCCACTCACTGCCCCAACCAAACCACCCTTTTTTTGGTGCCAAAATTTTCAGTTTCTTATCATGCCACTTATGGTAATATGAGAAAAGACAGACCATGGGAAAATATATTTTTGTATTTGGTTAAGAGAGTTCAAAATTAATTTCGAAAAAAAAAACTTTTTGAAAATTATTTTTTTAATTTAAATTTTAAAATATATTTGTAGTATCTCCATATTCTATTGAGTGCATGGAACAAAACAGATCAACTGGTATTGTCATGTTTAAGTACATGTATGAAATTATTAAGGTTACTCATTTAGTATCTTAAGTTTTTAAATTTAGTTTTTTTAGTTCTTATAATTAATAAGTAGATTTTTTAGTTTTTCAAGTTTGTATTTTAATTTTTAAAGTTTTATTCAAATTTATTTTAACTCTGTTAGTTAAAAAAATTTAACAACTTTATGAATTAAAATATAAATTTTAAAAACTAAAAAATCTACTTATTAATTATAAAAACTAAAAGATATAAGTTTTAGAATTATAACGACTAAATGTGTAATTAAACCTTGTATTAACTATTCGAATGATAATTTTTACAACTCATCTGGTCTCATTCAAATAAAATTATTTACATTGAAATATGATATATTGTAATTTATATTTAATAAAAGTAAAAAAAAAAAAAAGCGTTTTTTTAGAGAAGGAAGCTTATTTCGTTTCATTCATAACAAAATAAGAAAAAATATGGAATTCTGTGAGAAATATGAGAGCTAGCATACAAAATTAACACTCTAGCTTAATTAGTAATGAGCAACAAAATTTGACTATCTGTTGACAAAACTCACCATTGATCTGGGTAAACATGTAACTAATTAATTACATTCTTTTATGAGAGCATGAAGATCGAAGTGACCCAAAGCAGAATTGTGTTATGTATTCTTTTTATTGGTTAAAATTCATTAAAAATTACAAATTAAAAAAAGAAAGTCATTAAATAGAATCTAAGACCCATAAAATCTTGATTTTCAATAAATGTTAACGGACAATAGGAATTGTGTTCGAATTAGTGTATTAAAGAGAATTTGAATTCCCTTCTGTCACGAATATAGATGTATGAAGAAGATTAAATAATTAATATTTTAAAGATTTTTTTTAAGTTGAATTTACTTAATGATATATGAACCGATTGATTTTCATCATACGATTCTAATCGTGTGACTGTGAAAATGTATGTTTTTTTTACGGTAGGAAATTTGTATGTGTAAGCGGGCATATTCCTAAATTTCTCAAAATATACCTATGTAAGTGGTGATTTTGATTGTTGTAAATTATTTTTCATTTGTGTTTTTATAAGGGATGTTTTACATTTGTGTTATTACATTTTATAAGGAATTTGTGTTATGACATATGTATATTAGGGTATATTTGATTTACTTGTTTTCTGTTTTGTTTTTAAAACTGTTTTTTAAAAATAATTTCATGTTCGGCAATTAATTTGTCATCAAAGATCTTTTAAATTTTAAAATAAAAAAAAATAAAAAAATAAAAACAATTAGGAGATATTTTCTCATTTCTCCTTTTCTATTGTGTGATCTAGCTTAAGAGTGTGGGTAGGTGTGCATGTGAAGAGACATGATTTTGATGTAGGAATCTGTTTTACAAAAATGCTTATGTTAGCTTATTTTGGTGTTGTGATGTAATCATTTTTCTAACACGTGACTACTCTTAATAACACTTAGTAAGCATTTTAACATGTGACATGAAACTAAAAAAACATGTGACTTTAACATATGACAACTTTCAATAGAAGCTACATAAATATTATTGGCAAGAAAGGGAAAAAAAAAGTTTGAATATTTGTGGAATGAAAAATGAGTAAATAAGTTCATTTTATGCAATGAGTAAATAAGTTGTGTAGTGATATTTTATATTTTAATTAAACTACAAACTATATCATATACAATAAGGTTATTAATTTTAAAACAAATACTCTAAAATTATAATAATGTTAATTTTCATTAATTGATAGTGTGAAAATTGTATACTAAAATACATGAAGTTATACTTACAAATATTAGAGGAACGAAAACTAAAAATTTGAATTTGAAATACATTTGACCATTTACAGGTTTAACTAAAAATAAGATTAATTAAATTTTGTACGTTTATTGCATTTTTAATTCAGCAAAAAAGTATCTGATTCTTTAAACAAATTGGAACGTGTCGAACTGATATTGAACTAACAGTTTTATGTGAATGTAAAATGTGATGCGATATGTGTAATGTGATAATGTCGTCATACAATATAACTCACTGCATTGCGTATGCCCATATAATAAAGATATTTTAAACTTATGTAAATTTTAAAATATGATAAATAAAATGTTTAAAATAATACAAAATAGTATGTAATTAATTTAGTTATAACAAAATCAAGTATAAAATAAAAGGGTTCGTGTGATTAAAAAAATAAAGAAAAGGAATATTAAAAAATGTATAAATTTATATATAAATAAATAAGTCCATATATAATATAGGTATTTTTTGTATAAATTAATAACTACTAGTATAATATTAGGTATGGCAACGGGGCCCGAACCTGTGGGGCTCGCTCCAGACCCGTCTCGATTTTGATGGGGAAAATCCGAGTTGATCGGGGTCGGGGTTGGGTTTTCCCCGATAGTCAAATTCGGATTCGGGGTCGAAGATGAGATTTTCAATACCCGCGCCAAATTCGTCCCTGAACTCGCCCCGCTAATAATTAATATATATAACACATTAAAATATGAAACTATTAGATTGACTTTTATGTTAGTGTTGAATTGAATTTTATGTTCTATTTAAAATTATATTTTTATTTTATAAAAAATTATATTTTTTTAATAAAATTTTATAAAAATTTCGAAAACAGAGTGGGCGGGAAAAACCCAACCCCATCGAGGATGGGATACATTTATACCCCCGTCGATCTCAAGGGCAGGGATGGGGTGGGGTAAACAAAACCCGACCCCAACCCCCGTTGCCATATTTACTAGTATAAAAAAATGTTCTTCATTACATATTATAAAGTTTTTTGGATTAAATAATCGAATTTAACAAAGTCTAGAAATATTAATTGATCTTTAATAAATAAAAAAACATACATTAATTGATCCAATTGACAGATTGTAAATTTTAAAATTTAAATCCAACAACTATTTCTATATATATAAAATAAAAAGACTAAACTAGATCCATTGTTCGTAACATGACATTACTTTTGTTGTTTGGTCAGTGTAATCCCCACAACACAAAGTCGCTGAGAATAAGGAATTTATTGTTTGTGCTATTTTTACGAATCTCAAAATTCAGTACCCAATACCCCAGCACGTGAGAAGATGTTAGGTAGATATTTTAAGTCTAGGTAGGAAATATCTCATGCGCATTTAACATAATAATTAAATGAAAGGATATCTAATTTAATTATTGGATGACGGAATATAAATTTTGAACAGAAAAACTCTAAATTTTTAATAATATTTTTAGGATAAATAATCATTTTTATTCTTGGATGTGTAAAATTTTGATAAATTCGTTTCTGAATGATAAAATTTAAAACACAACAAATTCATTTGTTAACTTTTATTCGTTACTTAAAAAGTTTAGTGACACATTTAGGGACGAATTTATCAGTGTTCTTCACATTCAGAGAATATGGCTATTAATCCAAAATAATAATTAATCTTCATCTTCTCCCTTTTAATCGTCGCAAACATGACATTACAATAAACATTTAAAAAAATAGGAAAACAAGCATAAGTTATAATAAGTATAATAATAAGCATAATATTGATTAATAAGCATACTCTGTTGTTGTTCTAAAAATTTTATTGTGACAATATTAGATAGTGACAAAATTAAGTTAAGTATCATTTTTTTAAGGATTATGATAATTACTAAATATGAGTTATTTTTATAATGAAAATATCCTTAAAAATGATTATTTAGCAGTTATTCATGCTTAATTGTTAAGAATTGATGTTTTTCCTATTCATGACTTGCAAATATGAAAATGAGGAATTAAAAGCCTAAGAGATGAAGAAAATAGCAAAAAGTTAAAAAAAGGTTCAGCCCAAGACGCACTGACGTGCTCGGTGCAAAAACAAGCACGGACACTAAGCGAGGAAGAGGCGTGCTAAGCACGAATACAGACTCACGTGCTAAGTGAGCAGAGCGCGCTAAGCGCGAGTACGCAGGCCCAAGTCTACTCTAGCAACTATAAAAAGAGAGTCAAGTCAAGGAGAAAAGACACATCAAGTCTCAGAGTACTCTAATACACACTCAAAGCCTAAGAACTCTCCCTTAGGGACTTCCATCATTTTCTATTACCTTTTTTTCATTCTTCTTTTCCATCAATTTCTAAACTCATTCTTCAAGTGTAAAGCCCCTTATGACTATAAGAGACTAAACCCTTAGTTAAGATCTGACAGACCTAAAAAGCCAAAAAATGTATTATATACTTCATATCTATCAATGCAAATAGGTGTTTTCTTTCCTATTATCCTTTCTTACTTTTAATTTTATGTATCATTCATCATTGCATCATCTTTGGGGGTTAGGTGCTCGACAGATGAGTGTAATCCTTAATAGAAATACAAGGAAGGTTTTGCATGCATCAGTTTTAGGAATTAGTCGCTCGACAAAGAATAATTTCTAATAGAACTAAAAGGAAGGAGTATCTTAATAAAATCATTGCTAGACATAGAAGATTGCATTATGTCCATGCATCAAAGCAAACATCTAGAAATTGTAAACTTCAAGCATCTTATCAATTGAATCTTTGCAAAGACATTTAGGATAGGTAAGATAAGTTTGTCATCGTGAGACATCAGGGGCAAGTATTCTAATAAATGTGGGTAGGAAAAATTCACATAATTGATAGAGAAAAATCTCAAATAATACATCTTAGGTCAATAAGGCATGTTAGATCCTAACATTCTCATCTCATTGAATTTCTTATTATTTTCTTTTGTTTTCTATTAATATCTATTATTTAGTTACTATTTTTTTAACTCATTTTTTCCCTCATCTCATCTTTTCCCCTTATAAATTGAAAATTATCCAACACAAGTACAAAATAAAGTTCTTATGAAAATCGACAATCGAACTTTCGAGTCTTTACTATTTGGACATTTGGTACACTTGACAAACAGTTAACAAATTACTTAATGGTTGTGTATTTTTGTTTAAGTCTCATATTTTTTGTAAATTACTGTCACATTAGAAATTTAAGAGCAATAGACATATTATGCTTATTATTATGTTTGTTCTAACTTATGCTTGCTTTCTTATTTTTTTAAGTGTTTATTGTAATTTTATGCTTGCAACGGTTAAAAAGGAGAGGGAGATGAAGATTAAATTATATTTTGGATAAATAATCATTTTTGTTCTTGAATGTGTTGAGTGCTAACAAATTCATCCCTGAATGTGCTACGTAGACTCTTTCATTAACGGTAATGGATGAAAGTTAACAAATGGATAATTTGTCGCACTTTTTTCACTTTCGATGACTAAAATTTGAATTTTCATCTTTCGGGGATGAATTTGTCAGGAAAGTACACATTCAGAAATGAAAATGACTATTTATCCATAATTAAGTGTATTAAAGATATTTTTCAATTCACAGTCAAAAAGTAATTTCTTTTGAGATAAAATTATCACTAAAATGGATATGAATTTTGTACCTGAACCATGTTATTAGGATAATTTTCTCCTATATGGTGTATTGATGTTTGTTCCTCCTACTTGGGTGAGCTCCTTCTCCAACAGGCGGGGGTGAATATCTATAAAGACACTTAGACGTGCAAATCAACGATCTCCCTAAATATAGTAGATGAGAATGAACAATGTGTTACCTCAAGAATCTCATCATTTATACACACATATTATTAGGATAATTTTCTCATCTATGGTGTATTGATGTTTATTCGTCCTACTTCGGTGAGCTCTTTCTCCGGTAGGTGGGAGTGAATATCTATAAAGACACTCAGACGTGCAAATCAATGATCTCCCCAAATTTAGTAGATGAGAATAAACAGTGTGCTACTCAAGAATCTCATCCTTTATATACACATATTTATGGGCCTAGGATCCTTAGGTGTTACCTATGAGATTAGTGGAAATGCTAATTTGTAGTTACATGTTAATAAGGTCTTCATGATGATTACTTTTAGCTAAAATTCCTCCATTAATATTTTGCGGAGTTGACTTGTATCTTATCATATATCCATGTAGTATGTGGCTATGGTTAGGGGGGTGTTGGACTATAGTCGAGGGGGATTAGCTAAAAGCAAGAAGTGTTTGGCCATAGTTGGAGGGGTATCCAATCATGGGCAATGAGTGTTTTGCTTATGACTTGAGGATATCAATCATGCTTAAGATGTGTTTATCATAGCCAAAGGGTGTTCGACCATGGTTGAGGGGTATCTGGCCATGGCTGAGAGGTGTTATCCATAGTCAAGAGGCGTGACTATGTCCCAGGGGGTGTTCGGCCATTGTCAAGAGATGTGACTATGGCATAAGGGTTGTTCTACCATGTTTGAGGGGTGTCTGACCATGATCGAAGTATTAAGTCTTAGGTGCTAGTTTGCTATATAGCCAAGGGGTATCTTGTAGAGAACGAAGAAGCCAATCTTTTATGATCAAATAATACTTAATTTGATCATTAGATATTCATCTTTATCTTTTGGATTTTGGAATATTCCCACAAATTGCTTTGAATCTCAAACCTTCTGTCATTCCTCACACTTACCATACCTTGCTTTGATTATTAGATAAGCTATGTTTGACAATGGCTCATGAGTGTGTGGCCAATTTATCATATGATCATTGAGTGTTCGGTCATATGAGTACAAAATTTTTTAACGAGATTTTCTTTTTCATATTCATGACAAAAGAATCAAACTTTTTTTGAGATATTCAAATAATCTAAATATCTATTAAGTATTTCAAGCTTTGTTAGTGATGATTATATTCTTTTATTATATCAATTTAAAGGAAAAGAGGTGATATTACAATCTAAGACAATGAAAACTTTTAATTTAAATTGTACTTAAAAGAAGTACATCTACATGTATCTAAACTTTGTGAGTAATGATTCTATTTTCTTTATTGTAACATTTTAAAGAAAAAGAGATGATATTACAATCTAAGCAAATGAAAATTTCTAAATTTAAATTGTACTTACAGAAAATTTAAATTTGTCTCAAGAGACTTACAAAGCAATTAAATACTATATAAGTAATAAAAAAAACTTTTTTTTCTACATGTAAAAGTTTATTTTGAAAAAAAATATATTCTAAGAATAACATACATGAATTTTAAACCCCAATTGAAATACTTACAGACATATTAAAGATACTAAAAATTTCCTATGTATTGCATAATTTTAGATATCAAGAAGCTAAACCTTTCTTTATGCAAGCATACATTCTAATTTCTAGATTTCTAACGGGGCATGCTTATAAAGTACTAAACAAGTCTACCCTTGATCTCGAATTACATCTTGTTTAATTATTCTTCTTTTTTATGTTTTTTTTTTTCACTTTTCCATTAATAGTATATTGTATCAATAGTTACTGGTCTACTTAATTTGATAAGGTCAATCAAACTCCATTCCTCACCAATGGTATTGTGGATAATTTTAATTTGAAAAATGAGCAGGTAAGGGTTTCAATGCGTTAAAGTTAATGCTTGAATAAAGGCTTTTACTTTATGCATCTCTCTTTTTGCTTCCTACACCTTCAAAAAGATCCCAACAGACAAAAATATCCCTCATCCAAGCACTCCCTATTATGAAATGGTCATTCCAAAACATTATTCTATTATCGAATAGTTATTCCAGAATATTATTTTTATATTTTGGAATAAGTTTCCATATTACTTATTCCTATTCTGAAAAAGTTATTCTAAAATATAAAAATCATATTCTAAAAGTGGATACTTGAACACCCCCAAAAGTCTTTCCCTATCTTTCTTCCCAAAATCTCACCCCCAAAACCAACATTGTCCTTTCCTCTAGCCTTGAAACATTGCCCTAGAAAGCCTGACCCTCCCCCAAATCCTGAATCCTCTTTGACCTCCTGAATCCTTATAACCTCTATTGCTAGATCTTGTCCTAGGGCTCTGAGTTCACGACATTGACCCGATCAACCTCAATCCCATCCCCATTGATCTCGCTCTCGAGCGTAGATTGAGTCACTCCAAGTGTGATGTTGAAGGTTTTGTTTTTCGATCTTCTTGTTGCAAGCATTTTTTTGCCATAGCCTTCGGATGCGGCATCAATAGTGGCGCAAACATATAGTGGAGCTTCTCTGGCATGGGGGTGTCGTTGGAGAAAGTGAGGGTATTTTTGTGCAATGGGGTGCAGGAAGCAAAATGAAGCAGGTGTAGGAAGTAAAAGCCTTGAATAAAGGTCCAAAAGCCTGCATGGACTCAATGAGACATGTCCTCTAATCCATACCACCGCATCGCAGTTCTAATTTCCAAACAAAGAATAAAAAATCCGACTTCTGTGCCAGAGTTTCGGTCTTCCATTTTAATTTTAAAACAAAGCACATTTATTTAAGGATAAAATGAAGATATAGAAAAGTTAAAGACTAAAAAGCACATTTAGGAATTGAAGAAGCTGAACAAGATGACAATAAAAAACAAAAAAAAAAAAGACGAGAATATCTTCTAGTTGGTTTTGTTTTTCGGTTTTTAAAACTCTTGAAAAACAATTTTCAAAACTTAATTAAAAATTAATTGCTCAATCACATGGAATTATATCAAAAACAGTTTTTGAAACCAATAAGTGAAAAGGGACTCACAGAGGCCCTTAAATCGTAGAGATTTTCTTGGGGGAAAAATCTCACAACAGCACGCATATAACAGATTCAGAAAACTTTCTTGCACCAAAATTTATAACTTTCAGCTATGTAATCAAGCAAGAAGAGATATTCACCAGTAGGTTAATTCAATATATTTCTAACTTTTTATGGATTGGAGGTGCAGTTATTAACTTACAGAACTATAGTACAAATGGACTTTCCAAAGGACTAGATTTGATCCATGCTAAAGAATTGCAACAAATGATGGAATTGCATTTAGCATAGGTATTATATATAAAAAAAAAATGGAGAAAAGAGGAAACAAAAGAGGATACATCACAAAGTAGATCCCACTTTCTCCCTAATACAAGAACCTAGTCTTTTCACAGATTTATCATCAAAAGAGATATCAATCTCCTTAATCTTAGTCACAAAGTCCATGGCTTCTTCATGCTTCCCTGCTTTACAATAACCATCAACTAGAATCTTGTAAGTTAGTTCACTTGGCCTGCAATTGTGCTCAATCATAAATCTAATGACTTCATTTGCTTCATCAAACAACTCCATCCCTGCATAGCCTGACAAGAAAGTATTGTATGTAACTATAGTTGGTTGAATCCCCTTAGTGGTCATTTCTGAGAGAACTCTAATAGCTTCCTGCATGAGCCCTTTTCTGCAGAATCCCTTGATAACAGTATTGTAAGACACAACATCTGGCTCCGGTACGGAGTTTTGAATTCCCTTGAGCACTTCTTCTGCTTTCCAACACTCATCCTCTCGGACATACAGATCCATCAAGCAATTGTAGGTGAAAAGATTTGGCTGCAATCCACATTCGTGAATGAAATGCAGCATTTCACGGGCCTTCGAAAACATCTTGTTTCGGGAAAACATCGAAAGCATGGAATTAATGACAACCAAATCCGGTTTGTATCCATACTTTTGAAGTTGATCAAATGCCCTTTCCATTCCCCTAAGGTGTCTGCACTTGTGGTTTGATAGGACAAGGGTTCTCAAAAGTATCCAGCTAGGAAAGACCTGACCATCATAAATTTCTTTCTCAACCTTCTCTATCCCCCTGACATTCCCAGCCTTGGAATAACAATGGAGCAACAGTGAGTACGAAGTTTCGTTGGGCTTAAAGCCCTTGGTCTGCATGTCCTGAATGACAGATTCTGCTGCTTTCCAATCACCTCGATGAGCCAGGGCATTTAGAAGAGCATTATAAGTTGTTACACATGGAGTAAAGCCTGATTTAACCATTTCCCCATACATTTTTGCAGAATCAACTTCAGATCCGCACCGAGCATATGAACTAATCAATGTATTGAATGTGTCTTTGTCAGGCTCAAATCCACAGTTTTTCATTTCCCTCAAGACCTTGTTAACATAATTGTGCTTACCCTCCTCACTACATACAGCAAGCATGGTGTTCCACGTAGCGCGATTAGGAGCACATCCATTCAATTTCATCTCACAGAGAACCTTAATAACATCTTCCGTTCTTGACTTCTTGCCTAGCATGGCAAGAACAGAGTTGTAAGTGTATACATTGGGAGCACAACCCAAGTCCTTCATCTTGCTGAACAACCTTAATGCGTCATCCTCCCTTCCTGCCTTACCATAGGCATCGATTACAGTGGTATAAGTAATTGCATTTGGCATAACCCCTTTGCTTGTCATTGTATCTATGACAGCCATCCCTTCGTCGAGAAACCCAGCCCTTACATAAGTTGCCGCGAGCTCATTGTAAGTAATAGAATCAGGAGGGCAATTATTATCCTCCATTTCTTTCAAGATGCTCAAGGCCTCGGTGTAAATTCCAGCCTTTCCAAAAACCTGCAGCATAGAATTATACATAACGGTTCCTGGTTTATAGCCATTCAATTTCAATTCAGCCAAAAACTTCCTTGCTTCATCCAGCATACCCTCTCTCCCACAAGCAGAAATCACAGTGCTGCAAGTAAACTCATCAAATTCAAGCCCTTTACTTCTCATCTCATCCAACAACTCCAAGATTCTACCCCAAGATCGACCCATCTTGCCGTAAACATCAAGCATAACATTGTAAGTGACCAAAGTTGGATCAAGACCAATCCCCTCCATCTTATCAAACAAGTCAATAGCCCGTTTATACTTCCCGGAGCGAGCATACGCATGGAGAATGGTTGTGTAAGCCCGGACATCAAGGGAGTATTTTTCGACAGGAATTAAATCAAACAACTTGGATGCAATTGAATGTTGTGACTCCCTCCCCAGTATCCTAACCATCAATTCAACTACCTGGTTGTCCAACCTCAAATTCTGATCACTCCCAAAATGCAACCAACCCCATTCAAACAGCAAGAGTGCCCTTTCCCAGTTCCCAGAAAGGTCCAAAGCCTTCAACAAGCTGGGAAAATCAGCCTCAAGCAACTCAAACTTAACAGAGTTGAAAAAGTCATTCAGTTCATGCAAAGGTGATCCAACAACTGAATTGAGCAGCAACTTACCCTTGTCAGATAAAAATCGAAACTTTGCATCATCAAACTGGTCCTCATCAATGATGGGGTCAGAACCTAAAGTGGGGTGCTTTGAATTAACTGACTTGTTAAAATTTTTTGTGTTGTCAAGAGAAGGAGGCACAATTGTGAGGGTGTGAGTGGTGATTGGAACTGAAGAGAGATGCTGAAGGTGTTGGAGAAGGGAATCTAACTGAAAAGAAGGAGGTGGTGATGGTGGTGGAGATTGTGGAGGTAAAAAAGTTGGCTTGAATTTCAAAGGTGGTTGTGTTGGTTTGTGTGAAGGAACAGGTAAGACTGGCCTATTGGGGAAAAGGGTACCCTCCATTGCCACAAGCAAGTGCAATGGCAACAGAAGAAGAAGAAGAAGAAGAGAGGTTTATGATGGGTTCAGGGTGTGAACATAAGGATGAGATTGAAAGCAATTGGATTGAGGAAGGGTTGGTTGGTTGGTTGAGTGAACCAAAAAGGGAAAGGGAATGGAATGTGTGGAGACAAAACAGATAGAGAGGATGACCCATTGACCAGCAGTGAAAGTAGTGAGTGACTCCTATTGAAAATATGTTATTACCTCGTCTCAAACACTAGTGTGACTGTGTGAAGAACACTATTCTTGGGGATCGATCAGAAATGTTTTAGATAGTTATATTGATAAAATAATCTGAAAAAAATTAAAATGAAAGAATTTTATTATTTCATTTCATTTGATTACGTGGATTAACTAACACAAATTTATATTATGTTTATCGTATCTTCAAATAAATAGTAGTTGCTGTAATGTTTTTGTGCTTAAAACAATTATCCTCTAAGATTATTTATTTATTTTGATAGTTTGCATTTTAACTTAAGATATTTTTATAACCTCACTCACCATTATGTCTAAATCCTCCTCGTTTTCATTGTGACATCTTCTATCCCAACATGCATATAAATGAAAGAAATATATAAAATATAGAATCTAATTAAATCAATTTTATTTTATAAAATTGTAAGTAAATTCACGTGGATCAAAGATTCACATTCTATCAAATGAAACTTCTAAGTGAAATGACATGTCACATCCAAAGTTCTCCATAGCATTGTGTCCCGCCCATGGGTAAAAGGTCCACACAATGTTTTTAAGTATTGTGTGAACCTTTTACCCACATCTTATCAAAGCATTGTGTCCCGCCCGAAGTCCTCAAGCACGAGGTTCCTTAGAGTAATTCACCTAGTCATATGCTCCCACGAACACAAGGTTCGAGATCACAAACAATACACAGGAAGTGAGTTATCACATTCATAAATAAGTAGAGATAAACAAAGACACATATATATAATATATATAATATAAGTATAATAAACTCAACTTAGCACAATTCACATCATTTTATTACTCATTGTGTAACATCACTTGTCCCAAGGATTTAATCACAAAATCTCATTCCACACCTTCACATTAATCACGTGTTCAAAACAATAAATCTCAAATATAGCACAACATCTCACACTCACACAATTCATTATCCACGATCACGTATCAAGTCACAATGATCATTACATAGACATTATGCAACAAATATCCTAAGACTTAATCTTATATGTAAAGTGATACCATGTCAGTGAAAAACAATACCAGGGAGCCCAGGAGTACATAACAAGAGACACCACACAAAAGGTATGACAGGTGACTCTCACTACATGAAATCATAAAGTGACCAGTCAGGGTCATTCTATTTTGTGAGAATGCTCGAACCATATGGGATCAACATAGGCTTAAAGGAGCACTCAAATCGAGTGTATTTACCCCCAATGCCTAGACTCTGAAAAATCTGTTAGGGTCTCACCTTCCTGATTCAGGTCCAACCTCTAAAACAACTTTTGCGCACAAACACTGCTCATGAATTCTACAATACCCACGACTTCACACTCGTTTTCAAACATGTTTAACACATTGCACTACAATTTCTAACTTGGAACCCTACACTTTCTTTTTAACACCTCACGCATAAACACTTTTATCAAGGCAAACATCAGTCTGGTTATTGTATAATTCACAACACAAGTAATATCACATCAAGTATTAACCAAACACTTATTCACACCAATATTCCATGTCCACAATTTATCATCTCACAACGTCACAATCCACCATCACATGTTCACGCGTATCTCACAAATGAACACATGCTCAACTTGTCACTTATACTCAATCTCAATCACAATTTCATAATCCTAAAATGTTATGTCATTATGCCTATGAATCATATACAAATCACACAGTGCTAATATTTACATGGCACAACACACACACACACACACACATACACACACACACACATATATGTCATACAATAGCAATCTTTCAACATTTAAGGCATATAATGATTCACTTATTCATTTAGTTAATAGCAACCACACATATATGTATAGTAAACAACTATATCCTTACATTTCTCCTAAGTTACTATGACCTTTGTAGAGTAATATTACAAGTACAGGGGATGTACTACTCCTATTAAGTTCATACTTATCTTGTTTGAAAGCTAAGACCATTATTTACAAATCTTATGTTGATTACAAAACCATTTTTATCATTAACTATGTTTAAACCTAAGGTAAACATTGGATCATTGCTTAATCTTGATAGTTCAACCTTTGCTCAATAGTTTGACTTTATAGGGGGCTATATAACTCCTAATTGAGTGAAACAAACGACACTTGTTAGCTAACATCTGGAGCTACAACTTTTATGAAGACAACAAAACCTAATTCAATAATTTTCTTAGTCATTTTTAGGCTACAAGTTAACTCACGTTGTTAGAAAAAGAGCACGGGCTTAAAACAACTTATTTTCATTAAGCACGGGTGTACTCTCATCAAGCACAGTCGTGCTTTGCTAAAAACCTCTATTTTGTGAAGCAAAAGAGGCATAATTTAGGCTTCAAAACACCCCTAAATTTAAAACAAATAGCACAAAACATGTTATCACATCATGGGGAAAAAAACCCTCAATCAATTTCAAGAAAACATGCAAGAATCAAGAATTTCCAAATTTCTAGGTTTTTAACATCCAAAGTCAAACACTCAATTAAATCATTCAATTCATATCAGGGCATCAATTGACCCATCAGACATGAACAATATGTAGCTATCATTGTACAGGCAAAATCAAAACGCATAAAACACCTCAAAATTAATCCCAATTTGATCCTCTAAGGATCCCTACACATGTTCATTTTAACCTCAATTATGATAAACTCATTTCTTACCTCTAAGGATGCTCGCGTGTGTAGTCTGATAGTGATAACAATATCTCTAGTAGTTACCTAAGATTCCTCAAGCTTTACCTCTAGTTACTCTTTTAGGGTTTCCAAGTGTTAGAGAAAACAATGGATTGGAGCTTCAATTTCACTGCCTTCATGAGAGGGTCATTTCTCTCACTATCAACGTTTTTTCATAAATCCCAACGGTGGTACTATGCAAAAGTTAGTTCCAAATGTGGTGTAAAAATTTAAAGATGATCCAACGGTTCATGATTATGGGATCATAGTTTTACTGGGACATGTTTGAGTGTATTCGAGAAAAAGAGAGAGTTTTGGAAAAGAAAAAGATAACGAATTTGGGAGAAACAGAGAACACAAAAATATATCGTAAATGTAAAAATTGACCTAATATGTCTCTATTTATAACTAGGATACTCTAAGTCTATTATTTACTCTATTTTCTTTATTTTATAAAAAGGAACTATATTTTATTGTTTCATTAAATAAATAATCAATTAAAACATCCATTTATTTCCTAAAACATCATTTTACTCTATTTGTTTTCTAATACTATGAAACTCTTATTTTAATTAACAAAAATAATTTTCTCATTTATTTAATTTCTAAAAACTCTATTACTTTTTAAATAAAATTATTTTACGAAAAATGAGATGTTACACTCATGCAAAAGAGCACACACCTTCTGAAGGTTGTAAATCAAGTATAGGATTTCTACTAACACAAACACCAATTATGGTATACTTTATTTCCTAAAACCTTCACAGACCCCTACATTAATATTCGCTAAGCCTCTTCAAGTTCTCCTTGAGTTTTCTTTCAAAAAGTCTATCTAGTCTTCACCCTAAGTATTCTTTCTAAAAGCTTATTTAGGTTTCACCTCTAGTATTCTCTAAGCCTCAACAAAATCTACCCAAGTATTGTTTCAAAAAGAAGCAAGTGACACACACACACACAATGATGCTTTTGATTTATACCCTTTATATCCCACTTTCTTTCCCAGCAAAGAACTCTATCTTCACTTCATTGTCCTGAAATAGAATTTGAAGATGATTGTTGCTCATTTTCTTGATTGGCTTGTTGATCTGTTGTGAGTTGTTTCTATCAATATAATTGGTTCCTCCTTCTTCCTTAGTTGGGACAATTTTCACACAATTTAAATTCAAAATTATGGTTGTAGGTACTTGTTGTTGTTAATGATTCATGACTTCTCCTTTCTCCAACATAGTCATGAGTTTTGCTACTTCAAAAAAGTGAGTCTTTTGCAGGTAAGTCATTTATCTTCTTTGAGTTGTTGCATATTTCTTTAGACTTTTTTCTTATTCTTGGTTGCCTTGCTTGTATAGGAGTTGTAGTTGACAAATAGCTTTTTCTTCCACAAGATGCTTCGTGTCTTTAGAAGAGATTGTCACTTCAGATGATAATGCCTCAATACATTATTGCATGGTGTCTTTATCATAGCTTTTGGTGTGTGCTTTTGAATTGTATATACATGTTTGTTTGCATTGTTCTTTTCTACAATGCATCTTTTGATGATCCTCAAGTTACATGTAGCTTTTGATATCTACTCCTTGACTCAAGTTACCTCCAAAATCATGTTTCTAGTCATATGCAACTTCTGATATCTGCAAGGGCATAAAATTCATGATAACCCTTTTGCTTTTGATTTCTTGCTTCTAAAGTTTGGACAATCTTCATATTTGAGATTCCTTCACTGTAGGTCAATGCTTCGCACCATTTTCATGCTTCTTGATTAAGTTCCATCTTCTAAAGGCAAATAATTAGTCACACAAGTTTAAAGGACTTAGAATTTGCTTCTTAAAAGTTTGTAGTAATTAAACATTTTTACTTATAAAGGGTTCTACTTCAACACTGGTTACTGGTTAAATTGTACAAATATATATATATATATATATATATATATATATATATATATGCATGTGGTATAACAGTTTATCCTTGTTATCTTTTGTTTCAGGTTCAACATTTGAACCTTCAAAAGATATTATCCATTTTTAAAAAAAAATATATATTTAACTAAATTACCTCAATTCCATCTTATAGGCCCATCTTATACAAGCCCATTTGCTAACCCTAAAATCCCTTTTACCTATGTATAAATGGATGAGTCACCACATACAACATATTATCTTTTTCAGAGATACACACTAATTTTGTTCTTTTTTTTTCTTGTAATATCTTCTTTCTTCCTTTGTATCCCTATTTTCTCTTTCCATTGCTACTTTACTATGACAATCTCTTTGGCTAACATTTTGATGGGAAAAAAGTTATTGTGGGCAAACAAGTATGTCCTGGTGAGAACCAGTATAATATAAGTTGAGTCATTTGTAGCACTTCGATCCAGAATGCATTCAATTCAATGGCCCAATCAATGATTTGCAATAATGTTCAATATTCTATCTAACATCTTAATTGGACTAGTCATAGCATCGATTTTTGGTCAAATCGACCAATTTGATTCAAGTTTAATAACACTAAATGAAATTGAGATGTGAAAATCCATGTTAGGGAAATACATAATAAATTTAATGTTATTCTACATTTCTTTAACTTATTTATTGCCTGGAACAAATTTTGTGTTTTCTACTAAAAATAGTTACAATTTGGTGATCTTGGCAAAATAAGCAAAGAAATTCTAATACTTCCATTTATATTTTTGTACTTGTCAATTTTTTTCTCTTGCAGTTTAAGTTCGAAGATGGTTGCATTCGATGCTGAATATTCATTGGTGTAAATGGTTACCAATTGTTTCCTTTTCTTCACAATTTTAAGCTCATTTAATTGCTTTTAGTTTCTTTTTCATTGATTCGGTCTTCAAAGTTGGTGGTTTCTATTATTGCTTATCATTTTGAAGATTTACTTTATATATCAATGGCATAAAAGGTGTATGATTTTTTTTAATCGAAATACAAAACTAATAGAAAACAAATATAGGCAATTTAGTTTTCAAGAGATTAGGATTAGGATTATTTTATAACAATATTCAATTTCTATTCCTATATTGGATTTACATTGATCACTTTATGCACTATAATTATGTTGCTAATGTTAGATGCATTTTATTGAGCATTAAGCATTTTGGGCATTACCTTAAAATAAAGATCTAAAAATTGATGTTCTTGATGTTCTCCTTTTCATTGGGGTTTCTTTGCTACTTCTATATACAAAGGGTTATGCTTGTTGTTCATTTTGGGTCTAGCTAGAAGTTGTTGAGACAACTCAATGATATGGTAAAATGACCACTTGATGCTATATTGACTGCTTTTATTCTCTTAAATGCTCTTTCACTCACACAAAAAAGCTTTCTTAACAAATTTAAAATAAAATTAAAGAAAATAGTCAATGCTATATCAAGTGATCATTTTACCTTATTATTAACTTGCCTCAACAACTTATAGATCCAAAATGAACAAGAAACATAGCTCTTTGTGTCAAAGTAGCAAATAAACCTCACTAAAAAGGACAACATCAAGAACATTAGTTTTCGGGTTTTATTTTTAGGTCATGTCCAAAATGCTTAATGCTCAAATACAAAATACATTTTTTTAAGGGAAGGGACCTAAATATAAAATAAATCTAGTAGAGGGTAAACAATAGGAAAGAATAGAAATGAAAGAAAGCTTTTTTATATGACCAGTGATTTTTTTAAAAGAATGAAAGTAGCTGATGCATTATCAAGTGGTAATTTTGTTTCATTTCTTTCATGTTTTTCTAGCAGGACCATTTTTTACATTTTAATTGGGAATTAACTTTGATTCTTTGGATATGTTTAATGCTTTTCAAGTAATGTTTGTCTTTTTTGTCTATCTTGCTATTTGGGTCTTGTGATCAGTAACTTTTTCTAATTGTCGCTAATCTTCATCATCTTCATTGTTAAGATTGTCATCGTTACAATCACTACCACTATCATATAAATTAGTATAAAAAAATATTTTGAGCCAATTTAAAATTTCCAGTTAATTCACATTTACAAGGATCATGGTTAAATAAAAGAAAAAAGTATTGTAAAATATTTTCTTTATAACGTACTTTTAACAAAAATTTATTAAAAATCATAAAAATATATAACATATAATTTATTTAGCAAAAAATGTGGCCTATGCAATTTTTTTATAATTTAATCAAGGCTTAGTTTTATTTTTGGTATCCTAATTATATTTAAATATTCAATTAGATCCCCCAATTATTAAAACATTCAATTTGATCCCCCAATTAATTAAAAGTCCGTAATTGTATCTTTTCTGTCAAATCCTCACTTACAGTGTTTGTTTTCTACGTATGTGTCAGGTGACATGGCTTGGGAGGTTATACATGTGACCGTTGGCAGCACAATCAACTTCATCTTTCCCCTTTTATACCCAAACACAAAATTAGGGTTTTCCTCATTCCCAATTCTTCTGCACCTTGTTCTTACTTGGAAATGTCGTTGTTTGAAGCTCGATGGTGTTAGCGATGGAGCTCCACTGCCGCTTGTTTGCAATTGCGAACAGTTGGCAGTGGTGCAAACACGTTCACGAGGACTCATTTTGTTTATGAATATGATTGATTTGTATTTGTGTTTTTCTTTGAGAAATAGCGTGGGAGTAAGAGTGGCTGCAACTTCTTTCAATGGTGTCCAAATGACATTGATGACAGAGACCTTGTTATTGGCAGACAGAGGAGGAAGATTAACAACAACCTTCTTGGACATGAGCTTGGACATCTATGTTTCAAGAGATGAAAGATTTGGTCACTTGAAATTGTCAAACTTTCTTGCTAATGCACTGAAATCCATAGCTCAAGTTGTCAAACCTAAGTTGGAATTACTATTCGGCAACACCCCTGAAGATTTTGATAGCTTTGAAGATGTATTTAAACTCTATGAAGATGGGATTAAGGTGCCTGAAAGTATACTAAAGAATATTAGGGATAAAATCCCTGTAGAGATGCTCAAAGAAATTCTCCAAGCTGATGGTGAAAGGTCCCTCAAGTTTCCAATACCTAAGTGATTTCGCATAGTTCTTTTACCACTCACATGGACACATATTGTTACCCTTACACAAAAGAACCTAAATTTTTCATGCATGACAGTGATAATGAGTTTTAATGTTTCCTGTGTAAGACTAACCATGATAATTAGCTAAATTGTTATTATATGTTAACGTGTCTCATTCTTTCTATGAAGCAAATCATAAGTGAACATGATAATCAATTTTTATTTTGTTAACTAATAGTGGATTCAATCTTCAAAAATAATTCAAGTTTATTATTTTTATTGATATGTTTTATAGTTAACTAAAAATAATTATTAATTAGATGTTCGAATCAATCTTGACTTTGAGCAATAAATAGGATAATAAATGTAGAGAATGAACCTTAAGCAACAAATAGTGATCCTTACCTTTAAGACATTAATGTTATTTATTCAAATCTTGTTGGACCTTGGGCCTTCATGAGCAGATTACCATCTAGGTAATTTGTCTCTTGAACTAGATTATGCAAGTGATTGTCTTTGATTAATCATTTTCCTTATAAAAAAACCAAATAGTCCGAATACCTACGTGTTAGTTATTTAAAGAGTAATTGGGAATTTCTTTGATCCCCTCCCTACTTACCTAAGTATTACAATCGAATTTGATCGTATTTTAAGGAAATCTATTTTGGTCTTATTTGCAGTTTATTTATTTATTTATTTCAATTGATCTTATGTATCTTAAGAATTTATTTCAATTGATCCCCTCCCTACTTACCAAATAGTCCGAATACCTACGTGTTAGTTATTTAAAGTGCACATATTCTTTTTACATTCCCCAAAAATTCGAAATCCGATCTTATTTCATCCAAAGCATCCAACAATAAATAAAAGATGTTTGCGAGTTAGAACAGCTAGCCTATAAATAGTTCAAGACCAAAATGAACTTCTACAGCTTCATTATAACCTTTCAACCTCGGACCTGGGTTTCTTTTTCTGAACAGTAAACTACTACTTCCGTACATAAATTCAACCCCAAATGTAGTAGTCTTCTAAAATATAAAAGTAAACGAAAGGTGAGACTGAGAAGAGGCAGACAGAAGTAATTAAGTGGGTACACACAATCACTACAATTTCATATTTGAAGTGCTTTGCTTTTTAGAGCCAACAATTCCAGATAGCTTTCATTTTTGTGCCATTCTTATTGGTTCTTTGGATCTTAGCTAACCTTATGTTTGCAATGCCAGCATTATGGAGATATCCTCATGTCCAAATGGGTTTTGGTTTGCTATGTATATTACCTTAGTAAAATGAATCATTAATTTTGTTTTGTTTTTTTTACTTTATCTTTATTTTTAATGTTGTAACTAACATGTATATTCAAGGCTAAAGTTGCACAAAAATGCTTTACTTCCGAGAACATACAAGAATTTATCCCGACAAAGAAACCAAAAGTTCAACCAAACACTTGCACAGACAGTTGAGTGAATCAATGATCCATGGCAAAAGCAAAAAAACATGAAAGAGTGAAGGGGTATACTACAAGTAAGCATATCTAGCATTTGCGTATTGTTCTCAACAATAAGAGCTACGTACCACAATGCGTGAGAAGTGTGTGCCCTTTCATGTCCCCACGGGATAATTGACTAATTTCCTGAGTTTACTTTTTTTATACAATTTTTTTTCTGCGTTTGTGTGTGTCATGGGAAAAGAATGATAGAAAGTGTGTTGGTTTCCCATGAATAAATTTACACGAGTTGACTAAAATTTAAGAGATTTGAGATTAGGGTCTGACCAAAAGACACCCTATTTATTCTTTCAAGTTCACGAGGGAATTTGAAGGGAGTTGCTACGTGCACCCAGCATTATTGTTGGGGCACCCAGCAAACAGTGAAGTGGCGAAACTGCCCTTCAGCAATTATTCTTCCGGAAGAAGGTTCTTCCGGAAAAGTTCCGGAAATAATTTTTCCGGAAAGTTTCCGGAAGAATCTTCTTCCGGAAGAATAATTTGTGTCTTCCGGAAGTACTCACAGACAACTTCCGGAAGAACGTCATCCGGAATGTTTTCGGAAGAAGCTTCTTCCGGAAGAATTCCATTGTCTTCCGGAAGAAGCTTCTTCCGGAAGTTAGTTTTTTTTTTAACAAATATTTTATTTTGTAATAATTTACTTTTAATTGCATAAACTAATTTATAAAATAATTAATACTATTATGCATAAATAATTAAATAATTAAATAATTAATATTATTATGCATAAATAATTAAATAATTAGTTAACGTAATTATGACTAATATTTATAATTTGTTTTTTACGCGCATGTCAAATATTAATTTAAACCATAAAAATTAATTAATTCCTAAACGTGATTATTGTTTTATAACAAAATGAAGAAAAAAGAATTTTTATTTTATAATAATAAGTAAAAATAAAATAATATTTAATGCGTATGTAATGACGATTTTGCCCTTGTGTAAATTTCTTTAAATTAACGTCTTCAGGCTGTGTTTTACTGCGCTTTCTTTGTTTCTTCTGCCGTTTGCTTTGTTTCTTCTTCCGTTTGCTTTGTTTGTTTCTTCCGTTTGCTGTTGTTTCGGTGGTGGTCCCTTCAGCAGTCTGTTGGTGGTCCCGTGAAGTGAAGTATTTGAAGATTTGGTGGTCCCGTGTTCCGTATTTGAAGTTTTATTAGTGGCTGTTGTTCCTATTTTATCGGAGGTACGCGTTTATTTCGTTTTCCAGTTAGTTTTTAGAGAAGAAAAACAGTAAAAAGTGTATCCGGAAGAAATTTTAGGCACAGAAGGAGGAAGGTCCGGAATGACCACTTCCGGAAGAAGGTCTTCCGGAAGTGGTGAAGGCCAATTCCGGAAGAAGTTCTTCCGGAAACTACTTCCGGAAGACCTTCTTCCGGAATTGGGCTTCGTAACTTCCGGAAGACCTTCTTCCGGAATGTTAAATTATTAGTAATTTTTTTTAATTTCTGTTTTATAATTTATATATATATATATATATATATATATATATATATATATATATATATATATATATATATATATATTTCTGTTAGTTAATAATGAATTATTGGTTTAATTAGGTATAATGATATATATCGTGGATTATAATTTTTTTGTTTTATAATGGTATATATATATATATTTTTGTTTTATAATTTTTTTTTATTTCTGTTTTATATATGTTGTGGATTATTGATTTAATTAGGTATAATGGTATAATATTAAATGATTTAGGTAACTTAAATGTATAATGGTACAAAAATGTTTTATTAGTTGTTTATTATAGTGATAAGTTTAGTTTAAGTAAATAATGTAGTTATAAATTTAGAATATAGTGATAATTTTAATATAGTCGTGTATGATGCATATGTCCTATTAATATGTTTGTTATTTAGGGTGTAGTAAATTTTTGGATGTGGTTATATGATAATTTGAATGTACTTGTGTATGATGCATATGTCCTTAAGATGGACGAAGATCAATGGAGGTATGACTTTGCGATGTCACAAGAAGTTCATATGGATTATGATTATGATAATCAAGAAGAATGTGGAGTGAATGAACCACATGTCGATTGTTCAAATGCTTTTAATACATCTCAGGTAATCATAGATAATTTGAGTCATTGGTTGAATTGATGGTTTGTATGAAAATTAATGTGTTAGGGTTGCGTTGTAGGTATTCGCTACTCGAGATGATGTTTTGCAATGGGCTCGAACAGTTGCCCATGAAAATGGATTTGTTGCAGTGATTATGAGATCTGACACAGAGACCGGTAGCAGAGGAAGAAGTTCATTTGTGTTAATTGAGTGTGAAAGGAGTGGTACGTACAAGTGTAGAAATAAAGAATTCGTTAGAAAAGACACCGGGAGTAGGAAATGTGGTTGTCCCTTCAGGCTTCGTGGGAAACCAGTGCGTGGAGGGGAAGGTTGGATGGTGAAGTTGATCTGTGGGATTCATAATCATGAATTGGCAAAGTCCTTAGTTGGACATCCATACGCCGGGCGATTGACTAAGGAAGAAAAGAAAATTATTGCTGATATGACAAAGTCGATGGTGAAACCAAAAAATATCTTGCTAACGTTGAAGGAACACAATGCCGACAGTTACACCACGATAAAGCAAATTTACAATGCAAGAAGTGCATATCGTTCTTCAATAAGAGGAGCTGATACCGAAATGCAGCATCTGATGAAGCTTCTCGAACGTGATCAATACATTCATTGGCATAGATTGAAGGATGAAGTTGTGGTGCGTGATCTGTTTTGGTGTCATCCAGATGCAGTAAAGTTATGCAATGCATGTCATCTGGTATTTTTTATAGACAGTACCTACAAAACAAACAGGTACAGACTCCCACTACTTGACTTTGTTGGAGTGACACCAACGGCGATGACATTCTCTGCTGGGTTTGCATATCTGGAGGCTGAGCGTGTTAATAATATTATATGGGCTTTGGAACGATTTCGAGGCCTATTTTTAAGACACGATCGCCTCCCTCTTGTTATTGTCACTGACAGAGACCTAGCACTGATGAATGCAGTGAAAACTGTGTTTCCCGAGTCTACTAATTTGTTGTGCAGGTTTCATATCGATAAGAATGTGAAGGCGAAGTGTAAATCTTTAATCGGGGAAAAAAATGCGTGGGACTATGTAATGGATAACTGGGGTACTTTGGTTGATTGTCCGTCCGAATACGAGTTCCATGAGTCATATCAGAAGTTTCAAGTTGCTTGTTCGCCTTGGCCGATGTTCGTTGACTATGTTAACGACACATGGATTATCCCCCACAAGGAAAAATTTATTACAGCATGGACGAATAAGGTCATGCACCTAGGCAACACAACAACAAACAGGTATTAACAACTGATTTTATTTGTTAGTAACGATTAATATTAAATGGTATTTAATTGTTGTATATTTTCATGTTTGTTGTGTATTTTAAATGTAAGGTTGAATCAGCTCATTGGGCTCTCAAAAGAGTACTACAAAATAGCGTTGGAGACCTATGTAGTGTTTGGGATGCCATGAACAACATGATCACGCTGCAACACGTCGAAATTAAAGCATCCTTTGAAACCAGTACGCATGTGGTTGGCCATGTATATAAAAAAACCTTATACAAGAGGCTTCTTGGGATGGTTTCGAGGGATGCTTTAAATCAGATTGCTTCTGAGATTGACCGTCTACGTTATCTCGGCAACAATCTCTCTTCTTGTGGTTGTGTGATGAGAAGCACGCACGGGCTTCCTTGTGCATGTGAGCTTTCTAGGTATACTGCTACCAGCATCCCATTGGAGTCAGTCCATCTTTTTTGGAGGAGACTTTGCTTTTCAGACCAAGGGTTATGTGAGACGGAAGTCACCATCAAGGAAGAAATAGAGGTCATATCTAAAAGGTTTGATGAACTTGATGTGACTGGCAAAGTAAATCTGAAGAGTAAACTTCGAGAAATCGCATACCCTGATCATAACTCTATGTGCCCTCCTCCATCAAAGGTGAACACTAAAGGTGCACCGAAGAAACCGATGAAAAGAAGTCAAACATCCACAAAGCGTGATCCGTCTTACTGGGAGTATGTTGATGCTTTTCATTCTGTTCAAAGCAGCAACTCTCCAGTGAAACGAAGTGCATCATGTTCTCAACCGCGTCAGCCAACAAGGATCATCCCGATGTTGGATCAATTTGCGTCATTCTTTCAAGGTTTTATTCGTGACGTTGTGGATGTGAAAGCGGACGGTAACTGTGGATATCGGTCCATTGGCGCTTTATTAGGTATGGGGGAAGATTCGTGGCCGTTAGTGCGTAATGAATTGCTTAAAGAACTTGGCAGGTGGTCGCATGAGTACATGAACCTCTTCGGTGGCACAGAGAGATTTGAACAATTAAAGTTGTCCCTACTTGTTGATGGATTTTCAAAGGTATGTTTTTAGGTTAATTTTTTTTAATAACAATGTTTAAATTACTTACATGTGTATGTTTGGTTCATTCAGGTTAGTGTGGACAAGTGGATGGATATAACAGACATGGGATATGTGATTGCTTCACGGTATAACGTAATCCTTGTATCGTTGTCCCAACAACAAAGCATGACATTTTTCCCTCTTAGAAGTCAACCACCACCTGACTCTTCTGGCCACCGCATCATATGTGTCGGTCACGTGTTTGGAAATCATTTTGTTCAGGTACATTGAACATAGTTAGTGTAACAATTATGCAATGACTTCGCTGGTTCGTTTGGCACGGTCAGCGCATGATATAATGTTTGTTCATGTATAACATGTTTATTTGAAAGACCATTGTCCGTTGCCGCCCCCAGCGCTGTTGTGGTCAACCAATTGTTATTCTCAGGCAAAGCAATGGGCAATTCCATATATTAGTAGAATGCAGGAATACACAAGCTTGATGTCATTCAAAACACACTATGTAGACCTAAATGAAGACTAAACATTCATTGTTTATTTATTTGTATTCATTATGCGATATAATTCGTTGTAACCCGTCACTAACCAATTAATATTATCAACTACTCGTTTGGTTAAGCAAGGAAATTGTTGGTCCAACAAAAATCATTTACGCGTGCAGCATACATCATTGTCATAATTGACAACACATAATGACATGCATGCGTATTACAGTTTGAGCGTGACAACACATTGGTTGACTTCAGTACACATTTTGAAACTAGCAGTCGCTCGACAACACATTGGTTGACTTGAATACACATTAGCGACAACACATTGGCTGACTTGACTACACATTTACGCGTGTCTATTTTTTTGTAAACAAAGTTAAACAAAGGCTCGGTCATAACCATCTATATATATGGCAGACTAGGCTACTAAATCACACATTATCTTGCTTTCAAATAATCTCCCAACTGATACACAAACTATGGCATTTCTAGGAGAAACTAGCAGTCAGACGATTGTCAACTCAAGGTTGGCTTTCATTTATCCAAATGGATCGATTATTCACAATGATACTGGGGTTTACTTCCAAACTTCAACTCCGGTGCCCATTCGAGTACCAAATAGGTGTGATTTTGCAAGCCTAAAAACCAGAATACACAATACCCTTCAGCTATCCGACAAACAATTTTTGGATGAAATTCACTACCGGAAGCCATTCACCGATACAGGTAACCAAATTCGCTTTGAGTGTATCAAATTGATAAATGATGACGATGTCAACACAATGTTAATGTGTAATGATCAATTTTCTTGTGTTGGTCCGATTGAGTTATTATGCACCGTTGGAAGAACACCAGATGGAATAATAAACTTACTTGAACGCACTATGCCTCGTATTCATGACGCGATCCTGTATTACAACGGCAAATGGAACATGCCACCGCAGAACAAATTTGTTGGTTGCGCGTTCACAGGAAAAAATCCTAAGAAATTTCAAATTCCTTCAACATGTACCATCGATGAACTGAAGAATTTAATCAAGCAAGTTGCACCTAAAGGGATTCTCCCTCTTGGAATTCACGAATCACAAACGGTAAGACGATTGTTTTTCCGCCAACCAGCTCGGTTTGAGTATTCAGATACGGTTATAAAATATGAAATAAATGAGCTGATCACCAACGAAGAACTGCTGAAGGTGTTAGTACAATCTAACTACTGGAAAAAATATGGACCAATAGAAATTTTAGCTGTCTTTACTAAATATGTTGAAGACGAGGTCAGTGGGACGTCGCTAAAGAACTTAATGTCATGTTTAATTTTTTGTTTTTTCGTTGATGTAACCTTTATATGTTTACGGCGTGTTTAATTCCCATAATAAAGTTGAATGCGTTGTTTCAGTGGTCCAAAAAATTAATTGTTAAAAGGGTTCATTTTGTATTTTTTTGGATCTTGAGGCTTTGTTTTGACGTGTTAGTTGACGGAACCATGGAACGGGACTATTTTTTTTGGATTCTTTGACGTCCAAACATGAGAAATGGCCGCCCTCCGTTGTCTCAGGGCACTGGCACACCCACGCAAAAAAATCCCAAACATGGGTACTTGAATTATTAATCATTTTAAAAACTTTTATTTTTTATGTAATTCTGACAAACAAAACTCATGATTCTATGTTCCTTTTTTTTAAAAATAAATTTAAAACAACCGTAAACTTCGCTTAAGGACCACAAACAATCGGAATAACAAACTATATTATAAAATAATAAACTGTGCAAAACACGTCAACTATATTAAACAAAAACTGTAATAATTACAAATATTCATGTCAACTACAACACAACAAAATAAATACAATGATCAATGGTCCGTGCGGCGTCTCTGACGAGCCCTGACCGTCCCATCAGCACTGGGTCCCCCTCTCGCAATCGTCAGGCAGTCCTGCATAATGTCATATAACTCTGTGCCTGCAGTGACTATCCTAAGGTTGAGCACACGCTCCAACCTCTGTGCAATCGCCTCATATCCCTCATAATCATCCTGTCAAAGTCAGTAAAAACATTTATTATGAAATTCAAAATAAACAACAACTCATAAAACATTAAACGCGCAAATAATCTTACCACATATGGAGGGGGGTCAAATGCCACTGGAACTTGGGGGCTGGGCAGCTGTATGTAGTCCTCAGGGTCTGCAGCTGGTGCATCCCTCTGCTAGTCAGCTGCCTGGGTCGGTGTCATGAAAGGGTGAGATATGCGGAAAAACCACTCAATGTAATCCGCAGATACCTGCCCAGGCACTAAACAAGGCTGACCCGCAGGTAGTAAGTGATCCGCAAACTCCATCCACCTGTCATCTATCTGATCCTGTGACAATCGTGCACTAACAGGCGGCGGAGGGATGCTCTGGATGTAACCGAACTGGCGTACCACCCTCTCCGGTCGAACTGCGACGATCATAGGACCCCATCTGAGCTGACCCTGGAACGATGAAATCTCCTGAAACGCCCTAACACCCCGATGCTCCGTGTACGGCAACCAGGACACATCTGTGACGGTCAAACCATCACAACGTGCCCTGTAGGGTGCTCCTGTGATGCCCTTCATGTGCGCCTTCGACGTCAACCACCGGGAAGCACGTGGGGACGTCTCCTGGTATGTATCGTCAGTCACGCACTGATGCACACTAGGGAAGTGCTCATAGATCCAGCACTACACAATAATTGAGGTTAACATAACATAAAAACATGTTTAAATCATAATCGAACCTAACATATTAATAAACACAAAATTTACCTGAAATAGCGTCAAGTACCCCGCAAGCTGTCGGGTGGTGGTCCTACAAGCCTCATCTAACTGGTCGTACATATGAACCAGCGCGGCAACCCCCCAAGCGTAACCACCACTATGAGCGAGGTCCCGGAAAGCGTCAAGGTGGATCACATGCACGTATGTTGCACTCTTATTAGCAAAAAGAGTGCAACCGACAAGGTGTAGCAAATAAGCGCGAGCTGCGACAATCCACCGCCGGGCCTAACATCTGGTCTCATAAATGTCACGAACCCATCCTAATCGTACATATGCTCCACGTGTGAGTGCTGTCTCGGCTCTGGCCTCCTCCGCAGACACTTCCAGCAACTCCGTGAGCAAGAATCTGGCCTCCTCCGTAGAAAGAGCGTGGAAACTGTGCAAGGCGCCAGTGATGGGCAAATGTAGAATGGACGACACATCATCCAATGTGATCGTCAGCTCTCCTACTGGAAGGTGGAAGGTGCTAGTCTCACTGTGCCACCTCTCCACAAATGCGGATATAAGTCCAGGATCGCCAGTAATAACTGAACAATCTATCAGTGGACTTAATCCTGTGGCAGCCACCAGGCCTTCAATCTCAGGCACTGGCCTCCCAATCAGTGTCAGCTTCCTCCCATGTGACACTAACTTCAAATCAGGACGTTCCTGATTTGAAGTACAAATTATACAATTATTAAAAAAAATTAATCATAAACAAATAAATAAACAATGACAAATAATTAACAAATTAAAATACTTGTCCACTCCACACGGCATGTGCAACATGCTCGGCAAATGATGTGAGCACTGACGGGTCACGTGGACCACCAGGGAATCCCTCTGCAGCATCATCACCATCTGACCCCTCACCACTATCAGCACCCTGTGCGTCCGCACGCATCTCAGGTGCCTCCGTAGGCTGCTCAGGGACATCATCAGTCATGTCAGCGACGTCCTCAGCCATATCACGTCCCTCCGTAGTCATCTGATGAACGCGTAGCCTACGGGCTGAGGCAGTAGGCCTACGCCTCTCGGGAACATCGCCAGCATCCTCGTCAGCAGCTCTATCTCTGCCTACAACTCTACCTATGGCACGACCTAAACCTCGTGTTCTGGCCATGATCTGTAAATCATGTCGAACATGTATTTTTTTCGGTCAAAATATACACAATTTTCTTTATAAAAAATCAACTTTATTTATAAACAAATAAGACTAACTTAAATCAAATTATTTTCACACATACACGACCTAATTTTAAAAAAAAAATTAAACAACTTCATTTATATAAAAAAAACAACTAATGTAAAATAAAATTATTAATAAACATGCACAACTTAATTTTTTTTAAAAAAATTAAACAACTTCATTTATAAAAAAAAAAACACAACTAATATAAAAATAATTCATTACTAAACATCCACAACTTAATTTTTTAAAAAAATTAAACAACTTCATTTATAAAAAAAAACACAACTAATATAAAAATAATTCATTACTAAACATCCACAACTTAATTTTTAAAAAAAATTAAACAACTTCATTTATAAAAAAAACACAACTAATGTAAAAAAAATTAATTAGTAAACATCCAACTCTTAATTTAAAAAAAAAAATAAGAAACTTCATTTCTAAAAAAAAACACAACTAAATTACTTAGTAAACATCAACAAGTTAATTTTTTTTAAAAAAAATAAACAACTTCATTTATAAAAACAAAACACAACTAATATAAAAATAATTCATTACTAAACATCCACAACTTAATTTTTTAAAAAAATTAAACAACTAATGTAAAAAAAAATTATTTAGTAAACATCCACAATTTTTTTAGTAAATAAAATACTTCATTTATAATAAAATAAACTAATTAATTATAAAAAATTAGTATTTTTATAAAACTTCCAAAACACACAACTTTAATTATAAAAATAGACAACTTCATTTTTAAAGAAAAAACACTAATTTAAAAAAAAACAATAAACAAAAACAAACACAACTACTTTTATAAAAAAAAATTAATTTACAAATTAATATTTAGTAAAAATACACAATTTAAATTATAAAAAAAATATGACATCAAAAACCCAAACTTCATTTTTCATAAAATCTAAAAAACAAAATAACCAAAATAAATAAAATAATTCATTTAAAAAAAAACAAAACAATTTCTGTTTAAAAAAAATTTTAAAAAAAAACACAAAAAAAAAACAAAAAAACCACTTCCGGAAGAAGTGGTTCTTCCGGAAACATTCCGGAAGAAGGGGTTCTTCCGGAAAGGTCTTCCGGAACTTTGAAAGTTCTTCCGGAAGTGCGCGTCTTCCGGAATTCTTCCGGATGAACCACTTCTTCCGGAAAGTTCCCGGAAGAGGTTTTCCGGAAGTCTTCCGGAAGAAGTGTTCTTCCGGAAGACGTTTGGTTACTTCCGGAAGAACACTTCTTCCGGAAACTTTCCGGAAAAGGTTCTTCCGGAACTTCCGGAAGAACCCCTAACGGGTCTTCCGAAAGACGCCGTCGTCAGCCTTTTGCGCCATTTTTTCCGGCGTCCTCTCGTCTTCTCCCCTCTCGTCTTCTACCCTAGGTTTCGTCTTCTACCCTAAGGTTCCGTCTTCTACCCTAAGGTTCCACTAACCTAACGTTACACTAACCTACCCTAATGTAGTGCATAACAAAACCAAAGCTAAGAAGAAGGCCACCTACCTCGAAAGCAAATGGGTCCAAGGGCTGTCGGAGAAGCTCGCGGAGAAGAAGCTTGTCGGGGAAGAGAGAAGAGAAGAAGCTTTTGCGGAAGAGACACAGTGAAAAAGAGAGAATGCTTCCGAAAGAGGGAAAAAAATGCTTTTTATTTTTTTAAATGAAGGGCAAAATTGACTTTTCATTGAATTGCTGGGTGCACCAGCAATATTGCTGGGTGCACCTAGCATATCCCGAATTTGAATTTGTTTGGACCAGGTAAATAGTGGCCTTTGTGCAGCCCAAAAGGGAAAAAAGAGTTTCTTCAACGTATGATGTGTGCTTCTATTAATATAGCAATCTATTTTCTTTTTATTAAGAGAATCCCATCTATGTTTGTTTTTCATATTTTTTCCTTTCACTTTTAAATATTTATTTTAATGATAAAACGTAATCATTGAATTGAAAAGTATTCGTTTTAATTATGTTGATAAATTTATTTGGAGTGTACCTTTCTTCTATCTCAAAACTTTATGGACTAAATAAATAAGTCTTAATTTGGATTTGGTCACGGGTATATCCCCCTTGTAAATAAATAGGCCCTTTTCTTAAAAAAATATTCTCTCTTGTGAAGGTTGTTTGTTCTTTTATTAGTTTTTTCGTTTGTTCTTTTGTTAGTTAGTATTGGTGTTTTATGTTTGTTTTGTTCAATTTTCAGTTGTCTGGTGTTCAGTGGTGATATTTTGAAACAAAGATTCCTAAGTTTGCAATAGTTTAAACACTAATTAAATGAAACAACCACTGGCTTTCCTTTATTGTGTGAGTGCTCTGCACAATCAAACGTTTGGATTATGGAATCAGTGAAAGATATGTCTCGTGAACTAGTCCGGGCTAATTAATCAGTGTTTTATAATTTCCAGTGTCAACAATTGTATGTTGAAAAATTGTACTCCGTACATTTTTAATTTGTCCAAAAAATATTTATTGATTTTAAAAAAGAGAGTATTAATTATTTTTTTCAGTTATACTTTATTTCTTACTATTTTACCTACACATTTAAAGAGCCTTATGAATAATGAAAAAAAAGTGATTTAAAAGGTGATAAGTTATGCTGATCACCAGGCAGAGATTCATCAACAATTTATTAAATGCTTTGCACCAACAATGTAGTTACTAAAACTTAAAAAAACAACAACGTAGTGACTAAACAAAGAGGCTTTCTAATTAATGACATAGGGACAATTGCTCGATCAGGAGTAAAAAAAGTAAGAAAAATGTTAACCACTATACTAAAGACACTAAAAACATTAATTAGTTAAAGAACTTAAAATAAAAATATTTTTATTAAAAGATGAAAATTTATATTGTTCATGATTTTTTTTTCGTGTAATTTTCATACTAAATGTTTTTTTTTATTTTCTTAACCAATATTCTTAGCTAGACCAAAAAAATAAAATATTTTCACTACAAATCATGTTAGGCATACATCGAAAGTTATGATAAAAGTGTATTAATAACACTTTAATAAGAATAAATATTTAATATAATGCAAAAGAATTTGTCTCGTTGTTTAATTAAAAATTATTATGTATTATAAATTTATTAAATTTTATGAAAATAATAATAATTAAAAGTCATACTAAAAATGAATTTTTTATTGGATTATAATTATATAAAACTTTTTACACTAATAATAAATAAATTTTAAATTTCTTTAATAAAACTTCATTTTTATTCCTTATCTAATATCTTTATGACACTAGTTAGTTTTTTTTTTTTAACTATATGACACTAGTTAGTGTTTACTGTTTACCATATTTAAATAAATTCATAACCACGTTATAACTTTTTTTTAATAAGTATTACTTTTAATAATTATTATTTTTTTATAATTATTCAGTAACAATTTTCTTACATTACTTTTAAAACAACTATTGTGAAACAGAGGGGTACATGCTACACTGTGAAGGCTCAAGTATATATAGAAGGGCTCTAAATTCTGATAGCTGCTGCAGTTTTTCTATTATTATTATTATTTGGAGTGGCTAAAAACTCAAATGCATAACAGCCATTCTTAAGAATCTTCCGAGTACGAATATACTTTCCTTAGTAGCTTCGTTTCTTTCTAATAAACAAATATATTTAAATCGTCTATATTTTCTTAACTTTATTTGATTTTCCATTTATTTGTTATTATATTAAATTGGGGCCATATTCAAGATTGTACTCATAGTAGTCTAGTAGAGGCAAATACAAAGGAAAATCATCATCTAATATACATACATACCCTATAGCCCCCAAAAGAATGGAAGGTCATGCATGGATCTTGCCACTAAATTGTACTTTGGAATAAAATATAGGGTTCAGTAAGGAATATTTTTATTACGAATTAATTACGTATTTATTATGAGAATATTTTAATAAAAAGAGTTGTGTCACATTGATTAGCATTTGTCTGAAATATAACATGACACCAAAGTATACCTGTGAACAAATAATGTGCTTCTTGTGGGATACCTAGCGTTTCTCAATCATTCAATGTCCAATATCACTTCACATGCTCGCATGTTAGGTCGTAGCTAGGGTTATCCATATAAATATAGTTTAATTAAATTATTTATTTGTTATGGTATTGGATCGTATCGACTTGCGTGTGATACCCAGAGAGGTAGCAAGCGGATATATATATATATATATATATATTCTCTGTGAGTCAAATTTAACTTTCAAATTAAAAAAAATTATTACAAAAATATATTATTTTTTAACATGCTTTTAACTTAAATTTATTAAAACTCTTAAAATTATGAGTTTAATAGACATGTGGTGTTATAGTAAAAATTTTAATTAATATAGTGTGATGGTATTAAATAGTTGGCAAACAATTTTTCTTTAAGTATGTAATCACGAGTTTTGTTTTTCATTTGTTTTAGTTTTAGTACTAAAAAATTTGTTTTATTTTGATTTCATTTGATAATTTTAATGAAATTTTAATATTTTTTTATCATATCATTAACTTTTTATTATGGAGTAAGAAGATAGAAAAAAAGGATAAACAAGATAAATATTATTTAATATAAAAGACAAATGATATATTAAAAAATACATTGATTTTTTATAACATTTAATTAAAAATATTATTACATTTCTTAATATGACAAAACCTTAAACCTTAAAATAAATGAGACGAAGCAACTAGGGACTAATAAAGAATACATTAAAGTCAGCATTTTTCAATTCAAGAAAAGGCATGATTGGGCACTGACATGAGTGGCCGTCCTCAATTTCATAGTTACCATGATTGCTCTTTGTGAACATTCACATAATAGCCAACCAATGTAAAACTTATAATAAGCTTTAGTTTGACTCAGAAGTAGTATAATAGAAAGGCTTTCTTAATTTTCGTTAATTTTAAATCACTAAAATGGTGATTAATTTTATTGTTCCTCTCATACATGAGTAGCTGCAGCCATGTTGGAACAAATAATTGACCCCTCCTTGCTTCTACTCCATGCTTTAGAGGTGGGAAACTTCTTAGTCTCCGTTGCTATCTCTTCTTTTTTATTTTATCTTTTAAGGAAAAATAATTCCAATATATTATATAGTCTAAAAGTCATTGAAATGCTTTGTTTTAGACCGCTCAAGCAAGAAGTTTATAAGCTTTGTTGACTTTTAAATTTTCAAAGAAATCATATACGGCGTTGCTAACTTATTCATAGCAAAGAAAAAGAACCAATAAGTGGGTTGGTGGAATAATAATTAATTTAAATATATATGGGTGTGAGTGTAGAAGTTTTCCATGTGACCGTAATCGTATGGAAATTTTGCTCAAAATGGCCAACACAACAACAAATTAAATAAATATTTCCTTCATTAATTAAAAACAACATTAAATAAATTAAGTAAATCGCATTAAACTCGGAACATAAACCTTTTCTTCATATAAATCGCAACAATCAAGCAAACTCCTAGAGACTATACAGAGCAGAGAGGCCCCAAATATTTATCAGTTGTCAAAACCAACTACTAAAAATTGAATGGTTAAACGTAATTGTGGTTTTGATTTGAGAGCTTATGAAGGAAAAATATATTCAATTATTTGGCATAAGAATTTAAAACAATTATCAGCGTGCCGGGTGATTCATGTCATCATGTATGCACATTTTTGTTTATTAGTAATTTAGTATGCATGGTTAAATAAATGTACATAATTCTAAATATAAAAATGTCAGGAATGCTTGCCTCTTTTTGTTAGCAAAAACACAAGCAATAGTATATATATATATGGTTGACCATTAAAGTGGATGTAAAACATGACACAAGGCTACAATATAGGCTATAGAAATTAAAGTTCTTGCCCCGTTTACTAGTATGCGTAGACAATGGTTCCTTGAAAGAGAAATATCGGGTTAATATTTTGCAAAGGAGCATACACGTAGTATCCATCTTAAAATGATTGATTGTAATTTAGTGCGTAAGATGTGACTTATTCAGTTGTTGATAATAAATGCAAATGAAGATTATTATTCAAGTAGTTGACACAAATATGTAAAAAAGTTAATGGTATAAGAATAAAAGCGTAATATATATAACTCTTGATGTAAGTAAATGAAAGTCTCTGTTATAGACTATAGTTACTATTTTATAGAATACAGTAGGGTTTCTTCACACAATAAATAAATAAATTATAGAATAGCGACGTCTCTTAAATAATAAAATTGAAGTTGATGTGCAATAGTATGACATAAGGCTAAATACATCCCATTTGTAAGTATGCATGCGTGGAAAATTAATATTACATTGACAATTTTAATTAGCAGTTAAAATACTACATGCTCTGTTTATCAACTTGCGTAGAGTGACAGTATTAATTGAGTTAAAAATTTATCGAAAGAGTTATGCATTATGGATAATATTTATCTGAAAATATTCATCTTGAGTAATTTAATCTTTTAATATACTAAAATGTGTCATTTTAATCTTATATTCTTTTTTTAAAAAAATTAATTATACTTTTAATATTTATCGTTTAATTTATATTCTTAAATTTTATCTAAATTTTAATGTGAACAAAATTGCTAAAATTTATATAAATTTTCATTTAATAATAAAAACTATTAAAATTAATATAAAAATGCTAATGAGTAATTAACTGAAATAATATAGAGGCTTATAAGAAAAACTGAAATAATGTAAGGAAATTATTCAATAAGTAATTTTATTGTGCCCATTGATTTACGTCAAATTCTTTTTTTACGACCAAACACATTATAAAATCCAAGGAAGAACGGATCTTTCACTGAAATTGTAAAAGGAAATATTAGTAGCAATCGTGTGAACTTTTCACTTATCTTTTATTTGTTACTATAAAGTATAAATATATAGCAAGCAATGAATCTCAACCTTCCAAATATTCTTTTGCCACTTGTCTAACCAAAATAAAGGAAAATATAAATGTCCAAATGGACAGGATCTGCATTTGTGTGTGTGATTTATTTTGATACAAAACCCTAAGTTTATAATAGCGCCAATACATATAAGACATTAATGATGTCTCCGTACATAAAAGATCACTTTAACTGAGTTTTCTTTAATCCAATAATAATAATAATTTATAATTATTAATAAAAATAATTATTTTTTAGTATACATATTTTTTTATTTTAAATTATCTTTTAATATATAATTATTTCTATTTGTTTCTATTTTTTATGAACCTTTAAAATATAACTATTTTTCTTTTTCACTTTTCATTATCAAAAGTACATACAGAGACTTCTTTTTCAACTAATAATAATAATAATAATAATAATTTCACAAGCGTATGGTTGAAGTCGTATGTGTGTAGAAAAGCACGTACCAATTAATATTAGAATGAAAGTAACCAAAAAATTATATTAAAAGTTATATAAAATTAACTGGCTGCTTATTCAAAAATTCATGTGATTTTTCTGTTTAATTTTGAGTGTCATAATAAAAATTTATTAATAATTAATATTCACCCTTTCATATTTTTGCATAAAAGTATATAAGATTGGACGCCAAATATAAGTGTCTCTGCACTAGGATTTGAATCATGTTTTGTCACTGTATAGAAAACTAGCTTTTTCTCTGGACCAAACTCTCGGTTAATATATTTAATATACATTTTGTTGATTAATTTAGATGTAATGAGTCAAACATAAATAAAGTGGCAGCGGTTGATATTCAAACAACCCATCGTGTTATTATGAACTAAAGAATGGTCGTTTTTAACTGATTAATATATATAAACGGATTTCTTTTACGTACTTCTTGACATGTCAAATTTGGTATATGGGAATTCTACTTAGAAGGATTTTAAATTATTTCTCCCTTTGTATTCTTATGTGCTCTAAATTCTAATATGACTTTTGTGGAGCTAATTACTTTTCTTTGTCAGCAGTTACGGTTTTGACCGTGGAAGTCATGTTCCCACTTTTGAACCGACTTTCATGCAAGTACTCCGGACAAATAATTAACAATGTTTTGTTGGTTTAAATTCAATCACTTTTTTGGGACGATAAATTGATTTTGTTTTATGGTGATATGCACTCCATACAAGAGCATGCTTTGATGAAAAGGAATGCTAAATCAGCGAGGAGTTCTATGCTAGGTACAATAAAATATAACAATTTGATAAGTTATTTTGTTATTTGCTAAATCAGCATGGAGCAGGAGGCATGCCAAGATAGAATCATTGGCGACAAACATAATATACAATAATTTATGAAATCAATGTTAAAATGAGAGCCACATGAAAGATTAAGGAAAAGTGAGAAGGGACTGGAAAATGTGTAATAACAATTATGAATTTAGATATATATGTCGAAATGAGTCACAATTTGCGATCCAATTAAATTGATCGCATGTTAGTTTGATGGGACTGGAATAAATGACTTATTTTAAAAAATAGACTGTATAACAACCTTATTTACTCCACCTATATAGATCACTCGAATTTCGTATGTTTGAGTTGGGTTACAAGTGAGTTTGAGAGATTTTTTTCTTCTCTCATTCTCATAATCTTATTTTATTTGTCTCAAAGCGTTACACTTGACGACCAGCACAGTCCATAATAATGTCCTACCCTAACCCCTCAACCTTAACAGTCAAACCCAACATACAACATCCACAACTTCAACTTTAGCGTCCATGGTGACTCAACAACTCAACATAAATATGTTTGAATTTTATCCATGGATCTAAATATAAGATGATAAAATTTTATCACATGAAAGTCCTCTACTTCTTCAAATGTAGAACTTGGACCTATTGTCTTCCCCTGTCCCTACATTTTCTTTTTTCGTATTTAATTCAGATGAGCTAATCCATTTAATTAACTTGGTTGGGGAGAGTTGAGTTAGGTTGACTATTTTCTGGCTCACTATCAAAGTAAGTTGTACTAAGTTAACTTGCTTTGAGTAGGGTTAACCTAAATGAGACAAGTGAACTCATTTTTATAACATTACTAATGATGTAACTTGTTAGAGATCTCAAATAATTGCATGCCATCATTTTGGTTTTCTCAATGTGTATAAAGAAATGTTAAAAATAGGGAGTACGTTTGATTTTGGCACAACGTTTTGATTGGTAATGCTAGCATGGCACACTCTTTTCCTCACTTATACCAACTCCACCAATACAATTTTGGCTTTTAACGTCGATTAAAATAGGCTTTCTCTGCCAATTCTTGACATGATGTAGATTTAGACAATATAAAAAAAAAAAAAAAACTTTGTACATTAATTAAATAGAAGCAATGTAGAAACTAACTTGTTGTTTCAATACGTACGCACGAGGTCGTTGTTGCATTTCGATTGAGATCGTAATTGGGAACCCACTAATAATGGGTTGGATGCACAGAGGAGCAAGATAGTACATGCAGGTGGCACAAAAGCATGATCTTTATTTCATCATTGGTCTCTATCTCGATCTAGAAAGGGTTTGAGAGATTTGGATGCAACATGTTCATGGATGACTTCATATCTATCTTAGATCTTGAAAGATAGAAACGAACCTCTGATCTCATATATGGAAAAAAGATCTCAACCAACACTTCCATCTTATATAGTCATGACAACTTCAACGACGTCATTTAAATTTCCTGTGGAAGGACCGATGTTAGGAAGCAATGTTTGAGTTCGAAGGCAGTGGAGGCAAACAATAACATAGAGGTTAATTAAGGAGATAGCCTTACTGACTAGTTTGTTTAAGAACCTACTTTGTGATAGTTTAACAATAATTTAGTTGTTAAAATACATATGTTAGGCTTTGAAAGAACATTATATAAGTTAGGACTTGGTGAATTTAAACGGCCAAAACATTTTCAGTTTTTGATTTCATGGACTCCCTTTTTAACAGGTTTTATGAGGAACATGCAGGACATAAGTGTCGAAATATTTCATTAAACAAACACATGTAAGGCATGTGATACATTATTTTTAATGGATTCAATTCTATGAGGGCATAAAGGGTGCAGGTACAATAAACTTTCAAAAAGTAAGGAGTATTTAATTATGTAGGATAAAAATAAGAAAGGAGTGAAAATATAATAAACCTTCAGGAGGATGAATGTTATTAATTTGCTCAAATTAAAATGATGAATGACATTAATTTGCCCTGGTAATGGTGTAGAGCAAACGTGACTTGCTGCGGGAGGCATGTTGCCACTTTCTCACTTGTCATGGATTTGCAAATTATAAAAGTCCAATTAAATATAAATAACTAGCTTATGTGGTGTTTTATAATTAATTCTCTATATGTCAGTTATTTGGAAAAGTAATTTGGTGATCAAGTTAGAAGGAAAAAAACAAACTTCATCAAAACAACAATCAAGCTATTACAAAATACAAATTTCAGTTAACTATATAGAATCTCTTTCTAGCACGCATGCATATAATTTCATATTTTATTGAGGCATGCATGCCCAATGGATGACGCGTGCATTTTATGTACGTATAAGGCACGATTCATATGTTGGATAGATTTTTAATATTAATATTATTTATTTTTTCTTTTTATGAAAATGCATTTAATTAATTATTTGTCAATGTTGTATACACATAATTATTTTGAAAGAATGCTAGTAATATACATTCTCATTTTCAGTGAATTGAACCATCTAGAATCTCTTTCTAGCACGCATGCATATAATTTCATATTTTATTGAGGCATGCATGCCCAATGGATGAGGCGTGCATTTTATGTACGTATAATGCACGATTCATATGTTGGATATATTTTTAATATTAATATTAATATTATTTATTTTTTCTTTATATGAAAATGTATTAAATTAATTATTTGTCAATGTTATATTCACATAATTATTTTTGAAAGAATGCTAGTAATATACATTCTCTATTACTCTTCAGTATATTTTCTCTTATTACTTGAAATTCATGTGTCCCATTAATTTGAGAATAATCAAATAAGAAAAAATGACATTTCTCTTATTAAAAAAAATAATATTAACAACGCACTTTATAGTAGATTTTCTTTATCACACTTTATTTATTAACTAAAAATGTATTTAGATTGACAAAATCACATGCAAAACTTGTTAAAGAGAGAAAAATCCATATGATTTTCTAAAGAAATTACAGTTCATGATAAATCATTCCTTAGAAAAATTGCGTCAAAGAAAATGCTTTTAAAATTGATTTATCAAATCACTTTATACGATTTTTTTCTAATATCTTTTCCCAACAAACAATAAATTAAACTATCTAAGCTAGATATAATTAATGGCTTAATTACATTTTTAACCCTTTAAATATAGCGTATATTTTTTGAGTCCCTCAAATTAAAACTTGCGTTTTAAACTTATTATAATCCCTCTTTTAAGATTGTGTTTGCATGTTGTGGCAGTTATTTCATGACGATTTTTTACGGTCAAAATTTAGTTTTACATTTTAAACTTGAAAGATAATTTCCAACGGCTATAAACCTCAAAAATGAAATAAAATAAAACAAAAATAAAAACTTAGAATCTAGTTCTATCATCTTTAACTAACCCTTCATCTTCAATTTTAAAAAATTCAAAACTCAATCTAATATTGTAAAGCCTCAAAATCAATCACACTAACTACTTAACAAAATCTCCCAAAGTGAAATTTAAACTGAGAATTCTCCCAGCTCCACGAGATATTGGTGGCAACATCAAGAGATGAGGGGGGACTAGTGCAACTAAGTGGAGTGTCGTGTATGTAGGTGGAAGAGCGATGGCAATATGTGGGTTTTACCTTTTCAATTTGTTGATGTAATTGCTTTTTAGGGGTTTACAATTTTAGAGTAGGGTTTTGAATTTGTACAAATTGAAGATGAAGGGTCGGTTAAAGATGATAAATCTGGATTCCATGCTTTTATTTTTCTCTTGTGTTTATTTCTTTTGGCAGTTTAAAGTCCCTAAAAATCATATTTCAAGTTTAAAATTTAAAACTAAATTCTTGCAATAAAAAAGTGTCACAAAATGTTAAATAGTTGCCATCACATGTGTCTAGTTAAAGCAGTCTTAACCGAGGGACTAACAAAAGTAATTTTCAGATTTAAAGGACTAAAAATAATTAATTTGTGGAACTAAAAAAATTCGCAGGAGAATTAAAAATATATTTAAGTTATAATTAATTGGTATCCAGCTCAATGATAAATAAGACTTAATGTAAATTGTAAAATGATTTTTTTTTACTTTGAATAAGAGAGTTATATATGAAGTTTTTTTTTGTCAACATACATGACATTTTGTCAAAATAATAGCCAATTTTTTCTTTATAAAAATTAATAAAAAATATTTTTTTTGTTGGTGGACCTAAAATTTGAGCTTAAGATACTTTATCCTTGGGTCAAGCCTATTGATATCCAAGTAAAAAAAAAGATTGTCTTATACTACCTATTCCTTTTATAAGATTCTTTTATGTTATATTTTGTATAAATTTTTTTTAGATTAAAAAGCCCTTAATTTACAATAAATGCTATGAATTAAAAACATAAATGCATGATATCTCTTACAAGAATAGGAAAAGAAAACTAACACGTATTAATTAACTAGATAAAAAGTAATTAAGTTAAAAAGAAAGATGATGAACTTTTAAGGGTAATTTAGGAAAAATAATATAACTTACTAACAAATTTAATAGTATTAACTAAATTAATTAACTTTGTTGAAGAAATTGAATTGTTAAAAGAGTCTATTTAAGGACGAAGGTAATTAAAGTGACATATTTATTTCCTTTACAAAAATGTAAATTTCATTTAAGGGTAAATAATCATTTTTGTCATTAAACATGTAGAATATTGACTAATTCGTTCCCGAAAGATGAAGATTCAAATTTTACTCCAAAAAAGTGAAGAAAGTGCGACAAATTCATCAATTTATTAACCCTCTTTCGCTTTCGCTATCGCTAATAAAAGAGTATATGTGACATAGAGGGATGAAAATGTTACAAAAATGATTGACAATATAAATGTTGAATAAATTGGACCAAAATGTCAATAAGTTTCCATTGGACCAAAATGTCAGTAAGTTTTCAATGGACTAATTTCTCATACTTCGAATTTTGTTTCATTTAATGATAAAATATAATTTAATCTTCATCTTTTCCCACTTTTTTATCGTTGCAAGTATAAGTTATTGTGACAACATTAGATAATAACAAAATTAAGTTAGATCTCATTTTTTTTTGGAAGGATTAACTTAATGATTGTGTATTTTTGTTTGAGTCTCATATTTTGATAAGATACTATCACATTAGAAATTTTAGAGCAACCGACAGATTATACTTATTAAGCAATATTATGTTTGTTCTAACTTATGTTTGCTTCCTTATTTTTTAAAATGTTTATTGTAATGTTATACTTGTAATGATAAAAAAGAAGAAGATGAAGATTAAATTATATTTTACCTTTAAATGAAACAAAATTTAGGGGTCATCTAACAAATTAATTCAATGAAAACTTACTGGCATTTTGGTTGAATCTATTCATCAGCCATGTTGACAATCATTTTTGTGATATTTTTGTCCCTCTGTATCACATAGACTCTTTCATTAACGGTAATAGATGAAAATTAACGGATGAATTTGTCACACTTTTTCTCACTTTCGAGGACTAAAATTTGAATTTCTATTTTCAGGGACGAATCTGTCAATATTTTATACATTTAGGAATAAAAATGATTATTTATCTTTCATTTAAACTAATTGAGCAGCTCTCGTATTTTAGGGGCCCTAGGTAAAATACTTTCTTCATAAATAAGAATGAAGAATGTTTTTATCTCAAGAATTTCTCACTTATTTATACATGTTTTAATGAGCTTTGGACTTATGTGCTTTTTGAATGATTACCCTTTTAGATAATTCAGTCTTAACCTGATTAATTAATTACGATGTTTAATCATCCCCCTAATCCTAATTAGGATATTTGCATTGTTTCGTTATATTCAATTAAAAAGATACCTCAGTCATTCGAGTACCAAATAAGTATTCGACTAATCAAATGACTAGTCCTCAAAATAAACATTATATGTGGTGTCTCATACTTTTTAGTTAATTAAGTGTTCAATCTTTTGACAAGTCGAATACCTATCTGATATACTTGTTCCTTGGGCTCAAGGATTCATGACAGATTTAGTCGAATACTTATCCGATATACTTGTCCCCCTAGGCTGAAGGACTCATGACAGAACGAAGGACTTTCTATTGATGCCGAAGGACGTGCTGTCTGGTGGATTGTTTGGAAAATTTGTCATTTTGAATTCAGTTCCCGGGTGTCCATATGGTATAGTGACCATATTTTTATTACAGGAGATGATCCTATTTCTATTTTTTTTTCTCAATTTATTTGTCCACGTGAATTTTCAGAATTAGGTTTTAACCAGAGCAATTTTCATATGATACCATGGTGAAGTTTGAAGTAGCGATTTTATCTTCCAATCTTTCAACGCAACACCACACCCGAAATGTAAAAGGAAACTAGGAAGAAAGCATACACCCAAAGAAGTTTGACAGTTAAAATAATTAAACAAAACTAACAAAATGTGATTTCCAAGTAAAAAACAATCAAATTACCAATGTTCTAATTAAGGACTTTGAGATAGTGGAAGGAGCACAAGTTCAATTTCTATTTCTATTTCCGATCTCCTTTACTACTATTGGGACAAAAAAATATTAATTTATGAATTTTACTTTACCATTATCACTTACTAATACCAAAAATAAATTAAAAATTAGAAAGAAACTAAAAAGCTTTGATGAGCTAAAGGACCCACACCCACTTATGTTAAGGGCTGAAGCCGCCGAAGGTGGCAACTTAGGATTACGATTGGCTTGACACATCTTATCAGAACATATAAATGTTTTTGTTGCATCGAGAATTTTAAGATTTGGAAATTGGAGTCTTCCTCCAATTAGCCGTTAGCCCGTTACCGTTAAAGAGTTGAATATTTTTTTACTTTTAACTCAATGAGTTGATTTATAATAATATGAGTAATGTTATATATATATATATATATATATATATATATATATATATTATAAATCTTTCTTTTACTTTGTAAAGAAAATATTAATTAAATAAAAAAGATAAAATATTTAATGTTCTGAAAAATATACTTGTCATACAAATGAAGTAAGGAGGTTGATAAAAAAATATTATAGAAAGAATTATAATTATTTTAATAATATAGAGAGTGGCAGAAAGTGGATTGGGGTCCACACCCTGCATTATTGTTCTTTAAAAAACGCTGCGTTCACTTCAATTTGCGTCTTAGACGACTTTCTGTTATTGTGGTCCCCATTTAAAAGTCAATCCATTACATTATATACTGATGCGTTAATTATTGCCTTAAAATAATGTTTAAAATTTTTAAAATTTAAAATATTAAAAGTATAATAATTTTTTTCTCAATTTTTTAAGTATTTATTATTTTTAAAATTTTATTGTTTCTATAAAATTATTATATGCTGCGAAATTCCATATCGTTTGATGCAGGAGGTTTCCGAGGCTCAAGTTTCCTTAGTCCTGTAGTTTCTTAAGAATCCAAAGTGTCTCATTTATCTAGATGGATAACAAGAAATTAAAATGATAAAATTATATATCATTGCCAAGTTTTTAAATTAAACAATGATGTATAAATATTTGTTTTAAATTTGTTTTTTTATGAAAATTATTTTTCTTTTCAAAACTTCAAGTATCACTGTTTGATTTAAAAAATTAATTATTTAATGACAAGAATATAATTATTTAATTTATATTTTGTTCTTAAAAACTAATGCTTAAAATTATGAAAAGTATATATACTATTTCTTCCGTTATTATTTATAAGATTTAATTATCTAATTAATTAAGATTAAAGAAAGTGATTAAATTAATTAATGACAATAAATTTATTTTAAATTTACAATTTTTTCAAAAATTATTATTATTATTATTAATATTTATTTTCTTGTAATTATTTATCAATATATCATCTCTTTTCTTTTAATTAAGGATATTTTAATATAAAAATAATTAATGCTAAAGACATTATAGGTTGTAGATTGAGATTTTATAAAAAAATAAATATCATTTTAGTCTGAGTCTTAACAGTAAAATAACAAAATATGAACATTCACAGGCAACAATAACACAAACGAGAATTAATAGTAATAATAAGTTTGGTGGAACATCAGATCAGATAAATTCACTTTCAATTCTCTTGCTATAACTTCAGATTTTCAGATTGCAAATCTAAGTACGTATTTTAATTTTGACGTTAAACCAAACATATACTAAAGCAATGAACAATGCAGATTTATTTACTCTTTTAGTTTTAAGGCAAAATTTTGCATGTTGACTCCATCATTTCATGTTAAAATTATCTACTCTTTTTCACTCCAGCAAACTACTGAAATTCACTTAGTTTCTTTCTCTTTCTTCCTCCCCTTAGTGTATTGGAAAGCCAACTTCTTACTTTTACCTTTACCTTTGTAGTCAATAAAATTTTAATCAAATATATCCCACTTTGATTTTAAGATTAAAACTCAATTTTATAAACTAGAGATAAATTAATCTCGTATCATTTTAAAGTTAACTTCCGTTAGAAATTAAGTTAGGAAAAAAATTTCATATATAGTCATTGTTTACATATTTTCAAATTTCAACCATATTATTTATTTCTCTACATCTTATCGAATCACTATATTTATCTTACTTTTTTTCCTCATCACTTTCTATCTTTGCTTTAATTATAAAAAATACCATATAAATAGAATTTTTGTGGTATTAATGAGCCAAGTTGCCAAGTAATGTATAGATACCTGATGTCTAACATGATGCAGGCCACCTCAACATGGCAAGTACATAGGCGTTGGGACCCCCAAATTGGGTAACATGCCCAGTTGCTCTTAACAAAATTTATTATTACTATACTTTATAAGCTTATTAAGTTAAATATCAAGAGTCTAATTTAGATGATGGAGAGTAGAATATTCGAGGATTATATTTTTTTTATATTATATTTAATTTTTACTTATAAAATTAAATGCTATTATTAAAGATATCTGCCATAATAATATTCCCAAATTTTCAACTCAAAGACATCACCGTCAGCAACATCAGCAGTAAGAACCGACAAGTCACCGGGAATAGGAGAGAGAAAGTTGAATTTGTTTTAGAGAGAGAAAGTGAGTGTGAGGGGAGGTGTATTTACATAGTCTTCTTAATTGAGTTTGAGGCCTCATTCATACACTTGTGAAAAGAGGGTATATAAAGAGAGGCATATATAGAGGGTGAGCTCATACCCTTCTTCTATCTCTTCTTTCATTCATTCACTCACTTTTCTTGGGATACAGAATTCTCATTCAATGACCCTTTAATCTTTTCTATCTCTTTCTGCCTTGAAAACTTATTGGTTTTTTGCAGTGCCTCTTTTGTCTTTGCTGAACAAGAAAACATGGCTGGGGACAAGGGAACCATCACTCTTGAAGAGATCAAGAACGAGACAGTTGATCTGGTATATGCATACACTTCTTCCCTTCCAACCCTTTTGTTTTCTCTCTTTTTATTTTTTGTGTGTGGATGGAGTGTTGAAGTGCTGTTCAATGAAAGAATTAATCATAGACAAATTAAAGTTTCTTTCTTTTTTTGGTTTACTTTGATGGGTAGGTAGCATGGTAGCATAGCATCATGACTGTTTGATTTTGGTTGGCTTCAAAGTTTTGTGTTTTCAACTAACAAAAGCTTTGAGATTAGTTTTCTTATAATTAACTTTCATTTGTTGAATCTGTTCATGCATGTTTGGATTTCAAATGCCAAAAGTCAGAAAACATTTTTACTTTCAAAACAACAAATTCTCTCTTCTTCATTTTGTATATTAGAATTCACAAAAATATTTTTCTAACTTTTATCCAAACATAAAACAGTTCTAATTGTGTATTTCTTTAGAATTTTGTCTTATAGTTTCTAATAATGACACAAAGTTTTAACTTAGAATCTTATACAAATTATATATCTAATATCTTTCACCGTTAGAATCTCATACAAATTATGTAAACTTTTACCATTAAGTTAATTTTAATGAGTTTTATTTAGAATTGATTTGAATAACAAGTTTAAAAAAATCATATTTTTTCAACATATCTGATGTAATTTTCCCCCACCTAACGGTTCATTGTTGAGAAAATTAGGGGAAAAATTAAAAGTCAATTAGAGGACAGTTCTGGGGAAGGTGACATGCAAGGAGAGAGTTTTTGAATATTAGAATCCTTACCTTAAAAGAAACTATACTTAATTACCACATACACTGTATAAAATTTATTGGTCAAAAGCCAAATTAAAACATGCATGAAAATAAGGGAGAGTTACATATTCCTTTCTTTAATTTTTTTTTTTCTCTTTCAAAATTTATTCACTTTATGGTCGACAAAACGTGTTAATTCTCCCAAGTGACACCATAATTGCGGATCCAAACATGTGAGATACAGATAAGACATAGTAGTTCAAAACGTCTAAAAATAAAAAATTCACCCCATTTATTAAGCTTTTTGTGTTCATATTAGCATTTTTTTCAAGTGTGTATCCATCCATCCATCCATCCATCCATCATGTGTGTGTCTCTCTCTGTCTGCGCCTTGTTTGGTGGGAAGGAATTTTAAGTACTTTTCCGTGGTACTTTGGCCCTTTTAAAAAATATTGTGTGGATCATGGCCATTGGGATTAACCGTTTTCATAGTAAGTCTCACATTCAACGGTCCTGACACTGTGGGGTCCACGCTTGTTTGGATCCATGAATGGGTCGTGTCGTGATTTGACCGTTTTGCCCTTCACTTTTCCCAACTTCTCAATTGTGCACTATTTAAATATAATAAATAAAGAAAGTGTGTGTTATTAATTAAAATGTGACCAAACGGGACCCAAGTTGTCGAAGCTGTGGAAGAAGTGAAAGCTGTTATAACGCGCCAATCACATGGAGAGATTGCTGGCTGTCCACTCTGACACTTATTATTATTATTATTATTATTATTATTATTATTATTATTATTATTATTATAGTTTAATTAATAGTTTTGAGTTTTGATTTACTGGCGTGTTAAATATCCAGATTTGTTTTTTATAATAATTATTAAATATGAGTAGTATTGTGTTATGCAAAAAATAGATGTGATTTATAAAAAAATGATTAAAAACTAAAATGTGGCTTTTTTTTTATATCATGATAAATTTTGAATGAATTTTTTAGTTACGATTTTTTAACTAGCATCTTTAGGAATTTTGTTTATTAGAATTTCTATTATTGTTTGGCTGAACAAGTTTTCCAGAAGTGGAATTTTATTTTAGTATTTATTTTCAACGAATAGGATTAGGATTCTTGGTTAGTAGTCAAAGGAAGTTGGTTCATACTCAGAGCACTGTGCCCCTGTTGAGGCATGTGCAGTATTTGGCATGATTTGGCTATAATTGGGCATACAGTAGCGTGAAAAAATGAATTTGTAGATAACTTTTTTAAAGATAAAATAAGACAAAAGTAGCTGATAGTAGCCTAAACATCATACAAAATGTAACAAAAATAGTATAATATAATTATCTTATCGTACGGTAATTTATGTTAAACGTTTTCATGAAAATTTTATGGAAGAGGTTAATTTGAAGATTTAAAATTGGTAATTCTTAGAAAATCGGCTGAGAGTTGAAATGGGTTTGTGCTAGTTGCTTTACTATGCTATAAAAATATATAAATTAAAATTTCAATTTTGAATTGCACTTTAAACATTAAAATTGAAATTAAGAAATTGAATTTTATTTTTGACCATTATTTCTATTGCAAAAAAATGCAAAATATTTTTATTTTTTTTTTATTTTTTTTGTCTCCGTAGTGTAGATAATGTATGTCAAATCACATTTAATTTTTCTTTATCAAAATATTATTGAAGTAGTCCTACTCTCCTGCACCATCACCGTCATAGATATCTCTTCATGTCTTATCATTATGATTGCTATATGATTGTACTTGTGTGCATGTGTGTGGTTATCAAGTTTTGGAAACATATGATTAAAATCCAACTCAACCAAAATTCACACGTCTCAACCGCAACATGGGTGATTCCTCTGGCACAAATATTCTGAAATATTAAATCCAATTGATTCATAATAATCTGCACATCAAAACAGTTACTATAAGCATTAAATGTGGACAAAAGATCTTTAAGTTATGTACAACAACAATAATAATCCTGTACCAAAGAAAGGAAATGAAGAAAAACTTGTATTCTATTGCAATTGCATTAATCAAAACACTTTGCAAGCAAAAGCATAGTTACATAATAAGAAGAATGTGTTAAGGAATGCAGCTTTTCTAACATTACTGTGTTTATAGGAACGTATTCCAATTGATGAAGTGTTCGAGCAACTGAAATGTACCAGGGAAGGTTTGTCCTCCACGGAAGGAGAAAACCGGCTTCAAATATTTGGACCCAACAAATTAGAAGAGAAGAAGGTTACTACCTTTAATTATGATTTAGTCTCTAGTATAATTCTAAAGATGCAATCACTAAGTGCAATTTCTGATTGATAATAATTGTAATTGTAATTGTAATAATACACAGGAAAGCAAGTTTCTCAAGTTTCTCGGGTTCATGTGGAATCCACTTTCATGGGTCATGGAGGCTGCGGCTATTATGGCCATTGCTCTTGCAAACGGCGAAGGGAAGCCTCCGGATTGGCAAGATTTCGTTGGTATTGTTTGCTTGTTGCTGATCAACTCCACTATCAGTTTCATTGAAGAAAACAATGCTGGAAATGCTGCTGCTGCTCTTATGGCTGGTCTTGCTCCTAAGACAAAGGTAATACAATTGAAATCTGTGTCTGTTTTTGCATATTTAGAAATTGTGGATGCTTTTGATGCAAAAATATGAGAGATCTGTTGTCTCTTTTGCACAAAAATGGTGAATATTTTAAGAGAAAGTAGTATATGCATTGACATTGTTGAGATTTTTTTACACTACCATCCTGTCACAAACTGTCAGTATGATAAGTTTATTGAATTTTATAATAACTGCCTTCAAAGTTATATTGCAGATGGTTTCTGATTTGTTTGACAATAGTGCATGCCTAAGCAATTATTCAAACTTTTGATTTTGAAACTTGTGAAATAAGATAAAAAGAGTTTATAAGGTCATAAGTCACATTCATTAATGGTTAAACTCTAGGCATTATATGATAACTACATGGCATTAAAAATGGACTAGTTTGGTTTGACAATAGTGTATGCCTAAGCACTTATTCAAACTTTTGATTTTGAAACTACTGAAATAAGATAAAAAGAGTTTATAAGGTCATTAGTCACATTCATTAATGGTTAAACTCTAGACATTATATTATAACTACAGGGCATTAAGAATGGACTAGTTTAAGCATGTTTTCATGACTCACAAAAGGTTCATACCATTGCAGGTTCTTAGAGATGGTAAATGGAGTGAGCAAGAAGCTGCAATTCTAGTCCCTGGAGACATCATAAGCATCAAGCTAGGTGACATTATCCCTGCCGATGCTCGTCTTCTTGAAGGTGATCCACTGATGGTTGATCAAGCAGCTCTGACTGGAGAATCCCTTCCTGTGACCAAGCATCCAGGGCAAGAAGTTTTCTCTGGCTCAACTTGCAAACAAGGAGAAATCGAAGCCGTTGTGATTGCAACTGGTGTGCACACATTCTTTGGAAAGGCAGCACATCTGGTGGATAGCACGAACCAAGTTGGACATTTCCAGAAGGTTCTTACAGCAATTGGAAACTTCTGTATTTGCTCCATCGCGATCGGTATGTTAGCTGAGATTATAGTGATGTACCCGATTCAGCACCGCAAGTACAGGGAAGGAATTGACAACCTGTTGGTGCTCTTGATTGGAGGAATTCCCATTGCTATGCCTACTGTGTTGTCTGTGACAATGGCCATTGGTTCTCACAAGCTTTCCCAACAAGGTGCCATCACTAAGAGAATGACTGCTATTGAAGAAATGGCAGGCATGGATGTCCTTTGCAGTGACAAGACAGGAACACTCACCCTCAACAAACTCACTGTTGACAAGAACTTGGTTGAGGTCTTTGCAAAGGGTGTGGACAAGGATCATGTGATCCTTCTTGCTGCCAGGGCTGCCAGGACTGAAAACCAGGATGCCATTGATGCTGCCATTGTGGGAATGCTTGCTGATCCTAAAGAGGTTTGTATCCATTTGTTTATGCTTAAAAAAATAAAGTGATTTTAAGATTGTGAAAATAAGTAAAATCTTATTTAAAAAGAAAATACTTAAGGCCCTGTTTGGATAAAGTTTTCTATAGATACTTATAGAAGAAGAAAATAAAAAAGTTAAAAATGCAATGCCGTAAACTAAAATCAACTTATGCGACTTAACTTTTAGAGAATTTAAATGAAGAGCTTCTATAAAAGTTCCGTTCATAAGTTGATTTTAGCTTATGTGAGAGGTTAATTTATTTTACCTTCTTATTTTCTTCTCTAAAGTATTTGTGGAGAAGTTTATCAAGATAGAGCCTTAGACAAACAAGCCAACATATTTTAGGGGTGATTTCTTTAGCAATTTTTGTTTTGAAATTATCTTAACAAATGCACCCTAAACTTCTCTTCAATTTCCACATTTACTCTTTGAGTTAACTTTTAGAAAAATTCTGGCCTGAGTTATTGAACATATCCATATGTCTTGTGCAGGCAAGGGCTGGGATAAGAGAGGTGCACTTTCTACCATTCAATCCTGTTGACAAGAGGACTGCTTTGACTTACATTGATGCTAATGGAAATTGGCACAGGGCAAGCAAAGGTGCTCCTGAGCAGGTAACCATGTTCAGTTTGTTTATAATTTGTGAGACTTATAGTTATTCCATTGGAGCTAATGTATTTATTTGGGTGAACAGATCATGTCCCTGTGTAACCTCAGGGATGATGCTAAGAAGAAGGTTCATGCTATTATTGACAAGTTTGCTGAAAGAGGGCTTCGTTCACTTGCTGTTGCTAGACAGGTTTTTATAGCTAACTAGTCTTCACGTTTCAAGTTCCCACCCCCCTCACAAACATAATCCCTCGTGGTTCCTCACTGTTACTTCTGCAGGAAGTTCCTGAGAAAACAAAAGAAAGTGCTGGTGCTCCATGGCAGTTTGTTGGTCTGTTGTCACTGTTTGATCCCCCTAGGCATGATAGTGCTGAAACCATTCGCCGAGCTCTTAACCTTGGTGTAAATGTTAAGATGATTACAGGTAACTAATCTCCCTCATTCCCTTATCTAAGAGGAAGACTATATTTGTTATAAAATAGCATATATTATCATAGTCAAACATCCTTAATTTAATGTCATGTACTTCTGTTCTGCTCCCTAGGTGATCAACTTGCCATAGCTAAGGAAACAGGAAGGAGACTTGGAATGGGAACAAATATGTATCCATCTGCTTCATTGCTTGGTCAAGACAAAGATGCAAGTATTGCCGCACTTCCCGTAGAAGAGCTGATTGAGAAGGCAGATGGATTTGCTGGAGTTTTTCCAGGTTCATACTCTTGTACCAACTCACTATTATCCTATTCTTATTGGTTTTTGCCTCTACTTATGTTCATTGAAAATTTGTAGTTGCTAATCGTGTCCTTATTATATTCTACAGAGCACAAATATGAAATTGTAAAGAAGTTGCAAGAGAGGAAGCACATTTGTGGAATGACTGGAGATGGTGTCAATGATGCTCCTGCGTTGAAGAAGGCTGATATTGGAATTGCTGTTGCTGATGCTACTGATGCGGCAAGAAGTGCTTCTGACATTGTCTTGACAGAACCTGGATTGAGCGTTATTATTAGTGCAGTCTTAACTAGCAGAGCTATTTTCCAAAGAATGAAGAACTACACCGTATGTTACTTTTCGCTTTCTTGATATTCACATTCTTTTTTCACTCAGCATGTTGAAAATTATTAACTCTTGACACCATTTTCTTTGCATTTCAGATCTATGCAGTATCTATCACAATCCGTATAGTGGTAAGTAGAGTGTTGCTGTCATTATTATAAGTAATTCATTGTGGCAATAAATGAATATTGATCAGTTTGGTTTTTGTGTTTCTGAATGCAGTTTGGCTTCATGTTTATTGCACTGATCTGGAAATTTGACTTCTCACCCTTCATGGTTTTGATTATTGCCATTCTGAATGATGGTAAAGTTCTTATTTCCCTGAAATATAACATGAAATCTCTTTATATGCTGAAAGGGACAACGGTGATCTAAAACAACATTTGTCATACTATCAGGAACAATCATGACAATTTCAAAGGACAGGGTTAAGCCATCTCCCTTGCCTGATAGCTGGAAACTGAATGAAATCTTTGCTACTGGGGTTGTGCTTGGAGGTTACTTGGCACTGATGACTGTTATATTCTTCTGGGCAATCAAAGAGACGACATTCTTCCCCGTAAGAAATATTTACCTTTCATTGCTTCCATATCACATTTTAATGTTCTTGTTTTGATTCAAAATGTCTGACACCATTCCCTTATTCATCACCGAAGGACAAATTTGGAGTTAGACCAATTCATGACAATCCAGATGAAATGACTGCTGCTTTGTATCTACAAGTCAGTATAGTTAGCCAGGCTTTGATATTTGTCACCCGTTCGCGCAGCTGGTCCTTCATCGAACGCCCTGGATTGCTGTTAGTGACTGCTTTCGTTATTGCTCAGCTGGTAAGAATGACGATATATTCCACCATATATGCTAGAATTGGATTTATGTAACTGAAATTTGATCAAATTAGGATGTTACTATTTTTATTATAAGAACTAAGAGAGAAGGGTGGAGTGATATTTTTGAGCTTATGGTCATGTAGATTGCTACAGTAATAGCAGTGTATGCCAACTGGGGCTTTGCAAGGATCCAAGGAATTGGTTGGGGTTGGGCAGGAGTGATTTGGCTCTACAGTATTGTCTTCTATTTCCCACTTGACATCATGAAGTTCGCCATCCGCTACATTTTGAGTGGCAAAGCATGGAACAATCTCCTAGAAAACAAGGTATTTGCATGATTTATTCACTCTTACTTGTTCTGGAATGGTGAAGTTTCGATGAATAGGTTTCGGATTTGTGACTGTTGTATGAAAATTAATGTTGGTGACAGACTGCCTTCACCACCAAGAAAGACTATGGTAAAGAGGAGAGGGAAGCTCAATGGGCTCTTGCTCAGAGGACCCTGCATGGACTTCAACCACCAGAAACTTCTAATATCTTCAATGAAAAGAGCAGTTATAGAGAACTCACTGAGATTGCTGAGCAGGCCAAGAGGAGAGCTGAAGTTGCAAGGTAAGCTACCACATTTCCTAGCTTCTAAGATTATCATATCAATATTTGTCTAGGTTCTCTAAAATGAGAAACCCACTTTAGAAGGTAATTAAACTATGTTATAAAGTTATATCAGTCATTGATGAAAAAATAACAGTTGATATTGCAATATTAAATGCGCATACATAAGAAATTATGAATGTGTTGGAATATCAATCAATTTTCTCATCAACAACTGAGGTTACTTATACAAGCCAATTCCTCACAATTATTAAAATATGAATGACTAGCTAGACAAATGTTTCATTATTTGTTATATTCAGATAAGTCTTGGAGTGAAACTAATACATGAAATTTGTCTCTTTTTCGCTTACTGTTACAGGCTTCGTGAGCTTCACACACTTAAGGGACATGTTGAGTCTGTGGTGAAGCTGAAGGGTCTGGACATTGACACAATCCAGCAGCATTACACCGTGTAATAGTTACACAAGAACGATGTAGATAACAAAAGGGCCAAAATTCAATGATTAAAATGAACGGAGAGACAAGGAGAAGGCCTAACTCTATTTATGCTTACTCGGTTGGGAGAGGAAGCCTGTGATATATCTCTCTCTCAGTCTGTTTATCTTTCTTTCATGTCTTTTCAGATGTTTTGGTCTAAATTTTTGCTTTGATGCTTGGGGAAAAGTGGTGTTAGCTTCAATCCTTGATTTTCATATGCTTTTGGGTCCTTCCCTCAACCAGGGTGGTGTTAATTGATGTATGTCACTTTGAAGTGGCAAGTGACTAGACAATGAGCTTATTGGGAATTTTGTGGTTGGAGAATAAGAGTTTATGGAAAAGCTTTAACGGCATCTTGCAAAATTTGAACTTTGACTTGGTCTCAACGTTGAATTTTTCATGTTATTTGCGTATGACTGTTTTTGGAAACATTCCACCAGAAAAGATCCAGTTCTAGTCTAGGGTATGAAATAAAGGACTGCAAAATTTTAAATGCTTGAAGATGTGTCCACCATTGTCCTAGTCCTATCCATGGGGTGACTAGTTATTATTGCTTCGAAAAAGTTACCTAGTGCTTTTTATCTTCTTTGAATGAAGGTAACTTGCAAAATCTAAAGTCAATATTCAGAACATGAATTTGAAAGACTCAGATGAGGCAATGGTAAAAAGTCAATATACAGTTCCCAAAAGAGGACAAAAAATAGGGATAATTTTGGCCTTTGGGAGTCCCTATAAGGCTTCACAGTCAATACATTTTTCTTTTTAAATAATATAGGGCAGAAATTCAAATAAAATGAAATTCAAAACCTGAGTGGATAACTAGTTGCGTAGTAAACATAATGCTCTGTACTAGAATTACAAAGGCTTCTATTTAGCATCCAACCTGAATCAGTAATTTTAGCTAATTTTTAGCAAATAAAATACAAGTGCTCACTTTCTTTGAAAAATCTGTTGGGAAGACATATATATATATATATATATATAAAATGGTTTTTATTACATAAAGATTAATAAATTTTATTTATTAAATTACATATAAGTAGCTGTGGGCTAAAAGGGACATGTTGAAATCCCATTGGCTAGAGATAACATCGATCTAAAGTATATAAGTGAGAAACAATCTTTATCTTACAAGCCGGTTTGTAAGGTTGAGTTAGGCTCTAATCCACATTCTAATACTGACCAAGGATAAGGTAATAGCTTTAGTGGGAAACATTAAGTTTGCACTAGAAATCTGTGAGACTCCACAAAGAATGCATGAGTTAGTGATAGATTTGAAGATAGAAAACGATTTGAACGATATATAGTTAAAAAAAAATCTTTCTGCAGTTCAAGATCTTTGATCAAATTCCCTTCAATTTATACTCTGGTTTGAGATAATCTCATATTGCTTTTGCTGATTTGAGTGACATGATTCGAATGGAGATAGTTGATGAAACAGAGACAAACAAACATGTCTTTGCTTTTGACTTTCTTGTTTTTTGGTCCTTCATATCCTTGATCTAGGCCCTTGTGGGGCTATCTGAAAGAGGAGGAATTTCATAATCCTCTTTTACTGCTTCCTAAAAGATCCATTGCTTCCAACTAAGTGTCCATTCTCACAATCCAAATTTGATAATTTTCTCTGTAAAACACGGTAACACGGTAGGAGGCTAGGAGCAATTGGTGAACAAGTGGCTTCTATGTTCATGGTGACCACTCTCAGTGGTTCCTTAAGAAGAAGCCTATGGTACCAATTTGTTGTTTTTGTAAAGTTGCAACAGAAACATAGACAACTTTGAAGGAAGAAACAGGTTTCTTCTTTCTTTCTTTTTTTTTTTTCGATGAAAAGGAATGAGTTTTTAGTATGATGCAATTTAGAGATTCGGTAAAAGAGAGATACTTTCATTGAATTCAGAACATACATTTAAATACTTAATAACTGTAACCATTAAGATCATGTACTATAAATTAGGCCATAATCAAACACATAAACATTACATTGATAACCACTTGAAACTAGGAAACCACCTTTGACAAAGGTCAAAACACAAAAACAAAAGCATTATGCCCAAACACCATTACTAACACATTCCAACAAAAAACTCGAGGAAAGCATACTGAATAACATCACGGAAATGTACCCCAAAAATAAAACCTACTTCCCAGGATAACAAACCAGGCCTAATGACTTTGTATTCAGCAAAGGAATACTAATTTATCTCAATCTCTCTAAGATGTCACAATTATAATAACAAAATCAGTGTTTCAAATCCGTTTAAGCAAAAATTAAAAAATATGCTTAGACATCAATTATCAAAATATGGCTACCACAGCATAATGCCTAAGAAGCTTGCAAGAGTGCATGAAAATACAAAAAATAGTAGCCATAAATTGAGATACATTTAGGTGTCAGATTCGAGTGACATTAGGCCACTTCTGTCATCTTGAACGGGTCTAGTGGCGCCTGCAGTACCTTACCTTTGATTTAGATTCATGCCTATGATAAGGGAGTCAGAACCAAACCACGTATAACAGGGCAATCACCTTCACCTTGGTGCGTCTCCTATGTTTTGGTTCATTCCTTGTGGTTGTCTACCAATTTGGCATAACTACCAAGTTAGGCTTTATACCTTATAATTTTTCAATGCTTCATGAATGTCATATATGACAGCCTCTACCCCGATATAAATATAAATAAATAAAACATATAAAAATACTGATAAACAAATTCACGTGGATAAAAAGTTCACATTCAATTCACTATTACTAAATAAAACTTATTAAAAACATATCCGGCTTAGAATAAGGCCGTTAAAGTTTACAAAAGAAATTTTATTAAATCAGTTAGGTAAAATAAAATAAAATGACATCATTAAATTAAAATAAAAACTCATCTCCAATGTCACATCCTATCAGAGCATTGTGTCACAGGGTCCTCTAGTACGAAATTCTTTAAAATCATCTACCTGGTCATCTGCTCCTATGAACACAAGGTTTGGGATCATCACAAGATCCAAACACAAATAACACACAGGGAGAGAGTTATCACATTTCTAAAAAAATTTAAATAAACAAAGATATAATCAAAATAAATTATGGAAGTATTATAACATAGCTCAACTTAATACAATCCACGCCACTTCACCATTTTATCATTTAAAATTCATTTTTCAATTATCAATCACATTACACACGAATCACACACTCAAGTCAAGACATAATAACACTCATCAATTTCATAATAAACAATTAGCAAGCATTATACAACAATTATACTAAGACTCAAGCTTATATGCGATGTGGTACCATGTTAGTGAAAAACCATCTTAGGGCGCTAAGGAGTACATAACAAGACACACTACACAATGAGTATGTCAGGTCATTCTCACCGAGTAAAATCATAAGGTGACCAGTTAGGATCACTATGTTTTGCGAGAATGCTCCAATCATATGGGATCAACATAAGCTTAAAGGCGCACTCAAACCGAGTATCTTTACCCCCAAGGCTTAGACTTCAAAGAATCCGTTAGGGCCTCACCTTCCTGATTCAGGTCTAACCCCTAAAACAATTTTTGCATGTAGACACTGCTCATAAATTAACACATTGCGTTACAATTTAACACTTTAGGTTCCTAACTAGGAATCCTACACTTTCTCTTTAACACTGCACATAATCATTTTTTTTTCAAGGTAAACACCAGTCGGGTTATTGTATAACTCACAACTCATAACTCACAACACAAGTATTACCACACACTTATTCACAACCAAATTTCATAATAAACAATTTTAACATATCACAGCGTCACAATCCACCATCACATGTTTATGTATATCTCACAAATCAACGCATGTTCAACTTTGCACTTATACTCAATCCCAATAACAATGTTATGATCTCAAAGCAGCATGTTATCTCATAATTCGTCACATATTCAATTTATCACTTAAGCACAATTTTAATCACAATTTCATAATCTCAACACAACAATTTATCATGTCAATCTAGCAAATCTTGTCAAAAGTACAAATAATTTATACAAAAATGCTTCTCACAACATAGGGAGTAAAACCCCTCAAACAATTTGACACAATCATATCAAAATCAATGAATAAAAATTCTAGGTTAAAAACACGAAAATACCAAGAGCACTCAATTTTATCAACCAATTCGCATGAGGACATCAATTGGTCTGTCAAACACAACAATATCGTATTTATAATCATAAAGGAAAAATTATAATTCAATAAACATCCCAAAATAAATCCCAATTTGATCTCCTTAGGATTCCTACACATGTTCATTCTAACCCTAGTTGTAATAAACGCATCCCTTACCTTTAGCAGTTCCCTAAGATTTCTCAAGCTTTTCATCTGTTTGCTCTGTTAGGGTTTCCAAGCGTTAGGTGAAGAGGAAGAGATTGTAGCCTCCATTTTACTGTCAAGGTGCGAGACTAATTTCTCTCTGCAAAAATATTATTGCAAAAATCCCAACGGTGTGACTGTCCAAAAATGGGTTCGGAAGGTAGTATCCAAATTTCACGATGATTCAATGGTTTACAAGTCCAGAATCATAGGTTTACTGTGATAGGTTTTGGGTGTCTGCGGGGAAAGAGAAAACTCAGTGTGAGGGACATTTCTTGCACCATAGATATCATCTCAAAACTCCCAATGATGGGCGTGTGAGAAAATAAGTTCTGAACCACACTTTCAAATTTTACGACGATCCAATAGTGAATGAGTTCGGAATCATTGTTTTACTGAAACAGATTTGAGTGTATGCGGAAAGAAGAGAGAGTTTTGGAAAATAATGAAGGAAAAATGGATTTGAGAGGAAGAGATGGTGAAGAGACGTGTTGTAAATGTAAAGAGTGACTTATTATGTCTCTATTTATAACTAGGTACTTTGTGCCTTTTATTTACTCTGTTATTTATTTATTTATTTATTTATTTTATAAAAATGAACTCTATTTTATTTCCTATCAAATAAATATATAAAATATATTTTTATTTTTTTTCAAACTATCATTTTAATTAATAAAATTATTTTTCTTTATTTATTTAAAAATCTTATCATTTTTTTAAAATTATATATATTTTTAAATATAAATCCTTTTCAATTTATTTTAAAAAAATGAAGTGTCACATCAGCCGAATCCCACAATCGAAGACTATGGCTTACAGGTATGCTAGACTCTCAGCGAACAATCTCCCAAGCCATTTCTTGCAAACTATCATGCTTACATGCAAAATTATCGATAGAGAAAGTTATAAGAGTTTTATCTTTCAATCTTTCTAACCCATAAAGCACTGAATCATCACCTTCATTATCTTTCAATAAAGATTTTAGCTCACTTACATTCACCATTATATTCGATCTAAGAAAGAAACGTGCCAGATCTAGAAAAATCTCTTGCTCTTTGTGATCTAGACCATTGTAACTCAGTTTCATCACTTAAATTTACCTTTGTAGGAGGAATTCTTATAAGTTTGTCTAGCGTACGTTGAAATGGTATTGAGGAAGTCAAGGTAGGAAAACAATTTTCCAGAAGTGGCAGATGTCCTCGACCCTGAAGCTAACAAAATAATCATACTTTATTTGAGGAGCTACGTTTTCTGACATGGATTTTTCCTCTACACCCTTCTGTTTTTGAAATAACTGACAGACAAAGAAAAAAGAAGAGCCAAAGAAATACAAAACATTTAATTTCCAGAACAACTCAAACAAAGTATGGTGTTGCAGTGGAACATGTACACAGTGGATCTTTCTTAATTTGTCTCTATACCGGAATATGTATGAGCCTCAAGGTAGATATAACTGGATAGAGAAATAGAGTTAGAAATTATGTGGAAAACCAGTGTTTATAAAACTGAAAATTGATATCTAATACTAGTTGAAATAAGGAAGGAGAAGCTAGGGTGTCATATTATGGAAAATACATGAATATATACTAGCTTTTTCATGATAAGAAAGCTTTCAAATTAAGCCTCGGTTATTCTTCTCTTCCCTTTAATCAACCAAAATTGAATAATTGATGGAGATCACAGTAACAAAGTCATTTGCCTCGAATACTATATACATGTCTGCCTTGCAGTTTAAGAAGCAATTTCACTAATAAATTTTCAACTAATGATGGAAAAAGGAATTGCTTTTAACCTTTACAGCCTAAAAGTCCACCTATATATTTTTTATTCACGGAAACCAACTTCCACCGAGGATGGAAAATGTAAAAAATATGGGTGCAAAGCAAACAACAATAGTGCTGATACACGGTTTGAGTGGTCCTATAAGAAATTCGATAAGTGAAAGGACCCTACTAAATATTGCTAAAACAGTATACAAAGGCTTACACACACACACATATATATATATATCCAACAGATTTATTTATCTATCTTCCAACAAATAAAATACATGGGCATAAAATTATCATTCTATTCCTAGTCATGATTTTCTTATGAAATCCTTCTTTTTTGTTCTATTAGAAGTTACCCTCTTCCGAGCGTCTAACCCCTAAAACCAATATATGCATACCTTCTTTACATCTTCTTTAGAAGTTACCCTCTCCCGAGTCTAACCCCTAACAAAATATAAAGATGAATAATACAAGATAAAAACAAAAAAGATAATAGAATAGAAAACACCTTTGCATTGATAAATAGTAAGTACATCATACATCGCTTGGCTTTTAGGCCTGTCAGGCCCTAACTAGGGGTTTAGCCACTCATGGCCATTGAAGACTTTACAATGGATGGGGTATAAAAACTGATGGGATAATAAAGATGAAAGAGAAAGGGAGTAAATGAAACCCTTAGGATAGGAGGTTCTGTGGTGTGTGTTTTTTCTGCTTGACTTTGACTCTCTTCTTATAGTTGTTGCAGTGGACTTGGGCTTGATGCTAAAAATCTTCCTTTTGATATTTTTGATATCTTTTGAATTTGTTTTGCTTGTAATCATATCTTGTTGAGATTTCTTGATATTTTGGATATTTTCTGAATCTTTTTCTCTTTTAATCTCTCTTTTTCATATCTGCAAGACATAAATAAGAAAAATATCAAATCTTAATATTTAAGCCAAAGATAACTGCTAAATAAATATTTTTAAAGATATTTTCAATATATTTTTATCATCAAAATAACTCATATTTAGCAGTTATCAAAATCCCCCAAATTAAAACTTTGTTTATCCTCAAGCAAAAACAAAAATGAGAGCAGGCTCTGAATGCTCCAACACTTTCAATAGCTGTAATTTTTTTCAAATTCTTTCAACTGGTCCTTTCTACATTTGCCATAATCTCACAATGGAAGCACAAACAACATAGAGATGAGATGAAAATAATTAGTATCGAAAATTAATCAAGTTGGCTTGCCTCACTTTCCTCACAAGGTTAGTGTTTCTCTCTGTGCACAAGTGTCTGAGGTGAATGTTTGAAATTTTACGACCTGCAATTAAGATTCCCAAATTTGCACTTCATCTCAGTTAAAGTTATTCTTACTTACACTTGGTGGATCACTAAGGACTTTTATTGGCTCATAACAGGGCCTGACTAAACAAGAAATTATGGTTTTTCTGGGATTTCAAAAACTTAGGATTATAAGAGAGCATGCATCCTTAGAAAAATTTTCACTTATTTCCTGCCTAGGCTTATTTATTTTTTAGCCTTTATTCCTCTAACAACACTTTTCTTCTTGATACTTATGACACCTCTCTTTTTCTGCCCTAATTTCAAAGTTTTTTTTTTTTTTTACCTTAGCACTTATGGCACCTCTTCTTTTATGCCCTTATTTGCAATCTTTTTTTTTTTGGATAAGAATATTTTGGGCTTACAAGCTTTTGAGGGTGTCTTATTGTGTGTTGTTTTTTTTTTGGTAAGAATACTTTGGACTTACAAGCTTCTGAGGGTGACCTATTGTGTGCTGTTTTTTTTTTAGGCAAATTCCCTTAACAATCCCCCAAATTAAGGACTTATCATAGCTTGAAACCTTTATGCTCTCTTAGAACCCTAAAACAAGGTCAAGGATATCAAAATTAAGCTCAGGGGTTTATTCAAACAAATCATTATTACTTTTGGCTCAACAGGGGTGCAAGGGATAAATTCATCACAGGTTGACTTTTTGGCTGAGTGGCTAAAATAAAAAGAAACATGGCCTTGATCATATCCACCTTATGTAAATAATCTAACAGTCTAAGAATGATGCAAAATTAGGAATTTAAAAACAAACGTTCTCTCATAATTAAGTTCACATAGCTCACCGGGACAAGATAAAGTTATCGGCTTACCGAACCATGATCTCTTTCCATCAAGCTAACCTTTTCTCTCTTTGTGATTCATGTTCCATTGTTTGAATGAGTCTTGCTTCTAGGAAACCAGTATTTTCACAATTGTCATGCAGCATTTCAAGTGTTGAATCCTTCAGAAAAAGCCTAGATAGTGACTTCACAAATATCATGCAATTTTTATTCAATGACTAAATTTAAACGACTGGAATTAAATTGCTGAAATTAAAATGCACAAAATCAAAATAAAGAAAGGAAATAACACAACTATCCTAAAAAAAACAAAACACATAATGCAATTAACTAAAAGAAAGATAGGGTAAGAAATCTTGGGTTGCCTCCCAGTAAGCGCTTCTTTAACGTCATTAGCTTGACGAATCAAATGCCTTCAAGGTGGCATGAAGATCACATAGAACACATCTTCCTTGCATTTTCGCCTCTTAGCTAGAGACACCATAAAACTCGTGTATTCTGGAAGCAGCTTCCACATTATTGCAAGAGAAGTGGTAGCGATCAAGGAAAGAATGACATTTAAGGCTTTCTCATGTTCTCCATGTCTTTCTTCCTTGACAATAAGTTGATGAGGAGGGGTATTGACTTGGAGAATGCTTTCTTGTTGAATTTCTACTTATGAGTACTTCTCCCATTGTTGTGCTTTCTCCTCATTTCTTTCTCTTTCTTCATTCTTTTCTCTTTCTTCTTTTTTCTTCTCTTATTCTTTTCTCTCTTCATCTATGTCTGTCCTTCCTTCCTCAGACTGGTTTTTTTCTGCTTCTGCCTCTCCTTGTGCTCTCTTCTGGCTTCTGGTCAGCATGACCTTGCACTCTTCCTTGGGGTTCTTTTCCGTGTTGGCTCCAAAGGTACTAGAGGGTCTTTCAGCCATCTGTTTAGCCAATTGTCCTACCTGCATTTCCAAGTTTTTGATCGAGGTGTTTGTGCTGCGGTAATTTGACATTGAAAACTGTATGAATTGGTTCAATGTCTCCTCGAGCTTGTTGCTCCTTGTTGTATTGATTCCCTGGGTGATTCCTCCATCTTGAGCCTTGTGTAAAGTTCCTTCCTTGGTTGAATCCAGATGGGCCACTATTAAATCCGGTTGATCCTTGATTGAATCCAGACGGACCTCCTTGGTTGTAACCTTGGAATCCGTGGCGATTTGGTATACCCATGTAGTTAACTTCCCTGGAAGGGTCTTCTTGGATCATGCATTGTCCAGGCTCGTGTATTCCTCCACATGTATGGCATCCCCCTACCTGCATCACAGAAGAGTGAGAAGGACTTACCGCTTGTAGTTGTTGTGGAAGCTTGTTGAGGGTCTCTATTAGGGCTTCTATTTGTCGGAACAACAGCTTGTTCTGAGCTAAGGTTGCATCTTGAGTGGTGAGTTCTAGAAGGCTTCTCTTTGTTGGTGCATATGTGCGATCACGAAGAATGGCGTGATCACTAGCTGCCATGTTTTCTATGAGTTCCATTACCTCCTCCGGTGTCTTTAGTTTGATCATCCCTCATGTAGTTGCATCTAGTAATTGTTTTGATTGGGGTCGTAGGCCATCTATGAAGATGTTTAGTTGCACCAGTTCACTGTATCCATGTGTAGGTGTTTTCCTTAGCAGTCCGCGGAAGCGGTCAAGTGCCTCGTTGAGGGATTCATCGAGAAATTGATGGAAGGAAGAGATTTCCATCTTCCATTCAACAGTCTTTGATTCTAGAAAGTATTTCTTTAAGAATTTCTCTACAACTTCTTCTCATGTTCGAAAGCTGTTACCTTTGAAGGAGTGTAGCCACCTTTTTGCTTCCCCTGCTAGTGAAAAAGAGAAAAGATTGAGGCGTGTTGCATTTTCAGGAACCCCAGCTATCTTCACCGTGTTGCAAATATCGATGTATGTGACCAGATGTTCATATGGATCTTCACTTGGTAGGCCGTGAAATAGATTCCCTTGAATCAGTTGGATGAGGGAATATGGATATGAGAAGTTGGCCGCCTGCACCTCTGGTCTGGCTATGCTGGTGAAGTATTGAGGTATAATAGGACTAGAGTAATCCTCTAGCGTCATCTTCGGTGGACGATCTTCTGCCATGATGCGTTCTTTAAAGAAGGAATGTGCACTGTTCACAAAAGAAACAACTACTATGCACGTTATCACAGAATAAAAATTAAACTTAAATTTTTTTAAAATTTTTTTTAATTTTTTTTAATTTTATAAAAAAGAAAAGAATAAAGAGAAAAAATTGAAAAATAAAATGAAGCAACTAAAAAAAATAGATAAAAAAGAAAGTAAAATAAAAAGTGAAAACTAATTGCTTTAAAATTGGAATAGGCAAATAATCAAGTACGAAAAACAAAGTCCCCGACAACGGCGCCAAAAACTTGTTAACTCGTTGGCAAGTGTACCAAATTTTTCACAAGTAGTAAAATACTTGGAAGTCCGAGTGTCGAATCCACAGAGACTTTGTTTGTACTTAGATTAATACAAATCCAATTTAAAAGCAATAGATAAAGAATTTAAAATAAAGAAAAGAAAATATAATAGATAAGATAAAGATTTAAAGATAAAAATAAATGATTTAAATTAAAAGATGATAAAGATAGAAGATAAAGAAAATAAGACAATAAGAGTAGAAGATAAGAAAAATAAAAGATTAAGATAAAGATAAGAAAAGATAAAATAAGAAAAATAAAAGATAAAAATAAAATAAGATCAGAATTTGATAAGGTGGGGACCTGGTCTGCCTTGTTTGCCTAGGATGTATGAGTTTATGATTTTTCTTTATCAATTTAGGTGACTCTATTCTACCCACATATGTTCAATTACTTGCCCTGATTCCTCACGATGACAAGCATATTTTATTTATCTATCTTCCAAATCCCTTCGCAAAGACTCAACAAATAAAATGCATGAAGTATGAATCCTAGATGTTTGCAAGAATGCATAGGCATAAAATTATCATTCTATTCCTAGTAATGATTTTCTTATGAAATCCTTTCTTTTTGTTCTATTAGAAGTTACCCTTTTCCGAGCGTCTAACCCCTAACAGAGTGTAAAGATGAATAATGCAAGATAAAAGTAGAAAAGATTTCTATTAGAAATTACCCTTTTCCGAGCGTCTAACCCCTAACAGAGTGTAAAGATGAATAATGCAAGATAAAAGCAGAAAAGATAATAGAATAGAAACTAAGGGTTCAGCCACTCATGTCCATTGAAGGCTTTACAATGGATAGGATATAAAAACGGATGGAATAATAGGGGTGAAAGAGAAAGAGAGTAAATGAAACTCCTAGGAGAGAGGGGTTCTGTGGTGTGTGTTTTTTTTGCTTTGCTTGACTCTCTTTTTATAGTTGTTGCAGTGGACTTGGGCTTGATGCTAAAAATCTTCCTTTTTGATATTTTTGATGTCTTTTGGATTTGTTTTGCTTGTAATTATATCTTCTTAAGATTTCCTGATGTTTTGGATATTTTCTGGATTTTTTCTCCTTTAATTTCTCGTTTTCATATCTGCAAGCCATGAATAAGAAAAATATCAAATCTTAATATTTAAGCCAAAGATAACTGCTAAATAAATATTTTTAAAGATATTTTCAATATATTTTTATCATCAAAATAACTCATATTTAGCCGTTATCAAGATTTCAACCCACATATATTTGTTTTTGTGAACACATGCTGCATGCTGCATTCTCATTAGAACTAGATATAAGCCCACCATTTGCTGGTTCGTAATAGGCCTGTGCAAAATAACAGAATTGATCTAATTTTTGATAGAACTGAATTAATCCAGAAAAAAATCGAGCCGGATTTTTAAAACCTGAATCGAACTCTTTTTGAAACTGGTTCAGTTAACTGAACCGGGTTTAAGACAACATACAAAGGCATGCACAAGTCTCAGACACTTTTAAAAAAATGACTTTGTAGCTAGCTACAACCTGGTCATCAAATAGGATTATTTCCTTCCACCATACAACTACATTTTGTTGCCCATTATCCTTCTCTGCATTGGTACATGAGAATTTGGCAATGGTCATCTGCAGCAAGTACTAAAGCCTATTCTACATTTACTGTTGGAGCTCGTATGCATCGTGCCCCTTAATTACCCTGAAAAGGACATTTAATTTCACCAAACAAGAAAAAATAGAAACTGTTAAAAACACGAGTTTGATTGCCTCAAATAAGTTCTGATAAATCTTCATACAATAGCATTTCACAATGATAAAATATGAACAAATAAATCAACATCTTTAGGAATGAAATTTACTGTTATAAACAAAAAGTTATATTATTTCACCGGTTTTCTCCTCTACTAGCAACAAAGGAGAAAAAGAGACAATAAAAGAGAATAGTGATCAGAGTGGCAGAAATATCATGTCAATTCCTAGAAAAACAAAAAAAATATATGTCGAATTATTTTACATATATAGTCCTCATCTATCATCATATTTTCATGATCGATTTTTCTGAATGCATAGGAAAGAGAGAAATGTACTAAAGTCAGGGAATAAATAATCTCTCAGCAGACAGAAGTGTATATCCTATTATCCTTTATATTTTTGTTTTCGTTTTTAGCGTGGTATTGAGGAAGTCAAGGTAAGACAGCTGTTGTCTTGATCCTGGACATTTTTACAACTTACGAAATTTATGACATGAAGACAAATTAACAATACGAGGTAATGTGTGAATCAATATTTAAAACAATGCCAGAGCCAATGGAAAGTTCCACATGGTTTAAGAAATTTTGTACGAATAAAAAAAAATAAAGCTTAGGCAATCTCTGTTTCAATAAGTGGTAAAAAGGGTGACTCTGAAGGAAATAACTTCTTTATTTGCTATTTCTATATTACAATCTAGATAACATCATTATAAAACTAAAACTTTAAGTTTCTGAATATATCTATGTCTACAAACATGCAGACTGACAATAATAATAATGTGGTAGTTTTGAGTACACTTGCATACTATTATCTTTTGAGTAATCATTACTTGTAGTTGTTTGTTTCAGAACTTATTAATGTTTGGTGACGTTTTTCCAATCTAGGGTCCGACAGGTTGGAGAGGGAGTTGATGAGGAGGGATTTGATGCAGGAAGGATAGGAACTAGGGAGTTGATGAGGAGGGATTTGATGCCGGGAAGTTTTGGCCTTTGAGGGGAGATTACCAATTCTAAGGAGGGAGAGAGAGAGAAGGAGCTACAACAGTTTTTGGCCTTATTTTTCATTTTTTTGGTAGCTTTTAGTCGCTGGTATTTGAATATTGTTAACGACATTAGCTTCAAACTAACAAAATGATCATTTTGAACCAGTCTAAAAAGATAAAGAATCAAAATGAACAAAAAAAAATAAAAATAAAGGACCAAACAGGTCATTTGGCCTACTTGATATATGTATATTGGGTGAACTAATAACCGCACTGTGATTATTTACTTCAAACTTTAAAAAAGATCAATTTTGTTAGAAACATATGCTAAAGATTTCTCCCACCAAACCCACCTTAAATAAAAGATTTCAGCATAAACCACAGGAAGGAAATACCTGGGATGATAGGAGGCACAACCCGATTCCATTAGTTTGATGAAATTGAAACATTGATCAGTCACTGTCATGCAATTCCATTTCTTCAATGTCAATGAAACTTTTATATGTCAAGGTGCTTATTGGGCTGACCCCAAATTCTTTTAAACCTGGATCGACTGCCCATTGTGCCTGAATTGTAACCTGGATTATAAAGCTTGTTTGATTTTCGGCTCTTCTCTTTAGGAAGTCAGAACATCTTTGGTCGTATATCACACACACCTGATCTGATATAATTTTCCCAATGCCATAATCTATGTACATTCTGACTCTGTTGGTCTCCCTTTTACCTTTACCCTTAACATCACTTATAGTGATGTTAACTTCACGCCTTTCATTCATGTCTGTGCTCTCACCAAAGACGAAGCCAAAAATGAAGCCAAGGAGAGGCGAAGGTGGGGCAGAAGATAGATCAATAATTATATAATCATTTCTTGTCTTATACTCCAACCATGGTGGAACATTGCTTGCAGGGTATGCGTAAACAGCTTGGTAAGAACCATAATTATCCTTATAATCACTGTAATTTTCAACATGATGGTGATTTGGGGTAGAAAGGTGTTGGCCTGCAAATTTCATCACATTGGTTTGTGCATTCTGCCCAATAGCCGCTAAAGAATATATATTCAAGTTCAAGCAATTCCAGAACAGAATCCGTTTACTGTTTTCCTTTAACTGTTCAACAGCCGTTGAAGGAGACAATAACACAGTCTTCAATGATATGCATTCACTGGCGTCAAGAGTTTTAAGGAACAAGGGAAGCACCGGTAAAGTCAGAAGCGATTTGCATTCTCTGATATTTAGTGTTTTAAGGAACCGGGGAAGCTCTGGCAGAGTCTGAAGTGAAGTGCAACATTCAGCATCTAGAATTTCAAGGAACATGGGAAGCTCTGGTATTGTTTGAAGCTCCCGGCAATAACGTATGTCTAGATGTAGCAGTTGCGTAAGATTGTTGATGGATGAAGGTAACTTCTCAATCTTACTTCTTCTTAGATCTAGTGATTTAAGTTTGCTTTGATATCCAAATGATGAGGGCAATGCTCTCACATTTGTCCATCCTAATCTTAGTTCTTTCATATTGTCTGATATTAGTGAGAATTCCCTAAGATTCTCGCAAAAAAGAAGGTAGAGATGACTGAGGCTGCATAATTTGGAATCACTTGTGACTATGGTAAGAGACTTGCAGTTAATAAGGAACAATTTCTCAAGTTTGGGCAGCGAGAAAATAGATGGATGCACACTTGTTAACATTGAACAACCCCCAAGTTTCAGTTCTTCAAGATTTGTGGCTCCTGATAAATCTGGGAGCTCCTCTAACTTATTGGAGGAAGTGAGGTCAACTTTTTTTAGATTCACCAGATTCTGTAATATAATAAAACAAAATGAAGATATCACATCAGCTAAATTACTTAATATTGTATTCCTTGAATTAACAGAAAATTGTAACAGTGAGACTAAGGCTGACATATTTACCTGGACTCCATCCCAAAGTTTTTTCATTCTGCCAAATGGAAATTCCAATATGACAAGTCTTCTGGCAATAAAATTTTCTGGCAACGATTTTAGAGGGTAATAATCCCAATAGAGAAATCTTAGCTCAGTTTCCAAAAATTGAAGCCCTTCAGCAAGAATATTAAGTAAATCATCATTATATTTTCCAGAGATTTTCAGAAATTGTAATTTGCTCATGTTCGTAAATATGTCATGACTTAACTTCTGCTTCTTAAGATTTCGCATGTCAATCTGTAGGCTTCTAATGTCTTCAGTATTCTGCCATCAATGTAGAAGAAAAATTTTAAGATCAAAAACCACATTTCTCACTCACACACACACACACACAAAAATCAAATGTTATTCATGCCATATTATTTTAAGCTAGGCTGACCTTGCCATTTTTCAATGCTTCAGCAATGTCATCAGAATCCCACAACCGACTGTGGCTTCCAGCTATGCTAGACTCTCGTCGAATAATCTCCCATGCCATTTCTTGCAAACTATCATGCATCGATACATAATTATCCTCAGAAATAGTTATAAGAGCTTTATCTTTCAATCTTTCTAATGCATAAAACACTGAATTGTCACTTTCAGTATCTTTCAATAAAGATTTTAGCTCGCAAGTGTTCACCATTATATTCGATCTAAGAAAGAAACATGCCAGATCTAGAAAAATTTGTTGCTCTTTACGATCTAGACCATCGTAACTCAGTTTCATGACTTCATAAACTTTTGTAGGAGGGATTTTTTTAAGCTTGTCTAGCAAACTTTCCCATTCTTCCTTGTTTTTTCCATGAAGAAGACCAGCCAAAACTTTAACAACTAATGGAATGCCTTTGGCATAATTGACCACCCTAAGTGATAACTCATAGTACTCCTTTTGACGATCACTTTGGTTGAAGGCATTCAAATTGAAAAGTTCCAGTGTTTTATCAAAACTGAGTTCTGTAAGGTGGTATGTCTTTTTTACTTTCTTAGCCTTCAGAACTTGTTCATCTCTAGTTGTTACAAGTATTCTGCTACCAGATCCAAAATTGTCAAGAGTTCCCAACAATTTTCCCAAGTGGTCTGAATCACTCACATCATCAAGAACAATAAGAACCTTCATATGGCCAATTCTTCTAAGAATATTATCAGGTAAGGAATTTTCTGTGTAAATTTCCACATCATCATATCGTAATCGTAATAGCCCAGAAAAAATTCTTTTCTTCAAAGAAATTATTCCATGATTCTTTGATTCTTCTCTTTCATTGGCTAAAAAATAACAACCTTCATATTCATATTGTAATTTATTAAATATTTCTTCTGCAAGGGTTGTCTTGCCAATACCTCCCATACCCCAAATTCCAATAAGAAGGTTGTCCTTTGGCTCTTTTCTTATCCATGATTCTACGGTTGTAATTTTCTCTTCAATTCCAACAAGCCCTTTTGAGATAACATGGGGTTTAACTAACCTCTTCAGTACCAGATCGACAATTTCATTAAGCACCGCAGCATCGTTTCTATATGAAACACCACACAGAGAGATTATATGTTAAAATCAATGTTGTTAATATTAATTCAATTATTTGGAAGGCTTTGTGTGTGGGGGTAGGGTTCGACACGAATGATGGACTAAAAAATAAATAAAGGGGCTTTACTGATTGTATCTAAAGTCGGTTTTTTTACAAGTGAGGGGTATTTTTTAAATTTTGTTTACCAAAATTGATAAATTTTTAAATACTTATGCAAATAAATGTGTAAGTAGTGTTTTTAAAACACGACTTCAAATAAAGAAGTCCTGTTTTAAAACATGATTTTTGTATTTTTAAATTTTAATTTTTGAAATCAAGTTTTAATTAACAACTTCAAGTTAAAAGTCAAGAATTAAAACACAACTTTCTTTTATTTTGTTTCTTTTTATAAAATGAAGTCATGTTTAGAAAAACAACTTCAACAAAAAAAAAAAAAGATTGTGTTTCTAGGCCGCATAGTCCTTTATAAATTTATAAGTTTTAAAAACTAATGCATGTGGTGCAGCAGTTTGTAGATATTATCATGTGCGTTTGTACTGGGCAGCAAAGTGCTTCATGGGATAATTAGGGATGTGAGTAGTATGTTTAATTTTAATTTTTTTTTATAAATTGAACATGAAAATTGAGAATTGAGTTATACTACTTTGGTACATGCTTAATTTGTTTATTCAAGCTACAACTTTCCCCCCTTTACTCGGACCATTGGTTTGGCACCTCGTGAATGATGAACAAAAGATGTGTTATTAATTAAACATGAGTTTTTAATTATTCATGTTTTAAATTAAAATACAACTTATTCATATTTATAACTTTTTTAAGTTTTAATTACCCATTTTGGTAATTTTAAAAAAAATCTCACCAAATGTAAAAAAGCCATCTAAAATAATTTAGAAATAGAATATATATATATATATATATATATGAACATATTTAAATTAAATAGACCAACAAAGCATAGTGCACGAGCTAAAATTAGATAATGCAAAAGTAATAAGTTTAAATATGTTTTTGATCCCTGACATATATCTGTTTTTGGCATATGATCCATAATAGATTTTTCATTTGAATTGGGTCCTTAATATTTTAAATATTTTATCCAAGGTCCTTGCCGTTAACCAAACATGTAAGTGTCCCATGTACTCGTTACCAAAGTGAGATTACAAGTAGGAAAAAGTTTTTTTTTAATTAAAAATGACATCCTTTCTGTAAGCTCCTTCTTCCTCTTTCCTGCAATCTCTCCACGCACCATCACTATCATCGAACAACGACCCACACCACCAAACCACAAATCGCGATGGAAGCACACCACCACCGCGCGAACACAGTGCACAACTCGCAACCACCATCTCCATCCTTCTTCAGATTTGGTTCACCATCACCGCACCGTTGCCTCCTTCCTCTCTAGAGATCACCACAACCTCCAACACCACAATACCCACCCACTCCAGGCCGCCACCAAATCATTTGGTTCTCACTCATTCTCTGCTCTCTCGAAAAAAGTCATAACCCACCTTGGCAACTCAAAAATACAACTCCACCCGAGTCACGCCGCCGAGTTCACTCTCTCTAACTCGGATCCCATTCTCAGGAAGTAGAGATCTGTCGCCAAGAACCATTCCTTTGTCACCAACAAGTGCCCCACCCCTGGCTTCTCCCGACACAACCGCCGGAGATCAAAGTGGGTGGAGGGATATGTGGGGATGACGGGTTCAATTCTGAGTTTAGGTTCGGGTTCGATTTCTGTTTTGTTAGATAATGAAGAGGTTTTGGATATGGTTTCGAAAGCGGAGAGGTTTTTGGATTCATCAAGGAAATTCGGGTGGAGATCCGAGGAGGTTAATTAAGGATGTTTTGGGTTTGTATTTGTGATCGGAGAAGAAGGGACAAAGGTCGCCTAAGAAGGTGACCACTTTGATTTCAGTTGCCGGAGTTTGGGACTTCCATTGACTCTTACTTCATATTAGAGAAACGACACACGCCCTAATCTCCTCGATCTTCGTCGCAGTCTCCACCTTCGAAGCCTCCTACTTCCCGTCTAGAAACGATACACGACATCGTATTTACTTTTAAAAAATTAAAAAAAAATCTTACGTTTAATCCTACTCAGACAACGAGCACACATGACACCACACATCGCATGTCTAAGTGTTTGGTTAATGGCACATAAGCAGATAATAGATCGTGATTAACGGCAGAGACCTCGAACAAAAATTTTAAAATATTAGAGACTTGATTCAAAGGAAAAATTTACTATGGATCATATGCCAAAAATGAATATATATATCAAGGACCAAACACATATTTAAGTCAAAGTAATAACTAATAAGCCTATAATATGCTGAAATTTTTTAAAAATAAAGGTTACAACATTTTCCAACTTAAACAGCCAGTTATTTATGATAATTAATACGCATATATATAAACTAAAGAAAATATTAAAGAAAGTATTCAACATTTATGTGGGAAAAGAGCTTACGGAAATTTTGATGAGTCAATTCCGGCTAAATCGGCAGATTTATTCAAAGCATGTCTCCAGTGTTGCACCTTCATCATTTGTTTTCTTCCATGCACAGCAAATGCTTCTGCATAACTCCCCAATTGATGTCGAACATGTGTGGGTTGTATATGGTAGAAAACTGGGATTACAATACGTCCGTATTCCTCTCTGCATTCAAGTATTTTCACAAGTTCTTCTAAACACCAACACGAAGAAGCATAGTCTGGAGAGAATATGACCAACAAAATCAATGATCCTCGAATTGCTCCAACAAGTGATGGCCATATTTCATCTCCCTTCTCAAGATTATAATCTACGAAGAAGTTTATTTTCTTCCTTTCAAAAGTGTCAATCAAATGGCTAAGAAACCCGTCGCGGATGTCCTGGCCCCTGAAGCTAACAAAAACATCATACTTTATTTCCGGAGCAGCTTTGTTGGACATTTTTTCCCTTATACCCTTCTGTTTCTGAAGTAACCGAGAGACAGAGAAAGGCAACAAATTGACTTTCCGAAACAACTCAGAGACAAGTGCACAATATATGGGTCCTTCAAAATGTGATTTAAAATCTCAATGTAAGATCTCTCGCTAAAGATGTTTTTGGAAGAGGAGTGTTTTGTTTTAAAGTGGGAGAGAATGTTTTCCCGAAAGGAATGAATGTGGCTATTGGGGGGTGTGCACGGGTTCCCTTTGTAATAACATCGATATCATCTCTGTAAGTGTCGGCTGGAATGGTATTACTTGTGACATTCCTTGCTCATTTTATTAATAAAATATACTTTTTTGGTGTGCTAAAAAAAAATGTAGCATCTTTGTTTTTTCTTGTTTTCTTTGTTTACTTAGAATAAATAATGGATAAATATTAAAATTCGTTCTAGAAAATATGAGACACTAATAAATTAGTGCATAAAATATGAAAAAATTTAAATTTATTTTTTAAATGTATAAAATAGTGTGCTAAATTAGTCAAACAGACAATTTAAGTTGATTATTAAATTTTACAATTTAATATCAAATTGACCTCAAAAAATATAATTTATTATCATATTAATTCTAAAAGGTTAAAAGTTGATAATAGAATGATCTTATAAATACGAAAAGATGAATTTGTTGAACTTTTTTACATTTAAGAACTAAATTTATATTTTTTATTGAATTTGTCTAATTATCCAATAAATAATTGATGAAGATGACAATAAAGCATAATTGAGCGTCAGTCCTCACTCACTTTATCGTGACGAATCCGGAATTAAGGGGACGTGTTAAGAATAGTGTAATCACAAAGACAAATCTTTCTCATGTACTATATATGGAGGGTCATCCTCCTCGAATATTATATACCCAAAGTCAAGTCTTTGGTTGTAACGGTTAAAAATCACCTCTTTCTACAATGGAGCATCAACACATCATTGTTATCTCGTGGGGCCTCCGGTTTAAGAAGCAATTTCCTGTAAAGTACCATTAACGATGAAGAAAGCAAAACAATTCGGTTTTAGATTAATTTATGGTTAAATTAATTTTTTATATCCTAATTTATTATTTATGTTTAATTTGATCATATGATTAAACGATAGCTGGAAAACATATTGAAGCTGTCACCAAAGGCTTTCTTAAAAGATTTCTTCACAAGGTAATTAAATTGCAAGTAGTTTTACCAATCAAGTTTAATTCATTGTAGTTATTCAACTAACTTTAGGCATTATAGGAGATCTCCCTATTGCTCACTGAGAAAGATTTTAGTGATTTTAAGAAAAATCAATCTCGTATCTATTAGATGAGAGTTCGTTCAATATTCTTAATTATATCGATCCCATGGACGAAAATGCTTTTATATGTATATATATGGAATAAATATAGGTATTTAATATTTAATTTATACAATTGACAAATCTATTATTTATGTTATCTCTTAGCCGGCCTTCTGATCATTGCCATATACCAAGATAAGCATGACAACATTATAAATTTTGAATGTTTGCTCAAACAAACTCTGAAAGGGAAATGATATAAAGAAGTTTTTATTTTAAGTGAATATCTCTTATTTAAATGCTTAAAATTCAGAGATTATTATATCATTATATGGAAGCCTGCAATAGATCATTTCAGAAATTTTTAAAAATATTTTATATTATCATTCATTATATTGCCATTCATTATATACTCGTAGTGCAAATTAAATGTTTTTTTTATATTATCATTCAATATATTGCCATTCATGGAGTGTCATATACTGAAAGATTTTTAATTTTTGTAAAATTGCTTTAATAATTATATTTAGAATATTTTTAATTAATTGATAATATAAATAATATCTTTATAACGATACTATATAAAAATTAAACTCTATTTTATAATTCTTTCAATTAAAAATTATAGAGAATGAATTCAACTTGATTGATTATTCAAAAAGTACAGTGTCAATATATAGAGGTTTTTATAGCTGTTATTTACATTCATATTTATAACTAATTAGCTAAATTAGTTCCTATAAATCAGCAAACAAATCATTGATTGGAATCTAAAATAAATGACATGAAACGACTCTCCTTATGATACAATCAATCAATCAATTAGATGCAATCTGTGCTGAGTCATTTCCTTGAAAAAAATAATGTACTAGTCTCCTCTCCAAATACTCGAAGTACTCCTCCATTATCTATACAGACCCTGTTCTTCATTTGAAATTGTTCAGCTGTTAATGCTCCCCATAATTTGGGTTCACCTTCTCCGGTCCATATCATGGACTTTCAGTGGATAATTTAGTGAAGTTATTTTTCCTTCGCAAGAGAGGTAACTTTTATATTCATGGGGCTTATAATTTTGATAATTGTTAATGTAGTCGTCTGTTGTGTGGAGAGTTTCAAAGTTTGATATGATCTCACACTTTTACACTCTAATTTAAATTTTTATTTCATTGTCACTCTACTTAACAGTACCTAAGTGTTGCTCTATGTTGAATTTCTGGTAACTGTACTCTGAATATGAATCCATCAGGTTAAGAAGGTAACAATAAACTAATGTCAATTAAGATGAAAATGACTAATTAACGCCCGAATAAGATACTACAGTATTCATCTTCATAACTAAGTATAGAGTTGTGACAACAAATTTTAAGGTTTTGAGCGGAATCAATTCTTAATATATCAATTTGAATTACACTACAACTATATGCTGTCATGTCATTTTGCTAATTTTTGTCATCAACATAATTTTTTTGTGTCATTTTCTCTACAATTCTTTTTTCATTCTTCATTGTTCTCCTTCGGTAATCATTAATGTGTGATTTATGTATTCAATTTCAAATTTCATCTTCAGTTTAATATCATTATTGTCTTTTATTGATATTGATGTATTCTGTCAAAAGATTTAGCTTAATTGGTTAGGTAAAATGCAGACTTGAGTTATGATAAATTCTCGCACACTATATTATCTTTGACTTTTATAGATTAAAAAAATCATATCTTTTAATTTTTTTTCATAAAACAAATAAATATTCTACTGCATTTGAAAAATTAACATGATTTCTTCTCTTTTTTGTCACACAAGGAAATTAAAGACAGAAAGGAGAAAGCAACATATTAGACATTCACGATAGAGTGCTGTAAAAGCTACACCAGGAGGGGAAAGCCAAAAACGTGCAGAAGCAGGTTCTCTGTCACCCCTAACCAGCCAAAATATAAACCACGGCGCGGTGTTGGCTTCACCAGAAACTTGAGAGAAAACTACAATCCATTATCGCTGGAGTAAATCCACCAAACCACTCTGGAAGCTCTGGAAAGTTCTGAAACTCTCTTAAGATTATTGGAATGAGTTTCGAGTAAAGTGCTTATTGAGAGATTAGATCCAAGAGAGAAAGTTTCACTGAGTTTGAACATACATTAAAGTTTAAAAACAACTAACCATTTAGATCATAGCCTATAAACCATGCCACCATCAAACACTCATAAATAACATAACATTGACAACCACTTGAAACTAGCTAGGAAACCACCTTTGGAAAGGTCAAAACAGAAAAACAAAAGCATTAACCAACATGGTAGCAGTCCTGAACACAATGGCTGATCACAAATTCTGACAAATAACGTGAAAGAAATCTATCTGTTTCTTAGTATGAAAAGTTTCTTTGCTTTGAATCTTTCTTCAATGATTTCCACGAGGATTGAGTAGGAAATTCTCAAAAATTTGTTTATTTTGCTGGTATGAGAAACCATTTAGAGTGTAGAGTTTCAAGCCAAAAGATAAGGTGCATGGTGTATGTATATTGGAAATTGATTTTTTATCACTAAGATTTAGGTGACTTAAATGTAAAGTGAAAGATTGTATTATACTATATGAACCTTAATTGAATGAATGTATTGAAAGTTGTTTTTGTTTCAACTTCCAAGAGAACTTATTTATTATAGTTGGTGACAATCTTCACTATAAATAGAGAAGATGTTTAGTGGAGAAACAACACATGAAGAAAGAGAGTGTGTGAGAAGAGAGATTGTGAAACAAAATCAGAAAAGTGTCTTTGTGCGAGTGTTATCATTTATTGTAACCATTAAGTGAAGTACTCAAGTTTGTAGCGTGATACACTATCTGAGAAGGGTTTGTGATAGTGAAATACTTTTGAAACGATTCCGTGGATGTAGGCAAGAGATGTCGAATCACATTAAATTTTTGTGTTTGCTATTATTTTTCTTACGGTATAATCTTTGTTGTGTTCTCACGATCATTTTTTTGATGTAAGTAATTTTATTTGAAAGCGTTGATTACCCAACCTAGAGACTTCTAAACATTGTTTTATTGTGGATGCTGGCTACAGAGACACAGGAAATCCTTCAAGAGACACAGGGATTGGAGGGGCAACATGATTTTTGCAATATTAGGATGCAGATGATTTACAAAGTTTTTGCGAAGGGCCCCTAGAAAGGATGTTGAACAATAAGTGGGTCATGATTATAGTTTCTTGAGAATGGAACAAATCAAACATTGCTTGATTGTTTTTTTATTTCACATGTAGGATCTTAGAGTTTTCAAGCGGTTTGGAATTGTTTTTCATGTTGGTGGAGTTAATCAGGATGTTTTTTCGTAACCTTGGTTATTAAATAAACCTGACTTGTGAGTCAAACCTCATAAATGTAAGGTATATCAAATTGCAACAAAATTTTTATTTCCTGTCTTGATAATTTGGAATTAATATTTGAGTCTTCCATGAATGTGGAATTTTTCTAGCAATAACAGCATACTCCATCTAAGACTCATCGATCTTAGAGGAGGAAATTAAGTACATAACATGAAATTAACATGAATATTTAGTTGTTAGAGATAGGTCAAGAGACTAAATTTCCATCTACAGCTATTACTAGGACAATATATAAAAAGACAAACACAAGTCTCAAACACTTCCAAAAACATTTTACAAAGACATACACAACTCTCAAACACATTACAGCAACAGTTTCTTGCCCATTATATATCCTTCTCAGAGCTGGTACCTGCAAGAATATAATTTGCCAATTCTCCGCAGCAAGTAAAGCCGATTCTAAAGTTACTGTTTACCTGACTGGTCTTCTGGAAGGGCTTTAAACTCTGACAACCAGGAGATGGTGCACAACCTTCGTGTGTTTGGAGAATATATCAATCATGCCTTTTGATTACGTAGAAAAGAACATTTTAACCTGATAAGAAAAAGTGGAAATTGTTAAATTTGATGAGTTTGAATGCCTCAAATAAGTCTCCTGCTAAATCTTTATATCATACCATATCACATGGTTTACTTTTACAGCCCAACCTTAAAAATACTACAATTGTCATATGAACAAATAAATCAAAATCTTCAGGAATTAAATTTACCTTTTTTATATACAAAACTTATTATTCCATCAATTTTATTTTCTACTACTAACAAAGGTCAAATAGAGACAATTAAAGTGCATGTACAGAAAGTTATATATGTCGAATTAGTTTACATATATAATCCTCATTTATCATCTTATGTTTATGATACATTTTTCTGAATGCATGAGAAAGAGAGAAATAAAGTATTTCCACTTCTGAAACCAATTATTAGATTTTCGTTTTTTGTTTTAGCATGGTATTGGGAAAGTCAAGGCAGGGAAGCACTCGTCTCACATGGAGATTTTTACAACTTATACTAACTTATGAAATGAAGACATATACATTACTAGGTAGTTAATGTATGGATCAAAATTTAAAAAGTATTCACATGGAGGGTTATCATATATTTATGATCATTTCATAAATATCTCATAACCATTATTAGTGTGTGTTGGTTGGTGGCCCTTGTGGCCTCTGTCTTATTTGTAATTGTTTGAGTATTCCTGATACCTGCTTATTTATATATTCACTTGTTTGTTTGCCGGAAAAAAAAAAAAAAAAAGCTTGAGCAATGATGTATTTCAATAAGTGGTAAAGAATGTGATCGACGGCGAAGGAAAAGTGCCTCTTTATTTGCTAACTACTTTCTTACAAAAATCTAGACAACGCCATTATAAGACCAAAACTTTCAGTTTCACAATATATCTCACCATGTAAAGTCTACAAGACATGCAAACTGACAATAGTAACTTTTCTTGAAAATTACCACAATATCATATTCCTTACTGGATTGGAGTCGGTATTCCTTAGTATAAAAGTTTTGATATATTAAGGATACAATATAACAAATTTTTTTTATTAGAAAGCCAAAACAAAAACGAATCATTTATGAGAAACCTAAGCCATATATATATTTAAGTCAATTTATAATCATAATAAGAATACATACTAAGAATATTTATGAATGCTTTCTATTCTTAAATTTAATTATTTATTATATTTAATATGAAAATGTTTCAAAAGTTGATATAAGTATATTGGGTGAACTAATAAGGACACTTTTTTCATATATTTAATTAAAACTTTCCATCAAATTCGAAAAAGTTGAATCTCACCTCTTCCATATCAATTTTATTTGAAACATGTGCTAAAAATATATATACCTTGAAAGCAAATTTTGTTAGGAAAAATCTTTTTTATTTTAAAAAATTTACATAATTCCAGGTATGCTAGACTCTCCAAACAATCTCCCACGCCATTTCTTGTAAAGTACCATGCATAGATACATAATTATCCTCAGAAAAAGTTATAAGAGCTTTATCTTTCAATCTTTCTAACCCATAAAACACTAAGTATCACTTTCATTATATTTCGATAAAGATTTTAGCTCTCCCACATTCATCATTATATTCGATGTGTGAAAGAAACGCGTTTGCTCTTTGTGATCTAGACCATCGTAAATCAGTTTCATCACTTGATATACCTCTAATGGAGTAAAATTTTTAAGTTTGTCTAGCATACTCTCCCATTCTTCCTTATTTTTTCCACGAAAAAGACGAGCCAAAACTTTTTAGAATTAATGGAATGCCATGGGCGTAACCGACCACCCTTTGTGATAGTTCACTGTACTCCCTTTGATGATCACTTTGGTTAAAGGCATCCAAATTGAAAAGTTCAAGTGCTTTATCATAACTGAATTGTCTAAGTTGGTATGTCTTAAAGACTTTGTTAGCCTTAAGCACTTGCTCATGTCTAGTTGTGACAATTATTCTGCTGCCCAATCCAAAATTATCAAGATGCATGTTGGAAAATTTCCTTCTTTTTTTCCTTTCTTCTTAGTGGCGATTCCTTAAAAGTCAGGTACTAAAAAATAAATATAAGGCCTTCGTAGATGTATTGATTGGCTGTAATTTAACGACTAAATTGAATGGACCAACAAAGAATGGTTGGTCCCATCAAGATTTCAGCATAGTGTGGATTTGGCAAAAATAATAACTAATAAGCGTATGATAGGGTATCGACTAGTGTTAGGATACAGGGTGGAGAGTCAGACGATTTTTCCATCACAATTGGTTTGCATCAAGGGTCAACCCTTAACCCCTACCTTTTTACCTTAATTTTGGATGTCCTCACAGAACAAATTCAAGAGATAGCTTCGAGATGCATGCTTTTTGCAGATGACATAGTCCTCCTTGGAGAGTCGAGGGAGGAGTTGAATGAGAGGTTGGAAACTTGGAGACGAGCTCTAGAAACACATGGTTTTCGCCTAAGCAGAAGCAAATCGGAGTATATGGAATGTAAGTTCAACAAAAGAAGGAGGGTTTCTAACTCAGAGGTGAAAATAGGAGACCATATTATCCCTCAAGTCACACGGTTTAAATATCTTGGGTCTGTAATACAGGATGATGGAAAAATTGAAGGGGATGTGAATCATCGCATTCAAGCAGGATGGATGAAATGGAGAAAAGCATCGGGGGTGTTATGTGATGCAAAGGTACTGATCAAGCTAAAGGAAAAGTTTTATCGGACTGCGGTAAGACCAGCGATTTTGTACGGAACAGAATGTTGGGCGGTCAAGAGCCAACATGAGAATAAAGTAGGTGTAGCGGAGATGAGGATGTTGCGGTGGATGTGTGGTAAGACTCGACAGGATAAAATTAGAAACGAAGCTATTAGAGAGAGGGTTGGAGTAGCGCCTATTGTAGAGAAGATGGTGGAAAATAGACTTAGGTGGTTTGGGCATGTAGAGAGAAGACCGGTAGACTCTGTAGTGAAGAGAGTAGACCAGATGGAGAGAAGGCAAACAATTCGAGGCAGAGGAAGACCCAAAAAGACTATAAGAGAGGTTATCAAAAAGGATCTCGAACTTAATGATTTGGATAGAAGTATGATACTTGATAGAACATTATGGCGGAAGTTGATCCATGTAGCCGACCCCACCTAGTGGGATAAGGCGTTGTTGTTGTTGTTGTTGTTAAAATAAGGTTACATCATTTTGCAACTTAATCAGCCTCGTTATATATGGTAAAATACATAGAATATGTATATATAACAGTTAGAAAACATTGAATGTTGATGGAGAAACAAGAGCTTACTGAAATTGTAATGACTCAATTCCTGACAAGTGAGCACATTTATTCAGAGCCTGTCTCCAGCTTTGCACCATGCTTTTGTATCCTCTTTCATGCTCAACAAATACATTTTCGTAACTCCCCTATTGATGTCATACATTTGTGGGCACCATTTTGTAGAAAACAGGGATTACAATCCGCTCATAGTTATCTCTGCATTATAATATCGTCACAAGTTCTTCTAAATACCAATGAGAAGAAACATTGTCTTGCGAGAATATGATCAACGAAATGAATGATCGTTCAATTGTTGAACAATTGATGGCCATATTTCTTCTCCCCTCTCAAGTTTATAATCTACATAAGCATTTATTTGGTTTCTTTTAAAAGCCTCAATCAAATGGCTAAGAAACCCGTCACGTATGTCCTTGCCCCTGAAGCTAACGAAGACATCATACTTTATCTTAGGAGTGGTGTTTACTGACATGGATTTTTCCTCTACACCCTTCTGATAATATTGAAATAAACAAGGGAGAAAGAAATACAATACATTGAATTCCAAAAAAAAAAAACTCAAGACATGGTGTTGTTGGATTAATTGGAACAAGTACACAGTAGTGGATCTTCTTAATTTGTCTCTACTTCGGAATATGTATGAGCCACATGGTAGGTAAGAGCAAAGGAAACATAAAAAATAAAAATAAAATAAAAAGTTAGAAATGAAGTAGAAAAATCATGGGATATATTATGAAACAAAAATTTGATATTTGATATATATCTACACAACAAGCTGAAATAATGAGAAAGGAGGAAAGTGTGATATGGCAAATACATGAATACCAGCTTTAGTTCTTCTGGATTTGCAAGCTTTTCAACTTAAGCCTTAGTTCTATTCTTTGTCTTCTTCCTTCTCTTTGATGAATAATTGATAAAGATGACACAGTAAAGCAGTAATTGGCCTTGAATAATTATATAGCAAAGTGATGCTATGGGGTTAGGGTTCAAAGTCAACTGTTTCTTATGTATGATGGAGCGTCATCCACATCCAGTAGGGCTTCCAATTGAAGAAGCAAATTCGTTATATATATTTAGAGTCCTCTAAAGTGCACCTTGCACTTTAGAGGGTAAAGTGCGTCTATCTTAACCTTTGATGATATTAATGGTCCAAATCTTTCATATCATTTAAGATTGATACCTAGATTTATATTTTTCAAAATAAACATATAGATCGAGTTAAAATAAAATTACAAAAAAAAAACAAAAAACAAAGAAAACCTTTACACTCCTTCCCCACAATTCACGTTCGTCATCTAGGTTTTTTATTTTGGTTTGCAGAAGAGGCACACATGGCTCAATCTTACACACGGATGATGGGTTTTAAAATGGCCTGAGACAGACGTGAAAGGCCTGAAATTCCCAAAAGGGCACAGCTACATGCGAATGGAGAGTCACAACTGTATATGATTTCAAGTGACAGAGAGCTGCATGCGATTCAATTTTTAAATTTTTAACGACCAAATGAAGTAGCAGCGAAGAGAAGCGTATGTGTGGTGCGTGCAGTGTTCTTCGTATCTTTGACCAGGAAAACATGCAGTGCAGTTTTTTTTTATACATATATTGTAGTATTATGTAAAAATATTTATGTGGTCATTTTAAATTATGCGGAGAAATCTGGATTATTAATATAATCAAAGATAGCTACACTTTACCATTTAAAGTGCAAGGTTACCCTTAGAAGCCGCAAATTCCAAAATATACATGTATTAGATTTAAGGATAAATATCCATTTTAGATTTTAAGAAATGAAGTAGTGACAAATTCATCTCTAAAAGATGAGGAGTTTAAATTTAGACTTCGAATATGTAAAAGGTGCAATGGATTGATCCTATGAATAATTTAATGATAAATTGATCTTTGAACTTTGTAACTTGATGTCAAATTAGTTTTTAAAAATACAACTTATAGGGATTAAGATTCAACCACCCATTTTTTAATCTTAAATCCTATTTTTGAGTTACTTAGACGCGTTTTTTGAAAAAATGAATTGACCAAATCCCCTTTGGTTATTTGTTAAGGAATTCTTCATTCAATTTTGAACATTTTGACATATTATGGACCTCAAACAGACATTCTTAGCAAAAGTTATACCCGTTTGAAGTTTAAAAAAATTTTCCGTAAAAAAACATTTCGCCAGTACAAATGGCGGGATCCGCCACGTGGACAGCAACTCGCCAACTCCACTTGCGAGTCCATCAGTTTCTGCCACATTGGCAAGTTCCCTCCAGAAACAAACCCCCTAGAAAAAATTTCAAAACAACCCCTTTTAAAAATAAGTTTCTAAAAAGAGCCTAATTTAATCAATTTATCGTCAATTAATTAATCTTGTCCAGTCCAAGTATACTAGTAGTCTCATAGAAACAATTATATATGATCCAGCCACGCCATATATAGTTAACTAGGTGATGAATCAATGGAGCCATGACAAATGTCAAATTCTAGATATTGAAGGTGGTGTTGCACATGCGCCACTCAAACCAGCTGTTAGCTGAATGTGAAGTCATTAGCAAACGAAGGGTGCGTGTGTGTGTGTGTGAGGAGAGCGAAATTACCTTGCTTTGTTTTCTGGCCTCTCACATCAGGTAGTGACAAAGTAAGGGCGTTGTCAATCTCACTCTCTTCCACCCAGAAAAAAGGGCTCGTGTCCGTACAGACAGCTTTGTGACCATAAAAAATTGGGTGCCGTGAGTATTCTGTGCTTATCGTATGGAGAGCTAGGGCTACCATTCTATTAGGGTCTTCCTGAGTTTGAGTTGAGCTACAATTTGCTGGAACTGTTCCCACCAAAGATGTGCAACATGTACAACTTTGCAAGAGATGTCACTGTTCCCACTATGCTCCCAAATTAGGCTAAATTACAAAAACCAACTACGTGAGTAATGTCCCCCATGTGTTGTCCCTCAAAATCCAACCATATCTTCTTAATCCCTCTAGCTAGTTCAAAAATATCCTAGCTGGCTGCATATTCATTTGTTAATTGGTGATTACTTACTTTAGCTAGTTTTTAATTAGTGGGAATTGTTTGCTTCTAAGATTAAGTGGATGTTTAGATTAAAGTTAGAAATGTTGTATGCGTATTTTAATATAAATTCAACAGATGAAAATAAAAGTAAAAGTTTTGATTTTTTGGCAAAATTACTTTTGACTAAAAAGTACTTTTTTTTTATCTTATTTCCAACATGATGTAATTCGGGTTACACCATTGGCTCATAGAGTTTGAGAAGCTGTGTTATTGAACATGTGGATCAACTAATACAAGATTGCTTTAATAAGTGATTTTGAGTTCAAATTTTAGATATATAATTGTATAAAATAGTCGGAGCGAAAATTTTATTGTTTGAATCATTTTTATTTGACTTGAATAGAATTGCATTCTGTGAAAGATTTGCGTGCTCTTAAAAAAATGTTTGAGATGAGGTGACGAATTCATGGAATTATGAGAAAAAAATAAACAATTAATGTGCTAGCTAGTGTTAAAGATTACCTTTGACTTCAATTTGGATCTCCCCTGTACAATGTATGGTCAAAGCTACAAGAGAGAAGGATCATCATGATTAGTTTAAGAATCTACTATTTCCTTCACTTGTGTATTTCTCTCTGATCATATCATCTTACATGTTATTATTCAAGATAGGGAGGGATCCAAATTGTTTGAGCTGGTACAAAAATAATTGAAGAGACAAGAAAACTGACTATATAAATTAAGGTGAAATCAAAGCGTACACCCCATTTGAGAAACCTACATATATAATTAAATCTTGTTTCCATTTTAATTCTATTTTCTATGAAGGAAAAATAATAAGCCTTTCTTGCTATGTCTTTCTGTCAGTCTTTTCTTTGATGTTCTTATTTATTTTCCCCCCTGATAATGTATACATGATTTTATCACAAGGCACCATCATGCATTTGTGTTGTCTATTCCTGCATCCCTCACAAACACATACACCCATCAAAGACCATTCAATCAAACTCCCTGACAAAATTTCACTAACCCATTAATTGTGTGTGACTCCTCAATTCAATTGCTCTGTAGTACTATTCCAACATTCAATTTATGTTAATACCTGATTTCTTTCCTGCAAAGGCTAATTGCAGTCTTGCTTTTGAACTTTGACATGGCAACAGGCCCTACTCAATAAAATACGGTTGATTATGTCACCCCTATATATGAGATGTAATATATATATATATGACACATGACAATGTGAAATTCATATACAATTCTTAGCCATTCTGTTTCTGCATCATCAGGTAGAATAATTTCACTATTAATAATTATTAACTGTGAGAATGAGAACCGTACTTTATGTTAATAATCTGAATTCTGAATTCTGAGACTCCCTCTGCACATGCATAGTTGTCCCACAAATGTCCAAAGGGTGGTTGGCATTTAGTTTTGCCTCAGACTTGGAAACTACAATGTCCAGGATCTCCTCTGAAAGCAAAAGGACTCTGAGCTAACTTTCTTCATGATCTTCCATTTTTTTTTAGGTTGAATGAATGATCATTTTTTAATTTATTTTTTATTCTTTAATTTGTTGTAATATTATTTTAGTTATTTGAAGTAAACAATAATAAATCAGGTGGGGCTCTCGTAGGAGGAGTGATTATATTACCAAGCATGAAGGTCAAATTTGATTAAGTTATCAAGCTACCTGATGATGAACCTTTTTTCCTCTTTTCACTTTTTCTCAATGGAGACAAGTTTTTGACTTTGTTTACAAAACTCTAGGTTTATCATCGTTGCCCTCTGATCATCCTACTAGAGTAGGACCAATTCAGTTTGGATTTTGTTTAACCGTTCAAAATCCTTACTTTCTTAATGTGTGCAATTTATGGGAACTATAGCTAGCTGTCACATACATCTATCTTGTCAGAATATACCATATATGTTGCTAAGTTTACCTTGGATTCGGGTCACTAATGGTGAAGCTTTCATGAATTTCACTTCTCAATAAATACATAACTAACTTGGAGGAATAAATCTAGTTATTATTATTTAGAAATTAATAAAATTAATTTTAATAAATTATAATTTATTATATATGATTATATATTTGTACATGTTATATATGTATTTAATTTAATCATAAGTTCAAAGTATGCTACTTTTCTTAACCAATAATCATATATACTTGCTCTCCTTTCCTTTGACAATACATCTTCCATCATAAAAGTCAAATTCAGATTTCATATATACAATGGTGCATTTATTGACAATTCATATAAACTAGTATATTAAATTCAAAATAATTATGATTTTTTCTCAATATTTTTTTCATAAAAAATATCAAATTTCATATTATCATTCAATAACAAATTATACCATCATACATAATAAATTTGTTAACTTAATTATAATAATTATTTTAAATTTAGATAATATAAAAAAATCATACTAATAATGTATAAAAAATAAAATCAAAATTTTATACTTATTTAACATTTTTTCTTTATTTCTATTTCTTTTTTTTATCACGTCATGACTCCTCATATATTCATCCTTTAGCTTCCTTTTTTTTTATTCCTTTGTTTCATCCAAGTTGTGTACTCTGCTCACCCCAAAAAGTGTGGAATTATATATTTTTTAATTCATAAATATACCCAACAAAAAACTACAAATTGATAAGAGGCTAGGGTAATTAATTAAAAGAAAAACGCATAGAGAGAGGAGGGGAAAAGGAGTGAGTAGTAGGAGTAGGATGAGCTGGTTGATTTGAAATGAGAAGGGGAAAAACTTGTAAGTAGGGGAGACCCTGGAAGTGCAAAGAGAAAGAGTACCACTTAAAGGAGTTGGAGTCATGTGAGGTGCATTCATAGTGGGGTTTTGGTGTTTTTGTTTTCTAGTGGCACATGGGAGAGACTCCGTTCTGTGGGTAGTTGTGAAAAGCAACATGCATGTGAGGCCATGTGCCATTCAAAATAGACCACTTCCACTATTTTGCACCCACACGTACACATTTTCTTTTGTTACAATCAGTTTAGTTAACTAAACTGATTGTTTTGGGGTTATAAATTTGACATGGTGATCAGAAAAAAAACAATCAAGAATTTGTTAGTTTGAATTGAAAGATAGCAAAAAAATAAAATAATAGAATAAGATGATATTCACATTTTTATATTTTACTTTATATTTTTATATTTTTGTTCAAAATTTTCATCTTAATTTACTTTTATTAATTCTATTTCTTTTCACTTGGAGCTTAAGATTAAAAGAGAAAAGATGATGAATTTGAATTTTTCCACTAATATTTTAATAAAAATTAACAACTAATATTAGCTATGGAAAAATTAATATTGTGTTTGAATACTATATATCTTAAATAAATTCATATCCCCAAAATTATGATAGAAAATTGAAAAAAGTACTTGAAGCAACTATTTATTTTGAAGTGCAAAACTTGATTTTGATATTAAATTTGATAGAACTAAAAGTTGATCCAAACAGAGTGAGTGACTTGGGTCTCAAAAATTTATTAGGATGTCATAACATGCCTTAATAGTCAAATTAGAATGCAAACAAAAATCTATCAAGAAGAAAAGTTTCACGTCAAGAATAAGATTTCAGCTCACATTCTTGTGAATGAGATACCTACAATTGTACCAACATTTATTGGCCATACACGTACACATTACACGCTCATATCTTTGTGTTGTACGTGCCTGTGCACACTGACTCTCCCTATAATCACTCTCCCACAGAAACTCGTTTTCTAGGCCTGTGGTCTTCTTTTTGTGCGTGTGCGTGCGTCCATACTTGCTTCGCCTAGTAATTATTATAATCCAGTTTCCTTATCACTCCAATTATTCAATTACATGGGGCCTCCTCATGTCAAGGAAAAAATTAAAATTTTATTTGCTAGTGAACTTCACTTCCCTATAACTTGAACTATCTTCAACACTAACTTCTCCTCAACCCACACCATTCCCCCTAAAAGCTTGTTTTTGCCTTCTTCTTTCTCCTCAACATAGCTGACAAAAACAACCACTTCCTCTTTCATTGTTCTCTCCCCCCACTTTCACTATACCCCCCCTTGCTTTACTTTGCATATTTTGCACCCTTTTAACTTCTATTATCACTCACAATTCTTGTTCTTGGTCTTCTTCCTTTTCTCATCCTTATACACTTCTTTCTTAGATTGTTCTTGTTTGGATTATTTCATGGAGGGTCAACCAGCTAAAAGGAGACGTGTATACTCACTTGAACCAACTAAAGTGGAACAAGCAGCGTTTGCAAGAAACTACATGAATTGTTTGGTGCCAGCATTGATGAAGATCAAGGAAAGATCAAGCACTTCAGCAGAACAACATAGTGTTCATTCATGTGATGATGACAATATTCAGAATGTTGTCAAGTATGAAGTGGACATGGCAATGGTGCGCTCAGCCCAAGGGTATGCATGGAGCAATGCTTTAAGTGTGAAGCTTCAAAGGAATAGAGTCAATGTAGATTGTGACACCACTAGCTTTGGGGAAGGTTCACCATCAAGGGTTTGTGGCCAAAACTATGAAATGGTGCCATTGAGTAATTTCTCTTCAAACCCTAGTTTGAAGTCTAATAACAAGTGCAAGGAAATGTCTGAAATGAAAAGGGGTTTGAGAGAAGATGATGATGGTGGTGGTGATGAAGATGAAGTCATCAAGGGCCAATTGAAGAGCCTAAGAAGGTTGATACCTGGTGGAGAAGAGATGTGTAGTGAACAAATGGTGACTGAGCTACAAAGCTATGTAAGCTGTTTGCAAATGCAGGTGAACATTCTTCAGTGCCTCGCTGAGACACATTGAATATTGATTCATATATGATGCTTTAATTTGCCTTTTCCATAAACCCGTTATTACTATTATGTATGTGTTCCACATATAATATATATTGTCAATTATCAAAGCAACTATATATTTATATAGTATGCTGTACTCTTTTCTTTTTTATTTTAAATATCGTGTATATATTTTTCAAATCTGTTAAGGGGGCGAAGGGAACAAAATTAAGGAAAAGAAAAGCTAGAAGAAGAAAGTAGCAATGCTCTCCAATTAATTATTTACAATGCAATATAGAATTTTAGTTGTTTTTATCTTATTTTCTCCTAATGTGTGTGAATGCCGTGTATAAGAGGGACAATGCAGTTTCGTTCATTTTGATGTTTAGTTAATTTTTAATAATAAATATAACCGATACAGTTTAACTCAGACAGTTAAAGTTATTGTAAATTTCAGTGACTCTCTCCAATTCTTACTAATAAAAGAAATCATAAATACTAATATAATATGTTAGAGGAATGAAAATTTAATTTGACGGTTTAACTAACTGCTGCGGACTTTATTTTATTCGCATTTAGTTTTTAGATATTCAAGTTAACGAGTTGACACACGCAGTATCGATCATATATGATTAATCTATTCAGAAAAAATAAAATCATATGATTAATCTTCTGCTTTTCTTTTCCCATGCCACTACCACCATTGTTGGCATAATTTACGCATTCTGGGACCACAAAACATGTGTTTCATTTCATGCGTCATGAGAAGAGGGGAGTGGAATCTAAAAGTCGGTCTACTGAAGCTTCTTCTGAGTCACTAAGTTTGGCACTTCAAACTAGTCAAATTGAAGATATCTTCACTCGTCAGTGAAAAAATATTGTTTTTAGAAAATTACACTAGCGTATAAGTACAATTTTGTTAATCATTGGGTTTAGACAACATAATGATTAACAAATTTCTATTAAATAAATGACAGTAAAATAGATTGATAAAATTAAGAAATGATATGCTTTGTAATAAAATTCCAAAGAATGAGTTTTAATTTTTTTTTTTTTGTTTCACCCACTAATTGTGAGAGACTAGTTTTTTTTTTTTTTTTTTCTAAACTTAACTTCCGACAGTATCATTTATCTAATATAAAGCAAAAATTATTAGACTATGTCACATCAACACCCTATATGATATATAAGACTATGACGTCTATTTTTTTTTTAAATTATAAATTTGGTCATCGATTTATATTTCAGTTTTGGATTTGGTCCCCAATAATTTAATTCACGAATTTGGTTCTCCTATTTTATAAAATCGTGCAACATTGATCCCTCAAACCAGACGTTAATCGTTAACAAATGATGTTGACTGTCACATGTTACATTCTTATTAGATGATGACTGTCAGGTTGATCAATGAAAACAGTAATGCATTTTATCTTTCCTGGAGTTGACATCCAATCAGAAAACATGACATGTAACAGTTATCATCCGATAAGAACGTGACACGTGACAGACAACTAACGGTCAACGTCTAATTGTGACTTTGGGGACCAACATTACACGATTTTACAAAATAGAGAACCAAATTCGTGAATTAAATTACTGAGATACCAAATCCAAAATTGGATCGAGGATCAAATTTATAATTTTGCCATTTTATTTTTGTCAAATCACCAATTTTGTTATGGTGTCGTAGCCTTTATACATTCTTTAACACAAACCGAAGACAGACTTTTGGAATGAAAACCTCCTTCACACAAACACTCCTATTGTGACCAAACCTAGCCCCGGTTTACATGTGTTAATGTTTATAATCCACCAACGTTCGTGATTTCCCGATCGACTTGTGTTACGTAACTAATATATTTTACCAATATTTATTAACTTAAGTACAATGACTGATAATAAATCTTTAAAATTAATAAGTAGATATATAAATATAGTAATTATTAAATATTAAATTAAATAAAAACTAATAAAATTTCACTATAGCGGTTAACATTAAAAAAAATTCCTTTTTCTTTGTTTTCTTTGTCTCTTTAATTTGTTTCATTTTCTAATTAACTTTATTTTTCTATCCATCTTTTCAGCAAATTATACCCATATGTCTCCTAAACAGAATTACATTTGATACCCTTCCCTCTTTTGTAATTACTTTGACTTTATTTTTCCATAGTTCTTATATGAGTATGAGAAATTTGGAGAAGTAGGTATTAATGGGAAGCTTGCGTACACGCTGTTATATTGTTTACATAAATTAGAGAGAGATTTTCGTAGGGTCAGGAATGTTAGGGGGGAAGGGGGGTGAAATTAAATTTCACTGGGTGTAACTGCAATTAATTGCACTTTAATTTCTTTTTCTACTCTTCTTTTTCTCTTTTCTTTTCAATATTCAGAACAGAAAAGCATATATATTGCAAACACAAAATATATATAATTAATAATTTCCAATGTAATCTTAAATTAATAATGCTGGGACTTTAAAATTTTATTAATCAATAGAGATATTAATTAATGAATAAATTGACAGTTTATCTATTTGAAGAATGCCTTTTCATATCATCAATTTACATTCCACTGAATCAAAAAAGTATCATCAATTTACATTAACTTATTAGAAGTGTATGAGTTGGGATAAATTGATTTAGAAATTAAATATTAGTGTTTTAGATGTCATCAGTAATCCTGCCGTCTCAATTTGGATTATATATATAAGTGTTGAACAAGGAACAATATACCTTATGAAAAAACAGAATTTATTGGGGAATATTAGAGCAACCTCATGTAACTTAACGTGAGGTATGCTCTAAGAAACACGAGAAGTTAACCATCCATGCACGTACAAGAATCACACACTGATCAATAGAAGAAAAGAAAATGGTATAAACGCCAGAACAGCAAACACATACAGAGGCAATACTAGTAGATACAATGTTATACAATATGTTGTTTATAGGCCATGATGACGACAAATTATTACATGCTGCAGCATCACCATCACCATGATCCCAACCAATATTATGGTCACTTTTAGAGTCTTATAATTCCTTTAATTATCCTTGACATTTTTTTTTAATTCTTTGATCAATTAACGCTCTCATAAATTTTCTCATTTGTTATTAGTTGTCTTGAAAAATACTAATAACAAATATTTTTTTATCATAGAGTAAGGATTCAATAAAAAAATTATTGAAAAACCAACATAAAATTTGAGTATTTATTAAGAATTAAAAATATATTTAGTCAATTTATAATTATATATGTTACATGAAAAGTAATTAGGATCATGATATGATGATCTGGGATCATATAATAATTTCTCCATAATAAAAATTAACATATAAAGTCACGTGGGACTTCCCTTGAGCAAATGTTGATAAGAGAGTTGAATACCATTGTTAAGGTTGATGCCCAAAATGTTTTGTCTGAGGAGAGTACAGAGGCACACTGCAGCTTCAAAATCAACTAGGCCCGCGATGAGGCTGCAGCAAGGAGTAACTAGTGCTGCGTAGCAAATTGGCGCATATGCTTAGTTTGAGTTCTTCACGTGGGCAAGAAGAGGCTTCTGAAGTGTTAGAACCATCTGAAAGGTTGATGGGCCTGGGTCTGGGCCTGGGCTTAGGCTTTGGGTTTGGGTTTGAGTTTGAGTTTGGACCAGGGCATGGCCCACGAGCAGAGACAAGTGGAAAGAAGAGGAGGTTCAGTGTGAGGAAAAGGGGAGACATTTTTGGAAACCATAATCCTCAACTAGTTAATTACTTGTAAATATTAGTTAACTACCAAAGCTTAAGAGAAGAGTGTTTGTGTAGATGGGAGTTATTTGTAGTGTATGGCGATTTATATAAGTGTTCTGGAATGCCAAGTTGGGTCATGAATTGTCTAAGAACTTATTGGAGCAATAATGATTAAAAAGTTAAACGGGTAAAAAAAATTGTTGTTAGGCTTTTTGTTTTTGTTTGACCACATATATTCTCTGAAGGAAGCAATCCTTGTTTGAAACATGTAGAACCACTATGAGCAATCAATTCTCCCTTTAAATATTTAACTCGATTGTATATATAGAAATCGAACTTAAAATCACTTGTTAATTTAATTATGATAAGTTCATATTAATTCATCCATGCCCTTGTGTTTATTAATTGAATTAGAATATACATGTAAAGTTATGTGGGAGTTGACATCATAAATCAATGAGAACCATATATTAAATTGTTGTCATTACAAACGACTGTATTTCACCATAAGATCAACGAAATCGCCTATTTTTTCAAGGACATACATCCCATTATAAAAAGAAAAATTACAATTATACATGAAATTTCTTTATATCTCATTTTCTTATTTCTATATTTAATCATTATCATATTTATTATTTTTTTCCATCTATCTTTTTATTCTTGTCTTATCAATCCACTCAAAATCTCTTTTTTTATTCTTTTGTTATCAATCCACTCAAAATTAGGGTAGATATGTCTTTATTTATTTGAGTGAATATTAAAACATAGTTTATGACTCATAATTTACTTTTTAAAGATAAAAATAATCATCTAATAGACTATCAAAGTTATAAACAATGAGATTAGTTTTTCTATACATTGAATGTAAGAATTAAAATGTCTTTATGTTATAGATTAATCGCAACGAAATTCCAAAGATCTCTGCACAATCAACTGGTTTGGGGAAGTTAATGCTGAAGGTGAAAATAACTAACAATAAATGCACTTTGATCCACATGTAAATTAATGAGTAATAATAAACCAATAAACACTACAACATTTTGTACTTTAAGTAATGCCCAGCACGCTAAAGGTTAGAAAATTGTTGCCTAAATATAGACTTGTCAACAATTTTATAAATGTTGACAATCCTTGCCAATTAATATTAGGCAACATTTTAAACCCATTGATAGCGTATAGGGCATGCTTTTGAAACCGCTGATGTTTCAGTAATATATTTGGTCTTGGTGCTTGTACTTTTAAATTGAAGAAATTAGTTCTTCATATAAAAGAAATATGGCTTTCGTCCCTCATCTCTAACTCCATTACTAACTGCATTGACATGGAAAACAAAGTAATTTTGGCAATCTAAAATACATTTTGTGTCACTTTTTAATATTCCTAAACTTGCCTATATAATGCCATGAGATGAGAGAGACCATATTCCCAAGAGCAAGCCAACTATATGGGTAATTTTAGTAGACAAGGATAAAAAAATCATTCCGACCTCTCTTGAAAGCAAGAATAATCCCTATCAAATAATTAAGCTAGTTCTACCTCTTCCACCTGCTCAGGACCAAACTTCATCTTTAGAGAATTCTCCAACTCAATTTATCCAAGCAACAGAGTGATATAAGGTTAGTCCAGTTGTTTGGAAAGAATGAAAAGAGAAGGAAAGAGAAAGAGGTCACAGGTTTAAATCTCTCAACTGACATTTCTAACGAAACTAAAAAATTAACGTTTATCTAAAAAAAAAACTTATTCAAGCAACACAGTCTAGTTTAAAAAATACAGAAGCATCATTAGAACTTGGAGAGCTAAATAGGACAGCTCTCTAAACAACTTACTTATAGAGGAAGTAAAAACTTTTCTAGTAACACACAGATATGTTAACTGAGTTCACACTAGCAGTAGCACTACACAAGCTTTTCAATATACATAGATCCATTGACTGAGTTCACACTATGACCCGTGTTTTGAGACAGTACTATGCTTGAAAGAGAAGTATTTATGCTTTCTAAATTTTGCTTTGGCTAAATAGCCAATTTGGTCATCGGATGTGTTGAAGCGTTGTCACTATAGTCCCTAAAAGTAATAAAACTCAAAAAAGGATTTCTGAAAGTGCAATCCATCACTCACTTTAGTCCAAAAATTCAGAAAACCTGTGACTTAAGTGTTCATATTAACATACTTTTAAAGACTAAAATGACAATAAGTAGTTGAGTTTTGGGACTAAAGTGACAACATAGAAACTTATTTTGAATTTTATTACTTTTAAACACTAATGTGATAACGCTTTACACATTCAGGAACTAAAATGATAGTTTACTCTTCTGGTTTAGATGGTTGTTATTCACAACCACAGTTGGAGCAGAGCCATAACAAGGTAGCAATAAAGAAAACAACATTATGTTCACTCAGTGCAAGTTGTCATTTCCATTAATTTTAGCTTAGTATCTGTTAACCTTCGACAACAAAAAGTCAAAATCCTTGATTTTAGTATTTGCTCTTTTGTCATACACTAAAGCCATGTCAAAAAAGATACAAGTATGCAATGGACTGCTAAGACTGAGAGTGATATAAGGAATGTTAAATACTTCATTCTGAAGTGAACGGAGGAGACAAACATTAAATCCTATAAAACTGAGTAACTGACACTGAATTTGTTTTCCTAACAGAAGTTTACATGTTCTTTCTATGGATGGTTCCAGTTCATCTTGTAACAGATAAATCAAAATATAAAAGAACTTGTATTGTATGTGACATCAGTCTATTAGCTGCACAGCTGCAATAGCAGGTATCTTATCTCTCAGCTTCTGTGTTAAGGCAACACGAACTGTTGTAACCCCAGCTGCAGGTCCACTTAGCCGAACTTTGACAGTATAATCCTTGATCTGAACAAGCTCTAATATTCCTCCCCCGGTGCCAACAAGGTATGGTCTAATTTCAGAAAGAACCTGAAAAATTAACAATATTGTAAGATTTAGAATCCTGATGCAACAGTAAGTGCTCACTAGTAACATGAATCCTACAGCTTATAGATACATTTGTTTTATAGAGAATGTATACAAAAAAGCCACTAGAAATAGATGGATTGGAAGATTCATTTAAGCATTTATCTTCTATTCTAGTTCTAGGCATAAATGTTTATGCTACTATCTAAGTGATTGAAGAATCATAGAAGCTATAAGAACTTCATCATGGTTTTGAATAATACACAAACCATTCCTTGCCAAGCTGATGAGTATGATACTTAAAGAAAAACATTTAAATCAGATCATTTAGCTTTTACCCCATACTTAAAATCCGAAAGGCCAATGAAATTATGGAAATGCTAGAAATGATGCAAGAAGTTTTCCCTACATTTTCAACATTTTCTTCGGTTAACTCAAGACCAGTCTCGGTGTCCATTATCTGCTCCACTTCCAAGATTTCTGGAATCTTATCCCGGAGGCGAGTTTCAATTCCCATTTTCAATGTCATAGCTGAGCTAGGACATGATCCACATGCCCCTTGCAGCTTGAGGACAACAACAAGACCATCTATCTCATGTAATGCCACATTCCCTCCATCAGCCATCAAGCCAGGCCTTACCTCATCCAAAACCTTCTCCACATTCTCTTCTGTCAGTGGCAGGCCACACCTTGGGGAAACAACTCCTGCAACATTAAAATGTGAATGCCACTTTCCAAGCTACTTTGATGCATAATTGGAATTTGGAAATATATATGAAGTGTTATCATGAAATAACATTGTTTAGGATATGTAAGATTGACTTGGTGGTAAAGGGTGAAGGGAGGGATGATAGATGGGGGATTCGAATATGCCTACTAACAATTAACACATGCCGGAAAAAAAAGGTTTAAATATGTTTGAGATCCCTGATATATATCCAATTTTTGTTTTGAGTTTCTGATAAATTTTTCCATTATTCCGAGTTCCTGATATATTAAAAGTTTTGTTTTGGGTCTCTATCGTCAATTAAGTGATGATGTGAGCTCTTCCAACATATATCAGTCGTTGAGATGGTACCACATCATCACTTAACTGACGACAAAGACTTAAAATAAAAATTTTAATATATCAAGAATTCACAACAACGGAAAAATTTATCAGAAACTCAAAACAAAAATCGGATATGTATTAGGGATCTCGAGGACCTAAATGTTATTTAAGCCTAAAAAATGAAATAACAGTGTTCACACTTTCAACCTCCATTTCTCCTTTTCCCATTTTGCATTTGGCAAATTCAACTTTCATTTCAATAATTCACACTAACTAACCAACTTCAGATTTGCAACATTAATTACAAATTTGTTGGAAAACATTGATGATGTAAAGTTCTAGTACTCATTTGGCATGATGTTAGTGCAACAATCAATGTAATCAACTACATTCAAATTTCTAACTGATGAAACTCTTGAAGAATGCATTCATTGAGAGTAAGTAGCACCTGCTTTGTTTCGTGGCGTACGACCCGAGATAAGGCCAAAAAATTGTTTTATATTGATTTGGTGACCTCTGATAAAAATATTCTCTTTTGATGAAAATCCTCTGGTATTTGATACTGGGTTCTAGAAAAAATAAAATTTGAGTCACATAAGAATTTACACATGCCCATTACCAAACTAAAGAATCCTAGTATAACACAACACAACAAAACATAGGAAATAACAGGAACAAACAACAAAGTGTTAAAGTACCTTAAGAGACAATAATCTATGAGTTGGATAAAGCATTGCATTTGTTCTTGTTGCCTTGAGGCTTTGAGTTGTTGGGGTTGAAAGTGCACGACTCAACATCTAAGTCTGAGTGGGGAACCCAGAAAACTACCATAAGATAAATGAGCAACAGCTGAAACTGAAATTATTTTGGTTTATATAAAAAAATGTTGTCTCATTTTTGGTTTTTGGATGAAGTTCAGTTCTGATATTAGTAGCAGCAAAGGAGACGCTGATAGCTATCGTTTCTTCATTGGCTGACATTGATTCTTTGTGATGATAAAAGAAAAAAATAAATATAAATATAAAGTCACCTAATGTTTGTGGACAGAACTGAAACATGCAAGCCACGAAAAGAACCCTTTGTGACAGTTAGATTGGTTATAGATGGGTTTTGGGCCTAACTATCATCTGAATTTTTTGAGCCCTTTACTATGTAAGCCCAAGGAACTTTTTGGGGGTCAACAGTCAATGCATATAACTTGCAAGTTGAGCAACTACTTAACACAATCCATTTTTTGCTTGGTGCACTCCAAATTTTCTAATATCTCCTTTCTACCCTTCTTTTTCCAAGCAAAAGCCTAGTTACCTCTCTCCCACCACCTCCTCCCTAAACCTTCACCGCATGCGACCACCACCACTCACCCCCTCTTCCCTCCTTGTCATGTCGCCACCTCCTTCCACCAGATCCACAACTCATCACCCAACCATGATATATTCTGTCAAGCACCACCACAATCACCTTTGCACCACCTAGATTTACGCACCCAACTGCCTCCACCCCACTACACACCAAATCTGTGTGCGACTTCACCTCATTAACTATGTGATATAGTTGAGTTGAGCTTTATGTGCTTTCCTTCATTTATGCTTTATATTTCACAACTGGTTTTGTTAATGATTTTTTGTAAGGGGATGTTTGGAAAGATTTTTTTAAAAAAAAATAAAATTCTTAAAGAATCTTATAAATTGATATGCTTTTTTTAGAAAACATCGTGAAAAAATTAATAGTTTTTTTAAACTGAGTTTCTATATAAAACATTCCTATAAGAAGGGTTGAAATATAAGGTGGGAAAACATATTGTATTTGTGATAATATTTTTAATTTTTTTTAAATATATCAAACACATTTGAAATATTATCACATTACCACCAAGTGCGTGGATTAAAAGGTGTGAAGTTATTTAAGTTTAACTAATGATCTCGAGTTTAAGACTTATGTATGTAATTATCGTCCGTCCTTCTACTAAAAACATAATTTTTAAGAATATAATTCTCAAGAATAGAAAAGGATTCTAACTATTAAACACACTCTTAAGATAATGATTAAAGACTAAAGAATAAAAAATTATTGAAAAATATAATATTTAATGTAATCAATTTATTTCTTTCGTAATTTTTAATACTATTTATTAGTTAACAAAACTGATTACAAATCGTCACTGTGTATCTCTCTAATGTCATGACAATTGACAAAAAAACAAAAGACCACAATAGGGAAAAAGTTGTAAGATGATGAATGAAACTGAAACTTTAAGCACAGTACAAACTAACAAAATAATGAAGATAAGGACGGTTTTAACAATAGTCCCACGTGAAGTAATTTAAGTCCAATCAGTACTGGCTATCTTCCTAAGGCAGGCAGGGATAAGTAGGTCAAGACCAGAATAATTAGTTGAAAGAAAACGTTAAAACGTACGGACAAGCTTTTGTGATATACACGAAACCGTAAATTTTCTTTTTGGAGTTACATTTCTTTCTCCTATAACAATGCCTTATCTCTCCACTCACCCTCCTGATTAGTTACAAAATCTTTCGTAGAACTTTTTACAAAAAGTCATTTATACTACTAGTATAGCCAATTTTGCATAATACAATACAAGTACCACGATTATACAAACCAAAAAAAAAACCTAATCAATATTGTGTGATATGATGAATAGATAATCAAATTAGCAGACTTAGTAAAATTATAAATAAATGTCTTGAGTTTTTGCATTTTACACCCATCTAGTTTATTATATGCAAACTAACTACTCCAATTTTTTATTTTCTTTAAGTGAAATTTTATCTTTTTTCCTATATAAACTGCTAGTTAGCTCTTTGCTCACACTAACCCTATCACTGGATAACTATATTATATGAGTATCTAATTAGGGAATCGATCTTCAGGTCCATGTTATGAAGAAAACTTATTAGAAAAAGTCAATCTTTTAACTTGATTTTAATACTTTGAAAAATTAGTCTTTGATTAAAAAATTTGGGTTAAGAAAAAAAAAAAAACAAGAACAAATAATGGGCGTTAGTTGCAAATGCCAATGTGCCTTTTTGGGCCTGTTGTGTGTGTGGACGACCCAGGTAGGTTGTGGCGCACTCATTTAGCCACAAAGGTCATTTCCAGTTAGCCACTCACACTCTTCCTTTGCTATATGTCACTCAGGTTCGCCATAACAACCAACCAAGTGAAGTGCAACCAAAATTATGCATTTCCTCTGAACGAAGCACAATCACAGGCCCACATTCTGCCCTTGATTTGTAAGGATAATCTTAGTCATGGAACAACAAGACTTCTAACACATGAATATCTCTTTTTGACCAAGGAAAAAAAGTAACCCTATCCTATCCGACCAAAAGAGATGTTCCCCCACCCCCTCCTTTTCATCTTAATTTTCCTAATCAATAATGGAACGCATCATAATTTTTTATTTTTTTTATCTTAATTGTATTCTAGTCTTTGATATTGCAATGTGGAATCAAATGAAAGGCATGATTAGACAGCAATATATATAGAGTTTTTTTTTTGTCTCTCTAGTTGTCTTTTTTCTCCTCCTATCAGTTCGTGTGAAAATTTAATGTTATGAATTTTCAAAATTTTCATGTGGCATGATCTAGCCCCTTGCATTTATGTGTACATATGATTTCCTAAAGGTATTTAAATTAAATCTTGTGTTTCAAAATAAAAACTTCACTAACAAACCCCTTTTGATTTTAAATTAATATCCAATCTTTGATTACCCAATGAAACTAACTAAAAAATAAAAAGGCATTTTGCTTGCATTTACATCAAGAAAGAAGCCTTAAATCTTAATAAACATTCCTTGCCCCTCTAAACTCAATGAATCTATTCACCAAACACATGGACAGATTGTTTCGACAAATTTTATTTTCTCATCTCTGAACTAAACAATGCAATCAAACTTTCAGATTCTTGTCTGTTGTTCCCTTATTTCTAAATCACAATGCAATCCTAACTCAATCCTTCCTCCATGTGATGATAAAACAGCACCAACTTTTTTGTGGATCTTTTGAAGTCCAATAAGAAAATTATTTAAAAAATAATAATAATAATTTCACACCCTCCCCGAAATAAAGAACACCAAGTATTAATTTCTAATTCCCAAAAAAAAAAGGAAGAGTAGTAGCTTCAGGTTTGGCATGGCTTCAGAGCATGCACTAACCTTTCCCCTACGGAATTTTCTAGTAGAATCTAATTCAAATGATCAAAGAGCCAATAATTTGAAGGGAGAGAAAAAAATTGTCTGAGCCAGTCTGTGAAAGAAAAGAGTGCCCTTGTATTGTAACGTATACAACCACTTTGTTCCTGATTTGATATTTAATGACACACAACGAGGAATGACAAGGAAATATATATTATTGTATAGAATAGTTTTGACAGCAATAATTGAGGAGAGGCTTAAAAAAGATTAAGGGAAGAGGGATTAGAATAATAATTAGTATGAATTAATGTAAGCACTGGAATAACGAGGTGATGAGGATATTGTTATAAATCAAGAGAGGGTATTGGATCCAGAGAAGATAAGCCTTCATCCCAAAATGGAGAGATTCCTTGTCTCCTTTAAATATCTATTTTCTATGTTCTTATTTTAATCTTTGTTGGTGGGGAAGTCGTAACCCGAATCTGATGCATTGAATGTGCGAGCTGAATTGGATCCAAACTTTTCTTTCTTTCCATCTTCTATTTTTTTCAGAATATCTAAATTTTTACCTTTGTTTCTCGATGAACCAACCTGTGGGATTCCTTTTTGGTGGCTTGTGTCACATTAGAATTAGATTAGCGCAAAGAAAACATAAACTACGTTGCTTTTCTTTGTCATAGAGATTTTAGACACCACAAAATCAATAGTGTTTTTTGACTTTCCCATTACAAATTTGAGATATTTTTTAAGTTTAGTATCATATGAGGCACGTACAAACTATTTTATTATGATAATTGATATCATGTTAGGTACCATTTGACAATATTCACGTACTTATTATATATTATTCTATAATTTATTTCGGTACATATATCTTGTAATAAATTTAATTTTAGTGAAATTAATTCTCGATTCATTTATTTGATATTTGAATAAAAAAGTGACATTGGGTCATGAGAAAAGCTTGTTTTGTGTGGTAAAAAATTTCGTAGAAATATGTGTACCAATAAATAATAACCGTTGATGAGATGTTAACTTTGCAAGTTGAATTTAACCCAACATCTATAAATGGTTATTTAAGAAATTTAATGGGGAACACCATTAAAATTGTTTAAGAATAAATATGTCATATATCAATCATATAAAATAATTTTAAATTACCATTTAATTACAAATTATATGCATGACAAGTTTGTTGATCATTTAAAAAAAAACTATTTTGAAGGTCATACATATCATCATTTATGATATACAAATTTTGCACTAACAAAAAAAAACTCATTTTTAATCCCTTTTTAACACTCTAATACAGTTTTTTTTTAAAAGAATTTCTACTTTTTTACACTAACAATACAACTCCTTAAAACGATAATGAAACTTACAAATTAGTTTAAATATTTACATTTCTTTTACTGAAATTCCCAAAAAAATTATTTATTGTTAAGAAAAAGTTCCTTTAAGAAAATTGTCCTTACATATGGCTTCTCCAGTTCCAACTCATTTAGTTTTAATAGTAAAACTGCAGAATAACTCAAGTTTCTGTCAAAAAAAAATTCTCAAGTTAAAAATAATGGCCAAATATGCGGTAAACTGTGATTTGAGAAACGTGGATACTAATTTCAAAGATGATAACACTAACAGATTAATTTAATGTAGTATGCTTTAATTTGTTTGAAATACAGGTTGGCGTCACTAAAATTACTGTTATATGATATGATAGTATAATTATAAAAATAGGTATGATGCTATTGGATCCCTTTTATCTGAAGTAATATGTTCCTTGGGCCTTGTGACGATCAATCAATGAAAAGAAAAGGAAACTTTAATTTAGCATGCTTAAGCAAAAAGCTCAATCTTGAGTCAATTGCTTCTTTAATCAACCAACTAGCTAGAAGAGAGGCCTATTAGTATTACTGAAGCCAAATGAAAAAAAATCTTAACTAATCAGCAACAACTGATCCCAAAACATGTCAAATCAGAAAGTGAACATTAGATCTTCTGCACTCTGGTTGGAACTTGGAAACAACATGATAAGAGAGAGTAGTACTATGAACAATTTGCAAGGTTGGGTGAGTGACAATTGTCACCCCCTCAATATTCTGACCCCACATGGCACACTCATTTTTTTTTTTTCTGGTCATACCTTATCAACAAGGCATCCATGTGAGATTCAGTGTGTGTGACACCTTCCTAAGGTGGCATCCATTTGTTGAAATTTTAAACAAACCAATTTGAAGGGACCAATCATATATAAAGTTTTTTTTTTTTTACAGTGGGGCCCACGAAGTTATGTCTATCGAAAATAAAAATAAAAAATATGCTCCATTTTAGATCCAATTGGAAATTTATTTTCACGGGATTTTTTTCTTATTAGATTGTGTTCCTCTTTTGATTGGTTATAATTGGGGGGTTTGTTTTCCTGAACTATATTCTATAATTGAGTTAGGGTGGGGCACATACGAGATCGACAAGGAACATTCTAAATACCAAACTGGTCTATATTAAGTATTTTTCTTTTGGAAACTGCCAAAACTTGAAGCAATTATGAATGATGAACTAACACTGATGGGAGCAAGTAAAGAAGGCAAGATAGCAAACCAGCAATTAGAGGATGCGAAGGTTTGTGACTAGTCATTATGAACTTACTTGGATTTATAATGGTAAAAGAATGCTAATTGTTTGTGAGGATGATCTGAGGATCTTATGAATGAAGAAGAAAATATTATAAATAAAATTAGTATTATGATTTATTTGTTTATTTTTTTTCACAAGTTTTATCTTTCGAAAATAATTCTATCTGAGACACAGTTGAACAGTAAGCGTGAATATGAATATTTCTCCTAATAGAGATTCAAATCTTAATTCGTCGCGTTGTGGGAGACTAGTTTCTGTCTTATATCTAACCCTTAGTGGTTATTTGTTTGGATTAATTATATTTATGATCTTTAAAAAAATTTTATAAAATTTACTTTCAGTTTCTAAATAATTTTTTTTTTGTGTTTTTACCTCTATATTATTTTCTTTGTTAACAATTTTAATTTTTTATATCAAGTAACAACATTAATTAATGTTGTACCAGCTAAGTAATTCAACACATTATCAAATAATCTAACTGAAAATCACGTGTACTTTTTTCTATAAATTAATGGTTTAATCATTTATCAACTAATTTGGTATCATCAATTGGTTTGAACAAATATGGGATTAAAAATATTATTTACCAAAAATATTGACCCCATGCCCTCATACTTTTACAAAACTTTTAATTAGATCCTGATTTTTTTCTTTTAATTGGGTTCCTAATTTTTTTTTTCAATTGAGTTCTTTCCTCTAATTGTTATGAAAAATTAATCACAAACACCTAATCCGAGAGGCAGGGGACTGGTACTACCTTCTAAAGTGCGTTGTAAGTATAATTAAGTTAATTGTGAGGGATTTTTTTTTCCAGAGTTTCAATCTTATGTGAAGCCAAACAATTAGGAGAGACTTGTGCAAGAAAAGTTAGGTTGAATTAACTTGTAGAGGTTGAAACTTTGCATAAACATCTCACAATTGACTCAATTGTGCATATAACATGATTCAGAAGCACCGATTCATTGTTTATGCCTCTAATTAGGTGTTTACAGTTAATTTTTTCATAACAATTAGATGGGAGGACCTGATTAAAAACAAATAAAAATTCAGGAACTCAATTAAAAGAAATAAAATAAAGTCTAATTGAAAATTTGATAAAAATATAAAGACCTGTATAATAATTAAACCCCAAAAAAATTACATGTGATTGCATCCGTCAAACTCCTTGATGACGTGCAAATCATTGGACTATTAATGTGACTACAATGTCATCATTTAACATTGTTAATTCTTAATAGGACTAAAATTGTTTAGTTTGTGAGGATGATACAAGGATCTTAGAGCATTTTCAATGCTTTATAGGAGTAATGTTCAAACAAAAAAAAAAGTTAAAATTTTATTTTTTTTCAGATCTAAAAAACTTAGAACATATAACCTTATGGAGATATTTCTGGAAGGTATCTCTATACCACCTAAAGTCGGCTAAAGTTCTACACTTAAGATTGGATAATAGTTCTTTTGACCTATCTTTTCAAAGTAACGGGTCACCAATAAAGTGTTGGGCTATTGTAAAAATAAGGGTATTGACAGCATCAGGGACCTCCTTATTATCATCATTTGTAACGATTTTTTCATTGAGATCCATTTTGACAACAATGTAAATTTTTTATTTCTCATTATTAGTAAGATAATTATCCCACCATCCTTTTAATTGTCCAGAGAAACCTACAACTAAGATATCTATAATTGTTTCTTCCGAGCACTCATGGGATGTTTGGTATGTCATGACTACCATGGTCATGTGTTGGAGTGTATTCATAATATTGTATTATGTTTAGACATCTATATTCCACTCATAGATGTTGTTGGTTACGATCATTTTCTCGCATTTCTTTTCGTACAAATTCATCATCCTCATCCTCAAACTCTAGCTCAAGAAACCTAAATTTACTCCATGAGCAAGACAATTAGACCCACGAGATCGCTCCAAAACATAATTTCTTCGATGAAGAAGTCCAATTCGAGGAGATAAATCAAAGCATGGATGACTGGAGTATCCCAGAAATCCCTCAGGACACATTGTATGTTCCTGAGATAATCAAAGATAAACACAGTTTTAATTATGTGTAGAAAATAATATTCCTCTAGGACAAGACATAGGAAAAGAATTCCATTTATTTTCGAAAAATTATATATATATATATATATATATATATATATATATATATATATATATATATATATATATATATATATATATCACAATTTGTGTTGTCTCAATTTTAAGCAATCAAATCATTTTTTCTTCCAAAGAGAGTTTCTATTAACAAGTTGTCTAATTCACAAATACTCTCTCTAATATTCCATATTCTCTCTTGTATATTTAATACAAAGGCTAAACAACTCATAAGGATTAATTGTTTATATAAGTAATTCTTTCTAATTTTAAACAATCCAAAATCACATATGATACACCAAAATAATATTTTATTAATAAGCAATTCATGCAATGTAGCTATGCAACTCCCATAATAAATGTTGTTATAAATGACGAAGAAAATACTATAAATAAACTGAGTGTTATATATGATGTATTTGTTTCATTAGAAAAGGGAAGGATGAGTGAAAAAGAAAACAATCCTTCTCTATGTTTAGTTTGTCCTGATAATGGAAAGAATGCCTTACGCGGATTCCATAGGACTTTTATAATTATAACTCATATTTTACACATAACTCAAACATAAAAATTACAATTTCTAATCAATTCCAATTCCAAACTCCAATTTCAATTTCAAGTGCTTAATCAATTCTTTGAGTGAATTTTGATTATTAGTCTTATTATTTAGAAATTAAATCATTATTAATCTTGAAATGACTAAACATACCCTTGATTACATTTCAAGATGTTACATTTGGTTTCTCATTACAATTCTTACAAAAGAAATTTGTCTGGCAAAAGGAATTGGATGGGGGGTAGGAGCTACAATGTAAAGGCAGCATTACATTTGGTTTCTCCTAACAATACCTACAAAAGAAATGATGAGGGATTTTTGTTTTTAATCTCTGCACACTCAATTTTTACATTAATTTCTCTTTCTTACCCTTTTCACCACCTATAACTTTTATTTCTTGTTTTATTTCTTTTCACCCCCCAAAAGGTGTATATAAGAAGAATATCCTTTGAAAATTACTATTGTAACATGGGCCAAGTAAAATAAACTAAATTGTACTAAAGATGAAGGATTGTACAAATTCATGGTATTATTGAATGGGCCAAGCCACTTTTACCTAAACAAGGAGTCCCCACGGCCCCACAACACTGTAGGGTGACAATTTCCCTTTTTCTATAAACTTTGATGAGTTGTATATTTTAAAAATAAAATAAAGAAGAGATTGAGAAGAAAGTAATGGTGGTGTGTGGGACTACTTCTCTTACGGCCTGTGCCTTTGTTAGGCTACAACGCGTGCCTTTCTCGACCCAATGAAGAAACAGCTGCAACTTGAAGTCTATTGACTAGCCTTTATGCTTCCATGTCCTCCCTATATTATCCCACAAGATAAACCGTACACATTTTTGTGTAGTGTAGTTACAACATGGACCACTTCAGAAAGAGGTAATTACATTGCTTAGTGCTTATTACACTTTTTTTAATCATTGGTTAAGAAATCAATAAATAAAATGTTCTTATTGACAAAGTACAATGGAAATTACGAAAGGGTGTGCTATTGTACTTTCTAATAGTAAAAAATTCACTTTTGATTCTTTAACTAATGTCATTAAGATTAGTTAGTATTTTTTTTTTTTTGGAATATTTTTTATGAAAATAAATATTGTTCAAGAAAAATAAGATAAAGATTTTTCTTTGAGTTTTTAACTCAATAACACAATGATTACATACCCAAGACTTGAGACTACGTATTGATCATTAAGTTGGAACAACTCATGTCTATTAATTCATGCGATTGTTTCGTTCGCATTTTCTTTATTTAATTACTTAATTAACGCAATAGTATAATGTCACATGTTCTTATATCGTTATTACTACTATATTTTTTTTTTTGCTGAAAAAAAAACTCATTATTTTTTGTTACAGAAAATTTAGGAAGAAGGAAGGAAAATATTATGAAGTCAAAACATTTAGAGGTATGAACTTGCATTTACTTCCCCTAATATATAGAGTTATCCAACAAATTGCATAACAGTATTTGAGAGATATAATAATGGTTTTTCCTTATCATTATTACGAAGAAAATGGCTAACCATTATTTTAAGACCAATAGTTAAATAGGATAACGATTACAAATTTAAAAAACATGTTTGATGTTATTAATGATTTTTTATCATAATGTTTAGTATAATCTATTTATTAATTCCTGATTTATTGTACTTTAGAGTAATAATAATTAGCAGAATTGATATATAATAATAATAATAATAATAATAATAATAATAATAATAATAATAATAATAATAATAATAATAATAATAATAATAATAATATAAGTTTCTTCACTGTCATCATTCTTTATTCTCCTCATCCTCTCCTTCCTATGTGTCTGTGACTCCAAATGAATCTAGTTGTAAAATGAACATGAAAAGGATGGTTCAGATTACACGTAGGTGGCTTGTCTAAGTTTACGTAGACAAATCAATTTATTTTTAGGACTTTTTATATATAAAATATATGATAAAGAGTTAAAAATAAAATATTAAAAATATTTGTTATATATAAAAATAAAATCTATTAATTCTATTTTTTCAAAAAAATTTAATATTTTTGTGACACATATTTATAGATAACATTTGCTCGGAAGTGCAGACCAAGAAGATTTCTGTACGGAATATTAATGTTTAGCAAATTTTGGTATTTCACAATTACTCGAGTATATCTATCAGATTTAATTTTCACCACAAAAATCAAAGAATCTAACCAATCTAATAAAATAATGGGTATTTGGAGCTATATATGCTGACCTCTCCTTGTAAGTTGTAACATAAAATAAAAATTAAAAAAACAATGGGTATTTATGGGGGCTATGATTTATTATCGTCATGCTGAGAGCAACTCATGACAGCATAGAAGCTATGTTTTTATGTCTATAAATCTCAAACTTTGATTTTGACAATTATTTTGTGACTCCCTCGAATCACTTGGTGATTGGTACACAGGTATATATAAGTATCTCTTTCTCGTATTACACAATTTTTCCTAGAAAACGACAACATGATCACATAGTTAATAACATCATCCATCCATCCATGATCCATCCTCCAAGAAAATAACTAGTGATATCATTCAGATAATTTTAGTTTTGCTGTGTTGTTTTGTGCAACAAGGCATGATTGAATAGATGTGCTGTTTGTTTAGGTGTTGTTGATTGTTAATGTTAGGTCCATTGGTCATGTGAATGCTTCACGTGGCCAACCCAGAACACATCAAGTTCCTAATATTATAATCTTAATATTGCTTGAACCAATCTAATTAATGCTATATTTTGAACAATCCGAAGAAAAGGAGAATAAAGGTTTGACATAACCTACGATATCATATGTTATATATAGAATGGGAAATGATGATCTCAATCGGCCCTACATTTATTTTGCTGCATGCCTTTTGGAATTTTTTTACCAAAACATGGATGCAAATGTCTCATCCTTTTTAAGGTGTTGATTAGCTTCTTAAATAAATTTTGATATGATTTATAATTTTGATTGAATAAAAATAAATCAATGATCAAATATTAATCAGCGATATTGAGCAACTTTTTTTAAAAAATAAAATTAGCCTACACTTTGTCGTTTTGAAGCTTTCTTTATAATTTAGCAGAATTGCCTTTTTTTTTTTAACAGTTGAAATCAAATATAAGTACTAAACGATTGACAACAATTCAAACACATTCTAAGTTAGATCTTCTTCGTATCTTATAATGTTTATTTAAGTTTAAAACAAACTTTTAACATAAATTTTTTATTAAAATTATTATGATCTCTTTTAAAATTTATTCACCAAACGTTTTGAAGCCTAAAATTATTATCAAATCTTCTTTTTTAATCTTAAATAGTATATATGATTCAAGCTTTTTATCTTATGGAAAAGATAAGAAAAAAGAAATACAACCATTTGTTATTATTAGAATAATATGAAAATATAAAAAAAGAATCATATGAAGATAAGAAAAAAAATGTTAATAAAGGAAGAAAATGAAAAGATTGATTTACTTTTTAATAGATAGAAAGACATAAATGATCGAGGCGTTTCTTTTTAAGAAAAATGTTGAACTTTCCTTATATACAAATATTATTTATTAACTCTTCAAAAATATTAATAATTATTAAGTAATTAATATTTTTTTTAATTTTAAACATATTGTTAATAAATAAACACATTTTTTTGTAGCTAACTTACTTAGAAGGCACACTTTAAGGAATATTGTTGATGACAGTAGTCTAAAATTTGTTGCGTTCACATAAAAAAATGATTTATTTAATGAAAGAAGTTGTTTAATTTCATTTGTGTGCAGAGTTTTTTTGAATCAATCATAATTACGTACTACAAACGAGATTAATAATTAATCTCGGACAAAATATAAAAAAAGGAACGCTTTAATTAATTTCTTGTCTTACCCTAATAACCTGGAGTGTCATTTTAAAAAGTATTGTCGATTCGATTGCAATTAAAGTAACATATGACAGAAGATATAACAAATAAATTAATAAATCATCAATCAATACCTTTGACTGATTTAATCATCTGAAATTTTAAAAACATTCAAATAGATGACCTTAGTTATGTTGAAAGGCATGGGTTTGGCCCCGATTTTAATTCAACACAAGGAAGACCAACAACAACTAAAAGAAAATGAGTTAGGATGTCAGCTATATTAAAAGTACATCCGTTTTACATGTATTGATAATTTACTCTGATTAAATAGTATTTAATAAAATTAAAATATTATTATATTTAGATTAAATTATGTTTATCTAATAAGAGTACATGCAAGAAAAAATTAATGAAAATTGAGATTTGATTAAACATCAACAGCTTTTGAAAAAAAGAAAAACAATTAAACCATTGATAGAAACAGAATAGTATCTAGTGTAGCCAATGATCTATCAACTACCCCAGGTAATATATGATGTACTTTCCTCCATATGAACTATTATCCATTTTTAGTTTCTTTTATTTGTTTCTTTGAATTATAATTATTTATTTATTTCGAAGGTTAAGAATTAAGATAATATTATTTTTAGTCGTGTTTCTATTTTTATTTAATTCCTAAATACTTTTGCTCAATTATCGTAAATGAAAATAATAATAGAAACTATATTAGAAAGTTAATAATTTTTAATAATTTATTTTTTTATAATTATTAATACTCTTACAATAATATATTCTCTATTAAATTAAAAAATATAACTTAAGACATTTTATATTTTTATTATTTCTAATTTAATTTTATCATGCAAGGAAGGATTGATGGAGTATATAGATATGGTATATTTCTGCAATAGGCAACAGGAATTCAAACTCAAACAAATAAGTCCCATATTAATGCAAAAATGTACTATGGCACGCGTGTGCATTGTTTTGTGTGCAATTTGTGAAAGCAATTGTTGCATTAAGGCCCCGGCATAAAACTAGAAGGCAAAGTTACCAAGAGGATTTGGATAGGAGCTAAAAAACAAAACAGGACAGACTGGCATGTCCACACCTATGTATGATGAAATGAAAATGTTTGAATTGCAAAATCTATGCATTGCTTAATGATCAGAAGCACACATGGATCTGTGTGGCCATTATTTTTCCGGATCAGAATTTTGGAATCTTGAAGACTTTTGGATTTGTTTTTCATTTTGGATCCTATTAATCAGTATTTAGACACTCCATAAAAAGATTGATTAATTTTTATTATTAATTACATTTAAATCACATTAAATCATGGGGAGATATGTTCATGATTAAAATATGCAACTGTGTCAAATATGCAGAGTGTTTTGTTGTTTATACTATTATTATAAGTCTTATTCTACTAGAATAAAATTGTTTTCTTTGAAAAAATAATACCTAGAGAAAATGGTTGGTGAGATGTGTTGTAACAATATTTTTTTATTAAAAATCATCCAATTCTTTTCTTTAACCAATAATTTAGAGACTTTTATTAACATTGTCCTTTATAATTTTTTAAGTTCCTACAAAGAGCTACTTTGCTCTTGAACTATGAGGGAAAATTATCCATTGGTTGGGAAGTTTCTCATCCTTCCATCATAATTCTTTATGTTTTCTGCAATTATTACAGACAACTCATTAAGAGAGGCTTCAAGTTTCTGTCACTTTAATATTTATTTATTTAATTACTTAATAAGGTTCCTTAGCATGCTCACCTATTTTTTCTCTTAAATATGTATGTGTAAGGGAAAGGGGGGGAGGAAAGCACCAAAAGAGTGAAGATGGGACACAACTGACGTGGGAACATCTATTGGTTGCACCACAGATCATGCTTTCTTTTTCTAGTTCATACATAAAAATTATTTCCTTAAACTAACACATAAAAGTCATCAAAGCCTTTTCCATTTTCAAACAAATTACTATTGTTTTCCTCTTATTCACTAGGAGGAAATTCAATAGAATAATTGAAATCCACAACTTTTTTTTAAGGTTGACGCTGAAAAACAAAACTGCTTTTCCAAGAGAATCAATTTGAATTGCCATGCACTTCATATCAACAAAAAAATGAAACCTAGGCAATATATATATATAACAAGGTATATTTTTCTTCCCTTTTTAAGGGTAAAATATATTTTTATTTTCTTAAAATATCTCTAAAATTGAATTTTGGACCCTATAAAAGTTTAATATTTTTTGGTTAAATAAGAAACACATTTTTAATTATTGATAAGACTACCAAGAGGAGGTCGAATTCAGTTGTGAGCAGAGAGTGTGTTGTTATAAATCTCTAATACCTATTTTTATTTTTATAGATAAAAAAATTATTGATGAGACTAAAATCATGTTTTTGTTTATGAATAATATATTAAATTTTTATAAAAACAAAATTCTAATTTCAAGATATTGTAAGGGGCTAACTATATTTTATCCCTTTTTATTGATGAGAAGGATCTTTCATCTGAAGCAAAGGAAACTTTTTTATGGTTGAAAAATCTGGTCAATTTTATTTTTTTCGTAGTTTGAGAATAGGCATATGCAAGATCCTTGACCCTCACAAGAAAACAATAGAGCATGTGTATGGCCCCCCTCTCCATGGAAGCAGTCATTATCAATTTAAAATCCCAAGCCAATGGAACTTATTTACTGCAGCAAAGAGAAATTCACTACTACACAAATGGAATCCCAATGACCACCTGAACTGAAAAAAAATTGACACACTCTGGTGAAATCTCAAACACAACAGATCTCTAGATATTGTTCTGCATGTACGGAAAGGAATAATCAAATCTTAATCGTTGAATATCCAAAAACAAGCAATTTTTTTAAAAAGGGAAGAGAAAGAAAGAAAGAGGGTGGTATGGTAGGTCCTATAGGAAAGAAGCACTAACTTTCATTGTTCATGCATATCTTGATTAAGTCCTGCAAGACTTTGTTTGGAATATCTTGTTCACCGGCCTACATTGGCTCATGTTTAGGAGTGTCATTTGTTTTATTATTATATGCTACTTTGTGGTCCCCACTGCCCTATCCTTTCCCACATTACAGTGAACTTACAAATATACAAAAACACATTAAATTTTTTGGTTTAATATAAGACTAGTATGAGCTGTAACAACCCACACCAATTGATCCATGTGTTTGATGTTACAAAATACATTAAATTAAAGTATATGTTCACAAATACAAAAAATATTTATATAATCATATTATAACATCCCCTTCCCTCTTCTCTCTCTCAAAATCATTCAAGCAGTCACACACATATACAGACACATTGCAGCTCCAGCTTTTCCCTTGCTTCCCTCTCTCACACAGCCTGTCATGCCTAATTATTAACCCTGTGATTCTCTTGTTTTAAAATTTGAGCCGGTTGTTTTGTTGTTTGTGTCTAACTAAAGGGTTGAACAAGAACAAACAACCAAGAGTTTTTGATGATGTTTCTATGAGCTTTCTCCAAATTCCTTCTTGAAGTGCACTATCTTGGATTGATCCTTCCTTTAACTTTCCTTTTCCAACCATGACTCAACGAGAGCCATAGAGAATTGGCCACTTGTTTTGTTAGAATTGGTTTTATATTAGTGAAACTAACCTATGGGAAAAAATGCTGGCATGAGGGAGGAAGATGCTCAATGAACTTCATCACAGAAAGCTGCAATTTTGGTACTTCTTACAACAGGTGATCTTTTACATCAACTTTAAAGTAGGCATATCAAGTTCTAATGATAAAAGTATTTTTGTTTTCTTAATTTTTTTTTTCTTTGGTGTGGAGTCTCCAAACAAATATGGTGAGAAGGTGTTGCAGTTCTCAGATTTAATGCTTCTTATGCATATCATCAACTGAGAAAATTGAAGGCCTTTTCTGATTGCTCTGGAAGTGGTATTCATGTCCATCCATGGTGATGCATCAAAAAGTTTAAAGAATAACATAAAAAGAGAAAAAAACTTGTTGACGTGTTCATGTCCATGACATTTAAGCTCCTTGTGTTTGTGTGAATGGTGTAGTCTTTTAATTTTCTTGAATTATTTTCTGAGTCTCTATTTCTGTTTTTGAGATTTGAGCTTCATTGGATAAAAAAAACAATTCAGTTTTTTTTGTCTTACCTTTATTTTCCTTTTCTTTTCATAGAGCCTAGCTTTATAAGGAACAATTTGAAATGAACACTTTTCTGTGCCTAATTTCTTAGAATAATAAATCAAGATCAATGATATGGGCCTGACCTTATTGCTAGCGATGCTTTAATTTCATCCCACACAGACAGACCCACATAAATGCCTACACCTAATGTTCATTATTTCATTCTTCTTCAGCATAATGGCAATGCTTGTTTACACTTTTGAACCTTTCTATAAGCAAATTCTCTGTCCCCTCTGTACTTTTGGTTAGTAAAGTTTCCCCTGTTTTGACAAATTTATTCAAACATTAAACTAGTACCTTTGAAATATATGGCTCTATATCTATGCACCTAAAAAGGAAGCAACAGAATCTTGCAATTTAATGTTTGCACATGATATAAAGCTTATATTATGACTAGTTCTTTGGGATTTCGATATTCCATATATGAATTCGCTAATTTCTTCACTTCCAAAGGAATTAATTATGGTATGATTACCTGTTAAACATTGCTTCTATTAGTATTTGATGTTTCCTGAGATTATTAACATTAGAGACAGATAAAAGAAATTATATGTTTCATTCATTTTTCTGTTGAGCATAAGCATAATAAAAGTCATTTTTTCAATTGCTGATGCATTACTCAACACTCACTAGGCACTGAACTTAAAAAGTATTAATTTATTTTACAGGCATGGGAACTAAAATTGAATATTCCATAAATCTTCTAGCATCCTCAGTAGACAGCAACAACATTGTGGGTGGTGTGGATGTCTGGGAGCATTATCAGAACAAAGTAGAGACTAACAAACATTGTAGTATTGGAGTGAATAAATTGCAAGATCCCATGGATAGGATGCTCGACAGAAACAACATAGAGTCCATCAAAAAGACAATGCAGATGCATGAGGAAATCTTCAAACACCAGGTATCACATCACATCCATGCTGCAAGATTTATCTTCTCATATTAACAATACAAAGTTCAGGTTGCAATTCACTTTATACCAGAAAGGTTGACATAGGGTGGATCAAAAGGCTTGCTTTGGTTCTAAATTCATGTTCTTTCCTGATTGAATGTGTGGAAATAACACATTAGTGTCCCACATTGGTTGAATTAATGAATTTGGGTCAATTGGTTACAATCCTAAAAAGTTAAGTGTTGATTGGTTTAAGAAAATACTTTTTTTAAATATAAAAGTGTTACCTAATTTTACTTTTTCTATTTTCTAAAATTTACAAATGAAACACTAAATTTTTTTTTGTTTACTTTTTATTGTGTTCACTATATCATGTATGAACTCTTTTTAAAAACCAAATACCACCCACACTCCAAAAACCCAGCAGAATGGGAAGCGAAGTACTTGTCCCTCTTTTCTATACACTGGGGCTTTATCCGAGTTTTGCCGAGGGAGAACCCTTTTTTCACGGACATGTGATTTCAATCCAACAGAATGAGAGACTTTCACCTTTTTAAGGACACGGTACAATAAATTGCTAGTAATGTACAATCATTATTCTTTTGACTGTGACCATGCTGATGTCAAAATCAATGTAATAAAATGTCCTACATTCTGTTACATCTGTACTGTATCCATGGCCAAACAATTTCAATAATTCTATAAGCCTTACTAATTATTTATTCAAAATTCCTAATACACACCATATGCAACATTATTTTGTCGATTTTGTGGAGATCTCTTTTCACATCCCAATGATATATTTTTATCGTGTGAAAAAGGACAATATGGCATGCTGAAATTTGAAGCTATTACTAGTTGGCAATTAATTATTGGTGTTTGGAATTTGTAGGTGAGGGAACTACACCGGGTATACAGTGTTCAAAAGATGCTGATGGATAACCTAAGAAAGGAAACTAAACAAAAGAAATTTTGGACCCCTATGAATGGCATAGACATAAGCCATTCTCATTTCCTTCAACAACAACAACAAACTACTACTACTACACTAATTTCATATGGGCCTGATTTCCATGTTCGAAGTTTGAGAGAGGACTTATGCTCAAAGGAAAGGAGTGGAAGCTGTTCTGGAGAGAACATAAAGAGGAAAATTGGTTTTGACCTAGAAAGGCCTGCTGAGAGAGACATCTTTGGTGGATCTGATCAGCATGAGGCAGGACCTAGCTCCTACACTGCCCTTGAGAGATGTAAAATAAGCAGCAGCAGCAACAATGATGGATTTGATGAAGAAATGGAAGTGGATTTGACTTTAAGCATAGGAGGAGGAAGTCAAGTTAATAAGAAGAATAGTAGTTGTTGTAAGAAACCTTATCTGCTTCCATTAGGGTGCTCAAACTCACCCAATGGGAAGACCAGGGAGCTAAATTCTTCTGTCTCTTTCCAATCAGATAGGGTGGGAGATTGCAGTGACCCCACCACTCCTATCAGCAGCTCAAGTGTGACATTTGATCAAGAGAGAAAGGGGCCACATTGGCTTTCTCAAGGTTTAAAGCTTAAATAAGAGAGAATTTCACTGCAACAAAAAAATTAAGTTTTCTGATAAAGATTAATTATCAACAAAATTAATGGATATTTCATATCAATGACATGTTATAAGAAAAAAAAAAACTTAAATAGGAAAGAGAGTTTTAACTTTTTTATTGTATGATGATGTATCCTTCCTTTCTCAACTCTACATGGGCCACTGAATTTTTATGGTTCAAGTGTTCAGATTCTTAGACTAGATTTTTTTTTTTTTACTTAATTCCAATAAATGGATAACTTAAACTCCCACTTCTGAGTGTCCCTTTCTGTAAATAGGTAGAGTGAGTTTGATGTGCTTCTTAGTTCTTAAGTTACTTTCTTGTCCTACATATTATTTTCAAACCTAAATGCTATTCATTGTAAAAGGAGAACCTAGTACTACTTGGCACTATATGTGAATTTAAGTATACAAGGAGTGGCCTTTGTCAAAAGACTACATCAAATCAAAATTGTTGAGGTTCCTTTTTGGCCCAAATTCTCTTGCTTTGAAAATGATGTTATTCTGAACCTTATTTTGGAAATAAAAATAAATGCACCACCACCAAGTAGGATAAGAGAATCACATGGCAAGTGGCTACATCTAAAAAATGGATATCAACATCATTCCTTTACATATTATGGAAAATATTTTCAGTCTTGCATGTAATCCTATTAAAAATAAAATCTCAAAATCATGGCACTTAATATGTATAGTTATTTTTTTCTATTTTAAAAAAACAATGACAAAAATAAGAAAAAAAATGTCAAATGATATATGAGGTGTAAATAGTACAGCAGTACTGAAAATTTGCTCCTAGATTGTGTCCCTTGTTTCAAAATATATAAATTTTGACAAAATCCACTATTGTGTGCCCAGAATCAGTTGTATCTTTAATGTGGTAATGGGGTTGTTACTGATTCATTTGTACACTCTCAAATGCAAGTTGTTTGAGATGAAATATTAAACTCCTTAGTCCTTTCTGAGCAAAAGATTTTGAACACTTGCTAATTGATGGGACCTCATGACCCTAGATAATGTTAGACAATTTCTTGTCTGCTAGACTTTGGCCTCGTGTCTTTTCTTCATAAGCCTAACTACACGACAACCCGCAAATACTAATGTGTTCCCAACATTTTATAGAATTTTGGGATCAGTTTTTTTCCATCGAAAAAATTCTTCAAATGTGGGTTTATTTTAAAGTGGACGTGTACGGATCTATAATTTTAAATTTCAATACATGAAAATGACAATGAATGCAATCAATGATAATTATATCCTTACTTTTACTTGCTTGTTTCAAATGGGTCTCATGCTGTTATCCACTAAGATTGACTTAGTGACCGGGAATTTTTGAATAATTTGCATGGGTTATATTAATTGAGTTCTAAATTCTAATCTCAATACTTCTATTTGTATATATAAAAAAAATAATTAATTCTAGTGTTTTTTTTCACCTTGAATTCTCAGGTGATGTTATATATTGTTAATTAAAAATATTTATACAATCAATTAGAATTCATTTTAAATGACTTTTAAAATAATTATTACAAATATTAAGTATTTCACCATACTGATAGTATAAAAGACCATTACTTTATTGGTGTATTTTAATTAAATTCTTTTATTTTTGGGCAAGAAATGAATCTGCAAAATTTCTCCACATAATTGTCAAATTTTGGATCGACTATATCGTACAAAACAAAATAAATGAAAAACTTAAAAATAAAGGATTCAGCACCCAAAACACTCAATTAGTATTTAAATTTCTCATGCCATTATGGAAATAGTAAACTCCCACAATACCATAATGTCGTCATAAGCCAAAAGTCGTTAGTAAATTCGCAAGTCATATAATTATTTGTATGTTCCAACTAAATGATAGTTCATTCTGAGTGTACTGCCCCACATATTGTTTGTGGACATCTAACAATAATTACGTTTGACATGTAAGCTATTGTCAAGAATAGTAGAATGTTCCCACATAAACATCTTGTTTTTCCAATTTTCTTAATTAGTCTTAGGAGTCATATAAAGTGACAGTATATGAAGCCTGCGTCTAAGATAGAAACCGAGCAATACAGCCAAATAAGGTGCACATAGTATGATATCAGACTCTGAAGCACGCTTTCATTTCAACATCTAAAAACAAAGAGAAATATTTTATAAACGCAAGTTGCGAGGAGGGCACGCACCAAACGGTGACACATACAAGTTGGAGGCCATGCACCTTCATGTACAACTAAATCAAAATCAAAATTATATACAATTTTTATCCCACTGTATAAATTACTAGCTCGGCAACTCAAGGGTGGAGCTACTTCTAAGCTCAGGCAATTTTTTTTTAGTTTCTCTTCAGTTTACACGCAATGCTTTTTAGAATATATTAGAGAATAGTGTTTTAAGCCACTGACATTATATTTTCCACACAAAATATAATGTTGTATTAATTACTGTACAAATTGTTGTACATGTATTATTTCTTGAGATGACAAAAAAAAAACTGAGCGTTGAGGATTCAAATCCAAATTTAACATGAATATTTAGTTGTAACAGATAAGTAATGAGTATGAGACTGAATTCATGTCCAGCTATTACTATGTCATTATACAAAGACATACACAAGTCTCAGACACATACTGTCAAAAGATTAATGATAAAAAAAAAATTGATTTGTGGCTGCAGGATGGCCATCAAATAGAATTATATCCTCCTTCCCTACTACTACATTTTATCCATTATACTTCTCTTCACTAGTACCTGCAAGAATTTGGCAACAGTCTCTGCAGCAAGTAAAGCCATATTCTAAATTTACTATTCACTTGATTGATCCTCTTGAAGAGCATGAAGGGCTATGGACTCTGACAACCTTCATGTGTTACCGCTCGCATAAATCATGCCCTTTGATTACCCTGAAAAGGACATTTTCACCAAGAAAAGAAAAAATGGGAACTGCTGAATGGATTATTAGTTTGAATAATCCCTCAAATAATTCTTCTGCTAAATCTTTATATCAGAGCATATCAGATGATGATTTAATTTCACGGCCAACCTTAAAAATAACAAAATGATAAGATTAACAAATAAATCAGCATCTTAAATAAATGAAATTTACTTTTACGTACAAAAATTATACAATCCATTGTCTTCTCTACTAGTATAATAATACGCAGCAAGATATTTCAGTTTATGTTGTTATTTTGTTTTCTTTTCTCACAATTCACAAATTATATTTTTCTTTTCATTTTAATGTCTTGAGTAAAGGCCAACACATGCACATAAATTTTTAAAATACTATTAATTTGACAATGGACACGCTTTATGATTTTTTATGAAGAGAAGCACATTTACAAATCGAATGAAATAAAAAGATATTAATGTGTGCATTCACGTGGAGTTCAAACCCAAATCAAGGAGCGTTACCACCTAAGCTATCGAGAGCCGTTAGCACCTAAGCTAGTGAGAACCGTTAGCAGAAAGACATAAAGAACTAGGCATCTGATGTTGTTTTTTATGGCATTGTAATTTATGATTGATAGATAAGGACAAAAAATCACAGACCAAACACGCGGCGGCTATTGCTAAGACCGATATAGAAAGACAATGAAATTGCTTCTTAAACTGTAAGACCAGCAGGAACATGCATGAGCAAGAGTTCACTGCTTCGATCACCATCATTTCCATTGATCACTAATTCTTTTTCGGTAGATATGAAACCTTTCTCCTTCCTCATTTCAACTTGTTGTAGATGTAGAGTTTCTGTTTTATAAGCTCTATGATTTTTCAACTTCATTTCTAACTTTGTTTTTCTTTTTCCTTTACAGTTACTTTATGTATTCGGGTTGCAGAGACAAATTAAGAAAGATCCAGTCTGCGCTTGTTCCATTAATCTAACACCATATATACTTTGTCTCTTGAGTTATTTCGGAAATTGATTCAATATGCTTGACTTCTTTGTCCCTTGTTTATTTCTTTGTGCAATGTTTTTCTTTGTCTCTCGGTTATTTCCAAAACTGAAGGGTGTAGAGGTAAAGCCCATGTCAAAAAATAACGCTTCTCAAACAAAGTATGATGTTTTTGTTAGCTTCAGGGGCGTTGACATCCGTCGTGGGTTTCTAAGCCATTTGATTGGCACTTTTAAAAGTAAGCAAATAAATGCCTTTGTAGATGATAAGCTTGAGAGGGGTGAAGAAATATGGCCATCACTTATTGAAGCAATTCAAGGATCATCCATTTCGTTGATCATATTCTCACCAGACTATGCTTCTTCGCGTTGGTGTTTAGAAGAACTTGTGACAATACTTGAATGCAAAGAGAAGTATGGACAAATTGTAATCCCCATTTTTTACCATATAGAACCTACAGATGTACGACATCAACGGGGAAGTTACGAAAATGCATTTGCTGAGCATGTAAAAAAATATAAGAGCAAGGTGCAAATTTGGAGACATGCTATGAATAAATCTGTTGACCTATCAGGAATTGAGTCATCGAAATTTCAGTAAGGTCCCTAGACCCTTAAATGTTCAATTCTAGCTCTATATTGTTTATATGCTTATTTTTACAACGTAGTTGCTTAATTTGAAAAAGGATGTATCCTTTATTTGTATCGTAGAAATAGTAATAAGTTCACGAGTTTAACAATCATCCATTATTTTACACTGTAAATCAATAAAAAAAAGTATGATATATTTAACTTTAAAGTAATTTTTTATATAAAAAATTAACAAATTTATTATATTGGATGATTTCTAATTGAGTAAAAATATTTACACTATTAATAAATATAGACTTTTGTTCTACCTAAGTTCACAAATATCAAATTCATTCATATAGTTGATTGTTATTATATAAATAATTATAATAAAATATGTTATAAAATATTAATGTAAGTAAAAGTAAAATTTTTATTTTTATTACCATCAATTTATTTAAATTTTTTTACTTAACTATAGAAAGAATAAGTTATAATAATATAATATTTTGAAAAAAATCCAATTATAAATATATGAACGAATAATATAATATATAATTTATACTAATAGTATATAGATTTTAAAATCTCATTAAAAAAGCTTTAAAATATAATAATTAGGAGAATAAAAATGTGAAAGAAAACGAGATGAGTGTTTGATGAGAAAAAAATATGGAGAGGACTAACACTATTACACATGTAACCTTTAATAACATTTTTTTTCTTACATTGAGTAAAAATGTTGTTAAAAACTTTTTACAACATTTAAAAAATGTCATCAAATATAATTAAGTGTTACTAATATATTTTCATGATATTTTATCAAATATTGTGTATAGTCCATGTCTCTAAAACCCTTTTATATTTGAAGACATTTTTTAAATGTTGTCATCAAAAGTTTTTAGTAATATTTTTACTAAGTGTTAGATAAAAAAATGTTGTTAAAGATCATATGTGTAATAGTGTAATTAGGTGTTTGTTTTAAAATATAACAATTAGATAGATTTTTTTAGAGAAACATAAGCTTATTAAGCTATTAGTTATGCATATATAATTTTAGCCAATGCTACTATGCTAGAATTGTCACGGGAGCAACCATTCTTTGTTATTGAATTTAATTTAGGTTATATTTAGATAAACTTCTTACTTATAAGAGAATAATTAAAAGAGTATTGATATTCATCTATTTCATTTTGGAGTGGATGGGGTGAAAATAAAAAAGAGATAGAGAGAAAAAAAATGGTAGAGAGAAATTGATAGAAATGATAGGTGATGTGATGAAAAATAAGAGAGTGATAGAAAGAAAAATGACATAGAAGTGGAATGTTACAAAGTATATGTATGATAAGTATTATCCTAATCAAAATAAAAAGGTAAAGTTAATTAAAGCTTCTTCCCTAATTTAAAATGATCTTATCATAACTTCAAATCAACTTTTGAAAAAAATAAATAAATGAAAGAGCTTCTATAAACTAATTAGCACATACTATTAATTTTAACTTTGGGAGAAACTTAATTCCATTAATTTTATCTTCTTAGAGAGTGTGTTTGATGCATCATTTTTTTACTTTACCTTTCCTTTAAGGAGAAGTTGGGCTATACAATTTTTATAAAAAAAAACTCTTAAAAGTATGGAACTTATTTTTTCATAGAATAAAATTTGAAAAAATAGCTTTTAATTAAGTTAATAGGGAAGCTTATTTTTATAGCCTATATGGAGCTTATTCATGTAATCCCCTCTTCGAATCCCAACTCAACCAAAAAACACACTTCCTCTCTCTGTCATGTAGGGATGATGATGAGCTACTTAAAGAAATTGTCAAACTTGTGCTGAAAAGGTTGGGTAAACACCTGGTTGACTCAAAGGGACTTGTTGGAATTGACAAAAAAATTGCAGATATAGAATCATTGATACGCAAAGAGTCAAAAGATACTCGTCTTATTGGAATTTGGGGTATGGGCGGTATCGGAAAGACAACCCTCCCACAAGAAGTATTTAACAAACTACAGTCTGAATATCAAGGTTCTTATTTTTTAGCCAATGAAAGAGAACAATCAAGCAAAGATGGAATAATTTCTTTGAAGAAAGAAATTTTTACTGAACTATTAGGACATGTTGTGAAAATTGACACTCCAAATTCATTGCCCAATGATACCATTCGTCGTATGAAGGTTCTTATTGTTCTTGATGATGTGAATGATTCAGATCACCTAGAAAAATTACTGGGAACTCTTGATCATTTTGGAGCAGGTAGTAGAATACTTATAACAACTAGAGATGAGCAAGTGCTTAATGCTAACAAAGCTGATGAGATATACCGTCTTAGAGAATTCAATTTTGATAAAGCATTTGAACTTTTCAAATTGAATGCCTTTAACCAAAGTGATAATCAAAGTGAGTATGATGAGTTATCACAAAGGGTGGTCAATTATGCCAAAGGCATTCCATTAGTTCTTAAAGTTTTGGCTCGTCTTCTTCGTGGAAAAAATAAGGAAGTATGGGAAAGTGAGCTTGACAAGCTTGAAAAAATGCCTCTTCGAGAAGTTTGTGACATAATGAAACTGAGTTATGTTGATCTGGATCGCAAAGAACAACAGATTTTTCTAGATCTTGCATGTTTCTTTCTTAGATCACAAACAAAGATAACGATAGACTATCTAAATTCTCTGTTGAAAGATAGTGAAAGTGACAATTCAGTGGTTGTTGGGTTAGAAAGGCTGAAAGATAAAGCACTTATAACTTTCTTGGAGAATAATTTTATATCTATACATGATAGTTTACAAGAAATGGCTTGTGAGATTGTTCGTCAAGAGTCTACTGGAGACCCTGGAAGTCGTAGTCGCTTGTGGGATCTCGATGACATATATGAAGCATTGAAAAATTACAAGGTTAAAGCCTAAATAAATATAAAATCTTCTCAATAACAAATAATTTTTTTTGTGAAAATGTGGTTTTTATAATGTTTAAATTATTTTTTTTCTTCTATGTTGATCACAGGGTAATGAGGCCATTAGAAGCATACTACTTCACTTGCCAACAACTAAGAAGGAAAATTTAAGCCCTCGCTTATTTGCTAAGATGAACAGACTACGATTTCTGGAAGTTTCTGTAGAAGATAATTATGACTGCTTGGATCAACTTCATATTCTTGGTACCAACCTCTGCTGGCCCAAGCAGCAAAAGACTCGGATTGTTGATATTCTTGCTAAAGGGCTTAAATTTTTGGCAACTGAACTTAGATTTCTTAGTTGGAAGAGTTACTCTGGAAAATCCTTACCAGAGATTTTTTCTACTGAAAAACTTGTGATATTGAAATTACCATACAGTGGAATGGAAAAACTTTGGCTTGGAGTGAAGGTAAATATGTGTCTCATCAGCTGTTATAATTTATGTTAATTTCAGTAACTTAGATTTGTGATATCTTCATTTTATTCCAGAATCTAGTGAATTTGAAAGAACTTGACCTCAGGTGCTCCAAGAAGTTAAAGGAACTACCAGATATATCAAAAGCCACAAATCTTGAAGTAATACTTCTCCGGGGTTGTTCTATGTTGACTAATGTGCATCCATCTATTTTCTCCCTGCCCAAACTTGAAAGATTGAACCTTTCTGATTGCGAGTCCCTTAACATACTAACAAGCAATTCCCATTTACGCAGCCTCAGTTATCTCGACCTTGATTTTTGCAAGAATCTTAAGAAATTCTCAGTGGTATCAAAGAATATGAAAGAACTGAGATTAGGATGCACAAAGGTGAAAGCACTTCCCTCATCATTTGGGCATCAAAGCAAGCTTAAATTGCTACATCTTAAAGGAAGTGCCATTAAGAGGTTACCTTCATCCTTCAATAATCTTACACAACTGCTACATCTGGAGCTAAGCAATTGCAGCAAGCTTGAAACAATAGAAGAGCTTCCCCCATTCCTCGAAACTCTAAATGCCCAATATTGCACTTGTCTTCAAACTCTTCCAGAGCTTCCCAAATTGCTTAAAACTTTAAATGTCAAAGAATGCAAATCGCTTCAGAGTCTACCAGAGCTTTCCCCGTCGCTAGAAATTCTAAATGCAAGAGACTGCGAATCATTGATGACTGTATTGTTTCCTTCAACGGCGGTTGAACAATTAAAGGAAAATAGGAAACAGGTTATGTTCTGGAATTGCTTGAACTTGGATGAACATTCTCTAGTGGCTATTGGGTTGAATGCACAAATCAACATGATGAAATTCGCAAACCACCACCTATCTACACCAAATCGTGAGCATGTTGAAAATTACAATGATTCTTTTCAAGTTGTTTACATGTATCCAGGAAGCAGTGTTCCAGGGTGGTTGGAGTACAAGACAAGAAATTATCATATAACTATTGATCTCTCTTCTGCTCCACCTTCCCCGCAGAGGAGCTTCGTCTTCTGCTTCGTCCTTGGTGAGTTCCAACGGACAGACATAATTAGAACACTTGAATTTAGCATCACTATGAATGAGGGTGAAGGTAAAGAGGACAGTGTCAGCATGTACATAGATTATTTGGGTTGGTCATCAATTGAATCAGATCACGTGTGTGTGATGTACGACCAAAGATGTTCTGAATTCCTCTGGTGTCAGCCCCATAAGGACCTTGGCATATAACAATTTCATTCAACAAATGCATGGAATTTCGTGACTCAATGTATCACATTCATCAAACAAATGGAATCAGGTTGTGCTTCATATTAAGATGAAATCTTAGATTAAGGCTGTGTTTGGCAGCCGAAGTTTTTTTATTAATTTAGCCAGAATTCTACTGTTAGAAATAGTAATTTGCTATGTTTGGTATGCAAATACAACTTTTTAAAAAGCATTCAAATGAAACAGCATTGATCTCATGTGTTTCCAGGAATGCTTTTGGTCCATCTTTTAATTTTATACTAATAAAATTTTACAAATCAATCTTTAATTTGAGTGAATTAATCCGTATGTTTTGTACTAAAAAATAATGCTAATTAATCAGTTAATTAATATTTAATAATTTAGTTGAAAACTTGTTCATATGTAATAAGTAACTTCGAAGATAATTTATAGAGGTATTATATATTATTTACTAGGTTGTGCACCATTTCATAGTTGTCAGAGTCCAATGCACTTCCAGAAGATTAGTCAGGTGAACAGTAAGCTTATTATAGGCTTTATCTGCTGCAGAGACCATTGACAAATTCTTGCAGGTAACAGTGAAGAGAAGGATAATGGGCAATAGACTGTAGTTGTAAAATGATTGGATATAATTCTATTGATGGCCACCCTGCAACCACAAAGTCAATTTTTTTGTAAAAAAAAAGTAGTGTATGCCTTTGTACATTGTCTTATAGTAATAGCTGCAGATGGAGTTAAGTGCCTTGACATATCTGTTACAACTAAATATTCATGTTAAATGCATGTTATGTACATTCCTCCTAAAAGGAGTCTTGGAGGAGGGTGTTATTTGCAAGAAAAATTCCAAATTCATTGCAAGACTGCCAATGTTAATTTCAAAATTATCAAGACAGGAAATGAAACATGTTTCAATTTGATATGCCTTACATTTATTATGAGGTTATAACTCAAACGCCAGGTTTCGAAAATAATCCTCATTAACTCCACTATCATGAAAAACAAATTCGTATCGTAACCACTTGGAAACTCTAAGATCCTATATCTATATGTGAGAAACAAATCAAGCAACAACAGCTCTTCTAATAAGCCAAAATCATGGTCTGGTTTCAAGAAACTATAATCATGGCCCATTTCTAGTTCACCACAATTAATTTCTAGGAGCCCTTGGAAAGACTATGTAAATAACTTGGACCCTATGTTGCAAAAATAATGTTCCCTGCTGTGCTTCTTCCATTTCACTAGAATAGCTACCACTTAGTCCCATCCAATCCCTGTCCCTTGAAGGATTTCATGTCTCTGCAGCCAATAACATCCACAATAAAACTATGTTTAATTAGAAGTCTCTAAAATCGTTACTTGTACTAGAAAATAAAAATAAAAATTGAGAATTTCCTACTCGGTCCTCCTATAAATCATTGAAAAATAATTCAGAGTAAAGAAACTATATTTACATTGAGAAGCTCACACAAAAAAAAAAAAAAAAAAAACTTAAGGACAAATAGCTATGGTTTAAAACAAATGAAAGAGAAGCAAGTTGATGCAACAGTAACAAGCATCTAGAGCTGTTTATATGTTAAGATAAATTCATAAGAAAACAACTGGCCCAGAAACTGTATTAGCCATCATGCTCTTTCCGGAGTTTGCAGCTCAAGATGCATACAGTTTCTAGTTCCTGTTTTTTTGTTGTGGATTTAGGTATTGTGGTCTTAGTTTTAGTGGTTTAATATATCAATGTAAACTCATTGCAATCGTCGCTGTTAGATTAGGTACCGGGTAATGGTTCAATGAAAATATCAAAAGGGTAATATATCTATCAAGGTTGCAATTTCCCTTTTAGCAGCTGTGTGTGTATATAAATTCCTTTCCAGTTTCAGCCGGATTTCTACATCATAAAGGGTTCCCTTTTCATCTTTTTCTACATTTTAGCTGCTACTACTTTAAGCAAATTTGACTTGTTCTATTTCCACTTAGTTACTATGTTAGAATAACTCTAGTTAAATCAATCTGCGGGTCTTTGAATTATTTGTGATTTTTAAATAGGTTTCTGAACCCTTTTTTTTTGTTAATTAGATGCCTAAACTTATATATCAAATACAAGTTCGGATACCCAATTTAAAAAAATATTTCTAAAACTTAACTAAAGATTATCAAATAGGTAAAAAAATCTACGGATTAATTTAACCAAACAACTTTCATGTTGCCACGGAATTGATTAATTTGTTCTAATTATGTTTTTAAAATTTATAACTAATTTTAATTTTATTAATTAACCTATTCCTTTTAAATTTATAACTAATTTATAAACCACTTAAATTTTAAATTTTTCTGGGTTTTTAACTTCATTCTTTTTAAGTATAATCTGACGATTAAAATTAATTTTTCTGATTTTTAAATCTAATTTGAAATATCCGCGTATATATATATATATTCGCACAGAAATATTCTCATGTCTATATGCATATTCGCACAGAGATATTCTTTGAACATATTAAAAATTAATATTTCTATAAAAATATTTTATTAACATATTTAAAGTTATTAAAAAGATCTAGCATTATTTGATTAACAAAAATATAAATAAAATGTAAATAGAAAAATGAGATCAGAATTATTTTAAAATATATTTTAATAATATTAAATATCTTAATAAAACAAATTAATTTAACAAAATTTACATTAATTATATTTTAAAAAAATTCTAACTCAAGATCACATATTTCCTCTAACCCATTAGGTCAAAGATTAATCTTACTTATAATTATTATAATTATGATGGTAGTTGGTTAAAAAAAAATTGAACACGAATTCTTTCCCTGAATAAAGCATTCTCACTCATGTGGATACAAGAACGTATAATATCCATTAACTGTTTGTATTAATTATATTTTTTCAATCTAACAAAATATAAATTAATTTTATTTTTTAATTTAACAAAAATACATTATTTAAAAAAAATAGGTTCAGAATTCGGATTTTGAACATCCAAATTTCTAACCTGTTAAAAAAAAAGGAAGGGAGGAGGAGGTGTGAATTCGGTTTTGCCAGTACCAAATTCACACCTTAAACAGTAAAAGTGGTTAATTAGGCAAATAAAGGGTAAAGGTAGCTGGGGAAATTGGATTTTTTTTTTGGCTAAATAAGAAAATTTGTTAAAAAAGTATTTGTTTTTTCCATCATTATTGAAAATCTGTCAATCAGATTGCTTCTAACTGTAAGGCAGACAATGACTGGTTTGCTGTGATCTCCATCAATTATTCATTTTTGCTCAAAGAAGAATGAAGCCTTAGTTAATTCGAAATTTGCTGATCCAGAAGAATTAAAGCTAGTATTCATGTATTTGTCTTAGACTTCCTCATTTCAACTTGTTGTAGATATATATATATATATATATCAAGCTTTTGTTTTATAATAAACTCTGATTTTTCCACTTCATTTCTAACTTTTTCTTTTCGTTTCCAGTTACCTTGAGGCTCATACGTATTCGGCTGTTAAGACAAAATAAAGACCCACTCTGCACTTTCAACCTACCCTTCAATAAGTTGTATTTCTTAGGCTCTTGTTTCTTTCTTTCTGTGTTGTTTTTCTTTGTCTCTGTTATTTCCAGAACTGAACGGTGAAGAGGAGAAACCCATAATGTCTGACAACAAGGACCCTCAAATAAAGTATGATGTTTTCGTTAACTTCACGGGCAAGGACATTCATCATGGGTTTCTTAGCCATTTGACTGAGGCCTTTGACACAGAAAATAAATGCCTTTGTAGATGATAAACTTGAAAGGGAAGATGAAATATGGGCATCACTTGTTGGAGCAATTGAAGGATCATCCATTCGTTAATCATATTCTCCCCAAACTATGCTTCTTCTCGATGGTGTTTAGAAGAACTTGTCACAATACTTGAATGCAAAGAGAAGTACAAATGGATTGTAATCCCAGTTTTCTACCGTGTAGAATCCACACATGTACGACATTAATATGGGAGTTGCAAAAAATGCATTTGTTAAGCATGAAAGTAAACATAAGACAAAGGTGCAACTCTGGAGACATGCTTTGAATAAGTCTGCTGATTTATCAGGAATTGAGTCATCAAAATTTCAGTAAGTATTTTTTTTTTTCATAAATGCTCAATATTTTCTGATTGTTATTTTGTTTATATGCATATTATTAGTTATTACTTTTGCAAAATATGATTTTAGCTAATGCCACAATGCTAAGATTCTAATGCTTTTTTGGTCCATTAAATTTTACCTTTAAACTAGATTTTATATCTGTGGAATGCACGGGTTCCACTAAATTATATATTTTTATTTTTGAATTCAGTCACTATAATATATATATAGCCTATTAAGTATAAATTATATTAAAATTAAAAAATAATTAAATATATTTTAACTGTTATATATATTATCTATCTCTAAGAAATATTATTCACGTGTTACTATTTTTTTAATATCATTGATTCTACTTTTCATATATTATTTTTTAATTAAATTGAAAAATAAAAAAAATATTATTATATAATAAAAATTAGTATTTTTTTATGAAACATTTTAGAATAGAGAAAAAAGACTACACATGACCGTGTAAAATAATTTTACAATGTCAAACAATTAAAAACTATTATTTATCATAAATTCATTGAGTTTTATAAAATTATTTTAAAAGTTAGTAATTTATGATTGAATGGCAGTGAAAACATCTTAGAATAACTAATGTACATAAGTAGTAATATAATATTTAATGTTATTACTTAATATCAAAATTATCAAATTAACATTAATTACAATTTTTTATTAAATAGAAATATTTAAGCAAATGAATTCTTCATTAGATACAATTGTTAACAAAAATAGATGTGATCAATGAATATTATAAAGTTGAGGTTTTAATCAATGACAAACATTTATTGAAAGTCTTGTTTAGTATAAATTTTTGTTACATCTTGGTTAAAGACTATCTATTTGTTAACATATATTACATTTGTTGTTGTTGTTAAGTACTTAGTTAAACTTGATTAGATTAGATTTGTGAAACTCAAGTATCCAATAATTACTAGTTCATGTTGCTTATAAATCATTACTTTTCAAAATATATTTTAATGATTAAATTTAAAATAAATTATATTGATATGTATAATTACTGATTAATCTATATATACACACATAAAAACACACTCATTAATTTATACCCTTAATTATTACATATTATGAATTATTTTATCTGCATATTTTAAAAATTATTAATATTATTTTCATGAAATATATCTTAAAGTAATTAATTTAAAAAAACGTGCATAGGTAGCAATATAATTTTAATTTTACTATGTAATATGGAAATTAGTAAAATTAAATCTTTAACTAATGACTAATATTTGTTCAAGTATATATATATATATATATATATATATATATATATATATATATATATATATATAATGAAGTTTTCAATTATGCACATTGAAACCCCCATTCCGTTATCCAAATAATTTAATTAATTAAGGTTAACGACATTGATTTTAACACACTTTCTTTCTCTTTCTGTTCCAAATAGAAATCACAGTGTGGTGGTTAATGAACTTATCCAACTTGTCCTGAAGAGGTTGGCTAAACCCCATGATATGTCAAAAAAACTTGTTGGAATTGATGAAAAAATTACAATTGTAGAGTCATGGATAAGAAAGAAGCCAGAAGACAAATGTCTCATTGGAATTTGGAGCATGAGCGGTATCGGCAAGACAACCCTTATAGAAAAGTTACGGTCTGAATATGATGGTTGTTATTTTTTAGCCCATGAAAGAGAAGAATCAAAGAAACATGGAATAATTTCTTTGAAGAAAAAAATATTTTCTACACTACTAGGATATGACGTGGATGCAGTTACCCAAAGATATTGTTAGGAGAATTGGCCATATGAAGGTTCTTATTGTTCTTGATGACGTGAATGATTTACATCACTTAGAACAAAATAGCTCTTGACCATTTTGGATCAGGTAGCAGAATTTTGGTAACAACAAGAAATGAACAAGTTCTTAAGGCTAACAAAGTCAATAAGACATACCATCTTACAGACCTCAATTCTGATGAAGCTTTGGAACTTTCAACTTGAATGCCTTTAAACAAAGTGATCATCAAAAGGAGTACACTGAGATATCACAAATGATGATCAATTATGCCAAAGGCTATTAGTTGTTAAAGTTTTGGCTCGTCTTCTTCGTGGAAAAAATAAGTAAGGATGGAAAAGCATGCTAGACAAGCTTAAAAAGAATGCCTCCTAAGGAGGTATATAAAGTAATGAAACAAAGTTATGATCGCAAAGAACAACAGATTTTTTTAGATCTGGCATGCTTCTTTCTTACATCAACTATAAAGGTGAATGTGGACAAGCTAAAATCTTTATTGAAAGATAATGAAGACAATAATTCAGTGTTTTTTGGGTTAGAAAGATTGAAAGATAAAGCTCTTATAACTTTCTCTGAGGATAGTTTTGTGTCTATGCATGATAGTATACAAGAAATGGTATGGGTGATTGTTCGTCGAGAGTCTAGCCTACCTGTAAACCAATCGGTTGTGGGATTCTAACGACATTGATGAAGCATTGAAAAATGGTAAGGTCAGCCAAGCTTAAAATAATATCGTGTGAATAACAATTGGTTTATTTGTTTTTGTGTGTAATAATTTAAGTTTTTTCTTCTACATTGATGGCAGGGTACTGAAGTCATTAGAAACATACAAATTGGCTTGCAAAAGATTAAGAAGCAGAAGTTAAACTCGGACTTATTTGTTAAGATGAGCCGTTTACATTTTCTGGAAATTTCTGGGAAATTTAATGAGGACTTGTCCGATCAAGTTCATATTACTGATAAAGGGATTCAATTTTTGGAAAGTGAGCTAAGATTTCTTCATTGGAATGGTTACCCTCTAAAATTATTGCCAGAAATTTTCTGCTGAAAAAACTTGTAATATTGAATTTGCCAAACAGCAATGTAGAAAAGCTTTGGGATGGAGTGCAAGTAAATAAATGTCTCATTGTTATAACTTTTTTATTCAAAATTAAGTAATTTAGCCGGGGTGATGTCTTTCATTTTGTTTCATTGTGTTACAGAATCTGGTGAATTTAAGAGAAGTTAACCTGAGGTACTAAAGGAGCTGCCAGATTTATCCAAAGCCACAAATCATGAAATAATGGTTTTCTTTGGTTCTTCTATGTGGACTAGTGTGCATCCATCTATTTTCTCTCTGCCCATACTTGAGAAATTGGACCCACAAGGGAATTCTCAATGATATCAGAGAATCTGATAGAATTGATTTTAGTCCGGACAGAAGTGAAAGCATTGCCCTCATCCATCAACAATCTTACACAACTGCTGCATCTAGACGTTAGATTATGCAAGAATCTTCAAACTATACCAAAGCTTTCTCAGTTCCTTAAAACTCTATTAGCCAGTTTCTCTGAATCACTTCAGAGTCTACCAGAGCTTCCCCTGTCCCTTGAAACTGTTCATGTCAAAAACTGAACTTCAATTTCGACTCTACCACAGTTTCCCCCATTCCTTAAAACTCTAGAGGCAGGAGATTGCACATCATTGAAGACTTTATGGTCGTTTCCTTCAACAGCTGATGAACAATTAAAGGAAAACAGAAAACAGGAAACAGGTTCTGTTCGGGAATTGCTTGAACTTGGACGAAAATACTCTAGTGGCTATTGGGTTGAATGCACAAATCAACGTGATGAAATTTGCAAACCACCACCTGACTTCACCAAGTCACAATCATGTTGAAAATTACAATGATATCATAATTATTGTTCTTACCAAGCTATTTACATTTACTCAGGGAGCAGTGTTGCAGAGTGGTTGGAGTATACGACAACAAAGAATTATACAACTATTGACCTCTCTTCTGCTCCACCTTCTCCCCCTCGACGCATAACTCTACTTGGAAAACTTGAATTTGTCATCACCATAAGCGTAAGTGATGGTGAGAATGAAGGTAAAAGGGACAGTCTTGGAATATACATAGATTATTTAAATACCACTAGTGAATCTGATAATGTGTGTGTGATGTACGATCAAAGATGGTTTGGCTTCCTAAATAGCAGAGCCGAAAAAACAAACTAGGTTTCAAATACAGGTTAAAAAGGAGGAAACTATCTGCAAACTAGTACAGCTGGAGGAGTTTTTAAAAGGATTTGGTGTCAGCCCAATAAGCAGCTTGTCATATAACAGTTTCATTCAACAAATGGAATTGTGTGACAGTGACTCATCAATGTTTTACAATTTCATCAAACAAATGGAATCGGATTCTACTTCATATCATCCCAGGTATGGTATTTCCTTCCTGTGTGATTTGCAATGAAAGCATTTATTTGAACTTTGGAATGTGAGTTTTCCATTCTTGATATGTAGATTTTTTTAAAAAATAGACATTTCCACCAAACATTGATTTCAAGGAATATTAAGTTAGTTAACTTTTACTATCACTACATTGAAAATTATATTAACTAGTATTTCTAGGCCACATATAGTATCCCTTAGATTAATCTGACTCCTACATTCTTATCATACACCCTCTACACCAAATTTCTTCTCCCACTCTCTTTTTATGATCTCTGTAGCCGATCTTTCCCATTGCGGCCTTAACTTTCATGGCAGAAATAATCTATTCTAAAGAAATCATATGTATTTTTTCTCCCTTGAACAAGAAATGTCCGATGCTACTAGAAAATATGCAGCAAAGGGGAGAAAATGCCTGGAAAATCATTCTCAAACTTCAAAAGCCGTTCAAGCTAGATAGAAATTCCACAAGCATGCAGATATTTACACAAACCGCAACATGGTTAAAGGGTATGACACTGATTCTGAAGGTTTTGGGATGTTCGGTAGGGAAAACAATTACACCTCCATTTATCGCCTCCGGTGGCAGTAAACGATGGTCGGCTGGAAGAATTGCTAATTAGTTTCAATGTATTCTTTTTTGACAAGTCTTGGAGAGTACACTAGCATGATGTTCAAATTTCAAATGATTTTGTTAAGCAATTAGAAGAATGACTAATGACTTTGTTAAGTCAAAAGTTAAATTGTAACTTAAAAGAGGAATCATGACTCCTAATTATTTTGACTAAATGCAAATAAATATAGATGCTAAAAGCATTGTATAATGTCATGTTAGATGATTATGTTTGTCTTTACCAACTTTAAGAATGAATAATGTCATGCAAATAAATAAAGTTTTAAAAATTTCTAAAATCATAATTCAATCTTCTTTTTTTTGTGATATTTGTCTTTACAGACTTCATGAATGATTATGTTAGATGATTATCTTTATAACGATGCTTAATTATGACTTAAGTTTAAACAGCTCGAGTTTATGTCCAATTTTTTTAATATTATGTTTAGATGCTTCTAATGTCATGCATGTTTGAATTATTTAAGAGTGAATTTTTAAGTTAGTGTAGTAATTTTTTTAATTATTATTTTTTTATTGATTTATTAATTTTATACTAAAATTAATGATTTTCAATAAATTTCAATCAATCACAAAGAAAGTGTTAGAAAAAGAGTGTCACTAGAGTTCACCTTTAATCTCTTTTAATCCTTGTTACTGGATAAGAATTAAATTGGATTGATAAATTTTGTTTATATGACAGAAAATGACCATAGAAAGGAATTGATATGACTCGCCACAATCAATACTTTAGGTTTTATACATTATAAATGAATAACTTGCATATGTTTTAACATTTTTTTTATCGGTAAGAATTAAAAACATATACAAGAAAGTTTATAACTCACTCACCAACCAATTGCAAAAGAATTTTTTCTCTTTCTTTTATTATTAAAAACTTTTTGCATTTATTCCCCAAGGGAGCTTAAAGTCATTAATAGAGTTGAAAGAACTCCAATTATTAATTCAACTATGAATTAAGAAATATGCAAAATTCATATTCATATATGAAACAAAAATAAATAAAGTGAATAATGTTACTCACTTATGCTTTCACACATTGCTTCATACTTTCACAATTCTCACCCTCATATTACAGCTACTCTCACTTTTTTTTTTCCACAGTTCCACTATCTTCTCACACACTGCTAGTGCCATGTGGTGACTTGAATTTTGGTGTTGTGCACCAAACATTATTCCAAATGACATACCATCATTATACTTTCTCAGTTCACCCTGGAGCAATCAAACCTTATTTCCCCTTGTCTACCTGTTTTAACACCTATCCTTCCCATTTTAGTAATAGCTTCAATAAAAGCTTTGTTAAAAGCTTGTTCATTTGATGCAAATAAGTTGACTGTGCCCCTTGACCTTTCATCTGTAGCCAGCACCTGATCAGAAGTGAATAGGCCCATTCCTTGCTGGAGATTCTTGAAGTATTGGTTGTCAAACTTTTCAGGTGTGACAGGGTCCATGTTTATGGCAATTCTAGAATCAACTCTGAGAGGGCAAGCCTGTCTAAGTTGGAAGGCATATTGTAAGTTAAGTGTTGGGTCAATTAATTTTTGGGGGCTGAAGTTGTAGATCCGTCTTGAGAAATGGTTGCAGTGAGAGAATCCAATTGTATGTGCACCTAACACAAAACACATCATTTTTTAAAAATATAAATTAAAAAAATAAAAAATAAAAATGTAGTTTAAGAGTTTATTGTTCATGCACTGGCATAAAGATATTTATACCGTCGATCAATCAGAAATCATTCTAATTACAAGTTTTAAATTGATTAGATAAAAATCAACAAATTTATCATACATGATAATATGTTATTGGATGACACTTGTAATGGGTTACTCAGCATTGATGTTTAACCTCAGAATCAATATAAAGGACACCAATCTAATACATGACAGGTTGGCTCAATAATGACACATGGCTTAACTAACTTTCCCGCCAATTTAGACTCCTTAACACTATAAATAATGAGACACTAAACAGAAAGGGGCAAAGTAGCAACATAAGAGAATACTCTTTCTCTCTATCTCTCTCCCTCTCACTCTCTCAAACGCCATTTTTTTTGTATCCTGTGGCGAACACCATAGCAAAACTCGATGCATTTTAATTAAATTCATAGTTTAATCATTTTGTTTGATTAATGAAACAACAGAACCTTGTCACTTTGTGTTAGTGAAGTTACCTGATAAGGCAATCATATCTGTCTTTGTGAGGCCATGGAAGCTAAACATGGAATTGAGCTTATCTAAATTGAAATCAGGGTGAGGAAGCTGGCGTTGAACACTAGCAATAGTAGATATTCTTCCGTCAAGCCTTCCCAATTCAACTTCATAAAATGGTCCCCCAGCCTACATTACGCAATTGCAGGACTGTTAGATAATGTGTTGCTGGGTTAGCATATTGAAAAATGTTAAGCATATATACTACCTCTCTCCTAAAATAATTGTCCTTGTAGTTTGTTCTACACATATCAAGAAAATGTAACAAATCAATGAAAAAGAATAATAATTTATAAAGTTAACGTTACACCATCATTGATTCATCTTTAGATTTTGTAGTTAATCTTAATATACAGGATATAACTGGAAAAAAAAATAATTAATGTTACATTAAAAAGTTAAAATGGTAATTATTTTAGAATAAATTTTTTTCTTACACAATAATTATAATGAAAAGAAAGAAATAATATAGTTGAATATCAGTACTTAGACTCAGAAGGCATTGTAAAATGTGTTTAACTTTGATATGCAATCATTGCAAGGATTTTTACACCATCAATAAATTAAAAATTACTTTAAATATGAATTTTAAAATAATTATTACAAAAATGGATAATTATCAATTAATGACCATTCATGATAGAAAGACAGTAAAGAAAAAACCTTTATAGCGTATTCTAATTAAATTCTTGTAGAATATTAGTTAGAGCTTGGCTATTTATGGATAAGACTAAGAACATCATATAGAATCGTTTCACCTTTGTTTCAGTTTGCCGTCTCTGCTCTATATCAGAATTTAGATTAGAGGTAAAATATAGAAGTATTTCATCAGTAACTTCAAGTAGCAAATCATAGCAATGTAATATGATTCCAAATTTACCATACCAATATAGAAGTATTTTATCAGTAACTTCAAGTATTTTATCATACCAAATTTACCATACCAATATAGAAGTATTTTATCAGTAACTTCAAGTATTTTATCATACCAAATTTACCATACCAATATAGAAGTATTTTATCAGTAACTTCAAGTATTTTATCATACCAAATTTACCATACCAATATAGAAGTATTTTATCAGTAACTTCAAGTATTTTATCATACCAAATTTACCATACCAATATAGAAGTATTTTATCCGTAACATCAAGTATTTTATCATACCAAATTTATCACATCTCTAGTAGCCAGAGCAAGAATATCAGCACAAGAGACTTTGTTTCTGCATTGAGGGTCACTATCAACCGCTGCCTTGGCTTTAACAACTGTGTCAAAGCCATCCCCAGCTAGTGAAATGTCATCAGGATGATTTTTCTCTGCCTTGTTGTTTGGAGATGCAAGCAAAATGGAAGCATCACAACCCTGACCAGAAATAAAACCAATATAAGTAACAGTAACATTTTCAAAATCCTTGTAAATTAAAATCATTGAACAATAAATAAATATGATACATGCACAAATTATATAAGGGCTCTTGCATTTTCATACTTATACCAACCCATATGTTTTGGGACGAAACATAGATACAAATTCATAGGTGTCTTTGGTGTTATTCTCCAATCAGAAATTGGTGTTGTCACTTAATGGAAATCTTTATAACTCAAATTATAGAAGTGAAACTCCAATTCCATTTAGAGAATAGTACCAAAAGCACTTAGGAAACTATATCTAAGTTTTGTTTGTCCTATGTTTTGTGTGCATTAGTGAATGCAAAATGAGCATGCAAGTAGTCATTTGAACTCAATCAGCACCAAATATAATTAGTGTGATAAATGATAATGATGATGCCATGAAGTCATGAAATAGATAGGCTTACACACCCTCACAAAGCAATCATGGAAGAAGAGTCTAAGAGTGGCAGGGGCAGTCACAAAGGTTTGCTGGAACTTCTGCTCCACAGCTGAACGAACCAACTGTTCCACATTGGGGCACGTGTTTCGATAGAAGCCACGAGTAAGTTGAGCTGAGCTTGTTTGTGTACTAACTATGAGAAGCAGAAAGGATGATAAGATCACAAAGAAGCTAGTATCTTCCATTACTAGTTGTTCAGTTCTGTTTACTTTTTGCTGCTATGAATAGATTCCTAAGCTACAAATAGTAAGATATATCATATCATATATATAAATATTTGTACATGTATATATCTCACATGTGATGACAAAAAATGGGATGAAATTGAAAAGGATACTAAATTGGAGAATGATTGATGAGAATAAGAACAGAGGTCAGTTTCATGGACAGTCTGGCATATATTTCACATGCTATAACGCAAAATGGGTTGAAAGAGGGGCAATTGAAGCTTAGATGACTTAAAAAATTGAGTTTAATTAATTTTGATATCATGTAAGTTTGTCAACTTTTATAATAATTATTATAGCATAAATAATAATGATTCATGATCAATTAATAATGCATTTTCATTGGATGGGCGTAAAAAGTAACTCTTTTTAGATTGTTAATTAATTAGAAATTATTCTATTTATGACTTTTAATTTAAATCATTGATATGTTAATAATTTGAGTTGAATGAACTATGTATTTTCAGTGTAAAAAAACAAATTAATCAATTAAAAATTACCCTAGTATGACTTTTAAAGCTATTATTATAGTCAATAAATTTACTGTGCATAATGATATATGATTGAATTATAACATAAAAAAGTTTTACTACTATGCATATCCTATTTTTGCTAATAATTTTCTATTATATAACCATCCATGATTTAATGTCTATCTAAAAATGTTACCACAGTTTCACTTAGACCAACTACACGTTGGTGTGCTGTTGAATTCTTTTAAAAAAATTAAATATGTTTTTGATTCTTGGCATATAACTAATAGTATTTGTTTTAAAATTAAATTTAAATTTTCTAACGATTAAAAATCAATCAAATCAATTAAAGTAAAAAATAAATTTAAATTGAAGAAGACATAAAAAAAACTAGATTTCAAACCACATTAACCATATCTACAACTCATCAATCATATTAAACTGAACTGTAAGCTTCTCCTCACAAACTAACTAAAATCAATATTGTCGCAAAACCTAGGATAGAGCAACCATCAATTCTACAATATTTTTACTACGCAAAATGTGGACCAGGGGCAAAAATGGGGACAAGAGGCACTAGATCAAAGAAGGTTTGGTGAAAATGGTGATGAACAAATCAAGATGAGTTCGACCTCATCACCGACATTGCAAAGGATGGTAGTGGAGATGCAGAAGAAGCAACGAACGTCTACCTGGACTAGGCGGTAGGGGCGACGGTGAAGACGTTTTGAACAGCCACAAATCGTGTTATTAAATATTTAACGGACACATCATCGTTTAAGTGATGATATAGATCTAAAGCAAAACATTTCAAATATCAAAAAATAAATGTGAAGAAAAATTTATTGGAAATTAAATACAAAATTATCAAGAATTAAAAACATATTTAAAAAAAAAATAAGACTTGCTCTAGTATAGCTAGGATGCGGATAATACGTTATCACAGTTGCGTGAACCGTGAAGCATGCAAGATGCATTCAGAATGTACTTAGGTTTGATTGGGCGGCAAGAAAGTTTAATTCTATATATACGTTACGATATAAAAATACTAACAACTTGTTGGGAAATGAGCACGAACTAATGAAGGTTAAATTGAATATATGCGCTGATGATCAAAGATAGAGACATTGATCTCTCTTTAACTTTTCTTTTCAGAAGCAAATTATAAATCTTCATTTATATAATTAGAGAATGTCAAGCTGGATAATTTATACTTCTATATGAGATTGTCAACTTAATTGAATTCAGCTATCTTCTAACTACCCTACGGCCAACGTCAGAATTTGTATTAGAAAGGGAAAAGAAGCTTTTATGTAATCAACATCACATGGCACACTTAATTTTCTCACTCCTACACCCATATGTACATACAGGAAACAAATCATGTGGCATTTTGAAGAGGATCAAGTTCAAGGTCAAACACTCAAAAGCCTCATATTTGCATGCGAAATTCAAGAAATTAGGTTCAAGTTGTAATGAGTTATTCATTTATTTAATTTTTGTGTCCGGACTGAGGGAGATCTAGCTGTGATATTATAGTATTACTTTTCAATGCTAACGGGAAAGAAACAAAAAATTGATTGCCATAATCGTGGCTTAGACTTGGACTTGACAGAAAACTTTTGCAAGAAGGATGCAATGGCTTAGAACATAATTCATATAAATTCTATAGTTTTCTCACATCCTTTCTTGTGCATGTATCATATTATTATCAATACATTTGTCAAGGTAGAAGCAATTAATTTGAATCAAATGAATATCTCTTTTTCAAACATCATCACAAGTTGAAAAGTATAGAATTAATTTTTGGGATGACTTGCAGATCTTGATTTTTGGGATGACTTGCAGATCTTGATTTCTCAAGAAACAATTTGATTTAATTTGAACAGTTGGTACTAAGTCTACACAAGTAACACAACTAGATGAATTTCTAAATAACAAACTCAGCACATTTCCTTTGACCAAAAAATAATAAAGGAAGTCATTTTTTGCTATAACGATATAATGAGGTAATAATATGAAGTTAATGAGTCTGCACGCAAGCATATTCTAAATCTATGGGCATTTCAGAATAATTTATGGGCATCCACACACTATTCCTGCATCTTTTATTCAAGTCTAAGCGAACAACAATTGCATTTTGACCATGGAAAATTATGTTAATACATTGGACAGCATGGCCCACATCACATCTAACCATTAATACAAGAAATATCATTATCCTGAAAATGATATTTAGAAAGAATTTTACGCCAACGACTTCCTGCCTGTGCCCACTTCAACTTTAAATTCTATTACTTACCAAACTATTTGGAGAAAATCATTCTGAATAACTACATTTGAATATTTTTTATTGTACTTAAATATATTTTGTAGTACATGAAAAAATTAATAAAATTGAACTTAGTCGTTATAAAAAAAAATTTAAATATGTTTTTAATCTCTGTTAAATATATTTTTTTATGTTTAGTCCCTAATAAATTTTTATTTTGTGATGAGTCTTTAATATTTCAAAAATTTTATTCCAAGTCCTTTTTGTTAGTCAGAGTCCGTTCTCTATTTACGCTAACCAGCCATGCAAACATGTCACCTGTAATTATTGTCTAACTATGATTACACGTATAATTTAAAAAAAACATAAAAAATGATGTTTTATAAGGTGATTTCAATCATTTTGTTTCTCTGTTTTCCTTGGTCCCTTTAACATCACAAAATCATTCTTTAACATTCCGGTGCGTTTTCACAGCAACTTCTCTTCTTCATCATCACCAACAAAGTCATCACCACCCCCCAAAACCACAACAACCCCACTCCAAACCTGAATTCGAAGCATGAACCACCATACCCAAAACCACAACAACCCCAATCACGACAAAGTCATCATCAGAACCCCCAAACATCCAAGCTCAAAATACTCATCATCAACAACCAAACCTGAATTCAAAGCACGAACCACCATGACACGTTCTCGAAGCAGCACTACGACAACAATAACCTCGTTGTGTGGCATCATTGAACTTCTTGAAGGCCACCCTTCACACAATGTTGTCGAAATCATCTTCCACACAAGTTGGGGCCCCAAGCCATTCCCAGGTCGGGTCGAACTAATTTTCAAGGTGCAGAGGGCGTCGCACACCCTGGCGCGGTTCGAGGAGTTTCGCAAGGCAATGAAAGCACGCGCCACCGCGGGGCTCGCCGAGGGAAATGACGATGAGGAGAACACATGGTGCATCGCCGACGGGAACGAGGTCATGTGGTTTCATTGCTTGATTCAATCAAATATCTCTGAGAAGTAGTTCTTGGAGAGGTTAAGGGTTTGGAGGAATGGGAGGTTGTTGTTGTGGTGGTGGTGATGGTTTATGACGAGTGGGCTCATGTAACCCGCTGGGCTGAGGGTGAGTTCAGTGACGTGGGTGGCTCTTGAAATGACGGCATCGCACCTGAAGCCGCAGGTGAACTTGTCGCTAAAGAGGTTGTCGCAAGGGTAGAGGGAGAAGTCCCATGAATAAAGGCACCAGCTTGGAGTTATGGAGGAAAGATCGAGGTTGTTCTTTAGGTGAGCCTGTGTGTCGCTCCAGTGTGTTGCAGGTTCGGCGATGTTGAATAATGAGGTTGCTGAAGCTGTGAGGAAAAGGAATAGGTGAAGATGAAGGGAACTGAGAGAGTGAAGAGAACACATTTGACTGAATCAAGGAATGAATGGGGACCATTGGATGAAGAGATGTGAATAGTTGTTTTTTTCAAATATTAGGGATTTCATTCAAAGATTAAATGAAAAATAAATATTTATCGGACTAAAACCATATTTAAATCTAAAAAAAATCTTTGATTTTAATCCCTCCAAATTTTGAAATTTTGTTATGTTTTTGTCTAAACTTTTATGAGGGACTCCTTAAATGCTTATGTTTAAGAAAAGGTCAAGTGTCTGTCATAAATAACACTTGTTAGTGTCTATAATACAATGTCCGCATGTAATGCCTACAAAACTTTTCTAAACCCCTAAAATAAATATTATTTATCTAACTTAAAATAGCATTTTTTAAAAGGCTTAAAATGAACTTTAGGGACAAAAATAATCATTTCAAAGTTTGGAGACTAGAACTAAAGAAAACCAAAATAAAAATTTTCTCATTTCATAGGAGTCAAAAACAATTTAAATTTTAGAGGTATGAAAAATAAAATAAAAATTATAAGAACCAAAATAAAAAATACAATCATTCTTTTTTGGAACTAAAAATATATTTAAGTATTTTTATTATCTGTGAAACTACAAGGGAAAAATGTAATTGAAGAGGTTAAAAACATAGGGGGAAAAAAAACATGTTCAAAAGTTTTGGAGGGATACAATAATAGTTTTTATTCAATGATAGTTTATTGCACAAGAACTTGTTATATAAACTCTTTTTTAGGGAAATGTTATATAAACTCTTAATAAGTGTTTATTTTTATCGTAAATTTTATTAAAGTAAACTAAAAAAAGAGCATCATAAGTTATTTTTTGTAAATTTAACCAAATATTTTTTATTATACTAGGGAAGAGAAAAACCCCAAAACAGAAAACTACAAAATACTTATATAATATAATATAATCCCAAAACAAATCTTCAAAATTTCTTCCAAATGTCAATGTGATATTACAATTGTTAATTAAAAAATAGAAGTTAATTTAAATTAGGATAACATTCACTGAAAGTATAATTTATAAAATTCTTAAAACTTCATTAATTTTCTATTATCCATGAGTTTTTTTTTACAATGACGGTTTGAATCTAGGACCTCATGCAAATTACCTCAAACCTCCCATCAGTATACCAACCCTAATGGTTATTATCCAAACAAGTTCTTAGTTGACTAGTTAGAAAACTAATGGGGAAAACTTCTCTATAAAACTTTTTAGAAGAAAATAAGAAAAAAAAAATCTCCATAAGTTAAAAATAATTTGGGTTGAAAAAATCATCTTTTAAAGGAGATGTGGAAGAATTTCTACAAAGCTTATATATAAATTAATTTTAACTTATGAAAAAATTTATTTTAATTTTTTTTGTCTCTTTCAGAAAGTGTTTATGGAAAAGCTTATCACAAAACCTAACTTCTAAGCTCTTAGTTATCTTATCAATTACTTTTAAAAAATAGACCACTTATTCCCAGGCCAAATATTGTGATCGCTTATCATTATCCTAATTTTAATGAATAGCCAAGAAATTATTTATAGACAAAAATAACCAGCTGACTAATTGACACCATAATCAACCAATACTAGTGTAGATCTAGTTGTTATTGCAGTGATAACATCATAATTTTAAACTCAATGACAAGGTCACGATCAAATCACATTTCTTTTTGTCTTTTAGTAGACATTAAATAAGTCAAGACTTTTGTGTAACATAAATCAACTTATTTGAATCACGAGAGAAATGTACACATGATCTGTAGCATATCTTGTCATGAACATAGACGGGCTCCATTCACATATGGAACTAGAGGGAAACATGAATATGATTGCTTTCAAATATAAAATGAGGCATGGAAACTTTTAATAACAATAATGAACAGCAAATATAAAATATGATAACAGATGATTGAAGGTGATTAAAAGGAAAAATGAAAAAGGTCTCCTAATTTTATCAGCTATACATTACTCATCCACCAAGACGAACAGCATTGCTTGGTAAAATATGTTTATACGGCGAAGGTAGAAAAAGTAATCATTTAAGCAAACATAGGACCATGTAACAAATAACCCAGAAACATTTAAAATGACCTTTCAATAGTTCTTGTGTTGTACATTCCTTTGGCATTATAAATAAAATACTCTTCAAAAGATGTGTTCATTGGCCTACAACATTTAGAAATAAACAATTTGTAGGGATTTAAGAACCCAAAAAGACTGAATTCAAAAGGAATCCCTCTGGGTCTGGGCCATTCAACCCAACGTGAAAATCTGTTGAATTGTAGGCTGTAATTTTGATCTTCCATGGCAACAACTGTGTGGTCTCTTCAGCTTAATATGCTTTGTGCAGTCTGTTATGACCACACTAGTCATCCATTACAGGGGAAAAAACAAAAGTTTAATAAATTCTATCCAACATGAGTTCATCTGTCCAACACCGACTTAAATGAAACATGAAGGGGCAAAATTACTGAGACACTTTCCTTTCAACATCCATAAATGTTGCAACAGGCTACCTGCAGATAAATCTTCCCTAAGCGATTAGTGAGACATTTAAATGGATTAACACATATATGAAAGACAACCGAGCAATCTAACTAAGACCAAACTAAGAGCTTTAATTGCTAACCAGTCAATCTTAAATATCAAAGCATAAGATAACCAAATTTCAGATTCAAGAGCTACTGTTGATATGCATCATCTAAGCAACAATATGTCATTTGCAGAGAACAATACCCAACCCAATTCACACATTGAAATAGAAAAACGCAATCATTATAGAATATTGTTTCTTAATTCTGCTTTACAGTTACATGGTGCAAAATGAATACACGCGTAACAATTAAAAAAAATGGAGAAAAAAAAAATTGTTAGTAACCAGACTGATTTTGAAGTATGTTTGATGAAATAAAGATGAGTGCAAAACAGCCTCTGTTAGTAAGACCTTAGTTAAAGTTGTTAGAGTTGGCTCTCTAACTAGCAGAGGTAGGACATAAATATAGGGTTAAGTATTAAGACAGTTAGTTGATTTAACATTGTATATTATTCTTGCTTGAGGATACACAAATTTTATATCTTTCTATTAATCTCTCGATTCTGAATCAATATCTATCCATTATATACTCAATTCTTTAGTTTCCAAAATTTAAGGTCATTTTTTTATGGTAATGTGAAAGGATATTTGAATAGAACTAATATGCGGTTATTACCTGTACAGGACACAGAACACAACAATGATCATTCAGCTTCCCAGAAGAACTCTCTGGGGATCAAGTTGTCCACTGCGATAACTAGAGGGCACAGCTGAAAGCTCTAACCTTCCTTTCCATTCTTCTCCGGGTTTCAAAGTGATAGGCTTTTCAATAGCAGCAGCCTCTACACAAAGCATATGCTTGTACTCATCATCACCAAAATCAGCCATGGCCTTTGCTTTCTTATCCCAAGGATTCCACACCACTGCACAGATTAAATAGTAAATGTTAATTAAAAAAATATTAGGCAGGCAGTCACTTAAATGTGAACTTAGAGGTGTCACAACTCAATTGTAATAAAGGGCATATATAATAATCAACTTGGCTCAGAGTTGTTAAGTTTGACGGTTTGTGCCCAATGAAGCTATGAATTTCATGTTTCTGATTCTTCCCGAGTTCATTACTCATTTGTACTGGCTTAAAAACTCTTGCATGACTAGATATAGCCCAAGCTCAAATGTCCCAATCAACACATCCAAATGTATTCAAGTTAAATTAGGAAAATGCAATTGCTAGCTTAAACCTTAGTCTCTCACAAAAGTCATTATCACTATATTGTTACTCGGTATACCTAACAATCTTACATCATTTAGACATAGAAATTAGAAAAGATACATATTTTAAACAATGCCAGGAAATCTGACTTTTCAGTCTGCCCCATTCCATTCTTGTTCATATACACGCATATATGAAGAACAATTTTATATTCTTAAATTATAAAATTACAAATAATGGAAGTCCCAATCAGTACTTATGAGTAGCACAAAATTTCTGTACAAGGTGAACTTAATAATACTCACCAGCATCAGGAAGGCCATCTTTACGCACAACAAATGTTCTCTTTTTTTCATGATCAATAATTGCAATCTTTGTGGGAGTGCTAAGATATATCTTGTCAACCTATCATATCAATAAAAGAATAAGCAACAGTTTATAGTCAACAGAATCTATGAAACATCAGTCTATCGGAATTGGCTACGTGATGTGGCTAGAATGAGTCAACCAATACTAGAAACCATGTACAACAGTAAACAAACAAGATTAGGTACATGTTTTTCTTTCTTTTGTTCCTTTTTGTGAAGATATGACCGGGGGGGGGGGGGGAGAAAAAAGAAAAGCTTAGGATAGGGATTGGGATGGAGAAGAAACTGTCTAGTTGTTTCTGTGAATGAAGAATAATACACTTTTACATCTCTTCATCCTTCCACATGTGCACGCACACAAAAGTTGTCAAACAGAGAGCATTGTTCAAAAAAGTCTATCACTTTCTTTGGTCCATTAAGAAAACAGTTTTTTTAAGTTTCATCTTAAGTGTTTACTTAGATTAAAGTAAAGAAATATATTTAATTTATTTCAGGAGGGATCAAGTTACTACAAGAATAACTTTAAGAGAATTACTCTTCATTCTTTAAAAAAAAGAGTTACTCTTCCTGGCCATTCATTTTCTTGGGATGTGACAGATAAGATCAATTACTCTTTAGAGCTATTAGATGTCAAGAAAATGAATGGTCAAGATGAAGAGTAACTCTCTTAAAAGTTACTCTTGGAGTAACATGATCCCTCCTCTTATTTCAGATAGTTCAATTTAGTGAAATAAATCCACATCCTACATTTAATATCAGCATCCTGCTTCCTAAAACAAAAAAGAAGGGAAAAATCAATCTTACTTCTGATTCAAACGTTAAAGCATCCCCCTGTTCAGTAAAGCGCTCCTTGTTCTGCAAGTTATCAAGATAATCCAGGGTCTCCAATCCCTCTACCCGAACTTCACTGAATTCATGCAAATAAAAAAGATGTTAATCCATGTATAATAATAATAAATCAATGTACAGGAATTAGAGTGTTTTTTTATTCATGTAGTCACCAATAAAATATGTACCGAAATTAAGACAAAAAAAAATATAGAAAAAAAGGCGGTTGAATTAGCATTCAAGTTGAAGAAAAACAGAAACATAAGTGGATTAATGCAACAGAAATATCTAATTCAACCAACCTTAAAAAGTATCAAACGGAAATATTTCACCAAACAAGTCTCATTTTGGTCATGTACATAAGCACCAAAAAGTTAACTGGATAACGTGATAGCATTTGCATACTGCAAATTTAACAGAAATATTTTACCAAATAGTGCTTTGAGATCCCTTTTGTATCATAAATGCACCTGTTGTTATAATGAAGAACTTTGGAATCCAGTAATTGAAGATAATAAATATATGGACAGCTACAATCTTGGTTACAAAATTCACAATTAATAAGATAATGTATCCATTACAAAATTAATGAAATGTTATCACTGAAGTAGACAAATAAAGATTTCAAGCACACAGATAGCAAGTTGTTAAATGTGACAACAGTGTTAGTTTATAAATAAAAACAGAAAATCATTACTAAAATACGATAAAGTGTGAAACAAACATATTTCAAGCACTAACCTTATGTCTGATACAGAGAAATATGTATGATATGCAAAGGTGAACGAAAATGGCTTCCCCTCACTGTTTGTGTTCCTGATCCGGGATGTCAGCATCAGATCTCCTCCTGGTCCCAAAGCTATCCTAAGACGGAACTCAAAACTACAAGCAAACAGAAAGGCATATTATAGCAGAAGGAAACATAATATAAACAATTAAGTATAAAATAAAGAGCTTTAAGTTAAACAAGGTAGTAAAAAAAAAATCTAGACAACATGTAGAACAATTTCTATAAATACCTGTGAGGCCAAATCTTCGTGTCTTCTTCAGTGGGCTTAAGAATCAAATCAACAAAGGCTTTGCTCAAAGTATTTGTTGGAAAAGGAGGAGGGTCATCATCAATGGTCCAGAATCGATTTCTAGCAAATCCATGCTGGTCCAGGGTACCAAGGCCTCCAAACTGAAAACAGAGAGCAAATTTTCGGGATCATGTCATCTAGAATGAGATGATAATAACAGTACTTTTGAGTTTTGAAAGGCCATTTACAAATTTGATGATATTCCAAAACAGATTGTAGAATTTTCAATTACAGGATTTTAATTTTTAATTGATTTCGTAGTTATTTAGGATTTGCAAATTGAGTCTGATCAAGAAAGCAGTAAAATCTAGAAGGAAAATGCTTTTCAAAAAATTATTATTTTGGCATTTTATTTACAGAAGTGACATTAATAATTTGAGTAGGGATTAATGTACTGCTGCAAATTTCCACCCAGCATCTACCCATCACACGTGGTTAACCACGTTTGTAAATATGGTTAATTTTTTGCCTCACAAGTAGTTAAGAATAAATGAATGTGATTGCATACAATTATCACTTATAGTTAAATATGCCTTACAAGTTGTTAATTGTGTCATGAGGTTATTGAAATGTCTAATGATGATTAACTTTGTCTCACAAGTGGTTAAGTTGTGTGTATACAATTATCAATCTCTAGGTGTGGCACTAATGGTCAAATATGTTTTACACGTGGTTAATAGTGTCAAGAGGTTATTGAAATGTCACAAGTCTCCCTCTTTATAATGGTATTAATTTAAGAACATCAGTGCTTAAGTTTTAAGAGAACTATGAGCCAGTAACACTTCACTCTCATCCCTCTTCTTCCTTCTTCACTTTTAAGTTTCTACCTCCTCTAAAATTGCATTATGGTGACAAAAACAATCATGGAAGACAAAATTACGTAAGAAGTACATACTTGTGGAAAGCATAGTGGAATCCCTCCACGAATTGCCTTTGGAGGCTTAAATATAGCCTGCATAAGGAACAAGTATAGTAAACAAGATGGATCACAACCAAAGTCACATAGACATATCAAAGATGAATATAAGGCAGGGTTCATACATTTTATATATTAAATTATAATCAGGATAGAAATTCACACGTGTACAAGCCAATCTAGAGACATTAAATCCTTCTTCACAATAAGATACGAGTTCAGTAGTAATGTTCCATAAAAACAAATCAAGATCTTGAATCACAGAAAGATCCTACAGTTATTATAAGTCAAGTTATTTCTTCAGATCACTCAATGTACAATAGAAATGCATTCAAAGGAAAATGCGACTTTGCAACATGATTCTAAATTGCAGTTGCAATCACGGTTGTTGTTACTCGGCCATCCTTGACATTGCAGAAAATGCAACTGATGCGGCCGTAATTGCGGTAAATAAAAAATAAAAACTTCATGTCACCGCAATTGCGGTCCGCAACCGCAATTTAAAATCATGCTTTGCAAGCCAATCGAGATCTATAGTACAGAATTAGTACTTTATTTTCTTCATTCTATCACAACAACACAAAATGGAAAGAAAAAAGAATACTGAACATTGAAACTAAAACGCAATGGCATAACTAACGAAATTAATGAACTAACAGCGAGAGATGAAAAACGAACACGTTCCAATATTCACACACACATACACACACCTTATTACTGAGAAAAAGCAATTCCTCGCCATGGTCGTTCTTCCAAGAAGTCACGTGGCCACCGTACAGATACACCTGAACAAGATCACAACGCAAACGTCAGAATCAGACAGAACCAGGTACAACACAATCGAATTTTCTCTTTCATTTCTTCATTTTCATGATTTATTCAATTAAAAATCATTGGACAAAGCTAGATCGAGCATCCTAAGCTAAACAACCGCAACCACAGTCCACATAACCTAAAACTCCAGATCCGAAGAAACTCTCGGAAGATCAGCACTCCGCACAAACGTAACCGTAAAATGCGAATCAGGAAGCGAGTAACAACAACTGCAAGCAAATCAAGCGAGAAAACGTGAAAGAGAGGAATAAGAAGATGTTAACCTCGGCGGAGGAACCACGCGATTCGCGGAGGAGAACCTTCTCGAGGCCATTGAAGCCCTTGCAGAGCTCGACGGAAGGAGAAGGTGAAGATGTTTTCTCCTTTTCGGTGCTCATGATGATAAAACGGCAATGATAAGAATAATAATACCTATGAGTAGTGCTTATTGCTGCTTCTTCTTCTTCTTTTTCTTTCTCTCGATTGTGGAAGTATATATATATACTAAGAGATGATGATCATAGAGTGTTTCGATTTCTCGAGTTTTGGATCGCGCGCTCTGAGTCTCAACTTCACCGCCACTTCTCTTAGGCGAAGCTACGCCGTTTGTTTTCTTTTTCTCGTACACTCCCCCGATCTCTCTCTCTCTCTGTACGTGCAACCGCACCTCTCAACTTTTTCTTTTTCTTTCTTCTTTTTTTTTTTAAGTAAAACTAAACATAAACGTTAAAACGTCCACAGAAACTAAAATTAAAACTAAAAAATGCCTTGTTTTCTTAATTTTATTACTTATATAAGTTAATATAAGTTGGAACTTACAAGTGTGCACTTGGATTAGCAATTGCAAAATTAATTTTAAAGAGAATTAACATTTTAACATTAATTTTGGTTAGAAATAATTTTAAAATAATTTGGTTTATGTTTAGATTTTTGTTATAAAAGTAAATTAGAATTAAAAGTTAATATGATTTTTTTTCTAATGCAAAATTACTTAGAATTGTTTCAACTTAAAATTAATTTTTGGCACAATCAATTTTAAATTTTTGTCTAACATGATATTAAATGTGTGAAAAATTATCTAAAAATAATATTTGACTCAAAATCAATTTTTTTAATATTAAACCAAATATATAATTAATTTATCGTATTGTTTTTTTCATAATTATACACTAGTTATATTATTTATTTATTCATATTTAAAAATACTCAATTATTCATTTAATTCTTATACTTAATTTTAAGTTTTATTTTCTATAAAAAGAAAAACGCTAGTTTGAACCCTTGCATCTACATAAAAGTTAAGTTTTGATGTCTGTCATTAATACATATAGTAATATCGTTAACAGTATACACAACACTAATTTAATTTACATGTGTTGCTAATATGATAAATGATGCATATGGAATTGACATGCCAAACACATAATGCTTATGTGGCAGAGGATGTTGATGTCATAACATGACACTACTGAAAATTAATGATCCAGTTTGTATTGTTAATATTACTTTATGAATTAGTTTATATAGGTAATATTACTTTACAAAATAATCTTTATATAAAAAAGTATAATTTTAGTCCCTATGTTACCTTTATTGATACAAAATTATTTATCTCGTTACATTTTTTTAATTACGTCAATCTAATAATGGTTAATATAAGTAGTTATATATAATGCCCTATTTCTCTATTTAACAACTTTCAAACTTTATTTCTTAATTTGTATGTTACTTGCAACTTGTCTATAAGACATGTTTATTATAACTTTTCTATTTTATCTATCTATACCTCCATTTTCACAAAAGACTGAATATCGAGAAGATGTAATTTTTTAAAGTCTTAAAATTTTACACACTTTGAAAAAAAATTCAAAAAGTATGCAAAATTTTAAATTGTATTTCAATTTCCGGAAGTATGTAAAACTATCATGCTTCTAAAATTTAATTTCTAGAATGTTGCATCTAACCATCTATATTTTTGTCCCACAAATATCACCTTGAGAGACAATCATGTTTAATATATGGGTCTCTCTTAATAGAAATTCAAATCTTGATTTGTTAAGTCCTGAGATACTAGTCTCTCATGCTAGACCCCTTAAACAATTGGTATTTAACCATGTATATAAACTGTTGGACTAAAATTCCACCAAAAAAAAAGTGAAAGGGAGTGCTTATGAAAAGGGACGGCTAAAAAGTAATGGCCATAAACAAATTTGGCTATTGCTTTTTGCATTCTCTATTTTTACTATTTGCACTCCCCTTCCCCCAGACACATTTTTTTTATCAATTTGTTAATAATAATATCCTTATACACAAGTATGGTTTAATCAGTTCAGAAATTAGATTTAATCAAAATGTGGATGACTTCTAGACATTAGAACAAAATCATACTCGTATAAAAATGCTACTGGAATAAAAATTAACAATAAAATTGGGGAAGGGTGGAAAGTGGAAGTCTTTGAAACAATAGCAAAATGAAAGGTGGAAATTACATGTTCCAACAAATATTTGGTTAAGTTCTATTCTCCGTGTTATCCAGATGTACTTTTCTTTCTCTCCGAGCTTAGTTAAATTATTTGCAGGAAATCATAGTTTAGATATTATTTGCAAAAGATTATGCATTCAAGTCTCAATTACTAGCTATATTATTGATCTAGGGGGAATTTAGCTCTAAAGTGAAATTGACAACAAAGAATCACACTTTATTTCCAAAACAAATTACGAGTTGACTGATTGTTACACTCACTGTACACACTTCATCCTCAATATCAATACAACCTAAGTAGACCGCATTTGCAAGCCAAATTGCTTTACCAAAACAAATTTTAAATTAAAAAATAAAATGAAGACTAACATGAGACCCCAAAAAATGAAAATAAAAATAAAAAAGCAAGCTCACAAACAAACTCTGCCCTATAAAAAAATTAATGCCACGCAGCTAACTCATCAAAGAAATAACGCTAAACATTCAAACCATTGCAAAGAGATGGGTAGAGGTAGAAAATCTCTAGTTTCTCTTCATGAAAAGTTTCTTGGGAGCAGATGCAGCTATGCTAAAAAAAACACTGATGCTGTCCCTTTTACTTCCACATGTTTAGTTCCTCACTGCAAAAACAGAGAAGCTCCCTTGAGCTCTAAGATACACACTACAAGAAGTAGACATAAAATTGTCAATGAAAGAATAACTAAAATTTTGTGATCAAAATTTCTTCTACCTGCAACCTAACTGCAGGGAGCTGACAGAAGGCTAAGAAAACTTTCAAGAATCAGAATAACTGAACAGCCATTTTGAGTTTGTTTTGTTTCCATTTGGGTAACTTGTAAAAGGCATCCTTGGACATCCCAAATTTCTCTTTGAACTCCGCAGATGATAGATAAGTCTGTACACATCAAAGCACAAACAAATCAAAACTAAAATGAAACAAAGCCTAATTATAAGTTGCAATTACGAAAGAAGGGGAGAATACAACAAAAAAGACAAAAAGAAGTAAAGAGATGTTATAGCTAAATTATCCATTATACCTCTCGCTTAGTCACATCAATATTTGGTACAGGATCTGTGGACATTATTTTAAGGCGTTCATATGGGTAAATCACAAGACCTTCCTCATCTTCAACTTCATCCTCTTTCACATCTTCCTGTATGGTAAGAGATTCCACTCTGGTGCTCACAGAATTCTCCTTGTCATTTTTCTCAGGGTTTGATTTGGGCATTACTGGACTCACTTCACATTGTAACAACCCAGAAAACAGAAAGCATATTTTTAAGTAAATATAATACTTAAAGCATTACTCAAAGGAGGAAAGGGAGGGAGACATTCAATTATCTCATCTATTGTTTACCTTTAAGTGAGCGAGGTATCATGGTTTCTCGTGCTGAAGGTGGTTGTTCAAAAGAAGAACTAAGTGCAGCTATGGCAGAAGATTTTGGCGCCAGTATTGCAGAATCTGTTGTCACAGATTTAGGATACAGCTTTCTAATTACTGGAGGTGGGGTTGAAAGGTTCCTAGAATTAGGGTTCTCAAAATTAGCTGCTAGAGCATTAAAGGCTGGAGACCGCCCCCTCACACGAACACGATCAGGACTGACAGACATGCTGCGAGAGGAACGCTGGGAGGATTTATCTGGCACACTACTCGACCTTCCCCCATAAGATGCTGATGTTCTCCGTTTGGGTTTCTGATAATATACCAGGTATTCAACAACCAAAGAGAAAATGAAAATAGAAACAAAACAGACGATTAAAAGATGAAGAAGATCAGAATGATCTGAGAAGCACCTCAGTTAAAGTCCGAACAAGTAATGGTCATGTAGCAATAATTAGATCTAAAACCCACTCACACTTGTATCCATCCTCTATCAACGACCAGAATCTACACTACACGTCCTCAAATTATATATAGTGTTTTATGTTTTATTTTCTCAGGCGTGTGTAGCTCAACTGTGACTGGCTGAAATCTTACATTTCAAAAATTGGATCTGATATTGATCTCAGACGTTTGATCCACAAACCACCTTTCCTCCCCAAAACACTATATATGTATACATATATAATTTAATTTATATGCATACATATAAATTATACACTCAATAAACCTGTTTTTCTTATTTTCCAAATAATCAACCCGTCAAATTTTACTTTCCAAATAACCTATGTAGTATTAGGAAAGTGTGTATACAAGTTTCTAAAAGCTATAATATAAGATTAGGCAATGATTAACTGCATAAAAGGAACAGTTTTCTAAAACCTATAATATAGTTTGATGATTCTTACCTTTTTTGTCCTTTGAAAGTGATTTTTTTAGTCCCTATAGTTTACATTTTAATTCTCTTTTAGTCCTTATAGTTTTGAAAGTGATTTTTTTAGTCCTTATAATTTGTATTTTAATTCTATTTTAGTCCCTATAGTTTGAAAGTGGTCTTTTTAGTCCCTATACTTTATATTTTAATTCCCTTTTAATTCTTACCATAACAAAATATGAGTAACATTATCAATTACAATTAACTACCAAAATATTAACAAGTAATTCGTAACTAATTTATTGTAAGATAATTTGTAATAAAAAAATAATTGATAATTTATAATTAATTTGTAGCTAATCATTTTTATATTTTTATTTGTATTAAGGACTAAAAGGTAATTAAAATACAAATTATAGGGATTAAAAATATCACTTTCAAACTATAGGGACTAAAAGAGAATTAAAATACAAACTATAAAGACTAAAAAGAACACTTTTAAAATATAGGGATTAAAAGAAAATTAAAATGTAAATTATAGGGACTAAAAAAACCACTTTCAAACTATAGGGACTAAAAAGATAAGAATCATAAAACTATAAGGACCAAATGAGTAATTTAACCATATAATTTATTTTTCTGTTTTTTTTTTCAGTGGAGCTATTAGAACATTAATGCCAGCCTTCCGTATTTAATTTATTTATACAATAGGCACTAAATATGCAAAAGTCAATCACTAATTATGTTACAACATTTTTCCACAGCCTAAATTAGTTGCAGTTATTATGGATCCTTATTATAAAATTGTATGTCATTGTACCTACAATAATTTCCATCAAAAGGGGGTTAAGAAAAATCCTTTAACTTGAAGCAGCATTTCATTCACTAATTTCTAACAAGAAAAGAATATTGAAAACTCGACTTTTGAGTTTGAATAAATATTTTTAGGCAAGAAAAGAATCATTTTATTAGTGATTGTAAGATGGGAGGGGTTAAAAATTCCTTACATCCAAAACTGGAGCACCCCCACTTTTCACAATTGTCAGCTTCCTTTGAAATGAGTTTCCCAGCATCTGCAAATTAAAAAAGGAATTGCCAATAGTCAGGATTTTAAAACGACCAGAATTCATATCACGATCTCATTACATTGAGAACTTACTGCAGCTTTTGCAGAATCCCATTTAAAGAAGCGTGTGAAGAAAGGTGGCTCACTCCCTTCCATGACAACATATATTGGAGCTACACGAGATAATTTTTCTAGAAGAAAATCATGCTCAAGAAATTTCTGTTCAATTCAAAAGAAGAAGTCAATAAATCCACAGCTGATTTTTTAGAAACAATAATATGATGTTAAAAGTCAAATCCATATGATGTAAAAGACATGGTTAAATCCATATGACGTAAAAGGCACAAGAATGCTTAAACACAAATCTTATTATTTTATGATTTTCTAATGATACAGGGTCTTTGATAAAGTGAGAGGAAACAAGAGACAGAGATTAGAGAGAAAACTGATATTATTCACTCTGAAAAGTCGGTTACAAAATTAGTAACAAAGAGGTATATATAAACCTCTGATCCTTCGAACTAAGCAAAACGGGATTAATCATAAGGAGGGAAATTCTGTTAATAGAAGCTAACAGCCTAACACCACTGGGGTGCTGTTAGCTTGCTAACAGCCCTTACAAACTGTTTTCATAGTTATGCAAGCATATACTCTAATACCCCCCCTCAAACTCAAGGAGAAGAGTTTTCAGAGGAAAAACTCTTCGCATTTAGTTTGCCCCTGAGAACTTCAAATCTTGCTGAAGAAAGAGGCTTGGTCAGCACATCTGCCCACTGATCTAGAGCTAGGATGTGTAAAACTGAAAGCTGCGCTTGGCCAGAACTTTTTCTCTAACGAAGAATCCATCAATTTACATTAGAAAAGCATGAATCCATGTCAATTCAGCAGAAGTCTGAGCCAAACTGCAATATTCAGCTTCAGTACTGGACCTGGCAATGACCTTTTGCTTGCGAGACCACCAAGATATCAAGTTTTGGCCAAGAAAGATGGCAGCCCCTGAGGTGGAATGCCTATCATCCACATCAGATGCTCATTCAGCATCACAGAATGCATAAAACGCCAAGGGTTTTGTAATAGAAGCAGGCTGAAGAAGTAACCCATGAGACAAGGTACCTTTGAGATACCTTAAGATCCTTTTAACCACTGCCCAATGAGAGACTAGAGAGAGGACTAGCCATAAATTGACAAACTTTATTGACAGCAAAACTGATTTCAGGTCTAGTGAGAGTAGCATATTGCAGAGCACCCACCACTGATCTGTAGAGAGTTGGGTCATGAAACAAATCAGCACCAAGCCTGGACAGCTTGCAATTATGGGGGAGGAAATAGAATATGCCTCAGCCATGTGAGTTTTGTGGAGTAAATCACGAATATATTTGCTTTGAGTCATTAGTATAGAGTTATTAGGAAAATACTTGATCTCTAGTTCCAAAAAATAATCCAAATGACCCAATTGCTTAAGAGAGAAGGCAGTGTTCATTTTGGTGGTCAGCTATTGAATAAGAGAGGCAGAGCTACCAGTGATGATGATATCATCCACATAGACTAAAAGATAGATAATATGCACCTGATGTCTGTAGATGAACAGAGAAGAATCACACTTGCTTCCTACAAAACCAAACTGGAGCAAAGTAGATTTCAGCCTTTCAAACCATTGCCTTGGGGCTTGTTTCAAGACAGAGAGCCTTGTTAAGCTTGCAAACTAGGGACTTATCTGCTACCTCGAAACCAGGAGGTTGTGTCATATATACTGACTCCTCAAGAAACCCATATAGCAAAGCATTGTTCACATTAAGCTGAAATAATTCCCACCCATGGGAAAGAGCAAGAGTGATAACAACACGAATTGTGACAGGCTTGACCACAGGAGAAAATGTCTCATGAAAGTCAAAACCATGGACTTGATGAAAGCCCTTAGCTACCAACCTTGCTTTGAACTTGTTGATGGAACCATCAGCATTTTCTTTTACTCAGAAAACCAACTTACACCCAATGGCTTGCTTATTAGAAGGTAGGGGAACTAAGTCCCAAGTTCTGTTTTCAGCAGAGCACCATACTCTTGCTGCATTGCAGCAAACCAATCTGAATTTTTCAGGGCCTGTTTAACATTTTTGGGTTCAGAATGAGCAAGAAATAAAGAAGGATGTAGTCTAGGATTGTGAATTCCAGACTTGGACCTTGTTTGCATAGGATGAGTGTTAACAGGGATTGAATTAGGTGCTGGAACAGACTCGCTAAGGGATATGGTGTCTGATGATTGAGGGTGGACAGAAGTAGACTCAACTGAAGGTTGATTGGAGATAGGAAGAGAGACTGTAGGAGGGTTGACTGAAATAGGAGAAAAGCCAGGAGGAATAAGAGGTGCAGAAGGAGAATGGGAGGAAGACAGTTGAGAAGATTGAGGTGTAGGAACCACAGATGGTAGAGACAGGTTAGGATTAAGGCTGAAATAGAAATCAAGATTTTGTATTGAGTTAAAAGAGGAAGGAAATATGTCAGAATAAGGAAACCTCAATACATTGAACAGAACATCTTTCGAAATGTAAATTCTGCCTAGTTGAAGACAGACATTTATAGCCTTTGCGAGAGGAGGAATACCCCAAAAGCAGACACTCTTGAGAACAAAAGTTAAGTTTGTGTGTATGGTAAGGTCTCAACAAAGGAAAGCAAGCACAACCAAAGGTTTTAAGAAACTGAATATTAGGGTCCTCGTTGAAAAGAGTAACAAAGGGAATAGCAAAGTTGAGGGAAGTAGTAAGAAGTCTATTAATTAGATAGACAGTAGTAATAAAGGCATAGTCCCAAAACTATAAGGGTAAGGATGCATGGTGTAACAAGGTAAGGCCCAAACTATATGTCTGTGTTTTCTTTCCACCACACCATCCTGATGATGAGTGTGGGGACAGATGAGTCTGTGAGAGATGCCATAGGAGGTTAGGAGAGCAGATAAGGCGGGTTTCATGACCGTAAAGCAAGGCCTCAATCTCGGCGATGGACGGAGTACGTTTCTTGCTCTCAATGACTGAGATCACCAGCACGTAATCGGACAAGAGGCCTTCAAGGAGCGCGTCAACGTATTCCTCATGGCGAACCCGAACTCCAATACCAACAAGTTCATCAACATAGCCTTTGATTTTACGCAGATATTCATCCATGGATTTACCTTCAAGCGAAACTGCGCGCATCGCAGTTGGCGCGCACAAGATTTTGTATGGAGGCTGAATTGCTCGTGAATCTTTTCCCAAACTTGATAGGAATGATTCAAACCAAGAACACGCAATAGAACGGACTTTGAGAGAGTGGATTGGAGCCAAACAAGGGGTGTTTGGTCTTGAACTTCCCATGCTTCATACTCTGGATTCACATGATCAGCGATTCGATCATCTTCCGTGAGATAGCGAGGTGGAACAACTGGATTGACGACGAAACATTGCAGTTTTTGCGATTTGATAACCGATTCAACATGTTGTTGCCAATGGAGATAGTTCGAATCATCAAGCTTCTTGGCGATGGAATTTGGAAAGGAGTGCGAGACAAAACTCTGAGAAGCGGAAACCATGGGTACGATGCAAGAATCTGGAATTTGCAAAGATGAGAGCACTATGAAAATTTGGCTCTAGATACCATCTTTGATAAAGTGAGAGGAAATAAGAGAGATTAGAGAGAAAACTGATATTATTCTGTCTGAAAAGTCGGTTACAGGATTAGTTACAAAGAGGTATATATAGACCTCTGATCCTTCGAACTAAGCAAAACAGAATTAACCATAAGGAGGGAAATTCTGTTAATAGAAGCTAACAGCCTAACACCAGTGGGGTGCTGTTAGCAAAAGTTAACAGCCCTTACAAACTGTTTTCACAGTTATACAAGCATATACTCTAATACAGGGATCTTATAGGACTTAAGTAAATATTAAAATAACTGAAAAGACATAACAAAGTCTTCAAAACAGTAGCCACTAAATTATACTGAAATTTTCATGGCTTCCAGCATAACCAGTCATACCTCACCAATTGATAGAGCCTGCATTCTACTCTTGGAGTCAACCTGCTGGCCAACCCAGACAAAGATTTCCGAGTGACAATCCAAGACAAAAATGTCTTCAGTCATCAAATCATCCTGGGAGAAGTTGTATACCTCGGTCACCTGAAAATATAGCTTCAGATTAATGAATCACAGCAGATATGAATCCAAGTAAATTAACCCTAAAGATTTTATAAATGTGCTCTTCTAGTAAGGTATTAAAATGTCATCCATAGCACATTGACCAGACTCTGTTTGCATTCTTCACCTGAAGTCAGTCTCAAAGAAATATGACAACCATAACCACTTTGCAGTGCTCAAGCATGCCCTAACACTTAATATTTGCCTTTATAGGTTACTAGTATTAGTTCTATTTTGCTGTTCAAGTGCTCATTATAAAACTAGTAAGGTAATTTTGACTTTGAATTTAATTTGCTGCAGTGTCCATAAACTTTTCAACAAATAATATATGACAGAACAGAACATCAAATGAGTAATCTGACTATATTAGCACACATTATGAATGCCATTATAAAGTGCTTGATCAGCACCTGATGATGTATTTTTCGATGAAACTCAAGTTGATGAGCTTCCTATGCAGGTATATCAGACCAGGAAAAAAGAGATTCCAGTCAAGGCCGGAAATGTATAGGAGTTATTAGAGGAAGGAGAAAATTCAAAAAGAATGGACACATGGTAGCTGACGATAGGAGACAAGGATGCTGGAATCATCGGGCAAGCTTGAATATGAGGGAAGAAGAGGTTGGGGATGAGAGGTGACCGGGAAGACAACTAAGGGACTTAGGGTGGATTACAGGCTTAGGCCTTGGGAAGGAGATAGTTCAGTGCTTCACCAATATCAGTTCTTTTTTATTCTCATACTGATACAGAAGCAGTGTTTCCAGTTTTTCATACTGATACATTATTAATATTAGTAAATATCACTTTTCTCCCTCAGATTTTGTCTACAGTATAACTGATGTTGGATTATGTGTCTTTCAAAACTGTATTTCATCCTTGTTTTGTAGTTTTTCATTGACCATCATCATCATTGTTTAGAACTGGGATTTATTACTTACATTTTTCATTAGTGTCAGGTTGATCAAACTAGCATCTATTTCAATACTAATCATGTGTCACTTGGGCTTAAATCATGTATGCAGAGACTAGAGCTTTAGATCAGTGGGTAAACTCACCTTTAAATTTCCTGCACATTGCTCAGTCAGGCATGGGAAGAAAACCATCATAAGCAAGTCAGCTCTTTGCCTTCAAAAGGGGGAGGGGGGAACAAAAACCATTTTAGCAAGCAAAATATTATCCCTTACCTTTCGAGAAGTGGCAAGAAAATAGGTGAGGATCACTTTCAGGCTCTCTAAGAATCTTTTGACTGGGATATTCTGATTTTCCTCCTAACAAATCCCAAAACTGTTCAGATTCGGAACCTTCCCTTTGTGGTTTGGATTGTAAATTTGGCTGCAGAAATTGGCAGCATAAACAATGTCTGTAAGAAGCAGATAAACAAAGATAACAATTTAAGAAGGCTAAAGGTAAATTACACTCTCCTCCCTTACAAGATGCTAAAATTACAATGTATTCCTCTCTAATTTAAAAATTATACTCTCCTTTCATAAGAGATGGAATGTGCTACAATGTAGTATATTTTAACGTAAATGAATCCTATAATGATGGTGAGAAACTATGAACAAGCCTCCTAGGGAGATATTTCCGCTATGCAACTTTTAATGTCACTGGCATCTAATTTTGAACATCCTATTATTGGTTTAGGGTGTTTAGAATACGAAATGAAATTGTAAATATTTCTACTATCAGCTTCGAAACTACACCTAAAATCTGCATTTCATCTTTTAAAGTCTTGTAGTTGAAAGAGTTCAAAAGTAATTGCCAATGATGTTGACAATCACAAAGAAATAAAAATTGTCCTTCAGAAGCTCTTCTACATCAAAATAGATTGAAGTATGATGCATATCAAGGTAGGGGAAACTAATTTAGTTATTTAATAATAATTTCTATTAAAGTTTTGAAAGTTTAGAAACTTGAATTTTGCATAAAATGTATAGACTAATATAATACTTTTTCTAATATCAGTATAATTTCTTGGCTGAAAGATAGGGACCAGGTAAATGCCACTAGTTAACATCAAACCTAAAACCTCTCTCTGACAACAGAAGCAATCCTACTGCCACTGGGCTATAGCCAAAATGGCAATATTTAATCATAAAGCATATAAAGTGTCACCTTAGTAGCTGCTTGTCTAACACAATTACACAATTTGACCAAATAACATGCTAACTTTCTGGGGTTGGTTTTAGAGGTATCACAATTTTCTCACTAAAAATCCTGCCTAGGGTAGCTTTGCTATTCTTAGCCGGTCCCAAGCCCGGATAAAAGGAGAGGGTTGTGTTAGGCTTTCGACAGCCAACGTTAAACTTTGTCGAATCTCTATGACATGGATCAATTACGTAATAATGTGAATGCTAGGTCGTTGCCCGGAAGCAACGCGCTGTATGGCTCGAGTACAGTGTCAAAAGAGCAAGGGCCGCTGCATCGCCGCCCGGATGTAGTGAAAAGTAAGCAAGGGTTCCCACATTTTCGTGAACGGGTGTGGATAAAGAAGCTAGTTCATGACAGGAGGATTCGCTTTGGTACATGGAATATAGGCACACTTACTGGAAAATCTATGGAAATAGTGGATGTTATGGTGAGGAGGAAGATCAATTTTATGTGCCTACAAGAAACTAAGTGGACAGGTGAAAAAGCGAAAGAATTAGACAACTCGGGATTTAAGCTGTGGTATACGGGAAAAATCAGATCAAGAAATGGGGTAGGGATTATCGTGGACAAGGAGTGGAAGAAGGATGTCGTGGATGTAAGAAGAGTAGGAGATCGTATCATAGTCTTAAAATTGGTAGTGGGACAGGACACCTTTAATGTTATTAGTGGGTACGCACCTCAGGTTGGGTTAGCAGAACACTTTAAGGTAAAATTTTGGGAGGATCTAGAAGGGGTACTTCAGGATATACCCCAAGGAGAGAAAGTTTTCCTAGGAGGGGATCTCAATGGACATGTAGGTAGCGTGGCTAGAGGTTTTGAGGGGGTGCATGGGGGTTTTGGCCTACGGGAGATGAATGGGGAGGGTAAATCCATCTTGGAGTTTTCGGAGGCTTTGGATCTTTCTATAGCCAATACATGGTTTAAGAAAAGAGAGGAACATCTTATCACTTACAAAAGTGGAGGGACATGTTCTTAGATAGATTTCTTCCTTATCAGGAAGTCTGATAGGAAGTATTGCTTGAACTGTAAAGTTATCCTGGGAGAGAGCTTGACTACCCAACATAGAGTTTTGGTTATGGATGTAAGAATTAGAGATAGGGCAAAGAGAAGAAGTCCTCTGGTAGCACCAAGGATCAAATGGTGGCACTTGAAGGGTGAGAAACAAAAAATCTTCCAACAAAAGATATGGGAGGGTTGGTGTGGACAATCACAAGGAAGTGCAAATGATATGTGGAACAAGATGTCCCAAGAGATTATTAAAGTGGCTAAAGAGACGTTGGGTGAATCTAGAGGTTTTGGACCTAGGGGTAAAGAATCGTGGTGGTGGAATGAAAATGTTCAGAGCAAAGTTAGAGTAAAAAAGGAGTGTTTCAAGGAGTGGTCTAGGTGTAGAAATTCTGAAACTTGGGATAAGTACAAGATAGCTAGAAATGAAACCAAAAAGGCGGTGAGTGAGGCAAGAGCCCAAGCTTTTGACGGACTATACCAAGCTCTAGGAACCAGGGACGGAGAAAGATCTATATATAGGCTTGCTAAGGGTAGAGAGAGGAAGACTAGAGATTTGGATCAAGTAAAGTGTGTTAAGAATGAAGAAGGCAAAGTCTTAGTGCATGAAAAAGATATCAAGGAAAGGTGGAAGGTGTATTTCCACAACTTATTTAATGATGGATATGGATATGACTCTAGCAGTCTAGACACAAGAGAAGAGGACCGGAACTATAAGTACTATCGTCGGATTCAGAAACAGGAAGTAAAGGAAGCGTTGAAAAGAATGAGTAATGATAAGGCGGTGGGGCCAGACAATATACCTATTGAAGTGTGGAAAACTCTTGGAGATAGAGGTCTTGAGTGGCTCACCGAACTCTTTAACGAAATTATGAGGTCAAAACGCATGCCGGAGGAATGGAGGAGAAGCACGTTAGTGCCAATCTATAAGAACAAGGGGGATATACAAAATTGTGCAAATTATAGGGGAATCAAGCTCATGAGTCATATCATGAAATTATGGGAAAGAGTGATCGAACGGAGATTAAGAAAGGAGACTCAAGTTACTGAGAATCAATTTGGTTTCATGCCGGGAAGGTCGACCATGGAAGCGATTTATTTATTACGGCGGGTGATGGAGCAATATCGCATGGCCCAACAAGACTTGCACTTGATTTTTATTGACTTGGAGAAAGCGTATGATAGAGTGCCTAGAGAGATTTTGTGGAAAGCTCTAGAGAAGAAATGGGTTAGGGTTGCATATATTCGAGCTATCCAAGATATGTATGATAGGGTATCGACTAGTGTTAGGACACAGGGTGGAGAGTTAGACGATTTTCCCATCACAATTGGTTTACATCAAGGGTCAACCCTTAGCCCCTACCTTTTTACCTTAATTCTGGATGTCCTCACGGAACAAATCCAAGAGATAGCGCCGAGATGCATACTTTTTGCAGATGACATAGTCCTCCTTGGAGAGTCGAGGGAGGAGTTGAATGAGAGGTTGGAAACTTGGAGACGAGCTCTAGAAACACATGGCTTTCGCCTAAGTAGAAGCAAATCGGAGTATATGGAATGTAAGTTCAACAAAAGAAGGAGGGTTTCTAACTCAGAGGTGAAAATAGGAGACCATATTATCCCTCAAGTCACACGGTTTAAATATCTTGGGTCTGTAATACAGGATGATGGGGAAATTGAAGGGGATGTGAATCATCGCATTCAAGCAGGATGGATGAAATGGAGAAAAGCATCAGGGGTGTTATGTGATGCAAAGGTACCGATCAAGCTAAAGGGAAAGTTTTATCGGACTGCGGTAAGACCGGCGATTTTGTACGGAACAGAATGTTGGGCGGTCAAGAGCCAACATGAGAATAAAGTAGGTGTAGCGGAGATGAGGATGTTGCGGTGGATGTGTGGTAAGACTTGACAGGATAAAATTAGAAACGAAGCTATTAGAGAGAGGGTTGGAGTAGCGCCTATTGTAGAGAAGATGGTGGAAAATAGACTTAGGTGGTTTGGGCATGTAGAGAGAAGACCGGTAGACTCTGTAATGAGGAGAGTAGACCAGATGGAGAGAAGACAAACAATTCGAGGCAGAGGAAGACCCAAAAAGACTATAAGAGAGGTTATCAAAAAGGATCTCGAAATTAATGGTTTGGATAGAAGTATGGTACTTGATAGAACATTATGGCGAAAGTTGATCCATGTAGCCGACCCCACCTAGTGGGATAAGGCGTTGTTGTTGTTGTTGTACAATTTTCTCACTAATAATATCTTATGTACATATCAGACCTTTATCAAATCCAGCATCCTCTCAACAAGTTCCTGGTTTTCTGCACTTGTAGAGTTTCCAGACCAAGTAAAGACAGCAGGCCCATTGTGAAGTATGTAACAGTAAGAGGAATTCAAGGAAGATGCAACCTGATTGACATAAGAATATGAAAAAGAAAACATCAATAACATAATCAAATTTGTACATTATGTGTTGCCCAATACAAAATGAGCAGATAGGCATATGGTACTACAAAGAGAAATCAGGGCATACTGGTTCAACTTGTATGGCTTGCATATTGTCTGGTCCAGAGCCCTGGATGCGGAATAATGCAACACCATTCTCATTGTATGTATCATCAGGAATTTCCTTTTGTGCAATGTAAGTCTTGTATCCTTCACTAATCCCACCCTAACAATTAAAGGAATGAAGAGTTAAATCGCCAGTACTTAACACGACTGTATTATTATTTTTAGTTCCCACAATATTAGGACCCCACAAACCTTAAAAACAATGAAGCTTTGAAGGATAGAATGAAATTGAATTGGTTCATTGCCTTCATATATACGAGCCTACAGTCAATTAGTCGTGCATAACATCAGTAAGGAGCAAAATGAGCACAAATAATATCTCAGCAAAGTAAAAACGACAATTTCCAGAAAAATTACCTGGGAAGCAAGAAACTTCATTGACTCAACCATTTTACTTGCCAATGAATTAGCTGAAGCTCGTTCTTCCTGTTTTTAACTAAAAGAGCTTGTAAACAATGCAGGCAATAGATTCACAATACTCCCATGCAAATTTATGGCTAGACTGAAATAAATTCTGTTATGCATTTATTTAACACTTTCTAGTCCTAAAACAGTTATTAGTGCTGTAAATAGTATAATGATATATACAAGGCTACAATTGGCTAATATATGTTAAATTAATCTACAGGATCCAATAATGTTTTAGAATTTTTTTAGTAGGTCCCTATCAAGGACCAACTCTCATAAAAGCTTAAGCTGTTTACATTTCTAAAAGTCCCTAAATTTTAAAATAATAAATGACCCCTTCATAATTTCAAAAACATTTTCAATAGGATCACTGAATCCAATCTGTTGTCAGGTCCCTACAAAAATCCAATTAAAAGAACAAATAATATGAGGACCCAATTATAGTTTTTAAACTAAAGGGACCTATTTAAGAATACCCTACACATAAAGGGACTTGCACATTAATTTAACTGCTAACTGCTAATATATTCTTCAGCTACAGCCTATATGTGAACACTTTGCCACCAGATTATTTGTTATTTTACCTCAACACTATTCTTTCCAATCCACGTTCCTATAAGACAATCTTCTTTATCCTCTCCAGGATATGTATACTGGAAGATGAAGCAATCTCCACTATAAAATTTTGATTGATCAGAAGCTTGAAGAAGAATCTTCTCCTGACCATTCACATGCCAAACCTGTGCAGTTAGAGTAAAACTATTGTCAACAATAGAAGAAATAAAACAGCGTTAGAGTTGTATCACACCATCTCACAACCTCTCCAGCCTAATAAAGAGAAGTATAAAGGATATCTTTTGAATTCTCAATGAATACTAATTATCAAATGCATACAAAGCTTTACAAAACAACAGCTAACATAAGAACTGGAATCATGCATAAAACCCCAAGGTTGGAAACTAAATTCACGTTGATGTCTAATGTCTCAACTATAACTTTGATGCAAGTTACATGTTTCCCATGGAAAGTGGAAATCCAATTGTATATTGGGAAAATTCTTTGGCACAACAAAGCAAAAGAAAAAAATGCAAAAAATATTTACATAGCCTTTTCATAATCCTAAACTCGTTTTTTACAGAAGATATTATGCCGTTACTTAGTTCAATATGAATACCATATACTCAAAGTTTAACATATCGCAAATCTATGATAGAATACAGCTCTAATGTACTAAAAGACTGGGTATTCAACTTCTCATTCTAGATTACAGATGGTAGGTGTCTCAAGGGAAAAAATTCTCTAATTAGAAGAAATCAATTACAGAAGAGATAAAACTGATAAGAAACTGATAAAAGTAAAACTAAGAAAAGTTGCATCAAGAAATATCAGTTTCAAGAGAAAATTTGTAATTAGCAGAGTACCTGCAAATGTCCTGTGCAATCAATGTGGGGTTGGGGTTCTTCCCTCACTGGATCAGCTTTCAACAAGCCCTTAACATTTACTCCTTGACGTTTTAGAAGTGCTACAAAGTACAAAATTGGAATGATATAATTACAACTGAAGATTTATTGTTATAAAAATCACTTTAGGTCACAGTAAGTTAATAACAACTGTAGAAGTATATAACACTTACCTGCTACCTTGCCACGGCCATCTTCAGATACTGTTACATCAGTTGTCTGAGGCCAAGAATCAAATTTGGACCTGAACATCACTGTTTCAAATCCTTCTATCACACGAATTATTTGGGGTTTCAGTTGATCAGTGCCACTGACTATCTCCTGTTTGTGGGTCAACAGCAATTCAACAATAATCAAAACTTATACCAAAACTAAAATTATAGCAAGATGATAAATGCTACTAATAAAGAAATGTGTGTTACATCTGCAACTCCACTTGCGCTTTTTCTTTCATCAAGGGAGGTATTTCTTCCCAACCAGACAAACACTTCAAACCCACAATCAAGAATATAGCATTTATTTGTGTCTAGTAATTCCCTTTTCAAAGAATCAGTCTCAACAGGTTCTGCCTGACCCTTTTCAACACTGCAAAATTGATAGCTTCATTAGAACTAGATTTTAATATAACAGATGAATTTCAACAATGCATTGTCAAAACTCAATAATTAATACAACATCAACAATTCTCAGTATTATCAACTAATACAATTTTAGAGTAAGAGTTGTGGATTTGCATGTCTTCACATTGAATTAAAATTATAGTTTCACTAATCACAAATGAATTAAAAACAAGGGTAAGTTCTAGTTTCACCCTTCAACTTTGGGCGGCATGTAGACTGAACCTTAAAGCAGAAAAAATACATGACCTCATAAATTTTATGCATGCACAAACCTTTCATCAAGCAAACCATTAAAAAACTATTGGAAATCAGGAAATGTCATGTGAGTTACATGCTACATCAATAAAACATGTTTTAACCTCAAACAATAACAAGAAACTGAAAACTAACCAGGTTTTTCCATTTAACTGTTTCAGATTTTCATTTAAATTTTCAAATCATTATATTACCAGAGGCTAAAACGTTTTAATAGGTATCCTCTGCAAGTCATTATATTACTCGACATCGGGGTTTTACAGTCAAAGTATCAAATCGGGGAAGTTTCATTTGGAGGAGAGGGAGGGGGTGTTTCATTTACACCTTTTCAAACTCTTAAGATGTAATCAAAATAGGACTAAAAATTAAAAGGCGTAAGACACAATCTACCTTTAAAACAATAGGGGGCAAAGGAAGATTACAAAACATGTAAACATCGATGAACTTCATCCAAATGACATTTAGCGAAACAAAATAATGGAATACACTGGTAGTGCAAACAAAAACAAAAATACTAGAGATAACACTGAAATAACATATTACCAAAGCAGCTTTGGAGGGCGAGAATCAGTAGGCTTATCATCATCGCTGGCTGTTTTTCGTGGAAGAGGAGCAAATCCCCCAAAGAAACCCCAGAATTCCCCAGTTTCAGGATCAGCCATCAACTTTCCATCCTCTGCATGGAAGTTCAGGTATAGACATTCAATTCACATTAATCAGTAATCACCTTCAAATTTTAAAACACCAAAATATATTTGTGCACTTACCAACAGCAGCTACCTCACATTTCCCTTCATGGTAGGTATCCTTAATATACTGTACAACTTCCAAAGCTTTAGCCCTTTCTTGAATAGACGAATTGGAACCATTAAATTGGAAAATTTTCGATTCGGTATCCAGAACAAAAATATCATCATGGTTGAGTGAAGCTCTGGCAAATGGAACCTATTACCAACACAAATGTTTACTCAAAAAGCATAAAACAATGTTTCTATATATGTATGCGACTGATTCAGTGTGTACATTAATGACCTACAAGACTCAAACTTCAATGGCAAAGAAATAGTCTCAAACTTGCCTCTTTGACATGTACAACATGTTTCCCTCTGCATACAAACAACCGTGTCTTATGTTTTTCAGCCTCAGGATGTTTGAAACCAGAAGAAACTCCACCTTCTTGAGGGATAATACATGGTTTGAAATAAGACAGAAACTTTTCAGTTTCATGGCCTTGTACTTCACGATACTGAACAGCACGTCCTCCAAGAGCTGCATCCAGCTCAACTGTCTTGATAGCTGCAGCACCCGCTTCATCCTATTTTCAAGTTAGTCATTAGGTAACAAGTATACAAAAATTACAACTAATGTTTAATAGAAAAGTGGGGAAACAAATTTTTAAAAAAAATCTAAAAAATATACAAGAAGAAGAAGTTCACCTGACTGGTGTCTTTACCAAGCCAGTAATGGATGTCATGGCGCAGAGCACCACTTTTTGAGGCAGTTGTCTACAAACAAAGGATCAGAAATAAGATAATATTCATACTAGCGAAAAACAGTGTTTCATATGCAATGCAGTATACACAAGCAACTTAATATAAACCTAGCCAATATAAGTTCTATTGAGGAATATGTTGAGATTTGAATCAAAGACCTCATACAATCTTTCTCAGCAAGGGGAAACAAAGCTCATGGGAAAGAGGCCAACAGTGTCTTAACTGACTCATGCTCAATATGATCAAGAGAAAATAATATATTTCATAAATACAGGCATCAAGTTTATTATTTTGAGAATACATGGTGCATCAAAACTGAAAGATGTGTAGAAGAAGCTCCATAATGAATGTTTTCCAAAGAAAAATGAAGACGGAAATTGATCCACATGCCATTACATACCAATATTGTGATTTTTGTCATGCTGGGAACAACAATTGCTTTTAAATTACAATGTCCATGCAATGCAATAATAAACAGAAATAGAAACATCCCGAAACAGAATATACCAACATGAGGCTAACACTGTATGAATAATCACTTTCAAAATATGGCTTACCTTTAAGATCACATAGGAGTCTCCAGTGAAAAATTTCCCATAAGAGGACTTTGGGACAGGAACTGGATTAAAATTCTCAATACGCCATATTTCAAGTCCACTATATATGGTTAAGGAAAATAATGCACAAGTACTGGACTACTGGGAACAGATCAAACGTTAAAGCATCAAATTAAATTAAGCATATGACGGAACCAAATGAAGCAGAAAACTTGAACAAATCTTCTAAATATGAAAATCTTATAAATAGTGAAAAGCAGAATATGTTAACAAGAAGCAGGATACGCCTTTTGTCCAGCTCCCTGGAAAGCTGGATCCAAATCTCTCATGGAAACAGCCATAATATTCTTCTATTAACTAGTTTAAATATTGCAAAAAAATACCCTGAAAGGAAACCATGAATGAAATAATGAATGAATAGAAAAGCAAGATCAAAGTGTTAATTTTCCGAAGCTGACATACAAGTGGGAGAAAAAAAATGCAATGCTTCCCCCGAACCATTTCAACAAACAAATTCTCGCACAGTGATTACTTTATTTAGACAGTAAAGGAATTTCTCAGGAGTTGGAATATATCATAGATAATGTTAGCATCATTAATTTGCAAGGGAAAGGCAATAGAAAGAAAAAAGGAAAAACAGCAACCTAGGCAAATTGTAGCTATTATATATGTTCTTTCATCTACCATTAGGAATTCCAAGTAAATAAAGAGCTTATATACCTAAATTCATGTGCACAAGAAGCAGAGAAGAACAGCAACACATTCTTAAGCACGTCACTGTCAGCAACTACATATTTGCGGTTGTTCACAAACAAGTAAGCAAATTGCACTTTGAATATGCACAAATGCCTTTTCATAGCAATTTCTTAAATTGGACAAAAGCATAACAGAAAATTGCATCTTTTGTCACCATGTCCGTTCTGCATACCTACCTAATAGAGCTAAATATTTTGGTAGCCATCAATTGACACAAGTTTAAGCTGTGTGACACGTACATGAAAAAAAAACACGCATCCTCACATTTGCTTCCAGCATAGGCTTTGCACTGCACTGTGCAAAATTTCACTAATGCGTGGAGAGTTGCCATTGGAAGGGAACCTTATTAATTCATATTCTACTATTCTAAAAGAATTGCCTAACAATATCAAATTACAAAACACACAGAGAAAGAGATGAAAGGAGCTAATATTCACCATTCAATCTTACATGCATTAAATTTTACAAAATTCAATCTTGACCATCCAATGAATGGTCAAGATTAATTCATCTGACCTCTCTCCCTACTACACATAACCACATAGGAAAACTGATCCAACGCCAAAGCTGCTTCAGAAACAAACGCATCCAAAAGATTCTTTTGAAAAGAACACCAAACATCGTAGAATCCCCCACGTAGGTGGCACTCTCCGCCGCATCCGCATGCCACGAAATGCACACACACATGACAGATTGACAGGTACCAAAACCAATTTGCCAAAACGCCACCGTATAACAGTAACAATAACACTAATACACCACAAAGAAACTAACCGTATACCTAGGTAGCTGACACGTATACACTAATAATACACACAATAATACGCCAAAGTATCACTTGAACTGATCCCGAAAACACAGCGACGCTAAAAACTCTCATACTACACTTCCCTACGATGTCGTTCCATTCCCCAAAATCTCGAACCTCAACATCTTTGGATTTTCAAAATAAACAATAATTAAAATAATAAATAAATACACACACATGTACAAATTTCGCAGCATCCGAAAAACAAGAAAAACGCAATGTTCGATTCAATTCAGGTCAATCAAGTTCAATCGCCTTTCAAACCAATCGGAAACTAGATCGAAATTCGAGCAGAGTAAAAAAAAAAACGCAATCGTCACTGAAAAATAAAACGGATTCAAGGAGCTTCATACCTGGAGAAAGAAGAAGAAGCAGAGACAGCAGCAATCGATTTTTGTCTTTATTGGAACAAAAAACCAAAACAGAATAATAAATTAAAAAGAAGCACGACTTCGAGCTGAGAAAACCGAATCGCGAAATTCAAAAAAATAAATTTAAAAAAAAAAGTGGACGAATCGGAATAAATAGGAAGCTGCAGATCCAATCAGAGGCACAAAATCGAAGGGTTTTAGGAGCAGAGGAAAAGGAAGGTGGCGGAAAGTGAGAGAAAGAAAGAAGAGGAAAGTGGGGACTGAAGAAAGAAGAAGAAGAAGAAGAATTTTAGAGAGAGAAAGAAGAATATTTAGGGGGAAAAGAAAATATGAAGTTGAAGAAAGAAAAAAAAATCAAAAAAGCGAAGAAGTGAGGTGTGTGTGCGTTTGAGAGAGAGAGAGAGAGAAAGCGAGGGAATGATGAAATGCCAGGCGTGCTTATCACTAACGGCAACAAAACCCCAACCCCACACCACACCACACACATGAACTGTAAAACTGCGTTTTTAATATTTTTCTTTTCAGGCCAGCCAAATTAAATACTAATAATATTCGTTTTTTTAATTATTTTTTTTGGGTTCATGTTTCTGACTCGTCACATAAGGATGGTGAATTATTTACTTTGTGGAGCAGTGATGATGGTGAAAAAACCAAAAAAAATTATCATTGTGATTGTTGTCTTTGTTTGATGTTTCCCACAGTCTGGTTCAGGTGCCACTTTGTCGCATTTTTCGCTCGAACTCGGTGTTTTAACTTTAAGTACTCGCGGTAAAAGGATAGATATTACTGCTGGTGAAGATTCAACTTACTTACTTTAAAAATAAGTAATTATTTCTTAGATTTTTATGTTGTACAGTTGTACTAGTATCAAGTATCAACCAAGTACTAAGATATTAATTAAATGCAAATAATTAGGTTTAGGCATTGGAGTTAAGAGACTTTTAGATTGGGTCAGTAATAGCATTAATTATGTTCTGATTGCATGAGAAGAAAAAAAGAGATAAAAAAATAAAGAAATTTCACTTTTTAGTTAGTTGAAAAAAGGAAAATTTAACTTTTATAAAATAAAAAATTTAATTCTTTATTCTTTTCTAAAATTTAGATTTTAAAATTTTTTATCCTCCTCTATTTTGTTTATTCTAAACCAAATGATAATTTATGTTATATTGTATCTTGAGCTCAATTTTAAAGACTCAATGGAGGTTATAATAATAAAAATAAAAATAAAAACTCAATCGAGGTAAGACAAATTTTACAGTTCAAAAAGTAGTTATTAAAATACTTCTAAAGTATTCGTTAATAATAAATGAGATTCCAACTTATGCCTTCACTAAATGAATTTATCTTTGTTGACTAGATTACACTCATCAAAATCATGATTTAAGAATATACTTGATTACTTCTATACGTGTTTGGCAAAATGTCAATTAAGTAATAGTTAGACATGATTTTAAGTCCCAAACTATAACTAAAGTAAGATTAAAAAACATACTTTCATGGTAAACCAAAACATTGCTAACTAATCTATACACATCCTAAATCAAGCACAGTAAAAACAACCAAAAGGTAGTGGAAGTGAAACCGTGACAAGTAACCCTTTTTACTGATCACTTAAACAGCATAAAGAAAAGATCCATTCTTCTTTCCTGCTTTTGTTTTTTTGTGGTAGGTGAATAAAATGGGAAATATGCATGCAAACAAGCTTTATTCATCAAATAAGTATTAATAATACACTAACACTATAAAATAATTTCCCATTATTATTCAATCACAGACTATAATATGATATTATTAACTTTTATAAAATTATTTTAAAAGTTATACTCAAAGTATTATGGTTGCAATTTATATTTCCAAAAATTGATCTCTCATTTGGCCACATGGGTCTTTGATAGTGAAATGCAAATTTATTTGTGGGTGAGATGACAGAAAGGGAAAAGGGTTGGTCCGAGAAAGAGAGAGTTTGAGAGTTGGATTAAGGGTTGGCAATGGGAGGAAGCTGACCAATGCATTGCAAGGATTGGACGCCAAAATGGACGAAACTTGGCAATGGTCGGTCACCGGCTAATGCTATTATTATTCATGTAAATTGCCATAAAACCTAATGTGGGTGGGCCTCCTTGCTTGCTAGTAACTTTATAGTATGGGAAAAGTATCATGCCCCTCCTCATTCACCTTTTTTTTCCCCTCTTTTCTATCTATAGGAAAAAAACAAATTAGAATATTTTTGAATTGGAAATCCTATTGGCTTTGCTTTTTCTTATTTCTTCAAATGGGTTTTTAGCCTCTTATTTAATGGTCTTGTTATTTAATGTTGAAACATGGTGGTGTACCCTACCCACAAAGATGAGAAGGCATAAACATGTCATCTGCGGAATTATTTCAGTTAGAGATTAGAAATAGACAAAACTTATACACAATTTTTTATTTGCATAACAACGTTGACACGAAACTTTAATTTTAACCGGAGAATAACACAAATAGAACCTAAGAAATATATTTAAAATTGTAATTCAATACACCCCTAAATTTTATTCATTAAAATATCATTTTATATTAATTTTTCGTATTAAAAAAATCTTCTTAACTAATACCTTTAGGATGGATAATTAAGAAATTAAAAAAAAGTAAATATTTTAATAGAAATTACGTAAGAGCACATTTTAAAATAAGAATGTATTTTTTTACATCCCAATAAAATCCTTTCTTTTTTATTTATTTAACCGTACTTAGCATTTGCCTTAAGAAAACTATTTGCATTAGTTCCTGTACAATTATTTAAAAATGAGGAATAGATTAAAATACTGTACAGTTTTATAATTAAAAAAAATAGAAAATATTTTTTTTCTAAACAGGTCCTTAGCTTAATTTGGTTTATTAGAATTTTTATAACTAATTGTAAGAGACAAATGGCTTGATGGGATAGCATCCAACCCTTCAGGCTTTAGTTTATAAAAAAATAAAAAATAAAAAAGCTCAAAAATGATCATTTGGTTCTAAACTTGCATTTACACATGGGCTCAGATTGTAACATGTTAGAAACGTACAATGCCTAAATTGAAGTTTTCAACACTGAATTTAATACTTCCATAAGTGTCAACCATGTAACTCATACATCACATGAGAAAAGAGCACCCCGATTCCGACATATTGCCAAAACACTAGGAGTGTGTCATTGTTATGTTATGTTCTGGAATTTATATCGTCTCTCTTGCTTGATTTTTTTTTATTGAATACCCTTCATTCTTTTTCTAAGCAAATTAATGGTTTATGACTATTGCAAAATTATTTAAACTTGATATTATTAATTTTAATTATTCTGAATATTATTTTCACCTAGTTTGGATTACTAGCTATTATATTATTCTTGATTTTGTAATTTCAATTCTCCCTCGCGTATCGTGGTTTTATGTATGTTTTATTTTAGTGTATGCAAAAGACGGCTGTTGGGAGAGGTAAAGTTAACTTCGAAGATTTTTAATCCCAAAAAGAATTGATCTTTTCCTTATTTGACTCAACTATACTTTCGGTACACGACAAAAAACTTACTTTTATGTGTTAATATTTTATAAAAATCTCATGAAAGGAAAGTAAATTCAATGGATTTTCATTGACATGTGAAATTTTAGATTCTAGTGAATAACTCTTAATGACAAACAAAAAATGGTTCTTTTTATTTATTTATTTATTTTTAAAAAAGGCTTAGTTGTTACCCTTTTAGATATTTTATCTCTGTGAATCTATAATTTTCTAAACTTTAGTTGAATTAAAAAGTAAAAAAAAAAATGCATGCATAAGCACTGGACTCTTTGGTTGCTATTGACAACTAAAAAAATATTTCAACAATCAATATTTAATTTAGTGATAGATTAAAAATTAAATGAAAAACATCTAAAATGGTGCACCATATGAATCCTTGCATAGGATTAAAGTAGTGATCAAAATAATCTTCAAGCAATTAATTTAGTAATAAAAAATCTTTAATAGACTAAGCTAATGATGAAATAATAAAAGTCTATAATAATAAAAAAATCTTTAAGTTGCTAATTTAATAACTAAAATTTGAAAAGTTTAATGACATATATAGCCTTTGGAGTAGGCATGACAATGAAACTTATACCCGTGTGTATCCGTCCAAATTCGTCTCAATTTTGACGGAGAATATCCGAGTTGACCGGGTACTGGTTCGGGGTTTGGGGATTATCCGAATTTTTTAATCGGGGTCGGGGTCGGGACGGGGATGTCAGTACCCGTCTCATACACACCGTACCAACCCCGATGATGAAATTATTAAAATTTTATTAATTATTTGTTAATTTTTTTTATAATTTAAGATTCTATTCTTGATGATTTTTGTAGATAAATGTTCTGCAAATACAAGTAGTTAAAAATAAATGTGTAATCATCAACTTTTTTTTTTTAATCAGATTTTCAATATAACTTTTTTATAAAAAAATTTTACAAATCTAACCCAGGGACGAGGTTATCCGATACTGGACGGGCACGGGATGTGGTAACAAATTTTAACCAATCAAATACGGGAGACAATTACGAATAGGGATATATATTGGGGAGTCAGAGTCGAAGACTAGAAAGGCAATACCATTCTCGCCCCACCCGGTTGTCATGTATACTTCGGAGAAGTAAATTGTTAATTCTCTTTATACTATAAAATAAGATCAAATAATTTGATTTCATTAATAATAAAATTATAATTTAAATTAGAAGAGAGATAACATTATTTCATTGGTAATCTGTGAAGTAAGATGACAGGCATCGGCCCACCGCCAAGCACAGTCATCGCAGCCATTGTGCAAGTTCGGTTTACTTTCATTCAAAAGTTTAAAAGAATTGGGTTTAGAAAATTTATTAGAGTCAAATCAGGCGTCAAGATCCAATGAATCTTTAAGAAAATACTTATAAATTACCTATCAATGAAGTATTTACATTGATAGTCATGAGAATTAAATTTATGTTTTTATTTTTTAAATATGAATCTTTCACTTACCAATTAGACTAATTTTTATTGGTTTTGGTTTATTCTTCTTTCGGACAATGATGTTTTGGAGGATTTTTTTTTTTTTCATAAATCAAATGCTCCATTTTCTAATTCAAGATTGACCAAAGTATTGGTTCATGATAACGTGCAACTTTAAAAGTTGCACGTATATTATGTCATCATGTTCGATTGCAGTATTGATTTGTAAGTTATAATTTTCTTAAGAGTGAAGTGCTGGCAATGCCCGCTCAAGAGAATTTTGGGTACTATATGTTATAATATGGTTATTTTTGTCTACTTTGCCCACAAGAAGAAACAATTAACGGGTTTGATTAAATTTAACAAATGAGATTTAAATTTAAAAAAGTTAAGTTCGTTGTCAGTTTTTATTAATTAAAATATAATTTTTTTATTTTTAAAAAAATATGAAATTATTTTAATGATGATTTATATGCTATATATTGTTTTTCTTTTTAAATTGTTCCTATTTTTTCAAATTTGAAATTAAACTATCCGTTATTACGAGTTTTTGGGTATTTTAGTAAAATAAGACATATTAAATAAAATAATATTTTTAAATCATATTTTAATTGATAAGTAATATTTGCCTATAAAAATTGATAAATAATATTTTCATAGTGACTAAAAATAAATATAAAATAAATATATTTTTTATTTTGGAAAAATTAAGAAAACTTAGTGTTCTTACAGACTTTTCGAGAAATATTGACCTAACTACAAACCTAACAACCCCCTTCAGTTTTAGGTGTAAAAAGATATGGATCATCCTATTTTACTCAAGTCCTATAAGTGCTATAGCTATACAATGTAAGAGTTCTTTCTTGAGGTGCTAGGCATGAACCTTGCCATGTGTTGTCTCGTCGATGAGTTGGGATATTTGGTGTAGAAAGGACGACAATGATCCAAGGTTTCCTTTTTTGGGCATATACGGGTGATTCGAGATTTCTTAATGCATCAAGATGATCTAGGGTTTCATTTTCTAATGCATTAGCATGAACTTAGGGACGGATTGAAGGGGGCAGGCAAGAGACCTACCAATTGCTAAAGTAATTGTAGTTTTTTTTTTTTGGAAAGAAAGTAATCGTAGCTTAGTTTGTTGCATATGATTTTCTGTTTTGTTGATTGGTTAGAACATAATTAGGTTGTTTTTCCTTATTCTTATGGGACATTTGTTTCACCATATCTTGTTGGAATTTTAAAAATACAGAGATGAAAATATATTTTTCATATTCATTAGATGGTAATCAAAAAGATATTTTTGGAGCTTGTTTTATTCCAAGGAAATGACATTCTCATGCTCATATTATTCTTTCGTATTGATTTGATTCCCATAAAAGAATGATGAAATCTGAATTCATATTTCTATGTGATAGGAATTTATTTATTATGTAAAAATACTATTATATCTTCCCTACTAATATCTACCACCACACTACTTTTTTACTTACCTATCAATTATAGTATTCCCGCTATCATAAATTTTATAATCCGGTTATTGTGTAAATTAGAATTTCATTTTACATCTTCTATAATTCTTCTCATCTTTTTTCCTATCCTTTATGTGAAAATTGTACAACTTGCAAAAACATCTTCAGTTGTATTTTAAGTTTGAATTTAATCTCATATATGTATGTTTGAATGATATAGTATGTTGGCGTCATATAGGATCAATTGGTATTGTCCAATTGTTAATATAAAATATAATAAGTTTTTAATATAAAAAGGATATTTTAGTAATATAGCATATATTTTTAGAAGAAAAAAATAATGTGAACTAAACATATTTATTTTAAATATTACAGGAATATAAAAAGATTTCCAATAATTAACCAAACATATAGTTTTAAAATACTAAAAAATATTATTCTCATCTAATATTCGCAAGAATATTTTTACAAATCCAACAAGATTACGTCAAACAAGCGTTCTCTTAGTTTTGTCCTAATAGTAGCTATTATATTTAGTGGCTTACCTTTCCCACTTGTATATAAATTGGTTTTCCCCTTATTCTAAAAAAAAGGAATAATATAAATTTCCCGAGAGTTATTTTCTCTCTTCTTCAAACCTCTTAATGATTGATTCTATAGTTTCTTTTAGATATATATTTGTGTTAACGTGATTATTAATTATAAAAAAATTGATATGTGATAGCATAATAATAAAGGTTGCATAATTACATGAGATTATGTTCTTTTATCTTTTCACAATCACATCAATTAAATTGAACTTATATATTTTCCGTTACAAAGGAGTGTTCCACTCTCTACTTTCATTGTGTATCTACTTTCTACTATTATTTTTGTGCATACTTTCTACTTCAGCTTTTTTTTTTGTTGTTGTTAAAAGTAATTATTTTATTGTATGATGACATGTGTGCTTGGAATCACACAAAGAAAAAAGAAAAAGAAAAAGTTCAACACCCTTTGACAGAGTTTTGGATCCGTCTTTGATAATCTAAGAGGCTACAAGTGTTTAGGCACAAAATAGCTTGAGAGTTAGTTCCGTTTCATTTGTTAAAATTTACTATAATAGACAAGATAAATATTTTTGTTTTATGTTTGATTTGAAAAAAATCATCCAACAACACAAATTAATCAAAAAATTATGAGACAATTTTTTATCTCAAGTATAACGAATTCAAAAGACACATATATTCTCACCTCTAGTTTTTCAAACATTATATGTTATCATGCCATATATTTTGAATTTATATTATCTACTAGCAGAAATTTTATTGTCATTTATTTTGAACTTACATTATCTATTAGTTACATTAATATGATTATGTCATGTATTTTGAATTTATATTATCTATTAAGTGCAATAAATTTCATCATTATATTTTGAATTTATATTATCAAATAGCTAACTTGCTTGTATATTTTTTTATATATAAAATAAAGTTTAGATAAGTTGGATAAGGGGATTCACTAAGGTCATAATAGACTTCAAAACTTAAAAAACGCTTAAAAAGATAGTTACATATATCACCTGCGAACAAGGTTCTTATGTCACCAGCAAGAATTAAAACCACATATTTTGAAATATAAGTTAATTCGTTACCAACTAAATCAACTTTTATTAATAGCTTACTTGTATATGTTTTGTATTTCAAATTCTCATTAAATAGAAGAGTAATGTAAATTATACTTAATATTAAAAATAATATTTTAATAAATTTTATATTATTTTGCTTTTACTTGTCATTGTTAATCAAACAATGCATATGATACAAAATTATCCTATAATTCAGATATTTGTTTTATATTATTCTCTTTGTTGGTGTTTTGTACGGTAGTGTATTACAAACAAAACCTAAGTCGTTGGTCTAAGAATTTGCCTATAACAAAATCCTGAAAGATACAAGTGCTTGAGCACTAAGTAGCAAGAGTCAAGAAAATTGTAGCTCGTGTTAACGTAATTTCACACAAACTAATTTTAAAAAATCAATAAATGACTTAAGGGAAATATTCAATTAGAATTCTAAAGGATTTAAAAAAATATTTATTTATTGAGTACTCCAAAATATTAGTATTTATTTATGGGAAAATTTTAAATAAAATACTTAGTAATTCATTTAAAATTGAAGACAATCATCAATATATTTTTTATATTTTTATAAATGCTAAAATTAATAGCAATCAATTTGAAATGATGGTTGATATATACTTTTCAATCTCCACCCTTTAACTCTCAAAATATAAACCAAAATTGAAACTGTTGACCAAACTTTATTCCTTATTATTTCATCTGCAAAGATCTCATCATCAACTAAACAAACACTCCTACATCCCCAAAACCCTAAAATCAATGCCCTATTTTTTTTTTCCACTAACAATAGTAGGTACATTGACAAGTATCATACATGGGATCTCCAACACTATAACATAATCCAGTAGCTCCCTTGCCCGGGTACTTATGACCACAATCAAGATCACATTGGGTATTATCACAGGCCCCAACTTCACCTGTGCCTCCTGTGCACCTTTTAGGTGTGCAATCATAGTAACACCAACAATCATTGACACCATTGATGGTCATGCACTCCCCAAACCCACCTTGGAACCTAGTGACACATCTCGAGTTGCAGTCAGCAGTGCAAGCCCCAACGTCTTCCTTGCACCTGTCACTTGCCACCATGTCCATCATAATACCTTCGGACAATCACAGCATCAAGATATAAGATGAATTGAATAATGAAAAAAAGTCATAAATTTTATTTCTTGTAGTAACAAAACTAATGTGTGCCGATAAAAGGAAAAAAAAAACCATAACAATCATGATGAAGCAATGTACATGTCACAAGTTAGATAAAATTAAGAAAAATTTCCTAAACAAACAAAAAGTAGAAATGTTTTATTGGAAAATATTATAATAATACATTCTTTGATGATTTTCAATGAACTCTATTAATAAAAAAAATTATTTCTCCATTTTTTTAATCTATTTTAGGACATCGATTAACAAGACTCAAAATTTTTAAAAAAATGTTAAACTGTAATTTTCAATGTTACATGTTAAAAAAGATGTTTAGTACATTTTTTTTATTCTTTAATTAGAGTTCTAAAGAAATTATATGATTGACAATGCCTAAAATTTAAAAAGGAATATATTATACGTGGAGTGCATGAAATAGGGGGGAAAGAGATAGAAGGAAGAAATAAATGAAAAAGAGAAAATTTGATAAATACGACAGAGATATGAAGAAAAAGGGAATATAAATGAGATGAAAAAAAAAAGTTTAACATATAAATATGATAAAAAAAATTGTATATGTTGCAGTAAAAAGAATGATATAAATATGTAGTTAGGCATTATAAAAAAAACCTATAACTAAGGGCTACCCTTAAATGAAATTAAGGCATGTATGCAAAACAAAACCTGATGTGCACAAGAGAAGGAGTGTGGCATATAATGAAAGCTTGGCCATTCTTGCTTCTGATTGCTTTGGCTACAATGTATATGATCCGTTGTCTGTGAATTTGTCGTTCTAGTTGAGAATATATATAATGATAATGGATTGTAACATCTGTGCCATGTAAATAAATAAGGATATATGACAATTAAATTAATCAATTAGTGAGATTATAGTAATTTTTTGTAATCAATAAAATAAATCAATCAAATTTTAAATTTAAACAATAATTAAAATATTACATACCGATAGCAATTATTGTAATTTGTTATTGTTTTATTTTAGTAGGATTTTACAATTTTAATTTAATCTAGTATATTATATAATTATATTATAAATGTATATTATATAAAAAAAATTATCATAGTGTTGGTAAGGAATAATTCATATTATTTGGTTATATGTTATATGATATAATATTTATAATTATATTATTATTATTATTATATGTGTAAATAAGATTTTGTCTTCATATATATTAGATGTAATCAATTAGATTTTAATTTTGTATTAAATAATATCCCCATAAGAATATCTTCTAATTAAATAAATCAATTCAATCATTAAATTGATTCTGATAATTATATATTATAGGATATTTAATTTATTATAATTATGACAACTTATTTATTATCACGATTCTTAAAAATTTACGTATATAATTCATTTACAGGTTATATATATATATATATATATATATATATATATAGTGAAAGCAAGTATCTCCTTAGTCGAAAATAAAAGTTATTAATGTGTATTTTTAAAAAATATAACTAAATTAATATTAATTATAAATTTATAATTATAATAATATATATTTTGTAAAAGATATGTATGGAGAATTTGTTGTAGTCAATATTTCTTTTTTAAAAGTGAATATTAGATATACTTGAAAAAGATACTATTAACTTTTAAAATATATTATTATCTTTTAATGTATTTAAAAAAGCTTATAACATAAATATTAGATATACTTAAAAAGGATATTAACTTTTATAATTTTGCAAAAACATTTATAACATAGAACACTGCAAATTTTTTCATTCTGTCAATTGCTTTCCTTCTTCTGGTACTATTGTTTCGCAATTGCCATACACTCATTTTTTTTCCATTGCACATTTTCTTTTTCTGGATTGATTGTAATTTCTTGTCGCACCTTTCTTTCGCAATTGTTGTACCCTTTATTTTGTGAATTTTTTCACTAACACCTAATTCTGCAATCTTTGTTGTCTCATTGCTTTGTTGTTATTTCTTCAAGTAAGTTATTAAATTTAAGACTTTCTTATTTTCTTTTCATATCACACTAGTCAAATTTTTTTTCATTCTTAAATTTTGGTTGAACTTGTTCGATATATATGTGACTGTTTATCTCTGATCTTTTTTTTAAAGAAAAAAAAGGTAAGAGTAACTTTTTCTCTAATTCTTGTGCCCATTATTTATTTTATATCCATGAATTTGCTTAATGATTAAAAAACATATTATCTTTTTACATACATTCAAAAATGTATATGGTGTTTTACTTTAGATTTGCTTTAAGTTTTTTTTTTTTTTATGGATTGTAGATAACACTATGGGAAAATCTACAAACTTTTTACCAATATACACTATCTCTCCTAAAAGATTTTCAATCTACACTACTTTTAACATTAATTTGTGAAATACACTAATTATTTTTTGTTAGAAGTTGGATTGGGCCAACCAAACTTCCCACATTTTTTAAATGTTATTTTATTAAAATTATTTTTTATATTATTTAATTTTTTAAAAATGATAACATTTTTTATTTAATAATTTATTAATAGTAATAAGATAAATAAATAAATAGAAGGCAAAGTGATTTCAAAATGTTTACGGATGTACACTACCTCTCTCCTGAAAATTCTCAATCTACACTAGTTTTGAAATTAATTTTTAAAATACACTAATTTTTTTTAGTTAAGAAATCGGGTTGGACCTACCCGACTTTCCACCTGTTTTTAATGCTATTTAATAAAAATTATTTTTTATATTATTTAATTTTCAAAAATGATAAACAACTCAATATATGTCTCAACCAAATTCAAATAAAATTAAGTCTTTTAAAACAACAAAAAAGTTCATATAGCTTTCACTACAAATTTTTGTCATCGTTCACATAACTGATTATTTCATTATCACTCGGTGGATGACTTCATAGGTAACATTGTATAGACATGTTTATGTGAGTAGTAGAACCAAAATCTACTCACTAGCGTCCTTTGGTACAAAACAAAATTAACTTTAAAATAAACAAAAATCAGAAATTTATCATTCTTTGCATACTAAATAGTGTAATTGGGACCTCTTTTTTATATATATATGTCTCATCCTACAAAAGCAACAAGTAAATTTCTTATCTTGTTCTCTTGTTTCTTCTCTAGAAAAAAAATAAAAAATAATGCAATATCTTCAACTCTCAATTGACACCCTTCAAATTTTAAATTTTATACATGCAACTTTGAGATTCAAATAATATGAGTAATTTAAAACGTAATAGTAACAACAACAGCAATTAAACAGAACAATAAACATACAATGCACAAATAATCTTTATGGTAAATTTCAAGACTCAAACAAGATATCTAGCACACCATTAATCCTCAACATTTGGATTGAACAAGATTAACTGCAAGTAGTACTCTCAATGGATTGATCAAACATTGGTAATAAGTCATGTCAAACAAATGTTATCTTTGAACACTCCATTGCTCACATGCAAAACTTATATGAAGATTACTCTAGTCAAATAATGATTGTCTTTGGAAATGTTGTTTCAATCGATTTAAGCAAAAAATACTAGACAATTTAATATAACAAATGAAAGGTCTTAAAATTACACAACTTTCACATATAATTAAGTTGTATAAAAAGACAAACTATTATTTAGATGAAAACACCTTATAATTTTCACACATTTATTATCATAAGTACAATATTATTTGACCAAATTGCATATTCAATAATTTACCTTGAGACTCAGGTTTATGGGTTTTCTCCTTACTTATATGGTATTCAACTTTTCCACTTCTACTCGATGTGGGACTTCACCTCACACTTACACTCCAACAATCTCTCCCTCAAGTGTGAGTCTCTTCCACATAGTAGTCTCCCCCTCAAGTGAAATTCATTATCATCCACGAGTATTTCATGGTAGTCATTAGAGCTCACATGCTCTAGGTATGTGGGGTAGTTGCGCCGCCGTATTTTGTGTTGGGTTTTTTGGGCTTCCTTTTTATGTGGAGTAAAGGACCAAATAAGAAGACCCATTTTGTCTCACTTATTTAAGTAGAGAGGGGTCAGATTACGAAGAGAGAAAGGAGAGGGAAAATCATTGTGATTTTCGCACACACACCCAAGAGCATTTTTCAAATTGCAGTTGTAGATTCGTTCACCGTTGGATCAAGCTGATTTTTTGGCAGTAGATTTTGCGCACGTGATACTTTGAATTATGCGGTTAGATCGTCCAATAAAGTATCTAAAGATATAAGTGTTTCGGATTCTCTACTCTATATTTTAGGGTTTCATCTTCTTGTCTCTATTGTAAGCCTCGGGGTCTATTTTGATTTGGTTATTTATAGCATGTTTCAGTGTACTTATTGGAGACTCTCTTGTATCTTTGTTGATTATAGTGAAGTTATTTCTTTGGTCTGAACGACCTATGGTTTCTACCCTTGCATCAAGGGGTTTTGCACGTTAAACAAATTGTGTCTATTATGTTTTTTCTTAATTTCTATTTTGCGTTCTATTTTTATTGGTGCTTCTAATAGATTCTTGCAAGTTTTTGGGAAATTTATTTTCGCTGCCTATTACTCTATTATAAAGTTTATTATTATGTTGACATGTTCTCCCCATCACTTCGTTTATCTAACATTGTGTATATTCTCTTTGTCATCAATTAGATTCTGCCTTGTTTCCAATTCATTGTAGAACTTCCAAAAAAGTGATGTATCCCACACAAAATAGCTTTGTAAGTACAAAGTTCAAAACCAAAATAAAACAAACTAAAAACAAGATGGACACATAATTTTGCACTACCTCGTATTTGATGTTAACTAAAAAAAATTCCTTAGAATTCCTCCTCAAAATTTCATGGGCACTTAATTATATATCTTCAAAGTGAATGTTTGACCATGAAGAACCACTTCGTAAAATTGTCTAAAAGCATTGCAGAGAGAACAAAAAAATATATCAGTGAAATGATCACATTTGTTGAGGCAGAGATGATATATATAGAGGAAGAAACAACGAGGTCGGAAATGTGTTATTGCAAACTGAAATTAATGAGACAAAATAAAAAGAAGGCTTGAAATAAGTTGTTATACTTAGAAAATATACTAGATTACTACTTAATATTCTTTTTTTTTACAATTAAGTACCTAAAAAAATTATTTTAATTTACTACTTGTCATTAGTTTCCTTTCGTTGAGTGATAACGTGAAAGACGAAGTGTTACATCTTCATGTCTTATCACTGACACTTCATCGTCACATTATCACCTTTAATAACGTGACAATGACATATCAGTGATTAGGCTTGATGATGTGACACTTTATATGTCACATCATCACTTAACACAAGAGGACTAACGACATATAGTAAATTAAAATAGAAAAAAAAAATAGGTAATTAGTTGACAAAAAATGAATTTTTTAGGTAATAATCTGAAAATGACCTATTTTTTATATATGAAAAACATATATAAACCATATATAATTCGTGTTTTGCCGTCTATGATCAATGTACCCAAACTATATGTCTTCCCTCACTCTTCATTTACTATTCTCTAGATCCAAAATATATATCTTACCATTTGATCTTGTTGGATTCTCTTTTACTTTTGTCCAGATATTAAATGTGTGTATCTTAACTCTTTAATTTCACCTTTAACACTATCTTATTAATCTAGTTCAGTTGGTTAACATGATAAATTGATAAGTAAGTTATTGTAAATTTCAAATAGTGTTTTTTTAATTCCTACCAATTAAAAAAATATCTCATTAATTTAATGCATTTATTAGTTTGAATGAGTAATTATCTTTAAAAAAATAAACAGGATAAAATTTCTTAAGTCTATATAAGAGTAAATTACATATATGTTCGTCAAATTATTTTAATTAATTTTTAATTTTTACAAGTTTACAAATTTATTTGATCAAATAAAAGTATTTGAGAAACGTTTTTTTTCTTATTGACTTATAAGATTTGCTTTTACTTAAATTTATCATTACCATTTTTATTTTTATTTTCAATAAAATAATAAAATTTATCATTTATCATTTCATCTAAAAATAAATTATTTATCTTAATAAAAATCCTCCTTGTCATTTGTTAAATAAAAAATTATTTTTTAAATTGGTTTAAATATGTTTTTCATATATGAAAAATAAGTCATTTTCATATTACTACCTTAAAATTCATTTTTTTGTCAAATAACTACCTAAAAGATTTTATATTTCAACTTACTATTTATTATTAATCCCCTTCCATCAAATAATGAAGTGAGAGCCACAGAATCACGTGGTCATCAAGCCTAATCATTGGCACATCATTACCACACATCATTAAAGGTTATAATGTGATAATGACATATAATAAATTGGAAAAAAAATATCAAATAATAACAGACTATTTTTCAGATATGAAAAACTTGATTAAACCTAAAAAAAATGATCATTAGATGATAAATAAAAAATAGAAAAATGTAGAAGAAAAAAAACAATTTTTTGGGTGATTGATTTCTTTAGAGTAAAAGACAATTTTGCACAAAAATAGCTATTAGGCAAGAAAAAATTAGTTGCAATACAACTTTCTATTTCACAATTTATAGAGAAGTAGAAAAAAAGGAATTTTATTTTTCGAAAAAAAGTATCTGAATCATTAAGTAATTCAATTAAAGTTTAACGTACCAAAATTTATTTATGGAAATAATTATCTATTACATTCAATTTGGTCCATGAAACTGCAGCTAAAATATTGCCCTAAATTACAAATTGAACTATCATAAAGGTAAGAAAATGTGTAGTAGTTACTTTAATTAAAAAAGTCAGTTAAAAAAAAAACAAATTCAAAAATTAAATGTAGATGGTAAAAGGTAATTTTTGAAAACCTCGTAGATATGAAATTTTGGTTACATTAAAATATTAAATTTGTGTTGATCTATTTATTTTAAAATAATTATATTTGTTACATTAAAATATTAAATGTACAAAATGTACATACACAAATTAGTCCTAATAATATTATTAAGACTAATTTGTGTTGACATATACTTTTCAAAATAGTATAAATATATATATATATTATAAAAGACGGTTTTATAAAAAAAAGAAAATATCATGTGGCATCACGATAGTGATTTTTTTGGATAAAAATATTTCTATATTATTTTTTATTTTTAATTCATAAATCATTAAAATATATATATAGTAATTAATTTGATTTCATTGAGTATATACTTATAATTACGGTAATTATGGTAATATGTTTCATTATAATGTCATCTTCATTATATAGTAATATGTGATGCACGGATTCTTTTAGATTATATAATTCTTATATTTATATTTATTATTTTTGTAAAAAATATATGTTTACATAAATAAATTAATTTTTAATTAAAATATTTAGTAGCAAACTAAATATTAAATATAATTACTTTAAGATTGAAAAAGATAGATAATTACATTTTTAATTGAACAGATGTTGCATTCACTAATTAATTTTTTATGGTCTCAAAGTATATTTATTTTTAAGTAATTATATTTATTACATTAAAATATTAAATGTACAATTTTTTTTTTCGTTTCATCTATTAAATGTAAAAAATGGACATACACAAATTAATACTAATATTATTAAGACTAATTTGTGTAGACATATACTTTGAAAAAAAATGGAGGTTGCATTTTCTCTTGGCAAAGAATAAGGAAGACCCATCATCACATAGGATAACACACTCATCCTTGTTGAAGGAGATATCATATTCACCATCATATAAATGATTTATGCTTAGTAGATTGTGTTTAAGACCTTCAACAAATAAAATGTTATCAATAGAGGGATAGGAGTGAATGCTTATCTTACCAGCGCTGATTATTCTGCCTTTTTTATTCCCTCTGAAAGTGACTATTCTACCATGATAGGGAGTTAGGCATTGGAACATAATGTGTTATGAGCAACCACTGTCCATGTATCATGATAGACGTCTATTTCCTACTATAAAGGATATCTATAATAGAAAAAAAATATTTTCTTAGGTATCCAATTTTTTTTGTCCTTTTGTGTTAGTCATGAAGGGACTGAGTGAACCCTTCTTAGGACGATCCCTGGACATCATGTGTCCAATTTTTCACATAAATAACATACAATTGTGTCTTCATCATGAACATATACCTTCCCAATATATCCATTTCCAGATTTGTCACAAGAACTTCTATAGTATCTCCTCCCGGTGCAAGACAGCTTCTAAACCGTTAGATTTTTTTAATTTTCAATCTACTGGCTAAGATTTATTCTTTTTTGTCTTTTCCTCTTTTTTCCGCTCTCTTTCCCATCCTACCCCTCCGCACCCACCTTTCTTTCTCTCTCTCTTCCTTCCAATGCCGTTCCTTAAATTATGGGTTTTTAATTTTTTATTCTAAATTATTTTTTAAAAAAAAATCAATCAATCAAGAATTTATCATTATTAAAAATAATCTTTGTTATTAATGTCTTCTGTTGAATTATGAAGTGTAAATAAGACAAATTAAATGTTACATACATATCGTGAAAGTTTTATTATATTTAAGTAAATAATTAGAATATTATGTTATTAAAATGTAAAAAAAAAAAAGAACTCATAAAAGTACACCCATGAGTGAGGAGATCTACCATATGAAATAACAATTCATCCTCCTCATTTATAATCTATGGTGATATTCATGGTCATTTAAGTAAACAACTTAGTACTTAACAGAAATTATTAACGACAAGAACTATTTATAGTAACAAAAAAATCTTTAGGGATCAAATTTTTTTTTAAAAAAAAGGAAACAAAATTTCAAAACTGTCATGACTAAAAACTTAAGAGTGTGTTTGGATAGGGTAATTTAATTAGGTAATGTATTTTTTATAGGGAATTAAATTCTTTTTTTATTAAAAGTAAGATATTTTAGTAAAAGAAATTCAAAATTTTAGAATTTTAAAAGGGATTTTAGTTAGTTGAAAGAATAGAATTTCAAATTCTATCTTTCAGAGAGTGAATTTCAAATTCTCGAAAGCAAGTTTCTCTTCGACTACGACGATTCAAAGCTCTAGTTTCCCAAGCAAATACCTCCCAAGTCAGAATCTCAGACTCCAGCAGTTACCGCCGTCGTGGACTGCGTCTCCGCAATCAAGAACCAATGCGGCAAGATATGCTGCCGAAGAAGAAATCTAGCGACCAGAACGCCACCATCGTAGACTACTTCGACGTGGTCGCCGGCGCCAAAGCTGGCGACATCTTCACGGCGATGCTCTTCTCCATCAAAGTCCTCGCAAACCTGTAAGAGAATAACCACCGCGATTTCCTTTTGTCGATGCGTCCCAACCTTGACAATCTCCACCAGCACCGGCGCGCCTCCTTCCTCCACCAGTGCCGCCCTCGCCTCCGGTACCGCCACTAGCACGCTCATCACGTACGCCGACTTGTCCACCATGTTCGACTCGAAGTCCGCCATCAGCTCCACCAGCACCTTCATGATCCCCGCCTTCACCGCTCTGATCTTGTTCTCCTTCACCATGCATAGCGACTAAAGCGTCGTCGACACGTCCTTCTTCGCGTAGAACCCCCACTCTCCAAGAGGCTCACCGGTCGTGGAATCGCGTCGGATCGCCTGATCGTCGCCTTGCTCTCCTCCACCTGCGAGAGTCTTAGCAGTGTGCATGTCGCGTTCTCCTTCGCTGTCGAGCTTCCCGCGCGCAAGTGCAATGCTCTTTTTCACGACGCTTCAACTTTTAATAGAGGAATCCAAACAAAGAATTTAAATTGGAACATTTGAAATTCTCATAATTTAAAATTCTTTATAATTTTAAATTGTCTCATCCAAACATACTCTAAGATTATAGATGACTGGTGTCTATGATTTTGATCTTTTTTGAGATATGGGTGAGAGCACCATAAACTTGCCCACACCATAGTAAATTAAACACTTACCTTTGTCTTTCTTCGGTGTTGACATTGATGATAGCCTTGTATTGTATTACAGGCTTTTTTGAAAGGGCAACATGAAGATTAATTTTAATTGCTTGAAATTATACAAATTAGAATACTAAAATGGTTGCAGGAGAATTCATCAATTTTTTTCATCACAATAATGTTTATTGAAATTGAAAGTCTTTAAATTTGGACTCACCAAAATTTCAACAATGGTAGTCTATGAACACCAGTCTTCAAATTTGAAGTATTTTTTAAATTTACTTTGGTGTGGACGGGTCTATGATAGTCTTGCGCATATCTCGAAAAAGACCGAAATCGTATGCACTAGTTTTCTTTCCCACAGTGGGCGATTTGCTCATGCCACCCACCATAGAAGTGGTTTTGAAACTTATATTCATGGACCAACAAAGTAGAGGTCTGTGGAGGTATGAACAGGTTTTCGAGTAAACATGGGCAATGTTCACTGAAGATTTGCAGAAGCGGGAAAGCACGATTAGGAAAATGCAGACTCATTTGTTTTTTATTTTAATCTTTTATTCCGCACATGTCATAATATTATTTGGTGTGTCTATGCATAATGTCATGGGTGTGTGCCCATCCAAGACTTTCACCAAGGACAAATAAAAATGGAGGCTGTGAAGAAAAGGGATTTTTTTTTATTTGTTTAGATGAGTGGGTCTCGGAACTCACCAGAAGTCAAAGTAGGCTTGAAGGCTCAATATATAGATGATAAAATAGGTTTTCGACATGTGGGATTGAGGTTTTTAATTATTTATTATTTGTCTCATTTTTACCCGCTAAAAAATAAGTTCCCAGGAAAATAGAATAGGACTAATCCACCAATCAATTTTTTAAAATAATATTTTATTTTGATATTTTATGCATATATTATTAAAATTTATTTCATTTATTTTTTTGTCTAAAATGAGTTAACCTATTTTATCACCTTTAACTCACATAATACTTACAAAAATACTTATAAATAGAGGTAAAAGTAGATCAAATCATCCATAAGAGTCCATATCTTGCCTAGAGATGGACCCGGATTGGGATAAGAGGGGATCAATCACAAAAAATAAAATACATTCAATTTATCATTAATTTTTATGCAAAACAATTATAATTTGATGTTCCAATACATTAAATACATTAAAGAGAAAAATATTATGCACTTATAATGTAAATTTTTTTACACGATAATCATAACTCATCATATATAATAAGTTTGTTGACTTTTAAAATAATTGTCTTTAAGTAACTCAAACGGTGTGATTTACAATTGAATGCCAATGTAAACCTATTTTACACGGCTAGTGCATTAAACCCTATGATAAATTATATTAATAATATATCAAAACACATAACAACCTATCACCACAAAAACACACATAGCATTTTTCTTATATGTCACATGAATAATCAATAATTACTAGCCAATTTTCAACAATTGTATTTTGAATGCATATTAATAAATATTAAATAAATAATTTATCTTTCATCTTACTACGAAATATAATATTATTACTAAAACATTAAATATAAAATATGAAAAAGGAAAAAAATTTCTTTCATGAGATGCAGTGTTTTGTTGTCTTGTCTTTTCAATTTTGTTGATGTCACAACTCGTTAGACTAGACGTTAAACTCTACGTTAAATTACATTAATAATATATCAAACCACATACGGATCTATCACAAAAAAAAAACACCCATAACATTTTTCTTGTATGTCACATAAATAATCACTAATTAGTAGCTAATTTTTACAATTTTATTTTCAATGCATATTAATAAATATTAAATAAATTTTTTATCTTTTATCTTATTACGAAATGTAATATTTTTACTAAAACATTAAATATAAAATATGAAAAAGAAAAAATCTTTCTTTCGTGTGGTGTGATGCTTTATTGTCTATTCAATCTTGTCGATGTCCTGACTCGTAACCACATCATGCTATTGTGCGCTTACTTAATTTGAAACTTATAACATCCTCAATTAATCCAATACTTGTTTATATGATTTGAGAATCAAGAACTCCTTCAATTGTAAAAAAATATAATTTACAATTGGATATTAACAAAGCAAAAAAATGGATTATAATAATAACTACAATTTAATGAAATATAATATTTAGATAAAATTTATTTAAAAAATTAATATTAATATATAATTTAAAATAGTTAGGAGATAAAAACTGGTTATAATAACTAAAATTTGATAAAATATGATATTGAGATAAGATTTTTTTATAAAAAATACTATTGATTTTATTATTTTACAAAATAAAGCTGAGAGATAAAATTATTTATATAACAATTTAAATTTTAGAAAAATATAATCAATTTCAAATCATCTTCTTTACTTAATAGAAAAATCAAACTTCCTTAAAATAACTAAATGATATTAATATATTAAATTAGGAAAAGAGCAGGGGAGCCTAGCCCCCTTTACTCCTTCTAACATAGGTTTACCCTTGGCTCATCCCATTCGTAAATCAAAGTAATCAATCTAGAAATGAGCTTCTCAAACAGGTATATACGGGCTTCGGGTTAAACAAGAGGGAAAATGGTTAAAAGCCAATACAATTGGGCGTGTGCGAGTGAGAGAAAATAAACCCATCGATACTCGCACCCTGTTCGAGAATAAAAACCACCTTTTACACAAAGTCATCATTTTTTAAATGTATAATAGCATCTTTAGTAGTAGATTTCAAATTGGGATCTTAGACCATTTTGTGATGGACTTCACAATGTCACATAGAATTGAAGATTTCTTAACATCTGTGTCATTTTTTCCTTTAGTGATAGATCTCATTTTGAGATCTTAAACAATTTTTTGTAGGTTCCACATAGATCCCACTTTTTAATATTTTATTTAATTATTTTTTAAATTAAATATAATTAATTAAGTAATTAATTTTAATGAAACATTGAAGAAAAAATTAATAAATATTAATAAATAGAAAAATAAGCATAAATTTAATTATTATTTATGACTAAATGTTAAAGAAATGAAAAATACATAAATTAGATAATATTTTTTTTTGAAAAACATTAATGTCAAAGAAAATTAAATTTTATTATTGTTGTGACGGTAACATTCTCAAATATGCTCCACCAAATCGGCTTGAAGTTGTTGATGAATTTCTCTTGTATGCATAGCGTGTCTTCTTTGCAAGTATGTAGCAAAATCAGGAGAAGTATCACGAGATACTTCAACATTTGAAATTTCATTTTCTACGTGATCATAATCAACATTGGCATTACCATTGAACGTATCTTGTTTGTCTTCGACAACCATGTTATGCAATGTCAACATTATATCTTAATTGTATTTATGTTCTAGGCACGCGATGTACCACATATAATTGCGAATCGAGACTTGAGCACACCAAATGCTTGTTCCACATCTTCTTGACATTTTGTAAATAATTTTCTTCTAGGACCTTGTGGCATTGGTATGATCTTCACAAATGTGGGCCAATCTGGATAAATACCATCTACAAAATAGTACACTATATTATATGGAGTTCCATTAATTGTAAATTGTACTGGAGGAGTTCGACCTTATAAAACGTCATCAAACATAAGTGATTGATTTAACACATTAATGTCATTGTTTGAACATGCAACTCCAAAAAATGCATGTCAAATACACAAGTCTTATGAAGCGACAACTTCAAGTATTATTATGGGTTTGCGATGATCACCTCTACGATATTGATCGTGCCATGCTACTGGACAATTTTTCCACTCCCAATGCATGCAATCAATAGAACCTAACATACCTAGAAACCCCATGCATATTTAATTTGTAGTAGGCAATTGATGTCATTGTTGTTGGGTCTTCTCAAGTACTTTTGTCCAAATATCTCATTGACACCCCTTACAAATTTTTGTAAGCATTGAGTTGTAGTGCATTCGCCAATTCTAATGTACTCATCCACATAATCAGCAGGTGATCTATATGCAAGTATACAAATAGATGCAGTGCACTTCTGTAATGGTGAGAGACCCATTCTACCAACAACATCAGATCTCATTTGAAAATACTCATCGTGATTAATAAGAGTGTTGACAATTCAAATGAATAATTGTTGTCGTATTTGGAACCTATGCCAGAATTGAGCCTCGATGTATATTGAATTTTCTGAAGTAGTCATTCATCAATTGTGGATGTTCATCTTAATGATTGCGATTAATGACTTTTCTACCTAACAAATTAAAAACTAGATTTCTAATTTATTCTAAATTATTTTACAAAAGGCTTAATGGTCTTTGAGTTGTGTTTCAAACATTGTAGAAATGTCCTTTATTAGAATGTCGTAATACTCATTTTTCAATTATTTCTCCCTTAAGGTTGCTAGTTTGGTGTTGACAACATTTCTTTCCGTTATTGCACGAATCAAATCAACATGATTGATGATGTTCCTACTCATTTTTCCTTGCTCTTCCTTTTTTCTACCTTTTGCCCTATTGGTCGGACAATTGGAGACGATGTGTCAGCTTCAACATCTTCGATCGATGTTTCTGGATTAGATGATGAAGAATATGCCCCAAATGCCGAAATCTTCGTCCTTTTAGAGAAATTTTTAGTAAACTGCTCTAACTATTTCAATTGATCTTTCAAAAGTCGCCAAGCATGTTCTAAACCAAAATCAGTTCCTTCGTCTTCCTTCCAAATGGCATATGCATTAAGCATGACATTATTATCCGTGCAACCACTTTTCTTCAATGATACTGCTTGCTTGTAATGACCCTTGAATTTTTGCATGCCCATATTAATTTTTTGTCATCGTGATTTCAATTGATTAACTGCTCTTTCGCAGAGTTCACCTTGAAATTTGTTATAATTTTCCATGACTTTCAACCAAAATGCTTCTTTTCCTTTACCAACATCAACAATTGGATCGATTGAGATGTTGAGTCATGAACTAATGAGGTGTGTATCTTCTTCAACTGCAAAGGCTACTCAAGGCTTCCTTTTTGTCGAAGACCCTTCTATTTCGTCAATGACGATCTCGTCTAACCAAATTTGGGTAGAAAATTGAAGAAATTGCGATCCAACGTCATCATTTGAAACCATCGTAGGATTGTTTGCTAGGATTAAAGGGAATGTTTGTGAACTTTGAGAATTAACTGTAAAAGGGGTTTGACTATTTGACATAAAATAATTTGGTGATGGTGGTGGTAAAAATAAAGGGGAAAAATGAGGACGATTTTGTGAGTTTTGGGTTGAAGGGGCATGTTATAATTTTGTAAAAAAATCATATAACTTTGTCAATCAAATTGATTTTGATCCATTTGGAAAAAAAAATTAACTGAGTTTGAATTTGGAAAAAAAGATAACTGAGATTTAATATGGAAAAAATTTAATTGAGCTTGAGTTTGAAAAAAAAAAATAACTGAGATTGAATATAAAAAAAAATTGAGCTTGAATTTGGATACTAGAGGTTCAAATAAAAAATGAGAATGCAAATTGGGTGTATAAATTTTTACTGTTTGAACCAATTTATACTATGCATAATCACTTTTCGATCATTCAATTTTTTTTTCTGGTCATTGTACTATGCAAAACGCTTAGTGTTCGCGCTTTCTTCATCCATATTTTCAAATGTCATCGTGCAACGTTCACTCCCCATTCAACCTTTCTCCCCTATTGTTCCAGTTTCTCCTTTCTTCTTCTTTTTACTTTTTCCTCCTCCCTTTCTTCTACTTCTTCATCTTCCCCCCACACTCCACTCATCTCCTTCCCCACTCAATTTTTCCCCTTCCTCTTCTTCCCTCTCCCCCTCCCCCTCCCCCTCCCGTGACGCCCAACGCCCAACGCCCACTCGTGGAATGTATGTTTTTTTCCTTCTTCCTCTACTGTTCTTGCATTTTCATTCTTGTTTTTTTTCTTCTCGTGCGTTGGTTGTTGGTTGTTCTATTTGTAATTTGTTATTTTTTTAAAACATTGTGTAGAGATCTTCAGGGTGTGTTAAATAGTCGAAGAGGATTTTTACCGCCCATAATGGTGTTAAACAAGCTTGTCTCTAGTAAAAAATATCTTTGGTTCATACCAAAGATGAATTTTAAAGATCAATTGAATTGTAATAGAAGTTCAAGGCGACTATTTAAAAAAAAATAGTTTAGACTTCATTCATAATAAATTAAAAAATTATGGTGTCTATTTATAAAAGAAAAGAAGTTTAGGAGAGTTCAATACTCTTTTCCCTTTTTATATGTTAAAATTTTCAAATATTTTAAAGCATTGTTCACAAATAAACATATATGTCATGCATGGCTAGCATCACTTGAATTTAAGTTTGAATTTAAAAATATATAGTTAAAATATCATTTCATAAGAATATCTTGTGTGCATATCAACTATTGTGTCAAATACTCGGAGGAAAAGTTTTGAATTTAAAGATATATAGTTAAAATGTCATTTCCTAAAAATATTTTGTTTTCATTTTTTTATAGTAACTAGAAACTCTTAAATTATCATTTCACAACAATTATTTAAATTACTACCTTATCTAATATGATTAATTTTTATTTCTCTCATTTTTATATTTTAAAAATATAGTCTACTAGATATATAATAAACTATATATCTATAATTTGTACCAAAAAACTCATATATCTATAATGGAAAAGGATAATTAATAATTAAACAATTTATACTAATTACAATTAATTCCAAATACAAATTAAAAAATATATATTTAAAATATTTTTAAACAATGTTACGGGTCATACATTCTAGTTTATTAGATAGAAATAGGAAAAACTAATAAAATAAGAATTAATGCATTGTTAATTTAAAAATTAAAAGTTATATTTTAAAAATATTTCTTTTACTTTCTTATAATTAATTTTTAAAATAATTGTGGTGTAAAATTCATTTAATTTCTCATGATTAATTTAAATTGTGAATTATCAATATCTACGTAAAGTTCACTTGAACTTTTTAGAGTCATTGATCATAATTTTAAGTTTATTATAACGTTGATTTTAATCAATCTAATTTAACATTAAATAACTCTCACTAATGCTCTTTATTATATAAATTATGCACATATTTAGAATATCTATTTTATAAACGTATAAATATATAAATATTATAATAATATATAATAATAATAGTTAATATTATATTTATAAAATAGTTTAATTAAATACATTAAAAGAAAAACCTAAACCTAAACCTAAATGTAATATGAGTAGTACGTAAAAAAAAAAGGTGATATGAGAAGAAACAAAACTAATTATTTTATTTTGGCTACATCCAATATTCTAGGCAATTGAAAAAACTAAACCTAGAAAGGAGAAAAGAAAAATGCAAAAACTAAACCGAGAAAGGAGAAAACGCACTCCCTCTTTTAAATTATCTCTTCCCATAAACTGAGTAACGTATCACAATTGGTGTGTAATCGCACCATTTTCTCCCACATTTTATGATCAACGCTTTTTTGTGCATATATATCTAACAATGTATATGCACATTTTACAAATTGTAAAAAAATGTTACTTCAAAATTCTTTAAGCCTACCCTCATCTGGAGCATGGAAGCCAAAGAATGATTACTTGAATGATTCTGATATTGAGAAAATAATTTTCCTATCAAACAAAGTCAATTGACTAAAAAAAGAGAGGTCCACATGGACATATTACAAATAATGTAAACGTTGTTGAGAGATGAAACTCAAGGTGTATGCAAACAAAATGTCCTAATCCTGTGCAATTCTCAATTTCTATAAGTATTTCTCTTATTATTATTATTATTATTTTTTTTTTTAATTTTGGCATCTCCTTTCAGAATTTGAATTTAGTCTCTCTCTGGAGAAAAAAAATAGATTTTGAAATTATTTTAAAATATTTTAAATTTGTCATTTTTAATTTATACGAACACATTTGAAATATATTCTTCCTATAATAATTTTCAAATTTGTCATTTTCTTTGTTTTTTGTGATTTAATTAAATAAACATGAATACAAAAAATTGTCTTAAAAATATTATTATGTGTATGTCCATTTTGTGTATATATTTAGCATTTTGATGTAATAAATATATATGCCACAAGACCGTAAAAAATTATTTTCTATATCTAACATCTGTTCAATTAAAATTAATTATCTTTCTCAATTTTAATGGAATGATATTTAATAATTTCTAAATATTTTAAATTTTTAAACCATAGAGCTATCTATAATCTTAAGTTTTTAGTTATGAGAGTTTTGAATTTTTATTCCCTAAATTATTATTTTTTTAAAATTTGATCCTTTAGAATCTTTTATTATTATAAATAGTTTTTATCGTTAATAATCTCTATTAAATACTAAGTTGTTTACTTAAATAATTCATCACAAATATCATAATAAATTATAAATAAAAAAGATGAAGTGTTATTTCACATAAATCTTTTCATGGATGATTGTTGTAATAGCATAATATTTTAATTATTTACATTATATGTATGTGATATTTAATTTGTTTCAATTATACTTTATCTTTTAACAAAAAATATTAATGACAAAGATTATTTTTAATAACAATAAATTTTTTAGGGATTAATTTTTTTTAGAAAAAAGTTTAGAATAAAAAATTCAAAACCCCACAAGGATTAAAAACCTTAATTAATCCAAATAAAATACAAATTTTTTCTGTGTTTTTATAAAGCAAAGAGAGTTGGAGAAGGAAGTGAAGTTGAGTTGCCCACTTGTGTTGGGTTCCCAATTACAAGCCGCTAACAGCGTTGGAAGGAAGAGAGAGAGAAAGAAAGGTAGGTGCGGAGGGGTAATCTGGGAATGAGAGCGGGAAAAAGAGGAAAAGATAAAAAAGAATAAATCTTAACCACTAGATTGAAAATAAAAAAATATCTAACGGTTTAGAAGCTGTCTCGCACCGTGAGAGATTTAGGCTAGTGATCCACGCTAGCTTACGTCTTATAAGATATACACTATACATACTTCCTTTCCGCGGCAAAGTGACTGACATAGCCTTTAAAGGTTTAAAGAACCTCCCTTGCCGCCGCCGCGGAACCCTAGCCTCAGCTCCCTCGCCACCACCGCGGAACTCTAGCCTCAGCTCCCTAGCCACCGTTCGCCGGAGTATCACCCCGACGCCGTCGTCGCTGGTGAGTTGTTCTTTCTCGTTACCACTTGCCCCTAAATGTTCTTCTAACTCAGAAATTATGGAACATTTTGCACACAAGTCTCACTTCGCTTTCAAAATCATCCTCTGTCTTGTTCGATTTCTCCCCAAACCTAATTTCTCGTTCAATGCCATGGTTTTGAAAATTTCAATACGAAAGTGATTTTTTTTTCTCGGTTGCTGTGTCTCTACTGTTAATTGCTTTCAGTCCCTATTTTGTTTTTCGCTGCTCAATGACTTTAACACTATGCAGAGAAATCATCCACCAAAAGGCCTAACGCTATGAAGACGCCGCAATCTGCCTCTAAATTGAAAAGGTAATACAAATTGTTTTGTTTGTTCTAATTGGAGTTAGTGCGTGTTTTGTTAGCTTATTTTGAAAAAATAATAGCTTTTTGAGTGAATGTTTTAAGAACAAGCAATTATTCCTAGAAATAATCTCTTACGATACTGCACTTATTAGGTTGATTATTAATAGGGTCACCTTGTGAAAGCTCTCTTATTTGTATATTAATGATGAAATAAACCTCTTGTTTACTTTCATTACTCTGTCAAGTAACAATGAAAATCAAATTCAAATACTCCTAGTTCACGCTGCAACTTTCTGGTTGTTACTTTATTTTGGCTTTCATTCAGGTGGGGATTTTTTTTAAATAAAAGAAATTAAATTCATGCTATGAATTCTGTTTCAGTGTGTTTGTCAACTTTGAGTTACAGTGGTTCCTGATAATGTACTCCTTTTTTTTAAATGATTATATACAATTAAATGTTTTTATCAGGCTTCTATAAATCTTTGTTTTGTTTTGTCGGGAGTTGATAAAAATAAAAAATTTGCTTTGCTCTCTGCCCCTTTTGCAGGAAAAGGGAAGAAGGTAAAGGTAAGAAAAAAAAGAAAGCAGGTAACAAGGAGGAAAAAAGGAAAATTACAGACATCCCTGAATCTCATAGCATGCTGGAGTATGACCATGATGAAGGGGAAGGTTAGATTAAACGTATTTTAAAATTACAATTTATGTGGAAGACAGGAACTTTGATGTGTGGCGATGATTTACTCTGGTTTTCATTATTTGTTTCTTTTCTGTAAGGCTTTATTGTGTGCTTATGATCAACTTCATAAAGTTTTCTTATTAGTTTTGGCTTTTTATTCTTTAATTAGATGCTGTAGTTGAATTCTATTTTACTTTATAGAAGTTTAAACAAAATCCTTTCGTCAGGCTATTGTTATATAGATTTAATTATTTGTTTCTGATTGCATGCTCTGCCACTCTCTGACTGATTATTTGTTTTTCTGCAATCTCCCCTTTTTCATTAGCATGAGATAATTATATAATTGTATCTTTTTGATGAAGTTGCTACTCTTTGTTTTCTTAGGGTTTGACCATGAGTCTCCTAGAAGCGAAGTTGTGGAAAGTTTGTGGCAAGATCCTGATGTCAATGATTCTGGATTAACAGAAGGTTCTGAAACTAAAGAAGATGTTGGGTTTCGTTCAGATGAAGAGGATATTGGAATTACTGGCCAACCAACTTCTGAAGATTCATTGCATTTGAGGTTTGTTAATATTAATTATCTTTTATTTTTTTCTTTGGGATAGAAGAAGAAATTTTATTAGAGATAAGAGAAATACTAAAACTAGGGGGAAGGATAAGATATCCTCGGAAACATAGAATTATATATAAAGAAGGGCTAAGCGGCTATTAAATGCATCTGAACTCTTTTCAATCTCTATGTACATTTTTTTGAATTTTCTTATAACTGGGTTCCAGGTTATTTTTTTTATTAACTGTGTCATTTATAATTTTGACCTCTCTTGCATGTTTTGTGATTTGTTTTTCAATGAATCTTGTTACTGGTTACTTGCCACTGCCAGAGTTGTTTTTTGTATTACTTGATCCTTATACATCAATCATATGTATTTTATCTTCTTTTTGCTTGCTTAGCGATCCTTTAATTTGACCTTGTTTTTTCCATGCAGCTCTTTTGATTTACATTTGGAACATAATTTATCCAAAGAAGAAATTGACGGCCAAAGGAATAGGAAATTTAGCTGGGAGACTCCAGCCATTGGCATGTCAAATTGCAAGTGGATAGGAACTGGAGAGAACATTTTGGAGGTATTTCATGTTATTTACATTTTTTTTATAATGATTGTCTTTCATCACTTTCTTCCCTAAAATAGATAATGCCATCTTAGGTGAGAAAAACCAATTATTAGGTATTGAGTGTGGTCAATACTGATGCCCCTTATCCATTGCTTTTATTTTTCTGAAGTAAATAGGACTAGCTGACTTTTTGTTTGCATCCCAATTTGTGAGGTTACTTTTTAAGTTGATAAATTTAGTTTGACTCAATATTATGTTGTTTACTGTCTTCTTGAAGGTATTTATTAGTTGCTCTAGCAGTTAAAAAAAAATGGTATGTTTCAACTGGAATTGGCATTTTTCCTTTGTCATTGACATCAGCCATATCTTGGTTTTGTTGTAATTTTATATTATGTAAAATGCACACATGCATACAAATTCATAATCTTACATTCGCTAATAAAAGGTATGTTCATCCTTCAATTTGCCAAAGGCCTTGAGTGTATATTACATTGTTCTCTCTTTCTCGTTTAGGATTTGGATATCAATTCTTGTCATGGTCTCAAATCAAAATTGTCCGAGCATTGGATGGATGTCTACAGGACAGCTGGAGGCAAAGATATTAGTTCACCTAAACAGAAGATATTTTTCTCCCTTTGTAAGTTGATTTCAAATCAAAATGATCAATTACATTATGAGCTTCATGCATTTACAACCATAATCATTAAAAGCCTAAATCCTCCCATTTTAGATTTTGATCCTGAATGTTTGCTTCACTATGGGTGAGTTTAAGATCCTGTTTCTTCTAATATTCTGAAAATTTTACTATTTCTTCTATTTACTATAAAAATTTATGGTCTGATAGGGGATTATGTTGGTTATAATGTTCTATAGGGAAATCACAATATTCCAAACAAAGAAGTAGTAAATGACTTTCCCCTAGATTTTTTTAATCATTTTATGGGTATTGACTTCATGTTGACTTGGTTCCAGGCAGCAGTTACCGGGATATACTTTACTGTAACAAGAGGCCTTTCTATCTCAAAGGTCTTGAAGACACAAGCATCATGGATGCATACATAATGCATTCTGTAAGTATATTTCCCTGTCATTCTATAAATAAATATGGAGTTTGTGAACGTCTTTGACTAGTGATTATTACACACAGCTCAATCATGTCTTCAGAACTAGAGACTGTGTGAAAAAAAATGATTCCAAACTGACCAAGCTTAAAGAGAATGCTGATAGTGATAAATTTCGAGATCAGGGTTTTACTCGTCCTAAGGTAAAGGAGTCTTAATTGTCTCCTTATGATGTTTTTTTTTTTAATTTTTATATATTTATAATTGCATTTCCCCCTTCAAATCTTTAATCAGTGTTCTGCAATTTATTTTTCCATGTAGTCCTTACTTCGTCATATGAAATATTAGGCTTGTAGAAAACAAGTATACATTATTTTTTTAATATATTTAATAGATTAATAGATTTGGTATTCCTTGAAATACACATTTTGTAGTGAATTTGATAATACTCTCCCTGTCTCCCTGATCTTTGTTGTATGTTTAATTGTTAAACTTAGTATTCCTTTGAAATGGACTTTAAGTTAAACATAAGCCTCTATTTAAGAAATGCAAAACATATTTTATTTATCTTTTTTCCTGTCTCATGCTGTAGGTAGTAGGTATTGATAAACTCAGTATTCCTTTGAAATGAACTTTTAAGTTAGAAGTAAGCTCCTATTTAAGAAATGCTAAGCATATTTTATGTATCTTTTTTCTGTTTCATGCTCTAGGTTTTAATTTTATTGCCATTGGCAAGTATTGTGTACCGTGTTGTGAAGAGGCTTATACAGCTTACACCTTCAGCTTTCAAGGTATGTTGATATTCTCTTTTTCTAGTTTATATTGAATGTTATGTTTCCTCTTTGTACTCATTGGGTGTACTTGTGTTATGAGCGACTTCTAAAGAAATCCTATTAATTCTTAGAAAATAAAGGTTACTCTTAAAGTGAGTTTGAGCCTAACTCAACCCCAAAAGTTAGCTTATAAGTTAGGGTTGCTCCCCACTTATATACTCTATCTTGACACTATTTCTAGCCGATGTAGGACTTGAGTTTTTCCTAATGCACCCTCTCATGCCCAACACTTTTGAGCTTGGTGCGTGGATAATATGGTGGGTGACCTGTTAAAGAATCTGGGATAGGCTCTGATACCATCTTAGAATGTGAGTTTGAGTCTAATACAACCCCAAAAACTAGTTCGTAGGGTGAGAGTTCCCCCCATGTATATACTCTATCTTGGCATTATCTCTAACCGATGTGGAACTAAGGTTTTTCCCAATTTGTTTCCTTTTATTTAAGAATATTTATGTGATACTATTATTATTGTTGTTGTAATTTTGAATAAGGCTAGCTATGGTTGCATTGGGTTGGTCCAGAAAGTGAGAAGGTGAACAAATGTTTGTATAGTGTTTTTTTTTTCTCAGCAAAAATATATATTATATAAATAGATTAGTACCAGTGGTACTTAAAATACATAAGGATAGATGTGAGTCCAGCTTTCCCAGAGTTATGACTGAGAAAGAGCTAGAGACACAGTATTATGTTACAAAAATCAAACCCCACCTACCCCCTCCTAGCTCCTAAATCCTTCCTTAAGATTAGAGGACCATTGATTGAAATGAAGAGTAAAATCCTTGTCCATTGCTTTGATCCATGACCATTGATTGAAATGTTTGTATAGTGTATATAACTCCAATTCACATTATTGATTTTAATGCATTTCATATTCCCTTGGTAGTGAAATTCTAAGAGCAACAATAGATGTTGTAGTTGAACCTTCATTTGAACTTTGTAGGCTGAAATGACTGCTGCTACACATAACTTTCAACTTAAGTTTCTGGCTGTTGACTCATTGTTGCTATTGTTACTTATTAATATGATCCATCTTATTGTATTGTATTGCATTTTCCTTGAGCAAGAATGCAAGATAAACAATTCTGTAGGTCCTTTATGATAATTGTGTTTGTTTCACAGGTCAATGTTGAACATATGGATCGTTTCTCCACTAAATTTGGAAGTGAAGAACATAAAGGTAATACAGAAAATGACGATGAATCTGAAAATGCAAAACCTCTAAAGTCTTCCAAAGCGACAGATTTTCAAATACTTTTTGGTGGTAATAATGAGGATGACTTTATGATTGGCATCAAATTTACTAGGTAATTATACTCTTATAGTGTAGCAGTTTGTTCTCCGGTGTTATTTATGGTTATTTTTTCAATTGGTGATTGGCTGATGCTGGGGATTGATGTGGCCATTGTTGGGGTTCCAAACAACAACAAAGCCTTATCCCACTAGGCAAGCTTGGCTGCATGAGGGTCACTTTATGACATTCAGCAGGTTAAAGACCAAATCTTTAGAGATATTATTTACCATGAGATCTCTCTTAACAGCTTCTTCCAATGTCGTTCTTGGTCTCTTTTTCCCCATTTGCATAGGACTAAAAACCATGCAATCTAGTTTTCTCACTAGTGCTTCCAATGAGCTTTGTATGTGTGTCCCAATTACCTTAAATGTTTTTTTGTTATCTTTTCCTCAATTGATGCTTCAATAATATCTCTTTATATACAACCGTTTTGTATCCTGTCCTTTCCTTTTGCCAAAATCAATTTGCCCACTCCCTTTTTTTTCCACATTGTGATGAACACTTTTATTGCATTTAAATCATCTTTTTATGTTTGTATATTTTCTTAAAAAAAGATGATTTTATGCAAGTTGTGAACATTTTTAAAAAATTATTTCAGACATAAAAGGAGTTACATTATTTCCTGTATTAGTACACTGCTTAGTTACATACTTACATATTTGCGATATTACTATACTATCTCAACAACCCATGGGAAGCTGCTTTTATCGAATTGTATTAATTGTAACATGCGATATGAGATGATTTTCATTTCTAATTTAAGTTTTATGCTTTGTTCTGTGCAGGAAGACAATCAAGTTGTTTAGTGATTTCCATACCTCTGACATTATTATTGCTTCAGCACTTTGCTTGGTTAATGTAAGCAGTTTTTGCCCCCATTTGTTTTGGTTTCTTTTATCCATATTTGACTCTAGAGATTTGTTTTTGCTCCCTTTCGATTAAATTTTCAGTTTTGTAATTGATCATCAAGTTTCCCTTATATTTTGGTTGGACAGTTATTTATTTATTTATTTTAATGTTTTTGAATGAAGAATTATATTAATACAGAATCCAAGTACCAAGGCATAGGGTAAGGCATCCTCTTCAAGGAAATAAGGGTGAATATGCGAGTGTATAATTCCTTTTCTCTGTAATTTCAAAGAGTAAAGGAGTTATACACTCACAGAATAAAAACCCCAAAGTAGAGAATGTCTTGAAAAAACAAGGAGAGGAGTATGTTGCATACAATGAGCACTAAATGCTGATATTCTATTATAATGTCTTTTTCCTTTAAGATTTTCTAATTACCACATCTCATGCCATTTCTTCTTTGAGCATGCTGCTCTTGAAATGAAACCATTGCCATGTTACCATCAACATTTCCTATGCCAATAAAATCAGATGCTTATGAAATTCTGCTTAATCTTTTTTATAAATGTATTACTTATATATTCTAACACCAGTTTGTTCAATATTCTAGAAAATTGAAGAGGCTGGGAGTAATAAGGAAAAAGATGTAGATTTTCTTTCCTCCATAGAGGTAAGCTTCCCTACTTGTTAATGTTAGATCATATTTAATAAATAACGAATCTATCTCAATATGTAGTTACCCTGCATGTGGGTCAAGAATATGGAGTTGACAAAGTATGCATTATTTATTCTAAACAGGTTCTGATCATTGATCATGCAGATGTAATATCAATGCAGGTCAGTAGTGATCTTTCTTTAAATTACTATAGGAAATTGATTTCCCCATTATTTTGACTACAATATGAATGTTATTCCTCATTATTGTTGAAAACTTGCCAGAATTGGTCTCATGTGCATACAGTTATTGAACACTTAAACCGCTTACCATCTAAGCAGCTTGGGACAGATGTAATGCGCATTAGACCATGGTACATTTTATAGTAACCTTTCTGTGTTGAAGTTGGTTTTTCTTGTGTTTATCGGCCCTAGATTGGTTTTAATGTTGTACAATTTTCTTTTTGGTATAACCCTGTATAGGAGAGTATACTTGCCCAGCAGTAGTGTCTTTTCTTTTTTATCTGTTAGTCTGGTTAAGCTAATCACAGTTTTCCTATTGTTAGTTTTCTGTTAGGAACTAACTCAAGGTTAGTTAACAGTTACAGTTGTGTAACTGTCTATATAAACAGCTTTGTAAACTGTTACTCATTGGGTTGATTATATCAATACAATCTCCTTTCCCTCTCTCTCTCTCTCTCTCTCTGCCCCTTTTCTCTGAATCTATTATGGTATCAGAGTAAGGTTGATCCTAGGCTAATTTTTCATGGCTTCCGCTTCATCACCAGAATTTTGAGATTTGTATGTTTGTATCTTTTTTTAGGTATCTTGATGATCATGCCAGATTTTACAGGCAAACAATAATACTGGGTCTTTATTCAAATCCAGGTAATGATCCTTCCTTCTTGTAGCCATGTCTTTTGAGAACAAATTTACATTATTGTTTTGCATTTACCTTTTTTAGAGAAAGCTAGAAGTTATTTTGAACATGTGCACTTGCATTCTTTTTCCTTTTATTCTGTTTATTAAATGGGGCATTGGTGAAATTTTGTTTTTTGAATTTGCCTTTTATGTTAGAGTGATTTGATCTATTTATATTTGCATTTGCATGTGAGATTGATATTGATTTGATCTTATTCATATTTACATTTTACATTATAATCATCATGGTAATCTGTTTTCCTATAACGTTGGTGAAATTTTGGTTTTTGAATTTGCCTTTTCTGAAAGATGGTTGGTAAACTTATGCTCCATTTCACCTTATATGAGTGTTGAGTTATACCCAAAGTTTGCTATCGAATCCATTTTTATGTGCACTATTGAAACACAACCTGGTCTATTATAACCTCTGCATTTCCATGTTGCAGATGTAAATGCTTCATTCAATCATCAGTGCCTTAATTATGAAGGGAAGGTATGTAACATATCTGGTCGGTGGTTACACTGCCTAGCTTTTTCATAGATTCAAGGTTTGTGCACTGTTGCCAACTATCAGTTATGGCAGCGCCATAGCACTATTGGTTTGTGCACTTTGGATTACTGGATTTTAGTAGAACCGCAATTTTCCATCAATGGCATTGTGCTTTTCACTATTCTTCTTTTGGCAGCTGAAACTGCCACTACACTATAGCGGAGGATGGTCATCTGAGTTCTGACAGATTGAATTTATTTATTTTTCCTTTTTTTTTTATAAATTCCAATATTCTAGGGATTTAGAAATAGGAAGCTGCATCCCAATATTTTATGGGATAGGGATTATGTACATGAAGTAGCAATACTTTAGGGCTTTGCTCCAGATGTAGTCTGCAGATGTACCTCCCCTTTTTTGTTCAAAATCAGAGTCATTGGAGAGCCTTTCTCTTCTCTCCGGCAATCCCTCTAGAGAATGTGACCCACTCCAGTACTGCCTCTGGCGAGCAACACAACACACACTTTTGCTGTTTACCCACAACATGATCTGGCACAAGGCATAGCCGATTTTTGTTTTTGTGCAATGGACTTCTATTTTCTATTGACAACTTTTAATAATGGAGGGCTTAAAGATGCATCATGACTGACATGAAAAGTTCTCACTATATTAGAATATCTTCAAATTTCCCCTGCTCTTTTAGCCTTTTTTTATGGAGGCATTGCTGATATGCCTCGTGAAATGAAACTGCAATCAAAATGTGTGCATGCATGTTTGTGTCCCCTCCCTGAAGCAATTACACCAAACAAAATAATTGTTTTTGATTTTTAAATATTTTAGTGATCAGTATTTTTATTTGACATCTGCAGGTGAAATTGATCAGTGAATATAAAGGTGTCTTACACAAAGTGGTACCCGAAATACGACAAGTAATCTTTTACAATATTGCTGGCTGCTTAATAAATAATCTGCATTTTGGTCCTATGCTATTGTGATGCAGTTAAGGTCTAAGATAATGCCTAATGTTTTAGATAGGAAGGAAACTGATTCGGTCTATATGCATTCTGAAAGTTTAATTGATGATGTTACACTTCAATTTCCTTGGATCTTATTACTAGTAGCCATTACACGGGAAACTTATTCATTGTTGTATTATTGGTTTATTACTTGATAGCTCATGAGAAAAATGAGTCAGCAATAATATTATCAACCTTACTATATATTTTATTGTTGTTATGCTATATTTTCTGCTCATAAATGCAAAAGAAATAATATTTTTCAAGATGTCTTTATTTTGTCTGTAAATAATTAGGAATGACTGATATTAATGATTCACAAATTAGCATATTCATGGACGTCCAATAATGTGAAAAGTAGGATGCTGATCATATACTCTCACTTGTTTCAAGGAATTGCGAACAATGGGTCTTGTTATCATTTTTTGTTGAATATACTAGTGTTCCATCATTATTATTTTTTCTTCATTATTGAGATCAGGCAATACATTTATGTTTTATGTTAATTTTTTATTTTTATTCAGATTTATCACGCCTTACTCTAATATTGAGCTAATACTTTATCTAATTCTTGAACCTTGTAGATTTATGAACGATTTAACGTAGACTCTATAGTAGAAGCTGATGATGCTCGATTTGATTATTTTGTTAAAAAGGTATGTATTTTGTACTTGTGATCTTGAAAATATTATGTTATGTTGAAGTGAACAATATAACCTTTAAGAGTGAAAAAAGTTGCTCGAGTAAGCCTGGATGACAAAATTTAATCTGGACATCGATGGTTACTAAAATTGTGAGGTTCGTTTTTGCAGCTGCATAATTGCAATGTTATGAAGACACACTGTCCAAGTCCTGTCTCCCTGATGATCAATGAATATATTTTTGCAGCATTTTCTTATTTAATCACTCACATTCTAATTCATTTCAACCCAAAGACATCTTTCTTCCACCATTACTTTTATGAGCAGTAGGAATGTATATAATCTGATTTTTTAAAACTCAATCTTGGGTTTTATCTTTAAATGTAAATTTATGATTTCTTGTACCCGTATTTAACTACTTATTAATTTAGCCATAGGGTAAGCATAGCATCTCCCTAACTTTTAACTCAAGTCAGCTAATTGTTTTTAACTCATGGCATTGAGTTAATACTGCAGTTTAAAAATAAGTCATGTAATAAAAAATGATATAAAAAAAGTTGGTTTTACTTTTAATTGCAATTGTCCATGATATTATTGGCATTAGAGGACTATTGCTTTTTATCTTTGGTCTTTAACCCAGTCGAATGGCGTCGTGTGATACTTTTATATGCATTCAAAATAAGAAGCTACCTTGATGGAAATCCTTAACAGTAGCGATTAATGAACAATTATGTTTTTAATTGGATCATAAAATGTTTTCACGCAGTTGCTTTTAAGGACGTAGCAGGTGACATTTTAGAGAGAAATTTGTTATTCACCGATAATATTTGCCCTGCTTGTCAAATGTCCTTATTATTTGTGTTTAATAATGGTTCATCCGTGTCAATTGCTAAAGCTAATCTTGATGAAAGTTTTGTCTATTTATGCATGTCGTTTTGCTGACTTATTAGAAATTGTGAACAAAATTTTTTTGTTGAGTTTCTTTAAACAAGTGCCTTAGGACCAGTCCAAACAGTATTAACATATATGTGCCTGTTATTTGTTATTACAAAATTTTGACAATTGGGCCTTTTAAATAATGTCAATCATTCTTGTCTTGCAGGTTTTTCCCAGAATAAAAGATTTAGATCAGGTTACTTTTTAAAAAAATTCCATATTATTTTTAGCTTTTATGCATTTGATAATTTCAATTCATTCACTAAATTTTTTGATTTTCTTTGATGTAGGGAGGGACCATGTTGTTTACCAATTCTTACTTTGAATTTATTCGAATCCGAAATTTTTTGAAGTCACAAAATGCCTCCTTTTGTCTGCTTGGGGAGTAAGGATCCATTTCCATTATCATGCCATTATTGTTCTTTATTTTATAGTTGAATGTAATTATTTGATAGTAGCGATTTTTTCTAAATTTATATAAGGTAGTTCTTATGCTGCATTTTGATTTATGAGTGGTCTTTTTTGTTAATTTAGGTATACAACCCAAAGTGATATTTCTCGTGCGCGTCTTTGGTTCTATGAAGGAAAAAGAAAAATTATGGTTTACACAGAGAGATCTCACTTTTACCACAGATATAAGGTTGTATAGATTGAAATAAATTATTTTTCTCTCTCTTTCATTCTTCCTTGTCATTTTTTTCCTTTGGTATTTAATAGCTTGTATGTTTTGTGAAAAAATAAAAATGAATAGATCTGCTTCTGGTTATTTGTCAAGTTAATGAGGTGTAGTAACTTAGATGCTGAAGGGTTAAATATATAATTTAGTTCTGAAAGTGACAATTTGTGTTGTTGTCCCCGGAAATTTTGTCTATAGAAATTAGTCTAGAGAGGTGCAATTGTATACAAATTGACAACTTGATAGGATAAACTTGTTAGCAAGTTAATAACTTTTAGCCATAGGGACCAGTTCTCTTGTAGACATGTGCTTTCAGGGATGAAAGCAACTTATCTCTCAGGAGCCATTTTACATTTTTAATGAACTGTTGAAATTGATTTTTTAGAATGAAAATCATATTACTCAAAATAAACAATTTAAATCAGTTAGGACCATGTATACTATAGACTGAAGTGTTCATGATCGAGTACTGACTTACAGAAAATTGTGCAGGCATAGTTTATGTTTGATAACTGAAGTTATGACTGATATGAGGTGTTATTATCCTCTGTTTTCTTGATGACAGATTCGTGGGGTTCAGAATTTAATCATTTATTCACTCCCAGAGAGGAAAGAATTTTACCCTGAGGTAAGTAGGCTTGTAAAGTCTAATATTTTTTTACTTTCACTCATAAAGAATACAATCTTAATTATAAAACTGATGAAGTGGCCTCCCATGGCTACAAAGATGTTAAATGAAAGAAAATAAGAAAATGATCTATTCAAAAGAACAATATAGTCCTATTGCATGGCCAACCTTTGAAAACTAAAAAAATCCAATATGCAAAACCACATAAGGAAGCTAAGGAAACAAGCCTGTCTCGTAAAAGGTGGAGAAGGGTACTTTTATGGCTAAAAGTTTTAGAATTATGCTCCAGCATAATCAACAGACACCAAAAAAGCACAACCAAAAAATGCCTCATTTGGTTATTGTTATTTCTTAACTGTTTTCTATAAGATATGCACTTCATCAAATTTTTTGTTTATGATTTCTTTTAAATTTGCATCAAATGTTATTCTTATGTCCTTGTGAGTGACACTGAAAACATAATGTAGATTAGTCTTTTTCTTCCTTCATTGCCATCCTTTTCCTGTTGCAGATTGTGAATATGCTTGATGGGTCGGACAATATGACATGCACTGTCCTTTTTTCCTACCTTGACAAGCTTCGGGTAATACTTTATTCTCTTTGATGTCCCTTTATATTGTGTTACTTGCTGGAATGTTTTTTGTGTGGGTTTATATTTGTACTTGCTTGAAAAAATGATTGGTAAAGATTGGGATTTAATGGCTTGGTATATTATTGCTTCCTAATTTCTTACCGCTAGATAATAGATGGGCTTTTTCACCAGCACAGCTCAACTGACTTTGCTTGTGTAGAGCTATCTGTTTTTTTCTTAAAAACTTTCGTTGACAAACTGCAGATTTTTTCTTTAACTAATACCAACTGCTTAGACCATCTGGATATTTTCTCATACATAACATCTATGGATTTAATTAATGGCATGGTAGGGCTTATGGAGTTTATAAGGTGCACACCTTTGGAAAAGGGAAAGGGAATTGATATTATGGCAATGTATTTAGTTTTTTTAAAATGATGGTGCTCTTAATTGAATGAGAATTTATTGGTCTTCTTTCTCTGTGATTGACTAATTCCTGGTGCAAATTAAAATTGTCACGAGTGTAGTGTTATTCTGGGAATGTGGGAGCTGTATATTTTGATTTGGTAGTGACATTTCGTGTATTTTGGTTTTCTGCTGGACTGTAGTCTTTTGCACTATTTGTTTATAATATTTACTACTACTCCTGTAATCTTGTTTTCATATTTCTCATCATAATTTTTAATTGCATTATACTCCTATCTTTTTTGGATTACATTTCAGCTGGAAAGAATTGTTGGAACTACTCCAGCCAAAAGGATGGTGGCTGCGGAGAAAGGTGTTTTTGTTTTCTGCCATTAGAATTCTGCCTAGGCAACCGTGTGAATTACCATGGTCACCATGGTAGTGGCATCATTGATTATTATATGTGACCATGGATGCCAAGAGGCTCCCGAAAACGATCTTGATGATACAATGAGTGGAAAATAGTGTCGAGGATGCTTGAAGGGACACTGACTGTCTAGAAAAAAAATCATGGAGGAAAACTCTTTGGGTTGGTTTTGTTTTTCTATTAGGCCCCCCATCACAAGTGAATTCAGTTTAGTTCAATGATAGAACTGTAAATGTAATAGGGGTTATTTTTTATGATAGCAAGCATTCTAGAAGTAGTACGAGGGGTTATAATTCTGATAATAGTATTATTTTTTTGGTCAGCTATATTGAATGATGTCAAATTGGATAGTCATGTTTGAAGCAGTTTGTACCCTAGAACGGGGGCATTAAAATGCTTTATCCTTTTCAATGAAAAGTCTAGAAGATCTTCTATATGCAACAAATGCAACAAGAATCAATTCAAGAATTTCAGAAGTAAAATAAGATTGAGTTGAGTGAAAAGAGAGGACTAAGAATTTTTATATCGGCCTGATGACCACCACTCTGATCTACATTCAGTCCTCAACTAATCCAACAAGGATTTCTCACTAAAATCACTGTACACAGGCACAGGTCAATACATGACATGACCATACCAATATCTACAAATCTATAGCAAGATCTTCAGCCGACACATGTAGAACCACTATCTACCTACTAATTGAGAAACCCTATCTCAATACGCAAACAAATTGGTTAAAGAATGATATCATTTGATGTGATTAATTCAAATCATAATACTTCTATCCTTTAAAAACTTAAAAGCATTACCATGGCTTCTCTTGAATGGGTTTTTTTTTTCCTCAATGGAAGTTATTCTCTTAATTTGGTGCTTCTTTTCCTCTCTTTTAGTTTCTCATAGGTCTCCTCCTTTGAAGATATCGAGACATGTCGGACACTAACAGTGGATATTTGAATTTTGGACCATGGCGTTATAGGAGACTAGCCACTTTTGTTAGATGCAATCTCCATTGGTTTCTTCTCCTCTCTTTCAAAAGATATAAAAGTGACCTTTTATATACTTGAAGGGATGAGATAGATAAAAAGTTTGTTTTTCCTTTTTTTTAAAACCAATTGATTATTTTAATCAATAATCGATTAATGTTTTATTAGTAACGCTTGGGTTGAAATTTAGATCAATATAATTGATTATGCTTACCTTGTAATTGATTTAGTGCAAACCTCTATTTTTGTTAAACATTTTAAAGACCTAGTAATCAATTATATTAAGGGTAAATTTGACTGATAAAGGAAGGGTAAATTTAATAATTTATTATTGTCGAGACTGTATTCTTGAAAAACTAAGTAGAAGTCGAATAATCGATTAAAATAGTTCATAATTGATTGTTGTTAAAAATGACCCTTTTCTAGAAACTAAAGTTAGAGCACAATAATCAATTGAATCTTTGCGTAGTTGATTACGGTGCATCCAACATACATTATTTTAAGTATACTATCATACTTCTAACAATTTAAAGACAACTAAGAATTTTTTTCAAACCACCATCATACCAACAATATTTTATGTTAATCCTACTAAATAAGGAAATCCAAATGATTTAATAAACTTTACATATATTTTACTCGATAAGAGAATGTTGCAAATAAAATAAATATATTTCTTGTATTCATGTAATTTGAATTAATCATTGATTAATAAATGTATTGTTTGAGTTATCCACTTATACAATTGGTTCACGTGAGTTTAATGATTGATTTTTAATGAATAAAAAAACATAATCAATACTATTCATAGTGTGGAATCTAATATACTAAAATGGATGCATGCAAGAGACACATATTCTCATTGACCTTCTGACTCTACCATGTCAAAATGTGTTTGGAAAATTATTTTCAACAAAATGCCAATTTATTCTTAGAATTCCTTTTACTTTCAATGCACTAACACAAAATCTTCTTTTGAACATGGTACAAATGAATTTCCAAACAAGAAATGCTACGATACTCTGAACACTTTTTTATCTAATACTACAATTGACTAAAATTTATTAAAAACCATCCATTTTGATGAATCTCATTTCAATTAGGAGTCATTAAATGAGAAGTGAATCTCACCAAAATTGATGATTTTCAATAAATTTCAACCATTCATAAAAAAAGTATTAAAGTGTCAAAGAAAATGCTACTAACATTTCTCTTTCTCTTTCTGGACACACTTAGTCTTTGCTCATACTTTTACTCACAAAAATAAATCAAAATTATCACTTCCCATATTTCTTCCAAAGCAATATGGGAAGTGTAGGAAGCAATTCCAGAAATGCAGGGAAAAAAAACACCCTGCAAATTACTGCACTTCCTTGTCCGAAAACAAGTGTTTTTTTGTTTTACTTCTGCTTTATTTAAAATACAAATGCCATTCAGTTTCACTCTTCTATAAAACTAATCGAACCAAAACCAACCTTTCCTGTGGTCCGCTAAACTTGTAATGCAATACCAATATCTGCTATCAGATAAGTATATCCCACAATTAGAGTTATAACCAACATTCAATGTAATCATTCCCAATTAAAACATGCATGACAAGGACCAGGTTCTAAGTTGCCAAGGACTAGTTGAGTTTAAGAATTCTTGAATACTTGTATCTCCAAGAAAACCACACACTAAGCACGGAAGACCCAGTAAATTATACATCAGGAAGGGAAGGGTTTCCTTCCAAATAATTATTCAAATAACTTTTTCAAACAATTATTTGAATGACATAATTACATTGAGTTTCAAAGTATAACCCCTGAAGCCATCAATGTGGAAACTATCACGGTGCAGGTATGAAGTCAGGAGTAAAAACAACTGGAAGCTATCGATGTCTCAGCTATTTTCTGTGATCAACATAACATATGTTGATGCTGCGGGGTTTGCACGTCACAGCAGCATTGCTGGAGACCCATGGCTTCGTCTCTCTATTTTCATCATGAGCTGGGTGTTTGATTCTCTGCCAGCAAAAAATAAAGTATAAGATAAGAAGGCATACAAGGCAAAGAACATGGATATTCCTTCATTATCCGGGTACGAGATTGATTCTCTTGCTACTTACAATATTTTATTTTATTTTTGAATTTTGAGACATTGTTGATGCATTTGGACACATCAAGCAGTGGCTTGTTTGCTGAACCGTCTGGTGATATTAATTTCCAAGAAATTAATATAACCATAATTTGTACAAAAAAGAAAAAGGTAATATCGAAGACAGGAAACCTAAATGTTCCATATGGATATCTAAAGTGTGCTTGGTTAAGTAGGTGGAGAGTGAGATGTAAGAAAAAAAGAAGAGATTGAGGACGTCAAGTCTCTAGGCTACAGGCAACATAAGGCACTTTGCAAGCATATTACTGGTTTAGGGTTCAAATCCAGTAAAAGTGCCTCTTTACTTGTTTTCACCACCCATCGATACTACCTACATGTCCTATTATGGGTGTGGTTGGAAGAGCTTATTTACAATTTATTTGAACTGACAACATAAGCACTTGTGAAAGTAATTTGGAGAGCTTGTGAAAGTAGCTTATGATCTGTCTGTAAGTTGTTTTCAACTTATTGCAATAAGCTCTTTAGGATAGTTTATGAACATAGTTAACAACTTATATACGAACAGTTTAACCTTATTTTCTGTTTTATAGAAATAATTTATACATAAGCACTTATTTAATGAATGCTTAATTAAGTTATTTACCCAAACAGGCCTAAAAATGATTAGATTGTCCCTGCCAATGCTAAACAGGATCTATCCCCTCTGATGGTTATAAGGATACTTCGAAGGTTGAGCCCTTTTTTCACCAACTACGTCAAGGTCCTTCACTTACAAGTTTGACAGAGAAATCACAATACTTTGGCGTTCCATGATCCATGATTTAATTTAACATACAAAAACAATAATATTTTAGCATGAATACCCTACCTAATCAGTTATATGTGTGACAAGAATTCAAATTTGTTCTACCAAAGAGAACTAGGATTTCTATTTTGTCAACCAATGTACACACCTCCAAATTGATGTTCCAACCGAGCCACAATGTGTTTTCCATAAGTGTATTTCTTCAAAGCATGAGCATGAATTCTTACGTGAGAAAGCAACATTGCTCGCTGATTTTCAGAACAGATATCAATGACCTTCTGGACCACATAATTCGCAAATTGATCTTTCATCATTGTCTACAATGAAAATCAAAATACAATTAGTTACCAACTTAGCATTGTTCATGCTACATTTAATGCTCAAGAAATTTAAACCTTTGTGATGATTTAGAACCTAGAAGACCTCATATCAAGTAAGAAGGGGTGTTTAGAAACTTTGAAAAACAGCATCTGGGTACAATAAGGCTGGTTTTTAGATTAGGGTGTTTGGTTATCAAAACTTATTTGACTACGCATCAACTAAATGCTATCCATTTAGTAATCAATAATACAGCAGAAAAGTATGGTTAATTTCAAAGAAAATGAGTACATAATATGCTTCTGTATAAAAGATCAATTAGAGCGTAATTTTCCTTCCCAAGTTTAAACTTACCAATAAATTATCACATTTTTCATCATGCCCAAATATCTCTGCAACTAGCAACTCCCGTTCGGTGGTATCACCATACTCCAAACATTTTTCTACAACATTTGAAGCAAACTTATGCTGGCTTAATTGAACAATATGTCCTGACAACTTGTTGATAATTTGACTCCTTTCTTGAGGCTTTCCTCTCTCCAAGACATGCTGCGATGACATAAGGAAAACACTATAGCTTAAGAAATTAACAAAATTGACATATGGATGGACAGCAAAACATAAACACAAATATTGAGTCCAAAGTAGCTAACATCAACCATTTGAACCCCAGAATTAATCAACATCAATTTAGGAATTCATAAACAATTCTTTACGAGGGATATTATGTATGCTATTGTTAATTACACTTGCACCCTTTTTGATAGGAAAACAACATCAATCTCCCTTGCTTTATTATCGTTAAGGGTACTGTGTAATTTCTTTAAAAACAAGTGTAAGCAAGTAAGAATCATATATAAAGTACGAAAGGTAGGCACAATTTTTCAATAAAAAATAGTGTAAGCATAATTAGTGCAGATCTTGAAGGAGGTCAATGTGATTAGCCTTTTTTGTAATGTGAAATTCATAACAAAAGTAAATGGAAAGTAGAATAAAAAGGATGAAAAATAAATAGAAATTGATCTATGTAGCCCTTGCTGAGACTGTCACAAATCATGCCATTTTACAGCAACGGCAAGACTATTAAAAGATTTATTCATGGCATGTGGTAGCTTGTAGCCACAAGCCTGGCTAATTCTGCAATGTAGCTGGTGTGCAGATTCTATAATTTATAATTTATAGCATGTATGATGAAAGGACATCACGCTCATGTAACTACCTTCAACTTGTAACAGTTTCTTTTAACTATGAACCAATAACATCAGAAGCTAAAAATCAAAGTATGCTAGTATAGGAGAGAATAGTGACTAAGTACCTGTGTAACATAATTACCATACTGATCCTGAGCAAGAGCACAGACTGACTCCAAGATTTCATCTACAATAAACTGGCATTGACTCTCGTCTGTGCAATGTTCTAGAACTCTCTATAAGAAATACTATCATAGGATTAAATGCAAAACAAAAAAACAGAAATTTGTTTAGGAAGAAAGGGAATGCAATAATTTTACCTGCATGACTCGGCATCCATAAGGATGCATTGATAGAGTAGCAACTTGACCACGAAATGCAGATAGTATAAAGCTAATCTTTTTGGTTGGAATAGATTCAATGCACTTTTGAATAACATGGTTACCATTTTGATCACGAACACATCTCATTACATTTCCATCTAGCTCATGAACAAGCTGAGCTTTCTGTTCAAGCTCAATAACCTCAAGTGCCTGCATGGACATAAAATAAATAAATAACATTTCTAATAGTTGAAGAACATGTTCAAAGCTCGGAGGAAATAGATATGCTTCAAATTTCTTGTGTAGCTGGAAAGTAAATAAAACTAAGTACCAAATTAACCAGGTAAACAAACTTGACCACAATATGTGCACTATACAACAACCAAGCCTTTTTCCACAAAGTGGAATTGGCTACATAAATCAAATGATGCCAAAATGTTCTACGTGAATGACGATTATTGACGATAGTTGTCAATCCCAAAAGTCAAAGCAGATCAGCCAACCCCAAAGGCCCAAATCCGTTGTAGAGAGATAGTAGGTGGCAGGACAGCAAGTATTCTAATGTTTTGATATGCACATTAAACAATTCAATCTACACACATAAATGCTCAACAATTAAAAAAATGAATTTTTTTTAAAAAAACTAAAGGGTAGAAGAGAACACACAACAGAGAAAGATGAAGGACCTGTACTGTAGCCTGTTTCATGTGCTATACAAATCAAGGTATCTATGACTCAATCTAGACACAATGGATTTGTAATTACTTGGAAACTATAGTGTGGCTATGGAAGAAAGGTGGATTTAGAAAATAAGCAACTAATCACAGAATGCAATCCCAGATTTTAAGTTTACCGCAAGATGCTGGTGGGTGCAGAAAAGGCAAACCAGGTTAGACGACCTATTTAAGAACATAATTTGTTAAATCCTCGATGCCTAACTAGAATTTGGATGTGCACAAAGCATTAATAAATCTCAATTCTAAATGTTAATGCTGTGACTCAATGACAGAAACAAAGTCTTAGAGACAAAAATCCATAATCAAAACATCCACACAGATTTCAATAGCTGTGGCCTGTCAAGCATACCAATGATATAAATGTATACTAATGTCTAAAGCTATGCTAATCATTATAAATTATAGATTATATACCTTTTGGATTACACGACAGCCATACATCTGCAAACTTAAAGGCAGTATCTGGCCAACAAGTCGATCTGCAAGTTCTCTCCTCTGCTCTGGGCTTCCATACTCAAAAAACTAAGCACATGTGATGGGACAAAATTAGACCAGAGCTATAAGAACAACTCATAAGGTTAATGACAGTATACTTCACTTAAAAAACACACCTTCTGTATTACGTAGTTACCAAAAACATCAGTCATTAATTTAGAAGCATGTGGAAGAACCTCTTTAAACACTAATGTCTTCTCTTCGACACTACAACTTTCCAACTTCTGCTGTATAAATCGACTCCCATGCTGATCAGAGCTGGAGTAAAAATCACATGTAATTATCAAAGCCATGAAACTGATCAATTAGACAGCTGGAAAGACAATTGAAAAGGTTACTTGCCTAAATTCAACAATATGTCCAATAATATCAGATAGTTCAAATCTTCGACTTTTGCCAGATTTTAAGTCTTCAAGAAAATTAACAATTTTGGGGTCATGAGCACTGTCAAAAGATCTCTGAACTTGCCATCCAGATATTATGCCTCCATTTCTTCCAGAAGCCGGGGAAAGATTTATTTCATTCCTAACTCCTGGAAGGCCTGGACTTCCTTCTGGGTATCCAGATAAAACTGGACTAGGAAGTGGTGAACTCGGATGCTGCATTACAAAACCCATGTTTGGCATGTGTCCAAAATAACTAGGAATTGATACTCCACCTCTTCTAGAGGTCATATTAGCAGCAGTTCTCTGATCAGGTAATTTTTTATCATCCAAATAAGCACCAGTACTGGGCCTTTTTTGCGAATCATAAGGACTAATTTGGCTAACACCACTTGCTCTAGGTGCCAGTGGATCAAAATGACCAGAAATACCATATCCCTCCACAAAAGGTTGCTGATGATATTGCATGTACATAGGATCACCAAAAGAAGGCTGTGGAGGAAATCCAAATTGCCCAAGGTACTTGTTTGTCTGTACCATTTCAGCTCCATGCGAAATGTTTCCCCCAATTGAAACCCCCGGTGTTAGTGGAGTATAACTGGAGCTAGTAGCTCCATCAATGACAAGAGGTACAGCACCATGAGGAGGATAAGCAGTAACATATGGAGGAAAAGCTGTGGGATTTACAGTGTATCCGCCAACATATTGTGGAGTATATATACCTGACGCCTGCATATTAGTGTAAAATGGATTGGCTGAGGACATATAAGCAGCTGCTGTGGCATATAGGGGAGGTGTAAAACCAGATGACTGCAGTAGTGGCTGGACATTGGAGAACTTGTTGGAATTAAAAGGAAATTGTTCCCTACCAGCATACACAGAATTTACATTTTGAGAGTTGGCACTAGGAACATCATATGGATTGTTTTGTTGCTGGAATCCCTGGCGTTGCATCAAATTGTTCTGGTAGCCGGTCTTCCATTTCTCTTTGTAACTCAGACTTTCTGAATTTGGTGCATTAGATACACCAAGAGCCTTTAGTTGATACTCAACAGTTGCAATGTCTAAGTCAGTAACACCAATGCTGCCAGTGGATTCAAGAGATGATGAGCTTGCAACTGGGGCATGGGTATCGACACTTGATGACACCCTTATGTCATCTGCACCTACAGTATGTTTACCAGCCTCTATTGTAGTAACAGAGGGGCCATGAGAAGAGCTAGAACCAGCATCTAAATCAATTGGTTTATCTGCTAGTCCGTGACTTACAGAAAGAGACTTATTATATACAGGCGACATGGTGCGTGGAAAATCTTCCTGAAAGTTTGAGTATTGAACAAAAATAAATAAATATGATTCACAATCACAATTTTTTATTCAGGGGGTAAAAAATAGTCAAATGCTTGACAACTTGTAAAAAAATAGAAAAATAAAATAACATATTTGTGGGATTACTACCCACTGCAGTAAGCAAAAGGCAAAAAAAAAAACTAGAGAAAATAAATGGAGAAAAAATATGATAAACATGCTATTTCATATGAAAGAAAATATAAGGGACTTAAATATATATATTTTATATGCAGAAAACTGAATGTATTTCACAAAATTGAGAAGTTAATGTCAATATAATCACCTGAATTAAATCAACCATATTTTTGTGCTGAGATGCCAATGAAGTTGCATCAGGTCTACGCCATATTCCACTTGCCTTAACTAATTCATCGTCATATGGCTGTTGGGCTGAATCATCTTCAGACTCCTCCTTGTGTGTGGAAAGAGTCCTTTGAGTCAAATGTACAGAACTTTTACCGCTATCATCTGCAGAAGACATTCTCCAATTATTTCTAAAACTGCCAATATGTCGTCCCAGATGGCGATTTTCCCAGGACGTAAGCGGGGGAGAAAGTCTAGGGTTTAGGTTGACATTGGAATTGTAATATGCCAAATAAGCTGGATCAGCTCGCAATTGTTCTTCAGACTCGCAATTTTGCATAGTGCTGCTTAGATTTGCAAAGCTTGCATTCTGGGCGGTGTTATGCTGGGGTAAAAGGTTTTCTATGGCCAGAAATGAGCCTTCAATGCTGGGAGGTGCACTGCCACTGCGATTGGGTGCCGCATCCTTTCCACCACCTTGGAACCTATGGCCCTTCAGAAGTATACCCAAATCCTCCGTCGCCATGTTACGAGACGATGAACCAAAAGCTGCAGCTTCCTTGTGAGAAGGCCATTTACCCCCAGCTTCCGAGATTCTAATCAGACTCTCAGTTGCCATACTACTGAAAGATTAGCTGTCCCCTTCTTTTGTAATGAAAATTACAAATATCACATTGTCTCCTAAAGACCACCCAAAATCGTCAAGTCAGTATGTATTACAAGAAATATAACTTAACAACATTCATTGCTAAATTACACAACAAAAGTAAACAGTTTAGTAAAACAAACAATAGCTCCAATCAATTAATACCGCGAGTAACGGTAAAATCCATTTAATCGAATACTTCGCATGAACTTGCAAGAGCATTGCGTAAAACCTCAATTTCGCCGAGGCCACATACTAATTAACACAAACCAAATAACAACCATATCACATCGCTTAAATGCACGACATCACACAAAATAGGAACTTCAACTGTTATGCCAGCCATCCATGCACGACAACAACTACCATTTAATGAAGCCATAATTACTCAAACACGTAATCAGTCATTAAAAAATCATCAAGTGCAACCAATTCAATCAAAAAAGAAAAAAACAAGCACCCATTAAAAAATTCAAAACAAAAAAAAAAGCTTTGTTTTACTGGTCAAAACAAAGACTTATTATGAAATTCATCTCGTTGACCAAACAAGCGCGAACTCGCACACAGTTCCTCAACCTACCACGATCATCAATTCATCCTCACCATAACACACGCACGAAAACAAGGTGAATCCCATGCAACACACACAATCATAGAGAGAAAGAAAAAAAGAAACGCTGGAATCAAAAGCGAGAAAGAAAGTAGTTGAAGAAATAACAGAAAAGAGAGAACCTGAGGTGGTGAAGATTCACTGTTTCAAAACCCTAATTCATAGCAGAGAGAGAGAGAGCGAGATGTTGATGGGTTTGAGTTTCGGGGTGTAACGTAAGAGTGCAGTGAGGAAGAGAAACAGGATTTTTTTTTCTTCCTTAAATTTAAATTCTAAAAAAGAGAGAGAAGAAAAGAAACAAAAGCTGCGTGCGTTTTTTGTTTTTTTTTTTTTCTTCTCTGCGAATGGATAAAAAAGAAAAAAAGAAAAGCGCTAATTCCACATTCCTCCTTTTGCTATTTCATAGCTTCGGTCTCTGTCGTCTGAGGCAGAATGGGACAAACATGGAAACTCGACTAAATAATACCACTAATGCTACCAATTATTGGTTTTAAGAAAACAATAAATAATTCTACTAATCAGGAAGGTTTTATTCAAAGCATAATATTAATGACAAGAAAAAAAAATTCCATATGTTGTTTTGTTGTGCATTGTCTCAAAAGATATTTATTAATTCTTTGATTTTTGTTCTCAAATAGTGTTGCGTACAAGGAATGCTTTAATGTTTTTGAATGAGTAAATAATAGTATATAAAAAATTATTTTATTAAAGAATATAAATTAATTATATATATATATTTAAAATAATTTAAATTTATACATTATTAAATTTAATAAATTTTTATAAGTCAATTCAAATACTATTAAATATATTTAATTATATTTGAATTGACATATAAAAATTATTATATTTAATAGTATATGTTAAAATTATTTTTTTATAACATAATATTAATGTTATTGTGTATACATGACAATTAATTAATACGAAATAATAAAATATTGTAAATTGAAAATAATGTATTATGTATCATATATACATTTTAAAATATATACTGTATAATAATTATAAAAAATGTGATGCCAAATATTGCTTTAAGGAAAAGAATAAATAATTCAAATAGGAAGCTTTTATTAAAAGTATACTATTCAAAGAGAAGGAGAAAAAATCTATAGGTTTTGTTGTGATTTATTGAAAAAATTACTAATTCTTTAATTGTTATTCTGAAATAGTCTTGGGTATAGTAATGCTTCAATATTTTTGAATGACTAAAATGGAAGTAGAAGGTTTTCATATTCGTTATAAAATTATATATTTTCTAGCATAAAAAATTCTTAACAATGTTAATTTTTAATACAATAGTGTATGCATGATACATAATACATTGTTTTCTGTTTACAATATTATATTATTGCATATATTGGAACTTGTGTGTGTATATTTTTTTTCTTTGAAGGATTTGACGTATGATGAAACATTAAATATGAATATTTCTTTCACTAGAAATTAAAACCATGATTCAATATATATATATATATATTCAAACATTAATCTGAATTTGTACATTAATAAATATAATATTTTTTATATCTCAAGTCTAATATTATTAAATATATTTGACTAAAAATGAGTCTAATAAATATTTGAATTGGCATATGACAAATTATTAAATTTAGTAATATAAATAAATTTGAATTGTTTATTTTCAAAGAATGTGAAATTAAATTTATATTTTTAATAAAATAATTTAGCATTAAATATAAATAGTTCTTATATATCAATTCAAATGATATTATATATAATTGACAAAATATTTAATGATTTTTGAATTGACATATAAAAATTAATTACATACATGATACATAATACATTGTTTTTAATTTACAATATTATATTACTTTATATATTGTATTGATTAACTTTTATAATATATATATATATATATATATATATATATATATATATATATAATTATATGTGTGCGTCAATTTTACATTTAAAAAAATAATTTTATATATACATTCAAATATTATTATACATATTTGACTAGAAAAATTAAATTTTATATATAACAATCTATCATATTTTTTATTTATTTAGACTATAGGTATAATTAATTGGAGGCAATCTTGTTATCCTCTAAATATTTAATGTAATTTTGTTCCTAAAAATCAAACTAGCCTTTTGTTAGTTGATTTATGTACTCAATAGTAATTTTTTTTTATGGATAGAGTCAGGTTTAACACTTAATAGTAATTATTTTAATTTATGCACTCAAAATTCTATGGATTTAGTTGGATTGAGTCTGTATAATTTTTTTAAAATCCAAATCAATCCGTTCATAATAAAATTGGTTTAAGTTGAATTTACAAGTATGAAAAATTAAATTTATCTTAAATTTAAAATTTTTTAACCAAAAAAAGTGAAATAAAAACAAATAATGATACATAATGCATAGGTCCAAATCCACATTCTATTACATCTCAACACATGAAAATCCAACCATCATATGATAATTATGACACTTATACCTAATATATTATTTACTGTAATTAATTTGCAACATTATGTGCAACATGAGCTTTGATTCTATCCTCAAAATATTTTTTGACCTTACACAAGAGATATGTAAAGAGTTCCATTTTTTAAAAAATAAATTAAAAAAGTTTTTATTTAAAAATAAATAAAATTTTAGAAAAATGATGAGGTTTTTATAATTAAATAAACAAGGAGAAATAACTTTATTAATTAAAATAATGATTTGAAGAAAAATAAATATAATATTTTATTTATTTATTCGATAGAAAATAAAATATAATTCTTTTTTATAGAAAAAATAAAAAAAGAACAATAGAGTAAATTAAAGGCCAAGAGTACCCTAGATATAAAAAGAGACGTAATAGGTCACTTTTTATATTTACGACAGGTCTTTTTTTTTTTTTTTCTCTCAAATCCGTTTTTCCTTATTCATTTTTCAAAATCCTCTTTTTTTTCCGCATACACTCAAACTTATCTCAGTAAAATGACAATTTCAAACTCGTTAACCATTGGATCATCATGAAATTTGAACTTGTGATTTGAAAATTAGTTTTGAACACACCCACCGTTGGAATATTTGAAATAATGTCTGTGGTGGAAAAAATGTCCCTTGCACTGAGTTTTCTCTTTTCCCATAGACATCCAAAATTTGCCCCATTAAAACAACGATCTCAAACTTGTCAACCATTGGATCGTTATGAAATTTAGACATCGTGTAGGGAACCCATTTTCTTATATTCTCACCGTTGGGATTTGTGAAATAATGTTTTTGTAGATAGAAATTTGTCTTACACGTTGATGTAAAATAGAGACTACAATTTCTTCCTCTTCTCTCTAACTTGAAAACCCTAAGAAAACAAACTAAGGAAATGCTTGAGGAATCTTATGGAACTGCTAGAGATACCGCTATCACTGTTGGACTACACACGCGAGCCCGCTTAGAGGTAAGGGATGAGTTTATCACAATTGGATTAGAATAAACATGTGTAAAGATCCTTAGAGGATTAAATTGAGGTTTATTTTGTGATGTTTAATAAATTATAATTTTCCTTTAGGATTACAAATAAGATATTGTTGTGTTTGACAGACCAATTGATGTTCTAATACGAATTTGTTGATAAAATTGTGTGCTCTTAGTGTTTTTATGTTTTTGACCTATGATTTTGAACCATTGATTTTGATATAATTGTATGAAATTGTTTGAGGGGTTTTACTCCTATGTTGTGAGAAACATTTTTGTATAATTTGTTTCTATTTTGGACAAGATTTTACTGGATTAGAATGATAAATTATTATATTGGGATCATGAAATTGTAATTGAAAATGTGAGTAAGTGATAAATTGAATATGTAATAAATTGTGAGATATCCATGTATTGAGACATTGTATGTAATTATGTATTGAGTTGTGAGCTATGAACTGTGCAATCACATAATTGTAGGATCCTTTAAGGGCGACGAGTTTTTGCATGACGAGTATTGTGATAGGATTCATTGTGTGAACTTGACGAGTTGAATCACTTTGAGGCACGACGAGTTAAAATGATTTTGAAAACAATTGAGTAGTTGTGCGTATTGCATGGTTCATAGGTAAAGTCTATGTACGTGTCATGTATATATTAATATTGTGTGATGCATATATGATTCATGACGTGTGATAACATGTTGCTTTGTAATTATACCACTGTGATTGAGATTGAGTGTATGTGATAAATTGAGTATGTATTGAATTGTAATATACATGTGTATCGAGATGTTATGTGCATTAAGTTATTAGCTATGAGCTATACAACCACACGACTATAAGACCCTTTAAGGGCGACGAGTTAATGCACGACGAGTATTGTGATAGAAACTAATGAAGGGACCCGACCCGACGAGTTTAATCACAAGCACAACGAAATAAAATTATTTTGAGAATAATTGAGGAGTTGTGTTTTATACAGTTCATAGATAGAGTTTGCGTGCTAAAATATTTTATGGGTTGGACCTGAATCAGGAGGGAGAGACCCTGACGGACTCTTTGGAGTGTAAACCTTGGGAGTAAATACACTCAGTTTGAATGTTCCTTGAAGCCTATGTTGATCCCATATGGTTGGAGTGTTCTTGCAAAACAGAGTGACCTTGACTGGTCTCCCTATGATTTTACCTAGTAAGAATGACCTGACTTACTAGTGTGTGATATATTTTGTCATGTATTCCTAGGTGTCCAACAAGGTTTTAAACTGACAGGGTACCATGTTGTATATAGGATTGAGTATTGGTATATTTGTTGCATAACGCTGTGTATTGATCGATATTGATTGGTTGAGTGATATTGTGTTTTAATTCTTGAGTGCGTGAATGATGTGCAATAACTCACTCCCTATGTGTTGTTTGTGTTTGAATCATGTGATAATCTTGAACCTTGTGTTCGTGGGAGCAAATGATTAGATGTATAACTATGGAGAACTTCATGCTAGAGGATGATGGAACACAATGCTTTGATAGGACGTGACATTGAGGCATGAACTTTTGTTTTAAATGCATGATATTTTGAGCCGAAAATATTTCTAACAAGTTTTATTTGTAATGGTGAAGTGAATGTGAACATTTTACCTACATGAACTCTGTTATGTTTATTGAATAAAATTTTATTTTATGTAATTTTGTATTTTCATTTATGTTATTATATAAATATGTATATCAGAGTAAATGGTGTCACAATTGTTATTTTTAATCCCTAATAGTGATAATTATTATTTTTATTTTATTTTAAAAAAGAGTCATAATGTGACTCATACATGAACGTTTTGAATGGATTGAGTTGAATGTCATGACCCAACATTCATTTGTGATCGACACACAAACCATTACTCATGTCTGACAAGTCTTAACTATAATCAACTCCATTTACAATAGCAAATTTAAGACTAATTTATAAAACCTACATTTCAAAGGAATTTCTATTGAAATTTCGACAAAACCTTCCATAAAATATGAACATCCCAAATATTATATAAGTATGTATAATCACCATAGTATGATATCAATTAAGACAGGGCCACAAATAGGTCAAATAGATTTGCATATAACTATTACAAGTCTAATTGACAATGTAACATAGTTATTACAAGATAAAATTGTCCAATCCTAAAATGACAAATTACAATACACTTTTAAATGACCTTGTTGGCCCTTGAATATAACAAAAGAGTTTCATCCAAAAATATAAGCCCACTACTAGGTTCTACCCGAGACTAAGGATTTGAAATAGACTAGAAAGACAATGTGAGTCATCCTTAGTGAGAAATTAAGAACCCAACACGTGAAAACATGACAATATTGGGTATAGGACAATTATAAAGATAAAGTCTCAAATTCACTAAATGAGTTAAATAAAGTTAAAGTATGATGATTTAAGTGGAATACTACTCAAATAAAACTACAATAGGCTTGTCACCTGAAAATATATTCCAAAATATCTCTCTACTTATAAATATCAATGACAAACTCCCCGCTTATAAGTAAATACCAATATAAGTAAATACCAATGATAGACTCCTTGCCTAAATAATAAGTCTTGGTACACTAGGGCTAACACTTATTGTTGTTAGCTATAATGTTCCAAAAAAATGTTTTTCCCCAAACCATTCAAAATCTAAAATCATAATTTATATTTGTAGAAAGGTTCTTAATCGAGATTCAACACAAAGATTTAACAATATAATTATATTTTTTAAATCTCATAACAAGCTAATGACTCAATGAAGCAAAAATATACAAACCATATGATCACTAAATTCATAAACTAAAAAAGTCAATCTTCTAAATCATCATACCATAACATACTATGCATTTATATCTATGACAAAATATATTACCACGCCCCTTAGAAAATAAATATTTTGAGTAAATAGCTTTATAAATTTTCAATTTGTGATTTTGTCGTAAAGAGAAAATTATTAGATAAATCATAAGAAATAACCAATTTAGAGAAACAATTTAGGACTTATTATAATCCCTATGATTTACTCACAAAGCTTCTACAATGATGGAGTTGAGCTCACGAACTAATAGTAAAACATACACGCTCAATTTAACATATGATAAAATTAATTAGAACTCCAAATGAAAATATGCCTATAAATATTTTTCTAACTCCTAATAACTCTAAAAATTGTTAATGTCACAAATTTAAAATTTCCTATGATTTTTAATAAGTTTATAACACTCCCTAATATATTTAAAATTAGTATAATTTCCTATCCACGTCAAATAATAGTTGAATAAGAAAGAGTATACATATTAATTTTTCACCCAAATATCAAGTGCTAAAAAATAAACTTTACTAATCTAAAGTTTGCTATTATCTCATTTACACTGAAATAGAGCTTCTAACATGTGAATATGACATAATATCAACATCTCACTTAATAATTTTTTTCACAATTAAAAGGAATTTTACCTCAAATAGAAACTAGTAATCTTTACTAATTAACTCATTTCAATGACTATTTTAATAAACTATCAATTTGACGCAAAAGAAATGAATTTCAACACCTTTTTTATTTATTTGTGTTTTTAGTCCCTAATTTACATTTTGATTGGTTAAAGTCTTGGACCTTTTTTCATTTACAACTTTTGAAGTATTACTATTAATTGATGATATAATAACGATGTTGGTTATTTAATGACTTGTGACATCATTAAGTAATTTTTTTATTGATAAATGTTAGTATATTATTTTGTTAGTAAAGGAGTTTGAGACCTTTTTCATTTTTTCTTTTCTTTTAACTAACCGATCCATTTTATATCTCTTACATCATTAAGTAATTGATGATGTTACATTGTGTTTTTAATTTTTTAATCTTTTCATAACAAGATGTTAGACTAATTAATGAGAGATTAAAAATAGTTAACAAAAAAGAAATTACATATAAACATTCTATTAAATGTTGTAATGATTTGATAAATTAACATTCTATTAAATATTTTTAATGAAGTGATAAATCAATGAGTTGTTAATATTGTTAGTTAATATTGTTATTTGACAATAACATCTAAAGTAACAACAAATTTTTTTTTATCAAAACTTTCACACATCAAAATTTTGATTAGGAATTAAAATTAAAAATTCAAAAAAGTTTAGGATAAAAAAATAGTAGTTTTTTTTTAAATAGATTGGATAACAAGATTGAGGATAGACCCAAACCCGGATGCAAATTGTACGGATCCGGAATGGCCTTGTCCATTCACCCAAACAAGGAAGCCTCGTTCTCAAGCCATAGTCCGTAGTATCCTAAACCCTGGTTTGGTTACAAAGTCTTGTTTGTTGTAGCGAACAAACCTTCCCCTTTCAGCATTCAGTTTTGAGTTCACCCATCACAGTTTTCTTCTTCTTCTTCTTCTTGTGCATGGCAACTGAACCGAGTGAGAGCACACAAAGGAACACCCTTGTCGTTAGAAAGCCATGTTTTGGCCTCCCAACAGGTTGCCCTCAATGCCTCTCTGCTTACATTTTTCTCAAGCTCTCTCAAGTTCCCTTCAACTTGGATTACCACCCTAACTACCCTGATTCTGGTAAACCTCAATCTTGATCTCTTTTATGTTTAGAAAAGAAAATTTGATTATTTATTTACTATAAGTATAATAGCCCCTTTATTTATTTTTCTTCAAAGTTTAGGCCTTTTAGCCATTTGATTGCATTTGAGGCTTCTGGGTGGGTAATCGTACTTACATTCACACCCCATCTGATGAAGTTTCTTTCTTTTTACTATTTTTGTTCTTTTTTCGCATATGGGTGTTTGAATTTGTTTGATTTTATGTTTTTTTTATGAATTTTATTTTGATTGTGTTTGAGGCTTTTTGGTGGGGTAATCTTACTTACATTCCCACCCCATCTGATGAATTTCCTTTCTTTTTGCTATTTTTGTTCCTTTTTTGCATAAGGGTGGTTGAATTTGTTTGACTTTATGTTTTTTTTTTCTTTGTGGCTGTGTTTTGTGGTGTTTTAGATCAGATTCCTTACTTTGAGGATGGTGATTCTGTGACATACAATAATGAGAAGGAGGGGATCATTGAGTGCTTGAAAAGGAATGTGGGTGGTGATTTAGATAGTGAGGTTTCTTCTCTCCCTGATTGGATACCAACCAAAGTGATGGCCACCACTTGGCTTGCTGATGCACTTGAGTATGAACTGTGGGTGGGATGTGATGGTTCCTCTGCTTATAGCATCTATTATTCTGATCTTCCCTGGCCTATCGGCAAGGTTCTCTTTTGGAAGAAAGCTTATTGGGTAAAGCAGAAACATGGGATAAGTGAAGAGAATGTAGAAGTAAAGGAAGAAGAGGTTAGTTACTTAGTTGCTCTTGATACTTGCTCTGATGACACTTGAGAGACTATGAAAAGTTCTTTGTTCTGTTCCATTATAGGATTTTTTTATTAGTTTCTTACCTTACCTTTCATACATTGAGGGAGCTTATCAAGTGAGAATATGAGAGGTAAGAGGATGGACGATCGAGATTGTTTTAATTAGCATCCATATGCATTTGCTCCCCTCACCTCTCACGCTCTCACTAATATGCTCCCATTATACATACATTCTATGTGATTTTGGTAATCGTATGTAGCTGTTTTTGGTCAACAGATTTATGGGAGAGCAAACTCTGCATATGATGCTCTGTCGACTTGGTTAGGGGAACAAAACTACCTTTTTGAAAACAGGTGACTCTGCTGGTGATGTTATATGTCAAATTATACATTGTTGGAGCAATATGTGCTACTATTTTTGGTTCTTTTCATGTCGAGATCTAATTTTGACTTTGAACTCCTGGCAATGTATTCACATGTTTTATTCTGTTTATGCAGGCCATCGAGCTTGGATGCTATTTTTCTTGCACATGCATTAGTTGTTCTTCAAGCTTTACCTGTGAGTTATATTATCAATCATGCCATGATTCTGATATATAATTTTTTTAAGATAGCATGAATACTCTGCAACTAATGGGATGTCTACTTGGGTGAGAAGTCCCCAGTTGATAAGAATTGGACAAAGAATCTGTGTTGTGGACTTGTGGTATATTGGTATGAGTCCAAAGGAACTCACAAGCGCTAGCATTTATTTGACTGATGATTTGCTTTAACATAGGAAAGATTTATAATCAGTGAATCTGTAAGTACCAGAGTTTGGACCCCAGAATTGTTGAGCACAAGTCTAATAATAGGACTAGTAAAGTAATTCATGGTTAAGCAAACTTACAGCTGAGTTGAGTATGTGATGAAAGATGAACAGCCAGCCAGAGTTTTAAAGTTGCAGTGGTGGGTGGCCAGTGGGCTTCATGAAAAGCTAATATTTTTTTGTGGTGCTGTAAATTTGATTGCTTGAACTGAGTGTAATTGGTGTCTTGCTGATACCTTATTGTCCCCTAACATTCACTGCCATAGATCATTGCTGGTCTTACATCTAGTTTGATAGGAACGTTGTTACCACAAATTGTGCCTGAAAACATTTCTTCGTTTCATCCACTCAGCATACATCATGTCTGTTACATCCTCCTTGATTCCTCCAATCACTTTGTAAGATAGATACAAGATATTAAGATACTTCAACTTCGCAACTGATTTTATGACGTTCTCTCCAAATTTACACCTACAAAACATTGCTGACTTGCTTCTTGCTGAACTTATATTCCATATGCACCTTCTTACTCTTAATGAAAAACCCTTAATTTCAAAACTTTTCTCCATATCTCAACTTTATAATTTCCTTCTTCTCTTAACTCATCAGCCTGGACTGTATCATTTGCAAAAAAATGCACATTATTAACTTGCTCTTGAATGTTCTTAGTATGTCATTACTAAGGTAAAAAGTTATGGACTAAAAGTGAATTCTCAGTGCCATAGAAATTTCCATTACCTAGTAATTATATGAAAGAAAGATACATATACAGAAGAGGGGTTATGATTAGGAATCCAGCTAGAAAGTATCACTATATAAAGTATGTCAAAGAGTTTTGATACCTAATTTTGATGTGTAATGAAGAGAATTGTTTATTTATGCTGAAGGAATTAATGTTAAAGAAGATCTTATCGAAAAAGGGACCTAGGGCACCTGGCTTGCAAGTCCTACCTAGTTGGATCAGGGAGGAAGGGGGATTTAATATATGCAGCATTACCCCTGAAAGCCAAGAGGCCGTTTCCAAAATGTGAACCCATTCACAAGGCAGCAACCTTACCATTGCACCAAGGCTTGCCCTTAATTATAAGTTCTCTAAATCTAAAAAACACTATTTCTGGAAACAATTAAAGAATGGGCATAAACTGTCAGTTTGCCTGCCAACTTCAATTTCACCTTTCTTTGCTTGATGTTATTATCATGTGTTAGGACTAAAGATGTAATATTATTTTTAGGCTGCAATCAGCTCTATTTGGAAGTTTTTGGACTTGAATACTTGTCTTTGGTATAAGAAATGCAAGAAAAAAATATAAAAAGTGTTGTAAACAAAGAGCATTGCAAATGGGAGATTGATTATTTGTTATTCATTGTTTCTTTTGTGTTGGGAAATGTTATTCTTGAAGCATAACTAGATACTGGGAAATACTCTTGAATGAGGAACTCATGCAATTAATGCTGCCTCAAAAGTGTTGTAGTCCTTTTAGTTGTTTTTGCATTGTTCTACCCTTGAGATTCTTGACTTCTCCACTTAATGAACATCATAAATCATATGTTTTACCTTTTCCATTTTTGCTCCCGAGCTAAGTGCTATTGTGTAACTGGCTGGCGGCAATTGTTTACTAGAAGCACTGGGAATTAAATTTTTGAGGCAAATTTTTTAACTTCTGTTCCTGCATTTATTTACTACCAGGAATCATCAATTTTGCGGACCAATTTTTTGGAACATGCCAATTTAGTGAGATATGTGCAACGATGTAAGACAGAACTTATAGTAGCTGGTACTTCTGCTTCCAATGATCCATATTTTCATGCAGACCCATCATCATCAGCTTCTAGAGGTCGTTCAACTTCAAGTAAGATATTTTTAGGATTTTATTTGATTGATTTCCTTGACAAGTGTAACCAGTGCATATTTCTTTTCCTTTTACTTTAAATCACTTCGACTGAACTGCTCCCTCTCTCTGTTTGAATTGCTTGTAGTAATGATTTTACTAGAATACAGTGTGTTGGAATATGCTGGCTTGATATTCTAGTTCTAGCAATAGGATAGTATCGTTCATATAACTACTTTGAAATATTCCTGGTATGGACTGGAATATTCTGAAATGTGTAGGTTTCCAGTTGCTGAGTGTTATAGGAATGAGTTGAGTATTCTTTCAACTTTTCTTGATGTGGAATTTCATGATAATTAGTTGCCATACTTGTGGAACAAATGAAACAAGCTATGAACATGATGAATGATTCTAGGTTTGTGATCTTATTCTCTGATCATATGCTTTGCATACTATGAGTTCCCTTTTAATTTCCTCTAATATCTTCCTTGGTCTTCCTTCTACCCCATACAAACTGCTCTCCTCATTGGTCCCTCTAGTGACCTTTTTTGCACTTGTCATAATCACCTTAATCGATTTTCTGTAGTTTTTTCTTCAATAAGTGCCACATCAATTTCTCCTCTATAACATCATTTTGTATTTTGTCCTTTATTGTTGGACCAAACATCTTTTTTAACATTTATTTTTGTTATTCCCACCTTTTCTCATCCCTTTAAAGCTCAACATTCACTACCGTAGAGTATAGCTGGTCATATTGCAGTATAATAAACTGTCCTTTTAGCTTGGTAGGTACTTTGCAGTCACAAACATACATTTAGGGATAATCTTTTGTATGTCCTTGGTAAGCACATCAAAGACTAGACTAAGCAAGTAAAAACTCAAGGTTGAACTCTAATGTGAACCTATCCTTGTTGGAAAGTTAAAGGTCTTGCTTCTAGGAGTTCTCACACTAGTAGTTATTACATTATACATTGGCTTGTATTGCTGTGATATAAGTCACACGAGCACCTTTCTTTTCCAAAGCCTTCTACAGCACTTCTCTTGGCACTTTATCATACTATTTTTTCAAGTCAATAAAAACCATATGTAAGCCTCTTTCTTTGCTATGGTACCATTTCATCAACCCTCATAGAAGGTAAATAACTTTACATGTAGACCATTCTGGGATAAATCTTAGTTTCTTTGCTAGCCCATATTCACCCTTCATATGCTTTGCATCATAAAACTTAAAAATAAATGTGCATGCTAGTTGCATTTGATTTGATGCTCTAAGAAGCCATGCAAGCTTTGTCCTGTGTAAATAGAATAAGAAAATATGATTCTATTCTATTTATATAGGAAAATGTGAGGTTTCATTTCAGAATGCTCACTATGAAGTATGAAGTAGTGTAAGTTTTATAGCAGAAAAACTATAATAAACAAAGTAGAAGAGAGACAATATGTATGTGGAGGAAATAGAATGATTTTATTCTAAATCAAATTGTTCTGAGCAGCAATACAATAAATAATAAATTAAAAGCAAAACAGAAACTAATCACATAACAAGATTTCAGCAAAACAGAAAATTAAAACTGACTTGCTCCTAAAGTATATAAACCACTTATTGACTAGGCTAATCCATAACTGAAACAAAGAAAAACAAATAAAATATGCAGTTACAAAAGTAATTTAAAAAATTTAAACAATCCTTGCTTTAGGAATTGTAAACTCCAATTCTTTGCCTTAAGAGTTCAAATTTGTTGATAGGCAGCGGCTTTGTAAACATGTCAGCCAGTTGATCTTTAGACTTGTAGTAAATTAAGTTCACTTCTCCACTTTGCTGCATCTCTCTCAAAAAATAGAGCTTGATGTTGAAATGTTTAGTCTTCCCATGATACACTGGATTGTTTGCAATAGTAATGGCTGCCTAGTTGTCAACAAAGATTCCAGTTTTGTTCTTCTCCTGCAAAAATAAATGACATAGAGTCTTCTTCAACCATAAATCTTGATTTACCGCTACTGTTGCTGCTATGAATTCAGCCTCAGCAGTGGATTGTGCTACAATCCCTTGCTTCTTTGTGCACCATGAGAAAACTCCTGAGCCTAGGCTGAAACAGTATCCTGAAGTGCTCTTCATGTCATCAACGGATCCAACCTAATCACTATCAGAGAATCCATACAACTTGAATTCTTGACACTTCTCAAATTTGACACCATAATCAATAGTGCCCTTAACATACCTCAATATTCTCTTTGTTGCTTTTAAATGTATTTCACTTGCACAATGCATAAAACGAGACAAGAGACTTACAACAAATAGAATGTCTGACCTTGTTGCAATGAGATACATTGGACATCCAATCAAGCTCCTATAATATCCTTCATCAATTTTATCAGCACCATCTTCCTTGCTGAACTTCTCCTTTTGATTCATTGGTGTGCTAACAGATTTGCATTCCTCCATTTGAAACTTCTTCAAAATTTCTTTTGCTTATTTCCTTTGATAGATTAACACTTTGTTCTGACTTTGCTTGATCTCAATTCCAAGAAAATAAGTCATGAGACCAAGATCAATCATTTCAAAAGCTTGCATCATTTCTTGCTTGAACTCCTCAACTAGTCTTGCATCATCTCCAGTTACTAAAAGATAATCAACATTGAGAGAAACTATGAGAAAGTTATTTCCCTTATTTTTCACATAAAGAGTGGACTCAGATAAGCTTTTTGCAAAGCCTATGCTCAATAGGTGATCATTTATCTTGCTATACCAGGCCCTTGGTGCTTGTTTTAGGCCATAGAAAGCCTTTTTGAGAAGATAAACTTTATCTTCTTTACCTTGCTTCACGAATCCTTCTGGCTGCTCTACATATATTTCTTCTTGTAGTTCTCTGTTTAAAAAAGCTGATTTGACATCTAGTTGGAATATTTTCTAGCCATTTTGCGCAGCCACTGCTAGCACCAATCTAATTGTATCTAATCTGGACACTGGAGCAAAAGTGTCAGAATAATCAACACAAAAAATTTGTGCATACCCTTTAACTACTAGTCTAGCTTTGTGCTTGTTGATTGAGCAATCTGCATTAAGCTTTGTTCTAAAAACCCATTTAACTCCAATGACTTTTCTACCTTTAGGCCTATCAACAAATTCCCGTGTTTTGTTTTTCTGTATCATGGACATTTCCTCCTCCATTGCAACTTTCCATTTTAGATCCTTTTGTGCTTCCTCACAGCTAGCAGGTTCACAAATTGCTACATTACATCTTTGATAAACATCAGAAAGCAGTCTTTTGCCTCTGACTGGAGGGTTATCTTCTAATTCATCTTGCAACAACTTTGTTCTTTGCTGGCCAGGATGATTATCATTAATGTTGTCAAATAGTTCAATTGTTCTTTGTGAGTTGTCCCATTTACATTGCTGAGCTTCATTGAAGTGCACATCTCTAGTAACAGTCATCTTTCCAGTTTGAGGATGATACACTTTGTAGGCTTTTGAAACTGAACTGTAACCCACAAAGATGCCCGAAATTGCCTTTTTGTCAAGTTTGTCATGCTTAACCTGTGCAAAACAAACTCAACCAAACGCTTTAAGAAAAGTTAGTGAAGGCTTATAGCCATACCAGACTTCAAATGGAGTTTTATCCTTCAAGACTTTGGTTGGAAGCCGATTTTGCAGAAAAAACTGTTGTGTTAGCTACCTCCGCCCAAAATGTTTTAGGCAACTCCTTCTCATGCAACATGCATCTAGCCATCTCCATCACCGATTTGTTTCTCTTTTCACTAACCCCATTTTGCTCTGGAGTGTAGGGGGCTGTGAGTTGATGTTCAATTCTAGCTTCTTCACAAAATTGATTAAATTTTGCTGATGTATACTCTTTCCGATTATCAGATCTTAGACATTGAATCTTGCAGGCACTTTGAGTTTCCACCATTTTCTTGAACTTCACAAATACTTCAGCCACTTCATGCTTGAATTTCAAGAAAAAAATCCAGCACATTCTTGTAAAGTCATCTATGAAAAGAATAAAGTAGAGACTACCTTGTAGTGATTATGTTCTTTGATGTCTTGCCACATCAGTGTGAATTAGCTGCAACTTTTGAGAGGCTCTCCAAGCTGATTTGGGGAATGATTCTGTTTTGTTTACCAAATTGACAAGCATTACAGTTTGGCAAACTATCAGAAAGTGTTGGTAGACCTTTTGACATGTCCCTTTTTTTTATGTTTAGCATTATTTCAAGATGGCAATGACCAAGTCTCTTGTGCCAGAGTTCCGTGGGTGTGACTTGAGTGAAATAGGTTGCATGCTCCTCCTCTGTTGGATCAAATGAGAAGCTTTTACCTCTCATTTTAACCCTTAGAACTTCCCGGCCAGCAATGTCATAGATAAGGCAGTGTTGATGTTCAAAGGACACTTTAAATCCCTTTTTAATCAACTGACCTACACTTAGCAAGTTTTGATCAATATCAGGTACATAAAGAACATCTGATATTATTTTGGTACCTGAACACATTGAAATTGCAATGATTCCTTTTCCTTTTGCAGAAATATAGCCACCATTCCCAATTCTGACCTTTGAGACATTAGTTGGCTTCAAATCCTTGAATAGAGTCTTATCATATGTCATGTGGTTCGTACAACCACTATCAATCAACCAACATTCAGAACTACTCCTCATTGAATAGCATGTTGCAGCAAAAATATAATCTTCCTCCTGCTCAACAACTTGGGCATTGGCTTCATGCTGCTGAAATTTGCTTCTACAAATTATAGCTTCGTGTCCAAGTTGATTGCACTTGATGCACTTTGCGTCTGGTCGTTTCCAACATTTGTATGGTGGGTGACCCAATTTTCCGCAATGTTGACAAGGTGGATAGTTTTTCTTTTTACCCTTACTTTTGTTTTGGTTGTTTGCACTATTTTCATTGCTTGTTGGTTGGTTCTTCTTGACATATTTCTTTCTACTGGATTCAGCATGATGGTGCTTGGTTGGTAAAGCACCTTCAACTGCACAGTCTTGTCTCATCAACCTCTGCTGCTCTTGGGACTGCATGGTACTTACAAGTTCTGCCAATGTAATCTTTGATAAATCCTTATTATTTTCCAATGAAGCAATAGAAACTTCAAATTTTTCAGGGACAGTCACCAGTATTTTCTGAACTATTCTTGAATCAAAAAATTCTGAACCTAGCAACCTCACCTTGTTAGCAATGCTAAGAAGTTTGTTTGCATACTCCTTGATTGTTTTTGACTCCTTTATTTTTTGCATCTCAAATTCTCTAATCAGATTCATGGCTTGCATTCCCTTGATCCTTTCATCTCCTTCATATTCATCCTTGAGGAAATTCCAAACTTCGAATGCTGATTTGATTGTCATGATTCTGGTGAAAATGTCTTGTGAAACAGGAGCAAATAAGGTAGCCTTTGCCTTTGACTTTCTAGTTTTCCTATCCTTTTGATTTTTAATCTGAGCCATAGTTGGATTGACTGGTAAAGGAAGAACTTCGTAGTCTTCCTCAACTACTTCCCAGAGATCATTTGCCTCCAGGTGAGCCTCCATTCTTGCTGCCCAGATGTGATAATGATCACCATCAAACACAGGCGGTGCTAGTGCTGTGTAAGGAGTTTCAGAATCCATCTATTTGATGAATTGAAGCAAAGTTTATAGGCGTTGTTTTTTTTTTTTTTGTGTGTGGGTTGTACTGTGTTCATTCACAGGTTCTTCTAAGAAAAAAACTCTTGATACCAATTGTAAGTTTTATAGCAGAAAAACTATAATAAACAAAGAAGAGAGACAATACGTATGTGGAGGAAATAAAATGATTTTATTCTGATCAAATTGTTCTGAGTAGCAATACAATAAATAATAAATTAAAAGCAAAACAAAAACTAATCACATAACAAGATTTCAGCAAAACAAAAAATTAAAACTGACTTGCTCCTAAAGTATATGAACCACTTATTGATTAGGCTAATCCATAACTGAAACAAAGAAAAACAAATAAAATATGCAGTTACAAAAGTAATTTAAACAAATTTAAACAAGTAGTTTATATAAGTTTAGTCAAATGCACCTAAAGGCATGCCTAAGGTGCTGAGGCAAGGTGCCAGAAGGGGTCAACACCTCTTGTTGGTTGAGGTGCACCTTTCTGTTTCAGAAATGGCATGCATCTAGCATTTTGTTGATAAATTTAAAAAATAAGTCCAGTCATCTTGGTAATGGAGATGCTAAATGGCTAAAATACTCAGAAAATTAAATGGTAACTGTGTGTTTGGGAATAGGTTTAATAACTTGAACATTTGAACTTTTTATTTTACTATGAATGTTTATTATATTATGCTTGTTCACTTAGTTCATATTGAAATACAAAATACAAAATAGTCAGACATTTTACTGTTCATTCCTTTTTTTGACATTAACTCCTTGAATTAATTTGTTGTCTCCAAGGCACCGATACCCTCGTGTGCCTTAAATTCATCTTTCACCTCTTTTTTCTATTTATGATGCTTCTTTAGTTTTTGGAATAAAAAGTATTTGTTCCACTGTTAATAAATACTAGTTAATAGTTATGTGAAAAAAAAGTTTCATTTGCTATTTTAAGATCATATATTCTGTCATTGTTAATGTAGTTTGATTTGTCATTTTTTTCTTAGGTTCAAAGCCCAAGACTAAACCCAAAAGGCAGCCGCCAACAAAGGAGGAGAAAACCTTGAGAAGAAGGGCTAAATATTTTGTGGTAGCACAGCTAGTTGCTGTTGTTCTTTTCGTCAGTGTCTTGTCTGGATATAGAAATAATGCTGCTGACATGGAGTTAGACAATGACGACTTGGGCTATGAATGAAAATACATTCATTTGTTTATCTTCTCAATGACAAAGCCTAGGCTGACTGCATGTTGAAGATGCATCCCCGTTTCTTGTGTATGATCCAAATATAGAAGCACGGAAAATTATCATTCACTTCAAAATTTCCTATCATAGGATCCATTTTGATAATTTTTTAAGAGTAGTAGCTTTACATTTTCATTGGAATATGGTGCAGGTTTTTTACTTGTGGTAAATGAACCTTGGTTTGAGAGGATCTATGGGTCTGTTAGCCTTGTACATGTAAATTTTGGGAGGGGTATGTTTACAATTATCTTGTGCTGTTGTGCATACTGTCAGATGGAGATGCCAAATATATCAGTCCTTTTATGAGAGACAAGCCTACGAAGGATAAGTAACAAATAAAATTAATTTGAAATGGATTTATTGTACCAAGAAAGATCACATTTGAATTCTCCAGGATGATTTTTTTAGTTGCATGAACTAAGTCTCTTTTTTAGTTGTATGAACTAAATTTTAGTAGATTAAGTAGAGATTATAATCACGATATATGTCAAATTAAACCAGTGGTCAATATATCTTTTATTTGTTTGATTTGGAGGAGTTAATCCCATTTGATAAAAATATTGCTATTCTGTAACAGGGAAATGGTAGAATTTAGTTAGAATTATTTAATCAAATGTGTTTTGTTTTAATAAAGTCACGATGGAAAATGTGTTATTACTATGTGTGCTTGATTTTACCTTTAAAAATTGATTAAGTCAAAATTGATTTTAGATAAACTTTTATATATTTAGTTTTATGTTAGAAAAAAGTTCTAACATTATTTTAGATTCATAATTAATTTTAAATTAAAATAATTTTGGATAAATTTTATATTGTATTAAAAATTTTATGCTAAATTTTACGCTTAACACACTTTTATAATAAAAATATTTAAATGTAAATAACATTCACTTTAAAACTAATTTAATAAAATTAATTAAAGTCAAAATCAATTTTAAGATCGCTCGTCTAAAATTCCAAACACTTTAGCATTACCCAAGAAAAAAAATCAATTGGAGTCTCACAGCAAAACGTGTGTTGTCATCAAGATATAAGAGGGAGAGGCCTTACAAAATTGGTATAGGCATGAGGGAGAGTTATCTGCCTTTTAAAAAAATGCTAGTTGAAATTAATTGAGGGAAGCTAGGGATTTAATGTGGCTGCAGGAGAAGGCAGAAACAGAAAAAGAAAAAAGAAAATCCACTTTAACAACATGGGGTGCAATTTCCCTTGCTATTCTACCTTTTGTATTGGTTAGTTAAATACATAATTACATTCTCATACACCCATTTCTAAACAAGCCTAAACTAATTAACACAAAATGTGAGACATTTATGTTCTAGTCTCACTAGAAGTAGTATTTTGACACTTCCCATTGTCCCATTGCTTAACAACTTCATTGTACCCCTCAGAAGAATCCAAAGCAAACTCTGCCAGTGAGCTTATAGCAACAGACATTCCAGCACAAAGCACCTTGATAGCAACTTCAGCCAGTTTCTCTGGAGCCATTACCTCTTCCACCTCACCAACTTCCACCATTTCCATATTCCCATTGCTTTGTTTTGATCCAAATGAGTTTCTCCTAGAATCTTCTCTTAACTGATGTGCATAGAGGGACCCCATTCCAGCTGCAAAAAAGTCTAAGCCATCAAGCACTGCCTTTTCTTGTATTGCATCTAGGCGCCTTGACCACTGAACACATAGTCCAAACAAAGGGTGAGTGCTGCTGGACCTACGGGGAGAGCATGGTAACTTTGATACGTCAGGCTCAAATCTCATGCACCGAAGAAGCCATCCGGTTAGTGCATGAATGTAGGATCTCTGAGAAGTGATCCATGACTCAAAGGCATTTCTCCAGTTCCTTAACTCGAATTCAAGATTGGAGGCTGAACGGGCCAGTCTGTTTGGATCAGTCATTGAAATGGAAGACTGCTTTCTGGCACGTGATTTAGAAGGAGTGCCAGCTAGAAGAATCTTAGCCTCATCTAAGGTTCTCTTCTGTGTCTGATGGCATTCTGCCATCACTTTCCACATCCTTTCCAGCCTGCCATTTGTATAATTGAAGAATCAGCAAGCATAATGTAAGTAACTAAATGCAGTGCCAGTGTGATATAAGATATATCTGCATTTCATAAGGCAGATGTAGGCTCTTTTCTTTTAAATGTTGCTCATGTAGAAAGTAAAATCCAAGAATAGATATCATATATTATGGAGGTCCTAGAAACCTAGACAAGATATTTGATGGCTCCACTTGGGGTTTTGCTCAGGAAGTTGATGGCATTGAGTGACAAAGGAAAATTCTAACACTAAGTACATCAGCAGGTAATGAAACATTTCAGAAATTCACTATATAAGTCATTCAGAATGACTTTATCAGAAATTGTTATTAGTAGCAAACAAAGTCTAGCAGTCCTATATTTCTTAAAGGATCAAATGAAATTATGAAAACATTCCCAATATGTTTGAAGTCTGAAAATACTGCAAATTATGGCAGAAGGGGGTTTAGTTCATCAAGAAAACAGAGATCTATGTGGGTATTTGACTTTCATACATACCCTTGCACCAATTCAAGAAGTTGGGGATGCAACTCTTTGTCCCTTAGAGTTTCGATTCTCCTTGAAATAGCTTCAATTGAGTGTATTGAAACTGTTATCTGGGTATCTAGTTCTCTAATGGCTGCTCTTGTTTTATCTGCACAAGAGGGGTCCTCTCCTTTTACATCAAGGTTCCTGAGTTGCTTGCATTTCTTTTCATATGCAATTCGGACACGTTCTCCAGACTGTTGCAGAAGAAAGTTGCCACAGTAACTTATAAGTTTCCCAACATTAAAATAAAACTGTATGTGATCACAAGCATAATGAACTGTAACAATAATAAAAAAAAATTAAATTGCACCAAAAGAAAAATAACAGAATATAATTTAAATGGTTGAAGTTGACCTCTGTTGTCATTTTTTCCCAATTCTGTCAAACATCTAACAGAAAGGTTTATGCTCATTACTATTAGTTAGAGGTTATTTTACACATAATGTGGAAGCTGGACCACTTTTATGATTACTCATACACAATTACTTTGCGAAGTTATTTTATCTGCTATTTCTAGTAATAACCATATGTGTATTTGCCATTGATAAATTCATAACATGAGTGAATCATTGATTTTGATCATCCCTCAAGATTAAGAACATAAGAATCCGAAGGATTTTTCTACATGAGGAGTGCTAAAAACACTCTCTAACACACTTCTAACATACATTCTACTCTACTATTGGTTAAAATTTATTGACAACTATAAAATCAGGAGAGAGACTCATTAAATAAGAAATGAGACCCACACAAAAATGTTAATCCAATAAATTTCAACTAATAGTAGAGTGTTAAAAAAAGCGTGCTGCTAGCATTTCTCTTTTCTACTTAGTCTTGGATAATTGAGAAAATGGGCAAAGGACTTAAAGTTCTGAACTGATTACAAGATGGAGCATAAGCACCGGTCTTTTTAGATTATTTTAAGTAGCAATTATATGGGCCATATGTTTGGGGAGGAACAAAACTGTGTTTCATCAAGTTTTGTTGGAAGTTTCAGAGATTTTTTAGCACATGCAGGTACTATCTTGGAAGTGGCCGCGGTTCCATAAAAAAGGCTTTATTTATCCTTTATCTTCTTGGATAAATAATCCAATTCATTGTATAACCGATGCCATGAGAAAATGATTTTGGAGACTGATTCAGCTGTGTTTCACGTCAGGAGCAAGCTCGGAGATAGGTTCCTGTGGCTGTCACGAGAAAATGCTTTCGGGGAGTATGAATTGTAAATTGTTGTGGCTCCTTGCTGGGTTTTCGGGCTTCCTAGAAATAGTTTTCTTTGTTGCAGTACCGGGACTCTTAGCTTTAGTACACACTCAGGATGTTTTCGTTAAGTTTTTTACTTCTTTGTTCTATCTTGATGTATTGTTGTTTCAGGGGTAGCTTGGTACGTCTTGTACCTGCTATCTCTGGTATTAATAACAGATGTTTTGCTTTTGTTAAAAAAAAAAGTAGCAATTATCTGTTTCTAAGAATGTCACCAAAGGGAGCTTCATTGAAATCTTTTTTTAGAAATTTGACTTCCACACAGATATAAGATAAGTTCAGTAACATACCCTGACTTCCTCATAGAGCTTCTTCTCCCATGTATTTAATCTATCCAATGTGGCATGGTGACTACCGGATAACATACAATGTTCCGCTGAGAGATCCTTAGTGCCCTCACCACAACCTTCTGCGCTAGTGCTCGAACAATTCACCAAAAATCTAGATGAAGAAGAGCGTGAAGAAGCTGATCGGAGCAGAGCTACTGGGTTCAACAACTTAGATGCTGCAAACAAAATATAACTCAAATTAATATTTCAGAAAACTTACGACTGAAAGAAACAAGATTAAATAGAATTGAATGAGGAATTGCAAACATGAAAGTGGATTTCTAGATATATAATACAAGCACATTTTCATAGTGAGATCTCCACCATAAATAAGATTTTTTACAATGAAAGTATGAGCATGAAAGTACACTTACAACAGAATGAAAATATAAATTGTTTGTTTCCATCAAACCTGAAAGCTCATTAGATGTCAATAAATACTGAGATTTCTTGGCCTCTAACAATGCTGAGACATCATTGGCTGCATTGCAGACAACTGTGAATTGAGTTTCAAGATCATTGATCACTTCTGCCATGCTTGTTGGCCTTCTGTTTACATAAACAGTAAAACCTGGTGTATCTTCCACAGCTTCTTGTTTACCAATTGTCATTTCCCTATGTCTGGATTCAATATGACCAGCAGCTTCAGCTTTTGATACTTCAAAACTTGCACTACCATGAGCTTGTGAATCTTTGGCATTGTGCTCAGTTTCAGTTTCATCTTCAATGTCTGTTTCTTCCTCCTCCTCTTCCTCCTCCTCCTCCTCCTCATCATCATCATCATTAAAATCTTCAACAATAACTTCTTTGGAAGAATTTATATCGTGCCTAGTTCTTTCTTCTGCTACATTTCTCTTTCCAACACAATCTTCATGTTCAGTTTCATCTTCTTCCAGGTCTGGTATTCCCTCTTCTTCTCTAACCTGCCTAAGTCCTCTGTATTCATCATCCATTGCAGTTTGCTCAATGCTACCTCCAGAAGGATAACCATAACTGTCCAATGATGAAAAAGGGTTCCAAAAGAAATCCCATTGGGAATGAGGTGAAGGGGGAGGGATAGTAGTCCTATTATTGGGAGAGTAAGCAAAAATTGAGGGATTCACTGGTGAGGATTGCATGTTGAAAAATCCATCAATGCCATAGTACGTCTCAACCTGAACCCTTTCCGGGGATTGAGGCCTTTCCTCAACTGAAATTGCTGGGTTACCACCAGGCCTAAGGTAATTCACTTTCAAAGTAGAGTTTGGTCCGATCCCAAACTCAATTGCTCCTGTTGTAGCAAAGGGTTTTGCTGATATGGGAATGAATCCTGAGCCAGTTTTCCTCTTCACAGGCGTGAAAGGTGGGGTGATGACTGTGTCTAATGAGAACTCGCGAGGCTCATCGCCTTCAATGTAATTGCGAAGTGCAGCTGAAACCCTTTTAAGAGATTCTATGTATGCTATGTGTCCCGTGGCAAATTGAGTTCTTTGTTCAACAGCTTGTCTGATGAACTTCTTTCTGTCTTTACAAAGCCGAACTGCCTCTTCATCATCCAACCTTGAATGTGAACATCCCATCTCTTCTCAGTCCCCTATGAATGAATGTCTCAAGCTTGCATTGAAATGGAAACAAAAGGAGAACCTTTCTCTATGTCTCACCAGATTCATAAAGAAATCATAAATCTGTCACCAAAAATAGAGAATTTCAACAACATACTAAAATTCTATCAAGCATGAGTTAACCCAAAAAACAAATATGCATAAGATAATATTATATTTGAAACAAATAAGCCTAACAGTGTTAATGAAGTTTGATGCTTTTCTTCATTTCCAAGCCAGAAGAAGGGTGATGAAAATAAAGGCATGCTTAATACTAACAGAAAACCCTTCCCTCTTATGATTTGCAGAAAACCAAACTATGCTCTACCAGAATGCAAGAAGAAAACACACTGCTTTGCATCTGGGAATTTTTTTTCCAAATGTATAAATTAAAAAGAAAAAGAAAATCAGCTTAAGCCTCTAAGTAGACCAACTTCAAATGAAAAAAAAAGAAGCAAAAACAAAAGGCACACACTAAAGCAGTTGCCAATTAGTTAAATTAACAGAAGAACAAATGTAAAAAAGATAAATATTAATTTAGAAAAATTCATATAGCAATTAATTAAAAGAAAAAACCTATATATATACACACACACACACACAAACACAACATAAGAAGAAAAGAAAAAACAGAAGTGTAAAATACTTTAACAATAAAAGCATAGAAGAGCTGATAAACATAAGAACAGAGTACCCGTTTTCAGGAAGACAAAATTTTCAATGACACCCTTTTTGAATTTCATGCTTCTAACACCCAAAGAAAGTGTATATGTTGGTTACAAGTGGAGAATAACCAGTACAAAGAAAAAAAAAAATGACAAACACATGTTAACATTGGGTTAAGAAGAAAAAAAAGTGAAGGTTAGAAGGGAGAAGCACACCTTACAATGAGGTTGAAGGAAAGCGACAGAGTTTTGATCATGAGGTGTGTGTGGAGAAGGAATCAGTGAGAGAGAGAGAGAGAAGTGTGTGTGAACAGAGAAAGACGTTGAGAAAAAAAAGGCAACGGTCAAAACACAAGGAGGAAGAAAACAAGGTATATTAAAAGGAGAAAAGAGAGAAAGAAAGGAAAAAAAGAGAGACAAACTTAAAAGCTTAGTATCAGATTGAGGTTGCAGAGCTAATAAAGGGAAGAAGGAGAGTGTGACAAGTGAGGGTGACTGCCCTCCATGTTGCACTTATTTTCATGACTGCCACAAGTGAATGATGGACAATTTTTTGGTTGAACCAAAATCACAAATTTTGTTTTTTTACTACTTGGAAATTTTTTGGGGAAAGGGACTGGTCAAAATGTGTCATTAATGGGACCCAACTATATCATATGATCAATAATGTTGTTACCAACAGAGCTATGCAGGTTAGCTACTTAGCTACTGTTGCTTACGGTCAATTTGGTTCAATTAAGTAAGTTTTGTTAAGGGTTGTTTGATGTGAAGAAAAAGTTATGCTTTAAAGTCTTTTAGAAAATTACAAAAAAAAAAAACATTATTAAACTAATTTGAGATAAAAGTGTGCTAAATATGGTCTCTGAAGTCTGAACTTAAGAACATTTTCAACATTTAGTAATAATAATAATAATAATAATAATAATAATAATAATAATAATAATTTTTTGTATATGTTAATATTCACATTTATTTGATTTATATATATATATATATATATATATATATATATATATATATTTTGAATCAAAATTAATTTATAAATATATATACAAGAATTGAGTTATGAATTTAAGCTTGATCTATGGAATTTAAATTTTTTATTGATAAAAGATTCAATATTAATTATAAAGATTGGATAACATGAAAGATTTAATTTAAATAAATTAATAATATAAAAGATTTTCACTTTAGATTTTGAGTTAAACATTTAAAATGAGTAATAACATAACTATTATACTATTCAGCAAATAAATAAATAAATTATTATACCATCGTATAGCTTTACTTGTTTTTGAATGAATAATATTTGTATTTAAGAATAATTGGAGTGTATAGCCTAAATGTCTAATTAATAATTAGAGCACCCCATTATAATAATACAAAAATTAGTTAAAATACTATATTATATATATATATATATATATATATATATATAAACTATAATAATTTAAGTCATTTGACTCCTTCGCCTTAAATTAATTAGCTAAGTTGATATTGTTTTTCAACTGATAGTAAAAGGAGTTTACTTAATTTAATTTTGTAATACATTTTAGTTTAATTTATTTTGAAAATTTAAATATTTTTATCAATTAGCTTCTAAAGATATATTTTTAAAATAAAACACTATTTTTTTTTTGAAAATAATTTCATCCAAACATAAATACCTCTTTAACTCTTTGATATCTAAATAAGTTGTTTTGTTCATTAAAAAAAGAGAGAATTACTATAACTTTTTAAACGTTATATCACTCAAATGAATTCGCAATAAAAATATGTCTTTATTATATTAAATATCGTAAAACTCAGTTTTTAATAATGTGGTAATACGTAATTATTTGCAAAATAAAAGATTATGTTGACATAATATATTAAACTAATACCCTTAAAAAATAAACTACTTTTAATATCTCTTAAATTATCATTTTGAATATCCAATGACAAATAATTAAGTTAAATGAGTTTGGATTCTCTTGCCCTCGTGCAGGATTTTGCATGTCTCTTGTCACATTTTTTTTCCTGTTCTTTGATTGCTATAATAACCGATCAACAATTAAAATATTACATGATATAGCCATATGAAAACTCGGCAAAAAGAGAATCCAAATACAAATACTATCATCAATAAAAGAATGGTCATATTCCTAATTTAAACAACAATTTTTTGATGAAGTTAAAATTCACAATTAATCCCCCCCCCCCCCCCCCCTAATATTTCACACTTATAAATTTACTTTTAAAAGTTACTAAAATATAAAAATGGTTAGATTGAAACAATTTAACAAGCTGATATTTCACACTTTTATAAATTTATTTTCTCAAAGTTACTAGTAAAGTATAAAGTAAAATAAAGTAACGAGTCGATAGTATAAAGTAAAATAAATAAATAAAATAAAATAAAACAAGCTACAAAATAAGGTAGAAATTTAACAAGTCAATAATATAATATAGATCATAAAAGGTCCTATTTTATTTAAGAAAAATATAGGATATGATGATTTCATATTCTTTTTTTTAAATATAAAAAAATAAAAAAATAATCTTTTAGATTTTCTGGATATTAAGCCGAGTATTAAAGATCACTAACAACCCACATTCTTACGAAAATCTTATTTTCCTCCAAACACCAGCCTAACCATAAGGGACTTCTATTGTTTTCGAAAACAAATATCAAGGGCATATCTTTGCAGGCTTACAAATTCTAGATTTTCTAAAAAAACGAAAATAAAGTAAAATGTCTGGGTTCTAAATCATATTCGCATTTTCTAAATGAAGATAACTAAGGCCCCTTGAGGGTGCCTTCGAAAAACTTAGCCGGTCATAATAGATAACATACTTACAAATAGAGGGAAGAACAAAGGGGGGAAGAGAGGGAGATCCGAAGAACACAGGATATTATTGCTCGCAACAAACTATTACAAACAATTTTCTTCTCTTTCTTTCACTATCTTTCTAGTGTCTATGTGTGTTTACAACTGAGCTTCAAGACTTCTTTTATAGAGAAAGATGAAGTAATCAAACAAAATGCTCCTTCAGTCAAGAATAGTAAAATTACTATTCCTTTACTTTGTCACAAGGCCTATTTTTGCGACAACTGTTTATGAAAAGACTCAATGTCAGAGTCTCAGTAAAAGAAAAGATTCCTATTTCAGACTACAACTATATCTTGGCAGGATGTGTTTTTCTTTTGATTAACTCCTTGATGACTTTTTAACAATAACATTTTCTTCCTCTTCTTGGGAATTTCCGGAGCAGAAAATGTCTGATGAGTCTTCCATAAATAGATTGGTGGATGAAAATGGGGGAGTTTGTTGTCCATGACAACCACTGACCTCATAAATTTCTTTATCCTTCTTCTCCTTCTGGAAGAATTGAACCAATTTATTGTTGTGTTCAACCGGGAAGCGTATAAAAACTTCCTATTATATGCTGGCTAGAAGAGCTTTGTGTCTTGGGTTTCCCTTATCAGGTCAAAATCTTGTTTGTCTAAGAAAAATCATTGGTATCCTTGTATTTGTGCTCTCATGAGACTGTATTGGTACTGTATGTTGCCCTGTACATCCAAGGTTTCATATTCGTCATTGAACAAACAGGGAAAATCCCTGTGGTCTTTTGGAAGGAGTTTCATAATGTGACAGGGATAATTTTGAGCATAAAATTTGCTTGGACAAGATATAATTTTGATGAAAATGTAATCCATCATTTATGCCTGTATTAGATTTATAGCTTCATTATTAGAAGGGCTAAACCCTTCAAATCTGTCCAAGAGAGGGATCAAGATTGATTCTAGACATCCATAGTCCAAAAGACTTTTTGTGGAGATTGTCAAGTCTTTATATCCGAAAGACTTGAGCTGGTCTAAGTCTAGTCTGGCTTTCCTGAAAAGAAATTTTATTTTATACGGACAATTTCTTTTATTTACATAGAGTGGAGTTTTGTTGGTGCATACAAATTTTTGGTTAAAGTAGGCATGTGCACCTATGTATAGGCCTGGAATCTGGGCTTGGTTGCCGTGTACCCTAAACAATAATTTTTGTATTTTCTTAAAATTGTCTAGGTTCAAGTTGTTTGTTGGTCCGGGGACATTTGAGTTGATAGATTCTTTGTAGGTTTTGGGGGAGGTTTTGGATTGGTCAGCATTTATGACTATGGTTGTGGTTTCTGGTTCAAGGGTCTTCTTGATTTTATTAATGTCAGTGGTATTTAATTCAAGGACTTTTCCTACTTTTTCCTTTGAATAAAATCCTTTGTAAATTGGGCTTTGAATACCCTCCTTTGCTAAGCAAAGGTCTTTGAAATTGGTGTAAACACCTTTATGGGGTCCTGATAACAGGACAAAAGCTGTATAACCTTTCCTAGCAAGAGAGACTTTTGTAAGGAGAGAGACTCCTTGGTTATCTGTTATACATAAATTGTATAAGACACAAATTATGTCCTTTTTTGTTTACAAAATAAACAAATTGCTCATTATTGTTTGTGTGTTTTGGAATATTCCAAATATTATCAATAAGGCAATTGAGATTCATCCTATAGAAGTATAGTTACTGGATAGTGATTAGTGTACTCATTTCTAGTGAATTCGTTTAAGATTTTATAATCTTTGTTAACTTCTTCTTTTTTAGAAGTATAGTCAGACCAACTGACTATTGAATATATTTCTGAGTCGGTAGAGACTGTCTCGTCTATGGGAATGAGATTCATCCTACATCTTTTTATCAACTCTGCTTCTCTTATAAACAAATTGGTTTTGTTTGGACAATCTCTGGAGTAATGTCCTGGTTGGTGGCAAGCATAACATTCTAGTTGCTTTGTATATGTTTTGTTATCTCTGAGTTTTCTAACATGCCTTTCTTTGTTGAGAGTAGGTTTTCTAGAATTAGAGGCTCTAATTGAATACCTACTAGTTGGATTCTTTTTCCTAGAGGGTTGTTTATTGGGAGGTCTGTACTGAGACCTCTTCTTTCTAATTTCTTTGTGGTATTGTTGTGGAGTGTAAATCTGTTTACAGATTTCTGAATCAACAATTTTTATTTGTTTGTTAATGGCTATGTTGGTACATGTATCTTCCATCACTTTGATTATGTGTTGGATTCTAACAGTCAGATTATTCATGCCTGGGTCTATTTAATCATCATTCCAACTGTCTCTAATTTTTTGTCCTAATTTACCAAGGAGTTTTAAGAATAGTTTTTCTCCCAAAGATTTATCAGTAAATCCTCCTGCTATAGAGGCATACATTAGGTAATGTTGGGTAAATTCTTTTATTTTACCAAAGTAACTTATAGAAAGTCTTTCTAGGTTACCTAGATAGATCTTTTGTCTGATGGTATTTCCATCATTTACAGATTGGGCTGTAAAGATTCGTTATATTAAGCTATAGAAATTGTAGATGTTTGGACTTTATTTGTTCTGGGAAAGTTTGTTTAAATGATTCCCAACAAGTTCTAGCTATATCTCCAAGATATGTTTCAAGTCTTGCTATCATGTCTTGGCTGATGGATACATGATTTTCATGGTTCACCCTATAATCTCTTATAATAGCAGAAGAACACTGTTTTATGTAATTTGGGAGTAATTGAGGATCAATACTTCCTATGTTTAATAAAAGAGATGGCATATTGAATGTTGGTTTAATATGCAACCTTTTCCCTTTTGATTTTATGTTATCTCCTAGAGCTAAGTCTACAGGAGTGATAATTTTTTCACGGGGAAGGAACCCTATTTGGTAATCTTCCATACTATAATCAAATTGTGGGGTAAAATTTGAACTAGTACCAGAAGCATCAACCATGAGACCTTTATAAGATTCAGGAAATGAAACTAGTGATTCTGTTTCATCAATCTTAGAATTAGTTTCTAACGTATTTTTGAAGTTGATTTCTTTTTCATAAAATTCATGTAAATCAATCTTCAATACTATCTGTATCTGAATTTTCCTTATCTATTGATGAGAATAATTTTTGTCTAAAAATATATTCATCGTCTTCATCAGTGTCATTAGGATCTGTTTCATTATTTATGAAACTTTGTCCTTGACATTTCTTGTCTGCTTCCCATTTTTCAATTGCTTTAAGAAGTTTTTGGGAGAGAAAAGTTTTTTCTGAAAAAGAGTTTTCAATTTGTTTAGGTTCCTCGTAGGGAATATATGATTCAAAATATGAGCAATGCCATAAATTCATTATAGACATTCTAGAGGGTTCCATCTCCTCTTCTGGGGGATTTTGTATGTCCTCATAATTAGTAAACCTTATTGAAAGACTATTTCTTCTATTTGTTATTATAACTGATCCAGGAGTTGTTATGACACTCCTAGAGGATTCAACATCGATATGTGTTTGCCATTGATTATTTTGATTTATGGAGGAATCAAAGATTTCAGGTGGCAAAAATTGAATTACATTAGATGATAAGGTTGTCACTAATGGATTAGTGTTTATCCTGTATCTAGGGGATAGTTGATCACTTATTCTACCTATGAAGGTGATATCTAAGTGTAAGTTATGTCCCGCAAATTTTCTTCCAAAACCTATCATCTGGACCTCTAAGTTTATATTTTGTATGAAATCACTAATATTCATTGTATAATTAGGGGCGATATACATCAGGGAGATTGTTTGATTTAGATCTATTTCTATCATCCCTATTATGGCCTGAGAATTATTGTCTCTGAACCTTTGATCGAAGAGCACAACAAAAGTTTTAGCTCCCACAAAAGATCTTGTTAGAGACCTGACGCCTATGGCAATTAACCCTAGGTGTACATATCTTCTATTTGTACTAAGAAGTTTTCGTCCGGTTTGTTCTGAGATTAATCTGATAATCTCGTGTCTTCCATAAGGAAGATGAAAGTCATCAATTCTTCTATATTTGTATAAACTAGTTCTATCGGAACTTAGCTAGTTTAGGTTGTATAATTGTCTAGGATTGAGGGAGTCTATCCTAGAATTTGACCCAATATCAATATTGGATTTTATGTCTACTATTTGTTCCAGTTGTCTGGTTCAGGAGTTTGTTCTTCTGAAGAATCTATCTAAGATTTCAGGATGTTGGTTTATAGATTCAGTCACAGGGTTATGTCCTGAGACTATTTGTGAGGCACCTGTGAAAGGTATAGTTCTCATTTTCTTGGTTTTGCTAAAACAAATTTATTTGAGGATTGACTAGTGTTCTTTCCTAAAGATAGTTTGGAAAGTTGTGTAGTGATTTTGTCAAGTTTATTTGGAGAAAAATGAATTTGTTGGTCTTTGGATTTTAAAATTTCCAAAATATCGTTGATTTTGTTTTCAAAAGTTTACATTTTGTTGAACAACAAATTTTGTGTTTTTGTTAGACTTTCTAATTGTTCAGATAAGTCTTCAAAGGATTTTTATTGTTTTAATAAACATCAATAAAATCAAAATTATGTAAATCATATTATCTTTATCAATTGATTTAAGTGATATTAGATTTGATTTTCTTAAATAAAATTTTAGATTCAGATTTTATGTAGATAAAAAAAAACGTGATTGAAATAAAAGATTTTACTAGTCAAATTTTCTGACAAAAACAAGTGATTAACAAAAATAATAAATTCTTCATACTAATAATAATAAAAAATACATTGTCTTTGGAGCCATATGAATTGTGATAACTGAATGAGGCATGTAGTTAGATCATAGAGGAAAACTACAAACTGAGAGTAAAGACAAAAATAAAGACACCCCACCAGCAGTCACAACTGACACTTTGTGACCGGATAATATGGGTGATTGCTAGGGGGTCCCACAATTCGAGGGGTCATACTCTTTGTAACGCACTACCTGATGACTCTGGTTTCATTTGTAATTCGAAGCTGAGACAAAGGACATTTTGGTACTTTTGTGACCCAATTGTTTGGCCTTTTAAGGCTGAAGGATGAGGAAAGGAAAACGAGTGAAGAATTTAGAAAAGCAGAAAAACATGTGAGTTGCCAATAAAGTAAAGGAAAGGAAACGAAAAGAAAAGAATGATCCATGCGATGCTTAGTTTCTTATAAATATATAGAAGAAAATACTGTTCTTCAAGAGTTTGTCTAATTATAGAGTTTTACATTTTAAAATCTTCCTCTAGGACTAGCATTCCCTTCACCTACATTTCCTATATAAATCATTGTGACGAAAGTTCAAATCCTTTTTCCAATTTTATCTTTCGAAATTTAACCAATACACTATACATCATGTTGTCTTGATATTTGATCTACCAAATATGTAAACTATGAATGTGCATTTCTAGTTTCTATACTGGTCAATCATGTGTTGGGATTGAAACTTTAGGGTAACGTACGTTGAGTTGATCATAAATATTACCCATGTCCATATCTCTATACTCACAATGTAAGTATAGTTTTAGATTCTAATACTATATAAATATTACCCATTGCCATTATCTCAGACTTCAATCCATATATTCACCATCCGAAACTTTCCTAACTAGTAACTACATGGCTACACACTATCACAATTCTACCGTCATTGTATCATACCAGAATGCTGATTATATATATATATATAAATTTAGATTTTAAAACTTAATTTACAATATGTTTAATTAATTAATTCAACCACTACATTACTGTACATGTCCAAACATTTCAATTCTGATGTTGAAATGTTAACAAACACCTATAGGTTGGTCTACGACTTCGAGATAATTGAAGTGATAATCTCATGCTGCAAGGACTTATGTGGGATCAGGTACACCAGGTTGCCAAAGAGTCTTTGCCTTTATGAAACTCCCATGTTCATTACGGGTACATAGGCCAACACCAAAACAGTGTTCATTGCCAAATACGTACTGCAGCGTCAATGTTCAACTTCAGCAATCATGCATTTGCTGGAGTCCATACTGGAGCAGATTGATTGAGAGAGTTGGGGTATGATTATGAAAATTCTCATTCTGCTATTTGTTATAATGTCTGAGCCACTACCTGTTTTTATCCTCTATTTGCTTTTTTGGGGTTTATTCAGTAAGCTTGGAATAGTGTGGAATTAATTTGTTTTTTTGTATCTTGAGGGCTGAGGCAACTTCCTGACCGTTTGATTTTATGCGGATATTTTTAAAATTGCTTAAAGGTTAGTCTTTTCATTTGCCAATTTATCTGCACATTTCGTGTGTCTGAATATTTGAAGGTATTGTTTGGCCCATGCTTTGATTTAAATCATTTTGGCAACACACAATCAGAAATATTTTGAGGTCAATCATTTTTAAGTTCACCAGGCTCTGTAATAAAATAAAACAAAATGAAGATATCACACCATCTAAATTAGTTAATTTTGTATACCTTTAATTAATAGAAAATAATTATAACATTGTGATACGTATATTTACCTTCACTCCATCCCAAAGTTTTGGCAAGCTGCTGTTTGGCAATATATTACAAGTCTTTCGGTAGAAAAATTTTCTTGCAAGGATTTTAGAGGGTAATTATACCAATAAAGAAATTTTAGGTCAGTTGCCAAAAATTGAAACCCTTCAGCAATAATACAATGTTGATCGAATATTTGAGGGCTTAACTTTTGCTTCTTAATAGTTGACAATTGGATTTGTATGCTTCTAATGGCCTTAATACCTGCCATCAGTGCAGAAAAAAAATGTTTAAACATAATTATAAGCCTGATTTCTCACACACAAAAAATCAAATGTTATTCACATGTTAAAAGCCCGATTTCTCACACAAAGCTCACACCAAGAGGCAGAAAGTGGAGTGCAGCCAAGGGTGATTTTCCGGCACTATTTAGTTCAATATTGAATAGTTAGTTCTGTTGATTTACTTTTGTGCCGGGCAAGTTTCTCTTGGCTACATTTCACTTTTCCTGTGAAGGTGTGCTTTTTGTGAAGTTTTTTTTTTCAACAATGGGGATAAACCCTTTGTTGTTACTTTCTTGCTTTGGTTTTCTGGTACTGCTTACCACCAGTTGTTGGCTTCAACTTTGTAACTCACATTTCTCCAACTATTATACTGGTGTGCAGGCTCTTGAAATACTCACTGGCTGCTTCATTCTCGTCCAGGTAATTTTGACTTGCGCTCCATAGTTTAGAATATGAAGACTGTACATTTACTTTCACCATGATATGAGTGTAGTCTAGAATCAGTTGATTTCTTTTTAATTTTGCATGCAATTCCACAGGGAAACACAATTGCTGTTATGGGTTCATTCATAGGATTGAAGCAAGTCAGAAGAATTGTTGAAGAATGCATGATGAATAAAATGCATCCTGTATACAACATTAAGGTTATAGAGCACTACTACCATAGTTTTAAAAATCAATCTAATTAAGGCACTCGATCTAGGGATGACAATGGGTGGGTCGGGGTAAGTTTATCTATCTTCATCTCCCTTTTCACAAAAGATGGGACAAGTTCAGGTTTGGATTTAAAAAAATTGAGGGGTTGAAAAATGAAATCCAATTCCATTTCCATTGGATTTGAGTTTAGGAAAATACGAATTTGCCAAAAGTCCATCTTACATTTAAAAAGATATTTGTTTATATGTTTTAAATAAATCATAAATTAAGTTATTAATGATATTTTAATTCAATCAATATATATAATTCAATAAAAAATAGATAACCTAAACATATTTAAGAATAAATTATATTTTTGGTCAAATGTATAATTTTTAATTTTTTATAATTAGAAATATAATTATAAATTATTTATTTAACCATTTAAATAATTGTTCTATATTTTAATAATTATATAGTTAATAATTACATATAATATATAATAATAAAATTATATATAAATATATAATTATATTATTAATAATTATAAAAATATATGTAATGGAGTGAGTAGGAGGTGGGGTGGGGAGTGAGATACTTGAATCCGAATCTGTTTGTTCAAGTTGGGAAAAATTTAACTTTGACACAGGTCAAATCAAATTTTTTCCCTCAAAATTGAAGTAAGATCGAAAAGATACCCACATGTTTAATTTTTATTGTCATCCATAATTTGATCATTGGATCAATGGTTGAATAAGTATGCCACTAATTGACTTGCATAATCCCATTTGTATTTTTAAAGTGTTCTTAAGACATTTGTTAAGAAATTAAAAGAAATTTTTGTATTAGGATGCATAAAATTTTGTTGTTATGATTTTTTTTATACTCTTCTATAATTTTTGCATTAAATATTTTCTCTTTTAATTCCTTAATCATTAGTTAGCAAGACCCTTAATATAATATAAAAATTTTATACTGTGCTTGTCTTTAAAAAAAAATGTCCCAAAAGAATCATTACTCATAAATATAATTACACCATTAAATACATAAAGCATTTAAGCATAGAAACTTCTTAAACATAACAAATTAAAAAAATAGTATTGAAAACAAAATCAATAATCAATAATCACATTACAATAATCACCTTCTTTTATATATATATATATATATATATATATATATATATATATATATATATATATATATATATATATATAAAAGATAAGAATAATACAAATAAAATTTAGTTCAATTGATTGAATTCGGTGTGTAAGTATTACAAATCTTCTGATATTGTGTTCAATTTTTATAAAGAAAAAAAAAGAAACTAAGAAAAATTGGAAATTAAAAGTATGAGTTTTCATCACCAATGAAATTTAATCATATAACAAAAATTGAATTGAAAATTAAATTTTAAAAATGATGTAAGGGTAAAATATATATTCTTAACAAAATAAATCAAGATGGAATTACATTGGATAGGATATCCTCATAAATGACGCAAAATATGTTACAAGAAATTTAGATAAGTTCTAAAAAAGAATTTTTTTAATTATTTATGCATATCATTCATGTAATCTGTTTTTTTTAACTAGTCATTCATGTAATCTTAAATAATAATAATAATAATAATAATAATAATAATAATAATAATAATAAAAGTATACCGTACACACACCAAAAAGTTTCCAAATTTTATTCACGTACAATTTTTTTAATTAATGCAATCTCTCTATTTTTTAAATTATGCAAATTTGATCTCTTTGATGAATTTCTTTAATTAGTTGAAATTTTGTTTCTCATTTTCTGTCCAAATATTTGGTATTTATGAAGAATTTGGGATACTAGTAATTTTTAAAGTTCAGAAGAGATTTAGTGAAATTTTGATAATAAAAAAAATGAAGAATTTTATAGAATATGAGATTGGGACTTGAAGTGAGAAGAAAATTAAGAGGAATTTTTCCTTAAAAAACCTTTTTTGTTTTCACTTTTACTTACAAAAACATCATCTTAAATTTAGTCATTTTTTGTTTCTCTCAAATATTTTTACATGAACATAGAAAATATTTTTCTCTATTTCTGAACCATTTTTTTAAAACAGGAAATACATTGAAAATCAGGTGATAATTATGTAATTCAAAGTCAACACGAAAAAAGATCATGAAAATGAAAATAGAAATAAACAAGGCCTATCATTTTTAGTAAAATTTGACATTTTGGTTGGTGAATTTGGAAGAAGAAAAGGTTTAAACAATTTCTGTATATGAAATTTGAAAGAGAGATCAAATTTACTTGATTTTAAAAAAGAGATATAATTAATTCAAAAAATAAAACCTAGAAGATGAAAAATACTTACAATTGAAATTAAAGAAATAAAAAGTTAATTTGAAAATTTAAAAGGGCATTTTGTCTGTAACTGATGTTTTGAGGGTAGCACATTCCACTTTAATTTGGGCTTCTATCAATAAAAGCAATAGCCATAGGAAATTGATTATGAAAGATGATTGAGATCCAATTTTGAGGTTTATCTTCAGGAGTTGATATGGTACATCCCCTGTGGGTATCTTAGGTATTTCTTTGGGATTCTAACCTAATGAGTGCATCAAACTTTGCTCTCAAGTGTGCATTATCTAGGAGCAATTTGTGGATATATAAACACTTCATCTTGGCCTTCAAATGATAATGACAACACCAATTCCACAACTACTTACTGCACTGCTTATATTGACCCTTTTCTTTTATTTCCCCCCTGGGGTAGTTTGTCTGTATTGTATCTAACTATATTGTTCTGATAGTTTGTAATTTATGAAATAAATTCTAAGGTGTCATTGGTAATTTTTGTGACATTTCAGATTGATATACAATTAGAAACTGGAGAATACTTTTTAAGTAACAAGAGGAAATCAAGAGAAGCAGGAGAAGCAGGCTGAAAAAACTGCAGAAAAAAAAGGAAAAGAGAAGAGGCCTTTATCCCACCCAAGGTTTATGTCATTATTTATTTTGCGATTTTCTCTACTATTCACAAAAATTATGTCGTGAGAATTATTTTATAGCTTTCTTCAGTGTTTTATAAAACTTTTAATGGCACTCTTTAGGAGCCTGCAAACCTGGTGGATAAATCTGAGGATGCTAACAGTAATGTAGCTGACATGGCAATGTCCTTAAAGGTGAATAAGTTTCTAGCCGAACTTAATTTATTAAGATTTTCTTTCTTTCTTGCTTGACCAGTTGAAATTGTAACTTTCTTTGCCAGACAAACAAAGAAGTTTGGGAAGCGTAAATCTGAAGAAATTATAAATGCCAAGACATATATTATAGGATCATCAGAACAAGCATCGGGAAAGAAATCCAAGAAGCAAAGGTCTTAAACATAATCTTCATTTTGGAGATGAAAAATGAGCATGTGATGTCTATGTGAATTCAATCAAGATCTTCTGCTTCCAATGTCTTTGCAGTAACAGTTTTGACACCAATGTATTTTGAGGCATAGTTGTTCATTCCATTTGTCATGGATGAGTGCGTGGCATCGTGTATCTTATTGTAGTTGCCAATAGACAGTAAGTCAGTAAAACATTTATTGTAACTGCCAATGTACACTACCTGTTCTTTAAGTTTAACATCTTTTCCATTTCAAAAACATTGTCCGACACACATGGTGATGCTATATCTGTAGTTTTGACTATGTGATTTATTTGTTATATTTGTTCTAGTCCCAAATTAAGAAAAGGGAAAAAGAATCAGAAAACATTTATTCGAGCATTAAAAAAAAAAAACATTCGAACTTACCACTAGAGTTGTTTTCAACGAAATCAAGATGAAGTCACAAAATCAGTAAGATATATGGATTTTGTTTTAATTTTGCTTTGGTAAGTTTAATAAGTTTATAGAGCGCTATTACCATAGTTTTAAAAATCAATCTACTTAAGACACTGATCTCAATCTACTTAATTAAGACACTGATCTTGGGATGACAATGGTGGGTCGCAGTAAGTTTGTCTATCTTCATCTTGGTTTTCACAAAAGATGGATCAGGTTTGGATTTATAAAAGTTGAGAGGTAGAAAAATGAAATCCAATTTCATTTCCATCGGATTTGGGTTTAGGAAAATACAAATTTGCGAAAAATCCATCTCACATTAAAAAATATATTTGTTTATATGTTTTAAATAAATCCTAGATTAAGTTATTAATTGTATTTTAATTCAATCATTATATATAATTTAATAAAAAATAAATAATCTAAACATATTTAAGAATTAAATTATATTTTTAGTTAAATGTATAATTTTTAATTTTGCTATAATTAGAAATATAATTATAAATTATTTATTTAACTATTTAAATAATTGTTCTATATTTTATTAATTATATAATTAATAATTACATATAATATATATAATAATAAAATTATATATAAATATATAACTACATTATTAATAACTATAAAAATATGTGTAATGGAGTGAGTAGGAGGCAGGGTTGAGAGAGTGGCATACTTGAATCCGAATTTGTTTCCCCAAGTTGGGGAAAATCCAACCCCAACACAGGTTAAAACGAATTTTTTCTATCAAAATTGAAGCAAGATCAAATAGGTAATTAAGTGTTCAATTTTTATTGTCATACCTAATTTGATCATTGGATCAATAGTTGAATCAGTAAGACATTAATTAACTTGCATGATCCTATTTGTATTAAAATAATACAAATATTAATAAGTGTTCTTAGAACATTCATTATGAAATTATTGAAAGGATTTTTTTGTATTAGGATGCATATAATGGATTAATGGTGTTGTTATGATACTCTTTCATAATTTTTGCATTAAATATTTTTTCTTTTAATTCCTTAATCATTAGTTAGAAAGACCTTAAAATAATATGAAAATTTTATATTGTACTTGTCTTTAAAAAAAAGTCCCAAAAAACATTACTCATAAATATAATTACACCATCAAGTATAAACATAACAAATTGAAAAAGTAGTATTGAAAAAAATCAATAATCATATGACAATAATCACCCTTCTTTACATGTGCGTGTGCGTGTTGAAAAGATAAGAATAATATAAAGAAAATTTAGTTCAAACTAGATCTGCGAGTTTTGTGAATCTTCTTACATCGTTTTCAATTTTTATGAAGAAAAAAAAGAAACTAAGAAAAATTAAAAATGAATATTATGAGTTTTCATAACCAATGAAATTTAACCATATAGCAAAAATTGAATTGAAACTTAAATTATAAAAATAATGAAAGGGTGAAATCTTCTTAACGAAATAAATCAAGATGAAATTAGATTGAATAGGATATCCTCATAAATGACTCAAAATATGTTACAAGAATTTAGATAAGTTCTCAAAAAAGAATTTTTTTAATTATTTATGCATATCATTCATGTAATCTTTTTCTTTTTTTGCTAGTCATTCATGTAATAATAATAATAATAATAATAATAATAATAATAATAATAATAAAAAAAAAAAGTATACCGTACACATACCAAAAAGTTTCCAAATTTTATTCGCGTACAATTTTAAAAACATGCATACCAAAAAATAAAGTATTGAAGATTGCAAAAAAGGAACCATAATTAAATTGACAAAAATATAAATTTAAAAGATAATATATTGAGAGGATAAAAAAAAGAAGATAATATATTGAGAGATTCATTCTTTATAAAATATATCATGATTAAAATTACGAGAAAGATAAGCATAATCAAATAAAAAAACATAAATCTAAAATTATAAAAATATTTAAAAGGATATTCAACAAAAGATTGGGTTCTTCTAAAAATATATAAAGACGTCAAAGTGTAATACTTGGTTTCCAAGAAATAAGACAGTGTATATAGCACTTTTGAATTGATCACAAAAGTTGTTAAAGGGATGGAGTTGTGCGATCATTGTTGCAAGTTATGTCAAACAAGAGTGGAAAACATCATGGATGAGTCTTTAGGCAAATATTGCAGGTGAAGTATTAGTAACAATATTATTCTTCGTATTTTCTTTCCTCGTAAGGTTTTTGGGGAAAACTATTATTATATTTTCTCGCCATTATCGATTTTTGAATGTCTTGTTGCAGCTCTTGCACCATGTGTGGGAAGATTTTATCAGACTTGGGTAGCAAGTCTAGAAGAATAAAGGAAAAGAGGAAGAGCAACGTAAAAAATGTGAAAAAAGAACATGTAAGTACTAAGGTCTTGGTTCGTTTTTTTCTTTTTTTGTTAATAAAGATTTTGCCAATAACTTGCTATATAAATCTAAATTAAGTTTTTCTCTGTTGATAAGTTTTTGTTAGTTTAGACTTTAAAGTGCACCTTTAAAACTATCTTTTCTGGGATTGATTGTTCTGTTTCAATCATTTGAAAAGTAGGTCAAATTTTCATGATTATGAAGCTGTGGAAAACTCAAGCTTGGAATTGAAATAAGAGAATCATGATCCTTGATCTTAATTTGTTTATGTCCCTATTCATCTCCTAAATTGTGGACTTCATCTTGAAGGATCCTACATTCTATTAGATAAATAAATACTTGCATGCATGTATAGATGCATGCCATGATTTCACCATACCTGAGTTGCCTGTGTCTGTGAATGCTTCCTTTTTTGTGATATTGAGCTCTTAAACTCTGACTTGTTCATTTTTTTTTGTATTTGAGCAATCATTTTATAATGTGCACAGTTAGATCATTTAATTGACAATATGTTGTGTGGATGCATTTTTATTGCAGGTTGCAGCTTCTAAGGGTTGTCAGAGCAAAGGAGCTCAAGTTTCTGATTCTGAAAGTGCTGTTTAATGTGTTGTAGATGAAATATCTCATTTAACATTAAGATGAAGGGTGTAGTTTTTATTTTATTTATGTTTAGAATAATGTGTTTAAACACATGAATAATTAGTACCATATCTATTGATACCAATTAAGTCTATTCTGCCTTTGACACATTAATCAATGAATAAAAATATCTCAGTTTTTATGACTTTGTTTTCCTTTTTACTCTAGATTAGGTTATTTTCCGTTGATAAAGTTTTAGCATTGTAACAAAAGTTGATAGAACAAAGTTGCAATTGATAACCACCATTTTTGTTTTTCTGAACAAATATGGACCGTGGATGAAAAATTTATCGTATGATTTATTTTCTTTATGCTTGTTATGAATAAGTCTATTATCATCGATGCAATACTCTGTATTTGGAAAAGTGGTAAACGTAATTTTCTTAAAGAAATATATCAATTATGTACATTTACAAATGCATCAACTGAGATGAGAGCTACATAATGACACTTTAAGCTGACAAAATTGGTAGAACTAAAAATGGAAAATGAAGTACAAATGTATAACGACATGTGAAATATTGACTTGTAAAGGTTGAGTGGTTTTATACATTATCGATAATATAGCCATGATATAAAATATGAAAATAAAATTAAAATATTTGCAAATTTAATGAAGCATGTGATGTCACACATAGAAGGAATCGTTGTTCGTCAATATGAACTTCAAAATTCATACATTCTTTCAAGCATGGAAGAGAAAAGTATTTTGTCCATGATAACTTAATTACTTTTGTTGATTATAAATTACATTATATTCAATCCCCCATGTGGCTATGTTCCGAGTATCAAAAGTTGAAGGCAGAAGAAAAGAAAGTGATTAGACTCTAATGATAATGATAATATTGACGTATTGTGTTTCTTATGTTGATGTATAATTTTTTTTCTTCTTAAAGAAATGTTTATGTACAGTTAAATAAAAAATAAATAGTTAAATATTTTCTCTAATGTGTGAGATGTAAACAAATTGATTTTAAAAAATAAAAAATATAAATTTAATTGTTGAATATGTAAAAGTGTGACAAATTAATCTTAATTTTTTATATTTTTAAAGTTCATATAAAATTAATCATATACATTTTTTTATACTTTTTTATTTAATGTATTTATAATTTTACTTAAATTTTTTAAAAATATTATAACGTATAAGATGCATAATAGTTATTTTAAAAATTTAGAGTATCATTATATATGAATATCTTTAAATTTAAATTATAACGGTTCAAGTCAAATCATAAATATATGATAAAACGAAAATATCTAAATACCAGTAAATATATTTTTGGATCTTTAGTTAAGATTAGACATAATTTTTATCTCAATTTTTTAATTAATGTAATTTCTCTATTTTTTAAATTATGCAAATTTGATCTCTTTGATGAATCTCTTTTAATTGAATTTTTTTTCTCATTTTCTGTCGAAATACTTGGAATTTATGATGAATTTGGGATATTAGTCATTTTAAAAGTTCAGAAGAAATTTAGTGAAATTTTTATAATAAAAAAATGAAGAATTTACTTGTGCATGGTGGTTGAAGAGTAAGGAAATCCTTCGAGAGAAACAGGGTTGGTCTGGTTGGTTTGGAGTTTGGACTATGTGGTAGATGTTCTTGAGAAACGGAAGAAGCACAGTAATTAACATGATTTTGGCAATATTATGGTTCAGGTGATTCACAAAGTTCTTGCCAAGGGCTTCTGGTTCTAGAAAGGGTATATTGACCCATAAGTGGGCCATGATTATAGTTTCTGGAGACCTGACCATGGTTTTGGTTTATTGTAATAGCAGATGTTACTTGATTTATGTTTCTCACATTTAGGATATTAGAGCTTCTAAATTGTTACAAAATTGTTTTTCATGTTGGTGGGGTTAATCGGGATTTTTTTCCCCTAACTTTGGTTGGATACATAGGTAACAGAAACAAAAGAAGTAAAGCTTCGTCATCGCAGCAACACTGTAGAAATCTTAAAGCTTCCGCCATCGACACCTACTGGTTCTTTTCCGACTACCGCCTTCCCCTTTTTTTTCGGTTAGTAATTGTTTAATTTCAACTGATTGTGATTTTAAATTGAAACAATTAACACAAAGGTAGCAAAGAAGAAGAAGAAGAAAAATTTGGATTTATTTGCACCGCCTAGTAGTAGCAGACACAGAGAAGAAGAAAAATTTGGGTTTGTCTTTGAAAGGTTAAATATTTTATGTTATATAGAAGTACTAACATTGTGAAAATGGGTCCCATATTTTTCAAGTTTATCTAAAATCTCATATGGTGAAATTATAATATTGTATCATACTGATAACTTCAATAAATTTCGTTATAAAAAATATTTACTTTATAATATATTTTGTCATTTTGTGTGCTGCTAAGTGTCAGATTAAGCTACTACACAGCAAGATTCATTGGTTATAAAAGTTTTATTGATAAGTCAAACTAAAGTGTGTATCTAGTAATATTATAAGCATATAGTATTATTTATAATAGCAGTAAAAAGATCTTTTACCGTGGAATCATACCACTTGTAAATTTGTTTATTGATAGATAAATTATCTACAATAAAGGTTTCTTTTGGTTATCTAATTTTATTAGTTTCTATAATGGTGTTTAATTGAATATAATATAATGCTTGTTCCTACTCTTTATAAATCATAAGAGATTACTTTTATTTTGAAAAACTATTCTTATTTAAATTTTGATTCTTATGATTTTAATTGTTAATTGAGTATTAACTTAAGATCATTTAATTTCAGAGATGAGGAGATTTTTGGTTGATAGAGCAAGTATTGAGAATGTGAATGTTGTACAACAAGAAGTCGAATTAGAACCGCCACCTAATGTGGTTAATGAGTTTAACCCAAATGAGATTGTGCGTGATCCAGGTCATAGGAAACAAATTAATGAGTATGCTCCGGATATTCAAGATCAAGTGAGGAGGGCATATATATTGAAGGGTCCAATGCAACCACATTTGCCAAGCTTTCCTCGTACTCCATTTGGAAGTGTTTCTAGAGCATTTAGTAAATCATGGTATAAGAATTACACATGGTTAGAATACAGTGAGATCAAGGATGCAGCTTATTGTTTTTATTGCTTTCTTTTTAAGCAACCCGGGAGGGCCGAACACTTTGGTTTTGAAGTCTTCACTAAAAGCGGATATAGAGATTGGAAGCATGCATCTCAAGGCTTGAAAGATCATGTTGGTAGTCATAATAGTTTGCACAACTCATGTGTCAAGCACTACGATGATTATAATAATCAAAGACAAAGTGTGACAAGTAAGTTTGCTAAAGCAACCAAGGAATCAGAAGAATTGTATAAGATTCGTTTGACTTGTTCTTTAGATTGTTCAAGATATCTCATAGCACAAGGCATGGCTTTCCGTGGCCATGATGAATCCTCTACTTCGCTAAATAAGGGCAATTTTAGAGAGATGGTAGATTGGGTAAAATCTCAGAATGAACAAGTGAGGGATGCTTTTGACCGTGGTGGAAAAAATTGCACAATGACTTGCGGTGACATTCAAAAGGAGCTTGCAACGTGTTGTGCACATGAAGTTACCAAGGTGATTATGGAAGAGCTTGGTGATAGACAATTCTCCGTGCTTATTGACGAGTCACGTGATATATCCGTCAAAGAGCAAATTGTATTTTCCAATTTCCAATTTTCATTACCTATTATTCTCTATGCCGCCAAGTAAACTGGTTGAATTTGTTTTAGGTTTTTGAATGACAAAGGGAATGTTGTGGAACGATTTATTGCTCTACATCATGTCACAGATACTTCATCTAAGTCATTAAAGGATGCTCTTTATGGTATTCTTGATAAGTACACATTATCTATTTCAAGGATACGAGGGCAAGGATATGATGGAGCTTCAAATATGAGAGGTGAATTTAATGGTTTGCAAAGAAAAATTCTAGATGAAAATCCTTATGCTTTCTATGTCCATTGTTATGCTCACCGTTTGCAATTGGTTGTTGTGTCTGTTACTAGTAGTTGCTCATCTATTCATGATTTCTTTGAGTACATCACCTTGATTGTGAATACAACAAGTGCATCTTGTAAGAGGAGGGATGCTTTGACAGAGGCACAACACAAAGATATTTTAAATAAACTTGAGAGTGGTGAGATATCTAGAGGAAGGGGCTTACACCAATCATCTAGTCTCACTAGACCCGGGGATACTAGATGGGGTTCACATCATACTACATTGCTTCGTTTGGATCAAATGTGGTCCTCCGTGTTAAAGGTGCTTAGTATGGTTGATGAAGATGGACGTGGACCATCTCAAGCAGCAGGTTTGATAGAAAAAATGGAGAGCTTTAAATTTGCTTTTATTTTGAGGTTAATGTTAAAGTTGTTTGGTATCACAAACGAGCTTTCAAATATATTGCAAAGAAAAGATCTTAATATTGTGAATGCCATGGAATTAGTTGATGTTGTCAAAGCTCGGTTGGGCACAATGAGAGAGAGTGGCTGGAATAATTTTTTTGCCGATGTCCAAGGATTTTGTGTTGCTAAAAGTATTCTGGTACCAAATATGGATGACGAAATACCAGTTCGGGGTCGTTCAAGAGCAGAAGGGAGGACTATCACTAATCTTCATCATTACCGTGCAGAGATTTTTTTATGTTGCTATTGATAAAATATGTGTGGAGATGGATCACCGCTTTAGTGAAGGAAGTAACATTATACTTGATTGCTTCTCATGTCTTGACCCCAAGAACTCTTTCTCCAAGTTTGATGTTGATAAGCTTGCTCGTCTTGCTGATATTTATCATGCAGACTTTTCTGATGATGACCGAGGAACAATTAGGGATCAACTTGAAACTTATGTGCTTCAAGTGAGAAGAAATGCTTCTTTTTCCACTTGTGAAGATGTTCAAAGTTTGGCTATGAAGATGGTTCAAACTGAGAAACATTGGGTATTTCCATTGGTTTATAAACTTATTGAGCTAGCTTTGATATTGCCGGTGTCGACCGCATCCGTTGAAAGAGCTTTTTCAGCAATGAAGATTATCAAGTCTAAATTGCGCAATAAGATCAACGATGTGTGGTTCAATGACTTGATGGTATGTTACACCGAGCGGGAGATATTCAAGTCACTTGATGATATTGATATTATTCGAACATTTACCGCAAAGAAGTCTCGGAAAGGACACTTGCCTCGTAATTTTATTTAACCCGCTATTGTAAGATTATGTTTATCTCTTTTATTTTAAACTATATTTTTGTTGACAAAATGACGAGTCTCTTTTATTTTGATTGATTACTATTTACATATTATATACAATGTGAATTTGCTATCTTTAAATTTTTGCCCAGGCTTTATAATTTTTCTGGCTCCGCCACTGGTTGGATATAACCTCATAAACATAAGGTGCATCAAATTGCAACGAATGTTGTTTCAGTTTGCTTTGTCGAAAATTCTAAATTAACATTTCTGTGTCTTCCACAAATTTGGGATCTTTCTCCCAATAACACCATAACATGAATATTTAGCTGTAACAAAGAAGTCAAGCGACTGAACTCCATGTGCAGCTATTACTAAGACAATAAGCTAAGACAAACACAAATCTCAGACACATACTTTCAGAAGATTCAAAGTGAAAAAAAGACTTTGTGACTGCCGCCTGGCCATCAAATAGAATTATTTCCTCCCACATTTCTACTACAGTTTTTTGCCCATCATCCATGTCTGCACTAGTACCTGTGAGATTTTTGCTATGGTTTCTGCATCAAGCCCCCCTTTGAGTACCCTGAGAAGAACAGTTTCATCAGATGAGGAAAAATGGTGGAGCTGTCGAATAGATGAGTTTGAATGCCTCAAATAAGTCTTCTACCAAATCTTTATGCCATACCATACCATATGATTTACTTTTACAGCCAACCTTAAAAATAACAAAATGATCAACTGAACAAATAAATCAAGATCTATATAGAAATAAAGTTTACTGTCATGTACAAAAATTATATTATACAACCCATTGTCTCCTCTACTAGCAAGAAAAGAGAAATAGAGACAATAAAAGTATATATTTATCTTAATAGTCAATATTTTCTTCTGTACTGTGTTTGTATTTTTCATCTATATTCCCCATCTATCATATTTTTATCATAAATTTTTCTAAATGCGTAAAAGATAAATAAATAGTACTCTCAGCAGTATCTTGTCACTAGCTAGTTTCTGAAACCAGTAATTACTTTTTTCTTTCCTTGTGTACTGTGGAGTTGAGGAAGTCATGGAGGTAGGGGGAGAACTTGTGTCGCCTAGACATTTTTACAACCTAAAAAGATTTATGCATGAAGACCTAGTAACAATATGAGGTAATGTAAGGATCAATATTCAATAGATGCCAGAGCCAAGGAATAGTGCAACAGCTTAGCCAATTGTATGTGTTTCAGTATTTTGTAAAGAAGGTGATGCAGAAGGAGAAGAGCTTAATTCTTTGGTACTTCCCTACAAAAATCTAGATAACACCAACATAAGACCATAACTTTCACTCTCAGTTTCAGAATAGATATCTACTGTAAGTCTACAACCATGCAGACTGGCAATAGTAACATGAGTTATTTGAAAATTACCACAATCATTACTTGGTATAGGGTCATATTCCTTACTAATAACAATACATGCATACCATTGTCTTTTTGAGTAATCTTTACTTCTAGTTGTTTCTTTAAGAACTTAGTAGGTCCATGTGATAACTTTAAATTATAAGAAACTCACATTAATAACTTCATGTTGTAACCAATTAAGTTCTTATAATATGAAATAATACACATCCTACTAAAATCAAAGATTTGGTTGTAGTTTACAGGCAGGAAATACCTGGGTTGATAGGAAATCCAGATCAACTCCTTTTGTTTGATGAAATTTGAGACATTGGGAAGTGCTTTCCCATTTGTTGAATGAAACTGTTATATCCCAAGGCGCGTATTGGGAAGACCCCGAATAGTAGCACCTGCTACGGCTGTATATAAGTAACTTTGTAGAATTGAAATCCTATTTCAACCTTGATTTTAAACCTTGTTTGGTTTTGGCTCTGGTATTTAGGAAGACAGATAATATTTGGTCATACTTGATCGACTCCATTATTTTCTCTTTCAAAAGCCTCAGTCAAATGGCTGAGAAAAACCCATCACGGATGTCCTGAAACTAACAAAAACATCATACTTTATTTGAGGAGAATTGTTGTCGGACATTAGTTTTTCAGGAGCATTGTTGTCTCACGTGGGTTTCTTCTCAAAGCCCTTCAGTTTTCGAAGTACTACACCAGAGACAAAGATAAGCAATACACAAGAGCCAAGGAAACGCAACATATTGAATTTCCAATAGAGTTCAGAGACAGAATATGGTGTTGGATTGGAACAAGTGCAGACGAGATATTTCTTTGTCTCCACTTGATACCTGAATGTGTATGAAGCACAAGGTTACTGGAAAGAAAAACAGAGTTAGAAATAAGGTGGAAAAGAACATGCAGTTTATTGAAGAGAAACTAATGGTTTGGGTGTTAGCCAGGTTAGTGTAGTGTACTAGACAATTCTATTTGTCTATTTGATGACGAGCTTGCAGCTACAAATTCAAATATTGGCGCATTTGATTGAATGGTTTGGAAATTAAATGTGTTTTTGTGTATTGTCTTAGCAATAGCCATGGGTGGGGCTATAAGTCAAACAGCGTGTTTAGACTAGGATTGATTTTCTATACCTATCCATCAATTCAAAATAATGAAAAATAGACTCAGAGACCCAACTCTAAAAAGTTTTAAGCAAATAAAGAACATTTCAATTATTTTCTTAAATTAAAATTGGTAATAACGACTGCATTAATTTTATCATTTTCTCATTTTGGACAGTACTCTCCGGGCACATTGTGATAAACAAAATATTCTCAAGCCAAATCTTTCAGAAGCTTCAGCCGAAATCGATAAGTGTAATAATTTCTATTTGTTTCATTTTTCTTTTCATTTGCCTATTTACACGCTGCCTATTTTTCTAGAAATTAAATTCTGTAATTGATGTTGGCACCAAAATCGATTTCTTAGATTCCAGAATAAATTTCCGGAAGTGTTACCGGGAATTATTTTTCGGAAGCTTGTGTCAGAAAAGGGTTGCTTCAGCCTTGCTATAATGACTCATTCATAAGGTCAAAAAATAGTTATAGTCCAATAATTAAAATTGGAAGTACTGTTTACCAATCAACAAAAGAATCCCGTAATACACAACTCAAAGTAATATGAATCCTTGAGATATATTTGGATTAAATTACAAAGACAAAATCACATATCAAACTTTGAACTAAATCATGGGCAACAGGATATATGTAGTAGATGAAATTCAAAGGACAAAGGTTTATTTCCCGCTAATAAAAATCAACAATTAACATTTATCAATAAAAAATAAAATTCAAAGGTTTGTATCAGAAAAAAAAAATAGGTATCCCAGAAAGCTATCACGGAACCATGATGGAAGCAGAGTACTGTAACAAGCTTCAACTGTGATTTAGAGCCTACATTAATTTTCAAATTCAGGCCTCATACAAGGAATTATCAATAATCATAGTATCATAGTTTATATATATACAAAAGAGGGAGACAAAGCAAAAGAGTGTATGTGTGAAGTGATGTGGTAACGACAAAAGGAATTGTAGGTAAGACCGAACAACACAGTTGTTGGAAATCTAAAATAACGTCTTGTGTGCTTGAGTGAGGTGTTGCAACATAATTCAAGCTCATATGTGCACGTGAGAAGCAGAATAAAAGTCAGAGAAAATTAGCTACTTTGTTGGAAGACTTTGTCAAAAGTCTGTTGCTGGTTTTTTGGCTATTTGTTAGGAGCAAATTTGAGTTTCTGTTTTTAAGTTATTGTTAGCACCACTAAAGTAGGATTGTTAGACATGGTTAGTGGAGATTGTTAGCCAAGTTTTTTAGTATTTAAACATTGTATTGTTCAGCATTTTAATCAAGAGGAAAGTTCAGCTCTTTCTCATTATTCTGTCATTCAGTTTTGTGATCTTCCTCTGAAATCTAATATTTGGTATCAGAGCTAACTAATTATCCGGGTTCATATCCAGGGAATTTTTGAGTGAGAAGAGAGAGCACTTAAACACAAGGGTAAACACAGGTTAGAGAGTGAAAAGGTTGTTCATAATGCAGAACAACGGATCCGGAATCGCCACTTCACAATATCTTTAAAGGCATAAATTATCAGTTTTGGAGCTTGAAAATGAAAACATTATTCAAGTCTCAAGAACTGTGGGGTTTTGTTGAAGATGGATTTGAAGATGCTTAACCTCCAGAACCTGATCAATAATTGAGAGAGAAGAGAAAGAAAGATTCCAAGGCATTGTTTATGATACAACAGGCCTTGGATGATGAAATCTTTCCCAGAATTGCCTCAGCAACCACATCCAAGATGACGTGGGATACTCTAAAGCAAGAGTATCTAGGTGGCAAGAAGGTGATTACAGTGAAGCTGCAATCACTAAGGAGAGAGTTTGAAACAGCTCTAATGACGGACAAAGAATCTGTCCAAGAATACTTGTCACGTGTATCCACTGTAGTACAACAAATGCGGTCATATGGAGAAACAATGACCAATGAGCATGTGGTTGGAAAAGTTCTAAGAAGTCTCACAAACAAATATGACCATGTTGTAGCAGCTATTGAAGAGTCAAAGGACATGGCAGATTACACCTTTGATGAACTCATGGGATCCTTGCAAGCTCATGAGGAGAGGCTCAATAGAAATGGTGAGAAGAAGGAAGAGAAGGCATTCCATGTGAAAGGAGAATCCTCAAACAAGGAAAAGACAGGGCAATTCAGTGGAAGAGGTAGAGGAAGAGCTGGCTCAAGAGGAAGGGTCCGTGGAAGAGGACAAAATAAGGAAGGAAAAGAGCAATCATATAAAGGTCCAGTCAAATGTTACTATTGCAAGAAGCCAGGCCACAAAGAAGCTAGCTGCTGGAAGAAGGAGGAGGATGAACAAAAGGGTGATCAAAAGTCCAATTTTGTGGAGAATGAGCAAAAGTTGTTCTTAGCACAAAGGGCAGCTGACAATGATGCAGGAGGTGACGTGTGGTATATTGACAGTGGGTGCTCCAACCATATGTCAAGTGCCAAGTCTATGTTCAGAGAATTGAATGAATCTTTAAAGAGCAAGGTGAGGCTTGGAGATGAAAAACAACTTGAAGTGGAAGGAAGAGGCATGATTGCAATTAAAACTGAGCAAGGAAACACTAAGCTATTATATGATGTGCAGTATGTGCCAAATTTGGCTCACTATTTGCTGAGTGTGGGTCAATTACTTAATTCTGGATATTCAGTACTGTTTGAGAATGATTTCTGTTTGATCTGTGATAAGAAATCCAAAGAAGTTGTAGTAAAGATTGTTATGGGGAGAAATAGAATGTTCCCTCTTGATTTATCTGGCAATGTGAGCAAAGCACTGACAGTTAAAGGAGATGATGATGGTGTCAGGATTTATATATTATAAATAGATAGAAAAAAAACCTGAAAAGGAAGAAGAATATGTATTGTTTTCGTTGACATATGGTTAGTAATCTTCTAATATTTTTGAGTTCAAATGTAGGCCTGATAGAGTTTGCCAATTTTGGATTTATCCAACATTAATAAATGCCTTGTTAAAGGAAACATCTTAAGTATGGAGGACTAGTCTCGGGCCCTTAAAACTGTGAAAAAACCCAGTATATGGAAAAATTGTGGGTAAATTATTTCTTAAAATGGAATGATACAATTCTTTTTTTTTATTTTGAAATGATGTGATTCTTTTTAGATGTTTTTATTATAAAAACATGTTAGGAATCTAACTTAGTAAATTATGGTACACCCTCAACACCACATTCCTTCTCCTTCCTTCCTAGATCTAAACAACCTCTAGCCACCCCTTGTTGTTGATCACCGTGCACCGTTATCAGAGACGATTTTTGAAGACCATGTTTCATTTTCTTTTACTTCTCTCTCTTTTTTTCCCTTATTCTTCTCGGGCATCTCACACCCCATGTGTGAGCAACCTTTAGTGTCGTTTGATCCCTTCACTATTGTTGTGCTGGTGTAGCAGAGATCAAGGAGGGAAGATCAAAGGAAGAGAGATTATGAGTTTGGTTTGAGGGTCGATAAGAAGGAGGAGGAGATGAGCCTCTACATAACATAAAACAAAAACAAAATAACAGTGTTGTTGATTAAATCAAATACGTCATGCTGAACTTGTTAGTACAAAAATTTGTTCGATAAAATGTTATCGCACCATCAAAACGGCGTAGAGCACAATAAGGATGTTCTCTTCCATATATGTGTTGGTTCATGGGGGTAGAGAGAAGGGGAGACACAACAGCTGTTTCATTAGGCCTAGTGGTTAAGAAAAAAACATGTTAGGAATCTAAACTCATATCCCATCATTTAAGCTATTGAGATTAATTTAGACCTAAACTCATATCCCATCATTGTTATCCACTCATCAAGCAATTCAATCGATTTGAATCCAATTTGATGAGGAAAAAAATGGCAAAATTAAACTTAACGCAATCAAATAATTTTGATTGATTTGTTTTCTGTTTTTTTTTTATTTAAAAAAAAAAAAACAAAATCGATCTGTTATAACACATGTATTTATGGGGAGATTTGTCATGTACTCAAAGAAAACGTAAAAACACTTCGTGAAAGATAATGAAAAAACAATTTGGTTTTCATACTTTAAAATAATAATAATAATAAAGTGTTCAATTGAATCCATTTGATTCCAGTTTGATGAGGAAAAAAATGGCAAAATTAAACTTAACACAATCAAATAATTTTGATTGATTTTTTTTCTGTTTTTTTTTTAAAAAACAAAATCGATCTGTTATAACACATGTATTTAAGGGGAGATTTGTCATGTACTCAAAGAAAACGTAAAAACACTTGTGAAAGATAATGAAAAACAATTGGTTTTCATACTTTAAAATAATAATAATAATAATAATAATAATAATAATAATAATAAAGTCCTTTTATATATCTATTTTGTTTAAATGTATGTTGCTTAAATTTAAGATGATGTCAACTATTAAATTAGACACTTATAAATGTATAATTAAAAAATCTCAATCATATTTTATAAAACGTTCTTAATTTGTCGGTATAAATATCCAGGTCATAGATGTGACTAATCCAATAAAAACAGACGTGACTAATGAAAAAAGTCGCATAACTTCATCTTATAGCCATTTATTTAACTGTGTTTGCCAAGAGAATTTCTTTCTTTAATATAGTTTCATTATTTGAATATAAATTAATTAATATCATTTTTTATTTGCAGAAATTACACATGATATCAAAGAGTTTATAATACAACCTGCTCAATCAATTGAATAAGATTTTTTTGGTAAATAATATATATATATAGCATATTATATATAATTATATATATATATATATATTTAGTATTTACACATAAAAAATAAGTCCAAATCAATCTAAGAAATATTTTTTATCGTTCCATTTTAATCTTCAAAAAATATTTTCCTCGTCAAGAACTGTCTTAAGAAGGAAAAATTTTAATGTTTGCAGTGAAAAAGAAAGGAAGTTACTAATAAGTTTTTTTAGCATACCAATTAAGGTCCAGTAAAAAAAATATTAATTAGGAAATTAAAAATAATTTTTGTATGAAAAAGTATATTACTATCATATTCTATTTTTATTTTCAATTTAATTCTACAATGATTTTTATAGTATTTTAACGTGATTAGAAAAAGTAGTATGTATGCCATTATTGAACATACTCTGCTCACAACAATATATTTAGGTATGTCCTGTTCTAGTCTTCGTCCGTCTGAATGAATAGCATTTTCCCACTCCTCAATTAGATGCTAATTAGATGCTAACGATTTTGTTTTTGAGAATGTTATTCTTTCTTAAAGTTCTGAAAAGCATTCAACAATATCTGCTCATCAACATTTCCAATTATTACTTTTATGATATTAGAGTTTTAAATTGTTTATTAGAACAGTAACTATAACTTTGTTTAATTAGCATAATCGTTATTGTTCTGTAATTATTTTAAAGAAAACATAAATAAGGGAGAAAATGATATTGCATCCCTACTTTTAGTCCCGGAATGCTTATGACAATGATTGCTATTGTAGAATTCGACTTAATTAGTCTTGGTGTACATGAACAAGATATTCCATATCTATCTTTAGCTGATTTGTTTTTCCCTCTCTTTTTTTCTTCTTTACAAGCAAAAACAAATTTTATCATGGCTTAAATATTTTTTTAACTCTTGTAATTTAATATTTTTTTGACCTTTTAATTTTTTTTCTTAGTCCTTATAAATTATATTTATTTTATTTTTCATCCTTTAAGAGCTATCTAAATCATTTCTTCATTGTTCAAAGTACTATTTAAATCACTTTAAGGACAAAAAAAAAAATATAAATTACAATGGCTAAATATATTTAAGTCTTTTATTAAAGAATTTGAGAGGAAAACTACTTAAAACAAATATCACATATATAGTGCATATAATTCCACATAAGGATAAAAGAAGATACATTCAACCCAACCATGTTTAAGAAAGCATCTTTTACACTTAGATGACATACTTACTCCTAAATATATGTAACGATTGGTCACGTTAGCCCGACTATTCCAAATCACTCGATGAAATATAGTGTTTGGACTTAAACTTTTTAGTCCAAACTAAGTGTGAGTTTTTAGTCTAACCCAATCAAGATTCAGTGCAGGACAAAAGCCCATTAAAAGTCCACAAAAATGGAGCCTTTATTGGGCTTGAGCTTCATTTTTAGGCCCAAATTAAGTTTAAAGTTCTTTTGTCGTGCCTATTATATATGACCCACAACCCGCATTGGATCAAATAACCTGTTTGACCACTATATACACATTCTTAAGGTGGAGGTATTAAAAGTGAACTAATCCAATTCAACTGAGTTGGTTTATGATGAATTGCTTAGAAAGTATGTAGATTCAAATGATTCACTTTTTTTTTAAGAGTTAAAAAGAATATACTCTAGCTTAATCTACTACAAGTTGGTGAATTAAGTGGGTTAATTTACAAACTGTCTCACCTAATTTTAGAATAAAAATATAAAAGAATATATAAAAGTAAACATAAAATGTCAAAACAACTTGTTCAATAAGATATTAATTCATAACAACATATTCAAAGAATAAAAATATAAAATGAAAATGAAAATTTTCTGTAGTATAACGATGCTTATTATGGTTGAAGTACCTGAAACACATTAGAAGGAGGGTTGAACAATATTATGGATAAAAACTTGGTCTTTCAAAAACTTTGAAAGTTTTTCTAAAAAAGATATCAATGGACGATGAGTTTTGTCCAAGGGGTTCGAAATCACTTTGTGCTTAAAAACCAGTTTACAAAGCTTGGACACAATAGTGTAGAAGTAACATATTGAGAGGAACTAGTTATATAGAAACAATAAAGAAAATACAAATGTTTTATATTGGTTCACCCCAACTCTTGGACTACGTCCAGTTCTCCTTCAAACCTTGAAGGGTTCCACTAATTAATTCTTTGATTACAACCAAATATTCTTTATGCCACTTCTGACTACAATAACTAGTCTCTAGGCCACTCTTGACAATACCCTTAATCTTCCCTTCAGATTAAGACCCAAGTATTCTTTGTCACTAAGCCACTCTTGACTTTTACAAACAATAGATGTTTGATGGAAAATGTATTCTAATAACTCAAAGAGTACTTACACAATAAGCTTGAATAAAATTAAACTTGCTAACTTAGCAGAGCTAAGATTCACTCAATTCGCTCAAGTTTATTTTGTCCAACTAATCTTACAACATTACAATACTTTGTTTGTTTTGTCTCAGATGATTCTTTTATGATTCGACAACCTTAAGATGAACATCTTCAAGTTTTATATAAACTTCAAAGCTTTGATCTGTTGAAAAATCCCAACTAGCTGTTGTCTAATAGCTTGGACACTTTACATGAGGTCGTTATTGTGTATAGAGTGTGTGGGGACCACAAACATTTTCTGCAACATATCTTCAAAGAAGTATAGCTTATCAGTGTCGCATTGTACTCAAAGATGACTTTCAACGTACAAATCAAATATAACGTTAACAACATAAGACAAAAGAAATTAAGAATATCAAAACAAGATAATTTAAATCTTCCCTTTTGTGCGTTATGGGACAAATTGCTTACTGAACCTATGGACGTTACTTCCTAATGATTACTTTCAATACTTGAAGATCGAGTAATTGTCCCATTGCCTTTGTACTATGAGCCAAGTGCTGAAGCACTTGTCTTCTTAAGATTGGACACTGAAACAATATCGTCCAATGACTGATACTTTAGCTATCATCTATAACCTTTTTGTTCATACCTTTTGCTTGTTTCTCATAGAGAGAGAAAAACATGTAGCTTAAGCATGAAAGGTTATCACAAAAAATTTATACTTTGTTAACATAAAAAATTTAGGAATTTAATTGTTTAGTAAAATCCAATATGACTTGGACGCAACCAAACTTAAAAATGATTAATTTCTCAATTACATCCATCAAACGTTGAAACTACTTTCTAAGAATATGGCATGCTTTCACTATCACCATATTTCTCACATGCTTGTCTTAGCCAAACGTCAGGTGGTGTAGGTAAATTCAAAGTGTGTTTAGATAACTTTCAAATTTATTTTACTTTTTAACATAAAATCTATGATTGAATTAATTTAAATATTGTTGGAGTACAAGTGTAAGGTGAAATTCCACATCGTGTAAGGATGAAAAGGTTGAATACCGTATAAATAAATAATAGACTCATAAACTTGAGCCTTAAGATTTTAAGTTATTTTCTAACAATTGGTATTGTGACGATATATAAAGGTACTAAAACATGTTAGCGACAACGTCTAGACAAACTGTGGAACCTCCCTATCATATGTGTTTTAATTATATTTAACAATTTAAAATTAATTTTATTTATTAACTTTAAATATTCTCTCGTTGAGACATATTAAGATTCTATTCCAATTTTAATTTAATACATATAAAAAAAATCAATTTGCGGTCAGCTTTATTCTATATATTGTGAGCTATCAAAGTCGTATCAACCGTCCATAATTAAAAGGATTTATTCTGCATGTGTCGAGTTTCTATTGCTTGCATGCAAACACTTTCTTATGGAAAGCTAGCTAACCTAGCTATGAAAACACATAAGAGAATAAATAAAATATAATGCCACTCAATTGGAATTATCATTCCCATTATATTTCCATGCGTTAACCATTCCTCTCTATAATAAGCTGACAAGTAAGTCCTCCTGATGAACCACAATATATTAGACACTAATATTAATGGTTCATTCAGAAATATGGACTTTCATGCCTAACCATCTCTCTGCATTTGCTGGTTTTAGAGTGTTTGCAAGAAGAGGTAGGGAGTGATTTGCAGCCAAGAATGACTTGCCGGAATGCTTGCATTAGGCATAATATATAGTTGTATACTTTATAATCCGGCAAGTTATTTTTGGCTACACTTTTTTCTCTTCTTCTATTGTGAAACTCTATAAACCCTTATTTTTTGAGACACATTTACTATATGTTGAACAACATCAAGAAAGGTAAACAATTATCTATGACTACTTATACTAGTTTAGAAATTGAAAAAAATTTGCTTGTTGTATATATAAAAGACGCAAATGCTTAATTTTATTTTTTCCTGTGTTTTTTATGTTTAATTTACTTATATATATATATATATATATATATATATATATATATATATATATAATTCTCATGATCTATAATATTTAAATTAGTCATGGAAGAAAGATTCATTCATCTATCTCTAACTTTAATCTATGACATGTATATAAATAAACTAATACATAGATTTAGGGGTAGAAAAATGTTGAAGAAGAATCCATATACCATTGTAACCTATTGAAGAGCTCATGATCCATATAGTGGAACAATCACGATAAACTTGACAAATGCTTGAAAAGGTATTGTCTATTTTAGTGTGTGCGTGTGTGTGAATCTTTGCAATGAGTTGATGTACGCCTTATTTATATTAGATTAATTAATAATGATATATTTCGTTTTGCTAACTAATTAAAAGATTATAATAGATATTCGTCCTTGTGATAACTGATAACAGTATATACATTATCTTACTCGTGAAAAACTCACAAGAATGCAAACAAATTAAATCTACATATCCACGTGACTTAACTCTTAAGGACCTATAGCTCATTCATAAGGACATACTTGAATAATTAATTTAATTAAATAATTATCTAATAATATATTACTATTTCATAGTTTATAAGCACTTAATTTGATAAATTTAAATCAATAAACTTAACAGTAAACTTATAAAATAAATAAATAGATAAAACTTATAAGCAACCACACTGCTATAAGATTCATGGTCGATGTGACGGTTATTTATAAGGAGTTTGAACTTAATAAATTGTTAAAGTACATCACCGGAATCAAGAATAGTTGACGAATATACATATAAATTAGGGCTTAGTAGAAAATGGTCAAATGACCACAAAACCGTCAATTTGTTGTTTGTTGTCCTTATCATTGACGTCTATGCATATGTTTAAACGTACCATAATGATTTGAGTGATAAGCGATGTGCAATCAATTTATAATTTTCAAAGTCAAATGATTATTTGTTCTACAGATTTATTTAGTGGTCTCACAATCCATGTTTGGACCTTATTCGATTTTATATCTTCACTCAACCTCTGAATATAAAGTGTATAGAATATTTCTTTCTTTTATTGATCCATATTGTATGGAATATTTCTACCTTTATGATTATCCTGCTAAAGTTAATTTCTGAACGGGACCAATTTGGTAGCTCAATCCCTTGCCAAGCCCTGCTTATGTTGATGCATGGAAACTATGCAATATTTCTGGCAATTTTTAGTTTTATCAAGTGTATATATGTTGGGGATGAGAGAGAGAAAATACTTTTTTCTTTTATTGATATTTTTTTAATTACTGTAATTAGAATTTTTAACTTTTTGATGAGAGTTTAAGGTATCATGGTCTTTTGTGTTTGTTATGAGATTAATTTTTAATTCGTGATAGGAATCAAATTCAAGTTTTTTTTTTTTTTTTTAAATTTAGGATTTGTTGTCGGCTGAATTACACTCCTTAAAGATGGAGCGAGTAATTAATCCCAAAAAAATTCACGAGACTATATATATATATATATATATATATATATATATATATATATATATATATATATATATATCAAAAGCGAAAATTTATTAAAACACTTGGATTCAGCACCAGCGGTGCCAATCCAAGCTCAAAATACAAAGCATCTAATACCAGAAAGAATAGAAAACTGATCAAGTGAGCATAAGACTCCCTAACTAGATGACAGCACATGAAAACAACTTATATAAATATTGATAGCCCACAACTTATATATATCATTGTATTGTTTATGATTCATAAAATACACGTGACACCTTATATGATACATTGATTTACGTGTCAATTTTTTATGTTAATCTTATAATAGAAGCACGAACACATGACTCTTAATAGTTAGGTTCCTTAATGGGCAGATTATCTCTAACCTACTAATATTTGAATATTTTTATCTATTGACAGATAGTTAATTATCTACAAAGTCATATATTATTTACAAGGTACAATTATCTAATAGCTTTTATCTATAAGTTATAATTTATCTCTAACATTATCTACAAGCTACTGGTTATTATCTATAAACTGAGAATTATCTGCAAAAGCGATAATAGCTCATACAAATAAGGACCCACAACTACACTTCACTCCTATAAATATCATGTTCCATCAAACCCTCTGCAATACACACGTTAGCACACGAACAACAAGCATGGGTCTCTCTCTTTTGCTCACTCAAGCTTATATTAAAGCACATACTTGCTTTATCTCCTAACTCATATCTTACTTGAGCGTTAGAGTCCTTTATTTTGCAGGTCCCCCTCCTGCCCTCTTAATAAAGGTGTCTTTCAAAGTTGACGTGTGAAGTCCAGGATTCCACCTTAGTCATATTCACCTTGACGTGTGTCAACTCTGAATTTTGATAAGTACAATCAAATCTTTTAAAAGAGAACCAATCACTATCGTGATTTTGAGTTACTCCCCTTGAAACTAAATATTGCCAAAAGCTCATGAACTAGAGAGCATTGTGTAAATTTAACAAAATAATTGTATAACTCACTATGAAAAAGAAAAAGTAAAACTCCAATCAAATCAAGCGGTTACCAAATTGGCAATTTCTATCAAGATGTGTGGTGAATATGTAATGTCCCAAAAATTAAGATGATATATATATATATATATATATTTTTTTATTTATTTATTTTGTTGATAGGATAGAAGATACATATGTATAATTTAGATAAGATAAAATAGGATATTTGTATTATATTCTGATTTTAGAACATATTAGTTTATCTTATATTTATATATAAGATAAGATATAAGAATTATTTTATATTTATATATAAGATAAATAAGAAAGTTAAGATAAGATGCAATCAATAGTAAATAATTAAATTGTTAAAAATTAGTATAAATAGAGATAACAAGAATCAAGGGACATCAACAAGAAAGAGACATAGAAACAAAGAAAAAAGTGAGATAAAAACAATTAAAAAGTGGGAACACATAGGAAGAGAATGTCCTCTGATTATAGGATACGTTGTGGGAACATCTAGTCTATATGTTTAAGAAGGTCTTCAAGAAATGAGTAAAACATACTCTTAAAACTTTCATGGTATAATTGTTTTGAGAATGTATAACTCTATCTATGCTTTGGATAAAAGGGATTGAAATTTATGGGTATTCACAAGAATATGGTTGGATCATATTTGAAACCTTAAATATACTAGGTATGGTATTAAATGGGTTTGTGATAGTAATTATGTTCTAATACCATAACGGTTTCTTTTATTTGCCTTTCGCACGAAATTATTATTCTAATGGGGGAATTTGATGTTTCGATTGCCTTTGGTGGTGTAAGTATAAGCGAAGAATTTTCATGTGACTTACTGCAATACTCTTAAAATTGGTAAACAACTTTGCAATTACATACAATCCTTATGTATTAGAGTTTGCTTTTAATTAGAACCATGACGTGACATGATCCTTGTAGAATAATAGTACGTAACTAAAATGTACATTTGGCTTCATTAAAGTTTCCTAAAGCATATGATTATGGCTTGATAAATAATAATAAATTTAAAAGCAATTTGAGTGGTTATAGTTTGATTGATTTCGAACAAAAAACTATGTAATCACTACTAAAAAAAACTCCTTTTTATGATACAATTTCAACGACGGTTGTCAAAAAACCGTTGTCATTTGTGTAGTGATGATAATTTTGTAAGTACTGTCCATGATGGTTTTCATGAAACCTTCTTTGAATATTTCAAAACAAGGATAATTTTCACAAAACCATCATCGTTTTACAATATTCAAAGATGATTTCGCGGAAACTGTCTTTGAATGCAAACAATTTTAACTTTGAAATGTGTGTGTCCATTCCTCTTCTTTGACTCGTTCTTCGTGTTCTCCTCTTCCCAATGTCCTCTCTCCTCTTCCAAATTTTAACTTCGACACTGTGACCTCGTTAACCGTGTCAGTGACTCCACAAAGCGAAAATCAGAGATTCGTCATATCTTCAGAGTCCTATCCCATGAAATGGAGTAGATACTAACGATGGGCCTCATGACCGCATCCGCATGCTCTGGAACCGCTTATCATGATGGGGATTGCAACGTTGTTCTTCGGGAGGAGAAAACGACGCAAACAGTCGTTGATGGTGGGGAGAGTGGCCAGCATGTGGTGGTGGTGGTTCTTGTGGTTTTGCCACACGTGGATCTTGCAATTTTGGTGGGTGGTGATGACTGTGTTGTTGTTGTTGTTGAAGGTAATGGTTTTGGTGGAGTTGGAGGTGGGTTGGGTGTTGAAGGTGTGGAGAGTAGTGCATCTGTGGTGGTCGTAAACGTTGATTTCATGGACGGTTGTGGTGTATAGGAGGTTGTTGTTGACGGCGAGGGAGGTGACATGAAAAGGGTGTGGTGTGAGGGTGGTGACACAATGGTGGGAGACAAAGAAGGTGAAGGTTTGTGGAGAGAGGTTTTGGAGAGTGGGGATGGATGAGAGGGTTTGTATGAAGAGGTTGCTTTCGAGGGAGGAAGTGTTGTTGTTGAGGGTTGTTGAAGATGGTGCTTCGGAAATGGAGGAGTACATGATAGAATCATCACATGCATGTTGTTTTTGTTTGGGGAGTGAGATTGTTGAGTAGTGGGTGACGGTGGCGCAGTTGGCGGAGGAGCATGTCTTTAGCCACCATTGGATCCACATGATTCTGTTTTAGATAACGTAGTTAGAGAGGCATTGCAAAATAAAGATGAGAATCACAAAGAGGAGAAAAGGAAAAGTTTGGCTTAAGCCAGGGGGGGGAATGGAAACATTAACAATACATAAAAGGGTGAGTAAGAGGAGAAAGAGAGAGAAAAAGTGGTTGGACACTTAATTTTCTCTGCTTTTCAAGAACTAAGTTTGTAAATGAACTTGTTTTTAATGTTATGGTGCTTTGTTTTGGGTAAAAAAAAAAATTTCAGGCAGAGCTAGACACGGATGAGGTGTTTACTCAAGTGACTTTACTTCTCTAAGCCAAATGTAAGTTAATTAATCTAATCTCTTTTGAGTTTCTGTGTGTGGAGTAATTGAGCAACCACGTCGTTTTGATGTGTTTTAGATCTATAGAGAGTTTGTTGTGTTGTATATTACTTGTTCTTAGTTTTTGTCTTTTTTGTGATTATTTTTGGTTGTGGTTTCTTGATCAAAAAAGAAAGAAAGAAAATTGTATGCCTTCAAATGAGAACTTTTACATTTAGTTGAATTTCTAATCTAATAACACTTATATAATGTTCATTTACTTTAACTTCTTGTTATATGGTCTAATATGTTTTTTATAGTTAAAATGTTGGTTCAATATGCTTTAGAATATGGAATTTAGTCTTTCAAACTACTTTCCATTATGGCTTAGTCAGTGCAACATGGAACCCTTGCTTGCTAGAAAAACATAAGGGTATCTGTTTGTATGGTTGAACTGATCCTTGGAATGGACTAGACTTTTTTGAATGGCATGGGTCTAATTTGGTTCTCTTCAGTTTATGAAATTCCATTACCTTGGCTGAGATTGAAGAATGTACAGACAACAAGTATTAGAAATTAATTAAACTGTCCAAGTTCTGCCAGTTGCAAATTTCAAGATATTCATGGAAAGTTCTCCTATTAATTTGTTTCTACATATTTAATTTTTTTTCTTTATGATCTTGAGTAATGCATGACCTATGCTGATCAATCATATTATTGGTAAGGGGCATGGGCCTAAAATTATTGAAGATTTTGTTAGCAATTAATTTTGGTTTGTTATGTGCACAAGTGCAAAGAGACAGTGTTTTTATATGTAGCTTTGGGTTGATGGGTTCTTTATTAAAATTTCAAACCAGGGAGTCCATCCATCAATCAAGGGAGAAGTTTGGGAGTTCTACTTGGTTGCTATGATCCCAAGAGTACATTTGAGGAAAGAGATCAGATAAGACAACACGCAAGGTTATTGGTTTTCTCTTTAAATGATTTCTTTTTTTATAAGAATCCTCTTTTTCACCCTTATTATCATCACAACATCCTAAAGATATTTGGTTTTCATTTCTCTGTTACCTAGGTCTTCGTTTTAAATAAAAATGCAATTAGTATAATATGTCAACACAGGCTTGATAAGCCTTAAAAAATATGACAAGAATTGCTTCCATCCTTTATACAGGGATAATACCAATACATTTTGTGATATAAAACTTCAGTTTCTGAATTCCAAATCTAATAGATCCTTACTTGAATTTCACTTTTTTCCCCATAAGAATGCAATATGCTACATGGAAAGAAGAATGCCGCCAATTGTTTCCTCTTGTTGGAAGTGGTAGATTTGTCAGAGCACCTGCTATTACTGAAGATGGCCAGCCAATTCAAGATCCATTGGTTTTGAAAGAAACAAGCCTGGCCAAAGGGATTGACTGTACATCCGCTAGATAATAATAGTCCTTCAAGTATGGATGCAGCAAATAATTTAGAAAAGGTGACAGACAGGGTCTAGTGGATGTTAACTTCCATCAAATAGGTTCGTGAATAATTTGTTCTCATTGGGCTGTCCATTATATTGATATTTGTAGTGTATTTTGATATTTGTTTTTCCTTTTCATATTTTACAGTGTCCACTTTTGAATATGGTTAATTTCTTTAACCATGAGGGATCGACTAAATTAATTTTACATCCATTTTATTGTTTAGATTTCTCCTTATTTGAATTCTCTTTGCAACATTGCATAGTTATTTTTGTTTATCTTTTTTAGTTTTACACAATGGAACATAAATTTAAGGATATGTTTAATATAAGAAAATACTTTTTATTTTTTCTTATAATTATAAATATCATATTATTATTTTTATTTTATTTCTTGTTTTAAAAATATAAAAATATTTTTTAATATTATCTATACAACTTTTTAATAATAATATTTTCATTATTTTTAATCTTTTAATTATTTAAAAGAAGATATTTTAAGACGATTTTTTAAAAAATTGATTTAAAATCCTTAATTTTCTTAATTTTTTAAAAAAAGTTTACTCTCTAAGATGGATGTTGAAAAAAACCGTTTTAAAATCTTTCATTTTTTTTTTAAATTAAAAATTCTAAGAGTTTTTGAGAAATCAAATACGACCCTAAGAGTGTATTTAGTTTTGTATTAGCATGAACTTCTAAATATGTAAATAAAAATAATAGTTAAACTCTACTCTAACCAAAAACTAAACACACTATTTAAAACAAATTCGCATTGACAGTGCCATCACACTTCTTTCTTGCCTTCCCTCCTTATATTCTATTCCCTCAACAACAATAGTCAACCAAGGAACAGATTTAGGAAGATAATGGGGCCTAGTGAACTCTTGCTTGTTCCTGGCTAATTCTTAAACCTACACGTAGCGAATATATATATATATATATATATATATATATAAAATGATTCCATATTTCCATACCAAAGAGAATAGTTTGGGATAATTAATGATTAAGGAGCACCACGGGAAAGGTTCATACTTCATAGTCAAGCTAGCGGGGTCAATTTCTAGTACCAACCCGTTGACCTTCTCTGCATATATAAATACAAAGGCGACAAACAAAAGTATGCATAGAGCATAAAATTTGAAGTGAGTTTAGAAGAGATCGAGCAGGTGAAGATGAATGTTGTTTGCTAAAATGTAATTAAAAGCTATTAGGGGTGTAAACCACCAAGTTAGTCTTCAAAATTTGTATGGGCTAGATATTTTGCAAATTTTGTGCCTTTTGCACCAAATTAATTTTATATGAGAATAGAGGTCCACGCAAGTTAATTAAGCGTGGAAGGAAAACAAAAATGATAGTTCAATTGGGTCTTAAAGAAACTGTCACTATAAAAGAATTGTCATTTACTAGCGATTTAGTCAATTTACATTCAACCAGCTAGCCTCCATATAAGTATAACATTTCTCTAAGGTTGTGTTTAGGGTGTGTTTGGATGAGGAAAATTGAAAATTCCAAAGAATTTAAAATACCAAGAAATTCAATTTAAGTCTTCATTTCTTAAATTTTTTGTTTGCAGTTTTGGATATACTAATTAATAGAGTAATTATAATAAAAATGACAAGCTGAAACGTACTAGAACTGATTTGAAACCCTGCGGATCCTTTTAATCAACCCAGTAGCATGATCTTTGGCTTATGGAAGTGACGATGATAAAGCATCTTCAATTACTCACTTGTGGCTGAGGAAGCAAGGTCTCTGTCTATGGTGATTGTTCTTTAATTTGTTGAAGTATAAATCCTATTCCAGTTTTAATCAGAGAAATAAGCGCTGTTAAAAACATTCGAATTCGTGCAGATATATGCAGATCTTCAATTTGCTTGAATTTGTGCTTTAGACAATTTGTCCACCACAAATACTGATATTCTATGGAATAATTAAGTTTCCATTAACACCGACATAGGGCACGTAATCTTTAGATGATGACACTATTACACTGTTCCTGCATGCTGTACATAGACACGAACTTGATCATGGTCAACCCTATCGAAATCTCATATGTCATTTTCTTGCACCATAAAGCATAAATCGCTCGATTATGATCGATATCTTCAGAGAACAAAATAGATAACAAAATGAAAGAGACATTCTTAGAAGAATGATAATGCTAGCTAGTAGATTCATCAAGTTTTCTCTTTCTAAAATTGTTAGACAATTTTAATAGATATTTAACGATAGACAATGATAAAGCTTTGTTAGAACAAAGTTTAAATGGATGTTTAATGTGATGATAAATAACTGTCAATCACATACCACCTAATTACCGAGGAGCAAAAATAAATTAGCTCTCAAAAAACTTAACTACCGTTTTCAATTCACGACCTATATGAGTTTCTTTTTTATTTTTATATTTAATCAGAATACATTGACGTTCTAAAATTCTATTACACTGTTATCTAATTATGAATTATAATATATGGTAAGATTTTGTTTTTGTAATAATTATTTTAAAACTTATAAGATCTAAAATTATTTTTAATTGTTTAACGATGTAAATTTTTTACACCGGTATGCTATCAAAATTAAACTTATTTTTCTTATTCTTTGTAGCTCACTAAAATTTTACATTCTTTCCTGATTATTTTATAACAGTGTGTTTTGATTACAAGAAAATGGAAAACATGGGGAACAAAAGGTTTTTTTTTTTAATTTACTATTTTTTATTTTTTTTAGAAATTTAGAAAAAAAAGGGAAAACAAATGAGTAAAAAGCGACTATAAAAACATAATAATACTGACAAAACAATTTTCATGTAATTTTTAAAAATTCATTACTGAAATTTAGTAATACCAGTATTAATGATAAAAATCGGCATTAGTAACTAATATTTTGATGTCACGAAAGTATTAAGTTTCTTGTAGTATTTATAATTTTTGGAGTATGTAGACTAACTTGGTTTGGGATTTTATTTTTCTCTCATCCCCTTTCATTACTATATTTTCCTTTCTTTTTCCTTGCAAATCAGACTACTTTTTCTTCCGCTTGCATCTCCTCCAAAACTATTATTTCTTTGTTTTCCCTTAAATAAGATGAAATTTACATATGATTTCATCTCTTCCCCTAACTAACTAAATAAAAGACATCTTTTTCTTGAAAATCAAATGCACTAAATAAACAACATCAAAATTATCTGGTTATATCTTATTTAAACAATTCATACATCTTATTTAATCAATGGAACTGAATTTTCTTTTTATTTAGTTTCTTTAATTTGTTCATTTAATATCTCATAGCATTTCTTGTTATTGAAGAATTAAGCCACTTATTTACCAATGAGGTATCAACAAATATCTGGCCATTCATATTTTGTCACCTTATAATTAAAAGTGTGTTTCTTGTACGTATTACTAAAAAAAATACATTTATAAGTGGTAATTGGTAAACAATAAATTGAGTGCATAGCTGGCGCTGCCTCTATCAAGTAATCGACCTTCCACTAACAACTCCTGCACATTTCAGATCGTCAAGGGACATTTTCATATCTGTGTATTCGACTATATCTACCGTTATTGATTGGATGTTTTATGGAATAAGTTCTCATTACGGAAATAATCTCTTGACAATGACAGTACTAAAATATTCCTTCTGTACATAAAATTCAGATACCTTGATCATGGTCAAACCAATTAAAATTAATCTACTATATATGCCAATTCTTTCAACATTATAAAAAATAAATGGTTCATGATGGGGTGGACCCGTCACCCGTGTCTCTTTCGGTCCAGATATACATCATGTAAAAGATGAAAATAAATAGTATATGCCATATGTGGTTTGAGGATGCCATATATATGTAACACTATTCTGCAAATTAAGCTAGGGACGTTGTAGTATATGATCAGATTATTAGTTATTAGATATAAAAACTAGGAACGTATTTGGAATGAATTGGTTGCGAGAGAAGCTTGTGGTAGTAAAGGTAGGATTGATCCGGCTTTATCTTTAAACTGTGGGTTGCGCTTCTTTTACGTCCCTCAGTTATATATAATAGAAAAAACTTTTTAATAACTATTTTAATTAATTAACCACTTAATTGATTAAAATCTGTAGATTTTATATCTGATAATATAGCCACTGTAAATTATTATTAGTTTATTACTGCTACAATAATATTGAATCACGGAAAATATGTAGAGACCTGGTATTTTTTGTGTGCCTTTGAGCCACTTTTCAACTCCTTTGAGCCACATTTAATCTACTCAACAAGAGTTTTCGTTATTAAATTCTTTGCCATCCAACACCAAATTTCTCCTAAACTTATGTTTCTCATTAGTTTTTTTAATTTATCAAAATAATGTTTTTTAAAAATATGCAATAAAATTTTAACATTATCTCATAATCCCTTAAAAATGAATCCCTTAAAATAATTTTTCCTTTTTCTTTTTCTTTTACCGGGGAAGGGGAAGGCATGAGATACTAGTGGTAGACCTATCCATCTCAATTGTTGATCTAACAAAAGGTATTTACATCTTATAAACATGTCATCTTAAATTTAATCTTAACATTTTTATGTGTATAAAAAATGTTATTGAAACAAAGACTTTAGTAGTGATGCAACAACAATGTAAAATGTCATTCAATCATAAATTGATAACCACATTTTATACATACCTTTGAGTATATATAAGTGCAATTATTTCATCTATCCCTTACTTAAATCTTTGTTTTTTATCCCTTTTTGGTTCAAAAGATTTAGTTCTTATACATCTACTTAGTTATGTAAATTTGGAATTTAATTTCATGTTTTAAATCTTTTGAAATATAGAATTAGAGTTGGGTTTTGGAGAATGTAACATCCAGTTTTCTTAAAATAAATTAAAAATAATTTTATTTAAAAATAAATAGAGTTTTAGAATAATAAAAGGTTTTTTAATTAAATAAATAAGGAGAAATAATTCTATTAATTAAAATAATGTTTTTAAGATAAATAAAATAAATGTGTTTTTAGAAAATAAAAATAATGTTTCATTTATTCATTTGATAAGGAGTAAAATAGAGTTCATTTTTATAAAATAATAAAATAAAGAAAAATAGAGTAAATAATAAGTTTAAAGTACCCTAACTATAAATAAAGACATATTATGTAAGATTTTACATTTACGATATGTTTCTATGTTCTTTGTTCCTCGTTCTCCCTTCTTCTTCTTCCAATATCTTTTATTTTTCTCGCATACACTCAAACTTGTCCTAGTAAAACTATGATTTCAAACTCGTTAACCATTGGATCATCTTAAAATTTGGACATCACTTTCGAAACTCATTTTCACACATTTTCACCATTGAGATAAATAATAATGTCTGCAAAGAGAGAAATGCACCTCGCACGGAGACAATGAAATTGAGATTTCAATTCCTTTTCATTCTCTCTAATGGTTGGAAACCCTAGCCTATCAACTAGAAGAAAAACTTGAGGAATCTTTGGGAACCGTTAGAGATGCTACTATCACTATTGGACTACACACGTGAACTTGTTTAGAGGTAAGGGATGAGTTTATTGAAATTGGAGTTAGAGTGAACATGTGTAGGGATCATTAGAGGATCAAATTGAGGTTTATTTTGTGGTGTTTTATGCGTTTTAATTTTGCATGTACAATAATAACTACAAATTGACTGTGTTTGACAGACCAATTGATGTCTTCATACGAAATTGTTGTAAAATTGATATTTTCTTGAGCGTGAACCTTAGAAATTAAGTCCTTTTCTAATTAGCATGAATTGTTGAAATTAAGTAAGGAGAGATTTACCGTAAGAGGGAGTGAGATATTGATTTTGTATTTTCCTCTTTTCTTGCTTTCTATGATTTTTTTATATAGTTTGAAACTAATATTATTATTGAAATTGACAAAAGATTCCTAGTAGATTATGTGGTGCATTCTTAGATAATATATATGAATTCACGTATACTTATTTTTACATTTATATATACATATATAGGTGTTTTAAAAATATTTGAGATTAACTCATGTTAATAATATCATATTATGCATGTTAGTTTGGAAAGGTATTTTCAATGTCAACTTTAGTTACTATATAAATATTTGCTCATGATACTTTTATTTATAAAATTGAGTTCAATAGATTTGCTTTCTACTTTTTTATATATTTGAATTGTTTACTCTTATGCCTTGTTTCATGTTAGTTACGTGTGTACACACACACACACACATAAATGTATGATAAAGTGTTCATATAATTATTTGAAATTGGTGCATTGAAAGCTTACTTTGAAATTCATGATCCAGTATGATGTATGCTAGTTATATATATATATATATATATATATATATATATATATATATATATATATATATATATATATATATATATATATATATATATTTAACTATATATTTATTTATATTAATATTTGATGTAAATAATATTGTAGTGTGGTTATATTATGATTCTGAAAATTATTTAAGTGTTGGAGCCTGAGAATATTATGGTTAGATTTGATGTACATGTGTATGTTGTACCTTGTGAATATTGTTATAAATATGTATAAATAAACATGAGGTGTAATGATACATCGTTTTAGGATTATAAAATTGTGATTGGGATTGAGTATAAGTGACAAGTTGAACAAGTGTTAATATGTGGAATACACGTGAACATGTGATGGTGGATTGTGATATTGTGAGATGTTAAATTATGGACATGAGATATGGTTATGAATAAGTGTGTAGTTAATACTTAATGTGATATTACTTGTGTTGCAAGTTGTGAATTATACAATAACCTGACTGGTGTTTACCTTGAGAAAAGTGTTTATGTGTGAGGTGTTAAAAGGAAAATAAAGGGTTCCAAGTTAGGAATCTGAAGTGTTAAATTATAGCTCAATGTGTGAGGTGTTAAAAGGAAAGTGTAAGGCTCCAATTTAGGAATCTGATGTATTAAATTGTAGCACACTGTGTTAAACGTGTTTGAAAATAAGTGTGAGATCATGTGTATTGTATAATTCATGAGCAGTATTTGCGTGTAAAAGTTGTTTTAGAGGTTGGACCTGAATTAGGAAGGTAAGGCCCTAACGGATTCATCAAAGTTTAGACCTTGAGGGTAAATACACTCGATTTGAGTGTTTCTTTAAGCCTATGTTGATTCCATATGATTGAAGCATTCTCATAAAATAGAGTGACTCTGACTGGTCACCTCATGATTTTACTTAGTGAGAGTGACTTGACATACCCATTATGTGGTGTGTCTTGTTATGTACTCCTAAGAGTCCTGATGTTGTATTTTATTGACATGGTACCGCATTGCTTGAGTCTTAGTATAATTATTGCATAATACCCGTGAATTGTTTATTATGAAATTGATGAGTGTTGTTACGTCTTGAGTTAAGTGTGTGATTCATGTGTAATGTGATTAGTGATTGAAAAATAAATTTTAAATGATAAAGTGATGAAGTGACGTGAATTATATTAAGTTGAGTTATGTGATAAATATTTATATAATGTATTTTGCTTATATTTTTGTTTATCTGTACTTTATTTAGAAATGTGATAACTCACTCCATACGTATTGTTTGTGTTTAGATCTATGATGATTTCGAACCTTATGTTTGTGAGAGCATATGATTAGGTAGATGACTTTAAAGAACCTCGTGCTAGAGGATGTTGTGATACAATGCTTTGATGGGATGTGATATTGAGACATGAGTTTCTGTTTCAATTGCATGATGTTCTGAACATGTTATTTTAATTTATTTTATTTCTCTGCTTAACTCGAGTTCTTTTGAAAACTTGGACAACCTTATTTTGAGTCAGAGATGTTCTTAATAAGTTTTATTTGATAACAGTGAAGCAAATGTGACCTTTTTACCCACGTGAATTTGTTTACATGATTTGAATAAAATTGATTTAATTAAATTTTGGATTTTTATATGTTTTTCTTAATTATATGTATGTCAGGTTAGAGGGTGTTACAAAGAATCTTAGGATCAAGGTCAAAGTAGAATGCTACCATCGGCCCAGCTAGAACAAAGAGTGTGGCCCAGCAAAACACAAGTAAAAAAGAAACCTTTCATTGGAAGAAATCTTGGCCTAGCTAAAATATAGTATTCACTGGATTAGAAGTAAGTCAATAGCATTTCACATGTTCGAGGAAATTCTAGCCCAACTAGAAGTGTAGGCTAGCCCAGCTAGTACACTAACAGAGAGTGACTAATTTTGAGAAATGGCGTTTTAGCCCAACTAGCCCATTTGGTCAACCCACCCTGAATCCTTCTGGTAAGCAATGCTAAGGCTTTGGTCCAATTGAAACTTAATTATGACTGGGTCGAAACTATCACATTGACACTTTATGGGCAAGAGACAAAGCAATTAAATAGGCTTTTTGAAGGAAGGATAGGACATTCTTCTGTGGCCTAGGTTTGGACACAAAGGGGGTAGCTTGGTAGACTCTCATTCCTCCGTTTTCATCATCTTCTTCTCTTCTCCATTTTGGATGTTCATTTCAACCATGAATGGCTAAGCTCCCCTCCCTTGTTGGGGTTTGATGATGTAACTAAACTCAAACTCATGTATGTCTTTTGAGTTATTAATATGTGTTTATTATTCATAGTTATGTGTTCTTCTTTGCTTAATGCTTGCTTTGGCTTGATCATTCATTTGTTTGATTCTATAGTTTAAATGTGATTGGAAAATGTATTTGAACTATGAACCGGAGAAGAGAAACTATTGGGTATTATTGCTAGGAATATAGAAAGACCCATTAGTCACCTTTGACTCCTTTTCTTAAAGCAAGTAATTTGGCTAAGCTATGTAAGGGATTGGTAATTTAGTCAAAGGACTTAGGCTCTTCTTGTAAGGAATTATGAGTTGAGCATTTTTATGAGTTAGTGATGACAAAAAATGATAAACACTGATTAATAGCTTGTGTATGCATGAGGGAGTGATTTAGTGAAATTGAACCCCAACAATTTTTATAATTGTTTCTTGCAACATTTGTCTGTAATCTAGATCTTAGAGAATAAAAAAACCCTTTTATTAGTTTTCTTTCAAGTTTTCACCTTAACTTCAACCCTTAATCAGTGTTAATTTAAATTTAGTCTGTATTTTGTCTAGTAAAGTAAAAAGTGTATAAATTGTTAAATATTGTACTTGAACTTTTCATTTTATACTACTTGTGCGATTTAATATGTTTGTCAAAGAAGTAACATAAATTATTACTAATATGACTTTTAAGTTAATTTTATAAAAATCAACAAACTTATAATATATATACATTATAATATATATACATGACGTGGTTTGCGATTGGATATCAACAAAAAAAAAATTTACGATTGGATGAAAGTATAAAATTAATTTACACAATAGCCCTTTTTCTCTTGAAACAAATCCCAACTTCGAACAACTTTTTATTATAAGTACTATTAAGAAAGTACTATTAAGAAACTGAATATAAGGAGTATTCTAATCCATATGAAAGAGTAGTACAAGCTAGATCATAAGGATAAAAGGAAACAACTATGAAGCCTAGATATGTGATACCACATGTATGTGATACGATAATTTTTTTTAATTAAGGATATAATATGTCCTTGATACATTAATAAAAAAAATTATATATGGATATGTAAAATAAAATGTAATTATTGTTTGTGTTAAAATGCAATTATACCGATAATCTTAAGCGTTGTTAAAACATGGTTTGAGCAAAGCCAAAACCACACAAATAGACCTTTTTTATTATATAATTCATAAAGTTAAAATAATAAAATTATAAAATATTAAAAACTTCAAAAAGTAGCTCATGCCATACCAGAAACAACTTGAGCGCTGTATTCCAACCATGTCCTACATTTTTGTTAAAAAAATAAAATTTTAAAAATTGGATACTTATTTGATACGTATATATATCCAGACATATTGGAAGTATATTGGTATCCACGACACCGATGCTTTTTTATTTTGGAAATATCAGGACTTCATTGGGAAACAATTTGCTTTAGGGTCAGTGTACCAAACATAATAGGAGTATGGAGCACCATCCCTTACTTAAACCATATAATATTTTTGAAGTTAAATGTGACGTCCTAAAATACATCATTATTATGTATAATTCATGTAGACCATACCACAACGTTCCAAATAAGATATCGAACAAAATACCCTTTTAAAGACACAGTTAAACTAAACATGATGAGCAATGATATCACCAGGCATAACTCCATTAAAATTAAACCAAGTTATGCATAGAGAGTATTCCAAATATGATTTGTAACTGGGTAGGATAGAAAAAAGGTATTATTAATTTACTAACTCCCTTAGAGGAGAAACAGAACACATGTACAAGCTATACCCTACACTTTTTCTTTTTTTTTAACAGAACGATACCCTACACTTGAGACATGCAATATTCTTCTTTTACACAAATTAATTCGACTTGACAACCCTTCTACAGATTAAAAGCTAGGAAGAACTTTTGAGGGGAATAGAACACTTGCAGAAAATTTTAAAAAATAGCAGATTGAGTTGAAATGGAGTTCCCTCACAATAGTTGAGTTGAGACTGTAAAAGGGTATAGGTGGATTTAACTATAAAAATCTCTTAGACGTATTTAAAAAAATTATAATTTATTATTTATAAAATATGAATATGTATATGTTTCCAGAAATTCAGAAAAATAGCTGCAGCCAAAGAAGATTCCCAGTGGTTCAGGAACAGCACAACATACATGATTTTACGTGTGAAAAGATAAAGAAAGAAGAAAAAAGTAAATTCTTTTGCGAAATCTTGAAGATAAGAAGAGATCAGTATAATAGAGAATCTGCATGATGAACTTGCACAGTATAATAAGAGTGACATGATATCTAGAAGCAAAGAAATTTATATATGGCTCTCTGCCCATATTTCTATGGAACCCAATAAAGTCAAAATCTTATCTAATACTCTTCTGATCAACTAAAATTCTGAGAACAAATTCAGTTTGACAATGCCACAGCAGAAACACGGGTAGCCACACTAACAACTACTATCTTGTTGCCTACACTTGTATATTATTCTATTCCCACAACAATTGTCAACCAATCAACAAATAGTTTTGAGAAGAAAATATGGGCCAAATGTCAACTTTTGCTTGTTCCTAGCTAATTCTTAAAGCTACACGTAGCAAATTCAAAATTGATTCCATACAATAATTAAGAATGGCTTCAGACAGGGAGCACCACGGCAAGGTACATAGGTAAATTGACAAGAGTCAATTTCTAGTACGTTTGGGAATTTCTTTTTTGTGCTTATAAATACACGGGCTACCAAAGGGTTTGAAATGTTGGTTTAGAAGAGTGTGTGTGGGTGAAATTGAATGTTGTGTCCTCAAATGCCTTGTATGAAGAGGTAGAGAGAGTGCTTTTGAGCCAAGGATGACTTGCCGGCTTATGTTTGATCTCTTCTAGGACTGTTGCCGGCGAGACATCTTGGCTCATTGGTGCTCTCTTTCCACTCATATGAGACTCTAGAAAGAGCTTGATTGAAAGGATGATGTCCAATAATTGTGTCTTATCTTGATGTACTATATTAACCATTAGCTACATTATTGTGGCATGAACTATATATATAATTAATTTGAGAGCAAAACCGATCGAGTAGCACACAACTGGATGGCTTGGTCCTCTTTCTTATACCCAAATGAAGATTTTATTGCAATCATGGTGTCAAATTGTGGTCCGTTGCTTCGTAGCCAACTATGACAATGTGTGTAAATAGGCTGTTGCGGCCCTAATTATGATTGTGTTATGATTGCAGTAAGTGAAAAAACATTTATGTTGTGACTGTAATTATCGTTACACACCATAATTTAAAACCATGATTACAAGTTAGAACGAAAAATCATGTGAGATGGAGAAAAGTTCTTTCGAAATAACAAGTGAGGTAAAAGACTTTGTCCCGCATTACAACCTCAAAATGAAAATTTCTATCCAGTACTAAAATAAAGTAGATAGAACAAGTCAACAAGACAATAATTCCCCCTGCGGAACCATAAATACGACCTCAAATCTTATATCATTTAGACCCGTTTCTCCCTATCTAAAGGTGCTTGGTCTAGTATAATACAGACAAATAAATAACTTTGATCCATTGCACAAACTTTGACGAGCGTAAAATCTGAAGCAAGTATTACTTGCTTCTGCATTGATTTCAAATTTTGACGAGGATTTAATCAAGAAACATGGATCCGTGAACCATGATGCATAACCAAACGCATTATAAACCACTGTCATATAATGCTTTATGAGAATCTATATCAAAATTGGAAATATATTTAATACAACTCAAGGTTCAATTCAAACAAGATAAAGAAACTTTCTTAATGATTAACTTTTTACGTTCACTATATGCAAAAGCGTCAAGAGACGATGAACTACAAATATTAGAAACACTGCATGTATTATGCTCACTTTGTTTTCATCCACTCGAATATTCTCTACAAACCTTGGAAATACTCTGAGCAATTAGACGATCATTTATTGCACTCGAGCTTAAACAGACGATGGTCTAATTAAGTTACTATGTTAATTGAAACTTAAAAGGTTTCGTGAGCCTAAAGAGATTTGCTTAAAAGAATATTTGGGTTAACATGACTGTCAGGTCATTAGAACTAAAAAAATAGACTTATAATAACGTATAAACAAATTATAATCGACTCTTATAAGTTAAGTTTGTAAATATTTTAATTTTATAATTTATAATTTGTTTAGCATGTATTTTTTTTCCTCTTTAGCTTAATAGCTTATTTTTCTATTTAGATATAGGTTAAGTTTATCTCAAAATCTAAATATGAAATAGATCTTTAAACAAATTAATAGACTAAATCAGACTTCCAAAAGATCAAGTCAAACCTAGAAAATAAATCTATGATAGAGAACAAATTTTGAATCCTAAATTTTTTAAGCAGATCAGAGCTGTTTAACCGAGCCTTCCCATCTTTGCTGCTAAATCATTAGAGCAATGCTACACATGGAAGGGCAAAATAATAAATTTTAACCCCAAACTTAGTGGGTGACCATTTTTTTTCTAACATATTCGCAATCCCATTAGCTTCCTCAAAGATATGGCTCCAGGAGAACCGAACTCCACAGCTAGCAAAATTATAGATCTGATCCAACGAAGCTAAGTGGTAGCAAAAGGATGAGTGACTTGACATTCTTGGCGTAAAAACAAAATGCTCTGTAATCTTTCCACTAGGGTAAAAAAAAAAGGTATTCGACTTAAACAAAGACAAGCTTTTGTTTGACTTTGTTATTTTCAACAAAGAGCGATTAGTCTTTTAAATGCTGATAATCTTTTCTCAACTGACCATGACAAATCGATTGACTGTGGTGAGACTTCGAGGAGGTATTAAACAAAATCCGTAATGAAAATCATATCATAATTGATGAGTGAATCACTATTGGTGAATTTTTTTTTTCTAACATAATTTATTTGACATTCAAGAATCAATCACCATTTGAATATTAAATTGCTGAGTTAAGAAATACAAGCAACCACTTGTATCAATCATTGTTGATCCACTTGAACTAAATATTTAATTAGATGCCATCATAATTGTTGATGTTGCAAAGATATTTACATATTTTAAACTGTGATCTTAGATAATTAAATATTTAGATTAATGTTTGTGAAAACAAAAGTACTATTGACAAAATCCCAATTTTAACTCAAACGTTTTTAAAAAAATACAATTTGTTATATCAACACACAAAAAAAGAAGCTTTCATGATTTTACATTGAAATGATAAGGGAAGAAATATATAATAAAGGCAGCAACCAAAGAAGATTGCCAGGAACAACATACACACCTTACATGATTTTTACATGTAAAAATATAAGGGAAGGAAAAAAATAAGAGATAAAAGAACCGCAAATTCTTTAATGAAATCTTTAAGATAAGAACAGATCTGGTTAAGAGAATCTGCGTGATGAACTTTATACACTGATACAATAATGTGAGGAACATGATTATGGCTCTCTGTCCATACTGCTATGGAACCCAATTAAGTCAAAGTTTTATCAGATACTCTTCTGATCAACTAAAATTCTGAGAACAAATTCACATTGACAATGCCATAGCGGAAACATGGGTAGCCACTAACCATTACTATTATCTCGCTGCCTTTCCTTCTTATATATTATTCTATTCTATTCCAACAACAATAATAAATATTAACCAATCAACAAACAGTTTCTGGAAGAAAATGGGCCAAAGTCAACTTTTGCTTATTCCTAGCTAATCCTTAAACTTACACGTAGCAAAATCAAAATCAATTCCATATATACAATGAATGGTTCCGGATAAGGAGGGCCATAGGGTCAATTTCTAGCACATAAAGTTCGTTTGAGGGTTTCCCTTTTTGTACTTATAAATACAAAGCCTACCAAAGGGTTTGACATGTGCATAAGTTTAGAAGAGTGTGATATAGTTGAAGTTGAAGTTGAATGATGTATGCTCAAATGTCTTGCATGAAGAGGTAGTGAGAGTGCTTTTGAGCCAAGGATGACTTGCCGGGGTAAGTATGATCTCTTCTTAGGGTATTGCCGGCGAGACATCTTGGTTCATTTGTGCTCTCTTTCCCCTCATATGAGACTCAGAAATGAGCTTGATTGAAAAAAATGATGTCCAATACCGTGCCTTGTTGAATTTTACTACCACATTATCTATACGGAAGGTGCTTGACATATATCTATATACTTAATTTGAGAGAGAAAACTGAATAACACGAACTGGATGGCGTGGTTCCTCTCTTTTGATAGGTAAATGAATGGCGTAGTCTACTATAATACAGACAAATAATTTTAGCCATAGAACAAAGACCGTGGAGTGCATTCAATTATTAGAAAAACATAGATATTTGCAAATGTAGTTATCATTTTTAATAGCTTTGAGGAGCCACTTCAATTTTATTTTTACAGTCAAACCCCAATAAAAATACTAAATAAAATAATTATAATACTGTACATATAAAAAATTTAGAATTAAAAAAAATTAAGTGATGGAACCAAGATTCTTTATTAATAAAAAAAAAAAACTAATATCGTAATATTTATCGATAAAAGAAAAACTCTTCATAACACTCTGGGAGTTGAGTCTGATGCGTACTTTGATTCCTCTGTCCAATAATTAGCCCAATCTTTTTCTTCCATATTAAGTTTGTGACTTTTATTGCATTGGGTATTTCATTTTTATTTTTTTTATTTATAATTATTATTTCTTAATCAATCATTTTAATTTTTCTTTAAATTTAATTTAAATTTTAAAATGTGAATCTTAATATATTGAAAGTATTTCTCTTTCTAGATGAAGTGAAAGTAAAATTATTATAATATAAGTTAATCTTAAATTAAATTGATAGTTTTTTTAATATTAATTTTTGTCACATCACATCAATTGAACATAATATCTCTTCATCAAACTTTATATTTTTTTTCAATTTCAAACATTACGTTTAGTTTATTCCCGTTAATAAAAATAAAATACTCAATATTATTTTAAGTTGAAAATTACTCGTGTAGTAATTTGAAAGCTTTATAAAGCTTTTTATTTTATTTTTTGAGTAGATGTGTAATCTTGCCATTAGTGGAAAAAAAGTATTCGAGTTAATACGACAACCTTTCGTTTGACTTTTTATTTTCAACAAAGAGCGATTACGCTTCCAAATAATGCATGCAGATAATCTATTTTCAACTGACAATGATAAATCGATTGACTGTGGTGAGACTTCGTCAAGACGGTATTAAACAAAACCCGTCATGATTTATCTAGTGTCCAGAATCCCATCGTAACTGCAATTGTGGTCATATGTATGCCACATTTTCCTACAATTTTCCGTTGCCAGAAACACAATTTAAAATGATGATCATATCATATAGCATAGTTGAGTGGATCCACATTTTGCATTAATTAGACCATGAATAGTGGTGTAGCTTTAACTAAAGTTTTCGTTGGTATGTAAAAAGTGATTTTTTTTTCGGGTGCAAAACAAGTTATACGCCATCACAATTGTTGATCGATCTCATAAAGGTATTTATATCTTTTAAACGTGTGATCTGAAATTAAATGTTTAGATTAATTTGTATCAAAACAAAAATGATATTGACAAAAATCCCAGCTTGAACTCTAAAATGTATTTAAATAAAAAATTTAATTGATTATTTCAACACAAAAAAATTAAGACTTACATGCTTATTATACATTGGAAAGACAAAGGGAAGAAATATATATACATAAAAAGCCACAGCCAAAGAAGATCCCCAATGTTAAAGAAACAACACATCTTACGGGTCCGTTCGATATTGTGGAAAGAAAGAAAAAAAGTGAATTGAAATGAAATTTTTTAATAAAAGTATTAAAAATAAAAGTGAGTTTTATATCATTTTACTGTTTATGTCTTCTTATTTTCATTCTCTTTTCTCTCCAAACGAACGGGACCAACATGACTTTAAATTTGAAAAGATAAGGGAAGAAAGAAAAGGCAAAAAAAAAAAAAAAAGAGCAAATCCTTTAATGAAATCTTAAAGATAAGAACTGATCTGGCTAATAGAGAATCTACATGACGAACTTTAGACTGATGCAATAATAAGAGGAACAGGATATGAGCAAAGAAATATATGGCTCTCTGCCCATACTGTTATGGAACCCATTTAAGTCAAAATTTTATCAGATGCTCTTCTGATCAACTAAAATTCTGATCTGAGAACAAATTCACATTGACAATGCCTCAGCAGAAACATGGGTAGCCACTAACCACCACTACTATGTCTCTGCCTTTGCTTCTTATATATTATTCTATTCTATTCCCACAACAATAATTACTAACCAATCAACAAACAGTTTTTGGATGAAAATGGGCGAAAGTCAACTTTTGCTTATTCCAAGCTAATTCTTAAACTTACACGTAGCAAAATCAAAATTGATTCCATATATACAACGAATGGTTTCGGATAAGGAGAACCATAAAAAGGTACATATGTAATTAACAAGGGTCAATTTCTAGTATGTGAAAGTTCGTTTGAGTGTTTTCCCTTTGGTGCTTATAAATACAAAGGTTACCAAAGTGCTCAAGATGTGGAATTAGAAGATTGTGATTGTGTAGTAGTTGAAGATTAATGTTGCTTGCTCAAATGTCTTGCATGAAGAGGAAGAGTGAGTGCTTTTGAGCTAAGGATGACTTGCCGGTATATAAGTATGGGTATTGCCAGCAAGACATCCTTTCTCACTTGTGTTCTCTTTTCACTCATATGAGACTCTGAAAAGAGTTATTGATTGAATCCAATGTTGTGCCTTGTTGAAATGTACCACATGTTATACGAAAATGGCATGAACTGAATATGCAACGTTAATTTGAGAGGGAAGACTGAGTAGCATGTATGCAACTGGATGGCTTGGTTATTGGTAAATATGTTACTTTCTTGGATTAAGTTTCTCCGTAAAATCTCATAGAAGAAAAATGAAGTTTATCTCATTAGTTAAAATTAGCTTAAGTAATTCGTATAAGTTAAAATAAGTTTTTTTGGAGTAGCTAAAAATGATTTTAACTTTTTTCAAAAGTTGGTTTTAACTTGTAGCTAAATAAGTTATTTATGAGAAAAACTTATCTTATTTTCTTCTACTTTAAATGTTGAGGATTTTTTTTTTCAAACAGAGCCTTAATCTATTTTGTTAGGTATAAATATGTTTTTAATCCTTATGAAATATTTGATTTTTAAGTTTGTTTTTTAATAAATTTTTTATTTGTGTTGAATATCTAATACAATAATAATTTTGTTTGATATTTACAAATTTTTTTAAACCCAGATAAATTAATAAATTTTATGTTTATTTTAATAAAAAGTTATTCATTATTAGTCAAAACTAAAATAAATTTTATTAATTTATCGAAGAACTAACACAAAATTTATTAATTTATTAAGAATTAAAACAAAATATCAAAAATAAAAAATAAAATTATTATTTTATTAAAAATTTAATGCAAGATAAATTTTTTTAAAAAATAAACGTATTTATTATAATCAAAAACATATTTAAGTGTGCTAAGGTGATCCTTTTTTTTTTCTAATTCTTGTTTTCGAAGATTCACTTCTCTTTCTTTTTTAGGAGGCATAATATCCTCGGATACACTTGAATTCAGAAAGATAGGGCATGATTGAAACAAGTTTACGAGACCGCAATGACACTTCAATTGAAGTTTAGAACCAAACATGTCTTATATACATCAATATTAGGTTTGGAGTCTTCACCATCTTTGAGAATGTGAGTCATTAACCGTCAAAAGAGCAGTCACAACACTTTAAACCCTCTAGAGTCGGCCTAGGATGGGTTTGGTATAATATGGATAAGATTATAAGTTTGAGTTTTAGTATGACCGTTGTAAAAGAGAAAAAAAATCATCACAATATCACTAACTGCGAAATGGGTTCCTGTATCTGAATGATTCTACGAACGATAAATTAAAAAGTACTCTTCTAAACTCATTTAAAATATAGTATTCATCAAACAGTAAAAAAAACTAGATCTTGGGTATTTAATGAAATATTTATTTTACAAGAAAAGAAAAATTTCTTTTGACAAAAGCAAAATGAACGTTATTGTAAGAAAAAAAGAAGTACTATAAGGAATGCCACGCTTTAGCCCTCTACATCTTATACATTACAGAGAGCTCCCAAGACAAAACAAAAAACAAGAAAATACAAGGATATATCTAGAATCAAAGTACATTGTCTGAAGTCTGCATCATAAGGGTCATGTAGCTAAACTACCTGATCATACACTACCAAGACAGAGTGATTGAGCTGAGAAGAGAAAAAGAAGCAGCCGTAATTATCATCAACAATGCAACAAAAGGATGAAGTCAATAGGAAGATTTAGCAAGGCCAGAAGTCACGAGCACGCTTTTGTCTTGCGTAGTTTAACATGATCAAGTTAGGCACCACCAAGAGGTTAACATTGGCTCATATACCATACACTATTGAATGTTAAAGTTATTACTTTTACATAGCTCATATACTTAAGAAAATCTTAAAAAGTTGGTTTAAAAAATAAATATATTATCAATTTAGATATTTTATTATATTTCATTTCATTAGAATACTTTTGTGTGTATGTTTCTTCTCGGGGGAGCCTTCCACCATGTTTTGTCGAATTCACAGGTAGCTGTATGGACTTTAAGCAATATCTGCGATCCTGATTTGGCAGATTCCGTAGTGTAGTACAAGTTTGCAACATTTTGGTATGATCTATACACTATAGTGAAGACGACCATTAATTCTGTATTCTATTGGCATTCTGGTCAAGGATACATTTATCTCATTGCGTATATGGACGATATTATTATAATTAGTAGTGATCAACATGACATACTTCACTTGAGAAAACATCTCACACCAGTTTCAGGCTAATGACCGTAGTAAGTTCCGATGTTCATTGGGTAACGAGGTAACCAATATATTGATCACTGATGAATGCATATAGTTCTGACAAAACGAATGATATCTGTTATTTCTAAGGGAAAATAAAATACTCTCCCAGTTCATATATATATATATATGTAAGTTTAATGTTTATGGGATGTAAAATTATTTTAAAATTATTTTTTACATTTTATTTTTCTCTTTCACTCTCCTCTATGTATAATTTAATTATTATTTAATTCATTAAGATTAAGAAAAATTATTAATTTAATTGATAATAATAAATTTAACTTAAATTTATAACTTTTTTTAAATTTGTTTTTATTATTAATATTTCTCTCTTTTTTATCGTGGTTACATCTTTTTTTCTTTTAATTAGGGGTATTTTTAGTTTAAAAATAATTAATATAATAAATATTATATATTAAGCTTTATAAAAAAACATGATTTTAAATTTGAGTTTTATAAATATTACTATGAAGATCGATGAAGGGAGTATGAGATTAATCTACTCTTAAAGTTAAAAGCGAGTTAACCAACCAGAGGTGGTAAAACTGTAAAATTTTATAAGATTAAATAGAAGGAACAATCATATGAAAAATACAATCGTACAAAGCCGTAATTTAATCCACGGGAAGGCTAGTGATTTAAAAGGTGAGCCTGAGCCCTTCTTTTGTTTTTATTTTTCTGTTTTTACTTTTTCCTAGACACGGATTCGTGCATTGCCTCGCTTTATAAATAATTAAAAAAATATTTAAATAAATTATTTGTTTGATAAAATAAATTTTAAAAAATAGTTATCAATAATATTTTATATCATTTTCTATTGAAAGAGATAAAAAATTACGTATAAATTAAGATATTTTTTATTAATTAATATATTTATAAGTGAATATTTTAAAATTAGAGATTGACCACTCGATTAAATTTAATTAATATGAAAATAAAAGTAAATATTATGTATAAATAAATTTTATTAAAATAATATAAAAATAAAGTGAAATTGACATAATAAAATAGGTAAAAAATATATTTAATGAAAGAAAAATAGTCAACTATAATGATAAAAAACATAAAAAAAATGTGAATAAAACATCAAAAAATGTTCATTTAAATAGATTTTTTGTATTTATTTCTTTTTGTTGGTGACCAGTTGTTGAAATTTGTTTTCTTTTGTGTGCTTATTTTTAAACTTTGAAGTAAGATTGACTCTTAATCTAAGAATGTCAAAACAATTTGTTTATTTTCTCCTGAATGGACTTTCTGATATTAAATAAACTTCATTTGATGATGAAAATACATCTTTTGACTTTTTTGAGACTTCTAGCTTTGAATTTTTACTTAAGTAGAAATCCATTTTTTTGGAGTAAAAATACTATTCCAATTAAAATAATAAGAAAAAAACATTAATAAATGAAAGAAAGAGATATCTTTTATCCAATATCAAATGATTTGAACCAAGATTTCCAGATGGATAGGATAGGGTATTCGTATATCTGACTAATGATTTAAATATATCAGTTTATCTTCGAAAAAGAGAAAAATGGAATGAATTGATCTCAAATTATTATAAGATTTTACGAATTCGAATTCCCTTAAAGAAGAGCTGACAAATTATTTTTTCACATTTTTCTTTAATGGACTTTCTTCTTCTTTTGATGATGAAGATACATCTTTTGACTTCTTGGATAGTTGTAGCTTTGGACTTTTGACATTTTGTTTATTTGGCTTTTTCTTAATGAGATTTGATAAATTTCTTCATTAGATGATGAAGATGCACCTTTTGACTTGTTGGATGTTTATAGCTTTGGGTCTTGAATTATAATTAGTTCTTCACCTAACTCATATGATGATATTTTGTACCAGAAGTAAAAATGAAAATAAATTATAAATATGATTATTTGTTTAATTTCTTTGAGGAGAGAATCATGTCGAATGATATTTTTTGGATAAAAGTCCTTGTAACTATATAGGTCTGAAATTATTTCTTCAAGTTGTGAGATGTGAGCACGATTTCAGAAATAAAAGTCTCTTGGCAAAGGGTATACAATATTCGGGGCATGTCAACCTTATTTGCATTTTGGGTGTGAAGGAGTTCAGATGTTGTTGTGTTTAGAATTTGTTGCGCATCTTGATCGAACAATGGTATCTTGAACCTAAAAAAGATTTTAAAATTTTTAATATTTATTTAATTATGTTATAAAAAATAATTCATTATATACAAAACATTAAACCTTGTTGTTGGGGAAAGTTGTTTGCATTCTCTACAAGTGTATTGATTTCTCTCTTTTGTAACTTTCTTTTGGCATCTCTCACATAAAACATAAACCAATCAAACGTACCGTCAATCTCATTGATTGTTGCATGAATTGTGAACACATTGTTTATTATTTTATATATGTTAAAACTAAGAAAAAAATAAAGTATTATGAATATGAAGGTCATGGTAAGTTAACATACATGTGATTCTCATATATACACATTTCATGGACATTATATCTTATCATGATCTTCTATTTTTTGACATTCTCTTGTCAAGATTAATTTTGACAGAACTTTATGAAGATAATTCTTTTATTTGATGTTGCTTTATTTTTTTCTATGAAGTAGTTATTTAGAATAAAATTTATAATTCTTTAGGTACATCAATCAAAGAATTAGAATAAACTAACGATTTTGTTTGTTGAATGTTACAAAATGTGTATAATAAAATAAAATAAACGAAGGAAATCCATTTTATCCTATCTTGAACTTTGCAAAATCAGGATTGTCTAGGTTGACATAGATCCTTATACTTGAAGTTGAGTTGATTGAATACTCATTTGAAAAATAATTATTAAAATATAATTGTTAGTAAATTAAAATTATTATAGTAAATAAAATATAAAAAAAATTATTGTAAGTAAAAAGTATGATGTAGACTTAATTGAATTAAAATTATTTATTTATTGAATAAGTTGAATTGAAAATAATACTTAAGATAGTAAAGAAACATCTCAAATAAATATTAAATTAAATAAACATGCTAATATAAAAATAAAGGGATAGAAAATCATGGATCAATTTTTATTTAAATGTTATTTAAAGATTTTATATATTATCTTTTAAATGTTCCTTTCACATGGTTTAAAGATAAGTTTCCCTCTTGTAAAATATCATTGAATTTTGATATCGATCATATAGAAGACAATTCTTAAATTATATATGATATATAAGTTTCCCTCTTGTAAAATATCATTGAATTTTGAAGTCATATTCTCCCATATCGTTACATGTAGTGGAGTTTCCTGTTGTAATGGATTTAAAGATTTTATATATTATCTTTTAAATGTTCCTTTCACAGGGTTGTATGCATCATTTATTGAGACAATTCTTAAATTATATATGATATATAAGTTTCCCTCTTGTAAAATATCATTGAATTTTGAAGTGATATTCTCCCATATCACTATATGTAGTGGAGTTTCCTGTTGTAATAGATTTAAAAGTACAAATTAGATTAAAATTAAAAATATTAAATAAATTTAATCAATATAAAATTTGTTTGAAGTGCAACTTGATTTGTACGGCTCTCTTCCCTCTAAATTCTTTCCTCCAAATCATCAATTTTATTAACGTAATAGTGTAATAGTAAGAAACTCAACTTTTATATATTATAAATAGATAAATAGATTTCTAAAACTATCATCTTATTTTCAATCTTTTTTTTTTACTTTCAAATATTTATCTAGGAAACCATGAAAACGACTTTCAGATATTAATTCATTTTACATTGTTGCACCAACATCTAGCACTCGAGAATCAATTGTTGTAAGTTCTTAAATCAATTTTGTAATATCACACAAACACTACTGGAGAATCAATTGTTGTAAGTTCTTAAATCAATTTTGTAATATCACGCAAACACAACTGGAGGTGTATACTGAATTCGAATTTAACACTTTATGTTCAAATTTTGGACCAATACCTAATATGAAAGAATTGATTAATATTTCTGATTACACTAACAATTAAATGTATTATCATTAGTATAAAGTATGTCTCCATCAACACAAGTAAAGCTTGAAGGTACGCTCACCACACAATAAAGAACAATCTAATTTGAGAATAGAACAATCCTTAGCAAGCAGTCAGCGAATTTAACACACATTATACTTTTCTCTTGACCAAAATATTGACAAATTATTCTATAATGAGATTGACTTCTATATGATCGATATTCAATAGCTTGTAACTTTTTAATCCCTGTTTAACTTTTGCCGAATTTGTTTATTGGCTTACGTTATTCCATTGGCAAACCTCAACATCTTTTTCTTAATTGGAAAATCTCGTTTGTCAAAGGTGTCCCAGCTCACATGCATTATCCTTTTTCAACCCTTTTTACACCTTATATGAATTATATTATTCCTTAGCACCATATCGATTAAGATATATATCATGCCTAGTCTTTGAAGCTAAATCATATCCATTGCCATTTGCAAATGAAATTAAAGAAGTAAAAATAAAAAGAATCTTAAAGTAGTATATGTGCACTCTGACCCGCACAAGTCACAACCTGATAGCCATGACCTAAATCACGTGACCCTATGTCATACCCATAACCAAAAAGTAGGGTCATTTAACCGCACAAATCCTCATTGCTTCCCCTTTTTTAAAAGATTCTATTCCCACAAGAAAAGAAATTTAGCTTTGAGGCCAATTGATTGAAACTAGAAAGGATGGTGGAGACCCCAGCAATCTTTGTTTGTGCTAAAGTGGCCGACCCAAATGCATGAATGCATCTTTTGTAAGAAATCAGGATCAAACAGGTAGAATGTGGGGTAACCCTTTCAGAGGAATAACTATCAATTTTGTCCAAAATATTGTCAATAGTGAATCAAAATGAAAATATGATTGATTGCATGAGAGCATCTAACTTTTGCCACTAAGCCCTGCCTAGCTCTAGCTTATAAATGGGAGCAACTTACTAACTTTAGTAACATAGAGATTGAATTTGCAATAGATCAAAATTCACATGCCAAGGGAAAACATGTTTGAGGCAACTCCTAGGTTTTTGGTCTAAGAGTCTTTCATGGAGAGGTTGAAAGTGGGATGAAGCCAAGGATGACTTGCCGACATTAATTTGCCATTAAGCTAACGAGTTAGGTAGAATCATTTGTTAGATTTTCCCGGCAGGTCATCCTCTGGCTATATTTGGCTTTCTTCCTCTCATGTGAGACTCTAATGACCTTCTCATATAGTTTGAATAAGTTCCTAGACAGAAATGGTTAGAATTCCAAGATGCAAAAAGATGAGCAAATTCGATTAAGCTGGGAAAATAAGTCAAACATATCTCCATGTTTCAGAAGTTTTTAACATTTTCAGCATTTCAATAGTTTTTAATTTTTTCTAATTAGTTATCTTCTTAAAGAGTAGAAGCTCCTCAAATTAACCTCTAATATAAAAATTTTGTTTCATGGACTTTTGTTTATTAAAAACATTGTTTTTGTAAGGGTTTTTTAAAATAATATTTTTAGCCTGATTTGTCCTTTTAAAAATAAGATCTAAATATGTTTTTTATCCCACAAATTTGAATCACTTTTGTTTGTGGTCTCTAGAATTTAAATTTATTTCTTTTAGTTTTTCAATTTTAAAAAATAATTTTTTTTGTCATGCAAGGGGAGGTACAGAACAAGGACGTACCTCAATATAGGAGGATCGCAACCCTGCTCATCAAGATTATAGGCAAACCCAAATGGGCATTGATAGGAAGGTCATCATATGATGGTTTTGGTATATTTATTTGTTAAATACTAAATTTGGTTTTTGATATTGACTTTTACTCTTTGCTTGTAGACTTCGACCATTGCGACCGCTCAAGCAAATAGGTGTGCCATTAGTACACAATTTTGTAGTCATTACCATTGTTCAATTTAGATCCTTGAGGATGTTAAGAATGATTGGTGGCACAAATTTGGGATAAGTTGGACTGTGTGTATTTATTCATTATTATTTTACAAATAGTTATTTAACTTTTTATTAATAAATGTTAATTATTAATTTTGTTGATTGGGAGGACCAAACTGATGATTTTTTTTCCCTTAATCATCCAATCAACTTTATATCTTCAAATAATTATTTAACTTTCATATATACCAACTAACAATATCTCTCAATCATTGCCTAGAACAAAGTTTCATGGATACTCACGAGGAGATTCTCTATAACATGTTTAAGTTATTTGGATATGATATCTCGTGGATATTCTCACCAAGGTGAGAAAGGCTTATTTGGATTGAGGCGAAGGTTAGGTTAGTCTTGTTGCTTATTGGGATGGTGATGCCATTTTTATGTCTTCAACTCAAAACAAGACCAATTAATTAGGCTTCGATTAGAGGTAGAGTAGTCCAAACTACAAGTTGTAGGTCTTAACTCAAGGTGGAATTAGACATGTATATGTATTCACTCACAGACGCATGTTTTATGTAGTTCAATATTTTTTTAATGCATCATATTTTTAGACTAAACATTAATATATTTTTGTTTTTTTCCTTGTAAAACTATTTTTTTATTTTTACTTCTTGAAAATTATGTTTATTTTGTTTTTGGTTCTTATATTACTTTAGCTAAATAGTATTTTAAACAGCAAAAAAAATATAAACTAAAGTGTTGTGAAAATAAAAAATAAAACAAACATAACTTATAAGAACTAAAAAAAATACTAAATTATAAGGACTAAAATAATATTTAAATCAAATATTAATTATCTTTTGTACATGATAAGAATATTTGGACGATTTATTACATATGGACCTTAATGAGCTATTTTTGGCCACCCACAAGAGGTATGGCAATTGGGTTGATGGCCACTCTCAAAGGGCATAAGTTGTCAATCATAACATTTTCGTATACAAATTCATTTGTCAAATCAATATAAGTATATCTTACTAGTTTATGATCTTGATCTAAAATTCAACATAAGGACATTCAACACTGTTCTAGCTAAATGTAGCACAAACTGGTGAGGCCTTTGAAGATACAACACAGAAGATTGATGGATCGACCAAGCTTGGCATTTGGCAGGAGGTTGCTGACAGTGACGAGGAGAGGACTACTACTTTGGAGCAACACATGTATGCTATGTTGGTGCACATGGCAGGTTTGGATCATCAGTACTCAGGCTCCTATCCTAAGAGTAGCACACCTAAACATCCACACTATCAAGATTATATGGACAATTATTTCTTGGATGACAATGAGACTTGACTAGAGATATTTTTGTTCTATTTTTTTTGTCTTTTTTCTTGTGTACTTTGACTATCATATTACATAGATATCGATGAGCATAATTGTACAAGATGAATTTTTTCGTTTCTTTCTATATTACTATTTATCTTATGTCTTTGTTATGTTTAATAATTTTAGTTTAATGTCTAGGTTCTATAATATATCAATAATAATAAATATCATTTTAAAAAAATTATATATAAATTAATCTAGCATCAATGTTTTAATGTCAAATCTAATGATAGCATCGGTCAGACCAATGCTAACTCTAACGTTAACATTTTATATATAAAATAGTCACAACTTCCATTTTGACGCGGAAGTATTGCTGCGAATCATCATGAGGCCAATGCACGGCGGACACTATAGTCGTATTTAGCATTGGCTTTCGTTAGTTAATATTGACTTTTTACTAATGTTAAGAGTAGTGAAAGTATTATTACATAATTTTCATATTCAAATATATTCTTATTCTCTCTTTTTAATTTTATCTCATACTCTAACAAAAAATGTTCATCAAGTACCAACACTACAAAGAAATCACTATAAAGAGCCAATCTAAGTCATTGTCTAGTGTAGAAAGCCCATAGTCCATTTCTAACTTGCTAGACACTAACCCTTGATTTGGTTGCGAAGAAGAGATTATTATTCAAGGAATTTTTTTTAAAAAATAATATGGGTGTCACATGTTTATCACACTATTTTAATTCAAATATATATTTTTTCAATTCTCTTATATTTCTTTTAATTCCACAGAACCAAACTCACCCTCGCTACTTGCTACTTGTGACAACCAGTAGAGGCTAACGCCTACAAGCAACGACTTAGTCATCTCACAGCCGACATTAAAGGCAATGTCAGAACAACAAAATAACATTGTTGTCTCCAGCTATGTATTTTTTTGGTTACATGAGAGAAAGAAGAATGAAAATAAATAAAAGAGCAAACAGAAACTACAATCTTGGAACAGCTACTCCTAAAGCGTCTCTTAAAAGAATGCTATGCATGCCCACGGGAGGGTCTTGGAAAACCACATAGCTATCACCAGAGAAAACACCAAGCCAACAAGAAATCAACACTTCCATTCCCTTCATGCAAAGTGTGATGAATCTCAACCTAAGGACAGACTTGATAAATGAAAAGAAAATATGTAAAACATGAACGAGCTAATTAAACAAAACAAGTTCAAGTTTTATGTTTTTATTTAAGCTAAATTCAAATTTTAAATTAGGATAAATAATAAGTTCTAAACGTCAATTTTTTTGGTCAAGTTTGAAAGAAAATAATTGACTTGCTGATTTGCATCCGGTTTACAACTGTTTAAAAACTGACTCATTATTATTGGCCGCAAACTTAAACGTTGTAGCTTTCTAGCTTTAGACCAGGAACTTAACAAATACTACTATTGCTCAATAGGTTGACTTGTATCAATATTGGTATTCTTGACAAATTTCACTTTTAACCTTTGCTATGATTGTTTGTTGGCAAAGTAATTATTCCAATAAAAGCATCTCATTCTAATTAAGTAGAAAATTTCGTCAGAAAAAAGGTATTGTTCCACTTCCACATCCCTGTAGGTAGCCTTTTTACCAAGGCTAATTTGAATTTTTGTACGTATTCCTTGGCACCATGTCAATTTCAAGTCCACAAATATATCATGTCATGTTGTTTAGTCTTTTGAAAACAAATCAGATCCTTGCCTTTTGCAAATGAATAATAATAAAAGTAAATTGTAAGCCAGACTCAAAATTAACTCAAAACCCCTTGACTTGCCCATAACCAATAAGAAAAAGTGTGGCCATTCCGAAAAGGTGCAAATCCTTATTCCTTTGCTCCCCATTTTATTTTTCAATTAATTATTTTTTGAAATATTCTATTCCCACCAAAAAAAAGGAATTTAGCATTGGGGTCATGCCAGTCGATTGAAGGAAATTAAAGGTGGAAACCCAATAAATCTTTTATATGTGGGCTAAAGTTGCCAACCCAAATGCCAGATGTTGTAGGAAGCCATAAGAAAAAATCGGAATACCTCACAAATGGATGCTTTTTTATCGTGCTCAGATAGGATGTTATGTGGGATTGCCCTTTCAGAGCAACAACCATCACTTGCCTCTAAAGGATTGTAAATAGCGAGTCAAAATGAGAATATTGGAGAATGCACGCATCACCATTTACCCCTCTACATTGGCTATAAAATGGGAGCAACCCCTTGGTAAAGCAAAGCATAAGATAGACTATAAGATCATCCAAATTTATATGCAAATAGAAAACAAGTTTGAGGCCATTCACAAGGTTTAGGTCTCAGAGTCTTTCATGCATAGGTTCAAAGTGGAATGAAGCCAAGGATGACTTGCCGGCATTAATTTGCTATGAAGCTAGAGAGTATAGCTATTAGCTAGCTTCATTTGCTGAGTTTTCCGGCAGGTTATCCTGTGGCTACATTTGGCTTTCTTCCTCTCATGTAAGATTCTGAAGACCTTATCACATGGCAAGACACATTTAGAAGACAACTATTAGTTATAAACTTTTTTAAATATGTTTTCCTAATTGGTTGAAGTTTTACAAGAAATTACAAGATTTTGTAGTTCTCGTTTTTTAAAAAGTTTCATTTATGATTTTATAATTTTTAATAAATTTTAACTATTAAAAAAAATTCAAACAATATATTATTAGTGCTTTTTATATCAGAATACCACCTAGTTGAGTAGTTCTTCGACGTGATATATGTATGTTTTAATATTATACTGTTGTTAATTTTAAAATATCCATGATTATTTTCAACCAAAATGTGTCTTTTCTGTTACAGCTAGTTTCTTAATTATTTGTTGGTTTGTGACTATAGAATTGCATGTGCTTAGATATTTGAAATGATCGAAGTGCAACAAAATGGTCATACAGAAATGTGATTTTTAAGTTTGTGAAAATTATATGACAAGAATGATTAATTATATGCTGAAAGTATAAAAAGTTTTATACTGTTATCTAATTATAATCTAATTATAATTTATTATGGATGATAAATTTATTAACTTTTAAAATAATTATTATAAAATAATTCAAATGATGATTTATAATTAGATATCAATGTAATGGATATACATTAAACTTTAGTTATATGTCCCACTAGACTTAGCAAGTTGAAACCAACATGGTGATCTAGCAATCATTCTTGTGGCTCACTGCGACCATGACTTGCACTCAAGACTTAATTTGATATGTGTAAGTATTTTTTTTTTACCTCAAAAAGATATTCTATGTAAGCATTTTTTTAGTATATATTTAAACTTTAGTTTGTCATGTTTTCAAGATTTAGTCGATTTGGCTAAACCCAACACTTTGGTTAGTAAATATGTGTATGCTTTGATACATACTAATTGCACTCAAACAAAGTCAAATTGTGTTAGCTTTGTGATATGATTGACTAATTGACAACATCCCCACATTTCTTATTGCATATTATTTGCATTATACCTATAGCAAGAAAAACTTGGATACAGTACTCATACATACATACACACATCTTATATATTTCATTTGTTACTCAATTACTTAATTCATCCAGATTAAGAAAAATAGATAATTTAGTTGATAAAAATAAATTTATTTTAAATTTATAATTTTTTTCAAAATTATTCTTCTTTTTTATTTATAAAAATTGAATATAATACTAAGAGATTTATACTACTCGCGCATCCTACACAATCAACTGAGTTAGACCTCCTTGGTTTTCAATATTTCTCTCTCTTTTGGGAAAAAATGTAAATTATATTAAACCCAAAATGATACAATAATAAACGGGGCATACCCCGCAGTTAAAGAAAATCAAAAGTCTCCCTAATACAAGAAGACCTATATCAAGATGCTAAAACAAATGCAACATGTGCGCTTGTCTATACATAAGAAACTTAATCTTGCTACTAACCTCTATTACAGAAAATTGATAATTTTCAAAAATCAGCTTGTTTCTAGACAGCCAAATGTAGTAGACTGTAATTGCTATAGCCAGACAACGTAATTTTCCTTGAATACTTGATGTGAATCTGTCCCTAATTAAAGAGTCAGTAATGCGCTGTAAAGAAGTGAAATGCCTGCGGAAAAGAGCCAAATCACGAATGTGAGCCCAAACTTGGAGAGATTTCCTACAAGAAAAGAACAAATGAGCATTTGACTCAGGCTCATTTTAACATAAAGGGCAGAGAGAACCCTTGTTCAAAAAAGCAACTTTGTCAAGAGTAAGCAGCCGATTCCTTTTAGCAAGCCACAAAATGAAAGATATCTTAGGGGGGATTGCTGGGTTCCATATAACAGAACACCAACTAACAATAGGCTTGACACCTCTAATGTATTCATAGACTTTGCTAACAAGCAATTGTTCATTGGTGCTCCAAGATTGAATCTTCTTTTTGGCCTCTTCCGTACTTAACTCTTTAGAGATAATTCTCTCTCTTTTAATTGTTTGTTAATACACTCTCTATCTTCTTTTAATTAGAAGTATTTCTAGATTAAAAATAATTAATAAAAAAATATTATAAATTGAGTCTTATAAAGAAAATAAACATAATTTAAAATTTGAATTTTATAAATAAGAATAAAAAAATATATTAGTGTTCTTTCCATCACATTTAAGTTTTTTTTTTCTCAGAATTGAAAGGAGATACTCCTATATCTAATATAATAATAGTACCTATACTGAATGAAATTAATGCAATAATAGTACCTATATCTAATATAATAAAAGTACCTATACTATAATGCATATGTATGTTTTAAGGACCGTTAGCATGGTGATCTGCATCATCTAATAATTTCTTTATTTTACAAGAAAACTTTACATGGAATAGAAGCTTGGCTTCATGTGAAAACAGGGAGCAATACATGTGTTAATTATGGAACTTTAATTTGGGGAGTAAATACTTTTAACTTTTTGATAGGAAAATATTAATATTAATTGTTGAAAGTATGATATTGGAACATTCACTACTTAAAAAAGCATGTTTTCACACCGTCAAATTTAAGTCGGTTCTCGAAAACCTATGTAAAAAATTATCCGGTTGCATTTTTGAAATTAAGTATAACTTAATTTTTAAATACGATAACGACGATTTTTGGAAAATCATATTTGATTTGGAGGTTACTAGGACGGGCTTTTATCTAACCGTCTTTAATTTTAAGTTGAAAATTAAATTCAGATCTCGTAAACTCTGTTATTTTACTTCTCGTGCCTTTGTTTGGATATCCGAGGCAACGGACGATGATAACAAAATGAGTTTTGCAAACGTATTCCTATCCTTTCTTTTGCAAAATAACTTTTGTAGACCATTGATTTTATATCAAAATTCGTGTACAATAAGTTGTTTGACTGAAAATCAAACGTGCACTCTAATGATATTTTGATTTAGGGGAAACTATTCAGCAATAGAGTAAGGTAGTTCTACAAGTTTGGCAAGGAATATTCATCCTTGGTGTGACAGGGACTGAGAGGTTTCGCTTCAGGACAACAAAATGAGTTTTGGAAAAGTATCCCTATCTTTTCTTTTACAAAATAAGTTTTGTGGACCATTGATTTGATACCAGAATTCGTGTACAATAAGTTGTTGGACAGAAAATCAAACATGCACTCTAGCTAATGATATTTTGGTTTAGGGGAAACTATTCAGCAATAGAGTAAGGTAGTTCTACAAGTTTGGTGAGGAATATTCATCATCGGTGTGACAGGATTGAGAGGTTTCGTTTCAAGACATTATGGGTTTTAGCATCATCTCGTGTATTCAAGTGTAGTTTTTGGGGCTTTTAGCCTTCCTAGTAAAAAAAATAGGAAAAATAGTTTTTTGGGCTTTTAGTCTCATATTTAACAAGTTACAAATCTGATTATTCTTTATTCTCACAAATTTGATACGGTATAAGGTAAATATACCTAACACCTACATACAAACACGTCCAGAAGAAATTGTGCATTTATTTATTTTGTTTTCAGTTCATGACATATTTATCCCAGAGGTAAATAGTAAATAGATCGATACTCAACCTGTAGATATAAAATATGCCATAATTTTTTATAAACTCAGCAGACATAATCACAGGTACATAAGATGGTACCCATCGAACCCACAATTTCACAATGTCCTATACCCTCTTTGAATTGTTTAGCACATTTTGAATTGCAACAATCATCATAGCAGTGATCAATACTGCAAAGTCCAAGGCCACTTGTGCACTTCCTTATAGGCTCGGTGTCTTTATTTGGCTGAGGAGAGACACAATGGTGAATACAATTACAGATGTTCATGTTATCACAGTGCCCCTCTCCATCATTATAGTGGGATTTACATCTAAGATCACACTCACTCGAGGTGATACGTTCATCACATAAACCCATATCTGTCAAACATTTATATCCTTCCACTTGTTTTTGCCCTATTCAACAAAATATATAACAAAATTAAAACATGAAGGAAACTATTATTGAGTTTCATATCATTTGTAGTTTAACTAGCAACACAATGTTTTAAGCAAGAGACTAACCTGTTACCAAAACAATCAAAATGATGAAGAGAGGAACATAGTTTGAGATGCGGTTCACCATTTAGATAGAAATATTATTCCTTATTTCCTTGAGGCTTGCTGTCTCAATGTGATTTTGATGTTCTAGTTCCTGTCTTAATAGTTAAAGTTTTATAGGAAGCTCCATAAATTTTGTTTCGATGTTAGCAACATTAGTTTATGGTTATTAAATGATATTCATAAAAAAGGTTGAATAAATTATTAAGTGCATTTATAATAAACTTCGCATTGAAAAATAAAATTGAATGCATTAATTATATTGGGTCAAGCTACTTATTAAAGTGTATCTGATGGTCATACCTGTAAAACTTCAAATACAAATTAGATTTTAAATCCGTGAGATGGACGGATTAGATTAAATTATATAATTTTATGTATGCATTTAATATTTATATAAAAATAATATATGTATATTGATAAATTTAATTTTTAAAATATTTAGTATTATATTTATAACAAACTTTGAATGCATATAATTTTATGTATGCAATTAATATTTATATAAAAATAATATATGTATATTGATAAATTTAATTTTTAAAATATTTAGTATTATATTTATAACAAACTTTGAATGCATATTCTTTTATGTATGCATTTAATATTTATATAAAAATAATATATGTATATTGATAAATTTAATTTTTAAATTCTTTAGTATTATATTTATAACAAACTTTGAATGCATCATTAAATTATAATAGAATTTGCATTAAAGAAATAAAATTGAATGCATTAATTTGGTCAAGCTACTTAAAGTGACTTACTAAACACCTCTAAAAATGTGTGAACTTGATGACAATACTTGCAAAATTTCAAATACAAATCGATAAACATGGAATACAATAACCATTATATATATATATATATATATATATATATATATATATATATATATATATATATATATATATATATATATATATATATATCTCGTACCATTTAAGGTAGGTGAAGTATTTATTAATTTTAATGATGACTTCTTTTGTTACACGGTATATTGACACTACTAAAATAATAGTATTTTACAACGTGCATATTCAACATCGGTGGTTCCAAAAACGATGTTATTTTAAAAGTGGTGGCATTTTAGTAAATAAGAGATTTAGTTTAACCACATTTTTGCAAAAAACGATGTCATATACACGTTACAAAAACGGGTTTAATGGAACGTTGTTGAATTGCATTGTTCAAAGACGGGTTTTATAAACATCGTCTTTGAATATGGCCTAAATTTTCATCTTTTTTTCTACCCTAGCCGGCATTACCTCACTCATTTTGCACTCAATTCATTTGGCTTGATTTTCACCGCCGATCGAGGCTGAAAGTGTTTCAGTGTTTTCTTCTTCGTGGAATTCCTGAAAATCATTTTATTCTTAAGAATTACAGAGCTAAAATTAAGGTTAGGGTTGGGGCTACGATTAGGGTTGATTTCGTCATCGTCCAATGGAAGCTATGGGAGGGTGTTGGAACCCTTGCAAGAGCTCGATCTCGTCCTCGTCAGTCCACAGCCGCTGAAATAGCTGTCGCGAGTCATCCAGCAGCGACGGTGGCTTTTTCTCCTCGATTAGCTCTAGGCGACACCTCCACCGTCAGGTCCGTTCTCTCTCCCTCTTCTCCTTGTATGTTTATTCATTTATTGGATCAATGAAATTCCAAATCTGCTTAGTAACTTCTAAGGTTAAAAAAAAACTGTCCAAAAGTGCAGTTTTGTTTGACCGCAATTTCAAAGTCTTTGAAGTGTTTGCGACTGCAACACGACCTCAATTGTGTCTATCGTGGCCGCTGTATTTTTCTGTAATTTTCCCCAATTTTAAGGAACGCGACGAAACCACGTTGTACCACTGCTCTGTTAGTGTGAGAACCTCACTCACTCACTCACTCAACGTTCCCCCCAATTTTTTAACCGCTAAAAATTTCAAGGGAAGGAGGTTCAGTTTGGTGGCAAGTCTCTCTCCTTGGAATTGGTTGTTCGACTTTCACTATGCTTCCGTTTATGTGCTCTGTGGAATGACGCAATCCCTCCACAGTGATGGAGCTGTTACACATAAGAAATTGGACTTGGAACACAGAATGCTTGAAAAATGTAAAACTGTTGGTTTATTATTTACATCGTGTTGAATTGAGGATTGAAGTAATTGAGCGTAGTGTTGTTTTTCATGATTGGTTTCTCGGAATACACACTGGAATCTTTGCCAATTTTATGATGAGGCTAAACTTTGAAGATTTCAATTAAAACAAGGGGGGAAAGCGAACTTGTGTGCTGCTCAAAATTTATTCATTAGTTATTGTATCCTGATTATTTAATGGTTAGATTGATGTTGGTGTCAGGCAAATAAATAAATAAAAATCCTTCAAGAATTTGATAGTAGCTGGTCTCAGTCAATAAATGTACCTATACCCTTCCCATTCTTGAATTTGTGATTCTCACAACTTTTTGCTAGAGCCAACCATAGTGAATATCAATGAACATTAGCAAAAAAGGACATGAACTTAGTTTGCATCAGTTGATCAGAATCTCCCCTAAATGATAAAACCTGACTGAATTCAACTTTTATCCCAATTCCCTAAAAAAATTAAACTCCATCTTATTTCACTTGTGTTCTGCAATCGTTTTCAATGCCTCCATCTCACTGACTCTGCAGATCTGTATCCACCACAATGGTGTACTGCAGTCACTGTGCCAAAATCCATTTCCTTAGGTATCAGTGACTGATGATAATTGTCAAGTTTATATTCCTACATTTTCTTGTCAACTGGGTGTATATATTGAAGGATCAGTTTCACCTCCTCTTTCTGGCGTCCATATAAGAGTTTTTGCTGCTGGAGATAGCAGCATTACTACACTTAAAAGTGGTGAATTGGTTCTTGAAACGACCACTGGTATTGATGGTTCCTTTGTGACAGGTCCTCTGTACGATGATATTGGTTACAATGTTGAGGCTTCAAAGGTAGTCACTTTCTCAGAACAAAAAATAAATACCTTGTTTTAAAAATACTAAAAGCTGAGTCGTGAAATTTCTCTACTTATCTGTGATGTTTATGTTGCTATCTTGTTTCCTTACATTATTTGATTTATTTGTTTCTTGTTTGTATTTGTAGTCTGGATATCATTTAAAACAAGTTGCGCCTCATTCTTTTACTTGTCAGAAGCTTAGTCAAATTTCAGTACACATACATCACAAAGATGATTCTAAAGAGCCCATTCCTTCCGTTCTGTTGTCTTTGAGTGGTGACAATGGTTATAGAAACAACTCAGTATCAGGAGCTGGTAGGACATTCCTGTTTGACAATTTGTTTCCTGGAATGTTTTATTTGCGTCCTGTTTTGAAGGTACTATACTGTAGTTGGACATAACTGTTATTATGTTCTGCATTCTATTGCTTGTCATGTCTTTGACATGCAACTTTTTGTCAATCAGCTCTGGTTCACACGCTACTGCACCTGAAGTTAACAATATCACTTATTAAGCACCAATACTTCCATTTTCTTGATGTATCCATATCAGATATGTATTTGATACCAATAGTCTTGGATATTTCATTGATACGTATATCACAGCCTTCAAAAAATAGTTATGAGTTGGATATGAGACATGAAAGGTGTATAAGATAGAAACGTTGAAGCCTTGTCTTGATGAAAAAGAAATGGAAACTATCCTCTTTAAGGATAATGCTCAAGAAGGGAATGAGATTGGTACTATTCCTATTTGTAGGAAATAGGCAATAATTGATGACAATGATATATATATATATATATATATATATATATATATATATATATATATATATATATATATATATATATATATATATATATATATATATATATATATATATATATATATATTATTTGAAGAAGTATGCAATAAATATGCTTTATGAATTTTTATATATCATGTCACGGGAGAAAGAGGCTTGAGCTACTTCTATTAAGGACTGATGGGGATTTGGATTACTTGAGGTTATGGTTTGAGTTGAAGTTAAGGAATTAATAGGTCTGGTGCTTGAACAGTTGTTGAGCTGAAGTTTCTCAGTTATTGCTGACTTATGACGAAGACACATTTAATTGTTTTCTCCATGAACATTTCTTTTGGTTTTCATTCTACACTCTTGTTTTTGTTTACATGTTTTTTTGTTTCTCATATGGTTTCCTTGTGTCTTGTAGAGTAAATTATCGGGCAATTATGTAAGAATAGTTCAAAGTGAGTACTCTGAATCACGTCAAAGGACTTTAGATAGAGGTATGTCTTTCTTAAGTCTCATGACTGATTTCACATTCGGGATGTAATTGACATGATGGTTTCCAAAATGCTTTTTTTGTTTAATATTAATTGATTTTCTCATTTAGCATAGAATAACTCATCGTATATTTGAGAATTTTGAACTTGTTATTGTTAGTCTTAAATCGGTCAAGTTCTGCTATTTTCTTTTGGTTGTTCCTGGTTCATTTCAAAGTTGTGGTCCAATAATAAATTTAATGTTTCATATTTATCCCAAGATAGGGAAAATTTAATATTTTGAATCTTCACAACAGCCAATGCAATCAATTGATAGTGTGCACGAGGATGACCTTACCATTATTGGGAAGGAATGTATAGAAGAGAAATTTGGATAAATGTTTTTAGTACTTATCCAAAATATAATGAACAGTAGGATTACTGTAAATAATTTCATACATGTAGTTATTTATATTCTTATGTACCTATTTTCTTTGAATTCACAGCTTATGATGAAATTAAATATTTAAGTTTTGGCCTTGGAGTTAATGATGAACGTATGGCTGAACAAGCTTTGACCTTTTATAAAGTAAGGACCAGTTTTGACTTACTCATTTTAAACTTGATTTCTATTTATTTGCACATGTTTTGAAAATGGTTTTTTATTTGATTTAACTAATCCTTGAATTTGTCTGTTGAAGATAATACTACTTTCTACATGTAGTCGTAGAAAGACTACAACTTATGAATGGTAAATTAATTAACCCTCTCTTAACATCAATTACTCATTGTATATACATAATTTTTATTACTCATTATTAGCTTTTACTTAATTTAATATTATATAAGTATATTTATTCACTATTAGTAATATAGATAATTTTTATTACTCATTGTTAGGTTTTAATTAATTAATTGTTATTTTATTATATTTATTGATTATTAAAAATATAAATAATTTTTAGAACTTATTCTTAGTTTTGATATATAAACAATTATTACATCAAGCATATTGATTACTATGCAGGTTGCTAATTTTTTTACATCAGTGCTGGCGTAAGCAACGATGTAGAAATCAGATATTTCTACATCGTTGCTAAGGAGAGAAACGATGTTGAAAGCACAAGTTATTACATCGGTGCTGACGAGAAACGATGTTGAAAGCGCCGGTTACTACATCGGTGCTGACTAAAAACGATGTTGAAAACAGGTTACTACATCGGTGCTGGTGAGAAACGATGTTGAAAGTGCAAGTTACTACATCGGTGCTAGCGTAGGCACCGATGTAGAAATGAATGTAATTCTACAACGGTCAATTTTGGAACGTTGTTAAAAATATATAGTTTCAACAACGTTACATACAACAACGTTTAACCATCGTGGTTGAATCCTGTTTTTGACCGATGTTGAAAACTCGATTTCTAGTAGTGTGATTTATATATTTTAGAAAGTATATCATTCATTAAAATATTGTTTGATGAAATATCAGATTATTTCTAAGTTATGAAATTTTGCATAAAACTAATTGATGTGAATTCAACACGGTTGAATTGATGAAAATTAATTAATGTCGAAAAAAATAAGTTAAGCATATATAATTTCATCGCATTGCATATATACACAAATGTGGCTAAAATTTAAGCTTTTAAAACAAACTTAAGCTAAATCGTTCTAACTAAAACAATGTTTAAACCATAAATATATACGGTCATATTCATGTAATTAATATATTTCAACTGTGCTAATTAAATTAATTCGTATTAATATAATTTAATAAACACAAAGTAATATCATATTAAAGGGTTTATTATTTTTAGTTCTTAAATTTTTTATAATTTTTGTTTTTAGTCCTTGAATTTTTTTATCTGTTTTTAGTCTTCGATCAACTTTTTTCATCTGTATTTTTAATCCCTAAAAAGTATGAAAAGTAAGTACGAAAAAAAATTATGGACGAAAAATATGGAAAATAAATTTAGACTAAAAAAAATACAAAAATCTGGGGACCAAAAATAAAAAATCTAAAAATGTAGGGACTAAAAAGATAATTTACCTATTAAAAAGTATTTAATATATATTGAATACTTAATGAATGTGGGAATAAATGACATGAATTAATTGGTACTAATGAAAGAAAAAAACATGTGTACAAAAGTAACTAAAAAAATGTAAAATAAACGTGCTAATATTTAATTAAAGTGTTTGTCTGATTGACCAAAAGTAAAAATTGAGTTAAACAATTCCATAAAATTTAGATAATTGTGTTATTTTGAATTCAATTACTGTGACTCACATTTAATGTTCATCTTTCATTTTTCTCTCATACATTATTTAATTGTAAAACTAAAACTTTATAATTGTTAATTATTTTTTTATAAATTTATTTAAAATTTAATAATTATTTTTTTATTCATTATATTATTTATTCACCTTAGGAAAAATATATATTGCAGTATTTTATTTTTTTATAATTTTAAATTAAAATTTATAATGAAAATTATGAAAAAATATTTAAATTATTATCCTTAGAAGTTGTAAAATTAATGAAAACAATTTTTCTAAATGTAAGTATTTTTTTAGTATATACATATACATATATACATATACATATACATATATATATATATATATATATATATATATATATATATATATATATATATATATTTAAACTTTAGTTTGTCATGCTTTAAGTATTAGTCGATTTCGCTATCCCAACACTTTGGTTAGTAAATATGTGTATGCTTTGATGCATACTAGTTGCACTCAAAGAAAGTCAAATTGTGTTAGCTTTGTGATATGATTGACTAATTGAAAACATCCACACATTTCTTATTGCATATTATTTGCATTATACCTATAGCAAGAAAAACCCCAAAATTTTAAGTAAATCTCTTTCAGATAAATAAAATGTGAAGTAAATCTTAATATTTTATTGGTAAATTTAAATATTTGAAATTCAACTGATTTAGTTTTTTTTTCTTTTTTTCTTGTGAAATAACATGTATAAATGAATTTTCTAGATACAGTCACACATACATACGTACACACATTTTATATATTTCATTTTTTACTATTTATAAGACTCGGTTAATTAATTCATCGTGATTAAAAAAAATGGTTAATTTAATTTATAACAACAAATTTATCTTAAATTTATAATTTTTTTAAATTAATATTTTTTTATTCATAAAAATTGAATATAGTACTAAGAGATTTATACCACTCACACACCCTACTCAATCAATGAGTTAGACCCCCTCAATTTCAATCTTTCTCTCTTTTAATTATTTGTCAATACACTCTCTAACTTCTTTTAATTAAGAGTATTTCTAATTTAAAAATGATTAATACAAGAAATATTATAAATTGAGTTTTATAAAAAAAAAAAAAAGCAAACACAATATAAAATTTACGTTTTATAAATAACAAGAGAATATATTAGTGTTCTCTGATCTGCCATCACAATTTAAGTTTTTTTTCTCTCAGAATTGAAAGGAGATACTACTATATCTAATATAATAATGGTACCTATACTGAATGAAATTAATGTGATAATAGTGCGAGTGCAATGTAAACGGCTCATTTTCAAATAATGCATGTGCGTGTTTTAAGGACCATTATTGCATATTAAATTATCTCTGTGTCATACTATTATTGATCGTGACTACAAATGAAGTGGTGATCCTGCATCATCTAATACTTTCTTTATTTTACGAGAAAACTTTACATGAAATAGAAGCTTGGCTTCATGTGAAAACAGGAAGCAATACATGTGTTAATTATGGAACTTTAATTTGGGGAGTAAATACTTTTAAATTTTTTATAGGAAAATACTATTAATTGTTGAAAGTATGATTGGAACATTGGCAGACTCATTAAATAATTATATTATTGAAAGATAGTCTATGCATGTTTGGATATCCGTGGTAATACTATTAATTGTTGAAAGTATGATTGGAACATTGGCAGACTCATTAAATAATTATATTATTGAAAGATGGTCTATGCATGTTTGAATATCCGTGGTAACACTACTGCAAATATGATATTTTAAGTCGGTTAAATTTGATATTCTATGATGGTTTAAAACCGTCGTAAAATGCAATGTCGTAAAATAATATCATACTTATAACGACGATTTTTCAACCATCTTAAAAAATATAGGTTTCTAAGACTGTTAGTAAACAATCATTTTAGAATGATCCTTTTACGAAGGCGATTTAAAGCAACAACCCGTCGGTAATGGACGATGACAACAAAATTAGTTTTGCAAAAATATTCCTATCCTTTTGCAAAATAAGTTTTGTAGACCATTGATTTTATATCAAAAATTCGTGTACAATAAGTTGTTTGACTGAAAATCAAACGTGCACTCTAATGATATTTTTATTTAGGGGAAACTATTCAGCAATAGAGTAAGGTAGTTCTACAAGTTTGGTGAGGAATATTAATTCATCCTCGGTGTGACAGGATTGCGAGGTTTCGTTTCAAGACATTGTGGGTTTTAGCATCATCTCGTGTATTCAAGTGTAGTTTTTTGGGCTTTTAGTTGTTGGAAGCCCACGTAACAAATTACATTCCACGTGTTTTATTTATTTTTATTTTGGAACATTTTGTTATTTCTGAATTTGGTCCATTTTCTATCTACATTCAATCCATATCTTTGTAAATATATTTGCAACCATCTTCAGTAACAAATCACGTACCCATCATTTATCTCACGTACTGTTCTTATCTCACGTTTGATTTGATAACTTCCTATCTCACGTTCTGATAACAAGTTGAGAGCTCTGTGATGGACAGACTTTATAAATAGGATGGGGTGCTCTCAGTTTTGTATCACCAAACCCACTTCTTTATTCAGAAAAAAAAATACATCATCTATTCAGAGTGAGTAAGGGTCTGGAAGAACAAAACTGTCTTTCAGATTCGTGTGTGCACCGCTTCCCGTTCAATCTGCAATGGCTGGAGGTACGCTCGTAATATTTTATTTTCCGTTGTTTGATCTAAATATGTCATTTAATTGATTTGCATGTTTAGATCCGTATATGTATATTTTTACATTTGGTATCAGAGCCTATTTGTACCTCTGTCTTGCTTATTGAATCGTTCCTATGCGGAGTTTATTTTCTGAGTATATGGGTGTTATGTTTTAAGCCTCATTAATTCAAAATAACATCAAAATTAGGAATGATATGAGTTTTCTAATTTTTCTATGATTTAAAACGTATTTTTGGATGTCTAAAATGCATATAATGATGTGGGTTTTTCGAAATTGAGGTAATAATTTTTTATTTTTTATTTTTTACCCCCACGGGAGGTTGGAGACGAAGTTTTGTGGGTTTTGTTTACTGTCTCGGAATTGTTAATGTACATTTTAAACTAACAATATTAAACAAAGTGTGACTTGATCCAGTGGTAGTTGTGGTTTATATTACCTCTCTGTTGTGGGTTTGAATCTTAGTGGAAGCTTTTTCTTCCTAGTTTTCGTTTTTAATTAATTAAAAGGAACGCGAAAACATTTTGGGCTGGTTTTGAACCCTTGCCCTGCAGCATGAAAAGACTCCCTTTGCCACTAAGTTGTTGCAGTTTAATTGCTTATTAAGTGCAGTTCACGTATATTTATAACTTCTGAAAGATAAATCATTTATGCACAAATTGTTTAAAATTGTGTCTCTTAAGTTATGTTGAACATGCAATATTATGTTAAATACTGGTATGCATTGGATTTGATCATTTAAAGTTTATTACATGTTGAATGGATATACGTACAATGTTATTTTGAATTGGTATACATGTAATTTTTATGATTCAATATTGAGCACATTTGCATTATTAAGTATGTTTATGCAAGGATTATTTTTGAATGTTAAGTGATTAATATAATTTTATTAAGTTAGAGAATAGCCACAGCATCTTTAATTGAGTAAAATTATATGTTAAATTTATAATCACATTAGAAATATTAATTGTGATTAATCATATGTAATGTGATGAAATCTACCCACAGGAATTTTGTTATATTTGTATGATTAATTAGGATAAAATATTAAATTATATTTCTTAATTTACCCATAGGAATTAAGGAAAAGAACATGATTTAATAGTTTTATCATAAAGTTGCATGATGAATCTAATTGAGTAGGACTTTAGCCCACAGGCAAGTTTTGTGTCACTAGATTCATATATTGAGACATGATTTGCATTGGCAAAACATGACATTTGTTTAGTCTCAAATTTTCTTAATGAGCATGTGTGTTTGTTTGCAGTTTCACAATCTATGAATATTTCTTGTGACCTTCCCATTTTGAAAGGTGATAATTATAAAGTTTGGAAGGAAAGAGTTCTCCTTCATTTGGGCTGGATGGATATTGACTATGCTATAAGGAAGGATGAGCCACCGGCTATTACTGAAACTAGTGAACCTAATGTTGTTGATCTTTATGAAAAGTGAGAGAGATCTAATCGTCTCTCCGTTATGTTCATAAAAACCAACATATCCGCTAGTATCCGGGGTTCAGTTGACTAGCATGATAAGGTCAGAGATCTGTTGAAAGCCATTGATGAACAGTTTACGACCTCTGAGAAGTCACTTGCTAGCACACTCATCATGCAATTCTCTTCCATTAAGCTTACTGGAACGAGGAGTGTGCGTGAACATATCATGCGCTTAAGGGACATAGTGGCTCAGTTGAAAACCCTGGAAGTTACCATGTCTGACTCCTTCATGGTACATTTCATTTTGTGCACCCTACCTTAACAGTATACACCCTTCAAAATCTCCTACAACACACATAAGGATAAATGGTCTATTAATGAATTGATGACCATGTGTGTTCAAGAAGAGGAGAGATTGATAATGGAAGAGGGTGAGAAGGTAAATTTGACTACTTCTACTTCTGGAAAGGATAGGAAGAAGTCTGTAGGCACCAATAAAGGAAAGATTCTGACTCAACCAACAATTAAAAAGGAGTCAAAGTGTTTCTTCTGTAAAAAGAAAGGACACATGAAGAAGAACTGCCCCAAATTTAAAAGTTGGTTTGAGAAGAAAGGTACACCATTTACCTTCGTTTGTTATGAATCTAATATGATTAATGTGAATCATAATACATGGTGGATTGACTCTGGTTCTACAATCCATGTTTCTAATACCTTGCAGGGTATGGAAAACCTAAGGAAGCCAATGGGAAGTGAGCAGTGCATCTACTCAGGGAGTAGGATGAGCTCGCATGTAGAGGCCATTGGAACATGCGTCTTAGTTTTAAGTAGTGGCTTTAAATTACATTTGGAGAAAGTTTTTTATGTTCCTAGTTTCTGTAAAAACTTAATTTCTGTTTCTAAACTTGCACCTTTGGGATTTTATTTTAATTTTACATACTTTGGTTTTAATTTACTAAATAAATATGAAATTATTGGTTGTGGTCAATTGGTTGATGGTCTTTATTCGATTGAATTGAAAAACGACGCTACTTCTATGCACGTTTCTGTTGGGTTAAAACGATGTATTGTGAATGAAGAATCCTCTATGTTGTGGCACCGGAGATTAGGACATATCTCTATTGAGAGAATCAAGCGATTAGTAAATGAAGGAGTACTTAGTACTTTGGATTTCACTGATTTTGAGACTTGTGTAGATTGCATTAAGGGTAAGCAAACTAACAAGTCTAAAAAGGGTGCAAAGAGGAGTTCTAATTTATTAGAAATCATACATACAGACATATGTTGTCCAGACATGAATGCAAATTGTCCGAAATACTTCATAACCTTTATAGATGATTATTCGCGATATATGTATTTCTACATACTTCATTCTAAGAATGAAGCTTTAGATGCCTTTAAAGTTTTTAAGGCTGAAGTTGAGAAACAATGTGGAAAACAAATTAAGATCGTGAGATCAGATAGAGGTGGGGAGTACTATGGTAGATACACAGAGGATGGACAAGCACCAGGTTCATTTGCGAAATTTCTTCAAGAACATGGGATTGTTGCCCAATACACTATGCCTGGTTCTCCGGATCAGAATAGTGTGGCAGAACGAAGAAATCGAACCTTATTAGACATGGTGAGAAGCATGAGGAGTAATGTAAAGCTTCCTCAATTCTTGTGGATTGATGCTCTTAAGACGGCTGCGTATATATTAAATCGAGTTCCAACCAAGGCTGTCTCAAAGACACCTTTTGAGTTATTCAAGGGTTGGAAACCAAGTTTGCGACATATACGCGTTTGGGGATGCCCGTCTGAAGTAAGAATTTATAATCCACAAGAGAAGAAACTAGACCCTAAGACTATTACTGGGTATTTCATTGGATATGCTGAAAGGTCTAAAGGGTATAGGTTCTATTGTCCATCCCACAACATTAGGATTGTGGAATCAAGGAATGCAAAGTTTCTTGAAAATGACTTGATCAGTGGGAGTGATCAATTTCGGAACATTTCTTCTAAAAGGGATCACTATGAAGCTGAACCTTCTGGGACAAGTAATAGGTTGGTAGTCATTCACACCCCTCAACTTAAAATGGGTGTTAGACAACCAGTGATTGAAGTTCCACAAGCTGTTGAAAGTGATCATGTAGATCAAGTTGTTTGTGAGGAACAATATGATGATACTGAACAAACTGGTGAAGAACCATTTGAACAAGTTCCTCAGCAAGATGACCAAACAACATTAAGAAGATCTACTAGAATAAAAAAGACAGCAATTCCTAGTGATTATGTAGTGTACCTACAAGAATCTGACTACAACATTGGAGCCGAAAATGATCCTGAGACGTTTTCACAAGCCATGAGTTCTAAGGAATCAAATTTGTGGTATAATGCTATGAGGGATGAGATGGATTCTATGGCATCTAACCAAGTTTGGGATCTCATTGAGTTGCCTGTTGGTGTAAAAGCCATCGGATGTAGATGGGTCTTCAAAACAAAGAAAGACTCAGAAGGCAACATTGAGAGACATAAGGTAAAACTTGTTGCTAAAGGATTCACTCAAAGAGAAGGAATCGATTACAAAGAGACCTTTTCCCCTGTATCTAAGAAAGACTCTCTTCGAGTAATTTTGGCATTAGTAGCTCATTTTGATCTTGAGATGCATCAAATGGATGTGAAAACGGCGTTCCTGAATGGTGATCTAGAAGAAGAGGTTTACATGAAACAACCTGAGGGATTCTTATCTAGTGTTGGTGAACACTTAGTCTGCAAGCTTAATAAGTCCATCTATGGATTGAAACAAGCCTCCCGCCAATGGTATTTAAAATTTCATGAGGTCATTTCTTCATTTAGCTTTGAAGAGAATGTCATGGATCACTGTATATACCAGAAGGTCAGTGGGAGTAAGATTTGTTTCCTTGTATTATATGTAGATGACATTCTGCTTGCGACTAATGATAAGGGTATGCTATATGAGGTGAAACAATTTCTCTCAAAGAACTTTGATATGAAGGATATGGGAGAGGCATCTTATGTCATAGGCATAAAGATCCATAGAGAAAGATCTCGAGGCATTTTAGGCTTGTCTCAAGAAACCTATATCAACAAAGTTTTAGAGAGATTTAATATAAAAGATTGTTCACCAAGTGTAGCTCCCATTGTGAAGGGTGACAAATTTGCTTTGAGTCAATGCCCCAAAAATGATTTTGAGCGGGAACACATGAAAAATATTCCATATGCTTCAGCAGTTGGAAGCCTTATGTATGCTCAGGTTTGCACTAGACCTGATATTACATTCACTGTTGGAGTTTTGGGAAGATATCAAAGTAATTCAGGTATTGACCACTGGAAAGCTGCAAAGAAAGTGATGAGATATCTTCAAGGAACAAAGGATTACATGCTCATGTACAGAAAAATTGATTGTCTGGAAGTGATTGGCTACTTCGACTCAGACTTTGCTGGTTGCATTGATTCACGAAGATCAACATCTGATTATATTTTTATGTTAGCCAGTGGAGCTGTATCTTGGAGAAGTGCCAAACAAACCTTGACTGCTACTTCCACTATGGAGGTTGAGTTCGTTTCTTGTTTTGAGGCTACCTCGCATGGTGTATGGTTGAAGAGTTTCATATCTGGCCTTAGAGTTGTGGACTCTATTTCTGGGCCATTAAAGTTGTATTGTGACAACTTTGCTGCGGTGTTTATGGCTAAAAATAACAAAAGTGGAAGTCGAAGTAAGCACATCGACATTAAGTACTTAGCCATAAGAGAACGTGTTAAAGAAAAGAAAGTGGTCATTGAACACGTCAACACTGAGTTAATGATTGTTGATCCTTTAACTAAAGGCATGCCACCAAAGAATTTTAAGGATCATGTAGTACGAATGGGACTTGGTTCCATGATGTAATTTCATTGTACGTACATTTTTTATTTTCAATGAAACTCTTATTCAGTTAGATATTTTCTCATATGATTTTGTGCACATATTTATTTATTTCGAGAAAAATCATTCGGTTTAGATATAGAATAAACATATGGTTTATTCATTAAGTTGAGAGCTATTGTTGAGAGACTTGATATATTGTGGTACATGGAAGATACTACTCATCATCAGAGGACCTATCGCCATGACTCATATATTATGTTTCTTGTTATGGTTGATGTTGAGTTAAATGGACCAAGTGGGAGAATGTTGGAAGCCCACGTAACAAATCACGTTCCACGTGCTTTATTTATTTTTATTTTGGAACATTTTGTTATTTCTGAATCTGGTCCATTTTTCATCCACATTCAACCCATATCTTTGCAACCACCTTCAGTAACAAATCACGTACCCATCATTTATCTCACGTATTGTTCTTATCTCATGTCTGATAACTTCCTATCTCACGTTCTGATAACAAGTTGAGAGTTCTGTGATGGACAGACTCTATAAATAGGATGGGGTGCTCTCAGTTTTGTATCACCAAACCCACTTCTCTATTCAAAAAAAAAAATACACCATCTATTCAGAGTGAGTAAGGGTCTGGAAGAATAAAACTGTCTTTCAGATTCGTGTGTGCGCCGCTTCCCATTCAATTTGCAATGGCTGGAGGTACGCTCGTAATATTTTATTTTCCGTTGTTTGATCTAAATATGTCATTTAATTGATTTGCATGTTTAGATATTCGTATATGTATATTTTTACATTAGTCTCATATTTAACAAGTTACAAATCTGATTATTCTTTATTCTCACAAATTTGATATAAGATAAATATACGTAAGACCTACATACAAACACTTCCAAAAAAAATGTGGATTTATTTATTTGTTTGCAGTTCATGACATATTTATCCCAGAGGTAAATAGTAAATAGATCGATACTCAACCTAGAGATATAAAATATGCCATAATTTTTTATAAACTCAGCAGACATAATCACAGGTACACAAGATGGTACCCATCGAACCCACTATTTCACAATGTCCTATACCCTCTTTGAATTGTTTAGCACATTTTGAATTGCAACAATCATCATAGCAGTGATCAACACTGCAAAGTCCAAGGCCACTAGTGCACTTCCTTATAGGCTCGGTGTCTTTATTTGGCTGAGGAGAGTCACAAGGGTAAATACAAGTACAGTTGAAGTCATCATCACAGTGCCCCTCTGCATGCTTATTGCGGGCTTTACACCTAAGATCACAATTTCTCGTGTCGGAACATAAACCGAAATATCTCGAACATGTCAATCCTTCCACTTGTTTTTGCACTATTCAACATAATATATAACAAAATTAAAACATGAAGGAAAATATTATTGAGTTTTCATATCATTTGTAGTACTTTAACTAGCAACACGATTTTTTAAGCAAGAGACTAACCTGTTACCAAAAGAATCAAAATGATGAAGAGAGGAACATAGTTTGAGATGCGGTGCACCATTTAGATAGAAATATTATTCCTTGTTTCCTTTAGGCTTGCTGTCTCAATGTGATTTTGATGTTCTAGTTCCTGCCTTATTAGTTGAAGTTTTATAGGAAGTTCTCCATAAATATTGTTTGCATGTTAGCAACATTAATTTATGGTTATTAAATGATATTCATAAAAAATTGAATAAATTATTAAATGTCATTTATAATAAACTTCACATTGAAGAAATATAATTGAATGCATTAATTGGGTCAATAGCTAGCTACTTAATAAAGTGTACTTGATGATCACACCTGTAAAACTTCAAATACAAATTAGATTTTAAATCCGTGAGATGGACGGATTAGATTAAATTATATAATTTTATATATGTATTTAATATTTATATACGAATAATATGGATCGTAAAAAGTATGAAAAGTAAGTACGAAAAGAATTTTATGGACAAAAAATATGGAAAATAAATTTAGACTAAAAAATGCAAAAACCTGGGGACCAAAAATAAAAAATCTAAAAATGTAGGGACTAAAAAGATAGTTACCTATTAAAAATTATTTAATATATATTGAATACTTAATGAATGTGGGAATAAATGACATGAATTAATTGTTACTTTTAAAATGGATAAATAAAAAAAAATTGTACAAAAGTAACTAAAAAGATGTAAAACGAACGTGGTAATATTTAATTAAAGTGTTTGTCTAATTGACCAAAAGTCAAAATTGAGTTAAACAATTGCATAGAATTTAGATAATTGTGTTATTTTGAATCCAATTACTGTGACTCACATTTAATGTTTCATCTTTCATTTTTCTCTCATATATTATTTATGTGTAAAACAAAAAATTTATAATTGTTAATTATTTTTTTTATAAATTTATTTAAAATTTAGTAATTATTTTTTATTCATTATATTATTTATTCACCTTATTTAAATTATTATCCTTAGAATTTGTAAAATAAATGAAAACAATTTTTCTAAAGTTGTTTTTTATAATAACTAACAGGATGCACATTCATTCCTTCATATGGGTAACCCGATTGTTTTAGCATATTTTATAGGCAAATAAATAACACAATACATATTTAATTTATCAAGAACGTTCTTATTTAAAGAATCAATATTGTTTATATGATGAGTATATTATTTTCAAATGTCTAAACAATATTTTTTCATGGTAAAACATTTAAGTAGAAACAAATATTATGGAAATTTGTATATTAAAAACGACTTAATTGTAAATTTTACCATTTAACTTTCATGATTTTGAAAATTTTAAAATTTAATTTTTTTTTCACAAATTTTATCCTCCAACTTTTATCATTTTGCAGATTTTATCACTCAAGTTTTATTTTAATGAATTTTACCATTTATGTTTCATCATTTTAGGAATTTTATCATTTAATTTTTTTATTTTTATGCATTTTATCATTATGTTGACAATAAAATTTGTAAGTAATAAAATAAATATAAAACACAATCTAAATTTTTTAGAAAATTTAATTAAGTTAGTTGAACATAGTTCGTGAGTTGTTATAAAATTTTGTTTTTGATTTCTATAAATAAAAAATTAATAAATAGAAAACTCATTTAAAATTATTTTTTATTTTAAATTTTATTATTGTTTGTTATTTTTTAAAATGTCAAATATAAAAGTAATGTAAAGTGCACAAACAACCATGGAAATTAAAGTGGCATGAAAATGAATGGACCTAAATGAGGTAACCATTGAATTATAATGGGAAAACAAAAAAATAAAAGATAAAATTACACTTTTGATCTCCCACTTTAGCTCCAATTTAACATTTGATTCCCCGTTAATTTAATTCACAAATTTGATCCCTTTTTTATAAAATCCTACAATGTTGGTTCCAGACGTCGATTCCAGACGCCTCAATTGAACGTTAAGGTTAACTGTCACGTGTCAACGTCTAAGAGATTAGTTCAAAAGCATTTTTTAACCCATATGTGGTATAAAAAAATTACCCTAAAAAAACCCTAAAATCAAGGTGCCTCTCTCGTGTAAAATTAAGAAAAATGTCTCCTTTGGATACCCTCTACACACTAACCTACCTTCACTTCCTCGACCTCCATAAAAACCGCTTAAATGGCACCATTTCACCTCTCTTAAACTGCACAAGCCTAGAATTACTGTACGTCTTCCGCAATGATTTCTCCGACGAGATTCCGGTGGAGATATCCTTGCTTCCCTTACTTGCACTCAAACCTCCATTCCCTTACTTTGCTGCAACAATCCAATCAAAACAACAAGTGCCGCAAAATCACACACCAAAACTCCTTAGCTCTCACTCCCTGGACTTCCCATACCGAACACCGCCTCACTCTTCCAACCTCTTCCACGCAATCTGCCGCAACAGCAATCCTACCTCCGCCCTCCAAGTCTGTGCTGCCATAGACTGCGTCCTCACCACCACTGCCAAAGGCCAAACTCGCTGAGCCACGCCATTCTCGCAAATTCGTTCGGCCGGTGGAGGAAGCAGGAGCAGAGGCACCACAAGAAGGTCAAGAACTACTCCACCAACCAATAATAAACTTTTCCCAATGTTGTTATATCCTTCATACAATAATAGTATTAGCAAGCTCAAATCTGAAAATGATGGAAACAACTCATTTAGAATGAAAGAGTTAAATAAAACAAACAAAAAAAGTTATACCTTTAGCACATCCATGTGTGAGCTGCGGGACACCGTGAACATGAAACCTAGTTTTGATGACATCTAAAGGACACACAAACGTAGCAGCAATAACCCCTGCATCAAATTGAACAAAAAAAATTGAACGAATCCAATTGAGCAGGATGGAAAAAGGAAAAAGGAAATTGCGATTGGAAAAGGAGAATTGAGGATACCTGCGAAAGCACCGGTGGCGACATTGTAAAGGAGGCCCTTGGGATTGATATTAAGGGCAACGTGGATGTCGGGAGTCATGCCTGGCAGAATCGATGGAGAAATCGGAGAAAACGAAAAAGGAAACCTCTCTGGAGTGGTTGCATGGCTTGGGAGAGAGACAGTCTTGCTCGCAGGTTCGATTGATCGAGAGAGACAAAAAAGATTTTTGGGATTAGATTAGGGTTTGGGTTTGGATTCGATCAGATCCAAGAAGGCCAGTCAAAATGCCTCATTTCATTGGCAAAAATTTTACCACACATGGATAAAAAAAAATTCAAGGTGTCTCTCAGACGTTAACACGTGATAATCAATGTCACAGGGAAACAAATGCAAAATTAGAATTAAAGTAGGGGACCAAAAGTACAATTTAGCCAAAATAAAATAAAAAAAAAACCACTCTAAAATCATGTTACACCTAGCTATAATTGAAAAGGATTATGATAAAAGACAGGCCTCAGAATATGACACCTAATTAAGAGTAAGAGACGGATCTCAAGGAAAAAATAATAAGATATATATATATATATATATATATATATATATATAACTCCTGATATTTAGAATCCAAATGTTTCACTAAATTTTTTCTCACATGAAAATATTTCTACCCTATACAAAAAGGTTAAAAAAAAATCATTGATGAATCCTTCAAAGTGCTATAATCAAAGAGCTCCAGAGAGAGGTATGCATATATACAGCCTCAAGCCCATTCAAGCCTTCAAGCACAAACATGGTAGCCATTGTGGGTTCTTAAAATGTCACTCCAAATCGACCAACTCCCAATGATCCTTTATGGCTGTCCGATAGTGACATCGGGCACCTTCTTAATGTGCCCAATATGTACATTTACAAAGCAAAACAATACAGCCACACCATTGAGAGGATGAGAAACTCTTATAGAAAGCTTTCGGTATGTTACTATCATGTAGCTGGCAGGCTGAGCTTCACAAAAAGTGGTCGAATGGAAGTGGATTGTAACGCAAAGGGAGTAACATTGCTTGAAGCCAAAACTACAAAAACATTTGGTGATTATGGAGACTTTTCACCCTCCGAGTCCACCGAGGAACTTGTTCCAAAAGTTTATTATACTCAACCTATAGAGGAGATTCCCCTACTACTTCTACTGCAATTAACAACAAGGTTCCATGGAGGTGAATGTCTTGCCATTGGAGTTGTTATCTCTCATTCATTGACTGATGCAACCGGCATCATTCACTTCATGATCGATCTCAGATGGGCAAAGCTGACTTGAGGAGAAGAACTAGACCCTAATGAAATTCCATTTCTTGATCGAACACTACTCAAATTACCACATCAGCCATCATCAAAAGATAAGGGAAGCAGCTCATGTGATTACGGATGAGTTTATAAGGTCACAATTGAATGTTATTTTAGGGCAAGAGCAATTCGATCACATAAGGGCTTTTTAATTTCATGGGACAAGGACGCCGTCTGAATGTCCCCTATGCTGGGGATCATAACATCCTACTATACTCACAAGCTTGATGACCATGCCAGTGTATGAAGCAGATTTCTGGTTTGGGAAAGCCTGTGCTCTTTGGTTTAGTAAGTCATCAGTTTCAAGAAGATAGGGCAGCAATTCTTCCAAACCCAGATGGAGACCGTGTCATTGTCAGCATATTTTTCCAGAGACAGCACTTATGCAGCTTTTCAAATTAGTCTTCTACGAGGATATGTATGTATCCTAGTTATAGCACATATTTGGAGCTACGAAATATCCTGTTAGTTATTGTGTCCAGGACTACTGCAATGATTGCAGTTTAATTTCAAAGTTCTGGTTCCTCGTTTTTAGATGTTGATAATGTATGTTCGGTTTTTCTTTATTAAGTATGCTTGATCGTGGGCTGACTAGAGCACAGAGCACATGATCTACAATCAATAATACATGTGATTTTCCTATATATTGATAGAATAAAAGTCTTTAATAGTGTATGAAATCAAACAAATATTAGAAGGGTTATGTATTTATTATTAACTTAGAGAGTTTTGACAGTACGTATGTTTTGTTGTTGTCTGGCAATCTGTGACTCTGTCTTATAATTCTTTCACTACTCATTAAATAAAAAATAAAATAATTTTATCTTATAATACCCAACTTAATGGTTAAAAGATATATACTAGCTACTATGCCCCAGTAAGCACGGATATTTCGTAACCATTAATAAAACCCACCACCAGCTTCAGCTAATTAACCAAGAAAGACCCACATTCTATACTTAAAACAAGATTTCAACCCACCACAAAAACCAACACCCGACGTACAATCGGCAACACCAGACACCAATATACTTTGGAGTAATTACAAGCCAAAACCACTATAGCCATACACGTGATTCCCATGAAACCCTACATAAAATACTACGCCGAAAGTAACTTTTGGTTCCCTTTTACCGACAATGTAAAAGCCACTAAAACTTTTGGTGGCAATTGTCTTAATAAAATAATAGCAAATGCTATTACCCTAATAAAAAAAAAGCATGTATACTTTACCACCTAACTTTCATGATTGTGTAAATTTTAGGATTAAACTTTTTTTCCCGTAAATTTTACTATCTAACTTTTATATTTTTACAAATTTTATTACCCAAATTTCATTTTCACAGATTTTACCTTCCAACTTTTATTATTTTATGAATTTTATCATCAACATTTTTTGTGTATTTTACATTGGTACCCCCAAAAAAATTTCTACAAAATAAGTTTTGAATGAATTAGTATCTTTTATCAGCTAATTTTTTACATTAATTAATAAATTACAGTATTTAAATCATGTTTATAACAAATAGATTGGTATAAATTTTAAAATCGAGACAACATAGAATTTCTTTCCAAAACTTTCAGGACAATCAATTAATATCAAATTGTAGAAGGTAATCATATTTATACGATTATGCTTATTATATTCATTTAGCTTTCATATTTTTTATTATATAAAGTGATATATAATAAGCCTAAACTTATAGGGAAAATTAGATAATTCCAAATTCATAAAATGATCATTAATATTGTCATCCAATCACAAGTATCATTTGAATTACTTTAAAATAATTATTTTAAAAGTTAACAAACTTATCATATATATGGATTGTGATAAAATAATTCTGTAAGACTTTTTACGGTGTTAAATCCATACATTTTTTCTCTATTCCTTTTGCATCCCTTTGTGATCATTTTACAAGCCAAATCAATTCTAATATTCTGTATTTTCCAATTTTCATCTTGTTATTTACTATTCTTCATTTTATTGAATTTAATTTCAAAAGAAATAAGTGAGCACATTGCACAAACACTTTGGAATTGAACGAGACAAATTAATCACAATTCGAGTATAGTGTTTACATTGCTTCTATAATAGCGGGGAGCAATAATATTGTTTTAAAATGTGATAGTGGCTGCGGTTGTGTTACAGTGAGTCATAAAACCTTACTGATGTGGTCACAATTGCGGTTGCAATTGTGTTATGATGAGTCAAAATACTTTGACATTGCGACCACGATTGTGATTGTGGAATGTTATTTAAAAGCATGGCGGGGAGGTACAGATCTTGTTAGGTTAAATGCTGATGGTAGTTCTTTGACAAATTCAGAAAAGACTGGATTTGATGCTATTTGCAAAGATCATAGTGGGAAATTCATACTTGGCTTTGATGGCAATGTGGGGGAGTCAAATATATTGCAGGCTGAAAGAATGGCTCTTTTGCATGGGATCCTTTTGTGTTGGGAAGAAGGTTTTTAAAATATTTTGTGTGTCTTTGATACGAAACAGGTTGTCAAATTCATCATCACCATGCTAATGAGTTACAAATTATTTGTAACCTCATAGCCAAGGATTGATCTTTCATATTACGCCATATCTATCGGGAAGGTAAGTTTTATACGGATATATTAGCTATAAGATGGGTTCCAATTGTGAGGATCAGGTTTTAAATAATTGTGGTTGTCATGAGTCAAAAAACCTTTACATTACCGGTAACTGCAGCAAAATGCGGCTGATGCAGATGCAATTACAGTTGCAGACAGTTGAAAAACCATAACGTTGCGATTGCAATTTCGGTTGCGAACCGCAATTTAAAAAAATCATACTGTGAGGATATTTAGGTTTTGTGCTGAATTCCTTGCTGCAATCAGAGGTTATGGGAATTACCTTCCTGAGATTCTAATTTTCTGCTTTTTGTTTTCTTCTCTCTTGAAAAATCTCAGTTTATGGTTTGCTTGTAGTGTCAGTTTTAGTTCCACCATAGATTTTTTTTTTCTTAACCGATTTATCTCCACACCAAAATGGAAAAAGAAAATGAAACCTGTACAGGCACTAATTTTTACTAACCTCTCACCAATTCCAACATGGACAGACATGGATGATGATAGAAATAGTTTAAAAAAATGTGTTCGTTTATAAGTAAAATTCTATACTCCTATCATACAAAAATATTCTCTCTGTTTATAAGAAAAGAGAGGAAATCTTCATTAGTTGATTTGCTCAAAATAAAGACTATCAAATCATAACACAAGTTGTTCCTTGTTTCCTAGATTGATTCTTGGAAGAGATATTGCAAAAATGGTCCTAGTAAACAAGATCATGCAATTTTCATGTGCTGGGTACCTTTTAAATGCCCTTTAATTTTCCATTCCCTGCCATCAATTCTCTTTTATATATGCAAATCACACCTTCCACCAGGTCAATCAATACATATCTTATAAAGCCTAAAGATTTCCTTCTCACTATAAATTTCAATCATGAATGTCTTGGGAGCTATATATATCTACAACCTACCTAAACTGAAACAAAAAATTCAGCCACAAAGAAGATCAATATACAATGACATTTGCACATGAACCATTGCATCTTCTTTTGCTGTTATCCTTATCAACATGTTGTTTCTCATCAACTAGCACCATTTCATCTGTTAAACCTCAGAGACTGGTCTCCAAACTCATTCACCCTGGCTCAGTTCACCATCCCCACTATAAGCCAAATGAAACCGCCAAAGACCGAATGGAGCTCGATATCCAACACTCGGCTGCACGTTTCGCTTATATACAAGCAAGGATAGAAGGTTCTTTGGTCTCTAATAATGAGTACAAAGCTAGAGTTTCTCCCTCCTTAACTGGTAGAACCATAATGGCCAATATCTCAATAGGCCAACCCCCCATACCACAACTAGTAGTTATGGACACTGGCAGTGACATCTTGTGGGTCATGTGCACCCCTTGCACAAACTGTGACAATCATTTAGGTCTACTCTTTGACCCCTCAATGTCTTCCACATTTTCCCCACTATGCAAAACACCCTGTGACTTCAAGGGATGTAGTAGATGTGACCCTATTCCATTTACCGTCACTTATGCAGACAACTCCACTGCTTCAGGAATGTTTGGCCGTGACACGGTTGTCTTTGAGACAACTGATGAAGGTACCTCTCGGATACCGGATGTACTATTTGGATGTGGCCACAACATCGGACAAGATACAGATCCAGGGCACAATGGAATACTAGGACTAAACAATGGACCTGACTCTTTGGCAACAAAAATCGGACAAAAGTTTTCATACTGCATTGGCGACCTGGCTGATCCATATTACAATTATCACCAACTGATATTAGGTGAAGGGGCAGATCTTGAAGGCTATTCCACACCTTTTGAAGTGTACAATGGATTTTATTATGTCACCATGGAAGGCATAAGTGTAGGGGAAAAAAGGCTTGACATAGCTCCAGAAACTTTTGAAATGAAAAAGAATAGAACAGGTGGAGTCATCATTGACACAGGAAGCACTATCACCTTCCTAGTTGATAGTGTTCATAGATTACTATCCAAAGAAGTTAGAAATCTCCTTGGTTGGTCCTTTAGACAAACTACAATTGAAAAATCCCCATGGATGCAGTGCTTTTATGGGAGTATAAGTAGAGATCTAGTTGGATTTCCTGTGGTTACATTCCATTTTGCTGATGGAGCAGATTTGGCTTTGGATTCGGGAAGCTTTTTTAATCAACTCAATGATAACGTGTTTTGCATGACTGTAGGTCCAGTCAGTAGCCTTAACCTTAAAAGTAAGCCTTCCCTTATTGGATTGTTAGCCCAACAGAGTTACAGTGTGGGATATGACCTGGTTAATCAATTTGTTTACTTCCAAAGAATTGATTGTGAACTTCTTAGTGGTTGATGATTGTGGATATATGCATTCACAAATCACAACTTTTGATCTCCAAATATTAGAGCAAGTCCTGAAACATAATTTGTACACTAACAAGATAAACAGCAACGCGTTACTCTCATAGCATATAAATGGCTGCAATTATTTAAAAATTTAACAAGAATATGCAATGTAGTGTTCTTTATGAACAAACTTAGACACAAGATTCACGTCAATGTTAGAAAAAGACACATAACGTTTTTGGTTCAGGAAGGGCCTGTTAAATCCTGGAGGACTTAATTTTTTCGTAGATAAATCTTTGAGAACAGTGTGCCTAATACATGTCTAAAGTCATACCAAAGGCCATCAGTTCTTGTTTTCCAGCCTCGAAGACATCAAAAGGTGAATGCATACTTTTTAATGGCTCAGTGCTGAGTCCAACAGGTTCCTTTATAGCAACTTCATAAGTTAAAGTGCAGACGGGAGAGCATAGTTGAGCCATGAAAGGTAGTAGTTATGCATTGGAGCCAAAAGGCAAACTAGCTGCTTATCATCCATATTATATAACTGCGATTTCATACATGATCCAACATTTGAGATGATTCTGTTCCTACTTCTGTTGCTATACCTTTAACCAATAGCTTGAATTCTCCACTATGGATATCGTAGTTCTCATCAATCTCCAGATATAGCATTTACTTCTAAGACATGATTCAGTCCTGTGACTTGAATCAATGGCACAAAATTGTAAGAAACAAACGGAAATGTCAAATGTAAACAATACCTTGAATGAGCTTTCATTGTCTCATCCTTGAAACAATTCTTTATCACAGTTAAAAATCACAAAATCATCATTATTTGTACAGTATATTTTAGGCTAGTTCCCCCTTTCATTTTAGTCATTTGTCCCTTTCAGATCGATGATTAAAGCAACAAGACAGAGGCTTAGCAAATAATTTTTGCAATACCATAAATTAATAACCCTATTTACTAATTAAAATAGATTCAGTACTAGTAAAAGCCCAAGCTTTGGACAATAAAACTAATAACCCCAATCTAACAGTGGGGAGTGACAACAGGAGAGCCACACCCAAATTAACCAAATAAACTTAGTGTTGCAGAAGGCAATAAATTTGATAAAAGAATGGAAATTGTAAGGAACATGGATGCCATGCCAAAATTGTCTAACAAAGAATTTATTAATTTATATAATAAATAAAAGGTGACATCAATCCTTTAGGTAATATTTTAAGGCGCCGTTTTAGTTTGACCAGTTTAATTACATTAAGATTCATTACTAAAGGAATGGTAAGCATTTATACATGTATATACACCTTAGAAACTTAATTATAACGAACAATTAACCTGCAGGTGTCACTTCTCATCCACATGCTCTCTTTACTACAACACAGGGAGACTAGTTCCTAAAAAAAATTCTTCTTTTTTATCCCTCATGTTCAATTCATAGACTCTGACAGCTCAGAATGCATTTTTTTCGCTGATTGATTTGCTTTATCTAGCTCCCCTTGACACAGAGCAGCAATTCTACAATAATAGAAGTCAAAGTCTTACAACAATAATGGTTGTCATATAACCACCATTATTTGTTGTAAGATTGCTTACATCTTATCTTTGTCATCACAAGGTCCAAAATTCAAACCACTTTTGCAAGAGGAAGGTGGAACTCTTGAAGATCTTGAACAAAAAATCCTTTCATTCATAAATCTTCTGTTGTTTGTGGAAACCTTGATTATCAGTGGACAACCTTTAAACATCAAAAAGCATACATCAATTACTTAGAGAACTGAAACAGTTTCTTGAACCCTTCCTTGCTCATACAAAGTGGCAAGGAAATCACTTATTGACTTCAGTATCACCTCCTTGTTGATTATGTTATTTAACTGCCACATTATTGTCTGGAGCATTTCTCTCAACAAACTCCCAGCGTCTTCCATACTTCGCTGGGTACATCTACCACTTATCAAATATTTAATTAATAATAATAATTGTGTGTTCAAGTCTCAAGAGGTCCATGTGCCATGTTCAAACTTCAGTTTCAGTTTCACCATAGATTTTTTTTTCTTACCAATGGATCTAAATACCAAATGAAAAAAAAAATGAAACCTGACTTCTCACAAATATTGCAACATGATTGAAGACGAAAAAGATAGTTTATGAAAGGTGTTTACATGCGAAATCGTTACTCCTATCGTTATGGAAAAAGATCTCCATTTCTTTCCCTTCATTTCTTCCAACATTGGTGTGATGGTGACATCACGAGCACTAAGAGGAGAGGAAATCTTCTTTGGTTGATTTGCTCAAAATAAAGATTATCAAATCATAACACAAGTTGTTCCTCGTTTTCTAGATTGATTCTTGGCAGAGAATGTAAAGATTGTCCTAGTAAACAAGATCATAAAACTTTCATGTGCTTGGTTAAAGGCCCTATACTTTTTTATTCCCTGCCATCAATTTTCTTTTGTATATATACAAATCATACCTTCCACCATGTCAATCAATATATGTGTGTTAAAGCATACAGGTTTCTTTCTCACTATATATTTCTATCCTAAATGTCTTGGAAGAAATATATATCTACAACCTACCTAAACTCAAAACAGCAAACACAATAACAAAGAAGGTCAATACTCAATGGCATTTGCATATAAACCATTGCATCTTCTTTTGCTGTTATCCTTCTCAACATGTTGTTTCTCATCAACTAGCACCGTTTCATCGGCTAAACCTCGGAGACTGGTCTCCAAACTCATTCACCCTGGCTCAGTTCACCATCCCCACTACAAGCCAAATGAAACAGCCAAAGACCGAATGGAACTCGATATCGAACACTCGGCTGCACGTTTAGCCTACATACAAGCGAGGATAGAAGGTTCTTTGGTCTATAATAATGACTACACAGCTAGTGTTTCTCCCTCCTTAACTGGCAGAACCATACTGGTCAATCTCTCAATAGGCCAACCCTCCATCCCACAACTAGTAGTTATGGACACTGGCAGTGACATCTTGTGGATCATGTGCAACCCTTGCACAAACTGTGACAACCATTTAGGTCTACTCTTTGACCCCTCAATGTCTTCCACCTTTTCCCCACTGTGCAAAACACCCTGTGGCTTCAAGGGCTGTAAATGTGACCCTATTCCTTTCACCATCTCTTATGTGGACAACTCCTCTGCCTCAGGAACATTTGGCCGCGACATTCTTGTCTTCGAGACAACAGATGAAGGTACCTCTCAGATATCTGATGTAATAATTGGATGTGGTCACAACATCGGATTTAATTCGGATCCCGGGTACAATGGAATACTAGGACTAAACAATGGACCTAACTCTTTGGCAACACAAATTGGCCGAAAGTTCTCTTACTGCATAGGCAACCTGGCTGATCCATATTACAATTACAACCAATTGAGACTAGGTGAAGGGGCAGATCTTGAAGGCTATTCCACACCTTTTGAAGTGTACCATGGCTTTTATTATGTCACCATGGAAGGCATAAGTGTAGGGGAAAAAAGGCTTGACATAGCTCTAGAAACATTTGAGATGAAAAGGAATGGCACAGGTGGAGTGATCCTTGACTCAGGGACCACTATCACCTACCTAGTTGACAGTGCGCATAAATTACTATACAATGAAGTTAGAAATCTCCTTAAATGGTCCTTTAGACAAGTTATATTTGAAAATGCTCCATGGAAGCTGTGTTATTATGGGATTATAAGTAGAGATCTAGTTGGGTTTCCAGTGGTTACATTCCATTTTGTTGATGGAGCAGATTTGGCTTTGGACACAGGAAGCTTTTTTAGTCAACGCGATGACATATTTTGCATGACTGTAAGTCCAGCCAGCATCCTTAACACTACAATTAGTCCTTCAGTTATTGGATTGCTAGCCCAGCAGAGCTACAACGTGGGATATGACCTAGTTAATCAATTTGTTTACTTCCAAAGAATTGATTGTGAACTTCTTAGCGGTTGATGATTATGGATGCAATCATAAATCACAGAACTTGTTCTCCAAAATGCAATTTCCGTGCATTAATATAAGAGCATGTCCAGAAGCATAATTTGCACACTAATAAGGAAATCAACAGTGTGTTGCTCTCTCATAGTACATATATGGCTATAATTATTTTAAATACATCTAATGTTCAAAGTGTTGACATGAGAGACACGTTTTCAATGTCCGACACTTCTTATTAGGCGTTTAATTATAAGAAAAATAATTATTGACTTAAATACTTAAATCGACAGTTTTGCACAATTTAAACACTTAGAAAAAATACTTCAATGCAGTTAGACACACATTGATATGATTAAAAAATTATTAATTTTTTAACTTTTGAGGCTTAAAATATAGTATAAAATATAAACAAAAATAATGTCTCTCATTTCTTCTAAAGTTTGTTATCATAAGAAAAATATAGATGATTGGTTTAAAATAAATAAATATATCATTAATTTAGATATTTTGTTATATGCTACTCATATCTCATTTCATTAGAATCTCTGTGTGTATATGTGGTATGCACATATCTTATATTTTAGACATTATTAACCTTGTTGGAGTGTTTATGTCAAGTTTGATGTCCTTATCAGAGATCATCCTTCATATATCAAAAATATGCAATTTATTGTGTTCTTTATGAATAAATTTAGACACGAGATTAAGGGATTAACAATAGTTCGGTATGAAGAGAAAGAAATTAGAAAACAGAAAAAAGAAGTGTCTCACACGTTAAACAATAAGCATGTGTTTGGATCAACGTCAAACACCCATGGTCAATCATGCTTCAACGTCAATTTGCATGGACAATCTCAACTTATGTGGTAAGCAACTTAATGAAAAATTCAAGTTTGCTAAACGAAACATTCAATCATGAAGTTATAGAAGAAACAACCTATATTTTACTAGTTTTAGTTGTAACTTATGCATATTGTTAATTGATTGCATATGTTAGTTCACTTTCTGATTATCCTAGTCTCCTATCCCGGTTACATTTTTACCACCAATATTACTGTCACCATCAACGTTTAATCCACAACTACCAAAGCATGGTCTCAACACATGAGAATTCCAAATAATACAGTTAAAAAGAACAAAGTGAATATTATATGAGCAGTTTAAGTAACTGGACTGAGAAGGAAATTTGAACTATTTATCAGTACATTCTTATATAAAATTTATTTTCAATCACCAACTAAAAACATCTTTTCTTTTCTTTTCTTTTTTGAAATGAGAATTATGAATTTCATTGAAAGATCACAAGAGCATTATAAAAGGCTCCCACGTCACAACATTCTACACCAAAAGAAAGTTGGGGTGGAACATCCTCCACCCAGACTTGATCAACCAAAACAAAGGCTAACTAAGCTAAAGAATCAGCAACAATGTTTCCTATCTTCTTTGTATGTACCAAAGCAACAGTGTCTATATGTGTTGTTATGTCTCTACAATCCTGCAAAATTGCATCTAGATATGTACAATCCTTTGAGCTAGCATTCCTCCAAGCACTTGCAATCTCCCTGCAGTCAGTTTCAAAAAAGACATTCTGCAGCAGAAGTTGGTTCGCCATCTGGATACTCCATTTGAAAGCTAGGTACTCAGCAATCTGGGGGCTATAGCACTGATCTTCCAAGCGAGTTGCAGATGCAAGGACCTCACCCTTATGATTGCGGAACACAAGGCCGAACCCCATCCCTTTACCAATCTTTATCGAGGCATCAAAATTTGCATTGATCATTCCCTCTGGAGGTGGCTCTGATCATCTTCCAAGGTATTGGGGAGTTTGGTGTGCGACTCTGATCATCTTCCCTCCAGATGTTTTTTTCCAGACAGGCATCTTTCAATGCCTAATTCCTCCAGCTTTTTCCATAGTCCAACCATCTTTGTCACAAGTTCATGACACAGCCCATTTGCAATTTGCATGCAACTACCCAGTAGAGAAATACTTCTTGGAGATGAGTCCTCAACCTAGTGGGAAAAAAATCAAGATCTGCGAAAGCCAGAGAGACTAAGGTAAAAGTTTAATGCTTCAAAGTCAACCATCCTTCAGCTCAAAAGAGGGGTAGAAAGAAGGAAATGCCAGAAGGAACAAAAAATCCAACTCAATCAACTTATTTCAACATGAATAAAAAAAATACTTACATTTAATAACCATAAACAGGGGACACTTTGGTGAATTCAAGCCTAAAGCAGCAATCAGCATGCAATTCATCGCCATTCCTCTTGAAAGACAACATTATGACAGCTCTTGGATTCTGAGTATTGTGACAGCAGCCAACCTATATGTATACCAAGGGCAGTAAATTATAACAGCAGAAGAACCAATCACAGATGACATAAATGCTACAAAATATACAAAATAATGTTCAACACAATAGATGATTCACTAGCATTCTTGTAACACGCTTACTCTACTCTTGGAAGTTACAGAAAGCCATTCTATTGCAAATGTGTTTGGCCTATATAGCGTTTAGTAAAAAATACATGTTGCCACTTATTAAGTAATTTCAAGGGCAAAAAATATAAAATCGGCCAGAGTCTAAATCAATTGTCAAAAGTTTGTCATCAACACAACACAACCATTGTTCAAGTGTTGCTTTAGAAAATTATAAGTTAGTTGCTCCATGGAAGTTCACAGGTGACAGGTCTAGCTCATCAAAATGTCCATGTTTTAAAAAAACATCAAGATAAAACAGCTCTTATAATCCAATATAAGAAAGAAACCATTTTCCATTCATTTATAGCACGTTAATGTGCTAACTTGCAAACCAATTGAAAACAATCACAATGAAACCATATATAATCCAACCATCCAAGACCTACAAGTGTTCAAAATTATCAGAATTATGTTAAAACTCCCAAGCAAATCAAGTTTCTAAGGTAAACCGAGCCATGACTAATTATAATAATAATCTTGGCCAAATGTTCAGTTCCTCAAAGCCAAGAACCCTCCAGATTCAGGGTTTTTAAACCAATACATGAAAAAACTAGAAATCACCTAGTATATAGAACGTATAACTAGAAATCACTAAGTATATCAAGTATAATCAAAATCAGAATCTTCAAATTAATGAAAGGTAGAATAAAGGCATAACATTTCAGTAGGCACTGGAAACAACATAGTCAGAGTCAATGGAGAGAAATGACTATCCACTTAGATTTCAAAAAAAAAATCAGGAAAAAATTACAGTTCAAAGCAGCCATTTCCCTCATCAAAATGCAGATTAAAATTTTCCCCATGAATTCACAATTTGTAAAGAAAACATAGAGATGAAAAATTTAAGTTTATGGAATGAAAAAAGAAGGCCAGATGATTTGTTCATAATGTGTCTTCTGTAATATTTCCAGGTATTCAGGTTTCTTATTCTACATTTCTTAACCAATAAAATTTTATTTCTTTTTCATGTTTAATAAAGCCTATTTTATGGGGATGTTACGATTCTTGAGTCCATATCATTTATTGTATGGAAAAAAAGGTGTCTAATAAATAACAGTTGGAAAGAAAATGCAATCATGACACTATCACAAACAGGCAGTTGTCTTTTGCTAAAAAAACTACTTTACACAATTAGCTAAAGAAAAATATTCCGTTAGTTCTTTTACTTTTTGGCATAGAAGCCCTATTTTAACCACGGCACATATCACCACTAGATGAAAACCACATTTAACAGAAAACAAATAAAGTATGAAACAAATTGCATCACTTATTGTAAGTATATATAGTCTATTTTTGGTACAGTAAGTATATATAGATTAATAAACTGAAAAATATTATAAAAAAAACATTGTATGGTTTGTTGCAGGGGAAACCACACTAATGTTTGAAAAGGAATAAATACAGAAAAATAAAGGTCCGATTATATCTTCAAGATGTGTTCACCAGAATTATTGCTGTAGTCTGTAACTGAAGTCCTTTCCGGGCAACAATTATAATTTAAGCAACAAACCCAAATTAAAAAAAAAAGAGTAAAGTTTACGCACATTTACCATTTCTATTAGCAGACCTTATAATGGCTCAGTGTTGAGTCCAACAGGTTCCTTGATAGTTGATAGGTGAAAGTACAGACAGAAGAGTAAAGTTTAGCAATGACAGGCACTAGTTATGTATTGGAGCCAAAAGGCAAACAAGCTGCTTATGGTCCATATTATATAACTGCCTTTTATACATGATCCAGCATTTGAGATGATTCTGTTCCTACTTCTGTTGCTGTCCCTTTGACCAATAACTTGAATTCTCCACTATGGATATCATAGTTCCCAATCTCATCAGCCTTCTGATATAGCATTAACTACTGACTCAGGATTCAGTCCTGTGACTCCAAACCATGGTGCAACTTATCAGAAACAAAATGGAAATGTCAAATGAAAACAATACCTTGAATGAGCTTTTGCTGTCTTGTGCTTGGAACAAAATTTTATGATAAGGTTAAAAATCACAAATTATCATTATTTATACAATATATTTTAGGCTAGTTTTTCCCCTTCATTTTAAGCATTTGTCCTTTTCAGTCGGTCAGTGAAGCAACCAGACAGAGGGTTAGGAAATCACTTTTGCAATACCATAAACTAATACCCCTATTTACAAATAAACTTAGATCCTGTGCTAGTACTACTAATAAGCCCAAGCCATTGGACAATAAGACTAATTAACCCCAATATCTCCCAACAGTGAGGACTGGGAACAGCAGAGCACATCCAGATTAACCAAATAAAATTGAAAGGCAAAGAATAAAAGCACACAAGCCAACAATTATAGGCACTTACACAGAATAAATTTAGTGATGCAAAAGGCAATAGATTTGATAAAAAAAATGAAAATTCAAATGGATGTCATGCCAAAATTGTATAACAAAGAAGTCTTGAATTTATATAATAACTAAAGAGTGACATTAATCCTTCAGGTAATATATTAAAGCTCGATTTCAATTTGACCTGTTTCATTATATTTAAGTTTGAGTACCATAAGAATGGTAAACCATTATACATGTATATAAACTTTAGAAGCATAACTATATATATTGAACAATTATGTACCTGCAGGTGTCATCAGTCATCCATGTGCTCTATTTGCTGGCACTACTGGGAGAGTAGTTCCTAAAATAAAAAGAATTCTTCATTTCTATCCCACATGTTCAGTTCATAGACTCTGTCAGGTCAGAAAGAAATTCTTTTGCTAATTGATTAGCTTTCTGCAGTTCCCCTTTGGCACAAAGTGCAGCCATTCTAGAATAATAGAAGTCAAAGCCATGCAGCTGGGATCTTGTCATATAACCACCATTACTTGTTATAAGATTCCTAACATCTTTGTCATCACAAGATCCAAGATTCAAACCACTTTGGCAAGAGGAAGGTAGAATGCTTGAAGATTTTGAACCAAAATCCTTCCATTCATAAATCTTCTGTTGTTTATGGAATCCTTGATAATAAGTGGACAACCTTTGAACAGGAAAAAGTAGGCATGCAATTTCATTGAGAACTGTAACAGCCTCTTGAACCCTTCCTTGCTCACACAAAGTGGCAAGGAAATCACTTATTGATTCAGTATCAACCTCCCTGTTGACTGTGTTAATTAACTCTACCACATTCTTGGACTGGAGCATTTCTCTCAAGACACTCCTGGCTTCTTCCATCCTTCCCTTGGTACATAGACCTCTTATAAAATACAAGAACCCAAAAAAATCAGGTGACATATCCTTCCTCTTGAACTTATAATAGAATTCAAGAGCTCCATGCATGTCGCCCTTTTGGCAATAACAATTAATTACAGCACTAATAGTCAGACTGTCAGGCTCAATATATTTTGTCTCCATATCATTTAGAAGCTCAAATGCCTTTTCTAGTTGACCAAACTTAGAAATTCCATCAAGTAATGAATTGTAAACTTGTACTTTTGGCTGAAAGCCCTTGAGGACCATTTTCCTAAAAACATGCTCTGCATCTAACAAAAATCCCTCCCTACATAGAGCATAAATAACTGTAGCAAAAGTTATTTCAGACGGTACCAAATTAAGTTTCTCTAATGAATCCAATAGCCGAAATGTTTCAATAAGATGTCCCTCATGGCACAATCCATTTATTATTGAAATATATACGACTATGTTCAAATTCATCCCCTTCTTTTCAACAAGTGCACAAAGATCCAATGCTTTATTGAGATATCCCCCCTTGCACAAGCCATCAATCAGCATACATGACTGGTAAATGATCTTGAGTCTCCGTGACAAGCCTATATGCATCTAAAGCTCTACTCTCCTTTATGAAAATCTTGAGAGTAGAGGCAAGAAAAGTGACTGTTGAAGAATTATTCACAGTTTTTCCAAGAAATATAAGGGCACTATTGACATCTTTCAGACAGAGGTAGCATGCAATTATTGTGTGTACCATTGGTTCTAGACCATAATCTTTCAGAAAGCAATTCAAAAGAGGCAAAATTTGCTCCCTATTCTTATTATTAAGATGCCCTCTCAAAATCGAATAATAAGAATTGCATGTGACATATAGGCCTTTCTTTTTCATCATCATCCACATATGATTTGCATCATCAAGTAATCCTCTTTGACATAAAAAAAAAAAGATGAAATCATTACATACTGCACTATATATGTCTGGTCCCAAACCTTCCATTCTGTAAATTAAATCTACAGCCTCTTTTGTATTGTTTTCTTCAAAAATTGTCTTCATTAACATCCTAAATGTACCTGGATCCAACTCAAGACCTTCATGATTGAGTTCAAGCAAAGCCTCAATGGCCATTTCTGTCATACCATTCTTGCAAAGGCCATTAATAATGGTATTGTAGCACGCAAGTGACAAGATTGAAGTCTTCCTAAATTCATCAAATACCTCAAGTGCCTCGTCAATTCTACCTACCTTGCAATACCCATCAATCATTGTGCATAAGTCACAGAATTCGGAACCAGATCCATTTCAGGCATTCCTTTGTAAAGTGCATAAACATCTTCAAATGCCCCCATCATAAACAGGGCTTTGATCAGCACATCACAACATCCATAGAAATTCCAGATTCTTCCAGTTGCCTCTTTGTTTGCAAAATCCCCGAAATGTTCTCTTCTGTATATCCATGCAGCAACGTGCTGTACGTAATCACATCCACAGCGACATGTTTTGATAACTCGTCCGCCTCGGATGTCCGCCTGTGCTTGCACAAACCATTCACAACAGCATTGTATGCAACAACACTGGGACCAATCCCACTCCTCTCCATCTCATCAAACAGACAAAACACCTTATCGAAATCCCCTCTCCTCCCAAACCCGTCAATCAAAATCACAAACACATATTCATCCCGCACAATTCCCAAACCTTTCATGCTCTCAAAAACATCAAATGCTTCCTCCAACGTACGCTTCTTACAATAAGCAGACATGATTGCACTATAAGTAACCTTATTAGGTCTATGCCCTTCTTTTATCATCTTGGCCAAGAAAGTAAACGACTTTTCCACATCACCAAGCTTGGAAAACCGACCCACAAGCACAGTATAGCTCACAAAATCATGACCTCCCTTCCCCACCATCTCCCTCATCCTCCCAAAAACCTCCCCTAAAACCCTCTCCTCAACATACCCACAAGCCCAAGCACTATACAAAATAACATCCAATCCCAACCCTTCCTTCTCCATCCACTGCACCAAACCACAAACCTCACCAACCCTCCCCATCTTACAAAGAGCCGCCACAAGAGCAGTGCAAGTCACCACATTTGGCCTCAACCTACCACACTCCGTAACATTCTTGAAAAACCCCAACGCAAGTTCCGGTTTTCCAATCCTACAAAACCCCGAAATCACAGAACTACAGTCAAAATCATCAAAAGAGTACCTAACTCCATCACCAGCCATCAACTCCAGCGCCTCAATGGCCCTACCCATCAAGCCCTTCGAGCTCAATTTGTGAACCACTAAAGAAAAAGTGGAAGAAGAAGGAACCACACCACGGTCTTTTACGCAGCGTTGCAGAACAGAGAGTGCTTTCTCGGGGTCGTGGAGGCCTTGGATGAGGGAGTCCCACATCGAGGAGTGGGTGTGGGTGTGCATGAGTTGCTCTGCTTCTTCGAAATTTCGGGATTTGAGGAGTGGCCATGTAAGGAGGGAGAGGGTTGTGCCGTGGAGACACAGGTAGGAGACACAGGTAGGGGTGTATTAAAAGTCCCATCCAATTCAGATAAATTATATATAAGTGGGAAAGAATTTGGATTTTGTAGGATTGAATTAAGTTGAAGAGACATGATGACTTTTACTTTTTGCATTCTTTTTTTGTTTCCTGCACCCCCAGAAGGACTACAAAGACAAAATATCTCTTTACTCAAGCACCTCTATTCTAAAATGATCATTCTCCAAGATGACTTTATTCCATAAAAGTCATTTTGAATTAGATATTCTATAATAGTATTTTTATTTTTAGAATAGTTACTTTGGAATAAAATAAATAAAGTCAAAACTTATTTTGAAATAGGTATTTCTAAATATGAAAAATTATATACTAGAATAGGGTACTCTTCCAGACTAAAAATTCTAGAATAAGGCGGAAAAATGTTGGACGCCCAACCTCGACATAACTAGAGTAGGTAAAAATACAATGCACATTTAGGTTATGCATTTCATTCATTCACTCACTCCTAACAATCATTTTCTCTATGTTATAATATTTTTTGCCCAGTCGCCCCTCCAACTCCATCATTGTCACCCTCTCCAACTCCATCATTGTCGCCTTCCTTGCCCAGCCTCACTGCAATCCTATTGTTGATGGTGGTAGAAGAGGTGGTGCACTTGGCATGGTGGTGGAGAGGTGGAGCATGCACACAATGCAAAGGTGGGATAAAGGCATGCGACACAATGTGATGGTGGGTGGTTGTAGAGTGTGCAAGGGGGTCTAGGCGACACGTGTGTGCGGATTAGGGAGTGTTTAGAGGGGATGTGTTGGTGAGGGTTTCTATGGGGACATTGAAGATGCTGAAGCATATGAGTGAGAGAGGGAAGTAAAGGTAACAAAAGGTTATTTTTGTCTTTTTTGGTACAGGAAGCAAAAAAGGAGGTGCATGAAGAAATTCCTCATGATGCTTCCACCACACACTTCCATTGGGCCTAGCCTAATATTGTCCAATCCTCTACATACACGGTCCATTCCAACACCTAGGCTAACAACATATTCTTTTATACAATTGTTATATGGACTCTCCCTTCCTACTAATACCCTCCTCTTTTAATTTTTCATTCCAATTATACCTAAGCACATATACTCCCTTGATCATCGGAAAAGCTTCTCTAGCCCAATCTTACCCGTATTCTATATAGGTTGTACTTTTTTGGCTCAATCTAGCTTGTTGGTGAGTTAAGTCGACATGAATCGTGTTATTTTGCTTTTTTTTAAAAAAAATTATATAAATTAAATTAATGTCAGATTAAAATATGTCTGATTCATTCTGGGCTTATAATTTTTTAGCTATGCTAAAGTGGATCAATCGAGATTGATTTGTTTCTCTTTAGGTCATCTTTTCTTTGACTCATCCAAACAAGCATATTCATCGTGTTGGACCATTTTGAAAACTCTAATTTTTATTATTAACTTGAATTTATTGAGATCATAAATTTACATTAGTGTTAATCTTTATTTTATATGTTTCTACTTATGATTTTATAGTTTTCAATAATATTATAGTATAAAAAATGTGATACAAGAGATGTTAGTAATGAACTAATAATTTGTATTTTTGATTATTTTAGAGTAAAAAAAATACTCAATTACCCTAAATTTTATTCCTTATATAAATTAACTTGGAAGTTGGAACTTTTTCTTCATTAGTTTGATTATTTCTTTGCTAATAACATTTGATTTGTTAAATTCAATATGACTATGAGAAAATAGAGAGAAAGTAGAGAATGTGGGTTTAAAGAGAATGATTATTGTATGTATTCATTCCAAGAGCAATAGCCTATTTATAGATGCAAGAGGTAATTGAAGAGTTACAATAGATAAATACAAATAAAGATAAAGGAAGATAATGACATCCATAAGAGATTATTCATAACACTCCCCTTTGGATGTCCATTTCTCATAATGTGTCTCATTAAAATCTTATTAGGAAAAATCCTATGGGATAAAAAGCTAGTGAAGAAAAAAGAGTACATCAAACTTTGTCAGCAAAACCCAATTGGATAAAACTGTGGCTAAGGAAAAAAGAGTACATAACATATTATTTCTCCTCTCATGTGGACAATTATCTTTAAGACGATGAAGTTCAATCTTGTTAACCAATTGCTCAAAAGTCTTCTGAACATTTATATCATCATTCTTTTAGAGATCATGGGTGAAAAAGAACTTTGATAAAACATGCTTTATTTGATCTCCTTTGATGTATCATTCTTTCAACTGAGTAATACATGTAACATTGTCTTCACATGTGATTGTCGATATCATTTTTCCTCATGTTGAGCTAAAATTTCTGCATGGTTAGCTAATGCGCCTATTTTGGCTTGTTTCACATATTTTCATGGAATTGTTGTAACACTTCATGTACACTTATGATATATCATTATGGGGATCTAACAAATAACCTCTAAAGTAACAAAGTACATGCCTAAATGTCTTCATATTGGTGACTAATTATATTATGCTATTAAATTATGGTGGAGTACAAGTGTGAGGTGAAGTTCCACATCGAGTAGAAGTGGAAAATTCATAATCCATTCTCCATACATACTAGGGCTTATTTGGTGTCATATGGAACGAACACCTAGAATCCATAATCCATTCTCCATTAGATTTCACAGGGCCTACCATTAAAGCTTCTACAAATTCATAACCATCTTGGACTATCACTGCATTTCCTCCTTCCTTTGATCTATGAGAATTGTAACCATTCGTCTTTTTGGACAAAATCTTCAAGTGTGACCTTCCTTTTTGCAGTGGTAACATCTTATATTAGGCACATTTCAACTATTTCCAGATTGCGGCTTTGATTTCTTCTTCTCAAGATGGTTGTCTTTCTTGGTTCATTTTCCTCGGACTATTAAACCTTCACCACTCACAGAAGCCTTTTGCTCATTTCTTTCATTCAATTCCTTTGAGTTCAGGGCTAATTGAACCTCTACCAGGGACAAAGATTCTCTCCCATATAAGAGAGTTTCTTTAAAATGAGAGAAAGACTTTGGTAAAGCACATAATAGTAAGAGGGCTTGATCTTCGTCATCAATAGTCACATCTATATTTTCTAGATCAAGAATCAGTTTATTGAAGACATCCAATTGAGATTTCACGGTTCTATCTTCTTGCACCTTGAATGAGTATAAGGCTTGTTTAAGATAAAGATGATTTATTAAAAATTTGGTCATGTACAAACCTTCTAGTTTTGATCAAATTCAAGCTGCTATCTTCTCTTTCGAGACTTGTCTTAGTACTTTGTCTCCAAGACTCAAGATGATTACAATGTGAGCCTTATCCATAAGATCTTCTTATCCCTTTCCTCCAGCTTTGCATCAAGAGAGGTTTCACCTTGCAAAGCTTTTTCAAGACCCTGATGAACAAGCAATGCTCTCATTTCAATTGCCATAAGCCAAAATCATTTTGGCCTATGAATTTTTCAACCTCATACTTGCAGACGCCATGACTGATCGTTCCATGCTCACCACACCAATTTGTTGTGCAAAGTATCATAGAAAAGATACACAGAAAAAATCAGAATTTCTTTTCTCAGGATGAATTTCAGATTACAAAGAATTTTCTAGAGAGAATTGAAAAGAATCACTCTCAATCTAAAGAGTAGTTGACCTAATTATACTAATTTTTACAAATGAACAACTCACTAACTTTAGTAGTTTGTTACAATTGTTTTAACTACCAACTTAAATTTGTTAGTTATGTAGATCAACTTATCAACATGTTCAAATTTGGAGGGAACACAATGAGCTCCAAATGTAATATGCAACATGTGGTATCATTGTCCATTATAGTGGCTGAATTTATTGTTGTGATAAAGGCAATAAAAGATGAAAGATGGATGAAAGAATGGTCACAAAGCTACGAGTAAAAGAAGCAAATGTAAGGACTTATAGAGACCATGAGAGTGGTATTCATTTGGTAAAAAATCAAGTATATCATGAACGAACTAAACACACAGATGTGTGGCTTTATTTTGTTTGGGAGGTAATTTCCAAGAAAAAAGTGACCTTGGAAAAGGTGTGCACAAGTGATAATCCAATTTCACAAAGGTTTTGCCCAGTGAGAAATTCAAGCGAAGGTTTTGCCCAGCGAGAAATTCAAGCATTGTCTTAGAATTCTTCAAGTGATGAAAAGTAAATTCAAGCTAAGGTGGAGAATTGTTAGATAAGTGACTTTTGACTTTAGCCACAATTATTGTTACACGTGACTAATAGCTTGTACACGTGTCTTACTAGTCTAAGTCATTGTTTGAGTTATAACCAAACTGTGATTAATGTATATAAAAGGATACAGTGAGTTACAAGTTAATGGGTTGTTGTACATTTCTAATTCAATCAATAGAGAGAGTTTTCTACACAATCTTCTCTGATTTTAGTTCTTTTAGTTTTGAGTTACTTTCAGATCTGTTCATAACATAATATCAATATATAATTAGTATCTTTTGAGCGAGAAACTATTAAACGTTTTATAAAACTATGATTTGACCAATCTATATGTTTTACGTAACACATAATTGAATCTTTTTAACTTTTTTCATTAAACTGAAAAACCCAATTATGTGCATGTAAGGGTTGTTTGGGATCATGATCATGTACGGTCCGTTTGATTTGCAAAACAAGTGTAGTACCATGGACAACACAACTTAGATGATGATAGACAAGTCAAAACCTTTATTTATTGTTACTCAATAAATTATGGGAAAACTTTTATTTCAAGTATAAGTTATTTAAAAGTACAAAACTCAATAATTCAATAAACAAGTTATAAGGAAAAAAAAATACTGCAATTAAGGAGAGGGTGGGAAAGCCCCAATAAAGGTCATTCTATGGTAATAACATACCACATTCAATTCAACGTTTTCCCACTGGGAACAGGCACAACATCGCCACTCTTCTCACCTCACGTCAAATTCCTAGATCAAAGATTTTCAAATCCATCATATTTTCAACAATGTTTTCTTTTTGGTCTCAGGTGCTGGAACGACAAAACAAATATAATAAAAAAAGAAAATGAGTAATCAATAAACACGAATCCTTACCTGATGAAGAAATGTATTGTGTGCCACGAGTGTACGTTATGAAGGAATTAACCTCCGTTTGACTTACGATTGGCATTGGAAAATAATTTGGATGTTGAAAATTGATTTTGTTTACATCAAATAATGTTTGGAGTATTTTTCTTTTCCATTTTCAAAGTTCATTTTGCGTTGAATGGAATTAAAATTAATTTTGAAAAAATAATAAAAAAATATTAATTGTTTTATTTATCGTGAAGAATTAAACCATTTTTTTGCGTAGGGGAAAATTTTACATAAAAAGCGTCACAAAATAGCTTAATTTTGAGAAAAATCACTTGTTCGTGCTTTGGTACGAAAATCATTTCCGTACTAAATAGTATTTTCCTTTTGTAAATTGGGAGGTAAATTTCACCGGGACAAAATTTGGGACATTGTAAAACTTTAGAGGCAAGAAATATAATTAAGCCTAGATATAAAACAAATCAAAAGATATGTTTATATATTTATCTCTTTTGTAGACATAAATATGTTTTTAGGTTTTCAATTAATTTTAAAATTTTATCATTTTTTAACAAAAATCAATGTATCATTAAAATTAAAAATATGTAGTGTAAATGTTAAAGGAGTATTTTTATGAAAATAAATAATAATATTAAATAAATGGTAAATGATAAATTTATTAAAATAATAATAATAAATTATAAGTTCAAACGTTACTTAAATACCATCTAAAATAAAATTATAAACTAATGAAATAAATTCGTTTATTAAATACTTTTATTTTAATTAAACAATCTTATAAAGCAATCGAGCAAATTTAAGTACATCGTACGAAAAAAGAGAAAGGACAACCGTACATTATCCCTCCATAAAAAAAAGTGAATTTAATTGTACCAATAAAAAAAAAAGTGTGTAACTAACTACTGTATACAGAGAGAGAAAATATTTTATATTATTATTTCATTACATATTATTCGTAACATAGTTTTTTTAAAACAATTGTTGTATAAATAAATAAGTTTTTCAATATGATGATTTATGATTAAATAATTGTATAAAATTATTTTCACTATTTATTCATAGTCTTTTTTTTCAAATAAAAGAAAACTAGATAATAGCATAATTACAAAACCTGTTGGAACTCACACTATTTATCATGTTCAGAGCACATGCCGGCACTGTAGGCTGTGTAATAATGATAGTATAAAAAAAAAAATCAGCATGCTTAAGTTATCTGATGCTTAGCAATTTGCATACAAGGTGCAATTTCTTTTTCAGAGATGTTTGCGGGTATAATTGCGATATGTATTATAAAATAATGAACGCGTACGTCTTACTCTAAAGTACTAAGTAAGATAAATGCATTCAAAAATCAAAATAAGATTACCTACACATACATCTAAGCATGAACTTAGCACAAAATAGAAGGCAACACGGCAACATCAAGATAGATAACTGGCATAAAACCAAAAGGCTCAGTCACTATTAATAGAACTAATAAGTGATTTGGTCTGAATATTATTGGGTTCTATAAAAATTTGTCAAAAGTGATTAGGCAAATTTTTTAATGAAAATTAATCATCAATAAAATTAGTGATACCCGTATCATTTATAAAAAGTTGACAGTAGAAAGTTTGTGTTTCTTATACTTGTCAAGACTTTGTGTTCTAAGTCCACTTTAATGTCTATTTCCATCACATTCAAAGGGGCCAACCATATACTATTGGCAATGCTTCTGACACTAACCTCACGGCCAAGACATTTCCATTTCATCCAAAAATAAAATCAAAATCAAATGCTAATTATGCCATTATAGCCTTGTAATTGTTGAATTTACATCTCCATGTATGATTATAAATAGTAATTTGGCTTTAGTTTGAATGTTTCAACGGTTCAAGCTTGCATCATCTTTTAGCATAGAAAAAGGCAGGTCCATTTGGTCAATTACCCATTTCATACGGTTGGGTTAGAAATTATGGTGTTTGAAAGAATAGAATTGGGTGCTTTCTGATTATTGTTGAACTTGGTCATTGCACTACTACAGAATTTCTCACTTAAACTAACATAAATAAATATGCCTTTATTGGCCACATGAGGCTTCAGCTTTGTGTTTCCAAGCATAAGCACTTTCATTAAATAGCCACCCTTTCGTGTCCTTGAAGTTGAATCCACAAGTAGATAAACACAAGGAACCAGTCAGAAAATTCACTGCTTAGCTAACCAAAACCATCCATTTCATTTCTATATGTCTGCTGAGGCATAAAAAAAACTAGAAACTTATCCAACCACGCATCAATAAACAAATCCTAGTTGTCTATTGTATATGGTTAATTGATTAATTGATATAGTCATATACATAAGTATACTACAACCTTAGTAGCAATACCCTTTCATTGTGCATCATTTACAAAGAAAAAAGCACACATGGGAGGTTGTTTTTCTTCTAAGCCATCCTTCACAATCAACAATGTTCGTTTGGTTCATCTGAGTGGCTATGTGGAGGATTTTGAGAATCCAATTTCAGTGAGCCAAGTCACAGGCACCCCTCCAAAGCACTTCGTTTGTACCTCAGTTCAGCTTCTTTCCTCTTGCTCAAAGCCATTGAATGGAGACACACAACTCCAACCAGGGAATGTGTACTTCATGCTACCATACTCAATCCTTCAAGCTGATGTTTCTCCTGTGGACTTGGCTTCCCTTGCTAAGAGGCTCACTGCAATAGCCAAAACTAGAAGCAGGAGGCTTGAGGGCAAAAAGTCTTCTTCCCTCAAAGATGGTTCCTTTTCAAGCAATGTTTGGAGTTCACCTTCAAGGAGTCCTGGCAGGCTTGGTGGTGTGGTTGAGCAAATTGGCATGCCATATGGAGGGCCAAGCCCGTGTCGAGTGCGTCCGTGGAAGCCTATCTTGGACACCATCAGAGAGAAGTCTTTCAATCGGAGAAGCGAGTCAGATTTGCAAGAACACAATTGATGTTTCAAAGACCTTGGATTGAGGTAGCACTAGAAAGGAAGAAGGCATGTTAGGTGGTTTGGTGTATCTTTTTTTACTAGGGAAAAAAAGTGAAATTTGAGACAATTGCTCTTGAAAATTTATTGTGTATAGTTCTTCTATTTTGTATTTATGAATGTTCCTCAAGGCATGATCCAAATGATTAAGCACTAGGTATTTCAGTTTGCAGATTTCATAAACAATCTTTGATCTAAGCAACCTAATGGGTATTTCAAATATGTGTCTTATAATTAAAATTAATGAAGCAGTCACATAAAGAGAAATTTTTGCTAGTAGATTGTAGATTAGGATATGCAGCACAAACTTTTTATAGTATTTTAACAACTGATGATAATTTTGTAGTCCAAATGAAGGGAAAGGAAGGGGATTAAATTCAATATTTCGTTGAGTCTGGTAGCCAAACTTGTATTCTACAGATAATTTCTTCCTTCTGAGCACCAACCCAATAAGGGGCCTAATACCAGATAGATTTTCGTTGTTCTTGTTTTTAGGAAGGTTGACCAAGCAAATGATGTCTTTGACAACAACTTTCACATGCCTAATTTTATAAAATAGTACTAATAATGTAGTAGTGGAACTAGTGGCAAATATAAACTATATAGCAAATTACAAGGTGACAATAGGAGATGCCGGGACCCACTTTTGAATAGGTGAACAGTCCCAGATCCCTTCTTTGCTTTGAGACAGAATAAAATGCTTAGGAACCCAAGTTTCTCCTTTTGATTCTCTCTCTCTCAAGAGCTCCCTCTGTCTTTCCTCCACAGCTTTCTTTGCTTCTCTTGCTTTTTCCCAGTCTTTGCTTAGAATGGCTTGGCTCAACTCACTCCAAATAAGAGCTGATTCAGTTAGCCACACACTCTGATGAAATACACACAAGAAAAATCTTAGATTAACTTTAGGAACACTAGAAAACTCATCCATATATTGCCTAAAAGTATGCTTTGTCATTGAGCTAACATATGCATGAAACATCATGATTGCCGGCACACTACTTTTCATTTTTTTAAACATTTTTACTTTGATTGGAACTGAAGGAATCAAAATCTGTGTGAAGGAAGACAAAATTTGATTTGATTGATTTTGAAAATAATAGTTTCTTCTGCTATAATGTGCTTGGATTTTGGTAGAACTGATAGTGTGCATATGAAAAATCTAGAGCTAAATATTAGAAATGATTTCAGTCTCACACTTTCGTTCATATCAAACATACACACAACATTAATACAAGAGTGGTGTGGTATATTACTCAAGATACTGCATGTGTTACTTCATAAAGGAAAATAAGATCTCCTTTTGACACTATCAACTTCGTGGAGGGAAAAATAGGAGATGTATCCCTTAATTTTAATAATCTAACCATTATTTTAATATTTTCTCAATGGTCATGCACTTATATGTGTGTTGTGTATATCATTTATTACCTCTGCATCCTTCAAAGTAGGAGCTTGAAGCCCTGAAATGACTTCTTTGGCATCATATATCACTCTTATTTCTCCACTTCTTGTTTCCTTTAGTGTTACGGTACTGCATAATGTTATGAGATTTGGAACATAGCATCATCAGAATATTAGAAAGGACCAATTAGTTACTGCTTGTTAAGTAATGTAAGATAAGGTAATGCTTTTCACTTTTCAGGTAGACAATCAAAACTATCAAAGTTAGATACCTATCCCAGTGACCATTAACTTCATGCAGAATCTTCAATGAAGATGAATCAATGATCTTCCCTTTTATCAATCTTTTACTCCCTCCAAATCCAAAGAAAGATTGACTAGTGTAGCATAATTCAGCCACAAGGCCTGTTTCTATGCACTTGATATTTACATTGCCAACCCAATCAATTCCAGGCACTGGAAGAATTTTGATCAAGAGGTGAGGAGAATTCATTTCATATGTCTCTCCATGATTGATGAGCTTCAGCTGCCGTTTCCCATGCACCTGAGCTTCCACTGAAGTACCTGCATATTTGATTGTTTATACATGTGACAGAACATTTAGAGTATACATGTTCCAACTCAATTAGGAATATAATAAGGGGAAAAATAGAAGAGCAGACACTACCCATATATTTGCATACAAATTTATCAAAAGTAGTAATTCATGTAAAACTTTAGAACAAATTACATTAACACCCCCAAAGTTTTTTTTAATTACTCACTATCCCTCCTTGTTTAATGTTCACAAAAACCTCCCTTATAGGGGGTGTTATTGTAATACATAAGGGAGTTTTAGTATAATGTTTTCAAACATTAATAAGGGTTGGTGTACTATATAAGAGGTGTCAGTGTAATGTTTTTAAACATAAAGCAGATTAGTGTAAGAAATAGAAAAAAGAGTGGTGCTATGTGTGATTCAAAAAAAGCTTAGAGGGTGGGAGTAATTTGCTCTTTATTTAATTCCACGACAGATATCATGTCAAAGAATTATACCATTGAACTTTGGAACAGGATACTGGCACCATATAATTTCTATATTTTCTTTCTCATCAGTTGCATGGAGGGCAGATACAGGAGGGTGGTGTGAAGCCTGCAAACAAATAAATAAAATAGCTATCCATGATATGTCATGATGACACATGAGAGGCTCAAAGATTATAACAACATAATGAAATAATCAAATGTAATCATTTTGTGACCACATTGAGCATGTAACAGAATGTAAAAGCATGTGCCTGCTCTAATAAGACATTAAGGTTTCCTTTGGAAACATGATGGGTCTCTCCAAGAGTGGGGTTGTAGGGAGCAACTCCAAAAATTGCTGGTCGTGTGGTGGATATGCTCCATGCTACAACAAATATGAGCCTTTCAAGTGGACTCTGCCCAGTGTTACACCTGCTTAGCAAATCTGAAGTTGAGGAATATATAGATTCTCCATAGCACTGAAGTTGTGACTTAGGGAAGTTGAATTGAGGAGGCAGCTGCATGTAGGAAGGAATAAAAGAATGTTATTTATTTTTTGCTTAAACATATTTTTGTTACTTCAAAGTTGGACTCTATCTTTTTTAGTCTCTCAAATTTGGCTTAAACATGTTTTCATAAAATTTACTTTTTTTTATTTCTCAAATTTGCAAAATGCTTCTTGTTAGTCCTTCATGACTAATTTTTTTTTGGTGATTTGAATGTATTATTTGTGGTGGGTTTTTTTCAGTGCAAAACTAAAAAAGCATTTTGCAAAATTGAGGATTAAAAAAATGCAAGCTTTAGTTAGGGGGAGGACGATAGACCCCCAAAATTTGAGGGATTAAAACATATTTAAGGCTTTCCTTTTTATGGTACATAAGAAAGAAAAAAAGAATATAGGTTTATTTGAAAATATTTAATTTAAATATGTTTTTTCGTCCTTAATTATAAAATTAAAATATCTATTTTTTTAGTTCAAAGTAAGTTCATATATTCAAACTCGAACCTACGTATATAATTTTTTAAAATTATGTGAATAACTAATGTAAAAACATTACATTAGTTATAAAACCAAAATCATATGGTTAAAAAATGATATTCTTCTTAATTTTTTAATTTTCATACATACTTATAGGAAAATAAAATAAGAAAAAAATAATAAATTTCTTGTAAGCTCAAATTAACTTATTCACAGGTTAAAAACTAATTTTGAAAAAGCTAATATGAAAAAAAAATCAATTTTAAAAATTATAAATAGCCTCGTAAAAATAAATATTAAATTAACCTTGTATATTTTATGATATTAAACATTTAAAAAAAAATCATTTATTAAGCCAATATTTTTATTTTATTTTTCCAACTGTAAATGGGCGTTTAATGGTGGTGAAATGTAACTTGCCTGAAAGCGAGTGAGATCAGATCCTGGCCGCACATTCGTAAGCAGACTTAATATGCGCTGCAAAATATTTGGCGCACTATAAACCTCAGAATCTGATTCATTCCCATTTCCTAAAGAGAATGGCTTCGTCAGCACAATGTTTGTCTCACTCTCCTGCTCCTGCACCTCAACACCCAAAACTGCGTTGTTACCTTTAATAAGTGGATTTAAAATGAGATTAGGTGCCACTAAATTCATGTAATCACTATATAAATCCCAACCCTACGTCATTTATCAGAACAATTCCCCACCCTCATGGTTTATCTTCAAATCACATATTACACTGCATATAATAATGTCACTTAGAAAAAAATATTAATATATAACATACTATATTAGTAATATATAGCAATTTCTTGAAACAGAAATAATATATTACTAATATGGTTTTATAATGCAATTCTAATGGTTTATTATTATGAAATAAAAATTATATTACCAAAAACTGATCTAACGCACATGAGAATTTATTTTTAATCATACATCCAGAAAAAAATAACCTTAATTGCATAACAAGGACTTTAATATGCATAAAAAAGGACTTTAATTAATTTATTGCGTTTCTGGTTATACTTGCCCCACCGTATTTACCCGATTCATATGCAACTAGATTTCCACCAAGAAATCGACGAACACAAAAGACATAAGACACGACACGTCGACACAACTGGCTTATTTTTCAATGTTCTATGGGAGTTATTATTCTTAAAGGCGAAGGATAAATGGTACTAATAATAAATAAATTGTCCTTAATTTCCCACTAGCTAGTCAGCTGTTTTAATAATATGGGTATTGGGTAAAGTATTAGGTATTGAAATTTCACGTTTTTTTTTGTAATATGATTTCAGATCTTTTCCTATTATTGAATAACACACCACGTAATTATGTTGAAGAGAAGAATATATAATTTGATATCGAAACAAAGATTTTTCATAATTAATTAATTATAAGGCTCACTAATTATTATATGAGAAATTACAAATTTTGGTGCATCTTCTTTTTCATTTAAATATTCTCCTCCTAATCTAAAAGTAAAACTCACTAAGATGATGATTTTAAACATATTTTAGTCAATCAGGAAGAAAGTTGTTATTAATATTCCTCTTATTATATTTAATTATATTTAATAGAAAATGTGTTTTTTCTTCTTTCATAATCATAAATGTATATCATATTATAATTTTTCAAATCTGTCTAATATAAAATTTACATGGCTACACTTTATAAATAAAAAATTCCATGTTACACATGAAACTAAAACTACTAATTAAACTCTGGCTTATTTCTAAAAGAGACCCTTGAGGATTACTTCCATGGATTTCTCTCTATACTCAGTTAACACCAGGAAAATTTCCGATGAGGTCGGTGGATAATCATTAAATATCAATATAAGCGAAACTACAACTATTGTCATATTCTTCACTCAGCGTGAAATATACGAAAAGATGAAAAGGAATCAACAAAGTATGATATTCATATGCATATATATACGCGCGTACATGTATACATAACATATATACATACATTTTTTTCTTTCAGGATCAAATACATATATAAAAAAGAGAATAATAATCGTGATAACATGATAATCCATATGCATGTTCAAGGTAATAGTATAGAAGAATCCACTAATTAATATATGTATATATATATATATAAACATACCCGTGTTCTGTACTGAAACAAAAAAAGATTGCCGGAACGCTGCTTTGTGTTCTTAATCTGTTCCGGGCATCATATACATATATATATATATATAATGTGCAAAAAGGTGTAATATAGAAAGGAAACATGAAATTAAGAGAATCAGAGAAGGTGCGTACCATATTATCTGAAAACTAACGAGGGATATGTACGTGAAGATGAATGAATATATATGTTGGTCTTGCTTTGATCGGATTGTGAAAATAAATATATATGAAGAATTAAAGAAACTTTGCCGTTTGCTGCATATATAACGCAGGATTTTGGACAGCAGATCACAGTTGATGCTATTGCTGGCTTATAATCTTCATTTGTCAACTACGCTACCCCTTCTTCTTTGTTTGTATTTATACAAGGGAGAAGGGATACAGCCATACAGGCTTTTTGGAAATCAGTAATCCTGTTCAATGTACTTAAATTATTTTTTATTGAAAAGTTAATAAAAAAAAGAGATAAAGACTTTTTTTTTATACTTATATTTTTAAGAACAATTAATATGGAGAAAACTAAGAAGCACAATAATAAGGATTGAAGATAAAAAAATACATGGCAGATAATCAAGAAAGAAGATTAAAAAAAAAACTCAAAATGGAATTATATGAGGAGAGTTATTTAATGGAGTATAATGAAACTTATAGTATAGATTTGATACATACTAAGATACAATACAAGAAGAAGAGTGTAAAATTATAGAACTTTTAATTTTGACCATTATTTGATAGAGACAAGACAACGCAGGCAAAATAATGTGAAATTTATTGCAAATCCCATTTTAATATAAACTATTTCAATATTTGTATTAATTATTTTAATACAACAATATTAGTGGTGATGATGATGACAAAGACATCAATGATAATGATAATAATTGTGGTAACAATGATAATAACAAAAAATAACGACCATTACGATAGTGACAATAATTATAACAACGATGATGATAACAATAACAATGAAAACTTGGATAGTAAAAGTGATGGTGGTGATACCAAGTTGTGGTGGTGGTTGCAATAGCATAAACCTTGGAACAATCAAGGTTGTAATTATAATAATTGTCGTCTCAATGATGATGGCATAATAATGATGAAGATGGTAATGTAATGATAATGATAATGATAGTGATGGTGTGGTGAACTGATGATAACAAGAACAATCATCGAAGAAAGATAAGAGAGAAAAAATATAATTATTAAATAAGAAATAAAAGTAAATATTTTTATCTTTTGAGTATTTTATATTCAAGACAAAAAGTTATCACATAATTTACTGAGTAAAAAAAAAAATTAAGTTTGTGTTTTTCCATCATCACTTGAATTATGTTCCCTCCAAAAGATTATTGTTAAAGACTCCACATATTACAACTAATATTAATTTTTTGTTTGTTAATAAATAAAATATTAATTTTTGTTTGAAGTTTTGGTAGACTGTCTGTTTCCAAATAATAATAATAATAATAATAATAACGATTTACAGCAATAATTTCACAATTTAAAAGAGGAACAAAGTTATTAAATATATTAATAATTGTAACTTATCAAATTTTATAACAATTAATATGTGTTTATAATATAAAACGGTGTATATGCATTAATTTTTTGACACAGACCTTAATACAAACTTTATTCTTATTTTAATATATCTTAAGTTTTAACTTATTGGAGCAATAGATATTGAATTGGTTTGTTTAAATTTAATTATTTAAAAATTTTATTTTAATAAAATCAGTAATTTTTTATTTTCTAAGTATATTTGTCTAAATTATTTTTATTTAAAATAAATAATTTTCTGTATATTTTAAGAAGAAAATTCTATTTGCTTCTTAGAAATGTATTTTTTTCAAAAACTTTTATTTGAAAGTTTCTTTTTAAGTTTAAACATATTCCCCCATTATACTCAACTAAGAATTACTCTTCCCGTAAAAGAAGTGACAAAGCATTGCATAGTATATCCACACCAACTCCAAAACAATTAGCATTCGAACTTTATTTTCCCATTAAACTTGTCCTCAGTCCTCACATAAAAGCAGCCTTTATGTACACTAGATGTTTGATTTACTTCTATCTTGTAATTTACTTGTGAATCTGCATCTGTATCAGCAATTTCATGATATTCCTATACTCAGTTGGTTGGGCCTTCTTAATACACATATGAAGTTCAGAACGGGTTTGTCCTCGCTCATGGCTGGTCTCATTGCCGGGAGTTGCTAGGTGCACCAGTAACATTGCGCTGGTGCACCCAGCAATTATGTGAATGGGTAAAATTGTCCTTATTTAAAAAATGTGAATACCTTCATACGGAAGAAGGTTTTTCCATTGTTATTATTTTCAACTGCGGAAGAACCTTCTTTCGTGTCATCTTGTGGAAGAACTTCTTCCGCAGGAAGCCACGGAAGAAGGTTCTTCCACTGTTATTGTTGTTATTTTCAACTGCGGAAGAACTTTCTTCCGTGAGTTAATTTGTTTTTTTTATTTTTAAATTTTTGGATTATTTTGTATTTTCTATTTTTTATTTTACTATTACAAAATTTAATGATATTTAATTCGGGCTATTATTACAAAATAAAAAATATTTATTTAATATATATTAAATTTTGTAATAGTAAAAAAAAATTATGATAGTAAATATTTTTTATTTTTAAAAAAATATATAAATTAAATATTTTTTATTTAATTTGGGTTACTATTACAAAATTTAATGTATATTTAATTTTTGGATTACTATTACAAAATTTAATGTATTAAATATTTTTGTAATAGTAACTCAAATTAATGCATTAAATATTTTTTATTTAATTCGGGTTACTATTATAAAATTTAATGCATTAAATATTTTTGTAATAGTAACCCGAATTAAATATGCATTAAATATTTTTTATTTAATTCAGATTACTATTACAAAATTTAATGCATATTTAATTCGGGTTACTATTATAAAATAAAAAATATTTATTTAATATATATTAAATTTTTTAATAGTGTAAAATTTGTGAATTGTGATAGTAAATATTTTATATTTTTAAAAAAATATACGGATTAAATAATTCGTATAATTTATATCAAAATTAATTATCACAAAATTTATTATTTAAATTTACATGCGCATTAAATATGCATTAGAAATTATAGTGATATCTATAGTAATATTATTTATTTTATAACCTAATTGGTTCATTATCTCAGTTGGTTAGAGCGTTATGTTAATAACCTATATATTTTTTAATGTGTATATTTTTTAAAAATAAAAAATATTTACTATCACAAATTTTTTTTACTATTACAAAATTTAATATATATTAAATAAATATTTTTTATTTTGTAATAATAACCCGAATTAAATATGCATTAAATTTTGTAATAGTATAATACAAAATACAAAATAACATAGACAAATACAAAATAATCCAAAAATTTAAAAACCAAAAAATAAATTAACTCACGGAAGAAGGTTCTTCCGCAGTTGAAAATAACAACAGCAGAAGAACCTTCTTCCATGTGATCTCGCGGAAGAAGGTTCTTCCGCTGTTGTTATTTTCAACGACGGAAAAACCTTCTTCCGTGCGATCTCGCAAAAGAAGTTCTTCCGCAAGAATTCACGGAAAGTTCTTCCGCTGTTGTAATTTACAACTACAGAAGAACCTTCTTCCGTGAGATGGTACGGAAGAAGGTTCTTCTTCCACAGTTGTAACATTAAATGCAGAAGAAGGTTCTTCCGCAGAAACATTAAAGGGTATTTTGAAAATTAAAAAAAATTGATGGTGCCCCTAGCAATTCCCCTCATTGCCTGTTAACATTATAGTGTGTTTTTGGATTCGCGCTCAAGAATCCAAAATCACACAGAAATACCCATTTACTTGATTGTATCATGTTTGGTTTGATACTAACTTCAAGAATTGATTCAATTTTAGAATTAATTATAAGTTAAAAATACTTTTAGGTGTTGTTTGTGTTAGATAAAAAAATTATACTAAATTTTATAATTAACTTATTCTTAGAATCAAGACATTTAAACATAAATCATATCATTTAAAATTAATTTTAACTAATTTTTTTTATAAAAATAATTTTATTTAGAATTAATTTTACAAACACTAATTCAAACACACATAAGTGTCTTATTTTTTAAGAAAAAATTCTTTTAACACCCAGCATCATTTGACAACTTGAGAGAGATGAATAAAATAAAAAGAAAAACATTGATATAATAGATGATACAATGTGTTAAGAAGAAAGAAATAGAAAATAATAAGAGTTATTGATTAGTTGTTTAAAAAGTAATATCTTCTTAAATAAGTAAAGAGCACCTAAAAACAAATATATATATATATATATATATATATATATATATATATATATATATATATTGTCTAGATAAGAAATTTACATATCTGATTCTTGTTATTTTTTTACGCATGTCAAATCTAAGGATACTTTTGACATTTACCTGGATTTTTGTCCTTTTTCAGCTTTTTTTTTTTAAATCAACGATTAAAATTGTAACTAATTTTAAATTTTGTTATATACTTCATTGTTGTCAAAATTTCAACCATTAAATTTTTTTATGAACATTCTCTTCTAAAATGTACTTTAATGCTTTACACTACTTGACAGTGACAACAATTATAGGGCTGTGATGGGGGCCGCAGGTACACTCTTATGAATAGGTGAACATTGCCACCCTTCTTTGTTGTTAGAAACTACAAAATGCTTAGAAATCCATGTTTCTCCTTTTGATTCTCTTTCTCTCACAAGCTCCCTTTGTCTTTCCTCAACTTTTAGCTTTGCTTCTCTTGCTTTCTCCCAGTCTTTGCTCACAATGGCTTGGTTTAATTCACCCCAAACATGAGCTGATTCTGTTTGCCACACACCCTGATGAAAAAGAGAATCTCTGGTTACATTCATGAAAGCATGGCACAACACAATTACTTGAACAAGAAGTTTAATTGTTTAATTGTTTAATGTGTATCTAACTAAATGAGTTTTGTTAATTTATCCATCTAAATTCTATATAATGCACATTGAGTATAGAATGGGGGGAGGAGAATATAGAGAGAATAGGATTTTTAGTACCTCTATGTCCTTGAGTATAGGAGTTTCGAGACCTGACATAACTTCCTTTGCATCATATATCACTCTTACTTTCCCATTATTTGTGTCCTTCACTTTTACGGTCCTGCATAACAAAATGGATAAGAACGTGCACTATATAGTTAAAAAGGTATACCGTTCTTGAAAATAACTTTGGCTCATAACTAGTGAATAAGTTAGGTATGTTTGGATAAATTTCTCCACTTTTATGAAAAGAAAATAAGAAGAAAAATAAAATAAAATATTTTTTTATAAACTAAAATTAGCTTATACATAAGTTAAAAATTATTTTTCAGAAAAGTTAATATAATATTAAAAAACTTCTCTAAATTAGCTTACGGAAAACATGTCATTTTTTCTTCTTTTAGAAGGGTTTCTGAAAAAGTTTATCTAAACATGTCCTTAATTGTGTTCCTCTACTATTATGCACTTTATATATTTTTACTACATATGATTAAAAAAAACATGTGAAAGTTCTGACATGTGCTTGGAAGGGAGATAATACCTATCCCAATGACCATCAACTTCATATAGAACTTTCAATGATGAAGAGTCAAGGATCTTCCCTTTGATCACTCTATGATTCCCCCCAATTCCTAGAAAAGAACTTGATCTGTAGGATAATTCAGCTACTAGACCTGTCTCTAGGCACCGTATATTAACTGTACCAGCCCAATCAGCACCAGGAACTGGAAGAATTCTAAGTAAAAGGCGAGGACAATTCATTTCATATGTTTCACCATGATTTAGGAGCTTCAACTGGCGTATTCCATGCACTTTAGCTTCAACTGATGTGCCTGTACATTTAATTTGCAGACACATACATTAATCTACCCAATATTTTACAGTAAGGACTAAGGAGCAACATTTAGAACATGATAGTTGAAATTGGCATACTTAGAGTCAGTTTGTTTAGACTTCTTTCCACATGTTAAAACCAATTTATGCACCTTAACTTATTGAACAGTTAAATGAAAAGGTTTGTTTAATGTTGAGGTGCATAAGTTAATTTTAATTTTTGGGAAGATGAACTCATTTTATTTTCATTTTCTATAAATGTTTATTGAGAAGTTTATTTAATTCGGGACGTATTTTAAATCATTTGTGAAAAATTTCAGAAATCCAAGACAACTCATTCAAAATTGTGACCAAAACTTCATTATAAGCAATGTAATGCACTGTTCAGGATTCAAAATCAGAAAGATCTATAAAGGGTTAGATAAAGTTTGACAGTATGAGTTCCTAATAATTTTTCCAAAATGCAAGTAATTTTTTATAGGAACAGAAAATGATCAAATGCAGCACATGATAGAATGGATTGATAACAAGTGTTTCTAAGTAGAGCTGCTTCTTAGATTTCCCTTTGTTGACATATGATTAGTAGCCAGACAAAGGCATAATATGAAAAATATGTTCTCTGCATTGATTCTTTATTGATCTGTGACATGTGAAGGTTTATTATTCAGATGGACAATAGTCTATTTGAATTAATTATGATCCTAGAAAAAGGTCAAGAAGTGAGATACCATTAAACTTTGGATCAGGTCGCTGGCACCATAACATTTCAATGTTTTCCTTCTCATCTGTTGCATGGAGAGCAGTTACTGGAGGGTGATGTGAAATCTGCAGACAAGTAAACCAACAAATCCAATTAACTTGGAAATGAATATCAAGAAAAATGGTCAGGCCAAAAATTATGTTTGAAGTTTAAACTAATTAATAAAGACTGGTTCAGAAAAGCCACCAATGAAGAGATCAGGAAAGATTGGATTTGCACAAATTGTTGTACAACAAAAGAAGAGAAGTATATACTACTTATATAATAAGATGATTGATGTGATCCACAAAGATAGAGAGAAAAAAAAAAGGGTTACAGAAACTATTTCATGAATAATATTACTTTATATCATGTTTTTAGCATTTTGTGACCAAACTAAGAATTTAGCCATAAGGTTAGGCAAAAATGTGCAAATGTAGAAGTGAGAAGCAAGTACCTGCTCCAATAACACATTAAGATTTCCCCTTGAAACATGGTGTGTCTCACCAAGAATGGGATTATAAGGAGCAACACCAAAAGTCACAGGGCGAGTGGTAGATATGCACCATGCTACCACAGATATGAACCTATCAAGTGGACTCTGACCATTGTTGCACATGCTTAGCAAGTCCGAACCTGTGCAATACACTGATTCACCATAGCACTGAAGTTGTGACTTTGGTAAGTTGAACAGAGGTGGCAACTGCAAGTAAGGTCAAAGATTTTCATCATTTTCTGTAATATGTTGACTCAAGTAATAGCACTATCTTTTTTTTTTAAAAGCCAATGTTAGTGTTTGTTGGTGGGAAGGATTCGTATCCACAATTTCTCCTTCCCCTCTTTCTCTCATAACCACCAAGTTAACCTTATAACTATCCGTAACACCAATTGACAAACTAATGAAATATACCCTAACACTCCTTAATTTCATACCCTACTATCAAATATACCCTAATACATAGTGCCAGCAGTTATTTTCTATAAATAAATATCATCAAGACAGTTTCTAATTTTGATACAGAACAACTGATACTGGGCAAGCCATTTTCTGTCAAATATACCCTAATACATACTGCTGCGAACTTCTGCACTGCCATTATTGTTATACTTATATATCACTCCATGACGAATTATGATAGTTATTATCGGTTCCCATCACATATATTATCATTCACATATTTTCATTGTGTTAGCTGCACATTTTACTCTAACCAAGCATTACAAATTTAAGATTTTTACAATAAGGAATGCCAATGACACTCTATTTCTAACACTTTCCATAATTGTCAAAAATTTATTGAAAATCACCGAGAAAGTGAGTCTTTAATGGAATAATAAGTCCTACTAAAATTAAAGACTTTGAATAAATTTCATCAATCACAAAGAAAGCGTCAAAATATGTGTGGTTAATTAACATTCTTCTTGTTGCAATAGATATGACATTTTAATTTTTTATTTTATTATGAAAATATATTTCTTTTATAAATAAAAAGAACCATATTTACCAAAATATTAACTCTATTGACAAATTAACTTGGATACCATTTGATTGAAGAATGAAAAAAGAGTTTATTTTAACAAAAATTAAAAAAGAAGACAAGCATACACATTACATTTTTTTTATTAGAGTTTCTAATAATTTTAAAATAGCATACGTCATGATCACTATTGCGTAGTTGGAACATTATTAATTTGGTCCAGGAGGAGTGGCTCTGGTAAGCCATAAATGTAGATAAACAGATATTGACGTCGGAGTCCATAGTATTTTACACATAGTATTTTAGCATACACTTTTTTTAATACATTGATTAAAGTTTATTGAAAATTTTTAAAAAATTATTGTTCCCACGACTCTCTCATAATTTTATAGTTTTAAATAAATTTCAACCAATATTAGGATATTTTAGGAAATGTGTTGCTAGCACTTGTGAATTAATTAGAATAGTTAAAGTTTAAGCAATAATGAATAAATAAATGAAAAAGAAAAAAAGGATAAAGATAAACGTGAAAGAGAACCTAAGAAGTGAATGAAGGTACCTGGAAGCGTGTGAGATCAGAGCCTGGGCGTACATTGTTGAATAAACTGAGTATTCGTTGCAAAAGATTAGGGGCTTTATAAGACGCGTCTGAATCAGATTCCCTTCCTATTGTTAGTGGCCTTGTGAGCACCACTTTTGTTTCTTTCTTCTCTTCTTCCATCTTAACCTGCACCATTACGTTTCACATTCTTATTTCTAAAGAGCGTATCCTAAAATCCCAAAAAGAGTTGCAAGAATATTGGTGTAAAGATGCTAATTAAATAGTAATAACAACCTCGGATTACTACAATGCTTGCAATTAATTATTTGGGTACCAAATATGTATGTATATTTTAACTAATTACTATAATTATTGTTATCATTATTATGATAGATCATCATCACTGGTTGATGTGAGATTTTTTAATCAAACACTCAAAGTATTCAACCAATTGTTCATAGGTTGATCAGATCATATAAATCATACCACAAACACTAAGGCTAAGAGGTAAAAGGCCATCAAAATATAAGCTTAAATTTGGCCATATGATGCTAAGAAAACCCCCTTATAATCCACTAATTGACTAAATTAATATATATATATATATATATATATATATATATATATATAAAACTAAATAAAATAAAATAAAAATATATATGATAGTGACTTTTAGTTTCTATGACACGCCATGTGAGACTTCTTAACATTCTTTCAAAATTAAGACTGGGTATAGGTTCTGATAACACGTTAAATTTCAACTTAAAATTATTAGATATATAAATTGTACTCTAAAAATTATGACAGGCAATATGATATTTCCTATAAATAAACTATGATTCTTGAATGTTAATTTTGTTTTCTTTGCTGTAAAGTAAAAGCAACGACGACTACAATGCACTCTTGGCCTGCAAATTGCGAATACAGTCCAACATCCAAGTGGACAAAATTTGACCATAAACCAAAGCCGGAGAAGACCAACCCGACACCAAGTAATAGCCAAATTAAGGTCTAACCGTGTCCCATATGCAACCAAAATATCAGAAGCCAGGGTCAAATTCTTCTCTAGTAGAAATCAAAATTTGGATTTCATTTTTTTATCGGTAGAAAATCAAAGACAAATATTAAAAAATTTATAATAATTCACGCATTGTTGAATCAATTGAACTAGATTTATTGGTAATTTGGATTTCCTTTAATAACGAACTCATGTTTTTTTCAGTAAAGGGGTTTTCATAAAAGCTCGTAGTGTGGGTTCACTTACTTTACAAAAGAGAACACTAATTACGTAACTTGCATAGATAATGGTTGATATTTGCATAAAAATAATACTACTCAGCGAAGGACGTCCACGCTTGATACGACGTCGTTTTCCTAGTAGGTGAGGGACTTAAAGAGTTTACAAAAGCCAATCAAAACACATTCAACTATAGGGTTGCCAACTCGAAATTGACATATTCCAAGGCGTTGTGCCCGTGAACTAAGGAACAATAATATACTATTAAATAACATCAACTTTTATTTATTTTTTTTCTTTTTTCTTCTTTCTTTTTCACATTCACATGCATGCCTTGAAGAGAGAACCAATATATATTATTGTAAAACATACCCCCCACACAACGAACTGTTATATTATTATTTATATAATGATAAAGATGAATTAGCTTCCAAGTTCAGAAACTGGGCATGTGTGATTAGATGTATGCATGCGTCGGAATACCACTCATTTGGCCCTTAATTAGAAGACTAAAACCATCTTCTTATAATAGGTGCCCAAAAACAGCCATCCATGCATGAGAAAAGAAAATAATGTATGCAGGCATAGAAAAAAGGAATTTTTTTTTTAATAGACCATAGATATTGATCTTCACATAAAACAATTCATGTTTGAGACGAATAAAATTACTGTGAGCGATTAAATTTTTGGGTTAAACTGGAATAACCTTGATAGTTGATCCAGAAGCTCAATGGTTTGAAACAAATTAGGGGACTAATTCATACAAAAACGTATATTGTATATATACCTAGCGAAGATAATTAAACATATGAAACGGAAAGAAACATGTGCATATAAGAAAACAAATTAAAGCAAAGAGACTAGAGCTAGCACATACCATCTCTATGTTGAAGAAGAAACAGCAGATTGAGAGAGAAAAATGTTGAAAGATGCGAGAAGTGAGATCAAATTTCAAGAAGAAAGTGCAGAGTGAGAGAGAAATGGCAAAGAGGGAGAATATGCGCAGTACTTTGGTTTTGGTGCTGAAAATAAGGAAACGGAAATGAACTGGCGTTGAGGCTTACAGAGAGAACCAATAAGACATGCAATGGGTGGGGGAGGTATATATATATATATATACATATGTGTGTGTGGTTGTCTTTTCCTATTTTTATATAAATGTTTGCAATATTATCTATTATCTATCCATACTATCGCACATGATGTGATATACATGTATATATTATTTGTCTTTACTTTTAATACTTGAGTTTTTATTATTCTTTGTTATAGTTATAATTATCATTCTAAATTATTTTATTATTTAATAAATAAATTAAAAAAATAATAATCTTATAAAAAATAAATGTTTTTATCGTTGTTTTATTTTTTTTGGTTTTATAATTTATGTTATTTGTATTATAAAAAATATAAATAAAAATAATTAATATTATATTAAAAAAATTAAAATAATAATTATTTTGAGATGATTTTTTCTTATGATGATTATTATGAGATGGAAGAAATAATAATATATCTTTCAATGAATTTGTTTAATATATCCTCATAATTATTAGTTAACTAAGTGTAAAATGTTGTTTATTAGAACATTAATTAATAATTAAATTTTTTTATTGAATAATTTTGTCTTAAGTAATTAATTAATATTTGGAGAATTTGCTAATAGGATTTATCATCATTTTTCTTAAAAAATAATTAATTACTAAAGATAATTTTAAAAAACACAAATGGTATGATGATTTGTGACGCTTTTTTTTTCATTGTTTTTTTCGTTTTCATATAGACTGTGAGTTGTGATTATGCATTTTCTATAGTCTATAAATTAAGTGTCATCAAATAAAATAAAAATTATTGCAAGGCAAATGATTGATCCATCATACAAGGGAGATAAAATAACAATTATTAGATGCATTTTATGCGAAAAATATTCTAAAGTTCTTTTCTGAATATTTATAACATCGAAAGTCAAAAGAATTTTACGCGCTATATTATTATATCATTGCATGAACCTTCTAACATATGATATGACCTAATATTAACGAGGGAAAGAAACACTTGGACCTAACTCATGATTGAATAAATGAGGTATCTTATGATTACTTTTTTTTAATATAAAAAGTTAATAAAGAAAATAGAAAAAAGAAAGTGTTGCTAGCACACTTTTGGCCTTCTCCTTTTTAATAATCAGCTTTTTGGATAAAATTATATTGAAAGTTGAAAAATTAATTAATAGATAAAAATTAAAAAATTAACTTATTAAATTATAAATATTTGATTAAATTAATTGAAGTATTTGAAAAAAAATATATAAAAATAATAAAATCATAATTTATTTAAAAAAGATAATAAAAAACTTAATAAATATATTAAAAGATAGAAAACAACATATAGAGAAGAATTTGAAACTAAAAGTCACTATTAAAAAAAAACGTTGCTTTAAGTAATATTAAAAAATGTTAAAAACTATTAAAAAGTAATTAAAAAAAATTATCTATCAGAGGCTGAAACAAATTTTTAAGTTGGTAAAAAAAATTCAAAAGAAAATTCAAAATATCTTTACAATGTGCTTAAATAAAGAGATGTGTGATTTAGCGATGTTCCACACAAAGCGTCTAAATATTTTGACGTATTCATTGACGCGTTACAACTAATTAATATTCCGTCCATTCTTGTAGCTCCAAAAAAATATATACAATGTTCATTTTTTCTTATGCGTATAAAATGTTCATTTTACACGTTGAGAATGTCGATATTAAATATTAAAGGTATCGCATAAATACTCTATATATTAGTAGTAACGCACGCGTCAATGAAGACGTCAAAATATTTTTGTACATTTTTTTATAAGTTGAACATTTTAGTAAAATTTTGTTTTAAATATTTTACATTTTTCTATTTAAATAGTATCGTTTTCCTAATTTTATTATATTATTATCTTTTGATATTTCGGTTAAATGAAATAAAAGAAAACATTACAGAAATTAGAGATCAATATATACTTTAACATATTAATTTCCCAAAATTGATAATATTTAGTAACTTACTCTATACTTATTATTAGTTATCATATAAAACTTACATCTTGTTGCAATAAAACTGAGTTGGGATTCCTTAAATAAGGTTTTAAATTTGAAATTTTAATTTTAAATAAAAAAAATATAATTGAAATAAGAGATTTTAATAAGTTTTTTTATAATGATTAGTTATTAATAGAATTGGTATAGATAATTCCCACCAAAGGAATTGGTGACAAAAAAACACACTTAACTCTGATAAAAGCTTTGAAGAACTAAAGTTTTCAAAACATATACTAATGAATATTTCTCCTAACCTACTTATTAAAAGTTCTAAAATATAAATCTTTAAATGAAAATTATATTTTCTTAGTATATTAACTATTATAATTGTGTAAAAAAACTATTATAATAATATTTTATTTAAAAAGCGTGTTTAGAGAACTTATTAACATGATTAACAAACATAATTTGTTTGCAGACAACCTGACATCAACCAATCCTTCCCTTTTCTCACAAAAAAAAAACAATCTTTCCCACTTTTTATATTCGTATTTGGTAGTGTGTACCAAAAAGAACCATTATTCATTATTTGTTGGTATATATCATTAATCAATTTTATTATTAAACAAATTTATATTCAAAAGAAATAAAATGTAAAAAAAATTGTGATTAAGCTTTAGTAGCCAGCCACTAACTCTTGATATAAGTGGTTTAAGATTGGAATGTAATAAGAACTTAAATATGAAATAAATTATGTTTAAAGAAAAATGTCCAACTCATCTTGTATTCTGTTACTATCCTCAATGAAGATTAGTCAACATTTCAAATGCAAATTATTTCATACTAATATCATAGTAAAACTATATATATATATATATATATATATATATATATATATATATATATATATATAATTTACTCATTTTAAAAAAAAGATATATATTATATATATATATATATATATATATATAATATAATACTTATCTTTTTAACTCGACATATCCTCGCTCTCAAAAAGTATAATGCAAAAAGTCAAGATTAATATGACAACAAAAAGGTAAATGTTAATCAACTTTGTGAAGAAACATATGGGGGGAATGATAAAAAGAAAGTGTTCATATATATAAAGTAGAATAAAGAATATTTTGTACTCATAAAAAAAAGGAAATTTAAAATATGTATTCGGATAATAATTTTTGAAACATAAATATTTTCTTCAATTGCATAAAGATTCTATATCATATTCACATTAAGACCAACATTTGCTATTACTTCTTTAATTAATGGAACCAAAATAAAAACAAAGCAACCTTTTGTAAATATTTCGTGCCTAACGATTATAAAGGAGATAGATAGTCAAGGGACGAGTCAGTTCAACAAATATGGATGAGTTCTAAATTTTAATTTTCTTTAATTCTCATGGATTAAAAAAGAGAAAGAAATACAAATATTTGAAGAATTTGAGCAATTTTGTTATAATAGTAATATATAGTCATAAATTAATGGTTGAATCACTAAAATTCACATTTTATATTGATAGTATAATAATTTGTATAACTTATATTCATGTAATTTGACTCATTTAAAATTAAATTATTAATTTTAAAAAATATTAATCAATGTTCTTAAGGGCATTAGTCAAAAAATTAATTAAGAGTAGAAAATTTGAATAATTTTTTTTATTCCTTAAAGACACTAGTCAGCATGATTCTCAATTTTTTTTAAAGAAAAACTTATATTGTTTTATTTGCTGCATGGGTGGGGAAAGAGCTAAGAATACCCAAACTCAGGAAAAATTTTGTGGTGTGAATTAATGGAGCAAATTCTAATGAATGGCCCAGTTTCTGTTCACATACGTTACTTTGAAAAATGTGGGATATGCTAGGTGCACCCAGCAATATTGCTGGTGCACCCAGCAATTCAATGAAAGGTCAATTTTGCCCTTCAGTTAAAAATATAAAAAGCATTTTTTTTCTTCCCGGAAGCATTCTCTCTTTTTCTCACTGTGTCTCTTCCGCAAAAAGCTTCTTCTCTTCTCTCTTCCCCGACAAGCTTCTTCTCCGCGAGCTTCTCCGACAGCCCTCCGCGAGCTTCTCCGACAGCCCTTGGACCCATTTGCTTTCGAGGTAGGTGGCCTTCTTCTTAGCTTTGGTTTTGTTATGCACTACATTAGGGTAGGTTAGTGTAACGTTAGGTTAGAAGACGAAACCTAGGGTAGAAGACGAGAGGGGAGAAGACGAGAGGACGCCGGAAAAAATGGCGGAAATCGCTGACGGAGGAGTCTTCCGGAAGACCCCTTAGGGGTTCTTCCGGAAGTTCCGGAAGAACGTTTTCCGGAAAGTTTCCGGAAGAAGTGTTCTTCCGGAAGTAACCAAACGTCTTCCGGAAGAACACTTCTTCCGGAAGACTTCCGGAAAACGTCTTCCGGGAACTTTCCGGAAGAAGTGGTTCATCCGGAAGAATTCCGGAAGACTCGCACTTCCGGAAGAAGTTTCAAACTTCCGGAAGACCTTTCCGGAAGAACCCTTCTTCCGGAGTGTTTCCGGAAGAACCACTTCTTCCGGAAGTGGTTTTTTTGTTTTTTTTTTGTGTTTTTTTTTAAAATTTTTTTTAAACAGAAATTGTTTTGTTTTTTTTAAATGAATTATTTTATTTATTTTGGTTATTTTGTTTTTTAGATTTTATGAAAAATGAAGTTTGGGTTTTTGATGTCATATTTTTTTTATAATTTAAATTGTGTATTTTTACTAAATATTAATTTGTAAATTAATTTTTTTTTATAAAAGTAGTTGTGTTTGTTTTTGTTTATTGTTTTTTTTTAAATTAGTGTTTTTTCTTTAAAAATGAAGTTGTCTATTTTTATAATTAAAGTTGTGTGTTTTGGAAGTTTTATAAAAATACTAATTTTTTATAATTAATTAGTTTATTTTATTATAAATGAAGTATTTTATTTACTAAAAAAATTGTGGATGTTTACTAAATAATTTTTTTTTTACATTAGTTGTTTAATTTTTTTTAAAAATTAAGTTGTGGATGTTTAGTAATGAATTATTTTTATATTAGTTGTGTTTTTTTTTTTTATAAATGAAGTTGTTTAATTTTTTAAAAAAAAAATTAAGTTGTGCATGTTTATTAATAATTTTATTTTACATTAGTTGTTTTTTTTTATATAAATGAAGTTGTTTATTTTTTTTTTTAAAAAATTAAGTTGTGCATGTTTATTAATAATTTTATTTTACATTAGTTGTTTTTTTTATATAAATGAAGTTGTTTAATTTTTTTTTAAAAAATTAGGTCGTGTATGTGTGAAAATGATTTGATTTAAGTTAGTCTTATTTGTTTATAAATAAAGTTGATTTTTTATAAAGAAAATTGTGTATATTTTGACCGAAAAAAAAACGTGTTCGACATGATTTACAGATCATGGCCAGAACACGAGGTTTAGGTCGTGCCATAGGTAGATTTGTAGGTAGAGATAGAGCTGCTGGCGAGGATGCTGGCGATGTTCCCGAGAGGCGTAGGCCTACTGCCTCAGCCCGTAGGCTACGCGTTCATCAGATGATTACGGAGGGACGTGATATGGCTGAGGACGTCGCTGACATGACTGATGATGTCCCTGAGCAGCCTACGGAGGCACTTGAGATGCGTGCGGACGCACAGGGTGCTGATAGTGGTGAGGGGTCAGATGGTGATGATGCTGCAGAGGGATTCCCTGGTGGTCCACGTGACCCGTCAGTGCTCACATCATTTGCCGAGCATGTTGCACATGCCGTGTGGAGTGGACAGGTATTTTAATTTGTTAATTATTTGTCATTGTTTATTTATTTATTTATGATTAATTTTTTTTTAATAATTGTATAATTTGTACTTCAAATCAGGAACGTCCTGATTTGAAGTTAGTGTCACATGGGAGGAAGCTGACACTGATTGGGAGGCCAGTGCCTGAGATTGAAGGCCTGGTGGCTGCCACAGGATTAAGTCCACTGATAGATTGTTCAGTTATTACTGGCGATCCTGGACTTATATCCGCATTTGTGGAGAGGTGGCACAGTGAGACTAGCACCTTCCACCTTCCAGTAGGAGAGCTGACGATCACATTGGATGATGTGTCGTCCATTCTACATTTGCCCATCACTGGCGCCTTGCACAGTTTCCACGCTCTTTCTACGGAGGAGGCCAGATTCTTGCTCACAGAGTTGCTGGAAGTGTCTGCGGAGGAGGCCAGAGCCGAGACAGCGCTCACACGTGGAGCATATGTACGATTAGGATGGGTTCGTGACATTTATGAGACCAGATGTCAGGCCCGGCGGTGGATTGTCGCAGCTCGCGCTTATTTGCTGCACCTTGTCGGTTGCACTCTTTTTGCTAATAAGAGTGCAACATACGTGCATGTGGTCCACCTTGACGCTTTCCGGGACCTCGCTCATAGTGGTGGTTACGCTTGGGGGGTTGCCGCGCTGGTTCATATGTACGACCAGTTAGATGAGGCTTGTAGGACCACCACCCGACAGCTTGCGGGGTACTTGACGCTATTTCAGGTAAATTTTGTGTTTATTAATATGTTAGGTTCGATTATGATTTAAACATGTTTTTATGTTATGTTAACCTCAATTATTGTGTAGTGCTGGATCTATGAGCACTTCCCTAGTGTGCATCAGTGCGTGACTGACGACACATACCAGGAGACGTCCCCACGTGCTTCCCGGTGGTTGACGTCGAAGGCGCACATGAAGGGCATCACAGGAGCACCCTACAGGGCACGTTGTGATGGTTTGACCGTCACAGATGTGTCCTGGTTGCCGTACACGGAGCATCGGGGTGTTAGGGCGTTTCAGGAGATTTCATCGTTCCAGGGTCAGCTCAGATGGGGTCCTATGATCGTCGCAGTTCGACCGGAGAGGGTGGTACGCCAGTTCGGTTACATCCAGAGCATCCCTCCGCCGCCTGTTAGTGCACGATTGTCACAGGAGCAGATAGATGACAGGTGGATGGAGTTTGCGGATCACTTACTACCTGCGGGTCAGCCAAACGAACAAGCGAAGTCATTGCATAATTGTTACACTAACTATATTCAATGTACCTGAACAAAATGATTTCCAAACACGTGACCGACACATATGATGCGGTGGCCAGAAGAGTCAGGTGGTGGTTGACTTCTAAGAGGGAAAAATGTCATGCTTTGTTGTTGGGACAACGATACAAGGATTACGTTATACCGTGAAGCAATCACATATCCCATGTCTGTTATATCCATCCACTTGTCCACACTAACCTGAATGAACCAAACATACACATGTAAGTTATTTAAACATTGTTATTAAAAAAAATTAACCTAAAAACATACCTTTGAAAATCCATCAACAAGTAGGGACAACTTTAATTGTTCAAATCTCTCTGTGCCACCGAAGAGGTTCATGTACTCATGCGACCACCTGCCAAGTTCTTTAAGCAATTCATTACGCACTAACGGCCACGAATCTTCCCCCATACCTAATAAAGCGCCAATGGACCGATATCCACAGTTACCGTCCGCTTTCACATCCACAACGTCACGAATGAAACCTTGAAAGAATGACGCAAATTGATCCAACATCGGGATGATCCTTGTTGGCTGACGCGGTTGAGAACATGATGCACTTCGTTTCACTGGAGAGTTGCTGCTTTGAACAGAATGAAAAGCATCAACATACTCCCAGTAAGACGGATCACGCTTTGTGGATGTTTGACTTCTTTTCATCGGTTTCTTCGGTGCACCTTTTGTGTTCACCTTTGATGGAGGAGGGCACATAGAGTTATGATCAGGGTATGCGATTTCTCGAAGTTTACTCTTCAGATTTACTTTGCCAGCCACATCAAGTTCATCAAACCTTTTAGATATGACCTCTATTTCTTCCTTGATGGTGACTTCCGTCTCACATAACCCTTGGTCTGAAAAGCAAAGTCTCCTCCAAAAAAGATGGACTGACTCCAATGGGATGCTGCTAGCAGTATACCTAGAAAGCTCACATGCACAAGGAAGCCCGTGCGTGCTTCTCATCACACAACCACAAGAAGAGAGATTGTTGCCGAGATAACGTAGACGGTCAATCTCAGAAGCAATCTGATTTAAAGCATCCCTCGAAACCATCCCAAGAAGCCTCTTGTATAAGGTTTTTTTATATACATGGCCAACCACATGCGTACTGGTTTCAAAGGATGCTTTAATTTCGACGTGTTGCAGCGTGATCATGTTGTTCATGGCATCCCAAACACTACATAGGTCTCCAACGCTATTTTGTAGTACTCTTTTGAGAGCCCAATGAGCTGATTCAACCCTACATTTAAAATACACAACAAACATGAAAATATACAACAATTAAATACCATTTAATATTAATCGTTACTAACAAATAAAATCAGTTGTTAATACCTGTTTGTTGTTGTGTTGCCTAGGTGCATGACCTTATTCGTCCATGCTGTAATAAATTTTTCCTTGTGGGGGATAATCCATGTGTCGTTAACATAGTCAACGAACATCGGCCAAGGCGAACAAGCAACTTGAAACTTCTGATATGACTCATGGAACTCGTATTCGGACGGACAATCAACCAAAGTACCCCAGTTATCCATTACATAGTCCCACGCATTTTTTTCCCCGATTAAAGATTTGCACTTCGCCTTCACATTCTTATCGATATGAAACCTGCACAACAAATTAGTAGACTCGGGAAACACAGTTTTCACTGCATTCATCAGTGCTAGGTCTCTGTCAGTGACAATAACAAGAGGGAGGCGATCGTGTCTTAAAAATAGGCCTCGAAATCGTTCCAAAGCCCATACAATATTATTAACACGCTCAGCCTCCAGATATGCAAACCCAGCAGAGAATGTCATCGCCGTTGGTGTCACTCCAACAAAGTCAAGTAGTGGGAGTCTGTACCTGTTTGTTTTGTAGGTACTGTCTATAAAAAACACCAGATGACATGCATTGCATAACTTTACTGCATCTGGGTGACACCAAAACAGATCACGCACCACAACTTCATCCTTCAATCTATGCCAATGAATGTATTGATCACGTTCGAGAAGCTTCATCAGATGCTGCATTTCGGTATCAGCTCCTCTTATTGAAGAACGATATGCACTTCTTGCATTGTAAATTTGCTTTATCGTGGTGTAACTGTCGACATTATGTTCCTTCAACGTTAGCAAGATGTTTTTCGGTTTCACCATCGACTTTGTCATATCAGCAATAATTTTCTTTTCTTCCTTAGTCAATCGCCCGGCGTATGGATGTCCAACTAAGGACTTCGCCAATTCATGATTATGAATCCCACAGATCAACTTCACCATCCAACCTTCCCCTCCACGCACTGGTTTCCCACGAAGCCTGAAGGGACAACCACATTTCCTACTCCCGGTGTCTTTTCTAACGAATTCTTTATTTCTACACTTGTACGTACCACTCCTTTCGCACCCAATTAACACAAATGAACTTCTTCCTCTGCTACCGGTCTCTGTGTCAGATCTCATAATCACTGCAACAAATCCATTTTCATGGGCAACTGTTCGAGCCCATTGCAAAACATCATCTCGAGTAGTGAATACCTACAACGCAACCCTAACACATTAATTTTCGTACAAACCATCAATTCAACCAATGACTCAAATTATCTATGATTACCTGAGATGTATTAAAAGCATTTGAACAATCGACATGTCGTTCATTCACTCCACATTCTTCTTGATTATCATAATCATAATCCATATCAACTTCTTGTGACATCGCAAAGTCATACCTCCATTGATCTTCGTCCATCTTAAGGACATATGCATCATACACAAGTACATTCAAATTATCATATAACCACATCCAAAAATTTACTACACCTTAAATAACAAACATATTAATAGGACATATGCATCATACACGACTATATTAAAATTATCACTATATTCTAAATTTATAACTACATTATTTACTTAAACTAAACTTATCACTATAATAAACAACTAATAAAACATTTTTGTACCATTATACATTTAAGTTACCTAAATCATTTAATATTATACCATTATACCTAATTAAATCAATAATCCACAACATATATAAACCAAAAATAAAAAAAAATTATAAAACAGAAATATATATACCATTATAAAACAAAAAAAATTATAATCCACAATATATATCATTATACCTAATTAAACCAATAATTCATTATTAACTAACAGAAATATATATAAAACAGAAATTAAAAAAATTATAAAACAGAAATTAATAAATTAGTAATAATTTAACATTCCGGAAGAAGTTCTTCCGGAAGTTACGAAGGCCAATTCCGGAAGAAGTGCTTCCGGAAACTATTTCCGGAAGACCCTCTTCCGAAATTGGGCTTCTTAACTTCCGGAAGAAGGTCTTCCGGAAGTTACGAAGCCCAATTCCGGAAGAAGGTCTTCCGGAAATAGTTTCCGGAAGCACTTCTTCCGGAATTGGGCTTCGTAACTTCCGGAAGACCTTCATCCGGAAGTGGTCATTCCGGACCTTCCTCCTCCTGTGCCTAAAATTTCTTCCGGATACATTTTTTACTGTTTTTCTTCTCTAAAAGCTAACCGGAAAACGAAATAAACTTGTACCTCCGACAAAATAGGAACAACAGCCACTAATAAAACTTCAAATACGGAACACGGGACCACCAAATCTTCAAATACTTCACTTCACTGGACCACCAACAGACTGCTGAAGGGACCACCACCGAAACAAGAGCAAACGGAAGAAGAAACAAAGTAAACGGAAGAAGAAACAAAGCAAACGGAAGAAGAAAGAAAGAAAGCGCAGTAAAACACAGCCTGAAGACGTTAATTTAAAGAAATTTACACAAGGGCAAAATCGTCATTACGTACGCATTAAAAAAAAAAAAAAACCTCCGGAAGAAGCTTCTTCCGGAAGACACCGGAATTCTTCCGGAAGAAGCTTCTTCCGGAAACATTCCGGATGACGTTCTTCCGGAAATTGTCTGTGAGTTTCTCCGGAAGACACAAATTATTCTTCCGGAAGAAGGTTCTTCCGGAAACTTTCCGGAAAAATTATTTCCGGAAACTTTCCGGAAGAACCTTCTTCCGGAAGAATAATTGCTGAAGGGCAGTTTCGCCACTTCACTGTTTGCTGGGTGCCCCAGCAATAATGCTGGGTGCACGTAGCAACTCCCGAAAAATGTCCATCAGAATTGGAGTATAGGACCACGCACCACCCCCATTTGCCCATATTGTTTAGAGAATCCATCACTATATAGCCCACTCCGAAGTGTCCAATATTGTTTATGAAAATTACTTTTATATATATATATATATATATATATATATATATATATATATATATTAATTTCTAGACATTCTCCACTGGATGTAATCATGTTTGAGTACATTTATAAGTGATAAAATTCTCTCTCCAAACATTTGATGCAAGCATACTCAAGACTCTACCTCCAAATCTCAGATTAAACTAAAACAAATTCACACCAATTAATCTACCTATTCGGTAATAATAATTAATTAAATATCTAGTACAAATAGATTGATAGAGTGATAGTGATGGATCTAAATATTAATCTTATCACAAAAAAACAGTGCAAATAAATACACTTCCTAGTGATTAGGTGCACATGCATGTACCACATTGGCTTATCTTTATCCAATTCACCTTTTTCTTGTGCAAGTTAGAGTTGGATGTTTCCCAGATATGCAATGTGAAGCAAATTAAAGACAATTTTACAGGAAAAGCAAAGATTAGAAATTTTAAATCTCGTCGAAATAAAGATTGTTTTATACTATCAAGTAACATAAACATATTATATATACGAAATAATTGCTTAATACAAAATGATTAATTCTTTTATAAGCAATCAATATGATTAAATATTAACAAATATACAACGTATATCAAAATGAATAAATTTTTTGGCTTATGAAAAAAGTATATCAAAATGAACACTTCGATAAAAAAAAATTGTATTCATAAATCTAGAAATCAAGTTATTGTCACAATAGACACTATAATTTATAGTATATGCGTGAATCAAATGATAAAGTAGTAAAAATAGAACTATTTTTAAAAAGAATAAAGTATACTTCAAAACCCCAGTAGTTGTGAGTTTGAGTTAAAAGTTGAGTTGAAGCGCACAAACACACACATCAATTTGATAGAACTAATCAAAGAGCCAAAATGAAAAAAAAAATTAAAAGTATTACTCAAATTCTAACAAATAAAGGTGGAGAAAAATACTATTATCTATTTTTTTTTCCTTTAAGTGTGTAAGAACACTGTTTTCCTTTTCGTGCATGAAATGCTTAAGATCGTAGGGAAAAAAAATGTTACCCCATGAAAAGCTTAAGAACAGTGTACATAATTTTACATAAGAAGCCTGTGATTGATTGTATACGAACGATAGCATGGGGCTGAATAAATTGTCGGCTGAACAATGTCTTTTTCTCGACTTGTTATTGTTAGTTAGTTGTTATTAGTTAAAAAATATTAACTTGTACCAAAAATTCTAGAACCACAACATGTGCATGCTACTAATTCAACCAAATGTCACGTCATTTTTCGGGGTATTAAGGTTGTGCTAGTTTCCGAACTCCTGCATGAATGTTTTTGTCTTTTTCACTTAATTGCGTTTTTTATATTTGTAGTTAATTTGGATTACATATAATTTTGGTCCCTCATTTTTTAAGTAAATAAAATGTCTCTATTTTTAAAATTGAGCAAATCAGCAGAATGACTGAGTTGAAGATTATAGAGAATACATGCCTCAAAGTATTGAATTCAAACTCATATTAGAAATTTGTCCAGAAATGTTGATAATAAGAGCAACGTATATATAACTCCATACAAGAAGCACATGATTCTATATTAAGGATGTCATGGGCACGAGATTGCGTAGGTGCAAAACATCATTGTCTATGCCTCGACTTGTTACTAGTTAACATCATGCAGATGATACTGATAGCTTGTGGATGGATTCTTGTCCAAAAACATGGAAGAGTGAGCAGTGTGGACTATAAAATTAAGTGATTTGTTTGACTAAAAATACCTGATATTTTGAATATATATTCCTCCTTATCAAGGTTTTAAAAACGGTCCACAACTATGACTTGGACCGTAATATCAAGATTTTTTAACTATTTGTGAATACGATTGGAATCACATTAATCGTATTTATCCGTAACATCAACAAATACAATGAAACCACAACACGACCCGTGAGTGATATTTAAAAGCTTACTCCTTACTTTATACTCTTTTAACTTATTTTTATTAACCCACTAATGTGGGGTTTGTTTTCTAACTTGGAATTATTAGATGATGTGGAGAGACAAACTTTGAGGTGCACTTGGTGATGTGAATAGTTGATGTTTAATGTCTATCTGGGCCACAAAGCAGAGGACACTGTCCACGGTTGTGGTAGTGGCCTATACTACGTAAAGTTTATGAATGGGGTGGCTAAACAATAGTTTTCATGATGGTCTAGATAGGCTATGGCAAGTTGAGGTGAGATGGATCTAAAATAGATTGAGGTTTGATGAAAACGGGTTGTGCGAACAGATTTAGAGTATGTATAAGAATCCGTTACAAAATTAGCGTTTAAGACAAAAATAATTTTATTAACGAATCAGAATCCTTATTTCTGCATTTATTTTATTTTTTGTCCGTTGGATTTGCATTGGAATGTGTACTACTTTATTTTCAACTACAAATCAAACATGTGCTTTTGTTGTACAATGAGATCGTGATATTTTCAAATGCTTTTAATACCTTTAGTTTAATCACTTGATGTTTCAAGCTTGATGAATTATATAGCTTGTTTAGAGTTGCGGTCTCTAGGTTGAAGAAAATAGGGATAAAGTTTTTGGTTGGTATGTTGATAATGAACCACTCCCTAGTCAAACATTGTCTCTTTGCAACTGATGTTATATGTCATACTCTAATTATTTTCGAGAATTGCAACCTACTATAAGCAATTGATTGTGGGAAATGGGCAGAGACAAGCAAAAACTTTAGAAGAAGAAGCATTTCAATAAATAACAAGATGTTATTAGCAAAACTTTATATGCGGAATAAAATAAACAAGGAGTCTCCTCCTTACACCTGCTTCTTACCTTTACATCTATTCAACACCATACATTATATTTTCATGAATAAATCTAACACTGTACCTTCCTTATTATCACAAGTTACAAAGAATATTACAGAACTTTTCTTTGCAGACCAAACTAAAGCTATCTTGAGTATCCATTGGCAAGAACAGGGATCCTCACCTTGTGCCCTCTGCTTCCCTTCATTAGCACCTCTCCAAAACTATAGGTTCCTGTCACTGAGCGAACAGTGAGTGTCACAGTAAACCTACGCGATGCACCGGCTTTGATGGTCATTGCTGGAGGGTTCACCTCAATGGCAACTGCTGGTTGCATCCTGCCTGAGATCACATAGGTTTCTTCCTCATCAGCAACATTTGTCACAGTGCGTGTGACAATTTGAGTTCTTACTAGATGGGAAATTGTAATGGAGGGAGTGTTTAGATTTGATGGGTGGCCCATGGTGTTGTTACATGGCGAGTTTGTGTAGTTCTTTATCTCGTTAACATCAATGCCAGGTGTTGTGCACAAGAACCCTAGATAATCCTCGTATCCTGCATAATGATTAGCAAATTAATCAAACAGATTTTTTTGTTGTTGCTTTTTCTTGTTGTATTGATACTAGAATTGATTACAGGAAAATATTGTTTTTAGTAAATTAAAAACAAATGCAGAAAAGAGAACTTCTACACATTTTGAAAGACATTTAAGAACTTATTTTGGTAAGGGATGATTCCAAAAGAAGAACTCTTGATACAAATATTCACCATAAAGGAACAACAATCACTTAGAGTAATTATTTTAACCCTTCTTAAGTAACTTTTCTTTTATGGCACCGTTTAATTGCATCTCCCAGTGCGACCACAGCCATAATGAGAACCTCAAAAACCTTGACTTTGTGGCCACAATGGCAGTTATGGATTATTTTTTAAAATTTGATCATGAATAATTTGGCCACATGTCGATTTTCTATATTGTTTTAAACTTTTTTGTTGCGATTTGGACCCAATGCCAATTTCTTGCCACAGAAATTCCTGAATTTTACTTACCTTGATTCTCAGATACAAGAAAATTAAAAAATTATTGGTCAACTCAGAACACAAACGTGCCAAGACAAACAAAATAGTTACATTAGAGAGAGGAGGTAAATAAACCTGCGTCAAAGATGAGGCCAGGGTCCAAGGCAGCTTGTGGATTAACGTGTCCACTCCCATAATCAAAAGGAGTGGCTTTGACCAGCTTCATAGCTTCTGTTTCAGAATATAGCTGTGCTAGAATAGGATTTCCTGCTCTGTCTAGAGTTGTTGATGTTGTCATCAAGGCTGATTTAATGGCGGCAGGGCTCCAATGTGGATGTTTCTGCTTTATCAGAGCAGCAATTCCAGCTATATGTGGTGCAGCCATACTAGTCCCAGATATCATCGCAAACCCCTCTCCTGCACAAGGAAAAACTGCTTAAATAAATCAAATTTTATAGTATACTGATGATGATATCTTTTATCAAGTGTTTTTCTTCTATCTTCCACGCTTAATCATGCAATAAATCTTCCAATAATACTAAGGAATCCTACCATGTGTAGGGTCCCACAGTCCTTCAAAGAAGTAGTTTCTATGAAAAAAATTGAAGGTTCTTTTTTGGATATTGTTAACTGAAGCCAACACCTCTACCCTACCTAGAAATCTTCACTCCTTACTTACCTGCGCTAAGCACAGTAGTTGAGGTAATTGTTTAGTTGTAGGCAGAAATTTTCAAACATCAACAATTAAGAGGCAACTAAGTCAAACCTCAAACCATTACTTACCAGCATAATTTGGCTCATCAGTTCCATTTAGAGACCATGCAGCCCAAATCAATGAACCCGGAGCTAATATATCTGGTTTGAGAAGATCTGCCTCTTGGAAGATAAAGTCCTTTATATTTGGTCCTCTAGCAGAAAATATTGCTACTTGTGGTGCAGATTTATGGAGAATAGGCATCAAACCGTCCTCAATTTTACCTGTACCTTCGAAAGTCTTCACCCTTCCAGTCCAGTCTCTTGGTGTGGAGATATTATAATAATCTATCAGTTCCTGCAAAATAAGAATTTGCATGTTCCAAATAATTATAAATAGAACATACTTTGTAATCATAAAAAAGTATTGATGAAACCATACAAAAAGGAGACTAAAACAGCAACTGAATATTAGGCTGTGGAGTAAATAATCGGCTACAAGAAAACAGATGGAAACAGTCAGCATTCATCATCGATATCTACCTAGATGTGATTCAAGTACCTTTGATTTGCTGGCATCTGTGATAAGAATCCCAGGAATGCCAACAGGGACGGGATCAAATTTTGTTCCAGGGGAAACATTTTCAACACAAAGAACAAATCCAGCTGCTCCAAGGGCCTTTGCTGTTTCTGAGACTTGCTTTATTGATGCAGAACCAATAACAAAATTGAAAGAATAGCCACACAGAAGAATATTTCCCTTTATCAAGTTCTTATTTAAAAGTTGTGGTCTCTGGCAATCAGTGGGGCTGTACTTTGTAGCTGAAGAATCTAGAAGCACATCAGTTGCAGCAACCAATGTGTATGTTTGGTTTAAACGTGTAGAAGCTGCAAAAACCCATTAGCAACAGACAGAGTATATAAGAAAACTAGAACATATCAAATGAATTGGGGACAACCATAAATATGTTTTGGTACATAAGCATGAACTTTGTAGAACACTAAAGAGACTTTATTTGTCTAGAAACAACTCATGAATTTGCTTTCCCACCTGCATGGCATTTATAGCAGAAACCCAATTTAATAAAACTAACCTTATGAAAGAATATTTCATATCAAATGACTTATCCCTCCAAAATGCCTTAGAAAACCAGAGGTGAATATCACTCAACAATTCTGATATTTATTTGATAAATTAAACATGAATGAGGAAATACCAATACTCAGACTTTTTTCTTTAATAACCTTAAACATACTATACTACAACTTGATACAATTAAATCTAGTAAATGCTTTTTGCAAACTATTCTAAAGAATATACGAAGATTATGCCAAGCCTTTGTCTCAAAGTGATGCACATCTACACTCGAAACTAATTGATGTTATTTGCAGAAGAAAAATTTATGACTGCTTTCTCTTTGTTTTTCTATTTTCTTTTTGTCGCACATGAGAACAATGCTGATATAATCAATTATTTAAAGCATTAAAATGAAAAGACTTATTCTACCTGAACTGAACAATGTGTTACTTTTTAAACTTTTTTTCTTTACCTTCACAAGTTACCAATAAGATAGATTTCCACCATAATCATCAGCATTTTATCTCCTAGTACCAGTCCATGATTAACAAAATTACATCCTAAGAAATATAGTAGGAAGTTGGAAAACTCACGTGACAATCCAAGTCCGGCTAAGATTTTTCCATTTCCAAGGATCAAATGGTTTTTATATCTACGATCATCAATTGCTGCTGCTACAGTTGCTATCCATGGACTATATGAAACTAATGACTTAGGAAAAGGACCACCATTTCCTGCAGCCTGTGCGACAAACACACCAGCTTTCACTGCTCCAAGAAGTGTAGCATCAAAAGGGTTCAAAAATGTAGTTTTGGTGTTTGACGGAGGACTATTTGGTCCAACTGAAAGGCTGAGTATATCCACTCCATCATGCACAGCCTGTTCATTTTCAAATTTAAATAATTAGACATCTTGAGATAAAATACTAACGCTTTTAAAAAATTATAAAACTGTATAACTGATTGTTTATGTTGAACTAGAATGCTTAGTTATTAAGTTTGAGCTTTATTATTCAAAAACTAAAAGACTGCTGAGGAAGCATATCTTCATATGCAATACAGTGTATTGCCTCAAGATCAGAGATTTGGTAAAAGATCATCAGACAGATTTTCATCCAGAATCAATGAGCCAAAAAGAAATTTCTGACATCAATATGCTGTAGGACAATAAAACATTTCGAGACAAAACACCATGATAAACATACAGTAAAGTTGCATACCTGATCAATTGCAGCAACTACATCAGCAATAAATCCTCCAAAGAGTCTATAGAGTGCTTTGTACACAGCAATCCTGAAGACAAAAAAACATCAAGTACTTCCCGGTTTTCATCAGAAGTTGAACAATTAGGGGGGGCGTCATTCCTCACCTGGCACGGGGAGCCATTCCACTTGCTTTCCCAAATTCATGTCCATGCATCCTCACAGGAATTCCATTTCTTCCAGCTGCAATAGAGGCTGTATGACTGCCAGATGAAGATGCAAGAAGAATGGGGGAATTGTTAACAGAACAACCGTTATCAAATTGGTACTACCCATTTCCTATGTTTATAAGACATAGAAACAGTTTTCTTTTATTTTGAGCACAGCACCCCTTATAAAGAGAGCATCTGAAGAATCCTACTTCCAAGTGAAGAAGTTAATAAAGAAGGAAGCATGGTCTAACCTCCCATGCCCATCTCCATCGAGAGGTGAATCAAAATCAATAGAAGGGTTGAACGCCCCAGCAGCTATTGCAGCTTGAGCAAAGTGTTGTGCTCCAACAATTTTCCCATTGCAGAAACTCTTTTTAGTGTCAGGATCGACTTCACATTTTCCTCTATACCTTGAAACTGGACCATACGGTTCAGTATTATGAGTAGTAAAACTTGGGTGGTGAGGGTAGATCCCAGAGTCCACAAATCCAATCACAATGTCTTCTCCAGCCCTCTCATATCCACCTCCTGTTGGCCACACCCCAGTTGGAAGCCCCAAAAATTGCGGGGTGTGTGTTGTGAGCCTCTTCACCTTCCAGTCCCTCTCAACAGATTTCACCCCAGGAGCATGTCTAAGAGTTTCTGCCTACTAATATAAGAGGACAAAACATGCTTACATGAAGTTCAAAAACAACAAGCATACTATAATTAACCAAAGAGAAAAATGATTATACACCGATAATGCAAAAAGTCATATTAACGGCAAATTATGATTGGATGACATTGTTTTACACTATTAGTGCATAATCATTAAACTCTTAATCAAATCATAGTACAAACTAAAAAGATAACAACCCAAGACATCACCTGTTCTGGGGAAAGATGAACTGCAAACCCATTTATAAGGTGTCTATAGCTATAGAGCTTGTTGTATGTCCCACGCTCAAACAGCAAACCCAGAAGCATGTCATGTCTCTTTTCAAGGTGCCGAGCATAAGAAGTCACCACCTCACTGAAACATGATTAAAATAGCACAAAAATTGAACAAAAAAATCACCATCCAGTCCTCAATTCACAACGCCCTTACCATTAATTCATGTAAAGCAAAAAACTTTGTACAAAACAGAGTCATGCGGTGAATAGCACACCAAAAAAAAAAAAAAAAAACGAATTCACAAGTCACCCACCCTAGGAATATCACCACTTTATTATATTTAGAAAGAGAGTTATATTGTCCATTAATAAAACAATTTTTTCAACACTTTTTTTTTTAATTTCTCAGCATTACATCAACATTTTATTTTACACTTCCCTCTCTTCTCTTCTCATATCTCTATATTGTATAAAATTTTGCACATAACAATTGTATAAATAAAATTTCTTTATTTGACCAATAGTTGACAAATTTCTCACCACAACAAACTTCATTAAAAATTCAATTTTAAAAAATGGGCAAATAACAAATTCAACAACTTGATACCCATAATTAGTAAGAATAACACAACACAGAACAATTAAAAAGAGTTGAGAAGAATATTATCAAACAAAACACTATACATACCTTGTGGAATCAAGCTTCTCATCATCATCATCATCATCAGATTCCACAGCGGTGGCTTCAAAGCCATCGATTCCTCCCTTGTAACTTATGACAGGCTCTCCCTCAACGGTGACTATGTAAACCTCAGCCTTGCCAAATTTCACAAGGCCAAACAGAAGAACTACTAAAAATACACACCCAAACTCCAACAACCTCATTTCTCACCAATAAATTATTATACTGTTACAAGCTCGAGATCTGCTTCATCATCACACCAAATCCATTGCCAGTGAGTTAGACAAGTAAAATCAACATAACATTAATTAATTAACAAAAAAAGATCAAGAAATAAGTACAAAACTTAGATGCAGTTCCTTAGATAGTACTTTTTTGGTACCGTTGTCCGATCAGAATTGGAGTTTGAGTTTCACCTCGGTAATCAGAGTAACAAATGTCTGCATTATAGCAAATTTATGCGTATTATCGAAATGAAACTTCAATTCTGATTGGATAACAGTAAGAAAAGTAAGTGAGTACTTAAGGAAGTGCATCTAAGTTTTGCCGTAAAAACAAATAAACAGAATAATCTATCTATTCCAGTGCTATTAGAGTACCACGGGAGAGAAGCGGAAATTGGTGAGGAGAATGAAAACAGAGCAAGTGGCATTGAGGATGAGAGTGTGTGTGTGAGTCACTCCGATCCGAGTGGTGGAGAAGAAGAAGAATAAAGGAGTGAAGGGAAGAAAAAAAGTGGAAGCGAAGAAAGAAAGAAAGAAAGAATCGTGAGAATGAAGCAAATGAGAGTGTTAAAGGAGGAGGAGGAGGAGTAAGGAAATGAAGCTTGATGATTGATTCGCATACAAGCCATTCCAGTGGGATCGGGTGATCGGAGAATCAGATCCAACGGTCACCGTTCGTTGATGTGCATAGTGAGCTATGAAGCACGGATATTTCAGCCCGTGTCTGGTATCCAACATGCGTCCGTGTCAGTGCCCGACACTGACACGATATCCGTGTTACCTTCTATATTTTGAGATATTTTGAGATATTACAGATGTCTACACGTCCATGTCGTATCTGTGTCATGTCTGATATTCGTATTGATATCGGTGCTTCATGGATAATGAGTGATAAAGGAGGAGGACTACTCCTTATGTAATGATGTATGATGTTAGTTTTGTTATTAAATAGAGAGGAGGATTAGGTGATATATTCATGTTTTTAATCTAGTTTTTTATCATTATAGTATATTTATATTAAATATTTATCTTCTAATTATCTAATTAATCTTTGTGTGAGACTATAAACACATATTAGAATGAATATTTTTCTTTATTTCACATTGAATATTAGATTAGAACTTGAATTATTTTATTAAGTGACACAAGTTTGCTATTACATGTTTCAATTATTATTTGTTAGATGTCTTTGTTTAGAAATCTAGTTTTTGTTATTAGATAAATAAAATTTTAATTTTTATGTCGGTTGGTTTTACGGTCAAATGAAATTCTTCTCCATTTTCTAAAGCAGCGCAGGCGCAAATTTAGTGAAATTGTTGCTGATTGTTTTTACCGGTGGTTTGTCAGAGAAATTCACAGACTTGTCCAAGACTCATAATTAAGTAATCGATTTTATTTAGATTTCTTCTATAAATTTATATTATTTTTTTATTACACCACCGGTTTTACTTCTTTTTTTTCCCTCTTATTTGTTTGTAAAAAAGGTTATAATAGGATGTATGGTGGGTAAAATTATCTAATAAGTTAGCTAAAAACTTATAAATTGATTAAAAAATTATAAAATAAGAATTAGAAGTTGAGAAATTAAAAATTTATAAGCTGACTAATTAAATTGGAAATGTTTAAGAAATTAACTAATATATATAAAAATGACATAATGAGTAAAAAAATTAAAATAAAAACAAAAACATATTTTAAATAAGTTAATGAGGATAAGAATAGAAGAAGAAAAATGGTTGCTTTTAAGCTAAAAGATAGTTAAAATAGTTTCTAAAAACAGGTTAAAATTATTAAAATAATCTTGTATAGAGTTCATTTTTCTCCAATATTAACACTGATGGTTAGTGATATAGATTTACTTGTGTTTTAGAAATAAAAATTTTGTTAATAAACTATAACTTATAATTTTTAGAAAAAATAACTTCAGTTGAGCTTTTTATATCTTTATTCTTTATTATTAAATTCTTAGATGAAATAAAGACATGTGATTTTTTTTCAACATTAAATTGACTTTATTAAGGAATAAGTTCTAGAAACTTTAGCACATAAATTTTATGTTAGTCCTATTAAATAAAGAGTAAGTATATTTTCTAATAAAAATTAAGTTGAAAAGAATGTGTCGTAAAAGTGTCTTAATCCTATTAATTGTTGAGAACGATAACAAAGGTAATTAAGGGGGCACCTTTTGATTATTCTATTGCAACTTGACCTAATTGAGAAATTATCCGTGATTAACTACTAGTATAATAATATAAAGCACCCATGCATATGCAAACCTATTGGCTATTACCACTATATATAAAGTACTATATAAGCAATTTCCCATCTTGAGATTTTGTTGCCCTTTTAAGCTTGGACACTACTTTTTATCTGTTGGGGTATCATTTTGATTAGCTAGTTAATATGGTGATATCAATAGATTAAGCAAACATTTATTTATGCTTTCAAGACAACGAATTCTGTAATTAATATAGTGATATCTTTTGTTTTTACAAGAATATAGAGATATCTATAGATTAAGCTAACATTTATTTATGTTTTCCATAGATTTTGGCCTTGTTAACGTACGTTTTTGTGAACATTCATGTATTACTCTATTTTAAAATAATTATTATCATTTTAAACATCTTTAGTTTATTTAAATTATTTGTCATTTTCTCTTTCAAAAATTTATTCATTATTTAAAAAAAACTGGAAATCATAAATCATTTTTTAATATTTAATAGTATTAACTATTTTTATTAGCATATATGATTTTCAATATTTTTAAATTATTATACATAATTTCAAATGACAACTATTTTGAATGGGGACTAGTTTTCATAGTCAAAGACACAATCTTGGCTGGGACAGTTTTTTATTTTTCCCTAGTGAACAAATAAGTACATTTTCTTAATGTTAGATGGCCAAAATTGATGATTGCTTGCTTCAAAGAAAACGAAAAATACACATATATGTACGAATTAATATTAAAAGTAAAAAAAGTAACTATTACTTGTTTTGTAAATTAAAACTACTGTAATTGTTATTAATTGATAAGATATATATACTGTACCACAAGTAATAAAAAAATTTGCTTGTTTGCCGTCAAAAATCTCACATGTTATTTCAACTGGCTTTTAATTTTATACCCCCAAAAAAAACACTGTAAAAAAAAATTATTTGCATACAAGGATTTTGTAAAAACGGACGCATGGACACAAATTATCTACAAGTGGATTTGGGCTTAATTATTATCAAATTATTTTAAAAAATTCAATTTAATCATTAAATTTTAAAAAGATTAAATTCATAAGCAAAACAAGTAATACATTGAGCATTGACTGTATCTGAAACTCCAAATCTAAAACTTGGAAGCTCAGGTAACGACCACGTCAAAGACTTTGTCACTGGCCATGACCTTCGTTGCAGACGCACCATTGCTCACAAATCATGAAAGAGAAAGTGACAGCGTCGACCACACAAGGAGACAATATGTTGAATACAGAAGGGGCAATATCGGAATATGCAATGAACATGAGAGTTTCTTCGCCTTTCTTCTTGATGGAGCGAAGAAATTCTGCAGTGTGTGCCCCGCGAAAATTTAAAAAATTATGTGTATTTCGCTAGCACCAAACCGCAAAAGTTGCATTGATCCCTACGCTTCTCTCCTCTTCTTTGTCATTTCGTCTTCACCAAACACACACTACAAGCCTATGAAGCCCCGACTCGCATCCCAACACCGCAACACGATTAAATTCTAAAACATAAGATATGGGATACAAAATATATATATATATATATAAAAGCATAAAAAATTATATTTTGAAAATTTCACAAGATAAAAATTATCTTTTTAAAAAATAATTTAAAAACAAATTTACTAATATATTTAATAAAAAAATCTCACCTAAAATTTTTTTAAGATAAATCATCATAATTAAAAAGATAAATAAAAAAATTGTTAATCCTAATGTATCTAAGTTTTTTCTTTTTCTTCTTGACCATCATCATTGAAAAACATAATTTCTAATTCTGGTTCATCAAGAAATAAATTAGCAACTTCAAGAATTTCATTCTCATCAAGTGATCCAAACTCGTCTCTTACAATGTCCCACATTTTAGTTTCTTCTTAATGATATTATGGGGAATTTCTTGAAAGAAGACGAAGATTACTATGAACAAATACTAGATCCTCTACCCGATAATGTGTCATCTTGTTTCTTTTGATTGAATGAATGAAAGAGTAAGTAATTTAGTTTCTTTCACAGCATGATGATGAACAAGATTGCCCTAGTAACTTAAGAGTAATCTTTTGAAGTGTTGGTGCATAAGCACCATGAACTAGCCACCAAGACTTTGCCTCCATTAGACCTCTATCCCTTAAAGAGTCAATATCATCAAAGTCTTCTCTTCCAAAGTTTGTAAACTCTACATTCACTTGTTTTCTTTCATTATCATCATCAAAATACCTTTTGAAGCATTTCAATCTTTCATGAGTAAGTTCTCCATCTTGGTGGGGAAGAATTCTATTTGAATCTTCACTTTGTCATTCATGACTATAATATCTATGATAAAAAAATGATTATAAATTAATATTACATATAGAAACGTTTGGAAAAAATAGGCTTTATAAATGAAAGAATATAATGTATCACCTTGGGTTTAAAGAATGAGCTAAACAATGAAGATGTGAGCTACTCTTAGTCCAACGATTAATTAATATTTCATGTACTACCTTATAAAAGGTAGATTCTTCACCTTCTCCCTTTCTTTCATGTCGATATATGACTTTCTTCACATTTTCAATCATCGAGTCTTACATTTCATACACCAAATGAAGACAAGTTGCATCTGTATCTGTTTTTCTAAGAACATCATAGATAGGAGTAGTGAAAGAAAGTATATAATCATCCTTATCCCACCAAATGTCATCCAACAATGTCTCTTTCACAAATTTTGCCTTGTTAATATCATCTTCCTTATAAGAAGATCACTGCTCACTAATAACTATCTCTTGAAGTCCTTTTTTCAAATGTTTAAACCTCTTTAGCATCCCTATGGTGGAAGTAAATCTTGTGGGAGCAAGAGCTAGCAACTTCAATGTGTTGAATGAATTTAATGATAATAGTCTCATAGAATGACCCATGATAAAATTTCTAACATACATGACATCATTAGTAATTTGTGTGATCCAACAAACCTCATTATTTTTGTGTGTTCTTGGCTACACATTTATTTTTCAATGCAAGATTTAAGATGTGCATACACAAGGAGTCCAATAGATGGAAGGAAACTTAGTCTATATGAGCAAACCTACTGCCTTACATACAGGTGCATAATCAATAACAATTTGTACTACATTCGAGTGACCAACATCCATAATTACATCCCTCATTTGTACAGCTATGAAATCCCTATCTTTTACCTCATCAGAACAATCTAAGGCCTTTAAAAACATCAATCCACTCTCGATGGCAACCATGAAATTGATAAGATGCCTTCTTTAAGGATCACTCCACCCATCACTTACAATGCTCACACCTTTTTCTTTCCATGTATATTTTATTGATTGTAATAGGTTCTCTACATATCTTTTTTCGTTTGCAAGTAAGTTGTTCTCAACTTATTGTAACCTAGAGGTTGCTACCCAGATATACAATTATTGTTGGCAGAAAAAAAGAATGTCTTTCTATAGTGAGGATTCCTTACTAAATGAAATGGTAGTCCTGAAGAATAAAACATTCTAGCAATTTCATAATAAAGGGTCTCTCTAGCTTGCATATTAAAAGAACCTTCAAGAGTCTTTCTCTTTTTTGGATCAACATTAGTTGTCTCTTGGTTAGACACCGGAAGTAAAAAGACAAATTTTTCTTTGACCTATCTATTCTTAATGCAGCTTCATTATCCATCTTTGTAAGTTTTGCAAGCCTTGAAGAAGTTATCTTTTAACAACTTTTAACTCATTTTCCTATCATTTTTTACAATTGTACTCTTACTCTAGTGTAAGATCCATTAAAAACTATTTCACAGAAATTGCATCTAACTTCAAAATTTCCAATGCCTCCACTTAAACCTTTAATCTTCGAAACATAATTCTATAAAGTTTGGTGTCATCACCTTGTTCTTTAACTTGATTAGAATTACTCATCTCTACAATTAATCAATATAATAAAATAAAATAAATAAGAACACAATGCCCAATTTTAAAAAAACTGAATGGTTAACTATTATGTTTAAAAACTATTATCAAAATAGGACATAAAATTAAAAATTAGAAAGTATTAAATGTATTAGTAGGTAAGAAAGTAAATAAAAAATATTAAACTAAAAATTCTTACGAGCCTACGGAAGATGAAGAAAAATTATAAAAATTGGAAAGTAAAGAAAAAGTTTCAAAGGTGCTAACCTTACAAAGTTACAATGCATTCGGCCAGAACCAAAATAATAAGTCGGAGTTCAACAATCATAAATGCAACAAACAGCAAGTTAGAGTTAGTAACCATAAATGCTACGAAGGTTACAAGCTAAACGAACGACGACAACAACAAACTCAAACCAATAACGAATAGACATGAACAATGAAACCAGTGAAGACGTATGTGAATGAAGGAGTGGCACGACTGGCATGAAGAGGAAGCATTGTTATTCTAATTTGATTTAGTCTAAATTCTAATTTGTTATTATAATTTAAAATATAATGTTTTATCTTTAAGATTTAAAAAAATAGGAAGCGTAAACAGCGTGAAGAGGAAATAATAAAAAATCTAATCTATTATTATAATTTAAAATCTAATCTTTTATCTTTTAAGATTAAAAAAAATATGATTTTGAAAAAAAAATAACAAAAGTCGTGTTTGTTGGCTTCCCGTGTCCAGAATGGTGTCGAAGGTTTTTTTTTTAAAAAAAAAGTTGGACATAGCGAATGCGTGCCCAACACGTGTTCGACGAGTGTCCGTGTGTTGGCATGTCAGAAACAGGGACACTGCTATTCGAGGCTGTGCCAGTGCTTCACAGCTACAAGCCTATCCTGACAATCGTAGACAACGAAGAACTCCTATCTTCTGCTTCCTTTGCTTGTTTCTCGTTCTCTCCATGTGGTCATGTCATCCTAACTCATACTCATCACACCATCGCACTTCCACGAACAACATCACATCTCTCTCTCTTTCTCTCGCTCCCCACAGTTTTTCTCTCCATTCTCGCAGTGCTCCAACATGATGACAGTGCTACTGCAAACATGGCAAACTAAAGACAAATCTCCTCTCCTTCACTTCATGCTTCCTGCTCAAGATCTGGGAGGTGGCTTGTGGCGATTGGGTTGGTGATAGGTTTCGTGTTTTGAAATTTTTTGTGATTTTTAAAAAATAAGAAAAAAATATAATGTCATTTTTCGACTGCCACAATTTGTAAATAAAACCGCTGGTATTTCAATGTTAATCACGTTAACATCAAATTGATGGAAAATATCAAACTGGTGCATTATAAAAGACTTAAAAATCAAATTGAATCTTTTAAGAACCTTGGGATCAATTGAATCTTTTAAAATAATTTGTGAACCAAATTGATAATTAAGCATAGATTTCGAGACAAGGATATGCATCATACTCCTTGATATGTAGGATTCTCAAATATTAAAAACAATATACCTATCCATTAAAATGAAAGGTCTACGTTGAAAATGTAAGAATTCATTAAAACTTTATGAGACTATCAAATCTCTAAAAGATTCATCTAACAAAAATCAAATCACTAAAAGAACACAATTATCATATCCTAAAATACATTAATTATTGCATCACTTTTCTTTTGAAATTGTTGTTAACCCATAAATGTTCTTCTCACCATGAACACCACCGCCACCACTCCATGATCATTGTTATTATCTTTGCCATGACCATCGCAACCGTCACTGTCATCATCGTCATGACCATCACCTTTTGGTATCAAATATAAGCAAAAGGCTGAAATGCAATTGTTGCCCTCCTATTTTTCCAAATTTACGATTTTAGCCCCCTATTTTTAATTGATACATTTTGTCCACTACTTTAAAAAATTTGTGGTTTTAGTTCCTCATTTATAAATTGAGATAGTTTGTCTCTCACTTTAAAAAAACCGTAATTGTAGCCCCATGGCCAATTAGGATTAGATGCAAATAAATACTTAGTTTAGAAAGTTGTGTCTTATTTGCCAATAGACGATAGCATTGAATTTGCATTTGATGAACTAAACAATAGCAGACAGACACTAAGATCTGAAAAGCATATAAGACTAAGTTAAGTGATAATTACTATGCATACTTGGTTTTTGCACTTAAATCACATAGCAATGATCTCATTTCTTCTCTTTTAATGCTTGATTTGATCCCAATAAAGTAGGATTTAGTGTTCTTATAGATTTTGAGCTTAATGAAGTTAATTTTATAGTTTTAGTTGCGTTTTGTAGAGTTTTGGTGTAGGAATATGTTTAAAGTTTGAAGCAACCCACTTAGTGTGCTGCATGCACTTAGCGTGAGAATCCCAACTTATTAGGACATGTGGCAAGCGTTTGGAGGTTGTTGGGGATAGTTTTGAAGGTGTTCAACACGCATATTCACGTTGAGTGAATTGTTTCCTATACCTAGTAATTGGGCCGAGCGCATGCTTCAGGCTTAACACATAGTCAACTTAATCCAATATTAATGTTGCATGAGCGCTTATTATGACATGTTGGGCTAAGCACACATGCCATGATGAAGAAACGATAGTGCATCCTTCTTGGACCTATTTAAACCTCTTTTTCATTGGGATTAAGGCAGCATTGACCTAGGGTTGAGTATGGCAATTGAGGAGCTCTCATCTTCCATTTTCTTTAATTTTCCTCCATTTTTCTTTTTTTTCTCCCTTACATTTGTAATTTTGAGGCATTTCATGACAATGAGAGGCTAATTTATTCTTTGTTGGAGAATTGGTATACTAAGTTTACTCTTATTTAGTTAATCTTCATATTTATTCTGTGTTTATTCTTGTGTTATTACTTTTTTCCATTTTGATTGCTTGTCTTGTGGTTTGATTACCTTAGCTTCAATTCTTTATTTTTATTGTCATTGGAAAATGCTTGAAAAATGAGTTTTGAATAGAGTATCTAATGAATGTCTCATTTAGGGACCGATGGATGTTTGTTAGTATCATTAGTGATCAACCATATGAACATGTTTCATAACTAAAATGTCATTGGGAAGTGCTTTTTGACTAAGATTTGAAAGTGGTATCTAATAGATGTTATATCTAGGGATGAAATAATTAACATTTGTTAGCTTTGATAAACCCTTGTTCTTGAATTCAAGTTGTTTAGCTTGACTTGCTAAGGGATTAGGAGTTGAGTTAAACAACTTAGGCTCTCTCACACGAGGGATCATGGTTAGAGCACCATGGTGGGTTAAGGTAGTATTAAAATGAACATTGAATAAAGAAAACATTTATAACTATTGAGATTCTTTTAATGTAGCCTAATCTCCAACATTTCATTTATTTTTGCATTTAGCTCCTTTCTCTCACCAATTGTTTGTATTTTTGCTCTCTTTTAAATTGTTATGTTTTTAGTTTAGAACCAACTTTATTTTCTGCACTTCTATATTTAAAATTGACTAAGTGTTGAAATTTGATTTTGTTTTAAAACATTTTTTAGAATATGTTAAGTATCACTTGTCCTTCTTCATTTACAAAACCTGTTCTTTTTGCTTAAAGCTTAAATACAATAGCTTTTTGTTTCAAAAGGTTTGTGAACATATTTGATATCACAATTCAACCTCGCTTGTGATTTTTGCATTTACAACATTGTTTTTGAAAAAAAAAATTCATTGGTCTTACAAATTGGTTTTGCTAAAAAAATTCAGAGGTAATCATTCACCTTTCTCTTCTTGAATACACATTAACTCATTTTATTTCTACCAATACCTTGGGTAGTTTTTAACATAATTCCATCCATACAAGATTTTAAAACATTCTCTTTTGCTACTACACTTTTCTTGAACATTTTAATCCAACCACCAAGATTACTTATCTCTTGGCCCAAAACCTTTTGATTAACCCATGACTACTTAACAACTTTTCTTATCTTGTTAGACATTTCCTACAAAATGGGGTTTAGGATTATCTTGTAATTTCCATTATCTCATCTATTTTTTTTTTGTTTATGCCTTTTTCAAATGAACGTCAAGAATCAATATCATATGTTGTGTAGTTAGACTCTTTCCCAAAATCACGTTGCAATCCTTATAAACTCTTTTGTCAACACTTCTTACTAACAAAAAGAAGAAAAAAAAATTGTGACCTTAGACTTCCACTATTACAAGTGATTACATGTTCTTTATGCTTTATAAGACAAATATTCATAATCTTAAAATCTTAAGCCATGGAGAAATCAAGAATAATCTATCATTCCTCGTTTAGTTTTCTAAAACCAAAGTTTCCATGACTACTTGTAATTTGTCTTGTTCATTTACATCCTCGTCTGTGAATTTTTTTTTTCCTCTTGTAAAATGTCTAAAACTAACCCTTTCCAAATTTGAACCAAAATCACCCTAACCACATGTAAATTGCCTTTTTTCTTTTAAAAGATTAATTTAGCAATAACCTTTTTCTAAAAAAATAATATGACAATGTTTTAAATTTTTAAATGATTATTTCACTGACTAAAATTAAGAAAAAGAAAACTAATGTAATGAGACGTGTCATTTTAAAAGATCAACATAAAAATTACTTTAAATCCATTACTATTATACACATAGTAGTATGTGATTAGTACACACGTCAATTGTGGTGAAAAGGTAGGGACTGAGACAGATAGAGTCTGCTCCTCTGATTATGGGAAAAGACAAAGAAGTTTCTTGTTTTGTTTTTCCCACCTATTTATTTTGGAATATTACAATTGAGATATGCTTATAGGATGCTGTTTTGTGCACGTGTAGCGGACCCACCACCCTTTCCTTCATGTATATAAACACCACACGTGTAGTCTCGGATGCCTATTTCAGTCACATTTTTCTTTCTTACATAGAGTAAATCTCTATTTTTTTGTATATATAAAGTAAATCTCTATTTTAATTTCTGATTTGACAATTGTATAAAATGTGAGTTTTTGTTAGAGTTTAACCGTAATAATATATTAATGATGTAAAATAATTTTATATTATAATTTAATTATAAGTTATAATTAGTATAATATTTTAAGATAATTTTATAAAAATTAATAAATATATTATAAATGATATTGTCTGATTAAATGATCTTGTAAATTGTTAATATTTTTTTTCTTAAGAATGTTTCTATCTTGTACAACTTTACACATGTTAAAAGAATATTAATTATCCACTTTCAGTTAACTTTGACTAGTTAATTAATTAATTATATTTTCTCGAAAAAAATATATATTTTCTTCTCTATTTATTTTATAAATTCCCTTTTTTATAATATCTCTTTTTCCAATAAAAAGTTATTGTATAACTAATTGTTTATATTGTATTGCATTTCCATTAAAATGTAACTAGTTCTTTAAAGTTTTTATTTTCAAAATATTTTTATTTCATACAATGTGTGTACCAAAATAAAAGAAAATAAAAACATAGAAAGAGTATTTACAAACATTACATATAATTTCTTATATTCAACTCTCGCCTTTATTCTTATTAGAGAAAGAATAACAGTTAAAACTCTATCAACTTACAAAACTTTTGATAACCTTAACCAAAAACCGAAATAAGAAAGAATTTCAGAATAAAAACAAATACACCTTGACATGTAGATCGCAACATCTTTAAGCTTTTCTTCTAAGTACGATTAAATCATGATGAACAGTGAATGGATCTTTGATCAACTTGAATCTTTAAAAAAAAAAAAATACAGTAAAATTTCCTTAGTTGACTCTCTTGAAGTACTTGAAGTATTCTTTTAAAAATAAAGACGTATCAAGAGTCACTAATGAAAAGAACATTAGAGGATAATTATAATTTTAATAGGAAAAATTGATTTAATCAATTATTAATTATGGTAATCGATTAATACACCAAAAATTCTTTTTTTGTTTTACCTTTCCAGAAACTTGGTAATCAATTAATGAAAATGATAATTAATTATCTCGTTTCAAACAGAGAACTTCTCATGCTTCTATATTTTATGGAATAATTGTTTATCAATTGTGTTAATTGATTATTTCAATACACAAAGAGCTCCTTAAGTTTTCGGAAGCAATCTAATCGACTACAATAAATGTTAATCGATTATCTCAAGCTAGAGAGTCTTCCTTCTTCTGAAACTAACTTTTGTAATCAATTACTGAAACTAGTAATTGATTAATTTGATGTTTCTTGCCAAATTTCAAGTAAAAGAAAGGTTTGGTACTTGCTATAACACTTTGTAATTGATTACAAAACCTTGTTATCGATTATACTATGTTAAACTCATTGCTCTTAAGAAAATTAGAGATCAATCCATTTTGTTTAACATCTTTGATCCTTACTAAGTGTATAAAAAACTTAACCCATACCATATAACATGTCTAGTCTAAAACAGTCAAAATAAATGTCACATCTATTAAACATGTTTAACATTATAAAATTATCAAACAAAAACTTAGACTTAAGAGGCTTGAAACTTTGATCCAACATTAATAAGCAAATAGAGTAAAAATTAATTTATTTTACCCTTAGACGTCAATACCCATTAAACTATCTATTTTTAATCCATAATAAGTTTCAACACATATTTTTTGAGGTTTTGCAAACGAAATAATATTTTTTATATTTTATAACAGATATATATATATATATATAATATTTTTATATTATATATATATCATTCATTCATAATATTTAAAGACAAAATTAATAATTAAGTTATTGATAAACATATCTATTGTACCAATTTAAAAGGATAATTATAATTCTGTACCAGTTTAAAAGGATAATTATAATTCTCCTTTATTGTGTCGAGTTGTGTGTCATTGTCTATATTTAATATCTCCTTCCAAGTGTTAAGGAGGATAGTGTAAAGGTATTCCAATATTACTCAATATAATAAAACAAGAACAATAATAATAAAATGAATAGTTAATCTTTACTTTGAGATTCTCTCTATATATATATGAAACTCACATCCATGAACTTTATAATATGATGATATTATTATAGCTTAAATATATATTTTTATCACTGTAATTTAGTATTTTTTTTTCTTTTCATCCTTGTATTTTTTTGTTTTAATTATCACAAAATATATTTGGTTTGTTTTTTTCTTAAAGTATTTTGGATATCGTTTTGAATAGTAGAAAAGAAAATGTTATCGAAAATACTTTAAAAATAAAAAACAAACACACAGGCTAAAATGAAAAAAAATAAAAATAAAAAGTTAAATGATAAGAATAAAAAATATATTTAAGTTTATTATTATTTTGGTAAAATAATATTATCTTTATTATATTATTATTATTATGATGATGATATTTGGGGTAGGGTATCAGGAGGCAGAGGGGGTACATCTACGACTCAGGAGCTATTCTAGTGTCTTCTTGACCCGACGATGGCGAGTGAAAAGTTGGTGCTGGCAGTGATCAGGGCCGCGAGGCCAACCTTCCGCAACCAAAACGACAAAATCGCATTTGCCGTTCACTCCTCCTTCCTCACCTCCGGCTATGTCCTCACCGCTACAGGTCCCCAGGCCCTCTCCGACAATGCGTTTTCTGACCCATCCAATGGTAATAAAAAAACGAAAAACACCCTTTTTCCCCCCTTTATTCTTCTACTTCTTTTTTTCCTTCAATTCTTTCTTGTTGGTTTTTTTCGATGTTTGTTGATGCACTGCGTTTTGTATGCAGACGAGGTATCCGTTGATCATTGGAACGAGCTGAACGATGAGTACGCGTTCGTTTACGCGAATCCAGAAAAGGGTTCGGAGAAAGTGCTTGTCAAGTGCCTCGTGATGAACGACAAATTGCTCGTTCATGCTTTTACTCAAGGATCTTCGGAGCCTTTGAGCCTTGAGATTGAGTAATTGATTCTTTTCCCTTTTTTTTTGGTTGAAAATTTAATTGTTTCCTTGTTCTGACTGAAAAGTTAGGGTTTTTGAGGGGGTTTTCTTTGTCGTGTTTGAATTGTGCTTATTCGGACATTTGGAATATTGATTTTTTTTTAATTTCAAGTTTTGGATTTTGGAAACTAGTTTTCTTTGTTGGTTTGAATTGTGTTTTATTTATTTTTTGGGGGTGGGGGTGTTTGGATTTTTTTTTTTAGTAAGTGATATGCACAAAATTTTAGAGTCTTCCAGATTTGGTTTTTTTGTTCTGTTGAATTGTGTGCTCACTTTGAAATGGGATTTGGATGTGGTTTTTGATATATGCAGTGTTGGGGATTATGCTGGAGAGGATGGAGTCAGCAATTATTCTCAGCAGTTCAAGAATTTGGATAAGCTTGTGAAGAAAATAGATGGGGATATCTTGTCTAAATTAGATGGTTCTGCTAAAGCCAGCTCATCAAGTAGAAGGTGAATTTGGATTTCGGGAACTTTGTGTCTGTGTCCTTTTTTTAATATTAACTGGAAATGCAAATCTTATATAACTCTTTGACAGTGAATGCTTCAAGTTTTATGAATTGGGCCATCATATAATTATAAGGAGTTTAAGCTTTTACATTGATAGTGAATAAAAATGATCAGTTTAAAGTTCTTGACACCATCATGCTATTTTTATCAAAATGCATGATTAATGGTGATAGTGTATAACTCAGTGGATGAAAATTTAATCGCATTTGTAGATAACTAGTCCTTATATGAGTATTGAGAGATGAACTAGTTTTAGTGTGATTAAAGATTTTGAAGGATCTGTGTGCAGCTTCCTGTTTTTCATATAGTAAGAATGTCATGTGAGAAAATCTAGCCCTTCCCTTTGTTTTAATTTCAGGTTGTTGTATCAGACAACTGTGGCATTGCCCTTATATGAAGGTTTTATAATATAATGTTTTATGAACTAGGATCCTCTTTGAAAAATTGTCTCATTGTCTTTTATACAGCTCAGAAACAAGTAACAGAACTAGACAAGAGATACCTGATCCTGTTGCTGGATTTGGTGAACCTGGTGGTCCTCCAACGCAGTAAGGGTTTCACATTGCTATGTTGCTTTCACCATTTCATTGATTTTTGACACTGTTCAATGGATTGATTATCTATTCTGTCACTTTACACACTCCTACTGTTGGCTACTTTGAGCATTAATGTCCATGCTTGAAAATTATGAAAGCAATCTGTGTTATGTGACTTTATGCGTGTCTGCAATTATGATGTTCTATACATCATGATCGTTTCCTCTGATCCTATCTAGTTGAAGGATGCCCTGATTGGGCTTGTGGTTCGTATCTGACTCTGAGAAAGGAGATTGTATTACAGAACAAAATTAGATCAATAGACTTAAATGAAATAGCAATTTTCTCACCCAAAGAAGAATTCCCTTTAGCTCCAACATAAGCTAAAATAGGAGATACACATGATGACATGATCCCCCCGCTGCCAAAAGCAACACCTAAGGATGTTTGAATTCTCTATTTAGACAAATCATCAATTTGTTTTTGCTCTCCTCTAATTAACTGCCTCCTTAATTCTTCATTCTAGCCATTCCTTCCCAAGTCATTAAAGGTCTACAAGAATAAACTTGTAGGGGGGGGGGGGTATTGGGTGAAACTATAGTGGCAGCTGGCTTAGTTGAATCCAAGTTCCTAACTTCCTATCAATAGCTACATACTGAGAACTTGTGAGTTTACATGATTTTGTCCAAACCTAGCCGAGTTCACCGAAGTCTAATCAGGAGTGAGTTTTCTAGTGTGTTGGTTGTCTCAGACAATTTTACGAGTTATTCATGAATGTGACAACCATGGTTTGGGATTGGGAAACATGGAAGATAATAGACTGAAATGAAATAGCAATGTTCCCAGGCCTGTAGAAAAATTCCCTTTAGTCCCTAGCTATGACCCAAAATAGGAAATTACACATGACCCTCCCCCCATCACACAGTTGAATTTCTATATCTAGACATTCATCATATCTGTTTTCTCTCTGTAAATAAATTTCTCCCCTAATTCTTTTTACAAGTCACTCCCTGTTATTCCCTCCTAAGCATGTACTTAGGCCTCCACTAATACTTATAGGGACCTCGTACACCCAGATTTAGTGGCAGCTGGGACAGTTGAGTCCAGGTTCCTATCAGTACCACATGCCTAGATGCTTACTGTGCTAAATATTCTCTTAAAAAACTTATTGACCATATATCATATTTATCTTTTGTGTTCAATGATGAATTTCTTCACTGTGAATTGAGTAATGAAAATGGTGAATTCCATTATTTCTTCCCACCTCATAGAAAGGAATAATTTACTGTTGCTTAATCTCTGAGCATACATTTTTGCTGTTTTTCCTTCTAACTGTCATACTTATTAGCTTTAGTGGAACCATCAGTTGCCTATATGCCATGTTGTCTTTATGAATATTCTTTATAATGTTCCCTGCATATGAGTTCTACTTGCTTTTGTACTAATTAATTGTGTTTTGCTTTTGTACAGATTTATTTTCCCTTCAGTTCCCATTGGTTCTGGTAGTGATCTTGTTCCTGGGCCTGCTGCTGGAGTGTTTCCTTCAAGGTATTCTTACCTGCATTACTTTTTTAATCTCTTAACACAATTGTTAATCCCCCCCCTTTTTTATCAAATTCTTATATATCCTTTGAAACTTTCCTCCCTCAATTTCAGGGGTGGTCATGGCATTGGTGGAAGCATGCTTGTAGGTAAGTTTAAAATATTCCAATTTATTTATATAAAATTGTGTATTATTTTTGCATAACCAGAATTGTTGATGCTAAGTTCAACAATGGAAGCAGGGCCTAATGACCCCCGTTGGTTTGGTGGTGTTGGTGGTATTGGTGGAGATCCTGCTTTTCCTGGAGGATTGCCGTAAGTTGTTTACATTTCTTTCTTTTTATTATTTCTCTGAGTGATCCATGTAGCGTAGTAAAAGGCAGTGCAACCTACAAGGCATGCCTTAGGTGCTAAGGCGAGGGAAGGGAAGGTTCCAAGTTCTTGCTCTGAGGCAATGTTACTTCATTGAGGTGTACATCGCATCACTTGTACCTTGACTATACTAATGGGCAATGTGCTTAATAGACCCCTGCCCATGAAAATGAAAAGCATCAACTTTCATGTAATACAGTTCAACTAATGAAGTTACACAATAAATGTGAGAAACGTCACCCACTGCCTAACCAAATTCAACCACCATCAAAGCAAACAGTTACCTCTTTTCTTTTTTCTTTTTTTCCCATTCAACTGTAATTCCACTCTTTACATGGTTTGGAACTTTCTATGACCATTTAAAACATTTATTTATTGATTTTATTATAGTATATTTATGCCACCAACAAGCTTCTGCTGTTTAAGTCTTTCCCTTGATATCCAAGCACCTTTGCTTTATTTGCTTTGCTCTTCAATTTGTTTTCTATTTTCAGTTTCATGCACCATGTAGGTGATTGGTTTGTTTTATTTTCTGTGAAGTTTTCTGTTTTCTTGGTACATGTTTTTTCAGTTGTCACAACCTGCATTGGTTTAAAAATGCCATGTCACCCAAAACATTTTAAAGAACCGTATTTTTTATTCTATCTTTTATATTTTTTTGGTTTCATGCCACAACTGGCATGTGCTTTAAACATCTTTTTCATTTGAAAGTTAATTTGACTAAATTTTATAATTTTTAGACCAAAAACATTAAACTTTATAAAAATGTCATGGTACTTTTTACTTTCTCTGTACTAGTGGAAAAATGAGTAGTGTTGAAAAAAATCTAGAAAGAAATGTCGATGGGGGTAGTATGAAGTTTTTTTTATGCTATTAGAGCGTATCTTTAGTGGGGATTGGTGCCTCTCGCCTCGGGTTTAAGTGCCCCTAGTGCCTAAAGGAGTTAAGGGTTACATTTGCCTTTTACTACCCTGTATCTTATACCTGTGGCTAATTTCTAAGCTTATCTGTGTGTATAAATCCTATGTAAATAGGGGTGTTCCTCCCGGTGCGCGATTTGATCCATATGGACCTCCCGGTGTTCCTGGTTTTGAACCCAACAGATTTGCAAGGTATGGTGCAAGGTCATCATGTATTCCATACAAGTATATTGCACTAATGATGTCATTTACATGTTTAACCCTTGAACGTCTTTTATGTATTGTTGTTCTCTTGAAAACACTACTTTAAACTGTTGGCTGTGGCTTTAGGGAAAAATTGTTGTGCTTGATTCGAGGTTTTCTTCTGAATGCTTGAAATGGATTCAATTATTCGTGTATAAGTATCAAGATATTTCTAAGTAGGTAACAAAAAATATATATGTACACCTTTTCTAACTCTCGTCTTGCAGGAATCCTAGGAGGCCAGGATATGACACTCATCCAGATTGGCAACATTTTCGGAGAGATGCTGATTCAGACTACATATAGTCGTAATACGGACAAGTTGTCTTAAGTCAATTTACCAAAAACAACTTGAGCAAATACTAGTTATATGGACAAATTGTTCTCCATGCGTATTTTCTTTCAGGGCTATTATTAGTTTTATTGGAGGACAGGGAAATATGTTGATAGGATGATTTGAAATTTGTAAATAGTTAAGGATTTAATTACAAATTTGTAGTTTGAATAAGATCTTCGTCCTTATACTTTATTCATAAGATTTTGACATAGGGTTTGATCCCTATCACGAAGTGATATTTATTTAAGAATAAAGTATGTTTTTAATTTTTATAAATATGAAAATGTTTAAAATTCATCTTTGTAAAACTTTCAATACGTTTTTCATTCTCACAAAATTAAAATATATTACTTTTTGGTCAGGATATAAGTTCAGGTAAATCTGAATCTATGATAATGATTTCTTACATCAATTATATATATATATATATATATATATATATATATATATATATATATATATATATATATATATATATATATATATATCGGTTATGCATGATGTAAAATATGATATTTTTTACATTGATTGTTTATATGTAAAAGTTATATTTATAGGTTTGGTTATTTGAATTTTATTATGGGTATAAAAATAACACATTTCAATTGTGAGGATAAAATACATATTGAAATTTTGTGGAAATAGATTTTGAATATTTTTATATTTATAAAGATGAAGCGGGAACAGATTTTAAATATTTTTATATTTATAAAGATGAAAAATTATTTTAATATTTATTTAAGTATGGTCTTCAAATCTTGAATTTGAATTTCAATCTCTTAAGATGATGCCGATAGTTATTGACTGCAAATCTTAGGTAAATTATATTTCCCGAAAAATGCAAGGGTTCTTACTATGGACTTCTTCCATATCGTCACATAACGAGGAATTATCTGACACCAGGTTTTAATACTATTTTTTAATTGATGTCTAATAGTAATTAAAATAATAAGTAATAGAAAAGAGTAGCAACCTTCAAAATAAAATTGTTTCTTATACCAAAAAATTCAGATATTTCTCAGTAGTGAGTGTGGATCACGTCCCATGCTATTACTGTTATATCCAATATTTAAAAGAAAAATAAAAATCGTTGATATCTAATCTAACATGCTTTAATTCATATAACATCAACCTCAGCGTTCAACCATATTTAACCGAAAGTACTAATCAATCAACCATGTGTAACGGAAAGCCATAGTTTTCTTTTTCTGTGCGAACAAATTTAAAGGATAATCATCAGATTGATCTTCAATGCTGTGTCGGTGACAATTATTCCTTTAATGTCCCAAAGGAATTCTTTCTCATTTCAAGTTTTCAACATTGTCTCTTTACAAAGTCTGTCCAGTAAAGAAAACTATTATGAATGATTAAAATGCTTAGTACTATTGTTAATAAATAAAAATGCAAGATTGGAAACTGCAATGGGCAATCACTTTTATTGATTGATACGTTTGTTGACCTTTTCCTTACTTTCTAGTTTTGCCCATGTGTGGTAGGGCACCCTTCCTTGATGAATTTGTTGAATGTGACTTGCACTAATTCATTTGTTATGAATGGGGACAATGGTATTGTCATATGTGAAAAAGGCACTAGACCTTTTTCGTGTCAGTACATGGTACATAATAACACTATCTAATCCTACCCCATATATTCTTTTGCTACCATTCTCTTGAATTTTTTAGACATGGTTTTGGTCACCATTGAATGACCTATTGAATTAGCTGAATTCTTCTCAGCTGAAGGTGTTAATTATCAATCATACAGGTGTGTTTCAGTAAGCTTTTTTTAAAACCATTTCTAAGAGACGTAAAAAATAAGAAGAAAAAATTAAATTAATTTTTTCATAAGTTAAAATTAATTTTTCATTAGTTAATTTGTAAAAGCTTTCTCATATATTTCCACTAAAAGATGAAAGGATATTTACAAATTGTTAACTAATAGAAAATTAATTTTAACTTGTAGAAAATCTTATTTCATTTTTTCTCCTAAAGTGTTTATAGATAAATTTATCTAAACATGTTAGATAATCTACTCCCTGCTAAGAATATGACCTTTCTTCATTTTGAATTTCATTATTCTATCGAAAGAACTAGAGAAAAGTAAAAACAAAACATTGACGAATTTATTGCTTATTAGTTTCCATCATTTGGCGTCATTCTCCACTTCTAAATGTGTTGAGTACCTAACAAATCACAATCAAATGTTTTGCACCAAAAATATCCATATCAAAATTAACAGCCCCGATTATAACAAGGAGCCTAACAACTTCTATACTATTACTATATGAAGCGTGAAACTTGAGTTACAATAAGTTGTAAAGCATTTTGTTCTACACCAACGATAACTATGTGAAGTCAATAACTTCTGTTGAGCATATGTGAAAGATAGTACACGCCTAAAAAAACATTTAAAAAAAGAAAAATATTAAATAAGTTTTTAATCTCCGTAAATATTTTGAAATTTGATTTTAATATCTATAAGCTTTTTGTATTAGGTTGGAGTCATCCCTATTTTTATAAAAAGTTAAATAATGATTTTGATTCTTATCATTGAATGATTTATATTAAGTGTTAAATTGACTAATTATTATTCTAAATTAATAGTACCATGGATATCTTAATCATTAACTAAGACACCCGTTATTTCTGTCTTTGTTGTTAAGTGACTTCTGTTAATGCTAAGTTTACTAATTATAATCTAAGTTACCATTATCCTGTGTACCCTAATTCCTATCACTTCAATGTGTGGTAGTGGCTAAGAGGGGAAGAAGTTGAAGGAGATGCAATATTAAAAGAGACGGACAAAACAAGCAATGTAAGAGGACAATGGTGAGGTCTTGTATGGTGAAAATGAAGAGGGAGGCATAAAAGATGGCTTGAAATTATGGAAAAAGAAGAAGCCGAATGTAGGAGCAAAAGAAAAGTAAAGACTGAAGGAGGAAGAAGCTAAAGTAAAAGATGAAATACCAGAGAAGTCCGCGTTGTAAATTCAAATCAAATAAGAAGTGCTTATAACACTTCAACATATTTTTTAAAATACAAAATTTTCAATAAATGGTATTTTCAAAAATATGTTGGAGTACAAAATTGTACTTAATCTAAATGATATATGAGTTGTTGTAACTCCCATACATGACTTTAATTCCTACTAATATAAAAATTACAAAAATTGTACAACTTTCAATCTTTATTACTTGGGTTCAATCCTCATTAAATGCCACAATTACACAAAAAAATGTTTCATTCCTTATTTAATGAGTTATCATTCATAATTTTATAATTTTTAATAAATTACGAGTAATAATAAATAATTGAAAAAAGTATGGTAAAAGAATATTTTACCAACACTCTTCCAAATCAAATAGCAAGCCTACCCTGAAATTCCCTCCAGTTTGATGTCAAGTTTAGGGGAAAGATCACCTTTACAATCAACCTAACTACCCATTTGGCTGGAAAGAGACAAGTGCAACATACTCCATCCTATCATTGAAAGTGGAATAATCACATTGGTTTATGATCCAGGTTTCGGTTTCAAACCCAAATTAAAGCAAATATAGGCGTGAGGATCAGTGCATACACTCACTCTAGCTGCGTCAACAAACTGAAATTCCAAATTTATCTTACTATAAAATTCATTGTGAACACAGTACAGAAGAGTGCTAAGAACTTAGAGTGTGTTCCCGGCATTTGTCTTCTGTAAGATCAAAGAAATGATAGTGGCTAGCTAGATGGAATATCGTGGGGGTGCTTTCTCAGCAAAAACTTGTGTGACCAACAGTGTTTCTCCCATGCCCAGGATCAAGAGGTGTGGAGGAAACTAAAACATCCATTATTGGCTACCAGTGGTTGTGGTTTTTCGAGTCTAGTACTTTGTTGATACTAATATCAGGTAAAATTAAAATTCATATATTAATGTGCTGCTACACAAGATTTCATCAAGTGCTTCCACAATCTGAGACTTCATTGTTTGCTAGTAAAAAAAAGACATGTTTCGGATATTCGTAGCTGCATTAAGGATCCAAACATCTTGTTTGTTATATAAATTTACACTCCTTTTTCACCAAAGAGTCTTCTAAACAGCAGTAAAGAACTAGATAATCTTCTATCAAAATAATTTGAGTGTGCTAATTTAAAAATCGCTTCTTAAAATACTAAAACAGCAAACACAGTTCAAATGTACGTAGATATAAAATAATAACAAACATCCTATCAGAAGAAGTGTTGGATAGCAATTTTTTGAAATCACTGCACCAACTATTTGACCCAAAAAAAGGACTCAAATAGTGATCCATCTACCTTTTCCGCTTCCTTAGCCTCAACTCAGGAAATTTAAGAGGGACAGGAAGTGTGGCATACATAATGTTTTTCTGGCGGGAAATTTTGCAACCCAAATGCTCATAGAGTTGTCTCACAGGCAGTATATTCATGCTCAGATCCTTTGCTATATCTGTGTAGTCAGTTCGGAACTCATCAGAGAAAAGCGTAAGCACCAAGACATAACAAATGAGAAGATTAATCTTTTCAGGGGGCAGCCTTTTTGATTCAGAAACAGCAAACATATTTGAAAATTTATGACGCAGAATGTTGGGGATTTTATGGCCCTTTGCACAGGAAAGGGAAAATGACCTCAGGGGATTTCTTTTAAAAACTTATTCCCAATAAGGACCCGTTTTGAAACATTTTCTATTGGGGGTCTGTTTTGTGTAAGGATTTTGTCGAGAAGTATGACGAAACACGTATTTCGCCATTCTTGCTGGTGAAACAGTGCACGCATGTCGTCATTAGAAGTGTCAGCCTACAGCAGTGCAGGGTTCACGTGCACGAAACAGTGAGTGCATGTCGCCAGCCTCACTGGCGAAACACATGCAGTGCATGTCGCCATCCACATTGGCGAAATACCAGTGCATGTCACCATCCTCAGTGGCGGAACACATGCAGTGCATGTCGCCATCCATACTGGCGAAACACCAGTGCATATTTTCACATGCATGCATTTCGCCATCCGTGCCGGTGAAACACCATGCAGTAGCCTTTTCAGAAAGCATAACCTTTTCAAAGCATGGTTGCAGGCGTAGCCATTGTTGTGTTGAAGGTGGGAGCGACCAACTCCATTTAAATTTCGACCCCCACCCTCTCCCCCTCCCCCTCCCCTTTATATTAGATCCTTCTGTGGTGCAGAATACACACATTGTCTTCAAGATTTTCTACGTTTTCTACCTTAAAAGCGAATTATTCCGCTGGTGGTGGTGAAACCCTTCAATCCGGTAATATATGATATGTATATTTGTCGTCCACTTCAATTTTTATATTATTGATATCGAAATTATTTACCATATATTTTTATACATATATGTGTGTAAAATATATTTCTTCTGCAGTTATTTCTTCTGTTGTTGGTGCGTTGGTGTTGGTGAAACTTTGATAATATATTCATCTTGACAATTTTTATATGTATTTTTTGTGTTATTGATATTTAATTTTTTTGGTATTATAGAGATGTATGATATATTTATTTTACATATATATTATGATATTAGTTTATTATTAATATGTTAATGTTATAAAAGTATTTATGTATTATTCTGTTTATATATATTATGTTATTTGTTTATTAATTTTGTGCATATATTAAATTTAGCTTTTATAATGTTTATTATGTTTTTATTTGTTTAGCTTCTTTGCATGTATTTTAATTTATTTTGTATAATATATTTATCGTATCATTAATATTTTTTATATATATTTAATTTAATTTTTTATAAATGTACTTAATTTTATTATATTATGTACAAATATTTTATAAAATTTTTTGTCACTTATTATATTTTATGTTGTAGTATTTATGACATCATCTTCATCAAATATAAAAATTAAATCTAGTCCTGATGGTGACGTGTCATGGATATAAGATAAGCATGTTTTAAAACATATTTGGAATGGGAAAGAAGATAGAAAATTACACATTAGACGAGTTGTCCCCACGTATCAGGGTCAAGAAGAAATACCAGACGAAATTATTCTTCTACCTCGGCAATATGGTTTTTACTGGATTATGAAAATAAGATATTTAAAAATAAATGCGGCATTAATTAGTGCTTTGATAGAAAGATGGAGGCCGGAAACACATACTTTTTACATGAGATGCGGAGAGTGCACTATTACTCTTCAAGATATATCTGTTGTATTAGGTTTTCGTGTGAATGGGTCACCATTAATTGGTCCAATAAACCTTAATTGGACTGATTTAGGTGGAGAATTGTTAGGGGTCAGACCAGAAGAAGGTGAACTTCAAGGTAGTATGATTAAATTAAGTTGGCTGGCTCAGCATTTTCCATAATTAAATAACCATGACGGCAACTTACAACAAGTAGAAAGGTTTACATGTGCATGGATCCTAAGATTCATTAGAGGTATCTTTTTTATTGACAAAGGTAGTAGCAAAGTTTCGCTAAGGTACCTGTAATTTTTATGGGACGACCTTAAAGAGTGCAACACGTATGTATGGGGAGTTGTCCTACTTGTTTATTTATATAGAGAGATGTGCAGCGCCACCGATTATAACATTAAATCAATTAGAGGTATTTGTGTCTTAATCCAAATGTGGGCATGAGAACGATGTACAAGTTTGGCTCCAAAGAGGACTCCTCCACTAATAGAAAATAAACCAGTTGGACATTAGTTGTTTAAAAAATTAGATTTCATTTCAAAATAATTAATAATGTAACTTATATTAATTTATAATTTTTTTAGGTGGCTGCGACGGGGAAATCAACATATCGGCAATGATGATTTGATACTTTTTCGTAGCAAATTAGATATTATGAAACGAAATGAGGTAATAACATTTAAATGTATTGCTTAAATAATAAATAATATTTCAATGAAAATAAACAACATTGGAATTATATGCAGTTTGTGTGAGAGCCGTACACAACAAATGTTATGTGAGTGTTGCTTCCAATTTATTTAGTTGGAAGTGTAGCGTGGTGCGCGGTGATGCCACTAATTTATTTTCAAGTTATTGATGAGACAATTTGGAATGCAACAACCAATTTCATGATGTCTTTTGCAACCCTTTACTATTAATGACATAACATTGAAAGGAAAACATGATGAAAATTGGGGACAACTGTTAGATCCAATGATCAATCAATGGAACAATCGGTTGATTGTAGGGTCGATGGTTATCCTCAACAAGAAGACCTACTGAGCTTTAACTCTAACTATATGGTGTGATATAGACAAAAAACGAAAATGTTTATTGACCTTAAAAATGCAAACACAGCTGCATTGGTTCGTTTGCATTTTTAGAGAGATTGATTAAGACTAAAATCTTACCAGAGTTTTTGTGGGGCAAAACTTTGAAAATTGTAAGTTTTTCCCTAGAAACCTTTTACTCTTGACAAGAAGAAAACCTAGTTTGAATCGTTTTTGAATTTGGGGCTACCCCACAAAAGCTTAGATCAATTTATAATCCTTTATGGCTTGTTTGGTATAGAAGATGAAAATAATTTTGTGTAGATAAAAATAAATAGTGGTGTTTGATAGGTTAAAGTTAAAAGTGAAATAATTTTGAAATTAGTGAGACTCAATGTACTATTTTCATTCATCTCTCTGTTTCTCTCCCCATCCATTCTCTATTTCTCTTCCACCAACCACCTTTACTTTTTACTTTATTTTTCATTTATTTTCACTTTTGTTTATTTTCATCTATCTTACTTTTCTCCATTCTTCTAAATAGGAAATTAAAGATCCTAAAACTAGTTTAATTATGCTAAAGGGTGTGGGTTTTTCTCCTAGGAGGGGTTATTCATGTATTCAATACAAGCATTCTTGATGGTTTTTTATCAAGTTTTTTATCAAGAGAAATATAAAACCTTATTCACAAAATCAATACATAGTTCCATAATATAGAATAATAGTTTGTATGATTGCAATATATTTATCCTACTCGTACTTTACACATTTTGACTATTAATTTCCAAAAATCATGATTGAAGTATTTGTCTTACTTTTTTAATAATCAATGTTTTTCTGTAAACTAAAATTTCAATTTAAAAATTTAGTAATTACTAGAAGAAATATTATTAAGGCATATGTTCTTTAAAAATATTCAAATTATTTAACAATGACTAAGACAACACCTTAGATAACACGAGTAGAAACAACAGCTACAATACATTTAAACTAAACTACTTTACAAGGGCCCAAACTCGTTTTTTTTAGAAAACAGGGCCCAAACTCGTTGATTGATGTAAGTTGTACTACACTAGGGAATTTTCAAGTGTTGCAATTCGGAAATTGTGTCTGAAAAGTACTGAGGTGGGTCAAAATTTGATTAAGAATATAGGATATTCTCTCTTAATTTTCTTTTAATATTTTTTATTAGAACTTAATAATTATGTATTATTAGTGTAAATTTTTTTATATTACCAACTAATTATAAATTATTATTTATATTACTTTTTTACCATGTTTATATTATTTTTAAGATAGTTATTATAAAATTATTTATTTATTATATATGGTAATTTATTATTAGATGATTATTTACATTGTTCTTACATTGGGTAGTGTATAATTCATTTTCTATTTTTATTATTAATTGCATTTTTACATTTATTTTAAAAAAATTATTACTCCTAATCAAATTGCTTTACATTGTCGGAGTGTTAAATAACTGTAAAGCTTGATTTGGATTTAATAATAATCTTTTTAAAAAGTATATCTTTAATATTTTCTTAAGTAAATCAATGTTGAAACATGTTAAGTTATCTTTTTTCCTAATCAAAAGAATTTAACTGATGTTCGTTTAATTATTTAGAAGAGGATAAATAATAAAAACATGTCTAGAAACGAGAAGATTACCATTCATTGTTTAAAGTTTTTTAATTATGGAAGTTTTTTCTTAATCATGTGTCGTGAATTTCTGTTTATGCACTTGTGTTTTCTTGAAAATAAATAGTTATTTCTACAAGCATTTTAAAAAATTATAGATAAAAAATGAAATTATTTATTTCTACTAAAAATCACGATGACATCTCACATCAATTGTGGGGCCATATTTGTTATTTTGTATATGGTATATACGAATTTTTATTTTTGTGATATTTGTTTTTGGATATTAAACTTGTTTTTTCTTGAAAAAATAATTAATTCTACAAATATTTTTAAAAAAATAAATTAAAGATAAAAATAATTCTTTTATACTAAATAAAAATCACGATGAGATCTCACTTCAATTGTGGGACTATATTTGCAATTTTTTATATGGTATAGGATTTTTTTTTACTTAAATATATTTTTGCATTTAAAAACTTTTAAATTTTGTTTTTTTAATAGTCTCTAATAAAAAAATATTTTGTTTTTGTCCTAATAGTTTTAGCTAAACAAATTTAGGGACTATAAATAAAATAAAAAATATATTATTAACCAAAAAATAAAAAAATTATTAGGTATCAAAAATAAAAGTTAAAAATTTAACAGAGACCATGTTTTAGTATTTTATTTTTGTGAGATTTTGTTTGATGAACCCAACTATTAACAAATGAGGGTGCTTAAATGTACATTCTCAATTTAATAAAATCACAAGTATTTATTATAAAAATTTATATTTTATATCTCCTAATTTTGTGTGTTTGAATCCCTTAACTTATTCTCATATGAGAATAAATAGATGTATCATCTTTTTTCAATAAAATCATAAGTATTTATCTTAAAATTTTATATCTCACACCTCTTATTTTTATGTGTTTGAACCCAGCATTTCATTTTTCGATTTTCTTATATTTTTATTCACATCTTTATTTCTATATATGATATTTTTTTATTAAATTTATTTTTACAATAGATTGTCCCCACAAACTCAAGGTCCTAGATCCGCTTTTGCCAAGAGTATTTTCGAGTTGGGAATCAAAGACTAATCCCTTGAGGTACATAAATCTATTTAAGGAAATAGCATCTCTCAATATTTTTTTTCTTCTATATATGGACCATAAACCAAATCTCTAACCATATGCTTAAGGGCAATGTTATTGGTCAATCATACTATGTGTTTGGTAAGACATTTTAGTTAATTTCTAGTTTATTTTTACTAGCTAAAAAGCTTATTTGACTATTTGATAAATAAACATTTTTAGTAATTTCTAGTATTTTTTAAAACGTTACTTAAGTTATATTCAACAAGTCATTTTAACTAGCTTATAATTTTTTTTACTAACTAAAAAACTTGTTTGATTGTTCAGTAAACAAACTTTTTTGGCATTTTTTAATAGCTTCTAACTTTTTTTAAAATGTTACTTGAAGTAGCATTTTTTAAAAGCCAGCTTCTAACTTGTAGCTTTTATATTTTATTTCCTATTTATCGTTAAAATATTTATTCAATTTCCTTGTTACCATTTTTAAATAAGCCATTTTATATTTCTTAGCTACTTCAACTGTTAATTTTATTAAACACTTATAATTTAATAAACTAACTTTTTAGCTTCCAACTAATTTTTTAGTTTTCAAGCTTTTCAATTTTCAATTAACTTTTAGACTAGTTTTGTTGAACATAACCTTAAAGTAGCATTTTTTAACACACTAGCTTTTCGTTTTTTATATTTATGTCATTTTTGTCCTTGAAAATTCATTATATTTTCTTTTTAATATTTTTATTTAAGGTAAAATTTTATCATTTTCACCCTTTTCTTTTTACATATGATAGGATTTTTTTAACTTTTTTATTATAGGCTTAAATAAAATATATTTTTTATCCCTAATATATACCCGAATTTTGTGTTTGATTTCCAACAAATTTTTTCTTCCTTTTTTATCCCTAACATATAAAAGGTTTTGTTTTTTATCCTTGTTATTAGGATTTACCCGTTTATGGGTGACGTGACAGTTCAAAGATAACTTTTTAAAAATACGACTTGTGGCGGTTTTAAAACTCCCAATATTCATTTCAAGTTAAAATTACAATTTATGGCGGCTAACATTTGTAAAAATCAATTCATTTCAAAATTACAATTTCCAAACACCACCACCTCCAATGTTAATCATCCAATAATGCCACCAACTAGCATCCACACGCACCACCATTGCCATCAATAACCATTGTCGTCATCACACTGCTATGCCAACCCTTAACCACTAGATCTGGTTGCACACCAACCCCGCCAGCCTCCTCCGACGTCGCATGCCACCTCCACCTCCAGATTTTATTTCCCACAACCTTTCTTCGACCAAACACTTCTTCTCTTGCGTAGACCCCTACAACATTGTCACACATCGATTGTGCCATCAATGAGGCCAACATGATCTCTATCAGCACTGTTGCGCCTAACCCCCAACGTTGTCGTGCCACCTGCACCACCTCAGTGTCATCGTGTGCAACTCACCACTACGGCTCCGATGGTGAGATCAGGAAACAATGCAACTTTTTAATTAATTAATTAGTAGCAACAAAGTTTTAATTTGAGACCTGTTTTGGAAGATGAAGGTTGAAGAAGAAGAAGGTAGGTAAAGTGTTGGTTCGACTCAAAAGAAGGTCTTCAATTTTTATTTATTTTTTACTTTAATTGATTTTGGTGGTTATTAACGGCCAAAAATGATAATTTTAATTTTGAAACACATACTAGTGATTTTTGAGTCATTACAAATTGCATTATCAAATATTTAACGGACACATCACCACTTAACTTATGATAGTGACCTAAAGCAAATTTTCTCAAATATCAAGGAGCAAATATGAAGAAAAATTTATTAGAGAACAAATACAAAATTTAGATATATATTAGAGATTAAAAACATATTTAAGTATTTAATATATATGATGTTATAGTGATATATAATATGTTTAAGTAGTTTTTTTATTTTTTTTGGGAATAAAAAAGTTACAAGTGTTTAATATATATTTTTAATCAAGAAAACCAAATTAAAATTTGTATAATATTATTACATAAATATGTTGATTCATATAATTTTATATTTTTTAGTTATTTCAATAGATAATTTTATCAAACCTTATGATTGAATAAGATTATTTTTCAATTTCTAACTAACTTTTCAACTACTTTTATCATAGATAAATATATCATATAATTTTTTTTAGACTTAACTATAAAGAACATCCATAAAATTAATGGAAAAAAGTAACTAATAGAAGTTCGTTAGAGTTCTAAAAAGAAAGTGGATTTCTCTTTTGTCATATATATTATTGATTCGAACTACTGGTCTATTTGGTTAACTAGAAGAAAGGAAAATACGGAATGAAGAAAAAGTTTGAAATTTAAATTAGAAAGAAAATAAAAGGAAAAAAATAATAGGTGACATTTAATTGTAATTCTATTTTTTGTTTTTATTTTTTATTGTTATTTTTTAATTATAAAACTGTCAACTTATTTTTATTTTGTTTCCTATTTTTAGAGATCTGTACATGTATCAAATAAAACAAAAAAAAAGTTGTTTTCAATATTTTTTTTACAAATATTAGAAAACAAAAAATAGTATGAAAAATAAGATGCCAATTTTTTAATTAAAAAGTTAAAATAGAAAACAAGATTACAAGTAAATGCCTCCTTAATTTTTTGTTTATAGAAATCAACTTTTTTTCTTTAATTTTATTTTCAACCAAATAAAAAAGAAATATTTCATTATTCATATTTTTGTTCTCTTTTCTCCTATTTTCTCTCCCACCAAGCATAGCTACAACTGAACAAGCTATTCACAACAATTACTTTACTCATTAAATTGGTTTCAAAGATAATGCACTTTTGGCATGCTTTGGTGCTTTAATTTAGATTATATTTGTGAAAATCTTCGTTATATAGCATGGTGATTGATTGATTGATTTGATCCATTGATATCACTAACTGCTTCACTTTTAGTTTTTACCATAGACAAGTTAAAGCTCTGGCTTGCAACCAAACCAACATCCCCCAGAAAATATTAATGCCACTGTCTCCAAAACTTGGATACTTCTCCATTCAGAGTTGTGCACTAGTGACCCACCACTCACTTTGGGTCATGGATTGAGCTTGTGAAAATGACATAATTATTAGTAGAGCTGCATTTACTAATAAACACAAAATCTTTAGTTTTTTTTTTAATTTGTACATTTATGTAACTATTTATCGTCAATATTTATAGCATAAATTACATACAAAGTTTAACTGTTGTCCTTTTATATTCTTTGCAAAATGAAATGATAAATTGATCACATAATCGGCTTCCTATCTTTCTCTTCTTCCCATGTTCATGTTAAATTGAAGGTTAAAGTTAGTAAGAATATTTTCCTTCCAGGTTTTTGCAAGAGTAAACTATGGTTTAATTTCGTAGATTCTTTTGAAGAAAAAAAAAACACTGAGATATCTACATTAATAATTTTTTTTATGATTATCTACATCAATATTTTAAAAATTGGATCTGTAATCAAACCAAAAAAATTGGTCTTAGTCCCAACATTTTTAAAATCACAACTTCGATTCCTAAACATTTAGTCAAAATTGGTGTTAATTCTTATTTTGGTCCTTATAATTCCAAATAATACCCACATTAGATCTGTCATCCACGTGATTATTTTCCATGTCGATAAAAATATTTACAAAAATAGGATAAGCAACCAATTTTATCTATTTTTAAAAATTAAAGGACTAAATCTAATAAAAAAAATTAGAGACTAAAAGTAAATTTGATAAATTTTTTGAAGGCTAAAACATCTTTTTATATATATATATATATATATATATATATATATATATGAATAAAAAATAATATTATAAAATTTATAATAACTCATATTTTTGTCAACCAAATGAGTTGGACTTGTTACAAAAGCTAAAACATCTTTAACTCTTTCTTTTACTAATTTAGTGTTAGAAAACAAAATTAAAGATAAAAATTGAGCTTTGTTTCTCTACCTGTAAGTAATTAATCCACATCCATAGTGAAACACAAGATGAAAATATATTAATCAGGAATTTCCACACACTAATAAAAAGGTTACATGCCGTTGTTACTATGCCACTGCCAATTATATCGATCAAAGACGGGAGAAAGATGGATCACAAGTCTTGCTGCACTAATCTTCTTCTTCGCTGCTATGTTGGGTCGTTTTTGAGTCTGAGGCTTATTATAATGACACCTGATAATGACGAATAATTAGAATATATATTATGACCCGATTACCATCATATAAACACATATATATGAATTAGATGATTATGACCCGATTGATAAGGCCATGTATGCCACAATTTGTCCAAAGGGTCATGTCACATGTCATGACATACGTCATGATATACCGTATTTTTTTCTTTTCCCACCCTTTCTTTTCAACCATTGTGAAAAAAAACAATGTTATTAATAGATATAATAAATCTGTTCAGCCATCAATTAAAATTATAAAATTACACAAGCCCCTTGTTGCATTCTTACTTTCTTTTTCTTTTGCATTTAGAAAACGGGTCATTGTTTTGTTTCTTGTGCCTTGCAAAGCTAACCTATTGCTCTAGTAACTTATAAATCCCATTATTAGCACTTCATTCTCTCTGCTCATTTTAACCCTTTAGTTTATTAGTTAGACTTAGCTAAGATTAAAAAAATTAAAGAGTCTTGGACTCTTGTTCTTCATCAAGATCTTTATGACCTTAGTTTGTCTTCGTCAAAACTCTTTGAAACTCAGAAATGAGAAGTCATGTTCAACAAAGTTTTCATTTGGTGTTGCTTTTCGTGGTTTAGCATAGCTTAAATGGCAACTTCGCATTAGTATTATTTTATTGTTGTATTTATCTTAAAAGATAATTATTTTTTTCTCCAAAAAGGGGAGAGGAGTTTAAAGAAGCTTGATTAAATACAAGAATACTTGGATTGTGACAATTGAGTTTTTGTTGTAGTTTAAGAATCATAGTAAAATTTGTTACAAGAGAAAAAATATAATAAATTAGGGATTAAAACCAAAGAAGCCTATATTTTTAAATACGAAATATATTTAAGCCATTTGAATTCGTACTATTTTTTACATTATACCACATCCTTCTCTAGGTGGATTTGCTTGTTCAATATTCTTCAAAAATATATAGAACATTAGGTATGGTCCAATGTTAATTATATAAATGAAATAAAAAACGGGTTTCTGTTTTCAACCCAATATCAAATTACCAACAACAATCGATATAAGTGAGAATTTAGTCAAATAATTAATGAGTTAAATTCTGATTTTGTGTATGAAATAAATTATATTTTTTAAAAAATATTCATCTTATAGGTACTCATGATTCCTAACAAGTTATTTCATATGATCATTATAAAGAAAAAAACTTAATATCTAATTCTTGAATTGATTTCTTACAAAATACTTTCCTACAAGATACATAAATTACTCTTAAATTATATTGAGAAGTATTTTCTTTTTATCATAATATTGGGATAAGATATTTACAAGCGTTACTAATGATTGATTTCGACTTTTTATTCAACCATTTTTAATAAGGTATTACTTCCTTCATTCATAATACTTAAATGTAAAACTTTGTTTAAAATATTAGAATTTATTTCTATTCAAATAAACACTATGTTAATTATTCAAAAGTACCATAATTATTCACATGCATCCAATATCAGATTAAATATTTGATTCAATCATGCTACAAAAATTTAACTTTCATTTCGTATATTTATTTTGTTTGCTTGTGAATAAATAACCGTAGGTGGTATATATATATGTCATTATCATGCGGTGGGTGATATCAATATTAAAATTTAAAACAATCTCTCATAGGATTAAAAAATACTTGTGCATTATGGAAGAAGGCATATACAGATGGGGAACTGAATCATTTACACATAATATATGCATGTAGCACCTATCATTTGTTAAACAGCAAATCAAAGCATAACATATTGTTTTTGGATGTACAAGGAAGCACCGACTTTTTAAATTCAGCAAGCAAATTTAACATTATCTAAGCACAACCCAACAACGTTGTTCATGTAGTGACCTCCAATCCTTTACTAATTCCCTTTAAATTTCAATAATTAACTTGTCCATTAGCATGCTTATATAGTGATCCTTGGCACTGGACTTGATGAACGCTTTGCTTTTGTTTTTTGTGGAATAATACTCTTTAATATTGTGTCAAAATGATAACGAAACTTTCCGACAAAAAAATATGAGTGACGATGAAAAAGTGGTTTGGGAACAAATGAACTCATCTCAATTATGCTTCTTAATATGATTTTAATAATTCAAATTATAAAGATTAATTTCTTTATTCTTTACGAGCTTAGAGAACCACATATTTATTTGTGCTGACTGCTGATTGTTATAAACAGGGATAAGAACAGAGTCGGAGATCTTGTCTCTTACCAATCAAGAATCAAAATGAAACGGATTTTCCTTATAATAAAAAATAAAAGTAAACGAATGTTGCAAATACTAAGTAAAAAAAAAAAAACCCTTGAATTAAAAACTTATTTGTTATTTTATATATATATATATATATATATATATATATATATATATATATATTTAAGGCTTAAATATGTTTTTGATTTCTGATATATATTCGAATTTTATATTTGATCTCTGATAAATTTTTCTTTCGTATCTATTCCGTGATAAAGTTTTATTTTAGATCTTTATCATCAGTTAAGTGATGACATGTTTATTAAGTATTTGATAACGCAATTTGTGATGACTCAAAAATCGTCATTATTTATTTCAAAATCAAATTTAATTATTCTAGTGATTTTTTAGAATCAATTAAAATAAAAAATAAATAAATCAAAACACTCCGACGACCCATGATCACTTACTAGAACTTTCTCTACTTCTCCTTGTTATACCTACCTTCCCCCTCCCACACTTTCTTTAGTGTTGGGGCTTGTGTGAATGAAATCTCAACAAACTCACTCACCAACCACATTCCACGTAGAAACACATGCAAAACTAGAATCACAAAATCATAATCAGTTATGGGATCCTTTAAGCCCTTCCATGTAACCTTAAACCTAACCCCCAATTTCTCTAGCTATCTCGACAAAACCCTAACAACCGTCACAAAACTCCTTAAATCCTCGTCCAACTTCTCAATCCTCTCCAGCAAGTTCACCTCTAACCCGCTCTTCCTAGTCTCCATACTCACATGCCTCCATTGTCGCCTCCGAATCCACGTGCCAACCAGAACCTTGACCACACCGAAAGGAGCAGCTCTGGTATTGATCTCAATGATGAGCTCGTTCTTGGAACCCACAACCACAACGGTGATAGCAGAGGCTATGGCGAAAGAGAGCTGCCATAAACATTGATGGTTTTAAATTTGATTTTGAGACAAATATTAACGGTTTTTGACATGCCATAAATCGTGTTATCAAATATTTAACAAACACGTCATCACTTAACTGACGATATAAATCTAAAACAAAACTTTTCAAATATTAAGGAGTAGATGCAAAGAAATAATTTATCAGAGACCAAATGTAAAATTCAAGTACATATCAAGGATAAAAAACATATTTAAGCCTACATTTAATTACAATCTTATCTATTAATTTTTTTGTTTAAATATATTTTTTGTCCCTTAAATTTGGTTCACTCTCAGATTTGATTCCACAAATTTAAATTTGTTTTTTTATTCCATCTATTTCGAAAATTACTATGTTTATTCCTTCCCTACCGATGTCGTTAGTCATCTTGCTTGTGTGATAGATAATGTAATTTTTAGCTATTGTGGTGGCTTTTAGTAGCTAGAATCTAATTTTGAATTCAAATTTTAAATGAATTTTTAACGGTTTTAAACCATCATAATCAAGCAAAGCACCAAAAAAAGTAACAAGAAAAATCAATGCTTAGGAAAAATTGACATCAACACGCTCCAAATCAATGCAAAAGGGTCAAAATCAATGTCTCATGTATCACTCCTTTCAAGAATTTCTTCCATAAACTTAACTATACAATACCCTTTGTGAATTCCCTTGATTTGATAAGTACTGCCTCTCTTGGCTTTGCTTTCGGCATCACTCTCTTCTGCTAGCGCTAAAAATCCTCGGGTGAAGATTCTTCTTCTTTGACATCAGCAAGTGGATCCTCTTCATAGGTTTGACTTCATTTAATTGCTTGTGCTATTGGGTGCCCTTCAATATTGTTCAAGGAGAGTGACATGAGTGGGAGGCTAGTGAGGGAGGAGAGACACTACATGATTTAGTGGTGGAACGATGAGAAAATATGGTTGAAGGGAACAAAACACAACATTTCATCACACTATTGTAACTCTCGAAGGAGTCATGATTATGTTTGTATCCTCATTGTTGTTCCTATTTAGATTATTGTTCCATGAGATTTATGTGAGTGCTAAGAGAATCCCTAGTATTGTCATAATCTTTGTTGGGGAAAGAGAAGTCATGGTGAACAACTTAAAGAGTATTGGTGACCATGGTGGGGTCATGGTAGGAGATGAGGTTGGCCTTGGTGTTCTTCTAGGGAGGACTCAAGGTAAAGGTGGAAGATATAGCAAATTGCGGGGGTGAAAAGGGATAGTGAGGTTGTGGAATAAGGGTGGCGACATTGCCAATGTTGCCAAAGATAAGGCAAGCAACACATAACGAGAGTGGGGAGGAGGGAGAGGCCATAAACATAACATTAGTTTTTCTTTGTGTTTTAATTTATCTTGCTTATATATTGGTAAGACACATGTTTGCTTAGCCTATATAGTAAGTGTTTGATAGATTGATTCATTACCTTAATTTTGAGAAAAACAATAACCTATTGATTGGGTTTACTACTTGTTTGATCAATGTGCTTGTTGAAAAAGAACTAAACTATTCCAATATTTTATAGCACTACTAAGGTTCAACATCATCCTTGTTCTTCTCCATTGTAACTTAGGGTTCATAGTGAAATGTGCATATTAAACAATCTAAGGCTCTAGAATCTTTCTAGTTGATTACAATTTCGAAAGCAAATTAACCTAAGATATACTATCATCCTATGTTCCCTTTCAAGAAACAAAGGTCAATTAGACTCATAGGCTCTTTGATGATTCATTTGATCCTTAAAGAATTAAACATACTTTAATTCATGATTTAAAGGATAAGTTATTTTTTTGTGTCCAACATTTAGGTTCACCTTAATTTTAGTCCTTCCCAAAAATGCCTAAGCAAAGGTGATCAAATATTTCACATAAATAAGCTCAATAAGAAAAAGAATCAAAAGACAAGGAAACAAACTTACATATAGAAATAAAAATCACCCATCCATTAAAAACAACAAAGGCTACTCTTGATCCTAAAAGCAAGATGACTACTCAATCACAATCATGTAGAAAACCCAAGAAAAAACAAGAACGACAAACCCAAAATCCCAATATGGAGGAAAAAGTAGAAAATAATATCCTTCCAATCTCAACCCTTGAGTCGTTGCACCTTATGATCTTTCCACCTTGTAAATAATCCCTAAAAGATATGTTTAAAACCTAGGGGTGAAAAGGGCTTAAGCCCATTCTAATTTGGAAAGTAAAAATGCATAAAATTGAGCCTGTAGCACCCCTCGTTGTCATGATGCTCCCACGTTCAAGCCATGAATAATTTGGGAAAGGTGTCTTCACGAAATTTGTAGGTAATTTTGTCTTTGAAATGTAGGCAATGGTATGACGTTGTTTCAATTCTTACAACTTGAGATATGCTCAAAACATTGCACCTATGTCAAGTTGTTTGGATAAAACTTTACTTTTGACTTCAAGCATAATTTCCTCCATGATCCTTATTGAATCGAAATTGACGAGTCTCTTCATGAAAAGTGCAAGTCTTTGTTCGGTCTTTTCTTAGACACCAAGATTACCTCAATCTCATCACGAGAGCCCAAACTATGATTACTCCATTTCTTTTTACTCTGCTTTTGGTAGGAGCTCGACTTCTCATTGATAACAATTACTTAGATTAGACTTTGAACAAAAGTAGAACATTCACAAAAGTTGTTTAGATAGGACTTATGTGTTATCTTTAATAATCCATGAGAATGGTTTAAGTAATTATCAAATGCAAACGAATTAAACTATGATTGTTGATGGTAGATACATGAATTCATGCATGAGTCCACAATTGTCATTATGAGTAAGCATTGTAGGTAAGTTGGAGCTTGCTTAGAACCTTCAACTTAGTGGAAGAAGGTTACTATAGGCTAACAAGAATGGGCTTTGAAGATAGGTAGACGGCTGGTTTCACATTGAGGCTAAGGTCATTGCAGATTTTGTGTTGTGATAAGTCACTATTCTTGTAATTAAACATATTGTAGTAAAAGTATTTTACAGTTATTACTAAAATATATAGTAAATATATTATTTTATATTTTTTACGGTGTACTAATTATTATGAGTATATTTACATTATTAATAAGTATAAATTATACCATTTTATATATTTAATAATAAGTATAATATTTAATATTTATAAATTTATATGTAATTTTAATTCCCTTTAAGTTATATATAAGTTTCATATATATTATTAATAGTGAAGTTGAGCTAGTGGTAGAGTGTAGGGGGATTTGAATCCCTCCTCTACAACATTGAGACTTAATTTCTCTATTACTTTTAGAAAATTCAGTTGGCACAATTAAAATTTAAAAGTTTAAAATTATATCATTACAATACCTAGAAAGTCAAAAGTGTATAATAAAGCCTTTAGTTTGTTTTTGTAATTTTTAAGATTATTTTTTTTAAAAGAACAATTGTTTCCTGAAAACTCAATGTTGCAAAACACTGCATGAACTTAATTGAGGGAGCTGAGGAGGTGGGGGTGCTTTCTTTGTCATTCCTAGCTTCGTATGAACCACCCTAGTGGGGTAGTAGCATTATAATTGAAAGCTTTGCAAAAATCCAACCACATTTGAAGAGACATATGGCTCGTGTTCCTTTATAATTCTGGTCCACCTTTTTAATCACTCTTTTTTGTGTTATATCCTATGCTTGATTATTAAAATATTAACCGAAATGAATACATACAAAAAGAGAAATAAATGAATCATGGTTTTGCATTAGATGATGAGAAGCACATAGAGGGCCACCATGTCCTTATCTGCATGGTGGGGGAACTCTGATGGGGCACCACCATTTCCTGATCTCCCTTCTGCGAAAGAGTCCTTAATTTTTCTCTTCTTTTTCATCTATAATATTTTTTCCACTTTTATTAGATTTTCTTTTCGAATTTATCATGAAAAAGTAGGATTTGCTCTCCACATGCATACTAATACAGCTAATAATGCATGACGTATAAAATTATAAAATTATTTATCGACATTGTAGCCAGCCACCCATCTTGTAGTGTTTGATCACATGCATATATTCGTGCACGTAATTATTGCTATTTTCGATCATATTTAGTCTAACTTATTTCGGAAACAGTTTTTATTTTTTTTAGAAAAAATAATTTCAAAACTAATTATTTTCAAGCTAACACTTAATGGAAACATATTTTTACTGTAGATAAAAATTTAATTTTAATACATTGTTAGTATAAATTTTTTACACTATTAATCAATTAAAATTCTCTTTAAAATTGCCTTTTAAATCAATTATTAAAAAATCAATAATTTATAATATATTATCATATATGATAATCTCTTATCAAATGATATTATAAAGAAATTTATTTTAATTAAATTTATTAAAAAATTATGTGAGGAAATGTTAAAATTATTATTTTTTCTGTTAATAACATATATAATAAAATGTGAAGACATTCTCATACTACCGGGAATGAAGTTAATAACATATTAAGTTGTCTACAGTAAAAAAAAGAAAAAGAAAAAACAAATTGGATTGTCACTAGACATTCAAAACAATTACACATGTTCAAACAACAAGTAATTTTATCTAGATACGACTACTTAATTAATTTTTAAGCACCAGAAGATCTTTTTTTAAAAAGAAGAGTAGTGAAATAAGTGGATTTAAACTGACATCTATAATCTATAATAATAATAAAAAAAGAAAATAAAAGTTCACACTAGATTTGTTAACTATTTACATCAATTTGGTCAAAATTATTTCTTTTTCAGGAATAATATACATAACTTAAGCATTAATCAAATTAAGCCTTATATTTTAGATCAATTTGAGGCTTATCTTATTGGATCTCTCAGATAAATGTACAACTATATAAGTAAGTCAAAGTTAAGTAAATCATTACAATAAACTTTTTATGACATCGTTGGTAGATCAAGCTAGATTAGCTTTGGAAATCAACGGCTGAGATTGTGCTTTGGTAACATGTAACTCTCTTGTACGAAATCATTATCAAAACGTAATTATGGGTCATATGCATTAATACATGTCCACATCATGCCAATTGCTTATTTGCTTCGTGAGAGGTGCTGTTTGTTTTACCAAATCAAAATTTGCAAAACAAAATGATCGTGAAGAGAAGGATACGTAAGCACCAACGTCAACCAAACTAATCATTGTGACAAGGATATATCTTCATGCAATCCAAACTTGCATATATATGAGGTTGAATGGGTGGTATATATGACTTTCTTCTAATGTTCTTTACTTCCATTGAAATTGTATTCACTTACGTCTTCTCCAAAACAACGTATGAAAAACGTTTTATTGATAAATTTAAAATCAACTAACTTGCTAAAACTTTCAAATCACGATTTAGTTGAGTGATTGGTTAAGATTGTTTCAAACCAATATATTTCTTTATTTATTTTTAGAAAAAATATAAAATAATAACAATCATTTTCAACATTAAAAATTATAAATATCAGACATAAATTCATGATATTATCTAATAAAATTACCATTTTCTTGAGTAATATTTATATCAATAATTTATGGATCCCATACTAATTAGTAAGGGGTTTCACTCTAATTTTGAAAATCGTCAATCGATCATTTTATTTTACATGTGATGTGAACATAATGACCAAAATAGCATAATAATAATAAGAGGGAAAGCACCAAAAAGAATATTGTCCCACCACACACTCCTTGTATGTTGTTACGAGAAATTCATACATCCCCGTGTTGTAAGAATTTTTTTAACTCACGAAAATCTTCCATTTTTAATTTTATATGTCTTCTAAAATTTTATATTCAACCGTCTAAAATCAGTTATTAAATTTTGGAATTGATAAATTTTTAAAAGAGGATTCTAGAATTTCTCACTCTCTACTTGTGCATTAATTATTGAATAGAACTTCTCTTTATATATAGACATTTTATCATTATTTCTTATTACAGCACGTGACTCACTCAAAGGTTGTTTAACAATTTATTTATTTTCAGCAGGTCACTGCTCTTGATCAGTATTAATTTTTACTATTTTTGTTTTCTCTTAAAAGTTAATTTTTAATATATTTCATTATCTCTAAATAGTAGATTACTGGATTTCATTAATATTTTTTTACTATGAATTTATATTTAACATCTTGGAAATAAATTTTAATCATATAATTAAGAATTGTATTAAAAATGAAAGAGAAGATTGGTTTTTTTTTTCTAATGTAGAGAAGATTGAATTATGACCAAAGGAAAGAAAAACTAGAGAATTGCCTTTTGATGTAATTTATGATTTTAATTGATTTTTTTTAGTCGCTTAATCATATGTACAAATGTTCCTTATATACATGAAAATTATGACAAACTTAATTAAAATAAGAAAACTAAACCATGTACCTATATTATAATTTACAAATATCAACTAATTAACCAATTATTTCAACTGCATCAATTATTAGATTGATAATTTAGGATTGAATATTTGTGATATTCCTTTCCAAATTGTGAATGTCAAGCTTTCCTAACTTGGAGTGAAGGTCATTAAAGGGACCAAGAGCTAATGGTTAATTTAGCTATAGCATCTTCAATATTAGATATTTAAGAGGTTCTTAACTCTAAGAATCCAACTAGGATGTTGTTGATAGTTGGAGTTTGTCACCAAAGATATTAAGTATATAAGTAATATTTTTTATATATAGTGTTATTATATTCGATTCAGATAGATTAATTCAACTGATGTACTCGAGAATTAAACACTTAATTGGTTTGATTTATCTAAAAATTAACAAAGATTTTTTATAACATATAAAAATAAAATAGAAGATGGAAACAGATGAAAAAAGAAAAAGAAAGAATTAACTTACAAAACTATCTTTTGGTGTAAATATGATTAAATAGACTCTCTCACTTACTTCATTGTATAGATGACAAATTACAACTAGCATAACTATTGAAAGAAAACTGAAATTATCTATATTGAATTTAAATATATCATGAAACGAATTAACTAATTGTTTAGCTTTATTAACCGAGGAATTTAAAGTCTATGTACCTTATATTGTCCATGAATTATTAATCATTATTTGATTTATTTTAAAATAATTATTTAAAAAATTAATAAATTTACTATACATAATGGATTATAATTAGATAATTGTATAATTTTTATGGATTATAATTAGATAATTGTATAATTTTTTTTATATTATCAATGCATAACCTTTTTTCTCTTAACTAATTAGTAATTTGGAATTATATATTTGTAACAAATTGAACACATGTAGAATATAATCCACGTTGTAACTTTTTTTTCAAATTTGAGGATTAAGTTAAATTTTTTTTTATAAGATTGTTTCAGCTTAATTAAAGGTTCTGAATTTAAGTCTTGAATGTGCAATTACGTTAAATACTTAAAAGAATAATTTTATTACCTATAATGATCAATTCTACCTAACTTGAATAAGATTTTATCTAGAAAATGGCACCGTTGATGTTTAAAATTATAACAAATATGATTTAACTTAAATATATTTTTTGTCCTTACAATTTAATGTTATTTGTTTTTCGTTTTTGAAAAAAAATTGTTTTAGTTTATTTAAATTATATTTGTTTCACTTTTTATCCTACTGTCACATCACTTAATGGTGTCATGACAACATCATCTTAAAAAATTTACATATTTGTAGGAACTAAAAAATGTTTAAGTCTCAAATTAAGTATTAAAATAAAAGTTTAGATATTAAAATAAAGTCATGAATTAAATATTAAAATTTGTGCATTTAATAATGTGACACACATATCACCATTAATTTTTTTTTTATAAATTCTTATCATAAAAAATGATTTGTTATCGTTGTTATTTTCACCACTATATTATTATATATCATTGCAATCATCATCATTGTAATTTTCATTACTATCATTATTATTATTATTATCGTCACAACCATTGTCATTACTAATAATACCATTATTTTAATTACTGTTAACATAATTACAATCATCATCATTATCATCATTGTTGTCTTTGTTAACACTATCACCACCATTGCTCCACGGCAATGAAAGGTATGAGAAAGACAATAAAGATAGAGCTTGAACAAAAATAAAAAAGGTATAAATATTAAAATGTGGATAAATTAATATTAAAATATTTAAATTTTAATATATAATTTAAAACATAAATATTTTGTAGTTCATATAACATATAAGTTATATGTATTTTGATTTTCTTCCTTATAAATTAATTAGGACATGAAACCTCTACTGACTTGACATAATAACATCCCCAAATTGATAATGTGGGATGATGAATTCATAAGTTTGTTTTCCATATAATCATTTTTATAATAAATACTAACATTACGGATGAAAAGCAAAACACAAAGCTAAAATCATTTTTTTTCCAGAAAAAATATATTTTTTAAAAGGAAAAAAAAAACACTAACTTGTTAAAAGAAAAATATATTTAAACCATGTATTTTTTTAATTGATTGATATTATAAACACAAACGATACATATTCATTAAACTCACAATAAATTTTAGTCGAGTAATATAAAAGAATTTAATCTCTATTAAATAATGTTGTTAGAAATTTTAACGTGATTATTAAGAGACTTAATACATTTATTATACGCAATAATTTATGATTAATAACAACAAATTAGATCATCAGTACATAAATTATTTATTCATATAAAAACCTTTATACCTGCACTACATTGAATGAAACTGAAACTCTTAAAATAAAGAAAAAGATGGCGGTGAATTTATAATAATAGTATTTGTGGAAAGAGAGGGAGAGATAGAAGTTGCAGATAATAGGCATGGAGGCCAACCTGCCATCCTCGATCATAAGAAGGTGACAAAACATTGGCAATTTTCACCCCCCACAACACGATAAGCCATGTGATAAATTACATTATATTCTGTCAATTTATTTATAAAGACAAGAAAAAAAAAAAAAAAAGAGAAAAAGACCACAAAAATGGTGTAGAAATTTTGCAGAATAAGACAACTCACCATACCTTCCGTCTCAGCAGGTCAAGCACAATCACACCAACAACACCATTACTGCCTTTTTCTTTTTATCCTTCTTCCTCTTTTTCTCTACACAAACAAACTTATTATTCTCTCTCTTAAGCAGCCAATACATACTCACACACACACAGTAACATGCAACTGTGCAAATCATTGGGTTTCTCTGCACAAAACCACCCCACCCCAATTCATTTCACATCATAAATTCACCTCCTTTCTCCACTCTCCATACTCAATTTGGTGAGCTTCTCCCCATAGCTTAACTAGGGTTTTTTTTCTTCTTCTTCTTCTTCTTCTTCTTCATTTCTTTGACTTGTGATTTTCTCTTGACTTCAGAATTTGAGGTTAGTTTTTGCTTGTTTTTTTTTCTAGAAAGTTCGCGTCTTTCTGGATTTTCGCTGCGTTTTACCATCTGGGGTTGCCGCCCGATCATGCCTCCGGCGCTGTCGGATCCGCTGTCGGTGACTCCGGCAAGCTCCGACGCTGTTCTGCAGCGATCGGCGCCGCCGGAGAATCGGCGATTCGGTGATCTTAGAGGGTTGCAGTGGCGGATAAATCTTGGGGTGCTGCCGTCTTCGTCTTCGACTTCAATTGATGATCTTCGTCGAGTCACCGCGAATTGTAGAAGAAGGTAAAATCATCACCTCCATAATCATCTTTTTAATAATAATGATGTAAATTTTCCTTAAATCTTATTCCTTTTGGTAAATTATATTTATATGTTGATACAATATTTACCTTGGATTTGTTTTCCCATATGCATGTTGATCTGACCATAACCATGTAGTATTCTATGCTGATTTTGTTTTAGTTTTGCTTATCAGCAGCAGCCAGCAAGCAAACTGCTACTGAAATATGTTTGTTTGTGTGTGTTATGTTGGAGATAAAGTTGTGCAGAAATAAAGAAATTTTTTATTATTTTCATTCAAGAAAAAGCTGACATTTGAAATTGGCATGTATTCATTAGGTTAAAGGCAACACTATTTTATCTTCTTCTGTGTCAATATCTGCCTATGAGTGTAGATTACATTTACAATTTCATTGGTAGAAAATAAAAAATGATTAAGCTGTTTCTTCGCCTGGTACTGAGGATCGCTTGTGTAGTTTATGGATTCAGTGTTTTCCTGGCATTTTGATAATGTGTTTTTTGTATCAGTTCATAATGAAAGGACATTAAAAGTGACTGCTTTATATTGTCAGGTATGCTAGCTTGAGAAGGCGCCTTCTGGTTGAACCACATGTTCCAAAGGATGGAGCTAATTCACGCAATCTTGTCATTGACAATCCACTTTCACAGAATCCAGGTAAATCTAAGATTTTCTCACTCTATTTCAGCATCTTACATGGAGTTAAATCATTAACCTAATTATGGATCCCTGATTTAGCCAACGTAGTTTCTAGCATGTTTGATATCTGGGCTGCTAATGTGCACTATAGTACACTATATTCAACCTTATCTCAGTTGGCTCAGCCAGAGCCTCATCATGTGGAAGTCATATCTGTAAAGTGGTTGCTTTCAGATTATATATCTATTGCTTTTTTCTAAGGATATGTATACATAAATGAAAGTTTATTTTGTTATGGAGGAATATAACGGTATGCCCTGATTATTTTATGGAAATTCAATGTGTGAAGGTTAAGATAAAAGAAGAAATTTGTCGTATATTATGTTGGAATTCTGTCTAATGAATTTCTAACGGTTAGCTATCTTTGTCGCTTTTTGGTACGAACAACTGAACTTGATCTGTGTTGAATTTAATTTGGCCTTTATATGCAGATAGTACATGGGGTCGCTTTTTCCGCAATGCAGAGTTGGAGAGAATGGTTGATCAGGATTTATCACGTTTATACCCAGAACATGGCAGTTATTTTCAGACTCCAGGATGCCAAAGCATGTTGAGACGAATTTTATTACTGTGGTGTCTCAGGCACCCAGAATGTGGTTATAGACAAGGTAAATTTCTCAGCCAAGCAATGGTATCAAACAATACATCAACTTTAATTAAATTTACCGTCATTTTAAATTTTCTTTCTCATTTTCATGTGCCATATTTTTCTTCCATTACCAAATAAATAATAACTTACCTTTATTTTATGTATGCTTTCTCATTTTGTGGCGTTTGTCAAATTTTTCCTTCCAATTTCCAATCTTGCATAATTAACAGCAGAGCATCCAATTGAGTTAGACTACACTAATCAGAAGAATATCATGATATGTCTTAACGGTTATCTATATCATGTTTAAATACTAAAATGATACATAAGGTAAAATCGCTCTTGGCTATGAGCGGTGGGGTTTACTTTATAACGTTTGTATCATAAATTTCTTACTGCCAACTGCCCCAAAATCTGTAAAGATATGTCTGAATTTTACACCAATAACTATCTGTTTATTGTCATGATATGCCTTTAATACATTACCTGCATAGTCAAGTAACAGAGAGAAGTGATCTAGCATCAACTTGCTAGATGACAACGATGGTTTCTTCATTTTTATTGCAGTGTTTTTTTAATATTATATTATATCTCTTTTGATAATTTTATCTTCAAAAGTGATTTTACTTTACTATATCCAATCAAAAACAGTTCTCTTAAGCTCACTTTTAAAACAGGACAAAATTTAGATCCTTATATTCTCGCCAATGTTGACAAATGGATGTTCTTTCCATAATGTGTTGCAAAATTTTAAATGAATATTCATGTGTCATTATTTTAATTAGAGAACTTGATAGCAATATACAGAGTTTGATCTAAGTTTTTTTCCCTTTAACGTATCATTTCCAAACACAATTCAATTCTATCAAAATCTATTCTTTAAAAATCATTGTTTTCAAAATCAGCACTTAATTGTTCAGAAACCTAATACTTGGTAATGCAAATTCCATCAATTTGGTTTCCTGGCTGTCAGATAACTAGTTTTACTTTAGTATTATATGCTATGAAAATATTGGCTGTACATTAATGGATTTCTTTCATTCACTTATGTTATAGGAATGCATGAATTACTTGCTCCTCTGCTTTATGTTCTCCAAGTTGATTTGGAGCATCTTTCGGAAGTTCGGAAGCTTTACGAAGATCACTTTACAGACAGATTTGACGGCCTTTTATATCAAGAGAATGATCTTTCTTACAGCTTTGATTTTAAAAAATCTCCAGAATTGATGGAGGATGAATTTGGTTCTCATGGAAATGCTGTGAAAGTCAATAGTCTTGAGGAACTTGATCCTGAGATACAGACCATTGTATTACTAAGTGATGCTTATGGAGCTGAAGGTGAACTGGGCATTGTTTTATCTGAGAAATTCGTGGAGCATGACGCATACTGTATGTTTGATGCTTTGATGAGTGGGGCCCATGGTTCAGTTGCAATGGCCGATTTCTTCTCTTCATCCCCTGTATCTGGGTCCCATAGTGGCGTGCCTCCTGTGATTGAGGCTTCGGCTGCATTGTATTATTTGTTGTCTCTTGTAGATTCATCTCTCCACAGCCATCTTTTTGAACTTGGGGTTGAACCTCAGTACTTTTCTCTTCGATGGTTGCGAGTTTTATTTGGACGAGAATTTTCACTTGCCAACCTCTTGATCATATGGGATGAGATCTTTGCATCAGAGAATAGCAGCTTGGAAAAAGGTGCTGATGACTGTGAGTTCAGGATCTTAAGTTCACCTCGTGGAGCATTTATCTCAGCTATGGCAGTAGCTATGTTACTTCATTTAAGATCTTCACTACTTGCAACTGAAAACCCTACAAGGTGTCTTCAGAGATTACTAAACTTTCCTGAAGACATTAATATTGAAAAACTACTAGAGAAGGCTAAATCCTTGCAGGCTTTGGCACTGAGTGTTGATATTTCATCATCGTCACTTTTGTTTCTTGGATTTCATTACCAAAGTAAATCTATATATACTACATCTGTGACCCTTCCATCTGAATCCGTGTCTCCGAAAACTCCACTGAATTTGTTACCCGATAGCTATTGGGAAGAGAAGTGGAGGGTTGCCCACAAGGCTGAAGAACTTAGGCAAGATAGTCTAGAAAAGCAGGTTCCCACTCGGAAAAAGGGATGGACGGAAAAGGTAAAATTCAGTTTGAGACGAGCAAAATCTGACCCTCCTTTGTCAAGGATTCAGAGTGGCAAACATTTTAGGCGCAGTTTGTTGGAAGATCTTCGCAAGGCACTCGGCTCAGAGGAAGATGCAGAGAAAATGCAGCCAGATGAAACACTACGGCAGCATGATAATCCTTCTGAAGCAGTTGAAGTACAACAAGAAGATAGTGTCTGTAGTGGTGACAGCAATTACTTGTCTGATGATAGATCTCCAAGTGGAAATTCTGGCAGTGAGGAAGACTTGTCTATATATTCTGACCCGACTAGTCCCCAGAATGAGGTCAATGATCATGAAATTACCTCAGCGAAAAGTAGTGTTACATCTAATTCATCCCTAGACGAATGCAATGAAACTTCAGGTACCAGTTCACCATTTCCAATCTCCGATCCTCCTGAGAACATTTCTCAGACATCACAGTGCAATACAGAAAATTATGAATGCAGTGAAACATCACATACCAGTCCCAATGATCCACACCTTCTAATCTCCGATCTTCCCGAGAACATTTCTCAGACATCACAGTGCAATACAGAAAATTCTGAATGCAATGAAACTTCACATACCAGTCCCAATGATCCACCCCTTCTAATCTCCAATCCTCCCAAGAACATTTCTCAGACATCACAGTGCAATACAGAAAATTCTGAATGCAATGAAACTTCAGTTATCTGTCCCAATGATCCACTCCTTCCAATCTCTGATCCTCCAAAGAACAAACCTCCGACATCAGGGTGCAATAGCTTTGAGGAAGCAGGAAATACAGTCAATCCTCCTAAAGACAAAAAACAGAATAAGTTGCAGTGGTTTTGGCCGTTTGGACGGAATAATGTTGAAGTGATCTCCGAGAAAGCAGCAGGTGCTGCTGAAGCCGCCAACCGGGGTAGCATTCAAAAAAATACTCCACAACCAGCCTCATCTGCAGTTAATGAGCCTTGTAGTTCTGTTAGTTGCAGTGGAGAATCTGTTGACAAGAATGTGATGGGCACTTTGAAGAATATTGGACAGTCTATGCTTGACCATATTCAGGTATGGTTCTTTCACTCTTCAATGACAACTTATTAAGATATGCACAAATTCAGTCCTTTATTTTTCCCTTATTTTCTTAATTATGAAACTGGTTAAAGAAAATTGTTCTGAATCTGATGTTCCTTCCCTGGTTGCATATACTTGTTTTCCCTGTGGTGCAGATAATTGAATCTGTTTTCCAACAAGACCGCAAAGGCCAAGTTACTGCCATGACTGCTCTCAAAGAGCTTAGGAAAATTAGCAATCTTTTGTCTGAGATGTGAGGCGAATCATGTATGTATATAAATATTGTAATTACAGTTCATAGTGGCAACAGAATTAGGTTCTTCTGCTGCTCTTTCTGAACCCCCACCAAAATTTTGCAGAGATATGTGTAAATATATTTATTCTTGTTACATAATAAAGAAACTTATATTATGCCTATGTTTTTTCTCTGCATTCTAGAATGGTGTAAGATGGTTGCAACCAAATACCGGATTGAGTTAATTTCAGATCGGGATTGGTTTGCTTCAGTTTTATTTTGCCATTAGTTTTTGAAAAGTGGTTCTTTCTTGTTGCGTAGCCATGATCAGTGAATTTTCTACAACTGAACTAAGCTCAATGGGTGGGTCGGTTAATGTGTTTGGTTTATATGATGGAAATGGAGAGGATAAAAATAAAAGAAATTTTTGAATTAAAGTAGAGAGTAAATGATGAGAGTTGTATTAAAAAAAAAAGTATAAAATCTCTTTCTAATATTATTTCTCTCTTCCAAACCAAATCAGCCTTAAAGATTCCTTAGATTAAAATATTTGTTTATTTATACATTATGTGATAAAAATATTATTTTGCTAAAATAAATAATGCATCTGAGTTTGTTACACCTGAAATCACCATCCGAAGCTGTGGCTGGAGGCTGGCGTATGAAATTGGTGATGAAGTGAAGATCAGGAATTAAAGCTTAATGAATTAAAAATGTCAGTGAGCCTAAGGCAAGATTTTTTATTGTGGTCTGTATTTTGATCACCGACACAATTTCATAAGTTTAAGGATCTTTTGTTTTTTTTTAAAAAAAAATCATGTGTTATATAAGTTTTATTTTGCTTATAACAAATATTTAGTTGCCGATGACATAATTCACATAATTTTCAGAAGTAATTTAATTTTGATGGACCATGAGAAGGCGAAACCGTTTCGGTCTGGGAATGTGGACAACCCATGAGGATTATGTAAGGCTCATTAGTTTTGGTTGGCATAATCTTTCAAGATTTTGGTTAGCTGAGTGTATTTAAGATAGATGGAAACCGGAGAAGGAAATGGAATAATCTTTTCATGTTTTGAATGAGTAAAAATTAAGAACAGAAATTTAATTGTGGGACTCATTATAAATTAAGAACAATAATTTCCCGTCACGAGCAAAATGAAATGGGAGGGTGGAATAATGTCTCATTTTTTTATTTTAAATTTTAAAAAATATTTTTATAACAATAAAATCTTATTCCACTTTATGAAGTCGACTGCATTAATATAAAAAAATAATAATATTTAAGTTAAATTCAATTTATTAATATAAAAAGTTTATATCATTTATTTTTCCTACTCTTTTCTACTTGTCCAAAGAAGAAGAAAAAAAAACCCTGCTGTTCTTAATTCTCTGTCTAAACAACACGTTTTATTCTATTTCTCATTATTTCTATTTTCATGTATTTTCCTCCCTATTCATCATCCATAAAGGAGCTTGCAGATATTATAGTTCATTTGAAACATTAAGGAACTATAAGTATAGCAAGTTTAGTTATATTATATTATATATATATTTCCTTTTTCCGTTGAGTCATGTCCAATGCCAATCCAATGTAAGGTGGATTGCATTAAACGTACGGTGGCAAGTGAAAAATGGGAAAACAAACATGCAATTAGACTTGTCAATTGCTCTCCATAACGTTGAACCAACGACTAACTGAGATTGGAAAAAGCATTAGGCGCTTTGAAAGATCGTACAAACTATGAAAAGAAACAAGTCATCAGGAACTTGCAATTAAAAACAGTACTAGGGAAAAAATTAAAAAATCTAAAGTCCCTGCTAAGTAGAAACCTGGGCTCTGGAATCCACAAAAAAGTGTTTTATCAACAATCCAAATAATGATACAAAAACGGCACCCTGTAGTTGCACCATATCTTCCGCTGGATTATATAGTTGCACCTAACTATGTATGTATTAGTTATGACGCTTGGAACTTCTGATGCTATACATTTTATTTCAGAAAACCCCCTTCTCCCATGTCTCAGGTATAGTCACATAGACCATATGTCAATTCCACAAACCTTGTAAGCTACAAAATATAGTTCAATCCATATGGTTGTGGAACCCAGGGAGAAGGGAAGTGATAAATCCAAAGACAATCATCTGGATCTCCTTCACAATGCCCCACCACTGATTACCACCATTGACATTGTCAGGTTCTGCAACATTTTCATTCTCAACTGCCTGGTCTGCATCATTAGCGGGCTGGTTCCCATTCTCGGCTTCAGGTAGACCCTCTTCCAAAAGATAAGAAGCAAAGTCATTGTGTCAATACGTGATGAAAACTTCAATTGATACTTTTTCATACAAAACCAGTACAATAGGAAAGTGAAAACCTAAAGAAAATTAATTAATAAAGTACAACAATATAAAATGAACCTCATAAGCTTCCAGTAAGACTTCCCTAATTACATCATAAATCACATCAGCTCTATCACTAGTGTTTTGCAAAAGAAACACATGGAAAATCACATGCATAAAATGTCCAAATCATACCTGCTGGAGCAGCATTGTCACCCTCAGGCCTGGGAGCGGGAATATGTTCATCCCTGGCTGCAGGTCTTGGTGGATGAGGAGGTGCTGCTGCTCTCTGCATACCTTGTGAAAGCCATCTTATAATTGGTGTCAAAGCTCCAGTTTGGTATCTGTCACACATCTCAATTAGGAAAAACTACAGCTTCATTCAAACATATACAGTAATGAGTTCAGTAATATTAACTTTACTGCATGGACTTGATATTGACACACATGCACACTCATACAAAATCCAAATAAAAATACAATCCTAGGTATATAAAGAATTGGACAAAGAAAAAGTAAGATGGAGGATTTATACAAGCAGCATTCCCTGGGTTTGAGTCCACAAATGGACAGAACTAGCAAGCAGAAAACATATTCAAAAAAACACAAAAAAAAAAGATGGATAAATACTTACAAATATACAAGAGCAGCAAAGAACACGAGGACGATAAGCCTCTGCCTTGATCCATCTTGGTTAAACAAAAAGATCACAGCTGCCAGCTTCAACATAAGAAACAAATCAATTTGAAATGCAATTTGAAATCTCCTAACAACAACTTGTCTTTGAGGTGCAGGCTGCTGCTGTTGAGGTAGCTGTCCTGCTTGCCCCTGATTTTCACTGGCAGCAGCAGCTTCAGAACTTGGCCTGCTACTGATGGTGACCATGCAGTTACAGAAATCATTAGTTAACATTAATGAACATATTTGTTCACAAAAACAAATAAAACTAAAATAGACTTTTCACCAATAAAACAATTACTAATATCTTTGTTTAAATTTAAACAAGCACTAAATGAAACTAGTGTGAAAGAAAAATATAACATCAATCTTAACCTACTGATAACTTTGAAAGCATACAGAACATCCAAATTAATGCAGGAACAGAAAAGAAAGTCCAACAAGTGTTGTTCATGCTGCCAGTAAATCAGAATCAGGTCCAATTTTCCATGAATGTTTGGATGCCAAATTCAAGTGCAAATGTGACCTATAGGTTCTTTAAAAACTGTCTAATTTCAGATGAATCATGTATACAAATAATTTCATTTCAGTCTTTCTATAGGTAGTCATGATATTATGAATTATCATTACAGTCTGTCAGGATAGTTTTTTATTTATAGTCAGTATTTAGTAACCTAATAATTTATGGCAAAACTTGGCTACAAGTTTTTCTACGCTGGAAGGATGCTCCAACTTCCAAGACTATATATGTATTTATCGCTTGGGAGTAGAAGGCAGACAGATCAAAGAAGTTAAAGAACCTTTGGTGCCTTCTTCCTTAGTTCTGCACTTTGATAGATTCCACTGAATGACGGAATTGACTTTGCATTTCTGCATCTCAGCAAGAAGCCCTAGATTTATAGCACAAACAAGTGTTGTGCATGTTGTCAAATGTGAAGAATGCAAAATCAGGAGTGATTTTCCTTGAAAATTTGGAAGTCCAACCCATGTCCAAACTCCAAAGATGACCTATGAGTGCTTGCTAGAACTTTGAAGCTGTGTGTGTCTAGTTTCAGATGAACCCAGCAGCACATAATTGTTTAGATGAACTTTTCAACAAGAACTTATACAAAAAGAAAATGGGAAGATAAGAGGAATAAAATTCCTCCCAAAAGTTAAAATTAACTTATGCACATCAGTTTTTTAGATGTTCTTTCATCTAACTTCTCTAAAAGCTGAGAATAAATTGATTTTAACTTAGGGGAGAAATTTTATACCTTTTACCTCCTATTTTCTTCTCTTATGAGTGCTTATTGAGAAGTTTTTAAGCTTTTAGGATAGTTAGTTTAGGTTCAGGACATGGTATCAAAGCCTATTTATCAAGTTTGAAATCCTATAGGATGTCTACTTATAAAGTCAATGATTCCTTTCAGCTCATTGATCAGATTTTGAGATTTCAGCAAATTGTTAATTACTAGGCAAGCCGACACAAACACTAGGTGTTAAGAGGCCTTCTTCTTGTTATCAACTACAATTCTGTTTTCTTTAATTTTTTTCATTCACTATGCCTAATTTTCTTGGCAGAGTAGCAGACTGTCTTCACAATCCACCCCAAGCAAATTCCTAATTGTTTCTTGCTTGAGTTTTCCGTAAACCCATCAACCCCAAATCCTTATTCCCTTAGTTACTGATCACATACATAAGTGGCCATCTACCCTTAACCTAATTTTACTTCCAACTTCCAAGATCCCAATGCCTTTACACACTAACAAAAACCCTTCAAATCAAGTAAAAAAATAATCATCAAAAAGGGAACTCATGCATGTTCATTCTGATGCCTCTATAAAACCATCCATATCTCATGCAAGCCAAACTCATTCCTCATATTGCTAGCAGTTACAACTTCCTCCTTGCTTCAAATAATGTAATTTCAACATTTCATTATTTTGTATTTTAGCAATTCAAGAAATTATTGTTCTTCTATGCATCAATCATTGTGACCAAGTGCAGATTGCAAGTCAGTAGAAACATTATACCTCACCTAAAGGACCTATGGGAAACAAAGTATGAAAACGGTGTAAAACATACTCTATTTGGAAGCTTAGAAACAACATAGTGTTCTCTAATGCCACTTTCAATGCTAATGCACTGTTTGAAGATGCGACTTTTCTACTGTGGTCTTGGCTAAGGGGTTTTGAGAAAGGTTTCACAGTCCATTTCAATCAATGGGCAAGCAGCTTTACACAAAGCTTTTCGTATCAGTAGTAGCCTACATTGTTACGCGCCTATTTAATGTAAATTTCATAGCAAATATATATCCATACTCTGGTTCCCTTTCAGAATATCAATGTCTGATTGAGGAACCATTTGTATGGTCCTTTATGTACTATTAAGTACCTCTGGTACTCCAATTAATATATAGATTACCTTTGCTGATAAAAAAAATGCTGAAAAATATGTTTCAATATCAGAACAAGTAAAAAAATTCCTATAAATTGTGCAATAACCAAGCTTCACATACATCACAACATTGTCATAACGAAATAACCAGCCACTTACCTGGGTGTGTGGTAAGTCAGCGGAATCAGAGTGTTGTATGTAAGTCCAGTAATTTGTCTGTCATACGGGTTAACAGGAACAGCATATATGCCAGCTCCGCGGTTCCCATTCTCCTCATGTTGCGGCAGAGTCAACCCTGGAACTAGCGCAGGGTACATACCAGGAATCATTTGATAATACCCACCCGGAAAGGGCATAAAATTCGAAAATGCAGGGACCTGAGACAACAACAACAACATCCATACAAAACCATGACGACGATTCAGATACATGCATTTTAAAAACAACAATTCAGGGCGCATTTTCATTCACACTTGTGTTCACACAGCAAGCTCAAAACACAAGTACAAATTAAAGCATAGATTTGAGCTAAATTAGGTTGTTAACACATAAAATGCCGATCGAATCCCATCTTAACATTTTCTATTTCGCTCAAAACTGTGTTTCATTAGCTCGTATCTGTTATAAAAATAAAAAAGGAAGAAAAAAAAAAACGAATTCGATGCCCGAAAAGCATCATGCACTGATTAGGTTGTACCCAGAATTTCCTGGTCTATCAGCTACGAAATAAAACAATTACGAACTTGAAATGAAAAATAAAATGAACAACAACAATAATAATAACCCTAGTTTGAGTTCCAATTATATGAAAAAGGGTTTTCTTTTTGCGAATTAGAGGAATGAGAGGCACGAAAAATACAAATAGGGAAGTGGAATTGAAGTGGATTATGGAACCTGCGGTGAATCTTGAGGCGACTTCTGAGAAGAAGAAGGTTGTGAGCTCGACGGCGCCGTTTCGAGAGGGTTTTCCGCCATTGTTGATGATCTTGATCACGCTCAGTGTGTTAGTGTTTGGGTCTCTCTAAACCTGAAAATGAATGAAATGAAAATTGAGTTTTTTTATTTTATTCCACGCTAGTTGTGCCAATTTTAGTGGTTTTTCTAAGGACATATTGCGTAGTAGAAACCAATGACTGGATGACACGTACTATTCATTAGTGTTCTTCCATGTGTTTATGCTTCACTGGTGTGTTTATACACAAATTAATTACAAATTTTACTATTTAATTTTTATTGTTTTGTAAATTTTGTTAATTAAGTTTCAAAATTTTGTGTATTTCTTTATCATTGACATAAAAAAACGTTTTAGATAAAATAAAATAGGTCATTTTGTTATAGTATGATGATAAAATATATAATTGAAAAATTAAATAATAAAATTCATTATAAAAAATTGAATGATAAAATTCGTAAAATTATGAAAATTTGATGATAAATTTATAATTCAACCTTTATTTAAATGTTAAAATAAGTGGGGGAGAAGAGAATAAAAGGAAAAAAAATTAAAAATATAGAAAAAATAAAATAAAATAAATATTTACATCAAGAGAATGAAAAAGAAAAATAATCACTTTTAGTTTGAAACGTCATGCTTTAAAATAGTTTTTATATTTAAGATGTTAATTTTTCATAAAATTAATGATATTAGTTTCTATCTTCTATTAGAATTTTATTGCGTGTGTAATTATAGGATAAATATTTAATTTTATATAATTAAAATTTATAACAAATATTTTTTATTATATAAATTATATTTTAGATTTCTAAAAATAATTTATATTATGATATAAGATTATTTTTAATTATTCATAATTTTTTAAAATTATTCAAAATAATTTTTAAAATAAAAAATAATAGATAAAAAAATGAACAATTAAAAAAATAAGTATACAAAATAATAGTGATTTTAGATACTTGAGAAAGAAATTTTACAAATTAATTATTAAATAAAATTAAGCGTGAAAATTAAAAAAAAATTGAAAAGAATAAAAAATAAAACTAGATGTTTAAAATATTAAATTATGATAAGACCAATGACGAATCTATATGGTGGCTTTTGAGAGCAATTCTTCCAGTGACTTCAAACAATTTCTTTAACATAATTTACATCTTTAACTATAAATTATTAAATTGTCATCATAATTTAAAATGCAGTATAAAATTTTAGGATTTATTTGTGGTTAGAAATGATAAGATAACTATCATATCTTGGTATCGATTGTTGTTTATAGTGTCAATGTGATAGATAATATTATTTTATCTTTTATCCTATTATCTTGATCTAATGTAATTCTTATCATAAAGAGGAGTTGAGTTAGGAATTGGTTGAAGTGATCTTTGAACCAACTAAAAGATTGAAATGTAATAAAAAAAAAATTGGAGATATTTGAAAAGGTTTTAATAGGTAGCAATTACTAGTCTTTTTTATTTTTCTTTGAAAGTTCCAAAGAATTTTAAATAGGATCAATAAGTTTTGGAGGTGTTAGTGAAACAACAAACATATATAACTAGAAATGCAACTAGATGTGATCCATTATCTCAATTCCAACCAACAGTTGGTTATTAGTTGTGATTGAAAATATGACTAGAGTTTGTTCGTTCTCTTTACTGTTTGCTTATTAAGGTATTTTTTGGGTTGGTTGTCTACTTATATACTTCAAGTTCTTTAATTTCACTAATGACAACAAATTTAAGTTTTTTTTTTATTTCTTATATTTGTATTTGCAAGTTTGTGTTTTTTAAAGATCATGTGATTTTAAGATGTAGTACATTTTTGTGTTTGTCTTTAGAGTCAAATTTTCTTGTAGTAAGAAAAATAGGAAGTGTCTAAGATTAGTGATATTTTGGGTATTTTATATCTATATCAATTCCCTTTTTGTAATGTTATGATTTGTTTATCTGCCATTTTCCATAGGTTATGATAAATTTTTACTCCAATTAGTTAAGCTTATTAACATGATCATCATTTGTTAAATTTAGATTTTCTTTTTGAACTTGGAAGTTAGACTTACATAAAAGAATTTGTTGAATGAGATATTTTTTGTATGTCTTACTAACCCCTACACATTTAGCTATCATATTGAAGTATGCTTCGAGTGGTGAACTTTTTGAGAGAATATGTAATGTTGGTTAATTTAGTGAAGATGAGGTTGTAGAATCTATAGTATGGTTTATCTATATATTTTTTCCATGCAAATAAACTATATACACGAATAAGGTATTCATATTGAAATTTACCAAGTGAATGAATTTCCTATATTGTAGTTGCAGGCAAGATATATATTTCTTCCAACAACTAATATTAGGGTTAGCTACTTCATTCAATGGTTTGCACTCCTAATTCATTATCTTCTCACTACCACAAAAATGATATTTAACGACGTCGATTCAAAGACAATTCTTCCAAAACCATTGTTAACCAAAATGCGGTGACATTTTTGTAAATCATAGCTAGTGTTCAGCGTCAATTTTTGAAAAATTGTCTTTGAATGCAAGTGTTCAATGATGATTTTTGGAAAAACCATTTTGAAAAGTGCTTCCTTTTCATTCTTGCGACCTCTCTCTCGCGCTCTTTCAGTCTCTCATGCTGCTCTCTCTCACACCAATCCTCACCTTTTCATTCCCACCATAACCACAAGCAAAACCAGCACCGCTCACTACTAACCAACAATGCACACCTAACCTTACCCCAAACCAACTCCACCACAACACTCACAGCCCCAGAGAAGCTATTGATCTGGGCAGAGAAGTCGTAGATTTGGTCACCAACATCACAGATCTGGCCTCCAAAGTTATGGATTTGGCCGCTAAAGCTCCCTCCGAACTCGACCCCTCTCCAACTCCACTAGTCTGCCATCGCCCTTTCCTTCGACAACCTTGCCACCGTACAAACCATGGCTAGGTACCTCTATCGCCACTGTCTCTTCAAACCCCCCTCTCTCTCAAAGCCCTTTCTCTCAAGAGTCATGAGGAGCCACGAGCCACAACCCATGAGCCACTTTTCTTAGGGACGAGCCTATTTGTCTCACTAACGAATCATTTTCTATGTTTGTTTTCGATCCTCGCTCAGACCCTTACTCACACAAAGCTCGTTCTCGATTCTCGACTGGCACTCAAGTTATTCAATCTCTACTAAAGTTCTGGAAACCCTAGTAAGATTTTTGGTGCATTTATGAATCTCCCTAACTTGAACGTTATTTTTCATTGTCTTTTAACTCTTTTCTCCTATTTTACTTCTAATCAAAATCATTTTTCCTTTTTTTTCTTCTTGTTTTCCTATCAGTGCAGAGACAACACATTCAATCACTATTACACTCTAATAAACAAGGTTTTAATGAAACTTGTTCTAATCTTGTTAATTCTTAGTTTTGAACTATTAATTGTGTGTATTAACGCTATTGTAGCCAATGTTGTGTTCTAACTTTTGGGTAAAACAATAGGCTCTGAACTCTGAAGCATAAATGTTGTCGTAAAGTATCTATAGACGATTGAAACAAAAGGAAACATGGGCAAAAACAAACAAAATAGAAAATCCGAATAATTGATTATAGGGGTCTGTTTTCAGTGTCTTGGATCAACATGTTTTGCTTTGCTTTTTGATAGATAAGGGGTTTTGTAGGGTTTATTCTATGCATCCAAAAATAATGGGGTCTTTGGAAAACAATGGAGCACACAAAGCAAGAGATGAAAAAGAACATGAACAAGAACCTATACTAATGGAGCAAAGTCAGAGGTTTTGCATGTTCCCTATTTGCTACAAGCAAATTTGGGAGATGTACAAGAAGGTTGAAGCCAGTTTATGGACTAGTTCGTACTTATTTACTACTTCATTAATCATTCCATAAACTAAACTTTATTCAATCATTCCTTTCATCACAATTTTAATTGCCACTAATTCCTTTACCCTGCTTTAGTAACGTTTCACTTCCATGCATGGGAATTCAACACAATACTGATGTTATCGAAATTCTGAGTATTCCATCCCCATGTGCGAATTTAAATTTCCATATTATAAATTATTGTTTCATTAAAAAAATTATTTTTTATTTTGTATGTTGCCTGAGTATTCTATTTGTGTCACACATGTTTCGCGTTCTATCTTTTGAATATGAGAGATTTGTCTGTTCCTTCTAGATTTTATTTGCATTATTTTTTAAATCTCTCCATCTCTTTTTTATTCCCATAATCTCTATCTTCTCTTTTATGACTTTGTTTTTGGTGTGAGTTTTTTTTCCAGTCAGCATCGTTTGGAATTTGAATGAGACGAGGCTAGGTAGTTAACAATCATATAGAGCCAATTGAATTTTTCGAAATAGATTTTCTTTTTTGCAGGCGCTGATGCTATTACAAAATATTGTGAGATTTTTTTTCATTTTTTTTATATTTTTTTTTGGGAGAGCGTAGACGAGAATGGGGCACAAGCAATAAAAATTATTCATAAGGACTACGACATAAATTTTAAACTGTATAGAGATGATACAAAATTTTCAACCATTAATTTGAGCATTTTAATATCTATTAGTAATTAAATCATATTGAACTTGTTTTTCTAAAGGTATGTGATAACATTGGGTTTAGTTTGCACAAACTAATGACTACGTTTCTGATAAAACAAAACAAAAAACTAGAATATGATGCTATGTAATATGAAATCATCAAATGCTTAGAATGAGAATAAAGTTTATCAAGGTGCATATTACCCTAATATTGAAATAGTATTGGGTCTTTCCCACTAAACACCTTGAAATAATATTGAACATTTGATTTATGTTTTATAATATAGAAATAGCACTAGAAGATGATTCTCTTGCTTACATAATCTAAAGATTGCAGTGATAACTCAATTGAAGTATATGGTCACTTTTTCTTTGGGCAATGTGAGCCACTCTTCAAAGTTGTAGTTGATGTATTCTTCTCTTCCTTAGCATAATGTCTAGTTGCTTCCTGATTTGAGGTTTTTTTTGTCAAAGATGTATAGCTTGCTGTTGGAGACATATATTAAAGATTCAAGAGAGAAATATAAATTGTTCAATGCAATTGAAACTTTGCCTTGTGTTGCAAAAAAGGCTGAATGGGCATTTAGTTGGATTCATAAGTGACTATTAATTCTATCCACACTTGCACTCTGAATAACCCATCTAATAGGTTTTTTAATATCAATGAACTAGTTAAAGGTTGGTTCTGTCTGAAGAAATTGATTGGCCTAATCAGTTGGCCTGTTAGGCCAAAATATATTGAAAAATTCAGTCTTCAAAGAGTGTGTTAAAGAGGATATGAATATAAGATATTAAAAGCATTTATCGTGGGTCATTTCCTTTTGTTGGGCGGGCATAATTAGGACCCAACTCAAGAAAATCAAAGGAACATGACAATTTGAGTTGCAATATTATTGTTTTATTTGGTAATTATTCTGCTATAGTTTTTCTTTTACCACCAAAAATATAAGTTTAAAAGAAACCAAAAGAAAAAAGGTAAGGAAAGAAAAACATTTGCAGTGCAGGATTATTTCCCGTGATAAAAATTAGATGTGTCAAGTGTAAGCAACATAAGAGTCCTTAGAAAATCAAACCATGTTCTAGTATATAGATATTTGAGAAATGTACTGCTAGTCTGCCAATGACTTTTGGGTTTATGTTATCTATTACTTTCTCATTAAGAATCAAAGTGAAACCCTGGTAACATAAAAATTATTTGTGAAAAGAGAGAAATATTAAAAATGCAATTGTACTTAAGTTATGAATATTGTTTGTTCATTTTATTTTTGTAGACTTTTATTCATGTACTTGTTTAGAAATCAATCACAAATTAATACTTGTGATATATGTATGTCTAATATTTACAAAGTTACTTCAGTGCTACTACTTTTCAAAAAGGCATTGAAGTTTGTGGATTAGGATCCAGTGTCTTGTGAGGTTGTAATTTTCATTATAAACTTTTGGATGAAGGCTTTTATGTGGATCCATTTACTTTATTATTTAATGGGGATATACACATTTCATCGTGTGAGCAACTCTTTAGTTTCTTTATAAGATAATATCTATCTACTCTATTTTTTTGTGAATTGTGATCATTAGCCTTATTAGATTTTATGTTTTGTTGTTATTTGCTCTTTTAGCTTTTGTGCCATATTTTGGCTTAAAAAGAAAGGATTGATGCCAGTTTTGACATTCTCAAATGAGCTAATCTTTAGAGATGAAGGCCTTTATTGTGATTTTGCTTGTCTTAGGTAGCATTGACTTTTTCATTAATTATTCTAAATAGAATGAAAAGGCATGGATGTACTGGAATATGTTCTCATGCTTGTTTTGGAGGATTGATAAGATTTCGAGGACAAAACTATTAGTCAATGCATTGTTATTGCCTACAATTTGTTACAAAAGCCACTAAGTTCTTATGAGGTTCATAAGCTTGTACCCCAAGCTATTTAAATTCAAACTAAGTTTGTGTGTGATGTTCTCCCCTGTGCATTGATTGGCATGAACTCAGCGCTCATGAGCCAGCACATAAAAGTTGTTGTTTACATGCTATTGGTATGACACTAAAACTTTTCATTTTACTTGTGTAAGATGGTAAGAGAAACACTCATGTTATTTGAATTTATTTGTACTATTTTATTGGATTTAAATGCACAATTTGTTTGTTTTTGGTCAGGGGCATTTTTCAAATTTCTCTTAATACCTATTACTTAACTTGCTTGCCCCCTCCATACCTTTGTGGGCTCTCTCTCCATTTACATTTCAATGGATTCATATAAGAGGATTTTTTTTCATGTTCTGTTTTTAGGTCCTTAAAGATGGATTATTGAATGAAGCTACAGTTCTTGGTGTCCCTGTGAAGGCCACAATCTACATTTCCGTTATACATTTAGGTGTGTGAACATTTTACATTTATGTTTTTCTTAGTAATGTTTCATTTTTCTCTTTTGTGCATGCATTCATCAATTGGTGATTTTTAGGTGAGCATGCTCATGGCATTAGCTAAACACATATTTAATTGAAGTGGTTGAACCTTTTCCAATCTTTATTCTCTTGGAAATTGAAACAGAAATAATTGACCTTGTTTTGTGAATTTTTGTGTGGATCTCACTTTTTCCCTATTCCCTATTTGCTACGAGCTTTTGGTCTGTACAATATCGAGACACTGTTTTGATAGATTATTGTCGCCTTCGAAAATGAAGTTTGATATTGTAAGTCTAAAAGTCTTTTAACATAATTTTTTTATATTGTTTACTGCAATACATATACATGCATGTGCAATTTTATTAAAGGGTCAGTATCTATGATAAATTTATAATCTTAAAGTTAAACTTATTTATCAAAATTAAGTCAATGGCTCCTTTTATATAACTTATCTTCCTAATGGTTTCTTATTCTTTTGAAATTTTAGGAGCAACAACAAGGTGGTATGACTGATGAGGCAAAACAATTTATGGGATCCAGTTGTTTTGGTAAACTTATCTCTTTGGCTTTTGTTCCTTTTCTTTTGGGGGAATCAGCTAGCACATGCATCTCATTTTTTTGACTCATATTTTCATTTTAACAACTCGAGCTTATTCATTGGATACAATTGTGTTGATGAAAAGGAGCTTGAAGCTACTTTAAGGTTATGTTGTTCTGTAGTGGATGATCCTATGTCTTATCATTAACCTATCTAGTATTTAACATTAAATATTTTGCAATTTCTCATGGCAGAAGAATATTTGCTTAGTCTCAGACGGTAAAACTCTGCTTTTTGTGTTGTCTTTTATATTAATAGTGTATCATGTATGCTTTAATGTATAGTTGAATTTTAGCGGGGGGAAGTTTATTTTCTCATTACTGCAATGTTGGTTCTTTATGTTACAAAAGTGATCATTCATGTGACATTTTTATATTGGTATTCACCAAAATGATTTTTGTTGAAAGTCGTATTACTTCATTCCAATCAAAATTGAAAAAAAAAACTCAATTGCATTTTACTTCACTCTCTGTCTTTGTGGGCTTTCTCTCCGTAAACATTAAAAAAAATTAAAATGACATCAATTTTTAGAAAATCATCTTAAAGTGTATACTTTTTTTTTTAAAAAAATATTATTATAAAAAACAACATATTTTACATCAGTTTATGAAACAACTGATGTAAAAATCGAGATTCTAAGACGATTTAAAACTATTGTGAAAAATGTTAGTTTTCATGACGGCAGATTAAAAAATGATTGAAAACCATAAGGAAAGTGTCAAATAACCTTTTTTTGAAATACTTTTTTTGTAATAGTGTCTTAAATCATGTCATGCATCCTATTTTCAAGAAATTTATCAAAGAGATCTAAAATTAAAAAAACACTTTGTTGGACAAAAATCTTTCTCTTTGACTTAAAACTTGTACTTTGTTACTCCAAGATTAATAACATTTGCACCTAAACGAGCCATCTTTTAGATATATCATTTATCTTATATTATGTTTTTGACTTTAATTATACTTTGTGATGAATTTTACCTCCAATTTTTAAAAAAATTGTAAATTTTATATTCGATCATTATAATGCTATGAAGAGATAAAATCATTGTAATTTTTACTCTCAATTTTATACTTTTTAATAAAATTTATCCTCAACTTTGATGAATTTTACTTTCAAAAGTTAAATGTTAACATGTCATGTCAACATAATGATAGAAGATAAGTTTGAAATTTTTTCAAAATAAAATAAAATATGTCAAATTAATTTTTTGAGAATAAAATTCACAAAATAAAAAAAAATTGAAAGGATAAAAAATACAATTAAATATATGATTTATATCAAATCCTCACATGTTATAATTTTTGTTGATTGTGCATTTAATTTAACATGCAACCGTAGTTTCACTACACTTTCAACCTTTATCAATAGTTGGAACACTTACATACATCAAGAAAAAAATATGTATGATTAATATAAAATAATTTTATGTTTGTAATCAATTATATATTATTATTCAATTATATATTATTATTTATGATAAATTTATTAATTTTTATAAAATTACCTTAAAAATTATATTAATCATTATTTATGATTGAATAAAACTATAATTTTTTTTTATCTTAAATTAATTTATTCTATCATTTTCCATACTATTTTCTTCTAAACAAATTCAAACACGTTTGTTAATTTATATATATTAAGATGCGTTTGTAAATCATGTGGCTAATATTGATTTGTTTCTTAATTTTTTTTAGGAGAATGATGTTAAAATTGATTGGATATAGCCTATATTTGTAAGTAAATACTATATTTGTCCACCCATCCATCCGTACAGCCCAGAAAGTCACCGTCTTTCATTCCCAACCTAACTTTCTTCCCTCTCTCTCTCTCACATCTATAAGCAACCAATCCAATCCCATCTCTCTCTCGCAAACCACGACGACGACGACGATGTTGGGTGTCCTCCGCAGCAAGGCTGGGTTCCTCCGCCGCCTCACCTCCCTCTCCGTCCCCCTCCGGCACCGGTCGAGCAAGGCGGCGGCGGCGGGTGGACATGTGGTGGAGGTTGACATGGCGGAGTACGACGTGGCGCTGAAGCACTTCGACGACCTAATCCAGCGCATCCTCGTCAAGAAGAACACACCGGACTGGCTCCCCTTCGTGCCCGGGTCCTCCTTCTGGGTCCCACCGCGCCTCTCTCCCTCCAACGTCGCCGACCTCGTCCACAAGCTCTCCTACGAGGACCACCGCCACCCCCACGATTGCTCCCCTCTCCTCTCCACCCTCCGCGGCTGGCCCTCCGACAATTTCTTCATCGATGGTAACTAACTAACTAACTATACCACCCCTTTTTTCTCAAAATCTCATTTTTTCTGCATTTTTGTTCAATTGGGTCAACGAATAAATAATCAAAATTGGTGCTTTTTCACACCCTCCGACAATTTCTCCATAGATGGCAACTAGCTCATTGCCAACACCCAATCCTTTTCCTCAAAATTTCGTTTTTCTACACTTTTGTTTAATTGGATCAATGGATATATAATCAAAATTGGTGCCTTTTCACACCCTCTTTTGGTTTTGTGTTTAGGGGAAATTTAGGGGGGAAAGATATGGGTGTGTTTTTTATTGATTGATTTGGGGGTGGGGGTTGTTTCTTCCTGCTCACATTTAGAACTGAAGTTTTTATAAATGGTCCACAACAGCAATTTCAAATTCTGCATTTGTGTGCAATTTCTTCATCAATGGTAACTAATTGCCACACCCCCTTTCCTCAAAATTTCATTTTTTGCCCTTTTTGTTTAGTAAAAATTTAGGGGGAGTGGATGGCGCCCCAGTCCACGGCAGGGAAAGCCTCCGGGCTCAAAGAGCTCTTACAAAGGTACTTACATTTACCTCACCCCAAGGAGACTAGTGAGGGTTCGATCCTACGACATGTCAGATGGGAGACCCTGTCTTGCTCTACTCGGCCAACCCCTTGGGGTTGCCCTTTTTGTTTAATTGGGTCAATGAATAACTAAACAAAATTGGTGCTTTTTCCACTCCCTCTTTTGGTCTTGTTTTCGGGGAAATTTAGGGGAAAAAAGACATGGGTGTGTTTTTTATGGATTGATTTGGGGGTGGTGTTTGTTTCTTCTTGCTCACATTTTAAACCAGGGTTTTCAAAAACAGACCCCAACCGCAAAGTTAAGGTTTTTGGGTGTTTGCGACTGCAACTGTGGCTGCATTTATGCATTTGTTCGTAATTTTCTGTGATATCAATTAACGTGATGAAATTGCTACAGTGATTGTGATTTAGAACTTTGTTTAGAATCTGCAGTTTTGTGCCAGTGCTGATGATGGATTTATTCTTATCAATTTATTTGGTCATTGGGGTCTTCTCTTTACCATATGCTAGAGAGGAATGTTTCTGCAACGTTTGTCTTAACTTTTAGGTGTAATTTTTGGTTAAAAAGGTGCAAACTAATGGTTCTAATGCTGATTGCACATTACTATTTTCAAGTGGCTTAATTTGAGTGCAACTTATTCCAATTAAAAGTTTGTATGCCTTTCCTCATATTTTGCTGCATTTTCCTGGTATGGATGGCTGTGAAAAGTGATATGTATATGTGTTTGTTAATGAAAAATATTTTTATCTGTTTAGGTTTTAGTTTTAATGGGCTGGAAGGATGCAGTTTGTAATCTGCGTGTTAAAAATGTGAGACTTGGAACATGAAAAGCAATGTGATGGGTGTTATGCATTATTGGCACTGCATATGAACAAATTATGTACTTATGAGGAGTGCACTCTAATGGCCCATTGCTAACAAGTTGATGAATATTAGAGCACCAGATTATTCATTTAATTTGCTCTTCATAAGTCTCTCGTGTAAAAAGTTATTGATTTGAATTGAACATTAAGCTCACTGTAAGACAATAATTATTCTACATTTGAGACTGCAAATCAATGTAAACATTTTGCACTTTGGGATGGGTAGAAATATTGTGATTTATGAACTCAAACAATTCTGTGTGCTTGTCTTTTTTACTTCAGAGAATGAATCTACTGATGGTGAGGATACTGATATAGAGATAAATGGCCCAGACGGGACGAACGGGACTGTGAAAGTGAAGGTTCTGACATTTTCAGAAAATGTAGCTCACTCAGAAGATGAGGAAGGATGATCCATAATTTAGCCAAGCCAGTTGCTGCGGTGAGCCTGCTTCTTTAGCTTGGACGTTTCTTCTGTGCTTGTGCCTTTATATGTGGACATTGTAATCTGTAGTGCAAATCAACTTTTGGTTTTTTGATGGGTAACCTAGGAAAGGAGGAATTTTAAATTTCTTATAACATGTGCTACTTTACAACCTGCCTACCTAATATCAATGCATGATTTTGAAAGGAAAAGCAAAAGGAGGAGAGATCAGAGATTTAATTCAAAACAATGAAACATATGAAGATGATAATTTTAAAATGTTAACAGCTTCTTATATTCACCTTCTACTACCCAGCCTTATGTGCATATCCTTTCAGCAATTATGTGATGTAGGAGGGTAACTAATAGTATGCCCTTTGGGCAGGGTAGTTGGGTACTCCCCAGACCTATTAGCCAAGAGTACTTTGACTTCTTTTTTTTTTTTTCCTAAAGGAAAGCAAAATGTCAATAGTACACAAAAGTTTGAAGCACTTACGGTACCTAAGTGGTAGCCCAAAGATAACAAAAATCCTATTTAGATATATAATCTTAATAAATTGCAATTTTCCTTAGAATTAATATTCAATCAAAGATAAAATCTCTAAAACTAAGAAAAGATATCAAAATCCTAAATAACATAATTGTTGTCAGATCTATAGGTAAAAAGTAACACAAATTATCCTAATATATTATGCCTTGCATCAGTAGGTTGACACTTGTGCCAAGCTACTTCACAATTTAAGTTTTGAAGGCATACGATAGTGTGACACTATTTTATGAGGAATGTCCTGGAAATTTAAGCGAGTTAAGGCAGCATAGAAGAAACTGGTGGAAGTGTTATAGATGGATTATCACTATCAGGCTATCACAATGATTCTTACGTTCAATTATGTACATCTTTTGTGCTGATGCTCGCTTTATTGGCCTTGTGTCTGACATTTTGCGGTTGGTAGCGGTATAGCTTATTTCTCATTCTTTAATCCATAACTTTTGGCTTGGGGAAACAAGGGACATCTCAAGATGAAAGAGAACTAAAGGTTTTGCTGTTTTGGCAATCATGATTTTGTAGTGCAAAATCTGTGTAATATATTTTTGAACATTGTCATTTATTGTATTGTTTATCCATGTAATAATACCAATCTGAACACTTATTTTGTAGGTTTTTTTATGATGCTATGTAAGGTTGTGGAGAAGTCCAAAAAAAAAAGCATGGGAAAAAAACCAAGCTCTCTGGATGTTGGAAAGGACAGTGTGTGCAAATGAAAATTCCTTCAGGATACAGAACTGTTGGTTCTTTTGGGATTTAAACCCATCTCACTCTGCATGACTCAACATTGATCTGTTTATTTGCAATGCTAGGTTGAATCCTTGTAGGCTGAATGTATATATTTATTTATCCAACTAATAAAACACAGACATTTTAGAATATTTTCCTCTAAACCAGCAAGGACTTGCTCAATCTAGTGCACATATAATTATGTTGATGTGTATATAATTGTAATAGACATTTCTTTGGTGGTACAAAAGTGTAATAGCCTTCATGGGGCAACACTTCGAAAGTTTTTCATTAAAGTCACACTCTAGCTTGAATTTTAGCATTAAGTTCCATTATCTATCTTTTCTTCTCAACCCCATCCCCATTATTTTGTTTTTGAAGACATAGTTTCCCATTGAAAGGTTGCAAGTCAGCAAACCAACAAAACATGTTAAGGAACAAGAATTGTTGATGTGATTATCTACATACCTCTGAAGAAGAATTGTTGCCATTAAAATGGACCATGTTGGAAGAGCATTACATATTTTTCTTCATGTTTGGTTAAATCAATGTTTTCCGAATTAGCCAAATATCTTTTAAATCTAGTTATATAATATAAGTGTATTTTTATGAATTATATAATATAAAATATGATTAAGCCTTTTAATTATAATTTCAAATACTAATTGCGGAAGGCAGTCACAAAATATGGGTTGTCTTAATTTATTTCATCAGAAAAATACTAACGATATTAATTAAGGAATTCAAAGTAGAGTTTTTTAATTAAAAAATATATTATAATGTGCTCTTATCATAATTTTTAGGTTAAAATATAATTTTTGTCTCTTTATTTTCTTAAATTTGTATTTTTAGTCTTTTAATTGAGATATTTTATTCTTATTTTTAAAAAAATTTACAATTCACGTTTCTTATTTTTTAATTAAAATATTTTATGTTTCATTTTTAAAAAATTATTAATTTTAGTACTTGTGACTAATTCAAATGTTGATCTACTTATTATTTTAACGTTGAATAACAACGATTTATTTATTATGTACATAAACTTGACTAAGGAAATTAAAATCATAATTTTTTTAAAAGTGAGAGACAAAATGTCTTAATCATAAAATAGGGAGATTAAAATCGTAAATTTAAAAAAAAATAAAAGGATAAAAATTATATTTTAATCTAATTTTTAATAACAACAAAATAATTTTTAATTTTTTTAGCAAGCTCGTAATTTTATAACCCAACTAGCAAAATTTAAGCACATTCCAACATGTATTTATCCTCATAATGAAATGAATTAATCTAGTTATTCTAAAAAAAAGGTATTACAAATATTTTTTGTAGAAAAATAGACGAATTTTTAAAATTGAGAAGCAAATTATGGAAATAAATTATTAAAATCAAGACACGTCATCTTTATTGACATATCATGTCAAAATTTAAAAATATGTTCAAATTAGAATTGATTAAGCTTATAATAATCTTAAAATTCAGTTTATCTAAAAAAAATACTTTCAAATTAATAGTGTATCGTGAATTAAAATTTAAGAAGTACAAAAACTAAAATTTAAATCAAATTATAATGAAAATTGAGAAATAAAATTCGAAAGTAAAAATTATAAATGAAAAATAATTGGATATTTACATATAATTTAAATCAATTTATTTTTTAAAATATCAAAATATTTCTTATATATATATATATATATATATATTGTTAAGTATTGGGATAATTTTTTTAAGTTATTTGATATGATAAATATATTTTTTTAATTTCTTAAAATCTTGACAATAAAGGTTCATGTTAAGAATACCTATAGCCTAAGGAAAATAATATTTTTCATCATTCTCTATAAAAAAATAATCATAATGCAAGCAGTGTCAAATTTATACACATTTCGTAAAAAAAAAAAATGCTTTTTAATATTATTGATGCAGTGCAACACTGGTCATTTGTGTGTGTGTGTGTGGACTTGGCCATTTTCAAACAGACCTCTACAGAAAACAGAATACAAATGACCAGTGTGAAAGTGTATCTATCTATAGCCTAATTTATGCAGGGATGAAAATCATGCATCATCATAGTTCTCACTGGTTATAGTGTGAGCAAATGAATGGAGAGGTAAATAAACTTAAGTTATGCTAACCATGTGTGCTACCACATGCATCAAATCTTATCAAAGGTTTGAAATCACTGTTTTTTTTCCACATCTCATGCTATACGAAATACTTGTGGAAATCGCACAATCGGATTTTTCTCAACTCAAATGGATATAAACAGCCAACATTTTTTTTTTTACTGAAAAGCCATCAAAAGTAATAAGTTCGAAAACATACCACAAGTCATCACAAAACTCTAAAGTACCAACGACTCCTAACAACAAACAGATCACATAAAGGGTACCAAAAGTATATAATGCAAACTGTGCTGAAAAGCAAAAATTAAAAGAGAATTGCTATAAGTGTGAAGGACTCTTGCTCGTATTAATTAAAAAAATATGATTACACGGTATTGGTTAAATAGTGAATTAAAGAGGTTTTCTCTGGCATAAAAAATGAAAATAATAATAATAATTAAAGACTAAAATAAAGTAAGGATTTAATACTTGACAAAAATCATGTCACAATATTGATGCAGTTTTTTTTTGTCAAAATAAAGTTTTGTATTACTATTATGCTTAAGTGATCAATTTATAAGAAAAAAATGATGCAAATCAATCACTTTCTTTTGTTAATGTTATCTTTTCTCAGTGAAGCGTGCACGCTTGACGATTATACAGTGAGGCCACAAACATGAAGATTTTCCGTTCACTATTTGTTTCAACAGGAAAATATCTGAATGCTTAAGAAGCAACGATGCAAGTGTAATACTAGATCTAGGTGAGAGAACAATTTGTCTAAATGAACCATTGATAATTACAAGTGAAAAAAAAGGATTAAATATGTCATTCACTTGTCAACAATTAATTAAAGAATTTAAATATGATAAAAAAAAATGTTATTCTACTACAACCAACAAGAATACATTCATTTTGTGGTGGAAAGTGGGGGTGTGAGGAGAGGAGAAGATATCAAGTGGCAAAGAAGTCATGTTCTATATTAAATTGTAATTTCCACGTTGGGGCATGGAACTATGATTATAGTTTGGTACCAGTAAGGGATCTCCAAATGGATTATGAGAACCTGAATTCTGCATCTGATGAGGGAATTGGTTATATGGTTGTTGCTGTTGGTGAGGGACCATCATCATGTTGTTGTTGTGTTGTTGTGGTTGTTGGTACATCATTTGCTGCTGTTGGAACACCATTTGTTGTTGCTGTTGTTGTTGAGACATTAATGCCATTTGCACACTGGGGGGAGGTGCAATGTTGTTGGACATTGCAAATGGATCATGCTGATTGTAATGATCAAATGGGTTGTTATGTATATCCATTGTTCCACCATGTCCATAACCTGCATTTTGGAGTTGGAGTTGTCTCCTGGCATTTTCATCTTCATATAGACTATCCAGTAATAGCTTGTCAAAACCACCAGCCTGACTCAATAGTAAAGGATGGAAAGAGAATTGTGTTATATTTTTGCAACATGAGCTAAAAGATTGTAACCTATAACCTCATTGAGCTAAGAATAATGTTTCTCTCACACCTTCAACGACTTTTTGGTTTGTGAAAATGTATCATATTTTCACTTTGTTTCTTGTTTGGTAAAGTTTTTAGAAGTTTTTCCTCATACAAACTTTTAAAACAAACAAAATGGAAAATAGAAAATATTTTCAAACCAAATGGTCCCTTTATTTTTTACACTATTCTACACCTTTCCTTTTACGGCAAAAAGGAATGTAGATATAATTTCGGGGTAGTGTAAAAAATTTGAGATTATTGTTGCATAAATATGTAAGGAGCTCACTTCACCATGACCTTGATGCAACACTAAATCATGATTATATATGGTATATAAATTTAGCCATTTTCAAACAAACCTCTACAAAATACAAATGACTAATGTGAAAGTGTATCCATTTATAGCATATTTATTTGGGGATGAAAATCATGCAGTCATCATAGATCTCACTAGTTACAGTGTGAGCAAATAAATGAAGAGGAACTACATTGATATTAGTATAGTAGAGAAACAAGTGTAAAAAATAAAAAAAACAAACCATTCTGCGATCCGGGGCTTGACTGGAATGGTTACTTGGTGCAGTAACAAGTGAAAGTTCCCATCCAATAGTCCCGTCAATGTTACTCAAAGCAAGATTGTTTGGATTATTTCCTACAAAAGCTTGCAAAATTTAGAATTGGGTTGAGTAAAAAAAAACTAATGTAGTTTAATTAAATATGGGGATGATTGACATATAAAAAAGAAAATAATTCAAAGTTTCTTAGGTTCAAGTTCTAGTTAGTGCATGTGAACAGGGAAAGAGAAATACTACAAGCATCCTCATGGATTTTAGAGAAAAGCATGTTATGAAATGATGACTGTTAGGGTATTAGTTTTTTTTATATAGCTATCTACCATCTTCTCTTATTAGCTTCATGTGGCAAAGTTGAAAAAAAAACAATTGTCCATCAGTTGTGTTTACATTTTTGGATTTGCTTATAGGCAGATCAAAATGTACATATAAGTTGTCATCATTTACAGAAACTTTGAAATGCTTGTATGCATTAATGAGGCACATTGCAATCTATGGAAAGACTTGTACTAAAACAATTTATACTTCTCAATCAATTATCAATTACTTTAGGCCTTACCACCAGATGGTACAATTGCAAGAGCCATAGCATTGCTTTCCTCCAATTCCATAACTTTTGGATTTATTTCATTAAGACCCTACAAAGGTAGACAAATGTATATTTTATCAAGCCAACCTCACAAACATGCATACAAAACATTATTTTATAACCAACACATACCAGCAAATCATCTATACCATCATCAGTTGATATAAAAGGAGGAGACTCTGCCTCCTCCTCCTGCTTAGGTTTTTCTTCTTCCTCTTCTACTGACTCTTCCCCATTGACTTCCTCAGCTTGTTCCTCATTTGCTTGAGGCTCTGCAGATTCATTGGATTCTGATTCCTCTTTAGACGATTCATCATTTTCTTGATACTCCTGATGTTGAATAACATTTATTAATGAACCATAAATAATTACATTGCAAGCATAAGTAAGAATAACTATAGTTGAAAGCTTAGAGAAAGTTTGTTTATGAACAATTAAACACTTTTCCCTCCATTACATTAGTTTCTCCACGATTCTAGTTATAGAAAATAATGAAACCTTAATAAGGTAGTGCCATGTGAGAAGTGGCAGAACCAGTAAACAATAACATGGATACAAAGTTTGGGTTAGCTATAGTTATAAGAATAAATTGTGAAATAGGTTTTGGAAATGGTAACAAATGCTTCAGAAGCCAATGAAGAATAAATTAGTAGCTCAATTTTTTATATTAATAGCTAAGATGTTTTAGAGAGATTTGTCATTCCTTCGTGTTATTAAACATAATACATAATACACTATAGGCCTTTTCAGATCTTCTTGCCTAAGAAAATTACTCGAGCCTCATCTGCTATAATGTATATGATAAGTCCTGTAATTTGTAATATTAGGGAGTTCAGTTTGGATTTGACTCACTTGTTTTATCACATTATCATGTTAGAATGATATGTATACTTGTTCGTTAAAGTTCATATACAATCATAAGAACATGTATAACACTAAAAACCACAAGTTTACCCCAAGGAATTTGTACATCACTTTTTCTTACCAGTCTCTTATTAACATGGCCTGTCTGGGGTGCTTCTTTAATGTATTCTTCCATTGTTGCAAGGAAAGAGGGAGGTGGCTGTTCATCAAAGTAAAAAGCTTTGTGAGATTCTTTCATTCATGATAGCACATGAGACTTACTTTAACAAACAAAAGGAACCTGTCTCAGTGTTGGAAATTGGAAATTCCTAGCAAGGTCCAAGCCTTTGCAGTAATCATAGAAGTCAGCAAGATTCTCAGCCTGCATAGTATTCATAAGGAAAACCACCAACAATTAAAGATCATAAGACTCAATCCATATTGGTCATCTACAAGAATGTCTGAAGAAAATCATTGTTATAAACCTGTTGGCCAGCTCTTTTATAAATGTTTAGAGCCTTCACTGCGTCATGTCTTGTCATATCAAAGAACTGCAATTTTCATTAGTTTGTGTAATTTAAAATTTAAATGAAGCAATCAAGTTGTAAGTTAAACTGAGATAGGCACTACCATGTCAACAAGATTGATGATTCCATCATTGAGTGCGCAGTATATTTTGAAACTTTCTTTCAAAACCTAAATGAGATTGCCAAAAGCCAAAAGATAGTGACAAACAAAGATACAAGTTCATGTAAAGAAATGTACTAAAAAATAATCAAAATTTATGGATTTAAATGGTGTGTTGAGGATGAATTAGGCTACTATAATTATAAATTATAGGAGATAAAATTCTCTATATGTAACAACTCCACCATGTAATTCACTTAATCACTATGATCTTCACTCCGAGTGGAAGCAATTTATTCATTGACTTCTAACATTATGTAATAGCAAGAATCATACAGATATAATCCAGACCAAATTTATATGTAATTTCTTAGATGCTTTTAGTGTTATTCTACAATCAAAATTGAAGTTTCACATCGGTAATTTTTGTAATAAAGATCAGCATTAAAGGTCAGTATAGGTGAAACTCCAATTCAGACAAACATGCAATTCATTAGGTGTTTGATGTTACTCTCTGATTAGAATTGGAGTTTCACTTTGGTAAGATATATATACTGACAAACATATGCAATTCATTATGTAATAGCATATGCCTCTAAGTTTTGTCCATATAATTCTAATAGTTCCTTGTTGACAGATACCGATTTTTGTGTATATAGGATCACGACTCACGAGTAAAAGTATTCACAATTATCTAGTCATGCTATTGCCCCTAAACACTTTCTAAGTTTATACTCAAAGTGCTATTATGTTGAAAGTAGAAATTCTAAACATGCATACCAGGGCCAACGCATATTGTACTAGATGATTACGGTAAGCACATCCTTCAGGCTGCAAGATGTTAAAGCAAATTAAATGCAACTTAGAGCAAGAAAATACAGTGATTCAATGTTAAGGGATATGTCATAACAAAAAATGCAGACATCAAACTTGAAAATTACTATTAATTAATTTATACCTGACAACCAATAAGGCGATATAGAAGTTGTTGTAGTGCCGGTAGCTGCTCCAACAGATCATTACTATCCAACAATCGAGTTCTGCTATGTGCCTGTCATAATTGAAAGTTAGTGATATTCTGAACATAAAAATATGATTCTTGAAAAATAAAGTTGAGTATGAATAAAACAAGGCAAAGTGCACACTTTATTTACAGCTGGTGATGCTTTTGTTAAACGCTCGGATTCTATGTCATATTTAAGGACTCTAAAACATTCAAGTCTTTCTTCTAAAAATAGTGCATAGACTCGAACCCATGCAGAACAATCCCAAGCTGCAAAAATAAATTTAGTCAGTCATGGAATTTGGAACAATAATGAATAAGAAAGAAAATGGTCAAGATATTCAAAATAGTCACAACAAATTCATGTACAGAACCAATTAATTTACCTAGAGGGCTTGAATCATCTTTGAAATTGGATATATGGAGAATATGTCCCCTGCGGGAGTAGTTAAGAATCTCTTCTCTAAAGGTGGGATCACCCTCTCTCAAAGTCCTGTGAATGACTATCAATGTCTTTATAGCAACCTGACATTTCATTATTCACTGACATGAATGTTATACAATGATAAAAATTCTTTTTCTCAGTAAAATTGTGTGCAAATCCTCTCTCTAAATGTGAGTTGAATCTCAATTTAGCCCCTTTATTGTCCCTTTCATATTGGACGCGATGATAATTGATGAACATGTCATATCCCATTAGTTTTGCAATAACATTAGAACCATGATTTATATTATATATGGGTGTGATTGATTACACACATGATATCATTCAAATGTTTCTTTCTTTCTTTCTTCTTTTCCCCCTTTAGTTTTTTGCTAGTATAGGTACATAAAGAGGAAAACAAATCTAACAAAACCCTTAACTGAACTGTTACAACACTTAAAATCTTCTACCATGTCATATTAAAAAAAAGTTCTTAAGATCTTAGTGCTTTCAAAGGACAAGATATCAAACTACTATAAGTATCATGAAAAGAATTATACTATCCAACTTTGAGTCTTAGAAAGTCTCTTAGAAAGTTTGTGAATACAGTATGCCACATCTGCCCGTGGCTGGTGTGCTGATGTTGCATAGAATATTTCTGCAAACCATTCAGGAAAATTATATTTAGAAAAGAAAGATGTGAGAGAAATTAAAACAAGCTTTTCAACAGAAAAAAAAAAATCCGATTTATGCCTTAAAGATGACATTATGGTAATTTTTCTATATATTTGGTGCAATATTAGCAAGGAAAATAAACAAGCATAGATTGATGAATCAAAGCTTTGAAAATACCAAAGATTACATGAAACAAGTTTCATGATGACACATGATATTAATTAAAAATGTATGAGTATTATTTACATTCAACAAAAATTGGGAATTAGGAATGATTAATGATATATATATATATATATATCATATCATATGTTAGCATACTTCGAACATGACGTTCCTTGGGAGGATATTCCACATGATTGGTGGCCTTTACAATTGCAATATCCAACTCCTTCATAAACAAAATGAAACACAATCAATCTAAACAATAGAGATCATGTGTATATGTATGCATGCATGCATGTTTATGTATATAAAATAATGGAGAAATCAAATCACCTTGTATTCACTATTGACTTTGGCGAGGCCAACCTTGGTTGAGTCCTTGAGAGCTCCATAGGCTTTTCTGAAGCTCTGAAACGTTCCCATTATTCATTAAAAACGACTTGCTATTATGATTTGGATGAAAGAAAGAGAAAAAGAGAAAGGGAGAAAAATCCTAGTTTTCTTCTTGATTGTTTTATCTCTGAGAAGGGTATTTTGGTACTTTGAGGTTGTGTGATCTTAACTAACTAATGAATCTTGAGGGGACAATTGGGTTACATTGGACGAAAGTTTCTGCAGAATCAGTTGGTTGAATTTTCCAAGAATAGAAAAAGTCGGATTCAGTTTCGTTGAGACTCAAGTTACTCAATTGCCCATTGCTAAATTCACTATTATGGTAGGAACATTGATTGGTGTGGTATTTTGAACTTAGAATGACATGTTGCTTCTAATAATAATGAACTGTCATATGGTGTTGCTTAGTGGTCGGAGAAGAAAAGAAATATGTCTATCATACAAAATAAGTTGATATTGTTGAACTTTTTATTATATATATATATATATATATATATATATATATATATATGAGGAATGCTAGTAACATTTTTTCTAATCTTTTTTTTTATTCTTTTATGATATAATAAAATTGATTAAAAATCATAAATTTTGTTATGTCTTATTTTTTATTATTTAATAATTTTTTCTTCTAATTTAAGAGTGAGACCCCCCAAAATAGGTGATTTTTAATAAAATTTAGTTAATCACTGAGAAAATATTAAAAAGAGAATGTGTTGCTCGTATTCTTTTTTTTATACACAGTTTATTCTAATAATTTTTTCGGCATTAGTATTTATGTATGCAAGAATTGAGAAAAAAATCAGATTACATTATTCCCAAACAATTACATATAATTAAACTCATATATTACCTTTGTTGTTGGTGAAACTTGATTATGGAAATAAACATCAACAAATGTATTGATCATAACAGTTTGAGTCTTAATCACATTGTCTATAGAAGGTGAAAAAATCTTCCATTTGACTATGTGTTTATGTTTTCATTCCAACAATTGATCATTTGTCAACAATAATAAAGTCGTAGGGATGCACATGAATGGTGAAGGCACAAAGGAGGTAAGCAAGAAATTGTTTCCTGAGAAAGAAACCAGAATAATTTGAGATAGGAAATAAATTAGAAGGATATTTAAGACAAAAAAAGTATTGTTTAGAAGAGGAAAACAGAGGCATATTTATTTATTAAATAAAATAGGGGATTATTCAAAAATAAAAAAAATAAAATAGGGGAGGTATAATTATCATTAGCCAAAAACTCAAAACTATGTAGGGCCATGCTAGGTGCACCACACATATTACTTGTGCACCCTGCATCAAAGAAAAAATTTTAAAAATGCCCTTAATTTTGTTTATATAAATTACATAATTTGTATAATTCATATGAATCATATCCGTAAGTGTTTTTTATAAAAAAATTTAAAAATATATTTTATGAATTAATTTAAATTAATGATTCTCTTTATTCATATCCCTTTTACGAAAGGATAAAATAGAAAAATCACATCGGTAATTTGGCTGGATGCACGTAACTGCCCTGTTTGAGGCCTAAAATTTAATCCAGAAACACATATTAACAGCACGTGAGGCAGCATCAGATATGGGTCGGGTCACGTGCAACGAACAGACACACAGTCACATACATAGAAACCCATTATTCCCAATTTCCCAATTTCCATTAGGCAGAGCAAAGTAATCGCAAAATCTAGGGTTTGTTCGTTCGCTCGTTCGCAACAATGGCGCTGAGGAGATTCTACAACGAGATCAAGGGGAAGAGGGTGAGCGAGGTCCCTGAGCACGTGAAGCCGATGCTGTCCCTGAGCTACATCAAGAAAGCGATTCAGAGAGGCTTCGACAATTACCATGCCAAGTACATTGAAACCAGTTCCCCTGATCCCATCTTCCATGTCTGCTACGGCGGCATGATCTTCTCCTACCTCGTCGCTCTCCCCCACGAGCGCCGCCACCTCCTCCACGCCCAGGAGCACGCTCAGCAGCATCACTGATTCCATCCACCTTCAGGTAGCACCTTTCTTTCCCAATACGATGACGCCGTTTTTTTGTTTGTTTCGATCTTCGAGGAATTAGATAGATCATGTGCTTGAGTGGTTTGTTTTTATTGAAATTTGAAGGGTTTTTTTTTCTTCTGCGGTTTTCGTTTGTGATTATTGTAAGAGCATGATTAGGAATCCGTTTGTGATTAGTTACCCAACAATTATGTTTTCTTAACATCCAGAACATTGAAACTTTTCTTAGTAATTATTCAGAATACATTCTAGTTTTCCAAATCTGGAAACAACCACTTTGCACATGCTAGGGTAAGGCTGCATATAATGACCCTCCTCCAATTTTCATATAAAAAAAGGGTACTTTAGTTAGTGGCATTCTACTTATACAAATTTTTAGTTGGTGATGTCTGATGAAACAATATCTCAATTCTATTGCTGTCAATGCACATTACTTTTGGTTTTTATTAACTCGATGTGGGTAATGTTTTGTTTTATGTTTGGTGATTGATATCTACGTAATTTATTGTTGTTGTTGTTGTATTGAAGATGGTTTCCTTGCTTGATCTCAGATCATTTTTGAAAAATCATGGCAGGAGCTTACTGTCATCTTTGATGTATTTAATTGGTTACGTTAGATGATAAAATGAGCTCTCTATGATACAATCACAAATGAATTTTTTTGGACTTTTGTGATAATTGAGTGCATGAAAGAGGATGGAATTTTTTATTTGGTTGCAGTGCTTTAGTCTCCTAACTGAATATGTTTTGATTACTATTTGCATTTGAATCTTGCATGTCATTTGGACTGTGTTCATGTTCATGATGAATCAAGTGGTTCTTAGGCTTGCCTTGTCAAAATGTGTGAGATTTTGTTTTTCCAAACACTAAATCTATATCACCTATGGGGACTTCAGACTTTAGTCATCTTGCAGAAGAAAAAGTGAAAGGGTCAATGCTACAACAAATATGTTTGGAAAAGGCGCATATACAAATTTTGTTTGGCATCTCCTCTGTTGTCCCCTCTCATAAATTGTTTTTATCACCATTCTCAGATGTTTGAAGAGGAAGTTGGGACATAAATAACATTCTTAGGAAACCTATACTGACCAAGGTGTATGTTAGGTATAATAATGGATGACCAAAGTCCACACATTAGTAGATCCTCTTTGTTAGTTTCTGTTAATGAAATTTGTTAGTTAGGAGTCTCTGACTGAAATTGTTAGGGGGAAGGAGGGAATATTAGGTAATAAAAAGTGGTGAACAAGAGGAGGGAGTTCAGACTGGAAAGTGGTGGGTAGTGGGGCTAGAATTATCAGCTTTCTGGAATTGAGAGGAGACAGAGCTTCTTTTTGTAGAGGAGACATAGCATAAAGCATCCTATTTCTATGATCTGCAATCTTCTTGATTCATACCTGGGAATAGGGGACTTGCTCAATAAAGTTTCTAGTTTCTTTTTAGTTATTTCCTACTTCTAATCCACATTTTAAGGCATATATTTCCATATTTATTTTCAGTTGATGTGTTTCCATTTACAATTATAGTTTTCTTTTTAATTCTTATTTTCAAAATTGTGAAGGAGGTAGTGAAAACAAAGAAATGTTTATTTTCACCATTTCCTTTACTAATCTTGAAAACAAAAAGCATAATGAAAACAAGATGACATGTTTGTAGTTATTACTGAAATTTATAATGAAAAGCACAACAAACCAAACACCTCCAAAAGTTCCATCATAATTTTGGGATGCTGGCCTTTGAATATAAATTGACCAAAGTAACTGCCGGGCAAAGCAGTTTTTATGGCATCCCAAACATCAAATTATTTTTAGTTATTTTTCAAAATACATTCTACTTAATCTTAATGCAAATTCTAAGCCAGTGATATTCTGCGATTCTATTGTTAATATGCAATGTATCTTCTTTAACTTGGAAGTACCTATTTGCTTTATATTTGTGGCTAATATATATATTTTATTTTTGTTAGCAGGATCCTGGTTGAATTGGAGGTGGTTGGCTTGCTTGATCTTTGTTTTAAAATCTGAAAAATCAAGGCAGAAAGATACTGTCAGCTTCTGTGTATTTCATCATTTGGATGATAAAATAAGTTCTATTTGATACAATTCTCAATTTTCTTGCAGTTAAATGTTTAATTGAATGTGTGAAAAATGAGCATACTTTTTTATTTGGTTCTGTCTTTTAGGTCCTCTTGATGTGGTGATGTAATTTTGCAACTGTTCAAATTATGGGATAGGTTTCATATCTCAAACAAATCATAGACAGTGTGCCTAAGTTAAATTTTTTTAAGGCAAATCTGAATAATGGATTTAATCTCTTGATAATTGCATTTGAATGTTGTACATCATTTAGACTGTTCACCTTTATAATAAATCTATTGGTTCACAGACTCGCCTAAGAAAAACCTAAGAAAATATGTGGGTTTTTGTTTGGTAAAAAAATTCGTGATTTATTATACATTACAGGCTCTTTGGCTTTTAAATTCTATATAACATATCAAAATCATACAAACTTAAATGCTATTGATTCTACCATACTTTTTTTATACTATATTTTTTGGAGAGGGATGACATCTCAGGCGGGGAAAGCCTTTGAACTAGGGCAGGTCCTAAAATTTTATGCTTCTTGGGCGAAACATTATATAAGACCATCTTATATTTAATTATTTGAAAATATAAATATATTATATAAAAAATAAATATTTAGTGTTTCATTATATTAAATGAATAATATAATTTTGATAAATCTAAAAAAAATACATTTTTATTTTATTTACTTTTATGTTATCTATCATTTAATTTATGTTTCTAAAAAAATTACATAGATAGACCCCAACAACAAACTTAAGAGTAATGGTAGCAAGAGACTGAATTTAGTAGTTTTTCATATAAAATTATTGACTCTCGAGATATAGTAATATGGAGGAGACAAAAAATTGGAAGCATCGTTTCTTTTAAAGTTTCAAAGAGGGGAGGATAGGTTATTCACATTTTATTTGATGGTCAAAGACGAATTGAAAGTTCAGGTTGTGATAATCTTAAGAATTTTTCTTGGGAAAAATAGATTAAATAAGGTAGGAATGATAATGAGGCAAGTCGAGGATGACTTTTGAGTTTTTCGTCAAGATTCTTGCAAAAGATGACAAGTTTGGGTTTAATAAAGGTGCTTTATATTTTTAAATTAATTTTCACCCCATCACTTTATTAGATTAATCTATGGAGAATCTGTCACATTTTCTTACAAAATTAATTCATTTATGTATTTTTAAGATGTTAATTTTTGCATTTATAATTTAATTTAATTTATTTTTATATTTGGCTCCCCAAAGAAATTGCTCTAACTCTTATTTTCTTTATAATCAACAAAATATTATTTCATATTAAAGCTTACATATTTAATACTGACAAAAAATTATAACTTAGTCTGACGAAGGAAATTATGTGTTGCATCATTTGTGCATGTATGTATTTAATGATAGTGATTATATGTTTTTTTTAATCATCAATTTCGTGCTAAGTATATGTGTGTGTTCGTGTGTTTATGTATGATTGGTTTAATGAAGCTTGACAAAGAAATATAATTTGTCTTAACTAAATTTTCATTTATGGAAGAATTGTACTGCACATTGAGTTGCAGTGTAAATTATCTCTTTATGAGGTTTACTTTGAGTACACTTATCCCTAGAGAGATTACCACAATAATCTCTGAAATTAGTACATTAATCTAGACGCTTAAGATAAGATTTATCAGTTTTGGTGACAAAAGTAATTTTTACCATTTTTGTTTATGTCTACTTTATCAATTTTTGGCTAAAATTTCAAAAAGCAACAACACCCATAAAAGGCATGTCTTGGCAAGTAACTTGGGCTGCCAAGTGGTCACTCAAGGTGTCAATTAGGCCTAATCAAATTTCTTTTGAGCAAAAGCCTTAAACCTTATCTTCATAATTCTTTAAAAACCAATTTTGGGACCCTTCTTCCTCCTTTTTACACGAGTTCACCAAGAGGGAGAGGAAGCCACTCTTCTGCATGTTTTTCAAACTTGATACAAGTGTTCTTGAGGTTTCTTCCATCAAAGGTTTGGTAAGAAGTTCTTAATCTTCTTTCTCTTCTTGTTTTCCTTACCAAATCCATGCAAGCTTCTCATTTATGGTTCCAAAATTTCATTTTCATTCTTAGAAGTTTGAGACATAAAGGATTTGAGCTCTTTGTTCATCTGAGTCATTTCGTGTAGTTTCATCAAGGTAAGAAGGGTCTTTCCACTTTTTGAACCCTAACCTTGTTATCTTTCGAAGCTAGGCTTCATTGCATGTTATATTGATGATTAAAATTTCGTATTTGTTGCCATGATTGGAACTCTGTAATATGGTGTTTTCTTGAAGTTTTAAGGTTAAAAATGAGTTCTTTGGATTTAAAACTTAGGGTTAGGCTTAAAGTTCACTTAAATCGGAGTTTTTTTTATATAAAAAGTTATTAATAAAATAAGTTTAAGGACATTTTGTAGAATGAAAATTTGTCACGAAATTGAACTGATTGTTATAGTTATATGAAATTCTTTTCATACAGTTTTGACCTCAAAAATGAATTTTTTAGGTGTGAAAATGTATAGTAACATATAAGATTCATGAAAAACCAATTCCCAAACCATTGAGAACCTTGAAATCAAGTTTAGGAGTGGAACTTTGTAAAACTGAATGACAGGGTAATTTTAGATAGTAAACAACTTAACATTGGAATCCGTGCCTCTGGACAAAGTTACCCTAGGATTATTTATTCTAGAATTGTTGATTTAATTGTTATATTATTGCTTAGATAAACTGCAAAATATGATGATTGATGCATGCTCTGGAATTGTGGTGATCTTTTACTGATAGAATTTTTTAGATGTGTATATATTATTTTATTATTGTGGAATGGTACAACCGGTAGAGTGTGAACTCTAACGAATTATATCTGTAGTGTGTGAATTTACATTCTGTCACACATGCACGCACATGCACACACACATATTTGTATATTATTATTTTATCGGTACGCGTTGTGGTTTGGGTTTGGGGGTGTTCAATCTTGACAAATTGTTTGTTATGATCATTAGATGGTTTCAATCATAGTTACTATGTTGTCCAATTGTTTGTGTGATAAGTGATTTATGTTGCTTAAGGGGCCACAATTGGTTCCCTAAGAGTAATATGTAGGCCTAAGCCTCGTCTCTTTTTCTTGTTTGTTTGAAGGTACACATTTATTGATGTACGTGGCATGAGGACTACTCATGCAATACAGTGGCAGAAGTCAAGAGAATTGGAGAAAGAGTAAAGAACCAATGGTTTTATTTTCTTCTGTGAGAAAGTGGATAATGGACAAAGATACATTGAGGTATAATGGCTGAAGAGGTTTGAAGAACCTGGGGGAATTAGCAAGTGGTGACTCTCCGGTATTTGATGCACTCATTTGGTGTGAGTAACTCACAAGACTCACTTAGCTACTCCTAATTGGCTCCAAGACTATGCTTTTTGAGTTAGGAGCATAGGGATCAATGTACATTGTATCTATATGTGGTGATCACTCCCGACTGTCATCCACATAAATGTATAAGACCATCAAGACCTATGAGGATTGGTGGTAGAGGTTAAGCCCTAATGGGTGACAAGTGTGTCAGTAACACGCTTAGGATCTCGAGAGTGTTGGTTGCTTAGAAAAACCACTTGTAGTGGTTAATTAGGTTGTATGTTTGCTTTGTTGGATTATTGTTTGCTTGTGGCATTTGAGAAACAGAGGACTCACCTTTACAACCACACAACTTTAAAGTGCTGAGGATGTCGATGACACTGAGGCATCTGCGGGCTTGACGTTGCTCACAAAGAAAGCGAGCATGGTCGTGCACAGTAACGTGGATTATGTGTTACACTTGCCATACCCGAGTTCACTTCGTGCTAGTAAAAACTTTGAATGCAGTCCCCATTATTGTAGACCACACTTAACTTGCTATATTCCATGGGGATTTACATCTTACTCAGAGGTTAGTTATTATGAGGACTTTTGCTTGTATCTTGGACTAGAAGAGCTTCGTAATGATTTGGAATTCCTGTGAACTCTGGTGGAGTACGATGGACGGGGCAATGTTCTCATATATAATGTAAAGCCAATGCCCATAGTTGAAGTTACAGAGGATCAAGGAGACCATGCGGATATGTCGTCTGAGGAAATCGAGGAGTACATGGAACTTTTGTGGTAGTTAAAGCCGACATCCAAGGAGGAGAGTAATGATCCTTTTGAGGACATGTCTTAGATGGTCTAGTACTTTTAGCATGATTGTGTTATGCTTTGGTCCTAGGTTTCTTTTAATGATTTTGATGTATTTTAAGAGATGTTTTCTCTTAGGGCATGTATTTTGTTGTAGCAAGAATGTAAAATTTATTTTGCTTACTTTCATCCTATATAGGTTGCATCCATATTATTTCTCCTATGACACTACTTATGTTATTTAATTATGTATGAAGACTAAGTTATTTTATATTTGAATTTATTTTAATTCAATGTAAAGGTTTATTGTTTTACGATCGACACGTTTGTTTTTTAAAAAATATAGGAAGAAATTTTACTAATTATAAGCACCGGTTAAAAATTTGTGATGCATATCTCTGAAATAAATTAAATTAAAGTGTTTTCAAACAATATTTTCAATCTAAAATTTGAGGTGTTATGACATATACTTTTGAACTTAATTAATATACTAACTTTTAGTTTTATTTCCTTTATAACTTGTGTTTTTGTTTCTTTTCTTGTTAAAAAAATACAAAGAAGAAGAACACAAATACTATTTTTAGACATTTTGCATAGTGTGAGCCAAATAAGAAATAAGAGATTAACAATTTTTGACAACTTTTGATGGCCAAAATTTGATTTTCTATTTTCTATTTTAAAATAATTTAAAATACAATTTCATGACTGTTAAAAACTATCAAAATCAAGTCAGTAAATAAATTACAAAGTCATTAACCGCTTTAATTCTTTTATTGATTTGATTCTAACAATTTTTAATGACAGGAAAATCATACTTCAAATTTTAAAATAGAAAATAAATTTTTGGTAATAAAAAGTTTCCCTAAATTGTAAATCTCATATTCCTTGTTTTGGCTCATATTATGCAAACGGACTAAAAAACATTTTATTGATTTTAGAGAATAAAAAAAACAATTTTAAATTTGGAAGATTAAAAGCAAAATAACTCAAATTTGAGGAATTAAATATATCTAACGGGGATAGATGGTTGGAGACACTTCATTGCCATTGGCTCCACACACACACTGAAAAACATTAAGACAACAGCATAAATATATCTAACGGGGATTTGAGTTCCCCCAAAAGAACAAATCTGTTTTTGTTTGCCGTACGTAAAGATACAATTTTGATATAAATAAATAAATAAATAATTAGTTCAATAAATAAATAATTACCTAAGAGATTTTGTAAAATTATATAAACAATTACTTTTTTCTACTCCTACGCTAACCCCTTAATTTTTGAAAAATATACACTGGTACCTAGTTATATATTATACTAACTTCTTTAATTATTTGAAAAATATTATACCAAATTCTCGAAATAGAAATTATTATAAATGTAAAAAGGTAAAAATTTATATAATTTTACAAAATCTCATAATGACCAGTGTAATTTATTATTTGATAAATACACATGTAATTTTTTTTTTGAATATTGACAATAAAAGAATATTTAAAATCAGTGATCCAGTGATAGTATAAAAAATACAAATAATAACTGTATAATAAATACATAAATAATAATTGTGTGTATTTTTTCTAAGAGAAGTAGCATATTTACAAATACGAGAGATAATTAAAAAGTTATAAATGAGAAATAAAAATAAACAAAAATTATAAAAGCCAATAAAAAATATAAACAACCATAAATAAAGTAGACATTATTCATAACGAGTAGATAAATTATTTACTGGATAAACCGATAAACAAAAAGTATAGAAAGACAAACAAAACAAAGATGAACACTTTTTAGCTACTATGTAGAAATGAGAAAGTCATCATAAGGTGTAAGTACTATACACACCCCAACACAAGAAAGGTAGAGTTTAACAGTGAAGAGAAAGAAAAGAAGCAGCAGCATAAGAAGCTTACCGTTGGTGGTGAGGCTTCGGGAACAACCACACCGTTACCGGTGATTGTTCTATCATTCATCGACATTGGGAATCAAAGACCCGATTTCAAATTCAAGTCATATTCACTCAATAAAAAAAAAGGCTAACTTCACTTATTATTTCTTCAAAGCTCTCAGTTTTATTATATTCCTTTTTTCCACCGTGACACAGCTTCAGAAGCCATTCAAAGTTCAGATCTTTATCCATCTTTCATCTTCCATTGCAGGTTGGTTTTCTCTTATTGGCCTTAAAACTCATGTGGGTTTCTTTGTTTTGTCTTTGAGCTTTGTGGGGCTCAGAAAAGTTTAGGCCTTGACGTGGCTTTCTTGACCAATTGGCTTCTCTAATCATAAGTGTTTGTTTTCTAGATTGAATTATGGTTCTGAGGAAGATTGATGAAATTGATGATTAGTAAATTTTTGTGGTTCTTTTAGCCTTTGAAGTGATCAGGGTCTTGTTTGTAGTCATCATGCCTAAGAAGTTTTCTTCTTCATTGAATTTGTCGAGTGATTCTTGAATTGTGTTCTTCTTCTGTGTGTTTTTGTGTTGTGACCATGTATGTAATGCATGGAATGGTTGCTGGCAAGTTTTGTGCTGTGCATGCTTGGCAATTTTGCATCTGGGTTTTGATGAACTATTTGTGTGTTTGATATGTTTTGCTTTGATCTGAATTTGTTTAGGTTATCAATTACTATGCTATTATTGATGATTGTAGCTTGATTTCCTAGGGGATTATCAAGTAGGTCATCATCACTCGTCCTTACCCCTATCCTTTTTGAAATAGTCTTTCTCATCTTTGCACGCTTATGTATTTGAATTGATTTACTGTGAATCAACAATAAACATCATGCTGGTTTGTCAGTTTGAATGGTGCAACCTAACTGAACATACATTGTGTTTTGTGTGAATTTGGTTGTAATGATATCTTTCATTATCTTATAATATGGATTCATAAGTCAGGGTCGTATATATGTATCAAAATATTAATGATTGTAATCATGGTTTTTTCTATTAAGGATTGTTATTTTCTGTGGGTTATAAATGACTTTGTATGATTGACAAATGTTAGTTTGTTACAATGTTAGTTTCTGTTAGTAGAGGAGATCGAACCTGCGACCTTTCCCCTCTTCCCTTCTTCCTTAACCATCCAACACACCTTATATCTACATATCAAAGTGCAATTATTTTTTTAATCCGCAAATGTTAGGTTTTTAGAATGTTAGTTTTTGTTAGCAGAGGGGATCAAACCTACGACCTTTCCCTTCTTCCCTTCTTCCTTAACCATCCAACCCACCTTATATTTCCATTTCAAAGTGCAATTAATCATCAGTGTGATATGTCCTTATTTGTACCAAATATATGTCTGCACATAAATATGTTAACTGCCATATCTCTTGTACTTTTTAATGTCATTATTTATCAATTTTATGCCTGTACTTCAGGGGTGATACAGAATCAATTAATATGCGGGATGTGGATAGTTTAAATAGCGAAGGATCTGGAAAATCTAGTTACTCACAGGAACAGACTATGTCCAAGCTAGTTTCCTCGAAATTCAAAACAAGTAGCACAAAATGCCAAGAGAAGAAACACAAAGTTAAGTTAAAATCTCATAAACACAGAGCTGGTACAAACAAATCAAAGAAGACAGTTACGGATTCTTCCATAAAGGCACCGCTTGAGGATTCTTCGAATAAAAAAGTGATTATTAGAAAATATCGGCATAAAACCGATGGGAAATCTTCGCGGATGCTGTCTTCAACAAAGCTAGAAGGAGGAAAAAATTCTCATAGTTCTGGAATAGAGGGGAATGATGTTGATGGGGAGGAAAAGATTAAAAAACATAAGAGAAGAAAGAAGAAAAGACAAAGGAATAACATGGATGTTGATGATGCTTCACGCCTGCGAAGGAGAACAAGGTACCTCTTAATCAAAATGAAGCTAGAGCAGAACCTTATCGATGCTTACTCTGGAGAAGGTTGGAAAGGTCAAAGGTATGTGAAAATATTTTAATTAGCTTATATTGTTTTTCAAATGATTGAATGAGATGTAGTCTTCCCTACTACAAATTCAGATGAATCTGTAAATGGATTGTTATTATTATAAGTAGGAAAAATATGATCACTATATTGCATCTAGGAATATTTTTAATTTTTTCATGAAAAATTGGGGCATATATTGTTAAGGAAATTTGATATATACCTATTTTACATTGGCAGGATAATCATGGTAGTGTTGCGTATAATGCATAATTTCTCCATCAATAGAAAAGATATAATACTAGGAAATTATACAACATGTGAAGAAATGATACGAAGTTAGTTTGATAAAACAGAAATCTTAGAAATTGTCCAATTCCAGATTTCTGGACCCTAGCCATGGTAGTGTTGCGTATAATGCATAATTTCTCCATCAATAGAAAAGATATAATACTAGGAAATTATACAACATGTGAAGAAATGATACGAAGTTAGTTTGATAAAACAGAAATCTTAGAAATTGTCCGATTCCAGATTTCTGGACCCTAGCCATTGTTGAGGAAAGCTTTTGTTTAGTCTAATTAAATTACATGTGAAATGACAATTTGAGGGAAACTTACTTTGTCAAAAAGGAAATAGGAAAGACACAAACAATCATAATCAACAATGGTAGGACCCTTGTGTTTACTATGTGTCATGTCCTCAGAAGGATATTTTTAGAATGCTTTTAGATAATTTAAGTTGTCCTGCAATTATTAACCTATGCTGTGTATTATTTGACTTATTATCGCAAACATAGGGGAAAAAAACACTTGTAGAAACCAGAGAGAGATGGATAAATATATACTTCTTGCAAGAAACATTCAATTTTATTTATTGGACATTCATTTGTATGTCCATTAATAGTTTCCCTTGTTTTTAAGGAAAATTTTCTTTTGTATTTTTCTGTGTGCTGAAGCCTAGGCAAGATTTTGCTTAATTATCATCAGTTATGTTAGATATAAAATCATTTATAAACCATTTATATGAATTTATTCTTTTTTCTCATGTTGACCATACTTCCAGAATTGACATTGTTTATGTTATAATTATTTTCTTAATGATATTATATTTGTTTCTCTGTAATTAAATGTGTTCTTACTAGTGCTTTTTTGACTCTAAAATAAATTGATGAATTATTCTGAAGTTGAATTTTTTTAGTTTCTTTACATATTTTTCCTGTTTCTTGGAAAAATTGCTTGAGAAACAATGCAGTGTGATCTTAATTGAAAAACAATTAATAGTTTTTAGAACCAAAAACTTTCCCTTGAGAAATAGTTAAGTAACTGATCATTATTCTTGCTACAGTCGGGAGAAGATTAGGCCAGAAAAGGAGCTACTAAGAGCAAAAAAGCAGATTTTAAAATGTAAACTTAATATTCGTGATGCCATACGCCAGCTGGATTCTCTTAGTTCTGTGGGTAGCATTGAAGATTCTGCCATTGCTCCAGATGGATCTGTTTATCATGAAAATGTGAGCAAGTGTCAAAACTATGGCTACTTCACTATATTGTGTATTGATGTTATCTTTTTGCATTCTTTCCTGTTCAGGACCTTTTATAATGCTTTGCATCTTGTTTTGATTTTCTAATGGGGAATCATTGATTGCATACTGTTTTCATGTCAAATCAATTCATACAAACAAGGGATGGCTCACCATTTCCAAAGTTGAATATTTTTCTGGTTTTTTGTTCATCTAGATATTCTGTGCCAATTGCAAACTACATGAAGCTTTCCCAGATAATGATATTATACTCTGTGATGGCACATGCAATCGTGCTTTTCACCAGAGATGTCTCAATCCTCCTTTGGATACTGAAAATAGTGAGTTCCTGTTTACACCTGTCAGCTTGTTCTGTAACCTTTATTGTGCTGATTTTTTATTCGTAAAACAAATTGCTTATTATACATTGCAGTTCCTCCTGGAGATCAAGGCTGGTTTTGCAAGTTTTGTGAATGTAAGATAGAAATACTAGAGGCAACAAATGCCCATCTTGGGACTCAATTCTCCCTAGACAGTACTTGGCAGGTTTTTTACCTTAATAGTCTCTTATCCACCAATTTTTCAAATTTCAACTTCTCTTTAGATATATTCATTCTTACTGCTATAAGTAGTAATGCATTTGTCCAATAAATTAAGGATGTATTCAAGGAAGAGGCTTCTATGCCTGATGGTGACATTGCATTGCTAAATCCAGAAGAAGAATGGCCATCAGATGATCCTGAAGATGATGATTACAATCCAGAGAAGAAAGAAGACAGCCACAGCATCGACATAGAAGGAGATGATGGAAATGCATCCAATGATTCAACCAGTTCTTCCAGTCTGTGGTCTTTGAATGGTGAATGTCCTCCAGTAGATGAAGGCGTCAGTCATGAATACTATTCTGTTAATAGCTGCATAGATTCTAATGAATCTGGGGAAATAGCATGTGGCCCTAGGCAGCGTAAAGCTGTTGACTACAAGAAACTCTATGATGTGAGTATCTAAGTTCTCATTCAACATACTCATGAGTTCTCAAAGTAATGTTGACAACTTCAGCAATAGTATAGAATTCAAAAGTCACCAGCCTTGAGTTTATAGTGCAAAATTTAAGGCTTTTGTTAAGCCCCACTGCCTGTCATTTATTAACTGGTACCGTGTTGGTCTTTCTTATAAATTGGGTTGGGAAATATTTGATTATAGTAGTGATTAAAAATGAATTTCCAATTAAATGTATTATTTTCTCTTGGTTGTTGTACAGATGGAAATTTTGTGCTTCTTCACTTTTTTGTGCATGGAAATACTACTAAAAAAGTAGTGCTCCCTATTTTCTTCTCTGGCCATAAGTTTCATTTGATTTTACGTCTTTTCAGGAAATGTTTGGGAAGGATGCTCCACCTTGTGAACAAGTGAGTGAAGATGAAGATTGGGGTCCTGGCAAAAGAAAGAGAAGAGAAAAGGAGTCTGATGCTGTCAATACTCTTATGACTCTGCATGAAAGTGAGAATAAACATTCCAATAATGAGAAAAATGATACAACAAGAGAGGGCTCTTCAGGCATACAAATAAGAAGATCTTGTTTCAGGATTCCGGTTGATGCCGTTGAGGTATTACTTGTAGAGTTGAGTAATTCCTGTTGTCATCTTTCTTTGTTGTCATTACCCCCTTCCTCTCCTCTTTTGAAACTCCAGTTGACAACACATATATAAATAATTATACACGCACTAATTTGTGTCTTTTAATTTTTTTTGATGAAATATGCCAGAAACTTCGCCAAGCTTTTGCAGAGAATGAGCTTCCTCCAAGATCTGTGAAGGACAGTCTTTCGAAAGAGTTGGGACTAGATCCTGAAAAGGTTATGCCTTGCAGTCTCTAGTTGCATCTTGTTTCTACATTAATCTGAAATTCTGAATTTGTCTTGTAGTAGTGTTACCTTTGTTAAACATTATGTATTAAACAGCAAATTTTGTACTATCTCCATCTGCAAGTTACTTGCATTGCTTTTGGTCTTTATTCAAGTCAGTCAGCTCTTGACCTGTTCAAACTCTGTTACTAATGTGTTAGAAAATGCAGGTTAGCAAATGGTTCAAAAATGCTCGTTACTTAGCACTTAAAACCAGAAGGGTAAGCTTTACTGTTATGCTTTTGCTCTCTCCTTTTTCAATTTACGAGTAATATTATTTCTTTTATTCTGTTCTTTCTCTGATTCATATTTTTTTAGAAATCTGCCATATGTCTCTTCTGAATGATTATCATCTCATCTAGACATCCTTTAGTGTTGATATATTTATAATCAGTCGGTGAATAAGATTTATAATAACTAGTTCAGTTTATAGGCAGTTGGGAACAAGATAGTGAATTGGAGGTTATTTGATGAAAATTAGGATCCATCTGGGATTTAGTAACATGTTTTTGTGCAGAAGTTTGAGAAGACCAAAAAATGCTTCACAATATCACTCAAACTCATTGTTCTTATTAATCTGTTAATAACATGGCATTTATTTATGTCAGGAATTAAGAAATTGTGTTTCTTGGAATCTGAAATGAAGTCTGACATAAGTGAGTGTTGTTTCAGTATCAATCAGAAGGAGAACAGCTTCAGAGTTTCACTTCTAAGATCTCAACGGACTCTATATCTCAAATTGTGGAGAAAGATGAGCTTTTGAAATCAACGGTCTCCAAAATTACTGTGATTCATTCCCAGAAGGATGGTAAAAACATCACAGGCAAAGAGAAAAATAACTTATCTGACAGTCTTTTGAAGAAAAGGCAACAACAAGAAATACCTCCACCTTTGGAAAGAGAAAATGGCAACAAGGTGCTTTTCTACTAATCTAAATGTTGTCTTCTGTTTGCGTTTTTGCTTGCTTGAGAAGCGACTATGCAGTGCAAAGTATTTCAAAGAACACAGAATTTTTCTTGTAGATCACTTGAGAAAAGGTAGCCTATGTTATTGGAAGTTCTATTAACAATTTGTTGCACTTTAATGTTGTATTTTCAGGATTCTATGGAGGTCAGCAATGATGTTAAGTTGAAGAAAATGCTGAAAAAAAGGAAAAGAGGGGTAAATATTATATTTGAAGGAGATTCTCAGGCAGCAGAGTTGGAATTTGAAAGACTCAGCAAAGTGAAGAGGAAACTAGATAGCATGAAGCAGAAATTAAATGAAGTTCAAAATTGCAGAGCAAAGGGTTCAAATGAACCCTCTATTATATATGTACCCACAGCCCAATTAAGGGAAAAGGTTGAAAAATAATTATATTTTTTTATTACATTTTTGCACAGCAGAGTAATACATAATATATGTTGTAAGTTTGATGTACCTACCTTACATTATAAATAAAAATGCTACAATCTTTTTTTTAAAGTTAATAATATTAGTATATGTCCGTTGCTAGATGCTCTTGGCAGAGCAATGAGCAATTAAATAGAAATTTTTGTACTCAACTGTGAAGTAAGTACTCTACTCCACTGCTTGCAACGTTAAAATTGAAACTAGCATTGAAATTGACCATTGCAACATTAATGAATATTTAACTAATTTTAGTATTCGATTGAAAATTTGGACTAAATATTTAAATAAAATATTAATGAACAGAATACCATTTTCAATCCAGACTCAATTATAATAGGTACTAAGTCTCAAAATTTAAATAAAACATTTAATGAATAGAATACGGAATTTTAAATGAATAAAATATTTAACTAATATTAGTATTTAATTAAAAATTAGGACTTAATAAATGTTAATTAAAATATTAGTCGATACGTTATTGAATAGAATACCAAAACTTAAATAAATATAATATTTAACTAATTTAAACATTTAATTAAAAACTAGGACTTAACAAATATTTAAATAAAATATTAATTAATAGAATATCAATTTAAATTTAGAGTCAATAGATATTTAAATAAAATATTTAAAATCTGCAGGTCCTTGAATTATTTTACAATTTTTAATTAAGTTCCCGAATCATTCTTTTTACGGCACGGACTTAATTAAAAAAGAAATAGAAGTTCCGGAATTCAATTAAAAATATTATTTAGGGGCATAATTATTTTTTTAAAAAAAATAGGAACCTACTAAATAATTTAATAGTAAATTAAAAATCATAAAAAAATATGACTTAATTGAACAGTGTATTTAGAAGGAGTGCATTAAGTTTGTCCAAGCAGAACTTGTAAGGGAAAACTAAAAATACAATTAGGGGGATTCATTCTTCTGGAATTTGAGAATACTAGCTGAAGAACTTGCAGAGAGGTTGAGAATACTAAACTTAAAACCTCCACTGTTAAGAATGTTGGCCTAAAAATAAGATAATAATCACCGATGAAAGTACTAAATAGTAGTAGCCTATAGAGACTTCAGAATAATATTGTGGAAGCCTAAGAAGAGTTTAATAAGTAATAAGGTAAGTCCTTGAATTATTTGAAATTTTTTAATTAGGTGCCTGAATTTTTATTTCTTTTTTAATTAGGTCTCTATCGTTAATGAAACGATAAGGATCTAATAAAAGTTTAAAAACTTAATTAAAAATTATCAAATAATTCTAAGACCAATTAATTTAACCTAAAAATTATGAAATTTTGATTAAATTGAATAGTTACTTATGATCATGTTCGCTAATATATTAATCTTTATGTACATTTCATGTTATTAAAGTTAAGGCATCTAAATAATAATGTGGCACACCTATATAACATGTGAGTATCATGTGTCATTTGAGAGGTATAACTTTTCATGAGTCTATAAAACTATAACACGGATGTTATTTTAGTCTTAGAATTCTCGCGTTATTAATTTCACTTTAATCTCTGAAATTGTAAAAGTCTCTTTCATCTTCTTGAGTCTCATGACATGCAATAAATCTCATACCAAACATTTCTGTATTTACAATCTTGCAAGAGTTTACTTAGTTCAATTTTTACACTTTATTTATCCTAAACCATATATATATACATTTTGTTAGGATTAAAAAATTTACAAAAAACAAGAAGAAAAATATCAAAGCTTCTTTTTTAATCAAATACATATCATGAATGTAATATCTGAAAGAGAGAAAAAGGAAAAAAAAAAAAAAGCATATTACTATTTTCTTGTTTTTCTAACAAATCAAAAATTTTCTAATATGGTCAATTAAACTCAATCATGCCTTCATTCTGGGCCGTTGATGTGCGTTGACTATCCTAAACTGATGTCTGATCTGCTTCTTTTCTTTATAGCGTAGCACACTAGCTTTTCTTACTCCTCCCTCCCTCCACCAAGAAATCGACATGTCCTGAAACCACACCAATATTGCAAAACCAAAAAAAAAAGGTTCAGTGCTTTTGCACCACACTGCACTACTATATAGCACTAGTATAACATGAACACCCCCACTAAACATTTTGAGTTCAGATTTCAGAAGCTACACTAACACATGTCAAATGTTGATAAAAGGTAGTAATACTATATATATAAAAAAGGATAATAACCAATAAAAAATTTAGTGAAATTACGTACATATAATAATAACAAGAAAAACTAACAAATTAACGACTTATATTTATCGTTAAAATAATATCAACAAAAAACTTTTGTGAGTTAGAGAGATCGTTATACAATAGCAAAATAGAGAGAGATCGTTATATATATAGTGCAATTCATGTAATTACGTAAATATTATGATAAAAAAATAATGCTTTCCATATGCATTTAAATGCAAGGGTCGTTCTTTTAATTTTTTCCATCTATTTAAATATCAAATAATTAAGATGTTAATATTGATATAAAAACATAACCCCGAAACAAGCCCTATTTTAAACTTTGTTCATAAAATAATGAAATATACAGGTCTCTAACTAAAAATACATTATTATATTTAAATTTGTATTTGGTTTGTATATGCATTATTAATATAAATTCTTTTTACATTATTAATCAATAAAACGTTTTTTCTTCCAGAAGCTATTATGTCTTTAAATTTTCTTCCAAAAGCAAATTACTTATAGTTAAATAGGGACCATAGGAAGGAGAAGGTTCAGTGTTTATTTCACAGTGAAAAACGAAAGTTTCAAACCTTTTTTCTTTTAGACTTATTCAAATCGCGAGCGAGAGACGAGCAACGTAGGGTGACGTCATTTCCCGGCGAACCATCGGCAAATGGCGACCCCCGATTGGACCAAGCACTCCGAACACCGTCGTAATTCAATTTCAACCGCAAGCCCTTACTCACTGCTACCTCTGATAATTCCTGAAAATATAGGGTGATTTGAATGATTAAGAGAAAAAAAAATTGAGTTCGATCATATGTTATCAAAATTAGTATTATAAAAAATTAACATTTGTCCATAAAAAAAAAAAAAAAAACCTCTGTTGATTTCTTCACCACCTTTTTGTTTTTCTTGTTCTTCGTCTTTGTCTTCTCGGTCGTTGTTGCCATTGCGGTGGCCGGAACCAAATCCTCCGCCGCAGCGTGCTTCATCCGCGGCGAGATTTGAAGCATGTCAACCACACAAAAATTCCACCACTTCGTATCATCTCGCCGTAGAGCCCTCACGCAACCGAATTTCTCGCCGTCACCGCCGTGACACGAAGCGGCACGATTAACATCATCCTCTTCAACTCTTCCTCCTCCTCCTCCCATGATGCTATCGATTCCTTCCTCTATTTCCTCGTCGAGCATCGATTGGCAATCGAACTCTTCACTCTCAAATTCATCGCAATTCGGCACTGAAGTGCTCAATTCGCAAGGCTTATTAATATTCTCTCGCACGCCGAAGAAGACCTTGTTCGACTCCGTTTGGAAACCACGTTTGCTTTCAAGGAGAAAAGAGAACGCGTCGTTGTCGTTATTTTCACACTCTCTGAACAGTAATAACGGTTCTGACGAGTGGCTAATATTTTCTGTTACTGGTTTGGTGAACTTTTCGGGTTTTTTTAGGTTTTTTATTGAGAAGAGGTTCGGATGTGCTGTGGAGAGGAGTGTGGCGGCTTCATTGAAGGTTTGGTTCGGTCGCTTTCGGAGGGTACGAGGTTTTTTCGTGAAGATTATTGATTGGGGGGAGTTGGTGGTTTCCGAGGTTGTTGTTGAAGAAGGAGAGGAGGTGGGTGAAGTTAGGGTTGAGGTGGATGAGGATTTGGCCAAGTCCAAATTGAATCCATGGGTTCTTCCGCAGCTTGAACTCATTTATTGGTTCAAATCTTAATTGAAGAAGGTATTTGAAGTGTGGGAAAAGTGATTTTTTGAACTTTGGTTGGAAAATGGAGTTAAATATCAGTTTGTGTCTCAGTCTTCAGGAAAAGGCTCTCTCTCAAGTAGTAGTACTATTATATTACCTAATTGGATTGTCGAGGAAGATAATGACTTTTTAGAAGGTGCAAAACCCTATACCCAATAAGTAGACAGAATACAAGTTGTTGGCTATGGTTTTAGGTTTAAAAATGGAATAGTGTTATTCCGCCGCCCAAAAATGTGGTAAAAATTGGAGATGGGAAGAAAAAGAAAAATTAATTAAATAAAGAGAATAAGGGGTAGATGTGATATAGTAAGAGTTTAATGGGTATGTGTTCTTGTAAAAGTTTTTATTATGTCATGCATTAATATAAGAGATTTTGCAAAGTAATTTTATTATGTCATTTAATTAATTAAACCACCTGATAAATTTGCTGACATGACTAAAATGAGTATGATTTTTACTGTGAAAAATATACTTAGGTTAAGTATAAATGAGTCTCTTTTTGGAATTGGGGACACTTTGACCCAGGAAAAAAATCATAAGAATGGATAGATAATATATTGATTTTAAAAAAAAAAAGGAAGATAACATTTTAGGAATACGATGAATTTCCCATTTTATTAATAAAAAAAAGAATGCCATATATAGAAAGATCACCGCTGAATTAAATATATATTGTACATTCTAAACCTCTCTATTGTAGCCAAAATCCAAAAAAGAGTGGTGTGTGCGATATATATTCAGTCTGAAACACAAGTCCAGAGAATTAAGAAACGGAGCACAGATATCAAATTGGGTTTGGCTAAGTAAATATCTGAAAGGAAATTGGAGAGTGTGAAGCACGCAGTAATAGACAAGAGCAGGCTAGGGGATAAGAAGAGAGAATGAATGCTTTAGCTATAGCAGAGAGAAGGTCACGGGGAGAAGTAGAAGTAGATAATGGAAAAGAAAAGACCACAAACCCGTTGGAGGCTCTTTACTGCACATATATGCAAAATGGCAGACGAACGTATGCTCACTGACTCTGGAGATGAGAACGAAGGAAAAGACAATCATGCATTGTTTCATGCATGGGACCACTGCATTTAGCTCTTGTGTTTTTTTTTCATTATTAATATTCCAACTTGTTTTACCCTAACAGTACCAATTTCATTGTTTAAACATGTTAAATATTTCTCAATTTTATAATTATACATATGCATATATATATATATATAGAGAGAGAGACTTATCATATGAGAATGATCACTTTATGTGACAATGAGAATGATTAATCTCAACATTTAGATTAAAATGAAAAGTCAAGATTAAAGCATTTAAAATTCAAATTAAAGTTTTATTTAAATGTAAAATCTCTAAAAGATTTATCAAACAATAAATCAAATATCTTAAAGATTTAATTTATTTTATCATAAAATATCTCGAACCTATTACCTCCATGACCATTATCGTCATGATCGTTTTCATCACAACTATCATGATCACCGTCACAATCACCGTTCACCGTCACCACCACCATGACCGTTGTCACTATTACTTCCACCATTACTATCACTATGATCGCCCCCATGACCACCGACAACAGTGACAACGACGGTGGTTTTAGCAGCAATCACGGTGGCGGTATGGTGGTGGTTGTTGCAGTGCCGATCTTGACATAATTTTTTTTTCCGATAAAAGACATAAGTTAAATATTTAAGATATTTGATTTCATGTTTGATAAATCTTTTAGAGATTTATGGTTAAATAAAATTTTTATTTGAATTTAAAATGTTTTAATCTTGATCTTTCATTTTAATCTAATGATTAAGATTGGTCATTCTCATTCTTACATAAGATGTTCATTCTTATATGACACACTCTCTCTACGCACTTGGTTTTAGCCATGGTTATTTTATAGCTTACCAACGGTTCAAATTGACATTAATTTACACTTTCGGTGATTATAAAACTGACGTTAAAACATTAGTCAGAAATCCATATGTCAATGTTTTTGCATGACCACCAGATAAACTACTGGAATGTTACTTTCTCTGTCGTCTATATTTTATCTTTTTTTCATACACACATCTAAGATATCTTCAATGTAAATAAAGTACAAGGAAATGTAACTTGTTCATCCGATAGTGAGTGAGAAAAGTGAATAGAAATACAAAAACAAACAAATGTAACTTGTTCATCCGATAGTCAGAACCTAACCGAGAATTATGGTGAAAAAAGTGAAGAGAAATACAAAAATAAACAAATAAGATGAAAATGAGTTATAAGATAGTGAGTGAGAGTAATATCATTACTCAAGAGTATAATGTTCATTAAGAGTTATTCTTTAGAATAAATTACACTTGTACCCTTAAACTTTTTTTGAATTACATACAACATTACTCTTTTTTTTATTCATGTACTAACTCTTTTAATGTTTGAAATGTGTAATATGTGTGTGTATGCGTCTTGATGTTTGAATATTACATTGACATCCCATATATGGGAGGTTGTTATAAACATTAAACAATGAGGGGTATTATGTATAATTTGAAAAATCTCAAGGAGTGTTAATGTAATTTATTCTATTCTTTAATAATAAGAATATCATTTTAAGAGGGTTGTTTTCAATAAAAATCATTTCTAATAGGTTTTTTAAACAAGAGATTTTTTTAATATTTTATCTATTTCAATCTACAATGTTTAGATAGAGTGTTATGTGTTTCTCCCTTGTTATGTGTTATGTGTTTCTCCCTTGGATTAGACTTTTCATCTCCCCTTGATCCTCTTTTTGTATTATTATTTTTAAATAAAGGATTAGACTTAATTTGTGCATTTATGCGGGTGGTTGTTGTGGTGCCAACCTAGTTGGGATGACTACAACCACCTAGCTTCTTATGCAGCCTTTTTTTTTTTGTCTTAAAAAAATGAATTTCAACATTTTTTGAAAATGAATTGTCAACAGTTAAAATAGTATTATAACACAATATAAGTTGTTTATCATAAATTTAAACTATAATTTGTAATTTCATAATATTTATTTATTATAAGTTTTAATTATAATATTATTTATAAATTCAAAATTATTTGGTTAATATAATTATAAAATAAATATTAATCACGTGTAACGCACATGTTTAAATACAAGTATATTTTAAATTAAATTTTAATTATTCATTCGGTCCTTGTACCTTGACAATCTTTACATTTTAGCTTAGTATGTGTACCTAAAAATTAACTACTTGTTTTAGTCATCCCCATACATAGGGATGATAGAAAATCCCAAACCCATGGAACCCATTTGAACATGCTCCAACTTTTGATGAGGAAAAAATGGTTTGACTAGGTACAAGATTGAGGTTGACTTTCCCCCAATCATTTGAAGCAAGTTAGGGTTGGGAATATCAATATTGACCCTCTTAGGTTAAAATTATTAAATTATCCTTAGTAAAAAAAATATTATTGTAATGCCATTAGGTTTGGGCAATTATTCATTCATCGTTATCCCATAACATAAATGATTTTCCCTAGTCATTGTTGTGTTCTTTTTACCATCGATCGATCGCTCTTAAGTCTTGTTGGTGTCATTGTTAGACATTATCTCTCTCTCAGACTACATCACTCACATCTCATTGGTGTTGGCAATCAACTACAAGAAAATCAAAAATTTAATAAGGGAATGTGCCCTCACAAATCCCACACTAATTAGATCAACAAGGGATTTTCTAGGGAACATTCACTTACGAGTCTCCCATCTCATCATCTATATTGTCACTACTACACTATTATGTTTGAATCCTTGTTTGCATGTTTCTTATTGGTTCATATGGTTAGACTAATCCACAACCAATTTATCATTTTCAAGGCAGATTTTTTAGTATAAATAATTTATTCAGTAAATTTAAACAAGTGTTACAATTTGAATATGATTAATTGTCTAATTTTAAACTTCTGCTAAATTGATTAATTATCTAATTTTAACATATTAATTTTTTCTTTTTTTTTAATAGTGTTTGAAAGCTATTGAATTGTATTGATAATTTTTTTTATATAAAGTTATTTGTGCTTAAGTTGTACGTATTCTATTATTTCAGTCCCCTAATCACCAACAAATACAAAGTTGCAAGTTTAGCATATTTTTCACTTGCATAAGTACCATTGTCATTTCACATTAAGCCAAAGTTAAAAGTGGGTTTAGGTAGGTAGATCAAATAGTAAAAACAACGGTGATATAAGGAAACCTAACCTTACTTTAGGTCGAGGGTAGAACACCAATTTTGAGCCTTGTCTGGAATTAGGTTGAAGACATGGGCGTTGTTAAAGAGTCATGGTGGGGAAGCTAAAACGCATCCATGTCTTGTTGCTATGCTTGCTTGCACGTAAACTTTTAGTATTGTTTTGGTCATTATCATCAAATACCAATTAACATCGTTAACTATGTGTTGACATGACATTGACACAACAATCTTATGTTTAAGTCACTTTACCCACACAATCTATAAGTTTTGGTCCATATACCTACCCAACATTTTCGTTTTAGTCCATATATCAAATAAGAAGGTGATAACAACACAAATATAGCTTTGCATGCAAGTTTTGAATAACAAAACTCTGCATGCATGGCTTTACATGGTTCATCCTATAGGAGAAATGAAGAGTAACAAAATCAAATTTGAAAAATGCTTTAGATATGACAATCAGAAAGTTGCATATAAAGTAGATTTTTTTAATACAATGAGTAAAACATCAATATACACAACTTGATTTTTTTTAATTAGAACATTGTAGGGAGAAACCAAAGAAAGAAGTGAAGAATTTAGCTTACCAAGCTCAAAAGAGGTAGAGAATTTGACCGAGCCTTAGTGATGCAACCACGAGCTCAAGTGAGACCGATGAGTGAGAAATCAGATTGATGATGGTGTGAGGGTGTGAGACCGAGAGATTGAGAGGATGAATGAAAAATAAATTGGTGTTGGGTTGGGCGTGGAGATAAAGCCATATGGAATTGAGATAAAGAGGGATGCATGGATGGGTTTTTGGTGGTGTGATGGGTAAACGAGATAAAATCTGAGTGTGAGAGTAAAAGTATAAGACATTAAAATCATGAAAGTTTTAGTTTATGACGCAATAGTATCATATTAAAAGATAAAGATATAGGTATAATAACTACTTTTTATTTGGGATTCAAATAAATAAAGTTTTAGGAATATAATTAAGTCTAAAGAAATTAATGAGACTGAACAATACATTACACACAAACACATAACATAAAACATATACTCATAGCATCTAAAATAGGATTTTACAATGTATTTTCATATCAAATAAAATTTTAAACTTCAGTTTCAAAAACATCATTTCATTTCTTCATATAATTTAACAAAATTACAAACACTTTTTCCTTTTTATGATAGGGTGCACTTTTTCTATTAATAGAGAGTGTTTAGTAACTTGTAAACAATTTCATTTGAAAAATGAAAGAGTTTTAGAAATTAAAAATATATAGATGGATTAATAATAGTTTTAATTTCATTTTTTTGTTTACAACTTATGAAGAAATGACATCATGAAAGTATTCAAGACATGATTTGGTGTCTATATGCCGCCAACATAATTCCTTAAAGCAAACTTTCTCTTTTTTTCAATGTGTAGTTTGATTGTCAGCATTTTGGAGCTTCATATGCTATATTGAAGTTACATTGACTTATATTTTTTGTTCCTTTTATCAAATATTATTTCAATACTTAAATTATGAGTACTATAATTTAAGTGTAAAAATAATACTTGATAAGAGAAACATAAGTGTAAGTCAATGCAACCTTAAAATACCTTATGAAAATGAAGATGCAAAATGATGACTTGATTATCAAAGTACACATTGGAAAAAAAGTTACATTTGATGCACACAAACATTAGGTCATGACCTAGATACTTTTGTGATGCCCTTTCCGTATAAGTTGAAGATTGCAAAAAAAAAAAAAAAAAGAAACTAAGATTATTTTTATTCATCTATATATTATCTAAAACTTTTTCTTTTGTCAAATAAGATTTTTTATAAGTTACTAAACACTCCCAATTAATAGAAAAAAGTTCTCTCTATTACAAAAAGAAAAAAAAACATTTGTAATTTTGTTAAACTATATAAATAAATGAAATGATGTTTTTCAAACTGAAGTTTAAAATGTTTTATTTGATGATCTGTCATCTTATTTACAATTTAGTTTCCAATTTTCACATGTATTCATATATATGATCGATGCTGATTAATATTCAAAACTCATTTGTTATAAATAGTCACACACATCAACTCTCAACCATAAAAGAAGCTTTTTCTTACTTGGTTTGTATGAAAAACATGAGATGTAATCAAGTAATCACAAACACTAACAAACGGGTAATTAATTCTTGTGTTGCATCACAACAAATAAATGTTAAGCAAAACAAATGAGGAACAAAATAATAAAGAAATTATTGAACAAATAAGGAAGAAATAAAAAACATATATCAAAGAACTAAAGAAGAAAGTTTCTACTATCATGACTAAGTGAGTGAGTTACATTGAATTTCTTATTGCAAAGTTGATGACGAGCTTGTAGAGATGACGATGCACACATAGTTTCACAGAGCGACACACATACATGCAAAAATACAAAAACATAATTTCACATAGTCATGCACAAATACACACATGGTAGCACACATAGTTTCACGTCGTAACAAACACAAAGTCACACAAACACAAAGGCATAGACATGCATGTACAATACTGCACACATAGTTTTCACATAGACACATATACATGATAACACATTTGAACCATCGATATTTGAATTCAATCTCAAACACACAAAAATAGGCAACCATAGAGATGACCCTTACCATTGATCTAATCATGTAATTCAACACAAAACGTATAACAAGGGTTGGAGAAAATCATTTCTCCTCATATAATTCACATAGAATTATGACCAATTGAGTCAAAGGTCTACCCTTCTACCCGTGGCTACTGTCACACCCGTAAGCCAAATAACTCACTCTTTCTTACCTTGAAAAGATAAACCCACAACAAGAGGACTTAACAATCACTTCTCCAATCCTTTGATCACGGTAGCAACAACTTTTGTAAAAGATCATGTAGCAGCTCTATCACAACAATTCCAAGAGCCGTAAGTAAGAGAGAATGATTTAGGGTTAGGTTTTAGAAAACATAAACAATTTATTGAACATAGCTGGGCGGGCCACAGGCATAAGGCCCAACTTTGAAAAGAAACAAAAATAATCAAAAAGTCCAAAATATCAACTTTAGAAACTTCTCTCATTATATTTAAAACATTTAATTTAAAAAGCCTATTTTAATACTCACACTACCCTTCCCAAAATATTTATTTATTAAAGGATTAAATATGATTTTGGTCCTTGATAAATTACCTATTTTTTTTTACCTAATAATATTTTTCTTAACTTTTTGATCTCTAATAATTTTTTCTATTTTATTTTTGGTCCTCAAATTGGCTTTGAAAAGTGATTTAGATAGTGCTTGAAGGGCTAAAGTGATTTTGAAAATTAAAATTATCACTTTACACCTTTTTCAATGTAGGAGACAAGAGAAAAATGTGTTGTTGAAAGTTTGATTTTTCGAGGGTGCAAGAAAAATGTTTGTAAAGCATAAAATGATAAGTATATGAGGTCTAGAAGTCCGATAAATTCGCTTAAGCAAAATATATTGGCTTAAGAGAATTTGGGGTAGAATGAAATGCAATGTTTATGTAAACACAATGTGATGATTGTGTGAGCATGCAAATTAATTATAATGTGACTGGATATGCTTGTGAAAAGGTCTCCTTTGGACACGGAAGGATAGTAAACCCTTTGAATCCCCAAGGGACAATAAATGTATTTGTTGTGAAAAGGCCATCTTTGGACAAGGAAGGGAAGTGACCTTTTGATCACCAAAGGATGATAAAAGATAATAAGACTTAATACCCTTTGGACAAGATGTCTCCTTCAATTCCTAAAGAGCGGTATGAGACATTCCTTGTACAAGAAATGGTTGTAAAATTCATAGTTCCCTAAGGGATGTCTGACAAAACAAGGGGCACAACTTGAGATTATGAGCTCTAATTTTCAAAGATGGACAAAAAAGAAAATAAAAGGATAAAGTAATGTATGTTAAGTAAGGTTACAATGATTGATGAGGATTTCTAATAAAGGTGTAAGCCCGTTAGATTTGAATGTTTTGTGTTATGGGGATATTTATAGGTTTAATATCATGATTAGATATCTCTATAAATGAGATTTTTAGTATGACATGTTTACGTATGTTAAATGGTATATTTTTTTATTGGATAATGTTAGTTGTTAGTTTTTGTTAACAAGACGATTCAAAACTGCGGTCTCTCCCCCCTTCCATTCTTTTTTCTTCACTTGACCAATCTTACATCTCATTGTTAAATATGTCATATGTGCTATATGAGATGTTATTGTGTGTCCTTGGGACACTTAATGAAACATTTTGTCGCATTAGTTTAAATTATAGTGTTTCAGATTGAGAAAGATCATGAAACAAGGAGAAAGAGGAAAAATGACTTAAGTTTTTGTTATAACTTTTATTATATTAGGATGTAGTTAAGAACCTCCTGCATAAGGTACATCTTTTATGATGAAAATTTTTATTTGACATGCAAAGTTTATTTAATTTCTATTATTTTAATTATTTCAATTTGTGTATATGAATGTACAATAATTCCTGTAATGAGTGTTACACTTAGTATCAAAGTAGTTTGATTAAAAAACAAACTTGCATAGTATAGTAATGACCAAAATAAGAATCTCTAAGACTTGTTTATTAATCAATGAATAAGTGTTTGAATAATTTTAAAAAAATAAATTAAATTTAAAATTCCACATGAATTAATATATATATATATATATATATATATATATATATATATATATATATATATATATACTTGTTTCTTTGTGAATTTTTGTAAAGTAAATTTACAAAAATATAGTATGAAGATCATTTGACAAAGTAAAGGAATACATTGAGATAATTGATAAATAGTCAAAGGACCTAGAAGTTGTTATTAGAAACCATTTAACACCATTGGGGATGTTTTCAAAATAGTCTCATACTCATTTCATGACCCTCAATAAATATTAGAAATTTTATGAAATTTTTTATTTCATAAAACTCACGTATTTCATAATCTTGACAAATAATTCCATATAATGTCTGTGTATTATATTCCAGTACACAAGTTATTACTTTTTATCAGTGTAAGAGATAAAATATATGTGTCATTATTATTTTGAAACAATTAGAATTTTATTTTTCTATCGATAATTCATGTGGTGTCCAAACTAGAATTTATCTACAAATTGATTTTGCCGATAAAATTGACAATGATGGCTTTGCAAGTACACAAGTACATGAAGCTACAAACTCAGATATGATTTTCCTTCTTATGCTTGGTCCTGCACGTCACATTTCCTTGGAAGAAAAGCTTAGTTATTTTTCTTTTTCCTACAAAAGTATCTACACTTATCCTTATCTTTTTTACTATTACAAGTCTTGCCCAAGTCAAATAATATATAAAATAAACAACTCACACACTCATCAACTCCTTTATAACCATCGTAATGTCTAAGCCTCTCTCATTCTTCTTTTTTTCATTTCCTACTTGCTTTCTAAGTTCTTGGAAGAAAAACTCGTAGCAAAGGTGAGAGTGGTTCATTTTTTTATTTCCATTTCTTCTTCAGTTTTCCTTCTTTCTTTTCTTTATTCTTTCTTTCATTTCTTCTTTTCAATTTATTATGACTTTGTAATCTTGGTGGGCTCAAAAATTATTTTTGGTGGTGGAAAATGGTAAAGTTGTAAGCTTGGAAGAGAAAGTTCTCAAAACCCTCATTGCTTGTGTTTGTGCTGAAGATTGGTAAAGAAAAATTTTATTTTTTTCCTGTGTTTATGTGATGTTCTATACTAGGATTGAATGATACTGATTATGTAAATTGGAATTTTGGTGAAAAGTTGTGATTTTGGTGAGTTTTGAGTTGGTACAAAAGCTTGTTTAACTAGTGATGTTGCTTGAACATTTTCGTACGGAACATGTGTTAAAGAAATATACATAACTTGAGTTCTAGTTATCTTTTTGTGTTGATTTTTGTCTCATTGGAAAGTTGACTGAAAACTCTATTGAAAGAACTCAAGATTCATGTTAAAACACTAAGAAATGAGTGAGTTGTACCCTATGCAAGTTGATCCTATTGTTGGAAAAATGTTGACCTTATGTTGCTTGATTTGCATTTTTGAAATTTTATGGACATGAGATTGGAACGAGTTTGATTATATTTAAAAACTATACATCCTAAGCTTTCTTTAACATAAACTATGCTCATTTTCATTAATTTTTCAATTGTATATAATTTTTATAAGATGCTTGATGTGCATTGATTTTAACTCGTGTTGACTTCTCAAATTGTTTATAAAAGAAAAATTGTTATAAGTAGTTGTTTTTGCTTTGCTAGGTCGGCAAGTATACCAATTTGCACAAGTAGTATATTAAAACGGTAAGACCGAGTATCATATCCATAGAGAATTTGTTTCACTCAGAACTGTACATTCAGTGAGCAAACATTTGTATAAACTAAAAGTAAGAAAATATCAAGTTGGGATTTTGTTCTAAAATCTATTTAAATACAAACTAAATATCTAAAGTTTCAGAAGTAAAAAACAGTCAAGTAAAAAGCGTCGGGTCGTTCTACTGAATTTTCCTTGATGTTGTTATGTATTTTTCTCTATTTAATGTTATTCTAGTGTTTTTATGTTGAGAAATTACTCAAACCAAGATCCCTCTAGTGAATGAGCCTAACTCTCTTTAAACCTCATCATTGATCCCTCAACAAACTCAGCCTAAAAGAGTTGCATTAAGTCTACAGCATAATATGGACTAAATCACTGCACTCCATTCCTAGACATATAATTTTCTACCTTGCTCTACCAAGTTCTAAGGCTTTAAAGCACTTTCCAATGCTAAAAATCCTAACTATATATACAAATAGGTGATCAAGCCACAAACTTGTAAAAATAAGCATAGATAGAAGCAATGAACACAAAAAAACAACATTAAATAGATAGTGAAAGAATATTACATCAAGGGTTCAGCAGAACTTCCCAACCAAAAGGTTTAGCCTTCCATTACAAGAAATGAACTTTCCATACAAGGAAGAACAAAGTTTAAGTGGAAGAAAATGGTTAAGAAGGGTTGAAGATGTCTCCTTCAACCTCTAGAACCCTAATCTCACTCCTCTAACCTAAAATCTCATGGTGACTTGAATTTTGTCGCTTCAGTTTCTCCCTTGGCTCTATTTTTTTGACTCCTCCCTTAGTTTCTGCCAACTTCAATGTTTTAAAGGTTACTTGGACGTTTCAGCTTCTGAAGGCTCGCTTAGCGAGATTGGCTCGCTAAGTGAAATTTGGCTAAGCGAGCTGGGCGCGCTGAGCGCGAGAAGAGACAACCTACTCGCTTGGTGAGCTTGCGACGCGCTGGGCAAGCACATCTCTGACCGATCCTCTTTTAGGGTTTCCCAACACGCTAAGTGATCTGCATGCCTTGCTTAGCGGATGTCACTCGCTAAGCGCATATGCCTCGCTTAGCGAGACATCAACTACTTGAACATTTTCTTCTTTTAGCCTGAAATTGAAGTGGTTTCAACATTAATTCACAAAATGGGAGTATCTACTATATAAAATCAAACTAAACATGAAAATATGTACAATTCCTACAAAAAGAACCATAAATTGGAGGTAAAGCGTTATTTTTGTGAAAATATTCAATACAAAACTTAGTCGTGAATAACGACTAACAGTAGTGTATCTTATGTTTTTGAGTGATTCCAAAGAATTTAAAACCTAGATTCATTTATCTTTACCGTGATATAATATTAGTTGCGTAAATATTTGAAAGGATTAGATTTATACACTAATCTTGTTGGTTGTTCTGTTTGCTAATATTGTGAAACAATCTAACTTCTTTGATTTTTATAATTTTTGTAGATTTTTTTCTAATAAGTAAATTTTTCTATTAAAATAGGCTTAATTATATTTTCATCAAGATATAACATAAGATAAACTAAAATTGTTTAAGGTATAAAATGCTAATATCTTTCAGATGCTACTATAAAGTAAATTTTAAAATGAATTTGCATAGTTCTATCAACAAAATTGACTATTTTGATTAAATAATTTCCAAACTTGATTTATATTTGTATGTGAGTAAATTGAAATGTGTTCTTGTTGAATATAATAGATATCATAATAAACTTAACATAAATATAAATCCTTGTGTATAAAATACGTCATTAACTTAATAATTTTGTAAATTGTATGAAAGTTATGTTGTTGTTGTTGATGGGTTGTGAATTTGATGAGTGTGTGATGATGTGATTATCTTATAAATAAGAAGAAGTGACAATTGAAACTTTAAGATTTTAAGATATCGAAGGGATGTGGGATTTCTGTAGAGTCCTACTAAAAGGACCTTGTCCAGTGAAAGGACATGTTGCCCTCCTGAATTCTTATTGTTGTTCTGTAGAGTCCTATTGAGCGAACTTTATCCAGTGAAAGGACATGTCGCCCTCTGGAACAACCATTTTCCTAGATGCTCCATAGAGTCTTGCTGAGCGGACCTTGTTATGTGAGAGAACATGTCATTCTCCGGAGGTACTAGTGATTTGGCACATCTAGGGAGTTCTGTTGAGAAGACCTTTTCTTGTGGGAGGACATATCATTCTTTGGATGAAATTGTATAGTATTGGTTATTGACACTTTAGAGGGTAACATTTGTTTTATGTCCTTATAAAAATTTATAATGAAAGATGTAATAATTTATAAGTCCTTGTGAGAAAGTAAGAGTTAAAATCTTTAATCACCATATACAATAATGATTTAAGTTGTTGTGAGAGGGAAAAATTAGAAGTTGTTAAATAATTATTGAATTGACAAACTAAGCTTGTATTTGTTGTTTGACTTGCAAAAATATGTTTTCTTATTTCTTTAATATGAGAATTTATTAAATTGATATATTGCATGGATTTTCATTATATATATATATATATATATATGTTTTATCTGTTTGGTTAGCTTATCCTTGCGTTGTTTGTATGTGTGTGTGACTGCGATGATTGTGGCATTCAGGGGAGTAAATGGTGGGAACTCGACCTTATGACCTTTTCTCTGTGGAGCTACACCCTACCACCCAGGGCCTTAAGCAAGGATGAATGTTGCTCCTTGATTTGCCAGCTTTTCGTTATGATGGGTTACTTTTGATACGTTGTGTTCCCGATGGTACTATTGTGATGATGACCACCTTAATATTATCGTGACTTTTGAGGAAATGATGCATACTCTTGGACATGCCCTTTCTATGATTCCTCGCAGGACTAGTGATGCTCATGATTATAGGGGTTTGTTCTCTGGATGCAAACGTGGTCGTGGCAGTTTTGGTGGCCCTATTGGCAATGGAGGGCCATCTGTTCCTCCTCGTTACCCTTAGTGGATGATGACTCTTATGTACTTTTTTTATTAGTAGGCCAATGTTAGGGAGTGAGTCTTTGTATTTCCTTCCCCTTTTGTTATATTATATACGGTAGAGGGTACATTGAAGACTTTATCACACACACTCCACTTACTCTTTAAAATACTCTTTATTTCTAGGCATGTATATATATCTAGAAAGACATGAGATAGATGCCATCTCGCCTAGTACTCTTGGGATATAAATATATGTTATGTAAAATAGGTTTATTCATGTTGAGTTATCTATATTTTTGCATTGTCATTAATCACTACAACATGAAAAAATTAACTCAATTTATTAATTAAATCAATTAAGAGTTTAATTGAAACTAAAATAAAGTAATAATTACTTTAGTAACACATCCGGGTGTTACAAAATAATTGGTGGTTTCGTTGTAGCATGAAGTTTGGTTGTCTTGACTAAAATATTGAGACGAATCATCACAGTATTTTGTGCAAAAAGTTTCCGGTAGCTTAATTTCCCCCTGCTAAGACGCAGTGACCGATCAAGGAATTTAATGTAGTGGGGGCAATAATTATATAAATAAATTTGTAAGTGTAAAATGTTAATTTTTTTATCTGCCATAAAAAGATAATATGTTAAAGGATATTAGGTGCGTGAAAAGTTAACATGTTCAAGGCATTTAGTAGGATTTTTATTATTATTATTATTATTATTATTATTTATAAAGTTAAAAATAGCAATACAAAAACAGGAAAAAGAAAGAAAAAAACAACCATTGCCTCATATGATGGACACCCAAGACATAAACAAAAATAACATCAAACATAGAAATAGGACACGTTTCCAGCAGAAGCAAATCATCTTCAGAACTAGGCCTTGCAAGCCTATCCGTCAACTTGTTTTCTTCATGATATATATGGTGGAAAGACAAGTTCCAATCAAATTCCAGAAACTATTGAATTTGCCGAATAAGAGAGTTATAAGGATGCAACTCATTAACACTTTTGTTTGTAAGATCCATAGCTTGGAGTCAGATACACACTAGCATATCTTCTTTAATAATGTTAAAATTTATTAGCAGTAGTGCAATATTGTTTTGGGCTAGAGAGTGGGGCAATATAATGGGTAAATTAGTTTAAATTTTTAAAAAAAGTTAAAAATAAGTATTTTTTTATAAAAATATATATGATTTGTTTATTAAAATAAATAGAAAATTATTTTTTTAAGTATAAACAATTTAGATAAATATATTGAAAAACAAAAAATTATTTATTTTATTAAAATAAGTACTTATTTTAATAAATAAGTTTAATTAAACTGACCCAATATAATCTTTAATTTATATATCTCATTCATATTAAACAAAACTGAAAACTTAGTGGGGGCAGCTGTCCACACAACCTTAGGAGTAGATCCGTCCCTTCTAAGACCAATTTCTTGATGAATCGAGGTAGTAATTAGAATTGAGGGAAAGAGATAACAAATGTTAGAGAATCCTAGAAATTGAAAGGAAACTTACCTTACACTTTTTGCCTATTTCATGTTTTCATGAGTTTTGTCATCAAACTATAAAATTTACATTTTACCATCTAAATTTCAAAATTTTCATATATTTTCTCCTAATTTTAATACTTAATTTTTAAATTTTCACGTATTTTTCACCTTGTTTTATTTAAAAATGTTTAATTATATTATATGGGACAAAATGCAGGCCTGACCAGTCCTTTAGGGGGACCAAATATAATTTTGATGATTTTGAATTAAAAAATTAATCAATTATTTATTTTATAAAAAGTCCAAAATCTATTAAAATAAATTTCAATAATATTTGATACAAGTTAATATTTACTTTACTTTTCTAAAGTTATATAATGAGGTTTTGCTTCACAATTTCAAAACTTGACTCATATAGAATAATCATTAAACAAGTGAATTAATTAGTGTGAGATTATTTCCACATGTTCATATTTTAAATTTAAATTTTGAATAGACAATTGCGTTAAAGTCTTGAAAGAAGAATTTTACTTCTCCTATACTCCACTTAAAACAAAAAAACTAAATTCATACACTCAAACTCAAAATTATATTACAGCTAATCATGACAAAAAAAAATGAAATAATAAGAGAAAAAAATACATCTAAATAATATTAATAAAAAAAATGAGAATAATTATAAGTATATCTCCCAAATTTAGTTATCAATGTGTAATTTTATCTCATAAACAAAAATTAATTAACCATAACATTTAATTCCTCAAATTAATTTTAATCAAATCAATATAAAAAAGAAAGGATAATAAAATTATTTGGTTATAAATGTGAATATTTTAAACCTTTAAAATAATAGTAATAAATTTTGTAAAATGAATATATTAACAAAGAAAATAAATAACATCAAATATCATTATTTTTTCAATGAATGCTATTATTAAAATATTACATTACATTTATTAAATATAGGTCCATTATGTTTGGGGTCCTCCAATAAACATAGATCCGTCCAAGACAAAATGTACAAAATTTTGAACTTTAAGTGACAAAATATGTGACATTTTGTAAGTTGAATGAGAAAATGTAAAATAAAAAATAAAAATTGAGTCACAAACATAGAAGATTTAATGATTTATAATTAAACCTAAAGTTTATAAAACATTTTATCTCAAAATAATTTCTTAAAATTCCAATTCAATACAATTCCTTCAAAAATTATAATAATAAAATAAAAACAAAAAATACTGAAGCTAAGCTATACAGCGAGACGAGACGCCAGTGTGTTCCTTTTCCTCCCTACCCTTTCGAAGACCTCAGCTTGACCACCCTCTATTTATCTCTCCAATGGCCACCGCCGAACCACTCCAGAACGGCTCCGCCGAAAACCCACTTCCGGTGGACAATGCCCCCGCCGCGCAACCGCCCACCGAAACGGAAGCTGACGCCGCCGCCACGGCATCTACTCCGCCGGAGAAGAGGTGGCCGGGGTGGCCTGGGGACTGCGTGTTTCGGCTCATCGTGCCGGTGGGAAAAGTGGGAAGCATCATTGGACGCAAGGGAGAGCTGATAAAGAAGATGTGCGAAGAAACTCGATCCCGCATTCGCGTTCTCGACGCTCCTCTCGGCACTCCCGATCGAATTGTATGTCTCAATTGCATCTAATCCCTGTTTCTGTTTCTAGGGTTTTCTTCTTATCCCCTCTCGTTTAATTTTTTAAATTTTAAATTTTTATTTAAAATTTTGATTGATACCCTAAAAGAAATGAAGTGACTTTTTCTTTTTTAATTATTTTACTGCTTGTTTGCATCTCTTTTCTTTAATTCCTATGCTAATAAACTATCGAGCGCGTGCGCGGAGCTGTATTAGCTTAATCAGTGGTCTCGAATTTGAATTCTGGATATGCAACTGCATTAAATACTCCATAATGAGAACTTTATCGCTAATGTGCAGATTGTGATATGCTAATGTGCTTCCACTTCTCTTGTGTTTAGGAAGCCGTGGTATTGAAATTGAGTTTTTTTTTAGTCTAAGTGTAAATTTATGTCAATCAAATAGACATCAAAGTTAGGAATTTTAAAGTAATTATTATAAAAGTCAATAGTAATTTTTAATTATATGATTATCCACGGTTGGATGAAGGTGAACCGATTTCAATTACATTCATTAAAATATAGCTGTAAATTGGAATTAATTTTTTGTTACTACTTGTGATGGAATAGTTTTTTTGTCTGCTCTATTTTTTTTTTCATTCCGTTTTTCACATTCTGTTTTGTTTATGCTTTCCTCTCATTAAATGTGTGTTTTAGTTGGTGTTGTATTTTGGGTTTTACGTTTGCTTTCATTGTTCAACTTCAATTTTATCCTAACTTTAAAATTATATGTGGTGTATAGTCTTCTGTGTATGTGCTTAGAATTTTATTTACTTTCCTATAGAAAGTGAATGGAAGTTGACTCTATAGATCAATTGCTTTGTATGTTTCTGTTCAGATGACAAGTTTATGCATGCACGTCAACTCTTTTGAATGTTTTCCTTTAATGATGATGTCTATTTGTTTGTGTATTTGTTTCTGTGTTATACTGAATATGGTTAGATTTTTTTTATTTCTCATAGGTACTTGTGTCCGGGAAGGAAGATCCAGAGGCAGCTCTTTCCCCGGCAATGGATGCTGTAGTAAGGATATTCAAGCGTGTCTCTGGATTCTCTGAAACTGATGCTGAGAATCAAGAATCTGCCGCTGGTCTTGCATTTTCTTCCATCCGTTTATTGGTGGCATCGACTCAGGCTATCAATTTAATTGGAAAGCAAGGCTCGTTAATCAAATCTATTCAGGAGAATACCAGTGCTTCAGTTAGAGTGTTGTCAGGAGGTATGCTTCCTGTCATGTTATGCAATTATGCATCTATGATGATGCCCCTATTTCTTAGTAGTCATGTGATCTTTTGTGTATTCTCTTTTATGGACTAATGTTATGTGAAGTATACTATAGGAGTCACTCCTAGGTAGAGGTGTGGGAGCACAGGACCACAAAATTTTGCTTTATCAGAAATAGCAAATAATCCACACATAATAGACACATGCAACTTAAAACAGAAAAAAAAAAAAAAGAACATGTTTATCATTCATATTCAAAATCAATGATAAAAGGAAAAATCATTATTGATATAGGCTTAGATGTTGTTTGGATTAACTTTTCCATTAACACTTACAAGAAAAGAAAATGAGAAGGTAAAATGAATTGACCTTCTTTCATAAACTAAAATCAACTTATGCACTTAATATTCACTGTTCATAATACGTGCAAGTAATATTCCTCTTGTCTCTTCCTAAAATTGCAATGCATGTACTTTGTCTTTCTTCAACTTAAGCTTAAACCTTTTGTTTCCAAAGTCTGTCACCAAAGCTCAAATTTAAACTTAACTTCCCTTGATTCCTAACTTTTTTGTTTAATTCTTTCACAAGTCACAACACTCCTCTTGGCACTTGATCTTAAGTTTTTTTCATGTCAATAAAAGTAAGCCTCTTTCTTTTTGCTTTGGTATCTTTCCATCATCAACTCTTGTAAAAGATAAATGACTTTTTGTTGTATAACTTCCTAGCGTAAAACAAAATTGATTCTCAGCAATTCTCATCTCTTCTCTTAACTATGCTCAATCACCGTTTTCCATAATTTCATGGTACAACTCATAAGTTTTATACCTCTGCAATTTAAACAATTCTGAATATCCCCTTGTTCTTAAGTATAGGAATCAAAGTGTTCTTCCTTTCCTCGTCTGACATTTTCTTAGATCTCAAAATTTTGCTAAATAGCTTAGTGAGCTGTGACACCTTATTCTCCTATACACTTCCAAACTTTAATCAGAATACCATTTGGACCAATAGCTTTACCATTATCTATCCTTTTAAGGGCTTCTTTTACTTATCCAATCCAAATTCTACAGTAGTAGGCCAAATTTTGTTTGTCCTCATGGATTTCTAGTCCTTCCATGTTCAGAGTCAATCATCCAAAGTTGAAAAGATTATAAAATAGTTCTCCCTTTTCTCTTTGATATCTTGATTTGTGACCATTAATACATCTTGCTTGATTCAATTCTTTTGTTTTTCTTTCACTATTTCTGGCAAGCTTATATATCCTACGTTCTCCATTCTTTATCCCGAGATCCTTGTAAATCTCTTCTAACATTTTAAATTGTGCTTCAGTTACACCTTTCATTGTCTCATTTCTAGCATTCCCAAGAAAGAAATATCTACTAGTTAATAAATTTATATTATGTGTGTCATATAATAGTGGGATAAGGCTTTGTTGTTGTTGTTGACATTTTGTTGTTATTATATGTGTGCCATATAAATGGAAATGCTCTAGTCTTGTTCAAGAATATGATTCTCCTATGTGCTAGTGAAATTTCCATATAATGTTGTTGTCGTATAGTTAAGCATCAACCTTATAGTTTTATACAGTAATTTCTTTGTATCCATCAACATGTGCGTTGATGAGTATTGTGAATAGAAATAGTTAATAGGTATATTGTTATGCCGGTATGCTCACATGAGTTCCGGTTGCCCTGTCCTGTTTACTTTTAAATGCAATTTTACTGTTCCCAGATTAAAAGAAGACCTCTTCCAGACTAGTCATTTCTTAAATTCCATATTTCTTGTTAAATCTGGATGCAATGATACTAATGATCTGAATGCATCTTTTCTCTTCTTTCATCATAGCATGGCATTCCAGTTAGCCTGCGATGATTTAATCTATAATATATTATTTTAATGGCAAATCATTTTCATGAAGATGAGGTGCAATTTTATGCTACTGCGAATGAGAGGATTGTGGAAATTCAGGGAGAAGCCTTGAAGGTCCTTAAAGCTCTGGAAGCAGTAGTTGGCCATCTGAGGAAATTTTTGGTTGATCATAGCGTTCTTCCCCTATTTGAGAAAACTGTAAGCTTGTAATTTTCCTGATCTTGAATTTGAAAATAACATATGTTTAGGGGGTCTCTCTTCCACTCAACTTTCTACAATATAGCGTTTTATTCTTTCTTTGATGTTCTTTCCTCCTTCAAAACACAAGGAATAACAGTTTGACACCTTAGTTGCCTTTTACAAGTTTAAAACACAACATATAATATAATATATCACAATAACCGTTGAATCATAACCTATAACTGCCTAATTTGAAGTTAATATAAAAATAACTATCCAATAATATTATCCTAGATTCCTAATACAGAATTATAACTTCCAAAATCAGATTTTGGTCAATTGTTATATGATGTTTTGGCTTAAAATGTATATTTTCTGTGTTGAACTGCTACTGTATTCTGTTAATGTGATGGATGTCGTCTAAGAAATGAGAAATATATTATTTCTTATTTTTGCTATATATTTACACTATTGTATGTGATTTCGTTGTGTCAAAGTACAATGCCCCTACCTCACAAGACCGTCAAGCAGAGACCTGGTCTGACAAGTCATTGTTGCATACTTCTTCACGTACTAGCATATTTGCCGATATTCCTCTTTCAACAAAAAGGGATTCTGTCTTAGCTGACCGTGAAAGTCAATTGGACTTGTTTCTCCCTTCCTCCACTATGTCTCTCTATGGGCAGGATTCTTCACTTTCTGGCGTCCATTCTTCAGCTCTTGGCCGTGTTGGTGCTCCTATTGTTACTACGGTTAGTTATATTAACCCTTCACATGTTTTCTGTTCATTGCCTTTCATGAAATTTACTGGGGAATGGGACTGATAACTGATTGCCTCTATTTTGTCAAGTTTTACTGCTTGTTGCAGAATAATGTGCATGCGTGATTGCCTGTTTTTTTGCAAAAAGAATATGTATGTGTGTCAAGTTATACTTGTAATTGAGAGATTTCTCAAGTTTGTCCAGAAAAGTTGTAATGTGTTGAGATAATGAGCGATTGTTGAAAGATTCCTGTGGGGCTTAGGAAAGAGGTGCCAAACCACATTAAATTTGTGTCTTTTGCTATTTATATTTTGTGTTTCTGAAAACAACTGTGTTTGCTCATGCTTCAGTCTATATATTTTGTTTATTTATGTCTTCTGTTGAATTGTTGATAGTCATGGTACCCTTCATTCCCCCAATAATTTCCACTTATTAGGTAATACAAACAATGCAAATACCACTATCCTATGCGGAAGACATCATTGGTATTCAAGGGACTAATATTGAATACATTCGCCGCACTAGTGGAGCCATATTGACTGTGCAGGAGAGCCGGGTTCCTGATGAAATCGTTGTAGAAATAAAAGGCACCTCATCTGAGGTTCAAACAGCTCAACAATTGATTCAGGTAGGAGACTTCAGAGGGCCTTTTCTTCTAGGAAAAGGAAGTTATATTTTTCTGTTTCTGTTACATAAGCATGTGTGCATGGTCGGATGGGGTGGTAGTTAGTATTTATGCATGGGGAGGTCTCTTGCTTACATATTTCTATCCTAGTTGCTCATTCTATAGCCATTAATGTTTCACTTGGTAGAATGCTTTAGGAACACTCACTATTACTTCCTCATCTTCATATTCTTTGCTGAAGTCTTTTATTTTTATTACTTGAGTGTTACTTGATAGTGCAATATGAGGATTGAAAGACAATAGTTCAATTTTGTTTGTAAGGAAATGAAAGATGATTTCGAGTGCCCTTTAGTTCTTTGTATATATGTAACGTAAGAGTAGAAGCTAGATGAAAGCATGATATTATTGATTCATAACTATCTTTGTATAAACTAAGTTGTAACATTTTAAGTGGACATCTTACAATGTGACTATTTTGTTGGAAGTTAATAGTTGGGTGTTTTCCCTTACTTCAACCTGAATAGGCCAATCGTTTAGGAGTTATTGTTGACTTCGTCTGATGGATAGGATTAACTTTTCAGAGATAGTAATATCCATTCCTGAAGGGAATATGCTCATGCACAGGACAAAATTAAGCATAAAAACTTCGTACCCCATTGCCTAGAGGCTCTTCGCTATGCGAAGGTATGGGGGAGGGATGTTGTACGCAGCCTTACCCTTGCATATGCAAAGAGGCTGTTTCCGGATTCGAACCCATGACCAACAAGTCACCAAGGCACAACTTTACCGCTGCACCAGGGCTACAGGACAAAATTAAGCATATAAGTGTTAAATTTTCAACTTATTTTGCTCGACTGACACTTGATTAGAGTACTTTACCTTCAGGATACAATTCCTATTGGAACAGTTGATTAATTTAGCTTTTGCTCACATAAATTCTTTCCTCTGCATTGCAGGATGTTATAAGCAGTCACAAAGAACCTGTCACTAGCAGTTATGGCAGGCTAGATGCAGTTCCAAGGTCTTCATACTCTCATTTGGGCACTACATCACGCCTCCCTCCATCTTCGTTGTCCTCACAACCATACACAGGTTATGGAGCTTCTGGTTTAGGAGACTACAGTACTTTCAGGCTTTAAATTGGTTTTCCCTATATTCAAGGGTACTCCATTTAGACTAGTTTCTTTCTAATTGGGTCTGATTGGAGAGATTAACGCTTGAGTATATCATGAGGCCTCAGAGAAGCTTGCTTTCATGTATTTGATATCATCTTGTATTGTGAGTAATTTTATAGGTGGCCTGTAGCTGAGAAATTTTATAGAAAATGTAATGAAATATTAGTCATTTTGATGATGTTTGTTTTTCAAGTGCGCATATGAAGCAGGTTGCAAATACCAAATATCTCGGTTTTTTTACCAACAAGGGGTATTTTTTTTGCTATTTTTATATGGGTGCAATTTTTGAATTATTTATCGAAAGGGACTAAGTCATAACAAGTGTTACGACTTTTTAGTTAGAAGTCGTAACACTTGTCACAATTTAAACTTTTTTTTAACTAAAGTCGTAAATAATTGTATGACTTCAGTGTAATTTTTTTTTACGACTTAGAAGTTGTAACCTGTTTTTTTTTTTTTTTTTTTTTTTGCTTTTACAACTTTAAAGTTGTAAAAGGTTTTTGTTTTTTTTCAAGTATTACGACTTCAAAGTTGTAATATCCTTTTTTTATAATTATTATGACTTTGAAGTCATAATTATTTTTTTCATGCATTTTTTTATACTACTTTGTTTTGTTTTCAATTTTTTTAAAATTGTAATAAAATATATTTATTTAATTATTAAATAAATAATTTTAATTTTACTTGTTATTAGTTTCATTTAATATGTCGTATATTTTTTATGATTTTTAATGTTATACTATTTAAAATATATTATATATTTTTAAATATTATTTTATTTAATATATTTTGTATATTTAAAATTTAGATAATCTTTTAATAATGTTATGCAATTATTTTTTTTAAATGAAATATAAAAGTAACTTAATGATATATAATATTTTTTTTAATATTTGTTTTATTTTAAATACTTAAATTTTAAAAACTAAAACTTGAAGTCAAATATTAAAAAAATTGTTACTAATATTAAGTTATAATTTATGAAATAATATTATTTATTCTGGGTAAAGGAATTTACTATTAATAATATGTAATAATTTAGTAATAAAAGTAGTTGTTAAATTAAAAATAACATAATAGATTAATATAAAATGAATAATATAAATTAAATAGAAACATAAAAAGTAGAAGTAATTAGTCATCTACTTGTTTGTATAGACAGTTAGTACGATTATATTCTTTACTTCTACATAATGAGCATTTCTTAGGCCTATTTAGAATTGGTTCGTCCATCTCATTATGTATACAAGTAGTGGTTAGCCTTGTTGTTTCGAAGGATCATGCATAAAATATGAACCTAAATATTGAGGTCATTTGTCTTCACTTCTAAGGGAACGAAAATGATGCTGATAAACTTTGAAAATGTTTTCCAATTTGTATGCAGGGTCAATAAAGTCATCATAATTTAAATTGCAAAAAACACACGCTGCAATCGCATGCGAACAAAGAATTTGAAGTGCTTGAAATTGTCCATAATCACATGACCATTGATTCAATTTGGCAACGCATGCTATTGCTCGTCGACCAAGCTGCATATTTGCAATTTCTTGAACCTTAAATTCCCCTTTTTCTCGAACATACATGCGGACATAATGTGAGGTAGTAATGTGTTGATTTTCTTGCATCATGACATATTACGTCTTCAAAGTACCTATGTTCTGCCTTTATCATATTCATGATTTTATGCCATTAGTAACAAATAAGTCAATTATTTTATTAAATGTTTCATTGACTAAGGCAGTAATAGGTAATGCTCGAGCTCATTTCAAAATATAATTCATACATTCAGTAAGGTTGGTAGTCATATGGTCATACCGTTTATCTTCATCGTAGGCTTAAGCCCATTTACTCTTGAAAATTTGATCTAACCAATCTGTTGCTTATGAAAACTCTGCTCGCATTGCGAACAACTTTGCCTCAAATCGTGGTTTCCTCATCTCATATCCTATGTCAAAAGATAAAACAATGAGTAATAAATATAGTGAAGATGTAATAAAGCAAGAATTTGATACATGAAATGGTTAAAAGCATACCTATATTGATGACTTGTTTTTTTAAGTCAACATTTTAAAATTGTTTGTTGAAATTTGATGCAATGTGGCGAATGCAATACACAGACGAAACATTCGGTCCATTCCACCCAACTCGTTCTGATTGTAAAGCTGCTAGCAAACTGGTTCCCCTGTCTGATATAATACACATATTTGGTTGAAGTGTAACATATCTCCTTAAATAATGCAAGAATCACATCCAAGCTTCTTTGGTCTTGCTCTCAACAATTGCAAAAGCAAGTGAAAAATTGTTCCTACTACCATCTTGTCTGATGACAGTCAACAAAGTACTACAATATTTTCTAGTTAAAAATGTCCCATCTATTTGCACAATTGACTTGCAATATTTAAAGCCTTCAATGCATGGGTTAAAAGTCCAAAATACACGATTAAGAATCACCCTAGGAGACTTATCATCACCATCCTCCATTGAAGATGAAGTTTTGTATTTTACTATTGTACCTGGTACAAAGTGTTGAATAACTGTCAACCATACAGGCGGATAACTGTATGATTGTTCCCAACTTCCAAATGTCATTTCAAGGGATTTTTGTTTAGTTGTCCATGCTTTTTTGTATGAAACAGTATAACCAAACCGTTGTAGCATGTCTACAATCAAGGTTTTGATTTCGATACCAGGATTTGTTTTCATTAAATGAACAATATTATGAGCAATTACAGATGAGTCTAACCTAACATGATCTTGTGATATGACAAAATTTGTACAAGTGTAAATACCATTTAATTTCTTTAACTCCCACCTCTTGCGTATTTTGCTAAACGATACTCTCACCCTCCAATAACATACATTACCATATTGACTACACATGACAATGTACTTGTCACTCTTGTTCTCGACCACACCAAAATTAAATGAATGCATAAAATGAAATTGTTTAATGACATTCATAACTACTTGTTTTGATTCAAATGTCAAGCCTTCAAAGGTCATTTGTACTAGCACTCCCTCTGTTTTGATAAGGATTTGAGTACTCTTGATTTTCTGAAAGTTGGCTACTAATAGTTTCAAAATTAGAAGATGACTCACTTTGATTGCTTGGTTCTCCAAGTTCATGAAAATCGTGTTGTTGCTCGTCGTCACTGAAGTCACTAACATTATCTCTTATTATGGATTCTTCACTAGCCATTTGTCAAAAAATAAAAAGTAACTTATAAGTGAAAATGTAAATAATTTAGTATATCTATCGTTAAATAAAAAAACACCAAACCAGGAAAAATTGAAAAAAATACACTCTTCTGGTAAAATCCCTAAAATTATGTATCTAACTCTAAATAAAAAATATACAAATAAGACTGTAAGAAGAAGGCGAAAATGAGAGACCCTTTTGTATTCTAATAAATATGCAAGATTGTTAGTTCGTGAAATAAAAGTGTGAACCAAACCTCCCTTTTATAACTTACATAATAATGAACAGTAAAATGTGAATAGTGAATACTAACTAGTGCAACATACGTTTGTATCAATAAAAATAATAATAACTATTATAAAATATTATTATCTAATAACTTATTTAAATTTCTAAAATCCTAAATTAATATTAGCTTAACACTTATAATTTATTAAAAGACTAAACCCTAAGATATTATTATGTAATGAATTATTTAAATTTCTAATACACTAAAACAAAATTAACTTAACACTTATAATATATTAAAAAACTAAACCCTAAAATAATAATAACTTAAATCTTATAACTTATTAAAACACTAAACCCTAAAATAATAATAACACAATTATAATATTCTAATATATAATAATCTATAATGTTTTAAAATTGAAAAAAAAAAACAGATAGTGAAGTCGTGGAGCCTCCATCCACTGTCCATTTATGATGGACTCCAATCCAAGTCGTCTATGCACCATTGAATAGTGAAGTCGTGGAAAGGCTCACGACTTTGAAGTCGTGTGTATGGTTGCCACTTCCATATGCACCATTTATGGTCCTGGAATCAAGTTGTAGACTGCATGAAATATGCAGAAAATGAGCACTATTTTGGCCATTTTGCGCTCAATGACAATGTAGGAAAATTGCAAAAATTTATTGCAGTAATTTGGCCACTTGCACACAGTCAATATGTTAGTCAAAGTGCTGGAAAAATGCAAAAAAAAGTACACCATTTTGGCCTTTTGCATGAAGCTGAAATAATGCAATAAATTGTTGAATCAAACTGCATAAATAATAACAACAACTTAATGTACTCATGAAGCATGCACAAGCCTTCACAATAGTATAATTCTTGTGTTGTCGTGCACATGCTAGTACAAGAACAACTTGCTGAATATTGCATAGGATACCTATGCATTCGTGAAACATGCACATACATGAATAGTATAAAAGTAAAGTTGTGTACAAGAAGGAAGCACATGCTAGTAAATATCAGCTTGCTGAATATTGTATAAGGTAGCTTACATGAAAGGATATATCATACTCGTGGAATCTTGGTAGAAAAATAGTTGGATGAAAGACTAAATGCATGTTTTACAACAACTGAATAATAAGTTGTCATCACGGCAACTGAAACCATTAAGTGTATGAGGTCCAATCAAGTTGTAATATCAAACCCATGAATAGTATGGTGATGTGTATACTAGACTCCACGTGATGCATATTGGCTTTATACAAGTTAAGTTATCGGAAGCCTACACTTTGGTAACAAACCAATACTTATTAAGTGTGTCATGCATTTTCATGAAGCAACTTATATAAATATAGTATGCTTTTATTGAGTTGCACTTTCATTCTTCTCCATTGTTATTTTCATCCAAACTAAGTTCCTCACGAAGCGCGTTTTTGTTTGTCTACATCCCACTTTTTTCATCCTTCTATCCATTTCTTGTTTTCTTCATTGTGAACCAATGACATATGCACAACCTAGACCAATTGATGGGTTGTTGTTGCACTTACAAGACAACCATATTTCGAATCAAGTGTGGGAAAGACAAGAGAGAATGATTCGTTCGAGGTATAATTCTGTCTGGGATTTTACACACTTGGATCAAATAGATGATTGTGTAAAAAACCTAACCTCTTTAGCTGGTTTCGGTCATGTTATAAATGTCAGAAAAGTTGATATTAACCACCATTTGGTTAGTGTGTTGGTTGAATGTTGGAGAACCGAGACATACATTTCATTTTCCACATGGAGATGCAACCATAACTTTACAAGATGTGACCCTAGAGTTGGGCTTGAAGATTGATGGATTGCCAGTAACTGGTATCATCATAGGTGATGTACATGTTGCTTGTCAGACATTACTAGGGGACACTCCACATGATAAGTATGTAAAGGGTAAAATGATTTATCTAAGCTGGTTACAGAAAAAATTTTCAACAACTTCCAGTTGATGCTGATGATGTTGTCATTGCACAACATACTTAAACTCATATCATGATGTTGATAAGCGACTGTTTGATGCCATATACATCAGGTCCAAGAGTTCATTTTATGTATCTCATTTTATTATCAAATTTGACTGAGGCGGGTCATTACAGTTGGGGTGCAGCAGTATTAGCATCCCTTTTTCGAGCTCTAGATCAGGCTGTGAAGCGTGACCAAACGGAAATTGGTAGATGTTTGTTGCTGCTACAATCATGGGCGTGAGATCACATTAAATGTATTACCCCGAAGATAGATCATCTATCCATGGAAGAAGTACAAGAAGGACTTGAATTTCCTCTTGCACGAAGGTGGTCTCATCCAACAACCCAAACAAACATTTCTGCCAATTAAGTTAGATTGATACGCGTCATATTTGATAGACTACATATAATGAGGTTCATTTCTTAATTTTGATGAGTGAAGTATTTTTTTTGTTTCCTTTTCAAACTTAAATATGTGACAATAATAATGTGTGTCTTGTAGTTCTTGTGGACTCCTTATGATACACCAGAAATAAGGTCATTAATTAATGATGTTGAGGTATCAATGATTATTCGAGCAAAAGTCTTTATCATACATTTTGCAGCTGTGGAATGCCACCCAATAGACAGGGTCATGTGACAATTTGAATTGCGACTATTATTTCAAATGACCCACCAAACCTAGATCAACTCCATGACATAGACATGAGAGGGAGAACAAATATTTTTTGGCTTCACCATCATCGTCACTGGATTGGCAAATGGAATAATTGAAATGATTATATTGTTCACGGTAAAATGGACCAAGTCTTTTGCATGAAAATTTAGAATATATGTAATGGTATATACATCGAATTAGACGATATATATCGCGTAAGGGGACACTATTATTTACTGAGGTTGTACGTTTAGTTTACAATTTTAAAAAATTATTGATATTTATTATTCTTTATTATTTCTAACTTTGTAAATCTTAATTCATTATTCTGGTCATCACCAACATCAATCATATGCTGAACCTAGCATACCTCTAGTGCATGTTTCTGGATATGTTCCCTAACATCATCCATCACAAGCACAATATCAATCAACGACTTTCTCTGGCTACACGTCTCAGGTATGTCAACAAAATCTTCAACCATTAGGATTCTCATCTGATTTATGAAGATGAAGATGAAGATGATGATAACAACAATATCAACAATAATGATGATGATGAAAAAGATGATGATCATGTTTCCAACAACAACACAATTACACTGATCATCCTAGACGAAGAGGAGATAGAGGTAGTAGAACAAGAGGACAACAAATACATGCAAATCCAGTCCAATAAGACGAGAGACCTCAAGACGTACCTAAGATAACTAGTTGTGGAACATCATTTCATATGAATGAATGTCTTTGATTTTTAAATTAAAGTATTTTAAAATTTTAGTATCACCTTTTAATTTTAGTATTTATTTTTATTAAAAGATTATCTAAATTTTAAAGATACAAAAATATATTAAATAAAACAATATTAAAAAATATAATATATTTTAAATAATAAAACATTAAAAAAATACATAACATATTAAAAAATCATAAAAAATATACAACATATTAAATAAAACTAATAAAAAATAAAAATAAAATTATTTATTTGATAATTAAATAAATATATCTTTTTTACAATTTTAAAAAATTGAAAACAAAACAAATTAAAATAAAAAAAAAATTACGTGAAAAAAAAAACTTACCACCCTCCGTCCGCAATTTCTTCCCCGCCGTCCGCCTCCTTCTCCCAAACCTCGACCGGGAGCGCGCCTCCTACGGCCTCAAGGAGTCCGTCCTCGCCACCTCCCTCATCGACGCCCTCGGCATCTCCCGCGACTCCCCCGACGATAAGGGAGCTGAATGAGTTGCTTGACCGGTTGGCTTCCGCTGAAAACTGGTGCATTGTTTTTTTTTTCCTTCTTGTTTATAGTTCTATACTTGATTGTTGTATTCACATTTTTAGTTACTACGTGATGTTGATGGGGGAAAGTTTGCGAAATGTTGAGAAATAAAAAAAAAAAATGAACCTTGAGGTTGATGTGAAAAGTTTTGATTGACCGTAAGGAAAAAAAATTGATGCTGCGAGAAATTCTCTCTCTTTTTTTTTTTTTTTTAATTGGCAAATGCTAGTTGTTAAGCTCTTCCATATAGCTTATGAGAGCAACTTACAAAATTATATGATAACACTAAACTCTATGTCCTCTTTGATTATAAAAACAACTTGTACAAAAGTGCTTACATGTTAAGTACTTATTTTGTGAATGCTTGATCAAGGCTCTGGTTGGAAAATTTATTCCAAATGCACATATAAAAGAAGGGAATAAGAAGGTGGAATGAATTGAGATTCTTCTATAAGCTAAAATCAACTTATGCACTTCAACTTTTGAAGAAGTTAAATGAAAGAGTTTCTATAAAAGTTAAATGTATAAGTTGATTTTAGCTTATAGGATTAGCTCATTTTATTTTATTTTCTCATGTTCTTTTCCTATAAGTACTTATTTTCTTCAAGCAAGGGCTTTACAGTCTTATGCTTGGGCCACCCCTGGCTCCCTGGCCTGCCATTCAAAAATGAAAATGGCAAATAATAAAAATGAAAGATAAACCTGCTCTTGGTCTATTTTTGGCATTAGAATTTGAATTATGAAATCAATGTCGTTTGTTGATTCCAAGGGAGTATATATATATATATATATATATATATATATATATATATATATTTATTTATTTATATTTATACCAGATTCTGTTATCTACTGAAATGTGTAGGTTCTTAACAGCATGCAGATGGGATTGAATAATATTGTTTACACTTTATGGTGCGTCAGTGTTTTGTAAACCTTTTATTATTGATAGTTTACAAAATTTGAAAATACTTTGCCGTATATTGAACCAAAAGACCTTATCTCTCCCCACATTCTTGTCTAATATGTTGCTATTATGTTTTAAGTTTTATACATTCAATTGGTGATGTTAGAATATTCTAATGGTTCTTAACATTTGGCTTCACCATTCTCAATGATCTTTTTTTTTTTATTTAATGTGATTCTTAATGGTGCAATCATTGTTACAGGGCTGAGAAAATTTTGGTTCTTTCTACCCTTATCCAAAAGACAAATGCACAGGAAATGAAGTGGATAATCATGATAATCCTGAAAGGTGTTTTTCTTTTACACCAGTAAATTGATTTAATATCTTAACTCTTAAGACTTAAATGAGCTTTGAGCCTATAACTCAATTTTGTTGCAGATCTAAAACTGGGAATTAGTGAAAAAAGCATTTTTCATGAATTCCATCCTGATGCTGAAGTCTTGTTTAAAGTTACCTGTGACTTAAAATTAGTATGTGAAAAGCTAAGGGATCGGAATCAACGTCATAAGCGGCAGGTTAGTTGTGATTTAGTAAAATAGTTTTGGAACACTATATAGCCTTCAATGATATCTTCTTTATTCTTGCAACTTGGGCTCTAAATGAGCCTAGCAAGATCTGAACATTAGCTTTCTGGGTATGGTGTTCTTATTGAGGGCAATGCCACCTCATGTGAACTTTAATTTAATGGTTAATTAGTAGCAGATAAGTCTCTCCAAGGCCACAGGTAACATGCATATGAAACAAGTTTGATGCATATGACTTATATATGCTGCACTAGCTTGAGGGAGAGGGAAGATATTATGTGAATTAGTTGGTATTAGTTGTTATATTTTGTACTTAGAATAGTAAATAGTATATTGTATAAAGATGTGCCAGTCCCTAAACTAAGGGATTTTGTTTTGTAATGTTTTCGATATAAATCCATGAGGCTGAGGGGATTTGTCAAGCCATTCCTAATTATCAAAGGTCTGATGTATAGCAATGGAAAATAAAGTGATAGGTAGAAGGAGGCACATGGGTAGCAAACACACGGGTTCCATGCTCAACTAGCAGAAAATGTGGTGCAAACAGCAAGCCTGCTTCAAGGTTGGTGCAGGTATGAAGAATAGTGGCGTGAAAGGGAGCAAACCTGGATTGTGAAAATGGAATACAAATTGCAGAATTGCTAATGATTTCTAGAATATTCCCTTTACACAAAATGACAAATTCCGTTATAAGGGAACTGGTATAAATAAAAGCATTTGTAAACCATTGAGGTATATGAATGAATGAAATAGCAGATTTCTTCCCTTAGCTTTCTTCTTCTCTTCTTTTTCTTGGAGGTGCTGACCCTCGAAGTTCAGCTAGCTTTCCCCTGCACGTAACATAAAGATTGAAATATAATTGAAAATTCCTATTTGCATATTGCTTGTTAATATGCTTTGTATAATCAATCTTAAATCTTTTCTTCTGTAGGATATTGAAGTTGGAAAAGCTGTGCGCCCCCAATTAGCTAAGAGAGTTGCTAATGCAACTGAAGCATGGAAGAATGTTTGCTTTGCTAAGCCTTTTATTCAGTCACTTATGCCCCAACCAAATCACTGGTCAATCTTATTCCTTTCCATGACAAGGTGACAAGAACCTTGGAAGAACCTGATACAGACCCAAATGTTATTGGGCTGAATGAGCCCTTGATCCAAGAAGAGGATGGTAAGAAGAGGTGGGGCAGGGTGTATGTGAGGAAGAAACCTAGGATGGGTGACGTGGCACACTAGGAGGGATAGGTTGGTTAGAAGAGAGAGAAGAAGGGAATATTGTTTGTTTATAGAATCAGGGAGGGGGGATTTGATTAGGCAGGCTGTGATTGTTATTTTGGGAGAAGAGCCTTCACGGTTGCTTCTTAGGAGCCTAGCTCTGGGCAGTAGGAATTTCCTTTCCTTCTGTATTTCATATTTCAATCAAACAGGATCAGTGTTTTCCTCATTTCTATTGCTTGTTTTTCCTTACCTGCATTTTAATATCTATCAGAACCACACCACAAAAGCTAGCTATTGTAGTTGGAGAGCCCAAGGCCTTATAAACCCACCACTAGAATCCCATACTTCCAATGTGGGACTCCAAGTGTCATACCTTGCAATTGGATCCTAACATAACATGACATGGAGATGGAGGACATATTTGCAAAGTTAACTCCTCTTTACACATCAAGCATCATAGGTTTTCTCCTCCTTGCCAAATTAATAGGTGAAATTCTGTCATGAAATATCTTTTTATCCTCCAACCTAAAAAAAACTTGTTTAACCGAAATCAGCCTTTACAGATCCTTATTTTCAGCTTGGAGCATATGACAAATCTTTGAACTTCCTATGCTGTGTATTTGTTCAGATATTTATTGGGATCTTCTTAGGGATTTTATCTTTCTCTTTAACAAGTTATTGGCTCCCTTATTTGATTAGTGTTAGGGGCCTAAACCTGATTCCTAGTATAAATAGGGGTTTGTGATTTCACTGTTGTATCACATCGTTGTATACCATATCAATCTAAGAAGAATACCGTTGAAAGTTTCTTTGTTTTTCTCCTTCCCTACCTAAACCCTATAATTTCAACATCTGTGACCACTGACCACCTGTTCCAACCTAAACTGTGGTTAAAGATTATGCATGCTTCTATAAGGTGATTTTCAACACAGGACTTGAGGACCTCAACAACCATATTTAAAACTATTTAATAGTTAATGCGATAATACATGATTTCATGCATAGCGAATTCATTAGTTTGCTATTTTTTACTTTTCCTATTTGTATGTTTATGCTATTTAGCTTCATGGGAAGGAAGTGGTTGTTGAGTGCAAATTTGATGGTGGCTGCATTCAAATTCGTAAAAATAGAACTGAGATACATTTCTTCTCAAGGCAAGTGCATATGTGTGTTCTATATTTAAATGTATTTTATATTATTTTTCATTTAATATAAAAGTGTTTTATTGTGTGTTGTTGTGTCACACGTTATTCTTCTCTCAAGAAGAACCTAACTCTTAATACCATCTTAGAATGTGAGTTTGGGCCTAACTCAACCCCAAAAACTAGCTCATGGGATGAAGGTTGTCCCCCACTTATATATTTTATCTTTGCTTTGTCTTTAGCTGATACGGGACTTGGATTTTTCCCAATACACCCCTTCTCGCTCAGAGAACTTTTGGACTTGGTGCGTGGATAATATGATGGGTGGTCTGTTAATGGATCTAGGATAGACTCTAATACCATCTTAGTATGTGAGTTTGGGCATAATCCAACCTCAAAAGCTAGCTCAATTGATATTACACAATAAAACACTGTTATACTTAAGATTGTGGCCCTTTCACCACGGGATTCTTGTTTTCACCCTGTCTTGCCTGAATGTGTTACTTTTGAGCTTTGAAAGCATAAGAATGCTTGGTGAATTGTTTTATATATTTATACAACAACTTATACATTGATAAAGAAGCCTAATGTAACACAATATGGGTTACTCTTCGTTTTTCCTTGGGTTTTCCATTTGCCTCTATTTATTTCTTGTAGATTTTTTTTCCTAAAGATAGATATTCTGTTATTTACTTTTTTCATCATTGCAGGAACTTTATTGATCATTCTGAATATGCACATGCGATGTCCGAAATCATAATACAAAATGTTCTTGTTGATAGGCGAACATTTATTTTGTTTCATGTATTACAATTTTGTTTATATCTAATAATTTCTATCCCATTTGTTTATTCTTCTTGATGGGAAGGATGCATGCAACTATAACTTGGAGGGGCTGTTTGATATAATGTATATATAACAATAGTAGTGTATGTATGTTTCTGAAATAGCTTATGTATTTTTCATTTGGGTCCTTGTTATCTTTCTTAGGTGCATCCTTGATGGTGAAATGTTGGTGTGGGATACATCCTTGAAACATTTTGCTGAGTTTGGTTCAAATCAGGAAATAGGCACGTACTTTAATAAGGCTTGATCACAGTAAATCTATAATTTTCTGTAACACTACCATTTAATATTTTCTGTTATTGGCAGCCAAGGCAGCAAGAGACGGACCTGATAGTGATAGACAGGTTATCCATTTTGAATCTTTTCTTTCTTTTTTTTTTTTACGAGAAACTATCAAGTTCAATTTTAACCTTTTTAGGTCCTTTCTTGATGCAGTTATGCTGTATCCTTGTATCTGAACATTTCAAGTTTTCAACTATTAATTCCAGCTATCTGGAAATTTGATATGGTTTTGGTTTCAATGGAAGAATGAATATCTCTAATTCTGTAGGTGATGAAGATTTTCTAATGCAAGAAAAATTTATATGATATGCCTTGACTTGAAAGTGGCTAGATGTTGCATTTGATATCCTTTATTTTGGAGATACTAGTGTGATTCACCAAACTTTGAAGGAACAGCATGAGATTTTGTGTAAAATTGTAAGGCCAGTGAAGGGTCGTTTGGAAATTTTGGTACCTAATGCTGGTATCAACAGTTATATTTCTTCTGGTAAGATTTTCTCATGAGCAATTTGTCTTGTCTTGTGTACTTTAAGGAATTTCCCAACTGTTCTTTCTCTTCAATCCAACTTTCATGATTTCAGATTGGTGATGTGGCTTGAGTTGATTTTTTTTTTTTGGACCATATAAATGAAATTTATATTCTGAGACATGTTTAGACAATTGTGACATTATTTTCTTATTGTAACTTGAGGAAAGATAAAGAGAGAGATAGAGAATGTGTGTGAGGTTTGGGGAAACTAATATGGGTGATTAAACCTAGTAGTAAATCTTGTACAGTTGCATTCACTATTGAGCTGTGGCAAATGAAATGAAACTTGTTGTTGCACAGCACTGTACTTCTCATGTAGCAAAAATCAAAATGTGTGTTTGGATGTGAGGAAAGAAAGGGAGGGAATGGAATGGAATAAAGTGGAATAGAGAGGAAATATTTGAATTGAAGTTGTTTGGTAGGTAAGGAATAAAGGTGTGTGGCCCACATTGAAATTTTAAAATTTCCACACAATTCCACACAAACAAACACATGCACACGTGTCTTCCACACAATTCTCTTCCTTCTCTTTTCCATAGTAACCAAACAAGGGGTAAGTGCATTTTGGTGGAGCAGAATGCCCACATCATCAAGGGCATGTCTATACCCTAAAACTTGTTATAGAGTAGGATTATGCTTATGGGTTCTCAGCTCTCAGCTGTTTAAGGGGAGTTTCCATTTTTTATAGTTGAGAGCCATGCTGCATTTTTATCTTCTGCTTGCTTCTTCATCCGTCTTTTTCAGAATATCTTTTTCTCCATCTAGTATTACTTTCTTGTTAGATATACAATGCTTTAAAGTACTGTATATTGGGTGGTAAGGTGCCACTGTCAACAAGAGGTCAAGAGCATAAGGTACATTGTACAAAGATGAAAGTATTCTGGTAAATGAGTGGATGCATGAGAAAATATACTACTTGGAATGACAGTATAGAGAGAAAGCAGGAGTAACATCTATTAAGGTAAATATGACAGAATCTGTTAGGAAACCACCTATTACTGAAGTTTACCCAATAAAAAGAAAGAGTGAGTGTAAAGGAAGATAACTGGTAATATCCATGTAAAAATCTATCCGGAAAGTCAAAATTTGCGGGAATCTTACAAAGGGATAAAAAGGAAACAATTTTGTATGTGTTTAAGTGTCATGATGGGGATGACATGAACTAATCAAGTTTGGTGAATGGTAATGATTACACTTTCTGTGGCCATCTCCTCTGTCTTGCTATTTGTTGCAATGTCATGTCATTTCAAATCATCAATATATTTTTGTTATTATGGATGTGCAGTTTTTAATCTTGTGTGTGCATCAACATTTCTGCTGGCAATATGCTTATCTTTGATACTATTTCTTTTTATCATATCCTCATTTGTTAATTTTCACATAATTTTCTATTTATTGGTTCAATGAGTTAGCATATGCTCATATAATATTTGTGATTTTTGTGCTGTTATACAGGTGAACCTTGTTGGTCATTTATTGCTCATAATGTGGATGGAGTTGAGAGGTTTTTCATAAAAACCATTGAAAATAGGTTAGTAAAACCCTTAGTTTATTTTGGTTAATTTTGCCAACCAAGCTATATGTGGATATATAAAGCCGCGATCTGTAATTTTTTTAACTGACTTGTACAAAAACTGATCTAGGAGGGTTTGGAAAGCCTCAAACACTTAATAGCTATTTTTACATGTCAAGCTAAATGACACAAGCTTTCAATATAAGAAAGGAGCATGCCATGAACCAACTATACCAAAAACTTTAGATGTTAGGTATTTTATATTAAATATCTAAATGCCCCTTCATTCTCACCAAACCAAACTCCATTTCTCTGAGTTTTCTCAATTCTTATTTTGAAGATTATTATGGAAGATCATATGTTATATATATAGAAGGAACTCTTGTTACCATGAGAAATAAGAAGTATAAATCTGGACAGTTAGATCATATTTGAATGTTCAAGATTAAATGATAAATGTACATAATTTTTTTTTTAAGTGGCCATGTGTTTGCAAAGTTTTACTCCGAACCATCTATGTATGTTTCTACAATCCAAATTTATAGTTCTCATTTCTCATAACCAAGAGTTCTTACTTAATATGCCTCCTATATATATATATATATATATAGTTGCAATTGAAGATATTAACATCATTCATGAGCCTCCACCTTAGATACTTGTGTTTAAGAGATCAGTGCTGTCTCAAGTCTCAACTTTTGGTTCCTCCTTCTCCCTTCTCATCTTTTATTTCTATTACAACAATCCTAACTAACTCCCTCTGTTAGTTGCACAGCTATTAGGGAGTTGCACAATTTCACTATTTCAAAGGCTATGATCCTCTACTTTCTTTTGTTCCTCCTTACATTTGCCCTCTTATTAGGTCTTAGTGTTTCATGTTATGCATTTCTTTTCTTCCTTTTTTAAGAGACGTGGGAATTGTTTTAAAAGACCACAGCTCCAAATGGGAACCTAGTGATTGTAGTGGAAAGTGGCTAAAATTGAAGCCTGAATACATTCAAGCTGGCTCTGATCTGGATGTACTTATCATAGGTATATGATTTATGTTCTTAAATTGATACATCCTATTTCTGCTGGACCTGGCTTTAAAATGTGAAAAAAGGATTTGACATTCCGTTCCACTCCTGGTCTAGCAACATCAGGGCTGGGTTTCGTGTTCCGGGGGGAATTGGTTTATAGATATTTTGTGGTTGGGATCCTAGTTTAGATACAGATCTATGGCTGCCTAATTATTTCTTTAAAGCTTGTATTAGGACACCATAGATCCGCACATAATGTCACTAGGATGTAAATACAACAGTACCAATTGTACTGATTTTACTACTATATATAATATATTCGTATTTTTGCTGATAAAAAAAAAATTATACATCCTATAGCAGTTTGTTTAACATGGTTATTTTGACTTTGCTGTTTTCTACTATTTGTAGGTGGCTGCTATGGCTCTGGACGACGTGGAGGAGAGGTTTGGTCATTTTCCCACTGCATTTGACCTTTTAACAAATTATTCCTTTGCTCTTCAAATGAACTTGTAGCAGCATGCTTTTCTTTTCAGGTTGCTCGATTCTTGGTTGGCCTCGCAGAGCGTCCATCCCCAAATACGCACCCTAAGCGGTATAAATGTGTCAGGGATTTCTTATGATTTTGGTTCTTATGAATATGTCAAATTTTGGTTTTGATCCCTAGTCATTTAAAAGTGCCCAATTTTAGTCCCTGTTGTTGGCATGATTAAATGATGTGGCAATATAATTGCCACATGTCTTATATACTCTATATGGCATTAAATCATTGACCGCCTCTCCATCATGTCCCACATCACCACCCCTCATATTAGCCTTCGAATAGTTTCAACTTTTATTTCAATTTCTGCACAATGAAAATCCTTTCAATATTGCAAACATGTGGTAAGTAATATACTTGGGTTACGCTAAATTAGTTTGGTTTGGTTACCCACATCTGGAATATAAGTGAACTGTGTATTGAATTTGATAAACCTTTGCAAATTTTCTGTTTGTTTCATTTTGTTCCTGTTCTGTTAGCAAACCATGGTATCCCTTTTGTTGGGATAAAGTAAAGTTGAGATACTTAAACTAGCTTGTTTTCACTTATATGCATAGCTATCTATACATAGCTCCATTAATCAGGTTCTTCTTTATATTGCAGATTTATCTCCTTTTGCAGAGTTGGTACTGGACTCTCTGATGATGAGCTTGATGCTGTAGTGACCAAACAAAAACCTTACTTCAGGTAAGTTATATTTTCAGGTCAATTGTTTTGATGAGGTAATATTGCGTATTGTTTTTCCTTGTGTGTTTAAATTGCTTGCATTTTCTGGTGATAAACAAAATGGCATACTATAATTCATCAAATATCTTCAACTTCTCTGCCTCTTTTTCTCTCAGAAAGTATGAATATCCAAAGAAGACGCCACCAAGTTTTTATCAAGTAACTAATCATTCAAAAGAAAGACCTGATATGTGGGTTGATAGCCCTGAGAAGTAAGTATTTTCACCTTAATTATGAACTCGCCAAGTATATGTCACTGGTATTTTCAATGTTGATCAATATTTACCCTTCTCTTCATGCAGATTAATTATTCGGTCTATAACCAGTGATATCCGAACTATAGAATCTGAGGTATGTCCTTCAAATGTAGTGTGTCTATCTTTAAGTGGAAGCAGGGACCGATCCAGGAATGCATCAAAGGTGGGGCCGATTTTTTTTTTTACACAATTATTTAAATAAATAACTTCTAATAAATAATTATTTAGTAAATTAAAAGTTCCACAAAAATACTTATTATTAATTTTGTGTAAAACTAGATATAAAATCTACTACTAGAGAAAAATTAAGCAAACATTAACTCAATACTCTATTTTTCTATCAATATTTTCTTCTCTTCTCAAGTATATACAAGGGATCTTGAGGGAGGGACAAGGCCCCTGCTCCCCCCCCAAAAAAAATCCGTCCGAGTGGAAGGATTGCTGTCTACATAATAGTCTTATGAACAGCACAGTTTTATGAATGATTTTGTTTACAGGTATTTTCTGCACCTTACAGTCTCGGATTGACAGGGTGAGATATGGCAAGCCTTGGTATGAATGCTTTGATGTTCAATGTAAGGGATTTGCAAAATAGGATTCTGGTATCTTCATTGATGATGTCACTGTAAGATTGATTCCTTTCTTTTTCTCCCTTTACAGCATTTATAGAACTAGTACATTCTAGCAATGGTACCACGCAGAATATGGCAGCAAACAGGACAGTAAACCAAAACGACCGAAATCCTCCACTAGGGGAGAAAAGAAAAACTTGTCCATTGTTCCTTCTCATTTAATTCAAACTGATGTTTCCAGCGTTAAGGGGGGGTCCTTAATATTTTCAAATATGATGTTCTGTATCCTGGAGAATCTTGCTACCTACCAATTGTCCACTAACTAACTGCTATTTTTTATATATATTTTTGTTTTAAAATTCCTCCTTTATACTTATTTCCTCACGTTAAAGGTGGTGTATTAATTTGCGTGTAGGTTTTCTAGTCCTTTGTATTATCCTGTATGACATTGTGCAACTACCTTATTTTATTCTACATAAATACATGACCTGCACCCACATTGGTTACATTTTCCAAATTACCTCTTTTGCTCCTTTTCTTTTTTTCCGAGTTGCATGTGCTTCTAGATGTTCATATTTTTCTTTTCCACTCCACATTCACTGAAATGGTTGTGTCAACAGAAAGCAATTGCATATGCACAAAATGTGATGACAATCGCTTCAGGCTCCATTAACTTGTGTTCCTCTTAATAATAGGGGGGCTTTAATTGCCATAAAATAGACCCAACACAATTCTTTCCATTACAATTATAGTTGCAATATAGTTTTCCTTGACTTGCACAGATTTTGTTAATGTGCCTCAATCTCATTCTCCCGAGTCCTTGCACAAATTAATTGCTGAGAATGGGGGAACTTTTTCAATGAATTTGAATAACTCAGTCATGCATTGTGTTGCAGCAGACAGCAAGGGTTCTCTCTCTCTCTCTCTCTCCGTGTTTATGTATTTGTGCAAACGCTGTGCATGAAAAGGACAATTTTACTGTCTCAAGATCTAATAAAAGATAGTTGTCTGTACTGTAGGGTTTAAATTTGAAGCAGCAAAGCATCATGGTGATATCATTCATTATTCTTGGGTGTTAGATTGCTATGAACAAAAGAAGCTTTTCTGCTTACAGCCTAAGTGAGTTATATGACTGAATATAAACTTATTTGAATCCTATAAAAGCTTTTCTGATTGTATATTGCTTTCAATGTTTCCTTTGAAAGGTACTTCCTTTTTCTATCTGGACTGACAAAGAAGTTACAGGAAGAAGTTGATGAGTTCTCAGACACTTACCACTTGGACCTTGATCTTGGAGACATCAAGCCGGTAATAGCATTTGCTACTAGCTAGTTTCTATCTTGTCAAATTTTGGACTCTATCTATCTTAAGTAAATATTCACATTGAAATATGAAGGAAACAAAGCACCATGTTAATGTGAAGATTGGGGTGTGGTTTTCAGTTAAGTCAAGTGTTAGTTAATGCATTTTTCCCTTAGGGGGTGTTTGGTACAAGGAAAATTTTTAGATTCCTGGGATTCTGAAGTTGGGAATCCTTGTTTTCCATGTTTGGTTTATTTTTTAAAACGGAACATTCACTTGAAACAATATTTTTCGAGATTTTTTTTAGCTAAGTTTCTCACAAAATTGTTCCCGTGGGAGGTGAGAATCTAACTTGCTCAAGTTAAAAAAAAGTTTTACTGTGGTAAATAGTTAAAGTTTATGGTAAAAATACCATGTTACTCTTTAATTCTTAGGAAACTTGTATAAATATTTTCAGGAATATTTATCACCAACCAAACAGATTTTAGTCATTCCTAGGAATCATGATTCTCAGGATTATTCCCAGGCATGAAAAAATTTCCCTTGTACCACCTGCCACCCTTAGATTGTTGCACTTTTTTTTTTTATAGGAGCCAAGTGGTAACTTCTTTTCCGTTTGTGTGTTGTGGACTTTGCCGTATGATGGGTTGTTTACATTGTAACTAGTAACTAACTACTTGATTGATGTGATATGTGTTTTTTTTCCCTTAATATTTAGCAAAGTCAACATAGGTTATGCCTCATTAAAGTGAATTAACTTTCATTTATATCATCTTTTGTAGCTCTTAAGCAATATTCATTGGTCAAAAGATGCTAGCACTGTCGATCATTACAGGAAAAAATACTGCCCAAAGGATAAGTGGTCTTTCTTTTACAGATGCTCCATTTATTTCCACTATGTGATACCTTCATTGTAAGATATAATGTTAAATCAAATCTTTTTTTGAATTTCAGCACTATATGAGATTTAGGATTTTGATTATGATCATTATTTTCACCAAATTTTCTCCTTAGCTCTCTGATCATTCAATATTTTCATATAGGAAAAGTGATTGGCATTTTATGTTGCAACTTGCTCTGAGGAGATTTAAGCTTGAAGTTCTAATGGGTGGTGGAAAAGTTACCTCTAATCTTACTTGTGCAACCCATTTAGTGGCCTTGCTTGTGCCAGGATATCAGACTGACTTTGAACAAATACAGAGTAGGTAAGTGATCTGTCCTATTGGCACCTTGTTAAGTGTGCACCATCAACGGCTTATGCAGTACAATTTGTTAATTACAAGATAGTTTTTGTTTCTCAATTTTCTGTTAGCTTTTTTTTTTTTTTTACATGTTTCTTCTTTATAAATGATAAATAAAAACTAGACTAGACAGGCAACTTTGATAGGAAAACAGTGAATCAATCAAGTCATTGGTTTGAACAATCCGAAAAACCAGACAAAGTAATAAAATATGGATATGCTATTGCACCCAAAGATTCATCATCTGGGCTTTTCGTAAATATGTTTCCAAAGATGAAAAAGGCCAAAAATAACATGTGTAACATCCCAATCTTTGTAATCTAGATTAAAAAGGATATTTATTTATAAATAAATAGAGTTTTATAAAAATAATGAGATTTTATAAATAAATAAATAAGGAGATATAATTATTAATTAAAATAATGATTTGAGAGAAAATAAAAAGGGTATTTTATTTATTTGTTTGATAGAAAATAAAATAGAGTTTGTTTTTATAAAATAAATAAATATAGAGCAAATAATAGGCTGAATACCCTAGGTATAAATAGTTATGTTAAGTCAGGTGCCTCTTTTTGGCCTCATTTTCGTTTTTCCCCTTCTCCTCTCAAAACCCTTTCTTTTTCTTGCAGCCCACCAAACCTGTCTCAGAAAAATGACGATCTCGGACTCGTTCACCGTTGGATCGTCGTGAAATTTGAGTACCACGTTCGAAACCCAATTTCTAACATTCTCACCGTTGGGAATTTTAAAATCATATATGAGCTTAGAGGAAAACCCTTCGCATTGTAGCATTTTAATTTCCCGTAGAAACCCAAAACTGTCTCGGTAAAACTACGATCCCGATTTCGTTAACCGTTGGATTTTCATAAAATTTGGATATGTTGTTCGAAATTCAATTGTGCACACTTTCACCGTTGGGATTTTCGATATAATATTAGTGGAGGGAGAAAAAGGAATCGCATGAAGACAGTACAAGTGGAGGTTTCAATCTCTTCTCCGTCTCTCTGACGTTTGAGAATTCTATCGGAGCAGTCGGAGGAATAACTGAAGGAATCTCAGGGAACCGCTAGAGATGGTACTATCGCTGGCTGAAGGACACGTGAGTCCGCTCATAGGTAAGAGATGAATTTATCGCAATTGGGGGTTAGAATGAACATGTGTAGGGATCCTTAGAGAACTAAATTTGGGTTTATTTTGGGATGTTTATATAATTATAACTTTTCCTTTATGATTATAAATACAATATTATTGTGTTCTATGTACCAATTGATGTCCTGATGAGAATTGATTGATAAACTTGAGTGCTCTTGATGTCTTTGTGTTTAACCCATGATTTTGATTAATTGATTTTGATACAATTGTGAGAAACTATTTCAGAGGTTTTACATCCCATATTGTGATAAAATCTTTTGTATAAATTGTTATGTTTAGGTTATGAAATGATGATTCAAACTGTGCGTATGTGATAAATGGAACATGTGACGGATGATGAAATACATGTGTATTGAGATGAGATGTATGTATTGAGTTGTGAACTATGAACTGTGCAATCACACAATTGTAAGACCCTTTAAGGGCGACGAGTATTGTGATGGGATCCACTGTGGGAACCCGACGAGTTAAAATAATTTTGAAAACAATTGAGTAAATGTGTGTATTGCGTAGTTCATAAGTAAAGTGTATATGATCCATGAGGTGTGATAACATGTTATTTTGATATTATACCATTGTGATTGAGATCGAGTGTATGTGATAAATTGTGTATGTATGTGATTGAGATATTGTGTGCATTGAGTATGAACTATTAATTGTATAATCACACGACTATAAGTCCCTTTAAGGGCGACGAGTTAATGTTAAGTCCCTTTTTGGGCGACGAGTTAATGTTAAGTCCCTTTAAGGGCGACGAGTTAATGTTAAGTCCCTTTAAGGGCGATGAGTTAATGTTAAGTCCCTTTTAGGGCGACGAGTTAAAACTATTTTGAGAACAATTGAGGAGTCGTGTGTTTTGTACAGTTCATAAATAGAGTCTGTGTGCTAAAATGTTTTTTGGGTTGGACCTGAATCAGGAGGGAGAGGCCCTGACGGACTCTTTGGAGTGTAGGCCTTGGGGGTCACACGGTTTGAGTGCTCCTTTAAGCCTATGTTGATCCCATATGGTTGGAGTATTCTCGCAAAACACTGTGACCCTGACTGGTCTCCCTATGATATTACCTAGTGAGAGTGACTTGACTTACTATTGTGTGGTTTGACTTGTCATGTACTCCTAGGCGCCCGACGAGGTTTTTCACTGACATGGTACCACATTGCATATAGGCTTGAGTCTTAGCATAACTGTTGCATACGCTTGCTAATTGTTTATTATGAAATTGATGTGTTATTATGTCTTGATCGGAGTGTGTGATTCCTGTGTATTGTGATTGATGATTGAAAGGTGTGATTGATGGATGAAAAGTGTGATTGATGAAGGACAAAGTGATGAAATAATGTGAGATATGCTAAGTAAATTGTATTTGGCTACTATATGTTGTGTTATTTCTCTCTAGTAGTTAGAAATGTGATAACTCACTCCCGGTTTATTGTTTGTGTTTGGATTCTGTGATGATCTTGAACTTTGTGTTCGGGGAAGCAGATGAATAGGTGGATGACTATGAAGAACCTCATGCTAAAGGACACGGGAACACCACGCTCTGATAGGATGTGACATTAGGATACAGGTTTTATATTAATTGTATGAAATGATCTTCTTTGAGCCGAAATGACTTTATTATTTATTTAGACAAGTTTGAATATGATGTAAAAGAAAGTGAATGTGAGCCTTTTACCCATTTGAAAGGCTTGTATTTAAAAATATTTTAAAAATACTTTTAATTAATATTTGAATTTTTATTCCTTTATTAATATATATGTGAGGGGTAGAGGGTGTCACAACATGCATAAATTTTAGTTTAAAATGGTGCCGGTATAGCTTGTCTTGTTGATAGAGAGAAAAATAGATGCAAGAGAAGCTGAAAGCCATGTATATTGACTGTTGACTGCACAACAGAGTCTATTTTATATAGACTATATGCAATAAATATAGGAAATAATGTTCCTATTTACATGATACAATAGGTCTATAATAACAAAGATCTTAATTAAACAAGGAAACCTATCATCAAATATAAAAGAAGAATAAATCTTAATGGATCATCTAGGATGCTCTAAAATATTTTTAGATATAAAAAAGATATCAAAATTTTCTCAGATTTTCTAACATGTCTTATTGGTATTCAAGTTTTCTACCTTGTTCTATAGAGTTACGAACTGTAATTTTCATTTCCCAGCTTAATGAGATTCTCCATCTTAAATTTCTTATTAAAAGAAGTGGTGAATTAAAACTATATTTCCCAGCTTGGTTTGAAATTACTGGGTGAATGATAATGATTTGTTTATATGTTATTTAATTGTGCCCTCACATACTCTCTCCCCCTCCCTCCATCCTTTATCTTTCCATTTTGGTCGGGAGGGATGGGGCAACTTTGACTATGTAGTTTCACTTCAGTAGAAAGAAAATTTCTGCAAAGCAAGAGGTTGCATATAGTTAAATCCCAGTGGTTAGAAGATTGTTCAGACAGTAGCCAAAGATTACCAGAAGACTCTTACAGTTTAAACCCTGGGGAATAGAAGAGACAACTGCTGAAGATTGGTAAGTTAATGCATGAAAAGCATTTAGATTCTGACTTTGGGGGATGACAATGTTGGAACTTGGAACCTTTTGTGAATCCAATTGCTTTAATATTTGAGACATTATATGTTCTTGTTGGGGAATTTGCACCAGTGTACTACATAACAAATTTTTACTTTATTTTGATTAGCCCCTGGTGTTTAAAATGGATGGTATTAGCTGTGGTTAAATGTAGGAGTCGTCTTATTCTATCAATATTTTCCTTGGCATTTGATGGTTTTTTGCTTTCTGTTTTAGTGAAGTGGACTTGGGGTTAGAGGCTCATCTGAGTGGAGATAATGTAGAAGAACAAAAAATTTCTTTCTCTGACAAGGGAATTCAACAGAGGAGTGTTAAAGCTGTTTGTGAAGACAGTATGGCTTTGGTATCCCAAGAGAAGGGTGGCAAAAAAAAAGAGAAAGACCTGCAGGCAGTGGTACCAAAAAAGTAAAACAGCCAGCTGTCAAACAAGCTTGAAGAGCACGACAACAAATTGCGAAAAAGCCTGCTAAAATATGTGAATATGAATCAACACATGAAAGTGATTCTCATGACATAAGACCAATTGAGCAGGAGATTGACACGAGTGCAGGAAGTCTTGATTTTTACAAGAAACGTTCAGAACCACAGGAGACTGAGGAATGTGAAAATGTCCAAGTTGCTGAGATTGGGGAAAATTTTGAACAAAATAAGGCAGACAAGCAAGAGGACTTGAATGACAATGAACATGAAAGAATGTTGGTTCCTGAAATAGAAATGTCTGATAGGCACAATGAGCAAAGCAATGAGGTTACTGAGAAACTTGAAATTTCGGATTACCCTCTGCAGGCAATGTTATTTGACATGATTCCTAGCCTTGCCACCCAAAAAGTCAAGCAACCGATGAATCGAAGTGTTAGAGAAGAGAAGCTACCAGAAACCTCCAATGCAGAAGCGGAGCCTATGATTACTAATAAAAAGAAAGTTAGCTACAAGGATGTTGCTAGTGAGCTGCTGAAGGGCTGGTAAAGCATCGTCTTACAAATGTATTGCTAAGTTCTTAATATATAGGTCGAAAGTTCTTTGTCAAATTTGATATCTGAATTTTATGTAGATCAAGAATGAAAAAAGTAATTTTAAGTCTAAAAATGAAAAAAGCGTTAACAGGATTAAAAATGAGTAAGTGTGAACTTAGAGTTAATATCATGTTTAATTTTAAGATGACGTGTTTTTTTTTATATATTTCAACTATGAGAGTCTCTATTTGATATGACTTACTCTAATATCTAAGATGTTTTTTAGTAAGTTTCCTATTCTCCCTGTACGTAATTAAAATTCCTTTACATTGATGATGTTCACTATCCTAAGAGAGCCAAGCTATGATATGTTACAATGACAAACATTTCAAAACTAAAATAAAACAAAAGATCCAGGATGATGTGAAGTGAACTTTTTATTATAAGAATAACATTAATTGATACACTAAGCACACAAGGGGATGAAACTAGCAAACTTTCCCTGATAATAAAGTTGAAGAAGAGTCCTGATTAAGGGGAATGTTGAGTGCGAAGAAAAAAAGGGGGTAACGAAACCAAATACGAGAAACTCCTATAAAACCCACGGTTCCTAAACTTTCTATTTATATACTAGTGACCCCAAAATGAGAACCCCAATTTATATATTTTCTTCCTCAAATGCTCATGGGGCTTAAAGGGTCATTATTAAGAGCTTTAATGGCTGTCTGGATCTTTATCTGCAAATGATCTTTCTCTTCTTCATTTGCCTGAAAATAGACAATTAAATATTTATCAGCTCTCAATTACTTCAAGATTTAAATAATTAGAAGATATATATTCCCTTAATATTATTGGATTAAAATAATCAATATGCTTAGGACTGGCTGATGTGATCGCTACCCATTCATAATCATACACAATTTTGACTTTTGTTACTATTGATTTAAAACTTTCTTATATAATTTTTTTTTTGTGCAAAATAACTTGAAAGGACATGACTGTGAGGAGATTCTTTAAAATTTTATTGGGATTCTTATGTTTGATATGATTTTTTTTAAAAAAATATTCTTAGAAACTAACATTTGAAGAATAATTTTAAGTATTCTTTTAAAAAAATTAACTATGTTTTTCTTTGTAAGAGTAAGGTTCAGTTATCTAAAATTATAATTATGATTTTTTTACTTCAGTTATAATTTAATTTTATGAGAATGAAAAAATACACGAATATTTTTACAAGAATAAATAACATGTATTTTTAATTTTATGAGGACAAAAATATATATAAATTTTTCTTAAAAGTTTATTTTAGGTCTTATCTATCGTTAGGCCAACCCTTCTGTATTATCTTTTCATTATTATTATTATTATAATAGTAACAGTAATAATGCATTTGAAACTTTTGCTCTTAGAATTAGGTGTTGACATCTGTACAGCATATTGAAAATTTAGTTGAGGAACTATCTCGGTTATAAAATAATTCTTGAATTTGAAACAGCCACGTCTACCTCGATATATTTTAGAAGAAAAATCACATCCACACTATAGTATATTGGAATTGTTTTTAGAAAGACAGATAATGCGGTACTTCTTTTTTAAAAAAAAAATAATATTTCTCAAAGCATTTCTATCTAAGGTAGGTTATAGATACTTAAGAACTTTTTAGTCATATTTAATAATACTCTATTATATATTTGTTATGCAATCATTGTAATTGATAAATAATTAATTTTAGGAGTTGACGTTAATTAAGAAATAATTGATAACCCACTTTAATATCATACACATAAAAGTATTATTGCTGAAAAAAAATACACATAAAAGTATAGCAACATACACCAAAAAAGTAAAATGAGAGTATTAGACAAGTTTCTTGACTCTTGTATAATAAAAAGTTAGTAGTACACACACAGAAAAAAAGGTTAGTAGTACTGATCAAAGAATTTGTAATAATTTTTTTTTATTAATATCGTCTTAAAGATTTATCAGAAATTAATAAGATATATTAATAATATTTTAAACAAATTTCACATTTGATTATTCAAAAATGTTCTTAAAGCGCCAATTATTATTTGCGTATAAAGCACTTGAGAAATTTAAAATTGAATATAAGAAAAATTCTGAAATAAAATAAATTATACAATAATTTAAAAAACATTAAATTATAATAATCTATGTGCAATATTATGACTCAGATCTCTATGCAATTATAATCATCAATTTCATAATAATTTATTGTAAAAATCCTCCGTGTCAAAGCATATAGTCTATTGTAACAATAGAATTATTTAAATATTATTTGAGTTTGATATTTAATAAAAATAATTCTTCATTTTGCTTAAATTTCCATCAAAGTTTGGATTAATCAGGTCATTTTTTCTCTCTGATCGGAGGATTAAAAGAAATATATTAAAAAAATGATTATTGTTTGGTAGGAGTAGTATTTTATTATCAATGAGCAAGTCTCCATTCATGAGGTTACAATAAGTCTAATTTATTGCCGGTGGGTAAGTTTGTTCCGTCACTCTAAAATTAATAATAACTGACATCAAAGAAAGAACATAAATATATAGAATGCGACGGCAGGTTTCCTTTTAATGAAGAAAACTTTATAATATACTCCATTTAACATACCCACTAGAATCCGTTTAGTTATTAGAGGTTTAGATAGTTTGTACAATATTCTAAATCAAAATCTCATTGTCACCATTGTGAAAAATAAAATACCTCACTTGTTTAAAAATACATAATATAAACTATTTTACTTTTATGTCTTAAAACAAAATTAAATATATAACTAAGTATTATTTAGTATGAAAGATATTACTCATTTAAAAAAAAAATACCAATGAAACGTGTGTGTATGCACCTAAAAAGCTAGTTTTGTGAACAAATATATCTTTTTCCTCCAAATAGTAATATTGGAAAGAAACCCTTTTAATAATGCATTATTTGCAGCCGTAAAGCTTGAAATAACGGTTGGACGTTGGAACATCCAAAGGAAACAGAGAAAAACACTTATCCGTTTCTTATTTTTGAAAACTGTTTTTGCTTCTAAAAAAATAAAAATAAAAAAATAAAATAGTTTTAAAAAATAATTTTAAAAATATATCTCTAAGCTATTTCAATTTTTTTATTTATTATTATATATATATATATATATATATATATATATATATATATATATTTTTTTTTTTTTTTTTTCTTTTACGTCTCACCTTCTCTCTCCAATTACTCTCTTTCAATACCTTTTAAAAAAAAATTGTATAAAATAAACAAATAACAAACAAACAAACAAACACAAGCAAGCAAGCTTTTCAAGCAACTATTAAAAAATTATATAATTAATATTAATATTATCATATGCAGTACTACTTTTTATGTATGGTTTTCCCCGTGTGATCATTTGAATTATTTGACTTTCAATTCAATTAAAATATAAAAACACGTTTATGTGTTTGGCTATTAAGAAGGTTCCTCATCAACACACTCTCTCTTCTCTTCTGTGAAAAACGACAGACTAACCAAACCAAAACCGTATAACAATGAAATAGTTGTCACTGCTAACATATAGTACGACACTTTTATGGTCTTTAATTTCTACGTTTTGGGATTGGGATCCAAATCCAACTAATTACAATTAGACACAAGCTAAACGACAATTCGTTTTGCGTTTCTGTCAAACCACAGTTTGTTTGACTAGAGTTTTTCTTTTAATTCCTATAATATTCACGTGAAACATTCATTAACTTTAAAACTTAGTTAGTTATCTTTTGTGGATTTTTTTAGTTATGATTTTTTTATAAAACTTAAATTTAAGACTTTGTTTAAAATAAAAGTAAGCATGATCCTTGAAAAACTTGAATTTTTCCCCTACCAAACACCTTCATAAAGATCATAGGTCGCCCACCTCTATAATGATTTTATTTAGGATAGGTTCACATCACATTTTGTGCCGCCCAGCCCAATTTAATATTTATTATTCTGTTGAAAAATATCAGTTTTTTTTTAACAATTTTTTATTAATAATAAAAATTTTATTTAATAGTCAATATGTTATATAGCATGATATTATATTTATAATAAAAAAAATTATTTTAAAATATATCTTATTTTAAGTTTTCTACTTCTTTTAATTCTACTATAATTTAACTATACATAATGTTAAAACTAATATATTGTGTAAAAAAGTTAGCTTACCTGGTCTTTTTTTTTTTCAATCAAGGTATTATTTATTAAAAGGTAATGATTAATTTTTTGAGGTACTAAGATTTATTTAAATGATTAATATTTTTTAATAAATATATTTTCTCATAGGCATGAGTTAGAGATAGAATCCATGATGATCTCATGCTTAAAGAAAAAGTTATATATCAAACATGTTTCTTGTTTCATGGATGTTGGGTCTTGATCAAGTCATATTTAAATCTAAAAAAAGTAACTTGATCGAATATGAACAAGAAAAAGCATAGCAAACCCGATTCATACTCAGCCCTAATGAATTCTCTGAGAAATAATCATATGTTAGTTTTTGTTTGATTGGTTTGAGTCACAAGTTGGACTACACTGTCCTGCACTTTTGGTGTGGGCCTGTTAGTGACATAGTCACTGCGGAGGAAGGTGTTATATCGAATTTAGGTTAAATTAGAACAAGAAAAACAACAAGAACGTGCGCCAAAGAGAAAAGAAAACGGTGCCACATGGTCAGAGAGGCACGCCGAATGACACAAATCCCTCTTTCACAAAACAATGAGAAACACGTTTTCAAAATTAGGTCTTGGTATTGCACTATTATTACTACTTCAATGCAACGACCTAATAGTAAGAAATTCCTCCCAAGTTTTTTGGCCTGTTCCCTTCTAAACGGCAAAATGAAATTTGATTGCGACAATGTTTAAGGAGCATGCTGAAAATGAAATTAATTTACACATTTATCATACAAGTAAAAAAAAAAAAAAACACTGATATGTATGTATTTATTGTGAAGTGGAAATTAAGAGAGACATTGGAAAACTTGATGACATTTTTTAACCTATGATTCTTGAAAAACGTGATTTTCCCCCTACCAAACGCCTCTATAAAGATCAAATCAAGATGTTATTATGCAAACTAGAAAAACAAAAAATAAAAGAGCAAGCGTTTTTGAATAATTGATTAAATTTGGTAAATTCGATTTACTTATAATGTGTTTGGTTATACACTATGAAGAATGGAATTTCATTATGCTAGAGCATTAATAACTAACTTTTATGTTCTTTTGGGTGTTTGATGCAAAAATGAGTATAAATATGAATACTCAACACCTAATTAAACACACTTAATTCATGATCAATTTTATCCCATGTTTGGATTGAGTGATGTAGGAAAAAGAGAAACATAAAAGAATGAAATAAAAGAGATTACTTAGCTTTCTCTTGGTTGGTTAAAAAAGAAATAGACAAGGAAAAGTGCCAAATTCCATAGTTCTTCCGTATTTATCATGATTAGAAGATGATAAATCTAGTGAATCTCTATTTTTCTTTTTTTAATCTTTAAAAATTAAATATTTTTAATATAAAAATAATAAATAATTTGTATTAAGATAAAAATGGAATAAATTAATATTTTTATGTTATTTATCTATTTTTTCTACTCTCTTTTCCATTCATCCAAACAAATGAAGAATTTTTTTTTTAGTTTTTTTTCTTCTCATTTTTATCCATCTAAACAACACATCGTTTTCATTGTATTTCTTTTGTTTCTATTTCACTTCTAATCCAAATAATGTTTCGTAATTCTTTTATAGGTCAGTTCCATGATTCCTTAAGAATAACATTATATATCTTCTTATAAATTTTCCTACAAATATTTTTAATATTTTATAATGAAACTATCAAATAAATAATAAACGCATTTAATTTCTTAATTTTTTTATAAAAAATATTTAATATTTTAAAGCTTAATGACATTTTTGGTTTCAATATTTATTCATTTTATTAAATTTTATCTCACTATTAACTAAAGATTGAATCAGGCTCCATTATTTTTAGAATAGCCTCAATATAGTTCCTTCGGTACAATTTTATCTTTATTGTTTACAATTAGTGTCTATTTTAAATCATCACTAAAAGATGGAAAAAACTACATTAAAGTTCTTTTAAAAATAATGATATTTGATTTAACATTTAATAAATAGTAGGACGAAATTGAATAAAATAGATAAATAGTGGGATAAAAAAGTAGTTAAGCCTATTTTTTTATCTTAAGGGATTGGTAGAAAGATTTTGATTCAAGATTTAGATTTATTGTTCTTTCTTATTAGATATTTATTGTTCTTCTAAACGAGATTTCACACTAATTTCCGGTTTAATCCCATTCTAATAACAATAACAACAAATTGTAAAGCTTTAATTTTGATTAAAAAACATCCAAAATAAATATCATGCTCCGCTTAAACTGTCTTTTATAAATATGTTAAAGATCACAATGATGACAAAATATTAAGACACCATAAATTTTGTTTGGTATTGACGGAATAGACAAAGGAGATGACCCCAAATAAGTAGTAGCCAAACTTCTTTCTCAAGAAAGGGTCATGTCTTTAATTAATAGATAATTTTGTTGGTTTGAACCAAAAAAAATTTAAAAGAAAAACATATAAACTTAATTTCGATATTCATTTATGTAAGAAATTTTATTAAAAAGTTTGATTTTTTTTTCTTTTCTCAGAATTATTTTTTATATACTAAGTTGAAGGATAATAATAAAAAATAGCATGGTTTATAGGAAATAGAATCTTCTTTTAAGTTTAAATTGTAATATTCAAAAGGTCATTTCCTTGAAATTCCATTTCAAAAAATAACTATAAGTTTTATTGTGACTTTCACTAATAATTTTATCATGAATATGAGTATATTACACCTCTTGGCTTTACTCGGAATTTCTAGTTAAAGCCCTCATGAATGCCCTGAAAAGTCTAATACTATTCGCAATGGGTGTTCCGCACTTCCACTTTAGCTAAAGTGGTCTCGTAGTTTCCAAGCATGTAGGCCCTAATTCTAGCTGTAACTTCTTTATTTTGTGCCATATAATATACATACATGATATAAATATAATATAACATTGGGTTCATTTATTATTAGGAGTAAAAAAATGAAATCCAGATCTCACACACCTACCAATTCACCAGAGCCAATTTAATGCGAATAAATAAAGTAAAGAGAAGGAACTATTTTGGATGAATCTAGCCAAGTAGTCGAGAACTAAAGATTAATCTTTCAAAACGAGTGATTTATGTAAAAAGTTATCTATTAAAGTAAATATTAATCAAAATTTATGATGTCATTTTTTTATAATCTTTATAATAAATATATATTTTTAATTTTATAACTAATTTCCTAAAAATAGGATCGAACACACTCATGTATTAATCATGTGTCACATTGTGACCATAAGAGAAGGAATCATCATTATTATTATATGAAAAATAGGAAGGTGGTGTCATGAAGACTAACCTCAATGAAGACAGTCTTCAAAAGCCTCCCTGAAAACGAAGTGATGTTGGCAGTGATGATCTTGAGCTTCAAAGATTCGAACACTTCACACAGTTTCACCATTGTGTCTGTCCTTTTGCTGCATGTCAAACTCACCACAACAGTTTTCTCCCCCATGTATGTAACCCTCAGCTGCACCCACCGTATCAAAATAAAAAATTAAGAAATTCAAACAAAGCTTTTAAATGAATAAGAACAAATTAACAATATCCCACATCATCTTCATAGTATATGTCAAAATAACAAATTAGCAATACCCCACATCATTTTTATAGTATCAATAATACAAGAGAGAGATCAATACTCTTAACCATCAAGTCTCTTGAATGACTAACAAAGGTTGATCCAGACACTAAGGATTAAACTCATATCGCATAAGGATGTGAGTTCAAATCCCACTATCATCAATGTGAGATCATGGTTAGTGGAAGATCTTTGTAAGCACTCTTGGTGAGTCCTTAGAATCCAATTCATCTGATCTACTTTTACATACCAAAATAATAATTTAAGAGAGAGGGTTAACCTCAAGGACTTCAATTGGGGTGTTTCTTGAAGTAACAGAATCATATAGCTGCTCTGTTCTCTTCTTCTTGGACCTGAGAACCACAGGAAGCTGTTCTTGCTCAAAACCATAGCTTGGACTCTTTCTTGGCATCCCAGATTCAAGTTCCATTATCTCAGCTTGGATAATCTTCTCTTGCTCGTGCAAGTGCTGGATGTACTCAATAGCATCCTTGATAATCGAAGCCTTGTCCATCTACAACACCACCACCACTATTCATCATTATTGATTACAAACCCAAAAAATAGGCAAATATGCCTCACACACACACACAACAAGAGAAAGGTGCCAAATTACATGATTATACAGCACTACTCTCAATTACCCGATTCAATTTTTATAAATGCGCACACCAAATGAATAGTTTTAGCTAGCTATTAATTAATTAATCAACCTTGTTACCTTGCTAATGTTAGGTACCACCGATCTAAGCGCAAAAAGCCTTTCATTGAGCTTCTTCCTCCGATTCCTCTCGGAAACAATGTTCTTAGATGCCGCAGACGAAGCAGCGCCGTCCGGGGAACTCGAATCGTAGTACCCAGATAAGGCCTCATCCAACCCCCAACTACCATGACCAAAAATAGCAAATCAAAACACCATATGTTAGTTAAATTAATAACATAACATATGCTTGAGATTATTAATTCATTAGTTATTGGTTACTTGTTATTATTACCTGTCAAGTTCTTGGGTTTGGAGGAACATGTTGGTCTCCCAGTAATGCTTGTACTCTTCTCCAATATTCTCCATGATTAAGGTTGAGGAGGAGGAGAAAGAAGGGGAGTGGTGGAGAGGGAGAAAATAGAATAAGATATATGGTTTGGTTTGTGTATAATATATGGTATTTCCTTTTGTGTGTGTTTTGCTTGCTTATTATGTGTTGTTTTATTTTTTGTTGGCTGGTGCGAGCACTATTGGGAATTGGGACTTGTATATATATAGGGAGAAGGAGAAGGAGAAGGGTGGGATTTACTCACGTGTTGGGATAAATAGTGTTGATTGTGTTGTCTGGTTTCTGGACTCTTTGTGGATTGATGCTTCCTAGAAATATCCAAACCGTTCAAACAGTTTGGTTCGCGTATAAGGCATGATACGAATATGATTAGGAACCAACTCATGGCCTCTTAACAACTTATAAATCACTTTACCTGTACTATATTCTTTTCATATCTTTAAGTGTGTGTCCTGTTAACCAATATCAAAGTTGCTTTGACGTTTTTGTTTTAACGTGAAGAATTTTTCCATTTATCATAAGTAGAACACACTTTCAACAATCCATTGTGTTCATATGAGTGAGTTCATATGAGTGAGTATGATTTATTTAGTAAAAAAGTTTATATTTAACTTTTATCGGATGTAAAATTTCCTAGGGTCGACAACAGTCACGACTCACGCACCGCGAATAAGATTAGTCTTTGATCCATTAAATTGAGAGATACTCGTGGTGTATGACCTAAAATAAAAAAGTACAATTTTAACTTTTTTCGGTATACAATGATAATATTGAAGTTATATTTTTTTATATTTTAAAATAATTGATATTTTAGAATTTTTAAGTTATATTATTTTTTTTCAATTATACCCACGTTTAATAGTTATTATAATTGAGATAAGTAAGAATTTATAATATATTTTAGACTAAATTATAATTTTGATCCCCTAATTATATAAATTAGTGATTTAGATCTTCCCGATATATTATTAACAAATAGTTATGACTAACTGAATTATTAAACTAATTATAAATTAATCATAACAATTAATTGTTAAAAAATAGAATAAAAAATTATTAATTCTAATTTTTCAAACAGTATGTTCCTCTTTTCTGCAAATACCTCTTATACATTGGCGGATCTACATGGTGTTTAATGGGGAAATTGCCCCCACAAAGTAAATTTTTTTACTTGAATATATTGAATAAATGTTTTTCCCCCATAAAAAATAGATCTTGCCCCAACAAGATAATTTTTAAATAAGATGAATGTAAATAGTTGTATAAAATAAAAGAGAGAATAAATTGATATTAATTTTATCCACTTTATCCTTTTAATTTTTACTGTTTTTAATTTTTTTATTACCATTTTTAATAAAGCTTATATAATTTTTTGTTTGAAAAAATATTAGACTATTTTTTACCTCCACTAAAAAAAATTCTGGATCTGTCACTGCTCTTCTACCTCCACTGCTGCACACATCTCCAACGACAGTAACACTACATCAGGATTAATAGTTTTTTTATTTAATTTATAATTAATTTAATATCTATAATAATTACAATTATTAGTTAATAATCTATTAAGGAGACCAAAATTACAAATTTATGAAATTAGAAAGACCAAATGTTACAATTAAAAATTAAAGGGACAAAAATCATGGATTTGAAAAATTAAGAGAACCAAAATTACAATTCAGCTTATATTTTATACTACTATATTGATAAGGACTTTTTAGTCCAAATTTACATTAATTAAATATTTCTTAATAATCTACATTAATCTCAACCATTTAAAGATATGAAAATGATGTATTATAAGATTAGGTTATGAGATATATCACACTTTTTTGGCTTAATTAATTTTTTCATATTTGGAATATAGGCTCTTTTCAGATTACTACCTAGCATTTATTTTTTTTCAATCGAGTATTTGAAAAAAATTTCAGTTTCATTTTATTACCTACCATTAATCGTCTTCCATTAATTGATGACATGACAGACGGAGTTCCAAGTCACCAGGCTTTGTTACGAATACCTCATTGTCATGTCAACACCTTCAATGACGTGTTAGTGACAAGGTTTGATGACGTGGTACTCTGTTTGTCACGTCATCACCTAATAAAAGAGAATTAACGATTGATAGTAAAATGAAAATGAAATTTTTTTCAGATATGTATTTGACAAAAAATGAATTTTTAGGTAATAATATGAAAACGGTCCATTTTTTCAGGTATGAAAAATTTATTTAAGCCAATCTGAAAAATAATTTTTTAGTTAACAAATGATAAGAAGGAGTTTTATTAAAATAAATAATTTATTTTTAGATAAAATGTTAAATGATAAATTTTATTATTTTATTGAAAATAAAAATAAAAATGGTAATCATAAATTTAAGTTATGTTAAAAAAAAACCTTATAATTTAATAAGAAAAAATTGTTTCTCCAGCATTTTTATTTGATCAAATATTTGTAAACTTGTCAAAAAATTAAATTGACAAGTTTATTGACAAGTTTTTATCTTAGTTATTAGTTTGTTAGTTTTTAATAGTTTTAAAAACAAAAATACTAATTTTGTAATTTTAAAATTTAATTTGAATTATACTATTTATTTTAACTTAACATATATATTTTTTTAGTGGGAGGGGGAAAAGCCCAAGCTAAAACTCACTACCTACAATGCTAACTAACAAAGGAAAATGAACAAGGTCTGAAGCTATGTCAAAAAGCCTAAAATTAGTATGCAGAAATAGTCTAATTTACTTCCCTAAGAATATCGCAAAACTGAATAGGCTGTCCTGAAAGTATGCACTGAATAATTGGCTGTTTCAATAAAGTGGAGAGAAATAATAGAATTGGTAGAATTCATGCCAAAAAGCCGTCAAAAGTAAAGAGAAAGAGGGAAGGAATTAGTTAATTTGTAAAAGGACCTGATGACCAACTTGTTTTTATTTTATACTTTTTTCAAGAATATTTATGTCATTTTATATATGTTTTACCTTTCTTTCTTTTTATTTTTTAATTAAATAATCTAAAAAAATCACCTAATTCTCTGTCTTTATTTTTTTTCTTTCCTAAACAAACATACCGAGTGTAGGAAGGATAAAATTTATCACAATTTTAACAATTTAATATAATTTTATTATATTATCACATTTCACCCAAATTCAAAATCAAATTATTTCTGGAATTCCGGTAGTATGAACTTACAAAGCCTACTTTCCCATCTGTCGCGTGTGCAGTGTACTCACTGTTTCAATAATTAGAAGATTGGACTTTGGACCAGATTTTTTTGTTTTTTGGTATATTACATGATAGAGAAAGGCACAAAAATAATTATAATTATAATAATATTTATTATTAGGCTGTCTATTTCTTTCTGTCACTATAAACCAATACCATTCTACTAATTTGGTTGTTGGGCCCGGGGTAGGAGAAAGACTAATAATTTATATAGGTTGCTGAAAACGGCTAAGACTAGAAGCACCACCACGAACACATGTTACAAGCGCATGATTTGTGAAATGGGGAGAATGATTGATATGGGTTGACTATATAATAAATCATGAGAAATGATAATTCATATCCTTATGATATAGATTAAAAAATTACAAAAAAATAAATTAGTATTCTATATTTTTATAATAAATATTTTTTTCTTTTATTATTATAACATAAAGGTTATATGCTCGCATATATATACCTTTATACTCAAGTTTGACATGACACCGTATTCATAAAAGAATACTTGACAAATTGTTAGAGTTTCATATATACTCAACAAAACATAAGCAAAGGTACACTACTTATTCTATACACATAAACACTTCAGATCTAACTAACTTAAGCATTAAAATTTCTTTTGTAGATATCTCACTGCTCATTGAGACATGGAGATTGGAAATCATACCAACACTAAACGAAGGAGAAGATCATATTACTTGGCTAGTAGACTTGGTAAGAACAAGTTTCTTAATCAATCCCTAAAAACTTTGGTTAGCAAGATTCACAAATTAATACAAAATAGTGTCTTTATTGTTTATAATTATGTTATTAATACAAAATATTTAGTGACCACTTTGCTTATAACTAATTTATGTCAGGAACCTGATAGTTAATTGATGATATTTTCTATTTCAACTATGTTTTTTTTAATCCACAATGATACAAATAGTATTTCTAAGTACATATCTAATTATTATTTATAAGTATTTTTTAGAAATAATTTTGTTTGATGTATAACTAGACTCTAACCAGAAATGGAGCCAGATATATATAAAACATAGTAAGAGTCAATTATAAAAATTATAATTCATCTAATAAATATAAGTATTAATTTCATAGCAAATATTATTTATAGCAGAAGGATGTTCATATGGCCAAATACCCTAACAAGCACATGCGAAACCAACACTGGATTCCCAAGTCCTTATCCTGACTGAAGATTTCATAACCCTTTGTCCAGGCCGAGTGCTTCAGACATAGATGTTATGACCGAAGTAGTTATCATAAAGAAATTAAGACAGAATCATTAAGAAAGTCTTAAGCAAGAATGCGAGAAACAAAACCAAGCCATTAACTATGATTATTAGAAGGTTTACCAAAAATGGTAATCCATAATAGGGCCAATGAATCCAGTGACCATCATGGTACAAATTGTTGGAGAATAAACCTTTGCACACTCACACACAGATATAAATAGGGAATATATTTCAATGAAACTTGTGTATATTTTCTTATAAGCACTTACGCATATGCACATTTATATAGTGCTTTTATCAAAAAATTGTTACAACAGAAAACAGAAACCAGTATAAAACTAACACTCTAACCAACTACTACTAACAATACCCTTACTTATATTTGGATTAAACTCAACACTCCTCCTTAATCCAAATCATCACAAGATATAACTACCAACTCTATTATGAGTTTTACAAATCTGTCAGGCCTAATTGCCTTAGTTAGTATATCAGCTAGCTGAGTATCTGTTGAACAATATGTCATTTCAAGCTTTCCATTATTCACCTGCTCCCTTAGGAAATGGAATTTGGTTTCAATGTGCTTACTTCTCCCATGTGAGACTGGATTTTTAGTTAAATTGATAGTTGACTTGTTATCAATTAGCAATTTAATAGGTTTCTTTGTTTCAAACTTCAATTCATCTAGCAATGAATCTAGCCAAATAGCTTGGCAAGTAGCATATGAGCCTCTGCTATATATTCAGCTTCACAAGAAGACAAGGCCACCACAGGTTGCTTCTTAGAGCACCAGGAAATTGGAGCACCTAGAAACTTGAACAAGTACCCTATAGTGTTTCTCCTATCTATTTTATCTTTACACCAATCTGAATCATAATACCCCAGTAAACTCATTGTTCTCTGGTCTATCTTTCTAGGAAACAAAACACCATATTCCAATTTTCCCTTCACATACCTCAAAATTCTTTTGGCAGCCGTCGGATGAGACTTCTTTGGATTATTTATGAACCTATTGATTAAACCAACAACAAAAAAGAGGTCAGGTCTACTGTTACACAAGTACCTCAAGGAGCCAACTAGTTGCTTATACATGGTTGGATCCATTGCTTCTTCTTCTTCTGTTATTTCCAATTTTGTATTAACCTTTGCTGGAGTATTTGCAAGATTGTAATCTGCCATATGAAATCTTTTCAATACATCAGTAGCATACTTCTGCTGGTGAAGCAGAATTCCCTTTGAGGTAGTTACAAATTCTAACCCAAGGAAATAAGCTAGAGTACCAAGGTCTATCATCTCAAATTCCTGCATTATTTGTGCCTTATAGAACTTAATACCCTTTAAATCACTGCATGTTACCAGTAGATCATCTACATACAAGCAAATCAGAATCACACTTGTCTCCTTCTTCACATAAACACCATATTCAACTGAACATTTCTTGAATACACTCTGAATAAAAAATGTGTCAATCCTTCTATTCCACGCCCTGGGAGCTTGCTTTAGGCCAGACAATGCCTTGTTAAGCCTGTACACTTTGTCTTCCATTCCTTTTTTCACAAAGCTTGGTGGTTGAGTCATAAAAATAGATTCCTCTAATGGACCATTCAGAAAAGCAGATTTTACATCCATGTGAAACAGTGCCCAATTGTGGTTGCTAGCCATTGCTACTACTAGTCTAACAGTCTCAATTCTTGCCACTGGTGCATAAACCTCAGAATAGTCTATGCCAGGTTTTTGAAGGAAGCCTCTTACCTTATGCTTTGCAACAGTGCCATTGGGATTCAATTTCAACTTAAACACCCACTTCACACAAATTGCTCTCTTCTTTTTTGGTAAGTCAACTAGCTCCCAAGTGTTATTCTTTTTAATAGCATTCAACTCTTCTAGCATTGCATTCTTCCAAACATGTTCTTGTAATGCTTCTTCATGACTAATTGGTTCTGCATCTGCTAGTAATGCAAAGTGAACCAATTCTCCTTCTTCTATTACCTCAATATCATTTCCTATTTCAAAATCAGAGTATCTAGTTGGCATCCTTCTCTCTCTTTGTGGCCTTTGATTTTGTGGTAATTCTACCTCTGCGTTTACAGTGCTAACCTTATTCTAATCTTCTTCAATTGTTGATATCATTGGTCTGATTTCACACCTTTGTATGCTCTAGTCCCATGCCTCTTCCTCATTGAAGTATACATCTCTACTGATCTCAACCTTCTGCTTGTGTGGATTATAGAGTCTATAGGCACCAGTAACATGATAGCCTATCAGTATCATTGGTTCACTTTTGTCTTCCAATTTCCTCTTTTTGGCATCGGGAATGTGTTTGTAGCATAAGGATCCAAAGATCCTAAGATAACTAACCAATGGCTTTCTTCCAGACCAAACCTCTTTTGGGACTTTCTCTTTCAATCTATTAGTAGGACATCTATTTAACAGATAAGTTGTTATGCTCACAGTTTCTCCCCAGAATGAATAAGGTAGCTTCTTCTGCTTCAGCATGCTTTTTGCCATGTCAAGGATAGTTCTATTTCTTCGTTCTACCAAGCCATTATGTTGTGGTGTATAAGGTGTCGTTACCTCATGAATTATTCCATGTTGCTCACAATAGGTGTTGAATGCCTTGGAGTGTATTCACCACCTCCATCTGTCCTCAGAACCTTCAAAGCTTGTCCACTTTGCTTCTCTGCCATCACCTTGAATTTTTGGAAAACTGAGAACACCTCATATTTTGTCTTGATCAAGTATAACCACATCATTCTGTCGTGCTCATCTACAAATGATGTGAAGTACTTGTTCCCACCCAGTGATAGTACCTTAAAAGGACCACACACATCAGAATGCACAACACCAAGTACAATGGAAGCTCTCATTGGAAAATGTGAATTAAAGGAATTTATTGGTTGCTTGCCAATGAGACATACATCACACACCTTTTCTGGTACATTTAATTATGGCAGACCTATAACCATATTTTTAGTTACTAACATATTCAAACTTTTGAAATTTAAGTGACCAAACCTGAGATGCCAAAGCCAGCTCAATTGGTTGATCTTTGTAGCCATTAAACATTGTACTTCTGCTGCCTTAATGTTGGCTTGAAAGGTTCTATTTCTTGAGGGTTGAGATCTCAAGACTAGCTTCCGATTAGGATTAAACAATTCCAGCATTCCATCCTTCATTGACACAGAGAATCCCTTTTCCACCAGTTGGCCTACACTCATCAGATTGCATCTCATCCCAGGAACATACAATACATTTTCAATGAGTGTTGTTTTCCCATCCTTTCTCTGAATAAGAATGTTCCCCATTCCTTCTGCACTTAGAGTTTTGCTATCCGCCAATCTGATCTTGGATCTTTTGTTTTCATCAAAATCACCAAGCCACTCCTTGTAACCTGTCATGTGGTTAGAACAACCAGTATCTAGATACCAAGCCTCATAATGTGGGTTGCTATCACTAGTTGTCACTAACATCAGAGGGTGTTCATCTTCTGAATCCTCATCTTGAGCTATGTTTTCCTTTTCTTCAGAATTCTTGTTTTATTTTCCTTTTCCATGCCAACATTTAGAGGCATAATGCCCCTATTTCTCACAGTTATAACATTGAATCTTTCTTTTATCTTGGCCTTTCTTTTCTTTTTGATTACTAAAGTTCCCTCTTCCTCCTTTATTAAAGGATTCATGTTTATCTCCAATCTTGTCCTTTTCTTTGTTTGAGAACCAATTCCCTTTGCCATTGCCTTTTCCTTTCTTCCATTTCTTCTTGTTTCCATCATTCTTGGTAAACTGGGCTTGCATCGCTTGATCCAAATCCCTTGAATTTGCCCTTTCATTCAACCTCTGCTCATGGGCTTCAAGAGAATTTTGCACTTCTTCAATCTTTAATCTTTCAAGATCCTTTGATTCTTCAACTGCTACCACAATGTGATCAAATCGAGAAGACAAAGTTCTCAAGATCTTTTCAATAATCATCTGATCTGACAATGATTCTCCACAAGTCTTCATTGAATTTACCAACAGTTGCATTCTGTTGAAGTAATCAACCACTGTTTCTTGATCACTCATTGAGAGGAATTCATATTGCCTCCTTAAAGATTGCAACTTCACCTTCTTGGTCTTTCCTACATTTCCAAATGCCTTCTGTAGAATTTCCCAAGCCTTCTTGGTTGTACTAGCCTTTGCAATCTTCTCATATACAACAAGATCAACACACTGATGAAGAAGACACTTTGCCTTGAAGTCCTTCTTCATAATTGCAGCATCATCTTTCTCCTTCTCTAAGATTCCTTTCTTCACAATGCCAAGAATCTCATGGAAGCCAAGAATCGCTTCCATCCTTACAACCCATTGATCATAACTCTTGCCATCAAGAACTGGTAACGCATGTATGAATCCACTAGTGTTTGTTGCGGAAGCCATTGCAACACCTTCAATCAGGTCCCTGAACCTTAGAGCTCTATGATACCAATTTGTTGGAGAATAAACCTTTGCACACTCACACACAGATATGAATAGAGAATATATTTCAATGAAACTTGTGTATATTTTCTTATAAGCACTTGCATATATGCACCTTTATATAGTGCTTTTATCAAAAAATTATTATAGCAGAAAAAAAATCAGTATAAAACTAACACTCTAACCAACTACTACTAACAATACCCTTACTTATATTTAAATTAAACTCAACACGAATAAATAAAGGTAATATTTCCAAGGTAAAGCACAATGTTGATTCTAATTTATTACTTTTATTTATTTTTCAATATCGAATCCTGATTTGAGCAGCAGGAACAATATTCAAGAGGAGTTTACCTAGTTATCCATTGGCAAGTACATTAATATTAATGTGTTTTCTTAAACGATCTAAGAACATAAAATAAAAAAATATATTCATACAAAAGATAATTAAACATATTTTTATAAAAAAAATTAAAGACTATTATTTTTTAGTTTAGACTACATGTATTTTATACCCGAGATAATTTTATTCTAGTTAGATAGGATTATTATAGGTGATAAAATTTTCTCTTTAATATTTTACACACTTACATACTCAAAACTCATATCTAAAATTATTAGTTAAGTTGAAATAATCTAATATTTATGGTAAACTCGTAAAGACTCAAGATTACAAATGTTATTTCATGTGTACCACCAATGTTTGCTTGCATTTCCAAAGTTACATGGTGATCACATATCTGAAGTCGTATACTCATGTGTACCACCAATGTTTGCTTGCATTTCACAAACAATCAAAATAAGAACAAAGACGAGAGGAGAATAAATAAATAAATAATAGCAATGAAAAGAGAAAATGTATTTTAGTGTGTCTCAAAATTTAAGTTGTTATTTTCTTATATAATATTTGTATGTTGCTCTCGTTCACGAAGATTCATAAATATTTTTAGTTATCAAATTAATTATAATCATATCAATAAAATGAAAAGACTAATAATATAATTTGATTACAAATGAAATCTTTTATAGCTTTTAAAATAGAAATGATGAATTATAAAATAAATTATTAAAATAAAAATAAATAATACTTGGATATTTTATCTGAAAAATGAAAAAATATAATTATCTGTATAATAAAAATTATAAAAGGTAAAAAAACGATAATAGTGAATGAAAAACAACATCAATGACTAAAAAGTGATGGGAATAAAAAAAATATATGAAAAAATTACTGAAAAAAAAAACATTATGAAGTTATCATGTATATAATAATTAAAGCTTATGGCTTTAAGATATTATGGAATATTCTGTAAAAAAAGAAGATATTATAGAATATTATGGAATCCTATGAAATTACATTCCTCGCTTTCTTTTCCATTTCATCGTTTTTATCTCCATCAAATGCTTGATGACCCAAATCACAGTTTCCTATGCATATATACCAAACAGACCAGTGTTATTTTGGCCTGAGATTATGCTTAGTAAATTAAGTCAAACCCCATATGATATTTGATTTCTTAAATCTTTCACAATTAGCACGGGTGTCGTTCTTTCAAGTACTGTTAATCAAACTAAAAGGGTTTGATTGATTTAATTATATATGAACTGGACACTTACCAAACTCACTATTTAGTTTGATTTGAACATTGTTTTTAAGTTTGAGTTTGAGGGAGAAAGGGGACAATATTCATTAAAAAAAATTGATCGTATATTTATTCATCTTTTCATTTTAGTTTTTATATAAAAAAAATTACATTTTTGACCGTTTCATAAAAAATCAATTACAAATCAGTTTTTAATATCATTTGTTGAGATTATCTGAAAATATATTTATTTTATTTCATACAAAACAAATTTATATTTCATTTAATTTTTTCATAATACAGGATAAAAGAATGAAAATTTTATTCTTATATATAATATATTTTCATTTTAGTTTTTTTATAAAAAAAAAAACTAATAACATTATAATCTAACTTAAAAATATTTTCTGTAAGTGCTTTTTAAATGGGAACTAAACATTATTTTTTATGTAAAAAGAAAAAAAGAAGTAATATTTAGTGTGGAAAATAAAATGTGAATATAAAAAATGAAAAAGAAAGAAGAAAAAGAATTCCCTGTAGAAGAAAAAAAATATAGTGGCGTTGTGCGTCTTGCTCTTGGTGTTTGCAATTATGATGGTCAATTCTTGTGATGACATCATTGGCATCTGATGTGTGAAGTCTGAACACATACGCGGGCCACTGACAAAGCAATGATCTTCTTCTGACTAAATGCTCGGCTTCATCTACTCCTAATACTAGCCTAAAGAGAAATAGTATTTGAGAACTATATTTGTAAGTTGTAAACTAACATCAAATATTTTTTTATACGTTTAAATTACCCATTTGTTTTATAATTTCATTATTTTTATTTTCTTAATCTCTAATAGTAGTTTGAAAATGATTTTTTTTAATTTTTTTAATTTATATTTTAATTATCTTTCGATCCCATAATTTAAAAGTAATTTTTTAGTGTGTATTTTAGTTTTATTTTAATTTTTTTTAATCCCTATAATTTAAAAGTGATATTTTTAGTACCTATAATTTATATTTTAATTATTTTTAATTTTAGTCTTTACTTAAAAAAAATATAAAAATAATTAACTACAAATTAATTATAAATTATTTTTTATTATAAATTATTTTATGATAAATTAATTTTTAATTACTTACTAATATTTTTATAATAATTGTAATTGATACTATTACTTATATTTTGATGATAAGAACTAAAATAAAATTAAAATATAAAATACAGAGATTAAAAAAATTACTTTCAAACTATATGGACTAAAAAAAATTAAAATATAAATTATAAAAACTAAAAAATTTACTTTCAAAACTATAAAAATTAAAATATAAATTATAAAAATTAAAAAAATCACTATCAAACAAATAATTTAAGGTTTTTATATGTATCATATCATAGGTAACTTTTATTAGAATCAATTATTCTCGAGTTAAATTGGAATACAGGTACATATCAAAACTTAAAAGCTGAAATATTTGATTAAGCTGGATCAATGCCATGTAAAATAATTTATATCAAACATTTTACTTGTACATGATACAGTTATATAAATAAAATCTGTGATATTTATAAGCAAATATAATTGTAATTAAAATATTTTATTTAACTGAAAAATTTGGATAACTTAAACCTCCAAGGCTCATTATTAAGATAATTAGGTCTCAAAATTCAAATAATACTTATAAAAATAGTTATAGATTATTCACTAATAAAATTATTATATCATCAGTACAAACCGAACTCATGTAGTTTTGAAATATGATTTTTTTTATTATCAATTATACCAATTTTTGTTGTTATTGCAATTAAAATGATAAAATTATTTGAAAAGAATATATGTGATATTGATCTGAAAAAATGTGTGATGTTTCCCGTTAGGGCTAAGTCAAGGCATGGCATGGCGAACGTACAGGATTCCTCCAAGCTCGTTTATACTAAAGCAGGACCAACAAGGCAGAATGTGTTGTGCAACTACACTAGCTTCCAATGGAATCCAAGGTCGTCATCATCATCATCATCTTCATATTCTCCTTTACACTTGCCGAGGAAATTGCACCCATTAAAGTTTCAACTTTATTAATTTCCCTTCAAGGAGTACACTAAACTATCATTATTTTAATTAATTTTAAGTATTTGTGTTTGGTTCAGTCAAGAAAGATTATAAGACATCAGCCTCAAATTGTCTATGTCTGGTTCATTTAAGTTTTTTCTTCCTATTTTTTTCTAGGCAAATTCTTTACGGATATAACTTATGATAATTAGCTTGAATGATAATATTTTTAGAAATTATTTTTTCCAAAAGCTTTCTAAGGAGTTTTTCATAAAGACAAGTATTTTTAAGAGTCATTATCACTCAATTGAAACACGTACGTCTTATTATAATCTTGTATATTGAGCATCTTTTTGAGTTGTTATTATTCTCATTGAAACATGTCTTATCCTAATCTCATATTTGAGCATTTGTTTTTCTTTTTAATTTTTATTCTTTAAAAATATGCTTCTTAATTTTAATTTTAAATTTAATTTGATATAATAACTAATTTAAAGTTGTCTCATGTCTCAACATAAGAAATTAAGAACAACATATAACTTATCATGAGGGTGGATATAATTTGAGTATGGGACGAATCTAGAAACATATTAAAGAGGATTCATTTTTTTATATAATTGTTTAAATATTTAATTTTAATTATAATAATTTTAAAACATAGTTATTATTTTTACACGTAAAATTGAAAAAAAAAGTAACAAATATAATTGATTTTACACTAATTATCACCTTAATCATTATAATAATTACAAGAAATACAACTAGTTTACACAATTTTACACCAATTAACCATAATAATAATAATAATAATAATGAGTCTAACAGCCAACTTACTACTAATAATTATTTGACATTATTTTAAGGCGAACTTACCAACCAATGCTTGTGCCCTAGAGCATTTTTTTTTTCTATTTTACTAATTTGGGCACACGTTCCGAATTGCTCAATTTTGTGAGAAGCAAAAAAATTCAGACTCTAGTAAACGTTCGTTCCATAGGCTTAATTTTAATGAAAAAACAAACATACTATTACTGGTTCTTCAAGTCTACTCTAACTCAACTATCTATTTGAGCTTGAAAGGCAAGTGCATGTGTTCAAACTTAAGTCCGAGTTTACACAATTGAGCATGACCTAATTTGAGAAGATGCAATCTTTAATTACTTTTCTTTTTAAATAATTTAAATTAAGTCTTTTTTTATCTCGGAATTCTTTTTGACAATTTTTAAGAATATAAGAGACGTAAAACATATAGTTAGTTTGTATATATTATTAAAGAAAAATATATAATATATTCAATTAAAAACAAAAAATAAGATGCAAAATGATTTTTTATAGAACCATATTTATCCTCTTAAATTAATTTATATAACCAAAGGTAAAATATACTTTAGTTATTTTATTTATTCGTTAATTATTAATACATGGGCCCTGATGACTGATATTGGATGGTGACAATAATTATGGTCATTAAAAAACTACACTTGATATGTCTGAGTGCGCTATTCTTACTCGTACAGAAATGTGTCTGATACTTCCTAAAAGTGGAGTGAAAATATATAGTTGTTTATCAATAACTCATGTTTTACACACTCATGATCAACTTGTTTATAAGATCATCTTTTGTAATATGATAAGACCCGACAACGTTACAAAAAGTTTTAACGTGTTGAAAATTATATGTATAATTTATATTTTAAAATCATTGTAATATTATACATATAATTTATCTTTTGTTTACCAAAATCTTAATTTCATTTAAAATTTTAACGAGAAAAAAATTTATATACCAATAACGTAAAATCATTTTACATTATACATTATCATCTAATTATATATTATTATATAAAATAAATTTATTGATTTTTATAATAATTATCTTAAAAATCATATTAACAATAAATTATGATTGAATTGTAATATAAAATGATTTTATAGGATGAATATATAATCATTCATCTCTATATATATATTAATAAAGATAAATAATATGTCTTAATTTAAATAATTTAGTTCTATATTTTTAAAAGTTATAACCGTTTATTTTTTTTAACCACTACAACTAGGACATTTAATTTTTTGTTGAAATCCGGAGGTATTTATCAAGCTTCAGTCCGTTGGATCATATATGAGACTAATTCAAAACTTAGTCATATTTAAACATTTTCACTTTTCCTTAAGGTTGTACTTTGTGGAAATTAAATCCACTGTATCCCTTTATTGTAATTAAAAGTTTAATTACACTTTTCATTCCTATTCTAATTGTCTAATTTTAGTTCCTTTGGTCCCCTAGATAACACAAGTAGGGATATAAATAAACCAAACTATTTGCTAACTATTCTGTCTAGATTCACAATTACTATTTATTCAAACTCATTTATTTAATTAAATAAATAAATTCAAACTTAATATTAGATTTGATTATTTAAATGAGCCAGCTGAACCCAAACTTTGAAAGCTCAACTATGAAAATAGTTTTGCCTCTTAAAAATGTTAAATTAATTACCCAGTATATTATTTTTTTATTTCACTTAGCACATGTTAAACTGAGTTTGCTATCAGTAGATAATTATCTAGTATTAAAATAATTATTAAATATTATATTGATAAAGTTAAAAACTATTTAAGAAAAAAATAATTAAATTATAAATGAAATAAATAAGTTAAATTCAAGTTTAATATTTCTTAACAAGTTAAATCCAAACTTTCTATTCAACGACTCAAATAAATAAATAAGTCAAATTTGAATTATCAATTTTTTTTTCACAAGCCCAAGCTTCAAGTTAAAAGCTTCACCGGACTTGTTTACACCCGTAAATATAAATATATAAATATATGATTTTAGTTTCTTTTATTAACAAATTATTACTCTTGTTTATATACTCAATGGAATAATTATTAAGGAATCAAGTTCATACAAAAGTAAATTTAAAAGAATTATTATTCATCATAATCATTGATATTCTTGAAATCTAATACTTAAAATTAACTATTTATTACGACTATTAAATTTCAAAATAATAAATGATAAAAATCCAAAATAAATCTAAAAGAATTACTCTCAAAATGAGTTAATTCATCCTTATATAATAATAATAATAATAATAATAATAATAATAATAATAATAATAATAATAATAATAATAGACCCAACAGACCCAGATTATAAATTTGTGATACTTAAAGAAAATAATTCACAGTTTGAAAACTAAAATCACACAATTATTATGTTACCAATAGAATGAAAATGCAATTAAACTAAATAAAAACATTATTTTCACTTTTTTTTTTCTCACAACTAAACACAATGAACATCTATTTAATCAAATACCACTAACTTATTCTCGTCTACTCAAAATTATTTTAGTCTCTTGTAGATCTCAAGTTCAACTAAAAAACAAATACTCGTGCATATATGTTTTCCATCACCCAACAAGTCATGTCATGCGACTCATAGTGTGTGCTATCGCCCTCTTCATAGTTCAGCCGTTTTGTTAATTGTCATAACTACTGTATTGAGTTTTTTTTTAATCCGCAATAACATAAAATTTATAATAACTTCGTGTTGAATTAATTGGACTAAACTCTCTTAATAACTATTCTATTGAGTATTGAGTGTATATTCAGACTTAATTTTTTTTTTATTAAAAATCAAATTTATAAATATTTTTTTTAAAAAATGTAAATATGTTTTGAAAATTAAATTAAAATTCAGTTTAACTCCATTCATTTTGTTTTAAAAATTATAATTAAAAACAAAAAATAAAAAACTCACAACTATCATCACACATAAAATTTAATTAGTGACTTCAAGTTCCTTTTTTTCTCAAACAAAAGAAGGTGATAATGTACTATTTTTCTTCTTCCCATGCTTTCTCTCATCCTATGTTACCTTAAAGAACAAAATTACCACTTCTTGTAAAATAGAATAAAAGCTATTGACTGCCATTACCGTCTGGTGAGGTTCCTTGTCCACATTGACCTGTGATGTTGCCAGCTTGAAAGTCAAACACGTAAACGGCCAGCCCTTGTCCCCTATTTCTGTAACAACAGTTGCGTGCATTAATGTAACCACTAGCAGTTGCCATTTTCTCTTTCGTTTTCTTTCTCAATAACTACACTGATAAATATGAATTATACAAATGCACAGTAGCCAACTCATTATTCATAAATTGTAGTAACATTGTTTAGGTCAGGTAATTATAAAACAAATGTATCACCAATGTTTTAACTTAACTAAAGATGTGTGATTATATAGTTATTTAAATTGGAATGAGAATTTTATCATATATAATAATCTTATAAACAGTATTATTTCTTATGGAGGATACATACGTGGCTTAAAGCCAAAAATTATAAGACGAATAAAAAGCAGCAAATCCGCAGCCTCACACCACACGTTTATTCGGGTCCTGGCTTGACCTAACTTGTGTCTCTCGTCCCATGATGTTACATGAAAAGAGTCGAGCACCACTGTGACTTCAAAATCAGGACTTCAACTCTGGCCCTATGTGTTATCGTTTTGGACGAAATTTGGAGCCTTTAATTTGGACCCATACATGTTCTGTTACCATGGGCAAGGGGAACTGGGTGATGGCGGGCCAAGCTATAGCTTCAAATTTTATTTTCTATGTTTTCCTGTGTTTTAAGAAAAATGGAAATTTCTCGTATGATTAGTAGTCTCAATTAAATTAAACTTAATTCTAGGACCCCTCTAGATAAATTAAAATTCGTGGCACCTTAAAATCATCGTTTTCAAGCACTGTACTCAAGGTTTATTGGATCTGGCTGAGTTACCAATTTGTTGAAGAGTTTTAATTAGGTTTAGTGCAATTACAGTTACCTATGTTATTGATGCATGTAATCCAGAATAGGAACTCCATCTTTTTGAAGCTTTTCCTAGTCCACCCATTTTCCTAGTAGAAAGTCTGTTTCAGGAAACTCTTCCATTGAAACTTTAGATCTACTCCGTTGAGTCATCTCGGACAGAAATAAGTCAAATAAGGAAGAGATTACTGTTTGGGGGGTTTAGCAGAGTGAGAGAAACTTAGATATTAGACGAAATGCATAAGATGCATGGGAAACTTTTTAATTTCTTTTTCTCATAAATGTTAATTGTTAGTTTTTGTTAAAATGGTAGCCAGAGATATTCCAATTTACAACTTCTTCAATTTGATAAAAACATGGAGTTATGAATGTAATAAAGTTAGAAGTCCATTGATGGTTAATTTGTATCTATATGAATTTTTTTTTAAGGCTTTGTACCTATATCTATATATATATATTGAGATTTTTGGATAGATTGATTGTACTAGTTAGTATTAACATGAAATATAGGTATATTGTGCTCAAAATTAGAATAATTTTTCAACTGATATTTTATCCATAATAATTGTGAATAATAATTGACAGCATAAACATATTTAGCTTTAGTAGTTGAAAGAGTGCGCAATAGAGTTTTTCTTGCTGGTTCATGCGATAAGACATGGATCTATGAATTTGTACTTTTTTCTTCCAATCCTATCACTAGCATAGTTTGCATAAGCTTATAAATATCCTTGCACAAAGATTCACAATTAGTAGCATTAAAGATAATATCATCAATACTATAAAATGAAAAAATATTAAATATTTCCATATTTTAATTTTAAGACATTATATATATATATATATATATATATATATATATATATATATATTGTTTTCATATTAAGTATATGATGATATTTAATAGTAAAAAGGTATTGTGAGTTTAATGGATATTTTGTCTTTATTTTTTTGTTGTCGCTAAAAACAAGGTATTTTTATTGTCAAAAGCCACACGAAATTAATTTTCCAAGACAGTTTTATTTTTTTAACCCTCTTCATACACACAGTTAAAGAATTAAACCCCTGTTGGTATGAATTGATATATATTATTAATGCCCAGAAGGAGTTATATATATATATATATATATATTTATCAATATTTTCATACCTTACTATTTATTAAGAAAATAAATAAATAATAATATAATAAAAAAAATATAAAAATATCCTTTAATACATTTAGTTCTGTATAGAAAAAATAAGTTATACATTAATAATATAAAATAATTTTATACTGTAATTCGATTATAATATATTATATATGATAAATTTATTAATTTTTATAATAATAATTTCAAAAAATTATATTAATAATAATTTATAATTATACGATAATAAAAAATTATTTTACATTATCAATGCATATCTATTAAATATTTTTTATATTATAGTTCATGTTTAAAATAATCTTGTATAATATATTAATTATTGCGATTTCCTCAACTGCTGAGGAGTGAGAGGCTTAGCAGTCGATGAAAGTGAAACAAGTACTGCAAAGGAGCTTCAAAGGGGTGACAAATGTACCACCTATGATATGCTAATCTAGTAATCTAAACATGAGATAGATAGCAAGGTGAATGGTACGAATCGTGGCATTAATGAACAATGTCGTGAACCACCTAATTCATTCATTGTATATCTCCAACATTGTTCTATGAGAAGGATATATGATTCAAGAATATAATGCTGTCTTTTAATTGGTGGAGGGAGTTTCCAACTCACGTTTTGAGAGTGATTTTTAGGAGGGAAAAAATTATTGTTTTTTTCTTTCTAATCAAGCGTGACCTTACTTTCAAAGCACATCCTTTCTTACAATGACAAAAGGCAGGCTTGTTCATTTACACGTGTCTCACTCTTACCCTACTTAAATGTTAAATCACAAATACATGAATGCTTGTTATTCAAAGCTCTATATTAAATTGATTAAACATTTTTTTTCCAGATATATTTCCTTTAAATTAAATAAGTTAGTTATTGCTTGATACTTACCGTTGCCAATCAAAAACACTACAATTTTATGTACTGGTCTATATAATACATAATAATTTATCAAGGGAAATTTACTTTTTTTTTTCAGTCAAGGGAAATTTACTTGAAACTTGCTATATGTTATTGATGCACTAAAATGTTAAAGGAGTATTTTTTTTGTCTTTGAAAATATAGTAATTTTTTTTAGTTTCTATATTCAATAAAATATTAAGGAGTATTTTTTTTATTTACCTAAAAAATTGTTAGTTTGACACGTCATAATATAAATATGTGGTGTAACTATAATTTGGAAGAGAATTAGCTTTGTGTCTACAAAAAATTAAATGAGTTAAAAAAAAAAACTACAGAACTATACTTCACATGATTTAAATTTTGATACATAGGAAAAGTTAGAGAAAAGAGTAAGGGGATTCTTTGTAGTCAAAGTGATAATTTTCATTGTATATCATGTAAGATCTTTTGTATTATTTTCATTAGTAAACATATGTTTAAACCTTGGAATGATAGGAAGATATCATAACACTTTCACCCGAGGATCTTTTTTTGTGTTTTCATCATTGCTACACTCGTCATCATCTTTCACTTTGTATCGTGATATTTGACACCTGGGGCATTTATTCATTTCTTCAAATTCATCTTTGTACGGTATGCAATCATTAAGGTATGCATGAATTTTTAGACATTTCATACCCATCAGACATAATATCTTCTTCATTTCATTGTAACCTTTTGGCAACGTGTTTTCTTTTGGAAGCATACCCTTCAGTACCTTAAGCAATGAAGTGAAACTTTTGTCACTCCACCCATATCTGACATTCACATTTATTAGACTTAACACTGCTAACAACAATGTCAATGACTTCTTGTATCCCATATATAAAGGCTTCTTTGAATCACTTTCCAATGTATCATACATAGGGGTATGTGCCTGCTAAAAACACTCTTATCCAAGATCACGAATCGTATCCTTTGATCGAATTTCCCATTTCTACATCAACTTGCTCGGTTTGGGACCCCCTTTTCATGTCTGTCAATCCTCATCCGATCAACTTCTTTCCAAAGAAAATTCCAAGAACTATTTAACCCTTCCTCATACGCAGGACTCATGCGACTTGTATTCATCCAACTTCGATCTATCTAATAACTCTATGATACTCATAAAGTTATTCCATCCATGAAAACCTCGCTTTTTTTCATTGAAGGTATGACTCTATCACATTCAGGAAGAATTTTTTTTACAATAGATTTATACGTATAGGTTAAGTCTCATTTCTAAGATTTGATTAAATTTCGACAACATTACACATTGATCTCCAAGTACACGACATGAAAGCAGTGACATGAATTCCATTGCAATCAACTATGCACCTAGAGAACAAAGTGAAATGCACTATATCAAGATTTCATCAAATTTAAGAAAACAGACTTAACTTATGCGTGTGAATCTGGTATAAAAAATCATTCTTCCAAAATTGTCCAAACAAACAATTCAACATTTATTACAACGATTAACCAAATTGTTCGTATTAATCATTGTATTGAATCTCAAACGAAAAATTAAGGTTCACTCAAATAAACATAACTTGTATATAAAAATACACTCATTAATCACATTAACAAGTATTTGATTGCATTCGTAACAAAAAAGAGCCTAAAAAGTGTATGAAAGACATTTGTACCTGAATAGATGATCAGTAACAATATCAATCAATGTGGTAATGATGGTGTAGATAGGAAAAAAAAAAGAGCCTATAAAATAAATCATATCAAACAATCTAGTTATGCCAAAGATACACCAATGAAATACAACTATTACTACATATGTTTCATAACACCATGTGCTAATTTTTTTTTCTAAAATTTTGCATGTTCTCTTTATCTTAATTGGACTCTCCCACCAATACAAGTGCTTTTTTTATTTATATATTATGATAAATGTATAATGTTATTCATGTAAAAGTTTCTCGTGGGGTAACTAAAATAAGGTCTTGGTTTTGATTACTGAAAGGACAAACTATGTTAAAGATGGTATCTCAACTTCTGTATAAATAGTATGTTAATTGTTATTTGGTAAAAGTGTTTAAAGAAATAAAAACTTTGATATTTCAAGGTTTAAATGTATATACACATACTCATTTATTTCGAGCTATTTTGAAGAGTGTTTATATTTAGATACTTACAAATTTCAAATACTTAATTGATACTTTTGTTTTTTCTTTATTTTTCTATTCCTATCAAATTATATCACCAATCATATATTTATATTTCTCTTTCTCAACGGTTCACATTATTATTTTTTCTGATTGCATATATAAATCTTGCTTTTGGGTGGCCCAAGCCAAACGAAACCAACACAAAAGCAAGGAACAAGGTACGCCTTTTAGAGTTTTGTCCAATAGTTAAAATGGATAGAAAAAGCCATTCCAAAGTTTCATATTTATTGTTGGATACCAAATAAAAGATTGTGTCTCACATTTCCAACTGCAGGAACATTTCCCACCATTATGTGGGGTTCAATGTTACAAAATGGCAATAATGGCTCAAGCAGCTATTCCTTTTCAGCCAATGAATGGAATATAAATGCATCAAAACAAAGGTTTTCTTTTTAAGTCATATTTGGGGATGAGGTTAATTACTTGTTGTACACAACTACAATAATGGTGTCATGCTCCCTTTCCTGAAATGAATTTTGCTTCCAAGCAAATGTAAGAATATTATAGTCTTTGTAAGAATAAGAATATTCAGCATTTTGGTACGTATAAATAACATAATAAAACAAAAATCAAAACCTCATTATTGTTTGCTACTAGTTACTACTTATTACACATCCACCTATATTTGATGCTTGAAGAGTGATAGATATTCATCTTTCAAAACCCTAAAGGCTAGTGATAAGATTTTCAAGGATTTTAAAAAGTAGAATTACAGCTAATATATCATGCTAAAACTAATTTCTCAAACAATAAAAATCAATCAATCTCCCAATAATATTCTTCTTCAATGAAAGATTTATTTTTGGTGAATCCAATGCAAGATTTTGTATACAAAAAAGGCCTCTAACAAAATTTATATGAATACAGTCTATACAACAAGTAATTGTATAAACTTCCCTAATAAAAATCATTCATTCCTACTTTCTGTCAAATTAAAAACCTTTATAATATATTTCGAGATGGTGTTGTAACATAAAACATCATGCCAGTGTTCACCAAGAACCCCAAACAGATTGTTCGATAAGAAAGAAGAGAACCTTCAACATAAACAATCGAAATACATGTCACTTATTAACAAAATTTTTGCCTTGACTGCAACAATCCATGTCAATCATATCCCTCTAAATCTCTGATTTCCTGAAAATTATTATGTTTAATACTTAGATATTTCATGTTATTAGAACAACAGTTTATTATGCACTTTTAGTTTTAATATATAACATGATAAAAACAAGTCCTTGATAGATGTTGTTTCAAAACGTATAGATTAACAAGAATAAAGAAAGGGGAATTTATTGAATATCCTTCTCCTACTAGAATAGGGGAACCCAAAATGAAGAATAGCAAGAATGTCTTGCAATAGAAGTCTCCATGAATTCAAGAGCCTGGTCTCTCCCACGCAAAACTTATTGACCAACTAACTCCCTTTATATGCCCTTGCCTCTATTTATGGCAACCTAACCAGTAACCAATTAACTAATTTTAACTATTTTACACTTTTACTAACAAGGTATACTATCAAGTAGCAAGGCCTAATAAAGAGCTAAGTAGGAGCTTGCCCACTTGATTCCTCATGCCCTTCTTTTTTCCCTAACGTAGAAATTTCCTAATTGGGGATCGAGTGCTAACAGTCCCCTCTAAAATTCATTTCATTTTATGTAACTAATTATTTAATAAAACATGAAGTGATTAGATAAAAATACTATCAAAGAAAGGTTTTGGTATATATAAGAAATATAATATAGGCCAAGGCAAAAGGAGATGCAACTTGCTTTCTCTGTATTTAATCAAAGAAAGACAAATGCATAATATGGCAGAATGTCCAAGCTCATCTCTCTGGACCCTAAATTCAAGTCACCACGCCTTTTAGAAACCATTAATAAAATGCCACAATACACAAATGAACAAACAAAGCACAATAAAATCCATCAAGCAAACTATGCAAAATATAACCTCAACTTAGTTGGACAGGGGCTGCGCTAACGCAGGCCATGCTATAGCAGCCATAAAGAACGAATCACAGAACAACCAGGGTAATGTTCATACTTGGTTCAACGTAAGAGAAAGAGATTGGCAATGAGGGACTCGAGGCCAACCACTACTACACGAGCGGAGACGGAGAGGTGGCGACGCAGCGGAGAGGAAGAGAGTGTGCAGTGAATGAGTACTAGAGTGAGAGTAAGAGAATGAGGGTTTTGTGAGCAAAGGCGCAGGAGGTTTTTAGTCTAGGTTCAACATCGGTTTTGAGTAAAAATCATTGTTAACTTATCATTTCACATTCATTATTAGAAAACGGATATTCATTGTATATTTACAATATCAATTTTCTGAAAATTGATGTTATGAGACTGCTAGCAACATCTGTTTCGTGGAAATCGATGTTAACATGCTTCTAGCAATATTGATTTTCTAGAAATCAATTTTAACAAACTTAACTTATTTATAAATATGTCATTGCGTTTTTTTTTTAACATTAATTTTGTAAAAATAAATGTTAAAATGATGATGTTAAAAACATTTTTTTTAAGTAGTGTGAGAATAAAACTAAAATATTAATACTCAATTTTTATAAAATTAAAGAAAAAAATAACCAATAGATCTTGACTGCAAGTAATCTCGGTTCGAGAAAAAAATGTGTAAGTATTATTGTCATTACAAAGAAAATCACCTATATTAATACACAAAAAGTATCATTATAGATATAATATATGTAGGTATATGCCTATTTGACATATACTCACACTCAATTTTAATGTGAATTTTGAGAGAGATTCAACAACATAACTGGTGTGTTATTATAGCCTATGTCTACATTTTTAGAAATTATGAGAATAGAGTCAATAGACTTGTTAACATATCCCAACATGTATTGTGTGTCACTATAGCCTATACCTAAATCATGAAAAATATTTTAATTCGTTTAAATATTATATACAAATTTAAAAAAATCATAAATAATTATAAAAAAAATTCATTAATAAAGTAATAACTTAAATAAATATATTATACATATGTATTTAATTACCCATATAAAAAGTAGTCATCCATTCATAACAAAAAATAAAAAATCCTTGAATTTAAATTACATTTGAGATATAACTTAAAACAAGGAGAATATTGCAGACAAAGCACTCACAAAATTTGTCCCTCCTGCATCAGTAGAGAATAGTCAGAAAATTTCAGCAACATTGCTGACAAAGTATGGTTTTTCCTGCTTCTAAAATCTTAGAGAAAATAAATTTGAAATCACTAAGAATTTGGAGACATAGGTAGAAAGCAACATGAATCAGAAGGTAAAGTTTTGGAAAACAGTAGAAGATCTATACCAACAACCACAACATCTCCAACCTAAAAGAGTGAGCCCAACAGGTAACTGCAAGCACTAATCTCAATGAAAGTACACTATTATGGAAGGAATAAGCAAAATAGGCTATTAATAAGTCTAGCAAAAGTATAGCTGCTACAAGACAGCATTTAATTAAAATTCTGGGTAGTGATTGCACAGAACTATAAGAACTTATCAATTTCTTATCAAAGTAACACAACTTAAAAAATACCTAAGAGCTCTGGTCACTAAGCTTTGAACTCTTCCTAGCATTCCAAATAAAAACATAAAATAATAATAATGTATATATTACAGTTAGTTTAAATATATAGGTAAAAAGTGAAAATACAAGCACGAGAGAAAGAAAGAGATGAGAAGAAAGGGAACAACAACACCTTAGGACAGGACACATGACACGTTCTCTCCAAAGACCCCCAAGATGTCATTTTCATCTTTCTCCATTGCATTAACACACTTGTGTCATTTCTCTCCTTCCACATTTAACTGTAATTAGAGCAATTTTGAATTAAAACAAGGAAAATAAGGAACCTATACCTTTGAAGGTAACAATTCCAAAAATAAAGATAAGTAGCGTACTTCACCTGAAGATAAAGGAAAAAGTAATGAAAAATCATTCCCCACGAACTGTCAAATTTTACAATGTAACACCAATGATACATAAGCTTCAGAATTACATAAGGCAAACATAATTACATAAGCAATCTTTCTTTTGCAGCATACCTGGTAAATACTAATGCATAATGTACAATATCATAGAAGCATGCATGTCAGCAATAGATTTTAACACCAGTCATTTTATCAAGGAGGACTCACCACTTCTGGAATTAGATTATCTCCAATCTCAAATACATGGAGATAATAATCTAAAGTTCCAAATGTAGCTCCTACGTTTCCCTTCCTGTGGTTGGAACTAAAATTTTGGCAATAGACCAATGTCTTTAAAATTTAAATTATTTATTATTTATTCAAATATAAAGTTGAATAAAACCAGACTCAAATTATAGTCCTAAACTAGAGGAAAGCTTAAGATGTATAAGATCAAAAAATGAAAAAAAAAAAGAACTTATTCAATCATTTACAATTTTAATGGTGACTTTTGGTTCTATATCCCTTGATTATGGAAATAGAATATATAACAGTGAGGGCTCTATAATATATAGAAGCAAGAGGTTAACAAAAGTTGAGGAGGAAAAGGTCACAGACCCCTGGATTGCTTTTCTTTCATACAAGAATGCATGATTCAACTAAAACTTACATGAAAAAATAGAAAACTGCATTGAATGTTTAGTAACAATTTAAATGAATAAATTCTAAATTGGTGAAAGTGCGTGAAAAGCAAAGCCAAGCCCTATTGGACAGCAGGTACCCTTTAATTAATACATAGTGATCTCTTAATACTTGTAGCTCCCAATCAAATACAGTATCATGTTGGGCAAAAACCCAAGCTTGCCACCCCTCAGGTGCCTCATGTGCTGCCATATCAACAAAAAAAAAGTGAGTTAAAGGAAACAAAATCCAAGTACGACTTTGTCCAATGAAATTGGTGCTATGCTCTTTTCAGAAACAAGCCTTACAATGGAAACATTAACATTGAGCACCTCAACAATTTCATGGTAAGTGGAATCCTGCCTCAGTCTTTTGCTCAATCAAAACTGAATTCACGGAAAAATAATGAAGATCCAATGCCTAATCATTATATGCAAAAGCCTAAATCCTGTTGTATATCTAGGAACTTTATATAGACAAAAAAGAACCTCAACTAACTAGCAATGCAAGAAAGACTAAAAATACATCATGATTCATGTTGTAGTAAAAGGCATATGTGACAGTCCAAGGGATTGATTCTTCATGGCAAGGCTTTTAAGTTGGGAGTTGGGACAAAGAACAGAAAATTGGAGAATGTCCTCAACACGACATACAATAGAAATAAATAATTGGCAATAAAATAGAATCGAATATTGCCCCAAACAAATTTAAGTGTCTGTCGTTTTCTTATTAAAAATGTGTACTTGAGATGAGAATGGAAAATTATAGTTTAGTACTGACAAGGCACTAGTTTTCTTATTTTGTAGAGACTTGGGATCAACGGATTGCAACTTCAGAAAATCACTCAGAACTATGTCAGGAAACAATACAAATTACAGTCTGAAGAACTAAGTTTGTACCAAAACCATAGTTAGAGGAAGGAAATCTTAGCATATTTTAATATAAGAGAAACATTTGAAGAACTAAGTATGTACCAGAAAATTAAAGGAAAAAACATCAATAAAATAGAAGTAAAATTATGATATAATTATTGAGAGCATAATATAGAAAATTTTATGATGAACTAGATAAATTAAAGAAGAATAAACAGTAATCCAATTACCTGTGAAAAATGAACAATCAACAATGAACAACAAATGATGCATCAATTGATCAAAGAAGTACCTAAGCCAAATCTGAAATGAGACATGGATAATAGTAAACAAAAGTGGTAAACATGAAATAAAAGCCATAATAGCAGCCAAACTTGAAATGAGAGTTTCAAAAGGAACCAAATCCAAACCTAATTATGAAAAGCAATTGACAGATCGAGATTGGTGAAGATAAACAACCAAATCTAAAGTGGATAAATTGTCTTACGTGACATCAATGAGAAGAGTGGATGTGGATATATAGGTTTTAGTTCAGGAAGAAAAAGAGAATGTGACCAAAACCAAAACGGACATTCGAAAAGATTAAAGTGATTTCTTGATAAATAACATCTTTGGTCTTTAACTGAGTAAAATGATGTCATGTGATCATGTAGTCCACTTCACCATGTAATAAGTCTTTGTTATTATATATTCAATAAAATAATGTTTTAAAGACAAATAGATATATTCCAAATTTTTTAAACATTTTTTTTAAAACAAACAATAAAAAAGCTTTAGAAATGTTGATCTACACAGTTATGTAATAAATTATGTATTGTCCCATGGATGAATCTCAATTTTATAAAACCTTTTTAAGTTTAAATTGAATGTGTTTTCTAAAATGAATTAGAGATTGAATTGTGACATTTTTAAGTGCAATAAATTATGTATTATAATTTTTTGTTTAACTTGCAAAATTGATGTAGTTTTGATGAACTTGCTTAAGATTCTATCATTTATTAGATATCAGAAGATACTTAAAAATAAGGTGTTAGAAGATATTTAGAAGGAAGAAAACAATTTTTAATCAAAGGAATGTCCTAACACAACAAGGTCATGTTTTTGTGAAATCTAAATGTTTTTTTTAAACACAAACTAATGATGACTACTCTGGTGAGTGGTGACAATGAAGTCGTGTTGGTGGTGACTAGTCAACAAAAACGAATTGAGAAAACTAACTAGACAGGGTGAGGGAAAAAAGAAATGAAAGGAAATTGGGGGAGTGTGGGAAGTTGGAAGCACTACTAAAATTATTATTTTTTATGAAGTCCCTTCTACGACATGGTTGCAAAAAAATTGTCTTAGTTAATAAGGCGGTGACATTATCGTGGGAAGCTGGAAAGTCTAAAAGGGAAAAGAATGGGGTGTAGGGTTTCGAGTGAATGAGGGAAAGATGTTTGTTAAATATTTATCATTCCTTGAAATATTTTTATCAAAAATGTTTGTTAAATATTTATCATTTCTAGGAATATTTTTAGTTTTTAATTTAAAAACAAAAATAACAAATAAATAAATAAGATAGAATAAGAGAAAAGTGAGAAGTTATTTTAGAAAATAATTTTGATTCCCATCCTTTTACAAGAGAATAAAAAGAAGGAAAAAACATGTGTAATATAGATTCTTGAGAATGAGTTATGCATGAAAACAATTTTTTGAAACTTACAACAATTATGGAAATGTTAAATTCCCATGAGGAATGTAATTTCAAACTGCGAAACAAACACCCCTTAGAGAATATTTTAGTTTTGAGAATATTTTTTTTTTCACAGGTAATTTTTTAATCTTGAGAATATTTTTTCCTATGAATATAACATGAGAATGTTATTCTCGGATATTATTAAAAAATATGTTTGGTTAACTATTACAATTGATTGAGATTATTTTTTATATTCCAATGTGTTTGGTTGAGTTATTTTTTTCATGGAAATATAAATTATAATTATTGAAAATTTCTTATTAAAAAAACTCTCATTACATCCCTAAGTCTTTGGAAAAGTATGGAGTGAAAAACTGGAATTTGGGGGTGGGTGGGATTAGTAACAGCCAACCCAAACCCATGCAGCAGATCTAGAAGCGAGGCCCACGTTGAGAGCACATCCACAGTAGACAGTTGTTGGAGTTGTTAATTGCTAATTAACGACCAATGAGCTCCGATCTGCTGTGACCTCCAATGGATTCACAAAACTGGAAACACTCTCTCCTCTACATCACTTTCCTCCTCGCAATTCTCCACCTCACGCAGAACCATTTCTGCCACAAGCTCTTCTTCGCCAACCAAACGGTGCGCGTCAAGAAGAACCCCGACCTCCCCCTCCGGTTCCGTTCCGACGGTACCTTCAAGATCCTCCAGGTCTCTCTCTCTCTCTCTCTCTTCATTTGCTTTCATTTTTGAACTCTTTGAAAATCCTTCCATGTTCACGTGGCAGGTGGCTGATATGCACTACGGCACTGGAACTAGCGTGACACGGTGCAGGGACGTGTTGGCCTCCGAGTTCGAGTTTTGTTCCGATCTTAACACCACTCGTTTTTTAAAGCGTATCATTCTAGCAGAGAATCCTGATTTTCTTGCCTTTACTGGTACTTCATTAATTAATCCCCCCCGTTTTTTTACATCGACGGTTAAAGTAGCATAGTAGTATTAATTTGCTTTCTAACCAAAAATAAAAAAGGTAGCGTAAATATATCTTAAACAATTCTTGCTCTGACTCAGTGTCCCTTTCTCTTCCCTGATGAACAGGAGGTTAAGACAAAAAAAAAAGGTGTGAAAAATGTTACGGCTATATTGCACGTGTAATAATTTTTTATTTGATAGCTTGTATTTGTAACGGTAATCTGGTGCGTATTGTCTATATAAAAATGTTTACCTATTTGGCTAATGTTTGTTCAGAGAACTACCGGAGTAGTAGTTGTTTGTTTTGGTGAATTATTTTTGTTCACTGGGATGATAGTATTCTTATTGAGAACCATGGAATCTTTGTTTTTTTTATTGATATTGATTTGGACTATCTGAAACATGACCATATGATGATATAGTCTAGAAATAGGTTCTAGGTTCTAGGCTTTAGCTTAGGATATATTTCAAATCATAAGATTTTTTTTTATCGGTAGGAATCGGAGACAGGATCAAGGGGTTTACAGTAATTCATGCACCCTGCTCAACCAATTGAGTTAGACTCCCTTGACAAACCATAGGATTTATAGACATTGATGTTTGATTTAAATATTTGATTACTTCGGGTTTAGTCATTTCTGTACAGGGCTACAGGCTTCTCTTTCTAAATGTGTTCAGCAACAGCAGGATTTAAGCAGTCTGACTGAAAATAAATCTCCCTCCTTCCTTCTTCTATGTGGAAATGAATCAATGATTACCTTATCTCCATTCAATATCTTAGATGGCTGAACTAAACCGTGCTGGCTCCATAGGTTGTTTTTTTATTTTTAATGCTTAGTTGCCAACTTGCCATATAGCATCATAGTCAGTCCCAAGCTTGGATAAAGGAGAAGGGCTGTATTAGACTCTCAACAGCCTACGTAAAACTTGTCTATATATCTATCGTGGATCATTCAAGCAAAAGTTTGGTTTCTAACCAAGCCGAATGACATCATGTGATTCATGTACTTAAAAAAATAAGCATGGTTGGACGAGAATAATATTAAGATGGGTGATCTCTTAGGAAGTCTTCATGTTGTACCTCTTTACCTAGAGGGATGAGCCTTTTGTTGTTCTTTTGTTAGTTGCCATATGGTACTCAACAGGACATTTTGTTTTATTAATACTGAACTATTTCCAGTGAGTGTGTGTTGTGTTGATTTTTTTTCTTCACGTGCTTACTGCCTAATTAACATGGATTCAGTTCTTGCAATTAGGAGATAATATTTTCGGATCAAGTTCACCCGATGCTGCAGAGTCTCTGTTTAGAGCCTTTGGCCCTGTTATGGAATCAGGACTTCCTTGGGCAGCAGTGTTGGGAAACCATGACCAAGAATCAACTATGGATCGTGAAGAGTTAATGTCTTTAATCTCTCTTATGGATTATTCAGTCTCACAAATCAATCCATCGGATGATGATCTCATTAATCCTTCTAAAGGTGGTGTGATGACTAAAATTGATGGCTTTGGGAATTATAACCTAAGAGTGTATGGTGCCCCAGGGTCCATGCTGGCAAACAGCACTGTTTTGAATCTTTTCTTTCTTGATAGTGGAGATAGGTCTGTTTATCAGGGAATTCGAACTTATGGATGGATCAAGGAGTCTCAACTTAATTGGCTTCGTCGTGTTTCTCATGAATTCCAGGTAACAACAAACTTATCTTCATTTAAGAATTGTGCTCACTTACCATACATTTAAGAGTTGCTAAACATGAAACTAATGTTTTTGATGATTATAAAATATGAAGAGACTAAGGGTTATCTACTTATTGTCATATACTTCAATTTTGACATGCTTCTTACCCGTGATTGTTTTCATTGACTTATATTTCAGAGTTATTTTCTACAAACAAATACAATCTTCATAATTTTCTCCTTTTCTTGGTAGTGATTTTATACTTTTTCTACAAGTATATTTTCTATGGGAAGTGTGACAGAATATTGTGTATCATGATAAGTTTTAGCTTTGCTATATAGTATTTATTTCATTGCATTGCAGAAAAGTTGCCCAACAGGAATAGAACAAAGTGACATGTGGGCAAAGTATTATGTATAGTACACATGCACTATCAGACAGTAGGTGGAAAAAATGATAGTCGGCCTTAGGAAAGTTAGAAAATAACTCAGGCATGTCAGATAAGGAAGCAATTTCTGTCTTGAAATAACTTTTGATGTGCTTCACACCAAGGTTCATAAATGTATGAAATCATACTATAGCATGCTCAGGAGTGACATAACTCTTCTTTCTATGGTTTTAGCTCTTTAGTAATGAACATCAACTGAGTCTTTCAATAGCCAACTGTGTTTGACTAGAAATTGTAATAACTATTAGAGAAATGAATATATTGGGGCAGGGCAGACAGTATTGGTTACAATAAGTTTAATATTTTTCCCACTTCTGTTTTGGCTTTTAGTTTCACCCTGTATCCTCGTAACCTAACTCCTTAAAATTAATCAACACTTAACCTAAAAAAGGTTGAATGCTGTGAGAAAAATGTTAGTCCTTTTATCAGAACAGTATTATTCATTTCTTATGCAATCATGCACTTCTGTCATTCATAGGACACGGCCTTTCTTTTCCCTTGAGGGAGCTTTCCCAGATGTAGACCCCATTAACATCTTGCAGGTCACACACTAACAGGGACAAAAGCGGGATCCTCTTCACCCTACCGATGCTATTTCCACAATGAAACCCCCAGCACTTGCATTTTTTCACATCCCAATCCCAGAAATTCCACATCTGTTCTACAAAGAGATCATAGGGCAGTTTCAAGAGGCTGTGGCTTGTTCGCGAGTGAACTCGGGGGTCTTGCAGGCCTTTGTCTCCATGGGAGATGTGAAGGCTGTGTTCATAGGCCACGACCACACCAATGACTTTTGTGGAAACTTGGATGGCATATGGTTTTGTTATGGTGGTGGCTTCGGATACCATGGCTATGGGAAAGCAGGGTGGCCAAGAAGAGCAAGGATTATACTTGCTGAACTTCAGAAGGGAAAGAAGTCCTGGATGGACGTGCAGAGAATCATGACTTGGAAACGCCTTGATGATGAGAAGATGAGCAAGATTGATGAACAAATCCTATGGCAGTCTAGATGACAATGCTACTATTGCTTCGCTGTTACACGTACACACATGGCACGATGCATGTTATATCTGTGTTGTTCACTTTAATAGTATTAATTCAGTATTTTTTTACATCTTTTTGTTTATTACTATTCTGTATTCCTCTTGCAATTATGCTTTAATATCGTGCTAAACACTCATTGATTTGTTAGTGACTGTCAGAGTCTGTAAATTGTATCATTCCACGAACATGGAAACTAAATATCTTATTTGATCAACGGGTGATTGGATCAAATGGTACATGATTTTCTTTAAATGAAGCCCTACGTTCGATCTTTATATATTGGAAAAGTTCCAGTCTGGACTCTGGAAGTATTTATTCCATCGTACTGTAGAAATTTCTAGTTCAAACAGAATTGTGATTTTGACCCAAAAGAAAATCTTAGTTTGAGATCATTTAAATTGTTCGTTGTGCTTCTAATATATTTGGTCTTATTTGATCAACAGGTGATTGGATCAAATGGTACATACTTGATTTTCTTTAAATGAGGCCCTATGGAAATATTTATTCCATCCTACTGTAGAAATTCCTAGTTCAAACAGAATTGTGATTTTGACCCAAAAGAAAATCTTAGTTTGCGATCATTTAAATCTTAGTTCGTTGTGCTTTTAATATATTTGGTCAATAATGCTTCTGCTTGTGCTGTAGATAAGTGAAGACAGTCTCACCTTCCACTTGAGTTCCAAATTCGATCCTTGTCTTCCCTTTCGTTAGTGATATGTATTTTAAAGCTATGCTTAGGTTGAGAGAATGGAAAAGGCCAATGGAAAAGAGAGAAAAGGGAAAGCTAAACCACTACTCCCTGAACTCAATTTATTTAGAAAGTATCATGATATTCCCCTATTTTCCTACCTTACTGTATTTTGATTCATTACATGCAAATGGAAGTTGTCTAATCTTAGCTTACCATTATAACTGCATGACATAGGTTTAAATATGGGTTCCCTATCCATGTACAGTGATTTGCCGTTTGAAATAAAGAAAGCTTTCCCTCACCCTAAACTGCTTCTCATAAAAAAAAATCAGTACTTTTCTTCTCCTTCAAAAACTTCCCTATGTTATTTAAGCTGCAAACACTGCAATTAATGATGATACATTTGTCTTTGTTTTTTTTTTTATCAGGTTACATAAAATTTTGTAGACTTAATGTACTTGATATTAACTCATTGATGAAGTTTGAAGTATGTAAATTTTTTAATGAATAGACTAATTTAAATAACATTTTCTCCTAAGATATTCTTTATTCAATGTGACAAAATTTTATTCAGATTTTTATTTATAATTAAATTTTTTACAATAATATTTAAAATATGCAACAATTAAAAAAAGTAATATTCAAGTTGTATTTTACTATTTTACACTAGCATCAAGTTTTTCTTTTTTGGTTGTGACATCAAGTAGACCTAAGGTGAGGAAGAGAATTGGGCCAAAGCCCACTTCTGCCCCAATACCAATATTACTCATTGGCAATTGGAAAAAGCGTTAAGATAATTTGAATTTGTGAAGAAAACAACAACAATAACAAAAATGGCGGCAACCAGTGACGAAGAAATGGAGTCACTACTCTCCGCGTTCGATCAGATCTACGAGGTATTATTCGAATTCGATGCAAACTCTTGCTATTATTATTATCAATGTTCAATAATCATCAACGCTTAACCCTAACATATTGATTTTTTCTTTGTTCGTTTTTTCAATTTTGCGTTAATTTTTGCTCAGGATGCGAAGAGCGGCATTTCGGAGATGCAGTTGCTGCAATCCAACTACAACGCAGAGTTTAAGATGCGTGAATCGCTCCAAATCTCTAGCAACGCCCTCAAAAGAGGTTCGTTATACTATAATACACAAATTAAAATTTTCGCGTGCCGTATTTTTTGTAGCTGAATTTGGTTGCAGAAAATGACAGTTTGACAAAACTGTACTCGGAGTCCTTGAAGAATCTTGCGGATCAGGTACTTCGATTACGAAATTTTGAGACCTTAATTGTGACCGCAATTTAAATTTAGATATAGTTCTTTATATGTTTTTAGTATTATTTTCTAATCAGAATTAGAGTTTTATCTCAGTGCGATAACGGTTTACATTAAAGATTAATGCAAGTGAAATTTGAATTCTAACTTGAGAACAGTGTGAAAATTACTTAAGCAACTCTCTATGATCTATCTAACTTTTGTCTTTTATTTTAAATTTAAAATTAACTGATGGTGTGACGTGCAGCTTGACTATCGTACAAAATGCCTGAATTTGAAAGAAGAATTGGAAAGAGCGAACAATGAAGTTTTGCTTAAAGAACACGTGAGTTGCTTTCAGGATTTTGAATATTTCTGCTGTGAGATTTGATTTGATTACGAAAGAGAATATTACCAATGCGGTGTGGATGATATGTTATGGTTTTTGAGCAGGGACATAGGAAGGATGTGGAATTGCTTAAGCGAGAATATGAACAAAAAATTGTGTGTTTAGAAGCTCAAGTTAAGTGAGTATTGATGATTCAGTTAACATTTGAGTAAATAGTTAGATTTATTTTTGAAAGATTTATTAGTCTTTGAAGGATGAAAATTACATATATGGTATCTATATATGCATTTAGAAAGTGTTTCCATGTTGAAATCTCATGCAATAAACAAATTGCAATTGTTAGAAGAAGATCAAATGACTCAAATTTCGTATACATGTTTTAAGTCCAATTTATCCAAATAAAATATGGATGATTTGATCTTCATCCATTGATTCTGATTTGCTGACTGCACGAATGAGAGAAAATTTTGACTTCAAATGGAGAAGTTGTAAAGCAAACTAGCATTTTAGATCCTGCGAATGAGAAAACAAACATGTTTAATTGTCTTAATCAAATTATTCATGGAGATTCTGAGATTCATGACATCATTGACATGGGGGTTAATTTGACTGAAGAAATGCACATTTAGGGACTTTAGGTTTAATTTTCATCGTTCAGGGACTAGTATGAACTTAGAAGCACTAATTTAATTTTTTACTCGGAAAAATATGTCAATCACTGAACTGAAGTTTTGTTCTATTGATGGTCATGGGGCTGACCTTATGTCAGGGAATCTGTACACGAGAAAGCAACATATGAAGCAACCGTAAACCAACTCCATGGAGATTTAGCAGCACATAAAAGTCATATGCAGGTTCTAGCAATGAGGTTGGACCAAATCCATGATGAAGTGGAATTAAAATGTGAGGCACTTTGTTTACCACTAAATGCATGGATTTACTTTGCCTCAAGGGTTGTGATATATCCATATGTAGGTCAAATGGTCTGAAGTTTTGTTTGCTTTTGCTCATTATTATCTGACAGATAATTCTGAGGTTCAGGACTTGAGGGTATGTCTTGCGGTTGAGCAGGAAGAGAAAAATGATTTGAACAGAAAAATCCAAAATCTGGAAAAGGAATGTAAGACTCTGATTTTATTCCCATGTCATGTCTCTATTCCTTCCCAAAACCAGTTTATTTATTGTTATATTTTGAGCATTTTGGTCTTATACATGTTACCTAAAAACAAGTGGGAAGCTTTTTTTTTTTTTTTGTGTACCCTGCAGTGTTGATTTGTAAAGCAAAATTGGTTGACCAGCAGCAGGAAATGACCTCAAATTGGCATGTGGAAACACTTAAGCAGAAAATCATGAAACTGAGGAAGGAAAACGAGGTCCTGAAAAGAAAGTTCTCTCACTCGCAAGAGAGTAAGTAATGTTGGAAAACCTCAAACTAACAATAGCAGCTTTGGGTTCACGAGGATAAAGTAAATGTATAATGGGGTACTATATACTTTCTAAGCAATGATTATAAAGTTGGTAGCAAATTTTAGTTTAATTACATTCTGAAGATTCAACTCAACTAGTTAAATTACGATAGTTTCTAACTAATTTAGGCGTTTAGTAGTCATTAAACTTTTTAAACGAATTTTTAGGTTTTAAAAAGGTTGATTTATATACTAGAAAGACTTGCAAAAATAAATAAATAAGATTTATTTATTATATTTTAAAATAAAAATGTTAGAAATATGAAACAAATATATTTTAATTCTTATGGTACAAGCAATATGATTGATTGCTCTTTCGCTTTGGTGAAAAACTCTTACCAAAGTATTGTTTATTCAACGTGCAAGTTTTTACATTTCACAAATGAAAAATATCTACTAAACAACAGTTCTGGTTTGAGAAACATGCAAGTCTTTATAAAATAAAAGTCTAAATGTATATAATTCATTTTCTCGCTTATTGTGCATAATAAATAAGATAAAGGAAAATGATGGGTGAACATTATACTCCACTTGACTCCAAGAGAAATAAAGAGATAAAAAGATAGAGTAGTGTAGCTATCATAAGTAATATAATATAATACGATAGGAAGAGAAATGATTAATGCTAATAGGGTGTTTTGTAATATGTAGAAAGATGTTCATATATTGTTATTCTATGATAAATTATATTACTTTTGCAAATAAGGACTTCTTTGCTTAATAAAATGTTTTGCCTTTTATTTTAATTAATATTTGTAAAATAACATTTTGTTTAGAATAAACTCTTTGAATATTGTTAAATATATTAACTATGAATATTATATCAATTTAATTATAACATTTAACTAGTCAATGAAATTTTAAATAAGTTTTTGTTTTAGATGACATGTAATAAGTTGAGTTACGTACGTATATAATACTTGTTAAAAGGTTTCTGTTTTCATGTGACATTATTATAAAAAGAAATTCTTATCAAACAATTTTATCAAATTTGTGAAACCCCAATTGTAAGAGAGAGGATAATCATTCTCACATTAAAAATCTTTTTTTTCCTCTTTAATTGATGATAGAATATGTTATAACATGTACAGAAATTTGTTTTTTCATGTATTACTTGATTATATAGTTTGTTTTATAACAAAAAGATAAAAAAAAATACAACATTAATGTGATAGGAAAATATATAATATTACAAAAATGGTTATAAGTTTTTTTTTTATGAATAACATAATTGATAAAATATTACCTTTAATCCAATATACCTTGATTTTCACGGTAACTTTTCAACATTACTGGGAGAAAGCAGTCCATATATCACATCAAGCAAAATTACCCTATGATCGATGTTTGACAAATGATACGACCCATGATGTGAAGTTTCTGAACAAAACTTACAAAAACATTTCCGGAATATGATGGTCGATGTTCAGGGGGTGTCACGACCCAAAGCAGCACACCCAAAAAAGTGTCATCTTAATGGGTGTCAAAAGCTGAGGCCCAAAGCCGAAATTTTATCGCCTCTCCAAACTAAAAGCCCAGAAAAAGATCATGCCTTGTTGTGAGGTCTACAGTGGATCGAACCATTGGCTTCACCCTCACCACGGGATACGAGAGAAAAATAAGGATAATGATAAAGAAAAAAAAAAACAAGGGAAGAAATACTCAACATGTATCTACAATTTCATTTTTCTCTTTCTTCATGGAAGTGCTTTTGTTTTCCCTTTCAGCAATATTTTATGTTTTGTTTTAACTTGTGTACAAAAGATTACATTACAAACTTAAAGAGGTTAGTTGAGTGGGTGTTTGAGGTAATTAAGGTAGATGTAATTACTTCAGTCAAATGCTCTTATGTTCAGAGATTTTTCTTATCTTGAATTGGAACGTCATGTCTTCTCCCTAAATTTCAGTAATCAAAATAGAAAAAAAGTTACATTACTTTACATTGATTACAATCGAATTGCTTTTAGTCACATAAAAATACAAAATTTTAACAATTATTAAAAAAAATTTAATAGTTGATATATTATTTGCATATAGACAAAAATATGAATTGGTTAAAATTAATTCTTTATTTGTATTAATAATTAATATGTTTCATTTTTCTTTTTTAGAGTAATGATTTACTTTATAGGAGTTGGATTCCATGTTTCAATTGCATTGTTTTTTTTTTTAAGTTAAATTAATCCTTTACACTCTGACTAATTATCTTTTAAGGTCCCAAGTACTATATATGGGGGCAAGGTTTATTTATAATTAAATGTTTACAAAATTAAATATGCACTGTTAATCATGTGTCATAAGATAGCAACATGCATGAGAAATGCATCAGAAACTAAGTCTAATAATGATCATTATCTATCTTGCCCTTTTTGATAACTTATCTTTATTATTAACACAAGTAGACAAGTAGAATTGAGGTTATATTTTCTATATAAAATAAATAAATTTCTTATCTATCAGTAAGTTCCCTTTCATTTCCCCACTTAAGCGAGCCTTCAAGCATAACATATATGACTTGAATTAATTAATTAACATCTGATATATATGAGAAAGAGGTGAAATATTATGGTTACAAAATTAAGTATGTGTATTGATTGAATCGCTGTAGTTAGGTTGATCTAATCTCAGGAGGAGTTGGCTTACATGAGTTCAGAATTGCAGTTTCTTTTCTCCTAAATAACATCAAAATGATGAAAACACACATTCTTGCCTAGATAGAATGCCATCTTAAAAGAGGTAGACACAAATTTTATCACATAAAATCCTATCACAATTTATTTTAAAACTTACTAACTATTAAATTAAAAAAAAAATCACATGTTTAATTAATTATTTTTATAACATGACTATCTATCCTCTATTATTCAACTATAGGAAAAAGAGAATCTAGAACCCACCGTGCCCATCCATTCGAATAGACGACGACAACAATAACAGTTGTCATCGTCACTGTTGTGTCGATGTATTAAGCACTGCAAAAAACGTACGTTCGGAGACAGACATAGCAGATTTAATTACGAACAATCACTGAAACCATGATTGCTGTTTACTCTTCTTTTTAGCATTAACTACCCACAATTAATGTGGCTTAAAATTAATGCACGTGGCAATGTAATTACTCAATTATACGTGTTGTTAATTAAGCAATAAGCATTATCGATGGAAATTAATTAACACCAAAGTTAACCAACCAACCTTAAAATTTCCCACTACTCTCACAGTCGAAGTGTGAGAAAGTGGTGAGAATGAATAAAGAAAGAGGAAATTTAGAAGATCAAGCAAAGTGACATTCCTTCCTTCATTCCTACCAAAAAAGAATAAACAAAGTTCCATATATATGAAAGGGTGTTAAAGCAACCCATGCATGCCCACCAACTCAGCTGCAATGATGACACTAAGAGTGGAAGTGGAGTCTTTTTAAAGGTGACAAAAAAGCTTGTATCATTAAATTCAATATCATCTCTGGTTTGTTAAATTTTCCATGCAAATCAGAAAGTAGAAAGCATGATTCATATTATGCATATTCAAATATTTCCCCCCTTCATCAACAACCCTACTAGTTGGTTTAAATGACAAAGATGGTTTTCTTCTTCTTCTTTTTCTTTTTTACAAGAAAAGAAAATAATTATAAGAAATACAAAGAACACTCTAATTCATATACAAATGTTCTTTTTTGTGAATTGAGATATTTTTCATCCAAACGCTAGAAATTAAAATTTATTTAAGGGATCAATATTTTTTATGGTTTAAATCATAGGTATTTTTTCCTAAAGATAATATTGTTCAAGGTAGATAAAATTAATATAGACGATGAAATTCTCCTCAAAGTATTTAATTAATAACATAGTTACAAATCTAAAATTTGAATTTGAGATCACATCAGCTTTTTTCAAACAAATGATCTCGAAACCCTGAAGACATATACAAATGTTTAACAAAAGCAAACAACACTCACACCAATTTGAAAACTCACAAGAAGAAGGTTGATTTCTTTTAAATAAAATATTGAGTTGAATTTTTTTTAATTAAAGATAAACTTAACAGTAATTTTTTTTTCTTGTAATTGACTGATATGAATTGAAATTGATTGCAGTGTAAGCGGTGAATACGAGGGAAAAAATAAATAAATCTTTGCCCTGAAGAAATGTAGTAGTTAGTAGTAGCACGTTGGTTAAAGATGACGATAGGAGCAAAAAGTGTGAAAGTAGAATCTAGTCCTATATCTGTTGAGAGAAGTGATGGGTTTAGGCACTGCAAAGAGAATCTATGTTGGGAGAGAACTTGAAAAGTCGAGCCACAATAAGGAGAGGGAGGGGTTGGTGTCGGGCACGCCTAGCCTTCTCTTCTCTTCTCTTCTCTTGAAAGTTTTTTGTTTCTTCATGCCTACAACAGTACCTCAGAGCTTAGTGGGAGCTGAACATTGGCTTCATTCCCTTTGGCGTTTTCCCATGCTCCCCCAACTCACACCTTATTCTCTCATACATACATACCCTCCAAAATATAATGTGCATGTAGTGATCTTTCGGGTATTAGCACTCAATTCTATGCACACCATAAACCTTCCTCTGTCCCCCTTTGTGCCCATTCTTTGATTTTATGTGCGTAAATATTGTGCATGCGTGTTGTCTATGATAGATATTAGAGAGAGAAGGCAGATATATACAAGGATTTACTATAACATAGTGTGGGTTGGTTGATAATTTATTAAGTATAAATTATCTTAAAATATACTAAGGATGATGTAACTTATTAACATACTTATTAAAAATAAATATGCCTACGTTAACAAATACTTTATGGGATTTGTTAATTGTTATCATACAGACTTATATTTTAGTATGAGTGTATTAGCAAATAATGATCAAAGGTTCTTTTTAACTACATCAACAATGTAACTTGTTAATTTATTCGTACTGATATATAACTTGTTAATGTATTCTTATTAAAAAATATGTGTATGAATGTTAACAATTCTCATATATATATATATATATATATAATGAATAAATGACTATTTTAGGTTCCTAAATATGTAAATCAATAATTGATTTCGAGAGTTTCAATTATTATGTTATATAGTAGAACTTAATTAATATCAAATTAATTTTAAAAAATATAACTTAATGTTGATTTTCAAACATTACAATTTAATAAAAAAATCCTAATAAAATTAAATTGATGACGTGATTAATTGTACAATTTTTACAATATGCAAGACTAATAAAAAAATTTCAAAGACTAAATTATTATAAGTTTAAGATTCAAGAATCAAAATAGTTAATTGAACTTGTTTTTGTAATTATATACTATAGTATAGATCAATATATTAAAGACATCAAAATATATATGAAGATACGAAAAGCTTTTTCCTGATTTGATCCTCCATCCAATGATTTAAATAATTACATGCCATTTCTCATTACCGAATAAAGCGGGGTTCAAAAAAAGGTGTAAAAGGGGAATTGAAGCTTTTTGACCATAACAGTGGTGTGTGCACCATCAACTTTATGTTGTTAATCTCACATAATATTGTGGCTGCTAAGCTTTTGCCTCGAAGTTATTATATTGCGTACATAAAAGTGCTGTTTGTTGATCAGGTCCATAACGACTCAAATCGATCTTTTTTCTTTTCTAGGCTAAGACTACACTAGACTTTATGAGGGGCATTTTATTTTTTAAGTCATTGAATTGCTAGTGACCAGATTGGGAGACTTCAAAATAACAGTATCTAAACTCCGAGGCACAATGAATTGTTCTTTTCAACCTATACGCTCTTTCCCCTTAAAGGGAATTGCATACCTTTGCCACAGAGCCAGTTTGTGACTATGCCTTACACATTGTGAAAACCAATTGCATATTATGAAAACTTGAGCTTCCTTTCCTACATACCTTACCCATTTTAGCATGAAAAAAGAAAACGCATATTAGCATGAGCAAAAAGAGAAAGGGGGTTTATAAAATTGTGTCCCCTCTCACTCACTTTTTTTTTTTACTTGGTGTCAATTTTATTGATTGAAAAATACAAGAAACATAGATACAACTAGAGCATATGTTTGGAACACAATGGGAATTGGAGTGTAGAATTTTATATACACAAATGGAACTGATCTAGAATTAAATTTCTAAGTTCAATTCAAATTCTATTTGTATGTAGGATCTAACATCTGAAAATAAAACTACTTATAAATGCCACATATATATTACTTTGAAATAATAGTTTTATATATTTTCAATGAAATTTAGTATTTACTAGTTCTTGATGGTGGCCCTTCAATACCTCCTCGGAGATCACTTTTCATTCTCATGATGATAATATATTATTGGTCAGTCCCTTCTTATAACAATGACTTTCGTTCCACCAATAATGATGGCTATGATGTATCCACCAGCTGCACCTAAAGGAGCATCATTTCAAGAGTATGAAAAAGATGACTGAAAATATAAGTCTTAATTTTTTTTTTGAAAGGCTTGCAATTCATTATTATTTTAATTATATAAATGTTTGTTCTAAAATTATTTATGTACGGTTCACAAGAAAGTGATGGTGATAACAATAGTAATTTATTATTATGATAATTTTAGACGTGTGCGCCTCTCCATCGATCCAGTACGGGTAGAATAAATCAGTCTATACCAAGCTGAATCAAAAGCATTATGTGATTTTATGAAATTATATATATATAGAACGAACCATTAAGTAATTTATTTTTGTTACAATTATTAAGTAGTTTATATTTCAAGAACTACATTTTAAGAGCATAAATAGTTTTTTTTTTGAGACAAGAGAATAAATAGTTGAGGTTAAATATAAACAAATGATTTTTATAAGAAAATAAAATTGAATTCTGTTTTATAAAGTTAAGATTTGACGGAAAAATTCTAATATGAAAAATTATAAACAATTAAAATCTAAAATTATTAAAAAAAGAATAAAAATACATATTTAAAAATGGTGAAGTATTTTTAGGTTATCATGTTATAGGTGTGAAGTATTAACTATCTTTAATGAAATCTCTCATCTAAATTGTATATATTTTTAAAAAAAAATTTGAACTCAAGATCTTAGTTAAGGAATTTGAATTTAATTTCTCTTAAACTAATGACATATTGGTTAATAATGGGGTGAAGTTTCTTAACTGTTACAAGAAGCACAAAAGTAAAATAAGATATGCTCTCAAGTTCAAAAGTAATAAAATTTCAAATTTGTAGCAAAGAGGTAAATGATTCTAATAATAGAAAAAATTCCAAACATGACTATTGAAATTAATAGGACTTTATCTAGGATCAAACTCTAATCCCTTGCTCAATTTAAAATGCAAAACGGGTTTTTAAAGAATTTTTTAAATTCACTTTATTGATAGGTATTTATTCTATGTTTTTCTTTTTTAAATCTTAATCAAGCTGTTACGTAAACTTAACGCTATGCATGATTTACATGGTTGGAAGAAAGGCATATATAAAACTGTAAGCAGCAACATGATTGAGTAAGAGTAAGAATGGACAAAAGGGAGAGACAAATTGAAAACTACATCAACTCTCAATTGTTGTCGATGTCACCCGAAACAGTCCCAGATGTATGGGACAGGGTTTCAGTGATGACTTGAAATAGTTCGAGACATTCATTTGTACAATTGCTTACATATTCTTATTCTCTCTGTCGTATTGATATATTGAATTGAAGTGAATAATATATACGGAATCTTTCAGAGATTTCATTCTCATCCTCTATACACTTTTCTCTTGTATTGTATGCCCCACTTTTCCTTTCACAATTTTGGATTGAAATGAAAGAAAGTTGCAATGCTAACGTTTGTTTCTGGTACATAATATATACAATAGGCTTTGGAAATGATGATTTCGTATACGTTCTCCCAAATTAGTACTTGTCACGTAAGAGTTACAGATGGTACACTATATATTTCTTTTAATACAAGCGTCAATATTGTATTTTAGTCTTTTAGAATTCGAGGGTTTATTAATATACAACCTTGCTGGAATGATATTTTTATATACACACGTGTCTACCATGGACTTCCGTTCCTTAATTTAATTTTAAAGAGAAAGAAAGAAAGAAAGAAAAAGGTTAATCGTGGCTCCAATTAATGGCCTGATAAATTTTAGAGACATTCGAGTAATATGCACGTACGGTGAACACGACGGCTTAAAAGCTTACCAATGATCACCAGTTAAATGTACGTATTAATTAAAGGCAAAAACATAATGGTTGTAAATAACTTTTGATGTATTTTTGTTATAAGTTACAAGTATAACTAACTAGGATTAAGCCCTTCTTGATATGTGTTTTTGGATCTTTGATATAGGGTGTTTACATAAGTATTAGTGTGAGAATGATGGTTTAATCTAAAAAATTGGACCATTATACTATAGAATTACATATGTTTTATTTGAACTTTTATTAATATTTTAAATGTTAAAAATCTATAAAATGACATTTTATTTTAAATTTTAGTGTTTTAAAGTTACGATGATATTATTATTATTATTATTATTATTATTATTATTATTATTATTATTATTATTATTATTATTATTATTATCAGAAATTCGATCGTATATAGCTCAACTATAATTAAACCAATAAACTTTCAACAAGTATTTTAATCGATTCAATAACTAATCCAATTTTAAAAACATGAAAATAATTTTCTCCTATCACACTAATATATATTGTGTAGAAATAACAAATAGTATATCAATTATACTATTTGTTATTTCTTGTTTTTAATATTAAAGGCTAGCTAGGAGATTGGGGCGGGTACCATGATCGTAACAACATTTCTTGTGTTTTGTCACGTGGTTGAATGCGGAATAAACGAGATACATAAATATAAATATAGATAATATATATATATATATATATATATATATATAATTTGATTTATAAAAAAATAAGGTGGTGTAAATATATTTTTCCTTTTCAAAAATAATTTAATTACAATATTCTCATAGTGTAATATTTTTTCAACTACATATAATAACATACTTCCTTGTTTGATGAATTTTAACTTTTATAATAATTGTTTTAAAAACCATTTAATCATACATATATTATTGTATCATGTTAGAATGTTGTATGAAAGAATAAGAGAAATAAATATAAATCATATAACTATATATACCTAGATAGTTAATGATTACATGACTACTCTTCATATTTTAAAAGTCAAAGTTAAAATAAAAATACTTATGATTTTATTTTTTAAGTGCACACAAGTACATACATGTATGCATATATTGTTTGTCCTTTTTATAAAATTTATTTCAAATTCTTACTTGTGTTAATTATTATTTTTTATAAAAATATTCTTAATTACTATCTCTGGCTTTTTTATAAGTAACAAGTATAGTGTATTTCTACACGTTTATAAAAAGGATCGAATGTAGTAATTTACAATTTTTGTCTGACATTTTTTCCTACATTGCCCTTCACATTTATTGCACATGAAAACAAATAGTCGGTCAACCAAATGGTCTTGACATTATTTTTTTTTTTTGTCTTTAATTATTTATGTTTCAAAATTGAACTTCATCAAAATAAGAACCTTTGCCTCCACAATTTTGTTTAAACTTATTGGTGCTACAAAAGTCGAATTTAGTTTCTACCTTAGGTGACGTATTCTTATCCGTCCAATCCAGTGTCATTTAGCCTGAAGTGGTAAATCAAATACAAGAGATGCGTGGAACAATTAAAAAATTGAGGAACAAATGGTGAAACTGATGCATAATCATGACCAACAAAAAGAGCATATCTATCAACAAAATAAGCAAATTTGTTAGCAAAAGGACCAAATGAAACTGATATTAAAGCATCTCAATATTAAGTCTCTCATGTTAAGTCCTACTACATCTACTAGCAATGCAGATGACATTGAGCACCATGCTGACAATGCTAAGTATTGATTGAGCTGGAGGACATTACATATTTATTTTGATTTTATCAATTTCTTAACTGCACTAGATGTCTTTTTTTTAATTTTAGTTATGAATATGCACTTTTATCATACATTTTGTTTTGGTACTTTTTACAAGTATTGAAGTTGCACACTATTATACATTTTGTATATGGATATATATGTTATTGGGTTTCAATGTTATCAAGAATTTTTCTTGTATGAGTATCTCCCCTTTTCATTAAATTTTTCTGTCTTAATTGACATAAAAGCATCTATCTTGAACTTGTTGAACATGAATTGGATATTGATTTGAATGTTCCATGCAATAATTCCAATGACTTTGATAGTGTAGCATTAGTTATGGATTGCAACAAAGCACCTCCAAATGATAGAACCCAACATAATCTAAATGATGGAATGATGGAGATGATGAAGAAGACAAAGACACGTTGGTTGAGCTTGTCATAACTTTTAGATGTGGCTTTATTGAATTTTATTCTATCAGTGTGTCACATTAAAATAAAGTTCATGCATGCCTTTCACTTTTTGTTGATAAATTCAAATTGTCATGGAAAACTTAATCCTAGCACCAATGTTTATAAAATTGGCTCGATCTAGGAACCAATACTCCAATAGTATAAGAATTGGTCTAAATCGACCAATTTTTTGGATGCATGGACCGTCGAACTGGCGGGTTGTGACTAAAACTGATTCTTGACTGGAAATGTGTACAACTTCCATGATTGTTTATGCATTCCAAGCCATGGTCCTTTTTCTCTGTCAACTGCATAATCGATTGCTACACTCTACCACATTCACATAAATCACAAACAAAATCAAAAGAAAATACACAAAAAGCCACAATATGGATCAATTCGAACCTTCAACCATTTAGCCACTCGGTGTTTAGCCTACCATAACGCCAACCTTGTATTTTGTTATATGATGTGCAAACATTAATATATATATATATATATATATATATCCCACAACAATATTTTAATAATATGACATCGATTCAATGAGAGACTTAGTTATTCAACCAATAATTCTGAGACCCAACACATTGATCAAGTCAATCATCGTTCTGATTTTTAATACACTACTGTCTAACACTATTAAATTGGTGGCTTCTTCTTATTCGGTCTCTACAAATCTCATTTATATGATTTGGAGGCAAAACAGGCGATGCTTTACATAATAATGCATAAAATATAATTGTGGCGGAAAAGTTAATATATATATATATATATATATATATATATATATATTGAGAAAGAGTGTACGTGATGTTTTGTTAACTAAGTATAGCACTCTTTGAGCCCTAACTATAATGTTCATTATATGAAGGATGATAATATGAAAACACACCTTAGATCGAATCATAGTGTATGTTTGTATCACCGATGTGTTGGCTCCCACCTATGATTTCAAAAGCATCCCCTTTATTACTTATGCGGTAAAACGACATGGAAATTCAAGCTACCGCAATTACAACGGCAACACAAACATGCTACTATTACCCATTACCATCCCTAAGTGATAAGTATTGTTTTTTTCTACAACGTAAGCTTTGAGTGGTATGAGAAGTATTAACAATATATTCTTTAACCTACTCCTTTTAACAAGTACCATTAATAGTATTCATTCACATGCCTTATACTTCAATAAGTTAGCGCAGGAGTTATTCTTTGACCTTAACTAGCTGATATATTCATCCTTGTTATTGGGTGCAACCTCTCCGATAAATTGATTATAAAAGTCACAGGTCATATATTTTCCCGGAATTTATTAAAACCTAGCACTAGTACAATATTTACTTGTTAATTTCAGACATATAACATATATATATGACCAAGCCAAGTGGCCACGAGATATAGTGTGTTTGGGGGTGCAATGGTTATGCAGGTCTCCCCTTAAAATCACATCAAATTGACTCATTTAATTACATGAAAGTTATGAGTTATCGATTATGCAGAGCATGGATAGAAAACAAAACCAAAAAGAGCAAATTAATTGTATTTATGCACACAATAAGGGCACGCTCAATCGGCAGCAAGGTTGGTGAATGCTAGTGCGTTCAAAACTCTCCACGATCACATTTTATATATATGTATGCAATAAGAGCAAACCAATTGAGCGATTGGTCTATTCCAAGACCAGCATTCATTGAACACAAACGTATTATTTCTGAAGAATCTGGTGCATATAGTCTCACGATTTTTTATTTTCTTTTTGTTTATCTTTTTGAAAGGTCTATTTTCATACCAGTAAAGGCACATGCAGAGTTTGTTTGTTTTGTTCTGAGTAGTCTCTGACCTATTTTGGTACCTTATATAGACGCATAGCTAGACTTATTTGTTTTTTTTTCTGTTTCTCTTATATCCCAATTTAATGCTTAAATTACTAACCCCTCACCTCTGTCAATTTGTCTATCAATCATGTTATGCACACACAACTGAGCCTAGAGAAAGCTTTTTTTGTACATCAATTATATATCAGCACACTGCTCTGCATATGCGGACACATACTTGTGTGTGACCATCTTTGTGCTACAATTTTTCTTTATATAACTGTCAGATCAAAAGGTTGCAAAAGGGTTACCCCGAAAGAGAATAAAATCCCTAAGCCTTGTGCTCATTCGTTTCAATATATATATATGTATAAAAAAAAACAATATATATTAACCAATATTTTTGTCCTGTTTCTAGAAATTTGCGAAATAAATTGTTGGTTAGATTTTTATAATTTTGAAAAACAAAGTTTCTTTTTATTTATTTCTTATAATTATAGTACGAACAGCTGGTGGGAATGTAATTTTACCATGGCAGAGATTATAACGCAGTAACGCAGGAGAGAAAGGAGGGAGCAGATTCTTAAAACCAACCTGCTACTTGTATTTGTAAGAACATAAATAAATTGTATAAACACCATGAAAGTTTTGTGAATGATCGTGACCATCAAGGACGAGAGAAAAAAAATGATGGTTAAAGTAATGTGAAAAAGTCTTTTGGTGTAACGAAATTATTTTGCATGAAAGTTTGGGATTTAAAGCCTAATTGAGTGCTGCCAAATAGCTTGCAATGATATTACAAGAAAAATGTTCATAAAACTAATATTGTTTTATTTGGATTTAACTGAGATTTAATCGTAAAAAGTTGTATTTATTTGGTTGCAGGAAGATTAGTTTGACTAATTAAAATTTGTAGCAGCAAAACCAGAATATATAGTTGCTTGGTTAGTAGCGACCAAATTGGTCTGTTATGGCATTATGTAGATGTATTAAACATTCACCAATACTTTGCTTACTGACTCGTCAGGAGTCTCAAATTAATTCATATGAAGTCATGATTTTACGATTTTTGGTAAACAAAACAAATTAATTTAGAGGTTTAAATATATATATATATATATATATATATATATATATATATATATATTTGTAATTTAGTATTTTTTTTTTCATTTACATTCCTATAATTTGTTTTTTCATTTTAATCTTTATTAAATATATTTATTTTATTTTTTTGTCTTTAAAACATTTTAGATATAATACTTTGAGTAGTATAAAATATTGAGCAGTAAAAAAAAATTATCTAAAGCATTTTAAGAATAAAAAATAAAACAAACACATTTTTGTACGGATCAAAATAATTTTTTTATATAGACAAAAGTAAAAAATAATTATAAAGAAAAAAATACATTTAAGTCTAATTTTAATAAACAATTGTAAACTATTGGAAACTTTTGAGTTAATTAAGAAGCAAGTCAACACGTTTGAAATCAAATATATGTAATTTTTTGTTCCCCATTCACCCCATAATAATTTACCAGGCTCAGATGATTGAAAAAAAAAACTCGTTTTCCACATGTTTTCATTTTAATAACTTAATTTTTCATAAATTTATATACATGATTTGGTTAATATTTTATGTATATGTTGTTTTTCTCTCTATCTCTTTCCATCACTTCACTTATTTTTTCATATATTTCTCTCTTTTGGTCCTATTTTATATATGTCTCCCTTTTTACAAAATGTTTACGCGTACATTTAGCATTTCTCATTAGGCATATGGCTAATGACGCAATGGAAACCAACTCTAACACATACATCCACTACAATATATTCCATCATCCAGTTGACAAACTCGATTGAAGAAATCTATATGTAATCATGATACTGAAGTGTAGATACATGGATGAGCTGAACACCTCCTTCAGATTTTACTGATCATAATATTGATGGTAACTCTAGGTCGTCTTTCTCAATTCTCGAAGTGTAGGTGATATATATGCCGAACAATTTTACTTGATGCTAATTGGTTTTAAAAAGAAAAAAGGTTGGTTTTGCTGAGAAAAGTCCAAACTGTGTCAACATTCTGCATGGTTAATGTGCTAGCTACATCCTTAATTAACTCAGTTTCACAGCTGTGCTAGCTACATCCTTAATTAACTCAATTCATTTTTCCACAAGTATATGCTCTTATTATAAAGTATTAGCAAATTTGGGCTGATAACAATGTCAGTTTCGTAGTTAAATTTCAACTCTCTTCCAGTTCCAGCTAGTATTGCAGGCTTGCAGCCGTCACACATGGCAGCAAATGCGATGACAATATCCTTTTTAAGGATCTGCTCTGTTTCTCTTTGCTTGTTCTTCTTTATACTAAAAAAACTCAAAAGTTCTGCATTTTGGATGGTACATAAAGAATATGTACAAGGCTTGAAAAGTAACTACATACCCTGTTTTCTAAAATTATTTAAATTAGATTTTTTTTTCATTCCACTTTAATTGCCTCCCCCATTCTATATTCCGATGGCATCCAAATCCAAACAATACCCAACTATACAACCAGGCATTAAAAAATGGGTGATTTGAAGCATATAATATTATCCATTAACAAAAATATATTATTCTGATAGTTTTATTTTATATGAAAAGACATAGAGTAGAGACAATAGGCAAAGAGGAAAGTAAATCTTCGACCATTTAGCTGTGTATATCTCACCAAGAAATTAGAAATCTCCATTCTGTCTATTCTTATTTATGGACAACTTTTCTAATTAATTATCCTCACTTTTCTTATTAAAGTATTTAATTTTAACAAAAGGGGTGTATATAAAAGAGAAAGGAAGAGATCCATGACATTTTTGTGGGGATTAGTGAACAAAGAGAGAGTGGCGCAATGATGGTTAGGTTTGTCATCGTTTTGCATGCAATATAGAAAGATGAGTAGAGAAAAGAGAAAAGAATATATATACTTTCACAACTTTCCCTTTTCTGATTTATGGTTCACTTTCTTTGCTTTACGGTCACCCACTTTAATCAGTCTCTTAGAATTCAGTAACAAAAGCTCTTTTTTCCTTTACCCCAGCTTTTACTCTTCATTGATCTGTCTGTTTCTATACTACAACCACTATTTGCAATTAAACTTTAATCTTATTATTTGAATTGTAAACATGCGAGACTGTTCAATAGAATTTATTTAAAACTCAATATCCCCAATGCCCATATTAATCAAACTTAAATCCTTTTCTAAAATTTTATTTTCTTTATAAATTAAACATGACAGACTAGCGAGGGATAGCTAGCTAGGTCTCCCACGGTGGGAGAGAGCTTAAAAATAATTTTGTATTGAATATGAATTTTACTTAATACTACATAAATAACACCTTAAAAAATTCTGATAACATTCTTCTCATAACATGCTAGTACAATTTGTCCTATGTGATCTGACACTTACTCAACACATGTGTACATCCTAAGGGTTCGTTTAGTTTGGTATAGTGAAAAAAAAAATAAGATGAAAATTTTGAATCAATAGCAAATATAAAAATGTATCTCATATTATTTTATTATTTATTTTTTTTATTTTTCATTATTTTTCTTCACAAATAAATTGGAGAAAGAGGAATTTGGGTACAATCGAAAATCCTAAGTAAATGAAAAAATGATTGATTTAGAAAGTCTCGATCAATACTCATGTGACATTATTATTAACGTGTCACATGATTATTGATACATGTTATAGATGATAGGATGGTCATGGACCATCTAATAATTTCTCAAATAAATGAAAAAAAATATTTATATTTTAACAATAAAAAATTTCAAACACTCAATCAAAAATTATTTTTCTCTCTATTTCTCTTTTTATTTTATTACATTATCAATTAAATTAATTATTTTTCTCTTGATATCTTTCTTTTTCTTTAAAGGTGTATACAAGTCGATGATTATCTAAGAAAGATATTTCAATGAAGATTCTGGCGTAATGCCCATTTCTAAAGGAAAGTGTGTTAGCGTTAATTAACATAATGATTTATTAAGCTATTTTAAATCTAGAAGTAATACAAAATTTAAATTGAATTAGTGGTTTGTTAGAGTTGTACATATTATGCTTCACTCTATAAGGAGTAGAGACCTACTACGTTCAGTAAGTGATTGGGGTTGAAATGGACCGAACTTGGCAACCCCTTTCAAATTCCAGCTCCATTTTTTTCTGCACTGAACCTTCACAACTTAAGATAACATTTTTTGTATTTTATATGATAAAAAAATCACAAATAGTTTTATAAAACACTCGATTTATAATTAATTTTACAAAATAAATCATTTTGGTAAAAACAAAAAAAGTGGAACTTTCCCCGCAAAACTTTCGTGTTCTTTCAGAAGTTGGATCTCATGAGAATAAGCAAGGTCGGCACCTAGCTAGTTATGATTTATTTATTGGCACCCCATCTCTTTAAATAGAGACACCTCCCACGGATCAGGTTTACAATATTCATGTTATTTTGTTTTTTTATAATAATATGCTAAATTATAAATGAAAAATGCAAAAAAAAATAAAATTAATCGATGTGAAATCTTTTTCCCAGAATAAGATTTCAATATACCTTTTTTACTCACACAAAACATTGTACTACTACTTTATCCCACAAAATATTCGTACTTCGCACAAATTAATTATATTGATTGATCTTTTCTAATTTTCATTTTTTTAATTTTTGTTAAATATATTTGTTTGGGATACTAATGGGTAGGGAGGGATATTTGTGGGGCAATTTGATTCTGTTTTTAATAAAAAATTATTCAAATCAAACATAAAAATTATATGCAATTCGATCTAAATTTATTATCAAATCTGAATCAAACCAAATAAATCTTTTATAATTTTTATTCAAATATTATTTGATTAAAATTTATATATTTTCTTTTCATCTTTTAAATCAAATTAAACTAAAGAAAGTGCTAATAACAATCTATAAAACTTGTTAACATATATGCTAAACATTCTAGGATAAAAATTTATCAAATTTTCATCAAATTCAAATCAAACATATCTTGAAAAAGTTATTATTTTAAAAAATAAGTGATATATATTATATAAAAATTATAAATACAAGTGATACACACATAAAAAATAACAATAAAACAGTATATAAATATTACAACTTATTCGATTTTAGAAGTAAAAATGGTAAAATGAACCAAATCGATTAGTTTGAGCAGAGAATCAGCCAAACAAATTAAAAAATCTATCAGTTTAATTGATATGATATTTGTTTTTTTTTAAATTATTTTTATTTTAGATCAGTTTTAATTTTAATACTGTAATAGTGACTATAGTATATATATATATTTCTTTTTTTGCTTAGAATTTTTTTTTTTTTTTTTGCTGAGAGTGAGTATAGTATATATGTAAAAGGAATTAATGATCTTTTAGAGATGTATTTAAACCGTCACTGATTTCTGTAAAAAAAGAAAACATCACTAATTAAACAAAAAATGAAACACTACCTAGTTAAACATTATATGTTTTTCGTGTATTAATTTAAAAATAAACAATAATTATTAGTGAGACGGAATATTCCATGACCATGACCAGGTTGAGTATAAATGTAGAAATTAAAGGTGTTGTATTTAGAGAGAAAGTATTCTGTCTCTACCTAACTGGGAAAAGAAAAAGTGTAAGTCCATCATGTTTAGTTAGGTCTTTTTTGTTCTGAGAAGGTGACCACATATATAGTCAGTGTCGTCGTCGTAGTACCATGCATAAGCCCTAACTTATGGAGAAGGGCCCCACAATTTGCCACTGTTTCCTCATCTCCATCTACCTCTGATAGTGTTACCCAATCCCTACAACTCTTCATTTCACTCATTCAATATCTTCATAATAATGCATAGGCAGCGTCTCTTTCATCTTCAAACATTAGGTTTAGGCCTGGAACTACAGATGTTGACACTTGTAAATGGACCTTTCAATAAGTAAGTATACTTCTAGAAAAGATATAAAGAAAGACAAGTTCAATTCACACTCTAGGTGGTGCCAATATTTTTAGGTTATGTGTGTTTGAGGAGAAATGACTTTATATGTGTAAATGTTTTTATTTTAAAAATAAGTTAATAATAAATTTCATTATAATTTTTTATACAACACAAAATTATTTTAAAAAATTTCAACTCAATTAATTTTCTATTTGGAATTAATTTTTTAATGTGAGGCCAAACAATTTGATATTTATCTAAAATCATATAAACTCAGATTAATTTCAACATAATTAATTTTGGAAGATGAGAACTTAATTGAATCCAAACAGAAAAGACATGTGGAATAATCAATACTATTTCAGGCAATGTTTTAAGTGCCAACAATTTATCTAAGTGTCTGTTTCCATTATAGATTCCTACTAATTAGTATATACTTCAGACAATGACTAATAATTAACGGATTTTATTTTATTGTATCCCAAAATCACATGATAAACATTAAACATATTGTATTAAATGTTTTAAATTTCTTCAAAAAAAATTAAAATATTCATTAAATGATATTTTTATTAGAGAAATAAAAAAATTCTTACTCTTAATAGAAAAATATTTTTAATTTCTTATCACATACATATATAGAAACACATGATACTCTTCAAGAGAGAGAGAGACACATGATAGAAACTTTTTTTTAGAGAAAAATATAAGTGTGCCTTCCTTCAAATTAATGAGAACCAAACCCAAAGACCAAAAGAAAAAAAAAAAATCTGACTTTTACAAGAATACATTGCACGAGGCCAAAATTATATGAGGATGAAGCAAAATCAATTCCTCTAGAGGTTAGAGTTAGGGCGTTTGGTAAAAGCAATTAGAACGGAAAGTTTGATACAGGAATCTCAAATCCGTTTCAGGAACACAGGACTGCATGCAAGGTTCTTTGTATTAAATTTCTTGTTTTCTAAATTTAAGTCTATCGTCATGACTATATTTCTTAATTTATCTTTCTGGCTAGAGAGGGTTCCGAAATGCTCTATCGTTTTGTCACACGTGAAGGGTATAGTAAATTCTAATTAAGGATTACCATGGATGCAAGGATTAAATGTTAGAATATTGATATGATAAGTTAATTAGTTATAAATTGTTATAATTTACATTCAAGTTATAGATAATTTAATATATAATTTTAAATCTATTATTTTTTTTATTTTATATATATATATATTTCTTGTAGACTCACAATTAGTAGTGAATAAAATTCTAATTATTATGATAATCTATCTTAAATCTATTAACGGTTATCCACCATATTGCATCCACACACCAAGTTCAAAAATATTAAATGTGAAATAATATCAAGATAAAATATATAAATAAAAAATAATCTCATTTTATAAACTAATTTTTAAGATTTAGTTAAATTTAAACTCACATTTTAAAATGATATGAAAAAGTCATGAGCTTAATATCCAAATTGATCTTTTTTTTTCTCTTTTTTTATTTCCTCATGGTCACCTAACATTTTCCAATCTACCTATTAAATTTATAACTTAAATTTAAATTTATCTATAATTTGAATTTAAATTACAACAACTCACAACTAATTATTTTATTATATCAATAGTCTAACGTTAAGTACGGTTATCAACATAAACTATGATTGATTATTTGGTAACTTTTATTATTTTCAAACTAAGCAAAAGTAACTTCATTTCAGGAGGAGTATATATGAGAAGAGGGACCATTGATGCCGTTTTAGAGATCAGCAAAAAGAGTCGCATTTTTGGGTTCTAGCTCTTCTACTTGATATTTCCGAGGGAGCGCGTTTCAGAATCGTAGCTTGAAGCCTTTACTAGTAATGTTGCAGCTTTCACTTGTTAGATGCAAGAGAAGTAGAAGATAAGTTGCAGAGCACAGGCAAGATTCGAGCAAGATTTATTAAAGCAAAGTGTGATATTAACGAAAGAAAAATACTAGGCTTTAATAGACATTTGATGTATACTACTAGTGTATCACACTATTAGCATGCGTATTAAATATTATTTTGTATAAACCTTATAATTTGTCTAAATATTATTATGGTAGTAAATGGTTGATAATGAAGTGCTAATAAGAGCATAAAATAAGCGTGATATTTCATATACGAGAATGTAGCAACAGATATGTAGACATACAGACAATATTATCATTGCAGGCATTAAAGGGAAAAAGGCTCTAGAAATGATTATAATGATCAAGTGCTATTCTAATTGTTAGATTTCAATTTAAAATCAATTAATATTAAGTGAAGTTGTCCAACATATATATAAGCTACACTCTAAGAAGTGAGGCAATCAATGTTAGACTTGGATATTTTTCAACACTAATCAATATTCTCTTTTCTTAAACAAGAGGCATTTTTGTCTCGGCTTATTTCATCCATTGAGGGATTTTGATTAGGCGTAAACTTATTATAGTTGTAGTTTGGTTCCCTTCAATATATGCTAGGGATGTGGGGTTATTAATAGAGAAAACAAAGGTGCAAGTTTGCAGTACGTGGAACAAAAATATCATTATGCATTGTACTAATTTAGTTTTGATTTTGGTTTTTAAATGTAAATGGTTTGGCTGAGAAGATTAGATTATCCAAGTAGTTTATAGACAAATGATTGGTTGAGCATATCTTTTGAAATAATAAAATGATTTTGGTTTTCTTCAAATATTTGTTTAACAATGTGTTTGATTGATATGTGAAAAGTCCTCGAAAATGTGTTTATGAGGTAGAATTGTAATGATTGTAGTCATGTTTTTTCATATCTTAGTCTAGATGAATTATACTCCTTTTGTTCCGGTTTACATGATACATGTATTAAAAAAAATATAATTAATTTTTCAAATTTTATAAAAAATATTATATAATTTTTTAATATATTATTTATCTCAATAATAACTACTAATTTACTCATACTACACTCCCATTAGATGTAACAGATTCCTATAATAAATGTTTATATTACCATCCTTTTATCAGCACTTCAACAAGTAAATATTATCGCTTGAAGAATAAAAAATGACTTTAAATGGAGAAAGAAATGACTTGGGAAAGACAAATTCTAAGACTTGAGAAGAATATCATTAATGCATATAGTATTGATTAAGGGTAGTTTATATTTTTTTTAAACTATATATATATATATATATATATATATATATATATATATATATATAATTCTATATAAATAAATATGACCCCTTCTTTTAGTGTTAACTTTTCCTTCTTTTGTGAATTCGAGTCTTTGTCTCTTCTACAACTCTAACGGTCATTGATTATTATTTCTATTTAAGCTTTTCCTACATCTATTTTTTGCTTTTTTTCATTTAATTTACTCCCTCGCCAGAGGTATTTTCTTCACCTCTTTTTCTATCTTTCTTCTTTTTGTTTTACTATGACACCTTCTACCCCATACATATATGTACTAATAAAAGGAAAAGAAATCATAACTAATTAAAAAAATTTAAAACACATTTAAATAAAATCCTTTCAACAGGGTAAAAGGCTCACATTCATTTTCTTTTACATCATATTCAATCTTGTTCAAATAAATAATAATGTCATCTTGGCTCAAACAAGGCCGCCTAAGACTTCATACAATTAATATAGAAACTTATACCCCAATGTTACATCCTATCAGAGCATTGTGTCCCGACGTCCTTCAGAATAAGGTTCCTTAAAGCAATTCACCTAGTCATCTGCTCCCCTGAACACAAAGCTCAAAATCATCACAGGATCCAGACACAAACAACACACAGGAGTGAGTTATCACATTCCTAACTAATAGAGAAACAAGACAACTAGATATACATATCATATAAATGAGATACAACTTACTTAAACATAACTTACGTAATTCCACCACTTCGTCATTTAAAATTCACTTTTCAATCATCAATCACAATACACATGAATCACACACTCCAATCAAGACATAATAACATATCAATTTCATAATAAACAATTAGCAAGCGTATGCAACAATTATGCTAAGACTCAAACATATATGCAATGTGGTACCATGTCAGTGAAAAACCACCATGAGGCTCTTAGGAGTATATAACAAGACACACCACAACATGGGTATGTCAGGTTACTCTCACTAAGTAAAATCATAGGGAGATCAGTCAGGATCATGCTCCAACTATGTGGGATCGGCACAGACTTAAAGGAACACTCAAATCAGGTGTATTTACCCCCAAGGCCTACACTCCGAAGAATCCGTTAGGGCCTCTCCCTCCTGATTCAGGTCCAACCCCTAAAATAATTATTTTGCATGCAGACATCACTCATGAATTATACAATACCTACAACTTCACACTCGTGTTTTAAACACGTTTAACACATTGCGTTACAATTTAACACTAGTTCCTAAATAGGAAACCTACACTTTCTCTTTAACACTAGTTCCTAAATAGGAAACCTACACTTTTTCTTTAACACTGCGCATCAACACTTTTCTGAAGATAATACTGGTCGGGTTATTGTATAATTCACAGCTCACAACACAAGTAATGTCACATCAAGTGTTAACCACACACTTATTCACAACTAAAACTTGTTCACAATTTCACATCTCATAATGCCACAATCCATCATCACATGTTTACATGTATATCACAGATTAACACATATTCAACTTTACACTTATACTCAATCTCAATAACAATATTATAATCTCAAAGCAACATGTTATTCCACAATTCATCACAAATTCAATTTATAAACACTGCTCATGAATTATACAATACTCACGACCTCACACTTGTGTTTTAAACACGTTTAACACATTGCGCTACAATTTAACACTGGTTCCTAAATAGGAAACATACACTTTCTCTTTAACATTGTGCATAAACATTTTCTCAATACCAACACTGGTTGGATTATTGTATAATTCACAGCTCACAACATAATTATTGTCACATATGTGTTAAACACACACATTTATTCACAACAAAATATCATGTCTACAATTTAATATCTCATAATGTCACAATCAATCATCTCATGTTTACATGTATCTTACAAATTAACACATTCCACTTTGTATTACTCAATCTCCATAATAATATTATAATGTCATTATAATAATTTATTACAGCTCATAACTTATATACACATCACACAATAATCATATTTGCATGACACAAAACATATATATATATATATATATATATATATATATATATATATATATATATATATATATAGTAAATCAAAATACATTATTTTTAATCAAAAAAGTTTTATAACAATTATTTTAATATTACATCAAAAGAAATTACCACTAGGCATTAACCTTACAACTTTCTTTAATTTATTATTTTAGTATTACAATAAATATATACACATAACATGTTGATCATCGTCGTGAAAAAAATTAGAACAATATAATAATTTGTATAAAATAAGTCATTGAATAATATTATTTAGAATATAATTCACGTTAATAAAAAAAGCTCAATTTTTTTAAGGGTTCACACTCAACACAAAAACACATCAATTTCTCATTGAGACATCAACTGGTTCATCAAACATATATAATTCACAGTTATAATTGTAAGGATAGAATCAAAATTTGCAAAAACACCCCAAAACTCATTCCAATTGATACTCTAAAGATCCCTACACATGTTCTCACTACTCTCCAATTGTGAATAACTCATCCCTTACCTTGATGTAGTCACTCAACCATTCTCCGTTATCAATTGTGGCGTTTTTGGTGCTCTCTAGAGCTCCTTCTCCAGTTTCTGTTAGGGTTCCCAAACGTTAGAGAGAATGAGAAGGGATTGAAGCCTCCATTCCCTGGTCCTATGTGCGATGCATCTTTCTCTGTTCACATGCATTATTTTGTAAATCCCAATGGTAAAGATGTGGGCAATTAAATCTTGAACCATATATCAAAATTTCACAATAATCCAACGATTAACAAGTTTGGGATCATAGTTTTATCGAGACAGTTCTGAATTTCTATGGGAAAGAAAAAGTTACAATCCAAAGGGTATTTCTATCAGCTCCGACATCTTTTCGTGATTCCCAACAGTGAGAAGGCTCGGAGTTGAGTTTCGAACCTGGTGCATAAATTTCACAATGATCCAACAGTGAATGAGTCTGAGATTGTTGTTTCTCTGAGATAGGTTTGGTGGTATGCGGGAAAAAGAGAGGGTTTTGGGAGGAGGAGAGGAAAAAACGAAATTGAGAGTAAGAGGAGGCATGGTGACCTAACATGTTTCTATTTATAGCTAGGCTACTTACAACTTATTATTTATTCTATTTATTTATTTTTATTATTTTATAAAAAAAGAACTCTATTTTATTCTCTATCAAATGAATAAATAAAATACTTTTTTTTTCTCTCAAACCATTATTTTAATTAATAAAATTATTTCTCCTTATTTATTTAATTACAAAAGCCTCATCATTTTTTAAAACTATATTTATTTTAAATGAAAAACCTTTTTAATTTAATTCACGAAAAATGGAATGTTACACCTACTATGCTTAATCTTAATGGGGCGAAGGAGGACAATAATGGAAGATCAACAAAGGTTTTCATAGAACCTCCATCATCATGGACGAGATTATGTCATGATGAGTCCTTTTCTCAAGGAAACCTTGGGTCGACCTCAACTTCACTATTGGAAAACTTAGGACAAGTTTGTCTATCAAAGTCAAATACGTCCTTTGATATCTTAAAGAGAAATTAGTTGGCATCCTTGATATCGGTTAAGTTTCAAAAATGACATTAATGTTGTATTTATAGGAGATTCAAGTTGGGTTAGTGATACATGATAGTAAAGAAGTTGGCTTCGAGGGCCAGAACCTCCAGACACAAGAAGGGATAAACTTAGGGAAATTTCATTGTTATTTGCCTTATTACATTGCTTCTCTATTTATATTGCTAATTGGAATAATAGAATTTGTGATTTTGCTCTATCCTATCCTAACAAAATTGGGATTGCACAAGCAAATGGCAGACAAGCATGGTGCGGTAGTGGTGAGCCCCTTGCAGGATGTGCAGCTTAACAAAGTTAGTTAACAAAGTCCCTGAGGTGAGCAAGAATGGTTGTCCTCTTTCTAGGTCTTGCTTCAGGTAATGGTTCTTGTGTAGTGTTGTTGCTATCAGTTAGATTCTTGAAACAAGGCTCAAGGCTTCATAGGGGCAATAATACTCCATTTTGGTTTAACAAAAAAGTAACTTTATTTCGGGTGAAGATATGATTTATTGTTCACAACTAGCTAGTGCATCTTAAGAATCTTGCATTTAGGTGTTAGTTACCTCCCGTCAACCCCTACAATTTGGACAACAAGTTGGGCCCTTGATCCAATTCGGAACAAAGTTTAATAATTGAATGAATATCAAGAAAAACTACGAGTATAACTAAAATAAAAATAATTGAATGGTCTTTCCATAGATATAGTTTTGACACAACACAAACATGTTATTTAGATCATATAAGTAATGTGAAAATACTTTCGTATCATTATTGTTGTCATAATTATTAGTATGAAAAGAAAATGGAAGAAAATTTCCTTTATTAAAAGTGAAGAACATGATTACATAATGGCTTGGTTGATAAACTAATTAAGGCTCCATTGGGGTGGTTTTTAAATTTTAAAAAACTAAAACTAATTTTTCAATTTTTATTTCTTGTTCGTAGTTTTATTATTTTGCTTTAAGTTTAAAAAACTGACTTGTTGTCATTGTATAATTTTCCTTTTAAAATGTTATCACACACAAAATATAAGCTTGACATATGAGGCTGTGATGAAATGATCTAGGATGAGAGATGAAGAAAATATTTTAAGTTTTTATGGACTTTCATGGGTGAAGCTCAAATGAGGTCATGATTAGGTTGAGCTAAAGAGTCAAGATTAAATCAATGTTCAAAGTCTAAAGTTCAAGTCATACATTTCATCAGGCAGGTTTGGGATGAACAAGTTATGGGATTGACGTGTGCCATGGGCTATAAGTTGGTTCCAAAAGGTTCAAATTTTGTTCAGACTTAGAAAAATAGCTCGTCGCAAAAGTCTAATTTGTATGTGCCTTTTGTTGGCTAAGCTCATACTAGCCAACAATCAAATCGATCCACTTAATTTGTACTTAAATTTAAGGTTCAAGCCTTAAATTTCATAGAATAGGTTTGAGTCAAGCTAGTTGTGAGCTTGATGTGGTGGGTTGGACCACAAAAACTAAAATTTCATCATTATATTTGAGTTTCTAAGACAAAGTCCAAGTCAAAGGAAAGCTCTGTTTACATAGGCTTTTGTGGGCTAAGCCTAAATCAAGGCAAATTTAATTTACGTTCAAAAGTCAAGTTCAATATTTCATCAGGTGGGTTCGAGTCATATGCTCAATGTGTAGGTTATAAGCCACAATGAGTCAAGGAAAAAGCTCAAATTCAATTTAGGACTCTAACTAAAATGAGGTTCAAGGTTTGTTTGTATCAGCTTTTTTGCAAGCTAAGCCTAGATCGGGTCATCATCAACTTGGGCTAAAATGCCTAGATTTAATTCATGTTTAAAATTTAAACACCAAGCCCTACATTTCATCTAGAAGAGTTCACATAAAGTTGGCACTCCAAGCTTAATGCAAGTTGAAAGCTATAATGAGTCAAGTAAAATGAGTTCAGCTGAACTTCTAAAATGAGTTTCAAGCCTAGTGAAAACCTGACTTTGTACCTTCTTTTGTGAGTTAAGCCCATTGAAAATCCCAAACCTACATTTAATTGGATGGGTTTGGACCATGTTGACTAATTTAACTCATTTTGTCACCTCTAACGAAGACAAATTAAGAGGTAAAGAAGATTAGACAAGAGGTGAAGAAAAGTATTGAACAAAACAAAATAAATTCCAAAAACTTAAAGCTACAACTATTTTTTTGGTAAGTTTTCAAAGTAAGTTAAAATAATTTTGAAATGCATTTAAAAATCATTTCAACTCTTACCTATCTGAAGAAGTTTTATTTTTGAATTTAAGTTTGAAAATAAACAATTATAAACTTACAATCACCTCAAAGTGAGCTTAAATTATGCAAGCCGATTTTAACCGGTTAAAATGGGAAACTTATAATTTTCTTATAAACAACCCATCTTATATTACCTCAATTTTAAGCAACTCATTAAATTTTTTCTCCAAAATAAGAGTTTGTATTAACAAATTGTTTGACTCACAAGTATCTCCTCTCTCTCCAATATTTAATGCAAATGTTAAACAACTCATGATAAAATAGTTGTTTATATAAACAACTATCTAATTTTAAGCAACTTAAAATCTATGTCACATGCTAAAATAATATTTTTTTTTATAAACAACCCATCCAGCAACTTCCATTGTAGATGTTGCAAGACTTAGAAGAAATAAAATATAATGATAAATGATAATATTACAAGTTAATTATCCTATCTTATTTCCTTTTCCGCTCATCAACTAAGCAAAAAAGAAAATTATGATCACAAGCTTTTTTTGGTGGTGGAAGGATAACCCTTTTCTGGGTATGATCGCCTCTCTTTTTGGAACATAAAAAATTGAATGCCACTTTTCTAAATTTCCGTCTTTCTTTGACCGTTATTACATATATCCTTTAATCTGCTTCTGATATTCATAGTTTTGCTTCGCTTTACTACAAATGCTAAATTAATCAGTAAAACATAATGGAAAAACGTACGAGTTTTGAGAGCCACTAGTGCTACTACACCTTTATGAAAGGAAGAATGCTGCATTTCAAGCACGAGGATATCTCAAGCATAGAAGCACCAAATATAATCGCAATGTTATTAGCCATTATTAAATTCATGGCTTTAAAGAATAACAAATATTTTCTGTTAAAAAAAGTTATAGTACTTAAAAAGCATAGGTCACATTAAATTAATAGTATTACTTTTCTAGAATAATTCTACTTAATTATTTAACCATTATCTTAATCATGCATAATGGTTGTTAAAATGACCTATGCTAGAATTGTGATATTATAATAAGTGGAGGTTTTAGAAACCACATTCTCCGAGGAGAAGAATGATATGTGAGTGAGTACGTAAATCAGAGTGGAGAAGTGTAATTGGAAAAGCAAAAGAGTGAATGAGAGAGGGAGAGAGAGTGCATCTCATACAGAATAGTGTGTGTTTCTGGGGACATTTTATTGTATAAAGTAGCACGCTAGGTCTTCTTTTCACCTCCCCGAAAATCTTTCTCTCTATACATTCCAACTTTTTGAGTGAGGTGTGACTGGGAAATTGGTGAGTTATTGGTGAGTTGTTGTTGTGTGGAGAATAGAGATGTGAGTGAATATGATCGAGAATAGAATCAAAGGCTCTTTGCAAAACTCTTGTGGGTTCCATTGCCCGTGGGACCCATCCGACATTCCCTCTTGTTTCTTTTTTCTTTTTAATTTTTTTTCTCACATTCCCACTATTCAGAAAGGTGGAGGTCATGTTATAACTTATGAATGAATAATGATCCAGTACTCCGTATATGTGAAACCTTTTTGCTACGTGATCACTGATCATAGAAGCCCCCATCCAAATTATCCATGTAGCTACCCTAACATGCTTTGTGATTTATCACATATATCTCATAAAATTGGTAAGGGAAATACCAATGAGTTCCTTAGTTAACTAAATAGGAGTGAGTCTAGTTGAAGTAACTAGTACTTAGAGTTGGGAAAAAATAGGGTTTGAATAATTGGGTGTTATAGATTATAGCTTATAGTATCTGTCCTATTCACATGTTGTTAGTAATTTTAGTACCCATACTCTTGTATTATATAGCTACCTAGATATTCTTACCTAAACTTATTGTTAACACTTTAATTAAACAAAATTGTTATTTCATATCATAGTTACAAACAGACAAATTAAATAAATACTCCGAAAAAGTTTAACTAAATTTAAAAACAAAGTAAATTAATTACAAAACATAACTATTTGTTCAGTGCTTATAACAAAATTGTATTTCATGTCCTGATAATAAAACAAACAAAATAAATAAATATTTAACAGAAAAAGGTTTAACTAAATTTAAAAACAGAGTAAATTAATTACAAGACACAGTTTATGTTCATTGCTTATAACAAATAAAATAATTTTAATAATACTAATGATACTGTATCTAAATTTTATTCTTAAATATACTGTTTTGTTTAATCACATGAGCCAAGCCAGTCTATTAGGTCTTTGACGATGTATGATGCTCACCTGTCATACGAGTTGCTTGTTGATGTAGCAGTTCAACGATACTTTTTCCTTTACATGCATGATGCTAATTAAAAGAATTTATTTTATACTTTCTCATTTTTCTGTTAATAGCATTTGTTCATACATATTCTTGTACAAATGAATCCTCGTTATCACCATATATAATAATATCATGTGAACACTCTTAAGAATGTTGTTAATTTTATAAGATTCGTTTGATCATATCACCCAACATAGGGTGCCATTGCGGCTGCCTAATTAAGACCATGTGTCATTGAAAAGATAAAATGAAAAAGAAACTTCATCTAATTAACATGCCTCATTACCTATATAATCTCTTCTTTTTCCCACTTAAGAGTTAAAGTTAATTACCATAAGAATACAAATCTCATTCTCATGCGCATATATATATATGAAGATACAGTATATGACACTTTATCTGAGTGCAAACCTATCTCCCCCAATAATGGATTTTATAATATTTTGAAGAAAAAAAAATCTTTGACTGAAACATATTTATAAGAATTGTCATAAGACTAATCTCATCAATATCAACTAAACTTTTCAACGATTATTTTCTTCAAAATTTAGACTTTTGATACTTTATTAAAAGTGTATTTGCGCACCATTGTACACAGCCTTTATATTTGGATACGTATAATAGTTAAAATAAAGGATCATCTTGATATAAGAAATCAACTCATGCTTATTACATATGTTCTTGATATGTGAGCTTATTAATCTTACTTTTTTATCAGATTTTTTCTTTTGACTATGGCAACCTAAAGATTATCCAGGATTTGTTAATCTAATAAGGAATGAAATCATCAATATTGATTATAATTCCAGGTATTCCCAATATATATCTTCACTCGTCACTTAACTTTTTTGGCATTGATGGTCATCAAATTGTCTCTCTCTTTTTTATTTTTATTCTAAGTTATTGGTCCATTTTGATTTAACTCATCTAAAATGAATCTTTCACTTTAAAGAGTAAAGTGAGTTATAATCATTAATTACAAGTTCAACTTTTGAAATCTAAACATGCTCATAATATACCATCTATGCGGATGCATTTAATCATAGTTTTAATAGTTAATTTTGTAATTAGTAGCTATAACCTTTTTTTTGGGTAAAGTGAGAGAACAATAGTTATAACTTTTTACTTTAATTTAAGGTGAATTCCACTTTAGAAGACACAAAATTTGATTTTTATTCAAGCATAATTTAAGCATGTCTTTTAATTGGTTTTGTTTTGTTTCTAATTAATCATACCATAAGATAAGTGCTCCCAGCTGTAAATAAGTGCTGGGTATACATAACCCTTGTGGAGCCGTCGATTCCAACGTCTTCATATGTTGGGTGATCCCCCTTTTATCTCGCACAATTGAAATTGTGAACATGTAAGTTACGATTTTTTTTTTTGTTTTGTTTTTTAATCCAAGTTCCTAATTAAATGTTGAATCCCTTCACATTTGTCTCACATATCTCTCATAGTAAAACTTATTTGTTACGTAAGTGGGCCTGATCTGTCTCAGTTAATGAAGCCTCAAATTTTTCACTTTCCTTCTTTGTTGAAAAATTGTTAGGGAATATGCACACCAAATGATTTGATCGAGTCCATAGATGTAGTAGGACTCATTAGATCACAATGAAAGAAAAAATAAAACTACACATTTACAATCAATGCATAAAGGGGATCCTTTTCTTCTAAGTAGAGAAACCCTATTGTCTTCACCACTTTTCAAACTTTCAAATATAATGTTCCAATGATTTGGGCACCCCCTTCTAATCAAAACCATATATCCTTTTAAAAGGGTTATTGGGGGACATTGATGACCCCAAAATGAGGCATGCCAGCCTCTATAATTATCTACTTAGGGGTGCTCCATTTTGAATTATACGAAAAGGCTAGGATAGAAAAGAGTGCTCAAAGAACAAACATACATGCCCCCACCTGATCACATATTATGATATAGCTCATTTGTTTTAGCTGCTGCTTCTTCTTCTTCTTCTTTTATCTTTTCACAGTAAGCTATATATCTGATCATGTATATGAAGCATTCAATCATGAGGAAAGTGTAAAAACGACAAGAGACATTAAACTCAAAAGGGCATGTTAATTATATGATTTATTCGATGAATAAGCTTTTTAGAAAAGTATTATATCATCGGATGCTATGTATCAATGAATTTGACTGCAAAAAAGGAGCTAATTAACTTTTACTTAATCTCAAAAGTTTAAAACGTCACAGGAACTGCTGATCAGTGCTGACTAAATATATTTTTTATGAAAATAATTTTATTTTAGAAATAATATTCTCTGTTCAATCATCCCTATGCTACTTGATCGCAATTGAAAGCTTTAGTATAATTTGAATGTTCTTTCCACTCACTTTCAAACGAAGCACTTCCTTTGATATATAGGGCATTAATTAACTAGCAGATTCTTTTGGCTCTTTTAATGCACTGGGGAATAAGAAAGTTGCATTATGAGAATATATGCTTTTGATCTATATTATTTTTCTGCTTTTGTTTCTTTTTATTCTTCAAATATACCTTAAACTCTTAAACAGATCCTAACCTTGGAATCTACGCTATATATATACTTCCAAAATCTACCTCTCCACATTCCTTAATTTTTATCTCTCCCTTTTTCTCTTTAAAAAAATGATAAATTTAAAAGTAAAGGTATATAATGATTAATTTCTCATCATGCTTCGAATCTTGCAAGGTCAGATTAATGTGACTACGTGAGGACCCATATGCTTCCTTATTATTCAGATGGTCAAAGGAATTTCTAATCGTGCGTTATTACTAATTACTACTATTTTGCTTAATAAAACTTCATATTAAGTGTATATGAGTACAAATAAAAAAGGTTAATACTACAATTCAGGAAATATGATTATTTTTGTGGATCAATTTTATGCTTTATGGCCTCAAATTAAGAAACTAATCAATTATAGTAATTAAGTCACTGAATACTTGACTCTATCTCTGTATTACTATTTTGCACTTTGTTCCTGTAAATTTAATTACCAAGTCTTGTTTATTCATCAAAGTAAGCTAATTGCTGAAGTTGCATATCTTTTCCTAATTAAAAGTAAAATCTGTCGGCATGCATGAAATTAAATATTTAAATATGAAACTTAACTCGCAATTAAGTAGTACAATTATATAAATGCTATGTACTATCTCAAGATCACAACAGATCCTAGCTACCTTTCATGCATCTCGACGAGAATCCCTTACAATGAAGATAAAATAAATATTCTTTCTCACACCCCAAAAAGAAAGAATGAAGAAAAGCAAGAAGAGAGGATAGCACTTAAATAACTAAATATATTTGATATATTGAAATGAGTAATCTTAAAGGGTAAAAACATGTTATGAAAGTAGTCAAAAAGTTCCATAGCTGAAAGTTGATAATAAAACTCTTACAGAAATGTTTTCTGGCTCGCAAGAAAAAACAAATGAGGCATCAGTGTTTGTATAAACGAAATGGGAGCACAAATGGGTATGCATAATAACAGTATATTTCAGTTCTCTGCTTCCTTTTTTTGGTAACACAAAAGGTTTTTTTTTTAAGTGGGTTGGTTGGAAATTAGATGAGATTAATAGAAAAAGGTCATTGCAGTTTGCAGCAGCAGGAGAGAGGAGAGAGAGAGCTAAAAAAGATCCAATAATGCTGTGAAGGCATAGCAGACAGAGAGTTGCTTTTCGGGTACTTGGGGAATAAAATGCTGTCTCTCTACGAGGATTGGCGTGAAGAGAGAGAATGAAAGAGTGTGTTGTTACTTTTATTTTGCTACTACTATCTCTACTCTCTTCACAACAACCTCATTGTCATTGGTTTTGTAGCTATAAATGTTCATATAGTGAATGAGAAGACAAAGTTCAAATACTGAAATAGTGTATAATACTAGTAAGAATCAAGAAGTTTTAGGTCAGTCCATGGAACAAAATACATGAATTGTTGTGTTTTCTATTTTTATGATAAAAAATATCAAAAAAATATAATACAAATAAGAAATTATATTTTTGTATAAAAAAGATAGATGAGGCCAGAAAATAAATATATATGAAGTAAAGTATTTAAAGTGATAGAAAGAAATAAGAATAATATAGCTTACATATAATCTATCACTTTTTTTCCCGTTTTTATCTCTTTTCACCTTCCCAACTTTCTACTTTATTACCTTTTTTTGAATTTCTGCGGGGGTTGTCTGGCTATTCAAAGGATGATGTGGAAGGAGGGAAGCTTTGTGACTCCAAGTAACAATTTTGAATTGTGGGTCCCTTTTGTTGTGTTGTACTCTCAAATTTCTTACGCAACCTGATCATTTGCACAAAAATGGCACACATTGCATAAGAAAGACTATAGTTTAACTCTAAGTATATCATATCTAATTAATCAATCTGGAAATGGAATCAAATAGTTTCTCTACCCTTTTGTAATATGATCCTTTAACATGCATGCATATTGCTGTGGCAGCTAGAGCAGATGACTGCTATCTACAGCTTTTTACCCTTTTATATGCAATCCCTGATTGACACAGCTCAAATTCAGCAATAATTGCATTGGGGCAATTGGTATTTTTTTTTTATTAAGGTTCAACATAGTGAAGCCATACATTATTAGAAAACCGGCATTCTAATTATGAATAAGAAAATAATTAAGCTTGATGTATTAAAAATCGGATAATACCTCATTACACCACACCAGTAACACATTTATTTAGATTATAGTATAGTTTATGGACTGCACCTATAACTGTAAACTGGAGAGAGAGAACAATGAAGTGGAAATAAAAAGCTAAGCGAAAAAGCTGCTGCTTTAAGCTAAAACCAAAAGAGAATTAAACAAAAGTAAAAGAAAAAAATGGAATTAAAAAGTATATATAATATTCTTTTTAACGATATTACTGGTACGAAGTGTTCAGCAATTTTATCCATAATTAATTTCCTTTGAAGAATCAAAATGATTACCATTAATGAGATTTTTTTTAAAATTTTTTTTTATAAAACTCAAATTTAAAACTTATTTAAAGTGATGAAGTCCAATATCATTCTAACCAAAATATATATAATATAATAAATAAGGAGTGACAAGAAGTATACTACTATAAAGAAGTAGTGAGGCCTGGTCTGGTGTTTCTAAAACTTAAACTACTTACTCTAAGCTTTGTAATACAATCTCTCTCTCTCTCTCTCTCTCTCTCTCTGTATCTTTCTTTCTTTCTCTCATTCTCATTCTCACTTTAAGTTTCTTCTCATCCTTCCGAACTAGCTTTGTTGAGTTAGTTCCAGCAGGAGGTTCCTCTAATCACAAGAGGTCTAAAACTCAAAAGGGTGGTGGTGGTGTTTCGAGAGGAACAAATATAAGAAGAGAAAGAAGAACTAGTGTGGTTCTGAAGAAAAGGTTTTTTTAACACAAAGGGGGTGTGGGGGGTGGGGTTTTATCACCGGTGATGCGCTCAGGAGCTTGTACATTGCAACAGACCCTCACAGCAGAGGCTGCTTCAGTGTTGAAGCACTCTCTCGGGTTGGCACGCAGAAGGGGCCATGCACAGGTCACCCCTCTGCATGTTGCTGCAACTTTGCTCACCCTAAGAGCCAGTTCCTTAAGAAGGGCTTGTCTCAAGTCTCAACCACAAACACAAACACATTCACACCACCCTCTTCAGTGCAGAGCCCTTGAGCTTTGCTTCAATGTTGCCCTCAACAGGCTCCCTACAACTCCTGGCCCTTTGCTCCACACACAACCCTCTCTCTCCAATGCTCTCATTGCTGCTCTCAAGAGAGCACAGGCTCACCAGAGAAGGGGGTGCATTGAGCAACAACAGCAACAACAGCAACCACCTCTTCTCACCATCAAGGTTGAGCTTGAACAGCTCATCATTTCTATCCTTGATGACCCTAGTGTTAGTAGGGTTATGAGAGAAGCTGGTTTTTCAAGCACTGTTGTTAAGAGTAATATTGAAGACACTTCTTCTTCAGCACCTTCTGTTTTCTACAACAGTTCTGGTGGTGGTGTTTTCTCTTCTCCTGGCTCACCTTCTCCCAGTGAGAAGAATAATGTTTTCAGGCAGAACCATTTCTTAGCTGCTTACACTTCTAATGAGTTTAGTAGTACTTCTCCTAATTCTTCACTTTTGTTGAAGAAGGCTTCAGTGTTTCCCATCATTGAGTCACCACCACCCTCTTCATCTAAGGAGGATATCAAGGTTGTTTTTGATGTTCTCTTGAGGAAGAAGAAGAGGAACACTGTGATAGTTGGTGATTCATTGGCACTCACTGAAGGTCTTGTGGGGGAGCTTATGGGGAAATTGGAGAGAGGAGAGGTTCCTGATGAGTTGAAGTCAACACATTTCATCAAGTTTCAGCTTGCATCACCGGTTTCTTTGAGGTTCATGAAAAGGGATGAAGTGGAGATGAGTCTTTCTGCACTGAAGAGGAAGGTGGATTCTGTTGTTGTATCAGGTGGAGGAGGAGCCATTTTCTATGTTGGAGACTTGAAGTGGACAGTGGAATTAGGAACAAGTGAAAAAGAGGAAGGTGGTGATGTTTGTGGCTATAATTATTATTATAACCCTGTTGATCATCTCGTTGCTGAGATAGGGAAGTTGTTTTGTGACTCCAATAACACTACTAAGGTGTGGCTTTTGGCCACAGCAAGTTATCAAACATACATGAGGTGCCAAATGAGGCAACCCCCTCTTGAGACTCAGTGGTCTCTTCAAGCTGTTCCTGTTCCATCAGGTGGACTTGGCTTGAGTCTTCATGCTTCAAGGTAATAATTAATCTCTTGCTTAATCACTTTCATTAGTTTTTTCATCAGTAGAAATTAAAGACAATATCAAAAAATTTACATCAAAACTCAAGTATCTTGCTGAACGAAGATCCCTTGACTCAGTTTCATTAGTTTAATACCAAAAAATGTAATTAATAATTAATTTGAGAGGTTAATTTGCTTCGCATTTTGTTGCTAAGTACTACGTACGGTCTCTGGACTAGTGCCAGAAGACACTGTCAAAAGCATGGTTGGCTGGTAAGGTAGACGTGAAGCAGTGCCTTTCTGCTTCAACTTTGTTTTTGTCAGTATATATAGAACCTCTTGACATTACAGATTCACATGGTGTTGTGTAGAAGGAACCATGTTATACTTTACCAAAAGGAAAAGAAAGAAGAATGAGTTATATATAATTATATATTATTCCTTTATTACAAACGTTTCATTTTCTCAAAACATGATTTTACAGTAACCTTTTGGAAGGTAGCATGAAAATGTTACAAGAATATTGTAAAGTACACCAACTAGCTTCTGATGATGCAGAATATATTCAAAACACCAAAAGTGCTATTTGGTTACTGTTGGATGTTCATTGAATCTTTCTGCACTCATTTTTGCAGTGTTCATGATTCAAAGATGACAATCTCCCAGAATCCATCCAATATGATGGAAACAAAGCTCTTCAGTAGCAAAAAGGAGGAACAGGATAAACTCAACTGTTGTGAAGAATGTGCCTCCAGTTATGAAAAAGAAGCTCAGTTGTTCAAACCAGGCCAGAAGAAACTGTTACCATCCTGGCTTCAGTCTCATACCACCGAAGCCCATCAAAAGGTAGCAAAATTTTAACTTTTTTTCCTTGAATCTGAATGATATAATCATACATTAACACATAAGTAGTTAAGATTAAAACAAAAAAGTCACTTTTTAAAACACTAGGACTTGTGTGTTTTGTGTTTCAATCTTAACTATTTATAATAAAATCTAATTATCAAGACTTATCATAGACGATGTATTAATATATTCCTTGTAGAATATCTTAGCAAATTACAAATTTTTTAGAAGTATTATAACAAATCCAAGTTAAAAATTTGTTGAGGTATTCTGTTTAGAAAACAAATGGGAGTATATTACAATATGAACAAATTTGTTTTTAGAATTTAATACATTATGTACTTAAAAGTTTTACACTCTCAATCAATCAAACATCATTATTTGCATGACTCATAAGATAATATTATAAATTATAAAAGTCAACAAACTTGTTAAATTTATTATACCTGACATTGTGCGATTGAATGAATGATGATGCACTATTCATTCTTGTTTCTATTGTTTGAGACAGTGTCTTATGAACAAATTCAATGTTTTTCAGGATGAGTTAGCTCAGCTGAAAAGGAAATGGAACAGACTATGCCACTGTCTGCACCAGAGCAAGCAGCCTCAGAACCATTGGAGCAACACTTTACATGGCAATTATCACAGTTCAAATGGCAACAAGATCTACCATTACAATTCATCATATCCCTGGTGGCCAAACCAAGGCACTAGTGTCTTCACAGATTCAAGCTCCATATCTTTTGCTGATTCACCTCCAAAACCAGCTTATAGCTCCAACAACAACATTGTGCCTCGGTTCAGGCGCCAGCAATCATGCACCATTGAGTTCAATTTCAGTGATGTCACTCAGAAAAAGCCATCCACAACAGCCTTGGATTCTCTCAAGGGCATGGAAGGTAATAATAGTAGTGAAGTAAAGATTACTCTTGCTCTTGGAAATTCAACATTCGGTGGTGGTTCGGGGCAAACGGTGGAAAATATCATAACTACTACTGATAGAACACTGCGACGAGCTCATATTTGTAAACTGTTGCAGGAGAATGTTCCATGGCAATCTGAGACAATTCCTTCCATAGCTGAGGCATTGGTTGATTCCAAATCAGCAAAGCAAAGTTCCACTACTTGGCTTTTATTACAAGGAACTGACTCTATTGGAAAAACAAGGTTGGCACGTGCCATTGCAGAATCAGTGTTTGGCTCAGTTGATTTTCTCCTTCACTTGGACATGCTGAAAAACAACAACAAAGAGAATTCAGCTGATATAGTGGCTGGAGCATTGAAAAGCCATGAAAAGGTTGTGGTTCTGATAGAAAGTTTGGATTTTGCAGATGCCCAGTTCAGGAAGTTTCTTGCAGATGGGTTTGAAACTGCAAAGTTTGGAAATTTAAGCATGAATGAGAAGAGTTCAGGCCAAGCAATATTCATATTGACCAATGGTGACACTAGGAGCAATGAAGAGAAGAAAACCAATGACTCAGTGATGAAGTTGGTGTTGCAGATAAGTGAAACCAAACCTAGTTTGGAGTCTTCATCACCTAGTTTGGGTCAGAAGAGAAGGGCTGAAGTACTGGATTTGTTTACCAATGTCAAGAGTCCAAGGGTTGAGGAGAAAGAGGAGGGTAAGAAAGTCTTTTCAAGGCATTCAAGCTTCAACAACCTTGACCTGAACATGAAAGCTGATGAAGAAGAGGATGATGATGGAAGTAGTCCAATATCAAGTGATTTGACAAGGGAAACAGTGGTTGATCAACTTGAGTTAATTGAGAACCGGTTTGAGTTTAATGAAGGTCCAGAGAGGGAGAGGGAGAGGGAGGTGACACAAATGTTTCTGTCAAGGATAAAAGAGTCTTTTGAGGAGGTATATGATGATGATAATGGTGATGGGGTGGTGGTGAATTTTACTGTAGAGGAGAGGGTGATAGAGGAAATTGGTGTGGGGTTTGGTAATTTTACTAACAGCATGTTTGAGAAATGGCTGAAAGACATTTTTCAAAGCAGTTTATTACAGACAGTTGTTAACTTTGGTGATGGGGGGAAGGAGAGGGGTATAGGTTTTACACTTTGTTGGGGTGGTAAAGGAGATAGGAAATCGGATAGTGATGGGTTCATGGGTTCATGTTTGCCCAAGAATGTCCAAGTTAACTACTTCATGGATTGATGATGATGACTGACTTTGGATAGTGGGTGGGGGGTTTCTTTGTAAAATGTAAAATGCAAGTCATAGGCTTTGTGTAACTGCTAATTTTCATTATAGAATGTGTTTGGTTTTTCTTCTGCTTTCAAAACCTTTTTGTCAATCACTTCTTACCGCACTTATTTTGAATTTCTTTTTCTACTGTGAGTTTAATTTCTATGCATCTTCTAAGTTTAGACTGTCATTTGATCAATTAAAAATCATAATAAATATGATTTTTATGATAATTATTATAAAAATGAATAAATTTATCATATCTAAATATTTTGTGATTGGATATGAGTATAAAAGGGGTTATTAAAATGTGCAAATACTAGTTACTCTTTTATAATTGCCAAAATATATAAGAATCCAATGGTTTTGTTCATCCATTTGTCAGGAATGTTACTGAATCCAAGTCTGTCGGGGAATAAAGGTAGGGGTGTCTGGAATAATACTGTGTCTTGCTGTTTGATCCATGAATTGAAGATGTTGAGTGCATGCTTTACAATTATGAGCAGCATCTTGTTATGACATCAATGAATTTATATTTTGAGGAGCTGGTGTATTTGAAAAAAATTATAAATTATAGGTAACATTATATATCATGGACTTAAAGATGAAGTTTGTCCATTTGCACATACTTGGTCATGTCTTATTAAGGCACAACTATATATGAGCCATTAAAATGTAGGCAGTGCTCTTCTAAAATGATCTTGTCTTTAATGATGCTTTTTATTTAATTTAAAATGTATTGTGATCTCAATTTCCTAAAAATTTAAGGTGCATACAATTTTATTTGCTTATTTTAGGAGACCAATTTATATTGTCCTCAAGTTGCTGAATTAATCCCCTCAATCCATGTTTTAAAATTTGCAGGTGAGTATGAACAGTTTATGTTGGTATATGGAACAATATAAAGATTGCAGTGTACTATAAATATTTCTTGCACATGGGTTTTTAAATATGATCATTTGTTTGACAATAATTTTAATGAGGACTTTTTATGCTAATGATTGTCTGCAATAGAGTGATCCATCCACATAATGTTTCTTCCAAATAGCATGTGCATCTCTAGTTAGAGGAGTCCACTCTCCTCGACCATTGTGAAATACATAACTACACATTGTAAAGGTTTACCTATTCCATTAGCAAATTCTATTGTGATTCAACCCTTGTATTTCTCATATATAAAGTGGGAGGTTATGTAACCTTAATTAAGTTAAGAAGAGAATTGGAGCTACCAAAAACTTTGAAGGAATTTGAAAAGTCATTGATCTTCGCTTATGTCACTGTTGAGGTTGCAAATCAATTATTAGGTTGCAAATCATTGAGATTGTGAAACAGTGCCGAAATTATTGTACTTAGCTGTAGCTAGTAGATTAAGTAACCACTATAATAAACAGAGTTTGTAAGTGATCCATATTCAGTAACCATTGGCCCGTAAGGGACAAACTAGTCATCTTGTTTCACCCGTGACTTTATCATATAAATTTGAAAATATTTTCTTCCTTAATATGCTATAGTTTAATATAATCTAAATTTTAGAGTAGGTCATATTAAGATTTTAACTAAAGCTTTGCGACTGCAATTTCAGCTACGATGTCAAGGTTTTTGGGATTTATTTATAATTTACTATAATATTAAATATCACAAATTCACAATGAGTAGCCACACTTTAAAATCTTGCATCACATGATGATTTATCCATTTGTTTGCATCTACATTTTTGAAGCAACTGATCTCTAATTATTTGGGTTCAATTTTTCTTCTTCTTACATTTGATGTAAAAATACCACTTTACAACATGTGTAAAAACACTCTATCTATAGATTCTACCAATCACATTGTAACCATTCACTTTAATTACATCAATGCAGTTCATGTAATTCACATGAATTGTGTTAAAAAAATAATCAACTTGTCAACAATAACTGTATTTTGATAAATATTTCCAAGAATATGTTATTTCACGAGTTTCTATAGAAACATTAATTATGTTTGGAAAAAAATGCAAATATATAGATTCTCTTATTTTGAGTTTTATTAATTTTCCCCCATTATTCTTGTGTTGTTGCTTTTAATCCATGTCCTTCGGCCATGCACAAATATATATGCACCAACCCAATGAAAACCAAAAATAAGACTCCACTACTACAAGACATTGACGCTTTCTGGTTCCAATTTATTTCTTCAAAATTCTTTATCATTGCTTTGACCTTAAAGTTTGCATGATTGAACGGCGTATGTTGGTCCTGTCTTCCCATCTTAGAACACCATCATGCCTTTGATTTTCTGCGTTAGATTAAGATATGATCGTAAAATTTTTATATTTCTTTAGTAAAAGCACTTGAGTGTCTTGCTGTTTTAATTATGTAAAGTTACTCTATGATAGCTGAATGATAGATATCTCTTCAATATAATTGAATTACAGTGTGGCCCATATTAATAATGGACCACAGCAGGAAACATATTCTACATGGAGATTAAAAACAAAATTATTACGAGACCATGTATAATTAATTAGTAGTTTCATTCTATGAGAACAAAATACAGATTTTGCAGTATGAAAAAAAAAATCAACAATAATAAAATGATAATTTACAGTTGTACCCAAAAAAAGTATACGTTACAGTATATGTTCAATCTACACCATTTTAAAAAGTTGCAAACTAAATTCATTTCATGTGACTAAAGTAACTGCAAGCTGTGTATGAAATAAAAGTAGATCGTATATATACCTTTCTTGAGATTTAATAAACATATAAAAATTTAATTTTTTAGAAATTAATTACAGTATTTTCTGTTATTAAATCTTCACTAAAAAAATACTCCTTCAATTTTATTTTATTTTTAAAATGCTTAAACTATTTCTGTAAAAAATATTTATGGTTTGAGTAAAAAATGAATACAAGAATAAACATTTAACATTTAAAAATATTTTATTACAATTTAGTAATCAGATACCACATTCAACATTCAATTAGTTAACTTAGAATTGAGTAGGATTATTATAGACAATGGTTAAGGTAATTGTTTAATTTTATATATATATTATCAGTGCAAAAAAATTATATACTATCAATTAATTAGAAATTATTTTAGTTAATTATTAAAAAAAATCTTATCGCTTATGACGATTTATTATTAAATGAAAGACAATGTAAAATTTTATACAATATCAATACATTTTAATTAAATTCTTTAAGATAAAGTAAAGGTAATTTTTAGCTTCCCTAGATTAAACCACATTGTTCAATTCTTTATATATAAGTCCAGTTTAAACGCGTAAAGTGGATTATATGAATCACGATCAAATAGATAGGGGGGGACTCTGCCGTTTTCATTTGATTTAGTTTACATGGTTTTATTCTGGTTGTCACTTTCTTCTTTAACCATGAGAAGAAATAGTAAAGCATGTGATAGGGTAGAGTTTTTCCAAAAGATGTGTAGCTCTTACTAAGATTTCATAATTACAAACTCCATTTTGGTGTCTTTTGTGATGTTATAGGGAGGACACCTTCATTGTTTTGGGTCCCTCGCTTTCTGATTGAATTAGTGCTCTAAAAGAGCTATCAATGGTGTTGTTCAGTTGGAAATAAAAGTGTACACAATGATATAATTGTTTTGTCCAATCATCAGTGTTGAGAATGCAATAAGTTAAAACCTTTTCAAAAGAATAGAGGATGAATAACCTATAAAAATTAATTAGCGCAATAAGCCTGAAATCATTACGGTTGTAGTGTTGGTGTGCTTTATCTTAATTCTTAAGTGATGTATATAATTTTTTATTAATACAAGATTTAGGATAAAGGTAGATAGCCGATTTAAAATTAAGGCAAATTGTCAATGATAATCAGAATATAAAGATTATATAGACGGATGATTTTTTTAGTTAAACTTAATTCATGCAATTATGAAGATGATTAAAATGCCTACCAAATGAAAATTGAAAAAATAATACAAAATGTGATGTAACCGTGCCATGCGAGAAGCTCTCCTCACGAATTGCTATGAGAATGTTTTGGGTTTGGAGCTAAGATAAAAGAGTATACTAGTTTACTAGACTTAACATACTGATTAGTATAATTATTTCCAATTTTGTTTTTCCTTAATTTGGCATTTTCTTGGTACTATTTCTGCCCTCTCAACTATCTAATACAAAATTAAAACAAAAATTATAGTAATTAGCTTTAAAATAATTAAATTTATAGAAAAACTAATATGCGTGGTCCATTCAAGTGTCTGAGTGTTTCATGTTTGATTTTCCTTAAGTAATTAAAATCTTGGATTTAAATTTTATGAATAAAAAAAATCCTACTAAAAGAACTACCTCCATCACTGTAAAAAATTTCGGCTCAAGTACAATTACCTTCCATTAAAAATACTTGTAATCCTAAACGAAAGAGGTCTAAAAAAAAATTAAAAAAAATGTCCAAGAATTTCTTCCAAAAACAAAATTCTGAGTTAAAGGTACCTCACCCTTCCACGCTACAGTCTTAATGAGAATGCACAGTGATATATATATATATATATATATATATATATATATATATAGGGATGTACTGCAAGCAAGAATTGAAATTGCATGTGAAAAAATAGTAGCAACACACTATTTATTATTTGTTAAAATTTATTAGAAATTATATGCGTCTTATTATCTTAACTAATAGAAAAGAGTATGTCCATAGGAGTGTATTAGACAGAGCAAAATTTTATTTACTGTTTGTTTTTATTCCATAATTTTTTTTTTAAAAATGTCATTATTATTTTTATTACTATTATCTTTTAATAAAATTAAAGAAAAACTAAACGGATTCAAAATCAAGTATTTGATTATTTTAAATAGTAATAGAATGTCACAACTAAAAAAATCATTAAAAAAATAACCTAACATATTATAGATATTCTCAATTTAAATTATACAACTACTTTTTTTAAAATATTTTTTTTACTACACCACGGGTACTCTTTATAGGAATACTTAAAAAAAAACACTAAAACTAACCAAACATATAGATATTTCCAATTTAAATAGAAATATTTTTTTAAGAATTTTTGTCTATCCCACATGTATCTTTTAAGGAAGACAATTGTTTTGCTTGAACTTTTTAAGATCAATATGGGATTGGAAGACAACCTCTCTAAAAATTTAACTCAATACATACCAAAAACTCAAAATCAAAATCACAGATTAAATTAGAACAATTTCGTGTCAATAGTTAAGTTGGAACAACTTTGTATAAAAAAAATGTCTAATTCTAAAATTAAATAAGTTGAAACTATGCTTGGATATTGGAATGTGCCCTGAAACAGGAGCCCAACAATTCCTGGTGTTTCATGCATTACCCCATCAATCATAGTGACACTCCTCACTAGCAGCAGCATCTTCATTCCTATCACCCCAATTATATGTCGCCAAAGGGACAATGTGGGGACTACGAGGAGCTACCACTAAAGTTTTTCCTAAGTTAGTACATATTTTCTTACAGTTACATTTTTTTCATTTGATAACTTTTTTTTTAGTTCAAAAATATTTTTTTAAGTCGAGAGAAACCAATCATACAAAAGTGGGTCTTTCTATTTAAAGAAAAAGAATATGTACTATGAGAGGACTAAAATAATTTCCCCATTTGATGATACAGACACACGGTGTCGGCGTAATAAGTGCACAAAACAGTGGAGTGTGAACATGAGTAAATTCAATTTAGTGTTTTTAATCCAACTTATCTCTGTAATTTTATCTGGTAAATACGAATGCGTGTGAGCAGTGTTCTTTGGAGAGCATTGTCAAAGCATTTTTTATACTTATTCTTATTCAGACCTTTCGAGAATTAAAAAAAAAAAAATCAATGCTCTCACAATATTTCTACGTTGCTATTAACATAATACTTCCATATGGTGCACAATTGTTCATTAATCTTGCATGCTCAAACCTTGGGGAGAATTCCATTAAGTTAAATATAAAACACAAAACTTTTCGACCGAATCTAGTTTGATCCTGTTAAGTGATTTCCCAACTTTTCAACATTGCAAGAAAATGCAGAATATGATTAGAGTATGTGTGAATGCAGAATATGATTTGTGTGTGTGTGTGTGAGAGAGAGAGAGAGAGAGAGAATTCATCCATGTATTACAAATTGACAATTCAACTCAAAGTCATCAGCAATTCCTCATGATATGAAACGAATCGTTGGCTAGCCAGACCTATCATCATTCCATAATCCATATAATTAAGCAATAGCTCGTTAAAATAAATAGAGACACTTGTCTGGACAAGAAGGAATAAAACTTACTTTACGGGGTTCCCTCAAATATACATTTGTTACAGAGCTTAGCAACAATGTAATACAAACAAAAATATGGGGCCTAGGTTAGAGCTCCTAAAGAATGAAAGGCAGCAAAAGGAAAAGACTAATATACAAAAAGAATGATACTAAACCACAGTAGCTAATCTACAAATTTGGTATGTCTATTTGGAGGATATACAAAAAAAGGGTGACCGACTTAATAATTTCCCACCCCTTGAATAGAAAACCACATGTTATTGCAAATAAAGTCAAAGACCTTACACCGAATTGGGAGGTGTTGTTGAATGTGAAGAGGAATCCTCCTCTGGGCCTGATAAATCCAACGCGGTTTCAAGGTTAAGCAAAGGCTTTAGTCTTCTGTGAACCTCATCACTCAGAAAATTAATCTCTTCAAGAATCATGGATAAAGCAGACTTGCAAGACTCCTCATCCCTGAACGCCAATGTCCATCTTCCATCGACAAAAGCTTTTGTCTTTAATTTCCTGTTGGGGTTGAACTTGGCAGGATCCAGAACAGGTAAAGAAGATGGTCGGATCCGCAGATGTAACCATCTTGGGTGTTTATCATCAATCCTGGGCTAAAAAATGAAGACAAGATTATTGTGAAATTATATACTGAGTCATCAAAGTAAAAATAATTGTAAAATTCAATTTTTCCAATTCACTCTTTCATTCTTTGTCAAACTCTAAACCAACAACAAAAATTTGTGCCATTGTTGTCGGCTAACCAAACTACTTGATCCAAAATAAAAATGCAAAGGTGGCAAACAAATATACATACATTGCACCCAGCCAAAGGTGCAGCAACCCGAATAACTCCATAGAGCTTCTTCATTGGCAACTCTTCTGCTAGCACAAGCCACCCAGATGTTCCTGCAGAGATTGCTAGAAAGCAAAAATGGCGCTCTTTGCCCCTTTCGAAAGCAATTCTACAAGGCACAGCATTAACTGCCAATGGAAAATAAGAGCAATTTTACCAAAAAAACAGTTGATTGTCAACCTACAATAATATTATGTAACTCTGTTCTAACAAGGAGTTACAAGTAAAGAAACATATTCACAGACAATAAAAAGAGAGAAAGAAACACCCTCAATTTAGTCCTCCAAAGTCACACACATCACCATATTTTATTAAAAAAAATTGGTTATCATATCCCTCAGATTTAAAACACAATTGTAAGTCTTCTAAAAAATTTGTCATCAAATTAACCTCTCAAAAGATCTAAAATGTCAGTGTGGTTGTCCTTATGAAGGACTAAAGTAGTAAGAGACAAAGAATCTGAGGGACTAATTTGGTTACTAAGAATGAAATATTACCAACTGAATGATGTTTAATAAGTGTTTGTTATTATTATGATTAAATACAAAATTTTACAGAAAGTAAAGTATGAATGGTCCCAGAATTGAGAAACTCCTACAGAGAGAATGAAGTCTGTCCAAACTACCAAATACACACATAATAACTGCCTCCTAACCCCTACTTACATCATGTACTAGGAATACATGGCTGCTATATAACTGATAACGTCCTTCATACATAGACACATAACTACTACATAACTGTCCTGCACTATTAAAGCACTATTAAACACACGACTATCCCAACATTGCAGTATTCTACATCCTGTGAATGTATGTGTATGAAGGTTTTGATGATGCCAAGACAAAAGCAACATAAGTTTTATTTCAAGTCCAAATCAAGACCAAGAAAACAAAGATCAAGAAGAAAGTTAAATCTTAGTCTATCTTTGTTAAAAGAGTCTCTTAGTGATTGCAAAGATTTGGTCTCACAACATAGTTTTTAAATTGATTATAAAAAGGTTTTAAAATACTTTTAACGTTTTCTGAAAAAGGCATTTTTCCACTGACAATCAATTACCAGGCATGGTAATCGATTGCCAGAAGAAAAATTATTTTGAAAAGCTTTTTCAGAAAATTTGAAATTTAAATTTTAAAATTTGAAAGTTGTAATCGATTACCACTTGTCTGTAATCGATTATCAGTAACAGAACTATAAAAATTTAAATTGAAAAGTCATGACTCCTCTTTACATAACTGTGTAATCGATTACCAAAGAGTTGTAATCGATTACCAGTAGGAAAATTTTAAAAGTTACTCTGAAAAGTCACATCCCTTCATAAGTTTTTGAAAAACCACCAAAGGTCTATAAATATGTGACTTATCTACGAAAGTTTTTAGAGAGTTTTTTCAGAATCTTATTGTCTTATCCTCTCAAAAACAAATCATTGGCCAAAGACTTGCAAATCAATTAAGGATTCTTCTAAGAACTTCATCTTGTATCTTATTCTCTAAAAAAGAAAAACATTTGTACTTTCTTTAAAGACATATTGAGATCAAGAGGTTGTTCATCTCTTGAATTGTGAGTTTCCTGAATACAAGAGAAATAGATCTCTCAGGTGTTTAGAAGTTGTAAAAAGAATTTTTACAAAGTTAGTGGAAATCTCAAGTAGATTGTTTGAGGACTGGACGTAGACACAGGAAGTGGCCGAACCAGGATAAACTGAGTTTGCATTTCTCTCTTCCCTATCTTGATTACTTTATCTTGTATATTTTATTTATCTTGCACACTTGAAGTATTCCTCACTGGACTTTCAAATCCTATCAACTAATGTGGTGAGGTGATCATGATACTGATACACGTAATTTTGGCAGACCAAATTGAGGGTTTCCTATAAAAAAGAGTACCATCAAGAGAGAAAAATAAAACTACAATTTGCACAATAAATTATTTTCTAGAAAATTGCCAACATTCCTTCACATTTCAACTGGGCACAATTTTCTCTCTCTCTCTGCAGTTAGGTTTATTTCCAAACAATGTGTATTGGTTTCATGTAACTATTAATTGGTGAAACTGACATAGCATGTTTATAATGCATTTTAGAATCTTGGCTTTATAAGGCCATAAACCCTCCAGTACACATGAAAAACACATGAAAAACAGCTCTTCAACATACCATTTCTAAAACTCATTTTAGGCACAGTATTATGAAAAACAAAATAGAAAAACCAAATTATTCCCCCTTTTCCCCTGTCTAAAGGAACAGGGAGAGGGAATACAGCATAGGGTCCAGCTGCATGGGATATGAATAATAGGATCTTGGAAATATAAGATATGTGTATGTTTTGGTACTATTCAAAATAGGGTATCCATCAGAATTAGGAGTTCTAATAATAGCACACAAATTATAAATTTCCATCTCAAATCAGGAGTACTTGATTAGTGATGCTCTCAGACTATGTTATGCAATTATGATAACTACAGAGTTTATTCTGCTCCCCTGTCCCCTCGCAACACACATCAAAATCCCCAGGTTCTTCTCTTCTTTCTTCTTTTTTCCATTTGAACTTTCCTATGTCTAAGTAATAACTTCAATATATGTAAAAAGTAAAAACAGTCAAGAGAGAATACAGAAAACTCCAGTTATGAACATTTACCAAGGCTGACTTCAGTTCCTGGTTTTGGGCCTGAAACATCAAGTCCAGAAGTTTGGGCACGAGAATTTGCTGGGAGATCACCAGGAGGATAAATAAGAGGTTTCTCAGGCAAAGGTCTACCTAGAGTGAATATTTGAAGCTGGTGCAGAACTACAAATACCTAAAAGAAAGAGTGGGCATGCAATTCATGAAAAACCAGAATTGAAAAGTCCAACAGTGTTAGCATGTATGCTATAGTGCACTTTAAAGAAAATAACAGGCAAAGAATAAGTACAGACCTTCACTAGTTCATGCATTTTTTCTCCAGCAGCAAATGATGAGCCCTCAGGTATATCTTCTGTACAAACAGAAACATCAATTAAGGGCACTCTTACTATTCTCTCCATAACCACCAGCCAAAGGAAAAAAACGAATATTGTAACAGCTCCATGGTTGATGGTACAAGCTTACCTTCTGAAGATAGCATCTGAGAAGGAAAAAGTATGCACTTTGGTTCTTTAGGAGGGTATGATGACTCCATTGCTACAGGTAGAAAACTATTTGGTTATAGCACAAAAGTAAAACACTTGAACATAGAAATCCATTAAGCACAAGATAAGTTATAAAATCACCTTTTTTGCATTTTCTCCACTCATTGCAAAGAACTGTAATAAGAAGATCGGGCCAGAAACCTCTAACCTCCTTTACAAGAGCAGTAGCAGAATTCTTGTATGAAACCTGTATTTGGGAGGAAAAAGATGCAACGACTATTGGGAGATGCAAATAGCAGATATGAGATTCATATATTGAATGCATTGATAAAAACCAAATGGAAATATGGTAAATTCATGTCAATACCCATGCATTCAACATATTAATTGACTATTAATTATTTCATATATGCCATTGGCACATATGCTCCAATGCAAGCAATCATCATACAAACCATCAACAAAGTCACTCACTCACTCATTGACTAGGTTTGCAAATCAAAGAACCATAATTCACTTTAAAAACTTGAACCTTTTGGAATTTAGAAATAACCCCCATTCCATCCCAAAACTAGCAACGAAAGTTTTATCCCACTAGGTGAAGTTGGCTACATAGATCATACTACACCATTGTTAAAGATCAAATTCTCAAGAATATTATTCACAATTCCAACCCAAAACTAGGATTAATAAAAAAAAATATCATAGATGGCGATACTTGAAAAGCATGAAAGCTTTTTGTGTAATTTGTATCAGTATCTTCTCTCAAACTACTCTTAAATTCCTTCAAAGATTTGTGAAAATAATATTAGGAAAAGTAGAAAGAAATTTTAACTTCATAATAGTAAGCAATAACCATTTTTGAGGAAATATTCAGCAACTTCAATAAAAAGGTCTACATAAGAATAATTGAGTCTTCGCAAGTTATACATCTGGAAGAACATAAAACAGATAATGAACCAAGATATTCCTTGTGCCACACTCAAAAATCACTTCAATAAACTAAGCAAAGAGTTGGACATCCTATATATACAAACAATATACAATAGGTGCATGCATTAATTCTGTGGGTGTTGCTGGTAAAGCCTAATATGTTCTTACTTGCAGCAATTCCAGGTGATGACTATTGAATTCTGCCTCGCTGTAAGGAAGCAACTGGCGTAAAAGCCAACCACCATCCCACAGTGTCTCTGCAGATATATTAGAACGGCAAAAGAGACTCACTAATGCATCGAGCACCTGAAAAATGCATGCACACACACACACACACATTATACATAATTAAATTACTAAACATAATGTGATAGAACTTGGTATTGCAGAAATGGTAAATATGGAGACCAACTCTAAAATTCAGAGTAGCCTTGTAGAACAGCAAGAAAAAACACAGAAAGAGATAAAAGTATTGCTAACAATACTAGGAACAACTAATCATTATATGTTTATGTAAAGCATTCATCTATGTTGTCAAAACTAGATCAGACTAGATGGTAGAACTGGGACCAGACATTAGATCATTTCATTTAACCCCAAAAACCAGTTAAATCGGGCAAACCAAGCATAACCAGTTCACTGGAAAAAAAATACTTATTTATTATAAGAAAAACCAATATTATGATGATTAATACAATTCTTACCTACTATTATCATGATTGATAATTTTATCAATTATATTTATTTAGTTTCCTATTGCAGTTGCCAATGAATATTATGACATATTTGATTTAATTTCATATTTAATTTTGAATATTGTGTGTCATGAGTTATGACATTTATAAGTGAAATTTAATTTGTATTATTATGAAGTTATCAATATTATGTTATACATATATAATATCAACAAACACATCCTTGAGTCTTATTTCCCTTAAACTTGCTACAGCCTCCAAGGTAGGATTCTGTTTATCAGTTTATGCCATCTCTTGGGTCTTTGGTCAATGGCTGTTTCAAGTTGCTATTTCTGATATGAAGAGACACTGGGCAGCCTTCCTTTGCTGCATTCTTGAGTTTCTCTCATGCTCCGTGTTGTATTTAATTTCTTATGTTTTAGAGAATATATTATCTTTCCCCAGTTGTACTTTACCTCCTTTCTCTCTAATATAATTCCTTTTCTATTTAAAAAAAAAAAAAAGACATCATTGAGTGGAGTCTACAAAAATACAACCTACTATAAGGAGCCAGTTAGCCAACTATGCAAGTGCTACAGTTCCATTATCTTAAATGAAAAGATATGCCAACCAATAAGGAGTCAAGGACTTTTACAAAGTATAGATGGAACTATTACATAAACAAGACTCAACGAGATGCAAACACGTACCTGAAATCTAGGCACACGAGGGCTCATAAGAAAATCAGAAGGCAGAAAAGATAACCCATATTGCTCCTGTAAAACATGGTAAACAAAAACTAAGGAAGCTAATATCATGTGAAGGAGCTTCTAAATATTAGTAAGAAAAACACAATGGAACATATAACTTGCTCCACAAATACATCACAAAATTAAGTGAATCAAATCAAACATTAATACAATTTAGATAGAATCTATTAGAAATTATCAAAACAGATTCAAAATTTCATATAGCCAATTAGTAAGTATTTATATTGACCCTGTGATACATAGATACTCCAAATAGGCTGGCGCATCCATACCAAAACTGATACTCATAATTCGCCTGCATTTGTGTTTTTGGTGTATGCTTTTATTTTTGGATATCCACCACCCTCAAAGTACTTGCCAACCTCAAAATTATAATATATGGACTCGGGAGATGGATAACTTGAAACTTAGTCTAGGATGGGACAATCACGTGCAGATGTTTCTTTTACACATATGATATACATATTTTATTTAATAACTAATATATAATGTTCTCCCAGTATCTTAAAAAAATGTCAGTATTTAAGTATTGTATCATATCAGATGCTTGTTCCGTCTGGACCCATGAACAAAATATCCCACCAATTTGACAAGATATTTTGTTTCATCCCCACTTGAGCCAAAGTCAATTATGATTCGTTCATCCCAACCCCAACCTGAATCAGTGTCCTACAATTTTTTAAAAATTTATACTTTAACAATTATGTGTTAATAAAAAACTTTTAAACTTAATGAATAGCTTTATATAACATGATATTATATTTATATTGATATTATTAGTTTTGAAATATATATTGAATATATCTTAATTGGGTTTTATACTTCTTTAATTCTATGGTTTAGTTAAACATAATGTTAATATTAATATATTATGTGAATATATTGGGTTGACCCAATCTTGTCTCATATTATCTTTTCAAATAAAGGACTGCTACTAACACTTAAAAACAAGGACTGCAAACCTTGATCTTTTCAAGATAGACATCAAGCTCACATCCACTGCCATCCCTCATCAAGCTATTTTCAGAAGAAAAAAGTTGCTCTTCACCTGAAGCCTCACCAACCAAAGCTTGCTACAGAAATATACAATATCAATCAAATAACATACAACAATAAACCAAATTCATCAAAAGTGGAAAGAAGCACCACTTCACTAGATTAAAACTATGAGCTATCTTCCCCTACTACAGAAATGAGCCCTATTTCAAAATGAACGAAAAAAAATCAATAAACTATCGGGCAAATAACCTTCCTAGGTAAACATGCCAAATCCTCCACCATATCATTGTTTCTTCCACCAACCAAAGAGATTAGAATACCTTCCTAAGATAATTATTCAAGACATTATGTAGATCAGGTTTTCACACATCCTAACTTTATTTCCTCAAAACAAAAGCTCCTTGCCAAAACTTAATTCAGATAAATTCTAAACACAAGTCAATAGTTGATTTCTACTAGTATTTCAAATTTGCAATTGCTGCCATCAACAATTATTTCCCTTTTCTTTTTTCTATCCACAAAACAACTTTCTTATTCTTCCTTTGCACTCTAAGCATTGAATGAAGCCTTCTCCAGCAACTTCTACTACATGTATAGAATATCACATCCAAGAATAGTAGGGATGTTAATATGTGCCATTTAGGCTATTAAAAGAAAGTCTCGACATCTCATTTTTGCAGACAATATAGTCCTAGTTGAAAATAGTCGAGAAAGGAAATAAATGAGAAGTTAGTGATGAATGAATATGGCTCTCATTTAAATAGAAGTAGAATGTAAATTTAGCAGGAAGCGCACCAATCCTAACTTTGAGGATCATACAAAACAAGAAATAGATGGAGATCTAAACCATTGAATTCAAGAAAGGAGAAAGAAATGGAGTGATTTTAGTGTTATGATTTATGACAGAAAGATACCACTCTAACAAAGGAAAATTTTTACCAGTTATAGGACCTAGGATGTTGTATGACACAGAATGTTGGGCGGTAAAAAGTCAATAGAATAAAATCAATGTTGCATTAGATGAGTGGATATACTAGACAAGATTAGGAATAATTTTTTATTGAGGAAGTTGGGGTAGTACCTTTCGTAGAATAGAAAAAAATACAAAAAAGGTAAAACTTTGCCTTGAGCGATTCATGCATGTGTGTAGGATAATTGTAGAAGCTGCAATTAGGGAAATTGATCATACAAACGGTAGCCTAATCTCTGGAGGCAGGGATACCAAGAATCTAGTGGGAAAAGGCTACATTATAGGTTGCTGTATTTACAGATCTTTTAATAATGGCACTTGAAGGTAAATTCAACAGTAATCGTAAAAATGCTAGTCAGGATAAAGTCCTAACGAAAAGAAATAATAATAATAATATCACTTCCTGAGCTCTAATACTCAACTTCTCTGCATATTTGGCATAAAATGCCACATTTAATATGGCCAGCAAATCTTAAAATACAGAATACGGGACATCATCTACAGCAGCAACAATATAACCTTGTGGGATAATTTATTACAAAAATTTGGGCTGTGGATATCAATAGAAGAAATCCTACCTGATGCACCATATTGACAAATGGAGGCAAAAACCAATAGTCAAATGCTTATAAATATAAAATGGGCAAAATGGAAGATGCAACGTACCAATAACTGTTTCTTGTGCTGTTTGCGTTGTGGAAGAATTCCAAGCCTATCTAGCATTGATTCATCAAGTTCTACAGAACAAGATATATTAAGAAAACAGAAATGATGGCAATGGTAAAGCAAACAGATATTCACTGGCACAACCTTTAGTTTGCAGTAGAGTGGCAAGAACACTCAAAGAACCCCAAACTAGTACATCATCCCCTTTAGTAACATATGAAAGCAAAACCTCCCTACATCAATTAGAGTAGACATGATGACAAAAAATTCATCAGAATTGTTAGCAAAAGTCCAAGAATTAGAATACTACTTTTTTATTTGATAGAATAGAAATTGCATGTTGTCACTTCAATTACTCAGTAAAAACTATAGGAATAATAGTTTGAGCTCGCCTGGCAAGTTTACAAATGCTTCCAGATCCAAAGATAAGAAGAAAACACAAGTGAACTGTTTTCAATCTATTAATATATCAACAAAAATCAAGTTTAAATTCAGGTGAAAAGAGAGACCTTTACCTTAAAGCCAAATTTGAACTGCTACAATTATCTTCTGACATAACACTTTCTGGGTTGAAACCTGAAGAACTAGAAGAGTTTGGCACATTCACTGTCAAGCATCCTGCATTGCCCTTGGCAATATTATCATCATCTGGTTCTTGGCTTACGGATGTAAGACCAAATTCAGAGATATAGCCATTGACTTTACCCCTAGAAAATCTTGTAAAGGTCTCTAAGGGATAAAAAAGAGCAACGACTATGGTATTTGCCAAATCTTTGATCTTGACTATCCTTAAGATGCAACAAAGTAAGTAGAGAGAAGTGACAACACCACTTTGCATGTCCTGTATTAATGTGCTACTAAACATTAATAAGAACACGCTGTATAATAAATATTAAATAAAAATCCCCTCCAAGAAAAAATCTTTTAGAGATCCTTGAACAGATGCAAATGTTGATCAAAGTGAACATAGAAAGACATAAAGAGAAGTTCCATACATTAGCATCCACTACTCTCAGGGAAGGAAGAAGTAACGGAAAAATCAGAAGCATCAAAATGCTGTCTGTTATTAGCCTCCCAACATCAGGAATTCCAGCAGAGATAACATCGCTAAAGTAATACAGGTTATCCTCAATTTCATCTACAGCAGCAATAATTGTAGAAGTTGAATCTGGGCATGGATTTCTGTCTCGGTAACAATAATTTCTCTATCAGGAAAGAAGAAAATCTGAAGTTAATATGCCAAAGAGAAAAGAAGATATGATGTCTTACTTGAGTGTTTCAGAGACCAGTCTATTTAAATCCATACATTGATTCCTAAAAAATGAAACCAGGTTCGAGAAGTAATCGGTGTGAGGTACACTGGTTATATATCTATTAACACATTCATCCCCAACTGAAAAGTGCACAGACAATTGTCAGAAAATTAAATATTTTTGCATCATAAGATAACTGAGTTCAGGAAAAAAAAAATGGAGGGGGAAGGCCACGTAAAATAGTAAATCTTACCATGATAAACATTAAGGGTCACAGTACGTACAGCAGTGCGAATCATGTTCTCCTCATGAAAGGCAAAGCGTATTGCCTCAACATACAGTGGAAATGAAACTACTTCATCCTAAATGCATAGAAAAATATAAAAACATTTAGAGATGTAGGAAACAAAGAATTATCTGACATCTCCTTCCCAGAAAAAACATTATTGAAAAAAATGGTTAAATTACTCAGTTGGGTTATTTGGAAATTTACAAGACCCAAACTATAATTTTTTTAATTAGGTCCTGAATCATGTATATTTTTTAATTGAGTTCCTAGGGTTTTTAAAACCGCCATAAATTGTCATTTTCCAACGGTTTCAAGCAACTATAAACTAACCCCAGAGACCTACTATTTTAATTTGGGATCCAATTTAAAAAATCAGTTTAGGGACCTACTTGAAAATTACCAAATATTTTAGGGACCAACTGAGTAATTTAACCAAAAAAAAAATCAACTAAGCTTGAAAGACTGAGCAAAAACAGATGGCCAACTGTGCATATATCCATAAAATTAATAATCTCACAAGATGGACTGTTACAGCTTACAGGAATACCAATTGTTCAACAGGTTTCTGGTTCAAATCTATTCTCTGTATTTAAACAGTTAATTTTTTATCCTTCCATTCATTTCTTTTTTTGATACCAAGAACTTTCAACACAAAGAATCTTCCTTAAAACATGTATTGCCCACTTTTTATAGCCAACAGCTAGAAAAATAAATCAAAAATCACTCTCAACTCTTTTTCCATTTTAAAGCCTTAAATATTATTGTTATTAAGACCATCTTACAGGTCTCCCTTAAGCTAATATTCTGAATAATTATCAGAATAAGTAGATCCAGAGAGCAGAAAAACTTACATTGCGAGTCTTCACAAGCAGAGAAATTGTATTCTTGTTCAATTTTCCACTTATTGCTCTTCAATGACCAGAAGACATTTAACCAAAGAACTAGTTAGCAAAATTATACAAAGGAGGATCAACAAATTTATAAAACCCCAGAAAACAGACTTCATGAATCATAAACTTTCATTCAACAATAGGATGCATCAAAACGAACCTTAAAAAGGATATGTAGTATGACAATAGCTCTTCGTTGTGAAAGTCGAATGAATATGTAATTAGGTAGTTCATATGTTCATTACTAAACATATAATCTGCAAAAGGTACAAAAAAGACGATTATTTTGCCCGTCAACATTGTTAAATCTAGCCGAGAAACCAATGTAACTGCATAATAGGGAACACTGTATTTGGCAATCAACATACATATAGCGTGTTCACTTCTTAGGTTCTGGATCATAATGCTCACTGTCTGTAGCAACTGAAGTGGAATACTAACGGTTCTGCTAAGTTTAAGAACACGTACAAACTCTGCCACAACTTGCTTTTCCATGAAGAATCTGCCACAAGCCATGATATATAAATTGCCAGCACTAAACAAACTTTACTGAGTAGTGAGTAACATAAGCACAAGGGAATCTCACTCAAAAAAGCTTGGGTCGTGTTGGTCACCATATGTTATCAACTCCGCAATAGATCTCAGTGCCTCAATAACAAAATCCTTCCACACATTACACAATTTAGAAAACTAGGAAAACCATGAAAAACGAGTCAAAGAATGTTCTGAGATTAGGATGAAGTTATTATTACCTTATTAACCTCGTTTACTATCTGAACTTTCGCCAATTGATCAGTTAAGTACCTATGCACCATAAGGCAGCAAGACAACACTTAATGAATAAACAAAATATCAGTGAAGTTTACCCGATCATTTTTTATATTATCATTAAGCATACAAAATGAACTTCAAGTCAACATTAAAGAAATCACAACCGGGTTAGCATTAGCAACAAGACTCATATCCTCTATCCCCTCTCCCAATCCCCTTATAAAATGCTGACAACAAAATAAGAAATGCCTCCAAGAGAGAGCCCCAATCTTTCTCTTTGTTATACATATATTTTACCAGGGGGGGACATGATTGGCACCTGGCAAATTTGGAGACACGACAAGGGATTTGTTGCAGAAAAGAAACTAATGCTCTAAATGATACCTATGGAACACACAGCTCTGTGCATTTTTATCATTTAAAATAAGAAAAATGCAAGCAACACATTCCTTGTTAGCTAAAATTTATTGTGAATCACAAAATTGTGCAGGTCTCATTCCTAATTTGATAAACCCACTCTTGATTGTGTAATTTCCAATAAACTTTAGCCAACAATAGAGTGTGTTACAGTCACTCTCCACTGCAAACAAAACCAGTCAATTACATATCCAGTTACCATAACCAATGGAGCATTTTCTGTTCTTCTCAGTCCCTCTCGCTCGCTCTCTGGTGTTATGCACTAAATCAAATTATACCTTGCAACTATTATAATTCAAATCAACAGGCAAAATAGTACGGTAAGTTAGGAAGAGCAGAAAAGTTCAAAAGCCCAAACTCTTCACTTCAATTCAAGCATCCAGCCACAAACAGAAACAACTAAAACAAAAATTCACACACTACAGGTCTCAGGCATAATTGAATCATCGATCGGCCGAAAAAGGAATGCAGATTTTGTCTTTAATTCAATTTGTGTGTTCCAATTTAGGTGGCATTTTACGCAATTTGGAACGCAAACCTGAGATGATCCAAGGTGAAACGATCTCTGGATCTCCAGAAGGAAAACCACATGGTTGTGCGGATCACAGCGCCGAATTGAGCTCACTGAAATTCATGCTGGAATCGAATTCGAAACTTCCGAGCAGCTTCAGAAGAGAGAGAGAGAGAGAGAGAGAGAGAGAAAGAAAGTAGGGTTTTCGAAAGATCGCGATGAGAGAGACTATCACCGAAAGAAGCAGGAACACTTGGCCTCAAATTAACGAACCAGGTAGAAGAAGAAGAAGTTTAAGAAGAATTTCAAGGAATCTTGAAAAGTGATGCAATTTGTCATAATTATTATTTTATTTCATTTAAATTAACAATTAAATAACAACAAGAAGGGACTTGCCACTTGCAGACCGGGATCTGGATTCGACCCAGTTCATCGCATTATGAGGATCGGGTTTGAGCAACATCTTTTTCTTGCCCCAATACGAATCTAAATGGGCCGCTTTCAGTAGTTTCCACGGAATTGTTATTGGCCCCTCCAAAATTGTTTTTATCCCTATCATGCAAGTGCAATTACCAAAATATATTTTCTTTCTTTTTTCTCCCAGCACCCACCCCACTCCTCTCTTCCTTCCCCCCCCTTCCCTTAGGTATCCTTCCCCTTCTCATGTTACTTTTTTTTCGCTTATGACAACACAACAGAATCAAGATTTCATTTTTTTTTATTTTTTGACAATAACTTCCAGCACAACAGAAGATTTCATTGCATTGCAAATTCTAATTATTTAATTAATATGATTTATAAAAAAAAATGTACAACGAAAGTATAATTTTGTTGTACACTATGCAATGGAATCATACTTTCATTGTACATTTCATATTTACCTCCAAAAAATGGAATCATGATTTTGTTGTACACCTTTTTCACAAAACCAAATGTATAATGGGAACATGATTCTATTGTACTAGTGGGGGTGCAAAAAAAATATAACAAAATTGTGTTTTCATTGCACAACGCACTCCACTAGAGGAAGTGTGCTTCTTTGTGCATTATGGGAAAGGGTATTTTTGGAGTTTTAAACTATTGGTAAGAGCTAATAGCAACTCCCTGGTTTCAAATATGAAAAAAATTCTTTTGTCAATTTTTTTTCCATAATTTGATTATTATAGGCTTAAATATGATTTTTTGGTCCTAGAAAAATAAAGTCATTTTGATTTTGGTCCTTTAAAAAAACATCTTTTGATTTTAGTCTCCATAAAATTTAATATTTTTTTGCTTTAGTCCTTGTTGTCAAGTAACAATATTAACTAATGACATAATAGAGATATTAGTAGTCCAATGACTTATCACATTGTTATTGAGTCTAATAAAGTAATTACGTGTATGTATTTTTAGTAAATTATATTTTTAAATTATTCATCGGTTCAAAATAAGTTATGATATTTGACTAACTCATGAGAGATTTAAAAATATTTTCTTTTTTTCATCTTTTTTCATGTTTCTCAATTCTAAAATTTGTCAACTCACTTAAAAAAGCCAAATATTTCTATGTATTATTTTATAAATTGGTTAAATATATTTTATATTCATGTAATTAAGTGTTTATTCAATTTAGCCCCTGCAAAAAAATATTTAAGTCTTTGTAAAATGTTTATTTTTTTCTGTCCTCAAAAAGTGTTTTAGATGATGCTTTGAACAGTAAAAAAAATACTTTAAATAATAAAAAAATGTTATTTAAAACGCTTTAAGGACAAAAAATAAAAACAAACATATTTTGTAAAAATTAAAACTAAAAAAATATAGATAAAAGAAAAATGCTAAAATATAAATAAAATATATATTTAAGTATAATAAATTAATGGAATTTTAGAAGTGTTATGTTACTGTATCTATTGTTTGAAGTTGTCGTTCTTTTGCTTGCTAGACGCCAAACCATTACCATAACTTTCATTTTATCATGGATTGTTGACCCTGTTGACCACATACATCCATGATCCATTATCAATTGCACCATAATTGTTGTTGCACAATAACTAAGTACACGTAGCTAGTTTTATATAGAAGAGCTACGTAATCAGGAAAATAAAATGACAAATTGTTTTTTTGTCTTGATTAGGTAAATATTTATTTTTCTAATACTAGTTTGAGAAAAATACATTTTTCCTTTAGTGAGATACAATTAAATGTGCGTAATAATATAATAAAAGTATGAATATTTTTATAAAATAAAATATTTATTATATTAAAAATACAAAAAAAATATTTTTATATAATTCAAAGTATTTAGTAGAATATATTTAATATTGTCACACCATGAGTTTAAAAATACACAATAATAAAAATATTATACTATCTTACGATTTGTTACACTAATATTATAATATCTTATTAATTCTTTTAAAGATTAAATATAAAGGTTAATATATTTAATATTTTTAAACATGAAAATATTTAATATTTTTTATTCGATAGGGTGAATAGGGTTGGATAATAAAAGTAGAGACAAACAATTGAACTTAATGAGTGAAGTCCAACAAAGAAGCATAAGAGTTATAAAAAGAGGATTTTCTTTAGGGGTTTATTATCCATGTAATAAAGAAGTGAGCATTGGAGAGAGTTAGGTATGATTTGGTTGATTATCCATCAAAAGATTTGAGAATAGGCTCTTGCATCGCCCAACTTTCTTAAACTCTGCCTTGAGTTTCGTCCGCTCCCAACTTTCTTAAATTGTGTTAAGGCTATTTTATCGACAAACTTGGGATCACAAATCGCCATGATAATTAAAATTGAGATTTTAATTAGGATGGAAAGAGAAATAAAAGATCATAACTCGAGGATCACAACTCAAATCATAAGATTCTACGTTTTTACTTAAAACATTTTATATATAATACTACATATACATGAAATATAATATAGATAAAGAAAATAACCTCTAAATCAAAAATTTAAATAAACTTAATTTAAAAAATAATCATAATCATAATAATTTATAATTGCATCACATGTGGATTAATAGAATTACATGCGAGATAATGATGACTACAAAAATGGATATATGTGAGATAAAATAGATTAATTAATCTATTTCAAAATAATAACATATCCAAACACTACTAAAAAAATGATTTTCTAAGACGATCAAAAACAGCATTTAATGATGGTTGTTGACCGTCGTGGAATCTAACGTCGTTGAAAGTGTCAACTTTCAACGACGAGTAAGAAGACACCGTCTTAGAAAATTGGAAACTTTCAAAGACGGTACTTACGTAGGCACCGTCGTCTTTGAAATGTAACTTTCTAAGACAATGCCTACATATGTACCGTCCTAGAAATAAAGATTATTTTTAATTATTGATATTTTTTCCGAACGATATCCCATTAGAAAAAAAAAATATGAATAATTAAAAATAATTTTTATTCCCTTGATTTTAATTAATATTAATAATTAAAAATAACTAAAAATATTAATAATTAATAATTAAAAATAACACTTACATGCAACATACATTAATTGACGAATTTAAAAGATGTTCAATCGTGTGATATATTGGTTAACAAGAGAATGAGTTAACTTCTACATGTACGAACCTAGTCATATCAACTTATATATTGGTGCATCAACTTTGATTTTCAAAAGGGTCAAATTTATATATTTAAAACAAAAGAAAAGCAATATTTTTCATTCTACAATAAAAAAAGATAGTGAGGCTAATGGAAGTAGTAATTTACAAATAATAATTACATGAAGGTGGCTAGATAACTTTGAATCCTACAGATACTTGTGTTTGTGCATGTAAGAGTACTTGCACTCTTTTCAGCCACTCTGTTGTGCGCTTCCTCTGAATGTGACCTCTCACCAATGCCTGCAACGTCACCACTCCCTTTAATGCTCACAGTACTCTCATTGCCTAACAGTTTCAATATTAAAGAGTCAATGAGCATTGAGCAGAGTTAATATCTTGAACGCAATTCACAACAAGGTTACATTCCAAGTTATAGCAAGTAATGATAAGCCTCAGTGACTGTCTCATGGCATTCTCTTAATAAGAAATCAGATGAAGACTCAAGACTCCACACACTGCCACAATAGAACAATCTAAAAAAAATAAAGAGAAATTGATCCTAAGTTCCAACCAGATGTCTCATTACAATATGTGAGAATGGCAACACAGTCCAATGACATAATTCAGGACCAAGTTATGGCATTCTTGTAAGAACTTAAAGTTGAAAATTACCAAGGAGCAAATTGAAAAACTAGTACTAAAGCACTCGTGAAATTAGAATGAACTTTTTAAAATGCACTTTATTAAATATTTGAAGTCATAGTACTAAAACAGATAATATATGATTTCATTCTTGAACCAAACCGAAATTCTCGAGCATTGGTATGACAGAATTAAAATGCACTTTATTAAATATTTTAAGTTAAATAAAAAACAAATATTAAATTATTTTCATACTTATAAAATATACATTTTTTCTATTTTTAACTGTATTACATGTTTAGATACACAAAAACAAAAAACTTCCATTACTCATTACGACTAAGATGGTCAACCAAGAGCAAGGGTAGGAGGGTCCACCTTCGAACCCAGAGCATGCACATGGAAAAACCCCATAGTTTTATTAGTCTTAGGAATTGTGCTAGATAAAGAATGTATGGCAAGGTTGAGCTTGATATCGTCAAGCAAGATATATTAGCAAGGGAATAAGAATAAAGAATAAAAATGTAAAATAGATAGAGAACTAGAAGGAGGAGCTTAATTACCTTCAAAATCTTCTCCCTAGTATGCATCAAGTTGATTGATAAAGGATGAAAGAGTTATGTTTGCAGCTTCTCAATCCTTTTATATATGTAAATAGCTTCTTGATAATCTACAACAAAGGAAATATTTTCTATTTTATTTTATTTTTCCATAAAACATATAATCTATGTCATGTTCAATAATAATAATAATAATAGTAATATATTTCCTATTCACTCTTATTTCTAATTTTAATTTGTACTCACTCGCATTTGACAGGTAGGAGGTTCAAACCCCTACTTGGTTTCTTGTCATAAGGTAAATATGTGTGGAAGTTGGCTTGGACTGGAACATCATCCATCTTCTCTTTCTAATTTTTTTCCAACAAAAAATAAAAATACTAAAATGCTAGTTTCTTTTTAATAAAGGAAATATTTTCTATTTTATTTTATTTTTCCATAAAACATATAATCTATGTCATGTTCAATAATAATAATAATAGTAATATATTTCCTATTCACTCTTATACATTTTTGCCTTAGATCTTTAAACTCAAGTCCAACTTTGCCTTCTTGATTGATTCCTTCTCTGTACCAGGTGGACCAAGTATAGGTGTGATGGCTTCAATTTCAGCATTGGTACATGCAAGCAATAAAAACTCAGGTGGTTGTCCATCAACATCCATTAGGTCAAGTTGAGACTCTTCACTACTATTGTAATTCTAATTCAAGGCCTTGTTGTAGGGTTCTCATTCGGATTGATCCAACATTTCAACAAAATTCCAAAATCCCCTCACCAAGAAAATTCTAAACTATAAAATTTCTTGTTGCCAACTTAAGATCATTAAAGATTAACCTTTGGAAGGAAGAATCTACTAGTGATTCTTGGCTTAAGTTGGAAGTAAATGGTCTTATACTCTCCAAAAGGTCAAAAATTTGTGGAAGATCATGTACACACTAAGAAAATGTGTTGTTCAGAATTCTTCTCAACTTTAATGCTCAAATATATTTTCATGCACAAGCTATGCATGCTTTACATAGGCATTATCAATTCCATTTTAACTTTACTAGTATCACAACATTTTTTGAGCAAGCATTTGAGCATACATTTTGATGAACTCTTCTCAACAATTTTCTAGTGAAGCTTATTGATGTATTCATCTTCATCTATGATATAGTTTAAGAGGGATCTTTGATGTACATGGATAGCAATTAAAGTTTTTATTGTAGGAATAATTTGATAGTGTAACATGTCAAACTTATATTCCATCACTTTGACATGCAACTTATTGTAGCATGTTATGTCTGCTATTGTATTTGATTTATTTAGCCTTTCTATTACCCAAATTGGCTTTTGATTTATTCATAAGAGTGTTAGATAATTTGTTCCTTTAAATTTAGGCACTAGTTTGATATCATTTAGACCTTTATAGCTCAAAAAATATGTTTAAAACATTGCAGTTGTATCATGTTATCCAAACAAAACAACGTCTCCAACTTCAAGTTATACTCAGATTATGATCCAAGCTTCATCAATTCACGATTTCTTCATTATAAATATAGATCTTTCTTCAATATTTTCATAGACTCCAAGATCACCTCAAACTCATTTCTATAGCTCAAGATAAGTCCTTCAAAAGTATTTCCTTTTGTTAATGAAGAACTATGCTGCATATGTTGTTTTTCATTAGTGTTCATAATTTTTTATTAAGAGCAATATTCTTCTTGTTCTTGAGAAATGACTCCTTCACATGACCAACACTTTCTTTTTCGTTTAGTGAGCTTACTAAGTTCATCTCAATATATAGCCTTGAACATTTAAATCTTTTAAGACCTTTCTCACAACTTTTTGAGTATCTTGTGAGTTGTTTTAGTTTACTTCAATTGATGTTTTTCATTGAACTTGTCTTTCTAAATACATTTAAGCAAACTTATCAATGATTTTTAACTTAGAAGGTTTCTGATTTGTCTTCAACAAATTTGCCATAATTAAAATATAAGCACTTTGAACTCAACATATTTTATCTATTAAGTTTTCTTAATGTATCCTTAACATAATCGTGCAATATTAGCTCATCATATAAAAGTATATTTGTTGGAATAAATACTAAAAAGAGTAATCTTTGTGTCAAAATATTTCAATGAATTTTTCATGAAGGATTTCTAATGATATTATATGATAGTATATGTTATAAGCATATTAATGTTAACATAATAAAAAAATCAAAATAAAATATTTTAATATATAGTAAAATTATATATTCTAAAGAAAAGGAAAAATAATATAATATATGTAACTGTAGTAGTATACACACTTAATAATACTATTTTTAATTTTTTAAAATGTATACAAAATAGATATTATCCACTTATTTTAATTATTAAAAATATTTATATATTTTGCATTATATGATAAAAAAATATTATATATATATATATATATATATATATACTTACACATATTGACTTGTATTAAGATCTTGTTTCTATTACTTAATATATTTTTTTCTTAAAAACCATTTCCATGAATTAAAAAAAAAAAACACAAGCGTGCAAAAGTCACGTGCATAGTACTTATTCCCTTTCCTTAAACTACATAAGAAACAATTTCGGCAAGTGGACACTTATTTTTTTATTTGGCTCAGAGTATAACATAAACATATGGTAGATACATTGTGGCCGCAATGAGTATAAGTAAAATATATCTCTAACTAAGACTTTTTCTGAAAAGGTTAGCGCGCTAATGGATCTAGACACTTTCTTTTTTTTTGTGATTATCTAGACACAAAGTTAGTTTGTTTATTGATTGATTTATTTGGGTCATATCAGTAGTCATGGTCATGGCATTATGAACTTATTAGTTATTACATTTACACTTAAATTTAATTTGAAAATCATGGATATTGATTGATATGCGCTATCTTTGGTCTTGTCTTATATGACACAAGTTGGGTTATTAATTAATTAAACAATCTATCAATTAAATGTACATTTTAATTACCTTTCTTAATTAAGAGAACAACGGTCCCATTTCTAGTTCTGGTTCCTTTTTAAGCATAAAAATATAGCAACTTAATAATTTTTTGTTGCTATACTAGGTGATTTAATATAATTCTATATATTAATATATGAAAATGGATCAAAATAGTTGTCTCGCTCGCATTTCTTGCATATGTCGACCTTGATTTGAAATGGATCAAATTAAAAAGGGGTTGTCGACCTTGCAATTTTTAAAGGCTAACTAAGATCGATCGTTTTTCAACTTTCCGCATTACTAATATGACTGAAGGAACCTACGAAGCAACTATGTCTAGTTTTTTTTTTTTTTTTTTTTTTGCACTCATAAAAACGTGATAAACATGGCTTTTGAAGGAACCTACGAAGCAACTATGTCTAGTTTTTTTTTGCACTTATAAAAACGTGATAAACATGGGTTTTGGGGATGATTATGTCTAGGGCAGACATGGTGCTAACGTTATGGCGTGTCGCTGACATGCATGGTGGACTAGCTAGCCATCGTTTTTCAATCTTCACCTTTCGTGTCATCAGCTTTAATTCCGCGAACCAACTCACCATATATATTTCTTTTTTTAGTATTTATTTCAAAACAAAATATGTTCAAAATAATCAATTAACATTCAAAATGAACGGAGATGACTAAAGTATTATACGGAAAAAAAGTTTGAGCACGTTGACTATTTGTAAAAAAATTAGGAACCAAAATTATAAATGTCAAAAAATTCAGAGACAAAAAAATATGATTTATGCTAAAATAAAAATTTTATTGTTTCCTAACTTAGCTCTCCTCTCGGATTAAAAAATATACTAGACTAACGTGATAAGATACAAGATCAATGGGATAACATTGCATATCTTATTGGTACAATAAATAACATATTACAATATCTTGTCCTATTCTAGTAACTAAAAATGCCCTTAATTCTTAATTAAGATCTCTATGTTGTAAATGGATTAAAATGGAATAGTCTTTTAAGACACTTATTATTTGATGAGCATAGTGATTTTAATTAAGAGATTATATCCACTAACATAAAACATCATCTTCTCGACACTAGCATAATCTCTCTATCTTACTCACCACAAAGAGAGAGAAAAAAAAAACTAAGGAATCAAAATATTGTTTTTTTATCTCTCAAGTAAATTAAGCGTACCTAAAATATCATAGAATTAACTCTCATTATAAAAAGAGACACGTGTTATTTTTTTGAGAATTTTGAGAATTATATTATTAATTTTTAATATCAGATTTTTTTAAAAAAACTATAATTATACAATTATGTATATCATTCTCTTACAACTATGTATTTTTCTTTTAATTTCTTTCTTCTCCTGAGTTATCACATCACTTATTAATTATTTTTATTATTATTTTTCCTATATCTTTTCTCCCTTCACCCAAAAATAGACAAATGTTTACGACTTTTAATTATTATTTTCAGTTTTTGTCGGTAGGGTACACAACTTTCATTTTCTTTTTTGTAAAAGGACAGTAATCCTTACAAATTCATGATTTTTACGGAAAAATGTTTACCAGAAGTAAATAAAATTCTTATAATAAATAATATATGTTGACAATACTTTCTTTTTTTTTACACTAAACAACAAACAAGGACGGAGTCAGATTGAGTGGGGGGAGGGGGATATTCTTATAACTAAAGTCCACCACCCAATAAACATATAAATATCAAATAGAATTTTTTTAATAATATGATTTTAAAAATAATTTTAAAATATATAATAGAAAATTTATTTATACACGAGACAAACTAAATTTATTTACAACAATAATAGTATTTAATATATTATATAAAAATTTTCCTTCGATATAGGAAAATAGAAGATGAATGTTCTGTTATTGCAAAGATAATTCTTTGAAAACAAATTTTGGTAGACCTTCAGTGTAACCTGATAAGCATATTTTTTTTCAAGGTTTGCACGGTGACATGTTTGGACTTGTACACTTGTGATATAAAAAAAAACATGTTAGAACCTCACAAACAATAGCAAGAAGAACAATTAAAAAAAAATAGAGAATATGGAAATAATAGCTAGCCTTTAATAATCAATTATAATTAAATAAATATAAAAAATACCAACAAAGTCTTGACAGCTAATGCAATCGTTTAAGCTTTTAAAATATAAATAATGGATTGTAAAAGAGAACAACTACTAAAAAAATAAATAATAACCAAATATTTTATTTTAAAATAGAAAAATATTATTATCTCTACGATAAAGACTATAAAAAAGAAAAAAAAATAGAAGATAAACATGTAAGTATTATATATTTTTTACAATCAAATTCAAAATAAAAAATACTAATAAAAGTAATTACCTAAGTGTAAATTTTAGGGGGACGACGGTCGGCCACCCACAAGAAAAAATAGGTTCGTCCTTGATCACAAATTATCATATTTGAGTTTATTAATTTTTATAATAATTATTATGAAAGCCATGATTTTCATTAAATTAATAGTGTAATTTTTTATATACAAATAATAAATGCCTATTAAACTCAAATTATTATATATATCTTTTTTTTTTAAAGACCACGCGTAGGAGTTTACAAGAGTGGAGCCTCTTGTTGTCATTCATGAACGGTTAATGGAATAGTTATTAATGATAAACTTACGTTTAATTTATTTAAAAATTAAGCATAATCTTAAGTTTAAGTTTTGTTTACCTAATTAAATAAATGAGTTCGATGGAGTATCTAAGGGATTGAACTTAAATAGTTCAAGAATAACTTAACTTGTTTAAACTCCTAACCACAAATATTATTTATGATAGATAACCATGCTCTCTCCAAGTATTTCTTTGTGCAATAAGTAAATTTAAAAAAATAAGCCAACTAATTAGATCACACCCAGCACATAAAATTAGTGCAGTACTAAAAGTACTTGATGGTTAATAAACTAAAACAAAATGATACGCAGAAAAATTTCTCATATGATTTTATAGTCTATTTGGTTCATATAAATTAAATTTTAAAATAACATTTTTATATTAAAACTTCGTATTAGTCTTTTTAGCTCTAGTGGTTGGTTTGGTTGAGAACCTGCGGGGAGCTGTCCCTTTTCTTTTTCTTCGTCTTCATATTTTAAGAAATACTAGTTAATCTATCTCACTGTTTTCTAATATTTTATTATTTTTAGGATAATTTTTTAATAACCTAAAGTGATCTTTAATTAAAGGTAAAGTTAATAACTTCTGCATTGATAGAGAAGTATTAAACTTCCCCATTCTCGATTTTTTTTTATCAGAAAAAACAGGTATTATATTGAGAATATAAAATATACCCAACACCTAACAAAATCTGCATCATCCCTTCCTATCCGAAACCAAGGCATTGCAAGGGATACAAAATCAACATCCTAGCATGGGTTACACCGGTACCATATTTGACATTAACATTAATGCAAATATTAAGTAACCATCAGGACTAAAAAAAATCCCACTTATCCCAAAAGTTAAAGACAACTAATATATTCCAAACTAAAAGTATACAGACAAGACCAACAACATAATGACCCTGCACTGTAAAATAGCTTACTGTCACCAACAAACTAAGTTACACGACACATTCACCGATGCAATGATCACAAAATAGTTTAGCTCATGTCTTAAGTCTGTTGAATTGTTGCATCTCTGTCTAACCCTTTCCCCATACTCGAATGACCCTTAAACATGATTGATACCGGTTTTAAAACTGGTTAATTGTAGGATTGGATTGATACTTCATTCTAAAAGCTCTTAGAAGGTTGAAAGAATTTTTGTAACCAATCTGGCACACTGCCTTAGTCTTGAATTGATACTTCATTCCAAGAGCACTTAGATACTTAATTTGCTATTATTATACGGTATTTTCCTTTGCTTATTTGAGTTCAAGGTTTATGTTTATAATTAATGCCCCTTAATTACATACCCACTCTCCCCCTTAATTTTGACTTAATATCAATGCGTCTTGCCATGCTGTTGAAGCAAAGGGAAACAACCAAAGGAATAATAGAATAAGTAGTACATAGTTTTTTGACTGCAAAAAGTCGTACATTGTTTTTAAAACTTTTAAATACGTACCCTTTTATTATTTTTTATATTTGTTCTTCATTTTGTGGCTTATATGATTTTCTTCTATTTATTTCTCTTATTTCTTGTGCAGACAAAAACACCTATAGAGGAGTTTGGTAGAAGGAAATTCTTATGGGAACTGTTGTGGTATGCTCCTGAATGAGACGCAAAAGAAGAAATGGAATGGAAACAACTTCAATATATATGCAATATGCAACTAATTATGGATCAATGCAAAACACTTTTCGTAATTTGTTAGACATGAAACCGTTGCCCTCTTACTCACTTGGACATTTATGTTACTAGCAAGCAATACATTTTGGCAAGATAAATCAGGTTCTTAAACAGGCTTGTTGGTCAGAGCATATATATCTTTAAAAACTTATAAATGGGTAAATATCAGTATTCAGTCAAATTCAGGCCTTGAATTTTTCACCAAGACTAACTCAAATCTAGTAAACCTAATTCAGTTTACACCTATTTTCCCTCCTAATCTTAATTAATCTTTCATATATATAATTAAAAAATAGGTAATATCATTTTTTTTATCACTTTCACTTATTCTTTGTCATTGTTAATCACTCACCTTAAATTATGTAAATCAGATTATAGTCATATAATGTGCAATATTTTTATGTTTTTTTTTAATCAACCAATCAAATATTATAAAATAAATGGTACCAGAGGTACCTAAAGGTAAAACGTACATAGTGTAGCATTATAGGAGCAAAGGAATGCAGAGGTTAAAATTTATTATTTATACCAAAAAACAGTTTGTTTATAAATAAACTCTAACCTCCAAAAGAAAACTACCCTTCTTGTACCTCTCTAAGTGTGTTCTCCTAATACATCACACATTTAAACCCTTCATTAAGTCCCCCGCAACAACTTCCACAGTACACAAACTAATTACAGAAAACCAAGCTGCTAGACTTAACTAAGAAACTAAAAAAGCATAACTCCACTTACTTCCATATGCCCCCTGAAAATTATCACAGCTTGAGTAATATATGACTCCTCCAAGTCTGATTTTGAAATCAAAATATTTGTACCCTTCTTCTCACAATTCATTCACCGATATAATTTTGCCTCTGGAAATTTCATTGTGCAATATTTTTAAGTAAATAAGAACAAATAGATGTAGCTTATATGCTAGGTTGTTCCCTGCTACATCATAGGAAATTTCATTCTCTTTAGTAATAATTTTGATTTGGAAAATGATTGTATATGAATTTAATTTAAACAAATGAGAATATAAAAAAATTTAGGTTAAAATATAATTTTGATCCTCTATTTTACCGAATATGTGATTTTGGTCCATTCATTTTAAAATTCTCACAAATTTTAAAATTTAGCAATTTTGGTACAATGTCTAATTTTACATATGTTTATTTTATTTATATTAGATCTAATCGAATCTTAATCCTAACATATTCATTTAAGATATCGTAAAAAAATTATTTAATTAATTAAAATATAAGAAAAAAAAATAAATGTAAGTAAAATTGATAATTATACAAAAGTTGTTTTTTTTAACTGAGACTAAGGACCTGTTTTATTTCACTTTTTTAAAACTGTTTTTAGTTTTAATTAAAAAAACTTGTTTGATGCATGATATGTCCTGCATCCTTAGTGAAATCAACGCTGTAATCTCTGTCAGATATGCATATACCAGTTTTCTATAAAAACAAGTTTGATAACAACCTTTGGGTTCTGTGCAGATTACAACCTTCCAAATTTCACATATATCAGCTCCTGCATCACATGTTTATATGAATTTTTTTAAACTTGTTTATATGTATTCATTAATTTCTGTCAAAAAAAATCTGATTGATTATTTTTAATTTTTTTTTCAATCATATTTTATTATCTAAATACTCAATCCAAAATCTTTCTTATATAAATTCTGAAAGCTCTGAAATGCACTCATATACCAACCTCCAGTATATACCAGGCTACCAGCCTCACTCACGGTGTGGGTGTGTAGTGTCATATACTAACCTCAAATAAAAAAAATATATAGAAAAGAAAATAGGGAAACATTTTTCAATAGTTTCTATATTTTTTTCTTTTTAAAAGACTTGTTTTTTAAACTAATTTTTTACACTAAATAGATTTTGGATGAAAAATGTAAATAATGAGTAGCATAAAATTGTTTTAGAAATTAGTTTTTAGAACTAAAAGCTGAAAAGTGAATCAAACAGGTAGTAAAATATCCTTATTTTAAAATAGGTTAATCAAAATTGTGGATTAGAAAAAAATAGAGGAGTCAAAGTTATATTTTAATCTTTTTTTAATGCTGATTTAATCATACATTTTTTTATATAATATTTTTTTTGGCCTTTATAATAAATTTCAATCAGTTAACTACTGTTAATAAATTAACTTTGGAAAAAGCTTGCGATTTTTTTTTATCCTGTGGGAATCAAACATACTGTCTTGACAGGAAAGCTTGTAATATTGATAAGTGATAAGATATATGTGTATTTATTCCAGCTTAAAATAACTTGTGTTTATTTCTTTTTCTATTTCTTCCGTAAAAAATTAAAATATAACAATTCTAGACAATTATTTTTTTAATTTATGAGTATTTTTTATAACTAATTATATTCTTTCAGAATAAAAGAGAGATAAGAAAAAAATGTAATTAATAAATATAATGAGTAAATATATATATATATATATATATATATATATATATATATATATATATATATATGAAAAGTACGAAATGGGTATAAAATATAATTTTTTTAGTATGTATCTGTAAGTTTATTATAAGAAGTCATTTTTTTTAATAAAATGTTAAAAATAAAACATTTATCATATGACATTTTTTTAAATAATACTTGTTTTTAAAGTAATTTAAAATATTTAATAGAGCGTATTTTATTAAAATATATTTAGTTTAGTTTTTTTTAAAATATGTTCGAGGTTCATAATAAATTAAAGATTTTTATTTTAAATCTTTAATAAATTTTTATATTGTGTTGAATTCTGATATATTAACATTTTTATTTTAAATTTCTCTTATTAGTTAATTAATAATGCAATACGTTTTCAACAAATTGTCTCTGACATTTATCAGAACAAATATTTACTACACTAAAAAGGCAAACTAATTTGGGTTGTGGTTCTTTCATGGGCAAAACAGTAAAATCCACGAAAATCACATTGAAAAATACAAATGAAAAAAGAGAAGTAAAAAAAGAAAATACCAAAAAAAAAAAAAGCATTGAAATTGGTCATATTAGGGAATATTCTGTCTACCCAACAACCCCAAGTCCCCAACGTTGTATAAATAGGCGAAGAGACACCTTTCCCTCGACCCCAATGCTTGGCCCTCTCACAATCAACACCTCTTCTTCCACCTCCATCAGGCCAAACTATTCTTCAAGTTCAAGCCCAAAAGGTGCTGAAGCAGAGTCCAACATCAAGAGCAAGAGAAAGAGAAGCTTTGGATCAAAACCTAGCAGGAGAAAAATGTGGTTCATGTATGTGTTTGATGAGGAAAAGAAGGAACTGGGTAGGCAACAAGCACCAGGATCATGCCCTTATTGCCAAGGCAAGGTTGAGGCCATGGATGTTGAGATCCAGTGGAGACTTTGCTTCTTGCCCATGTGCTTCAAGATCAAGAGGAAGTTTTTTTGTACTTCATGTGCTAGACGTTTAGAATTGTATTATTAAACAACAACTACTTCTAATTATTATTATTATTATTATACATATTAATGATACTATTATTGTTCTCTTCATTTTAATTATATTCTACATATAACCCCCCTCTGGCTAGATTTTGGACATTGAGACAGAAATATACCACTAAATCATGCTTTCTTGTTCCCTCTCTCTCTCTCTCTCTAAATCTTTAATTCTCCATCAACATCTTTGTATCACAAGCTTTTGTTCCCTTGTTGAATTTTGAGTTTTGACCAAGGTTTTCATGTAAATGGATTTGATTTATGTTTAAATTTGTACCTTTTTTTTTTCTCCTTGTATATTGATCTTGATCTTGTTGAGCAATGAATTTCATTTTCTTTTTTACATTCCTCCCATGCTTTGATATTTATTTTTTTATTCAATTTTGGAGTATGGAGTCGATCACTTGGAGGTTAAAACGTGCTTCCTCAATATATTGATTTTAGAATTAATTGAATTGTGAATGATTTTTTTTAATAAAAAAAACTTGAATAATAGGTTGATGGGTGGTTTTCTTCTTTTCAGAGATGGGGACATGGGTTCTGAACTGAAGCTATAATTCGGCTGAGTTTGAAGCAGAAAACATATATTGCGCTTTAAAATTAAAAGACATTTTATTATCAGAGTCTCCAAGTTGATTTGATGGCACAACAACTATAGTACCTCTCCTATGGACCAAAGCTCTTCTTTATTAATTTATTTTTAATTCTATTTTACTTGTTCCTTTGTACTTTTTGCTTAACAAATAATCCTTTTCAAATTGACTGATTAAACTCGTAAAAGGAATATGAAATTATGACATATTTCGATTTTAGATAAATATCAATTTTGATCTCTAAACGTGTGTGGAGTGATAAGTTAGTTTCTGAAAATAAAATAAAAAGTCAAATTTAGTTAACCAATGTAGAAAAAATATGATAAACTAATCATATGAATAATTTAATAGCAACTTAATGCTTAAATTTTGTAATTTAATATTAAATTAATTTACAAAAATATAACTTATTAATAAATTAATTTTTAAATATAATAATTAAACGAAAAAAATCTGACAAATTTAACCATAAAACTGATTTACAATACTTTTTCCAAATTTAAATTTTTTATTTTTTAAATTAATTCGTTATCGTCTTGGGTTCTTTTTGGTTCTAAACATCACCAGACGCTACCAGTCATTTCCATACGTCCATCATGCCTGCTCCTTGTGATCTCTGAGAAAGCATCTTAATAATGGTAATGGATCAGACACAGTTGTTGATTATTAGGCATATAAAACGATAATTAACAACGACAGTGTTCCTTTCAAAAAGAACCACGGCAGTGTTTAACAAAAATAAATAAACAACGGCACCACCAACCACACTTAAATAAAGTTTTGAAATTAATTAGAGATCTGCTTATGAATTTTATTTAAGAATTAACAACGGAAAATCATAATATTATTTATCTTTTATAGTAATTATATTGAAAGCTATATTCAGAATATTTTTTAATTAATTGATAATAAAAATAGACTAATTCTTAACGAATATTAGTGAGTGAGTTGCACGAGTGAGTGAGTTAGTATCATGAGTTAGTTAGGCAGAGTTGTTACATACGGTTAACAATTAGTTTTTTGGTATAACGACTAACTAAACATTGTTTTCTCATTCCTTCAAGTGTATAAATATTTTACGAATACAATAATGAAAAGCATGCAGTCATTTGGTCACTTTACGTGCGTGAACAATGTTTCTTTCTCTCTCTCCTTTAAGGCCATTAAACCATTTTGATATGGTATCAGAGCTCTTCTCATGAAGAGTTCTGCTGCGCACTCAAATCCACATTTCAGTTTCTCTTCTTCTTGACTCCATTCACCATGAACGAATTAACACTAAACACAGAGAGTTATCTCTACCTTCATCCAAGCGAAAACCCAGTTGTAGCCCTTGTCTCGCCAGCTTTGGATTCAAGCAATTATCACTCATGGAGCAGGTCCATGGTAACAGCACTGAGCGCCAAAAATAAAGTGGAATTTATAAACGAGAATGCGCCGGAACCACTAAAAACCGATAGGACCTATGGAGCATGGAGCCGCTGCAACAACATGGTGGTATCGTGGATAGTGCACTCAGTATCAGTTGCAATAAGACAAAGTATTCTGTGGATGAACAAAGCTGAGGAAATATGAAATGATCTGAAATCTCGATATGTGCAAGAAGATCTCTTGAGAATCTCTGACCTTCAACAGGAAGCTTCATCAATGAAACAAGGTACCCTCTCTGTCACAAAATACTTTACGAAGCTCTGCATCATATGGGATGAAATTGAAAATTTCAGACCCGATCCCACTTGTTCATGCACCATTAAATGTACTTGCTCAGTCCTCACTACCATTGCTCAACGAAAGTTAGAAGATCGAGCCATGCAATTTTTACGAGGATTAAACGAACAATATAGCAACGTACGATCTCATGTGTTGCTCATGGAACCCATGCCCACAATACCAAAGATTTTCTTTTATGTAGCTCAACAAGAACGTCAGCTATCAGGTACTAATTCCCTCCCAAACTTCAACCTTGAATCAAAAGAAAGCGCTTCGATCAATGCTGTCAAGATTGTTTGCGAATTTTGCAGACGAATTGGCCATACTGAGAGTGTTTGTTACAAGAAACACGGTGTGCCTTCAAACTATGAAGGAAGAAGCAAAAGTTACAATACAAGAAACGGAAAAACATGTACTCACTGCGGGAAAATAGGACATACCATAGATGTATGTTATAAGAAGCACGGATTTCCTCTAGGATACAAGTTCGGCAATGGCAAAGTGGTAGCAAATAACATTGTGGTAGTAGAAGGAAAAGCCACGAGTGACCAAATGCAGCGCCATGAGTCTCAAGATTTGGTTCGCTTTTCACCAGAGCAGTACCAAGCATTGCTCGCTTTAATACAACAACCATCTTCAAGAAGCTCAACCTCTACCCAATCCCAAGTTGCCTCCATCTCTTCATGCTCCACTAACACCACAACAGGTACACTTCTCTCTTTTGAAACAGCAGATTCCATCTCCTGGATATTAGATTCAGGAGCAACTGACCACGTCTCCTCTTCCTTGACCAACTTTCATTCATATCACCAAGTCAGTCCCATCATGGTTAAACTACCAAACGAACAACACGTTCACGCTACCCACTCAGGAACATTGCACCTTACCCCTTCCATTATCTTGAATGATGTTCTATACATATCGTCCTTTACTTTTAACCTCATCTCCATATCCAAACTCGTGTCTTCAACTAATTGCGAACTAATCTTTTCTTCTAATACTTGTGTTTTGCATGATACCAACACCAAAGCGAAGATTCGTACAGTTGAAGTGAGTCATGGCCTTTATCGGTTCACCTTAAAACTACCCAACTCACATACCATATGTTCCACCATTGTTCATCCAAAATGTAATGTCATTCCTATAGACTTATGGCATTTTCGTATGGGTCATCCCTCTTTTGAAAGACTGCAAGTTATGCAATCTTACTATCCTTCTTTGCATAATAATAAGAATTTCGTATGTACTACATGTCACTATGCAAAGCATAAACGATCATCTTTTTCTTCAAGCATTTCACACGCATTTAACATCTTTGATCTTATACATGTAGACATATGGGGACCATGTTCAAAAGTTTCTATGCATGGGCATCGCTATTTTTTAACTATCGTGGACGACCACTCTCGTTTTACATGGATTTACTTAATGCAAACAAAAGTTGAGGCTCGCAAGATCATTATTGACTTTGTTACATATATTGAAACGCAATTTAATGGAAAAGTAAAAACTATACGTAGTGATAATGGTGCTGAATTTCTTATACATGATTTTTATGCTCAAAAGGGAATCATCCATCAAACCACTTGTGTTGAAACTCCTGAGCAAAACGGCATTGTTGAACGTAAGCACCAACACCTCTTGAATGTTACACGATCTCTCTTATTTCAAGCAAATCCTCCCCTTAATTTTTGGTGTTTTGCATTACCTCATGCAGCATACTTGATTAATTGCATTCCTACTCCCTTTTTAAATAACAAATCTCCTTACGAGAAGTTATATGCGCATCCATGTGACATCTCCAATCTTCGAGTCTTTGGTTGCATGTGTTACGTGAGTACCCTCAAATCCCACAGACAAAAGCTTGACCCTCGTGCCCACCCATGCATCTTCATTGGTTTCAAACCACACACCAAAGGATATCTTGTATATGACCTTCATTCCCATAGCATCACTACATCTCGTAACATTGCCTTCTATGAAGACCATTTCCCATTTTTTCCTGATGACCAAACCTTACCCACCCTTCATACTTATATATCACCATTCCTTTCTCAAGTAACCCCGATAAATTTGACTCTCCCATCCCACCCAGTGTCAATCCATCACCCCTCACACCACTTACCCTTCCCTACGCCGCTCCACGAGACCAAAACAAGCACCCACCTACCTCCAAGATTACCACCGTGCACTCACTTCTCAAGCTGATACCACCGCAAGTAATGTTCGGTATCCTTTACACTCTGTCCTATCTTATTCCCGCCTTTCTCCCTCACATCGACACTTTGTTATGTCAATATCGGTAAACACTGAACCCAACTCTTATGCTGAGGCTTCTAAGTTTGACTATTGGATTAAGGCAATGCAGGCTGAAATACAAGCTCTTCAACAGAACCAAACCTAGACTCTTACACCGCTACCACCACATAAGACAGCTATTGGTTGTCGATGGGTCTACAAGATCAAATACAAAGCTGACGACACTGTTGAACGATACAAGGCACGCCTCGTAGCAAAAGGGTACACACAATTAGAAAGGTTGGACTTCCTCGATACTTTTTCTCCCGTGGCTAAGCTCACTACTGTAAGATTACTTCTTGCTCTTGCTGCCCTTCACAACTGGCACCTCAGGCAACTCGACGTAAACAACGTCTTTCTTCATGGGGATCTTGACGAAGAGGTCTACATGACTCTTCCTCCAGGACTTAATGTACATGATCCTAACCTTGTTTGTCGTCTTCAACGTTCATTATATGGACTCAAACAAGCTAGCCGTCAATGGTTCACTCGGCTCTCTTCATTCCTCATCTCCCACGACTTCTGGCAGTCTTCAGCTGATCATTCCCTTTTTCTGCACTTCCATAATAATGATATCACTGCTGTTCTTGTTTATGTTGATGACATCATTTTGGTAGGTAACAACCTCGACACTATTGCGCATATCACCAAGCTCCTTGATCAAGCTTTCAGCATCAAAGACCTTGGCACGTTGAAATTCTTTCTCGATCTTAAGGTTGCTCGAACTAGCCATGGTATCCACTTATCTCAACGCAAGTACGTTTTGGACATACTGTCTGACTCAAGCATGCTTGCTTCTCGACCAGCTTCCACTCCTATGGACTATTCCACATGATTAACAGCTTCGACGGGCACCCCTTTATCAAGGGACTTCTTCCTCCTCATATCGATGTTTGATTGGACAACTCATTTACCTCAACAATACTCGTCCCGACATCACTCATGTTGTTCAACAACTTAGCCAATATATGGCTCACCCAACCTCTGCCCATTCACAAGCAGCTTTTCGTATCTTGCGGCACCTCAAAGGATCACCTGGTTCTGGTATATTCCTCGCTGCTCACGATACCCTATAGCTCAAGGCTTTCAGTGACTGTGATTGGGCGGGTTGTCGCGATACACAACGTTCCATCACCGGATTCTCGGTATATCTCGGTCCCTCCCTAATTTCCTAGCATTCAAAGAAACAATCCATAGTTTCTCGAAGCTCTTCTGAGGCAGAATATCGAGCCTTAGCATCGACCACATGTGAACTTCAGTGGCTCACGTATCTTCTCCATGATTTTAGGGTCTCCTTCATTCAGCCTGCGACCCTTTACTGCGACAACCAGTCCGCTATCCAAATAGCTTCTAACCCCGTCTTCCATGAGCATACTAAACACATCGAAATTGATTGTCATATCGTGCGAGACAAGGTCAATCAAGGACTACTCAAACTGCTTCCCATTTCTTCCCACATGCAACTCGTTGACATCCTCACGAAGCCATTCTCGTCATCTCTATTTCACGGTCTCTGTTCCTAGCTGGGAATGATGAATATCCATTCCCAGCTTGCGAGGGGCTCTTAACGAATATTAGTGAATGAGTTGCACGAGTTAGTGAGTTAGTATCATGAGTTAGTTAGGCACAGTTGTTACATACAGTTAGCAATTAGTTTTCTGGTATAACGACTAACTAAACACTGCTTTCTCTTTCCTTCAAGTGTATAAATATTTTACAAATACAATAATGAAAAGTATGCAGTCATTTGGTCATTTTACGTGCATGAACAAAGTTTCTTTCTCTCTCTCCTTTATGGCCATTAAACCATTTTGATACTAATAAGTATATTAAAATTAAATTATATACTGACATACGACTGCACAAACATCTTTATATAAAGTTGTTTATTTTATCTTTATTTAATTTTTTTTATTTAATAATAATTTATTGACATTTATTCCCAAATTTATTTTTAAAACTCAAAAACTTTGCGGGTATTATTTTTATTTATGTATGTATAATTCCTTCAACTTCATTGTATTATTTTAATTGAGGATAAGAAACAGTCACTATAAATTTATATGATTATAAAAGTGTTGTAGTTAAAGAATACAGCATTACACCAAATTACATTAATAATCTTGAGATTTTTTCGAATTACATATCTCATTATTTAATATTTACAACAACATCTCTTATAAGAATATAAATGTCATATTTTTTTAAATAATTACCAGGATTAGTATAGTATATAAGATGTCGGTGTAATATTTTAAGTATTAAAAAGGATTATTGAAAAAAAGACCTATGTTGTGTGTAGTTAAAAAAAATTAAGAAATATAAGTGTAATTTACTCTAAAGAATATCTTTTGTTTTTAATTATACATTATTTATTTTATTTTATTTTAATTTAAAATTATAAAAGTTGTAACAAAAATTAGATTGATAAATTATTTTTTAATCAATAAAAATTTTAAATTTATCCTTATCTAATGTTATCCTTGTGATTTTTTTATTTATTTAAAATATATTAAAGTAATAGAATATTTCTTATTATTACAAAACATTGAATTTCTTCTTATCTACTACTATTATTTACAGTGTTTTTTATTTTAAAGTATAATACGGAAACAAAAAATAAATTAAAAAGTCTTATTATGATCTTTCAAATGCTTTTATTTAAATTTTAAAATAAATAATATTTTAAATTTTCTTAAAAATATTCATAAACATAAAAATTATCCATATATTATTTAAATTAAAATATATTTTTAATAATAAATGAAAGGCCTAATGGTTGCGTGGTTTTTTCTATGCACATGCTTTTACTAAATATTTCGTCCAAACTCATATATAAACAAAAATAATAATGTTATATATTAGTCTTAAATATTTATTTGATTTTTGTTTATTAAATATTATTATTCTTAAAATATTCTTCATTTAACTATATTTTATTTTCAATAAATTTTTTATTCATAACATCAATTTCTAAAAGCCATTTTTAAAAATAATGTTATTTTTTTATTTGAGATTTAAAAAATTAATTGATATTAATTAAAAAATTTAACTAATATAAAATTAATTATTTTTATTTATACAGAGTCTAAAGACAATACTAGCAACAACTAAACCAGAATGCGCGTATGCAACTAAATCAGTTTATGAACAAAATAAAAACAACTGAACCAGTATGCTTATGCTGTTATGCATACTATTCCGCTCGTGTGCTTGTTCTTAAGGTCAAGGAGGAGACCACAGAAAATGACGGTCAACAACTGAGACATAATTTAATTCCCAAATAGCAATAGGCAACTTTGCCCTCTATTTCCTATCATTAATATTTGGGGGGCCCTTTTGGAAGGTGTAGTATTTTTCATGGTTTCTTCTGTCTGAATGAATGGTCAGATTCAACAAACCTGTCCTATTAATTAAGATATTACGTTTAGTTATACAATGACAAAATATTATTTGTTTACTTAGAAATAATATTAAGTCCCGGCAGAAATTTCATTATGTTAAAATATGCTATATTTACCCTGTGAAAAAAACGATATATTCATAGCACGTTGCTTGAGATTTGTTTTCTAGGTGAGAGAGAACAGGTATTCATCAACCTGTTGGATGAGAAAATAATATTGGGGGTATATAATTGTTGCTAGTTGAAAAGAATTTTATACACAATAAAAATTAAATACATGTTTTTTTTGTTGAATGAAATATTTACATTTACGTGAATATAACAAAATCTTATATCATTGGGTCAAATTTTTCAGTTATGAGGTTTAAGATTTGAATGTAAAGAATTATATTATATTATCAATTAATAATATAAGCTACCAAGTGTGCACCAAACATTTAATGAGATTGAAGGTTATTGTGCAATTATCTTTTCATGTTCTTGTTACATGTATTGAAACGCAATTTAATGAAAAAGTAAAAACTATACGTAGTGATAATGGTGCTGAATTTCTTATACATGATTTTTATGCTCAAAAGGGAATCATCCATCAAACCACTTGTGTTGAAACTCCCAAGCAAAACGGCATTGTTGAACGTAAGCACCAACACCTCTTGAATGTTACACGATCTCTCTTATTTCAAGCAAATCTTCCCCTTAATTTTTGGTGTTTTGCATTACCTCATGCAGCATACTTGATTAATTGCATTCCTACTCCCTTTTTAAATAAAAAATCTCCTTACGAGAAGTTATATGCGCATCCATGTGACATCTCCAATCTTCGAGTCTTTGGTTACGTGTGTTACGTGAGTACCCTCAAATCCCACAGACAAAAGCTTGACCCTCGTGCCCACCCATGCATCTTCATTGGTTTCAAACCACACACCAAAGGATATCTTGTATATGACCTTCATTCCCATAGCATCACTACATCTCGTAACATTGTCTTCTATGAAGACCACTTCCCACTTTTTCCTGATAACCAAACCTTACCCACCCTTCATTCTTATATATCACCAATTCCTTTCTCAAGTAACCCCGATAAATTTGACTCTCCCATCCCACCTAGTGTCAATCCATCACCCCTCACACCACTTACCCTTCCCTACGCCGCTCCATGAGACCAAAACAAGCACCCACCAACCTCCAAGATTACCACAGTGCACTCACTTCTCAAGCTGATACCACCGCAAGTAATGTTCGGTATCCTTTACACTCTGTCCTATCTTATTCCCGCCTTTCTCCCTCACATCGACACTTTGTTATGTCAATATCGGTAAACACTGAACCCAACTCTTATGCTGAGGCTTCTAAGTTTGACTATTGGATTAAGGCAATGCAGGCTGAAATACAAGCTCTTCATCAGAACCAAACCTAGACTCTTACACCGCTACCACCACATAAGACAGCTATTGGTTGTCGATGGGTCTACAAGATCAAATACAAAGTTGATGGCACTGTTGAATGATACAAGGCACGCCTCGTAGCAAAAGGGTACACACAATTAGAAGGGTTGGACTTCCTCGATACTTTTTCTCCCGTGGCTAAGCTCACTACTGTAAGATTACTTCTTGCTCTTGCTGCCCTTCACAACTGGCACCTCAGGCAACTCGACGTAAACAACGCCTTTCTTCATGGGGATCTTGACAAAGAGGTCTACATGACTCTTCCTCCAGGACTTAATGTACATGATCCTAACCTTATTTGTCGTCTTCAACATTCATTATATGGACTCAAACAAGCTAGCCGTCAATGGTTCACTCGACTCTCTTCATTCCTCATCTCCCACGACTTCCGACAGTCTTCAGCTGATCATTCCCTTTTTTCTGCACTTCCATAATAATGATATCACTGTTCTTGTTTATGTTGATGACATCATTTTGGCAGGTAACAACCTCGACACTATTGTGCATATCACCAAGCTCCTTGATCAAGCTTTCAGCATCAAAGACCTTGGCACGTTGAAATTCTTTCTCGGTCTTGAGGTTGCTCGGACTAGCCATGGTATCCACTTATCTCAACGCAAGTACGTTTTGGACATATTGTCTGACTCAGGCATGCTTGCTTCTCGACCAGCTTCCACTCCTATGGACTATTCCACACGATTAACAGCTTCGACGGGCACCCCTTTATCAGAGACTTCTTCTTCCTCATATCGACGTTTGATTGGACGACTCATTTACCTCACCAATACTCGTCCCGACATCACTCATGTTGTTCAACAACTTAGCCAATATATGGCTCACCCAACCTCTGCCCATTCACAAGCAGCTTTTCGCATCTTGCGATACCTCAAAGGATCACCTGGTTCTGGTATATTCCTCGCTGCTCACGGTACCCTACAACTCAAGGCTTTCAGTGACTCCGATTGGGCGGGTTGTCGCGATACACAACCTTCCATCATCGAATTCTTGGTATATCTCGGTCCCTCCCTAATTTCCTGGCGTTCAAAGAAACAATCCACAGTTTCTCGAAGCTCTTCTGAGGCAGAATATCGAGCCTTAGCATCGACCACATGTGAACTTCAGTGGCTCACGTATTGTTGACTCGTTGGCAAGTGTACCAAATCGTCACAAGTAGTAAAGTTCTCGGAAGTCCGAGTGTCGAATCCACAGGGACTTTGTTTGTACTTAGATTAATGCAAATCCAATTTAAAAGCAAGAGATAAGAATTTAAAATAAAAGATAAAAAAAGATAGAAGATAAGGTAAAGAAAAGATAAAAGATTTAAAGATAAAATTAGAAGATGAAAGAATTAAAGATAAAATTAAAAGATAAAGAAAAAGATAAAAGATAAAAAAGATAAAAGATTTAGATAAAATAATATTAGGAACTGACTTGCCTTGTCTGCCTAGGATGTATGAGTTTATGATTTTTTTCTTTACCAATTCAGGTGATTTTATCCCACCCACATCTATTCATTTACTTGCCCCTGATGCCTCACGATGACAAGCCTATTTTACCTATCTATCCCCCAAATGCCTTTGCAAAGACTCAATAGATAAAATGCATGAAGTTCTAATTCTAGATGTTTGCTTTGACGCATGGGCATAATGCAATCACTCTATGCCTAACAATGATTTTATTATGATATCTTTTCTTCTTGTTCTATTAGAAGTTATCCTCTCCCGAGCGTCTAACCCCTAAAACTAATGCATGCATATCTTCTTTAAATCTTATTTAGAAGTTACCCTCTTCCGAGCATCTAACCCCTAACAGAATATAAAGATGAGTATGCAAGGTAAAAATAGAAAAGAAAATAGGAAAGAAAAACCTGGTATTGCATTGATAAATAGTGAAGAGTACATCATACATCGCATTGGCTTCTAGGCCTGCCAGACCCTAACTAAGGGGGTTTAGCCACTCATGGCCATTGAGGGCTTTACAATGAGAAGGGGGGTGAAAGAAAGAAAGGGAGTAAATGAAACCCCTAGGAGGGGGGGTTCTGTCGTGGTGTCCTATGTCCCTTGGATTGACTCTCTATTTATAGTTGCTGAAGTGGGCTTTGGGCCTTCGTAGGCGCGCTTAGCGCGACACCCCGCGCTTAGCGCATGTACTTCCTGGCCCGCTTAGCTCGTGATGCGCGCTGAGCGCGCGTATTGGGTTGGGCCTTCTTCAAATTTTCTTCTTTTCTTCAATTTTTCTGCCCTTTTTGCTTGTTACACCTCCAATTTTTATATCTGCACCCAAAAATTCAATTTAATTAATTTTCTAACTTTTAATCACAAATAACTGCTAAATAATTAATTTCAAGCCAATATTTGACTAATTTTCTACTATCAAAATACAATTATTTAGCAGTTATCACGTATCTTCTCCATGATTTTAGGGTCTCCTTCATTCAGCCTGCGACCCTTTACTGCGACAACCAGTCCGCTATCCAAATAGCTTCTAACCCTGTCTTCCATGAGCGTACTAAACACATCGAAATTGATTGTCATATCGTGCGAGACAAGGTCAATCAAGGACTACTCAAACTGCTTCTTCCCACATGCAGCTCGCTGACATCCTCACGAAGCCACTCTCGCCATCTCTATTTCACGGTCTCTGTTCCAAGTTGGGAATGATGAATATCCATTCCCAGCTTGCGGGGGGCTCTTAACGAATATTAGTGAGTGAGTTGCACGAGTGAGTTGTACGAGTTAGTGAGTTAGTATCATGAGTTAGTTAGGCACAGCTGTTACATACGGTTAGCAATTAGTTTTCTGGTATAACGACTAACTAAACACTGCTTTCTCTCTCCTTCAAGTGTATAAATATTTTACAAATACAATAATGAAAAGCATGTGGTCATTTTACTTGCGTGAACAAAGTTTCTTTCTCTCTCTCTCTTTTATGGCCATTAAACCATTTTGATACTAATAAGTATATTAAAATTAAATTATATACTGACATACGACTGCACAAACATCTTTATATAAAGTTGCTTATTTTATCTTTATTTAATTTTGTTTATTTAATAATAATTTATTGACATTTATTCCCAAATTTATTTTTAAAACTCAAAAACTTTGCGGGTATTATTTTTATTTATGTATGTATAATTCCTTCAACTTCATTGTATTATTTTAATTGAGGATAAGAAACAGTCACTATAAGTTTATATGATTATAAAAGTGTTGTAGTTAAAGAATACAGCATTACACCAAATTACATTAATAATCTTGAGATTTTTTCGAATTAGATATCTCATTATTTAATATTTACAACAACATCTCTTATAAGAATATAAATGTCATATTTTTTAAATAATTACCAGGATTAGTATAGTATATAAGATGTCGGTGTAATATTTTAAATATTAAAAAGGATTATTGAAAAAAAGACCTATGTTGTGTGTAGTTAAAAAAAATTAAGAAATATAAGTGTAATGTACTCTAAAGAATATCTTTTTTTTTAATTCTACATTATTTGTTTTATTTTAATTTAATTTAAAATTATAAAAGTTGTAACAAAAATTAGATTGATAAATTATTTTTTAATCAATAAAAATTTTAAATTTATCCTTATCTAATGTTATCCTTGTGATTTTTTTATTTATTTAAAATATATTAAAGTAATAGAATATTTCTTATTATTACAAAAAAATTGAATTTCTTCTTATCTACTACTATTATTTACAGTGTTTTTATTTTAAAGTATAATAAGGAAACAAAAAATAAATTAAAAAGTCTTATTATGATCTTTCAAATGCTTTTATTTAAATTTTAAAATAAATAATATTTTAAATTTTCTTAAAAATATTCATAAACATAAAAATTATCCATATATTATTTAAATTAAAATATATTTTTAATAATAAATCAAAGGCCTAATGGTTGCGTGGTTTTTTCTATGCACATGCTTTTACTAAATATTTCGTCTAAACTCATATATAAACAAAAATAATAATGTTATATATTAGACTTAAATATTTATTTGATTTTTGTTTATTAAATATTATTATTCTTAAAATATTCTTCATTTAACTATATTTTATTTTCAATAACTTTTTTATTCATAACATCAATTTCTAAAAGCCATTTTTAAAAATAATGTTATTTTTTTATTTGAGATTTAAAAAATTAATTGATATTAATTAAAAAATTTAACTAATATAAAATTAATTATTTTTATTTATACAGAGTCTAAAGACAATACTAGCAACAACTAAACCAGAATGCGCGTATGCAACTAAATCAGTTTATGAACAAAATAAAAACAACTGAACCAGTATGCTTATGCTGTTATGCATACTATTCCGCTCGTGTGCTTGTTCTTAAGGTCAAGGAGGAGACCACAGAAAATGACGGTCAACAACTGAGACATAATTTAATTCCCAAATAGCAATAGGCAACTTTGCCCTCTATTTCCTATCATTAATATTTGGGGGGCCCTTTTGGAAGGTGTAGTATTTTTCATGGTTTCTTCTGTCTGAATGAATGGTCAGATTCAACAAACGTGTCCTATTAATTAAGATATTACGTTTAGTTATACAATGACAAAATATTATTTGTTTACTTAGAAATAATATTAAGTCCCGGCAGAAATTTCATTATGTTAAAATATGCTATATTCACCCTGTGAAAAAAACGATATATTCATAACACGTTGCTTGAGATTTTTTTTCTAGGTGAGAGAGATCAGGTATTCATCAACCTATTGGATGAGAAAATAATATTATTGTATATAATTGTTACTAGTCGAAAAAAATTTTACACACAATAAAAATTAAATATATGTTTTTTTTAATGAAACATTTACATTTACGTGAATATAACAAAATTTTATATCATTACGTCAATTTTTTGAGTTATGAGGTTTAAGATTTGAATTTAAAGAACTATACTATATTATCAATTAATAATATAAACTACCAAGTGTGCACCAAACATTTAATGAGATCGAAGGTTATTGTGTAAACCTTAAACCTTTAGTGACCATTAACCTCTAGAGGATATTTGGTAGAAAAGAAGCTTTTGTTTTTTCAAGAATCATAGATTGGAAATTTTAGGTTTTTGGGAAATGATGTTTTTTGGGAATGTTTTTTTAACTAATTTCTCATGAAAACTTTCTTATGAGAAAGGGGGAAATATTGCTCTCTTGAGATTAATTTTTCTTTTATTACAACAAAATTATCATATTATTTTTTATTAAATTATATAATGTGACATAATTAAAATAATCAATAAAAATATATGTAATATTAATTTCTAAGAAACACATCTAAAGATTATCAATGACCAACCAACTAAATTTTATTTATTTCCAAAATTTATAATTTTCCAGCATGAAAAAATTTATCCCCTAACAAATGTTACCTTAGTGACAATCTGTCATGATAGAATGATCTTTTACTAGGGATGTAAGTGGTATAGATTGGGTTGAGTTTAGACTAATTTTCAATCTAATCCCATTAAACTTAATTGACTTTATCTTTTTTAACAACTAAATCCAATTTTAATTGGGTTGGTCATGGAATTGTGTCAATAAAAAATTATCACATTTTTAAATCTTAAAAAAAAATTCCTCATACTAAAAAATAGTAAGAAATATTTTTTAAAAATCTATATTTTCCAAATCTGTTTTAAAATTACTATTTGAAATAAGGTCCAAGAGAGGAAGTCAATCATAATCTCTTGCATAAACATTCACATTTACCTATTAACTAACATGTACGGTATTAAAATATTATATTCAGATGATAACCAGAGAAGATAAATCATAAACTTGTAACCAATTTAAGTAACTCATTTGCATGTAATGATAAATTATAAATCAATAGCCTATCTAACAACTCATAGTATTCATAAAAGATAATATTCTTATACAACTCAAAATAAAGTCAACAATAATCATTTAATAGGATTTTCTCTATAAGTATTTAGTATTTAGTATATATCAATATTTTGTTATATGTTTAATTCACTGAATGTGGATTGAGTTAGATTTTAGTGGGATCCAACATTTTAAATCCATTATTAACCCAATCTTAATTAGGTTCACTAAAATAAAATACATATAATATATTAATGCAATTTAACTCACAAAAATTTAATTAAATTGGATTTGATTAGAAAAATTCACATGAATATTATCCATTTAGGCCCCTCATCCTTACCATCACTCTCCACACAATTGCCAGTACTCTATATACATTATTTATATTAAATACTTATTTGTAGCCATTTCCATGGCCAATATAATTCATATTTTGCATTTTGGTTGTTTGATTGATTATTTCCTAATTAAAATTTTATATATGATAATAGTATAAGAATTGTTTATTGACACAAAATTGGCCTAAAATAATGCAAAATAAATTTATTAACCTTATTTTTTCTGATGTGAAAGTTGTAAAAGCCTACATGTTTGGCATCATCTTCAAAAGTCACAAATGGGGGAGATATATGATTAAAGCTTGAGTCACCTTTCAGTTCAGTCCTTGCAGTTGCACACATGCACTTATAATGTAAACGCTCCAGAATTTAGAAACTGACACCACATGTGCCTAACCCACGTGCATCATCAGCATCAACGCTACCAGCCTACCTCACCCTCCAACCAGTCCTCACTTCTTAGCTTAATGGGAAGTAATTCTGTTGGAAGCAAGTAAAATTAAATATTATCTGTAGCAAAATTCTCCTTTTAAATATTTAATATAATTATATATTCAATACTCGAATTAAAATCTTTAATTAAGTTAAAATAATTTTTTATCCATACACTTCATGCTTACTTTATTATTTTGCATGCTATGCCTATGCATCTTTATATATTAATCAAAACCAGATATGTATTGTGTGTTCCCATCGTAAGTTATGCTTTGCGGGGACATATCCCTAGCATGACATGTACTATAACTTTATTCATTTCCCATCTGCTAAACGACTTTTTTATCCAAAAAATAAATATTTATTTAAAAAATACAAATCAAAAAATATTTACCAAATGAAATTATTATTCACTTTGAGAAGTTGATTCCCCAAAAATTGATTTTTCCATGTGAATAATTTTTTTCGCCTTAGTTTAGAAATTAATTCTTGAGAAACCCGAATTTTAAACTAAGGTTTTTTTAACACATGTTATGAAATTTGTTCCTGGAACTGTTTCATAATGTGTTTTTTTTATTCTTTTATTTTATTTTTGTTTTATTAGTTGTTTTACTATTTTTTGAATATTTATTTTTTCCTTTTTAATTATCTATATTTAAGTTTAAATAGAAAATAATTTTATTTTGTATATGTTGTTATTTTTTGCATATTTTTGTTTTATCATTTTCTGAAGAATTAAAATCATTTTTTAAAAGTGAGTGATGAAATATCGCTGATTTGAAAAAAATAATAATACGAAAATAAATATGTTTTTATCTCTTATATCTTTATTTTGTAGTAATTTTAACAAACACACTATAGTGAATACAAACTCATAAAAATTACTCACATAAAAATTATAAAATATTTTGATACTCAAACTAAAAAAAAGAAATATATAGTCAAAAGACTAAATAAACCAAATATAATTCATAATAAATAAATAATTATTTTTTTAAAAAAATAATTGTTTTCTTATTTGTTTTAATTTGTGTTAATTTTTTATTTGACTAATTTATATATATTAATTTATAAAAATATAGTTTATGTAGAATAGTATTTTTAAAAAAATCCTTAAATGAAACCAAATTTATCTCGATTGAAATAGACAAAAAAAAGACTTAGATAAATAAATAAAATTTATCTATAATAGGTGACTTAGATAAATAAACAATTATTCATGTTTATGATATTTTATCGATCGAATGTTAATGTAGTTCCTAAATATAAACTGTCGGTTAAATAAAAATTTTATAAACAACAAATAATTTTTATTTTTTTATTGAAAGATTAAAATATTTTTTTTGAAAAATGGAAATGAAAAGAAAATGGGAAAAAATTATATAGTTTTAATAGTTTAATTTTTTTCATTAAAAAAAATTGTGGATATAGTGCTATTTTGCATGATTAAAGAAAAAGAATTTAGGTAAACATCATAATCCTTTTGGACTAACATAATTAAAGTAGATAATCTTTTAAAAAATAACAATAGAATTCCAATGATGAATTGTAAGTTTATTCAAACAAAAGTAGCAACAAGTAGTTTGCGCAATGACTACACTGATTCATCACGCATCAGATCAATAATCTCATCAGGTGTTCTTGATTTCCTTGGTTTGTGCGGCAGGACAATGATTTCATCTGGAGAACGCTCAAAAGTTGCATTTAACTCAATCAAACATTTGCTATTGAAGAGATGAAAAATATTTTTCTCACATCAACGTCGTGTTTGAGCTCCATACAGTCGTATTCAACACAACTATCACCTACATAAATTGGTTGACGGTAAAAAAGATTTATTAAAATTTTACAACCTCCATTGGTGTAAAACATTATTTTCCTTAAGGCAGCAAGTGACATGTCCTCCCTATGGCATTCAAATATTATCCTTTCATATGATGGAATCAAGTTACCATTGCAATACACAAGAACAAATATACATTATCCATATTTTAAGCAATATGGTGAATATCAAACAAAGGTGTTGAGTTTCATCTAACCCATACTGCTTTATATATTAGGTAATCAAGTGTTCTCCCCATGACTCATACCAAAGGTTGAGATCACACTGACAATATAAACACTTTAGATTGAGTCTTACTTAATTACGTTTGATTTGTGCAATTCAAAAAAAAATATTCAGTCAAATCGTCTCGTAGAAAGAATTGTCCAATTACGCCATCTCAAAACAAGCACTCTAAGGTCAAATCATATGGGAAAAAGCAATGTAGAATCAAATAGTCTTGAAAAAATCAATGTTCATTCAATTCGTATCAGAAAAATGCAATGTTCATTGTATTAAATGCATTTGTTCAATGTTCATTCAATTAACAAGAACAAATTGACAATCATCATAATAGGACATAATTAACAAGGAAATTAATGTCGCTTGCATCCACTAGTTCCACATCTGGGAGGTTGTTTATTTCTTGTCAGCTGTCGACATACTCGTTCATGTTCTTGTAGTTGAAGTTGTTCATCAGAATTGATTGGCCAATTAACACATATTTGTGTCTTTTCTTCCAAATTACAATCCATTATTGATGTTCCTTCGCCCAATTTGTGTCATTATGTCCTCTTATGTCAATATAATGGATTTTGTTAAGATTACACGATGAATTTGATATGTCTTGACAAAGTTCAAATTGAAGTTTGACCTTGTCAACTTGTTGTCATACTACCATTAGAAAACAAATTAAAGCGACACAAACACTTCATATTTTGGCAAAAATGACTCAAACCCTCTGTAAGACATCCAATGGAACTAAAAAAATAACTTGCGTTAATAATTTGAAAAACAATGTAATTGACGTTTGAATAAATAAAAGGAAAACCAAATGGTTCAACCTCCTCGTTACACATGTTGTCAAATCTTGACCTGTAGCCTATAACATCACTGTGTGGGATTCTAGAAAATCATAGCCCTTTGTCACTCCATCTAGTGAAATGTAATATGTTAGTGTCAAATACATAACCAAAAATGGACTTTGTTTCAGTGGGAAATTATTGTTTACCTAGGTGCAAGTGAATACCACGATTGACGCTGGACCCTTGGTTGAATGAATGACGTGCGATACCATGCCCAAGACTGCAACAACACTATACCTTCCATTTTTTGGATATGGGTGATAACGAATGTCAAATCATTAAAAACAAATAAAACTAGGAAATTCTATAGCACATGCTTAATCTAGATCGAACTCAAAAATATGATTTAATTTGGTTCCTACATTTATTCACTTATAAACAGAAAGGGGGAAAATTTATTGAACAATTTGTAATCGACTATAAAGGAATGCGAAAACACACAAAAACAGAGATGAAGAAACAAAACAAAATAAGAACATAATACAAGTCAAGTTTAATAGCATCAATCCAATTCACCAAACCAATGTAAATCAAATTATTATAGTTACTACGGATGATGTTCAATGTGAAAGTTCACTCAGGTGCATTAGAGAAAGTTTAATCGAATCAGTCTCCCTAAATTGTCTGATATCGCAAATTAGGTTGGAAAATCATCCAAACAATCTGTGATTAAATTTTGAAATTAGGAAATGAATCCATAACCTAATCCATTTTCAATCCAAAGCATAATCATAATCATGAAAATAAAAAATAAGATTGAATAGAAAGATGAACATTCAAAAAGGTTAACAATACTAAACCATAATTCAAATTTAGCCTTGCTTGGAATGGATACTTTGATTGATTAATTGGTTAGCCTTTCATGATCATCAACAATGAAAAGCCACGAAATTATGTTCAAGAAATGGAAGAACAAAAGTGAAAAAAGGAAGAAGAATGAAGAATAATTAAGAGAAAAGAGAAAGCTTGCACAACAAGTAGCTAATTCTATTTTTTTTTTTTGTTTTGAAAATGAAGTAACTAACTAAATTTTATTAATATATAGAGTGACTACTCATAAGGAAGGGATGGACCTTGATTAGGCTCATCTGATCTACTTAATTAAATTAATTACATAAAACAAAGCCCAAACTCATGCCTAATTATTAAAGTGCAGAGGTTCTGACTTCCAAGCTCAATTTGACCCTCGAAATGACAAAATTGGCCAAAGCTTTCAAGTTTTGATTGATGAAAAGTTTTGTTTAGCATAGAGTAATCAGAACCATGTGATTTAGGGTTCACATGTGTGTAATTGATTAAAGGTGAATCAACAAGTGAATCCTTCTGGAACTTCATTAAGCGTGACTCATGCACTAGCAAAAGTGCCTCAACATGAGCAATTGGTTGAGGCTCAAACTTGCTCTCAATAATAGAGATAACTTGATGATAATCGGAAGGAAGACCTTCAAGGATGAAGTAGCTGTGTTCTTGAAGAGAAATCGAACTTCATATAGACACAAGATCTTGCATAATGTTGATTTCAAAATTAATTTAACAACTAATCCAAAAAAAAAATATTTCTCGACTATCTCAAATAACTTTCCTTTTTATTAATAATTAAAAATAACTATGTATCACAATATAAATTATTTACTGTAAAATTGAAATATAATTTATTATTCCAAAATATTTATTTATTATCAATTTTATAAATTTAATTTATTTATTTAGTAAATATAGCATTTAAAAGAAACTAATAACATTTTGGAATACTGTTATAAATATGTGACTAAAATTTAATTTATATCTAGTGTAAAAAAATAAAAATAAAAAGTATTGCATACACCAATCAGTATCTCGCCATCTTGTTTTATTTTTTTTTTACACAAAGCTTTTATTAATTGCAATTGTTTTTGTGCTCAGGTTGAATTGGAATAGTTTCCAAGAGATTATGACATGGAGTCCGGTAAGTCATTTGGGGGAAATGATATTATCAACTTGGTTGCAAGGTGAGATCATGTTTATGCAATAGTCCCCCCAAAATATATTCTCTATGTATAAATGTAGGCTGTGTTTTCTAGTAGGATATAAAATATATCTTGATCTGCCTTTCTCTTTGTACAGCATACTATTCATAATTTTAATCCCTATACTGAAGATATATTTTTAAGTATTTCATGCAATTATATTTTTATCTTAAAGGCTCTAATTTGAAATTGTTAAATAAATTGCATACCAATTAAAATATGATTTTAAAATTACTTAGTAATAAGGATAACCTTTTATCATTATTAGTGGGAAAAAAATACTATAAAAGTAAATATAATAAATAATATAATTAATATTAAATATAAAATTTTACATAAATATATATATATATATATATATATATATATATATATATATATATATATAATATTATGATGAATAATTTTTTTCATATCTATACGTGTAAACAAAAAAATATGTATCTCTATAACTCTACATATATAAGTAAACAAACTATCAATGTATAATTTAAATTTACTGTGAATATACTTTATAAGAACATATTGTGGATGTGATCAATATGAACCAAAAAATATATTTTTACTGGGAAATAGATATTTTGTGTCTAATTGCTTTTTCATTTTTTAAAAAAATAATTGGTGGATAATTTGTGTCCTTACTTTTTAATACAAACAAAAATTAGGTAAGAAAAATATTTGTGATAGAATCTCTTCTTTTTCTGATTGGTGTATACATCCTCCAACTTATCTTTTTCTTTTTATTTGATATGACCTTTGTGAGATCCTTGTATACAGGTTAGAGTACTCTTCTTATATATACTGTTATATAATAAAGTTTTGCTTTATAAAAGTACTCTTATATATACTGTTATATAATAAAGTTTTGCTTTATAAAAGGAATTAAGTAAAATAACTTCTAAAACTAAGATGCATATTCTAGTATCCGGGTAAGTATATTATATTTATATTTGTTAATGTTAGTAATTAGTATTGTTAGCGGAGGATTCGAAGCAATTAATTAATGTATATGTATATATGTTGATTGTGTTTGGCGGCCTCATGTTTGGAATGTGAGCACTGCAAGACTGATCAGGAAAATTAATGTGAAAAGTTGCAAAGTGTAATAATCTTATAAAGCATATCTTTTAAGATGATCGTCACGAAATAACCGTCTTAAAAAACATACATACTAAAACAATTCTTAAACAACCGTTTTAGAAAACTAACAATCGTCTTAAAAAACATACATACTAAGACGATTCTTAAACAACCGTTTTAGAAAACTAAAATTATAAGATAATTATTATATCATAATCGTCTTAAAAAGAAAGGTCTAACAAACTTTCTAAAATAATCCTGATGTAATAACTGTCTTGAAATATCAGTCTTAAAAAGTTTGCATTTTTGAAGTTTGCATTTTTGAAGATGATGTTTTTCAAAACTTTTTAGCGATGTTGACTATAACAACAGTTAAAAATCATCATCATCGTGAAAGCCCAATTTAACTGTCATTAAAAAACTTTATTGTAATAGTGAGAGCATCAAACAAATACTTGATCTGGAGTAGAAACTCACATCGTTTTTTCCACCAAGTTTCACAGTGCGTAATTATCACGACATAACTTGTGTTTGCTGATGAAAATAATCATGAATTCTCAAACAAATTTCATGAGTGAACGTGGCCCAAACAACGAGCAAGAATCGACGGTGAAGGTGTTGATTGGAGCTATGCGAGAAGAATTTGATCTTGTTGTTTGATGTTGTTGTTCCCAGGTTTCATAGGCTAGATTCTCAATACCAACTACACAATCATCTTCAATGAGAAATTTTAGGGGAATATGTAGATTTGCAACAAATCATTGAAATCGATACGATTTGGTGATTGGCTCAAACTTGTTGATGCCATATCAAAAACGTAGAATCATCAAGCTTTGTTGAGAAAGAATTTGGGAACGAAGAAGAAGAAACAAACGAATTTGCAGAGGCCGTCATGGAAGATTGAACTAAGCTCTAGATACTAAAAAAGAAAAGTAAAACAAATATTTGAGAGAAGTGAAAAACTAATAAAGGAAATAATGATTTTCAATAGGCAAGTGAGTCTGAGATTACAGATCTATATTTATAGATAGATTTACAATAACAAAATCCTAACTAACTTTGTAATTGTAAACTGACATCTAACCACTATGGTTAAATCTAACTAGACAGTTGCAGTTGAATAACTGCAAGTTAGTGTATTACTCTAATAATAAGGATCCAAGTGTGGTAGACGAAGTCACTAGCTCTGGCAGTAGCAAGAGTGAATTCCAATGAGCAACAAGACCTGCATACACATGCATAAACACTCCAATGCCACCATTGCCAACGCCAAAGAATGTAAGAGTTGAGTAATGAGGTTAGCATCTATATTTTTAGCCTAGGCATGCATGAAATATCTTATCCAAGTTATAAATGGAGAAAAGTTAATTATAGACCATTGGTCTCGTGAGAAGCCCAATATATATCTCCTTAACATTCATTTTCTCGTAAAAAAAATCTAAATTAATTCACCATGTAACAATACATAAAGATTTTCCCTCAAAAAACAATATACAAAGATTTGACTCGAAAACCTAATGCATTGAAACGCAAAAGAATCATGGCTTATTCCATGCAAGAGTCGACATTACATCATCGGGTTTTTGAGCTCTTTCTTTGTCACCACCCGATACTAAGGACTCACGAATCACCCTTTTGCTCACTGTATCACCCTTTGTTGCATTCTCTTCTTTACTAGTATTCCTTGATCCTTTGATCTCTTCTTTCTTTACTTGCTCCATCCTCTCTTTACGTGCCTCCATAACCAATTAACCACACCCTTATTATCACAACACAATGAGCATCAATCGTCACCGTACATATGGCACTTCACAATGGCCATGCGTAGCATTCAACTTGTATATATATACATCACAATCACTAATATATATGTCTATATGTTGGGTTATGAAAGAACAATCTGTGACTACACATGTCAATTCTTTGAACTTAGCACTGCTACGTGTCTTCGTGACCATAATTTTGGTTACACCGTGCGTTCAACTAGAATGTAATTATTTGAAGCAAGAACTACTATACGTGTCATTGTGTTAATTATAGACCATTGGTAATTACTAGAATGTAATTAGCACTGCTACGTGTCTTCGTGACCACAATCTGTGGCTACACTCATACACATGTCATGTCTTTGAAGCAAGAACTACTATACGTGTCATTATGTTATCATCTTCAAAGAGAAAATTACACGTGGCCACATGACTTCAAATTTAAGTAGACATAAGAGCGACGTGTTGCGTCTTCTCATATATATGAAGGATATGATAAGAATCTTATAATCGCCCACTGAAGCTGACGTATCTGACACAGCAAAGCACAATTATTTTTTAGTTGTTATTGTTACTTAAAAGGAATATCCATTCAAATTCAATCTTTCCTTCCTCTTCTTTTTTCTTAAATCAAAGTAGATATATAAAGAGGGGTGTAGATTTTAAATGTAAATGAAACATTAATTTTCTAACGAAAGCATAATTAAATGATCCTGTTGGAACCGTTCCTAAGGCATTAATTAGCCTTTTTTCCTTTTCTCAATCATAAAAAAAATGATAGAACAGAAATGTTTAATTAGGTGCTATTGTATTAGCTAGACCAGAGAGATATAAGGGATAATTTATACTATACTTCTCAAAGGCTAATTAACAGCAGTTATATATTTTATTCAAATATACAATTTTTCTATTTTATATCACCCTTATGGATTGTCAGTTTTTTTAACAAAAATACACACTTCTACGTTACTTTTACATATAGAGTACTGTATGTATACATACATATTCTCAAAACTAACAAAATAGGAGAAATAAAAAAATGTGTAATTTTATTCAAGAATAAGTGAAGAGGTAATTTGATCGACCTTAACAAATAATGATAATTGGAAATTGAGCAGTGCAGTATTTCTTAGATAACTTGCATAATATAGAATAATATATAGAGCATCAATATAGATGAAAAGTCAAAACGTCATTATATTAATGCACCCCCAAAAAAGAATCCTTGTTACAAAAATCAACCAAACAAGCACATAAATAATAATGTTAGCTTTCTAAACATTCCTAAAAGCTAAATGCACTTCCATCAAATTCAACTAAATGAGAATTAGCTGAGATTTGAGAATGATTTATAGTCTGTCTGCTTTGCCTATATATGATGATCCCAGCGACTACTAAAAGGAACATAATAAGCACATGAAAGAATATTAGAAGCAGAACATTGCCTCAGATAAACATTTTTAACCAACAAAATACATTTGCAAGCAATTGACTCGCCGCTGGAATTAAGATAGGACCCTCCGACCAGGGCCAGAACTGGATAAAGGGGGATCAACTTTATTTAAAAGTTAATTTTTTTTTCTTTTTTATCCATAAAAATTAAAAATAATATCTATAAATTTATAATAATTTACATTTTTTTTTCAATCAATCAAGTTAAAACTCCTTAACTTTAAAAGTTAACTTTCATCTATTAAATATATATGCATCAAATTTTAGATAAAATACTTTTCTAATTATATATTTTAAAGCATTAATAATTTATTAAAAACATCTCTCTTTTGTATATGTTACAAAAATAATCTACAATTGCATGAGTCATGCCACTCGTGGAGAAATAGAAAAGCAAAAAAAAAAATCTATAATTGAATATAAAAATTAAACTTTTTCACAGATTTTCTAATCCATAATTTTGAAAATTTGAACAAAATTAGGAATTTTTTTAAATGTGTAGACTAAAATTGTAAAAAAAATAAGAAGATGAAAATCATAAATAAAAAAAGAGAAGCTAAAATTATAATTTAACCAGGAAAAAAAGAAGGAAAATAGAATATTTGTCTAAAACAAAATACATATAATTATTTTTCAGAAGTTATAAATGAAATAAAAATATTTTGTCAGATAAAGAAAAAGAGATAAAACCACTTAAATACTATTATCTTCAAAGTCAAACGCTACTACATAAAAAAAATTACCCAAATATAGATATACACATTAAAAATTTAGAATTAGAAAAGCAAGGGGCAATCCCCCCAAATGTATACATAAAGAAATCCGTCCCTCCCACCACCTTATCGAGTATATATGGAGTAAAAAAATTATGAAAAAATAGTAGTAAACCAAAATATAAAATAGAGTTTAATATGTTTTTGGTCTTAAATTTTTTTCAATTTTTTTTAGTTTTTATACAATTTTTTGTATGCATTTTTTATTCTTATATTTTTCTTTGGTTAATTATTTTAGTCATTACTATCAAACAACAATATTATCTGACAACATAAAACCACATTGACAATAGTGTGATTTATCACGTCTTCAAATAATCCAATAGTGACATACATTTTTTTAAAATTATATTTTTAATTTCTCATCAATCAAAATTAAAGAACATTTTCCTTCTTTGTGTAGAACAACATTATTAGGAGTAGGCTCAACATCATCCATGCTCCAGAGGCCCTCCCCCTATGCCTTATCAACATGTTGTAGCTGCCAGCACGACAGACATCCAGATAAACGACGAACATGACACTTCTTTTAAATATCTTTATATCTCTCTCTCCTTTTTATTATATAATTGCATTGTACATATATTCTTTTTTTGTAGATTGGTGTTTCTGGGCATTGCTCAAGATCTTCAAATCATATTGGATTCAACGAAAATGACCCCAATACTAGGGACTTATAAACACTGTTTTGAAAATCAAACTAGCCCAATCGGTTCGACTGGTTCAATTGAGAACCGATCTAGTGACTGATAAACTCCAAAAAAAAAAAAAGACATTCCACAACCAGTCAAATCGATCCAAAATTGGTGTAAACTGGCATTAACTCGGTGTTGAGAATTGGTTTGAACATGTCTTTTTCAATTTATTTTAATTTAATGTATAAACAAATATATATTTAAATATTCCACGTAAGTATCAATTATCTTGTACACGGTTATTAATTTGTTACAAAACATACAATTTAGTCATGCATATTAACTTATAACTCTTTAGATCTTGATTTTTATTATTTTATTACTTAAAATATTATATAGTTCAACTATTGTTATAGTATTGAATCTTAAACCAATATCTTTACTGATGTGTCTTAAATACATTGGTACGTCCTTTTTCCAGCAAGATTTTGTGTGACAAAAACTACCCTAAATGGTAAATTATTTTTTGTCTTGATTTGGTAAATATTTAATTTTCTAACATTATTTTGAAAAAAAAAATACATTTTCCGCTATGCAGTAAAATAATATTAAATGTGCATAATAAGATAAAAATATGGATTTTTTAGAAAATAAAATATTTACTATATTAAAAATATAAAATTTATTCAATATTTATTTTTTATTTAATTAATTTAAAGTATTTATTATTTTCACACAATGTTTTTAGAAATACACAATAATAAAACTCTTACAATTTTTTAGACTAATATTATAATCTTTTATTAATTATTTATATTTTACAAAGAAATTATTAAATATAAAGGTTAATATATTTAATACTTTTGAAACATAAAAATATTTAATATTTTTTATTCATATGGGTGAATAGGGTTGGATAACGAGGGTAGAGACTAACAGTTGGACTTAATGTCTGAAGCCCAACGAAGTAGCACAAGACTTAAAAGAAGAAGATTTTCTTTAGGGGCTCATTATTCATCAAAGATTTGAGAATGTGTGTCCATGCGATTTCCCTAAACTCTCCCTTGGGCCTAACTCTAACTCAACTCTCTCATTCATTGATGCTACAAAGGGATTTGGGTTGCTTTCTCGATAAATTTGGTGTCACATATTGCATCATCTTTTAAATTAAAAACATCCAGAAGATATAATTGACGCTGTTGAGGTTCTTTTATTCCCTCATTTCTAGTTTTATTTTAAAAATCCTAAATATGATTTCAATTTTCAATGAATGTCTATTGTGTTTGTGTTTGCGTTTAGGCCTAATTTCTCGATCTTGGTATATTTTCAATTTGGGTACGAACCCTAAAATCTATTTTCTATCACATTTGATTCATAGATTACCCTAATGATATGTAACTTGATTAATGATGTTAGATTTATATTTTTATCGTGTTTCATTTCAATGTGTTATCAAATGCATGAAACTTTTGACCCTTTTATTTGGCAAATTAACTTTTTATTTGTTTTATTGGTTTACAAAATTTCTATTTCTAATGTTTATTAATGTTATTCAGAGCATTTGTATCTGTTAGGTCACCCCTAATGCTCACCTCCAAAAAGACTTTGGATTGGATATTTTAGATTTAGAAGAGATCGTGACAACTCTTGAGGAAGAGTTTGGGTTTGAAATTCCTAATAATGAAGCTAACAAGACCAACTCTATTAAACTTGTAGTGGACCACATTGTATCTCATCCCCAAGCAAATATTGCATTGGACTAATAGTAAATAATTTAATGTAGCTTATCTTAAACTTATTCGATGTTGTTGTTTTACTGAGAAATAACATATTATTGTGGTCATTTTGTTTGCATGATGATCAATGGCAGATCTACTTTGCGAGTCTTGGGCAATTGCTTCCACCAACTTTAAAACTTTTCTTAATCAAACTTAGATATGTCATTATAAATTGCTCTCACAATTTCAAAGGTAATTTAAAAATTGAGTATTGTTCCACCTAATTTATGTAAATGAGTATTGCCCCAGAAACATAAATTTTTTGGATTCATCACTAATGATGATATTGGTCATTTTTTGGAATGAATTGTTGTACAACATCTTTTAGTTAAATTTTTGGACACTTAAGGTACTAACTCGGTCAGTTTCTATTGATGCTTATTAAAATTCTCTATTGTGACAGTGGAGGCATAATTAATCAAAGGGGTGAGGAGTATCAAAGGAACATACAATGGGAGCAGGAAAGGCAAGCGAAAGGTGAAACTGACAAGGTTAAATTAAACACTAGGTCAATTTTGGTCTAATTAAAAGTAAGATGTGTTTTTCTAATTTCCATTTACCTGAAATCCAAATCTTACTATTTATTAGCCAATCATGTGAATCTCATTTGGGATTTTATATTTGGCCCCATATGTTTATTTTGGTTTTTCTTTAAAGAAAATATTTTTCCTACATCTCAAGGAATATTTTCCTTTAGAGAGAAGATAAATAAAAGTAAAAAAAAATGTAACGAATATGTGACTGACAAAGGAAAAAATATATATAAAAAAAAGCTATACAATAAATACAAAAGTTGAAATATGAAAAAATAGGATTATAAATTATTTAATGTGTCTAATTCATGTACATAAAAACTTTATGTTGCTCAGTAATTTTGCATTGATACATTTTTCCTCCTTTTAAACCAACAGGAATAAATCTACAAAATTATATTGTTATACACCAACTGATTACTCCAAGATCATATGGTAGTGAAGATTTTTTATCTGACCTAATGGATGTTGTTGGATGACCAACCGGGCTTCTATTGCTTGCCTGTACCCAATGTTGAAATTGAAGCCACCACCTTTATACATGGCCCACCAGGGACGGAGAAGGAATCAATCAAGAAGGCAAAGCTGCAATTGAGTTTGAATATCTAAGGCATTTTGTATCTAGGGTTTTCAATTAATTTGGCTTGGGACTAATTTGAGTTTTTATTTTATGTTTTTGTGGTTAGTGCTTGTGTTTTGGATATCTTTGTACGGGTCCATGACACTGACCCAAAAACAAAATAAAAACTCAATTAAGTCCCAAGCCAAATCAATTGAAAATCCTAGATACAAAATATCCTAGACCTTCAAACTCAAGTTCACCTTCACCTTCTTGTTTGATTCTTTCTATTTTCCAGGTGAACTAAGCATAAGGGTGGTGGCTTCAAGTTCAGCATTGGATACAGGGGAGCTGAGTGCCAACAATAGCCCAAGTGGTTGTCGATTAACATTCATTAGGTTAGGCTGAGTGCATTTGGTGCCTTTATGCTCCAAGAACCGCCACAGTCCATTATCACATGTCACAAAGTGGCATCTCTTGGTTTGGTACCCTCAAGTCTTACCAACGAGTGGCATTAAGTCTGGCTAAAGTATTCATAAAAAAAGTTATGGCTAAGATGTGTGAGTAGCTTTAATTTTTGAAGGCACGTGCCAATAGGATATTGTTGCTTCCAATTCAAACCTTCACATGCAACAATAACTAAGTGACTTCTACTTCTACTTTCACTTTCTACCACTACCACATTGCTTTCTTGGCTCCTAAGATTACAATAACTAGTGCATTGCAATGCATATGCACTAGTGCAACAAACTCGTGCTTTCATGACCCTTATTTTGGTTTTGGTTGTTGTATTGTGAGCATCAATTGTGTAGGCAATAAAAATGAGAGTTGGTTCCAAAAAAAAGTTTCCACCATTTGTTAAAATTTTAATACTTATGAAAACTACTTTCTGGAAGTGTTAAAATTTTAGCATACTCGAAATGTTACTTCCCGAAAAGGGTATAAAGGAAGGTACTTTTAATAACTATGTGTGTACAATGCATCAAGCTTTTCACCATTTTATTGGGCATGATTTTTTATTTCGTTTTGTTGTTTTGAAAATTTCCATTTCTAATATTTATTGATGTTATTCTGAGCTTTTTATTTGTCAAGTTACCCCTAATGCGAACATATAGAATGACAATTTGATTTTAGTTTAGATCCTATAGAGATTGTGATGGCTCTTGAGGATGAATCTGGGTTTGAGATTATTGATAATCAAATTTACAAGATCAACTTTGAAACTTGCAGTGGAGATAAATATTATCAGATTCAAACTGGTCATCGACTCAAATAAGGTATTAGGTCAGTAATTAATCTAATTAAGATAATAATTGACTCGCACGACCTAGTATATAACAAATTTATAAATTTTATAATGAGATTACATATATATTAATTTTATATTTGAAATCGTGTATGTGTATATTGAAATTATGTATTTATATTATATTTGTCACAATTATAACACTTTTCAATTCATCAAAGGAAGCACCGAAGCACAACCATTGAAAAAATGGTTTGCAAATAATCGCGGGGTTATCGATTTCCTGGTCAAACTGGGCTAGTCAGAGCTTAGTCCAATGACTTTGGTGGAGATCTGTAGATAATATGGAACAACCGCATGCCATTTGATCCAAGCGCTGAGTTGCAGTGTTTTCTTATTTTAGGGTTACATATTTCAACCCAAGTTCGTTGGTTTGAATATTGATGACGTTTCAATTATGTATTTTTTTCATAAATCACTTGGTTTCATGTCCTTTCTCCTTCATTTAGTGTTTTGTCTCTTGATTGTTTAACTTCAGCTTTTCATATGTTTCCATGTATTACTCCTCTTTCTTTGTATTTTTTTCATTTGGGATAAGTAAGGAGTCTTCTATTATTCCTTTTGTTGAAAGACTTATTTTTTAAAATGACTCTCATGTATCATCACCCACCAAGAACTTAATTCTTTGTTAGGTTATTTTTATACTTTTTATATTTTTTTTTACCAATTTTTGTCGTTTAGCCATGTTTTGCCTTAACAAAAACATTTCACAGACAGGCACTTTTGACAAAATCATACAAACTTGAGACTAATTAATGGAACAAGATATTGGTTGATATTTCCTATCTCTTTTAAGTTTTAACTATTGGTTTAATTTATCTATCTTAACATTGTGTATGTACTTTTAATTATTAAGTTTTATCTATTTCTTTCTTTCTAAAATATAGTATCAATTACATAATACTACCTGCGGTCCTTTTTTAAAAAAATGAAATCTAATTTTAATCCTTAAACTTTTTATAATGTATGCTTTTAGTTTTTAAACTTTTTATTTACTTTAATCCTTACTATTAGTTTCTTAATTTTTTTTCTTCATCCCTAGTAGGACTAAAATTAAGAATGAAAAAAAAGTTTAAAAAACTAAAAACAAAGTTCAAGAAGTGAAAATAGAAATCCAAAAAAACTTGGGTCCTGCAAAGATAGTAAACCCTTACTTGGTATGTTATATTAAAAAAAAAATGTTTTATTATAACCGGTATAGTCAAACTATTGAATCTTAATTCAATATCTTCGCCGGTTCAATTACCAGACTAATTTTAAAAGCATTGATCAAGATTCTTATCGTTCGAATGGATGCACCATATAAGAGCCAAATCCCAAATTGCACTCTCAAGTATCAAATTCAAATATAAGAACTTATCTCAACAGGCTAACATTTCATTGCATTGCAAGCAATGAATTAATATCTCAATCGGCTCATACATCATTCAAAATAATAAATGCATAAACAAAAACAGTGTCTTAGCCTAAAATTTATACTAACAACTATATGAAGAAGAAAAAAAACTAATTCATCCTTCTAATAAGCTCATTTATGTAATCCTCCCTGTTGCCAGCATCACCTCCTTCAACATAATGATTTCTTTTCTTCTCCAAACCACCAAGGGGAGCTTTGAGCTTAAAAGGCCACAGAAAATTGTTGGCCTCCTTGAAATGAGGTCCAACAGTCAATATCTCATGGATCAGATCTTCAACGCAAATGATCCCATGCTTCCCCAAAGTCTGGCATTGAATGTTATGTCAGCGAAAAAACTGAGTAATAGAACAAACAAGCAATGGAGATATTTAAAGATGACTAGCCGGTACACCAGACAGACCTGTTCAACAATAGAGTTGTCATTTAAGGCAATTCTCTGCTTGTTAACTTTTCCATAGCCCCTCTTGTAGATCAATTCTTTTACACTCTTCAAATTAGGGTACCTGAAGTGGATTTGCAAATATTAAGAACCCGTGGTGCAGGTAATGAACCATATGACAATCAATGTCGTTGAACTTTCACTTACCCATAGGTAACATAAGGCTCTACCCTATGCAGCATATTCACGGTAGCTTTGTTCACTTTAAGAAAGACGCCATTAAAAATCTGCAGCCAAAATAAACATAATAATAAAGCTATACTCCAACTTTGCTTCGACATATGACAAAGCTAGAAGGTAATCAATAAATGAAAGAATATAAAAGTCCAATAGAGGATATTAACATATAAAATAACAGGCAAAAGCAATTCTAAAATCACATGTTTTCAAATTAACATTTAAAATATAATTCGAAATGTGCCACAGATGCAACAAAATTTTGAAATAAACAAGTTAAAACTAACAAATCAACACTAAACACGTAAAGGTCAAAGCAGAATGAATCAGAGGCACATGGTAGCCGAAGCAGCGACTAACAGCACAGCAAAAGCACCCACACACAATTGCAGTGATGCAGTGCATTACAACTGCAGACAGAGAAACAATTTATAGCGCCTACTAGCACCAGCATGCATACATACGCAAATGATTGCCCATACACCTCCATTTGCCCAGTTAAAGACGTGTTTCACGATGGTAGTGATTTAGTATGAGGGTCGAGGTAGGCACATATAGTAAAAAGCTCGAACAAGGTTTTGCAAAACAATTTATGATTGGGTGGATGAAATAAATTTGTATAGGGTGCTTTTGAAAGTAACTTGATCAAAACAACTAGATTTTCTTTTAAAGGATTCTAGCATAGCATGATTAGAACACTTTAGCATGATCCTACTAAGGTTCTACCAAATTGGGTTTAAAGCTGGGATTAGAATCATTTAAGCCATCAAAACATTAAGCATTTTAGAAAAAAAATCATTTATGGAAAAATCCACAAATAGAGCAACATAATTTCCATGCAAAAGAAACTCATTTAGAAAAAAGTCATAACTAACTCTTCTTGAGCTTCTTTGTCAAACTCAAGGAATCAGCATTTCAGGATCACTGCACTGTAATTTACTTGGCCTCTCAAAACAAGTCAATTCGTCACATTACATAGAAACAGAAACACAAATAAATATAAAAAAACTCAAAGAAAACAAAAGCAAAAACAAAGACCTGACAATCTCCTCTACATCCTCCAACAAAAATCAAGTTACTTACAAGCATTGATTAAGATCAAAAACACTAGCAGCAATTCATCAAGTGACCAACAAAAAAGAATCTCAAATTGTATTTGTAAGTAGTTTACCTGTCTCAAACGCAGAAGCTGCAGAATCTTCCTTGTTTTAGGATCCATGGCATTGATACTGACATTACATAAATTCCATTTAGCAATAAAAACAACAATAACCAAAAAGACAATATACTAGCATAATGTTATGATACATTAATAAATTAATTAATTACCCACGGATCCTGATGATGAACAAGAGCTTAGCTTCAGGTTCAACATAAAACCCTCCCTTAAGCTTGGCTTCACGCTTCAACCTAATCAACTCCTTTTGCTGAAAAAACAAACACACAAACACAAATTATAAAAAAAATATTAAAAAACAAAACATTATTAACGCAACGCTTCAAGATTCAATTTTAATTTTAATACCTGCTCGTCGTATTCCTTTGAGTACTGTTTGGCTCTGTTAAAAATCAGCTTCCGCGTTTCGAACCTCTTTTTCTTTGCGGCATCGAGTTCCTGCTTCTTCTCCAAAGCCCACTCCTCGTTCCTCTTCTCCTTCTTCACCACCGATTCCGGAACCAACGCCTTCGCTTCGCCCATTCTTCACATAACAATGGTTTAAAAATTAGAATAATCATACGCGTTTAATCAACAATGAGTGAAAGCAAATGCACACAAGTTCACGAGATTTTCATCAGAACAACAACAACAAAAAAAAAAAAACAGAGAAAAACTCACTCGATGGTGTGCTCTGCTTGCAACCGCGGCGGCGGAGGGTCGTGAGTGGTGAATTCTGAGAGTTTTATATATATAGGATTATCGATCTGAGTGTTATGTTTAGTTTTGTTTTTTTTTTTTTTGTAGTTTTCCAATTTTTTTCATTTTCACAAAGTGGTCTTTTTATTTTTTTAATTTAATACTGGAGTATTTTTAGTTTCAAAATTTACAATGAGTTCCCTGATAAAAAATTAAGCATTACTATTAGCTTCCAAGGTTGAGTGACATATGTTCATATATAATTGATTATTTAAGAGATATTTATGTGTTTAAAAAATATTTTATCAGTTATTGAAGTCATTAATTATTTGCTTTACTTTCAATTTACTCTCATTATTAATTAGACAATTAACAATTATCTCATAAATAATTACTCCATCTTTAAAATGTAAATTACATCCATCCAAAATCTTTAACCTTCACATTATCAAAATCTCCAATTTCCAAAATTAGTAATGTGAATTCAAATTGAGTAACAAAAACGTGAGACACATAAAATAAGTTAATGGCCAATGTTTAATTATTTCTCTGAGGACTCGGTTACTTTTGAAAATTAGGGAGACTTTGATAATAAATTAAAAAATAGAAAGATCAATTTAGTAAAATGGTAAAAAAAAAAATAGGAAGACTCTTTGTTATTGGCCCTTGCAAAATTTTTAAATACATGAATCAAAATGTTAGTATTTTTTAAGCAGAAAAAAAATATTCAAGAAATCAGAATTTCAAAATGTTGTGTTTTTTAAGCAAAAAAATAAAAAATACTCAATGAAATCACCATTTTGTGTACAAAATATTTCATAGAATGAGGATTCTGTTGACTATCTTATACGTGGAATCATGATTTCATTAACTATTTTATACACACCTTGTATACAATAATGGGAAAAATACATTTTTGTTATAATATGAGAGTTTGGTACAAAATCTATAATGAAATCGTATTTTCATTGTAGTACAAGGGTTGCATACAAAATCAATAGCAAAAATGTGCTTTCGTGTATGAAATCTACAATGAAAACATGTTTGTTGTGAATTTTATACACAATTATACAATGAAAATGTGTTTTTGTGGGAAGGACATTTTCAAAAGAAGAAAATAATAATAATTTCTTCCACTTGGTAGGACCATTAGTAAATGGTGTTGGACGAATAACAACTCCCTTTCTTAATTTCTTCTTGGTTGAATTGGGTCTTTGTTGGTTTTCTCTTTGTGTATTATTGGGTTGTCGCTTGATCTTTCAACCACATTTCTTTTTTCAAAAAAGAATGCAAAAATATTCTTAATGGAAACTAATTTTTGTTATGTATATTTTTTTTTATCCATTGAAGAGGCTATTAAAGGATTTGTAATTCTCATGCACTATGCTCAATCAATTGAAACACTCCTTTGGTATAACTATTTTTTTGTTATCTAGTATAAGTTGACACCTTCATATATGAATTAACAATCCAACGGAAACTAGTTTTTGTTGTCTTTTAAATTTATTTTTAGGCTAAATTATATCTTTTGCCCTCATAAATTTGGAAATTTTTGTTTTTTGTCCCTGCAAATTTTTTGATATATTTTTTATTATTGTAAAATTGAATTTTTTTTTGTCTGGAACAAGTTTTGATTGTATCCAAACTTACAAATATGATTTTTTATGGTAGAATTGTGGGCTATTTATATTCTACTCTTGAACTTGCTTGGGGTAATGGTTTGTTAAGATAATTGTGTAGAATCTATTTCTAAGTTAGCTACTCATATGATGCACAATGAAATTAATGTTTCTTATTCCTGTTTCCAATTATTCAGTTTGTTTAGGATTTGTGTGGAAGGAATAGAGAAGGAAATATGGTGGCTGGTTGGATTGCTCATTTTGTGGTTTGGCCCATTTCAATGTTATTGGAATTCATGTTTTTGGATCCCCTCCCCCACTCAAAGGTGCGACTCTTTATTATAGCATAATTGTGTTGATGTGTGTATTTGTTTTTATTTTTAATCTTAGTATGTGTATGTGTGAATTCATGGTTTTGTTATTTTTCAATAAAAAGTTAATTAATATGATAGATTTTTTTACCCATAGGAATCGGTGATGGTGTAAGGCGGTTTACAATAACTCATCACTCTACTTAATCAATTAAGTTAGATCATTCTAACAGATAAAAGACATAATAGAATATTAAATAATATATACTCCGTATTTAATAAAAAGATAATATTATTATTCTCGTTCACTTCCAACTTTAAAGAAAGCTTAAAACGTAACAATAAAAAGTAAAAACATAATGAGTGGCAACTCATTAACTGGATCTATATAATTTTAAGGCTAAATGATTTTTTTAGATTATTTATTTTCTTTTTTTGGGTTTAGTTTGATTTTTTGTTCTTAAAACTTTTCATTTTAAATTTATTCAAAATAGTTCTTTCCTAAATTGAAAGTTAACACCATTAGTGATATTTAAAATTGGAATACTTAAGCGTGATAATTATCTTTATAATTCGATCATACGGATTGAGTTTGATCCCGATATAAAAAAATTACAGCAATGACCATTTTAAATCATATTGAATCTTAATTATGCATAGCTCCAAAGATAAAGTAGTTAAAACCTATATTTTAAGCCCACTAATAAAAATATATTTGTTAACTTTTTCTATTAAAAATATAAAAAAAATCTTTAAATTTATTTTAGGCTCCTCACAGTCTTGTTATGCATCATACATAAATAATATAGATTGATTTATTTAAACTTAACCTTGATTGTTAATATAAAATTAGATGTTGAATATCACCTATATTTCCTATTTTGATATTCTATTAATTCTTTACCATGCTGGTTTTTAATTCATAGAAATTAAAGATAATATAAAAAATTTACAATTGAGCTAAACCTTACCGTGATTTACCTTTGTTTAAGTCAAGCAGTTTTATTTAATGAATGGTCATGGATAAGTACCAGGTAAATAAAGTGAAAAATGCTGAGACATAGAGATAAATCTAAACCAACATATAATTAACAAGGGAATACATAAATTACTTTATGTAACATCGTCGTGACTTGGCAATCCTTTTCCTTAATTTGTTGGGTTCCATTTTGCGTCGTAGTGGGGATTGTTCCATCGTTGAATATGATTCGCATTATTTTTTTTCTCTTCTTTTCTTTCGAATATATTCGTGAGATTTTGAGTCGATTCTGTCGTGTTACTCAAAACAGATATTGTGGATTCTTATGATATGGACCTTGCCTCAAAATTTAAGCATGGTTCATGTGGCAAATAATTAACACAATCACTACAAAAAAAAAATGTTGTATACAGGGACTGTTTAAAATATAGTTTTTTACGATTAAACTGTTAAAAAAATCATTTTTTAGTGATCTTAATTAACCTCAAAATACAAGGCTCCCTCAACGCAGTGAATCAGAAGTTTATGGCTCACACAGAAGATATAGCTTATAATGCGATTTTGGACATCTTGATTACTAGCAACCCAAATTTCTTCTGCTAAGTTACAATTCCTTAATATAATCAATTAGACGTATGAAGAAAACAATGCTGCTAGCTTTTGACATACGAGGATAAGGTTAACTTAGTTTTTTAGTTCTCTAATTTATTATTTAAGTTTAATTTGATTTTTTAATTTTTTTGGTTCAATTTGATCCTTTAGTTTTTAAAATTGATTCAATTTGACCTTTTAGTTTTTTAGTTCAATTTAATCCTCTAATTTTTAAAAATAATTCATTTTTTTGGAAATATGCATTGTGTGATAATTTAAAATTATTTAGTGGTAATTTTGAACTATCACAAAGTGTGATTTCTTATAATTTTGATTAAGTGATCAAATTGAATTAATTTAAAAAATTAGAGAACCAAATTGAACCTGAAAAAAATTAGAGAACCATAGAATCTAAAAAATAAATTAAAGAACTAAAACTAATTTAACCAAACAATCTATGAGAGGCCAAGAGGTTGATCTGACTCATTTATTAAAAAGGTTGAACATAGAGTTTGTTTTTATTTGATAATCACATTAGTTAAGGTCTTAAGCTCCCTAATGATATCTTAAGGCATCCTCATAAGCTTGATCCTTTTATGGAGATAATCTTTAGTTAGAACTTAGACTTTTGAATAAGTTTATTTAAATAAAAATGTTAGTTCTTAAATCTTAAAAAAGAAAAACATATTAAATCAAACAAGTTGACGTATTTATACACATATATAATATATAGGACCAAATATGATTTTATTCTTCTAAATATTGACTCATTGATTTTAGTCCTCCAAATATAATTTTATGGCATTTGGTACTGACATTTTTTAAATTTTCCTTTTAAGTCCTCTATTTAACTCCATTAAATATCTTTTGTTAAATAAAGTTAATATGTGAGTTTAATTGTATATACTGATTTCGAAATAACAGAGTTGTAATATGATTTTTTTTTTTATATATTCTTGCAGAGTAACTTTTGTCAGTATATATGTTTTTTTTTCTTTTCTAAATAGTTTATATGTGTATACAACATAAATTGATATTACTTTGTAAGAATTATAAGTCTTATATATAGTTATATATCAATTTGTTTTGATGTGTTTGACGACGAATATCAAAATAAAAATTAAAACATAATATAATCAATATTGGTCAAGTGGGATAATAATGAAATTTTTTGAGTTTAGACTTCAATTCTGTTAATTGATAGACTTGATTTTATATAAAACGGGGTTGAATGGATTAATTATCCCATATTTTTCCTATGTATATATAATTACCTGATATTAATTTGTTATGGAATTATTACATATATTTTTTTATTTATAGGAATCAAAGATAATTATCAAATAATTTATATTAATTTGGATATCATGTTCAAACAATGAATTACTATATGTGTATATCTTTTCGTAAATGCTTAATTATTAGACTAAAGTCTAATTGATAGAGTAGTGCTTGAGTATGATGTAGGGTTAAATTAACTTACAGGGCCTATGATGACTGAAAAATGGATTTTTGTTATTATATAAAGGCAAGTTCGTAAGAATCTTAATGCATAATCATGGAAGTGGCTCGACGTAAGTAGAAGAGAAGACTTTGTTCATGACTTATAGAAATATGTATGCTTTAATTCCACAAATCAATTAGACTGGATTATTCTTCATAAGATGTCTTCAAGATATATACATAATTTATTAACATTTGTGTGTGTTTTCAACTCTACTACGTGTTGCAATTAATTCTTCAAGCTATTATACTTTAAAAAGAATGCACTGTTTTTGTAAATAAAAAAAATGCACTGTTGAGCATCCACAATTTGCAATTTTACTGATGAGAGTCATTGATCGATGCATGCACAGGATAAATACCAATTAATATTATATTCGTGGGAGCAAAAAACAAAACAAGGATTCGAAGATATATAGTATCATGCCTCTCTGAATTTCCTTGTCTATGGAAAAAACAAGGACAACGACTGGAAAATGCAACAAGTTAGTTTTGAACAGAGTATATGCAACTAGTCCAAAGATAATTAAAGAGTTAGCTGGAGTTGTTTTCTATCATACGAAAATTCAGAGTAGTTTCAGGTTAATTGATTAAGGAATGTTAGATATGATGTTATTATCAAGATGAATGTAGATACATAGAATAAATGGCAGGTAAGAGGAATAACGAAGATTTTTGTTTTCCAAGTGATTTAAAATTTAAAATATGATTAATCTTTAGATATGAAATAAATTATATTAAAAAAATATTTATCATTCTCAATAAAAATACATCAACATTTCTAATTAAAAATTACTTCATAATATATATCTAATATAGACAGCTTGCACATTAAGTCAGATCATGAGTTTCCACGAAACTTCGTGCATTACTTATGTGGTTGGTCTTGACTAAAAGCTTCACATCACTACTATAAAATCCTTGCGTCATGGATGTAACTTCAATAGTGCCATCATATTCATCACACTATATGCATATTCTAAACTTGTTGGGAACGGCAATAGAAGCCTCTGGATTTGGTTCATATGTGAATTTAGGCTTAATTAGTTAGTGGCATTGGCTTTGTGTTCACACATCCTTTTCTGCTTTAATTTGTACGTTGAGATATTGTCAGATTTGATCTCTTCACTTTTTCTTGAGACTTTCTCCCCCTAGTGGGCAACCAGGGCAGGTATATGTACTATCTTTATATCTATCTTCTTTTTGGTCTACAACCTAATAATAATAATAATAGGTTTATATGTTATGACGGTAACTATTAATATGATAACTAGAGAAGAAATAAGAGAGGATTGCCACAGGAGAGGATAGGATGATGACTTATGTATATCTGATCTTTCCTTAAATGAAATTGAGTCTTTAAATGAGACATTACCATTTTTTGCAATAAAGAGTAATTAAATTTGATTCAATCCAAGGAGTTTGAGTAGGGACAAATAATGTATTTTTCAGTCGTGCATCGTTATGCGAAAATAAAATCTGATTTACATAATACTGGAAATATATATAAACATCGAGAAATAATTTTGACAATTATTATATCATTTTTATAATTTGATATAAAATGTGATTTTTAGTAATCTAACTGTTGAATTATATATATATATATATATATATATATATATTATCAATTTTATTTTGTGTTAAATTTTGTTAAAATTAAATAATAACAAAAAGATAATCAAATTATTCATATTTTAATATATTTTAAAATGTTTATATTACGTTAATTTTAATCTATATGAAAAAGATAGTACATAATTTTTAGATTAGTATGAAATTTTGTATATGTGATTTATTTAAAAATAATTTTCAATTCAAAATTGAGTTTTAAGAAAATATTATTCCAATGAAAGTTATAAAATAATATAATAATTATTAAAATTACACGAATATAATTTGATTGCTCCTTATATATATATATATATATATATATATATATATATATATATATATATATATATATATATATATAATTTCCAATAAAAACTCAAAATTTAATCCCATAGAAATGATAAATCTTTCATCGATAATTAATTCAACAATGATATAAATTGGATTTTGATGATATCAAATTGGATCAATATCACGAATAATTGGTAAGTAAGTAAGTAGTGGGATACTGGATAGTGGATATTAAAATTGGTAAGTAAGTAGAAAAGTAATGGGAAAGTGGATATTAGTAACAAGGGTATAATAGTATTTTTACACAATAAATCCAATTTTCATCACACACAAATTCACATTCTCATTCTCCTTCCACAAGAATTAAATTAATACAAAAACAAAATAAACATGAGACTCTCATTTGTCTGGGAATAAAACATGTTTAAGAATATTTTTGTATTACCTTCTAATAAGCATAGAAAAACATATTTTCATACAACTATTCTTCAGAATCCAACAAGATGCCCATAAACAAACCTCCCCTTAAAATCTAATGATCATACATTAACACTACATTATTAATTAATAAAAAATTATTATTGATATAATTTTAAAATAATTATTATAAAAGTTAATAAACTTATTATATATAATAATTTGATATTGAATGACAATGTAAATTTATTTTACAATCAGTGCATAGTTTAGTCTCTCAAATTATTTTTTATATTATAAATCAAAATCTTAATTTTTGGACAAGGGTGCTTTTAGAAACTATTCTTAAATAAGAGGGTTTTCATGAGTTATTTTTGAATAAAATTATTTTTATAAGTTATTATCACTCTCCATATTATATATATATATATATATATATATATATATATATATATATATATATATATATGTATGTGTATATATACTAATATTATATAGTGAGCTTTAATTTTATTTTTTTACTCCTTTTCAATATATGTCTTAATTTTAATTTCAAATTTAATCTGATAACAACTAGATAAATTTTTTTATCAGCATTCAGCCATCAAAATCCTTTTATCTATATTTGATATACTTAATTTTTTAATTAGTTATCTCTTTCAATTTATCTATTTCATCTTTATTTTTAAATTAAATTTCAATATCTTAATAAAATATTAATTATAAAAACACAATCTTATATAAAAAATTATCATAAATTAAAAATATCATTTATAAGTTAAAAAAATATTTATTTATTAGGAATTTTAATTATAAAAACTTATATATTAAAAAATATGTAACTATTGTAAATTTTATAATAACTAAATAATCTGTTAGTGGTAAGTTATAGTCGTTCATCAGAAAATTAATGTTGAAAAATTAAATAATTAAATAATTTTTATGGAGTAATATATATATATATATATATATATATATATATATATATATTTTATCACCAAAATAGTAGAGATTTAAGAGTGATTTTGATGTTAGAAAGAGAAATATTAGTAATATATTTTTTTAAATATATTTTTATTGATAATTAAAATTTATTAAAATTAAAAATATTATGTCTTACTTTTATTATATTCAAGTAGTTCTATTATAAAGTTATATTAATCATAAATATTATAACTAAAAGGAGTATAAGAATCTATTATTAATATTTCTCTTAATTTTTTTTGTATCGACTATAAATATTTTTTATTTCTCTTAATTCTAAATAAGGTGATCATTTAGTCGGTAAATTATTAGCTCAATTTGATCTTCTATTATCTTGGGTTACTCCACCAACACATGCTCATGAGATTTGCATTGATGTTTGGCTTGCCTGAGTATCGGAATACTCCACCAACAGATGTTCATGAGATTTGTACGGATACATGAAGGTACTTGAGTACTCAATTAGATCAAATATTTGAACACTCTTAGATTCTTAATTTTTTTGTGGTTGAAGATGTTTAAGTACTTAGGTGTTTGACCAAGCTTCATACTTGGGTATTATCACAAGGTCATCATGCTTTAATATCTTAAAGATCTTAAGGACATAATTGGTATTTGGCTAGGTCAAGTCGAATACCATACAATATAATTAGAGTTTAAAATATTAATTTAAATAATTTATTTGAGTAACTTCTATTAGAAACTTAACTAATTTTTATTAAAGGATCCAAAATAAATATTTAAAATAAATCATTTATAAAATGACATTTTTTTGTCATAGGTTAGACACCATAAATGTTTCTCAACTTATTGAGTTAAAGACTAATTTCACTTATGGTGTATGATTATCGTTGGTTCAAGGAAAATAAATCATTTTAACTCTAAACAAATGTTCTCCCACTAAACATATTGTTTCCACTCATATAAACACAATTGAGTCTTATACTACTATGTCAATCCTTTTAAATTTTTTAAAATATTTAAATAGACTTTTAAAATGAAGAAATAATAATGTAGTAATTTAATTTATTATAATATTTAAAATTGTGAACTGACCTAATCCATTTTATAATGAGCCAAATAAGATATGATAAGTCGAGTTGAAAATTTTAACTTTAATTTTATTGTAGTAAAAAAAATACTTTTATTTTGTCGGCCATTTTAGGCAATTACTTCTTGCACCTCTCTAATTGCTTCCTACATCTAATTTGGAACGCAAAATTACATTTTGGAAAGATTTTTCTAACATGTAAAAAATTACATTCCAAAAAGGTTATTTCATAATGTAATTTTACATTCCAAATTAGATGTTCCATAAGCTTAAAAAAGTGCAAGAAACAAAATTGGAGGTGATGTAACAATTGTTACCATTTTATTGGCTTTGTTTGTGAGACCAATCCACTACTGAATAGGCTAAATTGGACTTGAATAAGGCATTTGTTTCTTGCTTTTCCACTGTTGAATCTTGATCTTCCACCTAGGTATGACAATGAAGCGGGGCGGGGGCGAGTTTAGCCTCCCTACCCTCAGCGCGTCATCAACTCGTTCAACGAGTCGTTTGTCTTCTCTCGCGCTAAGCGCGCCCAGCTCACTCATCGGAAAATCACTAACTCGCGCTTAGCGCGAAAATGGTGCTAAGCGAGCCTTCGAGCATAGAAAACCCTTAAAAGCTGAAGTTGGCGAAAAAGGAGGGAGCTTTGGCAGAAAACGCATAGAACTATTACGTGAGAGATGCAACAGGGCAAGGGAGCACCAAAAACCCCAGCTTTCAAGAGGATTATAGGTTTTAGAGTAATTTGTAGGTTCTTAGAGGTGGAGGAGACATCCCCACCACTGTGTAATCTGTATTTTGCTTCAAAAAACCCCTATTGTAGCTGAATGGTGATACCTTGCCATGAAAGGCTAAAGCTTTTGTTGGGAATCTCTGCCGAGTCTTGATGTAAATATTATTTACTATCTATTTAATGTTGTTTTGATGTGTTCATTGCTTCTATCTGAATTTAATTCTAACATGTTTTTGGTCCGATCACCCATTTGTGTGTAAAGTTAGGATTTTTAGCATTGAAAAATATTTTGAATCCTTAGAACTGGATAGAACATGGCTAGATAACTGTATTATCAGGACACGGAGTGCAGGGACTCTAGTTTTATTATGTTGTGACCTTAATGTTGTTCGGTTAGGCCAAATTCGATGAGGGATCCGAGAACGAAGTTTAGTTAGAATTAGCCCATTCATGCGAGACATCGGTGTTTGGGACAATTGTCCTCAGCATTGAACACAGAAACAACATTAGATAGAGAAAAACTTTTAATTGCATCAAGTTACTCAGTAGAAGGACCTTACGTTTTTAATTCATTTGTTTATCTTTCATATTTAGATGGTTAAGTTTGTAGTTATCTTTAGAATTGCAACTACATCCTGTGTTTAACTCCCTGTGATTCGATACTCGGTTCTTACCGTTTTATATTACTTGTGACTCAGTACACTTGCTGATAAATTTCACAGTTGCCGAGAGGTGAAACAACCCCCGCCCCCTCCCCTGATCCCCGTCAGGCTTAAAAAATTAGACCCACCCTCGGTTAGTTGTCAGGCTTCCCCACCTCGATCTCATCCCCGATAAATCACTATGAATCTATGATGAAGGAGCATATACAAGGAGGAGCAACACGACGAAGGAGGCACGACAACGACACGACCACAATGACAAAGGCATGACGAAGGAGTCACGAAAATGGCGATCATGATGAAGGGCACGATAGTGACACAAATCGCGATTGAGGGCAAATAGTGAGAGTGGGAAGAGGCTGAGACTGAGTGTGATGAGTGGTGTTGCCATTAAGAATGATGAATAGTACTGCGATTCGGGTGGTGAACAACATTGGCAATGAGAGTGTGACGTTGCGCAGAGTGAAAGCATATGTGTAATTTACTTATTACTTATTTTGGTATCAGGGCGGGGGCGGGGACGATAATACCTGCCCCAGCCCCCGCCCCCAATTTTCTCAAGCGGAAAAAAATCCAATCCCAACCTTGATCAACTCAATCTTTCTTTGTCAAACTCGAGGCGGGTTCACGTGAGTTTCCATGGGTGTTAGTTCGATTGTCATGCCTACTTTCACCCAACCTTTAACTTCTTTCTTTCTTTTTTCATCATAGTTAATCGAGGTTTAACCAAAACTAATCTTCTTTATAAGGACAAACTTAGGGGTCAAGTTTTGTCTTTACCTACTGAAAGTCTTGGATGCCTTTATTCAACGAGGTTACCCCTTTGGACAGATTGAAAGACTTGGGTAGGTTGCTTTGATTGTAGTCTAATCCTAAAAATCATTCCATTTAAGAAAAATTTATAAAAAAAAATATACTTTCATTGAAATATATTCAGTAAAAACACTTTCGTTCAAAATAGTTATTCCTATTTATACATAAAGGATAATCAATACCATGCATTACATTTATTGAATGTGAAAAGAGTAATCACTATCGTACATCTGGAAAAATGTTCCACCCACCATCTAGTCGGATACATGATTAACAACATATGTAAACATAGTTAATTTTAGTTTACAAGTAATTAAGAATAACTAATGTAATTGTTTATAATTATGGAATAGTTAACCATTTTTAAACATTCAACAAAAACCAAATAGCACAAAACACACGAATTCTAAATCACAACCATTAAAGTTTTTGTACCAAATAGGATTTTTCTTAGACATTTCAATAACTTCATGAAACCATTAATCACTTATAAAAAAAAGTTAATCAATATTAATTCAACATTCTAATAGAGTTTGAGCTTTAACTCAATTCTACAAAATCAACTATAAGATAAAGATTGCTCCTCACTTTTATAATTTATCTCAATATTATTTTTATTCAATGTGAAACTTCAACAATAAACATATAACTATTCATTTACTATTAAATATTTATAAGGTAAATTCTGTGATGATTTCATTTGAGCTATTGAAAATTGTTCAACAGACAAACATATCTAGTTGTTCATTGTTTATCAAGTGCTTCTAAATTTTATGTTAGTCCTTGTTATTTGAATTTCATTTCTAATTGTATTTACTCTTTAGTTATGAATGAAATGAGATGAACATGTTTTTGTCCCAAAAAAAAAATACTTATAAGATAAAATTAATTATATTTACACACAGATTAATCATGTGTGATGTTTAATAATCCCGTGAAAAAATATTAGCCACTTGTAAGATAAAGTTAATTACCATAAATAATAATTAATTACATATTTATATTTATAATTGCATGTAATTATCTTCATTTACTCTTAATCACTTGTAAGATAAAATTAATCATTCTTTTGTATATAATTAATTGGCAACATATGTGAATAGATTTGAGATGAACAAATTTCGAGTTTACATTGCTCTTTTTCCATATGGAAAATTCTAAACTTGCACCGCAAAACTGAGGAAAGGGATGAAAGAAAGAAAATAAAGTGGAAACAGAATTATAACTGATGTTCCTGTCTTGCTTCCCGATCAGTTGAAAGGGATACAGTCCGCGTGATACCACGAAAGCGGTTTGTCGATTAAACATTTTCTTCAAAAAGGTACGAAATCTAATCAATTTTACTTTTTTTTTGTATATTTACGTCATTAGTTTTGTTTTTTTTTAAAATTATTTATAACTCAGAGTGAATGCATTTATTTCACGGATTAAAAGTCTATTTCTGAAAATATATGTATAAATTCTCATGTTTGTTAATGGATTTTCAAAATCATGAGAATTATTGATTCATCAAAATGTTATAACTTTCTTTTTTATTATATTTTTTCCATGTTATAAGGGATGAAAATGTGATATTCACTGATATAAATATAGATGTAACTTTTATTTTTTACTTTTTTAAAATTATTTTGAATTTTAAAAATATTGCTAAAAATATTAAAATATAACTAAATATGCTTTTTTAAATATAACTGAAAATAATTTTTTTTTACTGAAACCGGAAATAACATTTCTAATCATATAAATTCTTAAGAATATAATATGGTGAAACAAACACCACCTTATTTTTTTTCCTTCATCAATGAGACATTTCATTAAAGCACAAACACCACCATATATATATAAATGCACACGCGCGAGAATATTATGATCTGTCACAAAATATATACACCATATATATGTTTAGAACTGCGTTAATTTTTATTGAACGTGTGTTAATATTGGTCAAACATAAATATTGATGTTGACCAAGATGTTTGGATTTCGTATAGTAATTGATTATGTTCGAGAGACGTGCGTCCATGTTGAAATTGTTTAAAGTAGCTCATGAATTCAACAAAATCAATTTTTGTGAATATTTTTTATTATTTTCGATTCTATCCTTCTTTCTTTTGCTTTTGAATAATCAACAACCCTAATATATTTTCATTCTAGCATTTATATCCTTTCTCACTAACTTATCCATGCACTAAATACTCTTTCACTAATAAATATAAAAATAAGTTATTATTAAGAAACGTGTCACACTTTGTTCAAGAAAAAGAAAATCAACTTAAATTTAGTATATATATATATATATATATATATATATATATATATATATATATATATATATATATATATATATTAGTGTTCAATTTTTATGTATCTAATACAAATATCCTCAATTGTGTTTTATTTTTAACTATTTAAAATATATTTAATACAAAATACTTTTCCAAACAATTAATGTTCTAATTAGTAATTTACACATTCAAAATTGATTTTGAAAATAAGTTTCCAAATAATATTAAAAGTGGAAATTAATTTTAAGACACAAGTATTCAAACAAAAATCACATTTCTTTAAAATCAATTTTATAAAATCACGTTGATTTAAAATCAATTCTACAAACATATATCCAAACACGCAGTTAAACGTTCCAATCTTACAATACAGCAAAGGTTATATTATGCATTTATGCTCGTGTATTGGTTTGAAGGGATGAGATGTAGTTTTTTTTAGGGAGAATTATGAGATTTATAGAGATAGATATCCAGATTTTATTAATACATTCTCAATTTCTCACATTCGTGCGGTTTTTTTTAGAGGAAAAAAACCCAGTAGTTCTTATTATAGAATCGGTATCGGTAGTGTATTTTAAGTTTGATTTATTATTGAGATAAAATATTGTAGTTTGATCTTTATCTAGTAGTTCTTAATTCTTATCGTAAAATCAGAAATTATTTGTATATTTTCTCATAAAATCAGTTTTTTTAAAGTGATTTTTATGATTGTAAATATATATAAATTAGTTTTTGTTTTTTTAATTATCTAAAAATTAATTATTAAATTATTTTACATACGGAATTTTTTTAAATCTATAACAAATTCACCCTATATCTTTATTTTTAATTAAATATATTATATTATTCAATAATAATATACTTTAATTAATGTATAATATACTTTAATTAAAAAAGATATACAGGGACACAGAAGCAAATATACGTGAACAAACTCCATATTCCATAAGATAAATTTACTAAAATTAAAGATTCAATTGGATTTTTTTTGGTAAACTAAAAAAGGTGAATATATTTGTAAGAGAAAAATGTGAATATGTGTGTGTGTAAGAATCACATGTGCCGAATCAAAGTATTTTGCGAATAATATTTCTTTTCTCTTTATTTTTCTTCAGTCAGAGAAAAAATTATACCTGAATTGTGTTTTTTAGGCTTTTATGGTTACTTTATCTGTGTATTTTTTTCCTTTAAGTTTAATGTGTAAGGACGATGCGAAACAAAACAAATTAATCAATAATATAAAAAGTTACCAACAAACAGGCGCCAACCGCCAATGCCACTGAAAGAAAATTCGGATCTAATTTTGTCAAACCAAGTTTATAATATGTTTGGATTAACTTAACCCAAATTCAGAAGCACTTTTTAAATGAAAAAATACGAAATGGCATTGGTCAATATCCACTTTTTCAGCTGCTCACTTTCTAAAAGTAGCCGTACAACCCCCCACCCCTAAAAAACCGGAGAGAAATTCACACTGATTTAGTTATTTTGCAGTTCAAGTCAAATTGCGGCTTAAAGGATTGGCATACTGTCGAATTTCAATCATAATACTCAGTCAAATAAGAATATATTTTTTTTCTTCAGAAAATAGATATTTTTAATAAAAATAAGTAATTTCTATTTTTTATGTATTTGTTTGAACAATTTTTTTTTTAAAAAAAATATTTTGTTTTTTAAGAAACAAATCTTATATATTTCTTAAAAAAATAATTTTTTCCGTCAAGAGAATCGAATATATATGTATTGTACATAATTTGAAATTTATTTAACTAATCTTTCTTTATCTAATATTCTTTAATTATAATTATTTTTAACCAATCTAATATATTATTATACTAATATCTTTCAAAATAAAAATTTAATCTATCTTTTTCTTTACTAAAATATATATTTAGATATCTTTATCCAAATAATTATTGGATTATTTTTGGGATGTTACACTTTACCCTCATTGCCATCGCGTGCAATGCTCTCACATTGCACGTAACAAAAAGATTACCTCCTTTAATAGGATCACCAAATCCATCAATTCATGATGTTGTTCACTTGAATTCGATTATGATTTATATGTTTAGTTGTGGAATTTTCGATCCAATAGAGGATCAGGATTGTGAATGATGAAATTAATTCATTAGAGTGTGTTTTGAGTGCTTCTTCTCATATTTCGTTTTGTGACAATTTTTGGCCGTCAATATTTGAATGTCGTTAACAACGTTAACTTCAAACTGATAGAAGGATCATTTTGAACTTTTTTAAAAAGATAAAGTACCAAAGTAAACTTTCTAAAAGATAAAGAATCAAATAGGTCATTTGGTCAATTTTTAATGATAATTGATAAATCTTGCAAATCAAAACCAATCTTACATTAATAAATAATTTTCAACTAGATCAAATTCTAACAAATTGTTATTGGATTAAATTTTTATATCATGTATATTATACTTGAAGTGGATTAGAAGGTCATTAAAAATGGATTGAATAATTACACTCGACCGACTGATTATGACTTTTTCCGAAGAAAAAACACCCAACTTGTAAAGTTCTAAGAATATATTTGAGTTTAGTTTCAAGAAGTTTTGTTAGGAGCACTACTTATACTTTGGCAGTACTTTGTGTAAAAAAATTCCAAAGATACTATTTTATATTGCTTGAGTAGCTACTAAAAATACCAAACTCCGGATACTCCGGATACTGTAGAGTTTATATATCTATATCCTATATTATAAAAGTGAAGTATAGGAAAAAGGCTATTGTGCCCCTGCTTAGAAAATTGGCACGTGTCCCTTTTGTTGGGTTTATGGTCATTTTATTGTCATTTTTGTTTGTTGTTCAGCAACAACACGTGTGTCTCAAAAATGCCTTACGAGTTTGCTTTTTTGCTCATAAAGCAAGTGTTGTGCCATGTGTCTGATGCTTAAGCTAGCTTGCACTCTTTGGTTGGGCACATGGTTTGGGTGTTTTGTGGAATCCGGTTGGCCATTGCTGTGTCATTTTGGTTTGTTTCATTTTTGAGTTGGAAACCAAAACTGTTTCTTTTCTCTTTGCTTTGTTCTGGATTTCAAGGTGTGAGGTTTTTAGTATACTCAGCATGGCTGTCTTTGTTTCAAGGTGTGAGGTTTTTAGTATATTGAGCATGGTTGTCTTTGCCTTTGATTTGTTTTCAATTTTCTTTTTGTTTTCCAGTTTGGTTTTGCTCCATTGCTCGGCTTGGCTGTGAGAAAAAAAGTAATGTTTTTTTGCTGAATGTTAGTTTGTATGTGTGTTACCTTTTCCGGGTGATTTTAGAACTCTTTTTCGTGTTTTTCTGAGTTTGGTGCTTTGTTTTCTAACTTTTTTGTTGTGCATGGCTGTGATTTTACAACTTTTCTTTGGTTGAGGAGTTTGTTTTCCAGTTTGGTTTTACTCGGTTGCTGGGTTTGGCTGTGAGAAGAAAAGATAATGTTTATGTTGTGGATGTATCTCTTACATGGTTTGGGTGTTTTATGGAATTCAGTTGGTTGTTGTTGTGTCATTTTGGTTTGTTTCATTTTCGAGTTGGAAATCAAAATTGTTTCTTTTTTCTTTGATTTCAATTTTTTTTTCCAGTTTGGTTTGGCTCTGTTGCTTGGCTTGGTTGTGGGAAAAAAAGGTAATGTTTTATTGTTGATTGTCTTTGTGTTCGGTTTGTTTCCAGTTTGCATGTGTGTTACCTTTTGCGGGTGATTTTAGAAGTGTTTTTTCGTGTTTTTTTGAATTTGGTGCTTTGTTTTTTAAATTTTTTGTTGTGCATGACTGTGATTTTATAGTTTTCCTTTGGTTGAGGAGTTTGTTTTCTAGTTTGGTTTTGCTGCGTTGCTGGGCTTGGCTGTGAGAAGAAAAGGCAATGTTTATGTTGTTCATGTCTCTGTTACCTTTCCCCCCTGATTTTAGAACTTTTTTTCGGTGTTTTCTAAGTTTTGTTTTTTTGTTTTTTATTGAGTTACGTTTGTTTTACAGTTTGCCTTTGGTTGGTTGTTCGTTTTGAGTGCGAGGAATGAAAGTTATACTTTTGTACCCATGTTTGGGTTTGGGTGAGAGAAGTTGAGCCTTAACTTGAGGATGGCTGTTTTTTGTATGCTTTGTTAGCTTTCGTGTTAATGCATTCTTATATGTTTGCCGCCTTTTTTGTTAACTCTATTTACTCACATGGTCAGGTGTTTATTTTTATCAATTCATATGCAGTTTGTTTTTTTGGTCACAGGTTGTTAACTTTGGTTTCGCGTGGTTGAGGTGCTAATTTAATTTTGCCCCCTTTGATTATATGCTTGGTTTTTAATTGATGTTTTGTTTTCCTTGGTGGTGTTGTTCAGGGTTTGTGATATAAATTTATGGCACGTGTTCCTGATAAGATTAAGTTGATAGATGGATCAAGGGAAACTCTTAAGCTTTCTGTAAGGATCACTGATCTTTGGTTCATTGGGATCCCTGAAAAGTCTGAACAAGCCGAAATGATGGTTGTTGATTCTGATGAATGTTTTTGGCCACTTTTTTATTATCTATATCCTGTATTATTGACCATTCAATGATGTATTTATATACTTTGTATATTATAGGGATATGAAATTCATGTTGTTTGCAAACAAGATCAGCTAAAGTCTTGGAAGGCTGATTTGAAGGAAAATTTGACTTATGTGATGCATAATTTTAAAGTTATGAAGAATGATGGGAAATTCAGAATTTGTGGTCATGAATATAAATTATATTTTACTGGAGTTATTGTTGTTAGGCAATGTAATATGGAACACTTACCTTTTAGGAAATTCAGATTTGTTGATTTTTCCACTATCATTGCTGGTCATTTTGAAACTGGACTCTTGGTTGGTAAGATCGTTTGCAATTTGTGCATTGATTTTTATTGAGGTACTTATGGCTTTTCATATAACATGCGTTTATCTTGTGGTTGATTTAGACGTCATTGGCGTGGTTGATGAAGTGGTATTCCGATATGTTTCATAAAAAATACGAGGGCTGTTTTCAAATTAAAGGATTTGAGGTTATGTTTTAGGATTTAAGTTTTGAGTGTGTGTAATTGTTATTTGTATCTGATGATGATTCGATACTGATACATTTATTGTTGTTTGGTTCTGATAGTGGGCAGGTACTATCCTGCACACTCTGGGAAAATTACTGCTTACAGTTTTTGTCTTATTTGAATGAGGTTGAAGATGAAAGACCCATCGTTATTCTTTTGACACATGCCAGGATCAAGGAAGCCCAGGGTCAATGTAATGTGAAAATTTTCAATTGCCATGCTTACTAAATAATGTTTTTTTCAGGTCTGATCTACAGGATCATATCCGTCGTCAGTCAGTAATTCTTTCAAGGCGTCTAAACTCATGATCAACGAGCTTGTGTTAGAAATCCAAGAATTCAGAGAGAGGTATTTTGACAATGTGTTACTTTTGTGTTTGTAATTTGAAACTGTTAAATATGTAACTAATCTTTGTTGTAGTTTTGCATTTGTTCTATTCTTATAGCCTTTTAAATTTAGGGATTGAGGTTAGATCAGTTTTGACGCCTATTGGACATGAGAGTTAACAGGTTTCAGGGTCATCTCAATTATCATCAAAAGATGCATTTCTGTCAAAGGCTGAAGCAAAAAATATCTCTCAAATTAATGACATTTATGAGATGATGTTCTTATTCATTTGTATCTTCTCTTTGTAGAAAATCTAATGCCCGTTTTTGCAAACAGGAAATTGTTTGTGTTACTGTCGTCAAGATTACAACTATAGTGATGGACAACCATTCATGGTGTTATCCGGCTTGCAGTCAATGTCACAAAAAAACTGACATAGAAACTATGTCATTCACATGTCCATGTGGCAAAGACAACGACCAACCTGTACTAAGGTCATTGATTCACTGCTTAATTGGTATGACCTTCATCAACTACTTTTTCTTATACTGGTATATACATTGGCAGGTATAGAGTTAAAGTGATGGTTAATCACAAGGGCGAACAAACCAAATTTTTGCTTTAGGACCGTGAATGTGCAGAGTTAATTGGTCAATCGGCGGATGAAGTCAACAGACTCAAAATAGAAGTATGTTATTGTATTATCATGTAGTATTTTTTTATTTACAATCAAAATTTGTTAGGTTGCTATCCATTTTGATTGTTCATTTTAACTCATTGATTTTTTCCTTGCAAGGATGGCGATGTTGATTTAAATGCCTCTCTTCAAGTACTAGATAGGCTATTGGATTGTTTCCTTGCATTCAAAGTCAAGGTACAACCAAGGTTCAGGAATGCTGTTGTTCTTAGATATTCAGATGAATCAAACTTGATCAATGTTGTGCTGGATATGCTTCCCGATACTGAGGTTGTCTTTTGTCAAGTGTATTTTAATTATTGTGACTGTATCGATATATTCCATTTGTTTCTTTACTCTCAATCCATATATGATGCAACCATGTTGCAAGATCGAGCGTTCAATACTTGACTCGATTGACCCTACAGAGCTTGAATCTGTAAGCTAACATTGTCTTTTTTTGTTTTTCCTGGTGTATCTTACGATGATGGCATCAAAATTTAGCTCACTCATCAATTAATATTTTATGCAGCAATCTATGTTTATTACCTCCGATGATGATCGTTCAATGCTTGACTCGACTGAGCCTACAGAGCTTGAATCTGTAAGCTACCATTGTCCTTATGTGTTTTTCCTAGTGTATCTTGTGATGATGGCAACAAAATTTACCTTACTGATCAGTTAATATTTTATGTAGCAATTTGTCTCTGTTACTGCTGATAATGACCCTCTTCTCAGGATTCCATTGACACCAACTAAGCGTGCATCTTTTGATGAGTTGGATGATGGACCCAAAAACTTTGAGATTTCACATGCCAAAGTTTCCTCAAATAAATTAGCGAAGCTTTGTCAACCTGAATGAATTATGCTATTCACGGGTTGTGTTGAATGTTTTTTTTATCATCGTATGAATAAATTATAATATTTGCCCCGTGGCACTTTTTGTGGTTTTTACACTCTTTGAATGTGCCACGTGGTTGGAATATTAAGTACTGGGTGTTTTGTAGAATCTCATTGCTGTGTCATTTTGGTTAAGCTCATTTTGCACTTCGAAACCAAAATTGCCCCATGACACTTTTTGTGGTTTTTACAGTCTTTGGATGAGCCACATGGTTCGAACATTAAGTGCTGGGTGTTTTGTAGAATCCCATTCCTGTGTCATTTTGGTTAAGTTCATTTTGCAGTTCGAAACCAAAACTTCTTCTTTTCTCTTTGATTAAATGAAACAATGGTTTTTTTAGGGTTTGCATTACTCTATTTGTTAATGTTGTTATGAAATTGCAATCTGTTCTATTGTTGTCAAAATCCTGATCAACCTAAACAACTCAACTTAACTGATGAATTAAGGTTTTTCTTTTCTCTGCTGAGTACTAACTAAGGAGCGATTCAACACAAGGATTATTTCGATTCCATACTATTACAAAATTGTAATCTATTCAATCGTTGTCAAAATGTTGATCTATGTAAACAAATCATGATAACTGATGAATTAAGGTTTTTTTTAGGGAATTACACAGAAACTAAAACATAAGCTGACATTTACCAATTAAACCCAGTTTTTTGGCTACTTAAACATTAATTATTAGTCATTACAATCAGCAAAATAGATTGGCATATGAAGAAATTTTAAAAACTATTTAATCCTATCTTTATAGCTATTGCACAACTAACCTTGAAATTTAATATAATCACTACTAACTAAAGAGAGATTCAAGGCAAGGATCATTTCGATTCCATTAGGAATGAGGATTCTAAATATCACATATTCATCAATCAAAAAGAGATTGATTCTAAATATCACATATTCATCAATCAAAGAGAGATTGGACAACGTTTGATATCAAAGTTTTCTGCACTAGCAGCAACGCCTGTCTCTAAATGGAAATTCAATAATTGTTATATACTAAATTTTTCTACCGTGCATCTTTAGTTGTAGTTTTGCATTCTAATTTCAATTGCATGCTTAGCTTTCTTTTTTATTGCAACAACTCTAGATTTGATACTTGTCATCTCTTCCTCTATGTCAAAAGAAATTTGTTTATTAATTATCAAATCTATTATATACCAACGTCTAATCACATTTAATCCACCAAACCCAAATTTGATATTTGTCGTCTCTTGCTTTATGTCAATTAAAATTTGTTTATTAATTTACCTGTGAATCTTTAGCTGCAATTTTGGCTGCTAATTTCAAGATTTGATACTTAGCATATCTTGCTCTGTGCCAAAAGAAATTTGTTCATTAATTATGAAATCCATTATATAAAAACATCTAATCACATTTAATCCACCAACCCATATTTGATATTTGTCATCTCTTGCTTGATGTCAATTAACATTTGTTTATTAATTTACAAAATATTCCATCTTTTGTTCCAAGCTGAGTTCTAAATTCTTCAGCTCTAAAGATGTAGATCAATCACATAGCTGATTCTACATTAGGAACTTAGTCATATATATAAAATATATTTACATGTGAGTCTGATCATTGTTACATGGGTCATTTGCCAACATACTTAAATTCAACTTCCATCTTTTATTTTCTTTTTATTACACAACTGCACATTTGGAATTCCTTTGATGTATAATTTTCTCTTTGTGCATTTCAAAACTTTGTGGTGGTGAATTGATATATCAAACAACTTCATCGATATCAATTGGAAACATGCAAAACGATACACATGCAAATCCATTTACCTCAGCTAAAGCCAGGATGAATAGGAAAGCTATCCTGCAAAAAAAAAAAAAAAGACTCAGCCTGACAGACCACATGAGGCAACTATAGATTCCACTCTGAAAGATATACAATGTCATGGTGAGAAATTATAAATAAGATGTTTTCTTTTAAAAAAAATAGTCTGTTCAATTTGACTTAATTTGTCTCTATTCTTAAGTCATGACAGCTGATTCATTAGAGGATATAAATTCTAAATCTACACAAGGTACGATGATAGAAAATCTTTGCTCCATTTTTTCTCCAAATTTTAATTATATCTATGATATCTAACAGAAATTGTTACAGCATCTGATTCTAATTTTTTGTCTGAGGATGAAAATTGTCAATCCAACACTAATGAACCTGCAATCAACAATGAAGGTAATAATTATAGCTTTGATATAAGGTTAATGATATCAACTTATATGCTTTAAATTAAATTGTACTATCTCATTAAACAATTTCAGGCTATTCTGACTTGGGTGATCAAGCCATGCAATGTAGGCATTGTAATGCAAAAATGTGGTATAATGAAAGAATTTCAAAAGATAAAAATACAACAAGTCCAAAATTCAGCTTATGTTGTGGAGATGTCAAAGTTGAACTCCCATTATTACAAACTCCACCAAAATATCTTGAACAACTTCTCTTTGATGATTATGCAACTGATAGTAAAAATTATCAGCATAACATACAGACATATAACATGATGTTTGCCTTTACCTCTATTGGTATTAAGCTAGATAAATCTATCAATGAAACCAGAGGACCTCCTACAGTTAGAATTCAGGGTCAACCATGCGTTCGAATAGGCAGCTTATTACCAATGCCTGAAAAACAACCGAAATTTGCACAATTATATATCTTTGATACGCAAAATGAAATTGAAAATCGAATTAATATCATGAGGTAGTAGTTCTTTTGTTTTTTTTTTTATTATCAAATATGAAGAATTCTGATTGGGAAAACATGTTTTCTGACACCAATGGATCTATTTTTATATTGTTTTTTGCAGCCAACATGCTACAATTCAACCAGACATTATTTTGACTTTAAGTCAAATGTTGGATGACCACAATGTCCATGCAAAAAGTTTCAGAATGGCCAGGGACAGATTGGCAGATAGTCAACTAGATAATGTAAAATTGAGATTGATAGCTGGACGTGAAAAAGATGGTCGTACATACAATCTCCCAAATGTTTCTGAAGTTGCTTCCCTGATTGTTGGTGATTTTGATGCAGACTCAAGAAGGGATATTATTGTTGAAACTTAAAATGGAGAATTACAAAGAATCCATGAATTACACTCTAGCTATCTAGGACTGCAGTATCCTGTACTCTTCCCTTATGGTGAAGATGGATATAGACCTAATATACTTCACCGTTCTACATCTAGCAGCAGAAAAAGGAAGAGAAATCGTCTAACGATGAGAGAGTGGTTTGCTTATAGACTGCAGTCTAGGTCAAATGAAGCACAAACTTTGTTGCATTCTAGAAAACTATTCCAACAATTCATTGTTGAAGCATATACCATGGTTGAGTCCGAAAGACTTAGCTACATCAGGAACAACCAAAAAAAACTTAGAGTTGACAAGTATTGTAGTTTACAAACATTATTGGATGCTGGAAGCAGTAAAGGCTCATCTAAAGGAAAAAGAGTGATTTTGCCTTCAACCTTTGTTGGCAGTCCACGTTATATGGATCAACTTTACTTTGATGGTATAACAATATGTAGCCATGTTGGTTTTCCAAATTTTTTTATTACTTTAACCTGTAATCCAAATTGGCCTGAAATTCGCAGAGTACTTGTACCTTTGAATCTAAAAGCAACAGATAGACCAGACCTTATCTCCCGTGTTTTCAGATTGAAGTATGAACATATGCTTTTTGACTTAACAAAAAACACCTGCTTGGAAAAGTAGTCGCATGTGAGTTTGCTATTAATGTGGTTCTTAAACTTATACATTTGTTTATTACTTTCCATTTTTCCCTCATATGATACAACTATGCATAATTTCTATATTACTGTTGCACTATTAATATGATCACCTAACAATTGCAGATATGCACACAATTGAATTTCAAAAAAGAGGACTTCCTCACGTGCATCTATTGCTATTTTTACACCCAGACAATAAATATCTATCTTCAGATGAAATTGACCAGATAATATTAGCAGAAATTCCTTCACATGAAAATGACCCTGAACTCTATACATTAGTACAAAATCATATGGTACATGACCCATGTGAAATTCTATAATCTAAGTCTCCATGTATGAAAGAAGGCAAGTGTAGCTGTTTTTACCCTAAAATGTTTCAGCCTCAAACTGTTTTAAATTCAAATGGCTATCCAATCTATCATAGAAGAAATGGTGGTCGTACAATTTCAAAGAATGGAGTTATTATTGATAATAGATATATAGTACCTTACAATGCAAAATTGCTGAGGAAATACCAAGCACATATAAATATTGAATGGTGTGATCAAAATACTTCCATTAAATATCCATTTAAATGCATAAACAAAGGTTATGACAGAGTCACTACTGTTGTTCTTTATGATGCTAATGGTGCACTTGAGAATCCTATCACTCAAAATGATGAGATTAAAGAATATGTAGATAGCAGGTAATATTAATTTAACATGCATACTTAATTTACTCATTGTTTCTTTAATTAACTTTTTTAATTATGAATATTTTATGGCAGATATATTTCTCCCTGTGAAGCTACTTGGAGAATTTTTGGTTTTCCAATACATGCTAGAAAACCTGCTATTGAGGGATTACATTTTCATCTGCCAGGACAACACAATGTTCTTTACGAAGATGATGATGATATAGATGATATCCTATCAAATTCAAGCATTTCAGATTCAAAATTCTTAGCTTGGATGAATAGAAACAAATATTTTTCAGAAGGTAGAAATCTTACTTATTCACAATTTGTTTCCAAATTCGTGTACAACCAAAAGGCTAGATCATGGAACCTCAGAAAGAAAGGCAATACAATTGGCAGGCTAATATGGGTTCCACCAACCACTGGTAAATTATTTTATCTAAGAATGATGCTTACTACATGCAAAGGACCTACTTCATTTGAGGATATTAGAACAGTTGAAAATGTTCTATACCCTACATATAGAGAAGCATGCTTCGCAATGGGTTTTTTTGCAAGATGACAGAGAATTTGTGGAAGCAATCAAAGAAGCTAAAGACTGGGGCATAGCTAATTATTTGAGGAAATTATTTGTCTTAATGTTATTAACATGTGCCGTTACTAAACCTGAAGAACTTTGGAATCAGACATGGAATTGGTTAGCTAAAGACATTGCATATCATTATAAAAAACAACTCTCAACACAGGTTAGTTATTATCAGTTTGTAACTTTGTATGTTGAATAACATCACATATAGCCATTGTTTAACTATTTTCTTTATCATTTATTACAATTAGACATTGATGATGACCAACTTAAAAATTTAACATTACTGGAAATTGAAAAACTTCTACATGCAAACCAAATATCACTCAAAGTCTATCCTACAATGCCATATCCTAAGGGTGCAAATCTTGCATGGTGTCTAGAGAATAGCTTGATATTATCTGAACTTAATTACAACAATGATGAGGCTAGATCTGAATTCGAAAATCTTTTTTCATCTATGACAGGTAATCTACCAATTAATATATAATAAATTGCATTTAACAAAGTTAAATTTCATCTGTATCTTCCAATTTTGCATCTACTTATTCTTCATTTCTATCAAATCTCAACTTATTTTTTATTCTAGATGAACAAAAACAAATTTATCAAAAAATTATGCAAGCTGTCAACAACAATGAAGTTGCCATGTTTTTCCTATATGGATATGGAGGTACAATAAAAACATACATATGGAGAACATTAGCAAGTTCACTGAGGGCAAAAAATCAAATTGTGATTATGGTTGCTTCTAGCGGCATAGCTTCTCTGTTATTGCCAAGAGGCAGGATTGCCCATTCCAAACTTAAGATACCTGTGCCAATTTTCGAAGACTCAACATGCAACATACTTCAAGGAAGTCAACTAGCAGAATTGTTAAATCAAACAAATTTGATAATTTGGGATGAAGCACCCATGGCTCACAAATTTTGCTTTCAAGCACTTGATCAAAGTTTAACAGACATTATTAAAGAAAAAAAAATCCAAATCAAATTTTTGGAGACAAAGTTATTGTATTTGGTGGAGATTTATGATAAATTCTGTCAGTCATTCCAAGAGGAAGTCATTCAGACATTATAAATGCAACAATCAATTCATCATATCTCTGGCCTTCCTATGAAGTCTTAACACTCACCAAAAACATGCGTTTACAAGGCAATGCCCAATCAATTGATGATCAAGAAACTACTAAATTTGCAAAATGGATTTTAGATATTGGAGATGGAGTTATTGGGAATCAAAATGATGGATATGCTACAGTTGAAATTCCTCAGTACCTATTGATTACTGAATATAATGACCCCATTGATGCTATAGTCAGATCAACATTTCCAGATTTATATCAACACCACAGTAATCCTGAATTCTTCAAATGTAGAGCAATATTAGCTTCCACCAATGAAACAATTGAAGAGGTCAATGATTATATACTTTGCTTGATTCCAGGTATTTATGCATATCCGAAACTTACAAAAACTAGCATCTATTTAATATTTGTCCTCTATTTAACTTTGCATGCTAACTAAAATAAATATAATAGGTGAACACATGGAATACTTAAGCTCTGATTATATAGAGAAATCAGAAACCATTGACAGTTGGCATTTCCAATCAATTACCACAGAATTTCTCAATTCACTAAACATATCTGGTCTGCCAAATCATTGTATCAAACTAAAAATCGGTAGTCCTATAATGTTGCTAAGAAACTTAGACCAAACGCAAGGCCTGTGTAATGGTACTAGATTAGTAGTTATAAGACTAGCCAAACATGTAATTGCAGCTGAAATCATTTCTGGCAAAAATCTTGGCCATAATGTTTACATCCCGAGAATGTCAATGTCACCTTCACAATCACCATGGTCTTTTAAACTTTTAAGAAGGCAATTTCCAGTCATGGTATCTTATGCAATGACAATTAACAAGTCTCAGGGCCAATCACTTTCTATGGTTGGACTTTATTTGCCAAAACCAGTCTTTAGCCATGGACAATTATACGTTGCATTATCAAGGGTCAATTCAAGGCAAGGATTAGAAGTTCTTATTCATGATAAAGACCAAAAAAATATGACTTCTACTACCAATGTAGTTTTCAAAAATCTTACAAGGTAACTCTAAATTTTGAAACAATAAATTGTACTATTTATTGGCAACAATTCTTAATTGTTATCTTATTCATATACATTCTAACATACAACCAAAGATGACATCATATATCACAATCTTAAATTTTACATTGTCAGGTATGTAATCTTAGTTACTACATTAATATCTTCCATTTATAATTTCATTTACTTAACTTTCTTTTAATAACCTTATATTATTAACCCATTTAGAAAGATATTCATAACCTCTGAATATTTAGCACTTTATCACAGCTTAGCATAGTGCTATCATAGCTTTAAAAATGTCTTTTACTTAATTAAACAATGTTGGTCATATTCAATTGCTTTGTTTTATAGCCAAATCATAGAATGACAGCCTTTCATTCACAAATAACAGCTACTACAAGTGAACTACAATCAAATGACTTCAATATATCTGAGCCCAAAGCATAGAAATTTAAACAAGAACTACCTTGCCAATTCTTGCTTTGACATTTACCTGTAAAAATTCTGTTTATTTTTCTCCAAAACATAAAAATTTAAACAATTGAAGTTCAATTTTCTTTTTATTTCATCTGCTACTCCTTATATGATAATTATTCTTTAAAGAATATTTATCAAATTTTCCTTGCACTTTTGTGCCACTATGAAAAAAATTCACTTATGCCAATCGTGCAAATATATCAAATTATGCTGCATATACTCCATTGATTGAAAACAACATCATTCTTATTTTACAAAAAAAACTACATTAAAAAAATCCAGTTATGTAGCATGACATAATTATTTTAAAAAAATTGTTATATACATGCTTCAGACATCATATGATTAAAAATATAGTATATATTCAAATTTTCCCCCTCTCCAATATGTTAAAAACCAAATTCTAAGAAGGAATTCTAGAAATTGGGCAAATCTTCATATCCAGCCCGAAAATAAATCTAGACCATTAATGCCCCACAATATCAACCGTGTTAACTTTCTGCTTTTAACAAAAACTCTTCAGTTACTTGGCACCTATTCAATTCACAATTATTCACTCCACACTTGTTGACAATCGTGCTAAATTTAAAAGCAATGATAAAATCAACCATCAGTTATAGCATTGGAAACAAACATATATTAAATATCACACTCTAGAAAACCCTATAACCTACCTTCTCCTACAAATCCTTTTTCACTTTTCTGTCCAGACTCCAATTTCATGTCATCTACAAAATAAACAGCACATCTTCAACAACATTAAGTGAAGTAAGTCATTCCTACTCTCCTCTTCATGCCAGGCAATTTTTTCCTCCTTTTCTTCAACATCTACACTTAATCTATTAAAACTACCATATCTCTGTCATTGCAGATGAAAAATGCCATGATCAGACCGCCATTGATCATCCAATTTATCGCTGCCTTCAACAACGACAAAGTCATTTTTTTTCCAATTCTTTCATTAGTATTATCGTTGCATATACATGCATTTATATTTCTCACTTTTTTTTTGCAGAACATTATACAACTTTCAGCGTTCTACCATACACAATGGGCACCACAGTATCCCAAGTTTGTTCATCTGAGATATAATGGAGCCATCTACGAAATATGGGTCAGACGACACAAAGAAAAAGTCTATTTGGCAGATGAACTCGAAAACTTCAGGAAAGATTAAAATATCTACGAGTCGGCCACCATCAACTTTTTGCCTGTGACCATCACTGCGTATTTGACATACATTTCATACCACCACTAGAGCGGCAAACTTGTGGCAGGCAGAGGCATTCATCCAAAAAGCATATCTGGATTGTTCGATTTACTCAGGAAATGTTGGATACTCCTGAACCCCTGGTAAGTTGACTTTCATACATTAATCTCTTTAAACATATTTTTAGCAGTTTAACGATTTTACTTTTTTCTATCTGCAGAAACTCCCGCGTTGTACATAAGTTCCTCTTAAAGCTTGCGATCACCACATAACAGTCTTAAGGCGATCTGGTCCTCCATTGGAATGGAAAGTTGAAACCCTGAATCCTGCTATTGGTGGAAAAGGCGTTGTTCAACCATGGTATGATTTTCTTGAAGAAATGGACTTTGACGATGGAGATGAAGTCTCTATTTACTATAGATATTATGAAAAAAATTGGGATATTATAATTAGAAGGCGGGAGGATTGGGAGGATAATGACAACAATTAAACTGGCTTCCGTAGTCCAAAATTTGGGAAAAAAAATCTTGCTCATGTAGTTTCAACAAACTCTGTTAATGTTTCTTAAGTCTATTTTCCTGTTAACCAATATTGTTGTTCATCTATGTTTCTTAAATCCATTTTGCCATTAATCAACTTTGTTATTTTGGTGTCCATCAACATTTACAAAACGCTTACCAAACAACCCGTGCATGTGCACGGGTTACAGACTAGTGTATATATATATATATATATATATATATATATATATATATATATATATATATATATATATATATATATATATATATATATATATATGCTTTTGAACTTTGGAGACAATTTAAGAAAACTTTGTATGATTTTTACATCAAATATGTAATGTTGTAAAAACATGTTTCTCAAAGTAAACAAAAAAGGTAACAAATTAAAAGCAATGAGAAAGGATAAAGCACACACATAATTTATATTGATTCACCTATAATGTTAAGCTACATCCAATCATCTAGTTTCAGCTCACCACTTTTAGTCGTTCCAAACACATCGTTAGTGTTTTAATTACAAAATTTTAAATATAAAAAAGGACAAATATTCATTTTGGTTCCTAAAAGTATTAAACGTTGACAGATTGATCCCTAAAAAAAAAATATAATTCAAATTTAGTTTCTAAATGTATAAAAGTGTAATAGATTGATCTTGCTATTAACTCCCCTCTGTTATCCTTGACATGCACACCTATGTGATACATTTGGCAATGATATGGCACTTGATGGTTGTCATGTGTCTAAAAGTTGACTTTTCAATTTAGTCTTTGAACTTAATAACTTGTTAACATTTTAGTCGTTGAACTTAAACACTTATTAATATTATAGTCCTTGAACTTAACTATGTATTGTCATTTTGGCCCATGAAAGTAATTTTAAATTATTAATTAAGTCTTACACTGCATGCAAATTATCAGCATAGTCATCACCATATCCATTTACTTCCCTTTCATATCCCTCGTATTTTAACCTTCCTCTTGCATACTTTGTAGTTTATCTTAACTTTAAGATCCATCCTCTACATGCAAAGTTTGTCCTTTATTCATCTAAAACATAAATTCTAAGAGGAAAATAGCACATAAACATCTTTTAATTTTTTTCCTTGATAAACCATGTCTAGCTTCTTTAAGAAGTTATATTTTATTCAATTAATTTTTTTAAAATAGCTTCTTCAACACTCTCAAGTAATCATTTCATTAAAATTCTTTGGTATCTATATATACCTTGCGGTAGTAGTTCATGAAAATAACTTTTGTTTATATTTTCTTATATGCTTGATCTTTTCAATTTGATCATCGTTCACATGCCAATTGATTGCATGGATCCCAAGCCACCCCTTCTACTTACACCTCCTTCATCTTTAGAATTTTTCACTCTACACTTCAAACGTGATCAAAAGAATGAAAAAGGACACATGTTTCACGTGGCACCAAAGAATCATGTCTTCTAATACTCAATCTTTGAATAGCGATGTGAAATCTATAAAGATTGGAAAAAAAGTGACAAGATGTATTACACTTGCCTCATCGAAGAGGTTTGTAACGAAATGGTTCTAGTACTTTTGTGTTTCTTAAGTTTTTTAAGTCTCTTTTTGTGATTATTATTATTATTCCATAAAATGGATCAATTAATTAACTTATCTAACATTCTACACATATTAATAACATATATATGATCAATAACTTAATTTGGGTAGATCTGATTTGAAACCTTATAGAATCTTGTCAGCCATATGTCTTGGATTTAGATGTTAAGTGATAACTCTTGTTATGTAGTCATTTATAAATTAGTTTATATTTATAGTATAATTTAAATTGCAAAATTGGTGAAAGAAAGGTAAAAATACAAGGGATAAAGAGTAGAAGTAAAAAAAATATAATATTGTCTTTGCTAATAATTTACATGCAACACGAGGCTTAATCGAATTTTTTGAAAGTGCATGTAAGGACCAATATGATAATACATGATTAAGTTTGAGGACCAAAATATTGGTGAGTAATTAATTTAAATGACTAAAATGACACCAAATTGTTAAGTTCATAAATCAAGTTGAAAAGTTAACTTTTGACCGTTACTTTAGTCTGACTTGAAAATAAGTCACATGAGTGTGACATTATATAATCGGATAATACATAAGTTATACTGGTATAACTTATTATTCAAGTCACATAGATGACACGTGTCAATTGTCACGATATCACCAAAAATGTCACATATGCACACATGTTAGATATGAAAGTTAATGTCAGAATCAATATGTTATACTTTCTGTATATTCAAAAATTAAATTCAAAATTTTCATCATTCAAAAATTAATCTTTAAATGTCTCACTTTTATAAACCAAAAATGATTATTTACCTTATAAAAAATTACGGGCATATTAGTTATCTTCATTTCTTTAATCTCTAATACTAAATATTTTAATAGAATATATCGAACGGTAAAGAAAGGTGCGTCACTTGTGTACCATGAATTTTACTACTCCTTAAAAAGATTAAAAAAGTGATTATACATTTCTTTTTAAGAAAAGAAAAGGTTCACTTAGCTTACAAGTCTTTCTATAAGTTTTAATTGTTTCTTTTTCTCATTCTTCTCTAAAAAACATGCGTACATCCTAAGGCATTTTGTTCATATTTGCTGATTAGTCGGCAATGGATTTTGACGGGGACTTCCTCCTTCCTTGAGAAGGAGTTGTTACGTCAACTTTTAGCCAAGTCTCAGTATTAGAATCCATTAACACAACACATAATCTTTTAATTAGGCAAAATTGCTTTAAATTGTGACTTTTTGTCTAAACCGAACAAACATAAGAAATAATTTTTATTTATTAAAAAGGATGTTTGAATTTACATGACTCACCTAGATTGCTGAATTCTTAACTTTAGAAAATGAAAGAATATCTGGAGAAAGAATAATGTTAACCCACATTGTATACTTTTCTTGGTAGATATTTGTATGATGACATACAGAAGAAAAATTATCAATAATTTTATTTCATAATTAATTAATTGATCAAATAATTAAGCTATTTCAATTACTTGTTAATAAAGAGTAGTAGAATATTTAAATTTAATATTACAAAATTTTCGAGGAATTCTAATTTATTCTTTTATGCGAAGAATTAAGGTTCGGTGTAAATTGGGTTCGATGTTCGATAAACGGAATTGGTTTTTTCTTCATGGAGTATGAATAAATAAAAGGACCAAACCAAAGAAAGCTGACAAAAACAGTAGAAACGGAATGATTCGCATAAAACAGCGCTAAGAAAGTTAAGATGGATAATTTTTAATTAAAATAAAGTATAAAGATATAGATACCATCTCATATTATATACTATGAAATTGTTTTAACGGTAATTAACGGTGAACAAAATATGTAAAGCGCTTTAGATTTTTTTTTAGCATCTGATTCAGTTGATTGAGCATAATTTTTTATTCTTATGAATAAAAATTAATGATTAATAAAATATTGAGAAAAATAGTTAAATATTAATAGGATAAAATTTTATATAATTATTTAATTACAATCTATCATATATTATAAATTTATTAATTTTTAAAATAATTATTTTAAAACAAGTGTAACAATAATCAATGGTTGGATAACTATGTAAAATTAACACATAAACATTAAACTTTAAAATATTTAACATCTCGTCTCATTATATAAAAATAAAATCAATTATATTAATTATTATTCTAAAAGTGTTAATTAATTATAAATATTATTAAATTAGAATATTACATTTAATATTATCAATACATTAAATATTTTATTTTTATTATTTTTAATAATTAATGTCATTTAGGTAATGATTAAGAAAACCGAAATAAAATAAGTACTGCATCCTAATTTTGCATACTGTTGTTATACAGTTACACGGAGTATAATACATGGTTTAGTTATTAGATAACTTCTATAATAATTGAAATGATTTTTCATTATTTGATAATATAAACTATTTTACATTAACAATATATCACAATTAAACTAAAAAATATTCATAATTAATTACTAAAATAATTTTTATGAAAGAATTACATCTAACCTAACAAATATACATACTTATTACATACTGCCTTATCTCACATACACGAATTGGAAAGACAAGACCGAAAAATGTAATACAGCTTTGAAATTGTGAACATCATCAATTGTTGTGCAAGTGTTTAGAGTTTATGTGTTTTAATCAAGTAATTTAAGTTCAAATTTTTATTAATTGTTAAGTATAAAATAAATTATATTAAAAGAAAAAAATTAATCGTTATTTTTTTATGAGAATTTGTTTATATCAATATAATGATCAGAAAAATAAATCATGAAAATTTCTGGCTGAGTATGGGTGGGGGTGTCATCAGCAAGCTAAAGACCTATAGGTCCTAGGAATATAGGATAGCCTTAATAGGGACATGTGAAAGATCGCAGATTCAACACTCTTCCCATTATTCCATGTATATATATACTTAGTATCAAATATCAATGCCTACACCATGCAACCAGAGCCACCACAATAACACACTCTAAAAGGAAAGTGCCAACTTAGATGGAATGGCTTTTCCTTTTGCTTGGCAACATGCCAATAAAGATGAACTATAAGGAAGTCATTTGAATTTGATAATCTGTACCTTGCTTGATTTTGTGGCATAATGGAGCCAACCTAGCTAGGATGTTAATTAAAGTAAGGAACAAAGTACATAGATAAAAAATAGAGGATAATTAAGTCGATATTATATTGTATTACTTTTGAAGTCATCATTTTTTTTTTAAATTGTGGATATATAACATATGCATGTGGTTGTGATCGATCAAGAATTTGAACTTCCATTCCTTTTGATGGCTGCGAGTAATTAATCTACGAGGTGGTACATGTAAAATGCTGTGACACCGAGTTTATATGGGGTATATTATGGTAAAGTAATTACATACTCCATCCATCAGGTCTCAAATATAAAAAAATAATAATTATGACATATTAACTAAAAAATACTCCATCAGGTCTCAAATATAATTTTTTTTATGACATATTAACTAAAAAATTAGTGAACTCATTTAATTTCATCAATTTTAATTAAAAAATATTGTTTTAACTTATCCTATATTAAAACTTAATATCAAAGTCATTGATATTGGAATCTCAATTAAATATAAGATATTTTAAAAATAATAATATTGAATAAAATAAAATTAGTTGAATTTCTTTTATATATATTTGAGATAAAAGAAAATAATATATAAGATATACTTACTGGTCTGGTTTGAGAGAGTAGTATTTATAAAAGTAATTGGAGAGGACCTTTATTATTAACAAGCTAAGCGATATTTTATAAACTGAGGGAGGTTTGTGTAAGTTGAAAAAAGGAAAAAATATTAATATAGTTTCATTAAAATTAAACTAGTATAATTAAAATAGTTAATTCTGAATTATATTTAAACACAAAATACTATTTACAAAATAATGTAAAGAATTAGATTGTCTAACTGATTCAGTCCTATAAGGGATCAACTTAGGCTTATTCACTTAACCATAACTTAGTGTTTGAAAGACTATGGATCGTTTGGCTGATTCAATCCTATGAGGGCACGACTCACACTTATCCACTTAAGCATTTATACACCATAAACTCAGTGCTTGATGAGCTATAGATCATCCACTCAACTCAGTCTTATGAAGGGTTGACTAATTACATACTTTCACTTAAGTATGTGGGTCAAGTAATTCAATTAAGAATAATAGATCAACCATAGTGAGATATATAGTTGAACCATTAATCCTAGTCTTAAATCCTGTTGGGTAATCAATACTTTCACATATAAAATTATTCACACTTACAAATGATTGTGAAAATACAATTAAGATTACATCTTAGGAAAAATAATAACAAACACAAAAATTTAATATGATTCAACACTTCTTGCCTACGTCTATAGAATCGTCTCAAAAGTATTTTTCTATCACAAAAATGATTATAAAATTATAACCCACCCCAAATAATGTATCACTCTCCAAACCCGAGTACCGCACTCAATGATTTACAAGAAAAATGATAACTCTCATACAAATATACTTTTCTCTCAACAAAGTGACTTTGTTTCACAATTTCTCTTTTCACACACTCTCTTGATGTTTCTCTTCTCTACTAATTTTCTTCTCTATTTATAGTGAATATTGCCATGAATTATAATAAATAAGTTATCTTGAAAGTTGAAATAAAAATAACTTTCAATGCATTTTTTAAATAAGCTTCATTTAATAAAATATAATCTTTTACTTTACATTTAAACCTCTTAAATCTTAATGATAAAAATTTAATTTTTCCTATAACACTTTATCTTTTCACTTAGAACACTAGAAACCTTCGCCGAGTTACATCCTATAAATAAGGGGACTCTGTAAGAATTAATGTCTCATGTGAAAGGCATGTGACTCATGTAGGGACTAATAAGTAAATAATTAACGATTAAGGGCTAAATTGTAATTGGGCTTAATAGGAGAAATTTCTAGAGCTAACTGCTACTTGATGGGAGTAGTGGTTATAAAAGGGGGTTAATACCCACTAACGTGAAATAAGGTCCCCTTCCTGACTAGAAAGTGTTCTCTCTCACCCATAGCCATCACGAACGGAGAGAGGCAGAAAAGAAAGGTTTAAGGAAGTGAAATCTTATTTCTCTCCTCTTTCAAGGAAATCAAAGTGCACTGGAGAGAAGTTCTTATGGAGAAAGATACAAGTCTTCCTATGGAGAAAGGTACACATCATTATCTATTGTTGTTTATTGATTGTTTGTGAGAACCATAGGTTTCAAGATCCTGTTGTTTCCTATCATTGATAGTCTAGGAAACCCCTTAAGAATTTTTACATGTGGTATCAGAGCTTGTGTTATGAAATTTATGATTCTCCAAGAATGATTTAATTTCTCCCAATTATGTATGAACCCTAATTATGAAATTTAGGGATAATTTAATTTTTCTCAATTATGTATGAACCCTAATTATGAAATTTAGGGATAATTTAATTTTTTCCAATTATGCATAAATTCTAATTATGAAATTTAGGAATTTTATTTTCCGCTGCATGTATTGTTTTATTGGCAATATTTTGTTATTGTTGAATACCAATTTTTGGAGAAAGATTATTTGAAAACTTATGATTATCGGAGAGAAAGCTACACGACATGTATATATTAAATTTGGAGAAAGTTTTTACTTCTAATGGTGAAAGAAAGGAAGCGTGCCATTAACGTAAAGATTCAATTCCAATTTTGAAAAGCTGCGCAGGTACGTTTGTTGTAGGGAAGAATATGAAATTTTGGAAATTGCTATTTGCAACCTTATGTTTGCTATTTCCAATCCCACTTGATCCTTTTTTTTTTCAAAAAAATTATTGTTGAAGGTGATTAAAGGATTGAAAGTTTATATTCTGTAATTAAATTAATGTGAATGTTTTGCAATTATTGGTAGCAGTAAATATATGTATATGCTACATATTTGCTTGAACGTGTTTGAATGCAAAAACACAAATAAATGCAAATATTATTTTATGGTCTGGAATGAAATTAATAGAATGACTATGAATTGTTAATAACAATAAGTATGTGCAGACCATACATATTTGATTGGAATTAAATGTATGTTGAATTTGTTAGTCACCAAAGTGGCCAAATTTGTAAGGTTATTTAATTCCAAATTAATGATTATTTCAATTATACTTGGTTGGAATTAAATGTATGTTGAATTTGTTAGTCACCAAAGTGACCAAATTTGTAAGGTTATTTAATTCCAACTTAATGATTATTCCAATTACTCATAGAATAATGGATGCTAAATTATATGATTATTGGTTTATGGGTAATTTAAATTCATTGTTATAAGGCATTTATGGATCGCCCAAAGGTTGATTAGTTGTTCTTATAATTAATGAATATAATTGTATGCAATTTGTGTGTATCATTAGTTTTATTTATATGCCCAAAGGAAATAGATATTACTAATTGGTGCATATTTAATTGTCAAATAATGTTAAAATTTTATTAGCATCATTATGTTTGTATGTTGTGTGTTGGTGTATCACCCAAATGAGAACATCAATATACATTAACCGTTATCTGAATGAATCATATGTATAACATGTATTTTATGTCTCAAAACACTTATGTGAACTTTATTATGTAATACATGTTTTGAATTCATTGGATTCTTATGTATCATCTGAGCCAATTTTAATGGGCTTAACTTCTCTGACTGAAATGAACAAGTCCAATTTCACCTTAGTGTTTTGGATCATGATCTTGCCATGTTGGAAGAGAAGTTTGTTACTTTTAAAATGATGCTAGTAGCAATGAAGAGAAAGTCCATTATAAAACTTGGGAAAGATCTAACAGACTCAGCCTAATGTTGATGAGAATGACTGTTGCAAACAGTATTAAGACAACTCTCCCTAAAATCGAAAGTGCTAAAAAGTTTATGTGATTAGTGGGAGAGTGCTCTCAAACAGCTGATAAGTCTGTTGCTGGGACATTAATGAGTACATTGACCACCATGAAGTTTGATGGTTCACGTACTATGTATGAACATGTCATTGAGATGACAAACATTGCAGCAAGACTTAAGACCTTGGGAATATAATGGCTGTGAATGAGAACTTTCTTGTTCAGTTTGTTCTAAACTCATTACCGTCTGAGTTTGGCCCGTTCTAAATGAACTATAATACCATGAAAGATAAATGGAATGTGCATGGATTGCACAGTATGTTAGTTCAAAAAAAAAAATAAGGCTGAAGAATCAAGGAAGTCACTCAGTTCATTATGTAAGCCACCAAGGAAATCAAGGAGCTTGAAAAGAAATTTATGAAGAAGCATGATAATCGTTAATTTTGTAGGAAATCCGAACATTTCCATAAGGATTACCTAAAGTGCAAGTCTTGGTTCGAAAAGAAAAGTGAGCTTAATGCTCGTGTATGTTTTGAATCAAACTTAACTAAAGTTTTCCATGATACATGATGGATTAATTCTGGATGTATGACTCATGTTTCTAACATTATGCAGAGATTCCTTACAATCCAAACCATAAGTCCAAATAAGAAGTTTATTTTCATGGGGAATGAAGTGAAAGCTCCAGTGGAAATAGTTGAGACTTATTGTTTAAAACGCAACACTGGACATCGTTTAGATTTACAGGAAACTCCTTATGTACCTAGTTTATCTAGGAATTTAGTTTCATTATCTAAACTTGATGTTACTGGATACTCTTTTAATTTGGTAATGAATGTTTCAATTTATTTAAGCATAATCATCTCATTGGTACTGGTATTCTTGTGATGGTTTATATAAATTGGAAATAAACAGTTTGTATGCTGAAACTGTTTTAACTCTGCATCATAATGTTGGCACTAAACATAATTTAGTGAATGAACGATCTGCTTTCTTGTGGCATAAACGTTTAGGTCACATTTCTAGAGAAAGGATGGAAAGATTAATAAAAAATGAAATTCTTCCTTATCTAGATTTTACGGATCTAAATATTTGTGTGGGTTGTATTAAAGGAAAACAAACAAAACATACAAAGAAAGGAGCTACAAGAAGCACTCAACTTCTTGAAATTGTGCATACTGATATTTGTGGACCTTTTGATGTTAGTTCTTTCGGAAAGGAATGATACTTTATCACCATTATTGATGATTATTCACGTTACAGTTATGTCTACTTACTGGCCGAGATTTCTTAGGCAATGGATGCCTTAGAAATTTACTACAATGAAGTAAAATGACAATTAGACATAAATGTGAAAATTATTAGATATGATAGAGGTGATGAGTATTACGGAAGATATGATGAAACTGGGCAACACCCAGGTCCATTTGCTAAGCTTGTTCAGAAACGTACATTTGTGTGCAATACACAATTCCCGGTATACCACAATAAAATGGTGTATCAGAAAGGCGGAATAGAACTTTAATGGATATGGTTAGGAGTATGTTAATCAATTAGAATTTATCCGTATCCTTGTGGATGTATACCTTGAAAACTGTCATGTAGTTGTTGAACAAGGTTCCTAGTAAGGTAGTTCCAAAGACACCTTTTGAACTCTGGACAAATAGGATACCTAGTATAAGGCACCTGCATGTTTGGGGTTGCTAGACAGAAATAAGGATTTATAATCCACAAGAAAGAAAATTGGATGCAAGAACAATCAGTGAATATTTCATTGGTTATCCAGAAAAGTTAAAAGGGTATATGTTTTATTGTTCTAATCATAGTATGAGAATTGTTAAAACTGGAAATGCAAGGTTCATTGGAAATGATGAAATCAATGGGAGTACAGTTCCACGAGAAATGGAAATTAAAGAAGTTAGAGTGTAAGTCCTTTTAGCTTATGCCTCTAACAGTAAGGTGATTGCTCCTTCAGTTATTGTTACAAAATTAATGAAGAGGAGCAACACAATAATGAACCCATGATGCATAATGAACCTATTATGGAAGAACCACAAGAAGTAGCATTAAAGAGGTCTCAAAGAGAAAGGAGACCAGCTATTTCGAATGATTATGTGGTATACCTACATGAAACAGAAACAAACTTAAGCATTAATGATAATGATCCAGTTTTGTTTTCACAAGCTATAAGTTGTGATAATTCTGAGAAGTGGTTAAATGTCATGAAAGAAGAGATAAATTCCATGGAACATAATAGAGTTTGGGACCTTGTAGGATTACCAAAGGGTTGTAAGAGAGTTGGTTGTAAGTGGGTCTTCAAGACTAAACGTGACTCTCATGGCAACCTTGAACGTTACAAGGCTAGACTTGTTGCTAAGGAATTTACTCAGAAAGATGACATTGATTATAAAGAGACATTTTACCGGTCTCACGAAAGGATTCTTTCAGGATTATTATGGCATTAGTAGCCCATTATGACTTGGAGCTACATCAGATGGATGTGAAAACTGCCTTTCTTAATGGAGATTTAGAGGAGAATGTTTGTATGGACCAACCAATGGGGTTCTCAGTTGAAGGAAAGGAACACATAGTGTGCAAACTAAAGAAATCAATACACAGTCTTAAAGTAAGCTTCCCGCCAATGGTATTTGAGGTTTAATGATGCCATTGTTTCCTTTAAATTTAAGGCAAATACTATTTATCAGTGTATGTATCTGAAGGTCAGTGGGAGTAAGGTTATTTTTCTAATTCTGTATATTGGTGATATCTTGCTTGCAACTAACGATCTTGGTCTTCTTCATGAGACTAAGAAATTTCTCTCTAGAAACTTTGAAGTGAAAGATATGAGTGAGGTAAGCTATGTGATAGGGATAGAAATATTCCATAATAGATCACAAGGATTGTCAGACTTATCTCATAAAGTATATATATCGATAAAGTACTAGAGAGATTCAAGATGGAAAGGTGTTTAACATCACCTATTCTAATTTAGAAGGGAGACAAATTTAGTCTCGCAGAATGTCCAAGAAATGATATGGAACGAAAATAAATGAAAGCTATTTTGTATGCATCAGTTGTTGTTGCATCTGAAAGCTGAATTTGTAGTATATTTTGAGGCTACAGTTCAGATTAATTGGTTGCGGAACTTTATTTCAGGGCTTGGAATTGTCGACAGTATTGCTAGGCCGCTGAAAATGTATTGTGATAACTCTGCAACAATATTTTTTGTAAGAACGACAAGTACTCTAAGGGTGCTAAGCATATAAAATTGAGGTACTTTGTCGTGAAGGAAGAAGTTCAGAAACGAAGCGTGTCAATAGAACATATTAACACAAACCTTATGATAGTTGACCCTTTGAATAAGGGATTATTGCCCAAGACATTATAGAACATGTTGAAAGTATGGACATTATTGTTATTGATGATCATTAAGTGTAATTTACCTTATGTAATTTTGCTGACACTCTGAGCTCAATTATGGTATGTTTCTGATTACCTGTTCTCTATGTTTGCATGCATATTTGTGTTAGAGTAATGTTAACAGGTTTTGTCTTGAATGAATACATTATGTTGGACCAATTATGTACTCCTAACTAATGGTCATATTAAGGAGAAGACTAATTTGTAGTACATGGAAGGGACTATGTCGATTAGATGATGTACAACCGCCATGACTTGAATTGGTTCCTATTCTTAATCATGAAATTATGATGTACCCAATGTATAGAACAATTTAGTCAATTTTAATGCGCATTATGTTAGTTAATCTATTTATTTATTTAGTCCATAATGTTTATTAATGTCACATGAGCTAAGTGGGAGAATGTAAGAATTAATGTCTCATGTGAGAGGCATGTGACTCATGTAGGGACTAATAAGTAAATAATTAACGATTATGGGCTAAATTGTAATTGGGCTTAATAGGAGAAATTTCTAGAGCTAACTGCTACTTGATGGGAGTAGTGGTTATAAAAGGGGGTTAATACCCACTAACGTGAAATAAGGTCCCCTTCCTGACTAGAAAGTGTTCTCTCTCACCCATAGCCATCACGAACGGAGAGAGGCAGAAAAGAAAGGTTTAAGGAAGTGAAATCTTATTTCTCTTCTCTTTCAAGGAAATCAAAATGCACTGGAGAGAAGTTCTTATGAAGAAAGATACAAGTCTTCCTATGGAGAAAGATGCACATCATTATCTATTATTGTTTATTGATTGTTTGTGAGAACCATAGGTTTCAAGATCCTGTTGTTTCCTATCATTGATAGTCTAGAAAACCCCTTAAGAATTTTTACAGACTCATTTTTCATCATTTTAGATCCACACTCTCACTGGATATATGGACGCCGCTTTAAAATCTGAGTCCTCATGTGAACAAAAACAATATTTATATACACTAATGATCTTGTGATTATCCTTATGTATAGATAAATTAAATACCCAACTGGACATAACAATAAAATTCAATTTCATAGACACATATACTTGATCCTTGATTTGACTTTTACAGGAAAAAATCGTATTTGTGGTTTGTAATTGATATTTTGCGCTTATGTATTGAAAATAAGCTGATTCTAACGGGGATTAATTTAAGTATTTGTAGGTTTAATAAATTACAAGATACAATAGTACTGTTGTAACTATAACAACTAGTTAATAACCTATTTTACACACATATATATATATATATATATATATTCTATCCAAATCACAACTATTAATTTTTAAAACAATATTGACGATGAAGATTACTGTAATTTACTCTCTAAACAAAAAGAAATTCCTTTTTCCACAAACTTTATCACAGTTACCATGGGTCAAAAGACATAGTTTCGTACTCTATTATTCACTTTATCTCATCTATAAGTTAAGAATATCAAGCTAGCTAGGTATACCAGCTACCCTCTCTTCTTCCATTTCAAAGATATCTCTGCATCGGTACCATATTTTGGCTGCTTTTCAACAAATATCAGATACATGTAGGTTCAAATTTCAATCAATCTTCATCTGGTTTCATTCGATGATATATATCTCGCTCTATTTGATACTTTGGTATGATATTTAGCACGAAATTAAAGTGGAGCACAATCTGTATATGCATATATGATATGTGTTTAAAGATGAACAGATGTTGTGTTGGCTTCTCAAGAGGATGATGGATTAACTCTGATATCTTATCTTAATTCTTGGTGTCGCAGATATACATGAGTCAGAGGTATTAGCTGCAGATATTAGCAGTCATAAATCTCAAGGAAAAGCAGTTGAAGCATATCTATCCTTCTGCAAAGGTAGAAAATCTCTTGACAAATATCTTGTTACTGCTGCCTTTAAATGTTAACAGTGATTGTTTTGCCCTTATTCTTAAAGATAGAGTTAATGCAGCTATTAATTAATAATGTAATAGGAGCGTCTAATTAAGGTAGTTGAACATGTTGAGTAAATTATTATAAATCTTTTGTATTTATCTTTCATTTTTATGGATAAAACAAAATTAATTAGGAGAAGAAAAAGAAAAAGAAAAGTGTAAATTATATATTTTATTTCGGGAATGATTGATAGGAGGCATTAGGCAATTTTAGGTACTTAGTTAAAAAGGAGAAAACATAATTAATAGAGAGGCTAAGTTAAAAATCTGTTTTTTTAGAATACTTGAAAAACAAATGAAATGGAGCTAGTCCAAACTATTATAATCCAGATCCTATAAAGTAATTTAAGATGGGGCTAGTTGAAGCTCCTGTTACCTTCTTGTTTCACTCATGTTTCTAAGCTCTAACTTCGGCTTTGAGTTAGGTAGTTATTGTAATCATTCAATAATAATATATCATCTTGTTCGAATAACTTGCTTCAGAGTTCCCTGTTTTCGTCCTTTATTCAAAGAGTGCATTACTTAATAAGGTCCAAAGAAAGCAAGGTTGATAACTCATGTGAGGGGCAAGCATAACCCTGGGGGACTATAGGCAGTGTTTGTTTGAAGATAATACAATATTATTTCTGGAAATCACATTCCCAAGAATCTTGTGCCTAAGGCTAGATTATAAAATTGAAAGAAAAAAAATAATGAAGTGAGGGAGAAGTAGTTACTCTAGAAAGCAATTTCTACTTTCATGAAAATATAAGATATTTGCCTTTCACGGTGAGAATGAAAAACAAAATGAAAGTGACAAGGTTTTATATCCACAAGAATCAATATAATTTTTAAGAATATTTTTTCGAAATTTGTATGAAAAATAGAAAATATGATATCCCGAAAATTCTTTATCATACCTTCAAACAAATGTCTTCTTAGCAAGAATCCACAGTATATGTTCAAGTCAAGCACAAAAAACTGGCGTATTCACATTGGACATGCATGGGTATGTACGTACCTGGAATGTATTGAATCTATATAAAGTATAAAAAAAAATAGGTATATTATTGGGTACGATGCATGCTTGGCGTGACTCAGGTACAACTTGACCAATTCCGGATGAGGTTTTGACAATCTCTCTCTCTCTGTCTTATTTTTCTTTGCAAAAATGATTTTTAGATACCAAATGTTATTCAATGCTTCAAGAAAGAGACGGAAAAAAGTATAAATATAATATATAATGGAAAGTGAGAAATAAAGAAAATAATGAAAGATATAATAGAATATTTTGAAAAAATGAAGTGTCTAAAAGTATACTCTTTAGTCTTTTCTTTGAGTTTATTATTATCGTCCACTAAACTTTTCGTTCACTTGCCTTTTATATATTTGTATTCTTCATTCATTTTTGGGTTTCGTTATCTCGTCATACTAGCATTTAATTTCTTCTACTCATGTTTACTAGCCTTTGCTTTGCTATTAATTGCTTGTCTTCATTCTGTGCTCGAATGGTCTAGCTCGTTCCAACAAATAAAATATAATTATTCAAATTTGTTTCAATTCAATTTTCAAAGTTTTATTTCTTTCATTACATTGTTTTTTCGTGCAAAAAAGAATAAAGCTACGTACCTTTCGTTCCAATGGAAATTGTGAGGTGGGTGTCACTTATTGCCTGGCTTCGTCCGCGTAATTGTCATAGTAAAAACTCCACCACTCCACCAATTAAATTAATAAATTCTTTTTTTCATGCTATAATTAATTAATAATATCACACGCTAGATAACTTTTTTTATTGCCAAATACTTTCCAATAACAGAAATAAGACATAATTTTTGACACACTTTCCAAAACTGTTTTACATGTAAATTGCATATATATTAAATCATTTTCTTTAATGCAAATAAGAATTTGTGTTTTTAACCTTTTTTTTTTCTTTTTTCTTTTTTACGAATGCTTCTTCCATAGTTCATTGCTGCACGCGTTGTTGCATTACTATCAGTTGGTGGTGGTGGCCATTAACACACCACATCGAAAATAATGCCATGAATTGTGACACACCAAATATAGGTGTAGGACGTGTGTGTCGGGTAAGTAGGTGTCTTGGAGTTATTGTAAGTTAGGTCCGGGGAGTTTCTTTGCATTTGATCGATTTGTGAAGTGTTCCTACCTGAAAAGGGTGAGTTTTCTTAATTTACCATACCTTCCCTTTTGATTTTACTATCCAAAAACAATCATGAGATATTCTTTATTTTCTGTAAGTTGTCCTTCATAGAATTTAAATTACCTTGTTCAGCTCAGATAGAAATAAAAAATATTAAATTTTATATCTATTTTTATATAGTATCCACCGCCAAGTTTAATTTGAAAAAAATATGAAAGAGAGAAATAAAAATAAATAGAAAATATCAATTATTTAAAAAATACTTAATTGTTTTGTAAACAACCTATTGTTTTTATTTTATTTTATGAAAATGAATTATATTTGGGAAGATAGATTATATTTTTGTTATATTAAAATCTTGCCTATCGAGAAAATTAGAAGTATGAGATTTGTAATTATTTTTCTGTCTTCTCCTCAATTTCTACACGACGAAACATAAAAGAATCCTTATCTCTCTTCTATTTTATTTTTAATTATCTCTCTCCTATTTTTTTCTCTATTAATTTTCTTCCATTTTTCTTCTATTAATTTTCACGGCAACAAATAGACCGTTTGTGAGAGGAAGCTTTCTCTATTCACTTTCCTCTATTCACCTCATATATCTACAATTTTTTCTAATTATTTTTTTATCATCTCATATAACTTTTCTCTCTTCATTCTTAAGAGTGGTGAAGAAAGAAAATTATAAATATATGAGGTGATAAACAAATAATTAGAAAAATTGAGTGAGTTATTAATGTAATGTTTAGAATAAAGAATACTTACCCACCAAGATTAATATAATTATAGGAATATATGAATTTTTTGTAAGAAAAAAAAGGAATATATGAATTTCTTGATTCTTTTGTTTTTATAAATCATGGGACGTGCCGTTCACCACCTTCGAAGAACTTTCCTCCACTCAGCAGCATTGCCTCATAGTTTACAAGACAATGCTTATTATTTATTTATTTTATGTTAAACGTCGACACCATCGTGTGAACCAATTCCATTGCCACAGTTTTCTGCATCCAGATCAGGTGTTTTATGTTGTTTTAATAAGTTGATTCGGTTCATGTTCATATTCTGATTCATTTTCCGTACGGACCACGCCATGGCCACGTTGCGTTACATTTTCATGCATTCTCTTTGGGCTTGCCACGCTACCTTTGCGACTTTACCAGCTTGCATTCACTGGTTTTTTCTTCCTTTTCAATTTTCAATAATCCTTGTCATCTCACGAATACAATTTGTTGTCCCTTTTTTATGTGTCGAAACCTTTATCTTTTGTTCTGTTGGAAAGAAGAAGAAGAAAAAGACAGAAAGAAATAAATTTTTTTTTTCACATGGATGATAAAACATACGTATAATTACTTAATTAGTTTGGTATCGTTGTTCTTTTTTCTGTAAAAAAAAGTTTAGTATTGTTCTTTCAACTAAAATTTTAGTTTCATTTGATAATTCGCATGATAAATAATTGTATATACAGATTATCAAATTGAAATTTTATCTCTTTTTTTCCACATATTGTTCTCATGTTCAATAAGGAGTTCTTTGCTTCTTTTTATTCATTCATGTGTCTCACTTTTTTTTTTTCCTTAAGAAAGTATTGAGTGCACCATAAGATAAGCAATTAACTATAATAATTGTGAAGAGTGGGAATTATTCTTTGTTGACAAATGTCAAATAGTATCTAGTGTGGTAGGACATTGATCAGTAACTAAAAGGAAAAATGAATTGCTCATTATTTATTTTACAATCTTTCATAATTTCACAATAAATTTTTAACTTTATAATTCCTTAACTAATATTTTTTTTCTTAAATAAAAATTTTAAAATTAATTTTATCTTATTTAATACTACTATCTCTAAAATATGTTTTATTTAATTGTGATGTTAATTTTAATGACTCTTTCTTATCTTTAATATTAAATTCCAGTAAAAAAATAAGTTGAGAAAAATATTTTGAATTAAAATTAATACAACTAAATATAATTATTAAATTTGTTATGTCATAATTTTTTTACTTTCTTATATTTGACACAGTCCACTGATTAACAAGACTAACAAAATAAAAAAAAGGTTAAATCCTTAAATGTTCTGATTTGTGTGGACTGAAGGAAACAAACTGAAACTGAAACTGAATCTGAATCAACACGCAAGCGCAAGACCGGTTGGGTTGTCCTCGTTGCTCAAATCACGTTGCATGTGGGACAGTTGTCTCTTCAATCTTCATAGAAGTGTCAAGAAAGCAATTACTAATATAAAAATATAAATGAAAAAGAAAACAGAGAAATTAGATTTCCAGCTCAAAGAAGTAACCAGCCACGTTGCATTGCCTTGCACACACGGTTACGCTAATCAGAAGCCACTCACCGCTTAATCCTTGATTAAAAGCAAATTAAATAGTAATAAAACGTTGCAGGAGGTGGTGGTGGTAATGTTAAACGTTAAATGCAATTTAGTACTTATTAAGTTAATTATGCTTAATTTGTGTTAACTTTATTATTCTTTTCTGAACTATGTAGGTTTTCAAGATTCCCCTATTCAGAAGGCAAAGGAAGCTACTGTGTATTTTTCTGGTAAGTCACTGCTCATGCTTTCGGTGCTGCCTATAAAGACCAATTTTTCTCTATGACCGTCAATTTGACCAGGGGTAAAATAGGGATTTCACTCTCCAGCGTAGTAAAAGACTTAAAAGTACTGTAGCAGTAATAGCAGTGAGTGAGGCTCTGATTTTTGTTTATTTCTAGAAAGAAGAAGATTTATTAAAATTTGAAAAACCGTGTGAGAAGAGAAAAGAACATTAATCGATAGAGCAATTGATCCGTGAATTGAAAGGTAAGGAGATAGTGCGTTTGAATTTTTGAAAGATAGATAACAACAGCAACACCATTATCACTCTAAAAAAGCTTCGTTACCCTGTGGCTGTGAAATCCAGAAGATTCTGAAAACGGATTATTACTCTTTACTCTGATGATAAACGGAGATTGAGTTTTTTTTTTGTTTTTTTTTTGTTATGATCTGTTTGGTTGAGGGAAAGAGTGAAGAAGTGGTTTAGTTTGGTCGGTGAGAGTGAAAATTAGGTAGTAGCGTTTGTTTGGTGGTTGTTGTGTTATGATTTTGGTGCGAAGAAGCTGAGAAGTGACGGTGCCATCTCTCCTGCGACAGTTTTTTTATTTTCTTTGCTTTCAGGAACGATGAGTAGTTTCCAGAACGGTTCTTCGCCGCGTTCGCGGAACGCGGCGGAGAGTGACATAGAGGCCGGTACCTCCGCTCGCCGCTCTGATGACCTCGACGGCGGCGATTTCTCCGATCCCTTTGACATTGCCAGGACCAAGAACGCTTCGGTTGAACGCCTCAGGCGCTGGAGAGTACGTTTTTTCTTTTATTTCTCACTCTCTGATGTTCTTTTTATTATTGTATTTTGTTTTTGTTTGTACTTTTGTTTTTACTTCAGTATGTTTCTCTATATTTTGAATATTTGAATTGTTTGCACTCTCATTTCACTGATTGATGCTGTAATATCTGTTTACTGTGATTTAGCGGTTTCTAGAGTGGATATTGTGTTGTGTTTGCAATTGATTGGTTTAGTAGGGTTTTTTTGTGCGGTAGACAAATTTTTGGGAAATTAGGTGGTTGTAGATTAAGGCTTGTGGAGGATTCGAGAATGTTGTTACTTAACTGTGGAGTAGTGTGGTTATGTCTGAATGATGTTTCTAGATATGTTCTACGAAATAGTATTCGTAGTTAGGGGTTAGACTTGGGCCTGTAAGTTTAATAAATGTTATTATGGTGGAAGAGAAATTGAGTGACAATGGAGGTATGAAGAAGAAAAGAGGGAGAAGTGATTCCCGTAGTTGGTTTAAATGAGTTGTGGTTGAAGATGAATCAATGAACTGGATGAACCCACTTTTCAATGGAAAATGAGGTGAATGCATCAATTAGTAAGCTCCATTAAGATCAATGTTGCTATATCACTATGTTTGTTTTTCTTAGCGTTCAAGAATAATGTGCTCGCCTCACCTTGTTAATTTCATCCACTTGTAGTGAACATGATAAAATCCCGAGTCAATAAATATTGATTTAATGTACTTTTGATCTGAAATATAAGTCTTTCCAAAGTTCTCATTTCAAAAAGAGCTGTTTTCTTCGGTGGACAATCTAGGTCAATAGAAGACTCTAATCAAGATTGATTATGGCTAATAGTTTTGGATTTGGGCACTAAAATCTGAATGGATTGCTGAGTTTCAATATGTGATTTGTGCAAAGTATGAATGAATAGAATGAGACAATGAGTATTAAACAGTGTTATGAAACTCGGACCGGTCATTGACTCGGTCGGGGTATTGAGTCACTGGGTCAGAGGTCTACCCGGTGAGTCACTAACTGACATGATGAACCGGTGTACATTATAATAAAATTATAGTATTATTATTATATTATATATAATATATATTTATGTTTGTAACTAATATAACAAATTAATAAGTTGTCTTGATGGTTATAAATGCTCCTACAAACTTGAAGGTATCATGTTCAAATCCATCCTCTAATGCATTTTGGTGTTATTTCTATGTGCTTTTGGTAATTAAATTAACATATTGTAGATAAATTATATAAAAAAATGTATTGTATACATAAAAGATGTCTTAGCTTGCTAGACGAGTTGCAGCCCCTCCAAAGGGGAACATGTTAAAGAGGAAACGTGTTGGTTTGGTGTTGCAGCTCAGCCTAGGAGAACGTGAAAGAGAGAGAAAGATGTCTAAGCTTTTCAGAGAGAAAGAGAGATAAAGATGCATTGTTCACTTGGTCCGGTCCGAGTCAACACCGGGTTACTACGAGTCAAAGATGGTTTGATGATGTGTCATCGAGCGGATTGCTTAAATGATCCAACAATAGACTCGACTCAGCTATGTGCCCGGTTCACGGTCCAACAGGTTGAACCGGCCGGGCCGAGCCGAGTTTAATAACACTGATGTTAATGAACAAAAATATAGGAAAACTTTTATATTTAAAAGGCGAGACTTGAGTTTTATCCATTTAGAGTAAGTTTGTGATAAGCACCCAAACACTTTAAAAGCTAGCTATTAATGGGCGAGAACCATACCAATTGATAAGCACCCAATAGCTTGGGCAACCAACCCTTAAAATCTAGATGTTAAGGGGGAGAACTAAGCACCTAAGTACTTCACCAAGCATCCCATATTACTCGATGTGGGACTTAGGTACCCCATAATACCCAAGTCCCTATCAGTTTGTTTCGCAGATTAAAAGTTTATTTATGAGTATGTGAACTTGGAAATGTAATATTCCCATGTTATGAGTTTTGAAAAATTATTCTTGGGTATCATTCATTCCCAAAAAAGTAGTATTAGTGTATCACCATGTGTCATTGCATTTTCATTCCCATGATGATGGGTGGGAAAGTTATATTCCCATTAGAATGTGTGAAGTTATTTTCCAACCCAATTATAAATTATTACTTTCACATTTTTTATTTCAATCATTTTAAGATGTAAAAATATTACCAGGAACATTAAATTCTAACCAAATGTATTTTTAAAATATATCCAAGAATAATACCTTGAAATGTGATTCCTGGGAATGCAAGTGATACCTCGAAACAAACACCCCCTTAGGGTTGCAAAAAGGCAAGAATGGACACTTGCTTATATAAACTTCTGTTTCCAAAATTTGTTGTAAACTAGAATGATAGCATTTTCTCAAACATTACATTTCATTTGTAGTTTCATTTAGTTTTCTGCAGTATGAATGTTGTTTTGTTATTTACTGTCTTCTGTAAAAGACCAATTGCTAGCATAATTTGACTATTCTACGTTTTGCTATTTTTGAGTCTGTATGTATATATTTCTGTTACACATAAGAAATCCCTTTTTTATTGTTATTGTTATTATTTCTTAGCAAGCAGCGCTTGTTCTGAATGCTTCTCGTCGATTTCGTTATACCTTGGACTTGAAAAAAGAAGAAGAGAAGAAGCAAATATTGAGAAAGATTAGAGCACATGCACAAGCCATTAGAGTACGGTTCCTTCAGTTGGACTTTCTTTATTATGCTTATGCTAGACTTGCTAGGTGTATGAAGTGTTCTAATTATCCATTTTGCTTTATTAGGCAGCTTATCTTTTCAAAGCAGCTGGTGGGGGGCCAGGGAGTGGTGAGTAATTGATTTATGTTCATATTTTTCTTTGCTTATCTTTGGTATCCTTTTTAACTTGGTTTAATTAAGAATCCGTCATTCTCATAAGATTGCACATGACTCATGAGGAGATATGTGGCACATAGTGTTCATTGTCTTGTTAATAAGTTGTTCCAAAATATATGTTTGCTTTTATGACAATCTTGTTCAATGGGTTCTTTTTTCTTCTTTTTTTTCCTGCATTAAATATCTAAACTTGAATATGCTTTTTGGTGTTCCATGGATCTTTATTTAAATGACTTACCCTGTGACTTGGCAAAGTTTACTGATAAGGGCTAGACAATTTTTTTAATATAAATATTAATTGGTAATGCATTAAATTGTTAGAACCTATTAAACCTCCTCCGGTCCCCACTGCTGGTGAATTTCCAATTGGACAAGAGCAACTTGCTTCAATTTCTAGGGAGCATGACACTGCTGCTCTGCAACAATATGGAGGGGTATGTTTGCCAATAATATATTCTCTTAGCTTGGTAATGGTATTGTTCAGTGTCATAATTTTCAAGTGTTGCTTTTGAATCATTATCAGGTTGTAGGACTATCAAATTTGTTGAAAACCAATCCAGAGAAGGGTATTCATGGTGATGATGCTGACTTACTAAAACGAAGGAATGCATTTGGTTCCAACAATTATCCTCGGAAGAAAGGAAGAGGTTTTCTGGTAATTTTACTATTTTAGTCATTAAGAGCTTAATGATTGTACGGTGTACAAGTTTCTTCTTTGTCATTGGGGGATATTGTAGTGACCTTTCTGTTTTTCATGTCTTTTACAGATGTTTATGTGGGATGCTTGCAAGGACCTGACCTTGGTTATTTTAATGGTAGCTGCAGCGGCTTCATTGGCACTTGGGATAAAATCCGAGGTGAGGTTTGCTGGGAAAGTTATGATGTAATTCTTTGTACTTGGTTGAGAGTGTTGTTGACAGTGGACTTCTCTCACACTTACAAATACTATTCTCCAAATTTTGCCATTGTTCTTTACTTTTTCCATTTGTATAAAAATATTAATCCCCAAGCCTTACACCTACTCTTTTTCATATTCTTGGATTTATTGATAGCTTATTTGATAGCAGCCTTCTCTCTTTTAATCTATTTAAAATTTAGCATACAATGCTTGTGCTGGAACTATTTATTACCAGGTTACCTGCATATATATATATATATATATATATATACATATATATAGGTTGATCTGAACAATGCATGTTATCATTTGAATCCATTATATCAAGTGGAAGGAAATCTTTCAATTTGTGAGTCTTGTTGGGCTATTTATGGTTCTTGAACTTAATTTGGTTCTAATTATGTTCAATTAAATCTAAGAGTTTCCAGACTTGATGACTTTTTTTATAATGTATATGCTGCATTCTTTTGAATGTTATCTTGTACCATCAATTAATTTATTTGTTCCTTTGCTCTATCATGCTCTTTATGTTTGGTCGTTCTCTTGATAATCTAGGATTAATCATATATTTTTGTGATTGTTGAGATTTTTATTTTCATTCAGTTTGACGATAATTTTGTTGCAGGGTATCAAGGAAGGATGGTATGATGGGGGAAGCATTGCTTTTGCAGTTATTCTTGTTATTGTTGTTACAGGTATTATATTGGCTTTGTAAGGTATATAGTGCATAGTGTTAGTTTACTTGGTCTTTGACTCTATTTTGAAATTTCCTCTTTGATAAATCTTTGGTGTAATCTAAGTTCATGATACACACCGTCCACTCAGTCTTTTACTGTAGACATTATTATAATAGTGGTGTCTAATAATTTCTCCTTTGAAGGAGCTGTTACCCTTTCTCTTGTCTCCCTGTTTTGTAGCTATAAGTGATTATAAGCAGTCTCTTCAGTTCCGAGACCTAAATGAAGAGAAGAGAAATATACACCTGGAGGTTTGTGCGTTTTTTCAGTTAAACTTGATTGTTGTATTACAATTTATTTTAGCAATTTTCTTATAATATTTTTAACCTTATATTTGGATTTGTGCATGAGAAGGTTGTTAGAGGTGGTAGAAGGGTTGAGATCTCTATATATGATATTGTTGTTGGGGATGTTATACCCCTTAATATTGGTAACCAGGTAATTGATTTTTTTTTCTATTATTGTTTTTTCTTATCTTACTTGACTGGATTTTCTATTTGTTATTAAGTTCTTTTCTACTCTTTCTAGGTCCCTGCTGATGGAGTTCTGATCACTGGCCACTCTCTTGCAATTGATGAATCAAGTATGACTGGAGAGAGCAAAATTGTAAGTATTCATTTCTATCTCCTGGGAAATTGAAATTTTTTTCTTTCTTTTCTGCTAACTATTTTTTTTTTTGCAGGTCCATAAGGATTCAAAGGATCCTTTTCTGATGTCTGGATGTAAAGTTGCTGATGGCAGTGGCTCTATGCTGGTAATTTAGACTTTTTTTTTTCATATTTGTATTTGTAGTTTTACTTGGTTTTAGCTTGCATAATTAAGATTTTTCACAGGATAATTGAGGTAGTTAATGACATGTAGTTACTTTGGTGGAAGTGTGGGTTGTAGTTATCTCAATTCTCAAGGGCCAATAAATTGTGCTTTAATTATGGAAGTGTTTCCGAATTGGGTTTATACTCCCTTTGATCCTCTACTCTGGACCCCTTGATTCAACTTCCTAAGAATTATGGAATTTAGTTAGTGGTATTGAATTTGTCAACAATTTGTATATATTTTTCTAGTTACCCTTAAATTAAATGGGGCCCAATTCTCTTAATTTTTTCCCCTAATTAATTAATGCATCTCCAATTAAGTAAATAGTCAGTGATCTTCTATCCTTGTGAGAGGGTCTCTAAGAAATTAATTTATTGAGGCAAGGCAGTTAAGGGGATTTTTGTAAAGAAGAATTAATGGAATAGACAGTTTAGAGAGGGTCCTCTAAAAAGGACCAATGCAAACTTCCAAAAGGTTCCTCTAAAAAGGTGTTAGGATCCAATTGCAAGGTATGAGATTTGAGCCCCACATTTAAAGTATGGGACTCTGGATTATGTTGTTTAGAAGGCCTTGAGCTCTCCAACTGCAAGAACCAGCTTTTGTGGTGTCACTGGTGTGGTTCTCCCAAGGTTCTTATCAATAGGAGCTTAGAGAATGTTACATTTTTTTTGAAAAGGATGTTGATTATTTGCTTTATGTGTGCATGCTATTCTTAAAGGATTTTGTTCCCCAGGTTGAATTCAGTTAATAAAACACCTGGTGCAGATAGAATTTGGAGTCAATAAAATATTTATTTGATTTACTTTTACCAAATTTCTCTCAATAGTTCAGTATATTAATTTCACTTTTTTCTTGTTTATTTATTTTCATAGGTCACTGGTGTTGGTGTCAATACTGAATGGGGGCTTCTAATGGCTAGCATCTCAGAAGATACTGGTGAAGAAACACCATTGCAGGTCCTTTTGTTAGTTGTGACTTCTGATTGAGTTCTATTTCTCATAATTTACTCACCTATGCAAGTTTTGAATATAGGTTCGCTTAAATGGTGTAGCTACTTTCATTGGTATTGTAGGACTTACTGTTGCTGTTATTGTCCTAATTGTGCTACTGGCTAGGTAACATAGATAGTATCATATGGTATCCATATATACTTGTGGTTTAATTCGAAGAGTATAATCTGCATGACTCTAAAGTGGGAATTTGTTAGCAGATATTTCTCTGGGCATACTAAAAACCCAGATGGGTCAGTTCAATTCACAGCAGGCAAGACTAAAGTTGGTGATGCTATTGATGGTGCAATTAAGATAATAACTGTTGCGGTATGTGCTATGATAATTACCAGAGCATGCTTGGTGCAATTAAAGATGTATATCCATATTTATATTTCAGACTTTAATATCTATGTAGTGATAATAACCCAATGAATATCTAGGTCACCATCGTAGTGGTTGCAGTACCAGAGGGGCTCCCATTAGCTGTTACTTTAACGTAAGTTTGCTAATTTTGACTTACACTTCATAGTTTTATTCTTTTCTTTTTTTTTTTTGCTGTCAAAATGGATTTTTTTATCATTGGTTGCATTTTACATTGCGGAAAACTTTGTTATTATTCTTGTTCTCTGTTATTATCAAATTTTCTCCCTTAATTTTTGTAGTTACCATATCTTAGCAAAAACTGTCCGTGAATCCCTCGTTGGGTCCAATATAGAATCTATAGTTGATGCTTAATATGATTTTTCATAAAAAAAATACAATATTTTTTCCTTGTATTCTCTGTCTAATCCTATTTATTTGTACTAACTCCCTTTTTTCATAAACTATGCTTCATAGTCTGGCCTACTCGATGAGAAAGATGATGGCAGATAAAGCCTTGGTATGCCAATTGATGTTTGTACTTATAATCAGTTTTGACATAAATACATGTGAAACTTTGTTTAATATGTCACATTGAATTGTAGGTAAGGAGGCTTTCTGCCTGTGAGACCATGGGCTCTGCCACAACCATATGTAGTGATAAGACTGGCACATTGACCATGAATCAGGTTAGTTGTGGTGCTGCATTTTATATGTTGATTTAAACAAACAATATTTCTTTATAACTACTTAGTTCAACTTCTTGGAGGGTACTTCTTGCAATTGTTTCTTGTTTTAATGGTTTTTATGCAAGCTTATTTGAAGTAAGAATACTTTCAGCTTTAAATAAAGTAGGACTAGGAGTTCATAATGCCAAATATTCTATTTCTACCAAAGTGATATCCGATAAAATTAAGATTTTTAGGAAGTTCATTTCTATTGGCATTGGTTGCATATATTCAGCAGATTTTCTTAATATGTTAATTTAATTAAATTAAATATGACAGATGACTGTGGTTGAGGCTTACGCTGGGGGTAAGAAAATTGATCCTCCTCACAAGTTGGAGTCCTATCCTATGCTTCGCTCTCTGCTCATTGAAGGTGTTGCACAGAACACTAATGGCAGTGTTTATGCACCTGAGGTACGAGGAAAAAAGAAGAGAAAATGCATATGAGCATTAACTTAGGTTGTTCTACTTTTCACTGATTTCTGTTCTCTACAGGGTGCTGCTAATGATGTCGAGGTTTCTGGATCACCAACAGAAAAGGCAATTTTACAATGGGGAATACAGGTGTGTTTTGGAAGTTGGTAGTGCAGTCCACCCCCATCCCGCTCCTTTTCTTTTTGGGCTAATATATGTGCTTCCAAGTTATAACTAGTGGTGACTGTTATATCAAATCTCAGATTGGGATGAATTTTACGGCAGCTCGATCTGAATCATCAATTATTCATGTTTTCCCATTCAATTCAGAGAAAAAAAGAGGCGGAGTTGCAATTCAAACGGTACAATCTCACTGGCATTATTACTCAATTATGCAGATATTTCGCTTCTATTCCAGACTAGCTGAAACATTGCTAGGTAGCTAATATATTGCTTAAACATAAACTATATCTGTTAGACAGGGCATTATAATTTTATGCCTGTTTGCAGGCTGACTCTAACATCCATATACACTGGAAAGGTGCTGCTGAGATAGTCCTAGCCTGCTGTACAGGCTATGTTGATGTGAATGACCAGCTGGTTGGGATGGATGAGGAGAAGGTTTGATTTGATGAACTTGTTATACATTAGTTAAACTCAAGCATCTTTTATCAGTTTGTGTTCAGCATTTTCCCCCCATCACCCTGCCCCTCACCCCCCTTCTTCCCAACCTTTTTTCCTTCCGTCTCTTGTTCTTTTGTTGGATTCACTTGAGAATTGATTTGTGAATTGCTTGAGAGAATATATCTGTCTTTTTATTTTTATTCACTTCATTACATAATTGAATCCCTATATTTTGGGGGATGAACTGTTCCTAGTGTTGGAGATCCCACACCGACTAGTGATATGGCCAAATTAAAGTAAGTGGAGGGCAACCCTCATCATACAAACCAGTTTTGTAGGGTTGAGTTAAGCCCAATCCCAAATTCTAAGATATAGCAAGTACCCAGAATTTCCTACCATACAAGCAATGAGACCTGAATATACAAGGAACTAATGTATTTAGGAAATAGGGAAATTGGGATATCTCAACTGATTCTAGTATATAGTTTCTTCATGACTAGAGAATTTTAAAGCTGCTATATGTATGCTACACGTGATTATAAAGCAAAGCAAACAAAGTTAGTATTTGAAAAGGGAATGAGTCAAGTTTTGCCACCTTGCAGATGACATTTTTCAAAAAAGCTATTGAAGACATGGCTGCTGATAGTCTACGTTGTGTTGCCATTGCATATAGATCATATGAAAAGGAGAAAGTTCCAACTAATGAAGAACTACTCTCACAATGGTCTTTACCAGAGGATGATCTTATTTTGCTAGCTATTGTTGGTCTTAAGGTATGTATTTCTTTAGAAAGCTGCCTATCATTGTCATCTTTGTTTTTCTGTGTGTATGTGATATTATGTCCCCATGGTTTTGCTCTCTAATTTAAAGTTAAAGCTCTTTAATTTATAGGCTTCCCGTCTCATTTATCCACTTTGTTGCATACTTGTATGTATCTTGCAACTTGGGAGGATGCTGGGAATTTTTAATATTGTTTATTTTATTTATTATGCCTTTCTCCTAGTTCTTGACTTTACTACATGGAATTTTTTGTGTCTGGTTTTTGACAGCATCTGACTTAAAAGTTTTCCACATGTTAAATTTCTATGTTTCTGTCCATTCTTATTTTTCTTGTTTTAAATATAGGATCCCTGTCGACCTGGTGTCAAACATGCTGTGGAACTCTGCCAAAAAGCTGGGGTTAAGGTATTTCATACAATTGATTTTGAAAGCTATTTGGTGTCCCATTAAGATACTTATCATTGAACGAGTACAAAAAGTGTTTTCAGTGTCAGGATGGCTAATAGTAGTTTGCATGGTGGCTATGTTAACAGGGTTTTCATAGGGCAAGTTTAGCTTGATTGATGCTTATCTGACATGAAATTTTGATAGGGTCAGGGTCATTTGTTTCAACTTGAATCTAACACGACCAAGGCCTTATAATGCATGATACAGGACTGAGTCAACATGTGTTGATGTTATATAAATTTTAACAAATTTAGTTAAATTATAGAATTGAACAATTATGAAACTAAAACTAAGGTATATATTTAAAACAAATATTAGTAGTTATGTTATCATGTCATGTAAACTGTTAGTGATTAGATCAAGCAGTTCTATTATAAATACATAGTTGTTGAAAAGTTATAAATTTTAATAGTATCAGGTCGGGTTGAAACAACCTGAAGTACAACCCAAACCTATACCTAAAGCATATTGTTAACAATTGTAAAATCTAATTTAAGACTTGCTTAATTAAACTAAAAAAATCTAACCACTTTGTGGGTTGTTTGGGGATAACCTTTTTCTGGATAATTAGTTGCTTTAACTTTTCCCAAAGCTCCCAGGAAGCCTACCAAAAACATGCTATTATTTTCAAAGTTAATCAAAACTAAATAATAAACATAAAAACATTTTTTTATCATATCTAACTCACTAAAAATGTCACTAATCATAAACAACAGGAAAATAATATATATCTAGGCAGAACGAGCATGCTTAGTTCCAGGTGCTTGGGTTACACACCTCTTCCAAAAAGGAAGACATAAACAGTAAGATGAGAAAACATAAGTATGCCTCTGTTATTGTGAGACACAATGGAGTCTGTTCATTATGGGCATGGTTCTTAATGGGAGCATGGTTTACTACAGATAGGATATTGATTAGTTAGTTCGGGGGTTAATGAGTTAAATAAATAGGACTATAGGATGATGTAAGGGGAAGGGGCATTGAGATCTGTTCATTTGATTGAGCATTAGCTCTTTGTGAATCCTTTGTGAAGGGGAAACCCTTGGAGAAGAGTTATCTCCTATTTTCTGTTCTTTTACCATCAAGAAATTCCATTTTTCTTTCCTTCCTTCTATTTTCTAATTTCTAATTTGGGTTCCTAACAGTTGATACATTTTATTGTATCACTCTTGAATTTTAGTGTGTCATGGGCCTCCTCTTGTTAGAGAGAAAAAAAAGAGACTAAACTTCTGTTAGATTAATCGAGTTACTAAAGCGTTGTGCTTGCCGCACCATCTTTTTTAACCTTGTCAGAAGACAAAACATGTATTCTTTGTTTGGTTTACATAAATAAGAACAGATTTCAGATACTTACAAATGCATTGTGCTTGCAGTACCATCTTTTCACCGCAATGACCCTAAGATGGGTGTCATTACTTTTAAATTTTGATGCCTTTAAGAGTTCAAAGACCAATACTAGCTTTATTTGATATCCTCTAACATTAAGCAAACTTAGCATTTCAATAAGAAATGCAATATGCTTTGTTGATACTGTTTCAACTTTCAATTGATTTTCAATTTTGATTTTTGTGGTTTGGATTTCTAATCATAGGTGAAAATGGTCACTGGTGATAATGTGAAGACTGCAAAAGCAATTGCTGTGGAATGTGGAATACTAAATTCATATGCTGATGCTACAGAGCCAAACATCATTGAAGGAAAAACATTTCGTGGCTTGTCAGATGCTCAGAGAGATGAAATTGCTGATAGGATATCGGTAGAATTCAATTACTTTGACAGGCTTGTTTTTGTGCTCTTGTATTAGTATGTTCTTTGTAAAATAACATTTATTGCCAATACTGTGTAAAACAGGTCATGGGACGGTCATCTCCCAATGACAAACTATTGTTAGTACAAGCATTGAGGAGGAAGGGTCATGTTGTGGCTGTAACTGGGGATGGAACAAATGATGCTCCTGCACTTCATGAGGTTTGCATAGTATTTTTTATATTTGAGGCTTGTGCTTGTGTGGTTTGTTAGTATTCATTACGATGATGACATTGATGGTAATGGAGCATTTAGTTTGATTATGTGACTGCTATTATGTCTATCTTGTATTGTTGTAGAGTCATGAAATTCTGGTTATGTTATGTCATTTTTATTTTAAAGGTTTGAACTATCATTTCAATGCAGGAGTTTTTGTTCTAATGTAGTAAACTAACTAGCTTTTATTCTGTTTTTGTAATTCTATACATTTTGGAATATAGGCCGATATAGGTCTTGCAATGGGTATCCAAGGTACAGAAGTTGCCAAAGAGAGCTCTGATATCATTATTTTGGATGACAATTTTGCTTCAGTTGTGAAGGTTTGTACTACTTTGAGATATTTTTATTTGTTCTGTTTTTTGTCATTAGTAGTGGAAATGCACTTTTTGAACACTGATTGTACAATGAGAGGTTTATATAGAAGTGAGGTGCATTTAATATTGAAGCACAACTGATGATGACAATTGTGTTTCTCCATGGTTGTAGGTTGTCAGATGGGGGCGGTCTGTATATGCAAATATTCAGAAATTTATCCAGTTTCAGCTTACAGTAAATGTGGCCGCTCTAGTGATTAATGTTGTTGCTGCAGTTTCGTCTGGTGATGTTCCATTAAATGCAGTGCAGGTTGACTTTCTTTTTTTCTTTCTAGGTTATGCTCATGTATTAAGTCAGGATGAGCCATGATGCTAAAATCTGTTGCTTTCTCTATAGCTTCTTTGGGTGAATCTTATCATGGATACTCTGGGAGCGCTGGCCCTGGCAACTGAACCACCAACTGATCACCTCATGGATCGAACTCCAGTGGGTCGAAGGTCAGAATTTTTATTTTTCTGATTATTATTGGGGACTTATATATTATTGTAGGGTTGCACAGTGCTTGGAAAATTAGTGTCAACACAGTTGGAAAGCCAATTCTTGTTCTGTTTTTATCTTTGGTTCCTTTAATAGAAGAAAAGTATTTAAAGAAAGAGGATAATATGCAAGACCAGGATGAGATATCCCTTTAGGAATACAAAAATTGATACACAAGTCATTCAGTTTAATTTATGTAAAATAGTAGATAGAAATTTGAAGCAAATATTGCACAAAATCAAAGATGAGATGTCCTTAAAAGAATTGAAGGTTATAATCAATTGAACAGTGCTTACACTACTAAAGCTATGCACTATGCAAATTCTTTGTGTAAGGCCCATTAATTTTGTGTTTGTACTATTCTCTCGTTACATGAGAAGATCCAAATTCTTTGTGAATAATGGGCCAATTTAGTTTACGATTCTAATAGATGATCCTATGTGCTTGCCTGTTTTTATTGAGATAGAATTGACAATAGTTTGCATGCTTTTCAGAGAACCTCTCATAACAAATATTATGTGGAGGAATTTGCTGATACAGGTAAATTCTGTTTCTCATTTATTAGTACCCATTTTGTTATTGTAGTTTTCACAGATTTATTTATGATTTATCAGTTGGCTGCACAATTGGTTCACCCACACGCAGCCAACTACAGGATTTTGAAACTTCATCATTACGGCTTAATACAATGTTGTATTTATTGCGTCTAAATCATCAATAATGTTTGGAATTTTTCAGGCAATGTACCAAGTGTCTGTCTTGCTTGTACTCAATTTCCGAGGCATAAGCATACTGGGTCTGAGCCATGACAGAAAAGACCATGCAATCAAAGTGAAGAATACTTTGATATTCAATGCATTTGTTCTCTGTCAAGTAAGTCTTCATGACCTGTTACACAGATAGCTATGTGACTATAATATAAATTTTATATAACCCCAGTTATTTATTTATTTTGGGGGGGGGGGGGGGATGTGTTTTTGTCTTAAAATTGTATTAGAATGTAGGGGAACAAACTCTACTTCCGTAACATTGTTGGAATCGACTTGTTTATTTGTCTATAGATAATAGATAAAATATTGGATAGTTAATAAGTTTTGATAAATAGTTAGAAAGTAAGTCATAATAAATTTTTTAATGGATAAAATTTTAAGGAAAATTATAGCAATAAGCTTATACCTTAGATATAAATTTGGGAGAAAATATTGAGTGATATAAAAACACCACCAAAAAAAGACTCCCTACAAATTATCACAAGCTTTTTGGGAGCTTTAGGTAATTGAGGGCATTTGGCGCCTTCCTTATTGGCCTAAAGCTGGTCATGCTCTGATAATAGTAGTTAAGCTCTTGCTGATTGCATATTAGCTCTAGAGCTCTTGTTAGGTACATGATTTTTGAAAGTTTACTGAACTTTTTATAGGCACCTGGATTTGAAATTTAATCGTCTTCAGAAAAATTTGGTGCACTGCGTTTTATTGAGGTCAACATATTCATATGTATTGACACAGTAACAGAACTCAAGTAATTCATTCACAAAAAGATTTTGGATGACTTGCCTCTACTTTATAGTTTTTCCATTGTTGCTTGATTGTTACCTCATATTACTTCCTCTTGTCAACATTGATGTTGGATTCTTCTTTTCTCCTTTTATATTGCTATTAAATGGTTTTGATGTTGGAATGGCATGTGGGATATGTGCCCAATTCATTTTTCACCTTGTATTCGTGTTCACGTTTTCTTCTTTCTTTACTCTTGTGATTGATGACGGACAAAATTCTTTCAAACCTGCAGATCTTTAATGAATTTAATGCTCGAAAGCCAGATGAATTCAACATATTCAAAGGAGTCACAAGAAACTACCTCTTTATGGGTATCATTGGATTAACTGTTGTGCTTCAGGTTAGTCTTGTTGACTGTCCTCTGGTGGTTCTTAGCCTTGTCTGTGAAATATGTCTAAGGACGCCATAAAATTGCAACTGTTTTTCAGATTGTCATCATTTTATTTCTTGGCAAATTTACAACAACAGTGAGGCTTAATTGGAAGCAGTGGCTCATCTCTGTCGTTATTGGATTGATTGGGTGAGTTAATCAAACGCCCTAGACATGCTTTCTATTTGAATTATTTTTCAGACTGTCCTTGATGAAAACTAGGAATGCCCCGAATTGATTGTTTAAATTGTTACTAAGCATGTGCTTGAAAGGAATTAAGGCACATGTAGTAATATTATGTACAAGTGTTCTCAGGATATCACCCCCTCTCATACTCTTTCCTTCATACTTTCAGTTGGCCTCTTGCTGTGATTGGGAAATTGATACCAGTGCCAACAACTCCCATCAACAATGTTTTTTCAAAATTTCGAATTTCTAGAAAGGATCATGAGGAATCTCAATAGATTTGGCGTTGTGCTGTTTCAAACAATTCTGCTGTTTCTTTTGTTCTCTGACTGTCAGCATATACTGGAAAGGATACTGCATACGAAAAGCGTTTATATTTCTACTGATCTAGCATTTACTTGTTAATTTGTAGAGAAATTTGGAATTGGTTTTTATACCTAGGTTCTAATAAGAATGCACCGGATCTCAGTTAGTCCTGGTTTTTGTCCATACAAGTTTGAAAAATGTTGATTAATATTCCGCAGATTTGAAAGTTGTAAAGATGTGGATTTCAATTTGGTTATTTGTTCTTTGATTATGTTTGGATTTCAGTTACCTCTCTTTATTCAGTAATAGTATTGCTATTCATTCCCTTCGAAGTTTAATATGAAGTCCAATGAGAATCTGTCTTTGAAATTTCACTTGCTTACAATGTGTTCGTTTTATTAATGTTCTTACAACTGGTCATTGAAGGTGAAGGTACTTGTTCAAGAGTCAATGTTTCAATTGAATCAGTTTTAATAATATATATATATATATATAATATCTTAGTAATTGTAGAGAAAATAAAATTGGAAGAGAGAAATAGATTTGGAAGAAAAAGAGCATTGTGCTCAGCATCTCATTATTTCATTGATTCAACAAATACAAAGGGTAAACCAGCTTAGAGCTTAGTGAGTTTATAACAAAAAACTAACTATAACAAAAACTAACCAACTAACTATAACAAAATCAATTAACTAAGAGAAAGGAAAAATAGAAAAGCAGAGTTCAACACTCCTCTCAAGCTGGAATGTGAATGTCAAGCATTTTTAGCTTGGAATGATTATGATTGAATCTCAAGCTGGAATGTGAATGTCAAGCATTTTTAGCTTGGAATGATTATGATTGAATGGAGCATGTAATGGCTTGGTGAGAATGTCTCCCTCGATTGCTCATGAGAGGAAATGGGAAGAAGGTGAATCAAACCAGATTGAATCATGTCTCGAACCACATGACAATCGATTTTAATATGTTTGGTTCGTTCATGGTAAACAAGATTTGCGGTTATGTGCAAGGCAGCTTGATTGTCACAATATAGAACAATTGGTTTGGGATGGTCAATATGAAGATCCTTTAGCAGGAACAACAATCATTGTGCTTCACAAGATGCTTGGACAAGGGTCCGATATGCAGCTTCTGAAGAAGATTTGGACACAATGGATTGCTTCTTACTCTTCCAAGAAATTAGGGAGGTTCCTAAGAAGAAGCATATACATGTGATGGACCTTCGAGTGTCAAGACAAGCTCCCCAATCTGAGTCATTGAATCTTGTTAAAGAAGTGGAAGATGAGGAGGAAAAGAACAAGCCTCTGCTAGTAGTGCCTTTGGGATATCTTAGAACATGGTGGGCAGCTTGCATGTGAATGTTTGTGGGAGATTGTAAATACTGGCTCAATTTGCCAACAACATAGCAAATATCAGGCCTTGTGTGAGTAAGATACAACAAGCACCCCACAAGCCGCCTGCAAACAGTTGAATCAGAAAGAGGAACACTAGAAGCTTTGTGTAATTTCAGGGTAGGATCCATAGGTAAGGAACAAGGTTTGGCAGCAAGCAAACTAGTGTCTTGAAGAAGATCAAAACAGTATATTCTTTGATGCAAATCGAGCTACTTCAAAACCAAGGAAGTACTTGAGCATTCCAAGATCCTTAATACTGAATTTGGCATCCAGGGAGTGCTTGAGTTGCTGGATTTCAGCAAGATCAGTGCCAGTAAGCACCAAATCATCAACATAAACAAGCACAATAGTGAGACCAGTAGGAGACCTTTTAGTGAAAAGAGAATAATCTGCCTTGGATTGTTGGAATCCTAAATCAAGTAAGGTGGAAGTAAGCTTGACATTCCACTGCCTGCTGGCTTGTTTTAAACCATACAGAGATCTTTGCAGCTTGCAAACTAGAGCTGGATTATCAACTGTGAGGCCTGGTGGTACCTTTATATAAATCTCCTCATGTAAATTACCATGCAAAAAGGCAGTGTTAACATCAAGTTGATGGAGATGCCAACCCTGAGAAGCAGTTAGGGATAACACAAGTCTGATTGTGGTCATTTTTATAACTGGACTAAAAGTTTCAATGTAGTCCAAACCAGCAGTTTGGGTAAATCCCTTGGCTATTAATCTAGCCTTGTGCTTGTCAATGGATCCATTAGCTTTGAACTTAGTTTTGAAAACCCACTTGTAGCCAATTGTCTTTTTATTAGGAGGTAAATGAGTAAGCTGCTAAGTGTTAGTCTTAATAAGAGATGATAACTCAGATTGAATAGCTTGTTTCCAACTTTCATGACATATAGCTTCCTCAAAACTAGTAGGTTCAGATTGTGAAGATACATTAAGTGTGAAATGCTTGTGATTGTGTGAAAGTCTATGGTAAGAGATGTAGTTGGAAATAGGATACCTGATGTTGGAAGAGATTGAAGGAGCTGAATTGTGAGCTATGGCAAAGAGGATAGAGTAGTGGTAATCTTTAAGGTAAGAAGGAGGGTGTTTCTATCTTTGGAATCTACGGGGAGAAAGTTGATTTGGTGTATCAATTGGAGGGCTAGCTGGTTGCTGGTGTGACTCAATAGGTGAGCTTGATAGTTGGGGTGGGGGAGGATGTAAGAGAGAAGGCTGATCAAACAAGAAATTATATGAAGATGAAGGAGAAATAGGTGTAGTATGCCGTGGTGAATCAATAGGTGGAGAATTATGCAAGTAAGGAAAAGTATTTTCATCGAAAACAATATCTCTAGAAACAATAAGTTCTCTTGTTGTAAGATAAGATCAAAGAGTAAATGACCTTTGACACCTGTTCTAATACCTAAATAAACACATTTTCTTGCTCTAGCATCAAATTTTTTTCTGTTAGCCTTGAGTGTTGAGGCATATCATAAACATCCAAAAACTCCTAAGGTAGAGACAGATGGAATGCATTTGAACAAAATTTCATGTGGAGATTTTTGATGCAGAAATTTAGTTGACAATTGTTTATTATATGAACAGCCTATGAAATAGCTTGTGTCCAAAAGAAAATAGGTAAATGAGCATGAAAAAGTAAAGCTCTAGCCACAACAAGAAGATGCTAATGTTTTCTTTCCACAATCCCATTTTGTTGAGGTGTCTCCACACAAGAAGTCTGATGGAGAATGCCTTTGGAAGCATAGAAATTTTGCAGTGCAAATTCAGGGCCATTGTCTGATCTAATGCTTTTAATTTTGATAGAAAAATGAGTTTCAACCATAGATATAAATTGTTTGATATGATTTGCAACTTCTGATTTTAGTTTTAGAAAAATGATCCATGTATATCTACTTTTGTCATCAACAATAGTAAGAAAATATTTGTGTCCAAGTAATGAAGGATGAGCATAAGGACCCCAGATATCCATGTGCAGCAAATCAAAACATTGAGAAGAAACAGTAATCCTATCAGGAAAAGGTAGCCTCATTTGTTTGGCAAAATGACAAGTGTCACAAGGTTTATTGGAGTTTGTACAATCAATGGAATAATATAATTTGATCATTTTGACAAGTTTATCATGAGAAAGATGTCCTAACCTATTATGCCAAACATTGCATTTAGTGGAAGGAATAATATTGATGTTACAAGTATAGGAAAATTTAGTTGGTGAGGAAGACATGATGTAGCCAGCTCGCAATTCAGCTGCTCCAATCATCCTCAATGAGGTGGGGTCCTGTATAGAGCAACTAGTAGGGTGAAAGTTCAAGGAACAATGCAGATTAGTAATGAGTTTTGAAATTGAAATCAAGTTAAAAGTGAAAGAAGGAATAAACAAGACATCAGCAAGGTAAAACTGGTCATTAAAATGTATAGTGCTTGCCAAGTTGGTTTGAATTTGAGATCCATCAGGTAATTTAACAAGGATAAGTATGATTGTTTAAGGCATTGAAACTGAGTTTGGGAAAAACAAACATGATTAGTAGCTCCACTATCAAGAACCCAAGAGTTTATGTTGGAACTATAAGCATGAAGAGTGGCACAAAATATACCTGAATTTCCATTCTTATGAGAACCAAACAACTGATTAGTGGTGTGAGAGGAAGAGGCTTGTGAAGTTTGTTGCAATAAAGAAAGGAAAGCCTTATGTTGCTCTGGTGTAAAAGCTGTAGATGAAGGATCTGCAACCACCTCTTTCTGTCCAAGGGATTGCAAATCATCTTCAATTTCTTGATCATCCAAGGAGTATTGGTTGATAGCACCCCCTCATTGCAAGTGAGGAGGGTAACCATGTTTCTTGTAACAAGTGTCAACCATATGGCCTATTTTGCTACAATAAGAACAAATCTTGGATCCTCTTCCTCGACCTCTTCCACCTAATGAATGGCCTCCACGACCTCGGCCTCTGCCATAAGAAGCATGGCTGGTATCCATTTGGCCTCTGCCATAAGGACCATGACTGGTATCCACTTGAGCAAAAACTCGAGAATCATCAGACTAAACAAGCTGCCTCTCTTGTTGAATGAGAATAGAAAAAACTTTGTCTAAATCAGGGAGGGGGTTCATCATCATTATGTTGGATCTAACTATGGAGTATTGTTCATTGAGGCCCCTTAAGAATCTAATCACATAATCAACTTCTCTGTAACTCTTAATAACAGGAATAAGATCACAAGCACAAACAACAACACATGTGTAGGAAGGAATAGGGCAAAAATTGTCTAATTCTTGGATTAAACCTTTCAATTTTGTAAAGTAGGTAGTGATAGTAGCATCACCTTGTTTAAGCAGATACAACTCTTCTTGTAAGTCACTAATGTGAAACACATCTCCTTGATAATAGCGTTTCTTGAGAGTAATCCAAATATCCGAAGCAGTCTCCATCCACATAATGGTTTACAGGATTTCTGGATCCAGCGAATGATGAAGCCATGAAACCACCAAGGTATTACAATGATCCCAAATAGTGAAATTATGATCATTGAGAGCAGGACGAGGCAAAGAACCATCAACAAACTGGACCTTCTTCTTGGTTTTCAGGGCAAGGAGCATAGCATGTGACCATGAGTGATAATTGACACCATTGAGAACCTGAGCAACAATAGCAACACCAGGATGCTCATTGGGATGAGTATAATAGGAATTCAACAGGTTGACAAAAGTTGCGCTATTGATAACAACATTATCAGCCACGAATAATCGAGGAGTATGCTGGAAGATTTTGATTCAAAATGAAGGAATTGCAACAACAACAACAACAATGGTTGCAAGAAGGAATCAAGAGCACAACAAAAAGAAGAATATCAACTGATACCATGTAGAGAAAATAAAATTGGAAGAGAGAAATAGATTTGGAAGAGAAAGAGCATTGTGCTCAGCATTTCTCATTATTCCATTGATTCAACAAATACAAAGGGTAAACCAACTTATATAGAGCTTGGTGAGTTTATAACAGAAAACTAACTATAACAGAAAAACTAACCAACTAACTATAACAGAACCAACTAACTAATAGAAAAGAAAGACAGAAAAGCAGAGTTCAATAGTAATATTGGACAAAAAATTAATATGTATAAATTGATAATAAGAATAAATTTCACTTAAAATTGTTATAAGTTATAATATTTTTATTTAAAATCAAAATGATATTATTTTTTCTTACAAAACAGTTTTAAGTGGAACGGGTTAATTCATAGATTTTTTACTGGTTCAGTGAGTTATTGTTAAATACAAAATTAAAATAGTGATGAAAATAAAATTTGTGATGTATTTCAAATTTTTTGGTTATGCTTTTAATTAGTTTGTACGTAATAGTTCTTAATAAGTTATTTGAGTACTTTTTAAATTAGTATTTTTTTTTTCTTCATTTCACATACGAAATGTAATGCTATGAAGTATGAACGTAAGACGGCGAAGAATATGATAAAGACAGTCTTGGGTTATTTCTATATTGATTGAAGGTGGAATTGCGGCAGCAATTTTATACCATGCTGTAAAATATATGATCCTGAAATGTTAATTGTTCTTATATAAGATTTAGTTTTCTTTAAATTGGATATAGGGGCCAATTCATTTTATTTTAATTTTTTATTCTTCGTTTCTAAAAGTAAGATCCGATCTGATTATTTGAACTTTGAACTATATTGGCTTCATCTAGAGCCAAGACCAGTTGGAACTAGCTATTAGTAGCTGGTTTATTAACTTGGTTAAGCATATAATGTTTTTTATTTTGAAGTATAAATATGGGTATGCTATTATATGGTGTTACTAATTAGTAACTAGGAAACAAAATTGTTTAGATTTCAATATTATCTGAGTATATAGAATTTTTTTTGAAGCTAATGGTAATTTCTAGTGGTGCTTATTAGAGGCCTTGCTAACAGATTTTTGGACTGCATGGGTGAATTTAAACATCAAAACATAAAAGGCAGATATTAACAACTAACACGTGATAACTTTCTCACGAAATGGAAAATATAGCTGCACACTTTTTATTTTTTTATTTTAACCATAACCACTGGGGTAGTTTAACAAAAGCATGCATAAGCAAAATGGTTCTTTTGGGACTCATAGGAAGAAATGTAGTCAGAGGCTGAAGCTGATGGACCAGCTATTTCAGCAGGAACAAGTATCTGGTTTTTCCCTGATAAAATTCTCATCCCAGCAACATTAGCATAGAAGAGGCCAGGAATAGAGGGCACGAAGACTTCACTTTTGGAACATATGTAGAAATCAATGACCTTCTCAAATTCAGAGCTTTTTGATCTGAGAAACTTTCCCTTCTTGTCTTCTGCCATCACAGTTTCCTGTTGAAGCAAAAAGATGTGGACTTCATTCAGCAGTGAAAAAGTGAAATTTGATGGGAAAAAAGTTAAGTGTTTATAAAATTAATTTTGAATGAAATTGGTTTTGATTAAAATTGATTTTGAAGTAATGTGATCTATGTTTGAATGTTATTATTCTAAAAGCAAGTTAGAAGTAAAACTCAATGTAATTTTTTTATCTAATGCAAAAGCTACCTAAAGTTGCATTAATTCAATATCAATTTTAAACTTTGAATCAATTTCTCAATGCAGAACTAAACAAGTAACAGTATGTAGAAAAAAATTCTGACCTCCAAAATTATGGTGAAAAATTGAAAAAGTCTGAAGCAACTATTTGTTGCTTTGCTCTTCAACGTAGTTTTGGAATTGATTTTGGCAGAATTAAAAGCTAATCCAAACACACATTAAACATTTTACTAGAAATCACTTTAGCTGATATTGTAATGTCATTTGAGTCATGTATCGCGAATTTAAACACACTATCACAAACCATGAAGCTTGACTAAATGAAATTAGAATTCGGGTCATTGTAAGACTACCTTGGTATAAGTTTTTGGGAAGATATCTTTTAGTGCATCAAGATCAGAATTCCATTTGGTTTGAGTCACATAAACAACAGTAGTCTCTGGACTGAATCCAATCTTCTTGAGGAATTCACCTATCTCATGTGGCTGGTAACAAAGTTTTCTTCCTGAGACATCTTTTTTGTGACACTCCCTTCCCACCATCTCAGTTCTCAAGTCCACTGCAATGAACTTCCCATTTGAGTTCTGGCTCCAACTTTGTAGCTTTTGGATCATAGAGTCCACAACTTCAAGCATCTCTGCTTGCAACTGAAGAATTCCAAACATTGCTTGGCATGCAAATGAGTCAAGGTTCTTCTTATTTCCTGCTATTGTTGGATTAACCGAGGAAAAGTATGATTCAATCTTTACAATCCCCTTTGCTTTGTATATTGGTTTCACTATCCTTACAATGTAGTCTTGTGAAACCCTGTTAGGTACCTTCACTATTGGTGGATTTCCATTGGTTACAGGCAGTGTCTTAGTTACTCCCACCAACCCATCCAGCCTATTAATAATTTTCTGAACATCATAAATATCTCCAAGGCTCCTGAAATGAAGTTAAATATGTTAAAGAATTTGATATATGTTAAAATATTGATGAATTAATCTTGAGACAAGTTCTGTAGTAACTTAAAGATTGCAAATACTTAGAGATATAAGGTGGATTGAATAGTTAAGGGAGAAGGGAAGATGGAAAAGGTCGCAGGTTTGATCCTCTTTCCTAACAAAATTAACATTCTAACAAATTAATATTTGCCAATAAAAAAAATATTTCAAATACTTGATGAAATTAAGAAATATGAAATCAACTTTATGAGGCAAATTCTGCACCACTATGACCCCTGAGAAAGCAAAACAATTGAAAATACTTGGCCATTACCAAAATGATTCATATGAAAAGCCCTCAATAAGTATTATTATACAGCTTGGTAATTTAGTTAAAAGGGATAGCTAACTTTATGAGGGTAATTTGGGAAAGCCAAGCCTCAGATGATACACTACTTCATCCATGCAACCAATAATAACAAGAAGTTCATCGAACTCTATCCTATGCCGGCCAATATGAGTATAAATCTATAGCATAACAAAGCTATGAAGAAATAATACTTGTGTATAATTCAACACAGAAATAGAACCTCTTGATTATAAAACAAAAAATAGAAATGATTTCAAATAGAACTTATCGTGTTATATAGAGAACGCACATGCTATATCCCAATTTGCTACTCCTGATGTCTGGAAGCACAAGAGTGGCTCCCAAGATTCTAGCTACCACCACTGCATCAGCTATCTGTGCTTGTCATCCCAGAAATGTAAAACCAGAAAAAAGAATGTAGAAAAAGAAAAGGAAGAATTGAAACTGAGTTATAAATTAACTTGAGTTCAATGTCTATGCACTAAATTTTTTACACAGGCAATCAATCATAAATCATCATTAATATGATTTTTCATATAATTGTTTAAAAGTAAAAAAACTTATCATATACGACCATTTTGTGATTAGATCACATTGTAATAATCTTTCAAAGTAGTAAGAAAACAACCAAAATGAAAAGAAAGAGAAAAAAGTGGGGCAACAAATTAACTTGCCTGTGAGATATGATACTCAGGGCCATTTGTTAAGGAGAATGTGATGAAACCTTTAGATTGATGTGCCTCTTCTGCAGGTCCAATAAAAAAGATTCATTCATAATAACTGATGATGCTTCTACTTGATAATATTTATGCATTCATCAATAAGTAACAAAACCAAGATAGATTATGAAAGATGGGAACTTACCAAGTGAAAGGGGGTTCCTACATGGTTTAAGTCCTTTACCATTTTCCATCAAAGACTTTTTGCTTACATGTGAAACCGTTGCAAGGGATTGGTCAATGACTGCTTCAGAGGCATTCTGGGATGCTGGTGCTGCTTCAATATTAACCTTCTCATCGTCAAATGTTAAAAAAAACTTCATTAGTTACTTTGACTAATGATTTGTAAACATATTATTTTTTTCTCTCTCTTTCTGTGACATTAAGCATGGCGATTTCTTGGAAATGAGGGACTAAATTCATATGATTTTTTAAAGCTTAAATATCAAGTTCATTTTTTTCGATAAAAAATATCAAATCATTGATAGTATAAAAGTATAAAGACTTCAACTACTTTACTCGAAAATAAAAGGACTAAAAACTCATTTTTTTCCCTGTCTATTATACTTTATTTTTTTTTCTCCTTTCTTTCTCTCTAACCATCCAACTTTATAAAGTTAAACTTTTACAAGTGTATTACAGATTTGGGGCATAATATCCTAATTCATAATTTAAGTTTTACCTAAACATTTATATAGAAATATTTAAGTTTTACCTAAACATTTACATAGAAATTTGGGCCTGAAGGCAAAGGGATCTATTTATTTGAGGAGTTAATGTTTGTTTTAACTTTTATTTTTACAAAGCTATTTCTAATTGAAACTATAAATAAGAGTTTAAAAATTAGAAATTGTTTGTTATTTTTTCATTTTTTTCAGCTTGGAAGTTCTTTTTTTAAGATAATTTTTTTATAAAAAAATAAAAATTACTTTTATTTAGAAATAGTTATTTTGTGTAATAAAAACTATAATTATAAAAACAAAAAATATTATATAAAATAATTTAATTTACATTTTTTTAATTTAAAAACATTAAAATTATGTATTTCAAAAAAAATAATTAAATGTTAAAAATATTTTTTTTACATAGACACACAAGATTCAAAGTGAGGTGTAAAAAATCTACACAAACTCATCAAAAGCTCTCCCAAGTATATGTTTGGAATCATGCCACATATTCACGTTAACACAAAAACAACATAGAGTAGCATTAGATGAATGCACGTTTCCTCATACATGGACACGAGTCTAAACACATGGCAAGAAGATACATATATATGGCACCACGTTTCATGTGTACACTCTAAGTTTGAGATGAGCTTCACATTTGTACAACAACGTAATAAAAAACTAACATAAATATAAACACAATGAGGTGTAAAACAATATACACAAACTCATCAAAAGTTCTCCCAGATGAATTTTTTGAAACTTCTTATCTCATGGTTTCTTCTAGAAGATAAACTAATTGTTTTAAGAGCTTTTACATAAACGTGTTTAATTAGCTTAGCTTTTACTTTTAAGGAAAAAACAAAAAAAAATAAGTTCAAACATTAATAAGTCTTGCAAATTACTTCATTAAATAACTCTTTTTAAAATAAAAAATTTATGTATCTATATAATATTAGCTTAATTATCATGCCTACTAAATTTGAATAAATTAAACATTCATACATATATAATTTTACAATATATAGGACATCGTGAATGGTGACTCACTTTTTTTCTGCATTTTTAAATGTTACCTTATTATTGTGAATTTTCAATTAAGGAAAAGATTTCAAATCTCTTATGAGTTGAAAAAAAAACACAAAAAGGAAATTAGGGGAAAAAATTGACTCTTGACCATTTTGTGTTAAAAATTCAGGTCTCTCAGTAGTCTCTAATTGCACTAGGTTGTGGATTACAACACACTTTTTCCACTCATTATGTTGTCCTTCTCTAGTCTTACTTAATATTTTGCCTTCTTCTTTATTAAGAAAAATCCTAAAAATCACTAATTATTTTAAATGAATAAAAATTAAGGGTAATTTCCCTTTATTAACAAAAGAGTTCCAAATAAAGGTGAAGTGACGAAAGAATTTTTACTATAACAATTAAAAAATGATAGACTAAATGCAAGCAAAATATTTTATATTTAGAAACCAAAATCTTTCATTAATAATAATAATAATAATAATAATTGATTAGGTATAATCAAAGCTTAATTTTTCAAAAGATCAAAAGGAAAGTGAGACAAGGTTAATTTGAGGTGACTTACATCATACATGGAATCAAAATGGTCTTTCTTGATCATGTTCCCCAACATTATGAACATAGAGAGAGTGAGAAGTCCAGCCAAGGCTTGCCTCAAGTCCATTGTTGACATTTTTCTTTACTCAGAGAATCCTTTCAGAAACTTTGTATCCTCTCTAGAACTAAACCCTCTAAGACCACAATATGTTCTATAAAAAGCCTTGGTTTTGCTGATCCAAGAGGAAGACAGCACCACAAAAGCTAAGAGATGAAACAAACGGAGACGAAATTGACAACCTGGTTCAACATGCACACAAAATTTTTGTTGCCAAAAGCCATTGTTTTTAAAACAAGAGAGTCATATATGTTTACCTTATTGCTCTCTCTATGTATTTGGTTTCAATTTGTAGTTAGTAAAACCAACAAGAACCAACACAATAGGTAGATAACTTGGTTTTTAAGTATGTTGTTAAAGAACTTGATTTATGACTAATGTATGAAGAAGACTTTGTTAGGAGAGACAAGTTGAACTTAATTTAATGATCCATACGTTTTGAACCCTACTATCGGTTAAAAATATCTTTGGTGCAAACAAAAATAGTATAGCATACGCTCAAGTTATTGGTCCAACTCCTTTTTTACATAAAAGACGTCTGGTTGTATGCACTTTAATTTATTCAAGTGACACATCAGAAGATTGCGTTTGTCATGAAGAGATATTTTTAGTCTCATGGAAACTTTATCAGCTTTTGTTCGTAATTGTGTATTTGGTTTCATATGCTCTCTCTCTATCCAAGAAATTATGTAAAATTTTCTATCTCATTTTATGAAAATAACCATGATTTCTTTGCTCACTCTCATTGCAAGTAGTTCTAATTTTATTCTGTGATCTATTTGTAATTATTATTAGGATTTCATACAAAAAAATATGTCATAATTTTTAAACCAGATGTATCCTTAAGATTATTTGTTTTAACATTTTTAAGCCTTGAATGTCCGTTGAAGCCAATGACACTAGAAACATGGATTGGTGTTAACATGCATTGGAACATGTGCAAACTCAAAAACAAGCACGTACTAAATTTGTTTGTGCTTTGAAGGAAAGACATAATAAAATGATTATTGGTAATAAAAATATTGTTATAACATGCAAAACAAAATTGTGGGATTTTATTTTCTTTTTTGTCGTTTTCATTTTTTCTCCGGTCGGTCCAATAGATTGTAGTACTTATTTTATTTTATTTCAATTCTCTATTTTTTATAAGAATAATAATAAGACAATTGCCATAACTGATTTTACATTTTTACCAACCTAAAAATATAATTGAACTTTAAAATAAACATCACATAAAGAATAATTTTAACAAAAAAAATGATTTTCAAGGAATATATACATATATATATATATATAGAGAGAGAGAGAGAGAGATCATATGAAAATCACTTCCTTAGATATGAATGAAAATGATAAATTTCAAATCTTAAAATTATTTGGTCTCTCTCAAAAGCCTCTTTGATTGATTATAGGTTGGTAGGCACATGTCGTTCCCCCTTTTGGTCTATTTGTTCTTTCATTTCTCTTTTCCTTCCTTTGGAATGACCTGTAAGGATTTTGATGTAAAAATTTCTCATGAGGGTTGTGTTGGTTGTGTTTCCATGGAGGGTGAGGTGGTGGTGTTGTTGATTTAGGGAAACCCTTATTTTGTGCTCAACATCTTCTTCTACTCCTAAAAATATTAGCTTGGAGTATGGTAAGGAAAACTTTAAATTGATTTGATTGTTTTTATTGTGTTTATTATGCTTGGAATGATGATGTACATGGTGTTTGTTGATGTTTATGAACTTGGTTGAGTGTTTGCATGAGATTAGGATGAGTGGGTATACCATTAATAGTCATGAAATTCACAAATTTGTTGTCCCATCTTTGCTTTGGCTCAACAAGAATCCCTATAGCGAGGCCAAAAAATGACATAATGGAGCATTTAACTTTAGGAGATTTCGGTCCAACGGGAGTTTGGTTCAGTTTGGCCATAAAAGTGATAGAACGGAGCATTCATCTCCAAGTGTTTTGGCTCAACGATAGAGTTGTGCGACTAGGCCAAAATGTGATTCAATAGAGCATTCAACTTTAGAGGAGCTTTGGCAAACCTTAACTTTGGCTTGCTAAGCCAAAAATGTGTTAAAATACTTATCTTTTTTATTATTTATATGATTTTAAAATATTTATACAAATGTCATATGTTTAATTATAAGATGAATTATTATTAATGAAGTAAGACTTTGAAACAAAAATTGAGAAGTGCAACAATTGTTATCAAGCTTACAATTGTCTTATAAGAATTTACAAAGGAGATTATTTGTTGATATGCATATGCCATAATTATTATATAAGAATACAATTATTTTGGTATTGGAAAGGATTTTGTTGAATGCAAAGTTATGAAGACTATGATGTTTTGAGAAATTAAAATGGAATGTTGATAAGATGATGATATATGTGATGTGAATGTGAATCTTGTATGGAATTGTCTCTATATGTTAAAAGGAGTTAGTTATGTTCCTTTGGGAAGACTATGATGTATTGAAATGGTCAAAGAGTGAGACCATATTAATTGGCGTGGCTTATAAGGGGCCACTTATATGATGTTGAAACTCAATGGAGTAAAGTCAGTCTTGGATATTGAGGTTGTCTATTGGTTTATGATGAACATCAATTGTGATGATGGATGTTGGTGATTGTATTATGTTGAGAATTCTGATAGTTGATGTTGAATGTGATTTATGATGTCAATGACTCATAATGACAAGTGGTGATCAAATTATGCTATTGATGTTAGTTGAGGATTTATGATATGATTATGTTTCATATATCATGTGAGATTGTTGAGTTTTTTATGTTGATGTTTATTGGTGTTTACCGATGAACAATATTAGATTACTTTTATATGAATTGAGTTTTGTTATAAGCTTATGAACTAAGTATTGTATAAATTTTCAATTATTATGTATAGTATTTTTAAAGTATACAAAGTTTAATTTTCTCATTTTTTCTTACATTTGGAATTCATTTATTTGTGTATATGTATAGTTTTGTTTTGGTAAGCTTATCCTTACGTGTGACATATGTGATTGTGACTGTAATGATCCCAAATTGGACATTTTCAAGAGGGCAAATAGTTGTTATGGTGGATCTTCCTCTTAGAGGCATGTTAGATGGACCGAACAATGGAATTGAGTTGCATTTTTCTCTTTTTTCCCCTTGGTCTAGTTTCATGTATAGAAATTATCAACTTATATTTGTCTTATGCATATTTTCCAAGAGTTTTACGTAATCAAAGATTTATCTTCTTTTAAAAGGTTGAAGTGTCATGAGGCTTCTAATTTTATTTAGACATGTTTTACAACATCATGGTTTATATCTCAAGTTCTGAGTTTAATTGTTGGCTTAATTTGGTTTCAAGGAAAGTTTATATTGCATTTTCATAAATAAACTATTTAAAAAGGTTTTCAATTAAACAAAACCATATGCTTATACTAGTTGGTTATGTAACAAAAGTTGGTCACTACAATAGAGAAGGGAGATCGAGGGACTTATCACCACACTAAGGGCGTGTTTGGTTTAGAAAATGGAAATAGAAGATAAATTTTTTAATTAAATAAGAGTTTAAAATGTGTGGTGAGTTCTGCATGAAAATTACATAATTTCTTTTTTATTTTTTTCCTCTCATCCTAAACCAAACACAACCTAAGGGAGCTATCCAATAATCCTAAGATGAAAGAAAATATGCTCTAGGAAGAAGAGCTTCAACCCTTTCAACCTTGAGAACCAAAAGAGTGTCTTGAGGAGGAAAGAAATGAGAGCAAAGTTAGGGGAGGACTTTAATCTTTCTTTTTTTATGTGTGTAACTAGAGAAAAAAGAGGATTTTAGAGGAGTTGAAGGCTTTCATTCCTTCTAAGGCCCGTTGTAGCTATACTCACATCTCCCTTAATGCCCATAACACAAAACTAGATAAAATCATCTACAACATATAATTTTTTAAAGCATTTTATTTACTAAGGTTAAATAAATTTAATTCCTCTTGACATTTTTAGTAAAATATGTAGTCATATAATTAGGAAAACAATGATGTTACAATAATGATTTGATCATAAAAATTGGTACAACAAATTACTTTCATTAGATGTACTTCATTCAAACTCGATTATAAGCAAATAGGAATGAGGTATAATAATCTAAAATTAGCACAATAAATTACTTTCATGATATCTTAACTGATTTTACCTTGTTCAATAAAATCATCCTTAAAACATCATTTATTTAAGGCTTAAATATTGTTTTCATACTTGAAAAATGGTCCATTTTCATTTTACTACCTAAAATTCATTTTTTTTCATCTAAGTACTCAATATTTTTTTATGTTTCACTTTAGTATTTTTGGTTAGTCACATTCTGTGAAGTGGTGAAGTGACAGAGGGAGTGTCACGTTATCAATGTCTAATCACTAACATGTCAACAAATTTTTCACTCCTCCCTCACCCTCTTCCTCCTTTTCCAAAGGCCCCTTCCTCCACCATATTTACCTTCACATTAACATGAAACCATCATTGGAACCCTCATCGCCGTGCACAACTACACCGGCGAGTCTAGCTGGCTCTTCCAGCTCACTACCGTCCACTTCCCCAAGGCCAGCTTTGTCACCTACGCCCTCGACCACTAGGGCCACGGCTTCTCCAACAGCCTCCTCGCTCACATCCTCAATATCAACCTCCTCGTCGACGACTGTGTCACCTTCTTCAAGAATTTTCGTTCTTGCTTCGATCCTCACTTTCTTCGTTTCTCTACGTTGAATCCCTCGATGACGCAATCGTGCTTTTAATCATTCTCTGCCACCGCAAAATGTTATGGAGTGGCATTATTCTCAATAGCGCCATGTGCGGGATCAACGCCAAGTGAAACATAAAAAAATGTTGGATACTTAGATGAAAAAAATGAAATTTAGGTAGTAAAATGAAAATGACATATTTTCTAGATATGAAAAACATATTTAAGCATTTATTTAATTTAATTTTTTTCCAATGACCTAGGATTCATTTGTTTAAGTTTACTTTTTTAAAAATGCTTTTTAATAAAAAAAAAACATTTTTTATGGATTTGTCTAAACAAATTTCTCTTAAAGAAAATAATAATGTTATGTTTTTTTTATAAAAAAAAATGATCTATTTAAACACATTTTCCAATGCTATAAATATCTAGTTGAAAAATAAAACATTTAACATGAGGAATACATATAAAAAATGCTTGGTTTCAACTTGTTTTCCTCTACACTAAATATCATAAAGAACTGTTTAGAAAATAAAATTATAGTCTTCCATCTTAATGGTTATCGGTTTCATCGATGAAATATTGTCACCATTGTTTACAGAAAAAAGATTTGTTTTTTTTTTTATATATTTCAATGCTATAACTGGCATTCTTGGTACATATGGTAGTTGATGGAAGTCCCTACTATAATGAACCGGGTTCAAATGCTGGTAAGGAAGAAAAAAATTCAATGCTATAAATATCTAGTTGGTAAAAAAAAATTTACACGAGGAAGATATCAATAAAGTTTGGTTTTTCAATTTGTTTCCCATACAATAAATATCATAAAGGACAGTTTAGAGAATAAAATTAAATTCTTTCATCTTGATAGTGATCGGTTTCATCCATGAAATGTTACCATTTGAAAAAGGTTCATTTTTCATCTTTCAATGCTATAAATACGTAGTTGAAAAAAAAATACTACATTAAATAAATATATTAAAATACTAATATTTAACACAAGGAAGATATAAATAATGTTTGGTTTCAATTTGTTTCCTCTACAGTAAATATCATAAGGACAATTTAGAAAGTAAATTTTATTTTTAGATAAGATTAAAAAGATAAATGAGAATAACTAACATTTTTAATTAATGTTAATTAATTATTTTTTTCTTATATATATAATTAGCAAATAAGATGGAAGAAAAATTGAATATTTGATTGCAGTAATATCAAAATTGAAAAAAAAAAATGTTACTTCCTAGTTCCTACAATCTTGGTGACCGCGAATAACTCATTTTTGAGTTGGATAGACAATTTTTCTTTTGGTGTAGTTGAATAGACAATATACTAAATAACAACTTTAAATGTTACAGAGAATAAAGACAATATATTAATTTGAAAATCTTGGCTACCTCCTCATCTTCTGTTGGACCATGTTTAACTTTAAACCCACCTCATTTTAATTATAATTTTATTTGATATTTGATATTTGAGATTGATCAATAAAACAACCTACAGAAAAATAAATAATTAAGATTGTTAGGTCAGTAAGTGCAACTTTGCTCTCGTTTCGATCTGTCTATGTTCACGGTGCGCAGGTTAATTATATATTAATGGTCAACGCTTACAACTGTCATCGTGCTTGCAACTTTTAATTCGACTGACTTTTTCTTTAGTTGTGTTATTTGACCAATACAATATTATCTTTTTTAATATTACTATTATATATATATATATATATATATATATATATATATATAAATAAATGAGAAGGACAATAATATCTAAGTGTGTTGACATCCCTGCTGACTGTAGTAACCCAAATATCATTAAAACAAGAAAAGAACAAAGATAACTAGATAGGGGACTAAGTCAATTCGTAAGAAATAGTCTACACAGTTATATAAACATTTATTATGTTTGTTAATTATCTGATTGGGACTCTCAACAAGTGAGGAACCAATCTACTCTCTTGACAGTGAAAGGCTTCGGAGGGTGGATATCCATAGCAAAAGTCTTTAAAAGGGAAAACTTGGACATGGAGTGAGCCATGCACCCTTTAGAGTGATTACCTGTCAAGGAAACATTAGCAGAGACCATGGATTGGACTCCCTGAAAGAAGGGATAATTGTTCTGGAAACGAATTTGATTGCGGCAGAACCAAATCACCCAGAAAGTATTAATCCATAAAGTACACATAACTATATCTAGTTGGATGTTGAATCTCCTCACACCAGATCTCCCATTGGTCTAGGTTAAAGAAGAACCTTTGGTTGAGATATGAGTGAAGGAGAGAGCATTAGACTAGCCAGAAAAGTCTTCACAAGATGCACGGATGGGTAACAGACCCCTTTGATTTTCATGGGCTCCCATAATGGCATTAAAGTCCCCATTGTACAACAAAGGACCCTGGTGGTTGAGGTGAATTAAAGAAAGGTGGCTCCAAAGTTTGTGTCGTTGGACATATCTAGTAGAGCCATAAATAGCCGGCAAGTTGTAAATTTGTTATCAACGGAGATAGACATAGAAAGATGCTAATTAGTGGAGGATAGAATCGAAATATCAGGTTTTAATTCAGGGGAACAAATACACCACTGGTTAGGAGCCAAAGGGCCCCTATTATTAGTTGGGAAAGGAATGAGATGCCATTATCTCCATAAATTTGCAGGAAAGGAATCAAGAAGGGTCCAAGGCTTGGCCAAGAAGAACAGGTCGATTTTGTTGGATACATAACTCCTTTAAGACACGCCTAGTATCCAAGTTGGTGATGTCCCTAGCATTCCAAAACATGACCTTCATTTTCGATGAGATGAAGAACCACCCTTATATTAGCACGAGTGTTATGAATTCTACTAGCACTAGGAGATGATTCCTTTTGCTTCAATCTTTTTATTTTGTGATTTAGAAAGCACCACTTTAAAGTCAAGGTCTGCTAGGGGAGCAGTTTCTTCCGGGTTCGGGATTTCTTCATTTGAGCATTCCTCTATCAGATCAGCCAAAAATCTAGAGACCACCCTTAGGACATTGGCTGCAGCAACTGAAACTAATTGAATGAGATCTATTTCATTCACCTGGGTGCCTACAATGGGAGAAAAGGAACTGGAAAAGGAATCCAAGACATGCAATTGCACTACCCCTAAGGGGGAAGGAGGGAGAGGCCTCCTTAATCACAGGATTGTTCGTTTGTTGATTTTTTGTTGCACTGCGACTAGAGCTTTTCCTGAAGTGTCACCATGAGCTTCCACACTAGAAGCCAACATCTCTCAATTTGAAATTGTATGCCCAATAATTTTGATGTGTGTGCAGAAATGGGGGAGATTTTCGTAGGCAATATTAACAAAAAAGGCAAAATCTTCCCTTTCAACTAATATTTGATCATGGAGCTCAACTGTTAAGTTGATGTCGACAAGGACTCTAGCATAGTGCCCAAACCTCATGTTGCTCGTTGCATCATCCAGAACTAAAGGAACACATATACCCCTTGCAATAGCAAAAAGTATGTTGTTACTGTGCCTATATGTTAAAAGGAATTAGTTATGTTCCAGGAAGACTATGATGTATTGAAATGGTTACTGAATGAGACCATATTAATGCACCTGACTTATAAGGGATCATTTATATTATATATGTTGAAACTTCATGAAGTAAAGTCAGTCATGGTGATTGAGGTTGTCTAGTGATTTATGATGTACATAAATTGTGATGATGGATGCTAATTGTATTATGTTGAGGATTCTAATAATTGATATTGAATTTGATTTAGGATGTGAATGACTCATAATGATAAGTGGTGATCAAATTATGTTATTGATGTTAGTTGAGGATTTATGATATGATTATGTTTTATATAATTTTGTCCCCTCATTTCAAAATATAAACATTTGATTATCGTATTTTAGAAAATTCATAATTTTAATCTTTGTATTTTAGAAAATTTATAATTCTTCCTATGTTTTATTTATAAAAAATTTTACTTTGTAATTAATTAAATCATTCTTGATGATACCTTAAATGAATATGTTAGACTATTTAGAATTTCAATTAGATCAAAAGAAAAAAAGTTAAACGTAGACAAAATTGAAAATTTGATTAAAATTGTATTTTTTTAAAAAAAAAATAGGAAAATTAAATGTCTCTATTTAAAATAAGAGAACTAAAATTATAATTTTTTTTAAAAAAATAAAAGAATCAAATATCTCAATTTTAAATTAAAATGATCAAAATTATAAATCAAACAAAATAGAATGAAGCCTATAAAAAATTGATAGAAGATTTACACTTTCCGTGGATACACATTAAACTTTTATTATAAATGAGTAGCTTTCTAATTAGTTGACTAAAATTTTAGATATAATTTTTTTTTTCAAAAGTTACAAAACGCGTCAAAATTCTAAATTTATCATACTAAGAACTGGTTTACATTTTGGATAAGTTCACAGTATAACTGATCTTGTCGAAAATTGAAAAATAAATTAGTTAATGTTTTTTAAAGAAGATATATTTAATACTAAGTCAAGTCTTTTAGATTAATTTTTATTTTGGAAAATCTTAGTGTCAACAAATTTTAGTGTAATTTATTTATTTATTTTATCCAAGTAACAACTACTATTTATTTAGGGTACAAAAACTACTATTATCTTTTCTTTGTTGATCAGTAGATTTGCTAATAAAATTTAATTATTTTTCATAAATTTTCTCAATTTAAGATAAACAACTATATAATAAATACATATTAAGGGCTCGTTTCATATATAATTTGATAGAATTAATTATGATAAAACTAATTTTAAATATAATTTAAATATACATTTAAATATTAAATTAAAAATGTTACACTAAAATAATTTATTTATAGAATTTCTCATACGGACACTAACAAAATTAATGTCAGATTCCAAACGTAATTGTGTACCACTGTTGACCTGATGTCCAGTCTCATTTGTTGAAATTGTTTGTACGAAAAGGGGTTTGAATTTCACATTTTAAACGAATTTTATCATTTGAAGAAATCATAAATAATATTAGCAGTTTTATTTGAATAAAATGACTAAAATATTCTCGAGTCAGTGGGTAATAAAACAAAAGAGAGGAAAGTAAAGTCAAGGGAAAGATAAGTTGTACCGAAGAAATTTTATATTAATTTGCAGCATCTAGTACGGCAATTAGACCGTTGAAAGAAAAATAATTACAATTTGTGGATTTGTTGTGTGTGTATATATGTGATCACTAGCTGGTCAACCAAAGAAGATTATCCAAAACATTATTTTAACAAATATTACTTCCTATCAATGTGTATAATTATATATACCCAATAAAAAATGTATACTTGTTCTATTTTTAAACAAAAACATTCGATTTTATCGGCTACCTTCACATGTGTGAGAGATTCATACACAATGATTTCTTGATAAGGGGTGTTTAGCTGGGATTAGGGAGATTGTTTAAGTTTTTCAAGAATTTAAAGTTAAAAATATTATTTTTTTTCCTAAGAAAGTGGCATTCTAAAACAAATCCTTTTATTATATCATTTAGCAAAACATTTTTATTGGTGGGATAGAAATGCAAGATCCTATTTATTTAAGCATACTAAATAAATTTTTTTAAATGATTCTCAACAAACATAGATTTTTAAAGTATTTTTTATAAATGAAAAAAAAATCGACTTAATTGTCTAATAAATTATTTCAACATTGAAGTTGCCCATAGATTAGGTGAAACAAACCATGGTTGTTATTTTCCGCTTTTCAAATGATATTATTTTATAGTCATCTTTCTCTGTAAACAAAGGAAACAATTCAGGAAAAAAAGAAACAACAGCAACAACAACAAATTATATTCCACACACACAAAAAAAAAACGCAACAAATATAAACGTATGTAATTTTCAGCTGTCAAGAGACGCACTACCACTTTTACGCCCACTAGTTCAAAAAAGAAATTTTGCAATAGATTTTTACATCTGTTATTTAACAGTCGATGTAACAAAGGATACTGTAACAATTTTGTAACTAAGTGAATAATTTAACGACATTTCTAAATTTAATCGATGACAAAATTGATGTGAGAGCAGGCCATGAAATTAACTACCACTCAATGTTGACGATGACGATCTTGACCACAATGTCAGAGTAGTGGGAGTTTAAGGTGTCATACAATGCCACTAGCCATTTATTGTTGGATTTGGCGTCCTTCGCACTTGCTTAAGACTGTTAGTTCAAGAAAGAGGTTTTAAATCGCAGTAGGAAAAAAAAAAGCAATTCAAGAATTGTGCACTTGTTTGGTTTGGTTTGTTTTTTCAGGTTTAGTGGTGTGGATGTTGGGGTTTGAAGGTTCACAGAAGACTAAAGGATTGTTACTTATGCTTTGGTTTGTGATTCTACAATGATTAGGGATTTCAGTTCCTAAGATTAAACTCTTGTTCATTTGATGCAAGTTGTTGTTGTTTATGAATGGATTAAATTGGTGCAAATCAATTCCAAATCTCAATAGGGAAAGCAGATCTAGAAACTGGCAATGGCATCTAAATAAAAATGATGAAGAAAAAAAAACATTTTATAACGTCAACATGTACGTAGCCAAGAATAACCGATGTGGAATGTTGTTTTTAAGCAATGTTGTATGTATAATGTGCAGTAACGATGGATTTGTCTTTCTATGTTAGACTACCATCAAGGAGTAATTCAAAATTTTAATTATTTTTTAACTTATTTCAATTCAAAATTAATTTTAACCTCATAATTAATTGAGAGTTTTTCATTAACGTGAAATTAATAAACATAAAAAATTATCTAAAATTAATTTTAAACTCAAAATAAATTTTTTAAAATGAAATCAAAGACTCACTTCCCCTTTTGATACCATTGAAGAATTTCTCACCTTTTTGCCGACTGCTATTTTTTTTCTTAAGGTGAAATGTCAACTACTAATTTAAAGCGTACATAAAGTGTGTTATACCTAGTTCAAAATGAAATTACAAAAGTAATTAAATCATAAGTCAGATGAAAGAATAACTTTTGCCTAATTTTACGTTGGGTCAGACACATTTAAGAGACTTGACGGTCTAAAATGTTAAGCCAGTATTAATTTTGAGGAAACATTATTTTAGTTACTGAAAGATTAATAGAATTTGTCAATTTTTTAAAAGATGAAAAAGTTGAACATTTTTTTTCAAATACTATAAATTAATGTTAAAAAATAATATTAATATAATGTTTTCTTCTTTTGAGAATGAAATTGTTTATTTTCATTTTACTGGAACTAATGTAATTAATCAAATCTTTTAGATACCAAAATAATATTTTACTCTAATATTTCGCAACTCTATATCATTAGGCCAACTAGGTCAGAAAACAAGCTAATTAAGTCGTTTAATTGAGCTTTAAGAAGTGGCAAACAATTGGTTATAGATTAGCATTTAGTAGTGTTTTCAAACAAAAAATTAATTTAGAGTTGATTTTTTTATTAAAAAAAGTTGAATTTTAAGGTTGAATTTTGTTTTATCCCTAACATTAAGTGTTTTTTTAATGTTATCATTTAAATAATATCACTCCAAAGTTTAGATTTTCAAGTAGTTCTGATCATAAGTCTTCTTGGGATAAATTTCTTTATTATTGACAAATAAAATAAGAAAATAAACTAAATAAACTTCTTTGATAAGCTAAAATCAAGCATATCTGGAATAAAAGTTATACTACTGAATTACTGAGCTTGGTCTTAGTAGTATAGGTAACTTGTATTGCATACTTTTTTTATTGTACTAAAACATGGATGTGAAGCACGACAAAATAAAATTTGTTATCATTTATTTTGAAATGCAGCATCATAGTTGACATGAAGTACGTTACTTATAAATGAAATAAAAACATAATTATCTTCATAACTTTTGGAATGTTATGACTTGTACGATATTATCTCGGAGCTGACCTTACAACTAAATTCAATAAATAATAAAACCGCAAAATGATAATCTTTCTAGAGACTGATATATGAGAATACCAACTAGCTAGGTTTGATTTGGTCTAACGATGGAACGTAAAAAACTATTCAAATAATAATAATAATAATAATAATAATAAAAGTTGAAATTTTGGTACATACTTTAAGTCACTTATGGCTGTGTGCATCAAAATGTCTTTTATGTAAACTCAACAGAAATCACAAGCAGCCCGAGATTCGCGGCAGTCGGGGACAGATCAGAAGTACCCTTTTCAACTTTATATTTATTTTTTTTGTTTTCCAATTATTAATAATAAGTAATTAAGGATAAGGATAAACTATTTTGTCCTACCAACAAATGGTATTTCAGATGGTAAGATCCAAAAAGAAAGAAAAATGTGTGTTTGATTTTTATTACTGATATGAAATTTTTGTAAATGTATTTTTATTTTAATGTTGAAGTCTGTTTTAATCTTGGTAAGTTCTTGGAATTCAAGTTACTTAAAAAAAATTCAAAAAAAAAACTATTTTGTTCTTATAAATGTTTTGACCTATTTATTATTTAATAAATATTACAAAGAAAAAATTATATAAATATTTGAGTTTATTTAAGAAAATATATATGATTTTTAATACAATTAAATAGATATTTTAATGACATTGACTAAAAATGATTGACATACATTATCAAATAATTTTAATTAAAATGTTAAGTAATTTTATAGTTTTATTTTGGTATAACATGTTTTTATTAAATATTTTTTTGAAATATTATAAAAATTAATTAATTCCAATAAAAAATTGCATTACTAATCAATCGAACTATTTTAAATATAAATTTTAAAATAATTATTACAAAAATTAATAATTAAAAGAACTTATATTTCCCTTTTAATCTTTTTTATTTAAGGTAAAATTTTATTACTTTTATTTTTATATAATTTTACATTTCTCAACTATTTAAACATATATTTTTGTGAAACACTTATGAGATAACTTTTTAGCTTTTAGTTAACTTTTTAATTTTTAGTTAACTTTTTAATTTTTAGTTTGCTTTTCAGATAATTTTGTCAAACATATTCTTATTGGTCATTAATGGAGTGTTTGTTTGATATATAAAAATATTTAGGAGGCCTTTGATAGCTGAAAATTTTTTACTTTCCGACGAATCAATTTTAACTCACTTTTCCGCAAAAATATTTCTAAGGAGGGTGGAAATCCAAGTTTGTAGAGGGTAAATTTTAATTACACAAAATGACTACATTATTCTTTTTTACAATTACAAATTAGATTCTGCCATTACATGATATAATAGCTGAAAATTCTTTTATGAGAACATTATTTTTGCTTGCATTTTTTAGGATACAATGCTTATGGTTATTATGTTGACGTTGCATCATTAATTACGACCTATCTATTGAAGTAGTGTTTGTGATATATTTTAATTTATATATTTTTACACTTTCATGTGTTTTTCATTGTCTAAAATTTTTATATTTGACATTGTTCTTGTCAAGCATTACTAGATATAAATTACTTGCATTTTTTTTATTGTCATACAAATTTTGACTATACCAATCAATTGATTGGGTTCCATAATGTGATTTTATGAATACAAAACAAAAAATAAAAAATGTCAAATTGTTGAGATGATTCAATAATTATAAGATGCATTTTTTTTAATGAATGATATATTTATAAGAAATTCTTATATACCAAGAAAAGTTATAATATAACCAAACATGTGAATCTTTACATATTAGTAATCAAGCTTCTCAATCATCATAATTTTCGGTTATGTAAAAACGATTCATCTATCAAATGCCCCCAAGGGCATTGCAATGGATTAATAAATATTTAATGAAACTGAAAAATATTATATTTAAACTAAAATGTCCTTATTTAACACAATGATTTTTTATACTTGCACCACTAGTAATCAATATTAAATAAGAATATATTTAAAAAATACATTAATTAAATTTTGAAACATTGGGGAAAAAAATAGAAAGTTAAATATTAAAAGATATGAGGAGGTAGTATATATATTCTCATTCTATTAAAAAATTATAAGAAGCTTAATATCTTAATTGGAAATATAAATTAGGAGGTGGTGGTAATCAAGTGGGCAACGTGGCTTTGCTCATTGCTAGCAACATTTGACCCTACGGCTCTTGTACTTCCATCCAACGTCACTCCCTCATCCGTACGTCTTTTCGTTCTTCCTTTTCACCCATAAATTTGTGCGTAACTGCGTACACACTTCATATATGAACCAAGAAAATCTATATATTCCTTCTTTCACCCATTTGTGTACACACTATATAATCCCCCACTTATCCCTCTTTCTCTTCACCATCCAGCCATCTCTCTCTCTCTCTCTCTTGAAGTGTTGGAATTTGTTTTCAACTTCCCAAGGGGGAAAAAAGTCAAAAAACAAGAAAAAAAGGGGATTGTGTTTGTGACTTTTTATCGAGACAAAATCGAGTCTTTATTTATAAAGTGATATATTTTGCAATTATATGTATGAATATGTACCAATTGCAACAGTTTCATATTCAACCCATGATGATGAAGATGGATAATACGATGAGGAAGAGGGAGAGAAGCAAGGCCATGGAGAAAGAGAGGCTTCATGTGATGGACTTGAGTGGCATGTCCTTGGAGTTTCTTCCCAAACCTTCGCTTGATTTAGCCACCATTTGCAAGTTGGACCTATCTAATAACAATCTCCAGGTAAGTCTCAAGATAAATTCAGTCATATATTTCGATTTGTTCAAAATAATGAATAATTTTAGAACCCTTATAGATATGGAGTTTCGTATAATCTTTAGTCTTAACTCTGCAAAATATTCATCTTATAACTCATAATAACTCTACTTTATATCTCTATTTTATAAAGGGTAAAAAAATTAATAAATTTTTGGTTATCATCATCTGCGCTTATCTTTCTTTTTGCCCGATTGTGATTAATTATCAAATAGTCAACTTCATGAGAAAGGTTCCATTTCTTTAGTCATGTTTGAATTAATGATTATACGAAAAAGGATTTCATTGAGAAAGATAGCCTACTTATCCCTCAGAGGGATTTGTTTCTGATTGTAGGAGATAATCTTAATTCACACACACACAAAATACATAATATATTTTATACTAAATATGAACTTGCTGATAAAAATAAAAATAAAACTAAATATGAACTTGGATATAATCGAGAATAAGGAAGAGAACGAGAAATGAATAAGTGAGTTCCAGAAACATGGAATAAGTGCATCCACTTATAATTCAATCTATCCCATATCTCTTTTTTCCTTCTCATTAGACGGTGCAGTCATAGGAAAGTTTAGAAGGATATTAATGAGTATTTATACTATAAGAAAAGAAGAATCAATCTTTTTTTTCATTCTATGGGTTGATATACGAATTAAACACTACCATTTTACTTAGTTAATTTGTTAAAATCCAATTTTTGATAGAAACTATTTATATCTTAATCTGGATATATAATAACCGTGTGATGAGTGTATGATTTATATTATACTTGAAAATAACAAGAGGGAGTTATAGATCTATTTTACAATTGATAATTTGTTGGTTCCTCCTGCTTATAATATAATTGTCCTCCAAGTTGTTTATATAAATGTTTTCTTAGATATTATATAAATTTTTGTGTATATATAAAAAAATATTTTACTCTGAAGGAAATTCCGGAATCCTTAACGGCAAGACTTCTAAACGTGGAAGTGTTGGACGTGCGTTCCAACCAGCTAAAGTCCCTTCCTAATTCCATTGGCTGCCTTTCTAAGCTCAAGGTTTTGAATGTCTCAGGCAACTTCATCGAATCCCTCCCCAAAACCATTGAGAATTGCAGGTTCCTTCATTTTCATCATCACTTCTCTTTCTATTCTATTTTTTTATGATAATAAAATCATCATGTTCTGGGATTTTGCATATATATAAATTAACTTTTCTATTTATAATTAGCTGAAATTGAACCTGTTCAAATAAGTTGACATATAATTAATTTGCGTACTTTTTTCTAATCTATTTTCGACCGGCATGTATCAGAATACAGCAAATATGTTAACAATTTTAGCTGTATATGTGTTACTTTCTTTTGGTGTATGACTTTAAAAAAAATAAATTAAAATGTATTAATAGTCGTTTAATTAATAAAGTTTGGTACTAGTATTGAACAAAGTAGCTGGTCGATTCCTGTGTATATCTACTCCATTCAAATCTACTATTACAATTTTCGTATCCTATTCTATATTCCTAGCTCTAAGTAAATTATAACAAGTTAATATTAAATAGCAATATCTACTTGTCATTTTTTCCCTAAGTTATTTATTAAAATGATAAAAAGGACGAGAAAAAACAGACGGCAATTTTGATTTCTTTTTTTGTCAATAATATTTATTTCATATGTGTTTCTTTTATGGGTAACCTTATGTAAAAGAGAAATTCTAGTCTCACATATTTTTTACAATTAGGAGGGCTGAGAAGGAAAGAATCAAGAGAGGGAAATATGTGATAAAAAATAATTAGTTGTGTAATAAAAAATATTGTTTTTTATGGAAAAAAAATCACCATTTTCTACCTGAATTATCAACGGTTCTTCCTGTCGTTCTACGTTATCAGTGACAAAAATGTTTGTGGACAAAACGTCTCCGTTCTTCAATTTTCTTTTGGCATCAAATCCCGCGTACGGCGTACGAAAGTCGCCAAATCCTACATCATGTTTGCATTCGAAAGCTTAATAAACGATAGTCTAAATATATTATTAAACACATGTAATTTATTTTATGATAGCGAATTATGCAAAGGATGATAGCAACTTGTACACCTTTCTTTTGAAGAAAAAACAAGAAAAATCCGTTAAAATAATATGGAGAAAATAAGCATCCACAAATTGTGGGATCCAGTTTCAAAAAAGATTCCCTCATTTTTTTTTTAATATTTGTCTTTATTATAGTTATATTTTGGATTGTATATCAAAATCTAAGGTAGGTGCACTCGACTAAAACAAATTTGAAATATGGCTAGCCCTGGATAGTTATTAATTTGATCTAAATTAATTGTATGTTAAGAAATTAAATGTCATAAACGAAGAGTGCATGTGACTCTGAAGGAAAAGGCACCGATTGATGATGACCCTCAACCTTTTGCATTGTCAAAAGGCACCGATCACACAATAATAATAAATCTATATAATACAGGTCAAATGACGGCGACGATATGTAACCATGAATAATTCCAATTTAATTATTCTAATTCTTCAACCTCCTAAATTATTCCATTGTAATTTCAACATGCCATTCATTAATTAAGCATTTCTAGCTCTTACATCACAAAATCAATATTGTTATTCCTAGCAAATCAAAATGATATGACATGTTTAGAAGCGTGCAAGAAACAAAATAAGATTAATTGATTGTAATAAATCGAGGGGTTATTAACTGTGTTTGTGTGTGTGTATCATAATTTATTCATGTTGATCATTACGTGGTTCATTGTTTTAACATGCATGCATGCTATGATGAATTTTGACCCACCAGAGCCTTAGAAGAACTGAATGCAAACTTCAACAAGCTGAGCAAGCTTCCAGACACAATAGGGTTTGAGCTCGTAAACCTAAAGAAGCTCTCAGTGAACTCCAACAAGCTTGTGTTTCTTCCAAGCTCCACTTCACACTTAACAGCTTTGAAGGTTCTTGATGCACGCTTGAATTGCCTAAGGGCACTTCCAGAGGACCTTGAGAACCTTATCAACCTAGAAACTCTAAATGTGAGCCAGAACTTCCAGTATTTGGACACCCTCCCTTACTCCATAGGGCTTCTCTTGTCACTCATTGAACTTGATGTTAGTTACAACAACATCAAGACCTTGCCTGAGTCAATTGGGTGCCTCAAGAATCTTCAGAAGCTGAGTGTTGAAGGGAACCCTCTTACTTGCCCCCCTATGGAGGTGGTGGAGCAAGGACTTCATGTGGTGATGGAGTACATGCATCATAAGATGAACTCAAGTGATCAAAACAAAACTAAGAAAAGGTGGTGGATTGGGAAGATTGTGAAGTGTGGAACCTTCAATAAACAAATGAGAGGTGGGAAACGACCAGAAAATGAGGGTTACAACATGCTTAAGCACCAGAATATCAATGGCCTTGCTTCCCCGGGTCTCATGGGAATGCTCTCACCTCTGCGCCTCTTCTCTCCCCGTCATTCACCCCGTCGTTCCTTCGGTTGAGAAGTAACAAAAATTATTACAGGATCTATAAGACCATTGTATATTTAGGGTTTCAGTTAATTTTTATGTGATATATAATTGATTTTTTTAATTTATAAAAAAGATAATTATTAGCAAAATTTGATTATGTATCATGTAAAAATTGCTCAAAGACTAGTAGTCTTGATTCATGTAAGAATTTCTCTCATGTTGAATAGTTTGGTTAGCTGTGTTGAATTCCAACAATGAAAGGTGTCACAATTATGAATGGAAGAAATTGCGGGTTAGGTTGTATGTAAAATAATAGTATCATTGAATTGAAAATGATGGTGGGTTTGTCCGTTTGTGAAACTTTGAAAGTCTGTTCATGTCAATTTCTTCTAAAGATAGATCAATGGTTGTTAACAAGATAAAATGATAGTCTAGTTTATTTGCAGTTCTTTAATCCTGTACGATCGAGTACTGGATTTGATGGGCACGCATTATTATATTATAGGTATTTGTAATTTGTTATTGAAGATTGATTGCTTGAAGGTAATTGCTTGTGCTTCCACGCATATCATTGTACAAAATGGAACGAGAAACTCTAATGCAACATAAATTGGATAGTAGGTGACATATTTGTACCCGGCTAAGGTGACAATTCACTCCCATTGTAAAAAAAAAAAAATAGTAGTCTTGTCTTAAATGGTTTGTCCATAGGTAGAAAAAATCCATAGAAAAAGGAGGGTTGAGCAATAGATAGTTTAATACTAAGACCTAGAAAAACTATAATCAAATTATTAAAAAGTTTAGAAGTGAATGGTATATTTTTTAATTTAATACATGACAAAAAGATTTGACGTCATATAGGCTTTAGACGTTTTTATGATCGTATTTCTAACGAGATCAGGAAAATTGGTTGAGGGATTAGTACCCAAATAGCAGTAAGATGACTGGCTCAGCAACAAATGCTACTATATATCCTACTAAAAGCATGCACAACAGAAGAACAACAAATCAAACCATCATTTCAGAGTGCACGCAGTTCAACCATGCAATGTTGAGCCACAACAAGAAATATCAATGAATAAATCTCAAAGTAGAGAAATATCTCCTAATGGCGCAAACCAATCTTTAGCAGTGAAAAAATAATGCAACAAAGTTCCCTTAATTTTGATCCTCGAGCATCATATATCAAGCATTAAAGAGCAAAGAGTATACAACAGAAGACAGAGTCCACTTGTTAATGGAAATATATATATAAAAAAAAAATATCTATAAAATTACAAAGGGCAAGCAAGCAAAACTTAGGTACGGTTAGACAAATTGCGCTCGCACACAGACAGATATATCGAATAGTTTACTGATTGAGAAGAATAACCGAATTACTGATTGCAAATGAAACCCCAAGTAGATAATGTTCACATTGTTCATTGGCTGTTTATATAACATTTATTTGCTCTATTGAAAACAAATATAAATTGCCCCAGTTTACTTATGCTTTGATTACAAATCTTGGTTAGAAAGATTTGATCTCCATAGTTCATATTGCATATGTTACCAAAATCTACCTTTCAAGTCTGATAAGCTTCATAGTTCATATACATGGATTTAAAGACACTTGTTTCAATCACAAACTCTATCACTAATCATTTTTAATATATTGAGAAGTCATTACCACAAGAACTCAGTACCCCTGTTTGCCACTCCCTATGCTGGACCATGTAAGGTAGAGAAAGGAAATGGGAGGAAAGATTCAGTTCCGTAACCAAGAGGAATCTGTCATGTAACTAAATGCCACATAGGCTGGAGAAAGACAAAGAGGGAAGAGAAGAGCAAAGCTCTATCAAGACCAAAAATCCTTTTGTCTGAACATTTTGTTTTAAACTAGGTTTTGGTGTTACAAAGGAGATATAAGGCTTGGGCTTGGTATGGGAAGTAAGATAGAAGGCTAAAGTGGAGGCAAATTAGCCTTAGTGGGATTTGAACCTGAGATCAAGTAGTATCCAAGGAACTTGGTGCCACTTGAGTTAAGGCTTTTGGTCATGAGGAAAGAACTACAATAACTGATTTCCCTAGATCATGTGAAACTCAAAAATAAAGTAATCTTCCACCTTTAAAATTCTATTTCATGTTTTTTGAAATATCAACTGGGTATAAGACATAGATCTCCCATTTACAGGAGACTTTCACCCTCTATTAGCCAGGCTCTCAGGAGCGAATTTTCCTCTATATCAAGTGATATTAGTGCCCAATTTGTTTTAACAGTACAAAAGATGATAGTTATCAACAGTATGGTGAGCAATTATCAAGTAAATTTTCAGCTTCTGCAAACATCTCCAAGATATATGTAAGGAAAGAAAGATTATCATAGAGTCCCCAGACAACAAAGAGATAAAAATTGCTGTCTAAACTCTAAAGTACCCCTACTCCCCTAGATTCTAGCAGTGTTACAATGTTACATAGAAAGGAGTGGAGGAAAACTTTTCCCTGGTACAAAGGAGACCTATGTGGGTGTGATGGGGGGAAGTAGTAACCCTAAACAACAGGCAAAATGGCCATGCCAGAATTTGATCCCAGGACCAAGCAATCCCCAAAGGGACTTAGGCTTTGTTTGGAAAACAAGGGGGAAAAAAAAGAAAGTTCTCTAAAAATGTTGATTTAATATATGCATAAGATAACTTTAGCTTGTGAGAGAAGCTTATTTTATTTTTTTCCTTTCTATTTTCTTCTCCTACAAGTTCTTATGGAGAAACTTTTACCCAAACAGGGACATAGTGCCAGCACAAGACAGAGCTATGGTCAACAACACAAGCCACCATTGTTCTAAACGTAATTACATCTCGAAGAATGCAGAAGAGCCAGAAAGGGAACAAACACAAATAAAGGAAGAGCAAGATCATCCCACAACCACAAATAAACAAGAAAAACATAGATAAAACACATAAACCACAACACAATAAGCCATTCCATATCAAATCTCCACTCACATTTTCAAGCTTGATGCCATCTTCTCCTAGAATTTCCTGTAATCTCTAATCTGAGTCTCACATAGTAATCCTGAAGAAAAAACATTCAAACACTGTGTTGCGTGTGAGAGTGTACAAGAATGAGATAGTTCACCACAGACTAGAGCATTGTTTGCTCCTAGACAAGCATGTTTCAATCCACAATGAACACAAACTACGATCCAAACAACACGTCAAAGAAACAAGAAAACTCACTCATAACCACGGCAATTTTACTTCAAAAAAGTGCATTTCACATAAATAACGCCAAATCAGATCTAATTACTATATCCATATTCAATTCAACAACCCTAGAAAACGCGAAAACGAAAACCTCAGTCAAACTACAAATTAATTAAAACTCAGGAATCTCGTGGATCCATTATTCATCTAAGATAAGCGGGGATCTTGATGCGGATGAAGAGCATGCTCATGACGTAAGCTAGCACGACGGAGGAAACGCCGGCGGAGGCGTAGGAAACCTTGACGGATTTCGCGCGGTTGCGATCGAGGGCGAGGTCGAGGAGAATGATGCCGATGCCACCGAGGACGAACATGAATCCGGAGGAGAGGCCCTCGATGATGTACTGGCCGTTGACGCGGCCGGACATGAAGACGACGGGGCGGACGGCGCCGGTGTAGGGGTCCTGAGTGGAGCCGATGCCGGGGGGCTCGACGATGATGTCGTAAACAATGCCGGAGACGACCATGAAGTAGGTGAGGAGGAGGAGGGCGAAGACGGCGTTCGGGGAGGGGAGGGTGAAGGAGGGAAGCTTGAGGCGGAGGCGAGGGGGGCGGAGGAAGCTGAAGGGGAGGACGCGGAGGAGGTGGAAGATCGGATCGATGGATGCGCCGGAGGAGGGGTCGCTTCCGCCGGAGGAGGAGGGAGGGGGCACCGGGGGATCCGATTTGGATCGCATTTTCGGGTCGGGTTTCGGAGGGGTAGAGAGAAGAGCAGTGAGTTTATTATGTGTGTGAATTGGTGAGTCACTTTGCTTTAGTTCTATGAGTGTGGTTGGTTGGCAAATTGGGACTGAAAAAATGGGAGTCTAAAGGCTTAAGTTGATTTTGTTTTTGATTGATTGTTAAAGGGCATGTATTGATGAATTAAATCAAATTATTTTTTTTTTATCAAGTTTAGCTCCATTGGCTAGACAGTGTGAGTGAGTTTTTATTTAATAAAAATTATTTTTATTTTTCATGAATTTTTTTTTATGGATCAAAATATTTTTCGATCAAAAATCACATATTAATCTTTTATTTAAAGAGTTGACTTTTTTTAATATAAGTTTTTTATTCTAGTCAAAATAAACTTAAAATGATTTTGATTTACAGTTTTTAATTTAGATTAAGTTATGATTTATGATTAGATCTAATACTTAATTTTTTTCAAATTTATTATGTATTTCACTGTTTATTTGATAAGTGTTGTTTGTTAAAGAAAAATTAGCTGCTAGAAAAATTCATGTATTGGTTCAAGACTCTAGTCATACTTTTGGCCTCATAGTACTTGTAATTTTTTTTAAAAAAAACTTAAATTTTAAAACAAAATTTATTTAAAAACAAAAGAGCATTTTGAGATAAATTTTAAAAACATTCAACTCATTTTTGGAAACAAACAAAAGAGCATTTTGAGATAAATTTTAAAAACATTTAACTCATTTTTGGAAACAAACAAAAAAAAGTTTTAAGTTTTGAAAACAAACAAAAAAATATTAATTACTTTTTTTTCATTCTTTTCTATCTGGTATTAAATCTTCTCTCCATCTTGTTTAATTTTCCATAGAAGTGACAAAATGGATGGAATTATCCAACTAAACTCCAATATGCTCAATAAAAAATATATAATGAGAACTTTAAATTTTGAACAAAATTAAATTTTGATATTTTTTGACCCGATTCAATTGTGTTTTGATTTTGAGCTTAGCTCACAAAAGTTCCTAAAAATCAATTTTAATAAGCTTAAGCTTCATATTAGAAGCTTAGATTGAATATTGATTTTATGATCAAACTTGTTATAACCTTTGTCTTGCATTAAACACATGACTAGTCAAATCAAACTCACTCGATGATAATATAAAAAGAGTCTAATTTAGTTGATTAATCAAGAGAATATGTTAGTGTTGTAAACTCATTAACATTATGTTCAATTCCTACGTACTAATAAAAAACTGAAATATTGGACTTGGGATTTAAATCTAAAGCATAGATTAAATATGGATCTTTTTGGTTTAATTCAACCATGCCTTGATATAAGCTTAACTCAAAAAATAAGTCATACAAATCAAACTTTCACCAAGCTTATGCCACATTTTAGAAGGTCAAATAATTTTGACTTGTGCTTTTTTTTCTTCTCAGTTTTTGACTTTTGCTTTTCTATAATAAAAGTTATAAAGTATCCATCATGTTTATTGATAATCATCTTTAATAGAATCTTCTTTTATTATTTTTTTTACTCACAAAGACATGAAGTTGAAATATCAAATAGTTTTAAATTTTTATAAAAATGTAAATTTTTTTATACCTAGTAAGAACTTCAAATTTAATGGTTGGATTTAAAAAAAAACTATAAAATGAAGTAGATTTACCAATAATTAGAAAAAATTATAAAATGAGAGTAATTTGATCCATTCTCAATAGGCACGAAAATATTGGTTTCCTATCGACAATAGATTTCAGATAAATGTGCTTGGAAAATATTTTTGCTAACAGTCACCCAAACACGACATTGCTGAAATATTGGTTTCTTATTGAAATATATTTTAGATAAATAATATAAAGCTTGGAATTTGATATTATTCAGATGTTGGATAACTTCGTTTTCTGCCGACAAAAATAAATTTTGGCCTAGCACTAAAAATGGGAACAACGACTTTGTTTAGAGCCAATAAATGTTGTCCAATAAAAACTAGATTATAGTAGTCTTTTTTTTTTTTTTACTAAAGATTATAGTAGTCCTATTAATATTAGAACTTGTAAATTAAAAATTAATTAACGCCTAAACTTAAAATTTTTGTTTTATATATAGAAAAATTAATAATCTTATTTCTTCTCAGATTTTAGTTTCTATTTTACATTATTCAATCTTCTGATTATATTTAAGTTAATTATTTCTAGTTAAAAAATGTGGTTCTGAAACATACGCAACATTATAATGCATATCTTTTTAATTATATATACATTTGGTTTTAAAACATGCATGAGAAGTTTATTAATTTTTCTTCAGTAGAAAAAAGTTTATTAATTTTCCTGTGAGACTACAGGTGTTTTTTTTTAATAAAAGACAATTTTTTCGAATTGGGAATTCAGTTCCTATCTTTCATATTTATTAACTTTTAACACATTTAATGAACGAAAATTAATTTTAGTGAAAGAAATTAGTTTCTAGTAGTATGATGAAATTAAATTCAAATTCCTACTAAGAGAAATAAATATTATGCTTTGAACGCGATGGCTTTTTTAAAAAATAACTATAGAAAAAGAAGCTTATTTAGACTGAATAAAATTATTATGGTAACAAATCATTTTTCTCTCAGCCTTTGATAGAAATGGTATGTTTCTTTTTAAAGAGAAATAAATGATTGTGACGGAAAGAAAAACAGCTGCAAATTTACAAAAGTGGAAGCAATTTAAAAAAAAATGACAAGAATGGTAGATTTTAAAAATATTATAGGATATGGGAAAGTGATGTTTTAACACATGACTTTAGAACTGAATTTTTTTAAAAAGATATTGAAGTCGTGATTTCGAACACGATTGTATTTTATATTTTTTAAAAAAATATTGAAGACTTTTTTGAATTACGATTTCAAATATTCTATATTAAAAAAAATATTAAAGTTGTGATTCAAAATAGATTTTAGTATTTTTTTTAATTACAATGTTCTAAGTTGTATTTTAAAACACGATTTTATATAAAAAAATTGTATTTTAAAATACGAGTTACCCATATCATGTAATATTTTCAAAATCTATCTATTCTTGTAATTTTTTTAAAAAAAAATTGCTCCACTTTTGTAAATTTTCCAAAAACAGCACAAAATCCATTCTTTACACAATTTGGTAGTAATGGTATGTTTGTCTAAAATTCATTGTTGAGTCCCGCATATTTGTTTGTTTCATAGTAATAATTTCTTTCTAGATTTCGACAAAAGAGAGAAAAGGAAAGTTATTTCATATGTTTTTTTATTTAGAAAATTTATGTTATTTAATATATAAATTATTAGTTTTTTCTCATAAAAAATTATCTTAATTTCTATTTTTCCATTAAACCAAACATACCATAAAAATTGATTAAAAAATGAGTAAATGACCACTTTAGTCCTTACATTTTGCATGCACTTACATTTTTGTGCATGTACTATGGAAATGATCAATTTATTTCATAAATATGCAAATATATTGACATTTTAGTTCCACCGTCAAATTATCTTCGTTTTGGTTCATGTTGACTGCAAATGTGACATGTTGTTGTTGACGAGATAAATTCACATGTCTAGGAACATTTCACGTTTGTCAATAATGTTTTGAACTAAAATATTAGTGATTTTTTGTTCACTGCTACCACTCTTCGATGGCTTTGCGATTTCCGCAAACAACTCAACAACAACATATTGATTATGAGGAACAAAACCCAAAGTCATTCTTCAAACCCTGATTCTATTGTAACTCTAACTAGCCCAAGTTGAACTCGTTCTAAATCGAGACCCTCAAGGCTCTAGAATGGAGCTTTGTGTGCAACAACTCTTAGTGTTCACCTCTATCGTCATAGGTGTTGTCACCCACCTATGAACTCCCCTCCATGTCCCTCCTTCTTTCCCAAATCCAAAAAACATGATTCTACTTGCAAAAATCCATGGTGAGTTGTCTGAAAAGAATGAAAAATTCAAGAATAATTCTTTGAGATTGTCTGGTTATGGTTACAAGAAGGGTAGCAAAAAGAGGAGAAAAGTGAGAAGAGGGAAGGGGAAGTGGAGTCGTGGAGGAAGGTTGATGGGTGGGTGACAACGATAGTGGATGTGTTTGATGGAGCCGCTACAAGCGATAAAATGATTGTTAGAGGAATCGTTGAAAACAATGGAAAGATTGTTGGAAAAGAAGAGAGATATTGTTTTAAAAAAGATAGAACTAATAAATTGATCCTCAAATACCTAGTCCAACATTCAAAGATCATTTCTAGAATGTAGATTTGTCATGTCATCTGATAGGGAAGCATGAGAGAATGCCAGAAACACAGGAAGCACCAGCATCAATGGTGCAGAGAGGAGAAGGGACCAAGAGAAGAGTGGTAAAGCTTGCTTACCTGGCTGACTACGTGTAAAGGGCAGAATTGGAAGATGGAATTGCAAGAATCAGCTCCAAACCCTGCTTGTAGTGGTTGCTCCCTCGTAGGCAATCATATGAAAACAAAAATCGTTATTAGATTCCTTTTGGATAAGATTTACAATTCTGTTAAGAGAAATTCCTCTATATATAGCTATGTAAACAATGAAGCGGGATATAAGAAAATGATATTTCCCTTTTCTTACCTCTGTGTCTTCTTCTTCTTCTTCTTGCTGGAGGTTTGCTGCCCTCGAAGCCAGCTTTAGGGTTCATACCCTAACAATTGGTGCTTTCATCATTGTTCCTCATGGCCTCCCGCAACCTCGACGAGGCCCTTGCTCGTCTGGACGACGCCATGCACTCCATGAACCGCCACCTGAACCCATTTTTCACCCGCCATGCTCCTGTGCCTTTCCCCCCCACATCCAAATCCCCACCGGTTCCTCATCAAGCCACTTTTGCTCCTGCAACACCCTGGTTCGCACCATCTCCATTTGAGGACCCTGCCGGTGCCCTGTTCAAACTCACTCAGACGGGGTCAGTGCTCACATACCTGCTGGAGTTTGAAGCCTTAGCCAGTAGAATTATCGGCTTGCCGGGCACCTTCCTGTTGCCTTGCTTCATCTCAAGTTTGCAACCGGAGATCCGCCGTGCAGTTCAGGCCCATCAGCCTACGACTGTGGACCAGGCCGCCGGCCTCGCGAAGCTCCAGGAGCAGCAAACGTCTCCGCGGCCGCGAACCCCACCGCTGGTAGCTCCACCGTCCGCCCCTTTGGTTCCTCCTCACATCGCAACCTTGCCCCCTTTGCTGCCATCCCCGCCACGACCCCCACAGGCCCCGACCATTAGTTGCCTCACCCCGGAGGAGTTAGCCTCGCGCCATGAGCACGGGCTGTGCCTCACAGGCGAGGAGAAGCTCCATGGCGGCCGTCGCGAGGTCTCTAGGGTTCTTCCCTTCATCGTAGTGAATGAGGAACCCACAGACCCATTGGGTCCTAATATAAAGCACCCCGACCCGAAGCTACCCACACCCGTATCCACAGGACCTGACCCAAAACCCATTCCTGACCCAGACCCTAAACCCACACCTGACCCAAGACCAAAATCCACACACGACTCGGTCGCCCACCCCACACCCAAACCGGACCCGGCCCAAATTGGTCTGAAATCCTTATCGGGAGATTTCACGCCAGGAATTTTGTGCCTTGCTGGCCTTCTCTCCAGCATTCGAGTGGTCCTCCTTGTTGATGGGAGAAATCCCCACACCTTCTTCCAGCTTCCACTATCGATCTCTCTACGCTTACCTTGTCGAACCGCTCCAACTCTTTTCCGCATGATATTCCTTCCTTACGGGTACTTTGTGGAATTGCAGGTTCGTCGGAATAAGCCTTGGGACCCCGGTATTATTTTTGAAAGCTGCAGTTTGAATGCCCAACACCTTGAGGACAAGGTGTTTTTGATGGGGCAGGGAGTGATAGGGAAGCATGAGAGAATGCCAGAAACACAGGAAGCACCAGCATCAATGGTGCAGAAAGGAGAAGGGACCAAGAGAAGAGTGGTAAAGCTTGTTTACCTGGCTGACTACGTGTAAAGGGCATAATTGGAAGATGGAATTGCAAGAATCAGCCCCAAATCCTACTTGTAGTGGTTGCTTCCTCATAGGCAATCATATGAAAACAGAAATCGTTATTAGATTCCTTTTGGATAAGATTTACAATTCTGTTAAGAGAAATTCCTCTATATATAGCTATGTAAACAATGAAGCGGGATATGAGAAAATGATATTTCCCTTTTCTTACCTCTGTGTCTTCTTCTTCTTCTTCTTGCTGGAGGTTTGCTGCCCTCGAAGTCAGCTTTAGGATTCATACCCTAACATCATCCTTCACTTGTCACATCGAAAAAAAACATTAACAAAAACAAAAATAACCATTTATCCTAAACAAAACTTTGAATATTGTTTTCAAAATTGATAAACTATTTTAATTAAGCAATATTTTTTTTTGCTGAATCAAATGGCATTGAACAATGGTGAACAGTAGCACGAGTCCAGACAGCTGCTATTTTCCGCCATCACCGGCTGTAAAGCCACGTGTCATTGGTCTTTTCTCCACCTTTTTTTTGTCTTGTACCTTTTTTTCCCTGTCATTGTCTTCGCCTTTGCATTTTGAATTCAACCAAACACGACACAAGCAGCAGTTTAGCTTTGCACACACTCCCTTACTCCACACACACTGTGCTCTCACTCATTCATTTATTCATTCTCTGCTTCCTTCATCTTCTACTCTAGGGTTTGTTTGATCTCCACAATCATAAAACATGTTCAGCTTCTTCATCAAGAAAGGCGTCAGAAAGACCCTCAAGCGCAAAGACAGCGATGCTGGAGAAATAGGTTCCATTTTTATCACCAAATCTTGTGTTTATGAGTCTTTCAAGCTTTCACATTCTTACCCATTTGTGTTTGGTTGCATTTTTGGGACATTTTGTCATGTGGGCTTAGCTGAGTTAGTGGCCTTTGGTAATGATCAGTGAAGGTTGTTTTGTTGTGCACAATGAGACTTCTGGAATCTGGAATATTCCCCATTGTTGATTCTTTTTACTAATTGCTGCATTGTTGTTGTCTTCTGTGTGGATTGATGAGGATTTTAATTTGTCTTCCTTATGCTTTGATGGTTAATAGTTTTAGTAGGAACATTATCCTTTTGTGGCTTTTGATGCTATCAAGGTTTTATGTTGATATCGCGGACAGTTGAAAAGCTTTGATGTTGCAGCCCAAACGGTCACGGACTGTTTTTTGAGTGTTTTTTTTTTTAAAACATTTGACTTATTCAGTTGAAATTTCTCTTTTGGTGGAGAGGCATATGGAATGAGATTGGGGACTTATTTTTGGATTTTCAAGTTTTAGGCTTATGTTCTTTCTTTTAATCTTTCTCTGCTTATAACAAGAGTCAGTTTCTGTCACTGCCAAATTACCTCAAAACAATTTAGCTTTGGAGTGATGCGCCTAATGCCCCCATATATGAAGCCTTTCAGGTGAGAGCGTGCTTTCGTGAGAGGAAATAATCTTGAGCATCCATTTATGGTGTATGATCTAGGTTGGTTCCTCTGAGAGCATGTTCTCACTTCAGTATCTTTCTTATGAAGAGATCATATAGATTTTAAGCTCTAGTATCATGTATTTTCCTTTATATCTTTGGCTTTTTATAAGAGAGTGTGTTTTGGTAGCTGCCGTAGTACCTAAACAATTTAATTTTTTAGTAGAATCTAGTCTATGTTCCTCGTTATAATTCCATCAAAGCCTTGTAGTAGGGGGGCTACCAAGTGAGAGTATGAAAAGTAAGAAGAGTCAATCTTGATTATACAACCATATGCAAATTGCCCAGATTGGTTTTACTTGAAACTGATCCTGATAATCCATGGAAGATTTAATGGTTAATATTGGCTTTTCTTTCGCTTTTACACTCAACAGTCAGCTCAAATTCAAATCATCTTCTAATTACTTATTCTTCCTGGTAACTGCAGGAAGAGCTTTGGAAGACTTCAGAGCTTCTCTCTTTAATCAATTCCGTTCCTCTGAAGGTGCAAAGCATCAACAGCAGCACATATGTGGTCCAGCTATTGCACTTTCCTTCAATTTTCTGGTTGCAGTTGGTATTATTTTCATGAACAAAATGGTTTGTTTACTTTCTTTTTACCTCCTAACGGGTTAAGCTGTGTTTTCTGTTGAAATTTCAACGTATTATGGTTTTTATTTGCTGACTTTCTTGGGTTTTTCTTGTTTTGTTTCAGGTGCTTCAAACTGTTCAGTTCAAATTCCCTATACTTCTTACACTAATTCACTATGTAGTGAGCTGGTTCTTAATGGCAATACTAAAAGCATTTTCTTTTCTTCCGGCTGCTCCTTCCTCAAAATCAACTCGATTGTCTACTTTATTTACTCTTGGATTTGTTATGTCTCTATCCACTGGCTTTGCTAATGTCAGCTTGAAGTATAATAGGTAGCCCAACTATTCACATTTTTATTTGAAGTATTTATTTTATACTTTTAATTTGATTTCTATATCTTCAGCATTGGTTTCTATCAGATGGCAAAGATTGCAGTGACACCATCAATAGTTTTGGCAGAATTTGTATTGTATAGGAAGAAAGTTTCTTTCGCAAAGGTATGTGCACTCACTTTGGTTTTGCATGTATCTCTGTTTCTGATAATAATAAGTAGGAATTTACGGGCCTAGTAGGAATACAAACTTTTATATGATCAAAACAGATGAAATATGGACACATTTTGTACGATGAACTTCTTTAATTAAACATGGATCAAGTTGATGATGCGATCCTTCGATATGAGGCAAAGTGCGCAACCTATTTACAAAGCAAGTCTGTCTAGTGAATGCCCTCCTTTATCCTCACATCTATATTCAACCTGCATATTTGTGGAAGATAACTAAATCTCTGAGAGTAGATTTTAATATGATTTCACACGTGACCTGATATTATATGTGCTTCTGAGGTCCTATGAATGCAGTTCAAAATTGTGGTTGACTAAAGGGATCTAGCCACTGGACCATATTATAGTGTTTGTGATTTATTAGGCTGTGTTGTATTGCTTTAGGAACCCCTAGCTTCATCCTATTGAAATGCTTTGCTTGATTTAGTTAGCCTATACTTTCTGGCTACAAATGATATGTGCACTCTATATTCTGGGGCAATTGACTTGTGAAGTTTTGTGACATATTGTTTATATAGGGCAGGGGGGGGGGGGGGTGGGGGGGGTTAATTGACTTGTCGCTTAATTTTTGTGAAGGTTTCGATTCTTACCATAAAATTTGAAACTTTACAGGCATTAGCATTAACAATGGTATCTATTGGTGTTGCTGTGGCAACCGTGACTGATCTTCAGTTCCATGTATTTGGTGCTTGTGTAGCATTGGCATGGATTGTTCCCAGTGCTGTAAACAAAATCTTGTGGTCTAGACTGCAGCAGCAAGAGAACTGGACTGCTTTGTCGTGAGTAATTTATTACATCCTTTATAACTTTCCACCTCATCTCCCTTCTCAATCTTTGGTTCTGATGTGCACCAGAGAATTTCTTTCTATCTTGTCTAATTTGTGGATTGATTGACAGGCTAATGTGGAAAACTACACCTATTACTTTGATTTTCCTGGCTGCTATGTTACCCTGCCTAGACCCTCCAGGTGTTCTCTCCTTCGATTGGAACTTCAGCAATAGTATGGTGATTTTTGCTTCAGCTATTCTTGGATTCTTGCTTCAGTGGTCTGGTGCTTTAGCACTAGGGTAAGTGAGATTTCTTCTTGTTGAATAATTTTGTTTGGGAGAAGAATTTCAATTTGTTGTAATAGAGTACATAGAACCTATTCTATTGAATTTTATAGGGATCCCACTTGGTTATGATCATTTGATTGGCTGTGTGTATTGTAGAACACATTGCTTCTCCCTCCTCCCGCCTCCGGCCTCCCTTTTATGGGTCAGGGTGGGGTGGGTTCCAATTAATTAGCTGTATCAGTTGAGTCCAATAAGTTGAACCAAGAAACCATGATATATGTTTGATTCAACCTTTGTTTCTTCTCTGATCTTTGTCATTTCTTGAGGTCTTGTGAAAGTAGTAACATTTCACCTTCACTTGGAAGTTAAGGGTCTAAATCACTGTTGTCTGTTATGGTGTGTTACATTACAGCTTACTTTTATAGTTTGATTAAATAGTTAAACTGAAATTTTTTTTGTTTGGTTTGGGCCATCAGTATTTGGCTTATGGTTCTACATATTCTTGACTCCAACATAATTTCTCTTTTATTTTTCAACTGCTGTTTTTTCTTTTCATTCAAGTTTAGCTCGACAACATCCCAATGTTCAATATTGTTTTAAATTGATTGAACCATCTACCTGAGATCCCAATGAGCAAAAATATTTTTCAATTTGTATATTTTGGTAGTACCGCAGACTACTAATGTTTTCCAAATGTCGGAAGTACTCTTGCAACCTGATAATTACTAGAAGAGTGATGGCCTATTTACTTTCGACTGAAGTTTATACTAAATGCCATGCATGATTATGTGCTGACATTTAGTTACTAACATTACTCTACGGCCAAGTTTACAACACCTGAATTGAGAGTCAACCTTGTAAACTTTTTTCATTTTTATAAAGTGTGACAATATTATGATAGATTGTTTACTGAGAATTTTGGAATAGAAAATTTATTCAAGTCATTCATCATGTGTATTTAAATGTTATGTTTTGGATGCTATTTCTATTTAACATTATTGCGTCATGCTTTTTGTTTGGCTGAATACGTTGTCGTTTACTTACCTATTGAAGGTAGGTTTTTTCATATATATTTTTTCACTCATACCCTGCAATTTACAGAGCTACCTCAGCAATCTCCCATGTCGTCCTTGGGCAGTTTAAGACATGCGTCCTCCTTCTTGGAAACTATTATCTCTTCGGATCCAATCCTGGCAAAATCAGTATCTGTGGCGCATTCACAGCTATTGCCGGTATGTCTGTCTACACTTACCTTAATATGAGGCAACAATCAAACAAGCCATCTCCTCGACAGGCTTCCGTTTTGCCAAAATCTAAACTTGGCAAAGAAAATGGCAGCACCCATGATGGACATTATGGGGCCGAATCTGTCTAACTAAATGCCTAACTCTGCATTCCATGCAGTGTTATGACACATTAACCAAACATTTTTTGTTCTTTCTCTTGTTTCCAAGATTCTGATCTAACCATCTTGGGTGCTCATGGTGATGAGTCAGCTATAATATGATCAAGAAGAGATTTTCTAGGGTATATGAGTCTATATTCCACTTGGCAGCTATAATACATGATCAAGAGATTTTCTAGGGTATATGAGTCTATATCCTCTTGGCAGCTATAATACATTATCAAGAGATGTTCTAGCTTAGGGTGTATGGGTCTATATTTCACATGGCAGCTACTGCTCTTAGAAACTTCAAACTTGGAACACCAAGTGTATATGAATGATTTGGTGGATTCCATGCTAGAACTGGTTTTTTCTTCGGCTTTTATGGTAGGAGCTACGGCTGCATTTTGTTGTAACAGAGAACAGAAATTGCTATAGGGCTTTAATGGCTTTCACAATTTGCTGTAATTAGTCATTGAGCTTTTATGACGACCATATTTTAAAATCCTATACAATTCATTCTCTCCAACCTAGGTTTGTTAAATTTAGTAGTCTCAGAGGGCTAATAAATAGATTTTAGAGTGACGTTCACCACATATATATCATAGGAATGTAAAAAGATATATTAGAATCCCCCTCTAATTGACCCAAAACTATTGAAATTAAAATTGTTACAAAGGGTCTTATAATTAGGGACGAAGAGAGTATTTCTATCAATGATAAAAAAAAAAACCAGGACTGTATAACCTTGATTGGTGAACTATTTATTGTTTGTTTTTTCGTTCAATATCTGCAAAATGAACCTTCAAGGAGAAGTAACAATTTGTTGTTTCTTACAAAATGATACTTTGCACCACGTGTCCATGGAATGAAATGGTAAAATAAATATTGTCCCTGGAATGAAATGGTAAAACAAACATAGCCTTAAGTAATCAGTTTGATTGGTGAGATCTAGGTTGATTTTTATATGCTAGAAACGTGTTTTCCTAGTTTGCTGCCTTGTGAGTTATGACTCACCCTAACAAGCTAGAATGCTATTACAGTTTTGCACCAAGCACAAAAAATAAAATATAATCTCCACAACGAATTTCTTCAGCACTACGCTAATATTTTATTTAGGTTCGTGAGTCTAACCAATAAGACAGGTTATTACAGTCCAAGAAGCATACAGTAGATTACTGTTATGGGCAATGCAACACCATTTCAAAGATAACCCTGCAAAATTTGCGAATTTCTTTCAGAATTTATGTAGATGCTTTTAATCCACACGCCACAAAATGCATTGGTTATTATATATAGTGTTTTTCAATATATATAAATTTATAAAAGTTACACACTTACGCTGTTGTTGAGTATGTCAGCATGGACATTATATTCTTTGGCAAATTCAAAGGGAACAATACCTCAGGAAAAAACAGCCTACAAAAACTTTAGGCAAAATAACAGGAATGGGTTAATTTTTAAAAAAAATTATAGGAATGGATAAATTTTGAAAATATTATAAGATATGAGTAAATCGTATTTTACGATTTTAGAACATCGTAGTTTTTTTTTAAACAATAAAGTCATTTTTTAGATCACAATTTCAAGTATTTTATATATTTTTTTTTATAAAAGTCGTGTTCCTATAAATGACTTTATTATTTTTTTTTGTTTTTTTAAAAGTGATATTGGGTCCGAAGTTTAAAAAAACAAAAGAAAAATATTAAAGTCGTTTCTAAGAACACTATTTTTATGAAAAAATTAAAATACTTAAAAGTCGTGTTTTGAAAAATGACTTTGTTGTTTAACGTTCTAGAATCATGTTTTAAAACAAGATTTCACATAAAGAAGTTAAAACATGACTTAACCATTACATGTATTTTTTTTAAAAAAATTAACCCATTCTTTGCCAAAATTTTACCATGGATAGTATATATATATATAATGGTTATGAAATTTGATTACTTTGAGAAATTTACAAGGGGATAATTTGTTTCACCTGAATAATTGTGACATGTAAAAGAACTCCATGGATACCCATGGCTTTGGAGGTTGCAAGAATTACTGCTGGACCCACCAAGAACTTAATTACCATGGAAATTCCAGCTCGTGTTTTTTCCACAAGTAATGATCTTGGGTTATAATGCCATAAATAAACCTGTTTAATTAAGTAAAACACTATTAAGTATATACCGTGACAAAGACATGCAATATAATTAATATAGATGTTGGAATACACCACATTATAGTAAAAATTATAATTAAGAAACAAACATGGTGTATACATATACAACTTCAAGAACTGTGTTTATATATGAAAACATTGTATTTATTATTATTATTATTATTATTATTATTATTATTCTTCTTCGAAGCTTAAAACTCTTAGAAAGTGAGTTATAAGTCTAATTTAACATTACAAAAATGTATTATAAATTGAAAATTATTTCTCACTTATATAATCTATCACTAATCGACATGAAATACTTAAGAAAAACAAGTTCAATATGTGTTTTTAAAAAACAATAAATGATCATCTCCATGTTGTATTTATGGATGGTGGAAGGCTAGTACCTAGATTGAACATGGTCATTTCCAGCCCTGTATCAGACATTATTTTAATGGAATATTTTACAATAGATGGCATTTTGATGTTCCACCTGCTCACAAGCAACAACGATTGTGAATGGTAATAGAAAATCCAACCAATATGTTTTTTTTAAAACTTTTGGGGTGTGCTTTTCCATGTATGGGGCAAAGAGAAAGGAAAAATACCTAAAAAATATGAGAGACCAAACGAGGCCCAAAACACTCGCCCAAGTATTGAGATTTCTTATGCAAACCATGGTGAGAATAAGCTTTATCATCACACTAGCACGTTGCATTTTTTGCTTTTTATTTGCATTGCCTTCTTCAATGCTAACCTCCTTTACAGGAAGTTTGTCTCCTTCCTCAATTTCACGCTCATGCACAGCTGCATATACAAAATACAATACTTTAAATCAATTTAAAGTTTTAATTATAAGTCTTCTTTGTTTATTATTTTCAAAAATACAATACTTTGAAAATTTATTAATAAAAGAGTTTTTAGAAATAAAAAAATACTCCTACACAATTTCAAGTCTTCTTTGTTTATTATTTTCAAAAATAGATTTTTTTTAAAGTTATCTATTGAAATAAATCAGTGCAACTTAGTAGTATTATGCCTGGTATAATGTATGAGTATTGAAAAATGATGGGCACACACCTTGGACTTTTTATTTCTGCTTTTAGTATTTTAATTTTTTTTATCCTTACTTTATTCTTTTAAGGGACTAAAATTAGGGGGGGGGGGAGAAGAAGTTAAGACTCTAAAAATAAGAATGAAGAAAAAAGTTAAAAGACTATTAATAGATAAAAAAATTCAAAGACTAAAAAATAATAATTTAAAGACCAAAAAAATAATAAACCCTGTTCCAAAAGTATACGACTATATATGCTTTAACCAAGATTCACGAGCAAAAGACAAATACATATATAGTTAGACTGCATGCATCATATGTGATTGTGAGATTAAATTACCTTTTGAGGCAACAGTTTCATGTGAAAAATCAACAAACTTGGAAGATCCAATGATCTCAAAGTCAGCAGAACCAACTGTGTTCACTCTATGTTTCATATTAACATCAGAAGTTGGTGATGAAGTTGAGCTCCAAACAAACATGTGTAACCCCTTATCATTATTACTTGGTTTTAGAGACGGAAAAATTACCAAATCATCACTAACACTCTTGCTCCTTGAAAAACTTTTCTCATGCTTGTTGTTATTCAACATCATCTATTCTTCAAAACCGCCACCACCTTGGAGAGTAGTACTAGTTGGTGGCTGCAAATTTGTGCCTCTGAAACTTGACCCTGAATCTCTAGATGAAGGGACCGAATAGATCTCAACCCTAGTAAGATTTGATGCTCTAGGTGAAGCCATGGACATGGAACGTGACTGCATGGTCCTCACCAACACGTGAAGTTGTCCATTTTCTCCAATTTCTACATCAGTTTGCAATGGCTCTCTACCATTGAGAGAACCAACGTTTGAATCAACACTTAGGGTGGAAATTGCGCCTGCAAGTCTCAGGGAATTGGTCTGAAATGAGTAGCTTAGCACCTCTTTATTCAAACAAGACCAACAAATATTTTTATTAAATGTTACACCAAAAAATGTTAGTAAAGATCATATGTGTGATATGTTGGGATTCAATCAATCAATCTAATTTGATTCCAACAGACCATCATCAATCCTAATCATATGCTTTTTATCCATGTAGAGAGAAATTATTACATAAAGATGAATAAAACCTCATTGTGTTTCCATACTCAAAATCATGATGAAAACTAAATGCGGAAGCATACCTCGATTAACCATAATGGAATGATGAAAGGTAGATGAGGATCAAGATTGATTTTATGATCTTCCAAATGTATAAAGTCCTTTTTTCTCTCTGACTTTTCGGATAAAGAGAAGAGAGAAGCGAAACTGTAAGTGTGTTGCTCCTCTCTACAAATGAGACCATAATATCTTATATTGGTAACTTCCATCTGTTACCCCAAATTTGATAATTATAATTTGACCTCTCATTAAATTATAATATCACTAATGGTATCTACACAATTAACCTTTCATAACATATATGTCCTTAGCCATAATTTTATATTGATTAGACCACTTTAATATTTTGGCTAATAAAATAATGACCCTAACTCATTCAATTATGTGATATATATATATATATATATATATATATATATATATATATATATATATATATATATATATATATATATATATATATATATAATCCTTATGAATGTGTTAGATTTTATGAGCTCAAAATTTGTCATTACATGCCTTGAGCATATTCCAAAAATCTTATTCATTGATAACATCCGCACGTAGAACCAAAGCAGTTTTCATTGTATCAATCACAACTAAACCCATCAATGATCACCAATGCAGATAGAATCAAATGACATAAACTCATCATGAAATGTGTAGCATGAAAATTATGTGAAGGTGGCCTGTACACGTCTATTTTTAACTGGTCCTACTTTACTTCAATGAGATCATTTAACAACCTTAATGTACAAAGTGTAATAATTGAATAATAAAACATATATATATATATATATATATATATATATATATATATATATATATAACCAAATATATCCAAAAGTCAACGTATGCTTACATAAAATCTAACATAGAACATAAAATACATAAAAGTGACTAACTCCCACTAAACCAAAGATTCCTCGAACTGTAAAACACCCATATGAGCAACATGCTCATGAAAGACCTTGGGTGGAAGTCCCTAAGTAAGAGGGTCTGCTATCATGGAGTTTGTCCCTAAGTAATCTATGGAAATTTGTCCACTTTGTACCCTTTCCTTAACAATTAGGAACTTGATGTCAATATGCTTCGACTTGGTCGAGCTCCTATTATTGTTAGAATACAATACAACTGATTTATTGTCACAATATAACTTAAGTGGTCTTTTAATTCCTTCCACAATTTGCAACCCTGTGACAAAATTTGTCAGCCATATTCCATGATTTGATGCCTCATAGCATGCCACAAATTCTGCCGCCATAGTGGATGAAGTAGTAAGGGTTTGCATGGCACTGTGCCAAGAAACCGCACCACCGGCTAACATGAAAATTTAACCTGAAGTGGATCTCAAACTATCTAGGCATCCTGCAAAATCCGAGTCAAAATACCAAGTGATTTCCAACTGATCTGACCTCTTGTATGTAAGCATATAATACTTTGTTCTCTTCAAATACCTCATAACTCTTTTGGCTGCTTTCTAATGATCCATTCTTGGATTGCTTAAATATCTGCCCAATACCCCAACTATGTATGCTATATCTGGATGCGTACATACTTGGGCATACATCAAACTCCCTACAGCTGATGCATAGGGAATCTTTTGCATTTTCTGAATTTCCAAATTTCCTTTTGGGCACTATTTGATACTAAACTTGTCTCCCTTAGCAACTGAAGTATCCCCGGATTTACATTCCTACATGCCAAACCTTTTAAGTACCTTTTCGATATAGCTCCTTTGTGATAATCCTAGAATACCTTGAGATCGATCTCAATGTATTTGAATTCCTAATACAAAGGAGGCGTCACCAAGATCTTTCATTTTGAAGTTTCTTGATAGAAATCTCTTGGTTTCGTGCAACATGCCTATATCATTAGTGGCAAGTAGTATGTCATCAACATATAAGACTAGGAAAATGTACTTGCTCCCACTGAATTTGTGATACACACAATCATCAACAAGATTCATCTCAAAACCAAATGAGAGAATTACTTGATGGAATTTGTGGTACCATTGACGAAATGTCTATTTTAGCCCATAAATGGATTTTGTCAGTTTGCAAACCATATTCTTTGGGTCTCCTGACATAAAATTTTTTGGTTGCACCATATAAATTGTCTCATCAATGTTGTCATTGATAAATGTTGTCTTGACATCCATTTGATGAAGCTCCAAATCATAATGTGCAACAAGAGCCATGATTGTCCTAAAAGAGTATTTCAATGAAACTGGAGAGAAAGTCTCTTTAAAGTCAATCCCTTCCTTTTGGGTATAGCTCTTCGCCACAAGACGAGCCTTATACCTCTCCACATTACCTTTGGAATCCCGCTTGGTCTTAAACATCCATTTGCAACCAATGAGTTTCACACCTTCTAGTAATGAGACAAGTTCCCAAACCTTGTTGTCTTGCATGGACTTATACTCCTCATTCATTGCTTCAATCCACTTTTCTGAGTTGGAATCTTGCATGGCTTGATGGAAGTTGACTGGGTCATCTTCCACCATACCATTATTTTCCTCATATTCCTTGAGAAATACCACATAATCATCTGGAATAACACTTCTCCTTTCTCTTATAGATCTCTGCAAAGGTACTGGCTCATAAAACATAGGTTATTGAGGATCTTGAGTTTGTTCTTCATGAACGACCAAATTATCTTGAGTGGGAGATTCAATAACAATATCTTGTAGAGGTTCCGAATTTGCTTTATCAAAAGCAACTATATGAATCGATTATAGAATTGTTATTGATTCTTCCTCTAAGACAAAGTATCTAACCTTATTCTTCCCCCCAAACTCAATATCCCAAAGAATGTGGTGGTTCCCGTCTCAAAAATTGTATTTAATTTGGGATCATAAAATTTATAGTCCCTGGATCTTTCAGAATAACCAATAAAGTAGTTGTTTACTGTTCGAGAGTTCAATTTTCTTTCATTTGGCTTATAAGGCCTTGCCTTAGCTGGACATCCCCATACATGAAAATATTTTAGACTAGGCTTTCGCCCAACCCAAAACTCATAAGGTGTTTTGGCAGTTGCCTTGGTTGACACTCTATTTAGAATGTAAGCTGCAGTCTTTAGTGTCTCTCCCCAGAGTGACTTTGGTAAGTTAGAATGACAAATCATATTTTTTACCATATCCTTAAGAATTTTGTTTCATCTTTCAACCACACCATTCATGCTAGGTGACCCCGACATGGTGTATCGTGGGACGATTCCACATTCCTCTAAGTACCTGGCAAAAGGCCCTGGGCATTGTTCACTTGAACTGTCATATCTACCATAGTATTCACCACCACGGTCAGATTTGACACTCTTGATTCTTTTGTTGAGTTGATTTTCAACTTCAACTTTAAATGCTTTGAACACATATAGAGATTGTGACTTTTCATGTATAAGAAACAAGTATGCATATCTGGAGTAATCGTCCATGAATGATATAAAATATTGTTGACCATTCCATGAAGGTGTATGAAATGACCCACAAATGTTCGTATGTATCAATTCCAAGACACCTGTAGCCTTATATGCACCTAATTTCTTGCTTTTGGTCTGTTTACCTTTAATGCATTCAACACAAACATCAAAGCTTATGAAATCAATGGAATCCAAGATTTTGTTTGACACAAGTTGTTAAATTATGTTCTTAGAAATGTGACCTAAGCGCTTATGCCATAATGCTCTTGAGTTTGTATTATCAATTCTATGCTTAGTATCACACAATTCTGCATTAAAGGATTCACTATAGGAAGCTACAATATCAAGTAAATATAGATTATCATTAACCAAAGTTCCAACAATATCTGAATTAAAAGACAACCTGAACACATTGTTTCCAAATGAACACAAATAACCCAATTTGTTCAAATAAGAAATTGAAACCAATTTTCGTCTAAATGACGATACAACAAAAATGTCTTTCAAATCCAAATAAAAATCAATACATAATAATAATCTAAAAGGCCTTATAGCTTCCACCTCTACCGATTTACCATCTCCAACATAGATCCATCTTTCAGAATCAATTGACTTCCGGTAGCTTAGGCAACCATGCATTGAAACAATGATGTTAGTAGTGGCACCAGAATCTAACCATCAAGTGTTTCTATGTACTGAAGCTAAATTGACCTCAGAACAGACCAAAGTAAGAAACATACATTTCATTGCACACCAAGCATGATATTTGGTACATTCTTGATTTTGTTTCTTTTGTGCTGGACCCTTAGCAGCTTCATTCTTGAGCTCCTCATAGTAGCAGATATAGAAGCAACAACTCAAAAGATCAAAACAAATAATACAATAAGCTCACATAACAGTCATCAATACATTTAAATAATGGTATATTCCATCTCAAGATATCTAATGCACCATTAATATCAAGTCTTTGGATAGTGGTATTAATTACTAGTGATATCCTTGTTGTAATGTTCAAACATTGATAATAAAAGCATATCAAATAACAAACCCATCTTTTGATGTGACTTATCATTCACATGCAAAACCTCATAATTATCACACGTTTAACATCATAAGTGTGTATGTAACTTAGTTAAATGGTAAAACTTTTCTTTGGGCCAATCACTATTCATATAAATAATCACGCATTAACATTTTTCATAAACAATCTACACAAGAGAGGTCACTTTGGTGATATCTTGATTCAATTAGCTCATTTAAATGCTAAACAATTAAAATGATATACCATAGCAAAATTTTGAACATTGATGCACCAAATCCAAAATTAAAACATTTCTAGAGTAAATTATTTTAACTTTATTTATTTATTTTAAATTTTAGAAGCCCATGATTGTTATTTTAATTTAATGTAGTGGCCTCTAAAAGTAAGAACGAGCACAAAGTACATGAAAATATGTAAAATATCTAAAGTAATTTGCTTGATCTTACCAACCATATGTAAAATATCTAAATTCAAAATTTAGAATATGCCAACTGCCTGAATAAATAAAATTTCCAAAATCATATATGAATCAAGTATGAGTGGCTATCAACCTAATTTGATTCTAATAGACAATCATCAATCTTAAACCACATGCTTTCATCTTTTCTCTTATCCCCATCAGAAGAGAAAAATTCATGGAAGGAAAATGGTTCTCTACATTTGGAAGATCATAAAACTAATCTTGATCCTTATTTACCTTTCATCATTCCATTAGTTTTATGATCTTCCAAATGTCGAGAACCATTTTCCTTCCATGAATTTTTCTCTTCTGATGGGGATAAGAGTAAAGAAAAGCTATCCGCTCCTCTCTACAAATGGGAATGATAACCTCTTGTATGGGTAAGTGTTATCAGTTATCCAAAATTTGATAATTATAATTTGACCACTCATCAAATTATAATATTACTAATAGTATCTATACAATTAACCTTTCATGACATATATACCCTTAGCCATAATTTTATATTGATTAGACCACCTTAATATTTTAGCTAATAAAATAATGACCCTAACTCATTCAATTTCAATTATGTGATATATATATATATATATATATATATATATATATATATATGACCCAAAATTACTAACATGATAGTGATGTGACATAAGTGTCTTTCTCATTGTGTTCTTGGCTTGTTCCATATAAATTCTAAAACTATTATTTGTTTTTTTAATATACTTTTTTCTCTAAAATTCTATTTTTTGTTAAATTTAGCTGTTAACTTAGTAAGTTAGGAATTGGCTATCGGTCCTTAAAAACGATATATTTTATCCTACCATATATTTTTATTACTTGCAATAATTTGAAACATTTAACTTGACAGGAGCTAAGTTTTGATTTTTATAACTTTATTATAAACAATCTTTTCATAAATGCAAAAAGACATTTCCGTGACTTCACTAAACATTATACAAATTTGTATTGTTTGAAAAATGTTTTTATCTTTTAAAATAGGTTATAAAATAAATTCAAACTCCCCCAGCCTATTTCACCTATGATTAAGATCGTATTACTATTATAAAATAAAAAAGAGAAAATATTTTATTTTTGAGTCTATTTAAATTTCTAAAAACGTACGTTGCTAAATTCAATTGTAACTCAAACAGTCAAACGTACTATATATGGGTGATGAGTTATAAAGCTTATACCATATATTACTAAAAGAAAAATGTTTCATGGACATCATTATTCTACAATAAGAAGTTTAGATAGGAAAAAAAAAAGAAAAAAAAATAAAAATATTATATAATTTATAATGTGATAAAAAGAGAAATAAAGATATTAATGGAGTGTCTAAAATAAATAGATATTTGTGTATTATTTCTCTTTCTAAAATTATACGGTTTTATATTTTAACCTTGACGACACATTACATAGCTCAGCTGACTTTACAAATAAAGATTTGTCTGTCTCATTTGATAACATACGACACTTGACACTGCGTCAGGTGCTGCACACATCCTCTAAGTATGTGATTTTGTAGATGCATACAGCAGCACTGTAGCGCATATATATAGTTGTTTTCTAAAGTTATAACACTCCAAGAACCACGTAGTAGATTATTGTTACGGGCAACGCAACCACCATTCCAAAGATAACCCTGCAAAATTTGTGAATTTCATTCAGAATTTATGTTGATGTTTTTAATTTAGTCCACATGGCATAGATATAATTAAATTTATAAACACACTTACGCTGTGCTGAGTATGTCCGGGTGGAGATTATACTCTTTGGCGAATACAAATGGAACAATACCCTGGGGAAGAGCAGCCTACAAAATCATATATACAATGGTGTCACCAATATATAATGGACATGTGATGTGATAGATTAGTTTGAGAAATTCACTAGTGTGGGTTTGGTTTCACCTGAACTATTGCAACATTTAAAAGAACTCCATGGATACTCATAGCTTTGGAGGTTGCAAGAATCACTGCTGGACCAATCAAGAACCTAATTACCAATGAAATTGTAGCCCGAGTTTTTCCACAAGTAATGATCTTGGGTTGTAATGCCATGAACAAACCTGTTTAATTAAGTAAAGCATTGTTAAGTAGATGTCGCGCCACAGACACACAACATAACTTTATATAATTTTTTAGGGTCACAACATAACCTTGATATGTATTGTAACTGTTAAGCTTAATAAAAAAATTAAAAGTTTTCATCTAATAATAAACCGCTGCATTATTTTCTTTTTCTTCTTATTATTATTATGCGTCAAAGTTTAAAACAAATCCAATATGTGCTTTTTCAAAAGAAATCATAAATGATCATATTCATGTCGTATTTATATAGATGCTGTAAAATAGATGCCCGAGCTTTCAAAAGAAAAGTTAAGCCGGATAAAAAAAAATTAAACATTTGTTGACGCAAATTGGATACAAAAAATAGTGTTAGGTCTTTATAGAGTACCTAGACTGAACATGGCCATTCCCAGTCCGGTATGAGATATTATATCAATGCATTTTCTTACAATTTTTGGCATTGCAATGTTCCACCTGCTCACCAGCAACAAAGATGGATGAATATGGTAATATATAGAAAATCCAACAGTTTTTTTTTCTAACTTTTGGGTGTATTTTCCATTGATGGTTATGAAGAGATAGGAAAAATACCTGAAAAATATGAGAGACCAAACGAGGCCGAAAACACTTGCCCAGGCATTAGGGTTTCTTAAGAGATTCCTCCAAACCATAGTGAGAATAAGCTTTATCATGACACTAACACGAGGCATTTGTTGTCTTTTGTTTCCATCGTCTTCTTCAATGCTCAACTCCCTCCGTCTCCCCATTACAGGATGTTCAATTCCTTCCCTAATTTCTTCAAGCTCATGCACGGCTGCACATACAACATTAAATGTGATAGTTCTAATCAATCCAAAATTTTAATCACAAATTCTAGCACATTACAATTATTGCCAAAGGTATTACCACAATTGGCATAGCCAACATCAGTAGTTGTGACAAAATGCAACTACTTATCACGACTTAAAACTTTTAATTTACATATATGTCAATGCTATTTTTTTTATTTGAAAAATAATGGGGTTAATATTAGTACTATTTCTTCATACTACTTGAAGGAGAAATGAAAATGGAATTAATTTTAACAACTTGGTTAATTGCTAACTATTCATAGTTTCATACTACCTAAACCCTAAATTCATTAGTTTAAACAAGTTCTAGAACGACGAACATACCCCTATTTGAGGAACTAGCTTGCTACACAAGTCTATTAGCTCTCAGTTTTTGAAAAGTGTTTTTATTTTAAAATAAAAATTTATTTGATAAAAATAATTGTAAAAAATAGTATATCTTTTTTAGTATTTAAAATTAAAAATCATATCATTTATAACTTGTTTTAGTCTTCTATTACTCGTACAGTTACACTCTCACATACCCGCTCCTATATTCTTTCTAAAAATTATTTTTTGAAAATTGATTTATAAAATAATTTTTAAATTCTAAAAATTAAAAGCACAATCAAACACAACTTTTATGTCTGATGTTTGACTATATAATTAATTATATAGTTTAATTTGACTATATACTATATTTAATAAAGAAAATATTAAATATTTTTGGGTAGTCAATTTTACTTATGGTATATTTATTATTATTTATTAAATATAATATATAACTAAGTTAAACAATATTATATATATATATGACTTTTCATATAAATCTATCTCTATATATAAATCTATAAAGATATGCATTATTTTTAATTATCTTAATTTCTATACTCACTGATTTGACTACATATTAAATTGAATAAAAAATAGTATATAATGTTAATGGGTAGTCAATTCTATATTCACTGATTTGACTACATATTAATTATATTTTTCAATAAATTTAAAAAGTCTTATGTGTTTTAATACTACAAAAAATAATTATTTTATTATTGTTTAAAGAAATTAGTTACAAAACATATTTTACAATAGAAACACGGTTGAAGGATTAACAATACAGTTTATTAAAAATATTATACATGGATATCTTGTCCCCTTTTTTTATGACATATTAAGTTTGTTATTTGATAGGAGAGGCAAACAATTAAAGAAAAGTTATAAGGATGAAAAACACTAAAAAAAAATTGTTTAAGGAATAAAAGTGCAATTTGCAAAAGGATTAAAGATAAAAAAACATAATTAACTTAATGTATGATTGTGAAAAATAATATGATGAGATAAAAAGAGAAGACAAAGAAAAATAATGAATATTGCCTTTTGAGGCAGCAGATTCGTGTGGAAAATCATCAGCCATGGAAGGTCCAATGGTACCCAATTGATCAGAAGGCGCAACCCTATTCACTGCATGTTTCATGTTAACTTCAGAAGTTGACGATTCTCTCCGGCTCCAACCAAACATGTGTAACCCCATATTACTAGTTGCACCATCACTACTACTCATATCTCTGTTTGTTTGGCCACCACTACGAGACCCTTGAAACACTGGTTTTATAGACGGAAATGAAGAAACCAAACCACTGTTAAAAACCGCATCACCATCACTCTTGCTCCTCCAAAACCTACTCTCATGTACCCCAAAACTTTGGAGACTAGTTTGTTCTCTAGATGAAGGAAAAGGGTAGATCTCAACCCCAGTTGAATAGGATTTGTGGAACGAAGAAGCCATGGACACAGAACGTGACATGCTCCTCACCACCACATGAAGTTGTCCATTTTCTCCAACTTCTGCATCAGCATGCAAAGGCTCTCTACCATTGAGAGAGCTAACACTTGAATCAACCCTAAGGGTTGCAATGGAACCTGCAGTCTCGGGAAATTGCTCTGAAATGAGAAGCTTGGCGCCTCTATACTCAAAAAGTACCAACAAAAGAGTGTACCAAATGACACTTTGCAAGACCACGATTTGTGTCATGAGGGCGTGTGTGAATTCTCCATACATGGCCTTCAAAAGAGGGTCCCCCATGACGAGTGTGTTGGGGAGTGTGATGAGTGAGAACAAGGTGATGGACCAGTCAATGCTGCCCCATTTTGTGAAAGTGTTGAATAGGAAAAGTGCAAGCAAAACCACGATTTTTTGGAGAGAGTCCGCGGCTAGGAACCTCAAGTTCATGGTGTAAGGGTTGTTGGATGAGATGAAGTCGAAGGAGAGGAAGGGGACAGCGAACACCGACACGAAACGGCTTATGCCGGAGCACTGTTCCTGGGTGAAGATCTTCAACCAACGGACGGAGCCGTAGGCTAAGAACAAAGCAAGGTAGAGAGGCACAAGCGCCGCCACAACTTCATAAATGTCTTTTCCTTTGATCATGATGGTTGAAGCAAAAAGGGTTGAATTGAATGTGTGAGTGAACTGAAAGGGAAGCAAAAGGGGTTGTGAATTGTGAAATTGTGGTGGTGAGGTTGAAAAATTGGGCCTAAGACAAATTTTATAAAAATAAATAGTGAAATATTGTTAATAATATTCTTTTATATAATTTAATATTTCTATTGGTGTGTTAATTTTCTTTTAATATTTCTCTCAATATTTTTAATTCTAAAAATAAAGTTAGACTATCAATATCTGAATGTTCACTACATCTTAAATTCTTTTCAAGATTAATATAATATTTTTCATATCATCTTTGCTTAAAGTTTTAAATTTTTAAATACAAATAAAAAAAATCAAAAATAGTTTCATATCTTAGAAATTGTTCAAATCAAGTCTTTATGGAAAAAAGAGATTGACCTACTATGTATAAAAAATATTTGATACAAAAAGAATCTTTAGTATAAGGTTTGATTTCATCATTAACATTTTTATCAAATTATGATTTTTTACGAATTACACATTTTTTCACAAAATTTGGGTTTTATATCCATTTCAATAGCAAATTTTTTGTGGAATCCAAAGCCAAAGTAAAGTCATTTTTCCTATAATTTTTTAAATAACCAATAAGACTCTTTAAATGATCCATGACAACATCAATATGCATATCTTTTGCCTACAAAACCTTACTAAGAGAATTAACATCAAACAAAATATCATACCAAATATTCATTCCTAATTAAAATTCAATATTTTCAATCTCATAAGTTGCTAAACACATGTCTTCACTTTTAATTTTAGGATCTTCACAACATTTTGATAATTGAAGCAAAACATATCTTACTTTTAGTGCTTGAAATTTTATTATTTTGACACTTTCAATTCTACTCTCCAATCAAGTTTGAGATAATGATTTAACCATAAATTTACATATATTATCTTGCAAAATTTTCCATTGTTTGGTGGATAAAGCAAATAAAGAATAAATACATTTCAAAACTCAAAAATGAAATAGCCCTAGGAGATAAATTAGTCACATCACATAAAACTAAATTCAAATTGTGACATCCACATGATGTATAAAATATTCTAGAATTTATATCTAATAATATTTTTTATACTCCTTGATTTTTACCCTTCATGTTAGGTCCATTAGCATACTCTTGTTCCCTTATATCATTAATATCAAAATCATATTTTTTTTCAAAACATTAATAAGCTCATCAAAAAGATCTTTACATGATGTATCATCAACTTTTAAAAACTCTAAAAATTATTCTTCTATTTTTATTGGAGAATTCAATGTATCAACACATCTCAAAATAAGAGTCATTTGTTCTTGATGATTTATATCAGGTGTACAATCAAGAATAGCAAAAAATATTTTGCATCTCTAACTTTTTTTTATTTGTAAGGCTAACAATTCTATAAGTTCATTTTGTACAGTATTACTTAAGTAATGAGCACGAATTTCACTCTTTTTTATGCATCTAACATGTTCTTTTCTAATCGGATAAAATTCTACAAGCATTTCAATCAAATTCAAAAAGTTATCATTATTTTTTTTTTTATATATCTTCTCATTTGTCCCATGAAAAGCAAGATTATTTTTAAAAAGATGTTTGACTATAGCTATAATCCTAACTAAAACTTTTTCCCAATTATCCTTTTCTTTATTAATTTGTTCTTGTAAATTTTGATCAATAGTCTTTTTTCCTTTTAATATTTTTTCCAATTCAATCCATCTTCTCATGTTACTAATATGATCATGACTTGTCTCATGACTTTTGAGTTTGGAACTAAAATTTTTCCAATCACTAGTTCCTTGGTTTACCAATTGACTAATACCACTTGAACAAAATAACTTACAACAAAAACAATAAACTTTATCTAAATCTCTAGACTAACTAGTCATTTCCTATCATATTTCTCTCCATTTAGCAACATCCTTTGATAAAAAGATGAATTAAAATGTCTACTATTTTTATCTTTTGGAAATTGTAAATTGTTAAATCTAATTGCACTTTTTTCTATCATTAAAGTTCTCAATTTTTCATCATTTTTCTGGATCATAAATATTTTCAAAAGCTTCACTTGAGGTGATACTATTATCAATATTTTCTTCTAATAAAGTATTATCATTTAAATCTTTTTCTTCTACCTGCTCTTCATTGGAAATAAAACTAAAAGTATTTTCAGCATCAAGTAAGGGTAATTTTCCAATAAATTTATCAATTTTCTAATAAATTTATCAAGTGCACTATGTTGAGATTGAATTAATTTATAAACTTTTCTCTTTTTCTTTAATTTTTCAAAATCAAATTCAAATTTTTTATTTGTCATTTTATAAAGTATAAGAATAAACTAAAATCAAAAGAGCACAGTAAAGTTTATAAATAGAAATATTATAAAATAAATATAAGAAAATAATAAAACAATAGAACCTAGAAATGGAGAGAATTACAAATTGATTTTTTTCACTGCAACGTTCAACTCAAGTCTTTAAAAAATGATAGAAAAATGAAGAGAAAAAGAGAAAAAATCAAGAGAAGAGAATGATGTGAAAACATTTTTTTTGTTATAATGTATATATAGAAAAAATAAGTAACCTTTATATTTTTTATTCCAATGCTAACAATGAACAAAATATTGCTCCAACAAAATATTGAAACTATAATTAATGTCATCATTAAATGTTATAATTTACAAAAAAAAAATCTCTATCAACCCAATTAAAATTAATGATGAATCTTTTTTGTTTCCACACAATCAGATTTTAAATATATCATTAATATTTAAGATATGTTCAAGAAAAAAAAATGCCTAGGATACTAATAATTTCCTAAATAGTAGGCCTAAGGCAATTGCCTCATTTATAACATGAACGGGAAAGAACTCTATAGAAGGGTAGGTAGAAAATATTGAGATATTCGTTAAGAAAAAGAACATAAATGAGAGTGTCACTTATATGCATGGAAGGTGTTGTGCTTCGTTAAGAAAAAGAAAAAGGAAAGGAGGTCAACAAATTAAGGACTTATAAGCTTAAGTTCGATTCAAAGTTTACGCTCTTAAAATGTCACAAATGTTTGTAATTTATGGTACTATGGTATATATTGGATTATAGACTACAGTTGATATTTGAAAAGAGACAGTACGGTAACGTTTGATGGTGTGAAAGGCTTAGTTTTTTGAATTTGGGTTGTACAATGTACTAATTTTCTTTGACTTCTGCCGTGGACAGAATCTCGGGAGCAATCTCAATAATTATAATTTTACAAAATATTTTTCTCTAAAGTCTTACCTTAAAATAGCAAATTCCCTTGAGTCAATAAATTTGCTTGTACATATATGGCACATACCAAATACGAAAATTAAAATTCAAAACAATTAAAATTACTAAAAAAAAGTTGACACTTTATAGTTAGAGTCAATAAATTTTGAATATGTATAACTTAAGTACACTACTTTAAATATATAATTAATTTAAATCAAACTAAGTACAGAAATATTATAAGATTAATTTTTTCCAAGTTTTTAATAGAGTTTCATAGATGAATAATGTTGATAAATTTTTTTTATCAAATTCTTCAAATAAATTTATATAGGTGACACCATATGATTTTGTGGATTGAAATTAAATCATCGACTGTATCTCTCTCTTTTTTTTTTTTTGTCAAATGATGGAACTTATACTATGAAAAGTGTCCTCATTCACAACAATGATCAATCTATTGTGGGATTTTGCTTAAAAAATTGTTCCTGAATTACAATTTTGTGAATTTAAAGATAACATACGAGAATCATATTTATTTTGGTTTTGATCCTTATAAAACTAGTTCTTAAATATGTCCTTTAAATATTTTTTAGTCCTTGTTATTAAGATAGGAATTAGAGGAAAAAATTATACACGCGAAATCATAATCCGAGTCACTTCTCTTCATTCATATTTCTTGAAATTATTGTTTGTCTTTAATTTTATTTTCTTGAACGCAAACACAAACAATCCCCAACTCAAGATAAAAATCCAAAATTATTTAGTTTATGTGATTTAGATTATTTGGAAATACAACTAGCTTCTAGAATACGATATCTAGACTTTCGGGTCCATTGTTAATACTGCATAGGATACCCTTAGCAAGTGCATATTTTACACATCAAATTTATGATGTCGTTGTCGGGAACTAGTTGAATAGTTACTGGATAATTGATTGTGTAATTAAACTGAACAATTTTAATTTCAATAGTTTATGTTTCAATATATTTTTTGTTTTTGGTACATTTTTCCTTTTCATGCATTTTTTTATTTTTAATTTGGATGCATTGAGAACATTGCACTGCATAAGTGTGGGAGGGCTACACTATGCTTCCCCAATTTTGAGCTATTTTGATATGTGACTTTTTGCATTATTTTGATTAAATGTGATGTTATTTGTAAATTTTCTTAGTTGTGAATTTTGATTTTAGAAATCCCAACCCAACATAAAAAAATGGATTAACTTTAACTTATAGCTTGGTAAAATGGATTTTTCTCGAGGAGGGAACATTAGCACATCATATGTGTATTTTTCTTTGAGCTTAGTTACATATATGTGAGTTTTGGTCCATTAATTCTTTCCGTGTGTAGAACTTAGTTTGTTCAATGACATTATTCTATTTTCTATCATGACATACATATCCTTGGATGACTTTTGACTTTTTTGAAATGTTGAGACTTGTGTAGGCCTTTTTCTGAAATCAGAATATTGATACATCTTTCCATAGTTGTCCAATTTGAGCTTTATTGAATATTTTTTGTCACCCTATTTTGTATTTTCTGGTATAAATTTTATGTTGGTGACTAATTAAGGGACAAATGAATGAATAGTGATTATACAAGCTGTACAAATGAAAAAGGCAAATGAATGAATAGTGATTATTGATTGTGTTCGAAGCCTTTTGTTACCTATTTCCTTCGGTATCTATCTTACATTATGAGTTTAACCCCATTACAACCTGAATTGTCTCACTTGTTTAGGATTGTTGAAAGTTTATTTGAGTTGAGTTGATTAATGAACAATTTTTGTAAACATGTCCATTGAATTGTGATTTGAATGTATACTTGATTACCTAGAAATACCGAGAGATAGAGAGTTGTGTGAAATAGAGCTCTTTGAGAATTATATGAAAATGTAATTTAAAGCTTAAATGATTCCTTTTAAATTTATTTGCATCCTTGTTGCTGGTTGTTGTTATTCTTTGTTTTTATTTATTATTTATTTATTTTTAATTGGGGTTCTATTACAAGTTTTTTCACTAGAGAAAATTAAGTTGAATTTATAAATCAAAATAATTTATTTTTTATGCAAGTTGATGTGAAAACAGTTATAATAAGCATCCTAGGATTGTGATTTCACACTTACTCCAATTTTCCTTAATTCTAACTCTAACAAAACTCCAAATATTGTCAATTATCGTATTCCCAAATTCAATTATTAACCTTTGGTCATGGTTTAATAATGCTCTTTGTTCTAATCAATACTCAATTGATCATAGAAATATTGTATTAGGTCAAAGGATTAGGATCAAAACAAGGGTGATCAACTAATTAATCTACCAGAATTTCTAATAACCGATCATGCAAGTTACATGGAAAAAATCTCTTCCTTGCTAGGTCAATCAATTACACGCAAATGGTCACTATCATGCAATAGATTAATATTCAAAGTGATCAAATTTCATATTAACAATAAATAATAAAGAAGAGATTTAATTGACTGAAAAACATTGAGGGTTTCACTAAAATTAGAAAACTGGTACCAAAGTATGACTATATCATAATCTCATATTAGGAAGACTAACCGCTTATGGCCATGACAAAACTAGAAATCTCAATAAAAAATACATACATACCAAAAAGAAGGTGACCTAGCCTGAATCTGTCCAAATTATGTTCTCTATGCTCCTCTATAGCTAAGAGACTCCCATACAAAATTACCAAGAAATATTTAGCTCCAAAAACCCAAGATTTTTAGCTCTTTTCCACATAAAACATCTTCAATACTTGTCTTTTACAAACTTATATCAAATCATGAGTTTTGTCAAATAAAATATATCAAAATGCATGAATATGACATGAAAACTTACATCAAAATACAATCAAATATGAGTTTATCAAATATCAAAATTATTAATAAATATCAACAAGTATATATTTATTGAATATTAATAATATAATATAATTTTAATATATATATACTAATAATATTAAAATAAGTCAATACTAATCATATATATTAAAAAAAAGATATACGGGTTATGAATACTAATTTATATAAGTCAATGTAATATTAATCATATATACTACACTAATAATAATTAATTAATAATATATACTAATTTATATGCCCAAAATAAATTTTAATAAAAAAATGAAATTAATTAATTAATATATTCAAATAAATATATATAGTTTATATATAATATTTTTTTAATATTAAATTCAATACATATATACTAATAGAAATTAATATTGATAAACTCGTGGAAAAATAGAAAAATGAGCCCTAGTTAACTTTTCAGCCCAAACATGAAGTTATTTATCCAAGGAAAATATTATTTACATGTCATATTTTATTAATATACCCCTTCCCAATTTTTTTCCAAAATAATCTTTAAAACTCCCTTATTCTGAAATAAACTTTCAAACCCCCCTTTTGAATCCAGAATGAAATTTTCGGATTCTAATTTTCCAGCACCAAGTTCTTCAAACTCTACGTTATCTCTCTCACAGGTGACTTCTCCTTTGTTGCTAACCACTTAGTTAGATTTGTACTCTAAAACCAGTGATGTTGATGCTGCATAAAGGTGCTCAATAATAGGCATTAACGAGATATTGCTTTGTAGAATGTTGTGATTCATGGATTGGCACAAGGAAAGGAAAACTTACCAAACAAGGCTATAGCTTTGTTCAACATAATGAAGGAAGAGGGGTGGAGGACCAATAACATTAACATGTACCCACCTCTCGCATATTAACCAGTGAACTTATTGTAGCTTATGTGGCATCCTTAGATATGTAAAAGGGGGGGTTTGTTGAGTATAGGTTTTGTATCCTTAGATAGTTTCCGGAAATCTCACTACGGGAGAAAAAGAGGTGAGAAGGGTTATAGATGGAGAAGACGCGAGGATAGATAGGGAATATAATTTTAAAGAAAGGGAGATGCATTTAGTAAATAATGTGAGTGTAAATAGAAACAACCTTTACCCAAATAAACATCGGCCTACAGCTGCATCTTGGGTATAAAAGTGTTGGGCTCATTGTATTTTTCAAATTATTGTAAGTTTGTTGAATTTATGTTCAAATTATAGAAATAAGACAATTTTTTAATTGGACTCTAAATTACTTGAATCTTCTTTAGCTTTTACTTTTACGATTAAGCTTTGAAAAATTTTCTTATTTCTTTTGGCTCTTACTCTTGTCAACAGTCTTTCATCCCTTGCAAATGATATTTGAAATTATTACACCTTGATAGATTTATATCATATAGAGTTAAAGTGTTGGACAATATGTTGTTGAATCATCTATTTACTTGCTATTTGAGTATATGGTGTATGAGTTGCACGATCTTCTTGTTTCCCTGCCTTTGTATGCTTAAAATGTGATTAATTACTTTCACTTGGGCTTGATGCCAAGTAGCGTCATTAAGTCTGGATTGAAATTTTGTATGAGTTGTTAGTTATGTGTTTATTGTAGTAGCTTTGTCTTGTGTGAACTGCTGGTCAAATTATGTTTTGAATCTGTATAATTTCTTTTGAGATAGTAAATCTAAGTGTTATTTCCAAATGCAATTGACCCCGTGTGATTTAGAACTTTCTATGATTTTTGCACACAAACAGTTCTGGTGAATGTGGAAGTGTATTGTTGTTGTTAGATTGAGTGAAAAGCCAATGTTCTATTATTGTTTATTTTGCCACATATTTAAGGCATAACTAGACTTCCTAAGTGATCTTATGGGACAGGAATGGGCCTAATTCCATTAATTGAAAATTTATAATGAATTTTTTAAGATGAGGATACAAATGTATTCAAGTGGCAGGATTTTTGTTTGTGGTTGAGATGTAAGCCAACTTTTGAAGTGTTTGTAGGTGGTACATAATTTTTAGAAAAATTACATATGTATTTTAAGGGGTTGAGAATCTCCCTTTAAAATCTCCCTTTAAAATTACATATGTATTTTAAGGGGTTGAAGCAAATTGTCATATTTAAAATTAAAGTTTTAAAGTTTTTTTATCAAATTATTTTTAATTTAAAAGTGATTTTTAACTTAAAAAATCTAAACTGATAAATAACTTTTACTTTTTTCTAAGTTCTTATTTTACCTTGAACTCAAAAGTAGTTTTTAGGTTTTTAAAAAGGATATATATAATTAATCTCTTAATTATAACTAAAAGTTCAATTGAATTTCTTAATTATTAAAGAGTGCAATGAGATCCTATTTATCTAAAAATCTTACAATTGCATCTTTTTCCTCATTACTCTTAATTTGTTGGAGGAAAGTTACACATAAACATTTTTACATTAGTTGTATTAGTAATCAATATAAAATTATCATCTTTTTACACCATAATTTGAAAACCAATGTAAAAATCTATTTATGTCATAAATCTTAACAAGAATATCATTTTTATAATGTAACCAATATAAATTCTTTTTGGTTGATTTCACATCACTTGCATTAAAAATTGATGTAAAATATATATTTTTATGACAAAAAAAATATGATTGTAGTATTTTTAAACCATCAAAGAATCTAATTATTAAACTTTTTAATAATTAAAAAACAATTAAATTTGTCATTATAATCAAGTGACCAATTATATAATTAAGCTTAAAAAAACAAACCCAAACCTTATAAAATCTAGTTTAACTCCAACACTTCCACCCGAAGTAGAGAGAAACTGTTGATTGTCATTGACCTTTTTCCCTAGTGTTTTTTGTTTTTTTTTTTGGTTTTCCTCTTCGATTAGTTTCTAGATGGTTTACCATAACAAGTTCACCAAACCCATAAGTCAACTCACACACTCACACACAAACATATATTTTATGAACACAAGGGTTGAAAAACTGTGTTTGCTGAGCTAGACACAACTGAATGTGAATTGGTTTGAAATAGCAATGAATTAGAAAACCCTATTTGGGACGACCTTGTTGGCTGATACTGTATCCTGGTGGCTTTGACCCAAACTTCAATTGAGCCTCATGTGCTTAATTTTTCCATTAGTATTCATTTCTAATCTTAGGTCAACTACCGCAGCCACCACACGCCGTGGCCGTTGGATCATCGTGGACTCTCTTCGAACGGTCATTGTTGTGCCTGTGACTATGTTGCTTTGCAATATTCAAATGCTTTTACTTTTGTGTGTGGATGTGGAGAGCTTACGTATAGTTGCACTAAAAACGTTTAACACATTATTAATGTCAAATTAGAAGAAAAAAAAAAGCATAATAAAAGTCAAAACCAAGCCTTCGTTGTCTAATTGAATTGAATTGGGCCTCACTTGTTCTTCGCAACGACAAAAGCCTCACACTATGCCTCCTCCATTATTATATATCCTTTTAACTTTATATACTAAACACTATAATTTATGTGGTGCATGGAGCATATTACTAGCACATAGAATTAATTCTTCTAGTCTTCAAATCATGTCTAACGTGCATCGTTTGGTGTCCTTTAATCTTTGTTTAGTTTAATTTTAAATTATTCTAAATAAAACTTCATAAAAAATGTTACGTTAAAAATACAAAAATATGAGATATTTTTAATATTTTTTTATTTTTGAAAAAATCAAATTAACTTGAAAAACTTATCTAGGAATTTTTTTTTAATTCCGAGTTTTTTTGAAAGAAAAAAAGGTAAGTGCCTGGCTCCATGCATTGAAGTGACAAAAAGATTTACTTTGAATATTTTTTTTATAGTAAATAAACACTAAACACCATCATAACGTTTCTCTTTCCAATGGTGTTGTGGGTGCCCAAATTAGGCTTTGAGCCTTTGACCTTGCAAAATAAATCAAAAGGAGTGATCCATTTTACGTCGTTTCATGTTGTAAATTATTAATGCTATATAGTTTGCTTTTAATAATCGTATTGAGAATCCATTCTTAATTTAAAAAACTGAAGTCCCATGACTTGCTGTTTGCTTTTACGCCAATACTTATCAAACACACGGTCAAACCATAAACAAAAGGACAAAAAGAAAAGGATGCAAATGCGAAGCATTCGATGAGATAGTTGCACAGTTATTTTCTATTACTCATGTGGACATATATTGAACAATTAAAATTTACTTGCATAATAGAAGAAGAATAAATATTTGTCATATAATATATATATATATATATATATATATATATATATATATATATATATATATATATATATATATATATATATATATATATATATATATATAAAACTTGATCTGGTTAACTATCACATATATAGTTCTTATAACGGTTAAAATTGGGTATTTTAACTGCTGAGGGTGCACGTTTGGATATTACAATTAGATTAACCTTGCTTTTGTTTCTCTTAATAAATTCATGAATGATATTAAAATCAATAAAAAATATTTAATTTAATGTAAAATAAAAATAAAAATAAAAAACAAATAACTAATAAAATAACGAAAATAATTATTTAATGAAATGTTAACTAAGCATTACCTCTTTAATTGACAAGGGAAATGTTTGTCAGAATAAGTAAAAGGAAATTTTAACTACCAGTACCATTTTATAGTATTTTTTTCTAAAGCATTCGTCATCTTGTAAGGAAATATTTATTACTTTTTTAACTACTACCATTTTTTAGTAAAATTCTATAAACATTTTATCCATCACAGAAATTAGCTATAGTTGCTTTAAGTTATCAATTCTTCGTGCATGTAATAGATTTAAAAGTATTAGATAAATGTTTTAAATTATTTTTAAAAAGTTAGTATTAAAGTATTAAGTATTTTTTACATTTTTAATATAAGAAAAAATTTTAAACAAAAGTTTAATATTATTTATTTCTGATCATATACTGCTAAATATATAATAAAAATGCCAAAATTTATTTATCCAAAAAATATGCAGAAAAAAATGATGGGAGTGTGACCATAGCTTTGGTTTTAGCTTGGGCGACGATAAGGAAAGTAGTACATCACCTTTAATAGCGTTGACTGTCGTGTTTGTAAAAAATGGAAATGCATAGTTTATGTCTTTATGAACAGAGACTTCATAAAGCACTATTGAATAGTATTAAGAACTTTTACGTCAAAAAGAAAAATAGTATTCCCCCATTCCTATCCGTTAAAAAAATGATAATTTTATTATATATGATAATGATAATTTGTAATTAGATATAAAAAAAGTTATTAGTGTATATTAATTAAATTCTTAATATTTAAGATAATTAAAATTATTTAAATGATTAATTAAAATATTCGCTGTTATTTTGTTATCTCATAACGTGATAAATTAACAAAATTTATAATAAAAATCATGAATAAATATTTCCTCAAAACAATTCAGAATCATGCAATTTATATAATGTCCGTACGCAGATTCAAATGAAACCATGTGCATTTGTCCGGAGCTGTTTCATCTGAAGAAATTTTTTATCCTGCTGTAATACCTATAGTTTATATTCTAAATTAAGCAATTATTTTCATTAAAGAAATTAAATTAAAAAAGTGGCATAAAATTAATATGTATTTATATAATAATGAGAAAATCTATAATTAATTCTAAGAATATGAAAAAAATCTATAATTAAAAAGAAGAAGTTTGGTTCCACTTCCACTCTCTTAATAAGTTGCCAGTTCGCATTTGTTGTCAAGTACACTGGATTCAAAAAGGAAAAACAAACAAAAAGCTATTGCACAGGATAGAGATCATTAACCATAATGATTATGTGTGTTTTTCAATTTTTTTAAAATACCAAATTTGGTTTTTTATGAAAAAATTAAATTTAACCTTTAAATATATAAAAAGTATAACAGATTAGTTATGAAAAAAAATTAGTGATAAATTAGTCTTCAAAATTTGTAACTTAATATTAAATTTATTATAAAAAAATATAATATTGACAAATTAATGATCTCTAAACCTTGTTAATAACAAAATGATTTTATAAATTTAAGATTAAAATATAATTTTTATTCTTTTATTCTCTAAAATATGTGATTTTAATTTATTTTTTTAATTGAAACATTTTATCTTTATTTTTAAAGAGTTTTTTATTTTAATCAAAGACATTTAATTCTCCACTTTTAAAAAAATTATTTATTTTTTTAGTAGTTGTGGTTAAATGTTGATTTATGTAATTTGACCGGTATATTCCTATTTATTATTCATATGATATATATTTTTTTAATTACTAGCAAACTTAATTTCTTAAAAAGTTTTAAAAAGTACATAATAAAATCTGAAAATGAAAAAAAATTAAAATCATAAATTTTTTAAAAAAGTAAAAGACAAAATATCTAAATTAAAAAAATTAAAAAAATAAAAATTATAATTTTTTTTAAAATAAAATATCTCAACTAAAAAAATAGAAAAAAATAAAATTACAAATTTAAAAACATAAGAAAACAAGAATTATATTTTAATTTAAATTTAATAACATAACCAATTTATCATACTTCTTACATATTAAAAACTAAATATAAATTTTCTATCTGGTAACTAATTTATTACCATTATAGTTTGAAGGATGAAAATGAGTTATTTTTCTTCTCTTGTGATCTGTTGCCCACTTTGGAACGAAGGGGAAGTGTGGGGCCCACCACCAACACGTCTTTTGGACCTTCATAGTAAAGTCTTTGCTTTGTCGTGGCGTACTTTCCTCTGTTGCAAACCCAATCTTCGCCCTTGGATCCACGAAACCTCTTTGACTTTTCCAACCACTTTCTCTTTTATAATAACCCTCTCCCCCACACCCTCCCACCAAACCCAAAACCTCTTCTTCTTACTCTCTTACGTTAATTCTTCGTTGTCTATGATGGCATTGGATATGATTGATGTTGTTCCCAGGACGAGGATGGAAGAAGAAAATATAGCAATACAAGAAGCAGCTTCCGCTGGGTTAAAGAGCATGGAGCATCTCATTCGTCTCCTTTCTCCTTCTTCTTCTCTTCACAACAACGTTAATAATCTCAATCTCAACCACCTCGACTGCTCCGAAATCACCGGCTTCACTGTCTCCAAGTTCAAACAAGTCATCAACCTTCTCAACCGCACCGGCCACGCCCGCTTCCGCCGCTCTCCACCCCAAGCCCAAGCCCAAGCCCAAGCCCAAGCCCAAGCCCAAACTAATCCTCAACCACAACCTCAGATCCAACAACAAGGGTTCAGTTTAGATTTCGTGAAGCCCACCATTCTAAACTCAAAGCCCATCAACAAAGACGAAACTTTGACTCTTTCAACAACCTCTTCTTCCTTCATGTCCTCCGTCACCAACGACGCCAGCGTCTCCGACGGCAAGATCGGACCTTTCCTCCCTCCCTCCGCCGCCAAACCCCCTCTCTCCTCCGCCCACCGGAAAAAGTGCCGCGACGCCGCCGCAGCACTCTCCGCCAAACCCTCCTGCCACTGCTCCAAGAAAAGGTTTGTTTTTTCCCCCCACACCCTTCGAAAAAAACAAATAAATAAACAAAGAAACTGGTGTTGATTAATTTTTGTTTTCTTAGGAAATCACGCGTGAAACGAACGATTCGGGTGCCGGCGATAAGCTCAAAGATCGCAGATATCCCACCGGACGAGTATTCGTGGAGAAAATACGGTCAAAAACCGATCAAGGGCTCACCTTACCCTCGGTATTATTCTATTCCTTCTTCTATCTTCATGCTGAATCGGTCAAAGTCAAATGCAGATCTCAAAGTTCTTTCTTTTTTCAGAAAAAAATTAACTATGATTAAGGTCTATGATAAAAGATCGAACTTTGTTCGGGTTTCCCAATAAATTTATATGTTGTTTTGAATGTTCGATATATTGAAAATTTATTTTTGGGTTCTCATCATTAAATCAACGAAAAAAATTATTGAGACTCAGAGTATTCGATCATTTCTCACAGACTTTAAACATATTTTAGTCTCTAATTAATGTATTGAAACTTCACTTCACTTCAATAGTTTACATGCCTAATGTTAAATTAAATTGAAACCTTTCTTTGATTATTCCAATTTTATTTAATGAACAATACTATAAAAAGGAGCATATAAGGAATTGAATATAGTAGTATAAGTTTTATGCTTAATTTAATTTGAGTAATAATTAATAATTAACTAAATTGGTTTTTGAATTGGCAGAGGGTACTACAAGTGCAGCACCGTGAGAGGGTGTCCGGCGAGGAAGCACGTGGAGCGAGCGCAGGATGACCCCAAGATGCTAATAGTGACTTACGAGGGTGAGCACCGTCACGTGCTGCCGTTAACTTCCGCCGCCGGCGTTAGTTTCGGCCATTGAGTTAATCGACGGCGTCTTTTGGAAACTTGACGGGGGACGTTAAATGAGCGTCGGATCGTGAAGTAACGGCGGATGCGAACAAGGATCGATTCGGTTCGAGGACGGAAAAAGAAAAGTGGCAACTAAAGTCAACTTTCGCGTTGTGGAATGATTTTGTTGACGAGGACTTTTGTGTAAATTTGACCCCAAGTAAAGTAGTGCAGGTCTCAAAGAATGAAAATTATAGTGATCTCATCTGTTTTTCTTTATTTCTATTTTTTTTTTAAAAGAGACATTTATTTATTTATTTATTTGATGTTAGAGTTGAATTGGTTGAAGGATGGGGCTGCAATAATTTTCTTGGTAGAAGAATAAAAAAATATTAATATTGGGAGATCTAAGTTGAAAGATTAGATTCTTTTTGTTGAAAGAAAGGACGGTGTTTGGGGGCAAAAAGTCAAAGTATGAGGGCCCCACAGAGAAGCATGTGGAGTTGGAATAATAATGATAACTTTAGCATTGAGTAATGGAAAGTAGGGGGGAAGGGAAGGAACAGGTCAATGGTTGTTATGGCGAGTGGGTCCCACTGCGTGTTGTTACTTCAAAATTCAAATATCTCTTTCTCTCTGGTCTCTAATCTCTTTGACTGGGGTGCGTGTCTCCAATTAAGTTACGTAACCTAACCTAACTAACATTGATGCCAAGGTTGACGGGTTGAGGCCATATAATAGTAGAATTAAAATTTTATGAATTCAAGTTTTTCTTAAAAAATTATAATTCAGAGAATTACAAACTACGTCAGTTTTTTTTTTACTGCAACAACAAATTACAAACTACATCATGTGAACAGATTATGGTTGATTTGTATAATCTTCAAATTACTCTTTCTTAATGAATCTGTAAATAGTTGCAATTGGGGTTGTGAAAGGAAAAATAAAATTATTGTTCAAATTAAATTGATTTTGAAAGAGAAAAGTTTTAAAAGCTAACATTGACGTACTTGAATTGTCAATTTGGATTCATCTAGTGAGTTGAAATAGGTTAGACTAAAAGAAAATTTTATTTAAACAAGTCTAATCAAATTTAAATGTTCAAGGTCTAATTTTGTCCTATTACTTGTCATATTAATTTTTAGAATTTGTTTAACTTATTTAAATGACAGGGCTTGTTAGCCACTAGTTAAATTAAATTGAAATTAAAGTTAAGAAGTACATTTGAAGGGGAAAAAATTGAATATTCATTATATGGAATTAGAATAAAAACATAATTTATTAAAAAAAATTCGATAATATTAAGATCAAGAGTGAAAAAAAAAAGACTTTTACTCTCTTCGAGGATTTTATGGAAACCGTGTTCCCCCTATCATTATTGTTGCTGACTAGACTAATGTACCTTAAGATAAACTTGCACTTGTCTCTTTTAGAGACAAGGTTATGTCCCAAAAATTGATACCCCTAAACGTCCAAAAATTGACCTAATTGCTCAGAAATTGGTTTCTATTGAGTATAAAGGAGTAAACCCCCCATGCTCGATGAACTCTATTTTCCTTGAAAAGATGCATTGATAATAAAGCTCTTAGGAAAATTTGTTGGCTATGTGACTATGAAAGACCGATTTCATAAACCATGGAAGCTCCAAGCTGGTTACAAAATGATTGACGTTGACAATGGTTACTACATGGTCAAGTTTGACTTGGAAGCTGATAGGGAAAAGGTTATTGAAGGATGGTCATGGAAGCTCTTTGACCATTACCTTGTTGTGAGTGTATGGAACCCATTGTTCGTATCGTTTGAAGAGAAGTAGATAAAATCATGGTATGGGTAAGGTTTCCAAACCTAAACATTGTCTACTATGATGAAAGTTTCTTGTTGGCACTTAGATCTGTGATTGGGAGTCCCATTATGGTTGATACTAATACCCTAACTGTTACTAGAGGGAGGTTTGCTAGGGTTTGTGTGGAGATCGATCTTAACAAACCTGTGATAGGAAAGGTTCAAGTGGATGGTTTATGGATGAAGATGGTTTATGAAGGTTTACATATCATATCCTCCAAATGTGGGTGTTATGGGCATGCTACCAGAGATTATAAACAACCAGATGTGTCTTCCCCTCAGTGGGTGTCTTAAAACGCGATAGCTGGAGAGCCAACCCAGCAAATCAACGTAGGCCGGAATGAAAAGGGACATAAAGAGATGGCACCTACGAATGTGGAAGATCCTCATGGGGATTGGATGATGGTTTCTAGGAAGAAAAGGTCTAATTTTCAAAATACAAAGAAAGCAAACCCTATTAAGGAGGTGGAATAAAAGAAAGATGCAGCTCGAACAAGAGGACAAGATTGGGTCCACAGTGATAGAGACTCCTCAAAGTAATAGCAAGACTAGATCCCAAGACGCTAAAGTTTGGACTAAGAAGAAAAGACCAAGAGTTAATGACCAGAAGGGAAAAGCAGCATACATCCTCTCTTTGGCTAATGTCACTAAAGAAGCCATATGAGGAATTAATAGTGGGAATAAAAACCTTTTTTCGAGTTTCAATACAAGGAAAATTCCCTCTCAGGAAGCCAATATTGTCCTTCCCATTGTGAATCGATTAATTGGGTTAGAGAGACCTTTAGGAGCTAATCCTTTTGTTCACCCTTCCTTGTTCCATGAAGGCGGGACTTTGGTTAGACCTCCCCTTCCTCCTGCCCCTAATCTGACCAAGATTGATGAAAGGGATGGGCCTACCCAAAATCTTTCCATCCAAGTTGATTAGAATGTTCCCATTCAAATTGATCCCCCTTCTTGGGAGTTGGAGCCTAAAGACATGGATTGCCTGAATCATGTCTAATGGGGTTGTTTCTTTCCCTTTAAGCTCTTTTCTAAGACCTTGTTATCTAGTTCCTTTATTATCTAATTGTTTTTATGATGATGAATTTCAAAAATTTCTTTGTTTTCTCTTGAAATGTTAGGGAGCTGCCAATAAGGTTTGCCATAAACACATTTGTGACATTTGTGCCATATTGCGTCCCATGCTCCTTTTCATTATGGAGATTCATTTTGCTTTTGCCAAAACCTTTTCTTTTTTTAATAAGATTGGCTATGATCTTGTGGAGATTGTTGAGGCCTAAGGCCATGCTGGAGGTATTTGGGCTCTTAAAAGTCGTGGGCTACCTTGCACCTTCTCCACTTTTGAAGTCCATCAACAAGCTATTTCCCTCCAACTCCGATATGGGGAGGAAGTCTGGATGTGTACGAGATTATATGTTATTCCTCTACCTTCTACTTGCTCTAAGCTTTGGGATCATTTCAAATATCGTAATCCTCTTATCCATCAACCTTGGATGCTTTTAAGGGATTTTGATGAGATCATTTATCCTACTGAGCAATGTGGGGGCTTCTTTCCTAATGCTAGAGCTAATGTCTTTGGTAGCATGATTGATGTGTGTTTCTTGTTTGATGTTTACTCCATCAGTAGTTTTTTCACTTGGCAAAAAAGGTGTAGAAATAATGTTATCATCTCCCGTATGTTGGATAAATGCTTGACTAGTGATACTTGGAAGAATATGTTTCCTAATGCTTATGTGGAGGTTCTTTGCAGGATGCATTCAAATCATAATCCTCTATTCTTGAGATGTGATCGTCAAGAGAATAGAGGTGTCAAACCTTTTAAATTCGAAGCAACGTGAACCACTCACCCACAATACAAGATTGTGGTTGCTAGAGCTTGGGGAAGACATTTTGATGATGCTACCAAATACATGTCATTTTGGGTTATTTTTTATGTGTTTAGGGTTCAATATACTTTTATTTAATGTGTTTTTTCAACAACATCAAACTCTCAATAGGAATGCTCTAGTACTGCTATCACTTCCACAAGTTATTATCTAGTAGTAATACATTATTAGACTTGATTATTTAAGTATTATAAAATTTATGGTTTATTATTTTGTTTTATTATGTTGGTAAAATTTTTAATTGATATGTTATTTATTAATATTTTGTTATTGTTTTTATATGAAGTAGACTATTACCAGTCTATGAAACTCCCACGAGTGTATATAGACTCTTGAGTTAGATAATCTTGGTTCCAATTGCTTATTGTTAATGTCCAGCAATTAATTACTCGACAAAATTTTTGAAATCTTATTTTAGAATCCTCTACTTGCTTCCTTGTTCTTCTCATTGTGACTTGGTGGTTTATATGGAAGGCTCGTTGTAGGTTTATCTTTCAGGATGAAGTGTTTTCTCCTCGTGTTGTTGCTATGGCTACTAGCTCCCTTGTAAAGGATATTCATTGTGCATATCATGTCACTAACCTTCCTACCTCCCAAAGTCGGTTTATAAGTTGGTCCCTTCTTCTCTTGACTTCGTGGCTATTAATGTGGATGGGTGTTAGAGCAGATCCCAAGAAAATGGGTTTTGCTGGTATGGTTAGGGATCATTTCAGTAATTGAATCTATGGCTTTGCTGGTCATGTTCATGGGGAAGAAGTTATTTTGGGTGAGCTTATGGGAATCTTCAGGGGTCTTCTAGAGACTTGGAACCTGGGCTTTCGAAAAGTCAACTTGTTTTTCTGATTCCTAGTATTCCATGATTTCCATCTCCATGATTCACAACCAATGTTGTGATTTGCAACATCAAGGTCTCATCAAAGCATCCAAGATATGATTTCCAGGGACTTGATTGTCACTATTGTTCACACCTAGAGAAAGAAATATTTTGCTTATTTCCTTGCTAAATCTGGGGTTGATCAAAGTCTGGATTGGATGTTTTGGACATTTCTCTCTTCTTCCATCATCTCTTTTCTTATGGTTGATGCCATAAGAGTCTGTTTTGTTAGGTCTTAGCTTTTATTTTCTATTCTTCATGTACCCAAAAAAAGACCAAGAGTGAAAATAACTCCAATCAACACGTGGCTCAAAACAGGAATAGTTTTGCTTCATGTTTGTGTTGTTAATCTTGAATACTTTGTAATTGAATTCAGAAAAATCCTTTAAAAACATATTAGGATAAATAGTCAAATTTATTTTTGGAAGTGTGATGCAGAGATAAATTGGTCTTTGAAGGATGGAAAAAACAAATTTAGTCCCCAATGTGCAAAAAATACAACAAATTAGTCTTACCATTAAATTTGAGGTCATTTTGTTATTAAGTTGTAATGTTCAATGATCAATTTGAAAATAAATTGTACTTTTTGATAATCAATTTGATATCAAATTGGGTTGTTTATTTAAACTTACTTGTTAAAAAAAACACTTATTTTAATAAAATAATTAGTTTTTTTTAATGTGTTTGATTAGCTGTTTTTTACTTAAGAACTGCTTATTTTAAGAAGCAAATTTTGATCTGCTTAGAAAATGATTTTTTTTAATGCGCCTATTTTAAAGCTACTTTTTTAAAAAGTTTAAACAAACTTACTCATTGCTTGTTAGATTAATTTGTCGCACTTTTTGTGTACATTCATGAATTATATTTGAAATTTTTTTTCTTTTTCATGAACTAGTTTGATTATTTAACCATCATATTATTTTAAAGTAAATCAAAATTATTATTTTTAAATTTTAAAAAATATGAAGAAGAAAAAGTGATAAAAATTGGTTAATAATAGGTAAAAAAGAAGAAATAAAGTTAAATATGTTTTTTTCTTCATATTTTTAATATATTTTTTTCAATTTATTACTTAAAAATATATTTTTTTTAGTTTATTATTTAACATTTTCAAATTTTTATTTTTGATATTCATTATTAATTTTATTCCATTAAGTGATGATATAACAAATTAACAGAAGATTACATCATTCATTAAGTAATTATGTAATAAACTAACAAAATATTATATCATTATTTAACATATTTATACTAACGATAAATATGAAAAATAAAAATATAAAAATATGATGTAGTAAAAAACAAAAGGTAGTAAATTGAAAAAAAATGAAAAAATTATTATTAATTGGATGTAGTAGGTGAAAGACAAACTTACTTTCAAGTGCCTTGTCCCTTGGGAATATATGACAGGTCAGGTCACTCTCTGTACTCTGCACTGACAACTTCCCAAGAAGCATAAATTAGGCCCATGGAACCAATGCCTATGCTCCATTAAGCCCGTGATACTATATAAAGTGGATTTAATCACCCTGCGAATGTTTATATACGCTTTTTTTTTTTTATACTCAGAATATTGATTATTTAAAGATAATTAATTATAGTGTCTTGATTTTTAATTATAGGGTTTTTTAAAAAAATTGTTTTTTTAATTTTTAGATGTATTAATTATTTTTTCATGCATTCTCTTAATTATTTTTTCTTCAAATATTAATGAAAAATAATTAAATAAATATAAATCTAAGAAAATGATAATTTTAAAACAATAATATAAATAATTGCTAAATTTAATATGATTAACTAAACTAATTATTTTTAAAAAAAAGATTAAATTAGTTAAAAAGTCTTATAACTAAAGACAAAAAAGAATAATACAATATTAATTAAGTTAATATTATTTAAATTATTATATATATAAAACTTATCATTTTATACTTACGATATTAATTACTAAATGTTTTGAAATTTAAAGGTCAGAACACATTAAAAAGCAAAAGAATAAACAGTCTAAGGTTATATGAAGAATATAAGCACAATTACCTTGACATTCAAACAACATAAAATAAAGAATTTATCACGTTTTTGCCTCAGATGAAGAAAAGTTAAGAGAATATAATAATAGAAAATAATAATACATGTATTATCTAATATATATATATATATATATATATATATATATATATATAAACTTTACTTGAAAATTTTAAAACCGTCAGATCAAAACTTTAACGTGATAATAATCATCGATCTTATTTAATTATGTAATCTTCGTATTAATATTTTTGAGTCAAATTTTAATTTAACAATGACGGTTGATATGATTTAATGTTATCTAAAACTAATACAATATTATTAATTTAGAAAAATATAATTTACTATTTTTAATTATTATCTTTTATATATTTATTAATTAAAGATAGTTTTAAAATAATTATTTAATTTTATAAATTAATAATTAAAAAATATTTAATATATTAAAGTTAATATATGTGTATTCATAATTTATGTAAATATTTAACAATGATTTACTACATTATAATTATTATCTTTTATATATGTATTAGATAGAAATATAAAAACTAATAAAATAAGATATAATGTACTATTAATTTATAGTTAAAAATATTTTTAAAATATTTTTTACTTTTAAAATTAAAATTTAATATATTAAATTATATATGTATATTAGTAATTTTATACACATATTTAAAATATTTTATAAAATATCTATATATATATATTTAGTTTTAAATATTACTACTTAATACTAATATTATTAAAATTACAGTATAAAAATACTAAATTATTAATTTAGTATTTAAAATACTAATGTTTTAATATATAAAAAAATTCTAATGTTTCCTGTTATTAAAAAAAGCTAACATCCCTTTTTCAATTCCTATTATTTAGGAAGTAGTTTTACTGACTCAAATTCTTTTGTACTGTTCCATTTTTTCGCAGAAAAAAAATTCCAACGTTTAAGCAGAAACATTTGCACGTCAAAGAAATTTTATTGTTCCACTTTCTTTTAATTTTTTCTGAACGTTACAAGTAATTATGAAGTTGTTTTAGTTTCAATTTTATTGTGTCGTCATTTATTGCTGCACATTGAGGCTGTTATTTTGATGCACGTTCTTTGCCTTAGAGGCCTATATATATATATATATAGTGGTGCTTGATGAAGAATAGCACACGAAGCAGTAAAATACACGTACAAGTTTTTATCTTCCTTGAAATAAAAAGCTCTTCATTAATTTCCTTATAATTTCTACGGGTATTAAAAATTAATTTTGGAGCATTAGAGTATTTATTGGTTTGAAGATCTTTAGCTGCACATAATCGATTCAACGGATAAATACATCTTGAGGGAGAAGCACGTTATATCTTATTCTCTTTGTATTGGGATATTTTTTCTCTAAGGATGGTGCATTACATGTTTTCAATGCAGATTATTCTAAACTCATTTTTGTAACATTTAATTTTACTCTTTATTTACTTCATTTTTTTTATTCGCCTGCTTTTTTATCTTGATAAATATTATTGTTGTTGGTGTACGTATTCTCACTTTGATCACATTTTTTCCTTAAATATCTACTATTATTTTTTTTAACAGTTTCAAAATCAATTCGTTGTGCCAATTTGAAAAATTCCTTAAGCCCATAAGACAAAGATAGTCGTTTAAAGAACATAAATTAGGAGCCAATAGATACGATGAAGGTGCAAAAAATCAGTTTCTATTGATTTGGACGTGAATTTCACGTGTGGTCAACAAAGGCACTAACCATGACAAAGTGACTTTGATCCAAAGAGAGATAAAACAAGCACCAAGATAAGTAAAGAGAAAAATCTCTTGCACTTTTTTATTGTGTTTTCTTTTTTCATGTGTTTCTTATTCTTTTTCCTATTGTTTTAGATTCTTTTACATTCTTTTCTTTTTCATCTTATTTTACAGGCTTAAGTAATTTGGTTGGTCTCACTTTAAAATATGAATTTTAGTTCTCATATAAAAATTATAATGAATTAAATTAATTACTTTATTATTTTTATGTTTTATTTCTGAATAAAAAATAGATTTATGAACATTCTTGTCATATTACATATAATTTATTTATTTTTTATATTTGTTTTGTATTTTTACCTTTCATTGATTTTTAGTCAATTTATTGTGTTAAAAGCATATTGACACGTACACAATTCATATTTAGACTATTATTTTTGTATATATATTATTGTTAAAAAAATAACAAGTCAACTTGATGTAATGCAAAATCACAGAAGAGTTTAATTCACAATATTTTTTAGAAGTGAAAGTCATTTTACAAGTATTATTTTGTGTTTATAAATTGATATTTATTTTTTTATGAAATATCACAACAAGAATTTCACAATCACAATATTTTTAGATAGGTTTTGAAAATTAAGTGAAGAGTTATATCAAATGGTAAGATAAAAATTGTTGGAGTTATAATCATGCTAATGATTATATTAGACTTCACACAAACTGATCTAATAATTCATTTTGAGTAAATGGATGAGTCAAATTTCGTTTCTAATAACTTAAATGTGATTTCAAATGTAATCAAATATGTGGTAAAATCAATTTCTTTTATGTATAATACTCAAATGATAAAAGGTACTTGCAAGTGGTATCATGCCTATACTTTATGCCCTCAACCAATGTTATTCAGTAAAATTTATCTATTTTTTTTTATTTGTATAAGTGATAAGTGATTTTTGTGCAGACTTGCAAAGGAAATTAAATGAGAAGGAAACTCCAATTCTACGTTTAATTTTTTTTTACATAAACCTAAATATAAAATTTATAATTGTATACCAGTTTAATTTGAATTAAAAATGAAATTTTATATAGTTCAAACATACGCATTAGTGTGATAACTTTATGTTTGAATGTTTATGCATGATAAATATAGTACATAGTGGGAAATATAAACAATGTGCGTCCATTTCAGTATTAGATGAGAGCATTGTCTATTTGTACTCTCCTAATTACTTAGTATACTTCCTATTTTTAATAAACCTTATTTCCTACATCACATCTCATTGTTTTCTAGGGGCCGTCACGAATAAAAAAAAATCTCATTTTTTTCTAAACCCTCCTCTATTTTCTCTCTTTTCACTATTACAAAAATTGCTTTTTACGACATTATTTTTACGACGGTTATAAGGAAACCGTTCTAGAAAGTGATGCGGCGGCAATTTTGTAATTATTGCCCAAAAAACTGCAATTGACGACGCACATTCTAAGGCGGTTATTGAAAACCGCCTTAGAATGTTTTGTGTGATAAAATTTAAGTTGGTACCCTCTTCACTGAACCCTAATCTTCTCGCTGAAGCTCTCAATCATTCCTCCTTTTCACTCTCTGGGGTCAGGGCCAATCATTGCCACGCCCTTGCTCTGCACCCTTCTCTCCGTCTCTGTAAAGATTCCCCATTTTTCTGCTTCCATCACAAACACCGCATCAACACACACATACACACTCTTGTTTTCTTCACTGTTTTTTTTAATTTACTATTGCAACACGTTTCTCTCCAATTTGTTGCATAACCCATTTGGTTTTAGGTGCCAAAAAAGACCAAGTTGTTGTGTTCTTGAAGCCTGAAGCCCTCCTCTCTCTCTTAGGGTTTTCTCACCCCTTTTCAGGTATTTCATGGGTTTTCATATGATTCACTATTTTTGGGTTTTCATTTGACATTAATATGAAGTTGACACTTTTATTATAAATAAATTGTAAAACTTTAAGAATGACGTTGAAAATAACTAAGTCTGAGGGAAAGGAAAATATTTAGAGTTGCTTCCACTTAGCTAGAGCTCTCTCACACTTATTGATAATAGGTTCCCACAAAAAGAAGATTGTATTCCTCAACTTCATGTTTGATTACAAGGCAGCGGTATAGGCAGGGAATTAGGTAAACAACTTTAGGCCTGGAAACTGAGGGTATAATCTCCTCTTAAATGTTGGCGGACTAATTATAGAAAGATTGTGTGGGAGATCTCTCAAATTAATAATAGAATTTGTTCCTAGCTGTAAAAAGAAAACAGAATCAGAGGATTCGGTCTATTGTTGCAAATCAAGAACCAATCACATTAAAAATCAGGAACTGATCACCAAAATTTTTGTGAAATAAGTTCATCTAAACTTTTTTAACTCATGCTATGGTATATTGTTCCAACCAGCTCATAGGTTGCAAATTCTATATTGCTTGTTAATCTGGTCATTTTCTTGTAAAGCCATTCGCTTTGTCTGTGCCTAATAAAAAAATTGGCAAGTCTTGTCTCACTAGGTGCTATTGGTTAAATGCATCATTTGACCCTATATATGTCTTTGCATGACAATTAGTTGTGAATCTTGTGATGTAGGTTTGACATTTATATTTCTAGGCTTTCTTGTATATATAGTGTCTGTGTCTCTATTCCTTGTCATCATTTGTGTTATGTTCATTGAAGCCCTGTTCAGTGGGAAGACATTGAGCTGACAATCAATTTGTTTTTTGTATGACAGGCTCTTGAGTTTCATAATACAGAATTATTGAGACGTCCCATGGGAGTTGATTTGGCTGAAGAAAAAGGTGAATATACCTATAGTAGAAGGTAATCTACATATCTGGACCTTCTTATAACATATATAGACATTTTGAACAGGAGAACATTTTTGTTTTTCGTGTGCATTTCCATGGTTTACCGTGTCTTGTAATGTATATGCTCATTTTATATAAGGTTTATGGGAGAAACTTAGCAGTAAAGAAAAGCACTTTCATGATATAATTTTCTTTTCAGTTTTTTTTCCAGTTAAACTCTACTCCAGCTTTTTTTCCTAACTAGTTATCTTGTGAAAAAAAACTAAACACTAAAAAAGTTTTCTTGTTAGATATTTGTTTTTTGTTTCTTTTATCAACATAAATGCTTTTAAAAATGCTTTAGTCTGTTGTATTGGAACATTTTTGTATCTTGCGATAATAATTTGGCATGCACCCAGTGTGAAATGACTATAGGCATCTCATCACTGTCCTTAGAAAAAGATCCTGGAAATGTAAAGAAATCTTATCTCTAATTTGCACTTTATCATCTATCCACTTCCCTTGAATATCTCTAAGCATAAGAATCTTGTTTCTTTTTTTCCTATTTATAGCTTTGAGATGGTAATACTTGGTACGGTCTCCATCTTGAATCCATTTAGTTCTAGATTTTTGGAACCACACTATTTCTTCTTGCTTAAGTACCAAATCCATATCATGCATGATTCATCTCCTTCTCCAACCTATCTAGGAATTTATTAGAACACCCTTGTTGCTGCTTCTTTTAGATAAACGTACGTCGAGTTGGACAAAGAAACTAATTAAGCTGCCACTTTGGTTTGACACAAATGATCAAGAATTTAGAGTTATTTTTCAGTAATCTTTTTTTCAATAATAAAAAAAATATATGAAAAGCTAGCCGGGCTTTCAATTTTTCTTATTAATCTAGCTAGCTTTTTATGTTTTTATTTGTTTTAAGAACCACGAAAACCAAAATCAATCTTTGTCCAAAAGCAGTGGTTTAGAAGCTTAGAAACACGTAAAAATATGATCCTGAACCAAGGTCAACATGTACTAAATGCTAAAATCTGTCATTGTTTGAAGAAATTTGCATACTAGTTGCCTCCACCCGAAGATAAATTAGTTTATTGTTTTGTGGTCTTATCAGTTTGACGTGAATTTCTAAACAGAAAGAATGATTGATGTGCAGCATAGCCTTCTAGAGCTATTTTACTTTATTGTCTTTCTTTAGCTTCCTGCTTCTATTTCATGTCTAATTGCTGAATACATATCTGCATGCTTAATGCTTGACCAAAAGACTAACTTATCTCTGGTGCAACACTTAAAGGAAGATATGAAGTTAAGTTACCTGGCTCAGGAACTGGTATCAACTGATCGCTTAGCTCCTCAATCTTGGTAGGCTTATTATATTGAACTTCTTTTTGATTATTCAATGTACTGATTTTTATGTTTTTTGTTTTAAAATTGTTTCCCTTAAAAGTCATTTCTACTTGCTATTGTCCATAATTACTTTATCAGAGTGGTTCAAACTGCATGGCTTTCTGCAGGCATGTGTGTGAGCCAACACTGTGTTGTATGTTCCCAAGTATTGAGTGTTTTTCCAGCTGTGTTGACTTGAATCCATTCAAACTTTAAATTTCCAAGTTTCAGTAAATGCTTTATTAATTTGGTTCATTTATTTTTTGAGTTAATATTATTCCAATTTTTATTTTCATGCAACTTAAATTTCAATACATGTATAATAATCGATATATCATGAATTTCAAACGATATGTGAATAAGACTTCTGCTATTTGCCTGCAACACTATCTGTTATATGATATACTGGGTTATTGGTTTGTCATTTTGCGTTATATGCCATTGATAACACTTGTATTGCTGGAACCTGTCTTCTTTTGGCATCTCTAGATCAAAGAGATCCCATTGTCTGTCTAGCCTGATTGTGAGGTCCTGTTGTGGTGTTGCTGGCCTTCTTTCTATGTACTGCTGCTTCTGTTCTTTTCAGAACTGAAATGCACGACACTTTTACCTTGTTTTGCATGGCTCCTTGTCTGGTTGGATTGCCCTCTGAAATTTTTTATCTGAGTGAACTATTATTGATCACAAAAAGAAATGACATCAATGATCTATGGCTTTAGTAGTAACATTAAGATTTATGTCTTTAGTAGTAACAGTTACTTATCAATCTGAGGCTTTTAATTGCATTTTGGGTTTCTAATTTATAGTGGAAATATGAAGAGCTTGACTTGTTGCCTTTGCTTGTTGTATAAAAGTAAAATAGAAATATATTCTTATTTCCTCATTGGTAGTATTTAAGTATGGCTACTGGTTATTCTTTTCATGGAACAAAAATTTTTTGAAGCCCGTTGAAGTATGGGATTTGAGGATCTCTCTAAATATGGGTCATAACACATATTGAAAGAATATTTTAGTAATTATGTGGGGAATTCAGAATTATCCAAAAACCATATTTAAATGTCAAACCAGACACTGCATTCAAAGACGGTTATTACATAATAACCGTATTTGAATGTCGAATTAGACACTGCATTCAAAGACGGTTATTATGTAATAACCGTCTTTGAATGTTGAAACAGACGCGGCATTCAAAGACGGTTATTACGTAATAACCGTCTTTGAATGCGGTGTCTGGAATAACTGGTTATTATGTAATAACCGTCTTTGAATGCAGTGTCTGATTCGACATTCAAAGACGGTTATTATGTAATAACCGTCTTTGAATGCAATGTCTTTGAATACGTAATAACCGGTTATTATGTAATAACCGTCTTTGAATGTTGAACCAGATGTAACATTTAAAGACGGTTATTATGTACTAACCGACTTTGAATGCGGAACCAGATGACCATTCAAAGACGATTATTACGTAATAACCGTCTTTTGAATGTTGAATTAGACGCGGCATTCAAAGACGGTTATTACATAATAACCGTCTTTGAATGTTGAACCAGACACCGCATTCAAAGACGGTTATTATGTAATAACCGTTTTTGAATGTTGAACGAGACACCGCATTCAAAGACGGTTATTACGTAATAACCGTCTTTGAATTATTCTAATTTTTAAAGACGGTTATTATAATAACCGTCGTAAAAAGCAATTGCGTTACAACGACGTTATATACAACTACGGTTTACAACCGTCGTTAAAATCACTTAATAACCGTCGTAAAAAGTCATTTTTCTAGTAGTATTTTCCGTAGCTTTTCTCAAATAAAGAAATTAAAATTTTACATTAATCTCATTTTATTGTAATCTTATATTCAATTTAATAGTTCGTCTGTGCATATTGAAGTACGGTGTGATTTTGAAAGTACTTTCTAGAAAGCACTAAGGGCATGTTTAAGGAGTAAAAGTGGAAGGAAAGAGACTTGGAAAAAAAAAACATGCAGAATAATATTTTTTTTCTTTGTTTGGTTGAAGAGAAAATGAAATAAAATTATAACAATAAAATCTTATATATATATATATAAATTATATATAGTTATAATTTAATTTTTATATACTATTTAAATTAAAATATAATTAATAATTTAATATATAATTTATTTTAAGATATATAAGTAAAATGAAGTTATAAAAAATGGTGTGGTGGGTTACCCATGAGTTTCTTCAAACCCAACAAAATATGGGGGAGATGGAAATGGATATTAAAATTTTAATCATTTCTTTCATACTTGAACTCGTCTGTCCCACCTTTTATGTGGACGGAGACAGGAATAGCCTATTACATGCTCAATTTATCTCATTATCATATGTAGATGAAGCAGGAGACAATAAATAAGTAATCTTTGAAAAAGAAGGAAACATAAAGTTGTTTAAATACGTTTACGTAAAAAATATATTTAATAAATTGAAAGGGTATAAATGGTAATTACCTTGTATGAATAAAATATATTTAATAAATTTAGAGTGTAAATATCAATTACCTTGTATGAAAAGAAGGTGGTCCATATGACCCATAGAAATCAATGTTATTTATTGGAATAGATTAGAGAGCTCCTCCAAAGTGTACACAAATCAATCTCAAATAATGAGATATAAATGCGAATGGAAGCACCATCATAATTAATGTATAGCACAAAAACATAAACATGATTCAATATCTTTTTGGTTAGATTTTCTACTTATAAATTATTTGTTTCATTTTAAAATAAGTGTCATATTGAAAAAAATATATTTCAAAACAAGTGTTATGTTAATTAGCTAGGATAAACTTATTTTGAAATGAAGAGAATATTAAGTTTAATTATATTTTTTGTCTATCAAGTATTGCGTGATTTTAATTTTTAAGTTTAAATTATATCAATTGAGTCTTTCAATTATTATAAATATGTAATTTTAATTCTTTAAGTCTTAATTAATTGCACCAACTCAATACTCTAAATATCATAATTGTGCAATTTTATTTACTATAACTGTTGGAATATATTTATTTGACATTAATGATGATATGTCACCTAATGTAACACTTACATAATAACGTCATCATGATGATTTTAACAATAATTAATTTTAGATAATTTCATCCTTGATTTAACATGTGATTTTAGTTCTTTAAGTTTCATTATAGAATTTTAATTCTTCAAATTCTAATGTACATTTATAAAAATAAAAATTAGTAAATGGAAATTATTATTCTAGCTATGATTATTATTTATAATTTTTACTTAGATATAAGTTAATACATATAAATTATTATTACCCTGATCCTATGTATATGAAATAATTATTTAATTCATCAAAATAAAAAATTATTTAGATTAATTAATTTATCATAAATTTTAATTTTATTTCAAGACTACCCATCACATTAATTATTAAATAGAGATTTATTTTTTAAAAGATAATTTTTCAACCAAGTATGTCTTCTTTTGTTGACAAATAAATAAATGCACCCACTTTCATGGGAAAATGAGTGTAATCATTAATTGGTCTTACAATTAATTAGAGGTAAAAAAAATTAATAATAAGGTAGTCCTATATTTTTTATAATTAGGCCTAAAAAAATATTATCTTTTCTTTTATATATACAAAACTGGAGATAATATTATATTAGAATACACTAGTAAAAATATTATTATATGTAATAATATATTATAATAGGATAAAAAACTGCAGAATATATTACTATATTTAATATGAAAAAATTTATATTTCACATTTTATATTATTTTTTATTTATTAATAATTTTAATAACAAAAGACTAAATCACATAATTATAAATTTTGATATACTAAAATGACACATGTTACAACAAGGACCACATAGACATATCAAATCAACTACTATGTCAACACAATGTATTATCATGTAAGTGTTAAGTGGGATAACACATTATTAGTCAATGTCACATTAACGATTGATAGAGAAACCATAATAACACACAATTGTAATACTAAGGACCTATTTGGTGTAATTAGAACCCAAGAGATTAAGTCACACATTTATAATACTTTAAAGACTCAATTGACATGATTAGAATGACTAAAATCATTTCACCAAAAAAAAAATAATGACTAAAATCATTAATTTGCAATTCCTAAGAAAGCAAAACTACAATTAAGCCAAATCATTATCTTGGTAAATTACACTTTTTCTTTTATGAATATGCTTAAATTATATATTTTTATTTTAAAAATTACACTTTTTTAAAGCCTAAAATGCACAATTATCAAATTGATGAAACAACTAGCATGAGATTTTTTATAGTTTCATCAGAGGTCTGATATTTAAGTTTTAGATATGCTATGTTAAATATCTTAAGAGAAAATTTTTCTACTCATAATGATCCTACATATTTCGAATATGAAAAAATAAATTAAGCTAAATCATAATATATATCAACTTTAATTTAATATTCATACACTATTAGTGTATTCTAACGAAATTCTGTTATTTTCTTTTTCTTAAAAGAGAGTTTATGAGAATTTGATTAGAACACACTGAATATGAAAAAGAGAAACAATACAGTTATTTTATATTTAAAATAATTTCTGATATCTTCATAACATTTTTTTTTACTTTAATAATGTAGGAAAGTATTGTCCTTATTATTTTCAAACTCACAACTCTGTAATAAGCTAGACTCCAATATGCATGTGGCCTACTACTTCATAGTATATTGTCTTTAACGCATTGGATGCTTATCCGTGACTGAAGAATATCAACTTCAAACCAGCCACATATTCCTCTTTTGTGTTGACTACACAACTCTTCTATATGAATTAATCAACATGCATGCCCTACCAAAAAGGGTGACCATGAGAACTATAGGTGCATGGTGGTGGCTGGTGCTAACTACAAAAGAGTACTGAAAGTTGTTGTAGATGTCAATCGAGTTTAAAAGGAGAAAAAAAAAGAAGAGGGCATCTCTTTGGAGCTTTCTATGATTTCTGAGGAAAATTGAAGAAGCCATCATTGACGATTCCTACACATGCATTATTAATCATCAATTATAAAGTTCACTTTTTAGATTTTTCTTCATATCATTATTATGTTGAATTACATATTATTCAATTGAAGATCATTTTTTTTTCAAATTATTTAATTTAATTCTTCCTACGATATTTTTTATTGATTTTTTTTCTTATTAATAAAAATATTAAATAATTTTTGAATGTTGGATATTAAATTTTTTTAAAAGTATTAAGAAAATTAACTAAAAAATTATAAAATGAGATAGCATTATTTGTTGAAGAAGCGATAGTGGAAAGCTAAAGTAAACCTATAATCTCTGGATTTTTCTAGCAGAAACCAGAAATTGACTCAACTGAGGGCAAATGCCATCATAACGGTTTCTCTCGTTGTTGACTTAGAACTTAGAAGGTACTAGTATATATTATAAACTTTACTCACAAAAAAAAGTATATTATAAACTATTATAGCAAAATATGATTATTTTATATTAACTTTTTTACCCTAACTTTGCTCCAGTTATACTAAAAATGGCTATTTCCTTACTGTCTTTTTTTTTTTCTTACTGTAAGTTACAATTTTTTAAAAAATAATACAAGAGATTTTTATAACACAAAATTAATACAAATGGTAGGAATATAATAAATTTTAATTTTTAAATCATAATATATATATATATATATAATTAAATTTGACTTTCATTAATTTCTGACCTATCTTGTAGTTTTAGTTTCTATAAATACTTTTTTTTTTATCAGTTTCGTGATCGCTATAAAATTTTATTTTATAGATTTTAGTCCTTGTCAAGATTCATCAATTACTTGACAACCAAATATTGGAGAACAACCTCGATATTTCTTAAATATAGAGACTAAAATGAACATATTTAAATATAAGAGACACTTAGATAATTTTTTTTTTTTACAATTTATAAGGATGAAAACAATAATTTCAAGGACTAAAAGTATAAAACAAGATTTTATAGGAACCAAAATAAACATTTTTTTTATAAGAACTAAATTATAAAATAAATATATTATAGGATCAGAAAGTCTTAAAAAATTAAAAGAAATAATTATATGAATACTAGTTTTACAATATCATGATGTATATTATATCGAGGAATGCTAACACACTTTTAAACATACTCTAATCTATCATTAGGTAAAATTTATTAAAAATTATAAAATTACAATTAAGTATTTTATGTCATTTCCGCAAGAAAAAAACATGTGACATTATTTCTATAGATCCACAACTTTCTTTTTTAAACTTCTTTTAATGATAAACCAGGGTTCTCTTTTTTCTTCTATCTTCGTTCAAAACTTCAAATAAAGCAAGCAGCACTACTATATGCCTTCACCAGAGGAAGTATATCCTTTCATATGTCTTGACATTGAAAGACAAATTTAAATTTATAATATAACAGTTTTCCAACCCCAGAATAAATATGTTTATTCAGAAACCATGTGAGTTAGGGAGCTTTAATTTGTTTATTAACACAGCCTATGATTGTTTGGTTTGGATCTAAAGTAAAGCTCCTGCGCGCAGTACTTTGGATTATATAATAATGAGTCAACACTATTCTCTGGCTGCAAGGAATGTGATACACAGGTACATAGCTAGATACCTTTTACTTCCAATATTGAAATATATACATATTATATGAATGTACAATGTTTCCAGCTTAAGTAGCACTTGTCTCCACGTTTTATGGAGACCGAGTCCACAATAAGGCGTGTATATGCATACAGAAATGTTTATAGTGAGAGTTATTTTTATATAAGAATGAGAAAAAAAGTGAATTTTGATTATTCATAAAATAATATTAAAAATCCTATAACCATTTAAAAACATAACATAATTCTTTATTTTTTTTTAAATTAATATTTTCAAAATTTAAAATCAATACTAATTTAATTATCTTCTAAGAGTAAGTCTTATCTAATTTATTCTCTTTAATATTTTATAGAATTTAAATTTTATAAATCCAACTGTTGGTTTGATATTTCTCGTTAAAATAGTTCAAGTTTAATATATATATATATATATATATATATATATATATATATATATAAAATTTAGAAATTATTTAATATTTCATTAATTAACTTTATTTTAATATATAATAATATTTTTTGAAATATAAGTAAATGTTTACTATAAGATTAATTTATTTAAAATTCAACATTCATGATTATTATGATGAAATGACATTATTTAATATTTAGTATATCAAATTGGATTTTTAGAAGAAAAAAATATATTGAAAGAAATAGAACCTAATTCAGGTATAGGAGGAGTCGGATCAATAGGAAACAAGAGGTTACCAGAAAATAAAAGAAAAAAAGAAAAAGAAAAAAGAAACGAACAACGAGAAACTTTGTTACCAAGGATGATCCGCTGCTACAAGATTACCAAATTAGTCTATTACCACTGCAGTAAACGTACGAAAATCTTATCCGATCGAATCGATGCATTTGACATTATCCATTTATCCTAATATTAATTACCATGAAATGCTTAAAATATATGTTTATGATTATCTTTGGGATTTGCTGTGCAGCTTGGTTGACTTGTACAGGGTTATTTAAATTGAATAATGTTATTTTTATTCACCCTTTTTCATACTATGTTTTATAATGTATTTTTTTATTTCTCTATAGTTTCATTGTGAAATGTGATGTGAAAACAAAAATTATACCAAGTTGCATGGTTTTATACCCTTTAATTAAATAACATATTCATCAGAATCAAAACAAAAAAAATTCTTTCATACGCAACTTTCACGTTTCAACCTTGAAACTCTATATATATGTTCTTAGGCCTTGCTAATTGAGAGTAAAAAACTCACCATTCAACCCACATATATGGAATATTCTCCCGAAAGGTACATAATAAAGGCTAGTTGAACACAAATCTTAATGTTTAAGAAGATAAATGATGCAGCCGATCCGAGTAATTAAGATATACATCCAGCTATGCCATGATTTTAATACGCCAAAGAACATACATATAGTGAGAACTGAAAACAATATCACGGAAAAAAATAACTAAAAAAAAGTAGTTGTTATTATTATTAGTAGTAGTAGTAGTAGGACAAAGAGAGACAAGAACGTGAAAAGCAATAGTAAGTTGACTTGAACTTAGGGGAAAAAAGAAGAAGAACGTGGTTTGATTGAAGTATGGACAGCGAGGCAAAGAAATTAAGGCAAATGGCATGAGATCGAAGAAAATTAAGGAGACTGAGTCAGTCAGGCAGATCAGCAAAGACCAAGCCGGGGAGTGTTGCGGATGCCACCACATGAACAGCATCTGAACTAATCATGTGACTTTGTGTCAGATCAAGGTTGTGCTCCATCTCCATGCCCTTTTAACTCTAAATTAATCTTTAATTCTAAATCAACTTTTTATGTGGGTATTAACTTAATTTTTTGCTTTGTTTCTTAAGGTGACATGACACGCATACAAAGTTACAAGCCCAACACGCCTTCTTGTTTGCTACTTTATTAATTTTTCCTTTTTTTCAGTTTTGTCACTTTTGTTCCCTTTCGCAAATTTCACTCTTTTCCAACACTTGTTTTTCGTCTTTATCATTGCATGTGTACCCCCACACAACATCCCCCACCTTCCACCCTGTCTCTTTCATATATCTGTCTCTCTTTCAGCACCACCTCTCATCATCATCACCACCTTCTCAATTACCCTCTCCACGCCTCCTAGAGATCTCTCTCCCAAAAAACTAAAATTGTCCATTCAATTTCAATTTGCCACTATTAATTTCTATCCAAAGTGAATTGAATTCCCTCTTAATTTCCTCAAATGGGTCTCGAAATCTTAGAAGAATTTCGGCCAATTACACCCATAAGAACCGTTGTTCCTACGGTTAGAACAACCTTAAAACACGATCTAGGAACAACAACAACAACAACAAAGGAGGTGCTAAACGAGGATGTTGTAATTGAAGAAGAGTGCCACACACCCACATCACCCTCTCAAAAATTACCCACCAACCCATTGGTGTGCCCTCCAGCTCCCAAGAAACCACGAGTAGTGCCTCGAAGACTTAAGAATTTAGACCCACCATCACAAGAAGGGTTCTTCCAAGTGCCCCACGATCTGGCTTCAGTCTTCGTCCTACGCTCACCCAGCCTTCCAAGAAGAACAGCAAAGCAAGCTTTTTTCTAGGCACTTCCACATATTCTATAATATCCGATCGAGCCGAGGAAAATTACTATGGATGATAAATCTTTCTCTCCGGTATTTAACTGAACTGGATAGACAGACTCAAACTCGATGGTATATATGAATTTAATTATATGTGTTAATTAATATAAAGTATTTTAATTATCACCAGGTGTATATTAATTGTTTGTTTTTCTTCTCTATAGTTGTTCCTAGAAATTCTCAATTCCTTATGTTGTTATGAATAGTTTCAAGTGTAGGAAATTAATTGATCTACTTAGTTGTAATTAGTAAATGGTGCGTAATGATCCATCCCTCATTTCTGCATCTAACTGTATTAATGGTAATGAATTCAAGCACATTATTGTTTGTGATAGATTGATCTGATCTAGCTGGCTATGACGAGTTCAATTTTTGGTTTTTTTTCTTATAGAGGTGGTTGATGGATCTGGAGTTATATTTAGGTATCCATGATCAATTTACTAAATTTGAAAAAGATTTTGCTCTTTTTAGAATGGTCGATGGTCCTGGGTTTTGCAATGGTTCCTTTGTTAGTTTTGGTGCATATAGGAAACTCTTTCAAGGTGAAGTAAACTGCGCCCCCGCCATATTAACTGCAAAAGGCTGTGCTTTGCATGGCGTTATGCTATATACCCTTTTATTGATATAAATTAAAGATCGTTTATTTTAATTCCTTGTTATATGAATTCTCACTTAATTTAGTTTTTACTCTTTTAAAAGTAAGTTTTTTTACTTTATCTTTACTATTATTTAAAAAATAAATCAAATACTAATAGTTTCAATATTTGAGTGGAAGTAACCTTGTCATTCGTTTCTTGGAAGGAATATCGCTAAGCACAAAAGGAATATACTGTTTTTATTGTTTGGCTGGTTCGGAGAACCAAGGATGGTATGATGCGTTACACAACCCAAAAATAAAAAAAAAAGAAACTTACAGAAAGTTCTTTTTAGACGTTTTGTGGTTTTGTTCTCCCGTTTAAATTTGGCAATTTTTTTTAATCCATTTTTCCTTATTTTAAAGCTTTTAAAATTCTCTTTAAGAAAAGGGTTTTAAAATTAGGGTATTAAAAAAACTACCATCGCATGAACTATTCAAGTTGTTTACCTGTATAATGTTTTCGTGTGTATATATATTATTTGAGTAAAAGGTTGTGAGTTGAAATTATAGTGACGATTCACAATATTATTTGAAAACTTGTTTTGGTGCAAAAGAAGGTAAAAAAAAAAAAAATTATTTGAAAACTTGTTTTTGGTGCAAAAGAAGGTAAAAAAATTATTATTTGAAAATTTGTTTTGGTGTAAAAGAAGGTAAAAGTAAATATATTATTTGAAAACTTGTTTTGGTGCAAAAGAAGGTAAAAAAAATCTTATTTAACGACCAGGGATAAAAGTAAAACAGATAATATAAAAAAGTTTCTCTAGATCGAATTGCCATCCTGTGCAGTTACTTTCCAATTATAGAAAACCTCGATCCATCATTTTTATGTTATAAAAAGCATAATTAAATTAAACTGGTTAGTTTTTAAATCAAACTACATTTGTTGCAATATATATATATATATATATATATATATATATATATATATATATATATATATATATATATATATATATATATATATATGTGTGTGTGTGTGTGTGTGTGTCCTACATTGGCATCTGTTCTGTCAGCTTGCACTTTTGCAGTATAAATGTCCTACATTCCTTCGTATTCGCATACTCACAAATGCCGGAAGCTTCCTACATTAGGAGTCTCATGTATTGGTCGGACTATTGGATGCCTCACCAAAATTATATAATTCTTTATTTATTTATTTGGTCTTTTATTTTTTTATTTTTTAAATTCATCATGATCTTTTAACTCTTAAATTTAAAATAATGTTTTACTTTCAAAATAATAATTTTTTAGTCCCTAATTTAAATTTTGACGTTAAAGTTTCTAAACTTTTTCTAGGACACCACTTTTAATCCTTGCATTAAATTAACAACATTTACTAAATAGAACAACAACACTAGTAATTTAGTGGCTTGTCACATCATGAGTTTAATAGCACAGTCATTAGTTTAATTTTTTGAAACATTGTTTATAATCCTGAATCAATTTATATCAATTGATGACATCAAACTAAATGAAAGATTAAAACATAAATTACAAAAAGAAAACTACACATAATTGTTTTATTAGACTTATAATGTGACAAATCATTAAAGTACCAACGTCAATATTACATCAATTATTATTGTTATTTAAATGTAGGGACTAAAAGTATCAGCAGAGAAAAAACATCATAGGCATCCATAATTAAAATTTAAATTGGAGACTAAAAATGTAAATCCAAAAAAAGTTAAGAAATTTTAACCCGTTAAAATTTATATTGAGGCTAAAAGTATATATCTGAAAAATTTTAAGATTAAAAAATAATAAGCCCTTAAATCAATGTTGATGTATAGAGGATCCTAAAGTCCCTCAACTTATTATGCATTAGTGAATGTTAGGTTATTTTTTAGAAGATATTTCAGTTAGTTTTTAATTTTTTTACTACCTAAAAAATTTATTTGATTATTCGATAAATAAAATTTTTTTTAGTTTCTTAAAATTTATATTGAGACTAAAAGTATATATCTGAAAAATTTTAAGATTAAAAAATAATAAGTGAAAAATTTTAAGATTAAAAAATAATAAGCCTTTAAATCAATATTGATGTATAAAGGATCCTAAAGTTCCTCAACTTACCAGACATTCCCTTTAATACTCAATAATGTACTAAAATATTAGTGAATGTTAGGTTATTTTTTTAGAAGATATTTGAGTTAGTTTTAAGTTTTTTTACTACCTGAAAAACTTATTTGACGGTTCGATAAATAAACTTTTGTGTAACTTCTTAATAGTTTTTAGAGTTTTTTGAAACGCTACTTTAACTAACATTTTTTAAAACGCTAGTGTCTAGCTTTTTATCCTTTTTATTTTCTGATTATCTTTTTTTAAATAAATCATGATTTTATTATTTTTATGTCATCTTACTCTCTTTAGTTACTTCAACAACTAGTTTTATCAAACACTTAAAACTTAATAAAAGTATCTTTAATAAGGATTTTTGAGTTGAGTTCTTGAGCTCAAGAATTCATGTTTACCAAATTGACCGCTATTCTTGCTCAAAAGTTTTCCATGGTAGAGGTTAAGTTCTAGAGGAAGAACTCCTCTTTTTTTTAAAAATTATTTTTAATGTCTCTTTTTTTAACTAATTTCAAATGTGAAATCCAAGAAAAGTGATCTAAGAATCCAAATTGAGATCTAACACTAGAGCAAAAAATGAGCAAAGTTTTTGCATCTTATGTAATATTGTAGAACCCACAAAAAGTGGTCAAAGAACCCAAAATGAGTATTTCCACTAAAGATATTTCAGCTTTTAACTTTTAATTACCAACAAATTTTAAAATTTTCAGTAAATTTTTTAGCTAATTTTGTAAACGATAATCTTTGTCTATAAAACTTTTTCCACGTTGTTTAAAATTTGAACTTCTATATTCTAAGAATCTATTTTGGTCCTCGCAATCGATTGGTTGATGGTCTATTCCTTTAATAAGTGGATGGAACTGATATATTGGTGAGCCTTGTGACACCCTCTACCCCTCACATATATACTAATAAGGAATAAAAAAAAATTCAAATATTAATTAAAAGTATTTTTAAAACATTTTTTTTAAACAAGTCTTTCAAAGGGGAAAAAGGCTCACATTCATTTTCTTCTACATCATATTCAAACTTGTCCAAATAAATAATAAAGTATTCTCGACTCAACAAGGTCTTCATACAATTAATATAGAACCTATATCCTAATGTCACATCCTATCAGAGCGTTGTGTTCTCGTGTCCTCTAGCATGAGGTTCTTCATAGTCATCCACCTATTCATCTGCTCCCCCGAACACAAAGTTCAAGATCATCACAGGATCCAAACACAAACAGCAAACCGGGAGTGAGTTATCACATTGCTAACTACTAGAGAGAAACAACACAACATATAGTAGCCAAATACAATTTACTTAGCATATCTCACATTATTTCATCACTTTGTCATTCATCAATCACACTTTTCATCTATCAATTACACCTTTCAATCATCAATCACTATACACAGAAATCACACACTCTGATCAAGACATAATAACACATCAATTTCATAATAAACAATTAGCAAGCGTATGCGACAATTATGCTAAGACTCAAGCCTATATGCAATGTGGTACCATGTCAGTGAAAAACCACCCTGGGGCGCTTAGGAGTACATAACAAGACACACCACACAATGGGTTTGTCAGGTCACTCTCACTAAGTAAGATCATAGGGAAACCAGTCAGGGTCACGATGTTTTGCGAGAATGCTCCAACCATATGAGATCAGCATAGGCTTAAAGGAGCACTCAAACCCGGTGACCCCCAAGGCCTACACTCCGAAGAGTCTGTCAGGGCCTCTCCCTCCTGATTCAGGTCCAACCCCTAAAATAATTTTTGCATGCAGACACTGCTCATGAATTATACAATACTCACGACCTTACACTCGTGTTTTAAACACGTTCAACACAATCGCACTATGATTTAACACTGGCTCCTAAATAGGAAACCTACATTTTCTCTTTAACACTGCGCATCAACGCTTTTCTCAAGATAACACTGGTCGGGTTATTGTACAATTCATAGCTTACAACACAAGTAATTTCACATCAAGTGTTAACTACACACTTATCCACAACTAGAACTCATTCACAATTTCACTTCTCATAGTGTGACAATCCACCATCACATGTTTACACGTATCTCACAAATTAACACATGTTCAACTTTACACTTATACTCAATCTCAATAACAATATTATAATCTCAAAGCAACATATTCTTCTACAATTCATCACATACTCACAATTTGAATCATCATTTCATATCCTCAATATAACAATTTATATAAAACACTATCACAATATTAGGACTAAAATCCCTTAACTAATATTACACAATTATATCAAAATCATAGGTCGAAATATACAAATATCAAGAGCACAATTTATCAAGCAATTTTCATTAGAACATCAATATTTTATTTATAATCATAAAGGAAAAATTGCAATTTAATAAACATCTCAAAATAAAACCCCAATTTAATCCTCTAAGGATCCCTACACATGTTCTCACTAATCCCCAACTGTGAATAACTCATCCCTTACCTCTAAGCGGGCTCACGTGTCTTCCAGTGATAGCAACATCTCTAGCGGTTCCCGGAAATTCTTTCAATTATTCATCCGACTGCTCCGATAGAATTCCCAAACGTCAGAGAGACGGAGAAGAGATTGAAACCTCCACTTGTGCTGTCTTCATGTGATTTCTTTTTCTCCCTCCACGAATAATATGTCGCAAATCCCAACGGTGGAAGCGTGAGGAATTGAATTTCGAACAACATATCCAAATTTCACAATAATCCAACGGTTAACGAAACCGGGATCATAGTTTTACCAAGACAGCTCTGGGTTTCTGCGGGAAAGAAAAAGGCTACAATGCGAAGGGTGTTTCTCTCAGTTCAGACATGATATCGAAATTCCCAACGGTGAGAATGCTCGGAATTGTGTTTCAAACATGATACTCAAATTTCACAACGATCCAACGGTGAACGGGTTCAAGATCGTCGTTTTTCTGAGACTGGTTTGATGGGCTACGGGAAAAAGAAAGGGTTTTGAGAGGAGGAGGGGAAAAACGAAAATGAGGCCAAAAGGAGACAGATGACTTAACATAACTATTTATACCTAGGTACTCAGCCTATTATTTGCTCTATATTTATTTATTTATTTATTTATTTCTAAAAAGCTTTTTAAATTTATTTACGAAAAATTGGGATGTTACAAGCCTAATCTAACCTAATGAAAAGGTGAATGGTTAGCAAGGATCTCTATTAATGATGTGTTTATCTTACAACGAAAGGTATTAAATGGGGAAAATAAAAAGATAATTAAAACTAGATGTGACACATTAACTTGTATTTCCATGGAGCAAAATGATGCCAATAAAATGGATGAAGTGTCAGTATCATAGTCACAGTCCTTACTTTGGTTTAATATATTACAAATAGAAGATGGGTTAATTGAAAAAATATTATTTAATAGATAAATAATGCATACACTATCATCTAATAATAAAACTTCATGTATGTCACAGCCTGTATAATTCGAAGTAGCTATCAGCTAGTTGATACGGTTATATTTTTTGTTAGACAGTTACTTTTGGTTAGAAGTTAGTAATCAATAAATCCTGAATAAATAGTAGAGTTAAAACTCCCTGTGACTTGATTGTATTTTTCAAATTAATGAAATTACGTAGGTATTTTCTTCTCAGCAAAAACTGATAATAAGTTGAAAGAATTTTCAAATTCTGATTGAGGAGCCTTTCAAGACACTTGTAGATCAATCACCTTTTTGTTAGGAACATCACCTGTTTCTTGGAAAATAAAAAAACAGGCCCCAGTATCTAAATCCTCATCTGAAGTTAAATATGGCTCAAGCTACATGTGAAGCCCAAATATTGGCTCATATACTTGTTGCATGATTTTCAATTACACATTGTGATATTCAAGCTGCTATACACATTGTCAATGACTCAATAATCTAGTATTCCATGAAAGAACGAAGTATATAGAGCTAGATTGCCTCATTGTATAGTACGTGACAAGATGCAAATGGAACCATTCATTTGCTGCCAGTAATTACCTCACAGCAAAAGTTGCTATTCACAAAGCCATTGGCTCCAGGACCTTTGCAAGTACCTTAATTCCAATCTTGGAATGTGGAATCTGCACATTCCAACTTGAGGGGGTGTCACAGCTTTTATAATTTTACTAGTAGTTATCAGCTAGTTGATAGAGTTTGTTACTTTTGGCTAGCAGTTAATCAATAAATCCTTTGTAAGTAGTAGAGCTAAAACTCCCTGTAACTCATGGTAGACCTCTTCATTTTCTTGTATTTTTCTCCAATAAAATTATCCAATTATTTGTTTATCGTTGGAATGGATCTGAAGAATTTAAGTTTCTTAGATATACCTCATTATATTGGATCATAAAATTATAACTGGTTTTCTAAAATCAGTCTGATAGTGTGACTATTATGTACCTTTTGTTTGTTCTTACATTTCTGTGTTTAGAGGAAAATTATAAAAGAAACGAGTAACGTAGTTAATGGTATATGAATAAACTAATTAATTCAGACACTATCACGGACTAATAGCACAAGATAGTCACATAAATAGATACCAAAAAGCAATGAATATAAATCATAAGCCAAGAACATGTAGATACATTTCATTAAATAGTAATGCTCATCTGCAATCCGCTTGACAATATATGTAAACATAGGTTTGCTGATTTGCAATATAAATTGTTATACCAACCTAATAGTCACACTAACAAAATACCACAGTTGGCACATGTTGGACAATGAATGATCCTCTCCACCTTTTTCAAGTTTAGTTCTGAATGCTGCAAACATTGATCTAATCTCCAAATCCTGAAGAGTGGTCACAAACCTGAGCCCATCTGGAACCTTCTCAAGCTTAGTGCAATTTGCAATCTCAAGTTTGCTAAGACTAGGCATGGCTCCTTTATCCAACTTCCACTCTTCAAGATTTGCCAAGTCATAGATAAGAGACTTGAGCCGAGGGAAACCATTGCTGGAACAAAATAGCTTCTTTCCCATGAATGAATCAAGTTGTAGCTCAAGCAACCTTAAATTGGGAAGCTTCTCAAGTTTTGGCATTGGATCTAATAGAAGTCCTGAACCCTTCAACTTTAGTTTGACAAGCTTGGAAGAAAGTTGGTCAGGTTCTGGAAAAATTCTTTATAGGCCCTTCTACGAGAAGATTGTAAAGATTAGGACATCCTAATGCAACATGTACAATTGATATATCCTCAGAACTAACAAAAAACAATGACTCTAGGTGGCTAAATGTCACATTTGGGTACCTAAAGATGTCTCCAAATTTAGGATCATCTATCACTAATTTTCTCAAATTGGTCAATTTCATGAGATCACTTACATCACAATTCTCAGCAGGGAAGTTAATCAAGGTCTGCAAGTTTTTCAGGTTGTAAAGTTGCCATCTCTCAATGTTATATCACCACATGACTCTGGTAGATATAAATGTCTCATCCTGTGCATGTTCCCTATGACATTTGGTATTAGTACAGTTGAATTCCCCGTTAGAAGATCCAGGGTCATCAAGCACTTCAAATTGCCTATTGATGGGGGCAACTCATCAATTTTTGTATTTCTTAGACTGAGAAGCCTTAAGTGGATCAATAAATCAATTCTTTTGGCAACTTCCCTTCCTGACACTGTATTCCTTCCAAATTCAAGACTCTAAGTAACCTACACTTGTTGAAAAACGACTTCATCAACCCCCATTCACTTAGTCTAACTGTCTTCTCATGGTAGCAAAGGAGAGACCTCAAATGGTGGTCTTTTCAAGTGTGAAGGGAAGAACCTATCAACATCTTGATCCAGGTATAACGCGATCCAGCAAACTTTTCCCGTTGGCCTTGCTCTTGACGCCCCTCTAGTTTCATCTACATTCCAGGAATTGATCTCAACATGATAGTTTTCCTGGTATGCCTTATCAACACATAGTTCCCTCATGAGGTTGTGCATTTGGCAAGTCCTAATTCTCCCTGTTGAACTCTTTTCAACTACCTGAATCATGCACCTCTCAACTAGCTCAGTCAAGTAACGTTGTGCCACATCCTCAAGAGCTTCCTCGCCTTCTCCTTGATTGTGATCCAATGATATAATTCCTTCTGCCACCCATATTCTTATAAGTTTCTTTGTTGGTATCTCTAAATTTTCGGGGAAATGTGCCAAGTGTAGGAAGCATGGCTTCAACTGGTATGGTAATTCGTAATAACTCAAAGCCAACACCTCTCCTAAGCATTGTTCTTGGCCTTCTCTTCTCAAATATGAATTGATGTTCTTATACTCAGTGTCCCATTCATAGAATGTTGATTTTGATGCTAACAGTCCTCCAAGCACAATGATGGCCTACGGTAAACCTCCACATCTTCCAACCATTTCCCTTCCCAACTTCTCCTTCAATTTGTAGTCTGAGCAAAACAAACAGAAAATTGTAACATGAAATTGAATAATTCCAACTTGTAGGAATTGTTAAACCTCTTCCTTGATTTTTAAGAGGGTAAGGTTTCATTTCCATGTGTGAATCCTACACTGTGTTCTTTGGTAAGTAACCATTCAAAGGTCACAAAAATAATTTCAATGGGCAGGTACTATGGTCATGCATGTTTGTTTTTTAAGTTATAACCATGTAAAGTATATGACATGGTTGAACTTTCAGTCAGAAAAAAGAGCATATAAACTTTGTTGAACTTATAGCAAGACGAAGAAACTTCTCAGAAGAGAAGGAAACAGTCTATCCATATAGGGAAAATGAAGAACAATTGAAATTCTGAAGTTTATATTAGGGAATGTTAACCATATTCTAAAATTCAGTTATGACTTATGATCAAATTTTGTTTCATAAATTTCAACTTACGATTTCTCCCTTTCTGCAGCATGGAGAGAAACTGAGAACTGAATCAGAACAGGAGAAATCGTTTTATTCGAATTAGAAAGCTACAACTCAAGGATTATGGATTCGAGGTCTCATCCCCCTCCTATTCTCTTCTCAATTTCTGTTTAACCCGTAACTACTCCTCCCACAGTTATTTATAGCCTCTTATCTAACCACGATTGGTGATAACTAACTAACTAACAGTTAGTTATAACTAATTAACAGTTATCTTAGCTGTCCTACTACTAACAGCTCTCTAACTAACTAACAGCTATCTTAGCTGTCCTACAACTGACAGCTCTCTAACTCCTCCAAGGGCATTTTTTAACATACACCTTTCCCCATCTATTTCCCCCTCTATCAGAAACTTTCTAGAGGTCATAAATAGGGTTGGATAACTATTTCTTCTGTTAAAAAAATGAAATTATGAACAAGAGTAGGAATCTTTTAACTCTTTTCTTGGATCTTTTGTTTGCTCACTTTAGTGAACTACACAATTGATAGAATTAAATTGGGGCCCTTTCCCTCTGCACCCTTAATCAATTACTAAAAAGACAGTCAAGTTCTAAGCTTTAGAAGATTTAGACTAGCAAGTTACTCAAAGTGGTAAACAACTGCATTTTGAATAATATTCAGTGTATTTCAGGAAGAGGATAACATAAATCTACATACCTGGATCATCAATTTTCGGAAAGGCCTTATTTTGGAACAACTACTGATGGTGATTCGAGTAGTTAACACTATTTTGCTACCAACTACTGATGGTGATCTTCCATTAGGGAAAGCAGGACTCAGTTTCTTCCATGTGTCTACACTCCAAATATCATCAAGGACTACTAAGCAACTCTTCTCCTCTTGAACTTGGTAAAGCATCCTTGCTAGCTCCTCATCTCTCATATTGACAATTTCCTGTCTTTGCTCTAGAGAAGGAGAGATCAGCTGAAACAAAATTCCTTCCTGCACATCCCTTGCTTGGCAATGCTGTGATATGTAAGCCCAAGCCAAGCTCTCAAAATTGCTCTTCACATCAAGACTATGGTACACCTTTGCCAATGTTGTTTTCCCCAAACCCCCCATTCCACAAATTGCTACTACTCTATAGCATTTGTTGGGGTCAACCAAACATGACTCCAAAATCCTAACATCATCCTGAACACCAATTATGCCCTCTTCAATAACATGTGACTAAGAGCTCAAAGCTCTTTGCCTACCATAGATGGAATTTGAGGCTTCTCCTTCCTCAGGCCTTATGCCATAAGTTTCCAAATTCCTAGTGAGGCTAGAAATCCTAGCTATGACATTATCAACATGAGATCCCACCATGTGGATTTCTATGAATTTGTTGATGATCAAAGCATACCTTTTGATGAGGCTTAACACACCAGTCAAATTTCTTCTTGAGGCTCCTCTGAGGGCATATGATTCAATGACATCATCAGAATCATAAGCAGCTTCTCTGATTTCTGAAATCCAATTCCTTAGCCTTTCATTATCATTTTGCCTTCTATCTGCATCATGCAAGTAAGACCTCATCATCCTCAATTCAGTTTGCAGCTGCAACACTTTGTCTTTCACCCCATATAGGAACACTGCTTCTTGAATGAGCAAATCACCAAGATTTTGCAGTATGAAGTTCACTATAACCTGAGCCATCTTACAAAGGTTGTGTTTCTTTTGCTAATTCTCAAGCTTATAACACTGCTAGTCCTATCTATTGAACAAAGGGAAGAGAATAACCAAAGCAACAACAAGGGGGTTGACTTTGGCGGTGACTTGTTGCTATTGTAGACCAAAACATTTGCCTAGAAATTATGCAATATTGTGGTTATGCCAATTGAGGTCCAACATGGTGGGTAATCAACACTCTCAAAAACAAAATTATACATACCCACAAAAGATATGAGAATACATCAAAGAGGACACTGTAGGAAAAATAATAATAAACACAAGAGTTTAATGTGGTTCGACACATCTTGCTTACATCTACGGAATTGTCTCAAAAAGGATTTCACTATCATAAAAATGATTATAAGATTGTAACTTACCCCAAATAGTGTATCACTCTACAAATTTGAGTATCCCAATCAATGGTTACAAGAAATGATAACACTTTCACACAAAGACACTTTTCTATCAATAAAGTGACTTTGTTTCATAATTTTTCTTTTCACACATTCTCTCTTCATGTGTTGTGTTTTTTCACTAATTTTCTTCAATATTTATAGTGAAGATTGTCACCAACTATAATAAATAAGTTCTCTTTTAAGTTAAAACAAAAATAACTTTCAATGCATCATTCAAATAATCTTCATTTATGTAATTTGAATCTTCATTTATGTAATTTCACTTTACATTTAAGTCATCTAAATCTTAATGATAAAAATTCAATTCCTAATATCTATGCAACTTATCTTTTGGCTTAAAACTCTAGACAATGAATGTTGCCTTCCCATTTCTATCCACGTGTACTTTAAAGTTTTAAGTTGTGGAATTGAAAATGACAAGTTAGTTTGCTTGCACCTTCCACGAAATAAATCTGAATGAGAGATGAGAAAACAGTATTAGAGTATGGGATTCGGGTCCTAATTCATAAGATAAAATAATACTAGTTTTTGAATTGCAGGTTCGTTGCCACCTGCTATAAAAAAAAAAACTAACAAATGAACAATTTCTGAAAAAATAAACACTAATTTTTGGGCTGCTATAGAAAAGTAAGACCGACAATTTGCATAACATTAGTGAAGTATAGCAAGAAATTTGTCATTTGTCAACAAAGCTGACCTAACAAATACTACTAATTTAAGAAAGCAAAAGAGTGAGATGGGTGGGGGGAATTGTTGTAAATTATGATAATTAGAAAAATACTGCCCGGGCGCTTGAAAATACTACATTTTAAGAAGAGAAAAAATTAATATTGTTATACATTTCATGATTTTTTTTAATTCGGTATTTCATAATTTAATTTAGCATGCAAATTTTTGTCCCATTAATGAACTGTATAGGCAGATGCAAGTATTTAAAATAAAATAAAAATATTCTAGGTTCATTTACTTATTTGGTCATTATATTTGCAGAATTCTTTCGTTTTAATCCTCCAAGATCCGTGAAGGACAGTCTTTCGAATGAGTTGGGACTAGATCCTGAAAGGTCCTTTAAGAAAGAAAAAAAATTTCCTGAAAAGGTTATGCCTTGCAGTCTCTAATTGCATCTTGTTTCTACATTAATCTGAAATTCTGAATTTATCTTGTAGCAGTTTTACCTTTGTTAAACATTACGTATTAAACAGAAAATTTTGTATTATCTCTATATGCAAGCTACTTGCATTGCTTTTAATACATTTTAATTAAATAATTAAGTTACACACACTAATATGAAATAAATAATACATTTTTATATATTAAAATAATTTCAATAATTATTTGAAATTTCAACCAATTCATTCAAGATTGCACACCAATTGAGAAAAGTATTCAATTTTTTTTATAATATTCATAAAACACTTATAAACGTGAAATAAAACTTTTAATTTCAAATACTTAAATTTTAAATATAATGAATAATAATTATAAATTATTGGGGTAAATATGTTTTTGTTATTATAAGTTTATATTTTTATAATTTTTCATTCCTATAAAATAATATTGTGTTCATTCTTATTATTCTTTGGAAGTTTGTATTTTTTAGATTTTGATCCTTTGAGATATTTTATTAAAGAAATTAAAAATAACAAATAAAAACTTGCAAGACTAAAAATATATAAAAAACCCTTACAACAACCTAAATAGAAAAAATAACAGCTTTTATATGGGAACTAAAATTAAAAAAAGAAATTAAATACAGAAACTTAGAAGGAAAATAAATACTTAAGTATAAACTATTTATAAACATGAAATAAAATTTTAAATTAAAAATATTAACCGTTAGTAATTTTTAATCTAATATAAATTTAATTAAAATAGTGTAATTAAAGTAAACAATTGACATCATCAGGTGTACAAGAATCCTTCCTTGGATTGTTGGCTTGTTTTGAGCTATGTAGATTAGGCAGAAGGCAAAGCAAATGACCTTTCTAACTAATCTTTAGTCAATCCTCTAATAATCTCCGTTTCAACACCAAACTCAGTCTTAAACAGCAAGCGAAAGCTGAATCAAGCCTTCCAAGTTCCACCACCACCGTCCCAACCCTCTTCTTCTTCTTCTTAATCGAAACAACCTCGTCCGTACTAAGGAAACAAACGACAGAGACTGCAACCATGTACGTTGATCACGCGTTTTCGATTTCGGACGAGGATGTCATGATGGGAACCTCGTACACCGTCAACAACAAACCCCCCATCAAGGAGATCGCCCTCGCCGTTTCCCTCCTCGTTTGCGGCGTCCTCGGCATCGTCATCGGTTCCCTCATGGCCTACAACCATGTCGGCGGCGACACTGCTCACGGTAATAAAAGAAGAAGAAAAATGTTGATTTTCAGATTAGAGAGTACTAATTGCAACTGGGTAGCTGGGGAATTACAAATTACTGCTAAAGTTTAAAACTTTTTGGCCGTGGTGTGGTATTTTGAAAAGGGAAAAGTTTTTGGGTTTTTTCTTTATGATTTGTTTTGTACCCTTTTGTTGATTTTGATTTTGGTTTTGTTTGAATGGTTGATAGGGATCTTCTTTGCAATTCTGGGATTTATCTTGTTCATACCGGGTTTCTACTACACGCGGATTGCGTATTATGCTTACAAAGGATACAAAGGGTTCTCTTTCTCTAACATACCACCCGTGTAGCTCTACTAGCTAGCCATGTCTCATACTTTAGGTTCACATAGCTTCCTCTTGTACAGATCTTCCATGGTTGTACTCTATGTTCTTTCTTTCTGGTGTTGTGTTTTTTGTTTTGTCTGACAAATGATGAGTGTTTAGATTGTAATTTGTGATTGCTATATATCATATACTGGCACTTTCTATGGTTGCAATTTTTATTTTTTTTATGTTGTGGCAATTATCCTGCTGATATCCATTTTTTTTTTTTTGCCCTCCATTGATGAATGGGAATAGACTGAATTTCTGTATGATTATAAGACGGGAATGAATAATAGAAGCAATAATTGAAGATATTTTCTAGTGTTTTCTTTTACCACATCAACTGGTCTGGAAGTGAGTTGTAGAAATTTCATATCATCACCTGATTCTTTTTCTTTTCCTCTACTTTTGTATTTTTTTTTTAATGGGGTCTTAAGGTATCTTCTGCCTTTTAATACAAGGTAGAAAGTCAGATGATGGGTGTGGCAACCTGTAATGCATTTGTTTCTTTATCATTTAGCAATCTTCGATTCATGCATCATTGATAATTGAGTGATTTTGTTCCTATTGAAGCAAGGTTGCATTTGGCAAATAGGTGGGACCTTGGGATAAGATTCGATTTAATTTCTGGTGTTGGAGGTATGCTTGCAAATAGAAGTGGTTGATTTTAGGGGCTCTCATGGAGCTCAATTTGCTAAATGAGTTAAACATCATTGTTGTTTTCATATTCTTTGTAAAGATTGGTAAACAAGATCTTTGGCAGCTATACAAAAACCAGAATTTTGTGTGGGGCAGTGCGCGTTTGCATTTTTGCTTAGGTGTATCATTAAGGCAATCATTATTCTTTCAGGGTTAAATTTGTGATTTGAAATACGTAGGAGTGAAATGCCTAAGGAATTTTGAGGAAATCTGTTCAATTTTATTATAGCTGTTGCCCTTGGGACAGAATCTTAGAATTTTAGCTTGACAATTGTAGCATATTTGATCTTTAGAAAGTGTGATGAAGGCAAGACAGTATCTGAATTGATACTTGCCTTGCCTTAGTAGATGTATCATATTTTTATGCGATTATGCTTTGATTTTCTGTGCTGGACAGCTCCTGTGGTATGTTATTTCTTTGGGAAACTGTCAAGAGCAAAACAAGTAGTTCTGGTGACATACCTATATGCTTTGTGGGTAGAGTCAGTTTGGATAAAACTTCTTTATAAATATTTTTAGAAGAAAACAGTACGAAGAAAAAATGAAATAAGCTTTTTCATAAGCTAAAGCTAGTTTATGTATGTATAAGCTAATTTTAACTTATGAAAAAATATATTTTATTTTATTTTATTTTCCTTTTTAAGTGTTTATGGAGAAGTTTAAACATATCCTAAGGTATTAGGTGATGTAAGAGAAGTTGATGTGTGACTAGCATTACTTAGTTTCTTCTCATTGAGGCAACACGAGGTATGTTAGCATACCACTTTGCGTTTTTTGTCTGATGTGTTGTTGTGTTAGGTTCAGTCATAGTGGAGTGTTTGCTGTTTGTTTAATACTTCAAATTCTTGCACACATTTAGCTTTTTACAATATAAATATAGTAGTGTCAATTTGTGATCAAAGCATGAATCTCTGAACATAGACAAGGGGGACCCTTGATAATTGAAAGAAAAATAAAATAAAGGTATAAGAGTATTAATCCTTATACTTTTTTATTCATTAAAAGTAAATAGTTTGCTTTTATGAAGAATTGGTAAGTATAATTTAACTTGCAAAGCTCGGGACCAAAACTTACTGTTGTGAAACAAATTGAAAGATGACTAGAGACCAAATTTACTTTAAAACTTTTTCATTTTGTGTAAGCTTAAAATTAATAATAATTCTATGAAGCATGTTAATCTTGACGCATATATGGGACTCATAGGCAGCCATTTTACACCTCTTACTTGTAGCCATTGGATGTAAATCTTTTTTGGATTAGGATTACTAGTATTCTTCTATGCTAGATAATTTTATTAAGGCTTGAGAATATTTATAACATTGTGAGATTATTTATTTCAGTTATGTTTTTTTCATTAAAAAAACTTTGAAAATAGAGATTCAGATTTCATTTAAAGGAAATCAAATGTCATTAATAGCCAACTGTTAATCCATTGGATCATGCCAATATGTTACAACACTGTACAACTGTTAGATAAGTACTATATTTTAAGGATTTCTTGTTTTGGGGTAAAGGCATAAGTCCCACCAATCGGGCTTAATTAAAATAAAATAGCATATACTCGTCAAAGTCACAATTATTTAAATTAAATAATTAGCAGACAAAATAATTTTTTGTTTTTAATGTGTATTTATCATTAAAAATAGATGAGAATATATCATGGTAACGATGGAACAAATCACTGGATGGTAAAATGTCAAATTTCTTAATATAGATGAGCAAAATGTTTTGGAGTCAAATCCTAATTTATCTTAAAACTAATACATCGAAATACACTAAATAAAAGTTCAAACAAGTTCAATAAGGTTTTTTTTTTTCGTGAGTCCAATAGCACCATATTAGATATTTTTTATGCTTTAATATAATTAATGCTTTCTTAATTTTTTTTTTATATGTCAATGAATATGTTAGACCGTTAAAAGAAAATAATATAATAAGAAATTAATATTTGGGAGAGACAATTAATTTTGATGATCTTTACGTCGAAAATTAGTTTCATGATTTTTAAAAAAAGATTATTTTTTCTTTTCAAAAATCAAGTCAAATTGACATTAATGAGTATATTTTTTTTTGTCTTTTTTATTGATGTAACTTGATTTTGAATGTAAAACTTGTAAATATAATCATATTTATATTTAAGTTGTTTATAGTTCATGAGAAACGAACGATTTTTTTCTGGTCTCCAATAATTTTTAAATTCTTTTTTGTCTCTCTCTCTCTCTCTCTCTCTCTCTCTCTCTCTCTCTCTCTCTCTCTCTCTCTCTCTCTCTCTCTCTATATATATATATATATATATATATATATATATATATTTGTCTTTGGTACTCAAGCGCTACCTTAAACACTTTGGGATCGTAAACAAAATAAAAATTTATAAGGGACCAAAAAGGTTTAAAAAATATTGGAGAATAAAACAAAAATTTAATCATTTATCGGAAACAAAAACATACATAAGTTAAAAAAATAACTTATCAATAAATGATATTGACATTGATATTTTTAAAATTAAAATATTATTCTAAATACAAATTAAGTTTTTAACGAACAATTATTCAAATATTATTTTTAAAGCAATCCTGCTAAAATTCTAAAATAACTAATACAAACCTTAACAGAGTTTAAATAGTTATAAAAATTACATTAAATATTTAGAAGGAGAATGGTCTAGCTTGAAAATTGCCTCGAGTAGAGATGTCTATACAAAAAAAACCCACCCATGATCCAGCCCAACCCGACAAGAGAAACCCGTTTACAAGTTGATGCCTGCTTCGGCGTACATCGTACGGTTCAAAATCGCTGATAATATCTGTAATCAACGGTGAGGCTTCCTTGAATTCTCAGAACAAAAAACAACATTGAAAACTCCAAAGTCTTGTCCTTCTCAAGCACTTGCTCTAACTCCAATTCAACCATGGTTGCGAGACTCGCGGTAACAGCGCTGGTGCTGATAGCTTTGGCAACAATTTCTCTCCAATCTTCAGCTTCAGCTTCATCAGTGGGTAAATTCGTCGACGAAACCATCACTTCCCACAAGATCGTCATTTTTTCCAAGACCTATTGCCCGTACGTATACACTCTTGGTTCTTTTTTTTATGCGTTGATTTGATTCGTTTTTATATTTATGGATTATGGGAATGCAAGTTGATTGGAGTTTCAAATTAGAAATCTGTTCTTTCTGGGTGGTGGTGGTGATGTTGGATCTGGTTTTGTGGGGGAATTGTCTTTCAGTGTAATGGGCTTCATAAAAATGCTTTTTTTTTTTATTATTTGACATTTTTCGTTGAGGAAGATAGGATTTCGATATCTGAACTGATGTGATCTTGTTCTCGTGTGTCAATTGCGCATTATGTGTGAATTGTGATTGACAATGTTGTTTTTCTTCACTTCGTTTGTGCAAATGTTTGTGTTATGTTGGCAGCTTCATTTTGCTCCTTGTTTGGATGTATGTTGTTGGGATCACATCTTATTGTTTTTGAATTGCTTGTGTTTTCAACAGGACTCTACTGTGTTGACATGAGATTTGGATAAACTTCTCAATAAACACTTATAGGCGAAGGAAATAAGATGATAAAATGAAAACACTACTATATAAGGATTAAGGTTGATTTTTATGATCCAAATGCATTAACCAGGTAATGGGAAAATACAAACATAAGATTAATACCGAGCATCGGGTAATGAAACTGTACTGTATTGACCTGATGATATTGTGTAATCACTAATCAGTGCTTTGTAAAACACTAAAGAAACACTAAAAGCTAGGGAGTACAAACTCTTCATAGAAACCATAGCATGATATTTGTGTGTAAGGAGTGTTGGAGATTCCATATCGACTGATGATATGGCCAAAATAGTGTATATAGGTGAGAAGTAACCCTCACCTTGCACATCGGATTTGTAGGGATGATATAGGTCCAACCCTAAATTCTAAGAAGGAGACGATGAGAAACTCAAATGAAATTAAATATAAGTAACATGAGAAAGATCTAAATTGCTAATCAATATTTGTGTATTCTTATATATTCACCTTCTTTACATGATAGTGATCCTCATAACACAATACTAAGAGATACTTAATGTTTTTTATTACATTTTAATCTGACTTTTTCTAATGTTTTAATTTATTTTTAATAAAACTAGTGTTCTTAAAGTGTTCATGTATGTAGAGGTGTTAACTCAAATATCTAAACCAACAAATTTTTTTTAATTGAGCACCCATGTACCGTATGGGTGTTAGGATTGACATTCAGATAGACATTGTGTTTAACACTCACACCTCAAGTAGGAAGAGTGTCTATGCTTCATAGCTAAAAGGTCTTTTTGCCTGCATTCCTTTTATATTCATAAACATTGTGCATTACCATTCAGTGTTTCTTAACTTTGCACAGAACTTTGTTACTCCACCTCAGAAAAAAGAAAAGAAAGTATCTATTAAATGAATTTTGGGGTACTGATTAACCTCTTTTTCTTCTGATTTACTTGGGGTGTTTAGGTACTGTAGAAGAGCAAAAGCTGTTTTCAAAGAGTTGAACCAAGTTCCACATGTTGTTGAGCTCGATGAGAGAGGTAAACCAAAAACTTCAGCTTGCTTTTTGTCTTTCTAGTATATACTATTAATGATTTTACTATAGTTGGTTCTAGTTCTGATGAAAAGAATCAAATGAAAGATTCATAATTGGCATTTCTGAAAAGCAGGGCCAGGTTAGCATCCCAGTCCATGGACTGAAAGTTTTGTGGGGTTAAAAATTAAAGCAGTGTGAGCTGTGATAGATAGTTTTCTTCTTTTGGTAACTACATAGTGTAGAGAGGGAGAGAAAACTTAAGAAGGGGTGTTTTTGATAGAATGTTAATGCTGTTTAATTATGTTAAGGTTTCATTAGCTCATTGCTGTTACTTAGATAGTGAGGTTTCTTTCTCGCAGAGGATGGTTCAAAGATTCAGGATATCATGGTTAATATTGTTGGGAGGCGTACTGTGCCACAAGTTTTCATCAATGGAAAACACCTTGGAGGCTCAGATGGTAAGTCTTTTCTTAGCAAGAAGAAAAAATTGCCTTGTCCATGTTCACACAATATGATTTTCCTGGAAATTACCTTAAATATTCCCTCAAATGCTCATTGTTTACTGTCCGATTTCCAGATACTGTTGAAGCTTACGAGAGCGGACACCTGCATAAACTTCTAGGAATCGAGAAAAAGGATCATGATGATCTCTGAATCAGGTTGTTAATTAGGGTAAACTATGTCGCAAAGCTGCAACTGTATTCTGTGACAGTATGATATCTTTACATATGAAGGCAGGGTGACATTACATTTTGGCACTGGTAAAGTTTTCATTTATATGTAATGTGATGGATAGTTTTTTAATTATCACAGGAATGCACCATCGCCCCCCCATTTCCACCTTGTTTGTACTGAACATGCTCAGATAGATACCCCATCATATAATAGCTTGTATTTTACTTCTATCCCATTTTACATTGTTTGGAATGGAGTGGTTATTCATTTTATGATGTTTAGTGCATAAGGCCAACCAATAGAAGCGCTCACGCCTCTTTAAGACCAAATAGCTGATCTCTTAGAGTGAGTTTGTTTAAACTTATTTTGAAGAGAAAAAAAAGAACTTATTATCATAGCCTACCATAATAAGCACTTATAACGACCATTCGATTGAAAATACCTTAAAGGTCATCCTCCAAATTAATGGTGTGCAAAAACTGGTTCGAAAAAAAATAAAATCAAACCCAGTCTACGCGTTTGGTTTTTTAACCAAATTCCAAAACCGGTTTTTAACATCAGTTGGGAACCAAAGTGATTTAAAAAACTGGTTCCGGGGTTGAACTAGTTTCGAACTAGTTTTAAATCGGTTTTGAGAATCGAACTGTTTTTTTTTTGTTTTAATCCTCTGGTTCATTAAGGTAAAAAGATCTTGACTAATTCAAAGTTTGGCCAAAAAGGTAAGTAAAGTTTGATCAATAATTATTTAGGCAAATGAACCAACTTAAGTAATACCCAATGATTCAATCTTAGCTTTAACATATTAATCACTTCATTACCAAATCGGTTTTAAACTGGTTTTCAAACTGTTTCTTTTAATTATTCTAATTTTAGAAAAAAATAATTCTAGTTCAGTTCTAATTGAACTTATTTGGAAAAATATTTCAGTTTTATTTAATCAAACCGGTCTGGTACAAAAATTAGTACAATATGGTACAGTTAGAAAACGATTCATATAATGCACAAGCATGCTCCAAAGATATATTTCACTTGTGCTTTGCCTTTCTTCGGGAAAAAGTTTATGATCATGTGACATAGTAAATTGAATGAACATGGATGTAGATCGGAACTTTTTTGAAAAAAAAAAAAAAAATTGTATGCTCTTAACTGGTTTTCAGTCGGTAGGTCAGTATCATGCAGCTCTCGACAATTCCTTCCTGATGATTCCTGTTAACTATACTTACCAATAATCCAATATCATAATTGTCAATCTTTTTGTTGTTGAAACTCTTCAGCAAGTTGTATATTATTCTAAATTCTGTACGTGAAAATCGATTAGACATGGGTTATAAGTCTCAATGGAACAACCCTTGATTCATACAATGAGTAATAATACACAAATACCTTTTAATTTTAAACACTCCATCAACATTTCTAATTTTTCTTTTAACTCTGTTATTTTTCTAGGTGTTGGATAGGTTAATGGGTTTCCTCAAACATTTTTCTTCATACAATAGGGTTCCTTTTCCCACTTGAGTATAGGATATCCAACCTGCTTTATATATACATTGGGTTCTAGATGGAATTTTTTCCGCATCATGGTTATGTGGATTAAGGATGGCTTGGAAAATTTCTGCTTTGGAATATGTATGCCATATCACTTCCTTCGTTTGATGGTGTGTATTGAGCATAGGATGTATATTTTGAGGAAAAAATTGCAATCTGGAGTCTTCAACTTTACACGTGCACTTCAAACTTTTCATCAAATAAAAGTACTTTGATGGTATCGGTGGTCCTTAAGATTTGGAGACACGAGACCTAGTCAGAAGCTGAGAAGCATTCAAGTTCAAGTGTATTTGTATATCCTAATTGTCCTTTAAATGTTGAATTATATCCACCCTTTGTGCACCGGGTATATACTCTAGTCAGTTTAACTAGTAAAAGCTCAAATAATTTTTTGGTTCTCATAAAATAGTATTTTTAGTTTTTTAAGGTTTTTTTTTGTTTTAATCCCTTAATTTTTATTTTTTTTTAGTTTTTCTATCATGTAATAGCATTATGATATAATAATGATGTTGATACTCTATTAACGTTATGTCATCAAAGGATCCATAAGATAATTCGATAGTTATTATTTATTTATGTTGCATTGTGGAGCATTAATAGATGTTAACCATTGATGGGGTATACCGTATACTTGGTTATCTTATGTTTTTGTCATGCTATAGGGTTAAGTAACTTGTACCTGACTTTTCCTGCTACTGTGGATTAAGGAATTTGTTAAGGTAGTTGCGTAAACTTTATTTAGTAATCTGTCTTTTTAAATTTCTCACCAAATAGTCCAAGTTCATAAACTGTTTTAAGAATTTAAAACTATCGTTTAATAAAAAAATTATCATATATGATCAATTGATTAATTTTTATAATAATTATATTTATAATAATTTTAAATAATTAACAATATAAACCTTTTATACTGGAAATATATATATATATATATATATATATATATATATATATATATATATATATATATATATATATAAGTGATTTGCTATTGCACTCATATCTCTTTTTAAAAATTAGTCATTAAATTACATAAATAACCCTTAAACAAATCACTTAAAGTTTGAAAGATTATTGGTTTGTCTGTCCAATAATTATATTTTTTGTTACTAATGCATTCATATTAAAAATATATATAAACTATTTTGGAGTTATTCCCTACCTTCATCTTTAATATTCTTCAAATCTAATGCTTATAACAATTAACAAGTGAACTTTATGAAAGTTTTAAATTGTCATAAAATAAAAATTAAACATTTCGTTGAAATTTTGTTGCGGTCTCTAGAAATCATCATTAATTATCTTAAACCGCCCAAAATAAAATTAAACTGTGGTGGTAAAAACCTGTTAGTAAAACTTGATTGCTATTAAATAATCACTGGTAAAACTTCCTTTTTTTTGTCTATAGTTTGAACTTATCTAATCTGATTTATTAAAAAAGTTACAGTAAATCTAAGACATTGTTTAATATTTTTTGGGGGAAGAAATATATGATAGGAAGGGGTTGGCACCCTTAATCCTATCATGCAAGGTGCAGTAACTACCAGAGATTATCTTACAAAATTACCGATCAATCCTAAATCACAATCAATTTTATTTAATCATATAGTATTTTTTTATACAGATTTAATCATATATAGTTATTCAATGTTTACTAAGAAATTGTTAATTTGAATGGTATTAAATTTGATTTTCTTTAAAAAAACATCTTAGATTTGAGTATTATAAGTAAAGAAAATATGAATAAAAGAAAAAAAGTTCACTTAATAAATAATAAATCAGATTTTTCAATAAAAATTAATTATCAATAAAAATTTTATATATATATATATATATATATATATATATATATACTTTCTACGATAACAGTTAAAAAAAAAGTTACTCAATATTCTCTGATGTTGAGAAATTTCTCTAGAGAAAAATATCCACTAAACGCGATTTTAGATACCTTTAGTATGAGCCAAACCTACACTTGTAGAAACGTGAGAATTTTCTTTTAAGTCCTAGACTATTTATGTTAATCCGTATTGACCCATTATTTAATAGTATTTTATATGAAAATCTATGAAGATAAAATACGTGTGAACATGTTATTATCATCATTTTCATTATGGTTGTTGTCTTCTGTTTTCTCCTTCTGAGCATTGAGTGCATTTTGTTTCCTATTGTATTTACTAACCAATTGAGACTTTTCATTTATGCCAAGAAGATGATTAACCACTCATTAGTAATCTTGTGATCATTGTGAATGCGAGAGCAGGTGTGAATGAAATACGAAAATATAATACGATTCCAACACATGTGCGCCCTTAAACTTCAAAACCAAATAATTTATCTTTTTCACGTGCTGTCCCATAAAAATAATCTTGTATGATAGTTATATTAATATTTAATAATAACATTTCATTTTAAAAATTATATATATAAAAAAAGAAATGTCAATATTGTAGAACGTGTCACCATTAAATTGTATTTTTGGATTATGCTAATTCTTGTTCTTTATTTCTTTTCTTCTCCAACATTGTTATCATGTCGGTTTTGTTTGTTTTTAAGAAGAAATTAATATTGAAGAATTTTTTTTACTTTCTTTATCTTATTATAATTGTTGTGTAAAAAGAAAAATATATCTTAAAATAATTGTTATTTTAGTTTATTAATATAACGTTAATTACCTTTGTTTTATTTATATCCCTTAAGATATTAACATGGACTATAAAAATAAAATAAATTAATAATAATAAGATTAATTTATAAAAATAATATTCTTTTAAATTTATTTATTGATTTTCTTTTAAATTTATTTATTTATTTTTTATATATGTAAAATAACAAAAGACTAAGATTATAATAAGATGAAGACTGTACTTTTTTTTGGAGTAAATACTCATTTTGTGGGATAATTTTTTTTATTTTTATTCTTTAAATCAAACACATCCCAAAACAATCACGTTTCTGACGTTGAAATTTTGACATAATTGTACACGTATAGTATACTCCTAGCGTGAAATTACCACGTTTTGCATAATTGTCGCCCCTTCTTCTAGCGTGAAACTTTCAAGTTATAAGGGTCATAAGCAGCATATGATTAAGGTAGATGCATCAACAATACAGGCCAATATCCATTTCCATCTCATGCTCCTCGTTTGAGCATAGAAAGAGAATAAATTATATACCAATATCTTTGAGGTTTATTGAGATTATAGATAACTTTGCTGTTTTTTTTTCAGTGTTTACAACAATTTTATAAAATGTACTAATGTTTTTCAAATAATTAAAAGAATTAATGTAAGAATAAATGATGAATAATATCTTGTGCAATCTAAAAAAAAAACTAAAAACTTGTCAGTGTAATTTGCTTTAAGAATCAAATGCAACGTGTTATGATTTGTACATTTTAGAAGATAATAAGTATATTAAAAAATATAATTAATATATTTTTCATATAAAATTATTTTTAAGTTTTTAATATAGTATTTATCACTATTTATCTCTTATTATTAACAAGTATATAAAATTTTTAAGAATTAGGTAAAAATAAAAAAATTAAAAGATATAATAATTAATAGAAAAAATTACATTCACATACTCTCATTATTAACAAGTGCGTTTTATTTTTTTAATTAATATATATTATAAATAAAATAATTTATAGTAATTTATTTAATATTATAGTTAAGAGTAGAAAATTAAAAAAAATATTATATTTTATATATATATATATATATATATATAATTGTTAACTAATTGACAAGTGCACCAATTTATCTAAGTAGTACTTTAAATGGTAAAATTGAATATCATTTTCACATGAATTTTGTTTGTGCTCAATTAGTGCGTATTCAATTTGTGTACAATTAATGAATGACTTGGGAAAATGCTACGAAGTCGTTTTGGATGCAAATTAAATGATGGTGCGATTCTAGACTAAAATTGAGTAAAGAAAACAAACATTGAGCTTGATGATGAAAAGTGAATACATGATTTGATTATGTCGAGGACTCCCTACCGAAACCTTTTTTAATGTAATTTGGATCATTTTTCTCTATTTAATATTATTCTAGTGATGATTTACATCTGTGAAATTACTCTAACCATGATTTTTCACACGAGAGAGCCCAGTTCTCCTAGTTTCTTCCTTAATCCCTTAAGAACTAAACTAAGTGAACTGCATGACTAACAAAGATGTACACTTTGGCTAAATTACTACACATTATCCATAACAATGAAGCATTTTAGATGTTCTTCCAAGTTCTAAGGATTAACCACATTCCTCAATTCTTAAACCCTAACATAACATATAAATGGGTGATCAAACCAAGTACATGGAAATAAATACAAGAAGACCTAATGAAACTAGCAATAATATTAAATAGATAGTAAGAGTTTTTACATCAAGAGAGTTTGGTGGAAATCTCCTCAATAACGGATTGTTTAGCCCTTCATGGTCATGACGAGTATAAATATACAAAAGGGTATAAAAGGTGAAGGGATAGGGAATGAATATGAAGTGGGGAAAGAGAGTGGGCTCCCAATGATTATCTTCTTCCTCTGGCTCAAGCTTAGGGCTTTTCCTGCTATGTGAACGAACTCCCTTCTCCCCCCTCCCCCAACTTTTTTCTTAAAAACCTTTCTTGAGTCTGAAATCCTACGATTGCACGCTGAGCGCGTCTGCAAGCTGAATGCGAGTAAGTGGTTGGACGCTAAGCGAACCATGTGTGCTAAGAGTCCTTTCGCTTGACTGCAGTCTTTCTGCTGCTTCTTCACGTTGAGCGGACACTCTCCCGTTAAGCGACACGGCTCGCTAAGCAAGCTTAGCGTGCTCAGCGCAAATCATTAGGCTTCAACTTTTCTCTCTATCCCTTGCCTGGATAACTGCAAAAAAAAAAAAAAAATCATCAAAACAGTATAAATTAGTAGTTTAAGACACTTACTGCACAAAAACTCAGAAAAATGTTGAAATTTCAATGATTCACATAAAAATAAACAATAAAAATGAAAAGGTATTACTAATTCTTATATGTTTGAATTACATAATCTACTTATGCACATCAATTATCAATAATAAACTTTTTTAATGAATAATACAACCTTTAATATATATATATATATATATATATATATATATATATATAATCGTATTTATTATTTAAAAACGTAAAGCATGCAAACTTGTTTGGGTATTTAAGGTTTTCATTGTTTTTTTTATTTGTTGGCATAAGAAAATGGATAGTTCTCTATTTTTTATTCATTTTTATCGTTACTTACGGATGTTTATATGTTATTGACAGAACGAAATTATTACTGAAGGAAAATCCGTGAGTAACATCCATCGAATTTTCCGATGAATTAGTATTCGTCGATAATTAATTTTTAACTACAAATTCTTAATCCATCGGTAATTATTTGTTAGTAATTAAGCTTTTTTTTTGCTGTCGTAAGATTTTCTCAAAATGACACTCACACTCCCTATAGATTTTAAATAACCTCTTATTTGTTTAATCAATTGACACACTCGGTCTCACACACACATCCTATAAAAATAACAAAAGCTAAAGACACTAAGAGAATTTCTTTCTTTGCAACCCCACAATTTTTAGAAAGGCAAAAACAATTATAATTTTTAGAAAGGCAAAAACAATTATATGTTGTATATTGCGCACTCCTGAATTCTCAACAGTTCTGTTATATATGTATTATTACTAAGTCTTAAATTTGAATTTAGTTAGTTTTATGGAACACCTTTTATCTTTTATCAATTTTAGTTTTTGTAAGTTTTTTTCTTCTTATAAATTTACTATTTTTTTCAATTTTAATTATTAGAACATCAACTTACAAGAACTAAAATTATGAAAATTAAAATAAATAAAATATTTGCTTTAACCAAAATTCAAAAAAAAAATGTGAACTTAAATGTGGACTAAATTCATGTTTAAGCTTATTAATAAATGATTTTTTATAAAAAAAAAATCAATTTTCTTTTTAATGTGTATTTTTTGTTATTTTTAAAAGAAGAGATTGATATTCAGGTCGTAAGGATGCTTTTATGCTATGCTAAGAAAGATGAGTGCTTTTTCTTTTTATATATATATAAACTAGATGGAGTGTGAGTGTCAATAACTTGAGAAGACTTTAAAGAGGTTAGTGAATTTTTCCCTAATTATTATTATCTTAAACTTATATATAAAAGAAAATTTAAAATATCTTTCTATTTAAAAAAAATATTTCTTTAAAGTTAATAAATAAAAAGGAACAAAGAAAAGTACATACATTCCAATGACAAAGGTTTGCCTTTGCCCTGGGTAATTCCATCATCACTCTTTAGCCGTTTTCTAGTTGATTATTCATCAATTCAATAGGGAAACGCTAAATCTCAGTCTGGTCCAACCTCATTTACTATCAACAAAATATTTTATTAAACATAATTCTTTTAATCAAATATATTTTTAAGATATTTATAAGTTACATAAGTTATTATGACATGCAAAATAATTGTTTAATAAAATATTTTTATAAAAATTAAAATTTTGAATTTATTTAAATTTAGATATTTAGGCAAGATACCAGTAAATATTAAAAACATTACTTCTGTTAGAAAAGAATAATTAGTGATTTTTGAAACAAATTTACAAACTAAGAGAGACATGCGAGGGAATAAATAATTGACTCCCTAAAGTCTCAAGTAACATTAATTCTGAAACACTGCCCTGCTTAGGTACAACCATATTAATTGCTTGAGTTTATGTCAACTAGTAATCAGTGGCAACTCCAATAACTCGAAGTTAATGTCAATTTATTTCACTAAAATCCCCCGTCATACTCCAACAAATTACACAAATGAACTATCCCATCAGTTGTGGGGAATTTTATCATTGAAAATGGGATCACTTTGTGGATATTTCAGCTCCTATAATTTAGACTTTGTAATTTTAGTTTATAATATAAGTTTGATATGAGTGAATTGAGTTTTTTCTAAAATTAAATAAATTTAGTTTTATTTATAATTTTCTTTTATTCAAAACTTTTGACATATTATTTCCCATGCAAATATTTAATATTTTTATAATGACTTTGAAATATAAAAATAATTTTAAAATTTCAAAATTAAGAAATTTAGTAAAATTTGGGTAAAATTTAAAAGACAATATAAGATGTGAGATATAAAGATTTGAAGGGGAGAAATTTGAGTTTTTCTATATGAAATTTGATATTTTGATTGGTGAGTTTTAAGTAAAGAAGGTTTAAAATAATTTGATTATTTATTTTCTCAATATTTTAATATAAAACAATAATTTTACGTAAAATTTTTTAGAGAAATACTATTAACATATTGTTTTAACATTTTTTTTATTATGGGTTAAAATCTATCGAAAAATTAAAAAAAAATGTGAACCTTCTTATTTAATGGTTCTCTCTCTCCCCCTTCCTCCCTTTTAATTTTGAAATTTAAGAATTTTATCTAATAATAGGACACTTACCAAAAGATTAAAATGTATTTTTAGTTCCTTATTTTAATTTTTAGTTTAAATTTGGTCTCTTTAAGTTTTTACTTTTTTTTTTTATCTCTTAAGATGTTTTTATTAAACCAAGTTGGTCCTTTGCTAGTTTACTGCATTAATTTCATCAAATTAGTGACACATGATAACTTGTGAGAGATATTACATCATATGAGCATTTGTCGTGTAAACTAAAATTAACACTGTTATTGCAAAAACCTAATGGGAAAATTAGTTTAGCCTATGAGAGATACTTCTAGATATCATATACAATTTAGATTAAGAGTTTAAATTTAATAAATCATAACGTAATATTTTTTATATTGTTAATCAATTAAAAATTAATCATCTAAAAAAATCAATTAAAAATTAATATAAATATAAATTTTAAAATAATTATTAAAAAATTAACAATGTTATATTTGATTAATGATTGGATGATAAGATAAAAAAAAAAAAAACTTCAACACCGTAGTAGTTAAGTTCTTCAATTAAAGAGACAAAAATCTAATCCATCTAAATATAAAAATTTCCTTATATTTAGATTAATTAGATTTTTAAAATATCCCTTTCTTCTACACATTAATAGTTAAATTCTTAAATTAAAAGAGAAAAACTTCTACAGAGTAATTATAATTTTTTTTTATCTAATATGGTCATAACAAATTTTCTTTTTCTTTCAGTTAAAAAAAAAGATTTCTTTTGGGGAAAGCGTAACGCTTCATTTATTTATTTTTACACATACTTTTTGACATCTTCTTAATTATTTTAAATGAAAAGTATATATATATATCGGATAAAGTACTTGGTTAGATTAAAGGGATACTTAGCACATCCAAACCAAGTATCCTCCTTCGGTCACATATCCATATATTTCATACATGACATCTTGACCCTCAACATATACGGACGACAGAAACTACTCGACTGTGATTATTATCAATAAATCTACTTAAAGGTAATTACTTGATTGGAAATGTCTAAACATGGTTAGAAGGTCTATTACACAACTGGTAATCCGGACGTGTAGGCCTATAGACCTCAGGCCCAATAATGTCAATATAAAAAAGGGTAAACCCTTAGGTAAGATAATTGATTCATTCTCAAATATTCACTATATACCATTAACAACTTTGAGCTGAACCCTCACTTGAGCATTAGAGTGTCTTTTGCAGGTATCCCCCCTCGCTCTTATGGACACTTACACACTCAAGACTTCGACAAGGAACTACAACAAGAAGATCCTTCAACAAAGGGACAGGTACTTGGTCCGTTTGTGCCAAGAACATTTTGGCACTCATCATGAGGTTGGGTTAGACATATCCTGACCCTAAGAGTTCATGGTAATAACAAGAACTGGTACAAACACAACAACAATGGAGAAACCAGCTAATCACCATAACGAAGACGTTCATGTAGAAGATTAGACTAACATGTCTTCAATAGTTAGGAGACTACAGGCTCAGGTTTCTGAGATGCAAAAACATCATGTCGAGGAAATCGTTGCCCTTCGACGCGAGAATGCGAACCTCCAGGAGGCACATAGGTCACGACAACCTGAGGCTAACTCACCAGAAGGAGGAGAGGCAAAATCAACCGCAGTCAACTTACCCAGAGCCACTAATCCGAGTGTGCGTTCGAACATTATTACCCCGTCCTTCAACACCGTACGAAGATAGTTGTTGCAGTTCAAGAACCCTTTCGTCCTTGGCATCATAGAGGCGATTGTTCCTTCAACATGGAAGAACTTGACCATTGAGAAATAAAATGATACCATAGACCCAAACAAGCACCTGGATGTGTACATTACCCAAGTGAGCCTGTAAACCACGGATGATGCAATCCTCTGCCAGGTATTCCCGATGTCACTAAAGAGGCAGAAGTTTCATTGGTTCACACGACTACCCCCAACTCTGTGGTCTCTTTTGACACCCTGGCCACCTACCTTGGAACATAGTTCCCTACTAGTCGCCCTTACCACCTAACATCTGTGGCTTTTGTCAACATAAAACAAGAGAAGAAGAAGCTATTGATGACCTTCATGAAACATTTCGGAAAGGTCGTATTGAATATCCAAAACTTGAACCCAGTAGTGGCTATGCATCACTTAATAACAACGTTACAGTCGAGACTTTTCGTCAGCAACCTACGCAAGAAGCTGACATCTAATCTTGATGAACTACAGACGAGAGTGGCTAAGTATATGTAAATGAAGGAGTTGGCTGAATACTAGAACTAGGTACAAGTCGATGCCATGTCGGCCAGGAATGATAATGACAAATTCGACTCTAACAAAGCTCGGGACAAGGGATCAACTGCGTTATACCTAGTACACTACTCTTACCGCCTACAGATCCCATATCATGGATCATGCCTTAGTCGTCAATATTTTGACCATGCCTAAGAGAGCCAACACCCTACCAAAAGCTGACCACTTTAAATGTTATCGGTGTCATCGCAATCGTGGCCACTCAATGGAGGAGTGTAATGCTTTGAAGGACAAGATAAAGGAGCTCATTATGCTTGGCCACCTAAAGGAATTCGTTCACCAGCCACATTCGTACAAGCCTGAGGGGAGGAATAGACTCGAGCCTGGCCAAGGGAGAGATTGAAAACATACAAGCTGGTCAGCAAGGTGAAGTAGTCGAAGTCACTCCAGGGAGAGAGAAGAGAGACCTTTCAACCAACCGAGGTGAGTCATAAAAACCATATCCATAGGCTTCACTGGGGGTGGGGCCACTGCCTTCAAACGAAAGAGACACCTTCGGCAAGTTTGGTCCATCAATATGATCTCTTGGCACTGAGTACCTAACATGTTGCCCATAACCTTCACAACATATGACTTCAAGTCAATTGACCGGTACAGATAATCCAATGGCTATTAGTATCGAAATAGTCAACTCCATCATCAAGAAGACCCTTATAGATCAAGGAAGCTCGACCGACATCTTGTTTTGAAATATTTTCAAACAGATGGACATAATTGAGTCTGAGATCCCGCATGCAGATATGATACATGATAGTAGATGCTCACACGTCCTACAACATCCTCCTTAGTCGTCCCTCCCCCAATGCGCTCGACGTAGTTGTTTTAACTCCTCATCTCGTGATGAAGTTCTCATTGGATGCTAGGACCATTATAATTGTGCATGCTAACTAGAGGACAACCAGAGAATGTTACATGGCCAACCATAGGTTATGTCGTCACATGAGAGAGGAAGCCTCGTAAATTGTCCACTGTGTGAATGCTAGAGCAAAAGCCGAGGAGGTAAAAGGACTAGAGCTCAACCCCAAAACTAATGATGATAACCAAGTGACTTCGGTTGAAGAGACAACCACTTTCCAACTCGGCCCTAAGGATGGATAGATTACTCAGTTGGGGAACCAACTACCTAAGGATGACAATAACCGAATACAACAAGTCATCCAAGAACACGCCGACTTGTTCACATGGTCCGCAGCAAACATGCCTGTCATCGATTCAAGCTTTTGCAGAAACAAAGCTTCATGGTGATTCAAAGGTGTTTTGATGATAACAATGATGATAACAAAAGATGATGATGAAGGTGATGAAAAAAAGATCAAAGATCAATCAAAGAAAAACTCAAGTGAATCAAAGATCAATCAAAGAACAACTCAAGTGAATCAAAGATCAATCAAAGAACAACTCAAGTGAATCAAGAACAATTCAAGAGTTCAAGATAAGAATCAAGAAGAATTAAAGACTCAAGAAGAAAGTTTAGAGTCAAGAATCAAGATTCAAGGTTCAAGATCTTAAGAATCATGATCAAGATTCAAGACTCAAGATTCAAGAAATAAGAGAAGGCTTAATCAAGATAAGTATGAAAAGTTTTTCTCAAAAATTGAATAGCACATGATTTTTCTCAAAACATGTTTACCACAGAGTTTTTACTCTCTGGTAATCGATTACCAGTAGCAAAATTGTTTTGAAAAAGTTTTCAAATTGAATTTACAACATTCCAATTAATTTCAAAAAGCTGTAATCGATTACAATGTTTTGGTAATCGATTACCAGTTCCTTTGAACGTTGAAATTCAAATTCAAATGTGAAGAGTCACATCCTTTCACATAAAAGCTTTGTGTAATCGATTACACTGATTTGGTAATCGACTACCAGTGTTTGTTTCTGAATAAATCAAAAGATGTAACTCTTCAAATGATTTTTGACTTTTTCAAATTGGTTTTTAAGTTTTTCTAAAAGTTATAACTCTTCTAATGGTTGTCTTGACCAGACCTGAAGAGTCTATAAAAGCAAGACTTTGTTTTGCATTTCAAGAATCTTGATTACTTATTTAATCAATCTTTTACAAGCCCTAAATCTCTTTGAACTTCTTCTTCTTCTTTGTACCAAAAGCTTTCCAAAGTTTTTTGGTTTTCTAAATCTTGAAAATTTGTGCTATTCATCTTTTCATTCTCTTCTCCCTTTGCCAAAAAGAATTCGCCAAGGACTAACCGCCTGAATTCTCTTTGTGTCTCTCTTCTCCCTTTTCCAAAAGAACAAAGGACTAACCGCCTGAATTCTTTTGTATCTCCTATCTCCCTTGTCAATGAATTCAAAATGACACAGTCTGAGAATTCTTTTGATTCTTCCCTTTCCTTAATACAAAAGTGTTCAAAGGACTAACCGTCTGAGAATTATTTTGTATCCCCATTCACAAAGTATCAAAGGTTTAACAGTTTGAGATCTTTGTCTTAACATATTGGAGGGTACATCTACTTGGGTTTGACTAAGAACAAGAGATGGTACATCTCTTGTGGATCAGTTCTAGTGAAGGGTACATCCACTAGGGTTTCAAAGAGAACAAGGGAGGGTACATCCCTTGTGGATCTTTGCTTGTAAAAGGATTTTTACAAGGTTGAAAGAAATCTCAAGGACCGCGGGTCGCTTGGAGACTGGATGTAGGCACGGGTTGTTGCCGAACCAGTATAAAAACTCTTGTGTGTTTGTCTCCTTCTTCCCTACTCTTTTAATTTCCGCTGTGCATGTAATTTCCGTTTTTACTTTCTGTTAAGTTTATCTTCTACTCCTTATTCTCTTAACAACTTAGTAAAAACCTTAGAAGAGTAATTTTTTAATTAGTAAAGGTTTAGGAATAATTAATTCAACCCCCCTTCTTAATTATTCTGAGGCCACTTGATCCAACAAGTGGTATCAAAGCAGGTATCTTGTAGAAAGTCTAACCACTTCAAGATAAATGGCCTCCTCAAATCCCTTGTTTCCTGAAGGAAATTTCATTCACAGACCACCCATTTTCAATGGTGAGAGTTACCATTATTGGAAAACCCGCATGCAGATATTCGTTGAAGCCATAGATCTAAATATTTGGGAAGCAATAGAATTAGGACCACACATACCCACTATAGTAGATGTAAGCACAAGCACTACAACCTAAAAACCTAGAGATAAGTGGACAGAAGAAGATAGGAGAAGAATCCAATATGATCTCAAAGCCAAAAACATCATCACTTCAGCCCTAAGAATAGATGAGTACTTTAGAGTATCAAATTGTACTAATGCCAAGGAGATGTGGGATACTCTCCAATTAACCCATGAAGGAACCACAGATGTAAAGAGGTCCAAAATAAATACCCTTACCCATGAATATGAATTATTTAGGATGAACCCAAATGAAAATATCCATAGTTTGCAAAAAAGATTTACACATATAGTAAACCATCTTGCATCATTAGGAAAAATCTTTCCTAATGAAGATTTAATTAATAAAGTCTTAAGATGTTTAAGTAGGGAATGACAGCCCAAGGTAACTACTATTTCTGAAAGCAAAGACCTCTCTTCCATGTCTCTTGCCACTTGATCCAATAGCTTTCACTGTTATAAGCTAGCTATATGTAAGGATGTTAAACCAGTTGCCCAAAGCAAAATAAAGATGGGAGAAGAGAGGTGTTAAGCAATGTGGCAAAAAGTAGCCAAGTTGACAATTGCCCGATTCATCAGAGAAATTGACTACTCCACTTGGCTTTCCACAGTTGTCATGGTCAAGAAGCCGAACGGGAAGTGGAGAATGTGCACGAACTACACGATTGAATCGAGTGTGCCCCAAGGACGCGTACCCACTACCAAACATTGACTACCTAGTCGATCAAGCGGGCGAACACAAGATGGTGGGTTTTCTAGATGTTTATTCTGGCTACAATCATATAAGGATGGATCCCAAGGATGAGGAGAAAACGACATTCATCATTGAATCCGCAAACTTTTGTTACAAAGTCATGCCATTCGAACTAAAAAATGACAGAGCCACGTATCATCACTTGATGCAAAAAGATTTCTAGGGTCAACTTGGACGAAACCTGGAAGTCTGTGTGAACGACATGGTGGTCAAATCCGATGACTTGACAACCCATTTGGTGTGTCTAGAAGAAGTCTTCCGCTAGCTCAGAAAGCACAACATAAGCCTGAACCCTGAGAAATTTGTCTTCGAGGTAAAAAGGGGAAAGTTTTTGGCATTCATGCTCACCTCCTCGGGGAATACATGCCAACCTGAACAAATGCCAAGCCTTATTGTTACTTTGAGTAACCAGTTTTGAAATTTTTGTAAAAGGAAGTAAAAAGGGCGAAAAAAGGATGCTTCGACAGCCAAATCAATGATATCCACTGAGCCATTTCCTGCGAGCGGTTGCTGAAGTAATGCAAGAAGAGCCCAGGCATTGCCGACACCAAGCTATACGAGCAAAGTGCGTGGAATGCCTACATGGCCGCCCACCTGTTTGGATGAAGCTACATCGGAGCCACATTGAGTATCTAGAGCACACCCATCGTGAAGTCGTCAAAAGGGACTCTCACATGCATATAGTAAAACAAGCAATCATACTTGTAAAATAAATCCCTCTTCATTCTCTCTATTCATGAACATGAACTTCGTGGGTGGTGTCGCATTCGACTAGACCATGCGGAGAGTGATCAGGCACGTCTCTGGATCCATCATAGTGCTAATCAACAACCAACTTATGAGGTTGGTCAAGTCTGATTCATGGTTGTATCGGGAGAAGTAGGTGCCTACCTCTCCGTCAACCCACGTGTATTTCAAAAGCATGATTGGGGAGGCAGACACTTCTCTTTCAGCACTGGGTGCTTCTTACGCCGAGAAGCAACCCTCTGGGATGTCCCTCCCTCGGCAACGACAACCACTACTAGAGTTGCAATGCTCTCACCAACCTTTTCAGCCGTATTTGCCAGTAGTTGGCTCAAAAAAGTCGAAAGGTCGCTAGACCTCGTAGATGCTGAACGATCAGTCAAACTAGAAAAAACCAACCCTAAGGAGTGGGAGTTGGACAATACTTCAAAATCTATGTCATCGTACCCACGAATCTCAGACTCGCCTCCAAATGACTCCCTCAATGACGAACCTTTGACCAACATCATTATTATGGACCTAAAAAAGAATTGATTATTACACTACTAGACTGAAAGCGAAGAATATTATTCGGCTTAGAGCAAAGAAGTTGATATTAGGGACGAAAACTGAAGAGGGGTCCTCCCCCTATTTATAGGAGTTGGGCCTGAGGCTAGGCCCAACCATCAACGTGTCCCCATCATTTGATCAACAAAAATTTACGATTGAGATCCTATGACGTTTCGGTACCCAACGTGGGAAGGTGAACATACATGGGAAGTAATTGTTACATCCATGATGTAACAATTACTTTGTGGCAATAAAGGCACATAACCGTCAGGGGAGTTATTAGCAACCATTATGACATATCATAAAGCCTTTCTTTTTGGCTGATGCCAAAAGAAAGGCTTGGAGGGCTAGTATGCCAGATAAAGTACTTGATCAAGCTGAGGGGACACTTGACATACCTAAATCGACTACCCTTCTTCCTTCCGGCCATGTATTTGCATATTTCATGCAAGACGTCTCGGCCATCAACATATACGGATGACAGGAACCACTCGACAGTGGTTATCACCAATAAACCTACTTAAGGGTAATTACTTGATTAGAAATGCCTAAACATGGTTAGAAGGTCTATCACACAATTGGTAATCAGGACGTGCAAGCTCATAAACCCTAGACCCAATAAGGTCAATATAAAAAGGGGTGAACCTCTTAGGTAAGATGACTGATTCATCCTCAAATATTCACTATATACTATTAACAGCTCTGAGTCGAACTCTCACTTGAACATTAGAGTGTCTTTTGCAAGTATCCCCCGCTCTTTCGGACACTCACTCACCTGAGACTTCAACAAGGAACTATAGGAAGAAGATCTTTCGGCACAATAAATGATCCTTTGACAGAATGACAATTATTCCATCTATTTGTGACATAAACAATATATAAAATAAAAATATTTAATCTTTTAAATCAATACTTTTCTTGTAGATATGAATACTAGTAATTAATGCTGTAAGTTTTATTCTTTATTATTTTCGGTTTCACTTCCAGGGGACAAGTTGTTGTAAAAGTAGTACAATAATAATAATAATAATAATAATAATTATTATTATTATTATTTTACCAAGTCTTTGAACAGTTCATAATTACTAGAATTGAAAATATAAAATTTTAATTTTAACATTTCAAAAAACAATTTTTTCTCATAACTTCTTCTTTAAATAATAAAAATGTTTACTGCTAGTATTAAAGTTGTAAAATGATTAAAATAGTAAAACTAAATTATTAAAACCCATTAAACTGAGGATTGAAACTTGGGTTACGGAACCCCCACATCTGACTAGACAGAGAACTATCATAGGAAAGTGTTGGGAAAGATACGACCTGGTGAACAGGCTTGAAATTAAAAAAATCGAAAAAGTCAAACATATTTATGTTAAGGAAGTTTTGGTTTCCTCAAAGGAGTCAGAATTCTAACGCATGCTTTTACTCCTTTTGCCCCCATTTTTATTATTGCCTTTAGTGCATCCAAGTCTTCCTCCTCTCCTCTTAGTACTAGTACCAACAAAATAAATAAATTAAAACCACTCTCTCATGCACCATTTTTTCATCATCAATTTTTTTTATTCTTTCTCAAATATAAATATAGTACCCCCAATAATAATAACTGATTCAAGAAAATTGAATACTACAAAGACCAAACCCCAATAATAAAAGTGGTCATTCACATCCTTTAACAAAACCCCCCAACCAATTAACTTTCCCAATATATTATTTGACCTTTTTTTTTTCTCTCTCTCTCTGTTTGTTTGTGTGTCTCCATTCATTTTTTTTTTTTTCTCTGCCATGGAAGATGATGAGGCATGCATCACGAGTCTGAGCCTTGGACTTGGAATAATGGGAGGGCATGCTCAAAAGAAGGAGAATGAGCAGAAAGTTCATTGCTTGGACCTATCCTTTGAGCTTTGTCCAAAAGGGAAAGAAGAAGTAGAAGAAGCCATTGACGTGGATCAACAACAACAACAACATGCTAATAAGGCAAAAGGGTTGTTGTGTTTGAAGCACCCTAATGATGAAACAAGCCCTGATAGCAACAATAGCAATAACGGTAGCAGAAAGAAACTGAAGCTCACAAAGGAGCAATCAGCCACCCTTGAAGATATTTTCAAGCTGCATAGCACTCTTAACCCCGTATTGATTTTTCTTTACCCTTCATTCCTCACAATTTTGTTAGAAATCTGGATGCTAATTTTTAATTTTATGGAATAATTAAACTGATGCACGTTGAATTGTGATAGAATATGTATTTGACTGCTATTATTATATTATTAGTATCAGTTTTGTGTTGTGTTTTTTTTTTAATTAGAAATCTAAGGGTTTGTAATTGTAATCCACAAGGCAATTAATTAAAGGGAAAATATTTATTTGTGGGTTGGTTTTGGTTTCACATGCAGGCACAGAAACAGGCACTTGCTGAGCAATTGAATTTAAAGCATAGACAGGTTGAAGTTTGGTTTCAGAACAGAAGAGCAAGGTATGGTGTGTGAATGTGATATATGGTTGGTTAAATTAATTAATTAATTTCATCCTTTCACGAGTGTTTCAGTTTCTGGGGGTGTAATTAGTTTTGGTTTTACCTTAAATTTTTCTCTTCTTTGTCAAGTTTACACCTTTGATTATCCTGGTTCCATTCCTATCTCAATTCACCATGAAAAAAGGAGCTTCTTTTTGTCATTTTTTAAATCTTTTTGTGTTGACTTGGCTATGCTAATAATTAAACTATGTATTACATCGACTTTTCAGGACCAAGCTGAAGCAAACAGAGGTGGATTGCGAGTTCCTGAAGAAATGTTGTGAGAAACTAACAGATGAAAATCAAAGGCTGAAGAAGGAGTTGCAAGAGCTGCGTGCACAAAAGATTGGACCAACACCATTATACATTCAACTCTCCAAGGCCACAACCTTGACCATTTGTTCATCTTGTGAGAAACTGTTGAAGCCAAATGAAGGGAACAACAAAGGAGCCATTTCCAATGTGATCCGAAACAGTAGCAACAAATTGAAGAACAGCATAGAGTTAGGGGGTATCTAGAAACTATGAGGAACTCATAATTTGGTGAAGGATATTGGAATGTCAGAATGCAATTAGTATGAAACATGGATAGTTTAGTAAAAAGAAAAGTACACACCACCAGTCCCCACATCGAATAATTTGTATAGCCGTGTAGGACTGCGTGTGGTATATTATAGGCTAGAATCTAGATAGTTAAGTTAACTTGGTGTCTCTTTCTAGTTTCTATTCATTCAAATACAAATTAATCAAAATTAAGAAATAACCCACCCCATTTGCTTGGTTTTGTTTGGCTTAAATTTTAAATGAAGATGTGCTGATGTGTACGGACAAAAATATGAGGATTTGAATCATTGAATTAGGATGAGACAAATATGATGATGATTCACTACTTATTGTACACTACTAGATTTTTTTTCCTCCTTTCTTTTTAACTAGATTTTTTTCCCTCCGAAAGAGATTAGTTTTATTAATGAAAAGCTAAATGCAACAAAAAAAATGTCTAGATATAAAAAATAAAATAAAGACTAAACAAATAAAGATTAATTTAAATAAGGATGAGACTCATATCTCACATTGATGTGAAGTTAAATTTCATTATCGATGAGATAAAATTTTATTTATACATGATCTATAAGTATTTTTTATACATATTTATTGAGTTTTTGGATATATCTTGAATTTATCACATAAATTTTTTTATATCCATGAGAGAATGAAAACTTAAATAATTTTTTTCTTTGAATAATGTTTTGTGGATTTTTATATTTGGAAAAAGAAATAAATTAACAAAGAATTAATGTGATATGTGATATAACATGATTAAGATAAAGAGATAAGACATAAATGAGAGACATTAAATGGGTATTTAATTTGAAATGTTGAAATATTTATGTATCGGTATTATTTTTGTTTAGTTTATTTTGGACATAAAAATATTAATTCTTTGAAACAACTTAAAAATAATTATTTTCTAAGAAAATGTGTCAGCAAATGTTTTTAGAGGAAAAAGTGTAAATGTTTTATGAATTTAATCAGAATGTTTTGACAATATAATTTATATATTGTTATTTATTCATAAATTGTATGTATGATAAGATTAATATTTTTATAATGATTATTTTAAAACTTTTATTTAAACTAATTTTTATTTAATTGGTATTTAATTTACGACATGAAAATTAAGCTTTGATTTTGTTTTCCATGACGTGAAAGATGGGATTGGCGTTCAAATTCTTAATTATATGACCCATGCCACTAGCAAATTCAATATTGCATTCCTAATGTAAACTGTAAAGAACTTCCCCTCCAGGAAAACACGTTGATAAGGAACAAGGCATGAGTCCGAGTCCAATTTATATGGAAACACTTATTTTTTAAATATCTCTTTCTTAATATCTGTAGTACGGAAATCTTCTCCAATACCTGGTTGATTAATTTATAATGTCACATTCACATATCTAATGTAACTTACCATACACTTCTCTTCATCGTCATTATAATTATAATTATAATTACTATATGAATTTTGAACTAAACAGTAGTAATAATTAATAAATCTTATGCGTTTAGAAAACGTCTTTAGTAAGCCGAAATGATAATTAAAAAGGAGAAAGAAAGAAAGAGTTATGTTAGATAGATGATATTAATTATTAGTATAATCTCTCAATAATCCTAATCTACTACTAATCCCTACTACTATATCTTTGAATATTAGTTCTAACTAGTCAATTGTCTCGAGACTCAAGATTTCCATGTGAACCAATAAGGAACAATTTTGATTTTATCTCTGTCTCTTTCTTCGTGTTCTTTAATTAATAATTTAGTCAATGGACCAAACCAACAACACGAGGGGTCACAAATCATAATAGGGCATCGCCCATTCGGGAAATATGCAAAGTATTGATAAGTCACAAGAGTAAGACACAATCTCCTACCATCTTCCTAGAAAGTGTTATGAAGACCTTATAATCTAGAAATCACTACGAACCGGGAAAGTGCGTTCGTATATAATGACATTATACCCCACACGTCATGCAAAATAATAATGGAAACGATGATTTTAAATTTTCCCACAATATGTTCTTATTAATCCTTTTATTTCTTATATAAAGAAGATAGTATTAAATCTATTTATTTTTTATTTAGTTATCTTTTCTAAAATATCATAAGAAAACTATAACATTACTCTAATATATATGGAAAAACTGGTAGCGTGTTTCTCGTAGTTGCACAAAAATATGGATTTAGAATGTACCTCCACCCAATACCCTAGTCCAATGCTGGAATCACGTAGGATAAAGAATAATGGGTGCATCATGGATGTTTTTGTCCGATCTCCGTTTCCCTAGCAATAAAATTAAGTGCACATTTGTATTAATTAAAAGTTTGCAAACTCAGTTAGCAAAAACAACTAAAAGTCTTCCTTCTACAAAATTGGATTTCAAGATAAAGTATTAGTGTATAAACTTATTTTTTTAGGGTGATTAAACATGTCATATATAAAATTGAGTTTACTCTCTAAAATAATTTTTGAATGGTTAACCAAAGATGCATTAAGTACCAATAATTAGTTGATTCAAGTAATATTAAACTCAATTTTTTTAATTAATGTTTTGGATCTAAGACTTATCGATAAAAAAACATGATTGAAAAAAAAAATTATTAAAAGTAATTAGCCAGATTCTTCGACAAGATTAATCAAATATTTCATACCAAAATATGGTTAAAAAAAATACTCTAAGCTCATCACGTTATTGTCATTTAATTTCCACTTATTGTCACGTTATTCGAACGCTTTCTATTTATAACTATAACATGTTTATTAAGAAGTATATATATGTACGTTATACCAAAATTTCTTCCTATTAATATACTTTGACAATTTATATGAACATGCGTTGAAGTGATGAAACCATCAACCTGTTGGTGCCATATTCGCTACTATATTTGGGATGGTTTTGAACCTATGACCTACAAGCATGAAAGGACTCCCTTTACCGCTAAGCTATTGTAATTTAATTGTTTATTAATTACAGTTCATGTGTATTTATAACTTCTGAAGGATAAATCATTTATGCACAAACTGTTTAAAATTGTGTGTCTCTTAAGTTATGCTGAACATGCAATATTATGTTAAATACTGGTATGCATTGGATTTAATCCTTTAAAGTTTATTACATGTTGAATGAATATACGTATAATGTTATTTTGAATTGGTATACATATAATTTTTATGATTCAATATTGAGCATATTTGCATTATTAAGTATGTTTATGCAAAAATTATTTTTGAATGTTAAGTGATTAATATAATTTTATTAAATTAGAGAATAGCCACAACATCTTTAATTGAGTAAAATTATATGCTAAATTTATAATCACATTAGAAATATTAATCGTGATTAATCATATGTAATGTGATGAAATCTACCCACATGAATTTTGTTATATTTGTATGATTAATTAGGATAAAATATTAAATTATATTTCTTAATTTACCCACATGAATTAAGGAAAAGAACATGATTTAATAGTTTTATCATAAAGTTGCATGATGAATCTAATTGAGTAGGACTTTAGCCCACAAGCAAGTTTTGTGTCACTAGATTCATATATTGAGACATGATTTGCATTGGCAAAACATGACATTTGTTTAGTCTCAAATTTTCTTAATGAGCATGTGTGTTTGTTTGTAGTTTCACAATCTATGAATATTTCTTGTGACCTTCCCATTTTGAAAGGTGATAATTATAAGGTTTGGAAGGAAAGAGTTCTCCTTCATTTGGGCTGGATGGATATTGACTATGCTATAAGGAAGGATGAGCCACCGGCTATTACTGAAACTAGCGAACCTGATGTTGTCGACCTTTATGAAAAGTGGGAGAGATCTAATCGTTTCTCCGTTATGTTCATAAAAACCAACATATCCGCTAGTATTCGGGGTTCAGTTGACCAGCATGATAAGGTCAGAGATCTATTGAAAGTCATTGATGAACAATTTACGACCTCTGAGAAGTCGCTTGCTAGCACACTCATTATGCAATTCTCTTCCATTAAGCTTACTGGAACGAGGGGTGTGCGTGAACATATCATGCGCTTAAGGGACATAGTGGCTCAGTTCAAAACCTTGGAAGTTACCATGTCTGAATCCTTCCTGGTACATTTCATTTTGTGCACCCTACCTCAACAGTATACACCCTTCAAAATCTCCTACAACACACATAAGGATAAATGGTCTATTAATGAATTGATGACCATGTGTGTTCAAGAAGATGAGAGATTGATAATGGAAGAGGGTGAGAAGGTAAATTTGACTACTTCTACTTCTGGAAAGGATAGGAAGAAGTATGTAGGCACCAATAAAGGAAGGATTCCGACTCAACCAACAATTAAAAAGGAGTCAAAGTGTTTCTTCTGTAAAAAGAAAGGACACATGAAGAAGGACTGCCCCAAATTTAAAAGTTGGTTTGAGAAGAAAGGGTATGGAAAGCCTAAGGAAGCCAGTGGGAAGTGAGCAGTGCATCTACTCAGGGAGTAGAATGAGCTCGCATGTAGAGGCCATTGGAACGTGCGTCTTAGTTTTAAGTAGTGGCTTTAAATTACATTTGGAGAAAGTTTTTTATGTTCCTAGTTTCTGTAAAAACTTAATTTCTGTTTCTAAACTTGCACCTTTGGGATTTTATTTTAATTTTATAGACTTTGGTTTTAATTTACTAAATAAATCTGAAAATATTGGTTGTGGTCAATTGGTTGATGGTCTATATTCAATTGAATTGAAAAACGACGCTACTTCTATGCACATTTCTGTTGGGTTAAAACGATGTATTGTGAATGAAGAATCCTCTATATTGTGGCATCGGAGATTAGGACATATCTCTATTGAGAGAATCAAGCGATTAGTAAATGAAGGAGTACTTAGTACTTTGGATTTCGCTGATTTTGAGACTTGTGTAGATTGCATTAAGGGTAAGCAAACTAACAAGTCTAAAAAGGGTGCAAAGAGGAGTTCTAATTTATTAGAAATCATACATACAGACATATGTTGTCCAGACATGGATGCAAATAGTCCGAAATACTTCATAACCTTTATAGATGATTATTCACGATATATGTATCTCTACTTACTTCATTCTAAGAATGAAGCTTTAGATGCCTTTAAAGTTTTTAAGGTAGAAGTTGAGAAACAATGTGGAAAACAAATTAAGATTGCGAGATCAGATAGAGGTGGGAAGTACTATGGTAGATACACAGAGGATGGACAAGCACCAGGTTCATTTGCGAAATTTCTTCAAGAACATGGGATTGTTGCCCAATACACTATGCCTGGTTCTCCGGATCAGAATGGTGTGGCAGAACGAAGAAATCGAACCTTATTAGACATGGTGAGAAGCATGAGGAGTAATGTAAAGCTTCCTCAATTATTGTGGATTGATGCTCTTAAGACGGCTGCGTATATATTAAACCGAGTTCCAACCAAGGCTGTCTCAAAGACACCTTTTGAGTTATTCAAGGGTTGGAAACCAAGTTTGCGACATATACGCGTTTGGGGATGCCCGTCTGAAGTAAGAATTTATAATCCACAAGAGAAGAAACTAGACCCTAAGACTATTACTGGGTATTTCATTGGATATGCTGAAAGGTCTAAAGGGTATAGGTTCTATTGTCCATCCCACAACACTAGGATTGTGGAATCAAGGAATGCAAAGTTTCTTGAAAATGACTTGATCAGTGGGAGTGATCAATTTCAGAACATTTATTCTGAAAGGGATCACTATGAAGCTGAACCTTCTGGGACAAGTAATAGGTTGGTAGTCATTCCCACCCCTCAAGTTAAAATGGGTGTTAGACAACCAGTGATTGAAGTTCCACAAGCTGTTGAAAGTGATCATGTAGATCAAGTTGTTTGTGAGGAACAACATGATGATATTGAACAAACTGGTGAAGAACCAGTTGAACAAGTTCCTCAGCAAGATGACCAAACAACATTAAGAAGATCTACTAGAATAAAAAAGACAGCAATTCCTAGTGATTATGTAGTGTACCTACAAGAATCAGACTACAACATTGGAGCCGAAAATGATCCTAAGACGTTTTCACAAGCCATGAGTTCTAAGGAATCAAATTTGTGGTATAATGCTATGAGGGATGAGATGGATTCTATGGCATCTAACCAAGTTTGGGATCTCGTTGAGTTGCCTGTTGGTGTAAAAGCCATCGGATGTAGATGAGTCTTCAAAACAAAGAAAGACTCAGAAGGCAACATTGAGAGACATAAGGCAAGACTTGTTGCTAAAGGATTCACTCAAAGAGAAGGAATCAATTACAGAGAGACCTTTTCCCCTGTATCTAAGAAAGACTCTCTTCGAGTAATTTTGGCATTAGTAGCTCATTTTGATCTTGAGCTGCATCAAATGGATGTGAAAATGACGTTCCTGAATGGTGATCTAGAAGAAGAGGTTTACATGAAACAACCTGAGGGATTCTTATCTAGTGTTGGTGAGCACTTAGTCTGCAAGCTTAATAAGTCCATCTATGGATTGAAACAAGCTTCCCGCCAATGGTATTTAAAATTTCATGAGGTCATTTCTTCATTTAGCTTTGAAGAGAATGTCATGGATCACTGTATATACCAGAAGGTCAGTGGGAGTAAGATTTGTTTCCTTGTATTATACGTAGATGATATTCTGCTTGCGACTAATGATAAGGGTATGCTATATGAGGTGAAACAATTTCTCTCAAATAACTTTGATATGAAGAATATGGGAGAGGCATCTTATGTCATAGGCATAAAGATCCATAGAGAAAGATCTCGAGGCATTTTAGGCTTGTCTCAAGAAACCTATATCAACAAAGTTTTAGAGAGATTTAATATGAAAGATTGTTCACCAAGTGTAGCTCTCATTGTGAAGGGTGACAAACTTGCCTTGAGTCAATGCCCCAAAAATGATTTTTGAGCGGGAACACATGAAAAATATTCCATATGCTTCAGCAGTTGGAAGCCTTATGTATGCTCAGGTTTGCACTAGACCTAATATTGCATTCGCTGTTGGAGTCTTGGGAAGATATCAAAGTAATCCAGGTATTGACCACTGGAAAGCTGCAAAGAAAGTGATGAGATATCTTCAAGGAACAAAGGATTACATGCTCATGTACAGACAAATTGATTGTCTGGAAGTGATTGGCTACTCCGACTCAGACTTTGCTGGTTGCGTTGATTCACGAAGATCAACATGTTATATTTTTATGTTAGCCAGTGGAGCTGTATCTTGGAGAAGTGCCAAACAAACCTTGACTGCTACTTCCACTATGGAGGCTGAGTTCGTTTCTTGTTTTGAGGTTACCTCGCATGGTGTATGGTTGAAGAGTTTCATATCTGGCCTTAGAGTTATGGACTTTATTTCTAGGCCATTAAAGTTGTATTGTGACAACTTTGTTGCGGTGTTTATGGCTAAAAATAACAAAAGTGGAAGTCGAAGTAAGCACATCGACATTAAGTACTTAGCCATAAGAGAACGTGTTAAAGAAAAGAAAGTGGTCATTGAACACGTCAACACTGAGTTAATGATTGCAGATCCTTTAACTAAAGGCATGCCACCAAAGAATTTTAAGGATCATGTAGTACGAATGGGACTTGGTTCCATGATGTAATTTCATTGTACGTACATTTGTTATTTTCAATGAAACTCTTATTCAGTTAGATATTTTCTCATATTGTTTTGTGCACATATTTATTTATTTCGAGAAAAATCATTCGATTTAGATATAGAATAAACATATGGTTTATTCATTAAGTTGAGAGCTAGTGTTGAGAGACTTGATATATTGTGGTACATGGAAGATACTACTCATCATCAGAGGACCTATCGCCATGACTCATATATTATGTTTCTTGTTACGGTTGATGTTGGGTTAAATGGACCAAGTGGGAGAAGGTTGGAAGCGCACGTTCACTTCCACGTTCTTTTAATTAATTAATTTTATTATTTTTGAAAAAATTAGTTATTTTGAATCTGGTCCATTTTCCATCTACATTCAACCCATATCTTTGCAATATATTTGCAATCACCTTCAGTAACAAATCACGTACCCATCATTTATCTCACGTACTGATAACTTCATATCTCACGTCTGATAACTTCCTATCTCACGTTCTGATAACAAGTTGAGAGCTCTGTGATGGACAGACTCTATAAATAGGATGGGGTGCTTTCAGTTTTGTATCACCAAACCCACTTCTCTATTCAGAAAAATACACCATCTATTCAGAGTGAGTAAGGGTCTGGAAGAACAAAACTGTCTTTCAAGTTCGTGTGTGTGCCGCTTCCCGTTCAATTTGCAATGACTGGAGGTATGCTCGTAATAATTTTAATTTCCGTTGTTTGATCTAAATATGTCATTTTAATTGATTTACATGTTTAGATCAATATATGTATATTTTTACATATATCATATGAATTCATTCAAATTTTAAAAACCAATTAAGTCATGAAAATGACTGTTTTTGTTATGTTATTATTCATTAGTTATTATTGGTTTAACAGGTTAACTAAATATTAAAGAGGAACTGAATAAGTCACTAATGAGAGATGCTCTACTTTAGGTCTTGTTAACCTCCTTAGAACACTTTAAAGAATCAATAGTACGAAGATTTTATTAGAAATGACATTGGGAGATACTAGTACTATATTAGACGAAATTATGATATATAAGATGCATTAATAACATTTTTAAAAATGTTTTTACTTATACATTAAAAAAATTTAAAATTACTTCCAATTTTTTAACTAGTACCCTTGAGGAACTTAATCAGCACCTTTTTATTTTTGACCTTTCTTTCTCCTTAAATGCAATTGTTAATTAAAGATTTGACCATCCGTAAGTAGTATACAAATAGTAAAGTAGTCCACATCTTTTACACACAAATATATATTTATATTGATCTGTTTATTGTTTCTCCTTTTAGCGTGTATCCACCTTTAATTTATGGACAAATAAAACACTGCCAGATTGCAAATCTCGATGTGTGAGAAATAGCTTATTGAAGAAGATCGAAGTTTCCTCTAAAAAAAAAAGAAGCTTATTGAAGAAGCAAGCAATCCAAGGTAAATAAAAGGCTATTCTACGAGAGAAATCATTAGGTTAGAGCAATTTTTTTTGTTATTTATTATTTAATATTTTAGTCATGACGTGTTTTAATTATATCTTTATTTTAATAGTATGAGTAGCTAGGATGATACACATTGAATGATATAACACTTTGATATAACCTAATAAAAGGTTTAATTGCTTTACTAAAATAGAGGTTGTAATTATTGTGTAACATTTTCTGATAATATAATGTGAGTCACGCATTTTGTTACGATAAAATAAATAAATAAGCAATAATGTTTAATTGATTTATTAGGGTCTAGGGATTCCTTGGGGTGAAAGGCTAAGAAAAATTTAAAAAAAACATTGTTTCCTCCTTTAAGTAAAAATTGAAAAATAAAAATATATAAAGTCTAACAAGAAGAATGACTTATTATACCCACGGATACTTTTATAAATATAAATAATAAACAAGTTGTTATTACCTAGGATGATCCATTTGTTCACATGTTTGAAAGATTTTTTGCAAAGTTTTTTTAAGAAACACATTTAACACCCCTTGTGTTTCATTGTGCAGCTACAACAATTTTTATTTAATGGCAAATTAATCATTTCAACCGTTGAATAAATTAATATTATTATTTTTTATCATGCATATATCAATTTTTACGTACTAAAATGTATTTTTCATCTGTGTAAAATTGATAAAATTCAGATTTAATTCTTACAAAATGTTTCATCTTTTTTCGTCCTCCTAAAATTTTAATGTCTCATTTTTTTTCTTCTTGAAGTTAGGTTCACCACTCTAATTACCAATAATCATTGTGATTGCAGGTTGCAGCATGGATCGTGCAATGCTACACTATTTTTACCGTTTACAAGTAAGAAGTGATCACTCTGGAGGGTGTTAATCGTATTATAGCAGTTCTGTCGGTGTGGAAAATCCCTATTATCTGAGTGTTACTGTACTGATTTAATCTATTTAGGTGTTAGGGATTTCAGACTTAGGGGATAGGGATAGGGCTTTGGCTTGGCTCTTCTCAAGCGATCATTGCATTTTTTTTATAATTTATAATGGTTTTTAATTTCATAGATAATATTTTAAAATTTAAAATAAAAAATAACGTAGGTTGGTGTTATTAAAAAAATATTTTAAATTTTGTTTAGATCATTATTATTTTAAATTTTTAATTCGATTATAAATTTATAATTTATAATGGTTTTTAATTCCATAAATAATAATATTAAAAAAAAAACTTGAACATTAGGTGAAAGTGAGAAAACGTGTTGGGATATAATAAATTTCTACCTAACTAAATTTTAATTGATGTAATCCAAAGAAAAAAGTCTAAGATCCTAAGTTACAGTATTGTAAAATTGGCACTTGTTAAGTCTCACCAATAAGGTTGGAAATAAATTTAGCTAGAAAAAGTTTTATAGAGATCCAACTTAGCTCTTGTTCCTTAAATTTAAGCATAAATTTTATTTAATTATTTGATACATGCTCTTCAATATTTTTAAGCTGATAGCTTGAACCGCAAAAGTTAATTTATTGAATAAGAAATATTGGATAAAATTAATTATTGAAGTAGCCAAAAAATATAAAATAAAAAAAACAATAATATCATGATTTATTTAAAAAAAATAACAAGGAAATCAATAGATATATAAAAAATAAATGTAAAAGAAAATATAAAAAACTAAAAATTAATATTTTAAAAAATATTACTTCAAAGTATTTTCTAAAAATGTTAAAAGCTACTTAGAAGCTTCTAATTTTATCAAATATTTTTAATTTAATAAATTAATTTTTCAATTTCTAATTAACTTTTGAATTTTCAACTAACTTTTCAATTGGTTTCACTAAATATAACCTTAGTTTCATATATATTTTTTTAAGTTTGACTTAACTTAAAAGCTTATTTTATAATATCACTTTGTAAATGAAAATTTGCCTTTAAAAATTAATGATCTAAACAAATAATAGGCTTAAACTTTTAAATATATTAATAAATATTTAGTTTCAAAATATTATAATTATATATATATATTATTGTTATTTAAATAAATTAAATTATTAAAATTAAAAACTTAATTTTTACTGGTTTAGAAATTACCCTTTTTAACTAAATAATCTTTTAAAAAGTTTATATTTGACTTAGGTCCTATTTAGAAAATTTTCTTAATAAACATGGTAATTTACAGAAGAAGAAGAAAAAGAAATTCATAAGTAAAAACTAACTTGTGCACTTCAACTTTTATAAAAATGTTTCTCGTTTAGCTTGTTGAAAAAGATAATGTTAGTTTTTGTACAAGTTAATTAATTTTTTTAACTTCGGAAAGAAGCATAATTTATTTTATATATTTCTTCGTTTATATATAGGTGTTTATCTAAAAATTTATCCAAGTTGTAAAATAAATAAAATTCACTTCATATAAGCTTAACGTGTAGTCGTGAATTATGTAAAAAATTTCAACGAGTGACTTTCTCTAGTCTCCAACTTTTGGTTGGCTCTCACGGATCAATGTCTACTTACCAAGTCAAATACATTTTACCCTTCCTCTTGGATGCTAGACTGATTCTCATATGAGTTAATTACTGTCACTAATTCCAACTCTTCAAACCTTAATTTACGTCTAGGTTGCGTTTCACAGTTTTAGTAGTATTTTGTTTAATTTTACATGTGAACACTACTTGTGAAATTCTAACCACGTGAAGACATTGAATGGTAGCTAGAATAAGTTTCCTTAATTAATTACTTGATATAATTAATATGATGTTGAAAAAGTTAATCCTGCTTGAGGTAACCTTGATATCAACCTTTATGATTAACATTAATTGACCGACTCTTTTTTTCATATATCATCGTGTGTGTGTATATATATATATATATATATATATATATTATGGGAGATGATTTTACTCAAAATTTACAAGATTATTATAAGTGATAAATTTTTATTATGAATATTTAACACAACGGCATATATTTATATTCAAACTCTAAACTACTGCTAAATTAAAATAATATTTTATATTAGTTGATCCGTATACAAGGGACAAGAGAGACTGAAAAAATGATATAATATAATATGTATTAAAAAAAATTAACAATCCTTCTTTTAATATATGTAATCAGACAATCTATTTAGACATTTATCTTTCATCTTATTTTTTAGTCTATTTATAATAATTTTTATAACAGAAAATCTCTTAATAATGACAGTTAGAAAAATTCTAAACTAAACACCATATACGTTTTGAATGTATGTTAAAAAAATATATGTTCTAATTTCTAAACGTTTTAAAAAATTCCTCTACAAGATCATATAACAACAACAAAACAAGAATTTTGAATGCAAAACAAAAATAAAATAATGTCTAAACTAAAATAAAGAGATTCATTAATATATTTATTTTGATAATTTTTTGTCATCTTAATAAAAATGAATAGTAGGCACTCATTAAGAAAAAAAGTTAATATTACACTGTTTCTTCCAAACAAAGATTACAGATCTGTTCACAATGTTGAATATTGGACAAATTCAACCAAAATCTAAGAATGAAAAAAGAAGAAAAATTGATAAGAAGACAATGCGAAATCTGAAAAAAAAAAAAGTCTCAAACTTTGTAGCTTGCCTAAAGAAATTGTAGCAAAGTAATGGCATAACAAAGTTAGAAGCGTCGAGCGTACATGAAGAAATTAGCAAAACAATTGTGTGAAAAATAAAGGAGGTGTGACAAGTGAGAAAGCAAGACTGCGTGAAGTAATAACAAGTAATGGGCAAAGAAAATGTATAGTAATATCTTCTCCAAATTTTACGTTATCTTCAAATTTTTTTTACAAGATTATGTAATATTTTAAAAGATAGTAATATCTTCTTTAAGTAAATATAATATCAAATCCTTGTCGTGATTTTCGTATGTCCCTTTTAAAAAAGAAGTACAATATCTTTTCTAGATATATATTATTGTAATTATAATTAATATTAATCTAATATAATTATACTATATATATATATATATATATACACACACACACGTGTTAGATTTGAAGGGGACCAATTTGTTTAAATTTATTTGTAAAAATAAATATTTATTTTAATAAAATAAATAATTTTATATTTTTTAGTGTGTGTTTATCTAAATTGTTTTTACTAAAAAAATACTTTTCATATAACACTCAACATCGTCCCTCCCCCTCTGATCACTTTTGTAAAATTGAGAAATGGGCAATTTCGTGCAACTTAAACACATTACGCGGGGCATAATAATATCTATTGTTTATCTTTTTAATGCTTATGGTGAAAAAGACGACCTTAATAATGATAAAAATGATGAATCTGTTGCATTTTTGGGTGAATAACCTAACCGGAAGTCTAAACAAATGAGAGGGTAATAAGGATTCGTTGTTTAATATTTCACCCTTTGATTTAATTGATATTGCTTTGTGCATGAGATCTTGAGTTAAAGAAATCTATTCATGAAAAGTTTAAAAAACACATTTCTCTGCATGTACAATTTATGGTAATATATTTATTAATTTTTAATGTTTTCTTATTTTTAAAATAATTATCTTAAATGAAAAGTTTTTTTTAAAAAATAGTAATATTTAATTTATCAATACATGGTGTCTTTCTAGTACTCCTCATATAAATAAGTAGTTATTTACCTGTGTTGACTTACGGATTGCTAGATTTTTTCTAATATTATTTAATCATTATTTTGAATTTTTTTTTTCTTCTTATAATGACTTGGTCACTTTCTTTCTTCTTTTTTTTTGTTGACTGAACTTGGTCACTTTCTATCAAGTGAAGTTTTTTTTTTTTTTTTTACTATGATCAAGTGAAGTTAGTTTTTTTTTTTTTTTGGTCATTGTAGAGTAAAGAAACAGCAAAAGCAAAAACTACAATCTCAAACAGGCAGAAGCATGGCATCCGCTAAGAGAAGCTGCTGCAATCTGCAAAAGCAAAAATGATCAAATATTGAAGTTAGTTAATACAAAGTATTTGTGATACTGTTTCAACTTTCAATGACTCAAAAAGTAATATGTGTGTGTGTAAAAAGCATTAAAGCATTTCTAGCTTTGATATGTTTTTGGAGAAATATAATAATTGAACTGGTGAACAAATCATAAAAAAAGATAATAGATACAATGTAACAATTGAATTAATTTTTATTTAAACAATTGACTAAATTAATTCGTAATTACTTTAACTATTTGATAATTTTTAATTATATCCTTCTAAACTATTTTTTAATGGTTATTGAACTTGTATTTGTTTTTGATTGATTTTTCCGTCTAGCTGTCATTATGAAAAATTAACCAAAAAACCTAATTGACTTTTTCATGAAACAAGTAATAAAAAAATTATTGTCAAAGTAGAATGGTTTTAAAACTATTTTACATGACATGAGAAAACTATTTTGCCACCTAAAATAACAGAAAACTTTATTTTAAATGAAATTGTGTGCTCACTTTTTGTCATGTGACAAGAGAAGTCATCCTGATTGCGTGTTTTCTATTGTTTTTGTTTTACATTTTTATATCAGTTTAACAAGACAAAAGTGAACACAAAACTCCATTCAAATATCATTTCCTATATCCTAGGTAGTATATGTTTGCACTAAGTATTCTTACCTTTCCTTATCTGTAGAGCCAATATTCTCACCAGTGTAGGTTTTGAACCCAAGATTCCCAACCTTATTCTTCAACCAATATTCTCACCTTTGCATATCTACTCAACCCAAATATTCTTTGAGAAGTCTTTCTAGGATCACTCTACAACAATCTTACTACAAACTTACATAGTGTCATGCAATTAATTTTTTGTAATGACGGGAAAAACTCAATTAAAAAATAAATATAAGTTGAAGGAAAAACTCAATTAAAATAAATATAAGTTGAAGGAAAAACTCAATTAAAATAAATATAAGTTGAAGGATTCAATTGATCAAAAATATATATTTTAAGAACTACAAACTAATTTAACCTATATAACAGAAAAATTTGAAACTTATTTATTGAAGATTCCAAAGACATCCTTGAAGACAAGATTAGTAGTAGTGTATAATTTTGTTTTGTTTTCACATCATGTATTGCTGTTTTCAATGCCTAGTTTCCTTAAACTCTAAAAAGTGACATATTTATAGTTGATTGTGATTAGACCTCAGTTTATACAAATATAATTCAATATTGGCTAGTAATTAACCTTATGAGATGTTAATAGTAATATCATTTGAGATATGTATAGAAAATCATTTTTTTATAACTAAGTTTACAAGGTCATGATGATTGAGATGAAGACATGGCCATTGTAAGTCATTTAAATTTTTTTAAATAAGATCTTAACTTGAATAGCATGATTTGCTAGTCAAGTTACAATATTAAATTTAGTAAATGCATTAAGTAGAGGACGAAAACTCAATACAATATATGTTTGTTAAAAGTAAACTCATCACCAATATTTTTATTTGGGAAAACATTAAAAAAATCTATCAAAATCAGAAATTGGATTCTGGAATTAATTACGTATAACAAAGGTATTAATGTTTGTCTTAAGATTACCTCTAACTAATTAAGAAAGTTATTATTAATTTTTAAAATATTTATTTTATTAAAAAAATTAGGAAATAATTACAACACTAATGATAATTTTAAGTCCTTGAAATTGTAATAGTTAATAGAATTAATTCTTAAATTGATAAAGTAGTTTGGTAAAAACAAATTAATGAAATAGTAAAATGATCTTTAAAATTTTACATTATTAATAAGAGGAGTGTTAGAAACATACTTTCTAACACACTCCTTCAAACACTTTCTATCTAATTAGTTAAAAGTTATTGAAAACTACAAAATTAAAAAAAGGATCATTAACTATAGTCTAAGACCCATAAATTTATGTAGCTTTCAATAAATTTCAATCAATAAAAACGTGTCTAAGTATATGTTTCTAACATTACTCTTTTTGGGGGAGGGAGCAGCTTTACCCTTGCATATGCAAAGAGGCTGTTTCCGGATTCGAACCCATGACCAACAAGTCACCAAGGCACAACTTTACCGCTGCACCAGGGCTCGCCCTCTTTAATAAATTTAGTACATGAAATTGTAAGAGATGATCAATGTGATTTTGGCTTAATTCAACCTTATAAAACCTAGATTGTAACATGATATCAGAGTCTATCCTAAATTCATTGATGAATTACTTGTGTTTATCATGCTGCGGAGGGTAGCCTTCAGGGAGCAAGAGAAATGTTCTAGGCGGGTAACCATTGAGGGAGAGTTGGAAAGCTGCCTTAGTTGTACTCACTCTTAGCCCACCTTAGGTGTGACAGGTAGCAGTGACAGAGAGGTGTGTTGAGTCTAGCATTGGTTAGATATAATATGAGTATATAAGTGAATGAAATTGTGAGATAATGCACTTAAGGTGCATGAAATTGTGCCCCTCTCTGGTGTAGGTTGTTTCTTGATGCATAATTGGCAAGCTGCAGTATTTCTCGCTTTCAGTGTCATTTTCACCATCATAATAGAATTTTCGTTCGTATATTAGTGTTTAATATTGTTTCTTTTAGAATTATTGGATTAATGTATCTGGTGGGCATACCCTCTAAGAAGATTGCATTTTACTTATAACCACCTAACAACTTGGTATCTAAAATTTAGACATTTGTTTCAAATGCAGTTACCTTCTCTCCGTCTTTACTCCTTAACCTTTGCTTCTTTAAAAACTAGCTCTAGTTGTATAATTCTAATGGTTAGAAAGAAGGTCTCTTCATGTGCAGAACAAGATTCGTATATAAGAGAAGATTAGAAGAAAAAGGTTATTAATTTCTTCTGAAAATCCATATTAGACATTGACAGCAAGAAAATGTTTTCATTCTGGCAAAATAATGGACTTCATATTTTAGACCTCTTAAAATAAATCACTTTATTCAATATATCAAACCCAAAAATAGTTAACCCAAGTGAACACCCAAATTGGTTCTTCAAAAGTGTAAAGCATTGTCTCTTAAGTCCCGAAGGTAACAAAAAAAAAATCGGAAAATACCATTTGTTGCTCACTATAGTCTAACATTCAAAAAGTTGTAACTTAAGTGATAATATTACTTTCTAGTACTAAAGTTATAACAAATTGTTAAATTTAGAGACTAAAGTGATAACATTAGGATTTATTTTGATTTTTCTTACTATGAAGGACTAATGTGATAATATTTTACATAGGGACTAAAATGATGGTTTACCTAGATAACCCTACTCATGACTCAGATAAACACTAAAAAGTTTTTCATTTGATATGTCATATATAATTTGGAGCTCAACTACTGTTAAATTCATTGCAGTTGTATACCATATTTAGTTTTGAAGAGCTCATACCCCACATATAGAGAAATTTGAAGCAAATGAAATATACACTTTGCATAGTATTCGTTTTTTTTGGAAGGCTTAGCTGAGTATTGTTTAAACTCCTTTAATTTTTCTTCTTTAAGATTATGGCCCCTTATCTCACCAATTCAATCAGATGCTTTTACATAAATGGGAGATGTGAAACCCTGGGATAATGCTTCCAAAGGATGGTTCTCACCATCCTCTCTCGGCCTTTGATCGAGGAAGGCTGGCCTCATTGGTGTTGTAACCATTTCTATTTTGAATGTCAGCAATGCCACGATCTCTGACATGGGAGGCCTCAAATGTGCATGAGGCTGCAGGCATAAGAAAGCCACATGGATTGCTTGCATGACATCCTTTTCTACGAATCCATGTTGTCTCAGCTTTGGATCTACAATGTCCAATATCCTTGCATTCTCGTACAGTTTCCATGCCTATATCACGAAGATTAATTTACACATTTCACAAAATATGCTAGGGAAAGAGTATGTATAGTAAAACGAGGAATGCTAGTAATATTCTTTTTGAGACTCTCTTTCTAATACTCTCTCTATAATTAGTTGGAATTTATCGAAAATAATTAATTTTGGTTGGTTTCTCTTCTCATTTAATCATTCACTTTCCTTATTAAGAAGTAGCACCCCAAAATTAAAGATTTTTAATAAATTTCAATCGATCATACAAAAAGTGTTACAAGGAGAAATATGACCAGCATTCCTCTAGTAATTATGAGAAATTCTAGCAATGTGTTATCTAACACTATTTTTTCAACACTCTTTTCTATTAGGCAAAATTCATGTAGGTCCTAATAAAGTGTATTATTAGCTCTACTCTAATAATAATAGAGATTTGTGTTGTGGGGAAATTAGGGAACTTACATATTCTGGGAGGTACTGCATTTCTGATGGCAAAGTATGCTCTGTGTTTTTCCTGCAACATATTATTTCAAGCACCAGAACTCCAAAACTATAGATATCTGCCTTTTCTGACAACTCTCCTCTAATAGCGTATTCAGGAGCTGTATAACCTCTGGTTAGAAAGAAAATAAGAAAAAGAAACATCAACAATGGAAACCTCTAAACCGTGGATAGTTAAGCTGTTTGGAAACTGAGTTCATGGATGTCTATGTGCATATTTGAATTGATGTTAAAAATGTTGTGTGCGTGTTCCAATTCAAATTCAATGGATAAAAGCAAAATGAAAACAAAAACAAGGGTCCTGATCCTTAGGAAAAATTACTTTTACCTTAAAAGTACTTTTTCACATGAAAACCAAACATGTACTAATTCCCGCCTTAAAATGATTCACATTTCAATATAAAAGTGACAACATACAATGTTAGGAACATCTTATCAAACATCCTGTTTTCTTTCACTGGTAATTTTATACATAAAGCAAAATAAAAATGACATTAAGCTCTTGAGATCATTATGCAGCTGTCAAAAATAGTGATTTTAATGATATACTGCTAAGAATATGATGACGTTGAAATGTGTGCAAACATTAAGACTTCTTAGCATGACCACATTGCTCTGAACCATATAATGAACATAATAATGCTATAGGTAGTATATTTAGCAATTTTCATTCAGTCAATACTAAGCAATTTCTTTCTATAAGGATATCATTTTAATTTGTTTGTTCAATAAAGGACATACAAAGTTCCAGCGAACTGTGTGCTAAGATAAGCTTGGTCTTCAGGGAAAAATCTAGCTAGCCCAAAGTCTCCAATCCTTGGATGAAACTTGTCATCAAGAAGAATGTTGCTTGCTTTGATGTCTCGGTGAACAATTCTTGGGTGTGAATCCTCATGAAGGTATTGTAGTCCTCGCGCTACTCCCAGAATAATTTGGAACCTTGTGCTCCAATTCAGAAATTGATCACTGTTCCCTGCATTAAAGGAACAGTCAAAGAAAGAATTCTTCTATCAAACCAATCCTAAGCTCCTTCAAACATTCATAAAACAATGGACTGAGTATACGCTAGGTGCATATTCAACTATATGAAGAAAATAGTTCTGCGATAACTAGAAGTCTAGAATGATCTTAGGCTAACATAAATGAAAGAGATAGTTGATAATCATGATCAAACAAATGTTTCCCCAAGTAAAATGTTGATTAAAACTCTTAAATTAATCTGAGATTGAGGCTTCTTGATACATTTTGATTAAGTTCTCTAGAGTAATGTTTCTTTTATACTCTTGAGTAATTTTGAGTATGTTCTTACATGTTGCATTGTCTTAATGAATTAGTATTTATTTGGTAACATTTGTCTTTGTAGGAACATTATTACTTTATTAGGACTTTCATATACTTATTACTTAGAGCGACATCGATTCACTTGTCAAAGTCTGATATCAATAGTAGATAATTAAAGGGACAAAGAGATTATAGAAAAGGGATACCATGTATAAAGAGGTCCAAACTTCTGTTCTTCATGTATTCATAGACAAGTAACCTTTGAGGCCCATCTAGGCAGCATCCAAGAAGGCGAACCAGATTTTTGTGTTGGATACTAGTGATTGTTCTCACCTCTACCAGAAATTCTTTTTCTCCCTGTTGGGATTTGTTTAGAGCCAATTTCTTAACAGCAACTAGCCTTTCATCTACCAACTTTCCCTATCAAAAAACACAACTAAAGTTTAGCAATGTTACTCTACAAATGGAGAAAATGTATAAATATGAATCTCAACATTAGTAGATGGGTTGTTCAACACCCTTGTAAATGATGTTAATCGGTTCACTTGAAGCACTAAAAATTGTTGTCTTATCTTACCTGTTTCCTTAGTTAATTTGTTGATCATATATATTAACCAAGTCACTGTAAAACTACAGGTTGGCCATTTTTGCTGGCATCTAGATAAAAGACCTTATAATTTGTCATACAGGTTGTAAAAATGTTTCTTAGAATTTGGCTTTTAATCGAGTCCAGTGTCATGTTATTTTTAACCCACATACAGGATCTAGTCCTCAACTCTCGTATTAATAAATGAAATTTTCTATCAAACAAAGTTTGTTAGATATCATATCCTTACTTTATACCTGGTAAACAGGTCCAAATCCACCACTTCCAAGAAGGTTATCAGGATGGAAATTCCTGGTTGCTTTCTTCAATGTCTGGTAGTCAAAGCAGCTAATAGTCCGAAGGTTCCCACTAAAGAACTCCTTTGATCCTTTGTACATATAGAAATTAACATCATTATTGAGTTCCCATGATGATACACTATATTAATTATAAGGTCATGTAAATGTAATGCTTTTTTTCAGTTACCTGAGTGTTGATTAGATGAAAATATCATCTTCATCACCTCTGCCGATTCATTGTGTCCCCCAAACTCTAATTAATCACAAACAGAAATACACAACATAAGCACATGTATCTTTTAATAAAACAAATTATTCATAGTGTTGTGGTTTTACTTGTGATACTTTTCTCATTTCTCAAACTACCTTGCTGCTCATTAGTTGCAACTGTCATCGTCTGTGCTGGCCGTTTAATTCGCTTGCGAACTACATACAAAAAAATCAACACTATGGCCAGCACAACTATTCCTCCGAGGATGTAAAACAATGATTCGGATTGGTGCGGTGGTGCATGTGACTCATTAGAGGGTGAAGTAACTTCTGCTGCAATCAATCATAAACTTCATCAAATATCATATGAATGATGAGACTTGGTAAAATTAAAGAACCTACATCTTGGCCAAGAAGAGATTCTACAAAGCTCATTTGAATTTATCTTGTCATATAAGTAGTTACAATGTTTGATCAAACTTATAAAAGTGGTTCATGGGTTAATGAAACTTATCAACATGAGCTAATATAATGAGCACTCATTACATAAATCTTTGGCTAAGCTGTATAACTTGTCATGTGACTGTAAGTGGTTTGCAAATTGAATCAATTAAATGCTACTAAATAATCCCAAAGCATTCTAGCTTTGATGATAAAAATAAATTATGCTCATGTATAATATGATGCATGAATTTGCAATTGCTATAACAAAAACAAATTTGACCCATTAGTAGTGTGTGATAATATCACAGTGAAAATAATGGTGCAGAAACAACTTGAGAAAATGAAACCTTGGAGTACTCGAAGAGGCATTGTTGGGGAGGAAAGTAAACTTTGTGGTTCAACTTCAGCCTAAAGATATGAATAAGCGAGTTCAACAATACCTGGCAACAACAACAACAACCAATTTCTGATTTTTTTTTCAACCAATTTCTGATTTTTTTTTCTTTGTGTGTGCTTTTCTATTTCTTAATTTGTACTTTGTGATAAACAAATGATTGACACAAGTGATTAATATATTAAAGTTACGGTTGAATCATTTCAATATTTCAATATTGTCAGAATTCAAATTTTAGTAGAAATAATTTTTTTTTCAGATTTTACTTAATTATCGATCAAATTCTAGATTAATTATATTCTCTTTCTTCAGATGAAGTGGAGGGTTAAGACAAAGAAAATTATACTTTGGTTAGAGAAAAGAAAGAGCTTGACACTTGCAAATGTCAAGAGACAGGGAGAAGTATTCGAAGGTTGTCCCTTGGAATTGATCGAAACAAGGCGAAGGTTATGCTGTTCGGCCAGAAACATCCAAGTAGTGATTAATTACAGGAATCTTGCGAATCTTTCACACATTTTTTAATATACTTTTTATTACTTGTTGAAATTTGTTTCTTTTGGTGGAATTTACATTTTTTGTGTCTACTTTACATTTGTTGAAATTTGTTAAAACTGTGTGAATGAATGTTGTTAAATGGAGGATGAAAGTGACAAATTACTAGCTTGCAAATTAATTATTTTGTGATTGAGATGATTCACTCTCCTCTTACCCTTTCACTGAGAAAATTATTAAGTAGCTAGTTCAGAATTATTATATTTTTATTTAATTTTTATATGACACTTAATCATGTGTTATTACTTATTTTTAAATATAAGTGAAATTTTTTGAATACATGTTACATAAAGATTAATCAGAAGAAGTGTGATAATTGAAGACAACCCTAAACCTAATAATTTTTTTAGGCTTTAGAAAGTCACCTATGGACTGTGGTAGTTATTATGCAATGCGATGCATGTTGCTAGCTAGCCTGCTAAATTCTTCGGTCTAAATTAGTAAATATTTCTTAGTTGTATTTGCAATTAATATTTAGTACTATTTTACATTTTATTAGGCGAATAAAGATATAAATAATGGGTCAAAGTATTTATTGTGATTTTCTTTTTAAAAAATAGGTGTGTGTTTGTTAGGTCCATGAATTCTCGTATTATTTTTAGATAAAAATAAAATACATGAGAAGAAAAAAAAAAAAAAAACTGAGACCTAGCCCAATCATTAATTGCATTCCCTCTTTTGGTCGTTTTGAGGCAATTGCTTTCTGCACCCCAGTCTTTACACCCAATTTTTTTTAATATTTCCAACTTACCCTTCTCCCCTCGCTCACCCTCTTGTGCCTCTGCAACCCAAGCCTCGTTCTGCCGTGACTAGGCCATTGCATAGCATTCAGCATTGTATGTCATATTACGCCTCTCATTCCTTGCATTGTCGCCACTGTGGAATTCTGAATCCAGAAGCTGACCAACAATGCTCTGGATTGAGTAATATGAAATATAAATGTTTTCTAGATTACTCAACCTGGAATTGCAAAACCATAATTCCAAAATTCTGAATTTGAAAGTTGATATGATCGTATTATTTTTATGGATTATCCTTGAGTTAGTTATCATGTTAGAGGTATTAAAGACAAAAATAAAAGAAAATGAAAATTAACACAAAGATAAAGACATGTAGCCAATGTCGCAAAGTTTAGAAAACAAAGAAGTAAAGAAATAAACACAAAAGATGAATATAAAAGAGATGAAATTAGTGAAAGGATCAAACAATTAAATAATGGCACAAACAAGAACAAGATAAATAAAATAACAAAAGAAATAGAAAAAAAATGGAATAAGATGAGAAATGAGAAATAAGGCATCACACTCTAGGAGAGTGATAAGTTAAGTGAGAAATCGTCATAAAGGTTTTCAACTAATTAAAAAATATAACATTCTTAACTGCCAAGTAAGTGGATTAACTAATATAAGGTTATTTTAATTTAATTAGAGATCTTGAAATTGAGTCCTAGGCATATAACTATCTTAAATACTTGAATTTTTTTTTTGCCTTTTATAACAATTTTATGTGACTTGAACAAAAATTAACTCTGATGAAGGATATACCTTGTGGTGTAGAAAAAAAAACATAACCTCCTTTTTAATCATGATAAGTCAAAGGATGTTGCTTCACTTGATGGGTGATGCATTCTTCTGAAAGTGATACATTAGTTTGTAAAACAGGAAAAATATAGAAACAACAAAGAGAAAATTTTAATTTTACTTCATTTGTGAATGCCATGGCCGAAATTAGGCTACCAATCACCAATAAAGCTACTCCGCACGTAAAATTAGAGTGTGGTCTCGATCTTTCCAAACAAAACCCTAATCTTTTTACGTTGAATTATACATATACTGCCATAAACGCTTAAGAAAAAGGAACATTTGGCAATTAGATATGCTTGGGACCATTTGTTAATTAACTAGACCAAAAACGACCATTCGTTAATTAACAAGACCCCAAAACGATTAAAGAAGAACAACTTCATCTTGGTGGTGGAAAGTGATTGGTTTTCGATGGTGAAGTGGATTGCTTTGGATTTGTTACATGTATACAATCATTGTAGACAGCATTTTAGTAACGCATGCCTAATCCCTAATCCTTATATAAATGCATGCATTCTTTGATCGTTACAGCAATAATTGCGTTATATTAAAACTTATATATGAACCAGCAGCCTAATCTAAACACTGTCAAGCAAAGATAAACACGAACTACTGTTTTAAAGTGACCCGTCACCAAACAACCTTTGGAACCAACATTGCATCACTTTTTGAAAAATAATGCAAGTACATATATTACTATTGATTTGATGCAAAACAATTAAGCCAATTTAAGTTTTTATTGACATATAAATAAAATCTTATGTAATAATTTTTATTTCTATTGACTCTATAAAATTAAGTAATAACACAATGTTATGTTAATTAGCACAAACATTTTAGACTAAGTAATTATAACAATAAAATATGTTATAGGGTATTGTCAATTGATAGAGAAATATATATAATTTCTTAAATGAATAATATATATAAAGTTGCTGGCTGCAAATTAAAATCAAGATGTTCAGATAATGAAATGAAAGGAACTAATGTGCATGGTGTACTGTGGTTGTCATCCAATTAATTTGCTAAACCGAGTCGTCAAAATGGAAGACAACGATATTGATGTCTGATGCGAACCAATGACGTTGTTGATTCATATAGCACTTTCTTTTTTTCTTTTTAACTAGAATTTCAGACTCAATTTTAATAAGCTGTTCATGGAAGGAATAGCCGACCACAGTTTGTTGATATATAGTGGGGAATCCCAAATTAATTTGAAGTAAATCCATACAGTTAAAGGTGAAGGGAATATCTTTTATTAGGCCAAACATTAGTAGTTACTTTACTTTTCTGTATAATAAAGTTATGCATTTATACAATTTTTTATTAATTACGTTAATTTTTTTTTATAATAATAATAATAATAATAAAAACTCTCTCTCTTTATATATTTTTAATTTTTATGAATTTTTTTATCCATAAAAATTAAATACGATATAAAAAATTTATAATAGTGACACCGTTTATTCTGTAAACTGAAGTAATCCTTTTCGTTAAGTTTTGTGAACTAGTCGTCACAATATAAAAGTAACCGAAGAGATTACAATATCTGTCATTCAATATTTACTAATTAAGTACTTTAAAATTAAGGAAAAAATTTACTGTTATTCACTGCTCTAGGACATATGTGTTGCACAGAGACGGATAGAAGGGGGACAGCCAGAGCTTCAGCCCCTCCTCCCTCAAACTTCTTTCATTATATTTATAACAATATATTTTTAAAATAATATATATTATCATTAATAATATATAATAATAATTAATAATGAATATACTTTTCTGGCAATACTAAAGCTAAATAATATATAATTAATAAATCTTATAATTAATATATGTTATATCATTGATTATATACTGATGTTTTTAATACTGAAAAATATCAATCTTTTGAATAATATATATTATCACTAATTACTACTATAATTTAACCCAAAAGATATATATATATATATATATATATATATATATATATATATATATACTAATTAATAGATATAATAAAAATGACATTTGTGTATGACTTCCCATGAATTATTATTATTTATGCTAATTATACTTTGTGTATTATTATAAGTCTCATTTATCTATCTATATATCTAATTATTAACATTATTATAAATATATTTATATATATAATATATAATTGTTAAGAAATTTGATCATTTTTAATTATTATTATATTTAATGTGTTTGTTTTTATTCATTGTGAGATCGGTTTAATTGTTATTGTGTTCCTGAGATAAATCTTTTTCAAAACTTGATAAAAAAAATTGTTTGAGTTATAAAGTATAAGCACGTGTATTTTTTTTGTTGTATCATTTGAAAATAAATAAATAATTTTAATTTTATTTGTAAAACTAAAAAATAATTTTAGAAAAGTCATTATTTATTAAATATTTTTTATAAGTTATTGTAGATATTTAAATAATTAAAATAAAATAGAAATTCAGCCTCTTTGATGGTTTTCTCGATCTGCATGCTTTTGATTCAAATGAAAATGAAATCTGAATAAGGCCATAGTTATACTTATTTCAAAAGAAAAAATATATTCTACTTATTGCCTTAATTTAGCTCAATTGAAAAATGTAAAGAAAAAATGAAAATAAAAACAAACTTGTTTAAGTAAGGATATTAAAAGTTTAAAACTACATGCACCCCATCTCATCCGTTTGAAGAGAGATGTTGCCCTTTTCTTTATTTGCTGCACCGGAGCCTACTGATTCGTAGATATGATAAAAGTGAACTTTTCTATTCATTAAAGGGTAAAAGCCAAAATAGGTGAAGTGATAATAATATGATAATAATATCGATAATAATATCGATAATAATATTAAGTGAACTTTTCTATTCATACATCTCACACTCTTTTATAAGGCAACCACTTGCTCTGAATTATCCACTTTTATAGTTACACATCTACCTTTTAATCTCAAATCTGTTTAGTTTTGTACTTTTATTTTACCCCAAAAAAATATGGGTTAATTTTACTTTTATTTCTGTTCTTTTAATACTTAAAAGTTAAAATGCACATTGCCACAACAAATAAAACGAAAAAGCATAGCCTCACACTTTACATTAAGTCCAGATGGGATTTAAGTTTTGATGACTAGCTGGTGACAATTCACAACCAGCTTTAAATGAAAGCAACACATGACCAGTGCAAGACCCAAATTTTGGCAGCAAGTAAGGTAGTTACAATTTAACGACGAACACTTAAATATAAAATATTGCATTACCACAAAACACAAAATGAGCCAGATATTAATATAAAAAAGAAGAGCCTGCTAAAAAAGAGAGCCAGATATTCCTCTCATTTCATAACACGTATCCACAAACTTAAACGTTCCTATTGAAATTATATAACACATTGATTTAATTAAGCTACAGTTTTCTGAAAAAAGCTCTTGATTTTCTTCTTTTATAGTTTTTTTTTAAATGAATCTTTCACAATAAAATCTTATTCCATTTTTTTCTTCTTTTTTTTCATCATTTAGTCACTTTAAATATTATAATTTTTAATTCAATTCCTTTTAAAAAAAATTAAATAAAAAAGGCTTAAATATACTTTTGTTCCATGATAATTTTTAAAATTTTATTTTTGGTTTCTAATATTTTTTTTTAAAAAAATTTGGTCTCTAAATTTGTTTAGACAGTTCTTTGAAAAATAAAAAAAAATGAAATAGATAGGATTTTATGGAGAAAAAAACAAAATAAAAATTATTAAGGACCAAAAATAAAAATAATAATTTTTCAGATAATAAAAACATATTTTAAATATAAAAACTCATGTTTGAAATTAAATATATTTAAAAATTAAATAAAAAATATTAAGAAAAACTAAAAAAAAATGGAAATTATAAATATTATTTAATTATTTTTTTAAAAAATCCTCTTTGATAAAAGTAAGAAACATTAACAGTGATAAAAATTTCAAGACATTTAAATCTTAATTAAGCCTACTACAGTAACATATTTTATCCAAAATTTAATCCACGACCATACGGCATGTTTGAAACTTCGATCCACGTGTAGAAGTTATCTTACAAGTCACAACTTTATGCCATAATACGAACAACAAATGCATGCAGCCATTTTTATTTTCCTAGGTCGAGAACCCGTGAAGCGTGAGCTTCCGTTTTCATTTTAATTCTACAGCAGTCATATGCAGATTAAATAAATAGACAACACAAACCAATTGATATCATTGAATTCTATTTAAAGTAAACCTTAAAAAACAAACAAAAGTTTAATATTTTACTTACTAATAATTAAGAGATTCCGCCTTCCCTTTCAATCTTTAATTTTTACTTAATTAGTTTTAAGAAACAGTTGTCAAAACTACGTACTATTATGCATGCTTTGAGTTAGTGTATTTCAGAATTCAGTTTGGTCAACACGCCCCAAGTGACTCATGACTTAGGCTATGTTTGAAAATCCGTTCAAATTCCATTGAATTGAGAAATCATGTGTTTCAATTCAAAAATTATATAAGTGTTACTTTTGTTTAAATATCAATTATGTTTAATTTTACTTATATCCAAACACACACTTAAATCTAATTTCAGTATTCTTTAAGCTTTAATTAATATCTAGTATCTTTTAAAAAGAAAACAAACCTGAACCTAATTTCAGAACGATGAATTGATAGGTAACATATAATTCTATCCGTGTAGAAATTAGCTTTTCCTGACTTTGAAAGGTGACAGCTTTTTCTGTAGTTAAATTTTTTGTACCAAAAAAAGTTGGAGCCAATAAAAAAGCTTGAGTGCGTAATGCGTTAGAGTTATAGGATATGTTTGGATAAATAGATCGTACTTAATTAGTCTCACTCTAATTAAAGAACAATGGTGTTTATCTAAAACTGCAGACCTATATAGGCTACAGCAAGCTAGTAATAATTTGTTGATTCATGAAACAATTAACTGCGGAGAAGATTATTATTTATAACTACAAAATATTAGATAGCAGCCAATTCGATTCGATGTTTGAAGCCCTTTGATTTGATGTTTCGCAAATTGGAAGGTAGTATTTTATATATAACCTCACAGAGCCACATATATACATAACATATCTGCTGACAAAAATATATACAACATTTTTTTAATCTAAATTACATGTACGTGTTTTTTTTTTAATAAAATTCTTTTAAATATTTAATGAATCTGTATATCAAAATTTAAATTTAAAATTCTTACTAAAATAATTTTATAACAATTAATTCACCAAGTTTAATATTATATATACATAACATATTAACAATTCGTTAAAAAGGTGAGAAGCCAAATTGATTGGACAAGACTTGGATATTATTCCTCATTAGCTGTCACTGACCCACTTCAGCTAGCCAAGTCAACCAAACCAATATCATCTCTCTCTTTCACTCCACATATTACACGCTCGTAATTTTTCATTCACAACCACTTCCACCACATTCAAATCCAAATAGTCCTTTCCATTACACTAATAATTGGCCTCCTAGTAACACCCCTAGTACTATTTATAAATATAGCATTTGCATGCACCTTAGTCTTCACTAAATACTCCTCTTGGCATATTGTGCCCTCCCTCTTTCTAGCTATTTCCCTCTCTTAACACAATTAACAAAGATATATCATATCATATCATCTCCAAATGATGAAAAATATTGGGTTGTTTCTTCTTGTGGTGGTGGCTACTTTTGTGGTGGCAGCCACAGCTGGTAGCTTTTACCAAGACTTTGAAATAACATGGGGTGGTGAGCGTGCCAAAATCTATGAAAATGGAAATCTTCTCACCCTCTCCCTAGACAGAGCCTCTGGCTCTGGCTTTCGTTCCAAAAAAGAATACTTGTTCGGAAAAATTGACATGCAGCTCAAGCTCGTGCCTGGTAACTCTGCTGGAACAGTCACTGCCTATTATGTAAGTTACTCTTTTTTTTTTTATCTTGTAAGAATGGAGATGGTCTTTGAAGATTTATAATAATTTACTATCTTACTCAATTAATTGAATTAAACTCTCTCACGACTCACCTTTATTTTGAGTTGATGTATAAAATTTATGCAGTCATGTTGGGATATAAACATATCAATCAAACATTCATTCCATTCAAATTCATAAGATTTCTTTAAACTTTATTAAAGTAGATCAATTAAAGCTTATTATATATGTATAACACTTGGTAAGTCACCCAACTTCATAAATTCAAATCAACGGTATATATGTAAGTTCTATCATACGTCATTAAAAGATAACTTTTGAAATATTAATACAATAAAAAAAAAACACTTTATAATTATCGTGACGATGCATGGATATATAAAACAAATTAACTTTTGCATGACACTGAATACATTCAAATTGAATCAATAATTAGTGTTATTGAATACATGAAATGTAATAAGCTAATAAATTGTGATTGATGTAGTTATCTTCTCTGGGGCCTACTCATGACGAAATAGACTTCGAGTTTTTGGGTAACTTGAGTGGTGATCCTTATACTCTCCACACGAACGTATTCAGCCAAGGGAAAGGGAACAGAGAACAACAGTTCCATCTATGGTTCGACCCCACCAAGGACTTCCACACATACTCCGTCCAATGGAATCCTGCAAGCATCATGTACATATTCTATATATATTCGTATAATATTTCATTCCCAAAATTAATTAACCATAACTAATGAGTTTAATACCTTTACATGCACTTTTAGTGTAAAATCTTTTATATTATCAATCAATTAGAAATTATTGTTATAATTTTTAAAATAATTATTATAAAAGTTAATAGAATAATCATACATGATATTTTATTAATGGATGACAATATAAAACTATTTTAAACGATTATCTAATCACATATTATCACATGTATATTACATTTGTTAACTTTTATATAATTGTCTTAAAAATCATATAAGAATAATTTGAAATTAAATGACATTACAAAACAATTTTAAACTGCATTATCATTAAATTCAAAACATATACCAATTCATTAACATCTTTATTCACAATTAATCATTTTTGAATTGTAACAGATTCTCTGTGGACGGGACACCAATAAGGGAGTTCAAGAATTTGGAGACAAAAGGGGTTCCTTTCCCAAAGAACCAACCCATGAGAATATACTCTAGCCTTTGGAACGCTGAGGATTGGGCCACAAGGGGTGGGCTTGTGAAAACGGATTGGAGCAAGGCCCCATTCACAGCCTCATACAGAAACTTCAATGCCCTAACCTCTTCCTCCACTGGCCAATCACTGGACGCCACGGGGCTGGCCAAGATCCATTGGGTGCAAAAGAATTACATGATTTACAACTATTGCACTGATATTAGACGTTTCCCACAAGGCCTCCCTCCAGAATGTTCCATTGCTTGAGAATGTTCATTATTCAATTCAATGTTGCATATTATTATATATAAAAAAAAAATGGTCCCCATATACGTGACACGTGTATGCCTATTACGTTGATTTACTTTCTTGTATAAACTAATGTAACTAAAACTATGATTATTGTTGGTTGGTTTGTGCTTTAATTTGTTGAGCACTACTCCATTGTTTGTGATCACAAAAGATGATTATAGCCTGCAAAATTATATTCATGCCCGTGTATATGTGCTGAAATTGTAAAGTATCTTCATTAATAAAATTGTTGGAGTTAAAAAGTTTATGGAGTTTCACAATTCGATTTGGATTTTCTTATTTTGCCTTCTAGCTCCTCCTTCAAAGGTCAGATGTAAAATAAAAAATATTCAAATGTGTTCACATAAGGTTTAAAATAATTTATTTGTTCATGACCATAACAAAATATAATTATCTATAGTTTGATGTGTGCCATTCCTATTTTTTACAAAAAAAAATTAAATTAAATTAGTTAATTAATATAAAAAATTGAATATGTATATATTATTTTCTTTTTTTTCCTACCATATTGTATATTTGAAATATTTATTAACTTTGCTTATGCTTAATTTTTATTAAAGAATCCAATTAATCACTTTAGTAGGTCTTCCTCTCAACCAACTCTAATCCAAGATCATGTTGAATAGATCCAAATATTCTATCTTAGTTTCACTTAGACCAAAATAGTAAACATATACATTTATTCAATTTTCAAGTATAAAGAACTCTTATATAATAATATAATATAAAATGATTTATTACCATTACTTTAATTCCTCACAATATATAAATAAATAAAATTTCCATCTTTACCAAAATTATTATTGTCATAAAAAATAAAGGTTGTTTGATTTGAGAAAATATTTAATATTTTTATTATAAAATTATCATTTTTTTAAATTTTTTTAAGCCAAGAGAAATATTAATGACCTACACATTCAAACACCACAACAGATATGTACATTGGGTGATTATCATGGCACAAACTCTTCACCCTTTTGACACTTTTAATTCCTATGGACTTCCTTATCAATCTTCAGAAACATCTTTCGAATCACAATAATAATGCAAAGCAATGAACTATCACCCTCATCCTCCTTTCACATATATAAAACACCAAGTGGAGGCCCTAACATAGAGCCACACTACTCACGCAAAAGTACAATTCCAAAAACTAAATATAAGTTGCGTCGCCTCGTGGCAAATAAAAGTAATTCCTCTATACTTTCTATTAATGGGGGTTATAAGCATGCCTTGAGTTCCATTTAGAACCCTATAATATATCCTCAATAATTACTAATTCAAGATATTATCTTATATTATTGTGAAGATAAACATGCCTATAATGAAGAAGGTCTTCTCAAATATGGCCAAGTGTGGTCTCAACATGGAATGATAATAGTGACATAAAATGAGGAATGAAGATGAACCACACAATATAAAAGCAGAAGTTGAAATTCGGGAAGAGTTTTTTTTTTTTAGTTAATGAAAGCATTAACAAATCAATGCCTCAAGATTATCTTTTCTTCAGCGAACAATTTGAAAAGAAGGATGTCAACATTGCAGTTGAAAGTCATTTTATTATAATTAGTTTGGAGCAATAAACATATGATAGCAAAATCCAACAAGCAGGACATATAGGGGGATGAACCACATTAATCTATTTGGCAATCTTTGAGGCACGTGTTGATGACAGCAAGCGTACAAATCATGAGGAAATTCTGATTATCTTGACTAACAATTCAGCAGGAATTAAGGAAACCTAAACAATGGAACAAATAATTTAAATTAATTAGTGCAGACGACAAAAGTATATAATCAAAGGTATTAGGATTCATAATACTAATTGGAATAGTCACTTCTAAGTCGAGGGTAGATATTGTTTTTGAAGGTGAATTGTTCTGTTTTGTAATTTAATTTGCTTTGTCAATGTTTAAAAAAAGTACTAGAAAAAATAAATATAATTTTATGAAATTACATTATTTACATCAGTTTTAAAGTGGTCATGAGATTACTAAAGTGCACGAATTTCCACAACTTTAAGGTTACTGTTTCAATCTACATGCATGCATTGCATATGCCTAATTTGGTGATAGAATAACCATGCCAATCTCAAGCCATCAAAGGTGGCCTTTGGGGCTTCCCAATAGACCATCTTGGTCCTAGATTGATGTGTCCTGTGATGGTTTTGGTTCACCTAACATTCCATTTCATATAAACATGTATTTTGAGCCTAGTTTAATTGCCTTTAAGAGATAATGTCCTTTTAGAAGCGTCAAAATTAACCGGTTGCACTACCACACCATGTATCTAGGGAGACATATCACAATTAACCATGATCATTGATCCTAGGCAAGATGGTAGACATCCAAAGACTACCCTACTTTTCCCACTAAGATGAGGTTGTTAATAGATAGAGTTGTAAAAAATGAGCCAGCTTGATGGCCAGTCAAGCTAGACTAGGTTGGCATGTAAAAATGTTAACCTTAACAAAATAGACTAATTTGGCCTAGTTTAATAGATGAGTTTCGTCAAATCAAATATATAAAAATTAGTATTAATTTAAGAAAAATAAATAAAGAGATAAAATTGACTTAGTCAAACAAACCTATAGATCAAGCCAAGCCAAGAAAAATATGATTTATGAGAAATTTGGATCAATTTTTGGATCAATTAAAATTGATCCATTTGACAACTTTAGTAGTAGATAACCTCTATGTTCATTAACCTAAAAGATGACAAAATAATATGCACTCACAAATATTTGTAGATAAAAATAATAGAAAAAGAATATATTTAATGAATACGAGTACACATTTTCACAACTTGCTTGTGGGTGTGGGTGTAGTAAATAAAATAATTAAATATTCACAGTAGCTAGCCTTAACAGAGCAATATAATAGTGAATATAATAGTGGATATGTGCCAATAAGAGCAAGGTAATTGCCTCTAAAAATTAGAATAAGGTAATTGCCAGTAAGATACGTGCCAGTGGCAAAAGTCAAAGATGAATTTCCATCATATACATTTCTCATCGCCATATATTACTACAAATCTTATGTAATTTAAGCTATTTAATTTAAAAAGAATAATTTTATTTAAACTTATATTTTGAAGTATAATTTGTTTGGACTTATGTTTTAGAGTGAAATTTTATTTGGACTCATATAGTTTATTTAAGCTTATATTTTAGAGAATATTTTTTATAGATAATTTTGTTTGGAACCCACAAAATAATTTTTTTGTTTATTCATTTATTTTAAGAAGTATCCGTGAATATTTTTAATTGTTTAGGATAATTAGTTGACCATTAAAATTATTATTAAAAGAAAATATTAGAATAAATAAATATTTTAATGAAAGTGTAACATTACATGTTAGAGATTTTAGTATTTTTATTCGTAAAAAAAAGAAGAAGAAGGAAAATGCACAATTTTTTGTGTTGGCTAGGTTTCAAACCAACGATCTACAGATTTCTAGAATTCACACAAGCTATTGGGTCGTTGAAGTTTCTTTAATATTTATTTGTTTTTCATATGCTATATGCTTATGCATTTCTGTTTACCTTTGCAATTTATGAAATTTTGATTTATTTTATGTATGAATATATTCGGGGAAAAATTTATCTTGTGCATATATATATGAAATCAAATACATAATATTATGTTTTAATTATGAAATTATATATTAGAATTTTATTCATCATTGTATTATATTTTGACCTTTAAGTACATAACATGATTTATTCTCATATGATTAAGTTTTTTGTCTAAGCGATCTTTATAATTTTGATTAATTATGGATTAGCCACAACACCTATAATTTGATTAAAATTATATATTAAGTTGTTTAAAGATCATATAAGGAATTAGACATAATATTGTGATTAATTGTACTTTATATAATGAATTTTATCCACATGAATTTTTATTATATTTGTATAATTAATTGGGATAAAATGACATTATTTTTCATGGTTTACCCATAGGGATCATGAGGTATGTATAATTTGTCAGTTTTATCATAAAGAGAATATTTGTGATAGAAAATCATATTATTTTCATGTTGTAATTGTAAAACATGAATTTGAGTATGTAATTTAATTATTCTATCATAAATTTTAATTGTTTCTTATTGAATTAAAAATTTAGCCCACATGCAATTTTTATGTTACAAGATTCAATTTTCTTGTATGTTTACATTGGTAAAACATACAGTTAAAATTAATATTCCTTAAATTTTGACCTAAGCCTTTGAATTTTTGCAGCTTCTCAAACTGTTAGTTGTTCTGATATTCAATGTGATGTTTCCAAACTCGTAGGAGATAACTATAAGATATGGAAGGAGATAATTCTTCTGCAATTGGGGTGGATGGACATAGACCATGTTATAAGGAAAAACGAATCACCTGCAATGACTGATGAAAGTAGCCTAGCTGCTGTTGTGCTATATAAGTGGCGGGAGCGATCCAACCGGTTCAATGTGATGTTCATTAAAACCAAAATCTTGATTGGGATACATGGTTCTACCAACCAGCATGAAAAGGTCTAAGACTTGCTTAAGGCTATTGATGACCAGTTCATCACTTCTGATAAGGCTTTAGCAAGCACCTTGATCATGAAGTTTTCCTCTCTCCGACTCACCAGTGTGAAAGGTGTGCGTGAGTATATAATGCAAATGCAAGATATGTCAGCTCAACTTAAGAAACTAGAGGTTGATGTGTCTAAGTCCTTCCTGGTACACTTCATTTTGAACACCCTTCCGCCAGAATATGGGTCATTTAAAAATTCCTACAACACACATAAGAACAAATGGTCTATTAATGAATTAATGACCATATGTGTTCAAGAAGAAGAAAGACTTATAATGAAGATGGGTGAGAGTGCATTGCTGACAATTTCTTGTGGGAAGAAAAAAACAACTAAGTTTCAAGCTAATCAGAAAAGGAATGGTAAAATACCACCTCAAACTGATATTAAGAAGGTGACAAAGTGTTTCTTTTGTAAGAAGAAGAGACACATGAAGAAGAATTACCCCAGATTCCAGAAATGGCTTAAGAAGAAAGGTAAATCAATTTCATTAGTATGTTATGAATCTAATATGGCTAGTGTTAATATTAATACCTGGTGGATTGATTCTAGATATACAATCCATATTGCAAATTATTTACAGGGTATGCAAAACCTAAGGAAACTAGTGAGAAGTGAGCAAAACATTTTATCATGCAATAAGCTAGGCTCACCTGTGAAGGCTATTGGAACTTGCATTTTAACTTTAAGTAGTGACTTTATTTTGAAATTAGAAAAGACCTTTGATGTCTCAAGTTTTTCTCGAAACTTGATTTCTGTTTCTAAACTTGTACCTTTTGGATATTCCTTTAATTTTAAAGACACATCGTTTGAGTTATTTTATAATTTTGAATGTGTTGGGAATGATATATTGTCTTTGGTTTACAAAATTATGCCACTTATAGTTCAATGCATGTTCAAACTGGTATTAAAAGGTGTAATATTAATGAGAATTCCTCTATGTTATGGCATCGAAGATTAGGACATATTTACATTGAGAGGATTAAAATGTTAGTGAAAGATGGGGTACTCAATACTCTAGATTTTGTTGACCTTAAGACTTGTGTGGACTACATTAAGGGTAAGCAGACCAACATGTCCAAGAAAAGTGCTAATAGGAGTTCAAGCATATTAGAAATAATTCATACTGATATTTATTATCCAAATATGGATTCACGTGGTCAGAAATATTTTATCACTTTTATAGATGATTATTCATGAAATATGAATGCTTATTTGCTTCATAACAAAAATGAAGCATTGGATGCCTTCAAAGCCTTTAAGGCTGAAGTTGAGAACCAATGTGGCAAGCAAAAAAAAACATAGTGAGATCAGATAGAGGTGGAGAATATTATGACAAATATACTGAGAGTGGACAAGCACTTGATCCTTTTGCAAAGTTTCTTCAAGAACATGAGATTGTTGCCCAGTACACTATGTCTGGTTCTCCAAATCTGAATGGTGTGGCAGAAAAAAGGAATTGAACATTATTGAACATGGTACGGAGTATGCTTAGCAACTCCAATCTTCCTAAATCCTGGTGGGCCGAAGCACTAAAGATGGCAGTGTATATATTAAATTGTGTTCCAACTAAGACTGTCCCAAAGACACCTTTTGAGTTGTTTAAAGGTTGGAAATCGAGTTTGAAACATATGCATGTTTGGGATTGTCCGTCTGAGGTGAGAATATATAACCCACAAGAAAAGAAACTTGACTTGAGGACGAGGACTATTGGTGGGTATTTAATTGGATATGTCAAAAGGTTTAAAGGTTATAGGTTTTACTGTCCATATCATAGGATTGTGGAATCAAGAAATGTCAAGTTTCTTGAAAATGACTTGATTAGTGGGAGTGATTAATTAAGGGACTTAGGTTCTGAAATTGATCATCTAGAGTCTCAACCTTCCACATCAATTGAAAGATTGGTTGTAATTCATACCTCTCAAGTTCAAAGGGATGATGAACAACACATGACTAGCATTCCACAACCTGTTGTTGATAATCTAGTAGATCAAGTTGATCATTAAATTCCTGAAAATGATAAACAACCAGCTTAACAACATGATCCCCAAGAAAATATTGATGCAACATTAAGGAGGTTTACTAGAGTAAGAAAATCAATTATTCCTAGTGAGAATATTGTATATTTGTAAGAATCTAACTATAATATTGGAGTTGAAAATGATCCTGAAACTTCTGATCAAGCCATGAGTTGTAAAAAGTCAAATTTATGGTATGATGCCATGAAGAATGAGATGAATTCCATGCAGAGTAACAGAGTTTAGAACCTTGTAGAGTTGCCTAATGAGGCAAAGGCCATTGGTTGTAAATGGGTCTTTAAGACCAAAAGAGATTCATTAGGTAACGTTGAGAGATACAAGGCAAGACTTGTTGTTAAGGGATTTGCTCGAAAAGAAGGAATCGACTACACACAGAATTTTTCTCCTATATCTAAGAAAGATTCTCTTCGTATCATTTTGGCATTAGTTGCTTATTTTGACCTTGAGTTGCAACAAATGGATGTGAAAACAACCTTTCTTAATAGTGATTTATTTAGAGGAGGAGATTTATATGAAACAACCTAAAGGCTTCTCCTCTAGTAGTGGTGAGCATTTGGTTTGCAAGCTTAATAAATCTATATATGGTTTAAAACAAGTCTCCCGTCAGTGGTACCTTAAGTTTCATGGGATAATTTATTCATTTGGTTTTGATGAAAATCCCATGGATCAATGCATATACCACAAGGTCAATGGGAGTAAAATATGTTTTCTTAATTTATATGTAGATGATATTTTACTCACAATCAATGATTGGGGTTTGCTACATGAGGCGAAACAATTTCTCTCTAAGAATTTTGACATGAAGGATATGGGTGATGCATCTTATGTCATTGGCATTAAGATTCATAGAGATAGACCTCGAGATATTTTAGGTCTATCACAGGAAACCTATATTAATAAAAATTTAAAGAGGTTTTGGATGAAAGATTGTTCACCAAGTATCACTTCCATTGTGAAGGGTAATAGGTTTAATTTGAACCAATGCCCAAAGAATGACTTTGAGAGGAAACAAATGAAAAACATTTCTTATGCTTCAGTTGTTGGAAGCCTCATGTATGCTCAAGTATGCACAAGGCCTAACATTGCTTTTGCAGTTGGAATGTTAGGAAGATATCAGAGTAATCCAGGTATTGACCACTGGAGAACTGCAAAGAAAGTGATGAGATACCTTCAAGGGACCAAAGATTACATGCTTATGTATAAACAGACAGACAATCTAGATGTGATTGGTTATTTAGACTCAGACTTTGCTGGCTGTGTTGACTCTCACAAATTAACATTTGGATATATTTTCATAATGGCTAGTAAAGCTATTTCGTGGAGGAGTATTAAGCATACTTTGAATGCTACTTCTACCATGGAAGCTGAGTTTGTCTCTTGCTTTGAGGCTAAATCACATAGTGTATAACTTAAGAGTTTCATTTTTGGGCTGAAGATAGTAGATACTATTTCAAGGCTTTTGAGAATTTTATGCGATAAATCAGTTGTTGTCTTTATGGCTAAGAATAACAAAAGTGAAAGTTGAAGTAAGCACATTGACATTAAGTACTTAGTCATTAGAGAAAAACTAAAAGACAAGAAAGTTGTCATTGAGCATATAAGCATTAAGTTGATGATCGCTGATCCTTTGACTAAGGGCATGCCACCATTTAAATTCAAGGATCATGTAGAGAGAATGTGACTTGGTTCTACTTTATGATTTTATGCATACAGGTTAAAGTTGAAACTTTTATATTGTGATATTTTCTCATATTCAAGCGCACATTGATTTATTTGAGAAAAATTATGTTTTGGACCAAGAATAAACATTGGGTTTATTCATTAAGTTTTATTACCACCTTGAGTATGTTACTTGGTAAATTAAGCATATTGTAATACATGGATGATATTACTCGTTATAAGAGGAACTATCGCTATGATTTGTATGTTCATTTGTTAAGAAGATTGAACATTGACTTATTTTAATCAATGAGTCAAAATTTTATACCAAATGGGAGAATGTAATAATTTTTGGTTTGTAAGTTTTGGAATGTCAATTGCTCCATCAATTTTGGAGTTGAAAAGCCAAATATTGAATGACTACTAATAGGTGGTAATAACTACTAATAAGTGATAATGGCTACTAATTGGTGGTAATGGCTACTAAATACATTTTTTATGGTAGAATGCCTATATATATCACATGTGTTTGGTCCTTGAGCTCACATCTTTCAATTTTCATCTGATACACCATCTACATTGAGAGAATGAGAGCTTGGAAGAACCAAAATAATGCAACTCTTTCATGACAATGACTGGATGTATATTTTAATTTTTGTTTTCCGCATTTGTTAATGACCTGTGTTTCGTTTTATAGTTTGTAACATCACAGGTTAAAAATTTTAGTCTAACATGACCAACCGCCAAAAAGTGTAGGGATCAAAACCATAAATGTCAAAAAGTCTAGGGATTGAAAACATAGTTTAATCTATAATATAAGTTTCCTTATACTACTTTATTTTTCTCCCTACAATTTTTAGGAAAGACTCTAGACAATTCAATTTTGAAGTAAATTTAAAGTTTAGGTTTTGTACGAGTTTGCACGAGAGAGAAGAAGGAAGATAGTAGGTCAAAGAGTTAGTTCCAAATGAACATGAAAATATTTTTTTAATTCGTAGGAATTGACTATAATACCAGAGATTTTACAACCAAGTGAGCTAGACTCCTTTGGTGGATATGAAAAGATTGAATTAGAACAATGAATATCATTCTATAATTTTTGTGGTGGGGTTGAGGACTTTTTTACCAACTTAAAGGTAACATTATAAATATTAATCAATATAAATCAAATGATATATGCTTATTTTTATATCTTTATAGGTGAAAATATAACTTTGATCTTCTCATTTTGTCTTACTTGCAAACGTGACCTTGGGATCTTTATTTTGCCGTTCTCCCAACTAAACTATCTCAACATGTTAAATTATTCATTTATTAATTTTTAAATACAATAATATTAGATTCTCTCATCTTTTATGTGACTTTCATTTATGTTATGATTTCATCTATATCTCAAGTATGAGTTTTTTTTTTTCAAACGAAGTAATAGTATCTTAATTATGATATAACTTCTAGTTTGTTAGGTTATATATATATATATATATATATATATATATATATATATATATATATATATATATATATATATATATATATATATATATATAATAGGTAAGTTTCCTTATATTTTTTTATTTTTCTACTTACATTTTTTAGAAAAGTCTAAACAATTCAGTTATAAAGTAAATTTCAAGTTAAAGCTCATTGTGAGTTCGATGAACGTGAATCAAACACGCGGCCTTCAGATCTTTAATCTAATGTTCTCCCAACTGTTCCCACATATTGAATATTTTATTTATTAATTGTTAAATACAATATTATTGAATTATCTAATATTTCTTTTTTGTGATTTCCATTCATTCACGTTATGATTTCATGCGTATCTCAAGTATTTTGAATTTGTTTCCTTTTTGTTTACAAACGAAATAACATTTTAATTATGATATAACTTCTAATTTACTATGTTATACATACATACACACATATATAATATAGGTAAGTTTTCTGTTTCATTTTATCCTCACATTTTCTAGGAAGGTTCCTAAACAATTGAGTTTTGAAATAAATTTAAAGTTGAAGTTTTGTACGAGTTCACGCGAGAGAGAGGGGGATAGTAGGTCAAGGAGTTTGTTCCCTCTAGAGATGAAAAAATTGAATTGGAAGAATGACTATCATTATATAATTTTTGTGGTGGGGTTGAGGACTTTTTTTATCAACTTAAAGATAAAATTATAAATTTTAATATGTATAAATCATATGATGAATGCTTATTTTTATATCTTTATAGGTGAAATTATAACTTTGATCCCTAAATTTTATCCAATTTGTAAGCTTAGTTTTCTTATTTTAAAATAAAAACATTTAGTCTCTCATTTTTCAAAAATTAACAAAAATAAAATAAAAATATAAAAATTTATAAAAGCAAATGCAATAAACGTGGATCAAACAAGTGACCTTTAGATCTTTAATTTGTCGCTCTCCCAACTGAACTATCCCCACATATTAAATTTTTTATCTATTAATTTTTAAATATAATATTATTGGATTCCCTCATCTTGTCTGTGCCTTTCATTCATGCACATTATGATTCCATGCGTATCTCAAGTATATGCTTTTTTTTTCTTCAAACAAAGTACCAAAATCTTAATTATGATATAACCTCTAGTTTGATACGTTTTATACATATAATGTAGGTAAGTTTTCTTATACTGTTTCATTATTTTTTCGTTTAGGAAGGTCTCTAAACAATTCAATTTTGAAGTAAATTTAAAGTTGAAGTTCTGTATGAGTTCGCGCATAAGAGAGAGGGAGATAGTAGGTCAAGGAGTCGGTTCACTCTCGAGATGAAAAAAATTGAATTGAAAGAATGACTATCATTTTATAATTTTTGTGGTGGGGTTGGGGACTTTTTTTATCAACTTAAAGATAACATTATAAATTATAATCTACATAAATAAAAAAATGACTTTGATCCCCACATTTTATCCAATTTGTAAGTTTAGTTTTCTTATTTTAAAATAAAAGCATTTAGTCTCTCTTTTTCTAAAAATTAACAAAAAAAAGTAAAAATATAAAAATTTATAAAAAAAATTACAATAAGTATGGATCAAACACACAACCCTTTAGATCTTCAGTCTAACAATTTCCCAACCAAGTTATCCCTACATATTAAATATTTTGTCTATTAAATTTTTAATACAATAATATTGGATTCTGTCATCTTATCTTTAACTTTCATTCATGCATGTTATGATTCCATGCATATTATATGCCTTTTTTATTCAAACAAAGTACCATATCTTAATTATGATATAACTTCTAGTTTGCTATTTCTCCTTACATTTTCTAAGGATGTTTCTCAACAATTCAATTTTGAAGTAAATTTAAAGTTGAAGTTTTGTGCAAGTTCACGCACGAGAGAGAGGGAAATAGCAAGTCAAGGAGTCAGATTCCTTTGGAGATGAAAAAATTGAATTGGAAGAATGACTATCATTATATACTTTTTGTGGTGGGGTTGGAGACTTTTTTTATCAACTTAAAGATAACATTATAAATTTTAATTTGTATAAATCCTATGATGAATGCCTATTTTTATATCTTTATCGGTGAAAATATAACTTTGATAGCCACATTTTATCCCATTTGTAAGTTTAGTTTTCTTATTTTAAAATAAAAGCATTTAGTCTTATTTTTTGAAAATTAACAAAAAGTAAAAATATAAAAAAATGCAATGAGCATGGATCAAACACGCGACCTTCAAATTTTCAGTCTCACACTCTCCCAACTGAACTATCCTTACATGTGTATCTCAAATATATGCCTTTTTGCTTTTCAAACAAAGCACCAGTATCTTAATTATGACATAACTTTTAGTTTGCTACAGTTTATATATATATTAGAAGTAAATATAAAATTGAAGTTATGTGCGAGTTTGTGTGTGAGAGAGGGAGATAATAGGTCGAGGAGTAAGTTCCCTCCAGAGATGAAAAAATTGAATGGAAAAAAGGACTATCATTATATAATTTTTGTGGTGAGGTCCAAGACTTTTTTTATCAACTTAAATATAACATTTTAAATTTTAATCTGTATAAATTATATGATGAATGCTTATTTAATATCTTCAAAGGTAAAAATATAACATTTAGGCTCAATTTTTGAATATTAACCCAAAAAAAAGTAAAAATATAAAAATTTATAATAAAAAAAATGTGGTAAGCATGGATTGAACAAACTATTCCCACATATTGAAATTCATAAAAAAAACATGAGCATATTGGTCTTTCGACATCAGATTTGACTTTCAATGTATAGGTTATGGGTATCAATTGTATATTGAAACGTGAACATATTGCTCTTTCTTTTCCATGCGAGTTCTTTGTTTTTAATAGTACAAGGTTATTTTCATCAGTTAGAAATGTCAACATATTGTTTAATACGCTATGTCATGAATTTCATAAATTGACAAATTCTGCTGGTTGTTATCTTATCAAGAAAACACATAGGTTAATTAGTTGCTACAATCCTTAACATGGAAAACTTTACAGATTTTTTCCAATTTATTGCACATAGAAGTAATAAAAGAACAATGTTACAAAGTTTTACTCCATCCAAGTTGAAAATCAACCTAACTTTCCTTAAGCCTCTCAGCATAATTGAATATTAATCTTTATGTTACATTTGTAAGATTTAGTTGCTAAGGATGCAACTGTCTCAGCAATGCCAGAGATTCGGCTCATGAAAGATATTCAACAACCAGGATAAGATTGCATTAAAATTTGGCCAATTATCTGAAATTTGAAAGTTGTTGACTTGATTGTCACATGCAGATGCTTGTGCATGCTTCATCAAATGAAGAATTTGGGAATTGATATTTGTTGAACTGATTCTCAGGAACTCTTCTTCTTCATTCTGGTAAATTCAGAAAGTTAAATACATCCTTTTGCCTGTCTCCATTACTACATAATACAGACATACAGGCACTTAGAAGTTCTTTGTGAATAGGAACAACTTTCTTAAAACAACTTACTGTACAGATCTTTTTGCCAATATGGATGTTAGAAAGGAATGATTCAAACATCTAGGATTTTTGCTGTGATTATCTAAATCTAGCTTTGTAGGATGATTTTAAACCTAAGTCCATAATTCTTGCTTAGTTTTTATTAGAATTTCCTTGCATACATAAAAGAAGAAGCAGAACAATTTGGACCATGCTGGCATAACTAGAAACAATTGTCATATAAAAGATGCTCCAAGACCACAATAATATGCTATAAAGCAAGAATTCTTTAACAAAATCCATAAATTATGCCAGCAAATGCAGCAAAGGTGCTGGGGTGATTATTACATTGAGTTGACTCTAGCGAATTCACACCGGGGTATAATAGAATTAAAATCTACATGACCATCTAAAGAAAACTTGTTAGTATTTTGTAAACGTGTGACAACTGATGCCACTAGTAAATTTCCCACAAGGTCCTATCTGCAGTATAATAAATTATATCTGTTTTAAGAATCTAGCGGTTCTAGCCTAAAGGATAAGTCTTTAAGATACAAGGCACTTTTACACAGCTTGCTTTACATGCACAGGAATGATGTAGCATAGAAGTTTTCAAGTGTCCTTTTGCTTTTGGTAAAATAAATTTGACCAAAAGATCATGTAAATAACATTTGAATCTCATCAAATGAATATTCTACAATACACATGCATACCAGACTATTGCTGATAAAAAAAAGGTAACATAATATTTAGAAACCAGTTACGACATAACGGCCTTAGGGTTTTGTATACTAAGAGGTAGTGTCCATAGAATTATAGCCAGTAGTAAAGGTAGAGCCGTAGAGGAATAATGCATGTTGAAATAAATCAGAAAATATTTCCTAGAAAGACTAGCATTAAAATTAAACTTCTTCAGGAATTAAATAAGCATTAATGTCAAATAAACATCAATGAAACATCACACCTACATGGATTAATTGGAAATATATAGATTATCAAACAGATGCACAAGGTTTACATTATTTCAATTTTGAAGTGCATTTGATTCCTTGACAAGGAGGTTAATGCATGATATGATATAATTAACAGGATCAAAGTTCTATTTCAACAAAATTAACAGGATCAAAGTAAATAAATATAACCAGGAAATTGCCTAATGTTCCTACCTTCTTTTTCTTTGTCTGGTTAGGAGAACAAGTAATCCAAATCCTATAATGATTGCAACTTTTACTACCTGAAAGGTGAAGATGTAGAAAAGGACATTTAAGCATATTATATAACAATAGCGGCAAGCATATTGTACAATAGAGGAGATATAGCAACCAGTTCTAATTTATATTTAAGACTGAACACCAACGTTGTTAGACAAGATAGATAAATGCAACATTTTTTGGTAGAAACTCATTGCTTACTCTGGGGCAGTGATGCAAATATGAAAATAGTGATTCTCAGAATTTAAAGTAGATTATGTTAGAATTGACACTTTTCTTGTTATTATAGATATAAAATATGTTGCTGTCATGTTTCTGATATATGTCAGTTTAGTCATCTTGTAGTGGTTGGAATTGGGTGAAAAACCATGTTTTATGGAAGTGGGTAAGCTATGTCAGCAGTAGCTGTACTTTTTGCTTGTGACTTTGTATTTTCACCAAATGCAAGTCACTCTATGTAAGCTGAAAACAAGAGAATGAAAATACACTTCCGGTTCCACCAATTTCTGTTGTGTGCTCTTATGTTGCTATCGTTTCTCATGTTCTTATGTTGCTTTCTCATGTTCTTATGTTGCTATCGTTTCTCATGTTCTTATGTTCTGTTCTTCTCTTTTAGTTTGACAGATTATAACCTGATTAAATGGTCCTCCAGAATTTTCATCTCCATTATTATCAGAAGTCTTGGGCTTTGATTCTTTAGTTTCCTGTATCTTTTCATACTCGCTCTCCTCAGTTCCAGTTCCATCATTTGCTTCATTCTGTTACACAAAAATAAAGTATAAGAAAGATAATCAAATTGATTCTATTTGATTCAATTACACAAAAAATATATGAAAAAAATACATTATCTGATTCTATTAATCAAATTGTCAGTTTTATATGTTGCAATCAGCTTGAGTGCGAGCCTTGGCGCAACAGTAAAGTTGCATTTTGGTGACTGGTTGGTCATGGATTCGAATCCGGAAGCAGATTCTTTACATATGCAAAGGTAAGGTTGTGTACAATGACCCTCCTCCATACCTTTGCATAGCAAGGAGCCTTCTGGCACTAGGATACGTTAGTTTATATGTTGAAATTCACTTCTCATCTTTTTCTCTCAGAAGGAAACAGCTCAATTACGGAAGTAAATATGGCGTAGACATATAATGGCATAGGATATATTATTCTGAAGAACTTTGATAATTGACCCAAACTTTTATACTTCTAGCATACTAGTCTATAAGGAAGCTTCAATCAACATGTAACTAAGTAAGATAATGCCAAAAAGAAATCTTGTTTGGTGTTTTTGCAAAATGAAAATACTGAGCCCCCAGCTCTCCACAACATACAATACATCTGAGAAATAGTATCTTAAAGTCTTCCTTGTTTGTTTGTTTCTATCTTTTTGGGCTTTTCTGAATGTATGACAGATTTCATCTTCACCAATGATAAGTGATGGTCAAAGCTTTTACTGAAAGACAATAATTATCCAAAATGCTTCTAAATATACATTTATACCTTTTCCACATTTTCTATTTTTGAGAAATCCAATCTTCTAGACTTTCCACAATAGCCCCTTACACTTTTACTATTAGTTATTATACAAACTCCGGAACTTCAAAAGAATAACATTTGTTATCAAAGTGAAACGCTGAATCCAGCTTTTGTGGTGAATCCCCCTGAAGAATACAACCATTTCCTCTCCTTTCTCTTCCTTTATGCTTACAGAACCTTGCTTGGAGATGAATAGTTTGTAAGGATGGTTATCTGAAAGTTTCTAATGCATCTTTACTAAAACTGTAAAATGTGGATGTTGTCAGCAATTTTATTTCTTCTCTTCCTCTTGATATGTTTTATCGACTACTTTGGATTTATTTCTGCCATCTGAATATGTCTGTTCAGTATATTTAAGGTGCTCAATTCTTTCAACTGCACCATGTCCTTAGGTGATACATAATTAAGCAAGTTAATTTACTCTCAACTTTTTCCAATACATGGTGTGTAATGTTGCTAGTCTCTTACCAGGGAGGCACTTTTCACCCTTTCTTGCAAGTCTGCTGGGTCTATGTTCTTTGACTTATCTTGCTCCAAATGCTGAGTCTTGGAAGAATCTCTTCTTTCAATTGAACTTTCTTGTTGTTTTGTTGGAGGTGGTTTAATCTGAGGTCTCTTATCCTGTTTTAAGACAAGTTCATGTGAACTCAATTTGTTGAAGAGTTTTCATTTTTCAATAATATGCTGATGATGCTGTAAAAGCACTGCACTGCTATACCTGATCCAATCCACCTTCAAAGGCACTTATCATTTTCTTCACATTACTTGGAATTCTCCCCAGTGAGGTCCTCTTCTTAGAATACTGAAGATCACTTTCCTCTATTTTAGGTTGTGTCAGATTACTTGTCAGGGCATCTTTTTTTTCTGAGCCAAACAAAACTGCAATTTCTTCCGAACCAATACCTCTCTGAGGATGTTTCTCAGATGGTGATCGATCTGGAGATGATGACTGATAAGCAGGCTTCTTACCCTTTTGCTGTAATTGAGTGAGAGTAACATTTTGTGACACAGGTTTTGTGTATGAGGACTCCCTATATTGATCTGCAATGTTCTAAAACATGTAAAATGACCATTAAACAAACAACAATGCATTTTCCAAGGTCTCCTTGTTGGGAAAAAAAAAGAGACAATGCAACAAATTAGTTAATCCTTAACTGTGGTTAGCTGCTTTTTCTGCTCAAGCTGAGCTCCAACTACACTTCTAGTTTCAGATTCTTTGCCGTCTCCGGAACCAGCAGGACCTCGCGATTGGGGATCTGCTTCGTGTTGATGTTGTATCTTTGGTGATTCTTGAGAAGATGGAGCACTTAAAACATCAGGAAAAAGCCTTTGAGGAAATGTAGTAGGACCGCATTCATAACTATTAAGTTTTTGTATGTTTTACTCATCATTAACCCCTCTTATTAATGTATTTCTGCTTTAATTTTTCATTGCTTCTTTAATCAGTTAAGTAAGATCAAACCTGAGACCTCATCATTTCTGCGGAAGGGCAATGCAGCATTTCCAATCACGGTTCTACTATCGCTTTCTTCACCTCTTCTACTGGAACTAAGAAGCTCATCATGTTTTTTCTTTAATGCAGATTGTCTCTGCAAAAGTTATAAGATATGAGAAGTTAATGTGGAAGAACTAATAACCACAACTTCAAATGATTTCTCTATAAGTTAATAACATTCAAAGATTACTATCTGTATGTATCAACTTGTGAGTGGTGACTCCAATTGCATACATTTCATTTTTATACCATTGGCTAAGTACCAAGGCAATGATTGACTGATGCATTTAATCTCAAATATTGGAGAAAGATTATAAGCATAAGTGCATTACAAACTGAACAAGGAAAAGAAAACAGTACCAATGAACGAATTCTGTCGCGCTCTTCATCACTAAGGATGAATTGCAACTTCAAACGCAGATGGCCACCTCCAAGGGGAAAGTTGTCTTCCAAAACACCTTTCTCCAATATCAATTTTATTTGAACACCTGCCATTTGTTTATTACTTCCTGTTAGAAAAACTCACTGTGTCTGACTTAGAAAAGGCTAATTCAAATAGGATGAGTATTGAAAAACAACCTGTATGTGATATTTCATTCCCCTCAGAATCAAGAATTTGGAAGATCAAATCATCGCGGAGGCTAGTTAAGGGGCTGAACAATACAACAGAACAAACAGATTATAACCTAGAAATTGTTATGACGATGCACATGTTACATAAACAAGGTACACTTCTAAGCTCTAAGTTAATCTTACAAGGATAAGTTTCCCTTGTCATTCACTTGGTACTCTATTTTCCCCAAGGAAGCTGCATGCGTTCATCACTAAACTTAGTTATAATTGGCATTATTAGGAATGTGCTGAAGGGTAGAGATATGGCTGCAAATTCAAAAGCAAGATCTATTGCATACCCCTTATGAATGTTGATGAAGATAATGGAAGATCCATGAATTCCAGTACTGTAAAATGAATAGAGAAGTTAGAAAAAAAAACCCATCTGGGAGCTTAGGTGCTTGAATTATTGCTAAGTGCTACATGACAGTGAGTACCTGAAACCATGATGGTTCCTGGCATTGCAGGAAGAAGAATTCAATAAATACAATAGCTTGATTAAGTTATATCCAATCAAGAGAGAGAGATTAACTAGACACTGGTTAGTAGTTACTATCCTCAACTCTAGATTCTGATCTAGGTTGAGTGCTGAAGCAAAACTTGTGTATCATTGAGTTCATTGACTCTGTCGGTTAAGTGATGGAAACTTGGATGGGATTTGGAAGAATGGATATGGTTAGAATCCAATGAAACCAGCTTGTGTGGTCCTTGCAACCTTAAGAAAATATTTATTAGCCATAAAAGCTTGATAGAAAAATTTCTGTTTTGTCTCATTTGTTAACTTGTAAGCCCTTACCATAGCTATTATCTTTCTCTTACTATTTAACATTAGATGTGAGTGGGATTGTTGAAGTACTGTTACTATATTATTACTTGGAGGAATGTTTATCAACTCACTTTTTAACAGTTTTTTCTATTCACACTATTCTATCGGTTGACATTTATGTGACTTACAAATCTATGAATGACACCCACATATTTCGCTTTTATCTTTTTTTCTGTTACTCTTCTTTTTTCATCATCTTTTTTTCTACATTTAGGTTTTAAAAAATAAGAATAATTTATTGTTAAATTTTTTTTATCTATAATTAATTGTGAGATCTGTTACTAACATGTATTCATTTTTCTATGAAAATGAATATATTTATTGATATATCACTAAACAAGGTAGGTATATTCATTGATTATAAAATTATCTTTTAAAAAATAATCATCTCTTAAACTATTTAATATCTCGAATAGTCTTAGAATAAAATTAAAATTTATGATAAATATTTAGGTAATTGTTTATATATATATATATGACTGAGGTAGAATTATATTTATTATTTTTTTTCTATCTCTCTTTTCTCTTACTTATACACTCTAAATTTGAGATGAATGAATATAACTACTCTTGAAGACCCAATTAGAATTAGAATTTCTTCACATGCTTTCACAAAACTTTTTATTCACCTGAGATAACTTTGATTCTTGAATGGCAATGAACTTTGCTTTTTCTGATACAACTATAGAGATCGAATCTTTCTCTTACAGATTCATTTGACCCTCGAGCCCTTTATGTTTATTGAAATTATCTTCATTTGACAATTATGCCCCCTCGTAACTAGTATCTGATCACATTACGCTTCATCTCGTCTTGAAGAAACACCCAACCCATTTCTAATATAAAAAAAATAAGGCATTGCATCTGCTGATATCTGAGACGGATATTGAGTTTGCCTGAACTATCATTTATCAGTTTGTAGTGCATGCACGTATTGATTTTGTTGTATTGCCCGCCTACAAAAATTGCTTTTGCAATTATTTCCAAAATATAAGTAAAATTATTTTCTGGGCTAGTTAAAACCGTTAGCATGAAAACATTTTTTTTACATGTCCAGATGAATTCATGTCTGTTCCGATAAACTCAGCTTAGGTTGTCAATTGAACTAGATCCATCAAATAGTAAAATATTTCATTATTTTTTTTACATATAATAGAGTTAAATGTTATTTTCATTTCTATAATTTAATATTTTTTTCATTTTTGTCCTTATAATTTATTTTTATTTTAATTATTGTAAAATGTGTTTGTTTTATTTTCATCCTTAAAATGCGTTGGATAACGCATTGGACAATAAAAAATGCTTTAAACAGTTAAAATAATATTATCTAAAATATTTTAAGAATAAAAAATAAAATAAACACATTTTGTAAAGATTAAAATGAAAAAAAAATACAAAAACGAAAACAAAAAAAAACATTAAATTAAACAAAAAAAATAATTACACCTATATAATATGTAATTTTAGTACGTAATTATCAAGGTAAAACTTTAATTCTAATTGAAGGTAATATAAAGAGTACCTAAAGTACTCTATAAAAGTTTTCTTCTTTTCATAATTATATTGGTGTATGCTTGACCTTAAAATAACAAGAATAGCCAACCTAAATTAACCTGTTTTTATAAAAAAAAATATCTAAGTAATTTCAAACTTAAAGTAAAAATTGAATTCAATAGAGTGACATTGAGGTGAGTCAAAATCAATTTTGATTTCAAGTGAATATGACACAAAACATTATTGTTATGGAAAAATCATGATAGCACCGTAATTTTGAGATAATCGCCATAATTTTTAAAGGTATCTAAACATGTTATCAAGTAATAATGGTTGAAGTAATGTATAAATGCATCAAGAACTTAGGTTCGATTTTGAGATAATTGTCATATTTTTTTACAAAAAGATGCTTATATTATTTCATTCAGGTAGTAAGACTGAATACATTGAGGAATGAAATCAGAAATTTGCATACCAGAATAAAATCTATATACATTGTCAAGTAAAGATTCATATATTTGGTTGTAAACGTAAATAGAGTTCTTGTAAGTACTGTTCATTTCATCATCTCAAGTCCAGACTAGTAATGTTAATTAGAATTCAGACAAAGTCTGACTCAGGAGTACAATCCTCTAGGAGCTCTCATGGGACACAAAAAGCTGTATCCCAAATACGAATTTTCACTGTCATGATTGAGAGTCAAAATATGAAATTGAAAACTTCCAAGATAACGGTGGGGATGAGGGAGCTAGGTAGGGACTAAAGAAAATGATATATATATATGATATATATATATATATATATATATATATATATAATGAGTTATGTTGCTTTCTCCTCTGAAGATAACATTTCCCTTAAGGCCAATTTTACTTTAATTTGAATATAGTACCTAAGAAACTTCCAGGCTTGCAATTAATTACTCGAAAGGAATCTAAGCCACTCCTCATATGGTATAACTTCCCCGTAAAAAATAAACTAAAGTTATACACAAAGAGCAAAGTGTTCATAATGAATAAAATTGGATCATTCAAAAAACAACTATATACACCTGTGATCATGAAGACAAAATAAATTAAAACAATTAATGCGAAGTACAACATAAAATCTCTTGGAATTTTATTAAATATTTATCGAGATTATAGGATACTCATCATCATGAACAATAAGACACTAGTATTTTGTGTTTGTCTTCTTGTTCAGATGCAACATACAATTGATAAAACCACCCTCCTCATAACTTTATTGTCCCTATTATCAGTTTTTCATACTAATTAACTTCACTAAATCTAGCACAACACTAATTAAGCATTGGTCTCATACAATAATTATGGTTTTACCACCAATATATCTCATAAATCTAAGTAATTGACGTAACGATCTGTGGGAAAGCCATGAAGAAGGCCATAAGATAAAGCCATGAGCAAGATTGCAGCCTCCTTCTCATCCGGAGGGAAGACTTTTTGGAGAGCCAAGTTCTTACTCAATCTCACTGTCAAATCCTCAAAAGCACCAAACCTCTTTCTATACTTCGCTCCAAGTTTGCGCTTCTTTTTCATATGTGGTGCACCCTTAGTTTTGGACTTCATCCCTTTGCTATGCAATTTGTTTCCTTTCTTTACTTGAGATTTCTCAGCCTCCACTGGATTCATTCCGTTTGCCGTTGCAGCCACGGCAATGGCACGCCTTGCCTTCCTTTGTCGAATTCCACAAGCATTGCAAAGTGTCTGTCACACAAAAATGAATCTTCAGTATCATTTAGTTAGTTATTTATTTTATCTATAGGCAGGAATCAAAGACAGGTCACAGAGGTTCAATAATTTAGACACTGTTGAACCATCTGATCTGAGTTAGACACGCTTGATATCATTTAGTTAGTTTAAAATAAAACAATTCAATTGTTTAATTGAGAATATTCTAGTTGCATTCTTAGTATCACTGTCAAATTTTATTGAGTTTTTCAAAGCCATAAAATTAAAGAGTTTATGTAATTGCTTTGTTGTAGACTGGTGTGAGGACTATAAGAGAAAAACTTAGAGCTAATTATTTTTCTAGAAAAAGAAAATGTTTGAGGTTGAATCCATAGCAAGGGGGAAACAACAAAAAAAAAATACAAGAAATATATACCTTTGGACCTTTTGGTCCACTTCTCCAGAGAGGGGTCTTAGTGGTGTGGCAATCAGAACAAACCCTAACAGTGATCTTGCTGTGGTTTGCAGAAGAATTGTAGTTATTACTATCATCAGTTCCTAGAGGTGTCAGTGGTGGGTTTTTCTCTTCATTCTTGATCTGCTTAGAGTTAGAGATCATGCCTTCTGTATCAAAACCCGTTTGATCTGACACCATCATCCTCCGCATCATTCTCATCTTTAAAGGCATCCACTTAGTTGAATTATCTTCAACTTGAAAATTTTCACACTTATCTTCTTTCTTCCAAACTCTCAGCTTGAGATCACTTCTGTTTTCATCCTTTTCAGATACTGGATGCTCCCATGATTCACTAGAAGGAACAATCTTCTGGGCCTACAGATCACATGATTAAATTGATCAAAACAAAGATATGTGTGCGTACAAGCACTTAATTGAATAATAATTAAGATCATGAACCAACAATTTGTTGTTGGAGTGATATTAAGCTTGATTCCTTTAAATAAAGTATCAAAATTCGAGTTTAGTAGATAAAAAGAACATAGTTGAAAGAGAATACTTTACCAAAAGTAACCTATCAGGTTCTCCAAATTTAGTTATAGACAAAATTAATGAATTTTTCTTATGAATAACATGATAAAAAAAAATTAAGATCATGAATATGATCATGTTCAACTTATCATACTCTATCTATATGTATAACTATAAATAAGACAAGGCTTGTTATTGTATCTACATGGATTCATTATACCCGAGAGATTAGTCCTTCTGACCAGAATACCTGAGTTTAACAAAAACAACAAAAAAGTATGCATCACCTCTTCATCACTTTGTAAGTGCTTTGATTCCCAGTGGCAACAAGATCCTCCTTGACCTTGATGATCCGGGTTGAAGAGAATAGAAAAAGATAGAGAAGAAGACGAAGAAGAGGCTTGATGGCTTGTACTGAAGACGTGGTGGGTGTGATCTTCATTAAGATCTATAGGCATAGGCGAAGACACTGAGTAACGATAAGTTGGTATCATGGACTCGTACACAAAAACACACACAAAACAAGCCAAGAGGGAAAGAGAGAAGAGAAAGAAGGGTGTGGAATGGATCGGTGCAGCTGCAACAACAGCATACCCTTTTGTCTATAGTTTATAATAAAAAGGGGTTGGGAGGAAGAAGAGAAGAAGAAAGAGAAGGAAAAAGGTTCTGATTCTTAACGTTTCTCGCACACGAGGCATGGTAAAACTCATTTTTGAACAGAAGAGAGATTACATTACAGCCTAGCACTACCTTAAGAGCTATCACTATAAGACATTCACGTGACTATTGGAAACATCTGAAACAGACAAATCGAAAAGACAAAGTGATTCAGGAGAGTGTGGAGTGCTACTACGCTGACCCCATACGTATGACAAAAGCCCTAATTGCACAATCTTCTTTTTTTACCACACCACACTGCCAAGCTAGATGAGACTACTTGAAACGATGCATGCAAGAGATATGGTAGCCACACACATGATGATAGCTAGGGATAATGTAGTCACACATCATCGCTAACCAATAATTTGGTCACTCACAGGAATATAATATTGTGGCATGGTTCAATTGCTTTTCCGCCAAACATATATTAGTTGAGTGTAATTCAGTTGAATAAAATGTATAAGTTGTTATAAATCATTTCTTAATACTTGTCTTCCATTCTTACGGAATATTAGTTAATTTTCTCATCTAAAATATTTTTGAAACTTGAGATCAAAGTAGGACATATATAGAACCTGCTCTTCGGAAAATGAAAATATAGAGTCAGTTATGTATATGCAAGTTCCGTTGAAAATGTGACCATTGTTCTTACTATTATTATGCGATTATATATGATCAGCTTTACTGCATGTTTAGCATAATGTTTTGCGTACATCTCTAAACTTTGGATATATTGCCTCCACGCACATGAGCTTTATTAGTGTTTGATTGTGAATGTGATTTGCAATCAGCTAGCTAACTAACCAAATGAATATGTTAACTGCAAACATAATAATCCTTTATTGATTAAAGAAATTTGTTGAAAGCGAGGGATCCCTCAGGAACAGTTTCTTAACTACTTCAAAACAATACTTAGTCTAAAATTCGACTGAATTTGTAAAATAGAATGAATGGAATGGAACCTTGTTTTAAAAACAGATAACAGGTATGTTTTTTTATCAGTATATATAGCAACGCTTATTATGGGAATGCAAGTAGGTTTTCAACCTTTATACAAAAGTACAAACTTTAATTTGTCGAATCTAATAGTTACGACATTAATTACTACAAGCATTGTAGAGGGCTTTTTGTATTATTTGTGTGGGCACGGTTTATGCTTAAATTAAAGGTCTGTTCTTAATCATTCACTACTAGAAAAATGCCAATATTGATATTATTTTTTTTTATAAAAAAGATAAAAAAAAAAATAAAACCTTCAAGTCTTGTAGCGAGCATATATACACACCAATATGGAGAGAAAAAATGACATCCTTTTGTTCTAACATAAAACTAGACCAGTAAAAAACATTATTTACATACAAAGTGGAGAGGATGCTTCATTAATGAAGGGTCACAATGATTCACCCATATCTTTCCATTAAGAGTCATATTTATTCAAACAATATATTTTTTTCATTAAAAATCACAATAGTCTCACCTATCATGATTTCATTAATTACTATAAATATTGGGTTGAGTTAAGGGGTGGTATGAAATAATAATTATTTTTTTAGTTTCTATCAAAAAATTCATGACATATAGTTCTTAGATCCTCAAGCTAAAGCCTTCCCTCAAAAAGTAACTACTCCACCATTCTTTGGACTCAAGTCTTGGAACATAGACTTTTTTTCAGTCATGTGTTCTTCAAATATCATGATTTAGATTTCTTTTTTGTTGTCAAACACATATGCAACTAAAATAATTTATTTCTTCAATATCTAAATAGACTCGGGTCTTTTCTTATTAGCATAAGTACTAGACATTCCTCTACACTTGGATATTACATATCCAGGTTTGTCACATAAATAGCATAGATCTATTGATCGACTTAGTTCTTAAGCTTTTCTTCTTTTAACATTTTTGGTTCATGTAATCAATTATCATTATTAAAGTGATGATGTGACAATTACTTCATCATCAACATGATTTGTTACATCATCAACTAGTCTGATGTGATATTTGTGTATTCTTTTTTATAAATTATGTTTTTAGTAGGGATGACCACAAATCTAGGTCAATTTGATAACTCGTAAATTAGAATCAATCCAATTTAGAAAATTCAATTGGTTTGAATCATTAATTTGGATTAGATTAAAAAATTACAAATTCAATAAGTTTGGATCAAATATTGAACTTTACTTTTGAAAATCCAATCTAATTTGATCCATCCAAGTACTTACTATGTAAATTTTTTAACCCTTAGAGTTTGGGCTTTTTAGCCTATCCCAATTATATATATTCATTTTAAGACTACTAATCATTATTACCATAATTATAATATAAGATAGTTTAATTTTTAACTTGGAATGGAACATGCTTCATATTATATTAGTAGTTAAAAAATAGTTTTTGAGTTAAAGGTACTAAATACTATTAAAATCACTTAGATATTTTTTAAAGATTTTTTTTATGATTTTAATAATAAATCCGATGACCCGATCCAATTTGATTATAATCAAAATTCATTTGGGTCGAATTGCATACTTAAACTAGTCAAAATTTGATCCAAAATGAACCCATTAAAATTGATCGTATTGGATAAAAAAAAATGCCATGGATCCAATTCAATTCGACCTGAACCCAACCCTAGTTTGTAGCCCCTCATCTTTTTATAAAATTCACTTTTAATTCCTTAACATGTTTATGGTTGGTCTTACTCCTTCACCTTTTCACCAAATTCACTTTTAATCCCTTAGTAATTTTTTGCCTGATCTTAGTCTTATGATTGTCCTTGTTTTTAGTCTTTCTCATCAAACCATCAAGCAACAATGTGGCATCTACGTGTAGGCTGCTAGATTGAATCCCATGGTAAAATGTTGTTGGTTTGGAATGTTTTTTTAGTGATTCTTAGACACTATAATTTTATTTTATTTTTGCAATGTAAAACTACCAGAAAATGATTTGAAAACAAAAAAAAGAGATACAATAAGAAAAATCAACAACCCTCGATAAAAAACCAGCGATGCACTAAACCATGACCCAAAAGACAAAATCAACAACTCACATTAAGCAAAATTAGCAAGAATAAGCAAATCAAAAACCACTGAACCCATGAATCTAAACCTTAATCACCAAAACTAGAGAACCCTCAATCTTTGAACTCTTCCAAACCCTAATCCCATACCCCACTTCTCAAACAAATGTTAACCCTTCCATTTTAATCTTACTTCCATAAACCTTTTTGCTCCACGGGTAATACCATGCACAAAAGGTGAACATGAGATGATGATGGTGACAAAAACATTAATGTATCAAGGCATTGCCTAATCCAAAAACTAAATTAAGAACTCCATCATAATCAAAGAGAAATAATTAACGAGAAATCACAAATATAAAACAAGAACATTCAATCCAAGAACAAAGAAGAGAGATGAATCATCTTCCATCCCTAATCCTTGTGTTGTCACTTCTCTCCAAGGTTTTCAATGGTTAGGGACTTCCAAAACAAACTACAAAAGGTCTATTTATAATATATAAAAAATATAATAGAAAATCATATATATAATAATTTTTATACAAACAAAAAAATTAATTGTATTTTTTTTAATTTATGTATCACAAAACAAATGGGAGCAGTATCTATAGTTTGTCCTATATGTACATAAAAAAATTGCATTACATTCTATTGAGGCAATGGAAAGAATGTTTGGGAAAAAAGAGTCGTTTTTTACGGGACATCAAAAGAGTCGTATTGTATTTTTATTGTCTTTTTCTGTGCATTTACTTTTGTTCTACTCGTGGTGGGGCGAGGGGAAAATGTTGCATAAAAACACCTCCTTGTGAGTTCTGAACTTACCGTTGTCAAAAAGCATTGAATCATATATATGGTCCCGGGGCAGCACAAGATTTTCTGAATCTTGTGGGGGTAATGGCAGACCCAACTTTTGACATCAACTCTCAATAAGCCATTTCTTTATTTTTCATATGTATATAGAACCATCTAAGCTAGTAATCAAATGACAAAAATAAAATAAAATAGGGACAGTGATCTCCCTAGCTAACACAAAGGGATCCTGATTTAGAGTCTTACATATGTTGTAACATAGTAATTAAATTAAACTAAAATACACGTATATATAATCGCTAGCTAATAATTAATATATTCTGATGAGTATAATCAAAATGAACAGAGTAAATTATACATTAATATGAACACTTTTGTTTACTGAAATAATATATGAAATAACACAAATTATATTGTTTTTTTCTAGAACAGAAATTATGGATATCTTTCACCTCAGATCAAATATTAATATTGTTTGTATTGTGTGATTGTTACTGATTTAAGAAAAATTTTTAAAAAATTATTTTTATTTATTTGAACGTTGAGAGACTTTATATCACTGAATTAATTTTTAGAGTTTCACAAATTATATAGCTAAGTGAAAGAAAGAGAGACAAGAGAAAAAAATGATTTATAATAAATGATGTAATAAAGAGATATACAAACAGAAAGTGGTGTTGTATAAAATGTTAAACAAATTGTTATATGAATAACACAAATTTATTGTTTACCGTGCACAATTAAATAATATGTAAACATAGGAAGTATTTCAAAAAAGAAAAATAAAAAGCTTTTATCTAGGGACTATTAATTTTACCCTTTAGTTTTTAAATAAACGAATATTAATTTCTTCATGCACTAATCTTAATGTCAATTGTCTGCTTAGTTAAAACTACTAACATTTTATTGTACAAAATTTTAGGATAATAGAATGGTATTCTCGTCTATGATAGAGAAACTTTTTAGACTCAAAGACCTTTCTTTTCTTTTCTTTTTACAGAAAACTCAAAGATCTCTTATCTATATTACACATTTAATTATCTCATATTGTAAAAATGTAGAAGTTTGAATATATGATTTGTCAAATATGACATATTTATCTTATTCCATTCGTAAATGTCAGTTCAAAATCAAGTGTAATTTTAGTATTTAATATATTTATTGATTTTGTAAGGTGCGCAAAACTTGATTATGACTTCAACCATTTTAGCATTCGTGTGTCTAGTGTGTAGTTCTCTCCAATCATAATAATGACAAGCGATGAGGAGCCGTGTACCATACGAACTGAAGGCTCTTGTTTCTTGATGCCCTACATACATATAAAATGATTGAAAGTTAGTAATTTTGTTATGGACATAGTTTTTCTTTCTAATTTTCAATACAACTATATCCTTAAGAATTTAAATATCTTGATTAAGATCATATAATTAAAATCTTATATTTGTTATAGGTCAATTGGACAATTTAATATTAGTTCATTACACATACTGATAAAACTGAGAATATCTATACTCCAAAGTTGAAATTCTCATTGATCGAGAGAAGTCTATCTTGAACGAAATTATTTCCAAACGAAATATCTATGTGCAAAACAAGTTAAAGAAAAATAAAATATAGATAAAACCATTTAATACCATATGCATTTTCATTTGAAATATACATATCACTCATTTGTGTGCATATTTGTATAAACAGCAGAGCTATTTAGCACTAAAGAAACAACGCACGAAACACACGAACACTAATATGGATGGGCTATTGTTTTTTTAAAGTAAATATTGATTAAAACTTTAAAAAATATATGAAGTATGTTTTTGCGCCAACACATGCACGTTCGGGCATGTTTCACAAAACAGCAATTTCCTTGTATAAATAACTTAATTAATTGATGATAATATTTTAATTTTTCTCTTAAATTGAAACATTATCATCATATATTTTCATAATTAGTTGATAATATGTAAAGATGATAATATTTTAATTTTTACGATAAGGAGGTAGGCTACGTATGCGAGTTGTAAATCACACAACTCGTGTACCGTTTGATACCAGGCTCGACGCTGTCGCTGAAATTAAGGTACACCTGAGAAATCATGTTTTTGCTGTCTGTTATACGAACTAAGCCCAAGGTTTTAGTACTTTTCAACTCTCTCTCTCTCTCATAAACTTCAATAATCAATCGTCAATGGCTGTGGTTTCTTGGTATAGGGTGTCAAATAAATTTTAGTTAGTCACAGACGAAGAAAATTCCCGTGGTAAAATGTTGTCGGTGATGTCTTAGCGGTTGTGTCTCGTGTCACTTTTAATGCTATGTGCTGATCTACTTATCATTGAGACGTCGTGGTAAAATAATGCACTACCAAAAAAGATGCTATTTTGGATCAACAAATCACATTAAACTTGAGATAAGAAAAATCCACTTCCCTGATATATACATCTAGAGAGTTAATTATATGACTTCCGATACATTGCTTTCGGTAAAATAATAATAATAATAATAATAACATTAAGTATGTGTTTGGTTGACTGATGCCGTGCTCACACCTCCTTTTTTTTTCACGATGCCGGCAAAGTAACTCTTTGTTACTTCTGATTTTTCAATTATTTGCAGTGTGTTTGAGAGTCAACATCAATTCTCATTAGATATCCAAACATTCTCAATCCATAACTTTATTACATGACTCCTAGATCATCTATATTCCTAAATTATGCTAGGATAATTCTAGCTTAAGTAATCTATAATATATCTTGTGTTTCAAATTACTCAATCTAAAACTATACTACATAATTTTGGATCATGTTTTCCACAATTAGCTAGTATAATTTCAGATTGAGTAATTTAGAACAAAAAATGCATTCCAGATTATTCAATCCAAAACTATATAGAGGGAGAGGGAGAACTAGGAAGATGAAATGGGGTGAATGAAGGTGTAGGTCAAATGGGTAGAAAGAGAGAGAGAGAGAGAGAGAGAGAGCAAGTTGTATAATACAGACGAGTCATTTGGAGATTTTGAAAATTTAGGGGTGTAGTTAGCAAATTAGGAGTGCAATAAGTAAAAGACGATAAGTAATTAGGTCTTGCAAAACCCTAGTGAAACATTTGGCCCAATATCTTGTAGTACTCACAGAAAAATCTTTAGGAGGCAAGGACCCAAATAACAAGAACCTTGTTTGTTCTCGAAAAGTGTTTGGGTTTCTAATCCGTACCCACTTCATATTTTACAAAGATATAATTGTGTCCTCCCAATTCCCAAACCATTATCTTGCTGAACTGATAATCTTGCTCATTAAGATATGTTACTATAAAGTATAACCAAAAACAAATAAAAATGTTATAGAGTAAATTACACTAATTCCCCTTAATGTTTTTGATTTATTACACTTGAAGACCCCTCCAATTTTAAAACCCTACAATAAATCCCCTAATTTTAGGCAATATGTTACACTTGGCCCCCTTAAGCGTTTTGGAGGTCAGAAATGTTAAGGGAGAAACACCATGTGAGAGGCATATGAGTTTTAATGATTTTTATTTTACCACAAATGCCCTCAATTCCCTCTTGAAAAACAAAAACATTACACAACCAGATTATTTCTAGAACCTCGAAAATACCATAATTTCGAGCCTCAGATGATAAAATTCCCAGACTCTCAAACAACTCAATTTCAATCTCAACCTAAAATAAAATTTAGATTCATAACAAGTACTCTATCATAATATCCATAACCACACGATCAAGTATCCATAATACTATAATAGATTCAACCCCATCATTAAAGCCAAGTGAAAACTGCTCTTAGCCTTGCGCGGTGTCAAAAACAGTGTTCTGCGGGTTCATGGCAACCTGGTTCTTAGCATCCTTAGGTTTTGGATTGGTTGGTGTGAATGTGAATTTGTGAGTGTAGTTGGGTGATTCATTTTGTTGAGTGCAGGGGGTGTTGATGACCGGGACAATTGTGGAATATCATAAAGTTATTTTCTTTTTCTTTTTTCTTTTTTTAAAAACCTAACGAAGCTAAACGGCGTTTGAGATAAGGGGGCTGAAAGTAATGTTCTAAAATGAAGGATACCTAGTGTAATAAGTTCAAACCATAAGGGGAATCTTTGTAATTAACTCTATGTTATATGGACATGATATGGTCCACTATTATTTGTTGACTTCTGTGGGGAACTACTAACTAATCAGAAATTTAAGATTGATATGGTTGACGGAGATAAGTTGTTGCAAGTTGCAACACTTGACGATTGGGTTGATAACCTAACACAAATTTATTCATTGTCCCACATTACGGTTTCCAGCCCAAAATGATAAATACAACTTATACAAGTACCTAGTCAAACATCGAAATTTGTAATAGTGATGCAGCTTTCACTTAAATATCTATATTTTCATGGGGAAAAAAATATAGCTGATAATGGAGCTTTTAAAAATGATAAAGTTCGTAAAAGACAAGTCTTTTTTTATATTTGTAAAACGTATTCAAATCAACAAGCATAAAATGAGAAGAAATTATGATTATATACCCCTATAAATGAAAAAAAGAAGAAGTAATGATGGATATAGATTAATTGTGTATCAAATATAAACATATACATATACTAAGACCATATCTATGATCAATAATTATTAAGGTGTGAATATGGTGTGGAGGTGAAAGAAAAATATGTCTGTTTACCCGCGCACCAAATTCAAAGAAATTTTTTTTTCTTGAGAATTAAATATAGTATTAGAGATTTACAATGATTCATAACTGAAAATGAGATAGACTTCCTTGACAAACCACAAGAAAGCTAGTTAGGCAAAACAGAACAAAAAAAATGAACATTATTCGAGCTTAGGAAGGCTACATACTATTGTAGAAGATTAAGATGAAAAATAAATATATAAGAGAATCATATTCAAGCACAACCACAATTAAAGTTGCAACTATAAGTGTGAAATTATCTTTCCTAGGGCGGCTGGTTACTATTGTATTGGATTATGATGAAAGGTTACTTAGGAACACAAAACATATATGAAACCCCTTTATGACAAAAGACGTGGAACCGTTTAAGCAGATGGCCACAGTAAAGCCAGCAAAGTTCGTTAAGATGTGTTTTATAGTGACAACGAAATGATCTTTTCCTAGTGTTTTAAGTTTGTGGTTCGAATTATGATGATTTATGGATTGAATCTGAGTCATTTCCAGATAAGTCGTTACTAAACTTAACACCTCATCCTCCGACAATTTCACAAAGGAAAGACACCTTTGTCTGCTTCTAGTTTCTGCTTAGCTACTCCATTTTCAAAGATCATAAATTAATAAATTCAGTTAATTTAATTAGATTAAGATATTTTGCTTTGCTTCTGTATTACCTGTTAAAAGGTGCTACAAAACTACATGTATTGTTTCTTGCAGGTTTGATCACACATCTTGTGGTTAAACTCTGGCTTTTTAATGAATTTTTTTTTTGCTGTTCAAAAAAACAAATTAGATTAATATATAATTATCAAGGGAGATTAGTTTAATTGGTTCAACAAAATACATAAATTATTGTAAATCTTTAGATATCTATTTTTTATTCTTATGGATAAAAAAAAAGATTAAGGCATAATTAACTAAAGGGTGGCTAATTCAAGTGGTATATATTTGATTCTCTTTAAACATGGTGTCCAATCTTCTCTGTGAAAAAAAAAAATCTTAGTGAGGGAGTAAGTAATGGAAATTTCTTAGTTAGAATAAATGGCTATGACTTCAGCTCTATTATTGTGCATTATAGACAGTCTAAAAGGGCCGGCATGCCTATAATAGTACTTAATTGAAACTTGTTATAATTGAAACTTGTTACATTTATATTGTTCAATCTTTTGTCTTAATATACCGCAATACTCTAGTCTCAACTCTCAATTACAATTTTGAGTTTGTAAGAGTTAAATTAGTCCTAATATTATTGCTTTGAATCTATTAACCAAACTAGAAGGCTAACTTGTTATCTCAGAAATTGGTTGAAAGTAGTGACTTGTCTCATACACGGTTGTTATAGGCATCATCACAAGGACTCCGAACTTGAGCCACAATTACCAACAAGGCTAAGTTGTGTGAGTTCTTTACGCAACAACACCTAGATGCACAAACCCCCAAGAATTTTCTAGGTGTTTCCTAGAGGTCATTGATGAAATTGTAAGGCAAGGGCATGGTCCCAATTCAGCCAAATTCTTTGCATTTTTTCAGCTTTGGACCACTCAACTTCTCTCACAAGGAAAATTATTCATATTTTGGTAAGATATGATATGGTAGGTTTGCAACATGTATAAAAAAATGCAACAAAAAAATTGTGGGAAAACTTTTAGTCAAGATTGGTTGGGGACTTCAATTTTTGTTAGTGTGTGAATGAGGCCCTTGAACAAGGATAACAAATGCCATTTGTTGAATACAACTTACCAAAATAAAAACAAAGGACGGTTCTTAACTAATCCTCTAGTATTGATAACACTAATTATTAAGACTTGGAGGAGGCAATAGCTACTAGAAAAGAGACAAGTTTAATGTTGGTTCAAAGTTCAATTCTTTAACTAATACCTAATAAAGTATTGTTAGCAAGTCAATGGCTATGTCAATAACCAATGTGCGTGCAGTTTGCCTAAAGCATGTTGTCACCATCGAATTTGTTTAGGCACCTAATTCTGCATAGCTAATTATTTCGGTTTGAAAGCATAATTTCCCACTACATTATCTCCAATAATATTATGCCGGTGATTTTATTTGCTTTAATTATACTTTTATAAGCAAACCCAAATTAATGTTGTGAGAGTACTGTTGGATGAAAAGCTGTGAAGTTGGTGCTAGGAAAAGTACGTTTGTTGAACTTGAAGCCTCTTATGTGTACCTTTTAACCTGAAGGACATCATAATATATAGGAACTTCCTTAATTTGTTTCAGTTTTATGTCTGGCTCAATTTATCTCTCTATTCAACTTTACCAATCACAAGTTTTTGAGGGGGAAAAAGGAGTATCTAAACCACGAAACAGAACACATATATCAAACAGGAAATCTTTACGTTGCATTGAATTATGATAAGTTTTAATTTTAAACTTTCTGGAACTTTTATATTTTGATAGTGAAAGATATAATTTTATATGTATAATGAAGACTTGATTATGTAAGTATTCCATGGATACTAGCACGTAACTACAGTGTCAAATATCGTTTTCAATGGACAGGTTATGATGTATGTTGAATTATTGGGATTCATATAAAGAATGATATTGCACATGGTTATTGGGTTTACAGAACATAAAATATCCTTTTCACATCATGATTAGGATTACTGAATAAATAAATAAACAAACATACTCACTTTGAAATTTCCTAATCTTTCAGCAAAAGTGATACGTTTCTTTTAATTTTATTTCGTGATAAGTACCCACGACCTATAAATGCCATCTCAATTGTTTTCATTTCGTTGATATATATGACGCTTGTGGTCCTCATTGTATTTATTTAATAATCTTAAGTAACATATCCACTCACAAATTAAGGTCGGAAAGCATCCTCTAACTTATAGGACTAAACATTAGGAAATAAATTTTTGAGCACCATATAGTCATGAATTAGAATCAATCTTATGAACAATGGAAGAACAAGAATACTTTGTTTTCTTAATAAATAAATAATATATATATATATATATATATATATATATATATATATATATATATATATATATATCAATGTTTTTGGCGTTATACATTGAGGAATAAATTAAAGTTTCATTTGAAAGTTTGAAGATTCGATGGTAGCAAACGGATGCTCACGAATCACATCCTCACGTTTCAATTTTAAAACCAATGGATAAGACTTGTAAAGCCATCTAGATATTATATGTGTGGGGATGAAGCCTTAAAGGCTTTGATCAAATATTGATTAGTATTATTTTACAGAAAAGGATATATATCAACAATTGTGCCTTATTTTTAAAAAAAAAAATCGGTCGATTGAAATTGTAAATTCATTTATGCTATTGAGTTATTAGTTATTATATCGTGTCACATTCTTTAGTGAATTTGATGAATGGTTGTTATAACCAGACTTGTTATATTAGATATTAGTATGTCTCTAAAAAAATATTAGTATAAGAAATCATTATTAACAGTAAATAGAAATTAAATTTCCAAATAAATAAGTAATTTTTATTTGCTAATTGGACTATGATTGGATAAATATGTGTTAGAATATAAGTGTGAGATAAAATTTCACATCCGATAAGAATAAAAGGATTGAATATTATATAAGTAAAAACAAGACCAATAAACTTAAATCTTAATATTTTAAATTAAAGTGTGATGTCACATTCATTTATGTGATTGTTTATGATTCATTGGTATAAATTTCTCCGATTTACCCCCTTGGATTGCACAATAATATGTATTTTGTGTAATTAATTAATAATTAAAATTATTCTGATTTTTTTAAAAGATTATTCAATGAATATTAATACAATAAATTTTGTGTCGAATATTTAAAATATGTTTTTTATGTGATTGAAATATTTTTTTGATTTTGCTCAAAACCAATGAGCTTCGGTACCAATTATTTGGAAGTGATTCATATTTAAATTTTATCCATAAGTGAGTAGCTCATTTATTCTCACACGCAATTGTATTAGTATCTTAAAATATGAGTTGAATTATTTTAATTAATTTTAAATCCTAATCAAAATGTTTTTGGCGGGAGCTTTTGGCTAAAACCTTGAAAGTAGACTAAACCAAAATTCCTTGTACATTAATGCTATTAATGCGCCCAGTTTTTCTATAATAACTCAAGACGTACCTGAAGGGTTATTTAATCTCTTACAATAATGTCAAATTGGGAAACATCTACAAAGACAGAAAGATCAAACTATCAAAATATGCACACACGTGAGTGTTAAGTTATTAGGACAAAAACGATTTGCAGATAGGACGGGAAAAAATAGAAACAGACAATATAATATAGTACTCATACGATCACCAACAGTATAACATCGGTAATTTTATTTAAAAAGACAAATAAAATAAAATAAAAAGAGGGGAGTGAGTTTTATTAGGTTTTGGAAACTCATCAAGACTCAACCTTTTATACAAAATACTTACATGTTACTCATTCAAGGTTTTTATATGGATTTAAATATACTTATTTTTAGTATATGAATCTGTTTCTTTTCAAATTTGTTAGTTTGGTGTTTTCATAACCAGGACAACATGATCTTGAATAAACTTTTATATGAATTATATTTTTAAAAAAAACGATATTATTTAAATTCGTAGTGAAGTGAATGACTTTCCGACAGCATTTTGGTTTTAGAAAAAGATGAGTGGTGACTGGGATCCTTTGACGATCATGCATGTTTGGTGGAAACGAATCCTTTATCAATTAAAAGTTTTCTTAGCCCTTTCTTTCATCAGAATCATAGTAGATAGATAATTAAAGGGTCACATATATACCTTATCTAGCCATCTAGTATCTATCACTATCAAGAGGACATGCAAGATAGAGTGCCCAAAAAACATGTAATAAATGGATCCCTACTTAAGCATTTTTACATTAATATTAATGGTTATCAAGTGGCTGGGTATTCGTCTAACAAACGTGGCAATCTCATCTGATCCTCATCCTTTCTCACCGACCCTCCTTCAAGTCCAATCTATAGCAGCAACTACATGCCATGGCAAGTTGGTGACTGCTTTTTCTCTCTTGTTTATGTAACATGAAGTTAATTTGGCACTAAGTGCTATTTGCTAAAGGTATAGAAATTTGAAGATTAAGATTTGTTGTCATATCGGTTGTCACATGAGTTTGATAATCTTTGGATATATATATATATATATATATATAATAAAATGTTCATAGTCAAACTTTATACAAAAGTTCAAGTCCCAAATTTACAACCACTAATCTTAAAGAATTGCCAATAGTCATCAGAGATTATGATAAGCTCTGTTCTTTTGCCTGAGTTGCATGAGCATTAAAATTCTAATTTACATTGTATTTGTTTGGTATTGTAAAAAGTTAAAAAGAAAATTAAATAAAGGGATCTATTGTTGGGAAAAGTGAAGAAAAATAGTTTGAGAGATGCCATCAAATGACTTATCTTAAAGATTTATTGGTTCCGCCCAAGATGCTACTAAAATCTTTCAAGATATAATAATTCACACTTCCAAAAGTAATATAGATAAACATAATAACAAGGACATATAAGTTAATTAAGTAAGTAAGATGTAAGTATTATAAATTTTTTGATATCATATTCAATTTTTATGGATGAAAAAATCGTTATATAATAAAAGTAGGATATTTCTATTGTGATTTTCAACACTCCTTCTCAAGATAAAGCATAAATACTGGATATTTCTTTTTTATGTTATTGATATCGAGTATTTATTGATTTTGTCAATGATTAATCTCCGTCGGAAAACTTAATTTATCACCTCTAATGGGTTCTTTCCTCTCAATTATGTTTTTTCATGCATAAGAGTTAAACTTGAGACCTTACTTAAAGAGACCACATAAATATAATAATTCCTTTGCCTAGAGCATTTTTATGTATTTTAGGATCCACATTACAACATTTAAATGATCCTAGTGGGGAGAGTTAAGAACTAGCTTACCACATTGACTACAAAAGCAATGTTTGGATGAGTGATTGTGAGGAAGTTTAATTTTCCAACCTACCTTGTATATCCCCCTGGATTTGATATGGACTCCCCTTGATTGGGTGGCAGTTTCGCATTAGGATCTATAAGAGTGTCAAAAAATTTGGCATTCAATTGGCCAATTTCTTCAAGGATGTGTCAATAGCATATTTTCTTTGAGAGATCATCATACATCCTTGGATTGGGCTACCTTAATGCCTAAGAAGTATTGAGGTTCAACAAGATCCTTGGTCTAGAACTAGCATAAGAGGAATTGCTTTAGTTGGATTATGTCATGTTGATAACATCCTATGATGATGATGTCAATGAAATACACAAAGAGGAAAACGTATCCTTGTGATGAATAGCAAAAGAATATTGAGTGGCCAACTTCATTGCGGATCATACCAAATAGATGTGCAATTGTAGAAAATTTGCCAAACCAACAAAAGGGGATTGTGTAAGCCAATATAAGGACCTATGAAGCCAACAAACCATATTGTGAAGGACTCCCCCTAAGCAACAAAACCAGGTGGTAGCTCCATGTATACTTCCTCCACGGGATCACCATGTAGAAAGGCATTCTTAATTTTCAACTGAAAAAACGGGCGACAAGTACACCTGAGTGTAGTCCTTTGCCACTAAAAGGCCTTAAAACAATCTCAAATATTTATCACTGGTATTACAAAAATGTCATTTTCTCACATAAGACAATGATTTTTCCAAGAATTTATGTAAATTTCTAATATAAAACCATTTTTGTACTTGTGATTTTTTAAAGAAAACATCAAGTATTTTTAAGTCTTTTTGAAGCAAGATTTGTTTTATGACACTCAACACACAAGATTTAGAGAGATTTTTTTTGTAGGAATCACACTTAGTGTCACTTTATTAGCATTTTGCATGATTCAAATAGAAGACCATCCAAAGTTAACTATAAGCACCATGACTATTGCACTAATTAGCATGACCATTCTAGAAAGCACAATTTTATTCGTGAAGTTATACTTGGCTTGAGACAACTACATTAAGCATAATATTATTGAACTGACATTAAAAGGGAGACAAAACAAAATGTAGGTCTTCCCATCATGTTATATGGTGTAATATCCCATTGTATTCACATGTGGAAGAATTATCTATTTAACGGGATAATTTGTGTTCAATTTTCTCCGTGTGTAAAATTCTCTTGGGTCAACGATAATCATACATTGTGAACGAGATTATCATGTCATTCTTCGACTTTTGACTTACGAGATACTAATAGAATACAAAAGTGGTGGGTGGAAGCTCTCCCATGGCTCCTTCATCTTTCTTCTTGATGAATTTTTTGGCCTACACATGTTCATGAGTAGCTAAATTTGTCATTGTTAGAGTTAGATGTAATTAAACTAACTTTTATGTTATCTATATGACTCATTAATCCATTTTTATTCTTCAATATTAATGTTGTAGGTCTTTAGTTCATGCTTTGTATGGTTTGATCATTCATATTTTATTATTTGTTTTATTTTGTGATTGGAAAATAAGATTTGGGCATACACATAAGTTTATTATCAAATCTATTAGAATTTACATATTGCATCCGGTCAGCATATATACTTTATTTGTAAAAGAATTATTTTCCTCTTTTCAAAGGAAAATAACAATAAAAATATATGTTATACAAAATTAAGATATTATAGAAAATTTGAAGAATATACCAAGTTCCAAATTTAGACGTTATTAACAAAACTCTCCATTCTTTTAATAGAATTTCGTTTTGTGTTTAAATTGAAGTTAGCTATATAATCAATCATATCCCAAGCGGAATACCATTCTATGTTCCAACCAATGAAAGCATAGTAAAATCATCCCAAAAATTAAAATAAGGCTCGAACAACAATTTCAATTAAAAAAAATTAAGAAAAGCAAGCAAATTCAATGGAAATGCAAAGAAGAAATCTCATTCTAAATGAAGAACTATCCTTCGGTAACTTCTCAGAGTGGATGAGATGTTGTGTGAATAAATAGATCCTTAACAGTATTGGAAAAGGTGAAAGTAAAATGAAAGATGTGTCAAATATCATTGTTTTAAGTATTTATAGGTAATACAAAATTTTTCATGGTATAAACTCGAGCAAACAGAACAACTTAGAGATAAACACATGTAACCCAAAATGTTTTAGAGAAGAAAAAGGGGCATCAAGCAATGAAATAGTACAGCACTTTTCAGCCATACCCCTGTTGCAATTTTAAAACTTTAGAGCAAATATTATTTCTGAAGTACATTTTGTAGTTAATGAAAATAAATGTGTCAACGAAACAATCATGACTGAATTAGAATGAAAATTACGGTTAAGAAAAACAAATCAATCAGTCATAAATAGTCATAAGTACATATTTTCATTTTAAGATTTAAAGATGCTATAATTTAAATCTTTTAAATACATTTACAAATTTACAACACCATTCACATAGATAAGGGGGCATTTTCATAACTAATTACTTGTTATAATCTTTCCTTTTTCCTGTAATCAAGTGAAGTACCCATGGAGAAAAAGGAAACTAGGAAGGTAGCTTTATGCTTCTAGGGAAGAAAAAAAACCTTTAAAAATAAGCAGTGTTATATATGTGTTGTTTTTGCTTCTTGAATTGCCAAATGGTTACTAAAATGTGCAATTGGAAGGGATAAAGCCATTAAAGAGCCAAGACAAGTCATATCGAGACAAGGCAAAAAAAGAAAAAATGGAGAAGTGTTTTGAAAAAAAAAATGTTTAGGATTTTTTTTTAGACGGGGAGATGGGCCCACTTCTTCGTGGTGGGGCCCAGAAATTGCAAATGCAGTTTTCGGATTTTTGTATGAAAATTCAGCAGTACAGCTTGAGAGTGACGAGAATTTAAAGCCTTTACTTTTTGTTTTGTTGGAGGGAGGATATGTCACTATTTTATTTGGGAGAGAAAAGAACATAAAGATAAAAACATTTTAAAAAAAATTATATTGTTTAGTTAAGTAGGCAAAATAAGGAAAGAAAATTTTCAGAATTTGTTTTTTGAAAATAATATTAACCATTCTCCTCATTTAATTTTTTTTTTCTTTTCCTAAAAAACTATTAATTTTTTACTTAAATCAATAAAAAAAGTGAGTATAAAAAATTTCAATAAAACAAATGGCTAGATATAAGCATGTATATAATTTTTTTTGTAAATAAAATTTACTGAAGTTCATTTTTTTTACTAAGATATCATTTAATTGATAGTTAAAAAACAATTCCTTTAAAAACTTAAAAATCATCGATTAAGGAAACTTTAACCCTCCAACCCATATATTAAACTTCATGTTTGGCTACTTGGCATGTTATGATTTGTGATTGGAATGAATGAACTGGAAAAAGATGATAATGGTTGAAGTCAAAGGATTTACCTCATGCTACACGTGGTTGAAGATGCTGCAACTTGACAATGGAAATTCATAAAAGTACGAGACATTTTTTCTCATTTCTATATATCTACATATGCATTTCATCTGTGCACTATTGGCCCTTTTTTTTATATAGAAATTACATTTCATTATACTAAAATTTAAAACTTCTTATATTATAAAAATATTCAATACCTTATGTAGGCGATGAGGAGATAAGGATGATTTTGGGTAGGTTACTAAATATTTGTTTTTATACTTAATATTTAAAAAAAAAAAAATTGTGTGCCACTACTAAATTATCATCAGTAGAACCTTTCAAGAAAAAAATTATCATCAGTAAAATGATTCATATCCATGTTGTATATATACTTATTGGACACCTGTATCTATATTTGAAACCATTGCTTGCATTTTAATAAACTTAAATATGATTTTTTTTCTCTCTTTAGTATACAAGGATAATATTAAAGTTCTTTTTTTGTCTTGGGTGGGTTAGTCTTTTAAAATGTGGTAAATAAAGTTTGAATTTTAATAGAGATATACCTATATTAGTCTGATAGTATCTCAAATAAGTTACCTAAAAAAAGTACCTTAAATAGGAATATCTTTGAAGAAAATACTTATTGGAAGAAAAAAAACCATTAACTTATTGGAAAAAAAAAACCATTAAGATTCATATTTATTTAAATCACTAGGTAAAGTACAACAATGTTATATGATATATCTTGAGAAAAAATTACAAAGGAGTAGGCTCTCAGAGCTACTTGAACTAAGGCTTTTGAGTTCATTCAACTATTTCTCTTTTTTTCTGAGAAAAAGTTTAGATGAATTGATTTTGAGGTTCATTAAAATTGAGATAGACTTTGTTTATGTTTGATGAGATGTTTAAGGAGTTTATAAGGTCCTTTGACTAAAATAAATTTGCTTTGATTATAGTACTTATTTTTGTAACTTATTTTTCATAAGTTAGCTTATTTTGATAAACTATTTAAACTTAAGAAAAATAAACTAGCTTACAAGCTACTAACTTTTTTCTTCTCAATTTTATCTTTTATTATTTTATTTGAAATTTTATTTTACCTTTTTATTCAATTTAAAAATACTCAAATTTAATTTTGTTCTTACCCACACATGACACATACAATAGTCAAGTTATCAATTGTAATCACTACACCATTCCTAACGTTACAAATTCTTTGAATCACATCAACATTACAATCATTTGCTGAATTAGTCTATTTTTTTTCTAAATTTATATGACCTAATTTTTTCCCTTACATATTTTTACTTTATCATTTCAATTCATAAAAGTAAAAATTCCCTTTTATGTTACCTAAATCCTATACACAATTGAATATGTCATTTGATATTTATTAATTAACTTATCAACTAGTCTTATCAAATATTTTCAATTAAATTATCTAGTTTTCAGTTTTTTTAGCTCCTAACATATAGTTTATAACTTTCAACTAGCTTATAAACTAGTATTACCAAACATAGCTTTTAAGACTCAAAGAAGTGACAAAATGAGTCATCTTGACTAACTCAAATTAGCTTAATTACCATAAGATTATTGAAAAATTTTATCCCAACCTGGCTTATTTTATTGGAGAGCCAAAAAATATAAAATTCAACTCAACCCACCATGGGTTAGGGATCAAGTGATTTGGCTCACAATTTGATTCACCTAATTTTAAAAAATCAAAAATAAAAAATAGAAAAATAGATAAACATAAAAATTAACAAAATTAGAAAATATGAAAAATAAAACAAAAATAAAATATCGAGGAAACTTAAAACAAAAAGGAAAGAAGAAAATAAAAAAATTTAGAAAAATAAGAGAATGGGTTAACATGGGTGAGTTCGACTCACCCAAATAGACTCATGTTAAGTCATTATAGAAATATATATATTCTAATTCCTTAATTAGTGTACTTAGCAAAATCCTAATTATATTTGAGTGATAATACTTTTTTTTATGTGTGACCTATAATACTTTGCGGGAAACCAAATGTACATTCTATCATTTTGTTGTTGTGTGCACTAAAAATATCTATATTTTAGATATTTTTTATATATTAAAAAATAAACTATTTATCAAATTATACATTAAGTCACATTTGTTCGAATAGAACTAAAATAAAATTTCTTGCACAACATCTCCATATGAGTCTCAATGTAAAAAAACAGGACTTGGCTTCTCTGTTGTCTCTTTTCAAGTTGTTCCCGTACTGTCCTTTTATAACGATGCTGTTTTGAAGGGACAACTTAAAAAATAATAGCAGAGAAGCCAATTTCAAAAAAGCATGGTTAAAAGAAAAAAAAAACACCACAAAAAATAAACAATCAGTCAAGTTTTTATTAATCATTTATCTTTTGCGCCTATAGTATATTGTGATTGTTGTAATTAGAGTCTCTGAACTTCTAAGAGAAACCAAGATATTTTCCCAGTTTCAATCTTTTAGATTAGTTAAAAAAATTAACCTTCCTACCTAACTCAATCCCACATAGGAATGAGAATAGTTCATGCCAATGACACGAGACTATGGTCTGACATATTTAAAGTTTGACATGTTTAATTAAAAAAAGTTAGACTTAAACTATTAAAAAAAACTTATTTAGTTAAATAGTCTAGGCTTGAGCTCATAAAAAAAACCTATTAGGTCTGATAAGCCATCTTACTTGCATATTACACACATATATTTAATATATTAATAAATTAATAATCTCATATCATAAATAAAATAATTTTTGAAATAAAAGAAATTATTATTAAAATAAATTAACGTCAATTGTAACTTCAACTTTGTGAATCATAAATATGTAATATGTTAGGGTAATAATGTCTCGCATGCGAATTTTTTTATTCCCATTGGTTAAGTTTTGGGGAAGAATGTACATTTTTTTTAATCTTGACATGAACATATTAATAGATAAAAAAAACAAAATACTAAAAAGAAAAATAGAATTTACGCACTATCCAGCTGAAAGACGTGATCCATGAATCAAATATGTAGGTATGCTATGTTGTTGGACACCATTTTTTGTTTGGTTTTATTGTGAGAGACATTAACACAATTACGATGTTGAAAAACTAAGGTCTCATTCGAGTGGTTGTCAATTACTGGTTTTTTGTTTTAAAATACGATTTCAAAACGAAAATATGTTCAACAAAAATGGGACTGAGTTGGTTTTTTTGCTTCTTTTTAAAACAATTTTTATCCCATCTTAAAAATAATAAAAATAAGTTTGTGGATTTTTGTTGTTGGTTTTACTCTAATCCTTTAGTACTTATCCTTCAAGTTACTTTCTCATTTTTCAGGTCTCCGATAATCATTCACCGGTCACTAATAACAGTCGTGGTTGCCGATCACTGATCACGATCGTTGATCGCCAATAACATGATCATCGATCACTGATAATAGTCGTCGTACGCTAGTCATAATCACCAATCATTGATCACGATTATAATTGTTGATAATGATTATGATCACTGATTGCAGGTCACGAGTCCATTTGATTGACTTTTTTTAGAATTACAAAATTTTGATGTTGAAGGTACATGGAAGAAATTTGGGAATAATTTTTAAATTAATTATGAAGTTTCTTTTCTATTTTGCAACAGTTTTTAAAATCAAAGTTGAAATTAAAATTCAAAACAAAATTTGAGTTTGATTTTTAAATATTTCAAAAAATCACCCCGATCAGGACCAATATGAATCGTAAGTTTCACTTTTGAAAAAAAAAAGTAATTTAAATTTGAATATAAAATAAGTTTTTGAATAGACTAATAAGTCAGACCCAAATTTTCAAAAAGGTAATATGAGACAAAAAAAAAACTTTTAATGGATAATAAGTTAAAATTAAACTTTAATTTTATAAAACATATCCAACCTATTTACCCAAAGTCCTGACATATTCCCATCTCTAAATTTCCACGTTAAACTTATCACCCCTGCCCATAAATGTGTCCATACAGTAATCCTTGTTGGCCATTTCATCCTATATTTTCCCCTCGTTTTCAATAAGCCTAAAAGGCAAAATCACTAAAGTAAATTCACACTCGAATGTAATCTTCCCACCCAAATTCAAGTTACACTTCCCAAAGCAAAAGCCAGACTTCTTAATGGGCAATGTCTTGCAGTTGCAGTTGTTACGTGTGAAGGATGAGGACAGTGAAAAAAAAAGAATTAGAAAAAAAAGGGTCCCATTCTTCCCTCCTTTTCTTTCTTTCTCCAAATCTATATAAAGCAGCACCATTTGCATCAACGTTTACCTCAACTCACCCATCAAACCACACACCTCACCTATTAGAAGTAACAAAAGACCCTCCCTCTCAAAAGAATAAACAAGTATAAAAAAGAAGGCACTTCCCTCAAACAGAAACTACCCTCTATCTCTCTCTTTTCAAGCCTTAAATGAGTAAAAAAGAGTGAAGAAAGGAAAGAAAGGAGCACCATTTTTGGTTTGAGAAACATAATTAGCAAGAGAGTTCAAATGGGGAAGAGAGAGTTTAATGGGGTGGTGTTGATGATGCTGTGTTTGTGGGTTTGTGGTGTCACAGCCTCTGTGACTTATGACCACAAAGCCATTGTGGTTGATGGCAAGAGAAGAATTTTGATCTCTGGCTCCATTCATTATCCTAGAAGCACACCTCAAGTACTCACTCCTCTCCATATTTGATATTTCCATTATGGCTGCATTAAATTTTTTTTTCAATCATTTCTTGCATTTGTTTAGCTTTTTTTTTTTTACCCTTTCATGCATGCATCATGAATCATGCTTGTTGATGCAGATGTGGCCAGACCTTATTCAAAAGGCCAAAGATGGAGGCCTTGATGTCATTCAGACCTATGTGTTTTGGAATGGCCATGAACCTTCTCCTGGACAAGTAATGCAAATACATTTCCTTAATTTTATTATTTATTTTACTTTTATAGCATATTATATCCAAGTTTTTACATTTTCATTCAATCACAATCATCAATATATAGTTTGTTGACTTTTACAAACTATTTCAAAAGTAGTACCAACGGTGATTTCTGATTGATTGAGAATATATTAATGTTTCATAGAAATTATACTCTCTCCAAATTCCAATCCCATTCTTTTTTTGTTTTTGTAAGTTTAAAATGGAAAAGACTCATTGAAGTTTTATGTGATGTTGAAAATTTGCAGTACTATTTCGAAGATAGGTTCGACTTGGTTAAATTCGTGAAGCTCGCGCAGCAAGCAGGCCTCTATGTTCATCTCCGTATTGGTCCCTACATATGTGCTGAATGGAACTTGGGGTAATGATTTTAATGATGTTATATGAACACCTTCTTATGGGAAGAAGAAAAAAATCTTTGGTTAAAAAAATGAAAATAATGATTCTTAGGAAACACTCAAAAGGTCACATGCTCTGTTTTTCTGTTCAGGGGATTTCCTGTCTGGCTCAAGTATGTTCCAGGCATTGCTTTCAGAACCGACAATGAGCCGTTCAAGGTTGGAGTTTTTCATTATGGAACCTCAATCATTATAATTATAATAATTAGCTTGTTATTATTGGTTGATTAAAAATAGTTTAATGAATTATTGAATCATATAACCATCACTTCAATTTTTTAATCATGGTGTGTGTAGGCTGCAATGCAAAAATTCACTGCAAAGATTGTCAGCTTGATGAAAGAAAATAGGTTGTTTCAATCCCAGGGTGGTCCAATAATTTTGTCACAGGTAAATACAAGACTAAATTTTTTAATTCGTAAGAATCAAATATAGTATCAGGAGATTTACAATATTTGCACACTGCTTAACCAACTGAGTCATATAATTTACTAGTATTATTGATTTTACTATAAAGTTCATTGAGCCAATTAGAATAATGATGATGCTTAACTTGGTGTGTTTTTTAACTGAATTTGACAGATTGAGAACGAGTATGGACCAGTGGAATGGGAAATTGGTGCTCCTGGAAAAGCTTATACGAAATGGGCTGCACAAATGGCTGTTGGTCTAGACACTGGTGTTCCATGGGTAATGTGCAAGCAAGAAGATGCTCCTGATCCTGTTGTAAGTTACTCCTTTTTTTTTCTTTATCCTAAAAAACGTTTCGTGTGTGTGTGGATTTGGATTTGAAGATGTCTTTTTTTGAATTTTTCCTCATACGATTCTTATTCTATTTTCTGTTAAATTTGTGTGACCCATCTAAATATGGTGGTGGGGTTTATAACAGTGTTAGGGATACTTTGGTTGGGATAAGGTTGTTTGCTTTTACTATACCATGATGTTTTTGTGGTTTTCTCTTAAGACCATTTGACCCTTTTCTGTGTTTTTTTACCTTTATTTGGAGGAAGGTTCTTTGGATTTTATTATCTATCTTCACTTTTCTCTTGCTTTTTTGGTTGTTTTGTTAAAGCAGTGATTGATTTTTATTTTTTTTGGTTTCCTTTACTCTTCTTAAACAAAAGAAAATTTGAGAAAGTGGCAAGATATGTTTTTTTAATGAGGGGAAGCTTGTTTTTTCACTAGCAAATTGATTCTTATCCCTTGCAACTTTCTCTCTGTTCTGTGTTATTTTACTGACTGTGACACTATAGATTGACACCTGCAACGGATTCTACTGTGAAAACTTCAAGCCCAACAAGAACACCAAACCCAAAATGTGGACTGAGAATTGGACTGGCTGGTAAGTCTTAACAAATGCTACCTTTTAGGATGAAAATGTTTTTATTTTTAGTGCTATATTTAGTTTGATGTCTCTTGTTCTGTAGGTACACTGATTTTGGCGGTGCAGTCCCTCGTAGACCAGCAGAAGACTTGGCGTTCTCAGTTGCAAGATTCATACAGAATGGTGGTTCATTCGTTAACTACTATATGGTATGTTGGTTTTATCCATTGTGAATAGTTCCTAGTTCCTACATCATGTGCTACAACTCAACTCATGTTCTAGAAACTTTGGTTTGAGTCTAATATCTCACTTTCTTAATCCAGTACCATGGAGGAACGAACTTTGGCCGGACATCAGGTGGCCTCTTCATTGCCACTAGCTATGACTATGATGCGCCGCTTGATGAATACGGTATGCAGTAATGATAAATTGTTTAAATGCTTTGGATGATGATGATAATACACATTTAAAGCTCTTGAAAACATAAGGAAGCTTTTGGCTAAAGTGATAGTTTTATTGTCCTAGCAAAGTGCACAAATTCACTTTTAGGCACCATATGGAAAAAGCTGAAAAACATTTTCACATTAGCCTGATGCTTGTTCAATTATACCATTGTACCAGGACTTGAAAATGAACCAAAGTATGAGCATTTGAGAGCTTTGCATAAAGCAATAAAACAAAGTGAACCTGCTTTAGTGGCTACAGATCCCAAAGTGCAATCGCTTGGATATAACCTTGAGGTAAAGTTCCTAAGCTGGTTTGTGATGAAAACCAATGGAATTGCCTGAGTATTGAAAGTTCATTTGATTCCTTGTCTTAATATAATCTTAGGCCCACGTGTTCTCGGCCCCAGGTGCTTGTGCTGCATTCATTGCTAATTATGACACCAAATCTTATGCAAAAGCTAAATTTGGAAATGGGCAATATGATCTACCGCCTTGGTCTATCAGTATTCTTCCTGATTGCAAAACTGTTGTTTACAACACAGCAAAGGTAACACAAGACTGGTGACTAAGTTAAATAAGTTATGCATTTTTGTTTTTCTTTAAAAAGGTACATGTGGTGAAATTATTTATAGAGAAATCAATCTGTCAGTGTGATATATTTCCTTGAAAAACTGGACAGTTCCTCTCAAGGTGTTCTTGAAGGAAGACAAAGATTAGTGTTTTGACTTTTGAGCAGAATTCCTTTGTATTTACTATGTTAATGTTTTTGAAGTGTGAAACTGTGAATATTCACATAATTTACCGACTTTATGTAGGTTGGTTACGGCTGGCTGAAAAAGATGACTCCTGTAAACAGTGCATTTGCTTGGCAGTCATACAATGAAGAACCTGCCTCATCCAGTCAAGCTGATTCCATTGCAGCATATGCACTTTGGGAGCAGGTCAACGTGACCCGCGATTCTTCAGATTATTTGTGGTATATGACAGAGTAAGCATCTTTCAACTTATCACACTTCTTAAAGATAAATTATTGAAATGTTAATCTCTTACTGCATAATGTTTCTATCCTCTCTCCATCTAATCAATATTGATGTCCTTTGTTCAGTGTCAACGTTAATGCTAATGAAGGATTTCTAAAGAATGGACAATCTCCTCTTCTAACTGTAATGTCAGCTGGCCATGTTCTCCATGTGTTCATTAACGGTCAACTTGCAGGTGAATAACATTGTTATGCCTCTTTTGCTTAGTGTTTTTCTATAATAAACTCCAGTTTTACATGTTGAACTTCTGTGTGAATGCAGGAACTGTGTGGGGGGGATTGGGAAATCCTAAATTGACATTTAGTGACAATGTGAAGCTGAGGGCTGGCAATAACAAGCTTTCTTTACTTAGCGTTGCAGTTGGTCTCCCGGTTAGTTCTCTCTTTTCTGATATCCATTTTTTCTGTAACAATTTTAATCTGTTGATGAGTAGTATTTTGTAAATGTTAATCATGTTTTGTATTCATTTAATACCAGAATGTTGGTGTGCACTTTGAAACATGGAATGCGGGGGTGTTAGGCCCAGTCACTCTGAAGGGTCTAAATGAGGGGACTCGAGACTTGTCCCGGCAGAAATGGTCTTACAAGGTATGTTATCTTGTACATATCTTGCTCACTAGCAACTTTGAAAGGTTTTATAACAATGCCGGGTGTATATTATCAAAAAGAAAAAAATACTGAGGTGAAGTTTAAACATTGGGATACTACACAATGAGATACTAATTGTTTATACATTTTGAAACTTAATCACTAATGAAGCAAAACTTCGTGGGAAAATTAGCATTGGTGCCATTCTAGGACATATAAAGAATGCATTATATCATTGAATATTGAAAAATGTGGATGAAATTAGCCCATGTAGGCACTAAGAAAAAGCATTAACTATGCACATTGTTGAGCAGATTTTAGTGCAGTATGCAAAAGATTATTTACTTTTGCTTTCAGAAAGGAGTAGCAGTAAAGATTAGATTTAACATATATTTCTTAATTTGTATGCTATTGGACAGGTTGGACTGAAAGGTGAATCCTTGAGCCTTCACACCGAAAGTGGGAGTAGCTCTGTGGAATGGATACAAGGATCATTAGTGGCTAAAAAACAACCTTTGACATGGTACAAGGTAAGAAAATAAACCCCACAAATGTTGCATTTCTGTCACTGTTATAGATATTCACCTGCATATATCATATATGCATGAACTCTGATTCATGAAATCTGATTCATTTCATGCCTAAATGTTGTTAGACAACTTTTAGCGCACCGGCCGGCAATGATCCATTGGCTCTAGATTTGGGAAGCATGGGAAAGGGTGAAGTGTGGGTAAACGGTCGAAGCATTGGTCGCCATTGGCCTGGATATATAGCACATGGTAGTTGCAATGCTTGTAATTATGCTGGATATTATACTGATACAAAATGCCGGACGAATTGTGGACAACCTTCTCAGAGATGGTGAGAATTCATACAACTTATTTTCCAACAGTGAGTGATGTAAATGCTTGAATATTAACCTATTTTCCAACAGGTATCATGTTCCTCGCTCATGGCTGAGCTCAGGTGGTAACTCCTTGGTTGTGTTTGAAGAATGGGGAGGTGACCCTAATGGAATTGCTTTGGTGAAAAGAACATGAAGTGTGATATTTTGTGATGCTCTCTTAAAAGGGTATTACAACTATTCCATTTCTTTTAGTATTGTCCTTGTTTAATAGCACTATTCCAAGATTTTCCTAATAAAATCCTCAGCTAGAATTTATTCTACTGAATACTGATTAAGGAAGACAATTTGACATGGTTTTTTTTCAAGGCCTAATGTAACTTAGTAACCCTTGATCATTTTATGTTTTCCAATCTATCCTAATTATTAACACTCTTGATATTCATGTTATATGCACCCTTTCTTTCATAACTTTTGTTTTCTGTCTTGACTATTATGACAAAACATATAGAAATCAAATAATCAACAGATATAGACCATTTGAATTTGAAGATTTCCACTTTTTTCTTCCTCATTTTCTTCTGCTGCTCATTATCCTTGTGGTCTTTTTGTGCAGAGCAGCATTGACAGGCAATATATATCTTGTAACAAATGTCTAGGAAATGCAAAGAAGCTGTCAAGTGAGTCCTATGCGGTTAGGACCCTATGATGCAGCAATTTACCAAATACGTGTGGTTTAGATCATATTAGGTTCAGTATATAAAAAATATTTGAAGTTCATAATTGGTGCTCCTTGTCTTCTGGTTGTTCAAGTATACCTCAAAAGATTGCCAAGGCCTAATCATGCACTGCCTGGCCAAAAACAAAGATTTATATAAGAGAATTTGGATGCGCAAAGACTGTGTATACTGTACATAGTCAAGTCAGGCTATTGTGCTGAATATTGCCCCATGTATTACAGGGCTTGTATCAATGAAGATTGAGCCCTTACACATTTATTTAATTTACTATGATACAATGGAAAGAATTGTAGACACGCAAAATGTGTCGGAGAGTATATTTGCTATATTCTGCCAGAAATAATTGTGTTTTCCCATTATAATTATTAAGTAAGAACAGATTGAAAGTAATAAAATATCCTTTGAAATATTTGTCTTGTTACTATTGTGTTTGTGGTTCTTGGTATACAAAAGATCATTATATAAAGAAAATCTTGGTATATGCCAGCAACCAATTTTCGTTAGGTTTAATTGCATTTTTTTTATTTTTAATTTTCAAATTTTTGGCAAATTTTGCTGCTAATTTTTTAATTTGATACATTTTACTCCCAACTTTTAAAAAACTTGTGAATTTTAAATCAATCATTTTTCCATTAATAAACAAAAATTGGGAGTCAAATTTGCCAGAAAATAAAAAGTTAAGATAAAATTTGCCAAAAAAAAAAATAAGTTGGGGTAAAAAGTGTAACTATGTTTGGAGTAAAATGATCCAGAGTAAAATCTAAATTTTTTTTAAAAGTTCTGGATAAAATGTATGAAATTAATTTGTTGGAGTAAAATTTGTCAAAAATTAAAAGGTTGAAGTAAAAATACAATTAAGCCTTTTTTATTGTAAAATAAAAATATATAAAAAATTACTTAGATAGACAAAGCCTGGTGTAATGATAATAGGCTCACCCTATAACTTCTGAAATTTGAGGATATAAGGAAAGGGAACAACGAAATGCCGAGGATATAACTTCTGACAAAGCACTTCTCTTCACTAGAATGGGCCTCAATAAGGATGTCAACTTTCGGGCTCTTGATCAGATCTGACCCAACGAAATGCCGTGAGTATTTGGACTCAGACCTGAATTATTTGGAGAAACTTGCTAATTGCTCTCCTCTTTTATACTTTTACACCTCCCTTCCCCCTTTTTTGTCATTTTTTTCTCCCCAAATTACCTTTATCTCTTTCTTCTTTTCATAACCTTCTCTACAAAACTATCAAACAAATTCAGTTACTCATGTCTAGTGTTTCATATGCAGCACCGCATAAATTGTGAAATCTAATCAATTTCTTTCTCATTAATAAATCATATTTCAATTTGTGAATTAATATTGTACCGTTCTATATTGCTTAGATTGTTTTGAATGTGAGTAAATTGAGGGTTTGATGTTTCATATATTATATTGATACCTTCGTTTTGACCTGTACCAAAAAAAGATAGCTTTCGTTTTTGACAGGGCTTGAAAACCGGTTGACTTTTCCTACTTTTATATCATATCAATTATATTGTGAACTGAAAACAAACGTTGTACTTTTGTTTACTAAAGGGAACAATGTTGATTCAACAATCATCTAATTTTTTTTTACTGAACATGAAAATGGTACCAAGTAGGTTTTATTTATTGGAAGGAATAATTAATTTTTGTTGGAAATCATAAATGCACATAAGATGAATTTTTTTTTTTAACATTATTTATTTTATATTTAAGGGCGAATTGGAATTTAAATCATAGACTACTTGATTAAGGGACACAAATCATTACTACTTGTATCAATTATTATTGATACAATCATCTAAGATGTCAAACTATCAATAATATACTAATTAAAAGCATGTCATATACCCATAGGGAGAGGAAAACATACAAGGGTAATTTAAGGAGAAATTATATATATATATATATATATATATAGGTTTAATACCCAATTTGATCCCTACTTTATTTAAAATGCTCGATTAGGTCCTTAATTTTTTTATTATGCAATTAGGTCTTTTTGTTTTTCAAATCATTTCAATTTGATTTTTTCCATTCAATTAAGATTGACGTTGTTAAGTTATATATATATATATATGTTTGCAGTTATCAATTACAAATAATAGTGGTTTATAGCTCCCATTATATTTATTATATTAATTTAAAATTTAAAATATAATTCAAAAAATAGTGGCGATTTATTTTCTATAATCTTATAAAAGTCTTCAATTGCACATCTAAAGAACAAACTCAAGTCCAAAATTTACACAAGTCAAATACTAGCAATTTCCAGAATTTTGAATGACAAGAAGATGAACAAAATTGGATGAAAAAAATTAATCAACACAAATTCCTACCAATTAGAACAGATCTAAGCACTTCAATAGTTGAACGGATCTGGATTGCGTCAACATGGAGCTTGACATTCTGGAGGAGCTATGAACAAATTCCAACCAATTTGAACAAATCTGGGTTTGGTTCCAATTGTCTTCAATGTCAACGTCTTCATCGACTCGCATGGAGCACTTGTTCTTGGACGACAGATATGGACACACGAAATAGCATAGGGATTAAATTGATTATTAAGCCATATATATAGAAAAGGGAGGTGTATAAGTAAACACAAGGGATATGAATAGCAAGTACCTTATTTGGATAGAATATGACACAACCATACCAGCAGTAGCAGACCCCAAAATTTATGAGGGCATACCCACGTGTACCTATTATTTTAAAAAAAATCAATTTAATTTTTTAGCTAGCTCTAATAAAAATAATATTATTAATGTTAATCTATGATATTATAAATTAATTATACATTCTCTGTATTTTTAGTTTTTCTCCTTTAGATTGCATTTTAGGCATTACTCCTGTAAATAGCAATAAAACTTTTCTGCCCTTTTCAAATTATTTTTCTTTTATCTTTATGTGTATATTTGATTTATATATTCAAAGATATTATTTATTATTAATTTTAATCTAATATAATTTATATTAAAGATATTTATTTATAATAAATTTTATAGAATATTTATCCTTATTCAAAAATACCAGTTATAAAAAACATCATAAATGTAAATATCTACAGTGGTCTGAATGATATTAAAATTTAGAAAATGATGCATGAACATTACCATGAATAGATATCTAGAGAAAGAAAGAGAGAGAAAAGCATAAATATTTTTTTGGTCAACTAAAGCGAAAAGCATAGATATAATGGATGGATTGATAGGTGATATGATACAATGTAATATGAGATGTTTGTGATATTAAAAGATCCATATATAATTACTCTTTATTTTAGACCACAATTTTATTTGAATCAGATAAGATAATGACATACTCAATACTCAAAATTCGAATTTAAAATTAAAGCTTGAACATTTTCACATTTGATTAAGATATAATTACTCTAAATTTTAAGAATGAGACTTAGGAGAAAAAACACAAAAGCTGGTGGGCTAGACTATTAGCCTAGGACAAGATAAGGCTTGAAGGGGGCCAAGTTTTATTTGCTCAATCGAAAATGCGAACTAACACCAATCCAATCCGGTTATACTTATTATGTCAATGAAATCACTATTAAATCATCTAAAGTCAATGAGATATCGTATGAATTGTTGCTATTAACTAACAAATACACCAAAGACAAGAACAACGAATTGATTTAGCATCGAATATGAAGAGTAAGGAGCACCAACAACATTGGCAGTGTGGCATAATTTTCTGCAGACGTAGCATCCACCATTCGTGTTTTTCGTTTGATTGGTCACATTGCTGATTGAGGCCACCCAGAGAAAAAGAAAAGGGATAGGATTGAAATGAAACATCAATTGTTCTTCTATTCGGTCACATGGTTTAACATTGGCCTTCAAATTTGATTCACTCGCCTTTTCTCTATTCTAGTACGAGTATGATACGTAACTAGAAATTAAGATATTGTGCCAACAAATTAAGGTTGGTTCAGTAGATAAGAATCAGTTTCATATCATGTAACAATGTGAGTACAAATTTTGTTGTTGATGTGAGAATCAAATTTTGTTGGTCAACAATCACTAAGTACTTCTATAAACACTTTGTGATCCTTAAGGCATATTCTGATTCTGATTTGGTGAGTTTTTAGATCAAACTTTTGTAAAAAAGAAAATTAAGATATCGTAATAGAAAAATGCTACTATTTGTCATGCATTGAGTGTAGACTCCCAAGTGTGTCAAGTCCCAACTTATTCCATATAATTGCAAAGAAAAAAAATACTAAGTACGTGGCTTTTAAGTAACTTTTTAGTTTTAGAATTATTTATGTAACATTAATTAATTACTTTTTTAAAATAGATGAATTACTTTTTGAAAACATGATAATGCTCAGAAATATATGATGTTTTGAAATAAATATCAAATATTGAATTCTTCATGCTTTTCTACTTAAACTTGAGCTTAGGTGAGAGAAAGTTGGAGATCTTTACAGTTGGAGACCTTTACACTGTGTTTGTAGTGAGGAAAGAAACGGAATGAAGAGCTTTTATTTGATAAAAGAAAGTCTTTGGTTAATTGTATAAGTTTAAATTTATTTTTAATCTCTTTAAATGTACGTAGTACAATTGATTTTGATTTTTTATTTTCTTTTTGTAGTGACTTCTTATGGTATTATCGAATTTTGACAAAAATAATTATTAATTAGATTTAATTTACCTCTATCGAATCTCATATGAGTAAGAACATTTTTTTGTCTAATAAATTGAAAAATTAAGAAAAAAATAAATAAATAATAGTGTAACTTAGAAAATAGAAGACTTGTTTGTGACGCTTTAATTTTAAAATGCGAAATTCCACCAATCATGCACATCAGCACGTTAATATTCTTGAAATGAAGTTAAATTTTATTTTAAAAAACAAGAATCCAAAGTCAATGATGTTATTAAATTGCAATGAGAGAACATCAACATTTGACTAGAAAATGAGAAATTCAAATCGAGAGATTCCCATCGTATAAGCATATGAAATCAAACAATAAAACCCAAGTTGTGCCAAAAAGTGGCGTCATGAAATTAAAGCTTAAAGGAAGATAATGAATTTAACATTTATCCCCTTTTATCTAATATGAGACAATTTGCACAACCTACGTACAACTTGTTCTCCGTATTCAAAACACAATGAAAGCAAGTCAATGCATAGTTTATCCCCTTCCAAACATGCGATGTATCATTTTTAAAATATGCTTAAATCCACTTTTAATTTTTATAGTTGTGCAATTTTAATTTTTTCAAAATTTTAATTATGTAATTTTAGTCTCTATTTTTAATTGTATAATTTTGTTTTAGTCATTAGTTTTTTTTTATTAATTTTTAGCAAATTTTGTTCACGATGATGTAGACATGTAGCAAATACATGCTAACACTTATAATAAAATGAAACAAATTTATAGGTTTTTGCACACATTTAAAGAAGCTGACAAATTGTTATAAAAATTAACAAATTTATATGATAATATAAGAATTAAGATGCATTATTTACACTTATTATAATGCATCAGTAGATGCATTATTTACACTTATTATAAAATAATAAACTAATAAAAAATGATTTAATTAAATCTGGAACATATGCATGATGAAACCTACAAATTTATTATTTTGAACTTTTAGATTAAGATGAATAGTTCAAAAATGTTTTGTTTACCAGCTAATAATAAAACTTATTAATAAAAATGTATAGTTCAACTTGTTATTATGGTCTATTACACAATAGGTATTAGAATAATGATGTAACAAAAGTCTTTTCAATTTTTTGACTCCGCGATTAATTATATCTTTTGAATGATAAATATATCTTCTGCTCCTCAAAGATAGGAACGAAGAATAAAGAAAAGGACATCTTCGACAGAAAACCAAGAGACTATGATGAAGAGGGATGCAATATTGTCAATAAAAACAAAGAAAAAGGTTAGACATTTCTTGAATGATAATATAGACAATTATTAATATATATATATATATATATATATATATATATATATATATATATATTTAAAATTATGATATATAAGAAGAAATTAAGTTTTTTTAAAATGTTTGTGTGTGTATAGGATATGACCAAATGAGATATATGGTTACATCCTTTATCACTTGTTACTCAATACCTTAATGAATCAAGGCTTAATTATTTTTTTAGATCTTATAATTACACAAACTTAATTTATCTCTTATTGTTTACACTTAAAAATAATCTTTTTCAGTCCCTATACATACTCCTTATAATCATTTTACTCCTTATAAGTTTAGATAGCTGGGACTAAATCAAAATAATACAAATAATATATAAATAGAGATTAAAAATAATATGTATATAATGAAAATGGGAAATTTTAAAGTATAAAGAATAAAAGGTAAAAACCGTGCCAGTAAAGAAAGTAAACGAGTAATTAAACCATAAATCAATTGTAAAGCTAGTATGCATGTATACTTGGGAGTTGACACTTGACAATATCCAAAGAATCAAATTGGTTAGTACGTGTCTCGTTGTTCCTTTGGTCCTTTTTGCGAGGAAACACCATCACATAAATAGTAAATATAAAATGATAGTAAAGTAATATTCAAGGAGTGGCAAGTTTAGAAGCATTAGCAACATATAGAAAAGAACAAGAATTCCAAGACCACTCCATGCCAATAATTACTTAGCAATTTAGGAGTAACCTAGCTTGATTTTTTTTTTCTCTCTTTAGATATGGCACGAAAGGCCATGCCAGAAAACTTAGAAATGTCCACTAAACTCCAAAAACAGTTCCAAGGGAGAAAGTTTGTGGCTCAAGAATCCTATGCCTATGGTTCACTTCTCTATACGCCAAAACCTCACATCACTCCTCCTTGAGCGTTTCATCCAAGTACTTTGCTTTTCATTTTAATTTTAATTAACTCACATCATTGAAGAATTTGCATCTAAAATATGTACTCCATATTTTTATAAACTTTGCAAGAAAATACACCCCTTTGTGCATTTATCATTTTATTGCTCTCACACCATAAGCTAATTAATTTGCTTGGTTAGGAAAAAGTGACACCATAAAGATAAGGATGGGAAATTGATGAATTGCTTATGGCATCTCTTTTAGATTTCACTGCCCTGATATGTGTAAAGTTAATTTGGTGATGTAAGGCACAGGACAGTGAAATCCAGCAACAATTGTTGAGCTATGATTCCAATCCTTTACCACTATTTGTACCCATTCCAACACAATCATTCTCAGATGAATCCCTCCCTGTCAAATTATGGGTCTCAATCATCTGTCTCTTACTCATGAAAAGTAAAAACCAGGCAAGGATTGTAAATAGGTCAAAAATAGCTTTGTAATTGTAGCATACTTGAATGATGTCGCCAAGTCCTTCTTTTTCCCCTCCCCACCTTTTTCTGATTTTTTTCTATGGACACTGATTATCACCACATTGAGAATTGACCAATGGCGACAGGATTTACATGAGGGCATGGTAAATTTACTTTTGTACTAGTTAGTCATGTGAGTTGCTCAAAACTCATACCCAACTAAATTATAGTCACTTTGTATATTTTTAGATTTGTAAATTGGGGGTAAATTTATATATTCAATTACTTAAAAAGAAAATTTACTGAAATTAGTTGAATAGTCTAGTTTTTTTAGCATTTCGCATTATCAAATTATTTCTTTTTACTGTATTATATATATAAAATATTCACGATTTTATTAATGATTAATTCTATTGAAAAACTTAATTGACTACTGATTAATTCTATTGAAAAATTTAATTGACTATTTTTAGTAAAAATTCATCTTTGTTTAAATAGTGTTTTTTTATCTATGAAGTTTAAATATTATTTTGAGACTTTTTTTTTTAAGAAATCTAAATATAATCTCACTTCGATTAGTATAATATGATGAAAAAAAGAAATGGAATATGAGGACTTCTCAGAAAATCATTCTTGGAATCAAGTTAATTTAAATATATGCTTATTAGTAGTTATTTGGTTTTTAAAAAATAATTACCTTAAAATGTTCCACAAAGAAAACATTTGTGTTCTACTAGCAAGTAATTCTTCACCAGACACGTGATACCCTGAAACTGTAAGTACCCTTTTGGATTCAAGCTTCAATGCACAGTAAATATTTCGCGACATACGATGTGGAGTAAATAATATATATGGGGTTTTGACTTGTGAGTAATTAGGCATGGATAATGGTGCATTATCTCTAATAAACAAAAGTTATTGGTAAGAATCTGACTCAATAATTAAGAATTACTGTGCACAGCATTACAATGAACGATCTATTTAGATATTCCATTAATTTTATTGAGCATTATATTTGTCCATGTATGATTGATTATGATTTCATATGGTTCACTTGCCCCTAAGTAGGACACTGCGTTAATTAAATAGTACAAAGGGAAAATAGGTGGGGTAGTCTTCATCTCCAAGCATATCTTCCCTCTCTAATCAATCTATTATACTCACGTATCTGCACTATCTTTTAAGAAGATCGAGAGCAAGTTTAGGTACATAAATTGGCTTCATGGCATGTTTCAGATGGTACTAGAATGAAACCATGAACGTGAGTTTTGAATTTTTTAACTTTTAGAGTTTATTATTCTGTCTAAAAAAAACTTTATTATCTATACCACTGCAAATCACACAACTAACCACCCCCATTTAATACTCTCTCACCCACGTTCAGAAGCCCTTTCCATTGGAGAAATTGTGCATTTATGAACTAATACGCCACTAACTCATCACTTCATACCATACCTAAGATGTTACACCCAAACAGAAGGTGTTTGGTGTCTTTTATTCCCATATTGTATCTTTTGCATTCCACCTCTTTAGCTTGTAATATAATTAATTTAAAGGGCACCTCTTCCACACCCACATATTCTCATAAAATTCATTATTATTATCTCTCATTTTGTTTGTCATAGTTTCCTTATACGTTGTTTTGACTGAATATGCATAAGAATTTTCTCTCTTCCTCCTCCCCTTATGCTTAATTGCCAACTCCTTATCTCTGCCACCTTGGCTTCTTTATCTAATGCAAAATTATACAATCTATAAACCCTCTCACTTAGCCTCTCACCCTCCACCCATGAATCTTGGCAAAAAAAAAGAGTCTTTTTTCCCTTCCCACCTATCTTCGAATCGATCTTGAGAACCAATGTAGTTGGAATTAACTATCCTCCTCCAAAGAATTGATATCAGCCTACCAGCTCGAACATCTCATTCCCTTTCACTCCCAGTTCTCACCTCCTCTATCATACTTTTCTTTGAGCATCCTATACCATAATGCATCTTGCTCCTACTTCAATCACCACTATCATTATTACCCTAGTAAAGCCAAATTGTTTGTTTCGAGATTTATATATGCTTCCTACACACCCTTTCCCATGTCACCTAATATATTTTATTACCTTCGTTCGCTCCCCCATAACAATTTTAAACGGATATTCAAGGTTATAGTGGCGCCCAAAAGAAAATTTTCTTATTCCTTTCTATACTTTTTTTGTATTAACTATTTTTTACCAAAATATTCATATTTATTTTAGTTCATAAATAACAAATTTTATGAATTATCTCTTTCTCTTTCTTATGAGGGTTGGAGAATTAAAGAATAATTAAGTAAAAAGTAATATAGTTAGTTTCAATAACTTGAAGGATAATTTTCAAAAAATTACAATTATAAATAAATTTAATATTCTAAACTAACTACAGTAACTTTTTTAATATATGCCAATTTGCTATAAATTTTCAATATTTAGGAATGGAGAGACTATTTATCAACCATAGTAAATAAGCCACCACAACAGATTTATTTATTGGGTAGAATGACAAAGTGAGAACTGACAAAGGGTTATAGTAGTAAAAATGAATGGTAGTGCAATCAATAAATAAGCTCTAGCTATCATGTTGAGGTTGCTCACTGATCACTGTTTTACCAAGATTCATGCACTGTGCTGTGCTCTGCTCTGCTTTATCTCTCTCTCACTCCTTTGCAATTATAAAGTCTGGAAACCGTTGACCACAAATATCAAAGATGCTTTGCTTAGATATTTGCTTCAATCAATGTTAGGTTTTTCTTGGACCGTACGTACAAATACAATTATTATTCAGATCGTTTTCCTTTGAACGTGTGCTGCTAACTGCTAACAAACTTTGAAATAGTAATCCCATCACAATTAAATAAACACTTCCACTTCAGTTCTTTCTCTCTGCTAGTATAACTTTTCAAACTGGCTTAAAGAATAATAATTACTGAAACAGAAGAAATGTTTATTATTTCAAAGAAGAAAAAAAAACTTCATGTACTAATAAAAAAATTTATATAATCATTCTTTTATAATTCATCTTGTATAATAAAATAATTTAAATAATAATTTATAATTATAGTATAATATATAAGTATTAAACTCTATTTCAAGAATATAAAAATAGTTTAATACTATTACAGTAATACTGATTTTTAAAAATATATTTAATGATTTTTTAATCAGTTTCTTTAAAATTCTAATTAATAAGATCTTATAAAAATGATAAGTACATCATTTTTCTAGCACTTTTTTTTATCATTGATTAAAATTTCAAAAATCTAAGAAATTATAACTAATTCACTAAAGAACATATGAAAATTATGTTTGGAAGTATTTTATTAACATTTTTTGCACTCATCCACAATAATAAACTAAGTGCATTGGGATATTTCCTTGAAAAATAGTTATATTTTTGTTAAAATCTCTTGAAATAATAAAATATTTATTTTATAAATAAGTTAAAACAAATACTTTGTCTAAGATATTGAGTTAAAAAATTGGTCGCAGTCTAATTGGTCTAATCTAACCACTAAAAACACCAATTTAGATCTTATCTTACTCTTCTGTCTCCATAAAAGATGGTACTGTAACAGTATATTTGCATTCAATAATTCAGTTAAGTTAACAAATCAACTAATTAATCGACAGTCTAATTTTTGAACTGGTCAATGTAAATTTAAGATTGTTCAGTTGCAAACGTCAGAATAATCAATATCAATACAGGATAAGTCAATTTGTTAATGAGATCATTGTGAAAATAAGTCAATCTCAAATGTTTTTAAAAATGGTCATGATTTCATCACGTTATTTGACACTATATTGTGGAAAAATGTGGAAATGCAACTAATGCTCTGCTATAATTGCAGTCATGTTTTGGTTACGGATGGTCCAAAACCCTTGATGTTGTGACAAAAAATATGTTTCTAAACTAACTATTTTTTAAAAACCTGTATATAGTTATATAAGATAATTATATACAAGATAATTATGTTAAATTTTATAATAATTAATTTAAAAATCATACTAATTTAATTTTAATGGTTGACAGAATAAAGTTTATCATCATCCAAATACAAATAAGTTTGTTTCATGATAAATAATTTAAAAATCATATCAACCTAATAAAAAAAAAGTGATACAAACACGAAACAGTAAATTAATTCTCATGCCACGATTGTTTTAATTTAATCAGTGATTTTAAATTCAAATATTAAATATGTTAATACAATAAATATTTGGAGAGGAAATTTTTCACTACTCATAGTGATCATATCCGTTTAAGATTATTTTTGGTAAAAAAATACTTATGATCTAAATAAAAAATTAATAACAGTAATAGTTTATGATTGATTGGAAATATAATTTTTTTATACTGTATAATTATTAAACTCCCGTAAATATTTAGGAGAAGTTTTTCCAATCATATATAAATAGTTGTATCTAAACCCAAAATAATTGACCAATAGCTTTTTGAGAGAAAGAAGAGGCAGTGGAGAGAATGTGAATTTGGAAGAACAAGAACAACATAGGGTTAGTGTAAACAACAATAATACAACAGTGCAAGGGAGTGTGGTGTGCAGCAATTTGATTATAATTGTTGGGATTTGTACGGTGTCCTCCTTAAGACTCATCTAAGGACAGCCCATCGGTTGATCAGGACCATTGACTTGTTCAGTTGGTGGGCCGTCCCTAACTCAATTTACATGTGAGGTTGGTGAAAGGTACTATCAACCTTTTTATTTAGTTATTTAATTCCTTTTCTTCTCTCTTTTTATTTTCCCCCCTATGGTTAATTGGTAATAAACCTACCTCTCCCATAGCATAGGTTATAGTCATAGACATTAGTCATATGGCTCAGTGCTCAGTGACTGTCTCTGAATTATTACTCACTCGTGGGCATTTATGGCTGTGGGGCAGACCTACTGATACCACTCTCAATTTTTATGTTACACTTGGATGAGTTTCAATTTTCAACCCTTTTGCTTGTAATTGTAAGTAGTTGTAGTAGAGTGTGTGTGCTCAAGGAGAAAAGTTGACCCCTGTCTTTATTAGGGATTAGTAATTACCAGTAAATAGGAAACCACAACAACTTGAAAAACAAAATAAAGTCACTTGTAATTTAGAAGGCAAAGCCCTACATTAGTGTTTCACTATATGATGTTAAATTACAGTTACAATTTATCGTAATTCTTGATATTATAAATAGTTATGCATAAATGTAGTTGATGTAGCCATAATGGTAGAAAATCTTAAAACTTTTGATGTTGCAGCCTAAATCATGATCAAAGATAAAAAAAAAAATGATGCTTTTTTAGATGAAAAAAAAAATAGGAGAAAAGAACAATACGCCGGTCCAAGAAAATGTTTACTGAAATACACGTATATTTAACTCACTCAAGAAAATGAATGAAACTTCAATATAGAATTTATCATATGTAAGATTCTGTCTTGTTTTATTCATCAATCTCTTGAAAATGATGTGAGAATGATGTTTTAAACCTTGGTTGCATATATTATTTCGTCATGAAAACTGCACATGATTTTTACATTTACTATTTGAAAGTGTGTGACTTTCAACTGTATTTATTTCCTTTCAATAGATATTTAGTAGTATTATTATTATGATTATTGTGATAATAATTGTTTATTTACATTAGTAAGTTAGTGATTGGCATCACTACACCTCCCCAAACAAAAGTGCAAGAAAAAGGCCATTCAGTGAGGAAGCAGAGAGGCCAGTTATAAATTCATTGTCAGTAACTCAAATCTCACCTTCACAGTTCTCACACCACTTGTGTTCTTGTACCACTCTGTGTCTTCTTTTTATTTCCTCCCCCCCCCCCCCCCCCCCCCCCCCCCGTGTGTGATTTTAGTTTTGTTGTTTTCCTCTGCTTGAAAAGAGTGGAAAAAAAAAAAAAAAAGCAAAGCTATTATCTATATTCATTTTCATCTTCAAATCTTTCTCTCAACTGAAGAAGAAGTAACAACAACAACAACAACAAAAACAATGGTGGTGAAGAAGCCACGGATTGTGATAATTGGAGCAGGAATGGCAGGCCTAACTGCTGCCAACAAGCTCTACACTGCCACAGCCTCAAAGGACTTGTTTGAGCTGTGTGTTGTGGAGGGTGGAACAAGGATTGGTGGAAGAATCAACACCTCAGAGTTTGGTGGTGACCGTATTGAGATGGGAGCAACATGGATCCATGGAATTGGTGGCAGCCCTATTCACAAGATTGCTCAAGAGATCCACTCACTCCACTCTGACCAACCTTGGGAGTGCATGGATGGCAACACTGTCACTGATGATGCCACCACTATCACCATTGCTGAAGGTGGCTTCCACCTCCACCACCCTTCCATTGTTGACCCCATCACAAAGCTTTTCAACACCCTCATGGAATACTCTCAAGGGAAGCTCAATGATACCACTTCAAAGGGTGGAAGTGAACTTGAAAGCTATCAAAAGTTGGCTGCTAAGGTTGCTTCTGTTTCTGCTTCTTCCAACAACAACAACAAGAACAACCTTAGTGTTGGTTCTTTTCTCAGACAAGGGCTTGAGGCATACCAGGTTTCAAAGGAGGAGCAAGAGGAGGTGAAAGGGTGTGGGAACTGGAGCAGGAAGTTGCTTGAAGAAGCAATCTTTGCAATGCATGAGAACAACCAGAGGACATATACTTCAGCTGATGACCTTTTCACACTGGACTATGGTGCTGAGAGTGAGTACATAATGTTCCCAGGTGAAGAAATCACTATTGCTAAAGGGTACTTGAGCATAATTGAGTACTTGGCTTCTGTGTTGCCACCTGGTTTGGTTCAGTTGGGTAAGAAAGTTACAAGGATTGAGTGGCAGCTTGATGATGAGAAGAGGAAGAAGGGTGGTGCTGTGGAAAATAATGGATGTTGCTCTTCTTCTTCTAGGCCTGTGAAGCTGCATTTTTGTGATGGCTCAGTTATGTATGCTGATCATGTCATTGTCACAGTTTCACTTGGAGTGTTAAAAGCTGCTATTCTTGATGATGATGATGATGATTCGGGTATGTTCTATCCTCCTCTTCCCCCTTCCAAGACTGAGGCTATTTCAAGGCTTGGTTTTGGTGTTGTTAACAAGTTGTTTATGCAATTGAGTCCAACACATGGAGGATTGAAACAACATGAAAATGAACAATCCGACAAAGGGTTCCCTTTCTTGCAAATGGCTTTCCATTCACCTCAATCTGAAATGAGGAACAAGAAAATACCATGGTGGATGAGGAGGACAGCCACCCTTTTCCCCATCTACAACAATTCCAGTGTCCTCTTGTCATGGTTTGTAGGGGAAGAAGCACTAGCACTTGAGTCACTCAAAGATGAAGAGATCATAAACGGTGTTTCATCCACAGTCTCATTCTTTCTACAGCATCACTCTCAGTGGCAAAAGGGTTCCACCAGTTGTAGTTCACATAAACTGTGCAATGGGAATGTGAACTCTGATGAGGGAAGATCTCACTACCTACAAAATGAAGTGAAGTTTAGTAAAGTCTTGAAGAGCAAATGGGGAACTGATCCATTGTTTTTAGGCTCATACAGTTATGTTGCAGTAGGATCAAGTGGTGATGATTTAGATATAATGGCAGAGCCATTGCCAAAAGATAACAGCAGTTGTCAAGCTTCTTCTGCAGCTTCATCATCTCCACTTCAAATTTTGTTTGCAGGGGAAGCAACTCACAGAACTCATTATTCCACAACTCATGGAGCTTACTTCAGCGGTCTTAGGGAAGCCAATAGGCTTCTTCAACATTACCATTGTGTTGGGATTTATAACAACTAGTATTTTTATTTTTATTTTTATTTTTTTTCCCTCTTTTAAAATTTTTGAACATTAATCTCTATGATATTACTATTCCCATTTTCATTTTAAACGTCTTGGTTTCTCTTTAAGGAAAGTAGTGAGTGATTGGGGGAAAAAATCAATATTAGAAGGGGGGCAAGATGAATAGTGCGATGGGGACATTTTAGATGTACTACTTGAAGTAATTTTTCCCCAATATATATTCCTTTCTCTTCATTTACGAGTGTAGTATCTTTTTCATTTAATCAGTCTCCTTGTTAATCTTTCAAAAGAAAAAAACTAGATGAGAATTTTGATGACATTCAGAATCTGAAATTTAGAACTAGCAAAGCTTTTCAGATATGCAAATGCAATGCAACCCCCCTATGTCATGTGAGTTCTCTGGCTTCTCTCAAAGGACAGGATCCGCCAAACCCGGCTCTTTCCAGCTTGGAATCTCCTCATTAAGTTCTACGAAGTGAAATATGGCTTGTCAACTGCTCAGACCTATATATGTGTTCTTGTCATGTATAACCTCTACTCAAAAACTTTGATGATGCTATGCTACCTTTAAGAGAATTTGTCCTTCATGTGATATATAGATAGAGCTTCTGTAATTGAGTGGTAAGGAGTTAGTTCAATTCAATTCATCCTTGTTCATTCCATTCTACATATATAATCAAGTTTAATATTTTCAGTGTAAGGCAACAAAAAAGGACCACTTTGTATGTATGTGTAAACTGTTTATAGTAAGCAAAACCAATGCAATGCTGGGGCTAGCGGGCTTAAAATGTATGACTTTAATGTTGGAAGAGTTTGTTTAAACATATTTTTTGAAAAAAAATATATTTTAATAGAATAAATAACTTTTTGTTTTTAGTGTGTTTGTCTAAATTGTTTTTATTTTAAAAAAAAATATTTTCTGTTTATTTGAGAAACAAATCTTATCTGTTTATTTTAAATTTTTTTAAGTTTAAACAAATAAGTCCATTTTCTCAAATGCAAACACAAGTGCATACTTAAACTTTGATTCCAAACAAACAAAGCCTTAACAGGAAACTCCAAAAGCATAGATTTGTTTGAGTCATATATATATATATATATATATATATATATATATATATATATATATATATATATATATATATATATATATATATATATATATATATATATATTCAGAGGTGAGTGAGTGAGTAACTTGGGACAATAAATGAGCTGGCTAAAACTGTATAGAATTCACATGAAAAAATGGATAGATAGAGGCACCAATGTGGTAGGGTCCCATTATGCACCCTTCCTGCCCCCATGATCAGTTGCGGTCGATCAGACCAATAACCAAAATGTCCTTTAACAATGAGACAGAATTTGTAGATGCTTATAGCCATCTGATTGCAGTGATCTTTTGTGCAGAAGCTCTCTTGGTCAGGATTCATGAAAACGACTGGTCCCATTCCTCTGCCTATTAGTACGTATATTGCCAATAGGACAGACATATACACATACATGTAGACCATTTTGCTCCAAGTAACAAAATCCCCTACCTACCAATTGTTATTCAAAGCAAATCCACTAGTATCATTCATATCATATATACTAGTTACAACTACTACTCCCTTAGGGGGCTTGCTTGATTTTGCCTGCTTCACAGTAGAACTAGAACAACCCCATGTTACAATAATACTCTCTGTCATAATGTGTCATTGCCATGTTTTTATCTTCTATATGCTTAATTAATTTTGTTCCTTTACCACCAAGAGCATGGATTAACTGATGTAAGATTGTTCTAGCTTAATTAGTATTTTAAGTTCGAGTCCTGGATATGTAAGTACTTTAAATACTTGAAAGAAAAGTTTGATCACCCATAATAGTCTTATCCGACTCGAATAAAATTATCTGGAATGAAAAATACATGCTTTCTAAAAAAAATCGCATCCCTCTTATTCATATTGTCATGCATACTGTAAACCAATTTCATCATTATAAATTAGCCTTATAGAGGGGGCCCTCATATGTTAATCATTGGCTTAACTCACCTATCCTTTTTTATTGAAAATAATATTTGATTTCTTATATAATAAGTAAACAGATAAGTTGATTTTATTCGTTTACTTTAAGTGATTAAAAATGTTTGATATTCTCATTTAGTAGTATTCTTAAGATAATGATTAGTAAGACCCTTCTGATAATAAAACACCGAACAAAAGTCACATGGAATAACAACCTGTTTTGGGGTCACTAAAATTTCTGCCAATGGCTTCTTGCATATACTTTGCTTGATAAATCCTAACGGATTATCTAAGAATATCTGTTTGGTGACCGTGTGGTCAAATCAAGTGCAATATAAAGTGACTCTATTATTGTAAGATTTCCCAAGGACCTCCCCGTTCCCCATTTCAAGTTTTTTTTTAACTCCACCCTCCCCTCTCCTTTTAAAAGAATAAATAAGGAAAAGAAAAGAAAGAAAAAAAAATAATAAAACACTCAAATGGCCCACTTGCTCTCTCTTTTTGCCTCTTGTGGGCTTCAATCACCCTTTGATGATTGCATATCACAGACCAATCTGTCATCTAGTCCTTGTCTGATACAAAAACGAACAAATGAGAATCTACATTCCTTCACCTGCTAATCTAACGTCTTAATTACCAAAACATGACCCTCTTAGCCTCCAATTATCATTATGGTCACACACCTTCATTAGCAATATTCCATGATCACCATGATATGTAATCCCCCATAATATCTTTGGTCTATCTCGTTATTGGTGTGACAATTACCCTATTAAATTACTCCATATCTATTAATACTATCTTGGATACTTATTATAAAAACAACACTATCAGTTGTTTCTTATAATAAAAATAAATGATAGTATTAGATAAGATCATGTTTCAATTTTGGAATAGTCAATGCCACACAAGCCAACTCAAGGCTTAGGGGTTTACCCCTTGATTTGGTTGAACTTTAGTAGGACCATTGAATTGACTACACGTGCATATTGGAAAGATTTCATTGTGAGCTACAGCTTACTTTGTTATACTGTAAGCATATGGTTTGTATGATTCAATCAAAGTTGAGTGTAATGTGCTCTAGTCCACAAAATATTTCCCTCTCAATATCGAGCATAAATTTAACATAAGGATGAACAATTAATTACTAGTACATCTCATTATTAGACTTATGGCCCTATCATGCACTTAGTATATAGCAAGGGAACTGATTTAGTCACCAATTGGAACCAAACAATATAAAATAAATTAATTAGCACAGAGAATGTAAATCACATCTTGAGTGTTACTTTTCTCCTTTAAGCGCTGGATGTAGTAGAAGTGAGTTGATATAATATACGTACCACTCAACTCCATTGCTTCTTGCTTTTCTGTTTATTCAGTTGGATGTACTTTAATCATTCTCTTTCACAAAATTATGATTCTTTCTTTTCTTTCTATCATATTCACCTTTGGACAAACATTTCTTTAACTTTACGTGTCCAACTTCTTTATCATAATGATCCTCCTGCTTTTCCTTTTTTGCAAATCTTAGATTAAAAGTTTAATGATAGATGATTAAGAGGTATCTATCCCTTTCTTCTTTCTTGTAAAAATGAGAATAACGCTTTTTCATTCCTAGAGAGCCAATGATGATGACAAAGAGGAAGATGACACATTTAAATAAGTTATCACATTGGGGATCTGGATTTTTCTTTAGGAAGACCTAGGTGGTGATAGGGGTAGACCTTTAGCCAAATAATATATAAAGAAAGATCAAGAAGTAGGCCACTTAAATCTTTAGAATGGAATCTTTGGGGTAGTCCTATTCGTAGGCTAGCTATTAGGTTTGTTGAGGTTTCCCAAATTCTTTTTTTGAGTATCACCCTTGAAGTTGAAGGGGTCGATCCAACTATTTACCATCTTTTGTGACACATTCTCTTTCATGATGATTCAATTGCAAAGCTAGCAAAGCATAATATTTTAGCTGGACATGTCCGTGACACCAGAAGGATAGTCCTCCTTCAATATGTTCTTTTGACAAGTGATCAACCAAACAATGCTAAACAATTAGTTAGTTTTTTAATTTCAAATTAAATAAATAAATAAAAAGATCATGAACTAAAATTCATTTATTTTGTTTTTCTTCTTTTCCTTTTCTTGGTTTGTTGAATAGGAGGTGTGAGAGTGAGATGAGCTATATCCAATGTATGAATCACATTGAATGGTGGGACTCTTCCAATTGTTTAACTAAAGTTTAAATACACATATAGGGTTTTTTTATTATAATAAAAAGGAAGTAAACTTTGAGGGTAAAGTTAAGGATTCACTAACCCCTATTAATTTGGTTCAATATAATTTTCTAATTTAGAAGAAAATTACCATAGGATATTTACCATCACCTGGGAAGAGGTTCAAATGATGTTTCACTATAATTATTATACCTTTTTCTTTTACTTGGTAACAGCTTCTACAAAGAACTGTTTTCTTATTATTGTGATCTTATAATCGCTATCTTCTTTTACTTTCTTTTCTAGATCCTATCAGCTTGAAGCAAGTAATTTTGTACAACCTAGCGGGTCAACTAAGAGGTCTAGGATGCAACAAAAGCTTGTGAAAAAAATAGTACATGACAATGACTTCACAAGATTAAAGATTTTGTTTGATTGAGGTGGAAGAGGGACTCGATTCTGAACTTTGATTAGTATCTTAATCCCATATTCTTTCTGTCTAAGACTTAAATTTTAAAATGGAAAAATGATAATGATTTGACCTTTCTTTTACCTATTTTATTGTTTTTTTGATTGGTTATTAATTGAAGGGTATAAGGAAGGTGGCGCATCTGATTAAAAATATAAAGTTAATGGCGAATATGAGATATTTTTTTTGGATGGAAATATAAAAGTGAGTGGATGTATATCACCTGAGATTTTTTTTGTCTGAAAGAATGTCTTGACACTGCGACTAATTCAGATTATTCTGTGTCTACTTGCTATCCTTATGCTAAGCACTTAATACAGAAGTAGCTTCGCGAAATTATTCCTAGTGTCGTGTTCATACAATAATAATTAGCTACTTTCTTAGGATTACTGCAAACAAAAATTTAATCCGTAAAGTGATCTCGACAAGATTATGTCATTATGATTTTATGTTTTTCTTAGCAAAAAGAAGAGGGTAATGGATTAATACCCAAAAGAAATAGAGGGTTGGGTAATGCTATGGAGGGATTTGCTTCGGGGCACCTGCAAATTTGCTGGTACACCCTGCAAAATTTTTAAAATGTCCATTATATGCCTTTGTTATAAGTAGCGCTTTCCTTCTTCATTTTTCTTCCGAGCTTGATCTTATTTTTCTTTCACCGTCGTTCGTTCCGTGAAAGGTTATCCATGAGAGTTTGTCGCTCGTTCTTGTGTCCTCTTTGATTGAACTAAATTGTTTATGGTGATTCGTCGGCAAGTGATAGTTGTGACGGTGGTTGGTTTGGTCATTAACGGCGGAGGTAAGGTGTTGATTTTCTTTTTGCATAATACTTACAGATTGGTAATTCATAAGTTATACTAAATTTACGAATTGATAATCCATAAATTTAATATAACTTACGGATTGAGAATTCGTATGCTTCTTACGAATTATCAATCCATAATTTTGTTTTAAATTTATTTGTTATTTTTTAAAATTTATTTTATCGTTTAATTAGAAAAAATTAGAATTGATAATTAAAAAACCTTTAAATAGATATAGTTAGAATATTCATTTGATAGTTATAGTTTGTATAGTAAGAAAGTGATATTTAGGGTTAAAGAATTTATACAATTTTTTTTCATTATTAATTTAATTTAATGTATTATATTAATAAATGAAGTAAAAAATGTGAAAATTATATGATAGTATAATTATGGTGTGGTTAGGGGTTTTTTGTTTGTCATTGAATTTTTTGAATGTTTTCTTTAGATAAACGAAGATCAGTGAATGTATAATAGTGTAATGTCTGAAGAAGTTTATATGAATGACCAAAATGAAGATGAAGGTGGTGTGAATGAAGAACATTTTGATTGTTCTTATGCGTTCAATACTTCTTAGGTATTAATATTATTTATTATTATTAAAGTAATTAGATGAATATTCCTTGAAGACTAAACTTGTATGGATTGCATTATTGGTGTTTGCTACCATTGATGATGTTTTGTATTGGACTCGATCTGTTGCTTGTGAAATTGGATTTGTGACGGTGATTATGAGGTCAGACACAATTAATGGTATTAGAGGAATGACCTCATTTGTTTTAATTGGTTGTGAAACGAGTGGTCAGTATAGGGCCAAGAAGAAGGATTTGGTAAGAACATGTACTGGCAGTAAAAAATGTGGGTGTCCCTTTAAGCTGCATGCAAAACCAGTTGTTGAAGGCGAATGATGGATGGTGAATTTAATTTTTGGGAGTCACAATCATGAATTGGCGAAGTCTTTAGTTGGACATCCATATGTTGGTCAACTGACTAAGGATGAGAAGGTCATTGTTGTTGATATAACAAAGTCAATGGTGAAACCAAGAAATATTCTTCTAACGTTGAAGGAGCACGATGTCAATAGTTATACAACAATCAAGCAAATATACAATGCAAGAAATGTTTACCGTTCTTTCATAAAAGACAATAATACTGATATGCAATAACTAATGAAGCTTCTTAAACAGGATCAGTATATTCATTGGCATAGATTAAAGGATGAAGATGTTGTACGTGAAATTAAGGCATCTTTTGAGACAAGTACACATGTGGTTGCACATATTTTTAAAGTTACCTTATACAAGAGACTACTTGGCATGGTATTAAGGTATGTTTTAAATCAGATTGCTACTGAGTTTGAGCATGTACATTATGCTGGCAAAAACCCTTCTCGTTATAGATGTGTGATGAGAACTACTCATAATCTTCCATGTGCATGTGAGCTATCTAGATATGTTTTTGGTACCATACCACTTGAGACAATCCATATGTCCCCCAAGTGAGCATAACCAAAGAAATGAAAACCATAACCAAGCAATTTGAAGAGCTTGATGTTTGTGGCAAAGTTACTTTGAAGAGTAAACTTCGGGAAATTGCTTACCCTGATCTAAACTCTACGTGTGCTCCTCTAGAAAAGGTGAAAACAAAAGGTGCTCAGAAGAAACCAATAATCAAACAACAAAGATCAACAAAGCATGATTTGTCTTCCTGAGAGTATGTTGATGCATTACATTTTGTGCAGAATAGTAATTCTTCAGTCAAACATAGTGCATCATCATCTGAGCAACCAATTCAAAGAAGGAGTATGTCAATGTTGGATCAATTTCATCCATGTATTCATGATTCCATTGTAAACATTGTTGATGTCAAAGTTGATGGTAACTGTGGATATCCTGCAATTGTTGTCTTATTAGGTATGGTGAAGATTCATGGTCATTGGTGCGTAACCATTTTCTTAAAGAACTTACAAAATAGTTTGATGAGTATATCAACCTGGTTGGTGACATAGACATATTTAAGGAACTAAAACGGTCTCTACTTGTTGATGGATTATCCATGGTATATAACTTTAATGGTATGCTTTGTTCGATTTAATTTGCTTTAAATTTCAATTTGTTGACTGTTACATGCAGGTCACCATGATCAAGTGGATGAATATAACCAACATGGGATATGTCATTGTATCAAGGTATAATATGGTCCTTGTTTCTCTTTCGCTCCAACAAAGCATGACATTTTTCCCTCTTAGAAGTCAACCACCAACAGATTCTTATGTGCATCGCGTCATATGTATCGATCATGTGTATGTCAATCATTTTGTTTAAGTAAATGCATGATCACCATGTTTGTGTAATTTTTGTAAGAAAATGTTATGATATTTTCAACGTGTATGTCCTTATGTAACAGGTATTCCTAAGAGAACGTTATTTGTTACCGCCACTAGCATTTTTATGGTCTACACATTGTCATCATCAGGCAAAACAGTGACCCACACCATATGTTAGTAGAATGCAACAGTATACAAATTTGTCAAGGTTGAAAACAAAATTTGTTTAGGTGAAGATTTACATTTAGTTACATAAGCAGTTGTCATGTAATACAATAATATACACGTGTTTCGCTAAATTTTTAGACGATATTTATTGGGAGTATGTCTTTATGTGTTTATCACAAAGTCAACCCTCTCAACAAGGTTTACTGTCACGTAAATAATTAGTGTTACTTGAATAATTGGGTTGGTTTGACTAATTAGGGTTACTAAAGGTTTAACATAATGTAAATTGGTGATTACTTTTAAATTCAAATATAACTTAAACTAAATTAATTAAAAAACTTATCAAATAACATTAAATAATAAATATTGTATTCTCATATATGATACATAAATCATATGAAACCTAAAAAATCACAAAAGTCTCCATGCGTCTTCCATTCGCTGCCTACGTCTCGATCGAACGTAGACATTCCGTTGCACAATGACACCTTTTGCGATCCTCAGGCATTCTTTGGTGACAGTGTATGCTTTTGTTCCCTCGATCGCTATCCTTAGGTTGAGCAAGCTTTCCAACCTTTAAGCTATTGCTTGGTAAGCCTCCTATGAAATTATCAAAAAATTAAGAAAAAAGTTTAGGGTTAATGCATGTTCACATAAATTGAGTAATAGTCACAATTGAAAATTTTGTGTATCACTGCATGTTGAGACTGGTCTACATCAGCATGTGCATCTTCATGTGCTTTGTCCATAGTCGTTGTCGCCACCAGTGGCTAAGCAACATCTGATTCAACAAATGTGTCATGGTGCTGCATGGACGGATGTCTAGAAGGATCCTCAGGTTGTGCCGAACTCATGAAGAGATGAGATATCATGTTGAACCACTCCATGTGGTCTAGTGAACACTATCCAGACTCTACACATATTTGACCCACTGGTGCAATATATTTAGAAAACTGAATTCATCTATCATCAATGTCTTCTATACATAGAAAAAGAGCAGCAGGGTGTAGAGGAATGGTTTGCACATACCCAAACTATAGTACTACCCTCTCCGGTTGGTGTATGACAATGGATGGACCCCATCTAATATGCTCGAAAAATAAAGAGATAACCTCAAACTCTTTAAATGCATTGTTCTCCCCATACGGAATCCAGCACACGGCATCAGACGTCAATCTATGCAAACGCTTATGATACGTCAATACTGATAATGCCTTCTCAGACTTCCAAAGGCATGCACGTGGTTTCCTCTCATCATAATCCTCAGCAGCAATAGCAGCACCAATAATAGGAAAGTGCTTGTAAATCCAACACTGCACATATTTTAAAAACAAATAAATTCAACACAATTGTCAATATAAAGTAACCAACAAAAATTAAATTAAAAAAAATCAAATTACTTGTAATAATGTGATATATCCTGCAAGTTGTCGGGTCGTGCTCTTTGACGCATCATTCAAATACTCATACATATGCACCAATGCAACAGCTCCCCATGCATAGCTTTCACTCTGTGTCAGGTCACAAAATGCGTCCAAGAATACCACATGCACATGTGTGGCACTCTTGTTAGCAAAGAGTGTGCAACCAAGCAGATGCAACAAATATGCTCGAGCTACTACAGTCTAATGTGCTACGTCACATTTGCTCCGATATACGTTTCACAGCCCGGATAGTCACACATATGCCCCATGGCATTTACTGTCTCAGCTCTTGCCTATTCAGCATTGACTTCAAGCAAGTCGACTAAGAGAAACACGACATCGTCCACATGAAGAGGCTCAAAGCTATGGAACGCGCCTGTAATAGGCTGATGTAGCAACGATGCCACATCATCCAAGGTGATAGTCACCTTTCCTACTGGCAGATGGAAACTACTAGTTTCCTTATGTCACCTCTCCACAAAAGCAAACATAAGTCCTCAATCACTTGTAACCAGCGAAAATGCGATCAAAGGACTTAATCATGTGGCAGCCACTAAGCCTTCAATCTCTGGAGCAGGCCTGCCAAATTTCTCAACCTTCCTTTCATGGGAGCATAACTTTAGCTCAGAACGTTCCTTAAAATCATAATTTAACTCATTTCAACAACAATAACAAATAGTTACGAAAATATTATTTATTTAAAAATAAAAATACATCTCCATTCCAAATTTTCGTTGCCACATGATAAACATAGTCCATCAAAATTGATGTGTTGTGAGACCCGCCTGGAAAACCCTCGACATCAGTAACTACATCATCAACAGTTGCTTCTTCAAGTTGTTCATGGACATCATCATCTGTGTGATCCACATGTTGAACATCCTCAACAATAGCTAGGGGACTTCATCTGCATCACCACTGACTTCTCTTCCTAGAACTCTTCCTATAACCTTTCCTAAAGTCCGATCCAAACCTCTGGTACTAACCATAATCTACACATTAAAACAGTCAAAACAATTTATGTAAGCGTTCAAACAATACTTCAATCAATTACTATTTAATAATTTATAAATAAAATTTTTATTATTCTATGAATAACTTTTTTATTACTTTAATATATTCAAAAATGCATATAGAATTTTTTTAAAAATTATATAGAGTACACAACACTAAATCTAGTAAAGTTAAAATAATGAACAAAATATAACTACAATTTTGATTTTTATTTCTAATAAATCACTATTTCATTTTTCAACAAATTACTATGACAATAACTTTAAATTTTTTTACTAATGAAAATATTTTAATTTTATACTTCCAAACACTATTTATATAAATAACAATATTTATATAGTTATTTAATACGATGACGGTATAATATATATATATATATATATATATATATATATATATATATATATAAATTGTAATTTACAAATTATAAAATTTGTAATTTACAAATTTACATTTTCTTGTTAAACTAACTAAATTGTCAAATATATACTGATAAATTTAAAAAACACTTTTTAAAATATCAAGTATAAGAAATTGTAATTTACTTATACTATTTAAAAATAATTAAATCATAATAATATATACATTTGTTTTAAAATAAACAAATTACTTAAGTTCTTAATAAAAATCAACTTCAAAAAATAAATATAATTAATTAAATAAAATTACAGAAAATATTTACAACAATATTTATTTATTACAAAAAAATTAAACAAAAATATGATTTTATTTAAAATTTTAAAATAATTATAAAATAAATTTTTTATCTCAAATTGAAAAAAAAAATTAAAATAAATATACGAATCCCCATCCCTGCAAGTCCGACAGCAAGAGCGAGAGAGAATAAAACTTACCTTGAGGCGATAGATCTCTGTCATGGAAACGCGAATGGCGTGGTGGCGTGAATCATCGGAGGCGCTAATGGCGGCGACGATAGAAACATGAAGAAGACGAAGAAAACAGAGACAAAGGAGGCATTGCTACAGTAACTAAAGCGGGTGAGAGAAAAAACAAAAATGCTTTTGAAAAAATAAGTGAAGAATATTTTTGTCGCTTCACCTATTTTGTTGGATGTACCAGCAGTTGGGCTGGTGCCCGAAGCAAAACCCTATTATGGATATATATAAATTCTTTCTCATCACTAGTTTAGTTTTTTGGCCTTTTCCTTGTTGTTTATTCCTTCCATTTCATTGCTACTATGATAAATTGATAATTATGTGAGTTATTTAATTCTCACTCCTGTGAGAGGCAATATAACCCAAAAAGCATGTTTTGTTGTGTGTGTGTGTGTTTTTTTTTTTTGCTCTTTGGACATCTTTACCACAGGTTGTATATCTCTTAGAAGGCATCTTTTTCAAAACACAACGAGGCATTAAATATGAAGACTTCTCTTCACATGAGTTCGAAGCTTGATTCATCATATTATGAGATAACTGTTTTATAAGATGTTTTAATAAAAAAAACGTCTGATATGACATTTTGAGTAAGTGACTATTTGTGTACAATTGACATATTGAAGTTATAATCTATGACATGCATATTACTTAAAGTGGGTTTAAGGTTATATAAAAATTGTTGTAGAAATTCGTCAGAGTTACACTATTTAAGAGAGAAAAAAAATAGTTCGTTTATAAAAAGTAAAAGATTAAATTACTTACTTAATCCCTTAGCTTTGTTTTAAGTTGCAATTTAATCTCTTATTTATTAAAAGTTATAAAATGATCCTTATGTAACAATGATTCACTTAGATAAAAAGTATGAAAAGTTATTGTTCGGACCAATTAAGAATAAAATAAAATAAAATTTGCATGAAAAATGAGAATCACAAACTACTGAAAAGCTAAAAATATATAATATCCTATTATTTTTTAATTAATTGTGAAACTCATTTTACTTATGATTTTCATTGTGTTTATGATTTTTTTTGTTTTAAACATTAATTAATTTTCATACAAGTGAATTAAATGAGATCAATTTCACCATGAATCAACAAATAAAAAAAATTAAAATCATACCACAAAATCCAAAACCATTCAATTCACCTTGCATAGCATTTGCTTCATCATATCCTTGTCCCCAACGTTGACAAGTTTAACCCATATTATGTAAACAATGACTCATGACTCTAAATCTAATTTTAATGATAGAGCATTCGTATTATTAGAAATGTTGACAAGACCAAGAAAACACTATAACTATCACTTTCTTACTTGCTTGATGTAAAGCTATAACCATTTGCTTCGTAACTAAGATATCTCGAGATTCATAAATCAAAATAGCAAACAAACTATCTCCTAGATATCCTAACTTGCAGATTCACATTGTATTTTTGCATATACCTCACTAGTAGCATCATTCAGCTGCAAATAATAGCACCATATATTCACACTTAACCGTATCCTTTATACTTGCATACAACCACCTAGATATGATTTACACACGCGAATCAAGTTATCAAATTCTAAGACACCAAAACATAGTAGAGAACAAGAACATATCATTTGCCAACCGTAGAAAGCATGTCTAAAGTTTCATAAAGATCATAATGAATTAACAATGTATGTTCCGTTCAGTGATTGGAGAAATGAGCCACATGAACCAAGGATCATGATCTTCAAACAGAAAATAGAATTGTATCAATTAAGTAACACTAACCACAAATCATCGTCAGATCTACGTTAATCTAGGTTTTCCCTACTCCAGCCCCATACATGAATGGTTTTAAAATGCCAAGAAACATCCACCGCAAATGTTAAATTAAATACAACAGCAATAATAATATAACTCATTTTTGCCTACGACGTATGTCATTTTTCAGTCTTTGAAGCACACGCCACAACATGAGATTTGAATTTCTCCAGCTCGGCCAAAACCTCATCTTCTGGTCTGTAGATCAAATCACTCATGCGCCATATCTGCATGAATGAGATTGAATTTGCATCAGACAAAGACGTGTTAAAACAAGCCGATACACATGTTTCAATCATAGTAATTACTGGTTACTAAACTTGAAATACCAGAGTGGACAGTTTGGCCCAGTTCAACCTCATTAATGGGTCTGAGTAAAACTATTCAGAAAAATCAAGCACACAACCTGTGGTGTAAACCAATTTGACTTGGCAGATGTACATGATTTAGTCATTCACATTAAAAAAAAATGTCAAAATAACAGAAAACTTGATCTGCAAGTGCATAGTCCACATCACCAAAGCCCCACTGCGCCAAAGAAAGGAAAAGGAAACAGTCTTGCCACTGTCCCCACCCATGCCAGTCATGTATCTGCTCTACCTTGAGCATCCTCAAATCCAATACGAAAACCAGAAACTCCACAATCGAGTGAAAATACCAGGATGAGCCTGGAAAATGTTTGTGCAGTTCTTGGAAGAGGAAAGAGATTGGTTGCTCTTAGGGATGTGTTTTTGTGAATATTAATAAATGGGTCATCTTTCGGGGATACATGTCTCTCATTAGGTTTAATGTCAACTGTACCATCAAATTTGGTCATGCCACTTACAAGGTTTTTCCAAAAGTAGAATCTTCAATTATAAGAAAATGTTAAAATTATTTTCCATAATCTATATTTCAAAAATTGAAAAAAGCTTTTCATACCTGCAACGTTCCCCCTCCTCCAGTACTTTCACAGTCATCAGACACACTAACAATCGTCCATGGATCATATGCATTCCAATGGAAGTCAACAACTTTATCCCTGCATATAAATACAATGTTTGTAAGTTAAAAGCAAAAAAAAGCAGATCCCCCCCCCCAAAAAAAAAAAAAAGGCAAACATCCCTCCCCCATACCTTCGCATAGCGAAGAGCCTCTGGGCAATGGGGTACGAAGTTTTTTATTATCCAGTAAATATTTTGAAAAAATAATAAACTTGCATTCTTAAGAACAAGTCCAGTATTATTTGACATTGACAAGCCATTCAAAATATGGGATGAATGATTCACAAGGGAGAAACAGTCAGAAAAAGGCTTCCAGAGGATGATGCGATGCAAAATGCTAATATGGTGATATCTCAAGTCTAGGATATCAGTTCCATAGAATTCATGAAGAACTGATATTGCAAGCTTGTAACCTATATACACCTTGAATGGATAGTATCTGACATGGTTATGATCAAGGCAAAATCACTAGTACAAATTTAAAAGGGGGCACCATAATGTTTCACAGTATTTATATTTGATATTCAGCATTCCATCATGAATTTGATATCAAAAGATTTCATTGAGAGCGACAGATGAAAACATTGAAAATAGAGAATCAGGCCACATAAGCAACAAAGAAAAACTCAAGGTGTAAAATAAGAAACTTGAGGAGCTACATCAGACAATGAACAAAATAACAAGAGATTCAGATTTGAAAGATACTGCTTTTCGCCTGGCTAAAAAGTTTAAATCGTAAAAGTTTATTTAGATCAAGATGATTCGAATCACTGACAAAAGTATAGTTAACAGTACCAGAAAACAGCAGTTTCATACCTATGACCTGCATGTTGAAAAAACAACCCTGGAGGAGAACTTATTGATTTTCCAGATCGCTCTATCTTTTTACCAACCTGCATTGCAGAACAGAAGCAAGAATGTGAGCTGTTAACACCAGATATTATTTTCGGACAAGAAAGTAGTAAGACACTACTGACTGAAATTACACCTTCTCATAGTCCCAAATGTTTAAGAGACCATCTTCAGCTGAACTTCCAAATACAGATGATTTGTCTGGAGACCACTGAATTAAACAAACAGTGATTATTAATAATATAATGCCAAGAGGCATGAAGAATTATTCGCAAACAAAAACAATGTCCAAAATTACCTGAACACAAAGAACAGCAGCTTTGTGACCCTCAAATTTATGGATGGGTGACCCAACTCCATTAGTGGTGAGATTGCGGCGATCAAACATGCGAACAGAATTATCTGCTGACCTGCAGAGATGTGGTGACAAGTCAAGTGGGGATGTCCAAACTAGTGGAAATGATAAAAAGTAGTGGACACATCCAAACTAAAATGATGAATAAATGACAATGAGAACTATACAACAGCAGAACATACCCAGTAAGAATCAGATTATCATCATGGGGATTCCAGTCCACACAGTGAAGATCAGCATTATGAGCTTTCTCAACCTGTTACCAAAGTCATAGCAGAGAGAAAACAATTAACAAAAATACAAAGATAGAGTGTGTATAAATGTTATAGATATGAATATTATTAAATAGAGATGCATGTTTTCCGAGCTGATAAAACCTGAATTCTATTCCATACTCCTAATCCAACAACTTTGGGAGTAAAGTAAAATCTAAAAGAAAAAAGAAAACAGGTTCTGTTCACACACTCTCTCAAAAATAAAAAAAACTGCCTTAAAATTTGCAATTCTATAAAACTAATAAAAAACAAAAACAAATTTAAATACAAGATTGGGCTATAAGCATATACCTTAACCACAGGGCTAGAGCCAACACGTGCATCCCATAAGATGAGACAAGAATCATCTCCAACACTACAGAACTCCTGTGCACTTCAGCATGATCATAATAATGTCAAGAAGTTATGGTTATTTATCAAATATAGTATTTAAGTTCATGCAGCTAATATAAGTACAAATACACTAGATCGCTCAAACAGAAATTTAAAAATATAAAGATACAACAATATTGCCCCTACCCCCTCTACTCTTTCAAAATATATTTGAAAAAGTATAGTTATACATTAAGCAATTAATTAATAAAGAAAAATAAGGAGTTGAGCAAAGGGCACCCTAGACTTCACCCTAATGCTTTTGTTTGGATGCAGGGAGAAAATGTACAAATAGAAAATGGAAGGAAAGAAAATAAAGAGAAAAAACATTGTTCTCTTCTATTATTTGGAAGAGAAAAAGGAAAATGCATATATTTCTTCTTCAGGTTAGGTTGGAGGAAAGATAAGCAAAAGGAAAAAATATATTTTTGTTAAATAACTTGCAATGGGTGGGTAACTGGGAAGATAAGTATATTTGTCATTCAAAACACATTTGACTGATTCCTAATATCTTCTCATGAGAAGAGACCAAATATTTGTGGATCCCACCATTTTTCTTTCTGCAACCAAGCACCAAACAATAGAAAATCATATAACCATCTCATTCTCTTCCACTCAATTAACTTCTATTCTCTCATAACCAAACAATGCCTAAAGTTTCATAAGGTGAACAGTAAAATGAGAATAGACATTTTATTGAGAAAAGGCATAGAAGAAAGAAACTACTCATTATAAAGTATGCAAATTACCTAGATGGGCAGAAAGCCACATCTTCAACAGTATCCTCATGCCCACAATAGATACCTCGTGGTCCAACAGTAGGGCCATCAGCAGTTTTGTCATTGCCTTCTCCAGATTTAGAGTTTTGTTTGATAATTGACCCACCAGATTTGGAGTCTGTAGCAGCAGATGTTATATGGTCTTCAATACTCCACAACACCACTGTTTTGTCCTTTCCTGCAAATTTCAATTAATTCTTTCAGATATGGGAAAATCACATCAAGAATTAAGCAGGATTGTTTAGAGTTAGTAAGAATGACAACCTCCTGAAAGAACATAGGGTTCAGTTGGGCACATAGCAAGAGCAAATTCCGCATTATCTTGGTGTCCGGTCAATATCTGCAAGAGAATTTATATGTGAACATATAAAGAAGCAGCAATCATGCAAATAACAAAAATAGAAACATAGCAGTCACATTTCACAATGGAGGGACTATATTCATTTGAATTTCCATGTTTTTGCCTAAGAGACATGGATGCAAGCTACATTCTCTTTAGTCTTCAGATATTGGTATTGGATACATATCTAATCTAATATGCATACATGGGGATATTCTAAGAAGTATCCAAGCCATTTTTATTGAAGAGGAAAATTGTGTTGATCCAATTCAGGTGGGACACTGCAATATGGCTCAAAAAGGTTCATATACAGTTTAAACCATCCATCTCAAAACAGAATCTTCAGTTTTTTCCATGGATCGACCATTTGGTTTCCTCCACAAGACAGAGTCCTAACTCTTCCCAGCCTATTACCAAACCAGTAAATGTTGCCACCAGTCAGACACACAAGCATGAGCACAGCCCTTCTTTTCCAGGACGCACAGACCATGACCTCCGAGATGGACTCTTTATTTTTTTTTGTATTTAGGCAAAAGCAGAGTTTTATATATTCATAATTTATAACTATAGTTTGGCTTTTACAAATTACAATTACATCTGTTTTTCTATCTACTTTTATATGCATAACTTCATGTGCATCATAAAAATATTTTCTCGCATTTTTTCAAGAATAGTCGCATTAAATACACATCAGATCACGCATGTGCATCATAGGTTTTTGCACCCAAGCCCGTTCTAGCCCCAATATTGCTACCCGTACTCTTCTGTTCAATAGAGCCACAGAAGTATCATGTCCCATAACTTTTCAAAAATATCAGCATCTACACAACATATCAGATCAGATATTTGCTTCATATAACTAAAAAATATACTACCTCTGTCCTTAAATATAAGACTCTTTTTACTAATTCACACCCTTTAAGAATGTTGGTTAATTTAGTTAGTAGCATTAAATTTATTGGCAAGTTGTATTATTTTCCCAAAATTACCCTTAAAATTAGTGAGACTCATCATCTCTCTCTTCCCAATAAATTACTTTCTACCTAATTAATTAATATGTGCTACTCTTCTCCTCCAATCCCTATGAGAGAGAATGCATTTATTACAATTATATCTACTTTTATATGCATAACTTTATGTGCATCATAAAAATATTGTATCTCACATTTTTTTCAAGAATAGTCGCATCAAATACATATCAGATCATGTATGTGCATCATAGGCCTTTGCACCCAAGCCCATTCTAGCCCCAATATTGCTACCCCCACTCTTCTGTTCAATAGAGCCACAAAAGTATCATGTCCCATAACTTTTCAAAATATCAGCATGTACACAATCAGATCAGATATTTGCTTCATATAACTAAAAAATTTACTACCTCTGTCCCTAAATATTAGACTCTTTTTACTACTTCACACCCTTCAAAAATGTTGGTTAATTTAGTTAGTAGCATTAAATCATTAGCAAGTTGTATTATTTTTCCAAAATTACCCTTAAAATTAGTGAGACTCATCATCTCTCTCTTCCCACTAAATTACTTTCTACCTATTTAATTAATATGTGCTACTCTTCTCCTCCAATCCCTATAAGAGAGAGAATGCATTTATTACAAAATAATTAAGGGTATTTTGATGAAAAAATAAATAATACAAAAGACAACATGAAAAGAGCCTTATAAAAAGGGACAAATAAATTTGAGAGAAGAGTCTTATATTTAGGGACAGTGATAGTATTCTATAAAGTAATCAAATGAAACTGCTGCATAATCTGACTCTTATAAATAAGACCATATTTCCAACAAAATAAATAAATATGTGTATTCATCTGCTTCATTCTTTTTCACGTTCCAAACTAGATTGAACTTTTAGAGATGGAAGTATTTATGCAATATTAATGCCCATTCATACCAAATCAGGACGAGAGTTTGTAGCTCCAAGGACAGCATGGCGATTAGGTTGACTTTCAACATCCCAAACAAGGACCTGACATTTAAAGAGTTACAAATAAGGAACCACAAAACCAGGAAATCAAAGTAGCTCCAAAGAATAAAAGCAAAAACATAACAAAGCAAACTGTAAAGTTCTCACATCAGGGCTGTCTGTATGTGTAGCCACTATCTTGGAATTTTGTGGCAATTCCCTAATTCTGTTTACCTACAAAACAAAGCCTTATATCAGATCACACCCTGATCATCAACACAACAAAACTCAAGCCAAAAATATAAATCACTGATGGATATCCAAATATAAAATCAAAACCAAGGCAGATTAATTAAGGAAAACTGTTATCATTTATTCTTCATCATAGATAGCTTATACATGCTTCAAATGCATCCAATTTATAACCTTTCCATCAATGTAAACAGTAAATATACATATACATATACATACCTCACCAGGATGTATGATGGTCTTGTACTTCTTCACAAATGGGGACCGCGCCTCTTCATTAAACTGAAATGAGTTTAAAAAAACATTCCTAGCTGCTTAATCAAATTTCAAATAAAAAAGTAAAATCCCTCAAACAGGACCAAGGTTTTAAATCGCAGTCGCAATTTTGCATTGGTCCTTGATAATTGATATTGCAGACAAATGCAGCCAAAATGGCAGTCATGGATACCACAAAAAACATTAACATTGTGGCCAAAACTGCGGCTGCAGACCGGTTTTCAAAACCTTAGACGAGAAACATGGCATTCACATTCACAAAACCATAATTCACCTGCGAAATGTGCTCAGCAGCAGCAACCCTAGGCTTCACAACCTCGCAATTCGCAATCACCAGAGTATTCGGCACACTACCATCAGTCTACCAACAAAAAAAAAACTTGATTTCAACTAATCACACAAACCAACACACAAATTGCACTACTACCGAATAACAACACAACAAAATCAATTTCCATCACCCAACAAATTCAAAAAAGTTTTAAAAAAAAATAAAAAGAGAGTTAAGTTGCTTTGCCTGCTCAGAAAGGTAGAGTCTCTGGCGATTCTTGTAAGTGGCTTGTTCAAGCTGGGGGCCCCACCTATCAACAAACAAACAAAAACATTTAAAAAAAATTAAGATTGGAAAAATAAAAAGGGAAAAGAGAAAACCCTAGATGGTGTATTACCTGCAAGAGAGAGAGGGCCAGACGAGGTTGTGGTTGGCGAGCCAGTCGTAGAGGACAGGAACAAGGGACTTCCACTGCGTGTATTTCTCGTCCACCGAAGGTTGATCTTGTTGCTGTTGCTGCTGCTGATGATGATGTTGTTGTTGTTGTTGTTGTTGTTGTTGTGTTTTCCTACCTTCCTTCAAACCCTTCCCGTGTTCGTCCTTTGGTTTGGGTTTTCGGCCCCTTGTCTCCTTCTTCTTCACGACGCCTTGTTGGGGAGGAGGAGTCTCCATCTTTGTTTCTTCTCTTCGCTCCCTCTCACTCCCTCTCACTCTCTCTCAACTCTCTTTTCGTCTTCCACACTCACGAGTAAATAAAAATAAAAATAACCAATGTTTCTTTAAAAAAAAAAACTAGGGAATTTATGTATTATTAATAAATTAATTAGTAAATAGCACTAGTAATTAATTGATTTGAATCGGTGTACACTGTCTTTGCAAATAAATTATCTCGGGGAATGGGATTTGATTTTTCGAAAAAAGATACATTTTTGGATTTTTATCCTAAATAAAATTTTCAAAACTCTCTGTAATTTGAAATCAATGTTTAGAGTTGTAAAAATCGATTTAATTTGATAAATTAATGTGTCCATTTGTGAAAACGTGTCATCTAATTTGGCAGATAAATGTATGAAAACTGAGTTAGGTTAATTTTTTTAGGTCAAATAACCAATTTAGTCATTTATTTTATTTTTAAAAAAATTGTTCTCGTCATTTATCTTTCTAAATTTATTCAAAATAATCATTCTGTCAATTAAAAGTTAACATCGTCAATAATATTCAAATATAAAAGGCTAAAAATCATCACAAAACAAAAAATAAGAAGTCCTCACTTAGAGCAAGCTCTTGACAAAATTCACAAACCCTAATCCCCTTTCAGACCAAACATTCCGCGCTTGCAAATGCAAATCATAAACCATTTTCACATTCCAGTTTTGTTGGGAAGATTTGAAGCTTTTGAACATGTTTTTTTGGCAAGGATCTTATGGCTTGGTCGATGGAGTTGGATTTGGTGATGTTTTCCCAATTTGAAGAAAATCGCCGCTTACAAGGTCGTCGAGTACATTGAGTCTAACAAGCTCAAGGACATCATCGAAATCCCCACCTCCACCAAAACCCACGACTAGTCCCTCTCCCTTGGGATTCCCCTCTCCGATCTTGACGCCCACCCCGTTGTCAATCTTGCCATCAATGATGCCAACATGGTTGACCCCTTCCCTAACTTCATCAAGGATCATGTGAGTGCCTCTTGCGAGAAAAGATGGTCGAGGGTGCTCATCATTGACGAGTCCAAGCTTGTCAACTATTTTGGGGGTAGCGGATTGGCTATGCCCGTTGAGGTTATTCAGTTTTGTTGGAGGTTCACCATGATGAGGTTATAGAAGCTTTTTGAGGAGGTTGGGTGTGTTGCAAAGATTAGGACTTTCGGGGAGAAAAAGGAGCCTTATGTCACAAACAATGGGAACTTTATTGTGGATTTGTATTTTGAGAGGAGTATTGGGGATTTGAAGGTTGCTAGTGATGCAATTTTGCAACTTGATGGGGTTGGAGATTTGAACCATATATTTTTTTTTTCAGATCCGATGTTGCTTATGCTTGGTTAACGATGATTTTTGCGAAGCAAATGAGAGAGAAAACAAACAGGAAATCATGAGCAAATGAACCACTATTTGTTGTTTCTTCCTATTTTTTGTTTTATGATAATTTTTAGTAGCTAATTTTGAATATCATTATGGATGTTAACTTTTAATTGACATAAGGACCATTTTGAATTTATTTAAAAAATAAATGACTATAATAAATATTTTAAAAGATAAATAATCAAACTAAACAAAAAAAAAGATAAATGACTAAATTGGTCATTTGACCTTTTTATGTAGTCATAAATTTATTGGTTCCATGGGTTATTATTAGCCTTGACCCATAATACTAGCTAGATTGATAATTTTTTATGCAAAAAATATATGTATTTTATTTTATTTTATAAGAAAAAATATTAAGCTGAGTAGGCATATAGCTTTTTGCTCTACTTTTTTTACTAGCCAAGTCTAGTTCTTTTGGCCCATCATAATAGGCCGAATTAACCTAATTTTTGGGGCCTCACATTAAAGAGTTTAGTTTGGCATGGCCTAATAAACTAGGCTAATTTTGATTACACTTACTTCCTATAAACTATAAGAAATGAATAAATATTAAAAAGAAAAAGAAAAAGAATACAAAATTATAAAAAATAATTAAAATTTGCTTTATTTTTTTTATTTGTTAAGTTTGTTTTTGAATAATCTTAACTTAACGTAGCATGTACTTTTTTTTAATCATGATTTGGGTTTGAGCTTAAATTTTTGTGGTTTAAATGAATTTTTGGTCTTTTGTGTATTTTTTATAGTTTAGTTTCTTCCACTTTTTAAAAACTTTTTTGTCTCTTAATTTTTTTCGTCTATATTAATTGTCTTTGTTGCTAAGTGGTGTGTGTTAAGTGCTCATGTAGCCATCAAATTGCCATATAAGCTTGCCACATGGAATCCTTTATACATGTATAGAATTATGTGTTGCTTACATGGTTAGCAATAATATTAAACATTAAATATAATCTTTTTATAAAAGAAAAAACCCTAACATTGGCAATATCATGAAAGCCCAAGCCTCTTTCATCGACACACACATTCACCTTAGCCTCTTATGTTCATGCTCTGGTTGTACAATGATTTGATTTTGGTTTTTGCATTCATTTATTAAGAAGACCACTGTGAGAACCATACACGTGTGATAATGACGTGCATTTCGTGAAGTGAATAAAAATATTGCGGTTGAATTGTTATTTCAAAAATTATTTCTTTTTTAACTTTTTGTGATTCTTCTAATGCTTAAAAAAGTTATTTCCCAATTTGTTCTAAGCATTCTGATTGTAAGAAAAGGTTTAGAACCACAATTATCTTAATGAAAATACTAGGAACTGTAAGTGTGTTATATGCTTGTTCAAAAAGATGTGTCTTAAGTAAATTTTCTTAGACTTCTAAAAAAATAAAATTTACTTAGCAAATTGCTGTGTTGTGAAAATAACTTTTTTTTTCTTTATAAAATATTTTTTTGGTTTTGAAAAAGGTTCTATCTAAAACTAAAAATAATTAAGATAAGAAAAACACGTCGTTTTAAAGAAATGCAAAAAATAAAAAATCAGACAAATGAGTTTTATTTTGGTTTTCCTAAAACGAGGACTATATTCAATGTGTGTTTGGATAAGTTTTTAGAATTAATTCAACGTGATTTTATAAATTGATTATAAATAAAAGTAATTTTAGTGTGATGTAATTTTTGTTTGGATACATATATTAAAAAAATAATTTTCATATTCAATGATATTTGGAAAGTAACTATTAAAATTTATTTTGAGTGTGTAATTACTAAAATAAATATTACTTATTTGTAGATATCTTTTACATTTTAATTTACCCAAATGACAGTGGGTAATATTGGTGATTATGGATTTAGCTAGTTACTAAATTAATAACACATATTATGAAGTAACGCAATAATATACTAGCCAATATAATAACATTTATATATTATGAACCAAGCAATAACACAATTTTTTTTGTGAATAGCAATAACACAAATATACTAACCAACATAATAACACTTACATACTAACCAACCAATATAATAACACTGATTTTATGAACCAACAACACTAAATATAATGCTAACCGAATAATCATATAAAATGCTAAAACAGCACTGAATATAACGGTTATGCAGCAAAATAACAGTATAAAATAACATGCGTGGAGATCACAGAAAATATACCAGTATAAAAATAACAACAAAATAATTAATAAGCACAACATAAATTCAAAACAAGGGGTGGAAAAAAATACATGCATGTATTAACTTCATGAGGAATGGAAAAGAGTGAAGGGCAAAAACGAAAAATCAAACATTCAAATCAGAGAATTGATTCTCCCATGAACCTCTTCAGGTTCTTCTCAACCTAGGATCATTATGCAAATTTAAGGGAAGCAAATTCATTCACCATAGCAACTTGTACCAGTCACAGATACAAGACAAAAATAGTTTCAATTCAGCAATTAACGAAGCTCTGAACCTGAGTTTTCTCAATCACATTACACAAAAATTTAGTTTTCAACCAAGCACCAAAACACTTAGTCTTGAGAGTTGCAAACAAAACAGTTCAAACAGATTTGTTTGTGAAAAAAAACACGGACTTTGTTTTCTTAAGAACTTTCTCGAGCTGGGTTTTATTCATAGTAAGGACACCTCAAATGCACTTCTTTTCCTTCTCTCAGAAGCACGCACTGGTAATATGTATGGAAATGGATACTCTCATACAGAGAGTTACGAAGAGATGCAGAAGCCACCCAGTGTCTAAGACAGTTGGAAAAGCTCTTTCAATTCTTTGGATGTCTTTGATTTTTTCCTCTCATTGGCTTCTTCAAGTAAAAGGGTCTCTTTTAAAGCACAAAAATATGATTGATAGGAATAAAACACACTCCTATAATAAGACCTGATAGTTACCTCTTCTCGCAAGTGACTCCAAACATCGTCATAAATCATCTTCACCTGTTTCTTAAAAAACAGGAAACTTAATGGGATGAGACATAATGTTTTAGTGAGTTTTCTAAAGATTCTATAGGTGGATCAGACTCTTCTATCTAAAAATCTCACTCACTCCCCCCTCATGGCTTGTCTTTACGAGGCTCACGATAAATCCTTTGTACCTTTGGTCTACACCTTTTTACTCATTAAAACTTTTCTTGGAATTCCTTTTTACTCTATATCCATCATACTATTATCTTATGAAACCAACAATAAAATAAATTTGTTGGGGTTTTTTTTGGTGGTACTTAGCAAACATCTTAGTAACAATATTGATTTTTCTCCATTTAATGAGAACTATATATAGTATTATCTCAATTCCCTTAAGTTTTCTAGCCTTGATTCTGCAAGTGGGAGAAGATAAATCACTTAACATTACTCTTAATTCCTTAACAAGTTAAGTTAAACAAGTTGTTAAAGAGTAAGTATTACCAAGAGACTAATAAACATCACTCTATTCTTAGATGGGACATTCATTAGACATTATTCTCAAACCTTAGTTTTCTGAAAAATTTTCAATGGCAATAAAACATATAGATAATGTAAATAGGTGATAAACAAACAAAAAAAATAAAGAAATAACATTAATACTGAATAATCTTTAAATAGACAATAAAAATAATCAAATGAGAGTTGCTAGTACATTAAATCCCCAACTACAAAAAGATTCTCTCATTGTCATGAGAAACTAAAAAAATTAGAAGGAAAAATGAAAAGTGCAAGAAGAATAGTGAAGGAAATGGATGAGAATGAGTTGTTGAGTCTCCAACCACTACACATTCAACCCTTGCTCGATCATTTGTAGAATATTTGTTTTGTCTTTTTGGCATAAAGGCACTCTCACTTAGCCAGCATCAACTCGTTAAGTGACCTTGACAAAGCTAATGTGGCTTCTTCAAACGCACTAAGCAAACAGAAGTTTTCGCTTAGCCATTAAGTGCCACGTCTCTAAATCATTTTTCTCACTGAACGTCTTGTTCAACTCGCTGTGTAAGCAATCTTCAAATAGGCTTTTTAGGTGGCTTAAAATCTGACATGTTATGCCTAATAGACTTCTTAGGTAGCTTAAAATCTGACCATTTTATTTAAATAATTTTTTAAAAAGCCTTAACTTAACCTCTTTAATAAACAAATTAGGTCTCTCAACACAAGCCCTCCACAGCAAGCCTAGAATAGTATAAGGGTGTGTTTGTTTCACAAATCAAAATTGCATTTCCGTGAATGTATACATGGGAATGTGATATTCCCATGTTTATTAGAAGTTTTTAAAAATTATTCCCAAGTATTATTGATTCTTAGGAATACTATAATTTCCTTTTTTTTTATCATATTTTTCTACATTTCTATTTCCATGAGGAGGGATAGGAAAGTGATATTTTCTTGGGAATATAAGAATTTATTGTCTAATACACATATAACTTTCATTATTATTTAAATTATTTTAAATTTTAAAAATTATTTCCAGAAATACTAAAATGTAACCAAACATATTTTTTTAAATACTCCGGAATGTTCTTTTCATGTTATATTCGTGGGAATGTAAGAAGTTTATGAGCAGATTTTACACTATTGTCATTGAAGTTATAAAAATCTGATGACGAAACTATCATCACAAAGATATTTAAAAAAAGAGTGGCCTGTGTAAATTCAGCAATGTATTCGTTATATAATCATGTTCTACACAACTAATTAACTAGATTCCATTCCATCCCCTCCTCTTGATACATGTGGCTTTGACAATTTGAACATTATATTATTTTGATGCTGCAACTGCATAGACTATATCTTGTATGTTGTATTTGCAATTGGAGGTCTTAGTAAAGGCCATCTTCAGTCATCTTCTATTTTCAAACTAGATTTGCATTTGTTTCCCCTCTTCAAAGAGTTAGTACCAGTTACATACACATGATCTTGCAGGTTAGCAGAAAAAGCATGTCAAAACCTATTTACAACTTGCTTGTATTCTCTTGTCAAACTTCCAATGGCTCAGGCAGAGAGGTGCAATGCCTCTAGTAGAGTTGTGAACTGCACATTAACAATGTGAGGGAGAGCAGTATGCACAGAAGAAAGTTGAAAACTTGCAATTTGGCTCAATTGAAACCTGGTCATAACTTAAACATAGTTCCATGTTCACTGATACTACCGCCAGAAAGCTTTCTAATTATCTGCCACAACCTCTTGCTTCTTCCAGTATTCAGAGGACCTGAATAAGAATGCCTTCTAAACGATCCGGACACTCGCCTTCCATATCTCGCCGATGAGCTGAATAACTCTGATGCTAACAACCCATTTTCAATATCAATTCCAGAATCATAGTTGGTGGCTGAGAATTGGCCTTGTAAATTATCTGATGGTTGTCTAGAGTGACTTAAATCAACAGAACTAGAGCTAGAACCTGCTTCTCTTGCCTCATCACATTCATTGCACACAAGTTTTAAAGCCTGAACAACCTCGCCCATGAAGGGACGGTCCGACACCTCTGGCTGTACACACATTGAAGCAATGGCTGCAACCTTAGCCACACTATCAGAAGGCACATCATGTCCTAGAGATGGATCTATCATTGCTTCCAATCCTTCTTCGCTTGAGAGTAATGGACGAGCCCATGCAACGAGATTTTCTTGACCGGGAGGTCGTGACATGTCTACTGGTTTTCTTCCGGTCAAAAGCTCAAGGAGGACAACACCATAGCTGTAAACATCACTCTTCACAAGAAGATGTCCCGTCATTGCATACTCCGGAGCCACATAACTGAATAGTTTTTCAAATATGAAAGAATATATATATCAGGGAGTAAATAATAGTAAAACAACAAAGAATTACAATAGTTTTGAAACAAAAAATAGTTCAGATATTTCCATGGATTGAAACTTTTAAAGAGTTGGTTATAATGACAGTAGCCGTATAAAAAAATTGGACAAAAGTTACATAAACAAATTAGGGATTAAATATCAATATATCATTATGCATTCTCTCAACTTTACTTCTGTTTTTGTTCTTCTGAAATAACGGTTAGCGTGTTACGCAATTAATTTGAGATGACAATTTTTTTGGCACTACTTAATATTAGTCACTTTGCTTATTAAATAATCTAGAAGCAGCATATAGGTGGGATTCTAGTTTCACAATAAATTACCAGAAACAGCACTGGCATATACTTATTGCTATACCTCCACTCTTCAAAAATAATCTCAATCAAAATTATTTCAGACAGTATACAAGTTGTAAATTCTTAATAGAAATGACTACAGAAGCAAATGTCTTTACAAATGGTTAAGAAATCACTTTATTTGACTAAACTGATAGAGTTTCTAGTTTAACTTAACTGATCAACCTCTACAAATTTATTATGTTGGAGTGATTAGAAAAACTTAAAGGGTAACAATGTGAAGAGATGACTTGTAGATAAAACTTTCCAAAATAGACACAGGAAAGTAAGAAAGAACTATTACCCAAAAGTTCCCATCACTCGTGTTGATATGTGTCTGTTCCCCTCATCAGCTGCTGTTCGGGCCAATCCAAAATCCGATACTTTTGGTGTAAAATCATTTTCCAGCAAGATATTGCTCGACTTGAAGTCCCTATGTATGACATGGGGACTTGAATCTTCATGTAGATAAGCCAGTCCACGAGCAGAACCGAGAGCTATCTTTAACCGAGCACTCCAATCAAGTGGGCTGTTTTCCTTGTCAACTCCTACCAGAAGACCAAATATAAGAAAAACCATTATCTTTAAGAACTAAACAATCAGAGTGGTACTTCAGACTGAATCAAGAAAAGTTAAGTACCATGTAAATGGGATTCCACACTGCCATTTGGAATGAGTTCATAAACTAGACAGCGGAAGCTGACCTCTGCGCATATACCAATCAACTTAACCAAGTTTCTATGGTGAAGGCGGCTAAGCATCTCAACTTCAGATAGGAATTCACGGTCGCCATGATGATCCTCTCTTTTTAGAACCTTGACTGCGACTTTTGTCCCATCTTCAAGTGTACCACTATAAACAAGCCCAAAACCACCTTCTCCAAGTACTCTGGAAGCATGGAAATTATCTGTGGCTTTCTCAATGTCATTCATGCTGAAAGTCTTAGCAGATCCTGTGTAAGCAGCAATGTTAGATCGAAATGATGTCGAAGCTGAAGCAAGCCCACCTCCAACTACTGATCCAGCAGCACCTGTAGATTCCATATGTTTGTTTCTTAATAAAAAAAGGTTGATAAAGGATGAAATAATCAAACTGGCACAATAATTTGGTGATATGGAAACACTCAAAATTATAGGATGTCAATTATTTATTTTAAACTATTGCAACTGAACTTATTTGTTTAACTTATTGCAACTGAACTTTTCTTTTTCTGCATAGAATTCTGCCTACCATTGTTTTCCTAATGCTATTACATGAGATAAATACTTAAAATATAGTGTTTTCTCTCTCTCTCTTTGGGTTAAAATATAGTGTCACTTAAAATGCACTAGTTTAGTAGATTATAAGACACTTCCATTTGTATTACCTGGTGCTTTGGTAAGAGGAGGTAAAACCCGTGGGGTTGACGGTGGTTGACTCACATGATCTCTGTACTTGAACAATGCCAAAGCAGCAGCAAAGCATAAAACAACTACTAGAAAAACTGAAAGAGCAATAATAGCAATTATGCCCTTGCTAAGTCCACCTTTATGCTGCCTCTTTGATATGTCAACCCCAAGGGGTTTTATTGTCCTACCATTATTGCCACCACCCGAATACGGACCACCATCGATTATGGAAATGCTTGAAGGAGGTAAAGGAGGAGATGGAGGCAAACCTATATTAAGAGGAACCACATAAAATTTCTAACCAAAAAAGTCATGAAAAGGATACAAGACATTCAAAATTTATATATACCTGGATAGGTCACATATAACACGTCATAATCACCAAAGTAAGAAGTCTTTATAACAACTTGTTTATGCCAAAATCTCTCAGAAGTTAAAAAGGCTGTAGTGTTATCAAATTCTTCCCCAAGTGGTACCAAATCAACGAATACAATAGTTTTATCAGGTTGCTGGTTTGCTGCATCAGCTCCCATAATGCGAACTTGACTTTGCTTCATGAAAACCCCAGTGGCAATTTCAGAAGCAAACTCTGAAACCAAAGGGAAGAAAGTATACAGAGAAACACTAAGGCGAAGACCGACTTTCATGGGCCACACACATTTGCAAGGTGCTCCAGGTGGAGTACTTGTATAGGGATCTGAGCAAACCAGAGATATACAATCTAAAAAACAAACATTGGACAAGTATATTTCAGTTTGATGAATACAATAAAAAAAAAAGTTCATAAATTAGCTGAAATAACTCCATTACTAGAGATAAAACAAATAAAGCACTAACTACTGACTAACCTTCATTTGGAGGTGGGGGTGGCAGTGCTTGAAAACGAGGCCGAACTGGCTTCTTAGGGGTCTTGGAAGAAGGCCGAGAAGGAGACACTTTAGGAGGAGGCAATGGAACTTGCAATAACAAATACAATGAATGGATGCAAAAGGATAAGTAGAAGATAATGAAAAGACAAGATTTTTTAAAATATTTGTAATGAGTATGGAAATTTTGCCTGTCTTACTTTTGGTTGAGTGGGGGGATATTTTGAATAGCGGAGAAGGAGCAGGTGAAACTTGGCTCACTGGTGACTGAATAGGGAGGCCAGATGGGGAAACTGAGGAACCTACCATGCAGAAAAGTTTCAGTAATCAAAATTCCCTTTATTTACCAGTCTAATAGAAGAAACATCTTGTAAGCTCACCAAACTTTTATTGGTACCTGTGTTCATTGGTGGTGGAGCATGATGTCTTTGCCTACTTGTTGGAAGCGGCAAGGGAGGATTTGATCCATCTACATAAAATAACCAAACAAAAAGTAATAAATTCAATTGCAGTGAGAATCTTAATTTGTGCGCAACAATTTAATAGATTGGTTAATAAACCAAACCTTGGTGTTTTGAAGTGGAAGGAGAAATAGAATGTGATGATGCAGGAGCAGGGCTGGTGACTGTGTTCCTTGTATGGTGATGCTTATAAAATGTGGTTGAAGGTGAAGACGCAGGAGGATGATCTTTGTTGAAAGGAGATTCAGGAGATGAAATCGGTGGCTCAGGAGCATGGTGAAATTGTCTTGCTTTGTGTGCAGAAGAAGGAGCTACAGAATTTTTAAAAAAAAAAGTTAATTCAGTATGTATGTATGCATAAGTATAATGGTTTAGTGTGTCTTTCAATAATTTTAATATTTACATTCCTTACTTGCATTGTTTTCCATCGGCTAAAACTTTAGGCTTTGTATAGTAAATAATTGAACATGATAAAAAAGAATGGTGTGCATAATATCATTTAAAATATGCTAAATTTACTTTTCCAAAAGAATTCAAGCATGATGTCAACTCTGTATTTGTTAGATTTGAAAAGTAACTCCTGTGCCTTTGCCAAAAAAACTTGACACTTTTATGAGTTGGTTTTCCACATGATATTAGAGCCTTTATGACAAAGTGGTTTTGAGTTCAAAATTTCCATCTCCATTCAATATGACTAAGTTGAATTTCAATACAAGGTAAAATGTTCTTGTGTATTGTCCACTTTTCAAGCCAAATGAATTCTCGTGTGCAGGAAAGTGTTAAGAGATATAAAATCTTTCTTGGTCCTTCACCAGCTTAGGTTTTCGGGAGAGTAGGTCTTTGATAGTATTGTTAGGGAAATCTTTTAATTTCATGCTGTTAATACAATCAGCAATCCTCTAGTTAAGAATTTGCAACTCATCAAGAATAGTTTAATGTAACAGTATACCTTGAGCAGGGGAATGTACTATAACTGGTAGTGGTTTTGGTGTTTTGTATGGAGGTGCAGAAACTGGTTCTCCACCTTTGGTCCAATTGAAGCTTCTAGAAGGTGTTGATACAGGAGAGACAACAGGTGCTGCATAAAATATTTTGTGCCAATTAAATTTCCATCAATTGAAGAATGATTGATGCTGTTAGCACAATGAGCAATCCTCTAGTTAAGAATTTTCAACTCATCAAAAGTAGTTTAATGTTACCATATACCTTGAGCATGGAAATGCACTATAGCTGATGGTGGCTTTGGTGTTTTGTACACAGGTGCAGAAACTGGTTCTCCACCAGGTGCTGCACCACATTTTTTTTGCTAATTAAGTTAATTAACGCACAACAGCATTACCAAGAAATTATTGTAATCAGATGCAAATATTAAACACTCTAGAATGAAAGTTTCAGGAAAACATTTTTATACAATAAAAAAAATCAATAATTTTTTTTAAAGAGTTTTGTGGTAAAAGATATTTCATTATTAAGCTATATGCTGATAGTTGTAACTACTCTAAATTTATTTTATGACTACATATTCTTTTGCATGTTTAGTAGCAACTTTGTGGATTTAACTCCTTGAGAGTGAGGTGTGTAAAGTGAGGAAGTAAAGGAGAATCCACCCTTGATTTGAATTGAAGTATCCCATAACTTAATCCGCTTTAAACTGAGGATGGATGCACACTTTTTTTTCACCTTAGAAGATCCAAATCCCAATGTTATCATCTTTAATTCTATTGAATATCTTGCATCATTTTATTATCAGTTAAGCAGCCCATGATCATTCTTTATTATTCCACTTTGCATGTCGTAAAAATTAGGCATGTTAAGAAAACATTACGCGAGTCATGATTGTCATTTTTAATCTCAATTCAATTGTTGAGATATATAATCCACATTTGACATTTCCCAACTCATTGTCAAATTATTATGTGATATAACATCTCTTTGTGGATCATCAATAGCAAGAAAATATACAATTGTACATAGGATTGGGTTTTAAACCTTCATCATTTGAAGAGTAGAAAGACTATATATAAGCAATTAAAAAAGCTTAAATGAATTAACGGAAAAAAAAACTACTGTAACTTGTTTTAAAATAAAACAACAAAATCAACCAGGGGAATGGGGATAATAGAACAAAATCCTTTCTCAATATTTGCACCTGGTGATTTTGGTGGAGGTGCTGCTGGTATGACTGGGTGGACCAATGGAGGATCTACTGGAAATGGACGTGGTGGTGTAACTGATGCTGCATGGATACAATAAAAGAAAAATCATGGAGACAAGTAAAAGGGATGATCTGATAATATTAATACTAGATATTTTAACTTTATCCCTTCTTTCACCAAAATAAGGTAACAAGGTTATAACTTATATGGATGGAGTTTTTTTTGGTAACATAGGTGGCCTATTGGATGGTTATTTTCCATTTTCCATGAGAGCATGCAAGATTTTGTGCTTTCATGAAGAAGAAAAAAAGAGAGTTTAGAACCATATAGTTGAATGCTAGAGATGATTAGATAAGATTATATAACATACGTGGCATTTCTGGTGCTGGGGTGTGACTGTGACCATTATTTGCTGTTCTATTTTGAACATCAGGTGGGGAATTTCCATGATGAGTAGGTTGACTGACTGATGAATTTTTTGGCAAAATTGCAGGAGCTGTTGCAACTGGGGCTGTTCAAAATGCCATAAAAAAGCAGATATTTGAAATCAACATCAGCTAGAAATAGCAATAAATAAAAAGTTACAAATCATCAAATAAAATTACCTTGTGAAACTGGCTCCAGTGTGCGACCAGTGTTGATATTCCTTCTGGGGACAGTTGGAGGCAAACTTCCATGTTCAGTTGGCTGACTCTCTGGCGAGTGTTCAGGAAAACTGAATACTGTAGGGGCTGTTCAAAATGCATTAGAAGTACAGACTTCAGTCTCAATACCAACTGGAAATTGGAGAAGAAAAAAAGTAAATTTCAAAAGCAAGAAATCAGGTGACAATTTTTTACTTTCATCACATGCCTGGTGAAATTGGCTCTGAAATGTGACCATTATTTGCACCCTCTCTATGAGGCAAACTTCCGTTTTCAGTTGGTTGGCTTACAGGTGAAATTTTGGGTAATATGGTAGATGGTATTGGAACTAGTGCTGTTCAAATATTCAATAGAAGAACATATTACCAACTGGAAGCTGGATATGATGAAATGGAAAACCATCCTTAAGGATTCCAATTACATGACAAGACTTTTTATCTCATACCTGGCAAAGCTGGCTCTGGCTTGTGACTCTTATTCCTCTCATCAATCTTAGGAGGCAAACTTCCATGTTCAATTGGCTGGCTGACAGGTGAAGTTTTTGGCAAATTGCCAGAAGTTATTGCAATTGGAGCTGTTCAAGAAACATTAGAAGAGCTGAATTTAGATTATTATCAAGAGGAAGGTCCCATCCCCCATGAAAAGAAACTTCTCAGTCATGTTACCTGGAGCAATTGGTGTGGACACAGGAGGCCTAATAGCAGGTGTTGTTTTGCTTTGAGGTGGACTTGGTTGTATGGATGGTGGCACACTCCCTTCAGAAGTTGATGGTGCATGAGCAGCATTATATGGTGCTGGTGGTGATGATGCTATGGTGCTTGTACTAGGACTAGGAGATATAGATGGTTCAAATCCTTTTACCTTCTGAGGAGTTGGAGCTGATGTTGGAGGTGGTAATGTAGTAACTGGAGGGGGCAAGAATGACCCTGGATGGTGCAAAACCCAATTTTTTAGTCTGATAATCCCAATATGGCCTAATGGATTAAAGGAATGAAATTACCATTTGGTACTTCTGGAGGGATTGGTGCAATAGTTCTCCATGGTTCTCTTGGGTGTAAAGTACCAGGTGGTTCACTGGGGGAAGGATCCACAGGTATGATTTCATTAGATGGGGATATACCAAATTCTGAAAGAAAGAAAACAACTATTAAATAGCAGCAAAATTTAGTAGGGACGGGACAATGGATGATTATATTCAAAAAGCTCAAAATTCAAACTCATTTTGTATGATATTTAGATTTAATTTTGGATTAGATTAGATATACCATTTGGATCTGAAGGTGATTTTGGAGGACTGCTTTCCCATGACAGTCCATGATGGATAGGAGCAGGTGCTTCTCCACTAGGATGAATGACTGGAAGGAATGCTGGAGATGGGGATATAACAGACCCTTCAAGAAGAAATTATCAGTTGGAAAGCCAAAATTCCATGTGAGAAAAGGAAAAATTATCATTTTTTTTATCAGCAAGATTTCAAAATTATCAAATTAGATGACTTAGGCTGATTAGTTAGGCAAGCATATGGGCTCACATCAGCAATATCTTACAGCAAAATTTAACATTTTGGAATATTGGTATTTCTCTTCTGGTTGAGATTGCACTTTGCAGTGTATTTGGACAACTAAATTTGAAATAAAAATAATGGATTGTGATTCAATTGAGAGGTGAAAGAATTCAGCAATCATTTTTCCTACTTCTACAAATTTAAATAGTGAAGACCACTTCTTTTTTTTTTTTTTTTTAAAAAAAGAAGACATGCAAGAGCATCACTACGAAGAGAGCAATCCCAACTAGGTTGGCACCTCAATCCCCCATCAATCATCTGCAGCAGTACACCTTAATTTTATTGAAAAAACATAGAAGAATAAAGAAGACAAAAAAGCATGGGGGACCAGACCAAACCCATGTGTAAACATAAGAGTAATCTAAATCTGAAATTGGGGAGACCTGGCCTATTATGGAAAAAATCCTCTCTAATAATATTGAAGACCACTAGATTCTTAGGGAACAACACTAGTAGCTTCCTACAATGAGCATTTAAGGGGGAAATCCACATGCAAAAAGTACCTTCACTAGAAGAAACACTCTGGCTTTAAATGATTATGTGAATGGCAATTTACAGTTACAGATTTCTTAAACCAGTAAACTTGTATGCATCTATTTGTATGCTTATAACACATAGTAAAAAACAGTAATTATAAGCTGAATCAGTTGTAAGCAGCCAATGTAAATTGATTCTAAAGGCACATAGGCGAATGGAGGGTGAATGAACGTGTTCAGAAACCACCAGTAACTTTTCTTTTTGTTTAATATATTCAAATCAAAATTAGATTTTGTAAGCAATGCAAGAGGACAACAGAAAGAGGACATCAAATGCCACCTTTGGCTATCCTAGCTCCAATTATAAAGGATTTAAACCAATAGTTTGATTGCAAACTCAGCTATGATGTTTAGGTTCTCTATGATATTATTGTTATTAGCACAATTATCATTATTACTAATATAACTTAAAAACCATGTATGCTGATCCAGATCATATTCTTCTAAATTTTATCACAACCTGTGACAAAAATTTCTGAAGAATAAAGTACCTACCTTCAGATCCTTGGAATTCCACAACAAAGCCAATGATGCAGAGCTTCACCAGCTGCAGAATCAGTGCCAAAACCACTCCCATCTCCACACCAATTTCCAAAGACACCCTCTTCAGAAGTGAGTCAACAGAACAACAGGACAATAAATAGGAGAAGAAGAAGAAAAAAAAGAGTAAACCTTTGGAAGCTTATTGCTTGAAGCAAGAAGAACAAATAGAGGTTAAATTGAAGAAGACCCACATATAGTGACACCAAAGCAATGAGAAGAAGGAAGGTTATGGAACAAGGCAGAAGAACAGTCTTTGGTTATGAAAAGGGCAAGAGCCAGAAGAACAAGTGTGTGTTGAGAACAACAACTTGAGCTCATGAATTGTGAGGAACAGAACTCAGAGTTTTCCATGGCAGGGATATGAATTAATAAGAAGACTAGAAAGTTGAACTCTTTCCACTGGAGTTGGTAACTAGATCAAGTATAAAACTGATGCAAAGCAATAAAAATATTCACTTTGTGTATTCCACAATCCACGCACACTTCAAGAAAACTCAAGAAAGGAAAGAAAAAGAAAAGTAACAGACCCCCTTCTCAGAGAGAGAGAGAGAGAGAGAGAGAGAGAGAGAAGCAGTTGGTGTGGGGGCAGAGAGGCTCGGGAACAGAACAGAACAGAACAGTTTTATATTTTTTTTTTTGTATTTAAGAAAAATGTGTACTTAATTTTTTTGTTTACCAATTTTAATTATTCAGTGGGAAATGAAAGTCAGATTTTAAGTGTTGTTGTCAACAGAGGATAATTACCAAACTTTACTTTGATTTCGGTTTCAATGGAGGTTGCCTAGTTGCTTTTCCTCTTCCCTTGTTGGCCATATTGAGAAATTGATTTATTGATTTGATGATGATGATAACAATAATAAGGTGTGCCATGTGGCAAAATCTTGCTCTGATCCCACTTGAATCTCCTTCACATGATCTCATGTTAATTAATGCTTAATTGACTTCTGCAACATACAATAAATGGTCATCAATTAGGTAAAACTTACCAAGTTAAATTTTAAATTAGTAGGTGGTTTAGGAAAAAAGGTAAAGGATCCAGTGTCCAACTAATATTATTGTGTAAACAGATTTGTAAGGACAGGGTTTGAATCACATGGATTTGCTATAATAAGGGACTAATTCATCTCCATCCCACACATTCATTCAACACTGAATTTTTATTTATTTTTAACAAGTTAAGATAGTGTGGTCAAGAGGACATTGGAGATAAGGCGAAAAATATGGCCACCATGAGATTCCATGTAATGGACAAAAAACTGAACTTTACTTTAGGACCATTTTAATCAATTCCTGAGATGATACGAAAAAAATCAGACAACAGCAGTTACCCCATTACGGGTTTTATGGCAGTTGAGAATGGGCCAGATACATGTAGAAATCTTTTTTTTTTTTTCACACGAATATTTATTAAGTATCTATAAAATTTATAAATATTCATGAGTATCCATGCCTGTTTTTTAAAATTTAATTTTTAAGAAATAAAAAATTTATAACTTTGAATCCTGTATTTAAATCATAAATAATTTAGAGCAACTTATTTTATATATAGGTATGGATATTTAGTTAACTTTAAATTGTGAATATTCTCATATATGAATACTTTATTTTTATCTATTCTGGTCCTGTTAATAAGAAGACAGAGAAAAATCTATTTATTGAATTGCAAATACTCATCAATTTATCAATTTTCAATCTATAACGAGTTTAGGCTGCAAATATGAACTTTTTTGGGGTTGATTATGAATTTTCTGTTTAGGAGTGTGATTTTTTTTCCCCCATCTCAATTGGTAGCTCATGTTTCACCATCCAATGACCCTTTCAAGTTGATTATTGCCTAACTATTTGCCCGTTTACTTTTATCGAGCACCGCAATTGAAATTCATGACACAAACCTTTCTTGGCTAATTCGATGAGGTTATCATATTAAGGGATTTGGTCCGGTAAAGATTACAATTATAAAGTTTTTAAATCACATAATGATATATAAATGTTTTTTAACGCTATATAACTTTTTTTAAGGAGCGTTATATAACTTCTATTGGTGATGTATTGTAACTTTTTTAAAACAAAAAAATCTACACGTCATAAAATGAATTCAAGTTTTATATTTATTTTTGCGACCAATTTTCATTTAATGGATGGTTTACAAACATTAACGTAAATTATGATCAAGGTGATATGTTCCGTTCCGATTTCCAAATAAGATATAATCTTTGCTTTTCCAAACTTTTTTTTTCAAAAGAAAAAGAAAGCAAGCTTCTGATAAGGGAATCAGTGCAATAAATTCCTGTCCCCAAACCACGCATTCTTGTGAGGTGTCATATGAAAATCAACCAAGAAAAGAAAACAAATTGAAAAAAAAAGAGAAAAAAAAGTGGACTGAAAGAAGACAAGAGCATTGTCATTTGTTATTGATGGTACTATATGAAAAGAAACAAAGTGGTGCATCATGAGAGAGACACACATTAATCTCATAGAGTGGAGGGTCAAAAAAGAGTGAAATAAGAGCATCTTGGCCAGGGTGGTGTAGATTGGTTGGTCAGAAGTGAGTGATAGTTTTCTTGGATTGTAGTGCAAAGACAATGGCCTCAAGATGATGATGGTGGTGGTGGTGGGTGCACAATCTTCTGCGGTCCACATGCACCATTGCAACATAACAATATTGAAAGGGGTAGGAAACATATTTATTTTTTTAAGTTTGGATCACATCTATCTTTTATAATAATTAAATAATTGTTTTTAAGCTATATAAGATTATCATAAACAATAAAATTTCTTTATAAATATTTAAAACAATTACCTATCAAATTCAAATTTAAAATAATTCAATCATTAATTAAATTAAAATAATTTTATCTGGGTTTTTAGAATTAGGTGGGGTACATATGTAATAAACTCATGATATTACACATTTTCTTTTTAAAACTTGTCACTCCAAAGCATTAATTTATGTGAGTGGAACTCAGTGCCCAGATGCGGTTTCGAGCTGACAAAAGCAAGGCTCATTAATTAGGGACACTATTTGATGACAACTCATTTTGAAGTTGCATATGGCAATTGAAAATGGAGGTACATATAGGAGGCTTTTTTGTTACTTAAAGACAGCATAATACAAGACCTAAAAGTAAGTTTTTGGACCCAAAATTCCTTTTTTGATCGATTGGATGTTCTTTTATATAAAATGTAAAGTTTCGTTCTCAATTTTTGCAATTACTTTTATTTAAATAAATATTTCAACATTTATCATGAAGATTATCCATCATCGAAGCTTGAAAAACAATTATTCTTTTTTGAAATTTAAAGGCGTCTTGCTCCAAGAGAATGAAAATGAATACTTTTCCCCTTGAATGTACTTCAGCTATATGGAATGTTTTAAGAATGCATGATTTTGGAGTATATCAAAACTCACTTTTATAAGCCAACAATTAGTTCAGTTGACACTTATCTTAGTGTGCTTTTGTTTTAAAACGAGATAAATTGAATTTGAATTATTAAATATAATTATTATGTGTCGAAATTAATTTCAATTATAATTCTTTCATTAAAATAAGATTAACCATCTTTATCTTTAATAACTTCTTTTTTCTCAACTATTTTTTTTATTTACAAAAATTCAAATTTAAAACTTATTTAAACTATCTAGGACCAATAGAAAAAATAATTTTTTTTATGATTATCATAATTAGAATATTTGACTCACCAGTTAAATTTTGAGATATTTTTACAAGTTTCAATCCTTTGAACCTATTATAAAATTAATAAGTCACAATTAAAATATATTATTTCTCTAAAAAAAATTATTCTAAAAGTAAAAGAAACACACCATTAATTTATTAGAAGATTAACATTTTCTTAGTATAATTATCATTACAATTTCAAATACTTTTAAATTTTGACCAGTGATACCTTGAACTAGTTAAATTTACACCATTGCCCAAGAATGCCAAGATAGTGAAAACTACCTAACATTCTTCACAACCACCAACGGCCTCCTTCACGTATCAAAATGGTATTGATGTCACTCTAGACCATGAAGTCAACAAACAAGAATTGCCTGCTAATTAATCTACACAAAGTATGTGGTGGCTCACAACACACAAAGTGGAACAAATCCAAAACTATGAAGTATAAAAGAGTTAACTGGGACCTCATTCAATAGTATAATCTCATACAAAAGATCATTCTCAAATTGCACGTCATCAATCCCATTATGCAAATCAGAAAAAAAAAAATGTCACGTGGTATGTAGAAATGGACAAGCAGCGAAGAATATAACCACGTACACACACAATATGGTCCACTTAGTCTTTGAAAATACTCTTTATTTTTATTTTCTTAATTTTCAAGTCCCTACTTTCCCAGAAAAAAAATATACAAGTACTTTTCAAACTTCAATTCGTAGTTCAAAAGGAATAAAATTCTAAGTAGAATGTGGTAACAGCGTGCATGTTTCATTTCAAAATGTGTTATTTCATATGAGTGATGAGTGATAAGTGAGGATGATTTATTTAATAAAAAAATTTATATTTAATTTTTATTATGTGTAGAATTTTTTTGAATTAGTGATATTCACCTACCGTGAACAATATTAATTTTTGAGTTAAAAAAACAGGTATAATCTATGACACATGAAAAAAAAAAGTGTTATTTTCTTGGCATCTCTTTGTTTTTCTTGTTACTCACTCCACCCTCTTACTCCTTTTGTCCACCCTATTTTTTCTCCTTTGGAACAATATATCCATTAATTATTACTGTTTTAGCATATACTTCTTTGATAACCATCAATTCGCATTGCCTTTATCTCTAGGAAGCTCAACCTAATGCACTTTTTTTCCAACATCATGTTAGCAAAGGAAGAAGGGGACCAATATAAGAGTTTCATCCAATGCTTCAAACCATGTGCAAGATCGACCGAAAATGAGTTGTTAACTCATTTTTTTCATAGAATTCTTATATTAGAAACATAGCTTTAGGATCTTCCCTTTTGCTAAGGCTGAAAAACGCGCTTTTGAGGAACATTCTCATGGTTGTTGAGTTGGCTCCTTCCTACAAAGCTGAATTCCGAAGAAACCTATATGAAATATATTAAACTATGTATAGTTAGGGCCCCAGCAGCTCAATGGTGTCTTGCATCTTAAAAGTTTTTACGTACATCAGTACATGTGCATAATATTATTTAAATCGTATTTAAAAAAATGAAACATTAACATTTTAGAACATGTGTATTCTTTTATGCATATTTATGATTTTATATATTTATTACGGAATTATGTTTTAAATTCAACCAAGTAGTATGCATTAATGATTTAAATATGAAGCATCTAACATTAGTTTGATGATAGGCTGCAAACTACTTACAAATATCTACATATATGATGCAGGCCATCTAAGTAATAGTTTGGGCATCTCTTCAACAGAATCCTAAAGCATTCCCTAGCCTTATAAAGTGATTCTTCATTAGCATTTCGCAAGTGATAAGTTCACGTGATTTTACATGTATTTACATGTATCAAGTGATTCTGTATGTGTTTTTTTTTTACCTAGGCCACAAGTGTTAACAAATAACAAGTATATATATATATATATATATATATATATATATATATATATATATATATATATATATATATATATATATATATATATATATATATATATATATTCTCTCTGTTGAATTTTAATATAGCTATATAGCTACATTTTCGGTACTTGAATTTGAAACTATTGATTAGGTAAATCAATTCCTAGCTACCACCCTTTTTTTTTGTGATCCTCAGTTCCTACCAAATGATCTATTTGTTCGGTGGTTTATTGTACGTTCATCTGATTTAACTCAAACAATAACCTTATTAATCTAAAACTGAATTTCGGATGAGTTATAATGGTAAAAGAAAAATTCAAGAGAATAAGTAAGAAAAACTATATTTTAAGGAAGTAATATGTACAGTATTTTGTTTTCATTATCATATTCATTTATATATACACATTAGAGGCGTAAGGAGTTATTAGAAATGAAAGGTGATAGGTCGACTACAACAGAGTATGATTTTTTATATTATCGATACATCTCAATCGTTGGCATCGTGTGTGTTTTGTTAAGAGTAGATGGACCATATTAATTGCATGGGTAAATATATTTGCACAGCCTTTTTAGGATGTAGGCACCTTAAGAGAGATGAGGAAAGATAAGAGATAAATTATTGATATGATTAAGAAAAAAAAGTAAGAAATAGAGAAAAATAAAAGATGTCAATACGGTATTGTTATTGTTAGGTTGTCCAAATACCATTGCTCTAATTGCATAATTCGGATTAGTGCTGTAAATTGCATATTTACGATCGTGAATGAAACATCACAAGTTATTTTCAGCCGAAAAAAAGCTTAGCCCAAACAACTATATATGAAAGATGAGTAGTGGATCTCTTTGTTGAAAAATGGGCATTTACTTCCTTCACCCCTATTTTCCTTCCTTCACCCCTTAAGGACAAAAATACCCCTCATCTTCTTCATCGACACCCAATGCCGAAGAAGCTCTGCTGCCCCTGCTCCACCGCTGGGTCCGAGGGCTTTCACAGCAAAAGGATCAACAACTTCAACAATTGCCTCGTCTTGGAACTCAATGGCAACAACATAGTCATATTCAAAGGTTAGGAACTTGATGAAGATGTAAAATCCGACAACATTTTGAAAACCCTTTTTTTTGGAATAGTGAGTTTTTTAAACATTCTAGAAAGGTGTTTCTTGAATGTGGGAGTTTATCATTCTAGAAAAGGGGTTTTCCTAATTATGCCATAATTCTGAAAACACATTTCTAGAATGTTAAAAAAATTCACTATTCTAGAAAGAGTTTCCAATATTATGTTTTTAACATTTCAGAAAAGAGTTTCCAAAATGGTGCTAATGTAATCCCATAAATCCCTTTCCCAAAATACTGAAATATTTTTAACATTTTGGAAAGGTGTTTTTGCAATTGGCATTTTACCATTCTAGAAATACCTTTTCAAAATGTTAAAAATAAAATTCACTATTCTAAAAAGGGATTTCAGGAGTGTAGTTGTGTTTTACACCTTTCTCATGTCTTTGATGCCATGTGTGACTTCTTTCTTGCACCATAGTGATTGATGACGGCGTTCGATGGTGGTTTTTTGTGTGTAGTGATGGTGTTGGGTGGTTGCATGGAGGTGGGGCATAGGTTGCACGTGGTGTGGGGTGGTTGGACAGAGAGGGTATTGTTATGTTTGGGTTTTTGAGGGTGCAGGAAGCAATTGCCAAAATAATGTTAAGTCATAATCTGGGCTTTAGCCAGGCCTATGGCCACTTTCAATTTAGCAAGTATTTGGGAAGGGTAAGTTCTAACCCCACATCTCATGATCTTACCCCACTTTCAATTTTATTTGTATATGTGGTCTAGTATTTTCTTCTTTTTTTTGGACTTCAAGTTCTCTTAATTCTTAGCGCATATTCGTTACAATAAATTTAAAATATAAATACTATATTTATATAATAAAAAATTTAATATTTCCTCTTCAAATTTATTGGAAGGGAACACTCTTCATATTGAATTTTTTTTCTGCCATAATAGATCTTTTTATTGACTTGACACTTGATTGGGATCATTTTTACCACATAATTTTTTTATTAATTTGAATCCAAAAAAAAATAGGTGAGTATGAATTGAAAAATATTATCTTAATTTTGGAAACAAATTTAGATATGATGTTGATTATCTTCATTTATTTTCACCATAAAAAGGTATTGAGAGAAGTGTTAAAAAGAAAAAAAAGAAATTGATACTCTAATAAAAATATTAAACTATATATAAATAGAATATATTACCTTCATATCTTAAAATATATGAGTCTTTTAACTTTCATAACGATATGAAAGTTGATTATGATTGAACTTATTTGGATATAAAGATAGAAATGCATTTTAAAGGTTTTTCTATAGGAAAAAGTTCTATAAAAGCTCTTAAAAACACTTATGACTTGTATTCAAATAAGTCCTAATTTATTTAATAACATTAAATTAATTTGTTAATAATTTTATCAAAATTATTCTTAAAATTATTGAGACACATCATCTCACTCTTTTCATCAATTACTTTCTACCTAATTAATTAGTCATCTTTTTCAATCCTCATAATAGAGAGAATAAATTTATCTTATTAGTAGTAATTTATAGCATTTATCATAAAGTAATTAGAGCATCTACAATGGATAATTGTTTAGATGGGTTGTTATCATAATTATGTGGACCTTACAATTTCACATAAATTTAAATTCTTTACATAAAATTCATTATAATGTTAAGGTTATTGAAATGAGTGGTTAATTTAATTTTGTGAGTCCTATAATACTTAAAAAATATTCTATTTATGTATAAATTTGTTAAGTAATGGTTGCTTATATAAGCAACTATGCTTATATAAGTAACACTATGTCATTTGCTCTAGTGAAAAATAAAAAGATTAAGCAATCTACTTAAAAATTAAACAACTCATGTAAGCACTCTTATTGGATATGCTTTTAAAGCATCTATAATACATAATTGCTTATCATAACTTTGTGGGTCTTTCAATGTCATATAAATTTAAGTATTTTTTAAAATTTTACTCTAATACTAAGATTACGAAAATGAGTACTTAAATTAATTTTGTGGATCTTATGATGCTTGAAAGTCTCTTATTTATGATATAATATTATTAAGCAACAATTACTTATATAAATAACAATACTTATATAAGCAAGCAATTTCATATCATAAGCTCCAGTGAAAGAAAAAAAAAACTTAAACAACGTTACTTAAAATTAAACAACTCATGTAAGCATTTTATTGGAGATGTTCTTAAGAGTATTTTAGTAAAAAATAATTAATGAAAAAGACAACTAAAAAAAATCTTATAAATTGGTAAAAAAATATCTTATAAAAAAAGATAAATAAATTTTTAAAAAGTCTTATATTTAAGAACAAAAATAGTATTTTTTTAAGTGTATGTATTATATATAAAATATTATTAATAAATTGCAATAGTTATACAGTAGCTACCTTTGAAAGAATATTTTCAGAATTAAAATTACTAAACTCTTATTTAAAATAAAAAATTGTTACATGATAAATTTAATAAATTAACTATAGAGTAAAATGTTAGTATTATTTACTATATACAATTGTTTTAAACAAAATTTACTATAAACAATTATTTATATGAGCAATCTGTATAATTACAATTTTTCATTTTGACGACATGGAATGTTTTCAATTCAATGAATTTAAACCCATTACATCTTGTACATACATACATACATTTATATCATGCTATATTATAATTTAAACAAGCAACACGTGGCTACGTGTTAATGATGCATGTTGAACACTAGCATCACGTGGGTTGATTTTCTACCAAAGAAACTAAATCTCATAGCCGCCACGAAGATGGATCTATCTATGCAAAAATGATCTAAAAAAGATGGTTCAAGGCATGGCAACGACGGTATATTCTTCTTAAAATAACGTTTATTTGTTACTGTAAAAAAATGACGTTTATTTATTATAAATAAATTAAGGTTACTTGCGATTGGAATATAGTGAGTGTAGGTTACAAATTTTATAAAATTTTGATAATGTACACCCACATATATATATATATGAAAAAAATAAAATAAGATAATAAATATGAGAGAGAAAAAATTATATAAATGTTATACGAAAAATAAAATTCTATTTGAAATACCTCACAATGCCACCAAACTTTCAAGTAGAAATTTCCAGGAACATGTAGATGGTCAATGCCCATGTCCATTAGCTAGAAAATTGAACCTGTAGTGCTTAGAAATCAATTGCATTATGATAAGTAGTATATTACTAAAAATCTTCTTAAAATACTTATTTTTTATTTTTTTTAAAAATTATTTTTATGATAATTTTTAAAAATATCGTCTTAAAATTTTTAATTAAAAAAAATAAAGATGATTTCAAAATAAAATCATCTTGAAAATTGTATCCTTCTAAAATCATTTTTAAAAAATCATTAGTAAAAAATCTTAACTTTTTAAGATTTTAAAAACGATTCAAAATCCACATCAAATATTTCCAAAAATCATTGTCAAAGATATTTCTTCTACTAGTACCATGAGTATAACGCTCAAGAAATTTATGTCTAGCTAGTTGATTTCTTAATTAATGGTATATAATGACAGAAAACTGGATACCGAAAGTTCAAATCAATCATGCAAACAGTATTCAAACATATATTGTTGCAGTCAGAATTGTCTGCAAGGAATAAAAGTGACAATGAATGCTCTAGAATCAGTATTCCTTAAGAATTACAAATGGATAGCTACGAAGTCATGAAAAATAATTAATAAAATACACATATGTTATAAGGATATTGTTAACCAATATTTTTATAATATTAATTAAAAATTAAAAAAATATTTAATATAAAATAGGAGAATATAAAAAATTATAAACAACACAATTTTTAATCTTTTAATAAAAAATTACTTTAAGTTTCTTGAAAAGTCTTCCTAAGAACTTGTTAGCGTTCTCCGTACGATAATATTAGGGTTAGAATTCAGATGAGGATGTTTGTTGAATGTATACTGTAAAAAAATGTTTGATTGATTGTAAAAATAAACTAAAATAGTTTGAAGCAGAAGACTCAAAAGAGTGGTTGAAATATGGTCAACAATAAATAAATAATACTAGTAGTATGTACCAATGTTTAATCTCACCCTAATAAAAACAAATCCTGATGAATAATCAAAGGCTAATTAGGTATGCATTTCACCAACCTTTGCGTCACAATTTTTTGGAGTAATTAATTGTCAGATCCTCCTGCACTAATTAAAACAAAATATGAAAGAATAATTTTATATTTTCTTGCAATGTTCATAAATTCTTTTCTTAAAATTTAAAATAATAAAATATATTTTATATCCTAAATATTATTTTTCATTTAATACTTACTTTATAAAATATTAAAGAAATTAATAAAAAGATATAACATATTAATTTATTTGAGCTATTTCCTCTTTAAAAAACAATCCGGGCACTTATGAAGCATACTATAACTGATAATTATTGCTCAAGTTAGTAGAATTATTATTATTATAACTGATATTATTCTCCTTAAGTATTTAATATGATATTTTTAAAGTATGAATTTGAGATTATTAATTAAATTAAAACAAAAACTTATTAATTGATTCACATGCTTAATGATGTCAAACAATTTTACTTCAAAAATATCAATTTTCAGTCAACAGTAGAAAGATACACTCCTGAATCTAGCTAACTTGACTTGACGTACTCCTTGGGAGAGTTTGGTTAAGAATACTACATACGATAATTGCTATCAACCCTCATTTTTTTAACCTTGAATTTTAAGTTCATCTACCACTTGTCTTTTTTGTTTTGTTTGTTTTTCTTTTCTTAATTATAATATTACTCTATATATCTTTCTTTCTCTTTCTTATTTTTAAGGCAATGCTGGTTAATACGAAGCTCTTCAATATAGACGAACTGTAGCACGAAACATGTGTTTATATTCTACTATAAAAAAACTAAAAATGTTTAATAAAAACATAAAGTAAAAGCTAATTTGGTAGAAATCAAGTTTTCCCCTTTATAATTATAATAGCAAGAAAAGGTTGAATGTCCCATTTTTAGAGTGCTAAAAGGAGATAGAAAAGAGAGAGAAACTAATAAGATAATAGAAAGATATAATAATATCTCTTTGCAATGTGTCTGCGATTTTATGCATTAAATATAATGATATTCTTTTATCAGAGTAAATACAATGATACGTGGACAATAATTATATTTATATTTTTTTTCTCTTCATGTGTGGATTAAATGCTGATCTAAATGATATTAAATTCCATCTCTTTCAACAAATTAAAGTCTGATGTTTAAAAAATAAAAGTGATTTAAAAAAAATCTCACTAAAAATAACCAATCATATTATTTTTAATAAAAAAAATTAATTATTAATAAAATTAATAAATATTATATACGTAACGACTCAAAAAGATTAGAGTGTCCAAACTCATTTTTGAATTTTGCATCTCACTTTTCCAATGGGAATTATAATACACCCTTCGGCAAAACCATGTTTATCCACTTGTTGATAACTAGAAACCAATCTTTTTCAAATATATAACACGTCACGCAATGTTGTCATTCAAGTAAAATAAAAAAATAATTCTGATGATCGTTAACATTAGTGGTGAATCCAAGATACTAAGTTAATGAATATAAATTATAAAAAATAAAATTAGGGATTCAATTATATAAATATAGATAAAATAAAATATAAAAATATAAAATTTTATTTACAAATTTGATAAATTTAAAAAAATAAGGAGGTGCAAGTGCACCCTCAAATGAACCTAAGTCCGCCACTAGTTAGCATAATAAAGAATAACAACACGCTTTTATGATGAATCCGCCAGACCAAAAAGAAACGGCTGAAGGAAAGAAAACAAACGTCAACCATTACTCCACTCAAAAGACTAGCACTCCTTTCTATTTATACACAACACAACCTCCACAATAACAAGATACCATTAATTCCTAGTTTCCTAATTCCCACACTACCAATCTCAACAACAACCGAAAAAAGTGAACAAATGATTGAAACATCAGAAGCTTCAGTTTACGGTGTGATGGCAAGTTGGCTCACACCCTCCAATCTATTCATTTTCATCAATCTCGTCATTGGAACCATCGCCATCTCCTCTCGTTTCGCCAACACGACCAAAAGACAACACCAGCTCGTCCGTTCTCCTTCTTTGCTAGAAAGGCTTGCGTCCTTTAACCTTTGTTATCACAAACATGAACCAACAACAAGGATGATGACGACGACAACAACAATGTTTCACAGAGTTGTGGACCCAGTCGAGCGTCTGGATGAATTCAGACTCGACCAGGTCCCCTCCTCGTCCTTGTTGGACAGGGTTAGGTCTTTCAACCTGGGGTTTTATAAGATTGATAATATTGAAAGACATGGTCCGGTCCATAATTCTGACTTGCCCCAACTGGCCCAGCTGGATCGGCTTCCTTCTTCATCTTTGTTGGACCACGTCAAGCCTTTAAATCTTGAGATCGAAAGACCTGACCTGGTCCATAGACTTGACTCGTCCCAGCTTGATCGGGTTTCGTCCATATCATTGCTGGAACGAGTCAGGTCATTTAATCTTGGCTTTAGTAAAGTCGAGATGGAAAAGCCTGATTCGATACAGCAACAGCTAACCCGTGCTCCCTCGATCCTCCAGCGGCTTAAGTCTTCCTTGTCGTTTGAGCCTGAATCCGAAGTTACCGGTGGTGGAGAGTTGGCGGAGGAAACTGAAGAAGAAGGGGTGGATGCAAAGGCTGATGATTTCATCAACAGGTTTAGGCAGCAACTGAGGTTGCAAAGGCTTGACTCTATTATACGTTACAGGGATATGCTCAAACGATACTAAGAACTAGAGAAGAGAAGAGAAGAAACTCTTGGATCCAATATTTTCCCCAATAGTTCATTCCTTCACCACCAGCTGCATGAACACGAGAATTCTGCTAGCTAGGGTGTTGTTTGTTTGTTTGTAATGGTATGGTGTTCCGCAAGGCTTGATAAACCGTTGCTAGTTCTTTTTTTCTTGTATACTGATTTGTTTGAACTGATTATAGTTCATAAAGTACAATTAATTACAATTCCCATACTGAAAATTTTGTAGTTTGCGTTACTTCTTACGGCGAAGGCATAAGGTTACTTACGTTAAATTTGGAGAAACTACTTATAAAACAGCCGCTAGGGTTATCGCCATTTTATTTATTCATATAAAGTTTTTTTTTTTAATTTCTTGAGGGAAATTTATATATAGTTTATATGTATCATATATTTTAACTATAGTAAGTCATTTTTGCTGTTTGCGTGGAACGCTATCCGCTACATATGATATTGTAGATTACTGGCTTTTTACCATTTTCCACAATCCTTAATTGGTAACGCTGGAATGAATATGGATAGATGTTATGATCAAGGAAAAAATTAATGTGAATTTTTTTTTGAATAATTAATATGTATGGCAAACGACATGCGACAATGCGACATTCTTTAAGTTGCACAAATTTTTAAACATTAATAACTTCCTCCTTGCATTGATATTTGATAGTATGGAATTTATATTTATATTATTATAGGTACATGATCTAGGAATCTTCGACCTAGTTGGAGCTCGACTGTAACTTGCACTTAGTTTACCGTGCATCTCATCACCTTTTTTCTTTATTTCCTTGACCATTGTCATGTTTTTCTGCCGAATCTTGGTCAAAAATATGTTTGCGCGCTAAGGTCATTCATATTATTTAAAACTGCATAGACACGTGTGAACACGCTGGGATTTTTTTCCCATTCAAAGCATACCCACAGAAGAGATTTGGTTTCCTTTCACAGATGCAAGAACAAATCACATAGTAAAAACCGTGTACAATCACATGTTTAAAAGGAACTATAAAATTGCATAACAATGTTAAAATCAATCATTCCATGTTAATTTCCTGAATGTTTATGCAACATCAACATCTCTGTCATTTGCTCTATCACATTTAACTCTAAAAAAAATACTAGTAACACTCTTACTGTATCTTTTTAAGGCTAAAATCTATTAGAAATTACAATTTTTTTTTTACATTTCACTTCTTATTTAATAAATCTCATTCATAATTATTATAATATTTAATAAATTTCAACCCATAAAGGATGTTAAAAAGATTGTTAGAAAGTGAGTTGTTAACATTCCATTAACTATTTTTTCAGAGAATATATAATGTTAAACTCAAAACATAAACCATTCAAGCACTCTAATTCTGGTTTAATTTCTGGTTTTATGTTCAGACACTAACTAAACCCTAGATTTAAGCTTGGCAATTAATGCAAGCAGAGACTTATTCCCACAAATTAGCATCCTTTGAAGAAATAAAACCTCGATGAGAATACAAAATTGATGCAAACGAACCTTTCTTCTTTTTGCCTCTACACACCACTAATTAAATAATCGTTCGACTAAAAATACATATGTTGATGTCCACCATGGCCACACTATGTTCTTTTTTGGGGGATATGAGAAGGGAAAAAAGTGGGGTGGGGGATTACAGTAATATAGCAGAGTCTTGCAATCAGTCCTTAGTTTTAATGCCAGGATATCAAAATCAAGCAGCTGGGACCTTTCTCCCATCTTCTATAAAGAAAATTGCTGTTTCAGGAACCTGCAAGAGGAAGGTAGATTTCAATCATAAAAATTCTAATGTCTTGGGGGAAAAGGAACTAATTGCGCAGTTATAAAGAACCAGTGACATGTATAACACAGATAAAACAGAGAGATTTGGATCAACAGACGGATGAATTAGACAAGAACCAGTTATAGATATATATTTATTTCCCCACATACTAATATAACATAAAAACCCAAATCCTAATATATTTAAGATACAAAAACTAGCATCAGCATTTAAAATTTAGTCATTCCTAGCAAAAATCCTAAAGAGAATATTAAAACAGGCATTAAGGTGGTGGGGTTAGCCAAATTAACAAAACTAGAAAACTATGGAGCTGGTTTTGAAATTTACATGTTGCTTCTCATATGATCCATTTCAAGCTAAAGATAGTTCATAGAAAAAACAATGTAAAGTTGGTTTTATTGTATTCCATTGTTATGAATGGTTTGTATTCTTTTTTAAATTATCTCTTTATTTTCTCTTAAGATTTAAATCGAATCTTTCACATATACTTTCTCGCATCTTGTCTAAGATGAGCATAGGAAATGTTTTATGTGGATTTTACCCTATTGTTTGGATGGAGAAAAAGGAAATAGTGAGGGAAAATTTTAAAATTTCCCCTTGTTTGATAGAAGAGAAAATAAAAATAGAAAGGAAAAAACCTCTAGAAACAATTTTCTCCAGCTTTTTTCTCCATTTAAATTTTCAAAACTTTTTCTCTTCCAAATCACAAAGGGTTAGTCAAATTGTCAAGTATTTACTTGCATTTCTATTCAATCTCATGCAAAATTGAATTTAATAGGAAAATAGAATAAACCCAAACTGTTTTTTCCTTCTTTTCTTGCCAGGGAAGGAGGGGAGTTATGATGATGACATCATGGCACCGTTTTGAAATTATTCATCATTCATAACATAGAAAGCATATGAAACGTATTTCAAAAGATTCATTGTATTAACTAAAGATTAGTTCAATTTTGTTTAGAGACTTGTCTCACTATCAACAACTCCTTCAATAACAAAATGCATGCCTAGCTTAGTCAATGACATTAATAGAAAGACAGATGCATCTTTACGGCTATTATTTACAAACTCCATTTTCATCATCAAAGTCATCATCAGTACAGAAAACAAAATATATGACTATATCATGTAGTTTCTCTAAATGAGTTTACAGTGCAAACATGTTTGTCACTACTAATAGAGTCAACATAATCCAAGATTACCAAGAAACTAGGGTTGCTAAGGGGAAAGGAAAATGAATGTTATGCATTAAATATGTTCGCAGCAGTAGTATCCTAGATAAATGATATAAGGTGGTGTCAAAGATAGATTGTCAATTTGAACAACAAATTTCCTTGCTGGGTTTCTAGAACCAAATTAAAATATCCATCAGTCTCCCACAAATGAAGCAGCAAATTAGAATGGAAATTATATTACTGAAACATGATAACTCTAATTTTCCTTTTTAATTGCTTCCTCTCACTGCTGCCAGAAATACATAAATATTAAATCGGATTACATCATTACAATGCCAAACAGCCAACAATTAAAATTACTCACATCAGGCCATGTATCTGTAATGAACTCCACAACATCATAAGCTATATCCCCTTGAACATCAATTTGTTCTTTCTCAGTAGGTCCCTGACACCAGTTAATCCACAATAGCATAAGACATTATATCTATATATGAAACAACTATAAATGCGTGTTTGGATCATAGTTGTCAATCCCAAATAGCAATGCAGAGGGGTTGACCCTGAAAATGCTACAGCAGGATAGCTGCTATAGGAACCAATTCGAATGAAAAATTAAAGGGCAGAACTTAGAAGAGAGCACAAGACAGTGAGATGAAAAACCTGTTTCAGAGAGATTAAAAAATAAAAGAACACAGGGACAGAGCAAAGCAGGATAGCAGAGGTCACAGTTGGCCAAAAACAGTGACATGTTCACCAGAAAACGGCCAAAGAGGTTCAGGAATGATTTGGAAACTATGGATAGCAGAGGCAGCAGAGGTTGAGGAGGCCAACTGTTACAGCAGGTCAGAAAATGCTGGGAAATGTTGCTGGAGAAGGATGGATGTTCGTCGGAAGGGTTTCAGTTCTTATTCAAAGGAGGTGGGGAAATCCTGAATTGACCTCCTAAAACAGCTCTAAACAATGCTCTTTCATGGCTAAAATAAGCTTTTTGTGATCGACTCCAATAGCACCTGCTCCAGCCACAATTTTTGTGATTTTGTCCACTCCACTACTTCAAATTGCAATGATATTCAATTTTTGTAGCATGCTCAAGCTGCTCCATGACACAATTCCTCAATATCACTGCTATTTGGCACTATTGACAACTATGGTTTGGATTAGTTTATTTTAGGTCCAAAAATGTTTTATTTAGTAACTTACTAATCAAGTTTTTTAAAGGAAAAAAAAAGTTATTTCCCAGGAAAAAGGGTCACAACATGCACTATATGTACACCATCTAAAAATCAGTAAACCTTGACAACAGAGGCTCCAGTAGCAAACTTTTTCCCGAGTTTCTTGGAAGCATCACTGAGCTTGACACCTGAAATGCAATAAAAGAAGCCGAGTTAAACACCAAACCACACCTATGTAATAATAACAGAATGAAAAGATGTTAGTAGCCATGTTCTGGATTTCTTAAGGAATGAAACAGAAGAAACCTATTTATTTTTTATTATCTCATTCCATCCTATAAAATGAAAATTTTCCAACTGGTATGACAAGTTTATTGCATCCCATCTTTAGATTCCACTTGCCACTACATATCCAAATAACACCCAAGAGAATAAAAGAAATAGCTCACCAAAAAGTTCCAGTCCCTTCACAGTGGTGATGCACTTTCGCTTGTTACGTACGACCTTCTCAATAACAACCTCTTGCTTATCCTGAAAAGCAATACCACTCTGATCACATCAAATGACTGGGAATTATAACATTCAGCATCAAACAACACGTACATTCATTTGAGAGGGTTAAAGAATTACAAAACATGCCTTTTTCTTTATCTTCCCACCAGGAAGACGCTTCACCTCTTCTTGCTTCGGTGCTAAAACATCAAAAAATCATAATACACCATAAGGGTTACAACTTATACAAACACACTCCCGGTCCCAGCTAATGATCACAGAAAATTCATACCATTTGAATGTCAAACAACTCATCTAAATAAACTGTAACACACTAAAATATCAATTTTGGAATTTATGGAATTTCCACCTTCTTCAATTCATTCACATTAAATATATTTTTTTTAAAAAAAGAAAAAAAACCTGAGGAAGCAGCTCCATCACCAGCTCCAGATATACCCGTACTTTGTAGTTTGTCAGCAACTTTATCAGCTTCCTTCTCTTCTGCGCAAAATAAAAAAATAATAATCCACATTTAAAAATCAATATTAAATCCTAATGATCGAAATAAAAATAGAATAAATTTGGGGAATATAGAAGTTTTCTTAAGCAAAAGAAAAAGAAAAAGAAAAAAAGGTTACCTTTGAGAAGATCAGGGTATAGGTCAGGGACGTTTTGGATCAACCAGGGTTTGCATTTCTCGAAATCGGATCCGAATTCGCAGTATTCGGGGGGCAAACTGCACACGCCGCAGTAGAGAACCCGAACCGGTTGGGGTTTTTCTGCCATTGCTGTTTATGCACCAAGCCTCACTTGTGTCAGTTTTCTTTTGAACGAGAACAGGAACAAACCGGTGCGTTTTAGCAACGCAGCAGCTCTAGAGAGAAGAGCGTGATGATTGATTTGATGCGTTCGGAAGCGCGGTGGAGGGAGGGCTTTGATGAGATGATTGCGTGATACGGTGTCGTTTTGGGAATCTCTTTTTTTTTTTTTGGACCTAGATCAAAGATTATGGACAAGGTTATTAAACTCGTAATTTTACGTAAACCGGTGAAAGTTCCGTAAATTCAATTCCTAAAATCAAATCGTAACTTATAAGAATTTTTTCAATTTAAAAATATATCAATATTCTTATATATGAAATCATAACTAAACATTTTCACCCTAAAATAAATCAAAATAATAAATTTTAACAATAATTCAATACAAAAAAAGCAAATCAAATAATCTCAATTTCGATGGTTACCAACCAGAAAATTGGTTCTAATGTTTACTAAACATGGTCAACTCTAATATATTCAAACTAGGACATTATGTAACAATGATAATGTGATATTGCCCTACAAAATATCCCAATCAACTACCACTTTTACTGTATACAATAAAGAAGAAAACTAAATCGGGATGCATTGTTGACTTTTAGTCTTAGATAAACCAACATACTAAGAATAACTTACTATTCCCATACCATTTGCATATGAGGAAAAAAAACACCTTTTTTTTTCTAGTTCTAAAACAAGAAGGAATTAATATCCAACCACAAAACAATGGGCAATTATTCTTTAATCATACCATACTAACATCCAAAGTCAATGTCTACCTTTTGACCCACAATGTTTCTTGATACACAAAGCCTACAAGAAGTATTTTCGGTCATTTACCAAGACTAGTTTCCTTTGAGGCCAATACCTGTCTATGACTGATATGGCATATAGGAACTGAATAGAAGCTCCAATAGCAAAAGCAACCCCTTAGAAAATCTGGCCAACCCTAAAACACAAAACACTAATGACAGAGTGAAGAATTTCATGTTTCTATTTTTCTCTGTGGTAAGAAGTTAACAACTCACTTAGCTTGGAATTAAAGTACCATTTGACCCTCAACCTCAAGTGATTCCAAATTTCAATTTATAGAAATGCAAGAGACATTAATTTAACTGACAAAAGATCATTTATTCATATCTCATATGTCATTCTACTTAATTAATATTAAAATATTGAAATTTTGACAAATATGGGAAATCTGCAACTTTCCATTACCCCAACGATGATAAAATCTAGTACATGATAATCAATTAGTCTCTTAGTTGCAAAAATAGTAGCCAACAACCCAACACAATACCAAAATGTAACAACAAGAAACACTAGTTAACACACCAAATGACTAACAAAACTCATACGCCAAATGCCAGGGAACATCAATCTTGAAGATGCACAACAAAACAAAATCATAGAAACAGAAATAGACATTGATCAAGTAATGAAGGGATTGAAAAAAACAACTCGCACAGTCGTACTCGAACTTCACCGTTGCACACTCGCACTTGAACTTCACTGGTGTGGACTCGTGGTCTCGCGGAGGATACCTTCACCGTTGCACTCCGGCACCGAACGTGTCGCAAGGAGGAAGAAAACAAAATAACCATTAAGCAGCTGTAGCACAAGCCCATGAATTAGGAAGACACAAAATGAAGGGCAAATGAAATGACGTCGTCTTGGGTTTTTTGCAAACCCGCAGACTCAGCGCAGACTCATGAGTCTACCTTAACTAGCCCGAGTTTGTGCAAACTCAACAGAGTCCACTCCGATCCGATTCTGCTCTCGTTTTAACTCACTGAGGCTTCGTGGATTTGTAGAATCATACGATTCTATGATTTGAAACACGATTTTGACAACCATGGATATGGGTCCCCCAATTCACCAAAGACTAATCTCATTCATGATGCATGACTGTCATTAGTCCAAAGACACAGTAGGAATCATCGAACATAAATTCTCTTGCTAAATAGATTTTGTGTCTTAAATTATGTGAATCGATACTATTTGATTATTAGAATATTTTGGATTATTATTGAGTAATATTGATAGTTAGATGGATTCTACCATGCGAAAGAAAACATTTTTTGCATGGTAAGGAAGCAACATGGGTCATTCAATTAAAGAAAAAAAATTGTGATGGGGTGTCGTTAACCGATTGAGGGGGTATTTTGGAAAGTGAGAAATTGTTTAATTTTTTCCCATATGTAACATATGTAGGTAAGAGTTATTGATTCTTGTGGAAAAGCCCTTCTTTGCAAGTGTGACCTAGGGCATGGACCCTTCTTTGTTGTTGTGGTCAATTCTAGATGAATTATAGGGTAGAAAAGATGTTTCATTTTCCCTACATGGGAAAGATGGTATAGCCATCTGATTTGTTAGCTTGTAGATGGATAGTTGGATGCATATTAGATGTAATTGTAGAAAATAAAAAAAAAGTAAGCATTATTTTATTGCCTACGTGGGTTGGTTAGAATTTATTATTAGTAATTAAAAAAAAAGAAAAATGGGATGCATGGGGTATATGCATGTTATTTTCTCTTTTCCAAACATGTCTCCCCATTTTGACATTATCTCTCTCTAAGGGTAGTCTCCAAAATGGTTTAATTTAGTTGCAATAGAAAATTTCCTCTATTTTTTATTCCCTAACTAGTTTCATGTCTCTGCACCACATGGAGTAAGATCCCGACATTGATATGTCTTGATTAGTAGTGTTCATCACTAGATTCTTTCGATTAAGGTGAATTTCGTCTTCTAATATACCATTTCATTTTAGTATTTAGTAGTTTAGCAACATATGTTTAATTAATTTGTGAGTTAATCTTCTGTCTTGGTGTTTTAAGTAATAACAAATTTGTTGTGTAATTATTTAATAGATACAAGTAGAAAAGGTGAAAATGTCTCCAGTGAGAATGTTGGTGATTCATTAGAAATCAATTTTGTTGTAAGAAAGATGAATTTGTAAATTATATCAACATTTAGATTGTTGTCATTTATTTATATGCATTTTCTTATTTTGGTTGTTAGAGTTCTGCAGGCATAACAACAAATGGTGTTGACAATGTCTATATGTTTGATGATGTTGACATATGTTCCAGTGAAGATGAAGAAGTTGATGACGAAGCATTTCAATTTGAAGATGAAGAAGAACTTGGTTGTAGGAATGAGTCATCATTGATAACCATTGGTATTATGCTTGACATTTATAATATAAACATTCATACTTTAACAAATGATGAAATTGAACGTTTGGATTTTGTGGATTTGGAGATGGCTTACCAATTCTATACAAAAGTATAAATATTTATGTCTTGTGATGGTTTTTTCTAGTGTTAATAACCACAATGAGACCATTGTCTTTGGTTGTGCACTTGTTATTGATGAGATGGAGGAGACATACATCTAGCTATTGAAGCAATTCTCTCTTGTAATGAATGAAAAAAACCCCTTGTCAATTATAACAGATGATTTACAAAAGAGATCTTTATCAAATTCCGACCATATATATCCAAGGCTTCAATGTTTAGGATTGTGGATTCTCAGGAAATGGAAAGCTTTGTGGTGCATGTTGTGTCTAAGTATCATTATACCAATTGTACTTGGCATGTGTCATATTGTCCATTATTAAATGAATTGAAATGTTCATGCTTACAAATGGAGTCTACTGGCTTACCATGTGCGCATATTGTATGCATACTGTTATTTTTGGACTTTAACGAATTTCCAAGTAGTTTGTTGCTTGTTTGATGGTCAAAAAAGGCAAGGGATGAGATCAGAAAAAGATATTGACATGGTCCTAATTATTGGGATTCAGAGTCTATGGTGAAATATACAAAATGATTTACATATCACAAGAGGTACGTCGTTATTCATATGGTGATGAAGCAAATTATGATGAATTGCTTGGATACCTTACAAGACAATTAACTAAGCTAAAGTTGAAGAATGGTAGTGCAGAAATTATTAACGAAGGTGATACAGAGACACGTGTGCACATGGAAGAGGAACCAACACAAGAATCTAAAGTACAAGACCCTCCTCGTGTATGAACCAAAGGATGTGGTGCATCAATAATCATTCCATCTGGTAGTACCCATAAAGTGCAATTTTGTTCAATTTGTGGTGGTCATGGACATAATTGGAGGTGTTGCACTAGCGATAAAAATAAACAACCTTTTACTGTTGATGATAATGGTCTCCTACCAACTTTCCCACATCATGATGTCTTGTAGAATTACTCTGGATATAACAACTATTTGGTTAGTTGACCAATAAATTCAATGAATATTAATTAATGTTATGACACTGACCCTTACCCCTTTGTGTCTTTGGTATTTGATATGTGACTAATGTATTTTGTTGTGACTTTTTTTAATGTAGTTTAACCAGCTTCCACAAACTTTCATCCCTTTAAGCAACAAAGGAGGCAAATAACAATGTCATTTTGTATGCATGTGTCCAATTGCACAAGCGACAGCTTGATTTCATAATGACTTTAAGATTAATTTTAATTCAGGTTGATTGTGTGAAAAACATTTTTATGTATGGATTTTTAATATGTGGCATTATGAAAAATTGGTTGGCAATGGTATTGTTAAATTGATTCGGTTTATCTTTATTGTTGATAATTCAGGTGTGGTTTCTATATTTTTATATTAATGGTTGTTGCTAATTCCATTTATGTTAATAGAATATGGTCATATATTTCAATTTTTAAGTTAGTTATTGATAATGTAAATTTAAAACTAATTTTGAGGATCAATTAGTAAGGTCGTTCTTGAAAAAAAATGTTTAATAGGTAAGATTCATAAATTGATCATGCAAAATTAAATTCCTATGAAATAATATAACACTTTCATAAGGTCGGTGTGTCATAATTCATAAAAAAAAACCGTACAAGCAATGGTGGAACAAGATTTTCAAAATATAGTACTTCCAAAAAATAACCCACATCATGTCGTAAAGGCTCGCATAAAACACATGAACTACAAATTAAAATCATTGTTTTCCTACCTCCAAAATATACCCTCAAATAACTTGACGCCAAAAACAAAGTAGCATCCCACTTTTCACTTTTACTCGTGTGCACAACTTTGCTCCCAATTACATTAAACATTATTGATCAACTCTTCTTTACATTTGTTGTTGTTTCCAAAGAGCACAAACATGACAATCTTCATTCTCACCAATTTATTGTCCAACTGAATAAGAGCAAAAAATAAGTAATAAGCACATATATAAATTTTAGTAAAAAATTTAATGCAACTTCAGAGGTTTCTAGTTTAGTGTTAATTTTCATACCACACCATAGAAGTTGTTGACAAAACAATGTTGTATAAGCATCCACTCCAAAACTCATAATATGGAGTTGTCACTACGAGAGTAACAATATTAAGGACCTATAATCATGAATTGGATGAAAATTATTATATTTACTATCTAAACCTATTCCCACAATTTGGGATGCCTTTAGGCTCAAGTATATCCCAATTCTCAAAATCAATTATGACCAGATTCAACATGTTGGTATCCAGTATGGTGGATGCAATCTTAGCCATCACCTTCAATTGAAATAGTCATCAAATGCATACTGTTATGATTTAATTGTTCATAAAAAACTCTTTGCAACATAATACCATATATAACCACACACACCTAGTTTCTTATGGTTTCTTGACGTCAATGGTAAGGTAGGAGTCAAGATGATAAATTCTCCAATCTTCCATACAAATGACTACAAGATACCATTTCTCAAAGTTCTCATGAATTGGGATGTTGATCTGCATTTAATCAGAAAAAAAAAGTAAACATGATTTGTAACATTCACTTGAATCATTAAAAATTCTATAAAAAAGTGATTCAACATGGTAAACCAGATACACAAAAGATTAAGATCCTTGAATAGAGGCGAACAATCCTTGCCATAATAATCTAGAAGAATGTCTACATCTAACCCTCGTTTGACATCTTTCTATTAGGTGGTTTCTGAAATGAATGAGGCAATAACTTAGTGGTTAGTAAATGTTGTTAACCAAAATAATTTATAATTTATCATAATCATTTAAAAGGAGTTTATACCGCAAATGCTAGGGGAGACACCATACAATCTTCTTTGGCTTGTTCATTTGTGACTTCATAATTTTAAGAGCAATGAAGAGTATTGTCAAAAAAAATACATTGTAAAGTAAATTATTTTTTTTATTAAAAAATTGGATGCTACTTATATTATATCAACACGACATGTACCTCAGGGTCGACAATAATGTTGGGGAAAAATGTTTCAAAAATCCTACATGTGTCAATGTTGTTACCAACTCTAAACAAAGCTTCTATCCCATTGGTTATAAAACAAACAAATAAGCATGCAGGTAAGTGACAGATCAAGGTATACATTTCACGAATACATTATAAGTCAAATATTACATATCCAATTACCTAGGGTCAATAATTTTGTAGAAAACATATGCACACACTTGAAGTTCGATCATACCCAACTTCATGTCTCTGGTTGGCTTAAAACAACAAATCATTTTCTATTATGCAACAACAAAAAGTTTAATCTTAACACTAACAAAGTTGAGTTATACACAAAAGTAATAAAAATGAATGTACCTTAGGAAATAAATTAGTGTTGTTCTGTGCTTTAGTAGCCACTTGCTTTGCCAAAGATGGTGCCTTTGATCCCTTCATAGGCAATGACACTTGAATAGGTTGCTTCTCAGCCTTTGGTTTTTTCATTGTCCTTTAAGTGAATGTTGGGGTGTAAGACAATTTTCTACTTGTCATGCAGGGTTGCCTTGTTGAGGATGACTTCAACAAACAAAAATGATTGTCAACCTTTAATCTCGACGATATGGGTATAGGAAACAAAAATACATGAAAAGTTAAACATTTATAAAGTTACCCTAGAATTCAATCCACGCTTGTAGTTGCTCATGATGGATATTAAGTGACCTAATTCTTCAACCGTCGAGTCGGTGTCATCTAGATTGACCACTTCAATACCAGTTTTGGATGAGGTTCTGGTTTGAAAGTTGGCATGAACACTGGTAGCTTTAAATCCGTGGGACCTTGAATAGTATCAATGTTGATTAGCTTTTTAAGAGTCTTTTTGACGTCCAAATCATGGGACCTTGAAATAGAGTTGGAAACACCGACATTGGCAAGTGAGTTACTGTGGCTAACATTATTTGCTACTTCCGTGGTATCTTCATGCTCATTGATTCTAAATCAGTTGGCTTCACAAACGTTTTCATCCAGCTTTTAAACTCAACATTTGTTTGGTCCGCATGAATAATTGTGCATGACAACGCCTGAAATAGCAAAAAAAAAAAATACATTAAAGCTTACAGCAGCTTGTAGATAAAAAAGATAATATGCATTGAAGAGTCATATATAACTTAAGTGTATCAATAACTCTTTTCAACGTTGAGTTGATGTCATCCCATGAACAGTTTGGAGGCTGTTGCTGCTTGATTTTTTTCTAACTCCATGTCCATTGGAAGAACGATCTCAATTGTCGGTGAACTGATTGGAACAAACTCATTTAGAGAAGTGGAAAAAGTGATGACAAAAAATATTTGTGACTTGATGACCCCTATATTTTGAGTCCATCCTGGAATGTGCAATAAATTAGGGTGACTATGTGAAAGGCATTTATGCATTTTTGTTGCCCAAAGCAAAAAAAAAATAAAAATTTGTTGATACGAAATCATCAAGTATTATGCATTATAGCAAAAGTCAAAGAAAACGCTTAAAAATTTGATGCCTTTTTTCGCAATAAAATAAGCATGAAAAATGAAAAACTAAAAAAGTTATATTGCTATTCCTATCTTTGACTATATGCATGTCTATTGTTTTAAATAATAAAGTACTTTGATCGATGAGAATGAGTAATTTTAATATCAAATTTTAAAATTGACTTAAAAATTAACGATAGTAAGGAAATTGATTGATGACATTGGTTTTATTTTATATTGTGATTTGTCTTTATTTATGTGAATGGTTATTTGTGTGAAAAATTTTGTTTTTTCAAATGTTCAAATGTGTATGCCACAACGGGATCATTGAGTGGATTCCATGTGTCAACTAATAATCAATTCTCATCGTTCCTTCAATCAATATATTTTAAGGTTACATGCAACATATCACATGAGTTAACAACATAGGATATCATGCACGTGCGTGATTTTTCAAAAACCTCCGTGTTATTGTCCATCATCCACATTTTTCAGACTACAAAATCCATGCTACAAAATGCAAGAAGCCACATTTTTGGACCATATCATCCAAATTTTATAAACTATTTTGAATTCAACACACAACTAGGCATGATATTTCATTTTAATTAAAAAAAACTTAAAGTACATGTTGCTCAACACTAAAGAGGATACTATTATGCAACTAGATAACATGACTAGTTAAGAACTCTAATGCCATTCTTATCTAGAGTTTTGTGTTGGAGACAAATTATAGTTCAACCATTCTTTTGAGGTGACACTACCATATATCACATACTGCCACAGAGTGTTTCCATAATAATCTTCTTTTTCTCACATCATTGTCTCATGATTTTAGCATTAGTGTCTTCTTTGTTCAAAGGTTCCTCATGCACGACCTTCTTATCTTGTCCATGTGCATCTCCTACAACATTTGTCTCATGATTTTTATTAAATTTTACATCTGCAATTGTGTCCTCAACGGTTACGGGTTGCGTATGGCTCAACACAAGTTAGTGTAGGGTTACAAGTAAGCATCTAAAAAACCATGCACATATCATCTTCGTTAACAACCTTGCATGACTTATAGCTAATAAAAGTTCCTATGATGGAAGTAAGACAATGATAATGGAAAAACTGCACCTTTTCCAGTGTTGTGGATGCAATTTTGATCTCAATTTGTTGCTTTAGTTGATCAAACATTATGTCAGATGTAACATTGATTTCATGTTGTCACTCTTGAACCTTGCACCTTCGAAGTCATTTATATTCATTTCTTCATTGTAGTAAACTAGAAGCAAAATGGTCGTTGGAGATGCAGCCATGTTTACGAGAGTCATTTCTAAACGAAAAAAAAAAACTATTATGCTAGTTGGGTTGTTGAGATCTCACAATATATCTATACATATATAGTAAAGTGAATCATCGTGCTAGTAGGGTAGGTGTAACTAATTTAAGTAGTACTATGACAATTGTAATAATATAAATATTATATATATATATAGTAATATACAATTTAAAATATATATTTATATAAGGTATGACATATTTAATATATATTTATTTGTTGTATGATAGTTTTAATATATATTTAATAAATGTATTTATAAATTATATATATATATATATATTAATATACAATTTAAATATATATATATATATATATATATATATATATATATATATATGTAATAAAAATACATATATAATCGACATTATTATATATAATATATACACTAAGTCATAAAACTAACAATCAATTACACACACTTAACATTGAGTCTGTGAGTCATAGTCCTAGGCCATAACACTAACAAATCAATCACACACTTAAACTAAGCCTTATCCCCTACACCATAACAGTAACAGTCAGTCACACACCCTTAACACTATGAAAAAAGTTCAATTGACACCCCAAACCCTTGTGCAACACCTAGAAAGAGAGAAAAAATATAGGTATAATGAGATTTATGATGAAATATGAAGAAAGAGATAAAGAGAAATAACATGCTGGTGGAGTGTCTAAAATAATGAGGTATTTGTGTATCATTACTCTAATACTAAGTTGTAGCCGTAGACTGTAATACTAACAATCAACCCAACATACTTAACACTAACCCTTGTTCCTTAGAACATAATAGTAACCATGAATCACACACCCTTATCACTAAGCCCTATCCCGTAGACCATAACACTAGCAATCAATCACACACACTTAACACTGACCCATATCCCCTAGAACATAACCCTAACCATCAATCACACACCCTTAACACTGACTCCTAGCCCTAGATCATAACACTAAAAACCAAACACACACACACACACACTTAACACCGAGCCTTATCCCCTAGACCATAACAATAACCATCAATCATACACACTTAACACTGAGCAATAGCCTTACTCCCGAACCTTAACAATGAATCAAACACCCTTAATATTAAGCCCTAGCCCTAGACCTTAACACTAATAATGAACTACGCACACCTAACACAAACATGTAATCCCCAGACTCGAACCCTAACAATGAACATTAAACCCTTAAGAATAAACAATATAAAACTTAATTTAACAAATATGACTAGCATTATCATAGGGTTTATCGTTATATAATTTTTAAAAATATAATTATTATGTAATATAAGTATTAATGAAAAATAAGGTGAACTTCTTCTCAAAACATTGGGTGATTCAAATGATGACCATAGTGTGTATTATGATTTATATAGAATAATTTATAAATATAATTTCATTAAATTAATCTAATATTTGTCATAGTGTTTTTCGTGAGATACAATTTAAAATTTAAAATTATCATTGAATATATGTATTAAACATAATTAATGTTAAGATTTTCTCAAATATTTTTTAGTGTCATGAATAATTTATAATAATACCCAAAAAATCATTGTATTTGAAACAATAATAATACGTCACTTGAGATAAATTATAATTAGCATCATACATTTGTCTACAAAGTATTTGTTTGTGTAAATTTCCTTAAATTTTTAAATCACCAATTTTTCTCAATTGAAAAACTACATCTCGTAAATAGTACCTTACTGAATATACCTATCAATGGTATGTTCATAAAGTCATGTGACACAAGCATATGTTATATGCATATTCTTGCAACACGCAAGTTTTAAATACCCACTCAAAAATGAAAATATCTTGTTTATATCACACTTTTGTTACCAATATGTTTTTAATATTTTGTTTGAATCTTTCAATTTTTTTCATTATTAACGAACATTGCCACCAACTACAAGACATACATTGCACAACATTTAAATTAATTGGGAAAATAAAAAATTATAAAACAAATTCAAATAAAAAGTAATTTCAGACAAAGACAAGTAACAACAATTGTACCTAACACAAGTGTATGTTAAGGACAAATGACAATTGTCTCATATTAACGTGTAGCCTACAACTCTCTCCCACAAAGAATAACATCAAATACGAGGACCGCAAAGTTGGACAATCATTACTGTCTCATAAGTATACCATGCTTTCTACATAGAAGGTATTTGCTAACTCTATAATAGCTCCCCATTTTCGGATCCATTTTGTTGCCCATTACTTTTATAGTACGATTTCCCTAGTTTTTTAAATTCTTTATGGTAGTCTTACATGCAGATAAAATATACTTTATTCTCTATTTTATACAAAGTTATATTTGATATGATTTCATGTTAATATAAGTAAATCTTACAAATTATAGGAAGTTAATAATTTCTTCCACTGAAATTTGTAAAAATATGACATAATGCCTCGTTGTTTTCATTGACACTGGGGACATGAAATCAACAATGAACTATTCATTGAAAGTGATGATTGAGTAACTTTCACTTGCAATTTAGAAATGGATGGAGACAAAATTCGAATAACAGGGGGGTTTACCAAAATCAAGCAATTCTACAATTTACAAGAAACTAGAGTTTTGCCTGTGCGACGCCCGAGCTTATACTCCTTTTTGAATATTATTAATATATGTGCAAAGTTCAATAACGATGTTTATTTGTATGATAATAATGTTGAGCTATGTTTAGAAAAAAACAACATAAAGTAAGAATACAAACAAACCTAATGCTATTGTAAATTGTTGGATGATGTTGATGTAGTAATGAAAGAGAGGCTGCACAATAAAGAGAGATAAATGAGTTCATTAGATTTTTGGATACAATTATTGATCATTTAATAATCAGAAGAATAATGATAATCTTTTTCACTTCCCATGATCATCTTTTGTATCTCAACAAACATTTAGTCTATTAATCCATATATATACTCTAATAATCTACTTAGTATATTAAGTGCTAACCTTTTACGGTTTCTGTCCCTCATCCATATTTATTGTTGATCAGTATAATGATAATTTTTTTCATATATTCACGAACAAACAATTATAATAAAAAAAATGTACGAGAGGTCCCTTTATTGTTGATCAGTATAATGATAATCTTTTCCATATATTCACGAACAAGCAATTATAAAAAAAAAAACGTATGAGAGGTCTCATGACGTCAACATGGAAAGTAATATGTTTGTCCCGTGGGTCATCCATATTTATTGTTGATCATATAATGATTATCTTTTTCACTTTCCATGATAATCTTTTGCACCTCAACAAACATTTAGTCTATTAATCCATATATATACTTTCATAATCTACTTAGAATATTAAGTACTAACCTTTTACGGTTTCCGTTCTTCATCCATATTTATTGCTTATTAGTATAATAATAATCTTTTCTATATATTCACGAACAAACAATTATAAAAAAAATGTATGAGAGGTCTCATGACGTCAACATGGAAAGTAATATGTTTGTCCCGTGGGTCATCCATATTTGTTGTTGATCATATAATGATAATCTTTTTCATTTCCCATGATAATCTTTTGCACCTCAGCAAACATTTAATCTATTAATCCATATATATACTCTAATAATCTACTTAGTATATTAAGCGCTAACCTTTTATGGTTTTCGTGCGTCGTCCATATTTATTATTGATCAGTATAATGAATGGAGATGAACGAAAATGGAAGATGGAGAGGATGAAAATGTAAGTGTATCACGAAAACCCTTCGAATTCACTCAGTTTAGAATAACTCATCGTCTAAGTTATGATTATTTCCATATCCTAAAAGAAATGCTTATTAATTTAAAAATTATAATTATTTTTATATCCTAACAGAATATTTAAAATTGATTATTAAGTATCTATTAATTTGAAATGAAAATTAACAAAAATATGAATAAAATATGCTTATTAATTAAATGTCAATAAATTGACAATGATTATGGCAAAAATAAATACTAAATTGAAGCTGTTTTAATAATATGTTAAAATTGATAATGTAATATTTAAAATTAATTGTTAAGTACCTACTAATTTAAAATAAAATTTAACAAAAATACGAATAAAATATGCTTATTAATCAAACGTTAATAAATTTATAATGATTACGGCAAAAATAAATACAAAATTGATGCTAATTTTAATAATATGTTAAAATTGATACTGTAATATTTAAAATTGATTGTTAAGTACCTACTAATTAAGAATAACTTATCGTCTAAGTTATGATTATTTCTATATCCTGAAAGAAATGCTTATTAATTTTAAAATTATTATTATTTTTATATCCTAACAGAATATTTAAAATTGATTGTTATGTACCTATTAATTTAAAATAAAAATTAACAAAAATATGAATAAAATATGTTTATTAATTAAATGTCAATAAATTGACATTGATTACGGCAAAGATAAATACAAAATTGATGCTGGTTTTAATAATATGTTAAAATTGATACTGTAATATTTAAAATTAATTGTTAAGTACCTACTGATTAAAAATAACTCATCATCTAAGTTATGATTATTTCTATATCCTAAAAGAAATGCTTATTAATTTTAAAATTATGATTATTTCTATATCCTAACAGAATATTTAAAATTGATTGTTATGTACCTATTAATTTGAAATGAAAATTAACAAAAATATGAATAAAATATGCTTATTAATTAAATGTCAATAAATTGACAATGATTACAACAAAAATAAATACAAAATTGAAGCTATTTTAATAATATGTTAAAATTGATAATGTAATATTTAAAATTAATTGTTAAGTACCTACTAATTTGAAATAAAATTTAACAAAAATACGAATAAAATATGCTTATTAATTAAATGTTAATAAATTTATAATGATTACTGCAAAAACAAATACAAAATTAATGTTGGTTTTAATAATATGTTAAAATTGATACTGTAATATTTAAAATTGATTTTTAAGTACCTACTAATTAAAAATAACCCATTGTCGTCTAAGTTATGATTATTTTCATATCCTAAAAGAAATTCTTATTAATTTAAAAATTATGATTATTTCTATTTCTTAACAAAATATTTAAAATTGATTGTTAAGTACCTATTAATTTGAAAAGAAAATTAATAAAAATATGAATAAAATATGCTTATTAATTTAATGCCAATAAATTGACAATGATTACGACAAAAATAAATACAAAATTGAAGTTGTTTTAATAATATATTAAAATTGATACTGTAATAATTAAAATTGATTCTTAAGTGCCTACTTATTAGGAATAAATCATCATCTAAATTATGATTATTTCCATATCCTAACATAATGTTATTAATTTGAAAATTATGATTATTTCTATATCCTAACATAATATTTAAAATTGATTCTTAAGTACCTATTAATTTGAAATGAAGATTAACAAAAATATAAATAAAATATGCTTATTAATTAAACGTCAATAAAATATGTAACAAATTGTTAACGAAATTGTCACTTTCAAACAGAGAAGTGAAGATAGACACAAACGAATTTTAGATTGACTGTTAAATCAAACAAATTGATTTTAAATTTGAAGATAGAAATTTGAAATTGTGACTTTTATATCCACAGAATATTTTAAATTGACTATTCAACAAAACGAATTGATTTTATTGTCCATAAATTAATTTCCATGACTGATCCAAAATAATGTGACCCTGGTATAAACAACACCACGCTTTAAAGCTGAGTGAAATAGAAATGGAACTATTTCCTAAGTATGAAGCTAATTAATTTTTTGTAATAGAACAATCACGCATATTTCCATTAACAATAAATGGAAAAAACAAAACAAAAAAACGACAAATTGATATATAAAACGATATAAATATAATAAAAAATTGACAGAAAAGTTAAACAAAAGTATAACGTAATCTTAGCATATGAGTAAATTTTAATTTTAAATATTTAAATTTATATGAAATTATAAGACCCACAAAATTATAATAAGTAACTCATAAATAAATAATTATATAATGTAAATGGTCTTAGGAATTTATTTAAAAAAATAAAGAGGTTATTTCACTAATATTAGTTTAATATTAATCACCAAACTCCCCAATTGATCATTATATTTTTTATGATTGAAAATGAAAATTAAAACGTTAACTCATCATCCTAACATTTTTTTATTTCTCTAAAATTTATTTATTAATTCAATAATTTTTTGTTATACAAATTTCAACTAAATTAACGTGAACATTATTCTTTCTGAAGTATATAATAAAATTTTATATATATTTGAAATTCAGCCATTAAAAAAACTACATGAAATTAAATTGATCAAACACTCAACATGACTCATATATTAATCATAATCAAACCCGACTTCCTAAGAAACTTTTGTGAAACTCTGTCTATTTTGACCATGTTTGAATACAATATTAATAAAATACATTGTCTGAAAATCATTATTATGAAATTACAACTTTAAATTGTTAAAACAAAGTAACATCAAAATTTCTTCATCAATCAAATGGGGTCATCATCACTCCAATTTTGTTGCTTCTTGATTATTAGCTACCCTATCACCGGATTCAGTTGATTTTCTGTCAAAATTTCCTGCCATTGCTACAACTGAACGCAAAAATGAGACGCAAACAAAAATTAACTAAAATAATCTATATTACTAATAAAATAATATTAAATTAACTAAAACCTAACAATGAGCAATAAAAATGATCTATATTACTAATAAAGAATAAATATAATTCAAGTTGTGAATGTTGAGAGCCTCTGCATCAAAATGTAAATTGAAATCCCTCTGACCCAAAAAAAACCATAAAGGCAGCATTAAAGAAAAAAAATATAAAGGCAGAACAAATATAAAGCATGTCATATATTTGAAAATCAAAGTTGAAAGTGTCTAACTCAAAGGGATTTAACAAATATAAAAATATAACCCATTGAAATAACTTCAGCCAGCATTAAAGGAAAAAAAATATAAAGGCAGAACACCAAAAAAAAATTAAGCTTTTGGGTTGCGAAAAATAAAAAACAAAAAAAAAGTTACCCAATGATCCAGATATAAACCCAAAATGCAATGCAAGCTGTAGAAGGCTCAGGAACACAAAAAAATTTAAATTTTTTGTAGTGCGAGAACTCAGAAAACAAAATGAAGGGAGAATATCCAAAAAAATTAAAGCTTTTGTCTTGTGAAAAATCATAAAACCCAAAAAAAGTGAGACATCGGAGAAGACTGAGGTTCACAAAAAAATTTAAAGTTTTGTATTGTGAGAAACAAAGAAACAAACAAAATGTAGTCAGAGAATTAAAGAAAACAAACTTGTTTGAGATAAAAATAGAAGATTTTTGTAGATTAGTGTCTTCTTCCACCTTCTCTGCATACAATAGCAAAGGTATTGTGAGAAGTCAGAAAATAAAATAAAAAAATTTAAACTTTTTGTAGTGCGAGAACTTAGAAAACAAAATAAAGGAAGAACACCCAAAAAAATTAAAGCTTTTGTCTTGTGAAAAATCATAAAACCCCAAAAAATGGGTATAAGAAAGAATGAACACATTTGAAAAGGCTGACAAAGACGAAAAAATTTAACCATAAACCAAAAAAACAAAGAAAATGAACCCATACTCGTGGAGTTTTCAGATAAAAACTGCAGTTGTAGTCTGCTCTTCCACCTTCTCTACATGCAATAGAGGCTGACTAAAAAAATGTAAGCTTTTGTATTGTGAGAAACAAAGAAAACAAATCTGTTTGAGATAAAAATCGAAGCTTTTCGAAGATAAAAATCGCAGCTTTAGTGTTCTTTCACCTTCTCTGCATACAATAGTAAAGGTATTGAGAGAAATCAGAAAACAAAATAAAAAAATTTAAACTTTTGTATTGTCAGAAGTCACAAAGAAAACGAACCTACACTCAGAGTTTTGAGATAAAAATGACAGCTTTGGTGTGTTCTTCCACCAAGAACACGATATAAAAATGCAAACCTGGAGAGGAACGCAAATATGCTATCGTTGTCATGGAATCTGAGATAAAAATCACAGCTTTAGATGTAAAAAAACGCAGAAAAATGCAAAAAACAAATCTGTTTGAGATAAAAAACGAAGCTTTTTGGAGATAAAAATCGCAGCTTTAGTGTTTTTTCACCTTCTCTGCATACAATAGCGAAGGTATTGTGAGAAGTCAAAAAACAAAATAAAAAAAAATTTAAACTTTTGTATTATTAGAAGTCACAAAGAAAACAAACCTGCACTCACAGAGTTTTGAGATAAAAATGTCAGTTTTGGTGTGTTCTTTTCATTTAAACTTTGGTGTGTTCTTCCACCAAGAACACGATATAGAAATGCAAACCTGGAGAGGAATGCAAATATGATATCGTTGTCATGGAATCTGAGATAAAAATCACAGTTTTAGTGTAAAAAATCATAGCTTTAGATGTAAAAAATTGCAGAAAAACGGGGAGAATGAAAAAATGAAAAGAAGGAACAAAGAAGGGGGAGATAGCAATTGGGGAGAGAGAAATGAGAGAAAGTGAAAATGGTAAAAAAAATGGCGCTTGGGATGTCTGAAGGAAGAGAGAAGCAAAAGGTCTGCAACAATAAATGAAAATTGCAAAACGCGTGCCACAATAAATGCTTGACATTTCGGTTACCCAAGCGCATCGGGAGAAGGAAAACGTATTGGAAACGCTTTAGAAACGTATTGGAGAAGCTTGGACACGTATTGCAAAGGCTTGGAATGGGAAACGTATTGGTGTACTGTAGCTGGAGGTGACATTTTTGGGCGGGAAATTAGGTTAACCACAACGCGACACGTAGGCATCCAGGGCCTTGTTTGTATATAGATAGATGATTATATTGATCAAGTTCAAGTATCTACAAAAAAAACAATTTTAACATTGAGTTGGGTGTTGATTTCATTGAATCAGACGACAAAGAAGCTAAACCAAAAGAGGAATTATGTGGGAAACAAATATCACTGAAGAAATAGCCAATTTAAAACATCCAATGGTAATCTATTTGTTTATATTTTTTATTTAACCTTAATCATTTTAACAATGTCTTAGTTTTGTTAACAGGTCATCCCTGACCATGTCATTCACTACATTTTCACTAGCATGCCTATTGAAACATATGTCAAATTGGCTGATGATAACTTAAAAATTTGGACACTACATTGGGGTTCATCAATGGTGGCTTATTGTCAACTTGGACAAGGTCGAAAATACTTTATTAGATTATTTCCAATTAACAAAAATGATGTGGTTAAATTCATACGTGTTGTTGTTAACAAATTAGATGTTGCTTGGATATCATAATGTTTATTTTTTTTTCGATTATAAATCAATTGGATGAGTATTGTTAATCTCATCAGACCATTTATGAATTTCCAAGGTTAGACATAATAAAATAAAAAACACATTTTACATTTGTATAAATTAAATTTTCACATGCCTATTAATAATGATAATACTATGTAAAATAAAGTTATCTAAAAAAAATATATATTTTACTATATGTGCAACTTTTATGACATTTAAAGTATTTAAGAATAAATTAAAACATTAATATTTTTACAGTATTAAATTTTTGCTAAAAAAATTAATGTGAGATTTATGTGCATATAATTCAATATAATAAAAAAAAATCATTTTTTAAAACCTAAACTTACAACATATTTTAGTTACCTAAAACCTATAGTTGTAAATAGCTAACTTAAACTATAATTAATCACTTAATTAAAGTAGCCATAGTTATAATACCTACCATAAGTATAACAACACTGAAATATGTTAAACAACTTTGTTTTAGCCAATCACTGTTCACTTGCACCACCTTCACGTTTGTCATCCATTTATTGATTTCCTGTTTCATTTCATCAACCTCCATCCTCATTTTTTGGTATTCAAGTTCAACATCTCTCTCAATCCAATCAAAAAAATAACAAGAACACATGTTACTAGTATGAAACAACCTATTTGGATTATCGTATGTACCACTACACTTACTATCTACAAATCTTCCACATCGACAATATTTTCTTTGGTGTCTCACATATACACCACTACCACCAAAGCTAGATGAAGATGCACCCTTGATTGAGATATTTTGAGAAAAATTCTACAAACAATTGAGATAAATTGAAGGGTTCACCCTAATCAAAGGGATCCAGTGATGAACACTACTAATTGAGACAAATTGGCATTGGGATCTTACTCCATGTGGTGTGGAGGCATCAAACTGGTCGGGGAATAAAAAATAGAAGAAGGGTTCTATTGCGGCAAGATAAGAGAGATATGATACTGAAATGGGGGAGACTAGTTTCGAAAGAGAAAATGATAGGCATATACCCCACACACCCTCTTTTTCTTTTTTTTAATTACTAAATAATAAATTTTGACCAACCAATGTTGGTAGCAAAACACTGCTTACTTTTTTATTTCTTATAGTTACATCTAATATGCGCCCAACCATCCATCTACAAGCTAACAAATTGGACGGTTATACCATGTTTTCCATGCAGGGAAAATGAAATATCTTTCCCACCCTAGAATTAGTCTCAATTCTAATGGTGTTTGTGACGACCTACTTCTCCAGTGCTCCATAAAGGGAATTTGGTAATCAAAGTTAGTGGTGGACTAGTGTGTTGTAGCAAGTCAAGGGTGGTTTTTTTGTTCGGGTTTGCCCTATTTTCCCCATTTTCCTTCGTCAACTCTTCTCTAACATTGTTGATAGTCGTTTTCTCCACTGTTGATTTTGCCACACGAAGATTGTTAGCAGCAACAACGTTATTGTTGCCTTGCGAGACATTTTGTTTGATTTAAATTTAAAACAAAATTTTCACACTAAAGAAATCGCCACAAAATTGCACATCATTTTCCACACAGACAACCTCTGTTATAGAGTTAACAAAACAAGACTAAAACTAGATTTTAAAATTTTAGATTACTAAAATTTGCATATTTGTTTTTAAGGACTAAAAAATAATAATAATTTCAAATTAAAAGACTAAAAATATATTTAAACCTTTATATAAAACAATTACCATTATCCGTTGCTTGATATTTTTTCCTACCACTTATCCTACCTCAATTATTCCCCACAATCATTGAAACAAAATGTAACAAAAGACAATATATTTATTTTACTTTGAGATCTTTTGCTTTTCCATTTTTTTCAACATTTGCAATAGAGAAAAATTTAGGTGGAGCTTCATTTGAGCGTTTATTTTTTATTTTCATTTTCTGAAAATAATTTTCATTTTCAAATTTTTAAGATTAAAAAAAATGTATTAAGAAGAAAGCACTCTAAGGTATCACGGTGTTTTCACCTTTTTAAACAAGACTGAAAATGTTGATTTATTATTTTCAGTTTTTGGTCTATTTCAAAAATATTTTCAGAAAAAATATTTTCTAAATTTTAAATAAATATATTTTCATTCTTATTTTTTATTTTCTTTAAAAATAAAAACAAAAAACGCTCCAACCAATGTTTTTATATATTCTCACCCAAAACTTAAAATCATTGCTTATCATCGAGCAAGCTCAAACTTAGGATCAGACCACTAGTGTCATGTAAGGAAAAATCTCTTTATATTCCGATTGAGAGGGATAAAATAGCTCATAAAGAGTTAATTCACAAAACAAAGGGTTTGAAAAAAATAGTTTTCGATTTCTTAAAGGTATCTTGTAACTTGTAAGGGTGCCAATGCCTAGTGACATTGATTTAGCAACGTTTGTCCTATTTGATCATGATGCAACAATTTTGCTAAATAAATCATTTGTATAAATGCAAGTCTCTTGACAAGGTAATATTTTATATAATTTTCCCAAGGGAGTAGTTTTTTTTTTTTTTTTGCTATATGTCAATATTTGATGGTAACCTGACTTTGGAATTATAGATCTTTTTTAGAGTTTAACTCCATTCACAGTCCCAAAGAAAATTTAAAACTAAAGTTTTATGTAACTTTTATTTATTTAAAAACCCAACAACATAAAATCGTGAATTGCATTAAAATATCATAAAAACAATGCTATTTTCTATATAAAAAAACGGCCAAATTTCTTATTTTTAAATTTATTTTCCAAACAAGTATTGTTAAATAGGTTATTTCTATTTTAATTTTTTTTTACGAAATGAGTCTATCAAATAAATTTTGAAGTAGACATGCATTCATTTAAATACCATCAGCACATCTTACGACCATTTTTTTTCTTCTAGATCGGCCGTTGTTCGTGAGTCACGAGAATATTTGAACATTCAACATTAATAAAAAAACATAAAATAATCAAATACATAAGTTTTTTTTCGTACAAAATTGCATAATAACTTCAATCCAATTCAATGTATGTTTGGCACAGAATTACACAACAAGTTTTTTTTTTTCTGGTACAGAATTTCATTTTTATTTCATGAATTTCCAAAATGAGAGATTTCACTGAAACCTAGCACATTATTTACTGGAAAATCCCATGTCCAGGTGACAATATTTTTTTGGGATCAAATTCAGTTTTTCTATCTGCAAAAAGTTTCCATTTTGGGCCAAAGTGTTCCACCCATTGTTGATGAGTTTTGTTCCCGATAAGATACTCTGTGATCTTAATACCAGCATCATTACAAAACCGCAGTATCTGTTTGTTTTGAACCTGTAGTTTCTCCACCACATCAAACGTTTTAGCAACACGCAAAAAATCTACAACGTAGAAAACATCTTCGTCAGGTGTAATTGGTGTCATCCTATCATCCCACCTGTGAAGCATAATGTTGATTCAATTTAATCCTCACATATGTATAAATTAAGTCATTTACATAAGCAAATAAATTGGAACAGAAACATCTAATGTGACTAAGAAAAGGAATTATTGACTAAATTTAGTAACCAAAATTATTTTTTGTCCCTAATTGTTATGGCCCAACTCCTACTGTCAGGCCCAATGGAGTATTATTAGGACAGTTGTTATTCATACTCCCTCTTTTAATAACATACCTCCATTTATTTCTTTTTCTCAGAAAAAAAAATCTTTTATAATTTATACCTCTGTTGAAGTTCTGTTAAATACCACATGCCAAATTTAAATCCACAGACCACAAACCCCACCAATAGTGTTAGTGCTATTTTCAATCTCTTTTATTCTAGGAGATTGCTTGACTTTGAATCAGAGCACAATGTTGTAAATTAATATTGAAAAAACTTTAAGTCTCATATCCTTTAGAAATATATTCATTTTAGAAAAAAACTTAGGAGGTTCCTCTAGTAAATGTGAGACTTGAGGTTTTTTTTTTCAATAACTAATTTTAGAGTTGCAAAAATTTAAGTGACCTTTTCTTTTAAAAATTACATAAATTATTTTGTTGTTATTATTATTTTTCTTGTGGAGTGTTTTCTCTCAATAAAAAAATGTGGTTAAAAAACAATAAATTCTCTTATTTGTTATTTTTTTTAGTGAGGTGTCATTTTTTTTTATATTGGAAACACTAGAAAGGATATGTAAATTAAAGGAGACGGGTGATCTAGATAATAATTTGACACTCACAAAAAAATAAATAATCTAATCAATTTACTTGTTTCTTCTGTTTGTTGGGTAGACTAGAAAACTTCCGCCAGTAATATTTTGCTTAAGAACAATGTCCTTGAAAACACCTTCATCAAAATCTGAGATTCTAGATCTTGGAACCCAGAGGTTCAGCCAAGGGTGAGGAACTTCCCAAAGTCCTTCTGACCTAAGCATTTGCTCCAAAGGATAAACTCTGTTCACAAACTCCTCGTATGACACATCTCTTTCGAACACAAATGTATGTACAAAGTTTAACCCTTTCAGCAAATATGCAACTTCCTATTTAAGAAACAAGAAAAATAATCAATTTAGTAAAAAACAATGAATTGTACATAAATTAATTAATATATGGGTTCCATACAATTTGAGTGAGTTTGAGACATGTTTCTTTTGGATTCATGAAAACAAAATTCTTTTCAATCAGGAGGATTAATTTGATCTTTGATGTATGATGAATATATGACAATTAGAATATCTCTGTATTTCTTTACTAAATTCATTATATATGTTGTCCATAAAAAAATAAGAATAAAAATAAAAGAAGTTTCTAACTAGATGCTAAAAACAACTTTTATTTCAAGTTACCTCATTGACATGTGCCTGAGAGTTATTGTAATAGTATTTGGCAAGCTCCAAGATGTAGATAATGCCATATTGAGTTACCAAGGAAGTTAACCTTTGATGATCAGAAGCTGGATAAAAGAGAAGATCCAGTGGCGGCTGATTCAATAGAAGCATGCCTTCTACATAATCTGCTGTAGCAATGTCATTCCTTTCACTGAACGATATTAAATGTTCTTGGTCTCTTGAAAATGCAGTGAAGTTGTTGTATAGCAGGCGGAGCCATTTTACCTGCAAACACCCACATGAAAAAAACTTTGTTAAAAATAAATAGATAAATAATTTTTAAGTAGGGGTGATAATATGTTAGGTCAAGTTAGACGTTATATAAATATATAGGTATGGCATGTTATAAAAATTAAGATATGATATAGTTTAGCTTATTACATATTTAAAGATCTGTTTATTTCAAATATTTATTATATTTATGATAAAAATATATTAACATATTAAGATATTAAAATAAAAGTATAATATATTTTAATGTTTTACTATATTTAAATGAATAATTAGACCGGTCTATACAGTTTAATAAGTTTTTTCACAAGTCCAAGTCTAAATTATATAAATAAATAGAATTTTTAAAAAGTTTAAGTTTAACTTTTTTTATTAGTCAATTACCCGACTTATTCTCATTTTTAGTTTTAAGATAGTTAATTTTGGTACAATTTTAATAGTATTGAAGTTGTATAGTGTCTAAGACTAAGTTTACAGGAAAAAGTGATCTATATATATATATAATATGTATGTTTCAATTAAAATTAAATGGCATATATATAGATTAAATATGATTTTAATACATCTATAATTTGAGTGAGTTTTAATTTAGGTTTATATGAAATTAGTTTAATTTTAGTCCTATAAAATATTATTTTTATTTTCACCCTTACGAAATCTATATGAAAGGGGGAAAGTAATACTTGCCCTAGTAGGTGCAGGTCCTAGAGGTATTCTTGCTCTTGTTATCACCCCAAATTGACCTAATCCTCCAAGAGCAGCGTAAAATGCCTCTGAGTTCTGCTCCTTGGAGCAAGTCACAAGGTCTCCTTTCCCTATATATAAAAGCCACATATATAGATGTATTAAAGTTTATACGAGAAAAACAAACAAAAAAAATAATATTTACAATATATCAAAACGATCGAAATAAACCTTTATTTTATAGATATAATTAGATTTCTTTAATAAGATAGATACAATAAGATATTTAAGCATAATTCCTGATAAATTTTAATAATATACAGTTTTCAGTGTAAAATTGTATATATTGTATTATATGCAGCACCGATTCATATATATATATATAATGAATATTTCCCCACAACTAAAAAGTCCGTCACTGATTATATGTTGGGTAACTATACAACATTGACTAGAACAAAAAAATATAATTAGCACTTTTTAAACAAACATCATTAGCTGTAAATATATTAATTAGTTTTGTTTTGTCGTTGTAAGAAAACTTTACTTATATAATGTTTAAACCTTGTATTTTTTACCCGTTAATCTCCAACGGAAGGTTTAAATATTAATACAAGAATCATAAACAAAAAAAAATTATATCAATTAAAAAAAAATTGTATATTTCTAGGGTGAAAAAGTATTAAAACTTTTTTGAAAATTAATAATATGTTTACTACATTCATTTAATGATACATTTACTATATATATTTAGTATTAAATTAATAAATGTAAATTATTATGTTAATGTAATAATAATTTATATTTATAATCTTTTTATTTATTTTTTATTTATTAAAAAACCAGTTCAAAATCACAAGAGGTGCAAATTTATATTTATAAACTTATATCTTAGTAAAAACTATAAATGAGTATATCAATATAAATAATAAATTTATATTTAAAAATTTATTCCATAGTATAAACTATAAATTGTTCTATTAATATAAATACTAATTATAAATATAATAACAATTCATATTTCTGTTTAAGTGTATATATATATATATATATATATATATATATATATATATATATATATATATATATATTTGTGTGTGTGTAATAAATGCGTAGGATTTCATATGTAATTCTTTAAGAGCTGATATAACAGGTATTTCTTTTTGTAGAAGCTTTTAAGTCTTTCTGACTTTTTGTATGTAAAAAAATGTAATAAATATACTATTATTACACTAAATATATGTAATAAATATGATATTAAATGAGTTAATAAATATACTATTATGATATAGATAATAATAAAATTACTAAATAATAATAATAATCTGGAATCAAACTCCAGTTCTGCGATTGTTTTCTCATTTTTTCCCACAATGTTAATAAAAATTTGGGAGACACTAAAACTTCACACGTAAAATCTAATCGACTAAAATAACACATATAAACCCATCAACATTCTCAAATGTCACATAAATATATTTCGTTAAATATTTGACAGATAATTGAAGGAGGGAGGGACTTTAATATAATTATTAAGATATACAGATTGAATTAACATAATCACAAATCTAGACGAAAAATTACACAATTGTGATATCCAAGATAAAAAAAATTCAGTTAAATGTTTCACTTCGAACAAGCGTGTAGATGAGTATGGAAGAAAATTAATTGATAAAATTGAGTGAGTCATACCTGTAATAACATCCAATTCAAGAACATTAGAGATCTGAGGTCCAAATCGAAAGGACATGCCACCCATGCCAGCATTAGATAGTGTGCCCCCAACAGTGGCATACATATAATCAGTCAAAGACAAAGGTGTGAGTCCACGTTCAAGGGATGCATGCAAGACATCGATCCACATTTGGCCACCACCTACATCAGCATAACAAATCAATGGACCTTTTCCATCACAAGCAGACACCAAAACCCCTAACCCATTTTGAAAACTGCTATTGAGGTTAGTCATATTCAACACCACCCCATCTTTTGTCATGGCTTGTCCATGAACAGAGTGTGCTTTCCCTCTAGGGGCTATGGGGAATGGGTTAGGAAGAGAGTTTGAGAAATGTATCAAGGCCAAGATGTCACTAACAGAAGATGGATTGAAAATTGCCACTGGGGTTTTGTGAACTATGTGGCCATAATCGGTTGAGGCATGTGGAAAGGTTTGAGGGTTACGACTAAGCTTTGTGGCTAGTTCTTTGGATGCTTGGAATGCTGTCCATGATCGTGGTTGTGCTTGTGTGAGCACTGTGCTAGATAGCAATAGCACAACCATAGTTGTGGAAAATAGTACTAAATTCCTCTGTGGCATTTTTCTTTCAAGAGAGAAGATAAGTTACTTTGGTAAATTTGCTGTCTTTAAGTTAACATGTATATAAAGAGCAGACTAAAATAGAGAGTACCAATAAAAGAAAAGTGGAGAGTCAAACAGGATGTGGTGTCAATTTAATCATTAATTGTTAGAGCATTTAATATATAGTAGTTTCTAATGCAATTTTTCTTAATAAGGCAAAAGGAATATATCAATAGGATACAAGGGACACCCAACCCATATACAAAACAATCAATGTCATTGTCCACTAGCCTGCATTTGGGTCATTTGGGTCAGAACAACCAAAATACTACAAAACAAGATTTACCATAGCAAAGTGAACGTTTATTTTGATGAAAATCCATTTTACAAAATGAGTTTTGATATTTTATAAATAAAATATCATGATTAACATTAATTTTTTAAAAAATTGATCTTAAAATAAAAAATTTAAGGTTATATTATTTATTTAGTTCCTATAATTTTACGATTGGTATTTTTTAGTCCATATAATTTAAAAATAGTTTTTTTAGTTCCTATAGTTTAAAAGTGATCTTTTTTGTCTTATAATTTGTATTTTAATTCTTTTTTAGTTCTTATAGTTTAAAAATGATATTTTAATCTCTATAATTTACATTTTAATTACCTTTTAGTCTTTACTAAACAAAATATAAAAATAATTAGTTATAAATTAATTATAAATTATCAATTATTTTTTTATTATAAATTATCTTATGATAAATTAGTAATAAATTACTTGTTAAAATTTTTAAATTAATTATAATTAACAATATTACTAATAATAAAAACTAAAAAAGAATTAAAATATAAAATATAGAAAGTAAAAAACAATTTTCATATTTATTCTGTTCTAATTTTAAAACCTAAGACATGAATCTACACTCCCTGGCGCTCATAATTAGCAGTACACTTATCCTGTTCTCTGATTGTGCGATTTGTGAATTCCATTGCAAATCCTTTCTCGCTTACGTAATCTGCACTTGCAGATCAATATCGATGGCGTGTGTTGATTGGTAAAGTACGCGCGACGAAATGAAGCATGGCAGAAGTGACTAAATCGAGTTCTGTGCCTCTGAGCTCTCATCGAATTGGCTCAGGACCTTCGAAAAGTGGATCTTTGGTTAGAAAAAGACACCGTCAGAACTTAGGGAATCAATAGTACTCTCTGACACCGAGAGGAGAAGCATTTATGATAGGTAAGGTGTTAGGAAGAAGATGTTCTGTCATGGAAACTTGATATAGAGGTAGTTGTCATCCTAGAAGTAGTTATTGTGGTGGTTATTGTAGCGATTATCGTAGTGGGAGTGTGGTTATTATAGTGGAATTGCGGTTATTATACATATTTGATAGACCTTTAAATATCTAAGAGACACTAAATAAAACGTAGAACATTCAGGCTTAAGTTTGTTATTTCCTTTCTTCCTTTTGGAGACTGTCCTTAGTCTCGAACTTAAGGGAACCACCGCTAACAATTGATATTGCCATAGGAGTAGTTGTCATTCTAGAAGTAGTTATTGTGGTGATTATTGTGGTGGTTATTGTAGCAGTTATCGTAGTGGGAGTGCGGTTATTATAGTGAAATTGCGGTTATTATACATATTTGATAGACCTTTAAATATCAAGAGGCACTAAATAAAACATAGAACATTCAGGCTTAAGTTTATTATTTCCTTTCTTCCTCTTGGAGACTGCCCTTAGTCTCGAACTTAAGGGAACCACCGCTAAAAATTGGTCCGACCTGTCACTCTTCAATGGTGGACACCGAACTTTCCACCGCCTGTGTGGATCGTCTTGAGATCGCCATGGCCAACCTCACTACAATCCAAACTTCCACTACTGCAGCCCAAACTTCCATTGCTTCCAAACTTGATGACATTCTCTGGATACTGAATACCATGGTACCCAGACAACCCTCTCCATCTTCTGCCTTTGCGAAGTCACCACCTATGCCGCCTTTGCTTCCCAAGGTAACCAACCCATCTTCTTCCTCTGCTAAACCACCACCAACAGCAAAAACCATACTGCCTCCACCAATAGTAGAAACCACGTTGCCTCCCCTTCCTATGGCAACTTTCCACCTTCTCGTTAACAAGCACCACACACTCTCCTCCGGCCCCCTCTCAACCGTCAATAACCGGTCCCACACAAAGCCATCCAGTCACAGCATCCTTCTCTTCGACATTCGCTTCTCCCTTTCTATTGTGTGTACTACCACGGTCAGGGACACAAATCTCAATCACCCCTTCCTCTTCCTCCTCTTCACCATTCTCGTCGCTGCCAAAGGGCTCTGTCTCCACAATCATCTTCAGGCACTAATTCTTACACCCATTTTCATTTGGGATCCAGGTTCTGTTTTCTGCACCCAACACCTTAAGGACAAGGTGTTTTTGATGGGCTAGGAAATGTTAGGAAGAAGATGCTCTGTCATGGAAACTTGTCATAGGGGTAGTTGTCATTCTAGAAGTAGTTATTGTGATGGTTATTGTAGTGGTTATTGTAGCGATTATCGTAGTGAAAGTGCGGTTATTATAATGGGATTGCAGTTATTATACATATTTGATAGGCCTTTAAATATCAAGAGGCACTAAATAAAACGTAGAACATTCATGCTTAAGTTTGTTATTTCCTTTCTTCCTCTAGGAGACTGCCCTTAGTCTCGAACTTAAGGGAACCACCGCTAACATAAGGTGAAGAAGGTTTGAAACAGCGCTACAGGTGGAATGGGATGCTATTCCAAGAAATTTTCTCCTCGTAAGTCAAGTTATGTTAGTGAGTGAGTGTGTCAATTTGTAACTGTTTGATCTTGTTCATGTTCAGTGGGTTTGAGTGTTGAATCTTTGTTTCTGGGAGTTGATTTAGTTGACTGGTAAGTAAGGGAAGGTAGAGATTGAGGAGATTGAATTGCAATAGCAATGGGTGTGTCTTCAAATTCGATTATTTTATTAATTGATTCATTCTGCTATTGCAGAATCTTCTCTCCAGAGGCAGAAAGACATTCTCATGTTTTATTCAAGGCCGAACCCGATATCTGGATAGTCTTGGGTTGTTCTCCCATTTCTCCTTTCTTTCTTTTCATTCTCAAATCACAATGGTTGGAATTGTGTATTCATTTGATATGAGGTTGTTTCCTTGTAAGTGGCAGACAAAATCAATGATTCAGAACCTATATGGAGAGTTGATGCATTAAGAAAAGTTCTCAAGGAAATTCACTCACTTTTTGTCATGTTTCATGGATCTATTAGAGCAATGCTCGAAAGAACCCCGCGGAGGACTAACAGGACGACATTTGTATACCTTTATCATGGATTATCTCAGGGGTAAGTCATCACACAATTGCTAGCATGCCTATCACATTCTTCCTTCATTATCAAGTTATGATTCAAAATATTTCATTCTAATTCATAATTGCCAGCATGTAAAAAGCGGTCTCCGTGGGATTCTTGTTGTTGTGGTAATTGTTCATCTTGTTATGGCTTCATTAATTCAGGTAAAGCTTGTTTGATCGTGAGTTTCATGTTCTTTGTTATTTTAGTCTTATTATTCAATGATGAATTGAATGACTTGTTATTATTCTAGTATTAATTATTCAACGTTCGAATTAAATGACCTGTTATTTATATTAGTTTATTTAATGATCTTAATTTTAAAATTTAAATTGTCTAATTAATGGTTTTGTGTTTTGAGTTTTGAATTATTTTTTGTTCAGATTACTTGTGATTTCTGATTATTATTTTTTTAATTAAGAGAGGTTAAATTATAGGAACGTGGGGTTTGCTTGGTCTGGATGTTTATATGCATGATGTGATTAGTTCAAATTGTGTTTAAAATATTACTTGAAGAAGATAAAAAATATTTTGAAGTAAATTTTAATATACAACTACGTGAAACATCCAAAATGGAACTTTCTGGTGTGTATGGACCACATATGGCTTAGTAGAAAAGCTGCTATTTTGGTTTTAGACATAGTGGGCTACCATTTGCATAGTGGGTTATTGGGAAGTTATGGAATAGTGGTGTTTGCATGGAAGACTGAGATTGGAATACAATCACCGAGCACATACTTTACCACTAGTAAGGCAAAATTGTAAAATACCATAGTTATTATCTATTTGTTAAGCACTCTGGTGTGCTAGAAGTATAAAACTTCTCAGGTATTACGTGATTGCTTCACTATCTCTCTTTTATGACCCTTGGTTCTTACATTTTAATTAACAGGTTTGGAGGGAGAAAAATGTTTTTAGCCAACACCTGGGAAGAGACACTGTAATTGTAGAAATGAGGTATATCACCAGCAAATAGGTCCTAAATGTTTCAACAGTTCACATAGCATGTAAAACATCTTTAAGAATGTTAAAAGAATTTATCTTTTCTTATTTTTTGTCTTTTCCTTGGATGCATACTTTATAATACAAACATACAAATTCTTCCTAGATGACCATGATTGTATATGAAACTTCTTGCTAATTTTCAAGACCAGACAATTGTTCTTCTCTTTTATTCGGGAGAGGGGGTATGTGCAGGTTTATTTTATTCCTATTGTTAACATATCTAGAAATTTTCACTCCTATTTCTCAATTTACCTGTTCAGGTGTGTGACAAATGTCCAAATGTTAAATATGAAAGAGATGGTTATTTCATCATTGTTGATATTGAGGAAGACATACAAATTTTGTTTTTTTTAAGCCTTGGATAGTGATGTGAATTGTTTGCTTTCATCTATAAATCTTTTATTCTCCCCTTAAGGTTGCAGAGAAGCAAAGAATGCCCAATATGTTGACAGTTACTTATCTTGAAAGACCCTGCCAGGTATATATCTTTGTTGGAAATCTCCATTCTTCTTTCTCTTGATACCTTTTTGTTGGTTTTGTGGAGGAAATTATAAAAAAAACAGAGGAGAGAAGAGAGACAATGCGTATGCGGAGGAAATAAAATTATTCTATTCTAATTCAAATTGTTCTCGGTAGCGATACAATAACTAGCAAAAGATAAACTAATTAGATAACAAGATATTAGCAAAACAGAATATTAAAACTAACATGCTCCTTAAAGATAGGAACCACTTATTGACTAGGCTAATCCATTAAAACTGCCTTACTCCTAAAATATAGGAAATCAACTTATTTACTAAATCCTATCTTAAAAATTGAAAAATAAAATATTATGCAGTTACAAAAGTATATCTTCAACACTCCTCCTTGCTTTTGGAACTGCAAACTCCAATTCTTTGAGTTCAAGTTTGTTGATAGGTAGTGACTTTGTAAACATGTCAGCCAATTGATCTTTAGACTTGCAGTAAATTAAGTTCACTTCTCCACTTTGTTGCATCTTTATCAAATAATAAACTTGGATGTTGAAATGTTTAATCTTCCCATGACACACGAGATTGTTTGCAATAACAATGACTACTTGATTGTCAACAAAATTTCCAATTTTGTTCTTTTTAGAAAATAGAATGTTTGACCTTGTTGAAGTGAGATACATTAGACATTCAATCAAGCTCCCACAATATCCTTCATCAATGTTATCAACACCTTCTTCCTTGCTAAATTTCTTCTTTTGATTCATTGGTGTGCTAACAGACTTGCATTTTTCCATTTGAAACTTTTTCAAATTTTCTTTTGCATATTTCCTTTTTTTCATGTTTAGCATTCTTTCAAGATGGCAATGATCAAGTCTCTTGTGCCAGAGTTTCGTGGGTGTGACTTGAGTGAAATAGGCTATATGCTCCTCCTCTGCTGGATCAAATGAGAAGCTTTTACCTTTCATTTTAACCCTTAGAACTTTCCGGCCAAAATTGTCATAGATAAAGCAATGTTGATGTTCAAAGGACACTTTAAATCCCTTTTTAATCAACTGACCTACACTTAGCAAGTTTTGGTCAATGTTAGGTACATAAAGAACATCTGATATTAATTTGGTACCTGAACACGTTGAAATTGCAACAGTTCCTTTTCCTTTTACTGGAATATAGCCACCATTCCCAATTCTGACCTTTGAGACATTAGTTGGCTTCAAATGCTTGAATAAAGTCTTATCATATGTCATGTGGTTCGTACAACCACTATCAATCAACCAACTTTCACTTGATTCACTACTCAAGAAGCATGTGGCCACAACGAGTTGGTCCTCCTTCTCTTGATTAGCAATTTGAGCTCCCTCATCATGGTGATTTTTGTTGGGGCAGATCATCGCTTCATGTCCTATCTGGTTGCACTTGTTACATTTTGCATCTGGTCTCCTCCAACATTTGAAAGGTACATGACCTTTTTTGCCACAATGATGACAAGGTGGATAATTTTTCTTTTTATCCTTACCTTTGTTTTGGTTGTTTGCACTATTTTCGCTGCTTGCTGGTTGATTCTTCTTGAAAAAATCCTTTTTGCTTTCATCAACTTCATGATGTTTGGAGGGCAAAGCACCTTCGACAACACGATCTTGCCTCATCAACCTTCGTTGCTCTTGAGCTTGTAGGGCATGTAGCACTTCTGCCAATGTGATTTTCGACAGATCCTTTGTGTTCTCCAATGAAGCTATAGATGCTTCATACCTCTCCGGCACCGTTACCAAAATTTTCTCTACAATTCTCGAATCAGCAAAATCACTTCCCAACAACTTTATCTTGTTGGCAATACCCAATAATTTGTTTGAGTATTCTTTGATTGTCTCTGACTCTTTCATCCTTTGAAGCTCAAATTCCCTCCTTAAATTTAGCACTTGCATGTTTCGTATTCTATCATCTCCAGCGTATTCCTCTTTCAGATAATCCCAAATTGCTTTGGATGATTTAAGAGTCATGATTCTGATGAATATCAATTGTGAAACACCAGTGAACAAACATGACCTCGCCTTTGCCTTCTTCATCTTTCTTTCCTTGTGATTTTTAATTTGGGCCATGTTGGGATTTTCAGGTAGCGGATATATTTCATAATCCTCTTCCACAGCATCCCATAAATCCAAAGACTCCATGTAGGATTGGATTTTCACTTCCCAAAGATCATAATTCTCTCCATCAAAGATTGGAAGAGTTATGTGGGAAAAACTTGCTTCACCTTCCATGGTAGAGGTCCCGTAAGAATAAGGCTCTGATATCAACTGTTGGTTTTGTGGAGAAAATTATAAAAAAACAGAGGAGAGAAGAGAGACAATGCGTATGCGGAGGAAATAGAATTATTCTATTCTAATTCAAATTGTTCTCGGTAGCGATACAATAAATAGCAAAAGATAAACTAATTAGATAACAAGATATTAGGAAAACAGAATATTAAAACTAACATGCTCCTTAAAGATAGGAACCACTTATTGACTAGGCTAATCCATTAAAACTGCCTTACTCCTAAAATATAGGAAATCAACTTATTTACTAAATCCTATCTTAAAAATTGGAAAATAAAATATTATGCAGTTACAAAAGTATATCTTTAACACTTTTGATAGTCTGCCTTGTAGTTTTAACTTTTAATCAACCACCCATCTTTTTGTAGCCAAGAGCTTCTAAATGCTGTGGAAGCTGAAAAACGCTTAAGTTCAAGAACTGTATATTCACATGCATTCACGGATTCTCGTAGCCCCCTTCAACGACTTAACAGTGACCAAATGAGTGATATACCTAAGAATTGAAAGTGTTGTTCTGTTTTGTTTTGTTAATATTTATTTGTAGAGGTTATATGTCATTAAAATAAAATAGTTTTGAAACTTGCTTGGTCAAAACTCATGGAGGGTTTATCATGATTTCTAATTTTTTTTTCTAGATCAGACATCATGAATATCTTTTAACTTATTGGATTAGAGACTAATTTTTTTACGATCCTAGGTCATGATTTCTCTAATTTAGAACTTGATGCTATAGAATATTATTAAAGAGTTTCAATGCTAGCATGGTGGGAAATAATACCTTAACCGGGTTCAATTTGAAGCACAAGGTAGGAAAATGATGAAGGAATTAATTTTGAAAAAAATAAATACAAAGTGATTATGAACTTGTAAAATCAACTGAGGGCAGGAGATCGAAAAGGAAGTTTCAGGCATAGGGTGGACGGTAAAATTATGAGTAATTTTTTTTCTTCTGAAATAAGATAAATTGTTGTTGAGAATTAGAAATATCACTTATTAGTAACTAGTTGACTTATAATAAATGATTATTTTATTTATGTAATAAACAATAATTTTTTATATAAATAATAGTAACTGGTGTCCGTCTAAAAATGATCCCTAGGTGATCACCCACCTCCCCCCTCATAGGGTTGCCTCTATCTTTTATAGGTACCCACCCACTTTTCACGGTTGTTTGGTATTGTTGGAGAGCTCAAAATCATTAGAAGATTGACCTTAGACCTTAATTAACTCAAAAGCTTACATCAATCAGTATTCACCAGAGTTTGATCACAATCAATAACCCAACTCAGATGCATCATTGGTGTCATTAATGAAAATTCAGCAAATCAATTCCCACTCACTAATGTAAGAACAAAGAGACATATGGTTGAGGTCAACGTTGATGGTCCAAAAGAGGGTTAACTCACCACGAGTTTGAATTCATATGGTTTAAGCAAATTTGTTGGGGGTGATAGCTTAACTGCAACAAGAAAGCATGCATTAAGAGTTCTAATAGGTGTTGAAGCTTGGACAAGCTCTCAATATAATCAAATGGCAAAGGAAGTCATGTAACACCTAGAATTTCCTATATTTAAAATTAAACTTGATTGAACATAATTACAAGAGAAAACCTAAGTTTAGTTAATTAAATCAATATAAATAATTTTTCTGAGTTTCAATAGAAAATTCAACTCAAACTTAAACTGTGTGGTAAAGCAATGGTGTAGGATTACACTGTGAAAGTGGGTAAATAACTAAAAAAACCACGAAATTAATTTTAATTAAGTCATCCTAAATTTTATTTAATTATGACACAATAAATTAAAATAGTCATATTTTAATTCGATGCCAAATATGTGTTTTCAAAAAAATTTCCCGGAGTGGGAGAAAATTAATACTGTAAGCCTTATACAATTACTTTTTAATGTCCAACTAGTTTTAATGTATCATTAACATATTAAGTAAAGTGATTAGCACAATGAATTAAGAGAGGTGACAACTTTCACTATTTGGGGTTAAATGACCTTTACTTAATTTTCCAAAAAAAAGCTTACACCTACTCTATATATGCTAGAAAATTCAAAACAATGACTAGAAAGCCATTTCCCATAGCTTGGCCAAACCATCATTTACATTTTGGGAGGGAAATGCAATATTTTTAGGTCCAATCTATCCCCAAAAATAACCCTAAGACCAAAAGCTTTTTTCATAAGTTGTCGGTGCCCTAAATATTTGAGTCCATTCCGATATTAATTATGACTCTGTTTGTGTCACAATTACCTTCCTCATTTTCTTCTAAAATTTCACATTTTCTACTCATCCTAAACCTCCTCATGCATTTGATAAACACTAAGACACAACAAAAGAAAAATAATACAGGATAAATATTTAAGTAGTACAATTTTTTTTTTATCTAATGCATTGTTTGGTGGAATAATATGAATTTTTTTAAAATCAAACATGAAATAATTATAATTATTATATCTCCTTCACGCCTAACACTTATTCAGCTTAGTGCGTGAACAACAAATGATGATATGAGACTTAGGTATTTTCCAATAATAATATATTAGAGTCTTCATCTTCATCACTTGCATGAGTTTATCTTCTATCTCTTCCTCTAGGTCCGTACAAAATCTTCCCCTCACTCTCCTAATCCAATTTTCTGTCTTTCTTCATGGAAACCTCACTTTGTTAACATTTTTTTTTTCTGATTACGAGAAGCTAATTAGCCCCCAAAGCTTCAAGTTTCCTCCATTTTCCTACACTACTTCAAGCTTCCAACAAGCAAGTGTCTTCAAGGATAAGGAAGCTTACCCGTATTTCCCACTTTTCTACAATTTAAATTTTCTTAAAATGGTAAAGCTACTATTTTTGTGGGTTGGTTACTTTGCTTGACAAGTTTGATGTTGATGTTAGGCTTGAAATGATGGTGGTTTTAACTATTAGATAAAGTTTCTCTTGCCTTAAAATGCTAATCTTGTTATCCACATATTGTCTTGGCAAATTTTGGAGATTTTAATTTTGGGACTTTTGATACATAATACACTTTAAAATACTTAAGACATTTAAGAAAAAAAATGAATAAACATTTTCAGTGAATCCTTATATCTTGGAGCACTACACACAAAAAAATCCCGTTAAATACTATGAAAACATCGTACGGCCGGCCGTTCCTTTTTTATTATTATTTCTAGATCTTTTGTGAGTCATGCAAAATTAATAACGGAATGTAAAACAATCAATTATACAATAAATTCATTCAAATTCAGCATTTGAATAGATTTCAATTTTATTTCATAAATTTGAAAAGAAGAGATTTCACATGTAAATTAAAACCTATCAGATTGTTTATTGGAAAATCCCTTGTACAGGTGACAATATTCCTTTGGGATCAAATTCAGCTTTTCTATCCATTGTTGGTGTGTTTTGTTACCGGTAAGATATTCCGTGAGTCTGTAATTTCTCCACCTTATCAAACATTGGAGCTGTACGCAAAAGACTCGGCGTAGAAAACATCTTAGTCTGGTGTACGTAACTACTGACATCTTATCAACCCACATGAGAATTACACTCAATACCAATACATTGGTAGGCCTAAAATGAGTCTCCAAATGAAACTTTTTCGTTGAAAAAAAATGGAATTTTTCTAAACTAATAAAATTATTCATATTTTATTTAAAATTAATTTTTCATACATTTTGAGACGTAAAATTATTTATTAAATTATACTAATCAATTTTGAATATTTAATAAATTTATTTATAACCCCCTTTTTGATTCAATTAAAGTTTCAATGCGTTTCTTTTTTAATTTTTTGTTTGACTAGATTCATTTTTTCTATTTGACATTTATATATTTTAAAATAAAATGATGGTTATAAATCGAGATTAAAGAGAGAGGTTAGAACAAAAAAATATGATTAAATAAGAGTGAACAAGTGTAGATATATTGTACTAGCAACAACTATTGGTGAAGATGACTCGTCGACTCCGATGACGATTTTTTTTTTAAATATTGCTCTACTTTTTAGACTTAATTCAGGGGATTGCTATTTAATAAAAATACCAAAAATGTAAAAATAGTTACAAACTCAAAGGAGAGTTAGAGAGATGTGTCACTATTAGACTAAGAGAGAGAAAAAGTTTTTCTTTTGAGAGAAAGAGAGGGGAAGAGATGAAAAGTTAAAATTTAGAAGAGTGTTTATTGATTTATAGGACAAAAAAAGAGTGTTTATTGTGGTTGATACTACATGGACGGAAGACCTCAAATATTTTTTTCCCTTTGTTTTACTCTCTCATACCTACATATTAATTGTTATTAACCATTACAACACTCGAAATGAATACTCTGTTCGCTACACTTTTGGAAACCAAAAAATCTCTCATTAACTCATTTAATTCTTCTAATTTTGAATCAAAAAACAATAACACTCTTTTTTGATCCTATAAATCAATAAGCACTCTTCTAAATTTTAACTCTTCATCTCTTTCCCTCTTTTTCTCTCAAAAGAAAAACTCTTTTCCTCTCTTAGTCTAAGAGGGACACCATCTCTCTCACTCTCTCTCTTTCTCTCTCTCTTTGAGTTTTTAACTATTTTTGCATTTTTATCAAATAGCAATCTCCTAAATTCAGTCCAACAAGTAGAGTAAGATTTTCAAAGAAAATAGCCACCGGAGTCGACGAGTCGTCTTCACTAATAGTCGCTACTAATACAATATATCTATACTTATTCACTCCTGTTGAATTAGTTTTTTTTTTTGTTCTAGCCTCTTTCTTTAATCTTGATTTATAATCATTGTTTTATTTTAAACTATATAAATGCCAACTTGAAAATATGAATTTGGTTATTCGAAGCAAAAAAAAAAAGAAACACATTGAAGCTTTAATTGAATCACAAAAGAGGACTATAGATAAATTTATTAAATATTCAAAATTGATAACAATAATTTAATAAATGGTCTTGCATCCCAAAAAACCTCAAAAATTAATTTTAAATAAAATATAAAGAATTTTACCCAGTATTTTATTAGTTTAGAAAAAGACCCATTTTTTTTGTCAACAAAAAAGCCCCATTTTGAAGTTCGCTTTTGGCCTACCAATGTGTTGGGCCGGTCTTGATCTCACACATAACAGCATGGAGTGTTACCAGTGTTAGCACTGAGTCAGGGTCCTTGATAGCACATATGCTTAATATACATATATTAATAGCAATAAATTTATTTTTTTGATGGGCCTAAAGCCAGGGTTTGGGTTGTCTTATCCTTGGACCTGCCGTGGAGAATTATTAATGCATGTTGATTTAATTTAACCCTTACACATGTATAAAGCCATGTACATATAAAAAAAATTCACGTGTATTGCAAAAATAAAAAAACTTCTATCACATTTCATGAGTCATGTTACTATATATGTTAAAAAAATTGGTTTAACTATGTTTTAGTGCAGGAGGTGATTTTTTAGCCCTTAAAATTTAAAAATAATTCTTTTAGTCTCTAAATTTTGATAAATTATTTTTGTAGTCCTTGATATAATAAATTGACACTTTATATCGATTTTTAATACTTTTTGGTAGTTTTTAAGTATTTTGTGACAGTTTTAAAATATAAATTCAAAATGAACCAACATTATAATTTAATTTGAAAAATCAATCTATTTAATTTCTTGTCAAATTGGTTTCAACAACTTTTAAAATAAGTATAAAAATTAATCTTTGGTATCAAAACTAATTTTAAACAAGGTTTAATTATTGTTTTAGTCTATAAATTGGGAGTGTTTGCTTTTTTAGTCTCTAAAATTTAAAATGTTTTTTTTCTTAAATTTTGACAAATTACTCTTTTTAGTCTTTAGGATAATAAATTGATATTTTGTAATGATTTTTAGCTGTCATAAATTAATTTATATTTTTTAGCCGCCTGAATTTACATTTTAAAATTGTCATAGTGCTAAAAAAACCACTACAAAATACTAAAAATTGACATAAAATATCAATTTATTATCTCAGAGACTAACAAAATAATTTATCAAAATTTAGAGATTAAAAAAAATCATTTTTAAATTTACAGGACTAAAAAATACAACTACTAAATTCAAGGATTAAAATAGTAATTAAGCAAAAAAAAATTTAATAAATTGATGACCAAATTTAATGATAAAAATATTTTTGTCATTAATTTTTTATTGTAAAAATTGAATTCAGATACAGATACGTTTACAACAATTTATGCACAATGCTCAAACAATAATTGCATATAAATTATTTCGTGGCCAATTTTTTTTTTAATGTGCTTCTAATTTCTTGTTCGCTTTATAAAAAAATGTGGTTAAAAAGTTAATATTTTCTCTTATTTGTTATGCTTTTTTATTAGTGATGTGTCATTTTTCTGCATTGTAACTAGAAAGGAGAAGTAAAGGTAACATGTGATATTTAGATAATAAATTGACACTTCGTAAAATTTAAATAATCTAATAAACTTGTTTCGGTTCATTGGTTAGACTAAAGAGATTCCGGCAGCAATATTTTGCTTAAGAAATGTCCTTGAAGACACCATTGAAATGAGATTAGAGATCTTGGAACCCAGATGTTCAATCAAGGATGAGGAATTTTCGAAAGTCCTTTTGACCTAAGAACTAGCTCGGCAACATGAACTCTGTTTAAGAACTCTTCGTATGATGCATCTTTTTCTAACATAAATGTAGGTACAAAATTTAACCCTTTCACCAAATTCACAAGATCCTAATCAAGAAACAAGAATTATTAAGGTAAAACTTCAAATGTGATCGAAGAACAACACGACTAACACTTGTAGTACTGCATCTAAGTTTTGTTTAAATTGATAAATTTATTAAAAAAAATGGGTTGCTAACAATTTGAGTTGAGTGAGTTTATAGAAGGACGGATCCAAAAATCTATTAGGGGAAGGTCCAATTTTATTTTTTTTCTGTGGACACAATTAATTTGATACTACCCCCTCTTAATATATATACTATGTATACACATGAGAAGTCAGAAGTCCCTTCCTACCCCCTCTGTATCTGTCTCTATATTTAATGAATATGCACTGTCAGTGTAATTTTTTACAATATTAACCAATTATGTTTAGTATTGAACAAACTTACACATCCTATTTTTATATAACAATTATAGTACCCTTAAATTGCTTTTATAAATTCATTTGTCTTACAGATAAAAAAGTAAAATAAATAAAAAAAATAAAAGAAGTTCATATGAAATTAGATGACAAAAACATTTGTTTCAAGTTACCTCATTGATGTGTGCTTGAGAGTTGTTGTCATAGTATTTGACAAGCTCTAAGATGTAGACGATGCCATATTGAGTTACCAGTGTCGTTATCCTCTGTTGACCAGAAGCTGCATAAAAGGAAAGATCCAATGGTGGCTGATTCAATAGAAGCATACCTTCTACATAATCTGCTGCAATAATCTCATTTCTTTCACTGAACGAGATTAAATGTTCTTGGTCTCCAGAAAATGCAGTGAAGTTGTTGTATAGCAGGTGAAGCCATTTAACCTGCAAATATCCGACATAAAAAACTTTGTTAAAAGTAAATAAATGTTGAGTTAAAAAATGCATCCATTAGTTTTTAGTACAACTTTTTTTTTTTAAAAAAAAGGTATTATAATTTATAAGTGTTGTTATGATTTATAAAAATAGAAGTTCGAGAAAAATTTAAAAAATATTCAATAAAGAATTCCTCTTTAAGTCCCGTGTTAACACAATCATTTTTGGATTGCATCGAAAACTGATCTTTGATATTTTGATTATCAAAAGATGAAAATTAGATATCAATGAAGAAGATCAAATATCAAAATAGTCAATAATGAAAATTGAAGATAAAATTATTAATGGTAAAAATCGAAGATTAAAGCCATCGACGGTAAAGATTGAAGAAAAACTATCACTATTAGAAATTAAAGACTAAAGTCATCAACAATAAAGATTTAGTGAAAGTTTATAGCAGTTACAAATAGTTATAATTTGTATTTTATAAATATAGAACTTATATGTTGTAATAAGGGTTGATACTCAGTAAACATCCTCATATCTTAAATCTCTGCAATGCTCACAGATCGACGGGTTAGAACAATGTTTTCAATCATTTATTTTTTCCTCCGTAGAGTAAACTCTTTTTATTACTCTTTCTTCTTTCAATGACATCTTCCTCTTCTTATAACACCTTCCTCTTTTGATGTCTTTTTTTTCCTTCTTATAACATCTTTTATTTAATGCATATTATTAGTTTGTTGGATTATACTTGCAATTATATATTCTAAATCAAACTGAACATTAAAAATTGAATACATTGCTCTATGGTAAAGGACCTATTGAGAGAATATAGAGCCTTCAAAGGATGATTTTTTCTTCAAATATCTATGAGATTATGTTTGTTGACAAAAATAAGTACACATCCGGATATCAATCTCTTTGTACTGGATTATTGGTAGTTTTGCACAGAAAAGAAAATCTATATGAATGATGGGAAAATGATACTTGCCCTAGTAGGTGCAGCTCCTAGAGGTATTCTTGCTCTTGTTATCACCCCAAACTGACCTAATCCTCCAAGGACAGCATAAAATGTATCCGAGTTCTTCTCCTTAGAGCAAGTCACAAGGTCTCCTTTCCCTTTATAAAAGCCACATTTATACGTGGAAAACAAACATATACATTCCATGTGTTTACTAATTTCGAAGAGGGGGGCAACAAAAAAAGGGAAGGGAATCATTTATTTCAATGTGAACTCAAGCACCAAATGATAATAATTTTAAAATTTATATGAGCAACTTTTTTTGAAAGATCAAAATCAAATAAGTTACATTCAACCATTAATTAAACTTAAGAAGAACTTCTCCAAAAAAAAACTAAGAAGAATGAACACATTCAAAAACAATTCATAAATTCATCAAAATTTTAATTTATTTGAATTTATTTTGTCAATAATTTTTATCTCCCTCTCCCTCTTAATTGCCCTTTCTTTCTATTCTAAGAAACTAGTATTTTGTATGAGTGGATTGATTATCTTATTTCTTCACTACAGTGATTTAGTACAAATTGTTAAATAAGATTATTGAATATCATTTTTGAATGATATAATATTTTTTTATTCATAAAAAATAACTCAAATTTAGGGTCTAGGAATAATAACTTACATACCCTACTTAACCAACTAAATTAAACTCCCTTAATATATAATATATCAAATTTATACAACAATATGTATAAATATGAAAATTAAATTGCCTTGATATGATAATTTATGTTTCATTTAAAAAGAAGAACAAAGAGATTATCTTTGGATTAATCAAATAAAAGTTGACTTAAATTATTGACTTTGAAAACAGAGTTTTTTTTTTCTGCATGTGAAAATATTATAAGACATACAATATGGCAAGAAACATGGAGGCATGCTAATTAACTAATATATGACTGACTCGAGGATCTTGGTCGACAAGCCAGTTCCATTGTATTTCATGCCCGCAGTCTTATTTTGACTTTTTTTTTATTATTAAGAACTTATTTTGATTTTTTGACTGTGGAAGAATCTTGGTATATATACGGTGAAATCATTCGACAATTACAGTTAACTGTTTCTTTCATATTTTTAGTTATAATTTGAGATTTATATATTCTCTCTTAAACTTTCAAATCTTATGAGATACCTAACTTCTAAAGACTTTCCTTGTTTTTAATTTAATAATACAGTCAGATCGGCCATGCTAATGCTTTCTTTAAAAATATGATTTGCCTTTTTGAAAAAAAAATAATACGGTCAGATTTCCCCTTAAAAAAGACAACAGCAAAAATCTTTCATCAACATATTCTATACGTATTTAATGTAACTATATAATTATTTTAAAAATATATACGGTTATTATGTTACACAAAACTAACCAGAAAAGGTTAAAAACTGAAGAAAGTTAAAAAACTAACTTATTAAATTATAAGTGTTTGATAAAATTAGTTGTTGAAATAATTTAAAAGTGTGAAATAACTGAAAAATAATAAAAGTATAATTTATTTAAAAAAGATAAACAAAAAATTTGATAAAAATATTAAGAATAAAAGTAAAAAAATATAAAAAGTTAGAATTTAACGTTTTAAAAAATATCACTAAAAGTAGTGTTTTAAAAACTACTAAAAACTACTGAGAAATTACTAAAAAAATTTATTTACCGAATAATCAAATGAATTTTTCAACTAATAAAAATAACTAAAAATTATCTGAAATGTATTGCCGAATATAACCTAATATATATAAAAAAAAAATAATGATACGTGTATCATATATCTAGATATGTATTAAAAAATTATCAAACAAAATAAATATATAATTACAATTCTGCAATTTTAAGTTAACACAAATTTCATGAACATTACTAAAATTAAATTATAAACCATTTTCTTTATTAATTTACTTCCAATTATCTGCTATCTCATTCTTTTCTTGAAATCATCTATATAAGGACAATTATAATTTTTCTTAAATTGCACCCGATGTTTCTCCTTTTTTTTAGATTACTTTTACCCTCTTCTGTTAACGTCGTTAACTAACGTCAATTGAAATATGTGAGTAAACGAAATTGTTCTAACATCTTTGTTGCACTCGCACCCCTTGCATTTTTCTCAAATTATACCCGATATTCCTTCCTTTTTTTACATTACATTTACCCTCCTTCTGTTAACATTGTTAACTAATGTCAATTGAAATATGTAAATAGACAAAATTGCTCTAACATCTTTGTTAAATACTCAATAACAAATTAACAATTGACCTTGTGAATGGACCTTTCTTAAGGTAATAACAATTTTTCTTTTAATATATGACTCTTACTTAATTGTAGCTAACACTTGAAGAAGATGTAACTCTTGATTGAGACATTATATCAAACACTTAGCTGCCAAAAATAAATATTCCAAAGAAAGAAGTTAAAAACACAAATGCAGGAGCAAAACACTAAAATTTGAAACAAAAAATTTTATTCAATCAATAGACATTGTTGGGAACACATTAAAAAAAAACGCAACAACCAAATGACCCAACACATAAAAAAAAATAAAAGAAGAAGAAGAAGAAGGTGTTAACATATGTGTATCAATAAGGTGGGTTCACGTCTAACAAAAAGCTGAGTTCACATCCAATTAGAGAAAAAAGAAAAAAAATGAAGAGTGTTAAAATATTTTTAGGTTGAAAATAATGTCATGTCTTTTATGATGTTACGAGGAAGAAGATGATGGTATCTTAGACATAAATTTTTATTAAAAGTCATGTGATCAACATATGTTTACTTTCTGTTAAATTATTAAATAGTGTCTAGGAGGGAGGGAATCTAAGTGTAATGTGATTCTATGAACTAAACAATTAAGAGTTTTTTTAGGATGTAGAAAAGGAAAGGTGTCGGGTGCAATTTAAAAAAAAAACACGGAGATGTGAATATAATTTACTCTTATATTTGTATATTATATATTTATATACGACTTAAATATGACCTTCCGTCAAAAAAATATTTATATATAACTTAAATATGTTTTAATCTCTTAAATTTAAAATATTTTTTTATTTTAGTTTTACGATTAAAAATTATTCTTTTTAATATCTTAAATTAATAAAAAATTATTTTTAGACTCTCAAATTTAATTTGAACACACACATTGTGTAAATATAATATCGATTCTTGATGTGCAAGAAAAGTATGCTGATGAGGGATATATATCAAGTTAGTTGCATACATGGAAAAATTTACGAGTATATTAAAGAGGGTCAATTTTTTTTTTTTTTACATAATTACTAAATAATAAGTTAAAAATATTTTTTTATTAATTTTATGAATAAAATTGAAGATATAATCTATTACTAGAAAAACTTTAAACAAATATATAACAACTCAAAAACATGCTTTTCTTATATATATTTTTTAATAATATTATTAATTTTTTTTTCGTATATACAGAAAAGATTCTAAGGGAGAGGGGGCTAAGACCCCTGCTTGCCACCCTCTTAAATCCGTTCCTGGTTGCATCTTATTTAGGTTTAAGTAAGTCAAATACAAATAATTAATCAACCCAAGATAGAGGCGTGAGTCCACGTTCAAGGGTTGCATGCAACACATCAATCCACAATTGTTCACCACCCACATCAGCATAACACCCCAATTAACTACTCTTCCCATCATGATCACAATCAGCCACCAAAATCCCTAACCCATTTCGAAAATCATTGAGATTAGTTATATTTAACACCACCGCATCTCGTGCTATGGTGAAAGGGGTTGCAAGAGAGTTTGAGAATTTTATCAAACTTGAGATGTCACTAACTGAAGATGGCTCAAAAACTGCCAATGGGGTCATAATCGGTTGAGGCTAGTGAAGGGGTTTGAGGGTGATGACTAAGCTTTGGGCTAGTTCTTTGGGTACTTGGAATTGAAATTGTGCTTGTGTGAACACTAGTATGCTAGATAGCCATACAACAGCCATAGCAATGGAAAATGCTAAATTACTCGCCATTTTTTTTTTTTTTGGGAGAGAAGATATGAGTTAATTTGGTTATTGTGTGATTGCTTTGAATTGGTGTGTTTATATAGGATAGAGACAGAATCGAGAATGAGAATGTCATATGAGATAATACATTATGATGTATTCAATATTGATGTTATTGGGCACGTAATAAATTACTATTTTTTATGTAGAAAAAAATAGAGCAATCTTAAAACCCAAACCTGACATGTCTTTTGTATGGACAAAGACAGAGAGAGATAAATCCGCCTATATTACGTCCATTTTTCTACAATATTACACTATTTTTTAAATATATATATATATATATATATATTTATATAATTGATTAATTATAACAATTAAGGTGATTATGACAGATGCATATTTTGATTTGAATAAGTTACGCTAATTACGACTAGTATATGTGTGTAAAGATAATTATATTATTTTAATGTTTGCATTAATTAATGTAACTATTATTATTCTATATAATCAATGTGATTACATGCAATCTAACTTTATAACTAGTGCAGTAACTCGTGTGTTAGAAGAGTATTCGGTTTACAGTTTACAATTTTTTAATATATTTTTTAATTTTATATATAAGTACATATAAATCAATCTACTATATATATATATATATATATATATATATATATATATATATATATATATATATATATATAAAGATTGTGTTCCATACCATGACCTCATATTTATTTTTTTCAAAAAAATATTAAATATTTTTAATTTAAACAAATATAATTATGATAATTAATTTGAACATTCAAATTTTATATTTATTTTATTTTTTTGAATTCATTTTTTTTGTGAATATTCAGATTTTAATGGATATATTAAATGAAATTAATTACATTTGATTTCAATGGATATTTATAATTATGATAAGTTAATTACTTGGAATCAATCTCACGATTTCAAAATGCAATCAATTTCATTTTAATTTTGTAAATTCATATTAACATATTAGTAATTATTATAATTGATTAATTGATTCATATGTTAATAGATTAATACATTTAATTATAGTAACTATAATTATAATTATATCTAAACGAAATAGAATTTCACAACTGATTATATATGTTCATTGATAACAAATCAAGCCATTAAATCTTAAAATGATTTTTTCCTATCATAATAAATAAAAATAATAATCATTTTTATCAATTATTTTGTAACATGTGCATAAATACAAATATTTAAACCATAATCACTCGATCAATAATAATAATATTTCTCCATTTCTATAAATTTGGATTTTAAGGCGAAAATTCACACAATACTCTTTTTCTCTCTTCAATTCCATTTTAATGCTTCTTTCTTCTCTTCTTTTTCATCCTGCTTGTCAACTCTACGATATGTTATATTTCATACTCCTATTATTTTCAATTTCATTTTTATTACTTTCTTTTGAAATAACTATCTATTGACACTTTTTATTTCTTTTATTTTATTCAGTTTCATTAGAGAAAATGTATTGACATTTTTATTCTTTTCCTACGGTAAGTTTTTTTATTTTATTTTTGTTTTTCAATTTTATTTGAATGTTTTTTTACACAATTTGTTTAGTATTTAAAATTTCTTTGTTAATATTATTTTTCTTTCTCTCATGATACGTGTCCATATCATGAGAGAAAGGATGTCTGCAATATTGAGACTCTTGCAAGGAGTGTAAATATCTGAAATTTATTCAGGAACTTTCCTCTTCCAATTTGAAAATCATGTTGATATCCAAAATTTATATATATATATAAGGAGAGATTCATTTGCTCAAAAAAAATAATTTTTTTAAAATTACTTCTCATCTTTATTATTTATTTTTTTAAAATTCAATAGTTGTGAGATGAAAAAATAATGTCAAAAGAGTTATTTTTGGAATAAAGATCGAGATTCTTTCTCTTTTTGTGGAAATGTTATAATATGGGTCATATCTTGTCAACCAATATCTATGAAAATGTTATATATTTGAAGATAAAATAAAAATTAATTTCCTAATTTTGCTTTCTCACAAATTTATAGTTATCTATTGTGTTGATTGATTATTGTGACAAATGTTTGGTTGTGGATGATGCCAAAAGGTTATTGTAGAAACTAGAAATTATTGTGTTTAATTGTGTTTGTGTATTATCTTGACATGTGACATGGAGACTTTAAGGTGATGATCCTTTCTATTTTTTCTTGATTTTGATAGTAAATTTTATTATTTAATTTTTATGATTTTATAAATTTTACTATTTATTTTTTTTCCGTAAATTTTATCATTCAACTTTTATCATTTAATGAATTTTATCATTCAACTTTTCTTTTTGTGAATTTTATTATCAAACTTGGTTTAAATACATTTTTTATCCCTACAATTTAACGGTTTTTTCATTTTCTGCAATTTTTTTCTTTGTTATAGTTTTTGTAAAATGTATTTATCTTATTTTTCGTCCTTAAAGTCCTTTATACAATATTTTAACATTTAAAAAAAATACTTTTAATAGTGAAAAAATGTTGTCTATCTAAAGATTTAAGGATGAAAAACAAAATAAATACATTTTATAAGGATTAAAATAATTTTTTTTACAGAGATGAAAATTAAAATAACGCTAAATTACAGGAAAAAAAATATATTTAAGCCATTAAACTTTCACTATTTTGCAAATTATACCACCAAAATTTTCAACTTTTGGACATTTTACCATTACATTTGTATCAAAACAACATATTTTATTCACAAAAAAAAATGATGTAGTTGTTTTTCTTTAACAATTTTTTGTGACATATGAGTGATGATAAAATGTACAAAAATTTAAAAAATTAGATGGTAAAATTTACAAAAATAAAAATTGAATGATAAAATTTGTAAAATTATGAAAGTTGAAAAATAAAATTTGCAATTAAGTTTTTCTTCTTGTTCTTCTTTTGTATAAGGCAATTTGTTTGAGCTAGCTAAACAAAATTATTATGAAGTATAGTTTTTTTTTAATATTTAACATAGTTGTATCTCCAAAATTCGAACTTAAGAATTATAAAATAAGCTAAAATATTCAATATAGTAGATTTACGTGCTCTCAGTGACAGCGAGGATTGCTTAATATATATAGTATAGATAGATAAATTATGAATAAGAATTAAATTAAATCATAAATCTTTAAAATGAAAAAAATTTCTCAAAAGTTTTAGTTTTTTTGAGTAAAAATGCATGTTTCTTAAAATTAATTGAATCTACATTCAATTATTTTAATAATAATTGTAATATTAAATATAACTATATAAAAATTTTACTTTTTAAAAATCTCAAAAATTATTTTATTTAATAAAATTTTATCTCAATAATGACTTACTTATATTTTTAAGAACTTTTCTCAAAAAGTGTTTGGCCTAGCTCTTAATTTTATGGAGAAAAAAAAAGTTGGGTCAAATTAGTATCAACAACAAATATTAGCACAAAATTTGCATACCTTGAAAGTTTCTTGATTTGCCTCCTTGGTCTCCTAACTAACTACTTTCTGTTTCAAGCCAATGAAATAAATAAAAAGAGACATGCAGCCACCATTCTCTTACTCTAGCTCCCTCTCTTGTTGGTGTTGCCTTCGAACGTTTGCTTTTCTCGTAAGCATTAACTCTTCCTTTGTATTCTGTGTTCAAATTTGTAATATGTATTCTCAAAATATATGCCAATTGTATTATTTTTTTCATGGCCAAATGTTAGTTTGTTAAAATGTTAGTTTTGTTAGCAAAGGGAATCGAACCATGACCTTGTTTTTTTTTTTGTTTCTTTTTCCCTTAAGCATCCAACCAATCTTAATATTTCCTTCAATTGTATCACTTTTCTCTTCTCGAATTTGTAAATTTTGGGTTTGGTTAATTTTGCAGTTAGAAACATTGTGTAATCTTCTGTTAATGGGTTTCAATCAAAGATCTGATTTTTCTTATTTTTATTACTGAATGCTGATATTGTAATCCATGTTATGCATATAAGCATGGCAGTGACATTGTACGACCTTAGCTCTGCCTCTGGGTTGAAGAAGCTTGATCAGTACCTTCTCCCACGCAGTTATATCACTGGATATGTATATGTCACTAGCTTCTTTTTTTTTTTTTGAATTCTTGTTTCTTATGTATTGTCTCCCTTTGCATGTGTTTTTTTAGGTACCAAGCTTCAAAGGATGATCTCACTGTTATTCAGCATTGCCAACTGCTCCATCACATGAATATGTGAATGTGTCCAGGTGGTACAAGCACATTGATGCCTTGTTGAGAATATCGTAAGTTCGCTCGCTTCCCATGACTTACATGCCAATTTAATGAATAATCAAACATAATGTGATGGTTCATGCATGTTGGTGTGTTATGCAATTGTTTTATCTGCTTCTGTATTGCTGAGTTAGGATGATGATTTGGTAATCTGAGTGACTCAGTTATATTTTTCATCATGAATGCTTTACAGTTTGTTATCTTTTATACTAATTTTGTGTCTGCACTCTATAGTGGTGTTTCTGGTGAGGGATCTCTTGTTGCAACTCCCCCAACTGCTGACACAAAGGCAAGTATTTTCCCAATGATAAAATGTGGTTGATTAATTTCTTGTTTCCTTTTCACATTATGTGCCTTAACTCATGGTTGGTTCATCTTTGTCACTTACTCATTATATTGTCTTTGAACTTTATACTGCCCCCTCCCCTGACCATACATACCACTTTGTGAGGGCATTGATTTTGTGCTGATTCCATTCTCAACAGCTGGAAAGTCATCTGTTATGTTGGATGTGAAACCTTGGGATGATGAAACTGACATGAAGAAGCTCGAGGAAGCAGTAAGATCTATTGAGATGGAAGGGTTGCTTTTTGGTGCATGTATGTTCTTATTGGCATTTTGTACATGTTTTGAACTTTGCCAACTGTTTTCATTTTGATCAATTTCATAAAATACTTGAATTATAAGATTCAATATACTGTAATTTGTAAATGTTTAAAATGCTGTTCACTAGTCTTTGACTCCTTTACCATCATGTTTGCATTGCTTAGCCGTTTTTTCTTTTTCGCGATTCTGATTTTGGTTTTTATTTGTGTCGTGGCCAAACTTGTTCCTGTCCGGTACGGTATCAAGAAACTGCAGTTTCTGTCGACGATCGTATTGAGGAACGTCTCACAGTCGAGCCCATCAATGAATATGTCCAATAAAATTTGTAAGCATTTTTAGTGGCTTTTTTTCTCCTAGTAATTCCAAAGGGTTGGTTTTGTATTTGGTGATAACACGCATGCATATCTTTGTTATATGGTTTTACATCTTGTTCTAATGCTATTTCATAACCTTTGTAGCAGAATTTACAATCGTGGGACTTGGAGATCAAGGCAACCAGAGGAATTGCAAATTTTAGAAAGTGTGTTCTAGGGGAACTACTCTGAATTGAGAATTTTTGTTATTAGAAACCTACTTGTTATTGCTTTTATATATTAACAATAATGAGTGTCTCCACCTATGGTTTAGCTCTTCAATTTCTAAATTTTTTATTTATGATATGATTTAGCCCATTTTATATTTAGCCAGGATTTGCAGATGATGTGCTGACTTGATTTGTGCTATGCTTCACGGCAAATGGGATACATGCTTTAAGAAATGAAAATGTTAAAAAAAAATTGTAGAACGTGCCCTTGTAGCTTAGTTATTGATGGATGAATGAGAAATGTGATGCTTCAAAATTCAACTGGATAAATGAAGTTCCCAAAGGTCCAAAGAAATAAAAAAGTTGCCAAAGATAAAATTAAGTGTCGTCTTTACCTTCTTATCGTCAAAACCATATAACTCAGCAGCCAGAAAGTATCAGTAGTAACTCTAAATTACAAACAGCAGAAAGCATAGTAAAGATCAAGCAAACATTGTTTTTAAAGCTAGAACTAGAACACGTAGAGTCTTAATTTTCAGCTTCAAATGATTGCAGAAGACACCTTTTGCAAATCTCAAGTTGATTAGGGAGGACAATAAACTGGCTGATTTGTTAGCCAATCTTACTTTTATTTATAGTAACATGTGGTGGATTAAGGATATTCCCTATCAAGCACTTCTAATAGCTAATGCTGATGTACAATTCTTTATCCGAATAAAATTTCTAGCTTTTACCCTAAAAAAAATATTGCACTATATATAACAGAATGCATATGTAACATGTGCAATAATTTCTTCTCAATTTTTTGAGAAAAAAAATATTTCTAAAAATACTTGTGTTCCCAAACAGACCTGGCTGGAAAATGCACTAGATGTCATTGCTAATGAAACGAAATGCATGCTTTTGGTTATTAAACAGTTTGATCAACGTGCTTCAGAGTTGCTATTGCCACACAGAAGTCTTGGCTGCTGAATTATTGCACATGCCAAGGCCAATATCATAGTTTGGTATGTGCTAGGAGAAGATTGGACTATATAGCCACCCTAGGTAGCTTCTTACAATCAAAAGATCCTTTACAGTAAAAATAAAATGCAAGGATCGAATGATCTTATTAGGTATAAAAAGTTATTTATTCTGTAATAAGAAAATAAAATTATAACTACAGCTCCGTATGAAGGTTTAATTTTGATGGGAACTTCCCACAATCCCCGTTGCCACTGAAAAATTCTTTCACACCTAAAATCTGGTCTATATTCTATTGATCACCTGTATCTTCTTAGAATCTTAGTCCCCACAATAATTTGTTGTTAGGCCTAATTAAACTTAAAACTTTGGAATTACATCCCATCTAGAGTAAAAAAATGTTTATCATTCATTAAGTTTTTTGTACTATTGAGTGATTGAGATTATTTTAAATAAGAAAGAATGCATAACTTTGTTTTTAGAAAACTTTTTTTTATCTAATATCTACATATAGCTATCTCTTATAGAAGGCAATAAATTATATAGTAGTTAGCATCCATGAGTTAGAATGTTCATTATATGTTATATTTATTTAAAAAAATTTATTTAATTGCAATGAGTTTCATATTATGCACTCAACCTTATAAGCATGCATCACTATATATAGGTATCCCTATAAGCACTAAACCTACATCCTATATATACACGATAAAGTTTTTTAATTTCTATACATAAAATTTTCTAGTTAATTTTTTGTCTTGCATTCATAAGCTTGGCTTGCACACTTGGACTTGTATATATCATCACACGTGAAAAATGGACAATTATTATTACATATGAAAGTCCAATTTTTGAGGAAAACAACACATTCTTGGAGAATCGGTTTGCTTAATTTGAAACTGATGTTGCTGTCATCCACATATAGTGAAAGCAAATCACACGTATTTAATTAGCGTGGTCCAGAACCTAAATTTTGTTTGACATTCGATGTTATGATAAATATATGCATGTGTGCCTGCAATGTAAAAGCTCCTTAGCATTCTCATCCATTCTCCTTTTCATTTCACTTAAGTCAAGAACTGTGACATGAATGCACCTTGCCCAAGGCAAACTCAGATCCACATTAAGGGAAAGCGATACATCATGTGAAAGCCATTTATAGGCTAATGTTATAGAAAGTAGGGCTGTTTTTCTTATTTTAATTTGCCCAATTTCTCTCTGTGATGCTGCATGTATAATATATAACTTATATGCTGTGAATATATATATATATATATATATATATCTTATGCAGATATGTTTTTTTTTATATAAAAAACATACAATAGTTAACAATTTTACTATAAATAACAATCTATCTAGCTATGATTAAATGTTGGTGTGAAAAAAAAAATATTATCAATGCATTCTAATTAAATTCTTGATGCATTAATTCCTTCTTTCTTTGTTAATTGAGGTGAGAAAAGGGAGAAAGGAAATCATGGTTTCTCATCTCACTTTTGAACCACCAACAAATGGTTAATCCAATTGGTAATGGGCTTTTGGGTTCCTTAAGCAGCCAGGATTTTAAATCCTGGCTTTTGTCTATGAAAAAAACTTAGTTAGGGACAACTTACTTTTGAGTACCTTTAGATTTCCCAATAATCTCAATGAGTAATGAGGAATACTCCTTGCAATCATATCTCATTTTTTAAGTTTTATTTAAACATTCAAATAATTTAAAATTTAAGATCATTAATTAAATTGAATATATGTATATAGTTTTAAATATATTTTTAGTCTATAAATAATTTTGTTTAATTTTGATTTTTAAATGTATATTTTTAGTCTTTGTCTTTCATGACCCAAAATTCAGAATTTATGATTGGTCAAAAGTAGAAACATCTCTCTAATTTTAAAACCTATCATTTACCCTTTAAACACAATTTATTTTTATCAAAATACACAGTATTGTATTGATCAAAACAAAAAATTTCAAAAGTTAAAATCGGTCTCCTTTTATAAAATAATTATATGAATTTAAAATCTAAAATTTATAATTTGTTTACAAAATTCATTTTGAAATTCTTATCAACATTGTTAGATGGTTTTCAGAAGGTACTTTGATTATTTCCATAAACAATTCAACAGTAGTAAGTTTTGGTAATATTTTTTTGGTGAAAGTAAGTTTTGGTGATGAAATAAACAAAAATGGCTTTAATTAAAGAAAAGTAGCCATGTCAAGATATCGCAAGGATTACCTAATCCTTCAGAATTGGAGTCCTATATTTATATTAACATATACATTTCCATATCTAGATTCAATAATTAAAGGTTAAATTAGTTTTTTTTCCATCTAATTTATTAGTTAGATTCAATTTGGTTCTTTAATTTTTTTTTATTCAATTTAGTTTTCTAATTTTTTTTAGTTCAATTTAATAATCTAAATTTTAAAATCAATTTAATTTTTTGAGAAATATTCATTTTGTGATGGTTTAAATCACTTAGTGACAGTTTTAATCGCTACAAAAGATGATTTCTTACAATTTATATTAAAGGATTAAATTGAATCAATTTAAAAAATTAGAGGATTAAATTAAAAAAAATTAAAAAAACCAAATAAATCTAAAAAATAAATTAAAAGATTAAAAAATTAACTTAACCATAATTAAAATACATCACACCACCCAGGGCAAATTGGGCCTTGGACAAATCATGGCAAACATCAAGCTCCTAACATCACTTGAATAGGGAACTAATTATTTTTATAATCCTTCATTTTTATTAATACCAGGTTCAGAGAACTAATTATTTTTATCAGCAATAAGATAATTTGTTTAATCTCATCAAGTCATAATTTATGTAATTTACTCAAATACATGTTTCTTGAAAACAGGTTCTTAAGGTTTTTTTTTTTTTAAATCACAAATATCATTACTGAAATTAATCTTATTTGAGTTTGGTAGGATCATTATAAGTGATAAAATTCTCCATCAAAGTATTTAACATAGTTGCATATCTCGAACTCAAACACAAAATCTTTAATTAAACTGAAATAATCTCATGTCAATTGATCCATATATTTGATGGTTAAAACTATGTTTCTTGAATACAAATTTGATTTGGGAGAGAAAGGAGAAAAATATGAGAAAAATTTAGTGCATCCCATAACCCACAATTTTTATACTATTTTAATTTTAAAAAAAATCAATTATATATTTTGATCCTCTAACCCAAACAAAATATTAAAGAAAAAGATTGTGATAATATAGAGGTTCAAGGTCGGGGTGGCAATGACATATATCTTGGTCATGATCATACATTGCGATGGATATTTGTTGGGAGTGCAAACTCTGGGGCACAAGGCGATTTCATGAACAGAGGTTAGGAGTCATATTTTATGGACGTGGCTTCATGGGTCTTGGCTTTTGTGGCAGTAAGATGCATACAATAGTTTTAAGTTTTGGGTCGACAATTTCCGATAAGGTTTGAAAGGAAGTCGTCGGCAAGGATGACACGGGGTACGGTTGTTGCTATGTTGTCTTGAGTGTTGTTGGCAAATTTGGATTCTGGGATGGAGGTTGAGATTTCTGGGTTTTAATTTGTTAGAGATGTTATAATGACATTAGCACATGTTGTGTTCAATGTTGCCTTAATTGGTTCTGCATACGGATTGTAGATATGAAGAACAACAACTGAACAAGATGTGGTACGGTTTGGGTTGATGGTACTCTGAAATTTCTAAGATTTCTTACATAATTGTATTTCGTGAATCGTGATATTTGCATAATTGCCATCGTCAAAATAAAGGAATGTTTTTTGGTAACATTTAAGTTTATGGTTTAAGTTTATGTTTGGTTTACTGTTTGAAATGTTATCAAGTATATTCTAATGCAGATCCATCATATGAAAACAAAATAAATGAAAAAAGTAAGGATTATGATTTATTAACAAATTTTGGCTAACAAAACTGAAAATTAAACATGTACTAACTTATTCTTCATTTTCTTGATTATGTAAGATTGTTCCAATTTAGCATGAGGTTGTTTTAATTTTATCAAATAATCTCAAATTTAAGTATATAGATATGTAACTGCGTTAAATAGTGGGATAAAGAATTTTGTTTTCTATAATAATCATATTTAATTCAAATATGATTATCTAATTTATGTCTTATGATAAAATGAAATGTAATTGAGAGAAAAACTTCATTAAAAATAATCAATCAAATTTTTTGATAAAAATTAATTAGGAATAAGCAGTTGAATATTACATTTTATATTAATATTATAGGTCAAAAAAACACTTAAATCAAATATGATTACTAAAGATACAAATAGCCTTAAATAAAATATAACCCTTATAATTTATGTTTTTTATTTACCAAAATAGAAAAATATTTTACAAAACAGTAAGATCCCTAACTATTTTTTAATTTTTTTTTCTCTTATTATTTTTCTTTCTTTCTTTCTTTCTTTCTTTCTTTCTTTCTTTCTTTCTCGTTTTCACTTTACAACTAATCATAGCATTAATAACAAAGAGAAATGATGGCCTTTAATTTTATTGTGGAATATACTATCTGTAAGCTCATCCTTATCCCTTATTTTTCTTCCTTAGCCCCACGCACGTTGCAAGTTCTTCTAAATCCAAAATCATCAACTGTTTGGTGATAACACTTGTTTCCTTCTAGTAATAAAAATAATCCTTCCTTTATTTATTTATTATCCTGACAAAATACAACGGAAACAATTAGTTTTTTTTTAATATAATAAAAGCATAAACATAAGTATAAATACAATAAAGTGAATAATCAATTTTGAATTATTTCAGAGAACTCAAGTATAAAAGGTTTGTTTGCCCATATTTTGGCATTTGTTTTTTACCTTCTATGTCATAACTCATAAAAACAATTAAATCAAACTTACCATAGAAAGTTAATAAATAAGAGACATAGAAAGCAAAACTTAAAAAACAAAATACTAAAAAATGAAACTTCACATCAATTATCTACTCTTTTCCTTAGTCATTTATCATATCACAAACGTCTAGTATTTTTCTCCTAAGAAAATATATAGTGGAACTTTTCTGGTTTTGTAAATAATAACGTATAAGTTTGTAGCTTACTACTACATAATTAAGATGACGAATGATTTATTTACACAACATTGGATATTTCAGGGTACAGTTCAAATGAAAGTAGTAGTTTGAGTGAGTCCAGTGCATGTTCCTCCAGTACATAAACTATTTAAAAAACAATTACGTGGAGGGTTGATAAACAATATTTTATGTATGTCTAATATAAATTCAAACATATTTGGGAACATTATTGGAAGAAGACAAGACCAGAAAAAACATTCGATCTAAAAAACAATGGCTTTTGCTTCGGGATCGTGCATGCCCGTGTTTGAAAACGAGATACCCGGAAAAAAAACAACAAAACAATGACGTTTGGATCAAACTTGAAATCTCCAGTGTCATTTCGGAGAGATTTGTTGCTCGATGCAATTAAGGAGATTTCAGTTGTCACCTTCTTGCCTAGGCAAGGGAACTGGGCAATGGGAACACCATGGTTCCTAACTGGTGGGCATTACCTTGGGAATTGACTACACAACAACCAAGGAATCTTTGGAAAGATATGGTCATTAATCCCAAGGAGATGATACAGTAGTGAGGGTTTTTTTTTCTTCTATAATGTGGACATGTTACCAATCTCTTTAACCCCAACAAAACAAGAATGAATGGATATTCATCTTGGGTATTTTGGAATTTTGTGTCAAGTGATATAGTGATGTTTTATAAACACGTTTCGCTTAGCTAGGCAAAAACTGACAAATGGTACTGACTTTTTTTTCTTCTTTCCATCATTTTTTTATATACAAATTTTAGTATGTTAAAAGAGTAGTTTTGTTAGTGAAGAAAATTAAATTCATAACTTTTTTTTTCTTTTTCGTTTTTCTGAAGTAACTGACTAATCAACTTCTTTTTTGGTAAAAATTGACTGATCAACTTTGATCAATTTTAATAGAATCTTCATTTTTAATTATATTTATTTTTTACCTATAAGATTTAAATTTAAAATCTTAATTAGAAAATCAAATTCACTTGGACTAACGAAAAAATTGGTAAATGGAATTGGTGACTAAACCTCTTACCTTTTTCTTGTCAACTTTAACTAGATTCTCAAACATGGGCTGGTGCACCTAGGCTAAAACGAAAATCCGGATTCAACTGACCTACTACCCTGCTACATTTTTTATTTGTTCATTAATACATAAATTTTATAAAAAATATTCTATTCTTAATAAGTTTTCACTCTTTTATATAATAAATTTATAAAATATTTAAGAATTGAATAAAGATATAACTGTAAAAAAGAGAGAGAATAAATTTTAAACTTAAATGTTTTTTAGTTCTTGTAAAAATGGTAAATATAGTCTTAGTCTGATGAAAAAACATTTTGTTGATCTTTGTCTTCCTAATTTTAATTTTTTAGAAAAAATAATGTCAATTACCCCTTAATAATATGACAAGCATTTAGTCATATCATGTCTATGATCCTCGGCATGTAACATAACATGTCTATCTATATATATCAAATCATTATTAAATGATGATAAGAATCATTAATTTTTAAAAATAATTCTAAACCTCAAAAATGATAAATCAATCATATTTGTGAGAATTAAAAATATATTTTTAGTAGGAAATTGAAGTACAAACTACAAGCTGGTTAGACACGTTTCCATGACAAACACAGTTCCACGGAGTTATCCACGGACAAATGGCCCATCCCAACGTGGGAAGAGAAAGAAAAGAGGATCTAGACATAGATTATGGTACCCATCTATGTACTTCCTATCTGCTAGCAATCGACTTGTGTCCTGGGAATGGGACCATTTTTGTGTTAGACTTTGAAAAAAAAATATGGTAAATTAAACTATTCTAAGTTTCTACCTATTATTTACGGTTACTGATAATTGATATATATTTTAATTATGATGTTATATTTATAGGCTTTATTAATAATTAATTTTTATTAGAAAATTTGATTGATTATATTTAGTGAAATATTTTTTTATTATATTTTTTTTATCTATGAGACTTAAACCTTAAAGGAAATTGACTACTTGGATCACTTTTTGATATACTTGATATTTTTTTCTTAATTCTCTGGTTTAATAGAGAATTTTTTTTTACTAATTTAAAGTTTGGCCAAAATATATGTAAAAAGATTAATATATATATATATATATATATATATATATATATATATATTGATTCTAAAATTATTTATATATATAGCTTGAAGCTATTATTTTGTTCAATTATGTTATTAGCAAAATTTAACTTTTTAAAAAATTGAACTCTCTTCTTATTTTAAACTTCTTCCCTTTCAATAGTTTAATATATACTATAATTTAACCCATTTTAATATAAACGAGCCTCTAAGAGTGTTTCCCCCCTCTCTTTGTCGATATAACTAATTTTTATGACTTTAAACTTCCAAAGATAAATTCAGATCATTAAGTTCTAAAGCCAATGTAGTACGAGTGTTCTAAATATCTCTTCATCTTCTACAACCTGAACATTGACAATTTAATGTTCAAAATTAACTCAAGAAGAAATTAAATGTTCAAAGAAAAGAAGAAAAAAAATCTTAGGTAGTTCCTTTATATTTGCTTACTAACAAATTAAACTCATTATTCACATTGAAAGGGAAGTATATATAATCACGAGATAAGAGGATAGAACAATATAATGAAGCATATGTTCAAAGGAAGAGTTTAATGTTTTATTAAACGTTTTAATATAAGCTTAGGTATGTGACTAATTAATGACCCTATAATAGATGAATCCAAACTAAACTCTCAGCTTAATTAATCATTATTCTAAAAAAAGCTTAATTAATCTTTTACTCTAATTCTGGATGTAGAAATGAGTACAGCCAAATAAATAAGAGATATATATAGGTTTAATTTTACTTTCATACCTAAAGTATTATGGTTGTACAATTTTAGTAAGTACATTCCAATTCTGTTAGAATTGGCTAGCTCCTAAATATTTTTTCAGTTACAATTGGGTCCTTCGTTGGTGTATAATCAATTCTAACAATTTTTCATAACATGATGTGTTAAATGCATGTGATGTGGCATTGACATGTTTACCTTACACCGATTGTTTGACATGATCATCAAACACAAAAACTAATGTGACACTATCATTACATGCAAGCAAAAATGCGGGTTAGAAATTTACACAAGTATTCAAGGTGATGTTTATATCCACAAGCTCATGCTCTAATAGCAACATAACAACTACTAAAACACTTACTTGTTTGATAAAAATAAAGTAAATAAATTTTTCACTCTAATCTTGTAAATTCATTTTCTTAATAAAAAATTGAGTTATAATATAGATATCCTTCCTATATGAAGTATTTCTCCTCATCACAAATAAGTACAAAATATAAAACACATTCAAATTGCTAATTGCCACTTTATGCAAACAAATCCTTTCTTTTAGACCCAACTCATGTTAACTTTATTAAACAAAATATGATTATTATATAATAAATTATAACAATAATTGTGTGAGAGCACAATCTTTTGATGGTATAACTCCACATTCCAACTACCCCTTTTGGCATGATGCCTCTACATGCATTAATGATTTCATAGGAACTGCCACTAATAAAATTTCATCATCAAAATACAATGGCCAAGAACATAATGGTTTCTTTAATTTGTAACTTAAATATATTTTTAGTTCTTATAATTTAATATTTTTTTTCTGTCTTTACAAAATTATTTTTATTTGTTTTGATTTTAGTCCTTAAAACATTTTAGATAAAAAAATTATCACTATTCAAAGTGTTATCAAAAGAGTCTCAAGAATTAAAAATAAAATAAATATTTTATAAAAAAAATAAAAACAAAAAAAAATAATTTTATAAGAAAAAAAATAAAAACATTAAATTACAGGACTTAAAAATACATTTAAACGTTTGCAAAAATCACACAGCTTATCGGATTGTAAGGGGATGGAAGCATATTGTCAGTCTCAGTGGTGCTTGCTTCAAGGGCTACCCAACTTGTTCGTTACCATCATAGTGTTCAAATAAAGTAGACAGAGTGATATATATTGGGCGCTAATGATTACATGGTGTATTATTATTGGCCAGCAATTCACCATTTCTTTTACCTGGTTCGGTTTTGGTACATGCATGCACATTAATTACTCTTCTTTCATTGTGTGCCCAGCGACAAATTTTTTTGGAAGAGGCCTTATATCATCTATAAATAGGTTCTGAAGCTAATGCTAGACATGATATCACTTTAGAAAGCATTATTAACCTTAGGAAATCTTTGGACTATATTTTATTGAGCACTGCTTTTCCCCGATTAATTGATTCTCTCTAAACAACTTATGCGCAATGTATTGTGCTGTTTGTAAACTCCACTATTATTGAAAAAACAGAAATACATACATACATATATATATATATATATATATATATATATATATATATATATAACTAGAATAATTTATAAAATATACTAATTCTTTAATCAATGTCTTTAAATTCCTTGTCCACGGTCAATAATACCATACAATGGATAAATACTTGAATATTTTAAACATGTTACATGGATTTGATTCTCTATTCATGTATATGAAAATAAATTTATTTAAGATAAAATTTACTTTCATAATTTTTACATTTTAGAGGATTAGTCTGGTGACTTTCAGTTAAATACATATAGTATTTCTTGTTAAATATTTTTTATTATATAACAATAAATATTAAACAGTTTTGTACTATTGTTTTTTAAAACAGTCATTAGTATTTGTCATTTTTAACAACCAATACAGTACACATTGCTTGCCTTGCCTAGTGAAGCCACGTCGTGAGAATTTATATGAATGTCAATATGAACACGAATTCTTTGAATTGCTGCAGTTCCTTGGTTCCTCCTTGTTAGGCAGGTGGGAATCGAACGTTAACCATATTCCCGTTAGTTAGTGCCCGTTAAATCAAACTCCACGCCACACACTATTTTCATATTTAGAAATTAAACTTCTGTTCAAAGATGATCATGTGCCGGAATTGGAGCCACGAATCCGTTGGTTGGCATTCATGCTCCATGCGATCAACTCATTTGAGAAAACCTGTGTATTCAGAAAACTTCATTTCTCTATATATCTCAACAGATGTGAATGTTACATATGTTGTGGTTTAATTCATCGTATATTAAAAAAAATATTTTCTTATAGAAGTTTAGTATACATTTTATTTTTTTAAAGAAAATATTAAAGTTTTGTTAATTTTTTTAGTGTTTTAAAATGGTTTGATTGAACGCTCTTAGTTTCAAGGAACACAAGAAAATGCCAAAAAGAATGTAAAAATGGTTATCTAACTTTTGGGTTGCCGTACTTGCATATTCTTCCTTGTGCCAACATATTTTATTTGCCCTAACATTATTCACTATAGAGTAGTTAAAAGTTATTAAAATCATTAATATAAGTCATTAGAGGTAACTAGGGAAACATTAAGCTTAAAGAACATCATAAAACTTAGGTTTAATGCTAAAAAAGGAAAATTAATTTTTAAAATCCTAATTATTGTGGGACTAAATATTTAAAAGTGATTAAAATCCATTTTCAATAAAATATTAAGTTTTGGGGAAATTTTTGTACAAGGATTTGATTTCGACTAGTTTTTATAGTTAAAATGAAAATTCAAAATCTTAGGTAAGAAATTTGTAATTTAGAAATTATTAATTTAAAATATAATATAAAATATTAAATTTAATAAATATAATTTAATTTAGATTAAGGAGAATAAAATTATTTTTTTAGCTTAATAGAGTACTAGAAAAGTAATATATATATATATATATATATATATATATATATATATATATATTATACATAAGGGTAAAATAGTAATTTTCCTTAAAAATATTATGTTTCCAAAATTATATACATTATGTAATGTTAATTTAATTATTGTTATCTAGGACGACAAATGGTGACTTATGACCCTTAATTATATTTGTTAGGAGAAAAAACAACTTATGAACCTTAATTATTTTGATTTAACAAACAAAGGAAACAAGTTTTTAAAAGCCAAAAGCAGATGGAAACGTTTTTGTTAGAAAGAGGAAGACAATCGTCTTAGTAAGACGATATACAATACACAGTGTTTTATTAAAGCAAATGGTCCTGCTAGCATACATACGTTTGGATATAGTCTTTCATGTTGTAGGAACAAAACACACATACAGTCTGGAGCTTATTATCAAAAGCGTTTCAAGGAAGTTTTGTGGAAGTTAAACAAAAATAGTTCATTGTCTATATAATAAAACGAGTCTACTTGCCCTAATAGAGTACAATAGTGTACTTGTTTGTGCAAAAGGATATATACTCTACAATACAGTAGTTCAATGAGAAAAACAAAATAAGCAAATTGCCAATTTAATTTATGCCACTTTTAATCAACCAGGCTACCATCTCTCGCGTGTGTAAGTTACTATAATAATGAGAATTTTCATACACTTTTTGGAGTGTATTTGTACAACCAAACAATTATTTTAGTTGAGAAAAAAAAAGATAATTTTCTATAGACCGAATACCATTCCAATAAATTGATTGTATGTGAGTTACACAATTTACCTTGATTCAGAAGTATGACTATGCTGATAAATGAAGTAGAGTTATTCAAAAGAATATGATATCAAAAGGGACGGGTTGTCTTTAACGGGGCTATGATTTAATAAACACTGATGAGAATTTATACAAACGATCGTTAATTGACCGATGAAATGTCAATCATTTCATAATTGAGACAACACGCATCATCAATCAATTCGGTTTAATGGGATAAGAGTGACAAAGGAGACATAGTGTGGTATATAGTGACAAAATATGCTCTTCACATTGCCACTTTATAAATCAGCATCGAAAGATAGTCATAACAACTGGGGTTGGAGTGTCCGGTTCAAAGGATTTGGATCATTAGTTGTTACAATGTCACTGAACACCTGAACAGCAAGTGTGTGTGAGCTCCACTAAACATTACACATTACACAATGTGTAGAGTGAAATAATAATAATAATAATAAGGTTTTAATAAATATCGATCATGTTTGCATTATAGTTTTCTCACATTTATTGATATCGTAATAAATTATGAACAAATGAATGATATGATTTCAATTGTGATCGTAACTTATTTTAAAACCTTGAAAATAATAATAAAAATGACAGGAAGCTATGAGTGTTCAGTTGAACCAACAACAACGTGATGGGATGAAAATACAAAGATAGGAGACATCAATGCTCTCTGTCACATAGTACTTCCTCAAATTCCATGCACGTACGGCACTTAATATTGCTCATACCACTATCCGCCAATCAAAGTGACATGGAACGATGATACGATGGTGTTTGTGTATTTGAGCAGTACTGTGGAATTGAAAAGCTGTTGTTGTTTTTGTTTTGTTAGATCGTTTCTTGGACCACGTGATCTGATTGCTTCTGTGTTCTGCCTGGCTTAGATCCCCATAAAGATCTCCAATATCTTACAAACAGTGCCCCCCACAAGCTCTTCTCTCTATCTCTTTCTCTTTTTTCCTTTTTTAACACTGCACTGCCACGCTACTCATTTTTCTTCCTCACATTCATGCACGCCAAATGCTGGCAAATACATGTAACCATAAACAGTCTTATTGTTATTAAATATCAACACACACACAAAACTATCCACTGTTAAATATATTTTTAGATTATCATTCAATCATAAATTATTTATAATAAAATTATTAACTTTTAAAAATAATTATTTTATAAGTTTAAAATTATACAAACAATGATGTTGACGTGTGATTAATTGATAACATAAAATAATTTTATATTAACATTTAATTATAAATATAATAAATTTATTAATTTTTAAAATAAATATCTTAAAAATCATATAAATTATTATTTTTGACCAGTAAGATAATTTTACATAATTGACATTAAGACCATTAGACTCTATTTATATTCATATGCATTTTAAAAACATATTTCAAAATAAAAAAAGATAATATTTTAATATCTCATGTTATTATTCATAAAACATTATCTAATGTATAGAATAAAATTTTGAATTCTTTCTTGATAAATTACATAGTAGATGTATCAATTTTTTAAAAGTTTTACAAATAGCTATGTTGGTCTTTTTAAGGAATTATTGTGTCTAGCTAATACATAAAATCTAATATGACTGATATTTATGATTTCCAGGTGTATATATATAATGAGATTTTTGTATTATCAGAAATTAATATTTCTCACCTTAAACTTTTCAAACAGGAATTGGGAGTTTTCCCCTAAAGTATAAATATGATTATGGCTTTATACTAGTGCCATTATAGGGATTGATCGGAATATTGGCCTGCATGTGTTGTGTGTTGCTTATGCTTATATGATAACACACTAGAAAAAAGTGTCGAATATTCAATCTCAGTCGCTGATGGTGGCAACATATTACATCTCTATTCTATTCCCAAGTTGAATTTGAATTTTACCAAACATTTCCGAGACACGTAGGGTGGACCTACACAACGAGGTCATGAAATTTTGTTATGGTATATATGTTGAGAGCAACTAAATTTACTTTACAAAGAGAGAAAACTCTTCGTCTCTTTCCCTCTTGGTGTGATTACTTTTTTCCATCCTTCTTTTGAAGAGATAAGGAGATACTCGTTTCGTTAGGTAGAAGACCTAACTATCGCTGTTTGAACATGTGGAAAGGTATGCATAATTGTGCTCCTCAATTCCTGAATTTGAGTATCTCCAACATAAATTACACACAACACTTTTTGATTTCCATTGGCTCTATCCGTTTCGGTTAATAATTATGAGCCTCTAGCAATTTAAGAAGTTTTTTTTTTTGTTCATTTTTTTCCTTCTCTTTTTGCATTTATTAGTCATGCATGAAAAACATGTATTTGTCAAAGATCACAATCTTCAAATTGAAGCATTAGTAGAATATATGTTCTACAGAACCATGCTTGGTGGAGGAGGGTCTTGGTGTATGATAGCTCCTCCTACCAGCGAAATCTATTGGTCAAAGATTGTTCTTTGAATGCCCTTTGTTGTTACTCTAATTAATTTTCCCTCCCAATCAAAGTCCTTGTCTAGGACTTTTTATTAGCATTTGGCAATTTGCTTCATTAGCCAGCACCCCACTAATAGAACAATTCGGTACACATATATTTTATATAGTTCAAATTATTCGGGCATGTATACTTACAGATATATATCACCAACTATACAAGACCCCCTGAAAGCTAGCTAGCTAAATTAAATTATTATTAACTAGTTCACTGGATTCTCTTGCGTGTGCATAGCATGCCATTGTTTTCTTCAATATTCTGATTAAAGGCATGCCAGGTGCTTTTCATTTTTTTTATGTTCACTCACCCACGTAAGGCTTGACACCATTAACAATTGGGAAATTAATTTATGTGTAGTTCAGTCAGTAACCATTACTAATTAATTATTTGATTCTCCACCTTAGCAATTTAATATGTCATTGTAGCTATCATCTTTATTTTGTTTGGCTCGGAACATGTTGAATCTTTGGGTAATTAGGAAAAATCATGTCATCATGTAGAGACATTCAAATTATGGCTCTTATCTATTTATGTAAGAGGCGCATTCTTGTGTGTTACGGTTAGCTTTCATTTTCGTTGATTACATGCATATGTTGGGTATTGGTCAGGCTCTCTCTAACAAAATCTTGGCCCGAAGAAAATCCGGTGTGATGTCTCTCTCAGTTCCCATTGACATTACCCTTCCATGAATTAGAAAAGTTTAATGCAATATAGTTTGATCCAAGGATAAGTCATATGGTCCCAGAAAGAAAATCTTGAGAGATCCTTTTGGTAATATATTACCCGATTATTGACTCTCTCTCTCTCTCTCTCTCTCTTAATTCACGAAATTGGAAACTTCAATTGGTAATATAAAAATATGAAGGGTATATGAATTGACTAAATTTGACCAATCTTTGACCCTGAGATAAGAATCCAACGGTTCCAGTTGAATTGCAATTTTTTTTATTTTTACTACGTCAAGGGCCAAGAATGGAAGAACCTTGTGGGTTCTATTGCTGAGAATCTTTGTGATTACGATGATGACACGCAAACACAGGCAAGAACCGATTGGAAGGCCTAACACTTCATTAATTGCTTCATTAAATTTATTTTATTTTCTAGCTGCTCAATATAATTGCTTTACACAAATAGTTCATGACGTTTCAGAAGGAGGGCCAAATGCAATCTCTACAATGGTTCCATCGTATCTTTGAATTTGACATTTAGCATCCCTCCCTTTGCACAATGTACAATTTGGGTTTTGAATAATTTTTGTCACACCTTCATTTCGTGGGACTACTTCTCTAATCTATACCCATCCTGGTGAAAAATAAAGGGAGCGAGTTACTTACTTAATTAAACATACTTAAGTTTCTCTCTGACTCTCTCTCCTCTTTTTAATTAATTTATCATAAACAAATATGTGTGCGAGTATTAAACCCGTGCAAAATATTAGTATTATTGTTTAATTTTTTTTCCTTCTCATCAATCATAAATATACTTTTTAATACAAAATAAAAAATAGTTAACTCAGAAGATTTCTTCACTTAATCACTTCGATTCAATATTAAAAATCAATCCACGCTTTGTTGTTTTTTTTCCCATGACTTATCACGTACATTTATTATTTATTATTTTTCTGATGTTCTTACTATAAAGGGAATCACTATTTGTCACACACAAAACTATAAAGGGAATCAAATGATCAATTCTTATTTAAAAACTCTATTAATTAAAATTACAATTACAACAAAACCCTAATTTTATCCTCCTTATAATTAAACCTCCACATTCTCTCTCTCTCTATCAATACATGTGTTTCTCAAATTAAATATTTTCCATATCCTCCTTTTATCATGCAAAGTCCTCTTCCATTCTATATATAGCCCCTACCTCCTCCACCTCCTTTCCCCACTACAACACACACCAACAATCAAATCAATCCATCCAACCTAGACATCTCTCATCTTCTCCAAATTAACAAAAATGGTAGCTGGGAAATACCCTTCCCCCACATACTTCATCCTCCTGCTCATAACCATAACACGTTTGATCTCCACAGTGGGCAAGACCTCCCAATGGATGAAGGCCCTAACGCCGCCTCCGGAACTCGCCTCGGTCTCCCTCGATGACACCATCTTCAGCAAGCTCCGCAACGACCCAGAGGCCCTCCAGGGGAGGGCCTCCAGGGACTACGGGAACCTCGTCCGCGAGGTTCCCTCGGCGGTCTTCCACCCGACCTCGTCGAGCGACATCGCGAGGCTGATCAAGCTGTCGTACAACGGTTCTGTCCCCTTCAAGATAGCGGCGAGGGGGCAAGGGCACTCGACGAGGGGCCAGGCGATGGTACGTGATGGGGTGGTGGTGGACATGGCCGGGTTCAGAGAGAGAGGGAATGGAGAGGGAATAAGGGTTGTGATGAGTGTTGTTGTGGACCCTAATAATAAGAATGGTTATGGTTACTATTATGCTGATGTTGGAGGGGAACAGTTGTGGATCGATGTGCTAAACGCCACGCTTGAGCATGGACTTGCACCTATGTCCTGGACTGATTACTTGTACTTGACGGTGGGAGGAACTCTCTCCAATGCTGGCATCAGTGGCCAGACATTCCGCTATGGTCCTCAAATCACCACTGTCCGCCAAATGGACGTCATCACTGGTAAGACAACTTTCAATTTATTCAGTTAATTTTATCATATAATTTTACCAAATACTTATAAACCATATCAGAAACTTTTAATTTAATCAACTAACTCACAATTAGTTTAATCATATACTTTTAATTTAATCCACTAACTTATAAATTTGTAACTTTTCAGCTTGGAGGTTTGTAGGTTATAAGTCTCAACTTTCCACTAACTTATAAGTTAGTTTTAGTTTTATTGTATGTGGTACTTTTGAAAATTCAAGGATTTTGGTACTATAATAACTCGTTCAACTGTTGGCTTAGTATCAAAACTCTTGGATTTTCAAGTGTACTTCAACAACCATCTTAATTTAATTGATCAGGGTTTTAATATTGTGAAAATTGGTCATTGGACAACTTGGAAAGTGACACAGCTTGGAAAAGAAGGAAAGAGGGAGATGGGAAGGGAAAAGAAAGAAAATAACTTTTAAAATTAGTTGCGTGAAAAAATTAAGGTTGCTGAATTAAATTATGGTTCACCACGACTCTAATTGTGGCAACCCAACGTGCCGTGGTTGTGGATATTTTCAGAACTTTATTGCAACTTCGGTTATAGTGGCGTTTGTTCAATTCATTTTTTAATGTATCAGACTGTGATTGCGATTGAAATTTTATAAAATCTTTTTTTTTTTAAACTTGTTCTTTTGATTAGGATTAGGAATTTCAGAAACTTGATTCTATTTCATATACTTTTTTTTAATGTAATACCGAATTAGTGGTTGATAAACGAGTCTTTGTCTACAAATTTGGTGAATGTTAGCAACCGCTTTCCATCTGGTCCCATGCTTGAAAATTTTCTTAACCATGGAAATTAGTTCACACGGACAGTCATAGCCTTCAATTCTTGATTAATTGTTTCCTTTTCTAAAATATGGTGATACTATTATATTATTGGTCCAAGGTCTTGTTTTGGTCAAATTTTTTTATCAGAAATAAACGGGCTGCTGAATTTTAATTTACTCAAGTGTTTCTTAAAGAATATGTATGCATGCATGCAATTATATATTATTATTATTACTGTTATGTTTAATCAAGTTTAATTTGGTTTGGTTCAGGAAAGGGAGAATTTGTGACTTGCTCTCAGCAGACGAATTCGGAGTTGTTCCACGCGGTTCTGGGGGGCTTAGGACAATTTGGAATTATAACAAGGGCAAGAATCGCTCTTGCCCCAGCTCCCAAGAGGGTACGTTTAAAATCTTCAAGAATTGACTAGGACTTTGTCTTGTTGCTTCTTCCTCCAACATCTCTCACATAGTAACGCCAATTTCTGCATATGTTACATTATTAATTCAACCATCAAGCTTTAGGGAAGCATCAAATGTCCTTGTCCTAAATGCTTTATGTCATCATTTTTCTTGGCACCCTTTCGTTTCACATTGTGTTAGTGCATATTAGTCATCCATGAAAGACACATGAAAATAAAATTTGTTGGAAAAATATAAATCATATTTTCATAAGTCTTTTGAAATATACAGTAACCTTTGAGACCTTAAGCAATTAAGCCAATAAAAAGGGTCGTATTATCAAACCCCAACTAACAACTATTAGAAAATACTAACAAGTATAGGTGCATACATAAATATGTTTCCACTAGAAAGTATATAAAGTTGGTGAGATGATTCATTTTGAATTTTAGTACCTTAATTATTTAACTTTATCCTTCTATTTGATGGGACTCATCGCATAAGCCATACATATATACATAATCATGCGTTCATTATTGTTTTTCATTATGAGTTAATGAGTTGATTGTATGAACTAATGGTGAATTTCTCATTGGCAGGTTAAATGGGTGAGACTTTTGTACAATGACTTTTCTGCTTTCACCAAAGACCAGGAACAACTAATCTCAATCACTAGAAGGAAACAAAATATTGCACTGGATTATTTGGAAGGATTGCTGCTAATGCACCAAGGACCCATAAATAATTGGAGATCTTCTTTCTTCCCTTTAGCCGACCATGCCCGAATAATTTCGCTAGTAACTAAACACAGCGTCCTCTATTGCCTAGAAGTTGCCAAATATTATGATGGCCAAAATGAAAACAATGTGGACAAGGTACCGTCTCCATTCATGTGCATTTGCCTTCATGATGTGTCTTTTATTTCTTTTCTTTTAATTTTTTGTCTCACCTTATATAATAACCCTTTGTCACACTCAATATTATTATATTTTTAAAGAGTTTAATAGTTATACACTATTTTTACTTTATTTAATTATAAATTATCATTGATATATTTTTTAAGATAATTATCATAAAAGTTAATAAATTTATCAGTTATAATTGAATGATTGTATAAAATTATTTAATTTATATTGCATAATTTATTTTCTATTTGTAATCTTTTTTTACTATAAGTTGTTATATTGTAAGTAATTAATATTCTCATTTTCATGATTGTGTAGGAACTCAAAGTTTTACTACAAGGACTGAGCTATATCCCTGGATTTTACTATGAAAAAGATGTCTCGTATGTTGAGTTCTTGAATAGAGTTCGAAGTGGAGAGTTGAAGCTACAATCACAAGGACTATGGGATGTTCCTCACCCATGGCTTAATTTGTTTATACCGAAATCTCAAATCATGGAATTTGACTCGGGCGTGTTCAAGAATATCATCCTTAAACGAAACATTACCACAGGACCCGTCTTGGTTTACCCCATGAATAGAAACAAGTAATTGAGCTTAACTAACTAATCTCAATTTGTATTGTTATCATTAGGAAAAATGTTAATTGGTACGAAAACTATATACTACACTATTTTCATTAAAATTCATGAAAGTGAAATTTCTCTTTCCTAAAATAACTTCTTTCTCTTAAAATGAATTTTTGTTTTTCTCAATCTCCATCAATTACTTATTTCCTTTTTTGAACGTTTGAAAAGTCATTCATAACTTTTTTTTCATAAAAAGGTCATTTCGTACCAATTAAATAGCATTGCCTTTATTATCATATGTACACAATTCTTCTCTTCACTCACTTCTCTCTTTTTTTTTCCCATTAAAATTGTAAAACAAATAATCAGGTGGGACAATAGGATGTCAGCATCAATACCCGACGAGGATATCTTCTACACAGTTGGATTTTTGCATTCAAGTGGGTTTGATAATTGGAAGGCCTATGATGCTCAAAATAAAGAAATTCTACAATTTTGTAACGATTCTGGGATCAAGGTTAAGCAATATCTTCCCCACTACCGCACACAAGAAGATTGGACAAACCATTTTGGCCCTAAATGGAGGACTTTTGTAGAAAGAAAACACCAGTTTGATCCAAAAATGATTCTATCACCTGGACAAAGAATCTTTAACAATTAAACTAGCTTTAAAAAAAATATATAATATGGTGGGACTACCCAAGTTAGCTAGCTGGCTGATCTCAAGTGTACACATAGGACCCAGAATTCAGATGATAGCCTTTGTACTTGTTTTTGTTAAGAGGGTGGGGTTAAAAGCTGCATGACTTTGGCATATATGTAGATCAGGTTACACATACTTTAGATACGTTAGGTTGACAAAATCATGTGTGAAAGATGCACACAGCTAGCTGTGTACCTTTCTTTCTCTCTCTCTTTCTTTCTCTCTGTCCCTCAATTTGTCTATCACTAAAAAGATTACTATAGTTTAGAACCTAGTGAAGAGGGAAAAAAAATCATTATATAGAGGATTTAATTTTATCACACGTTCTAATCATATACATTAATATTCTTAAATGTGCAATGAGTGTGTTCGGTGCCTTAATGATTCTTTATCTTTGTTAATTGTTAGTATATTATAGGGTTTTGTTTTTCCCTTCCTAATTTTGTAACGGCCATCCCTACTAGCAATAATTGAGATCCTAGGTTAACTAAGGAAGAGCATTATTGTGTCCAAATTGAGAGTCCTAGCTGTATGCCATAATAATAAATCATCGTAAGTTGCTAGATAGATGTGATAACGCCAAATGCCTTCAAATACTATTATTAATCTCCATCGCGAGATCCTTCGTTGTGATTATGTAGAAAAGATTACGCTGCTTTTACAAGAGAATACTCCAAGAAAGCAAGTGATTGCTCCTTAATATAAGAATCATACAATAAACAAATGGTGTTGTAGTCCATAAAGTGTATTTAATATTTGATGAAAGAGTGTGTAGACATCAAAGTGATCAAACTAATAAATTTAAGTTTGATGCAATTCGAAGTCGTAGATACTTAATTAATCTCTAAATCATATTAGTTTTAAACCATACAGATTTTTATATGTTGAATGGATTAATCTTTAATTGTGCATTGGAAAATATTATAATTCATAAAAAAAGAAATAAAGTTTAGACATGAATAATTACGGACTAATGAATGCAACCTATATATACTACGTCTCTCAATTTTGCGGAGAATTTAGGAATATTATAGTATTTCACTGAAAGGACACACAAGTGGCAATGATGAATATTTTAATTTGAAGTTTTAATTGGATTCCAAATTTTTTTCCCTTCTTTTTTCCTGAAAAAAAAAAATGTTCATCGAGTGATCAAGTCAATTACAACTAGACAACAAGAATACAAAAGAGAATACGTGGCTTCGTTTCACCATATAGAAAAGAAGGAACGCAATAACGACATCAATAGTTATAAAATGAAATTGACAGAATATCTAAATGACTGTAGATATTTCTACATGAAATGAAAAATGTTTTTTTCCATTAAAAATAAGTTTATTTTTTGGGAATCTCGAACATTTTTAGTTCCAAAATATATGAATGAAGCCAAGAAGTTAAAAAAGAAAATGTTACGTCTGAAAGCAAGAAAAACATCTTAATTATATATGAAACAATCCAATCTAACTAAAATCTTAAATAATAGACTATTTCAATTAAAAAATGAAAACTAAGATGAGATCTGAATCAAACTAAGAAAACGATGTTGGAACAGCCAACAGAAATATACATCAAGAATATAAATAATAAGAAGAAAAATATGTCTAAGAGTTATAGGATTGGTTTAGTAACGAAGAGAGAAGAGAGAAATTGTGGTTCGAGTTATTATGTTCACAAACTATGATAGACAAGTAACACAACAACAAAAAAAATACAAATTCTAACAACCTAATTTTTTTTTATTGGCCTAATCATATGGCATCAATGTTTAAATACTCTAATCTTTATTTGGATATTTCTTATGTAAAGGGCTTAGTATTTTAGTCACTCACTTGCACACACTCTTAAAGTTCGGCAAGGAAGAAGAAAGATTTCATTAAGAGGATATAGGTACAAGGTACCTATCCTTAATTACAAACACAATACCAAAGCACTACAAATAACAATAGCAATAACAATAGTGTTGTTGTATCCTCATACCTAACTTCGATACTGGAATTTACCGTACACCTACGAAAAGCTTATGAGTGCTAATATGTGGACATTTTAATGCAAAGTTTGGGGTACATTTTAAGGGATACCTACCCTTGCAAACAAAAGTTTGAGGACCCGAATTCTAAACCTAATATGTGTTCATTTTAGGATGAAGAATGCTATCAACACATTCACTAACATCTTTTTTATTAATTGAAATTTATTAAAAAAAATTATAAAATCAAAAAGTGTAATTCATTAAATAAGAATTAAACTCATAATTTTTATAATTTTCAATAAATTTTAACTGATAACAAAAAATGCGCTGACATAGTATGCTAGAGAATATATTTCTATCATTTTCTTTTAGTATTAATTCCTCTTTGTAGTGCTATTCTACTTTTCATTAATATTCCGAAAAATATGGTTCACAACATGTTTGGTATGATTAGTACAATGTAAATACCACCAACATATAAAAAGCTAACATTTCATACGACAAATTGGAATATCTTAAATGTGTTGGAATATTTAGCAACTAATTAAAAAAAATAAAATAAAAGTAGTGTTGGATCGAATAGGAATAACTTTTTGCTTTTGGGGTATCCGACAGACCCACGAGTGCTTTTGTTGTGACAAAGTATTAAGCAACGAGTTCTTGTAGTACTAATCCAAAACGTTGATTTAAATTAAAGTAAACCTAGACCTAGTTGTCGTTCGTGTTATCCATCAATAAGAGGGTTGAATTTCTTGCTATCGTATTGTTAATTAACTAAGCAAGATTCCATAATAAAGTCACTCCGATCTTTGCCCCATAAAGCGAAACTTTTCTTTTACTTTTTATGTTAACAACGTGCTTTGCGGCCTCAACTGGGACCTAATTAGTTAGCTTATTTAATTAAAGAAGTGCATAATTGTAATTAATTAGCAAAAGAGGCCATGTAACAATTAATTCCAGCTTACAGGCAACAAGGAGACAGAAAAAGTTAGTAGCCTCATCATTTTGTTGACTTTTCTTGCTGCCTATAGAGTATAAATGCTTTATAGATCAATGTCTAATTGTTGTGCAAAATCTAGGACATGAAATCCCAACATTCACACAGTAACACTATGAATTAATTATGTCTGTGTTGATAATTAATACATTTTATTACAAGAATAACACTTGATTAATTCAACTATGATACCATATATATAATCATAACCAAATCGTAACTTCTTTGTCGCGCTTTTCCGCAAATCCTAAAGTTTGCCGCTGTATCTCTTTGTTACCCATTGTTTTCCACTTCCAAACATCTTGATATTAGTTTAATTGAAAGTTATAAAAAAAATTACCTAATTTGTTAAAGTTTGAATGTTGTGCTCGTAATTAACTAAGAACTTATACTGTTTAAGTTTGATCGAATTGCTTTGGAGGATTTTGCTGACCTGAGGGATTCCTTTTGCTTTTAGGATCAGAACCTATCTTCTATTCATATATAGCCGAATAAATCTATAACCTAACATAATAATTAGATGCTCGGGGGCATCATAAATGAGTGTCTTCGACAACCACACTCAAAGGGAATAAGTAGTAAAAAGAAAAGCAAAATTTAAAGTCGAATCTCGTCGCAATGAGTTAAGTTTTTTTTTTTTTTTTATGGTCAACTATATAATATATTTATCATATAATTGCTTTCAAAACTTAAGGTATGAAGTAGGGAGAATTCTAAAAAAAAAATAAAAAAGTAGGACGTGTCGGAATTTTGTGGATTAGTATTGTATGATTATTAGATTAATTTTTCATTATAAATATGAAATTAAATTTTGTGGTTTTTTAATTACTAAATATTAGTTATTTGAACTCATGATTAGTTTGACCCTCACTTTTTTTTTTAAATCAAAAGTTTAGATGAGTTGGATTCTAATGATTTACTATGGACATGACCGATGTTGAAATACAAATATGAAGGTGAAGTCTCGTACTAGATATAAATAATAAAGTATAACATCTTATAAGTGAAAAGATCAACAAACCTAATGAATTAAAGTTTTAGACTAAAGTGTGTTGCGCTCTTGATACATTGATGAAAATCTCTCCGTAATAGATCATGAAATATGAAGTCTCACATTAGATATATAGAAATAAGAAAGTTGATCACCATATAAGTTAAAAGACCCACAAACATAATATTTTAATATTTTAAATTAAAATGTAATGTCATTTCATTTATGTGGTACACTCAGGATCTATTGGTGAAAATCACATTCACTAAGAATGTTCTCACATCAACAATAGATATTGAACCTACATGCATAAGATATAAATCTATTTTTAACCAACTATATTAACATTTGTTGGTCACTTTGACCCTCACTTGTTAAGTTAAATAAAAAGTATATATTGTCTTATGCTAGTTATAAAATCATATTGTCTCACATTAAAAAAATTTATGAGGTACAATTTGTGGCAAACTGTAATATGTAGAGGAATTATTTCTCATTTGTTCATAATTTTGAATTGAGACCGTAATCATAGAATCAAGGTTTTCTTTAATGCTAAACAAAGATTGTGGACATGAATTATGAATTCTTTTAAGGTACACAAATTCCAAATTTTCCTTTAATTAATTTGTGTTATATGAGCATGTCACAATTATACATCATTATATTTTTGTAAAATGAATCAGGGTGTTGATTGGTTTAAATTATTAGGGATTTTAAAAATCAAATCAAATCAATTTTAAGTTTTTTTTTTCCTAAATAGAAGGAGATTTAGCCCCTTAATCAAGAAACAAAATCAATTTTAAAAGTGTGTTTGACAAGATACTCAAGAAGCTTGACTTCCTTTGACTAACTTATAAGCTAGTTTAACCTGTGTTTCATAAAACTAGCTTATAAGTTGGTTAAAGCTTAAACTAGTGGAAAAACTAAAAACTTATAACCTAAGTATCTAATTGATTGAATTGAAATTGTTTGATAAAATTAGTTGATAAATTTAAAATGATATAAAAGATTATAATTAATTATTTGATAAAAAAAATATTTGAAATAAATTAATGAGGATAAAAATGAAAAAAAAGACTAGTAACTTATATACTAATTTATTTTTATAAGTTACTTGAAGTAGTTTATGAAAATAAGGTAGAAACTATTAAATATTAAAAATGAACATAGCAATATTATCAAAAACAATGTTTTATGTTCAATATTAAGTATTGTAAAAATTATTATTATGTTAAAAAAAATTAATAATATCATATTTTAATAATACTAAATAGAAATAAAAATAATAATTTTCAATTAAAATATATTAATAAAAATAAAATATATTTTAAAAATAATATACCACAATAATTATGTAAGGTAATATGTCAAACAAACTGATAATATTTCTGTCTTGGTTTATATATTTTGGTTCAAATTGAACTAATTAATAAAATTCAATTATCTTGATTCGAATATCAACTTTAGCTTTTATTCAGAATTTGATGTGCCACCTAAACCATTCAATTCAAATTCTGTGTTCTTTTTATATGCACAATACAAAGTTTATTTAGCTGGTTCCTTGGCTACAATATGACTTTGTTTTTGTTTTTCTAAACCATCATAATTAAGGATTTTTTACCATTTGATGAGACCCCAAAGTATTGTTATAAATTTCAGTTCTTTAGATAAGTTGTGGAATTAATTTTTAGTTCAGAGTTTAGGACTTAATTAGACTTAAAACTCTTAATCTCTCTTTAAATATGTATATTATATGAAAATTGAACTTAGATCTTTTCTCATAAATTTAAGGGATACTCGAGCTACACTCACTAGGTTTGCATTGCCAATTTTTGTGTTTATATTTGTTATTGAAAAAAGATAACATCAGGGTGTCTGTTGAAATAGGTCCAACAAAACATCTTTTTTTAAGGATAAGTGACAGTTAGTTGAGGCTTAAACACCAGATAAAATATGTCAATTGTGAAAGACTTACAAAAATATCAAGTCAAACTCTAAACATCCGTATCACCTATTTTATACTTTTAGTTTAGAGACTAAAAGATGCAAATTATTTGAGTATTGTTATATATAATTAACGGACCTAAGCTTGCAACGTTGATTTGTGTGGAGTAGGGGGAGCAGGGAAGATGTGAAGGACAAAGTGAAGGGAGACATGAAAAGGAAATTAGGTAAATGCATGAAAAAGTTGAAGCACCTTGCGATGACGTTGTGTTTTTTCTTACTAATTTTTATTGGCTTTGCAATTATTATAAGAATTTAATGTTTATATACTAATAACTTTACACTGTTATTTAATCATAAATTATCATTAAATAAATTTATTATACAAGATAAGTTGTAGTTAAATGATTATGAAATTTTTTTATATTGTTAGTCTATAAGTTTTTTTTTTTCTTATTACAATGCTGCGTAAGTGATGGTTATTGGTTAGTGATAAGTGAGGATTATTTGAGCTAATGTATTACGGTGAGGTATTTTGTACTGCAGTTAATTTTGATATTAATGAAACATTTGAGTTATTTGCGTGAATAAAGTTGTGTTAGAATTGATAGTTGGTACTGTAAAATGAATTTTAGTAAAAATAAAGAATGTAATAATAATTTTGAAAAAAAAATATCAAACTATCTCTAATGAACTAACCTTTTAAATTGAAAAAAAATTATTTTTTTTATCTTGAATCACAGATTATATACATCCCTCAACCAACTGGGTTAAAAACTAATCATTCTTACGATATGTGATTGTTATTAACCCAAAAGAATTTTTACATGTTAAAAATTAAACACAAACTCTCTTATTAAATTAATTATTTTCATGTATGTGAAGAAAATGAAATATTACTTTAACGATCAATTGAAAAAAGTTAACAAAGATGTTACAATTAAATTAAATTATAACTATATATCCTTAAAAAATTTCATTACCTTCTGAAACCATCTTCACTAGCATATGGTAACCACCAACCATGAACATTGATTTTTCTATTTTCATAAACTTATTAGGACCAGCACTATATTGAACACCAAAGCACCAAGATAGAATATCCAACTAATCCACAGTACCTATTTGGTATCAAACAATTGCACAGTCAATTGAAAAGCAGATCCATTTTCAAAACAAGCGAATATACATTCAACTTAAGACCATTATGGCTCTGAATCTTAATACATTCGACCTATGAAGACCACCATTTATGCACGAGTCAAAGTAGCAAAGAGTAACGAATGGACACATTCAAAAACAATTATTATGATACCTTTATTAATTTGTGCCCCACCCACATCCACTGACATCAATCTTACTTTTTCAGAGTCACACCAGAAGTGCTATCAACTATCCAAAAGAATTCATAATTACCAATTTAAGCACAATGCATAACAGAAATCAACTGCTAAGAATGATTTGAACCCCCCGAAGATAAGTTAAGTTTAGATACAGGCATACAAAGGAAAATTCGGACACCATGTTATACATAGCTACTCTTACTTAATCATCAAATTGTTGTTCCATCCCACATAATCACATTTATCAACTCAAAAGAAAGTTGTGGAAATTCTACCAACCATTATGATATGGCCTCCCAGGAAAACAATTCCGCTACTAGATTTCATAAACCAAAACCATCACAACATTATGTATATGTCCAAGATGCACAACAAAGTTAATAGATAATTGAGTTCTTTATGTATATTGTTAAGGATTTGATTTCTGACTGTGTATAGAGAAGACTTTATTGAAAGAGTTAACACTCACTTCATTGATTTCTATGCCTCAAAGGAATTGGTCTCTTACTATCATTGAAGAATATATTTGGTAAAACCAAAAAAATAGATGTAGGTGAGGATTTCAACTTAGTCAAGCCTTAATGAAGCAAACAACATTATCATATCACCACAAGAATACATCATGATACATAAAGGGGAAAGATCCTGAAACTACAATGTGTGACAACCATAAAATTAACAATGCGGATTTCCCAGATTCACACACGGAAAAGGTTTATGTTGCGTTAATTCTTAAGACCCAAAGGAGTATGAACAAAATTCAGTTTTAAACTCCATGGCATTGTGTAAATGAAATATGCGAGATAATTCACATACAAAAGACTTATGGAGCCATAGACACTATTAGATGATCAGAACATGGTGTCAAACTATCAATATATAAAGCAAGAATGCAGCAGCACCTCCTTTACAGTCTCATTTCACTGCACAAATTTAGAATATTAAACATGATTCATAGAGCTTAACCATCCATTCATGATAAGAAGTGCTCATACAGACACTAAAGCTGATGAGGATCAACAATTACTAAGAAACAACTATGAAATGATAACATGACCAAATCTGATTTCTGATAAGAATGAATTACATTATAGCTCAACAAATTGATGGAATGTTAGAAAATCAGTCCTAGCCTCCTAGGAATTTATACTTTTCCATGTCGCCTCCATTTGGTGCCACTTGGCATGCTTAGGATGTGGCTGTCACATAGCATGCTGACGTGAATTTTTGTTTGACGCATCAACGCTTAACGGATCTAATTTAACATCAGGACTAAAAATGCTGGCAGAAACCAAAACCTGCCAAAATTTTTTAAGGGACCAGAAATTTATTAACCCATAAAAATAATATATTCACATATGGTAATAATGTTTTTTTTTTTAAAAAACATGTACAAGAAATTCGCAGATAAAGGCAATCAAGTTTGAGTGCTGTTTTTTTACACCCAAACAGTGCACACACTCACTTGATACCTCTTATTTATCTTTATTGTTTTGTTTTTTCTCCTGTCAATTGCTTGTCTTTTTATCCTTTCTAGTTTTTTCTTATCTCTTTCTAAATGTATACACTCTTGGATATCAATGGAATTTTTTTCCCACCAAGGACGAAGACAATACAGATACATCCTTATTTTGAATTAGTGTTTCAGAGCTTTTAAAACATCTGAAAGTGAAGCCAACTAGGAAAGTCTGGCCATATTTGGCACGAAATTATTGCTTACAATAACCGATTAACTTTAGGAAATTTCTCTTATGTTTCACGGATATTTTTAAATTTAAAATTAGATTTAAATAATAGTGTTTCAAATAAATTAAAAGCATAAGATTAGCTAGAGAATAATCTCTAAAAATACTCTCTTTTAAAATTTATAACAGTGGCAGATATCCATGACTCCTCTTTACCATTTATTTTTCTTCCATTCAACCTAATGAAGCAAGATTTTCAACTTTGACAAACACAAAGCTGGTGATCTCAAATGGCATGGAACATCAACCCTATTAGGGTTGGCCTAGTAAGTTTGAGTAGTTACACAAGGTCTTAAATTCAAATTTCATTATCGTAATTGTATACACAAGACAGGATCAGTTGGGGACCCTTCAGGGTAAATTTTTGTTGTGGTTCCAAAATTCAATTGGCTTGAAACTTCGAGATATACCATAAGTATATCATTAGAAAAACACAACAAAGAGTTCACGGGTGTTTGACACATATGCAAGCAAGAACAGATACCTAGCTAGCAGTACCCTTGACCTGGTGCAAGGTTTCTTCTATAAAGTTCACAACAACTGAGGACAACTCTCCTTGATGATTACTGAACATATGCTTAGCTCCTCCAATGACATGTAACTTATGGTTTTGTATGATCTTGGCAAACTCAAATGCATCTTCAACAGGAATAATTTCATCGGAAGAACCATGAATTGTAAAGACCCTGTCATAAATGATGCGATTTGACATTTAGCACACCTATGCATAGGGTAATTTCATAGCTTCATCAAGAATTGCTGCTAGAAGCACGACCTTCCTACAATGTAACTACCCAATTCTATTACCCAAGAAACAATGTTTCTCCTACAATGTAATAATACTTTACAGAAATTTGCATACCATACTAGTTTCCCAATAAATCAAAATCAAAGCGAAAAATAGTATCCAAACCACACACACAAAAAAAGAAGAAAAACAAAGTATAAAATATCAAGAGCATATTCTAATCTTGAAAATCCTCATTTCATCATAGTTTCCCAATGTCACAAAATAAATAGGTAGGAGTTCTTTTCATGAAGCACCAAGTACCAACTCTACAACATACAACATAAATTATGGCTGCTGGTAGAAGTCAAACAGGAAACCAAAGATAAAACAATAAAAATATTTCATTAATTTTTAATTCTCTCAAGCAGAAACTTGAAAATTTTTAAAGAATTATTTTTTGTGCTTATTTTCTATATATGATTAGTTTGACAATACTACAATCAACCTATTAAAATCAAATTTGTTAAGGGAATTCTTTTTATAAAATAATATGGAAATGTTCTAGAGAAAAATTCTTAAAAAATTGGACTTTGGCTATGAAAGAATAATTCAGGTGATCCAGCTTTTGTTGGATCTGCTTCAGAAATATTTTTTCGTGAAACTATGTAACATCAACCCACTTACTTAATCAACAAAGAAATGCAGCGAGAGGCAAAAGGTGGTAGCAGAAGGGACCAAACAACTTATTCATTCACCTGCATTCTTTGTCAATCTTAAGGCATGCTTCATGTATATTTATACCCAAGCGATCCATCAAACTTTCTTCAGTTACACGGAAATCAAAACTTCCTGCAACATAAGATGTCCTCAGATGATCATTTAATAATAAAATAACTGAGTACCAATGTGTGAAAGAGACAGAAACAAAGAATGCAATGTCATGTACCACAGTATCCATGATAGTCATCAAGCCTGTAGAAAAGTTTATCTGAAGTCCCAAAGTTGAATCAATTTGCTAGTATTGGACAAGATTGTTAATGATTACTACTGCCTAGCTTTTTCATCTTTGTCCCTTATCTTTTTCTTTCTTTTTTCATCTTTAGAGGTTCATTTTATTATCACTAACCACAGAGCGGTGGTAAAATAAGGTCGTGAGACTCTTATTTGCCACCCTATCTAGTCTAGTAAGAGCATCTACAATGTTTGGTGCAATAAATACCAACAATCACTCGTCTTTAATTGATTGAGGACTTGCCTGACGTGGTAATCTTCCCACAACAAAGGTGGCTTTTGTCTGGGTAGATTATTTGCATATGTTGATCGTGTATGCTGCGGCTTAAACTAAAAGTTAATGATGAACAGGCCTTCATTTCCTTTAGGTATTTTATGTTCTTGTTGGTTAGAAGAGAAGTCTTCTCTTACTCTTGGTCGCAGGTGAAACTTTGACTGTTGCCTTTCAATTAGAACTTCATGCTGGGGAGATAAAAGGTTGGCTTGGTGGTTGAAACAAAAAACCTCAAATCCAAATTTTAGCATAAACTCATATGGAAAACAAAAGAAGTCATGGTTCTGGACAAGCTAATTAAGTATTGTCAGAGAAGTCTTATAACTGTTTTAGGGCAGTTAAAGGTAGTTAGTTAGCTAGTCTTTAGCTATAAATACAGACTAACTGCCTAGAATTAATTATTTGGTAATTATGGTGGTTGGTTAGGGAGGCTAGGCTCTAATCCCTAGATTTATCTTTGCACCACAAGATTAATAAAACTAGAGTTTTGGCCAGATCTATCACTGCTATCAGAGCAAAATTTTGATCCTGAACCGTGAAGCTATTCATGGTTTCAACGCGAGGAAGCATGGATGCGCGCGTGGAATTTCTGGAATAAGGCTATGAAGGCATGATCAATACGCCTGAGGACGTCGCGAGTTTGAAGCGTTTGTATGAAGATGAACGCATCTAGCGAGCGGAGTTGAAGGAACAATTAGCGGAGCTAATGGTGACGGTGCGGAACTTGCCGCGCACCAATCATGGAAGTGGCAATCGCGACCATGCAGAACGCCAGAATCGCAATTATCACGATCACGATTGAGATGCGAAATGGTGGAAACTCAAGATTTCGATTTTTGATGGAGAAAATGCATTTGGCTAGACGAATAAGGTGGAACGTTATTTCAAGATTAAAGGCGTGGAGGAAGAAGATCGAATCCATGCAGCAATGGTCACAATGGAAGGGAAGGCGCTAACCTAGTACCAATGGTGGGAATTTTGCACGAAAAAACCCTAATTGGACCGATTTCAAGCAAACTGTGATTCAGCGATTTCAGCCTTCGATGAACCAAAGCCCCTATGAGCTACTACTCAGTCTGAAACACTAAGGAATAGTAGAAGAATATCGCGAAAAGTTCGAATTATATGCAGGTCTCCTGAGAGGAACAGAACCTGAGTACTTGAAAGGGATATTCCTGAATGGGTTGAAAGAGGTGGTCAGGGCAGAGCTGAAGTTGCATCCAGTAAACTCTCTCCCTGAACTGATGGACTATGCGCAACGAATAGATGAGAAAAATTCACTAATAGAAAAAGGTAACTCTGGAAGAAACAAAGGGGGTTCAACTAGAAGTTACAGTTCCTCAAGAACTATAACATGGGATCCAGGAAACAAAGGCACCACGGAAAAAACAAGAGAGACGAGCTCGAGCTCAAAGTCAAATAGTGTGAAGTCCACTAGAGCATACAGAGGTAGGCCTTTTAAGAGGCTTTCAGATGTTGAGTTCTAGTAGAGGGTAGAAAAAGGGCTTTGCTACCATTGTGATGGGAAATTTAGCCCTGGTCATATATGCCCCAATAAACAATTCCAAGTCCTTATTTTGGGAGAAGGACAAGATGAAGAAGACGAAAAATAAGAGGAGGCAAGGCATGAGAAACAGCTACAGAGCATTCAGCTGTCCCTATACAGCATGTCAGGATTAACTTCAAAAAAATCCATCAGACTTTGGGGCAAAATTGATGAAAATAGAGTCATTGTATTAGTGGATTGTAGAGCCTCTCATAATTTCATTTCAGTTGAAGTATTAAAACAACAGCAAATACCTGTCACAACTACTAAACCATATAATGTGGAAGTAGGGGATGGACGAAAAATCAGGTGTGAGGGAGTATGCAATAATGTAAAATTGCAGATACAAGGAATGCAAATCTAGCAAGACTTATTTTTCTTTGAAATGAATGGAGTGGATGTGGTATTAGGGATGGAATGGTTGGCATCCCTAGGTGAGATAAGGACAAATTTCAGAGAGTTAACTTTGAAGATACCTACAACTGAGGGGTCTTTCACCCTAAAGGGAGAACCTGCAATGGCCAGATCTGCTGCTTCATTGAGGTCCATTGTCAAGGTCCTGCGAAATGAAGGAGAGGGATTCCTGTTGTGCTGTCAAGACCTACAAGCTGTACGAGAAGCAAACCTAATGCCTACATGGATGGAAGGTATTCTTAAGGAATAGAATGAGGTATTTCAGGACCCTAGTGGTCTTCCTCCTTCAAGGAGACAAGACCATAGCATTGAATTAAAAAATTGAGCTGGAATCCCCAACATAAGGCCCTATAGGTACCCTCATTATCAGAAAAATGAAATTGAGAAGCTAGTTGATGACATGCTCAATTCAGGGGTTATTCGGCCCAATATCAGCCCTTATGCAAGCCCTATTATACTAGTGGAAAAAAAAAGATGGAGGATGGCGATTTTGTGTGGATTATAGGGCTCTCAATAAAATAACTGTCCCCGATAAATTCCATATACCTATTAGAAGAATTAGGGGGTGCAGCAATTTTTACTAAACTGGATCTCAAATCCAGTTATCATCAAATAAGAATGAAGATATTCCAAAAACTGCATTTAGAACCCATGAGGGCTATTATGAGTTTGTAGTAATGCCTTTTGGTCTTACGAATGCCCCTTCCACGTTCCAAGCCTTAATGAATGAGATCTTGCGGTCATACCTAAGGAAGTTTGCCTTGGTATTTTTCTATAATATCCTCATCTATAGCAGAAGTAAAGAGGACCATGGGACTCATGTGAGAGCTGTCCTATCCCTATTGGCTGAGAATAAGTTGTTGATCAATAAGAAAAGGTGCAGTTTCGGGCAGAGTCAGTTAGAGTATTTGGGGCATATAATTTCTGGGGAAGGTGTAGCTGCAGATCCCCAAAAATTAGAAGTCATGAGAAGTTGGCCTACTCCTAGCGATGTGAAATCCTTAAGGGGATTTCTTGGACTCACTGGGTATTACAAACGTTTCGTTCAAAACTATGGTAGAATTGCAAGGCCTTTGTATAACTTACTAAAGAAAGATGGCTTTAAATGGAATGAGGAGGCTGAGGAAGCTACCAGAAAATTGAAGATTGCAATGGCAGAAATTCCTATTCTCACTATATCTGATTTTACTCAACCCTTCACTGTGGAGACTGACGCGTCTAATAAGGGATTAGGGGTAGTGCTTATGCAGCAGGGGAGACCATTGGCTTTTCTAAGCCAAAGTCTCTCCAATAGGGCTCAGAAAAAGTCAGTTTATGAGAGAGAACTCATGGCTATTGTGTTGGCAATATAGAAATGGCGACACTACTTAATGGGCTGCAATTTCGCTATATTGACCGATCAGAAAAGTCTGAAGTTTTTAACTAATCAGAGATTACTTGGTGAGGATCAGTTTAAATGGAGCTCAAAGCTAATGGGGTTTGATTTTGATATAGTTTATAAGTCGGGATGTGAGAATAAGGAAGCTGATGCATTGTCTAGAAGAATGACATATTCGGCCATTTCTATGATCAAATTTTTTGATGAAGATGGGGAGTCTGAAGTTTTGGCAGACCCGAAACTGAAAAAAATTATGCAGGAATTAGTGGTAAATGGATCTGCACATCCAAGATATTCCTTGCATGATAAAAAATTATGATATTCATTCAGGGTTTTTCAGAACATTTAAAAGGATAGCAGCCTTAGTTTATTGGGAGGGTATGAGGCAAGACATCCTACGATTTATGGCTGCATGTGAAACTTGCCAACAAAATAAATATCAGGCCCTATCTCCAGCTGGTCTGTTGCAACCTCTCCCTATCCCTACACAGGTTGGTCTGATATATCTATGGATTTCATAGAAGGACTACCAAGAGCACAAGGCAAAAACGCAATTCGGGTTGTGGTAGACAAATTAACTAGGTATGCTCATTTTATCCCCCTTAGTCACCCCTTCACTGTAAAGGACATAGCTGATCTATTTGTCCAAGAGGTTGTGAAATTGCATGGGTTTCCAAACACCATCATTTCTGACTGGGATAAATTTTTTCTAAAAAGTCAATTTTGGAGGGAATTATTCAAATGTGTAGGAACTAAATAGAAATTTAGTTCAGCATATCACCCTCAGACGGACGGCCAGACTGAGGTGGTCAATAGAGGAGTGGAAACATACTTAAGATGTGTTACAAGGGAAAAACTAAAGCACTGACCTTCCTGCTTAAGTTGAACAGAATTTTGGTTTAACTCTAACTATAATAGTTCATCTAAGCTCACTCCTTTCAGGGCTCTATATGGCAGAGACCCACCCCAATTACTTAAAGGCACCACTGTTCCATCAGCAGTAGAGGAGGTCAATAGAATGACCCAAGATAGGGACTCTTTGTTGGACCAACTCCGAACTAAATTGCTTAAGGCTCAGGACCAGATGCGAGCCTATGCCAATAAGCACCGTAGGGATGTTAACTTGGCTGTAGACGATTGGGTTTACCTGAAATTACAACCGTATCGGTTGAAATCTTTGGCTAAAAAGTTGAATGAGAAATTAAACCCTAGATTTTATGGATCATATCAGATTTCTAAGGTCATTGGTAAAGTGGCCTATCAGCTCAACCTACCACCCGAGAGTAAAGTCCATCCCGTCTTTCACGTGTCTCTATTAAAGAAAGTCATTGCTCCTAAGGTGAAACACCCCAACCCCTCCTCCTATGCTGACTGATGAGTTGGAATTAAGGGTAGAGCCTCTTGCTGTAAAGGCTGTCAGAAACTACCCTGCAGGCACAGCTGAAGTGCTCATCCAATGGAAAGATTTACCTGACTTTGAAGCCACATGGGAATCGATTTCTGTTATGAAGCAACAATTTCCTGCATTTCACCTTGAGGACAAGGTGGCTCTCTTGGGGGGGAGTATTGTTAGCCTACCTGTAAAGCAAGTGCATAAAGGAAGGACCCATGGCAAGTATAAGCGGAAGCCAGAGCAGCCAGAACCAGCGTTAACTGTAGCTGACTAAGATCAGTTACAGCTTAGTAGTTAGTCTTATAACTGTTTTAGGTCAATTAAGGGTAGTTAGTTAGCTAGTCTTTAGCAATAAATAGAGACTAACTGCCTAGAATTACTCATTCGGTAATTATGGTGGTTGGTTAGGGAGGCTAGGCTCTAATCCCTAGATGTATCTTTGCACCACAAGATTAATAAAACGAGAGTTTTGGCCAGATCTATCACAGATTTGCCAAGAAAGAAGGATTGACGAAAGAATAGAGAGGAATTATATTATTCAAGAATCAAGAATGAAAGAATGAGTATGAGATACCCTGGCAGTTTGAGGAACCTGGACCCTCCCTAAACCAATTCTGAAATCTTTTCCTTAGTTACAGTTACAACAGTTACAATAATTCCCTCCTCCTCTTAACTCATTTTTGGGTTCCTCCTTATGTAAACCTGTCTAATAGGAAGCCTAACTCTATCAACAAACCATCAATAGACACTGAATATATTGATATATCTCTCAAAACATGCTAGACTCCTGGCATTAAAGAATAACCCTGAGTAAATGAAACTATGAAAGGTTACCTGACCTCCTCTTCTTCACATCAATGAAACCATCCCTCCTGATTCTTTCCAAATAATCTTTTCCAAGGTGTTCTTCAATGCCTGCCTTCATATCATAACGCCCAGAGAGGTTGACAACTGTTTTAATGTCACTATATTTTGAAGCATATAGAAGCACTACGCCACCTCCTGCGTAAAGATACAGAAAACCATTAGTAATAGTTCAACCATGCATGCAAACTTTATTTGGTCAAAAGATAGACTTGTTAGGTTCCACCAACTACAAATGAAATGCAATAACCACCCAAATGGAATAGGAATTTTCTCAACCTTGGTCCTTACCCAACTGGGATCTATAGAATACCTTTGCTCATATAATACAAGTTAACAACTATGGTAAAACGAAAGATATTGACCATGTTTATTTTTAGAACGGTTTGAGAAATATAACCAAAGTATTGACTTTTCTAATGCTAGACGTTTTGACTAGGTATTATGCATCAATTAAATGAAGTTTGAATCTGCCTTTATATCACAAGTTACACAACTCTTCATATTGCAGCATTCAAGGTTGCAATCTTAACATCCAAAGCATGGTTAACATGAAATCATTTTGATAAGGATAGTTCTCATCATTTTTCAGGCATATAATGAAATATGATCGATGAATGATTGGATAAATCAACATAGATAATCATATATCTAAAATGATATTTAGATCTATCTTTCTTAACTTTTTCTTGTTGGTAGAAATATTTACCGATTTGGAGAAAAAGTCAACCAACCTTTACTATGACCAACAATTGCACTGATTACACGGTTAGATTCATGGAAATGTTGAGCTACAGCATGTAAATCATCAACCTCGGTCCAATAGTTACCAAACTGAAACAAACCTTCACTTTCCCTTCAAGGAAAATCCAAGAGCTAAAGTTAAGACCAAACTAAGAGTGGAGCAAGGCTAAAGATCAAGACCAGATGACAGAAATTTTAGCATGTATAATGCAGTGTAAATGGAGAAACTACCACCCCAGTTTACACCAAGCAACTGAGTTCCTTCCAAGCAACAGGTTGGGTATGCTTGGGTACATATCCAAATTTCTTGGGAGCAAAAAAATTGTATGTGGCTTGAGACTTGGAAAAGAAATTATAAGGAGTACCAATACTGTATCTGTATTCATGCAACATAGAGCAGCATACGCAGTGACTGAATCAGATCTCAACAATTACACTATTGAAATTATAGGTAAATTGAGTTACTGAGGATGGTACATACCTACACTCCTAGCATGATAAGACTCCTAAAACAATACAAAGATCCTAATATCCTAGCAACTAGAACTACAAGAGTAATTTCAATATTAGTTATGATAAACAAAAATAGCCTCTGATACCAAAGCAATCACATTAGAGGATCACCTATATAACTTTTATGCTGTTTTAATGATCAAACTATCATATTCATTCATTCAGTGACGCATGATGTTGGTATTCACAAAGTATCAGTATTTTTACCATTGAGAAAGTATCAGTATTTAGTATCACATTAGCATGTGACCAAATTGATAAAATAAAAAATAAAAATATTCAAACCACATGCTGCTTTTCATACACGTAGTCATCTTGCACCTATTATTATCCATTGAAAACTGAAGAGCCTAGAATGCATCTCAAAAAGAGCAACCAAGATAAAGAGGGTCCAGTCCACTTTTCTCTATTTCTCAGTTTTTAGATTATCATTTGATAGTAAAATTCTGAAACTCTAATACAATTTAACAACCATTTACAGTAACATGCAAAGCCACCTAAAAAACAAACACGTACTTAATATGTTTAGACTTTAGACAAGTAATGGTTATACTCTGCATTGCTATAAACTTACCCATTTCCAGAAAAGTCAAAACGGAAAGAACTAATTTTTGCATTTTCCAATGCAACAGCAAGGTTCAATATGAGATTGGTATCCTAAAAAGAAAAAAGAAAAAAATAATCAGGCACTAAAGGAATTAAATAATAATAATCCACTCCCATATTATAAATTAAAGTATACAATTATTGATTTTAACTCTCAGTATTCTATCAAAATTTTCTATCTTCTCAGTTTTGGATGCATATTTCACATGATAAACTTGCAATTAAGCAAAAAAAAAAAAAAAATCCACTTAAAAATCTCAAACTATTGTGTGTGTGTACAGTGGTCTCATCATCTCATGATATTTTTTAATTATAAAGTTTAATTATTTTTTGCGTTACCATGATAATAGTGTGAAACATTCACTAGGAACTAACTAATGACCACCTTTGATAGCATCTCTCTTCTAGCAACGCTTTTTCCATTTTCCATTACATATTAAAAGCTATCTATTTATATAAAATATACATTTATACTGTGATAAAATAATAATAAGAAAAATAATAATAAAAGAATAAAAAGGCTTAGCATATGAAAGAAAGTAAGAAAGTATTAACCTTTGTGCATCGAAAACCATGGCACAAGATTACAATGTCCCTGGTTCCAGATTCATGCAATGTGCCCACAAGCTTTTCACCGTGCTTGTTGGGTATTATGACTCTGTGTCGCTGAACAGCTGAAAAAGCAAATGAAATACCAATCATCAAATTTCGTCAGTGAAAAAAAAAAAATCAATTCTGAATGAGCGTGTTGGTGTTGTGGATGCGATGAGTGGTGAATGTAAATCTCGCAAAACTCACTCACGTGGGTTTTGTGGAGGCAGAGCCATCTTCAAGGGTGGGTTCCTATCTTCTCTGCGTTTCTGAGTGGCTGTAAGGTAAATGCAAAACTGCAAAGAAGACGTCACGTTTCAGAAAATTGGCAATTTTTCGAAATGGCCACCAATTGCAGATCACAGTGTGCAAAAGAAAACATTCCCTTTTCTTTTGTTATAGAAATAATTGTGTTTTGGTTATAACCAAGTATCTCACGGACTAAAGTCAACAATTAATCTCATCCAATAAGTGTTTGTCCATATATCAAACTCATCAACGTCTACTTAAAAATATATGATTATTTAAGAGATTGACATCTTTTAGTAATAGATGTGTTTCTTTATATATCAAACTCATGAACATGTATTTAAAAATAGAGTTATTTATCACTTATGTTATATTATATTGGTAAAATAATTGTGTTTGGGAGGTTTTAAAAAAAAATTAATAAAATGAGTAGTAATTTTCTGTTTTTTTCATATGTTTCTCTAAAGTTTAAAATACTTTATAAAAAAAATTATTTTCTCCTTTTTTTTTAAGAAACAACTCTAACTCCTTAAAGAAAATTATTTTTTTTATAATATTTGTTTAAGTTTAAACAAATTGGTTCTAAGGGTATGTTTAGTCCTTTTTTTTTTGTAACTTTTTTTTTGCTTAAAGGGAGAAGCTGAATCAAACATTTTTCATAAAAAATTCTGAAAAATCAAGTAACTTATCTTTATATAATAAAATTTGAAAAAGAAATAGCTTTTAAATAACTTAGTAGGAGGAACTTTATCGAAACTTCATGTAAACTCCTTTAAGATCTCCTCTTATCATACGAATAACTTTCTTCATCTCCACTTCTCATTCCAACTATTTTAGCTATTGAAGCATTCTTGTTCACCACCAAAGAATATAGTCTTGAATATTTTCCCTCAACAGTACTTTCCCCTAAAGCCAAAGGCCACACCAAAAAGATGTAAAATTTTCATCTCCTACCTTTTTACAAATCAAATTAGAAAATCATTCATTATATTCCAACTCTGAGGATTTTATATCCCTCCACCATTGAGAACGCATACTCCCCCTCCTCTCCCATACTTGTGCCTTAAAACCTTGTACCATAATGATTGGCACTCTACCTTCATACTCCACCTCCATTTCTCCATAAGGTTATATTAAATGTCTTTATATATTTTATCCCAAGACCCCTTTTCTCTTTCTCCATACACACTCTCTCCCAAGCAACCCAATGAATTTTATCCCCCAACTTCCTTCCCACCCCATAAAAAACTTCTAAAAAGAGATTTCAGAAAAGAATGATACCTAACGGAACCTTGAAGAAGAAGAAAAAATAGAACAGGAGGGATATCAACACTAACTTGAGCAAAACCATACGATCTCCAAAAGAAATATGTTTATTATTCCATGATGTCAATCTTGATCTCACTTTATCCAACACCACCTATCAAGTAGACTTCTTATAATCTGCCCCAATAAGCAACCCCAAATATCTAAAAGGAACGGAACCAACTTTACAATTAAAAACATACATTGTTGCTTGTACCCAATCAGGTGATACATTAACAGCCACCGGACTCTCATGAAAATTCACCTCTAGACCAAAAAGACAGCTTGTACAATTGAAGAATTGCTTTAATTGTCATCTCATTTCTCCAGTTGTTCATACCAATAACCAAAGTGTCAATATCAAATTGTTAATGTGACACACAATTATATTGTCTCTCGAATTCAAAATCGTTAAACTTCATTCATCGTCATACTTAAGTCTTCTGTCACAACCAAGAAAAAAAAAAAGGAGAGAGTGGATCTCTTTGTCTTCAACTCTTTTCCTACCCTCAATTCTTTTGTAGGGTTATCGTTCACTAAAACAAAATTTTTTGTTGTGGATATGCACTCACAAATGAGCTTATTTCAAGTTGATTTAGTTCATTGCAAGCCCTAAAAGTAACCAACGAGCTTCCATTGGGTACCAAAAAAGTAAGGAAATATTTGTTATTAAAATTGTTAATAACTAGAACCAAATTGTTTAAAGGAAAAATGTCCAACTTTGAACCAATGATCGATCTTAATTACTAAACTTGAGATTATACCTTGAGTTAGAGTTTTTTCACATGAGTTTTAATTATTTATTTTCTAATTTTGTTTTCCTAATCAAATCCCTCTCAATTTATTGTTGCTTTTAATAGCATAAAAGAAGCAAAATTTATACTAGTTTATGTGGATCTATCTTTTTTTTTTCTAACTACAAAGTTAAGTTCTTTTGCTTTTTCGATGAGAGCTTCAAGTATCCTATAAGTTTGATCTCTTGGATAAGTTTTGTCACTAATTCAAAACTCAGTCACACCTCAACCTCTTCATCATTTCGTACGAATTTATTAATATACGAGATTCAAACCCAAAACCTCCTCATAAAGGATTCAACCTTATTTATTTCCTTACTCAAAAATATTTTATAAAAAGAGTAATAAGGTGGTGTCATAAGATGCACTTATATACATGCGTTACCTTATAACTCATGTAATGTGGATTTTTTGTGTAAAAAATGTAATGTGGACTTTTTAAGGTAAAATTCTAGAAAAGCTTCTTGCAAAAAGGAAATTAAATTCAAATCACTTTTCTAAATAATTATGTGACTATTAATTCATCGTTGTATTTTTTTTTAATAAGTCATCATTGTATCTGGTGATACATAAGAGTGAAATCAAGTCCTTTTGAGTCAATAATTTGTTTATGATAGTTTTATAATTTATCTCTTTATTGTTTTATATTTTTTTAAAGGACAATGTAAATAAATATTTTATAGTTATTAGTTTTATGATTATGTGTGATTCTATATTCTCATTCAATCATAAATTAATATTATATAATTTTTATGGTGATTATTAGTTAACAAGTTACTATACATTCTAGTTTGTAGTTTGTAATGAGATGATCAATATATAACATTTTTATCATTAAAGTTACATCCCCTTTCCTTCCAAAATGATTGCAGATTTAGTTTTTGAAAAAAATTCTAAATTTATTGATGTTTTTAGTTTTCAACGAGATATTTAAATATTTATTACAATTTTATCCTTTAATAAATATTGTTATCTTGAAAGACTTAATAATTATAATAAATTATAGAAAAAAGAAAAAGAATCAAAATATTTTAATAAAATTATCCTCTAACAAATTCTATTTTCTAGAAATATTTTTTTAATCTGTAAACCTTAAGTATAAGTTATTTTGAGATATAAAGTATATTATAAAATTGCACAATTCAACATGAGATACGATTTTTTTTTAGAAAAAGCGGCGTAGGGTATTATCGCTTTCTGTATATATCCGTAAAGATTCCCAAATTCAATTCTTTATTTTTTTAAAGGATTTTCCATATATTTTTTCCACATTAAATTAAATTTTGCGACAATTTTATTTTTCCTTTTTTTTATTTTCTTATATCATACCGTCATGATGTCAGTTGCAATACAGATGTAGTGTATTATTGTTCAAATAATAGTATACAATAATATTCTGTCAAAAAAAAATATACAATAATATCAACAGTGTTAAGTTGTTTGATTTTATTTTTAAAATATCCAAATAATAATATGGGGAAAAGTTACAGGAGCGAAAAAAAAAAAAAAGAGGCTCTAAATAGTTAGATAATGAAAACCATACAGTTGTATAATGACTCCTATTATATTATTTTTTTCTTAATTTGCTTATATTCTCTTATAAGGATCTTCCAAATTGGTGTCTGTGCTTCTACTTTTGATCACCACACAAAGCTGGGCGAAGGAATAACACGTGATTAATTGGTAGCTGCATGTGCTTCTACTTTTGATCACTGAAAATTAGAAAATTGGGTCAATTCTTTGGGCAACACAAGACTCTGGTCCCAGGAAGAAGACTATTGGTGAGTTATGACTCATTGGTTTGTCTGGAATTGGTGGAAAAGGGATGTTCACGGCGGTTAGCTTCAGATTTAGAAAAAAAAATCGAACTAATTAATTTTAATTAGGTTGATTTGATTTGAATTTTAGGGAAAAAAATTTATCTAACATGAATCAAACCAATCTGATAATATTATAATAAATAGGTTGATTCAGTTTCAGTCATCCATTTTGACAAAAAAAAAACATGATTTTGTTCCCATTTTGACAAATAATAATGCCATACTACAATGTAACATATTTAAATGCTATTAACCTATAAAAACAATCAAATAGTAACAAAAATTAGAAAAAATAATACATGATTAATTATAATCATAAAATTCTATCTATATATAATAATTAAAAGAAAATAAACTAAATTATCTAACACACACCTTGATTTTGAAGACAAATGAAAAGTTAAACACAATGAAAATTCAAAACAATAAATAGTAGGCAAATTAAGTATTAAAAAAATAAATATATAATTAGTTTGGTTTGAGTTTAAAAAGTGTGAATCTAATATCTAAACCAATTAACATCAGATTTTAATTAGTTTGATTTGGGTATAACCCAAACAAAAAAAAAATCTGAATCAATTTAATTGATACAATTCGGTCGTATTTGTCAACTTGATTTAAACCGATAAACACTCTACGTGAAACCGTGGAAACATGCATAAAGGAACCTTTTTATTAGGACTTGTATGAGGCTGACGTTGTGAGTGGTGACACAGGAAAGTTCATATATTACGGCTATTGTCCACAACCCACCAAACCAATGATGCTGCTGGCAAGAGAAAACGATGGTTAGAGCACAAGCAAATCTAGGGCGCCATTTATGCTTCTTTGATTTGTTGGCTTCCATCTTAGACAGGGTACTAAGGTGGACTATGACCATATCTAATATCATTATCACTTATACTCGTGTATTTGTCTAGTATATAATCCAGTACATAAATGGAACTTCTCATCTATGACCTAGCTAAAGTACAAGAAAATTGTATGAACGTAGTAAAACTCAAAAGGTTAATGGGTTTAATTAACTGCCCCTTTCAATAAGGAAAAAGAATAATGGGCTTAACTTGTTAAAGTGAAGGGTGATGTTAGGTGCACTCAGCATTATTGCTGGTGCATCCAATATTTTAAGTAAATGGACGAAAATATCTTTCACTTAAGTTGATCCATATGAATTATACAGATTTCATACGGATCAAGTTGATTAATATGTTTAAATTATACTTACGAATCAAGTTCATTTGTACAAATCATACAAATCAATCATAGGATAATTTTGGAATTAACAAAAAATGTAGTAAAACTCAAAAGGTTAATGGGTTTAATTAACTGCCCCTTTCAATGAGGAAAAATAATACTTATAATGGGCTTATCTTGTTAAAGTGATGAATGATACTAGGTGCACTCAACATTGTAAGTGAATGAACAAAAATGTCATTCACTAAAGTTGATCCGTATAAATCATACGGATTTCATACAGATCAAGTTGATCAGTATGTTTAAATTATATTTACGAATCAAGTTCATCTGTACAAATCATACAAATCAATCATAGGATAATTTTAAAATTAACAAAAAATGTTGGGTGCACAAGCAATAAAGTTGATGCACCTAGCATCACCCTAAAGTGATTAGAATGAAAAAAATATAGAACTCTTGATTTTCTTGTAAACTCTTGTTGAAATCTTATTATTTTTAACTTTTAAATTAACCAGAGTTTCACATATAGTATCTTAATAAGAGTTCAACTTTTGATATTTTTTTTAAACAATCTTCTAACACTCTCTTTAATTAATTAATTAAAATTATAAAATTTTATTAATTTATCAAAATGAATAATTTTAATTAAAAATTAAATTTGATTTTGTTTGGTTTTGTCATTAGGTATAAAATATTGGTACTAGATTATTTTAAATATTTATAAACTTTGACAGAAATTAATTTTCACCCAAAAACTTGGTTGGTCGACTATTTTTAATGGGTTTTTTCTCCTAAAGTTATCAATGGCCTAGTCCAGTTTAACCTAAAATTCTCATGGGTCATGCTTTTTTTGGTATGTTAGGCTAGACCAAATTGACTCTTTTATTTTTTTTAAATTATACTAATTTTAAAAGAAAAATAAAAAATAAGGTTGGGTCAAGAATTTTTAGGACTAACCTTGACCCGTTTGACCTAATTGGTCAGGCCTAATTAGACCGGTTCTTTTTAGGCCATCATTTTTACCGCTCACCCTAGTTTGGTGGTATGCTCATCAAACCGAGCCAATTTTAATAGTTCTACTCTCAACCTTACTTCTTCATTCCCAAAGTTTGAAGCAAAGATTGTATTTAAGAGATTTAAGTCTAATTTCACTAAGACCAACATAATATTAAAAGTATTGTCATTTATTAATTCTAAGCAAACAACATAATGTTAAGTGTAATTCACTAACACCCTCTTTTAAGATTTTATAATCTTAATAATATATCAAAGTGAATAATTAATACCTTTTAAATTTGATTTTTTTTATCTTAATATAAGTACGAAATAATATCAACTGTGACAATGATTAGTTTCCACAAGGAAACTTGGTTAATTGGGAAATATTTATTCAATGTTTATTTATTTTTATATAATTTAAAGTATTTAATAGGATATATTTAATATTTTCACACAATGAGTTTACCAATACACAATAATAAAACTCTTACAATTTGTTAGACTAATATTATACTCTCTTATTAGTTCTTTTTAATTTTTTAAAAAATTAAATAAAAAGGTTAATATATTAAATATTTTTTAAACATAGAAAATATTAAATATTTTTTATTCAATAGGGTTGAATGATGAGAGTAGAGATAAACAATTGGGCTTAATGTGTGAAGCCCAATAAAGAAACATAATAAGACGTATAAGAAGACTTTTTTTTTAGGGGTTTATTATACATGTAATAGAGTAGTGAGTATTGGAGAGAGCGAGGTGTTATTTGATTCATCATTCATCAGATTTGAAAAAGCGTGTCAATGTTCTTTCCATATAAACTCTTCCTTGGCCTCACTCGCTCTCAACTTATTCAGTGATTCTTCAAAGGGGTTAAGGTTGCTTTTTCAACAAATTTGGGGTCACAAATCACCATGGTTATTAAAATTGAGATTTTACCTAGGATCGAGAGGGAAATAAAAGATCAATACCGAGGATCGTAACTCAAATAGTAAGATTCTACTTTTTACTTAAAATATTAATATATTTTTTGCTGAATTTAAAAATATTAATATATAATATTACTACATATACATAAAATATAATATAGATAAAGAAATTAACATCTAAATCACAAATTTAAATAAACTTAAATTAAAAAACATAATCATAATAAATTATAATTGCATGACATGTAGATTAATAGAATTAAAATTCATAACATTTAATTTTTTAATACTATTATTTAATTTATTGTATAATATATTATGCATTAAATAGTTTGTTATTATTACTATTATTATTATTATTATTATTATTATTATTATTATTATCATTATTCAGTTTATTATTATTATTAATATCATCCAATTTAATTTTTTGTTTTATATAAAATGTTTATTTATGAAAAAACAAACTAAAAGAGAAAAACTTGGTTCGAAATAAACGTTTAAATAAATTATTGTTACTGCAAAATTAACGTTGAACCCAATTTATTAAGCAGAGACTCTATATCACTTCATAGTTTAATACTTATTTATCAATCTCTAACAATTTGTAAAATCAAAGCAAGTTCGATTATGCAATTGTTAATAGAATCTTTTTTTTAATAAGTTAAATAGATTCTTAATACTTCACCAAAATATAAAATCTTAATAAATTTTATTGATTAAACTTATATGTGTAATTATAAATTGATCTCACAATTTGAAATGTAATGTAAAATTAAGAGTATTGTCCCCAACTAATTTATGTAAATGAGTATTGTCCCTATAACATAAAATATTTGGATTTATCATTGATGATGATATTGGTCTTTTTTTTTTTATGAATTGTTCTTCAACATCTCTTAGTTTAATTTATCCTCACTGAAGGTACTAACTTGTTTGGTTTCAATTTGTGCTTATTAAAATTCTCTATTGTGATAGTGGAGGCGTAATTAATCAAAGGAGTGAGGAGTATCAAAAGAACATATAGTCGGAGCAGGAAAGGCACGTGAAATATGGAACAAATAAGGTTAAATTCAATGTTAGGTTGACTTTGGTCTAACTAAAAGTAGGATTTATTTTTATTTACATTTACCTGAAATCCAAATCTATATTTTTTTTTTAGTAAAAATGTGAATCTTATTTGGGATTTTATATTTGGCCCTATATGTTTATTTTGGTTTAGCTTTTTAAAAAAATATTTTTCCTACATCACTCAAGAAATATATTTCTTTATAGAGAAGGTAAATAAAACTAAAAAAAATAATAAATGTAATGAATATGTGATTGAAAAGGAAAAAGAAGTACAAAGATAAATACAAAAGTTGAAATATGAAAAAATAGGATTATAAATTAATTGAATGTGTCTAATTCATGTACATTTTATGTTGCTCATTAAATTTGCACTAATACATTTTTCCCCTTTTTAAACTAATAAGAAGAAAATATACGAATGATATTGTTAAACACCAACCGATTGTTCCAAGATCATCATCCACCAAACCGTCAAGAAGCTATGGGAGATCATGTACTCCTAACTTAAGTTAGCAATTACTAGTATTTTTTTTTTCCTTAGAAGGTTCACCTTTGATAATCTTAAGTTGGCAACACAAAATTTTATAGTTGAGAAATTTCTTAGTGAGGGATGTTTGGAACTATGTTGAAATGTTGGATAAGTCTAGATGATAACTTTGTAACAAGGTCTTGAATGGGGATTTGAGTGGTACTTAAGAGTCTCTACCTGACCTAATGAATGTTGATGAATGATTGCTTGGGTTGTTATTGCTCGTTTGTACCTAATGTTGAAATTGAAGGCACCACCCTTATACTTGGCCCACCTGGAATAGAGAAGAAATCAATCAAGAAGGCGAACTTGGACTTGAGTTTAAAGATCTAGGACATTTTGTATCTAGGGTTTTCAATTGATTTTTTGTAAACTAATTGAGTGTTTATTTTTTGTTTTCGGGGTTAGTGTTGGTGTTATGATTATCTTATGTATGGTATGTGTCTTTAATTTTTATTTCTAGCTAGTGGTTCTCTACTTTCACAACAGTGTATGCAAATTTGGCCCATTCATTATTAAAATATAAATTAAATACATTTACCCAAGCATAAGATAATTGGAACACCAACACTAACCTCAAAAACAGAAAATAAAAACTCAATTTAGTCCTAAGCCAACTCAATTGAAAACCCTAGATACAAAATGTCTTAGATCTTCAAACTCAAGTCTAGCTTCGCCTTCTTGATTAATTCCTTCTATGTCCTATGTGGGTCAAGTATAAGGGTGGTGGCTTCAATTTAAGCATTGGTGTAGGCGAGCAATATCAACTAGGTGGTTGTCCATCAACATCCAATAGGTCAAGTTGAGACTCTTCACTACCGCTGGAATCCCTATTTCAGGCCTTGTTGTAGAGTTCTTATCTAGACTGATCCAACATTTCAACATAGTTCCAAACATCCATTCACCAAGAAAATTTTGAACTACAAAATTCCTTGTCAACTTAAGATCATTAAAGATTAACCTTTGAAGGGAATAATCTACTAGTGATTAAGTTAGGAATACATGGTCTTATAGTCTCCAAAAGGCCATAAAGTTGTGGAAGATCTTGTACCCACTAAGAAAGGTGTTGTTCATAATTCTTCTCAATAACTTTAATGTTCAAATCTATTTTCATGCATAAGCTTTGCATGCTTTACAACGGTGTTATCAGTTCCATTTTAACTTTACTGTTATCACAACATCTTTTTGAGAAAACATTTTGAGCATACATTTTGATGAACTCTTCTCAACAATTTTCTAGTGAAGCTTATTGATGTAGTCATCTTCATCTAATGATCCAGTTTGAGAGGGATCTTTGATGTAGATGGAAAGCAATTAAGGTTCTTATTGTAGGTGTCGCAACGTGGGTCACAACGGGACGAAAAAATAAAATTAGATAAAAAGATAAATTATTTTCCATAAAATGAAAAACATGGAGAGTCGCACCAACATTTATTTAAAGAAAACATCAAGAAAACCAAAAAAGATAAGGAATGGTCTACGATTTGAGAAAAAGAATTTGAGGATCGTTTACGCACGGGAAAGGTGCTAGTACCCCACATGTTTGTCATGAAGATGACAACCTTTAATCGAGTGTGCTAAAAAAATAAAGTGACTTTTAAATATTTATCTTCCCTTGAAAATATGAATTATATTTTTGGTATATTATATTTTTATTTAGAAAATGAAATCAAATTTTTATTTTCTTTTTTAAAAAAAAAGGTTTTTATTGTTTTAGTTTTTTTTTCGTTGACAAGAGATTTGCTCTCACTCCTACGTATCTCCAAGTGCAATGAGAAAATCAGATTTACGTAGTTCTTTATAAAAAAAATGTTTGCAGGCTAGATTTATTTTATTTTATTATTTTTGAAAGATTTTGGTTTTGTGGTAAATCTTTTGAAGTCAAGCAAGTCGGAGACCCACTATGACATTCATAAAATTTACTCATACTTTATTGAAACATTACCAAGCAAGTCAGAGACCCAGCATGAAGAGACCCAGCATGAAGTGCGTGAAATTGAATGATAATTTATTTGAGAATGTTATCTTTTTGGAAAATACTTTAATTTTGTGATAAACTTTGTGAACTCAAGCAAGTCAGAAATTCAGCATATCATCCACAAAATTTACTCACATGTTTTTGAAAAACCACCAAGCAAGTCGAAGACCCAACATGACGTGCACATAATATAAACATGTACTAAAGAATGCTAATGCGGATTTGTAAAAATAAATAAATGAATAAATAATTGACATAGTGCTACGAAATCAGATAAATAGAATGGGAATAGAAAGGGATAGAATAGAAGTGGGGGAATACACATAGTAATTAAGGATGCATGATTAAAACATGGGGGGAAATAAAATGAATAATGAGATATTTACAATGTATTATTAATTAAACTAACTAGCTAGACAATGATAAAAAAAATCACATTGAAGAATCAAATAAATAATAGAGACCATAGAGAAATAAAATAAGATAAAGAGCTATCAACTAATATTTATAATTATTTTTATTTTCCTTTTATTTTTCAAAGTCAAAGGGCTGACTTGAATTTAGTCAACACCGATGGAGTGCTAACATGGCAGGCCTAATCACCCTTCTTAGTGGCAAGGGTGCACATATAAATAAAGGAGGCATAACCATCAATTTTATTTTATTGCGGATTTAAAAAATGGGTTAGGCCAAAAATGAAAAAGGTGCATGTGTGGAAAAATTGAGGTGTAAATAGTTGTGTTCATTTTATTTCTCGCAAAAATTGACTAGGGCCAAAACAAAAAAAGGGGTGCATGTATGAAAGATGTAAATAACATTTTCTATTATATTTCAGATTTTGCAAAAAAAGGTAGGTCCAAAACGGAAAAGGGGTGCATCTATTAACAAATGGGGTGTAAACAGAAATTTTTGTTTTTTAGGGTTGAATTGAAAGTGGGTTAGGGCGACCCGACCCAACCCGTGATTACGCAACTGGGTTGTAAAACCCTAGTTGCCTTGCGCAAAAAATGGGGCGACCAACGCGGAAACCACCACGGAGGGTGGCACGCTACCCGTGGTACCACTGGTGCAAGGTCTAGTGGTGCAAGGCCACCATGGGGGCGGTGACGTGACGATGGTGGCGACACGAAGGTGCAAAAACGAAAAAGGAAAAGGAAAAAAAGAAGGTGAAAAGGGGACCTGATGACTCTGGTGAAGGGCCCAAGGGCGAAAGGTGAGGGCGGTGCTCCTACACTACCATAGGATAACGACAAATAGTGGCGGCAGTAGGGACAAAGGCACTGCGGCCTCGCTGAAGTTGGCAAAAGACTGGAAAAAAAAAACAAAATTGCATCGAAGAAGCATTTGCACAACCAAACAAAATAAATGGATGATAAAAGAAAAGAAAAAAAAAACAAGATCAGACCGTGTAGGCCTCGCTGACTGCCATGGTGTAGTCACCACGGAGGATGGCACGGTGGTTCAAAAAATGAAAAAATAAAGAAGAAGGAGAAAAAAAAGAAGAAGAGACAAAAAAAAAAAACAAAGAGAAGAGGGTCAAAAGGAAACGTGAGAGATTGAGGAAAGAGAGGTTACCTAATGATCCATCTCTCTTCTCTGACAAAGCTCGTCAGATGGTACTGTCAAGTTGGTTCGTTTTCCTTCCCAGGATCCGTGTTTCTATGTGCATTAATTGTCAGACCTTCCTTTCTTCTTTTTTACTGGCTTTTATCTTGTGCTCCTTTCTGACCTAATGGGTTCTCTTTGAGAGTCCAATAGACTACAAAATATATTATTATTACTCTTTTTCTTATTATTATTTGTTTTTCTTTTATGTTTGAGTTTTTTTTTACTCTTTTTTTTTTCGTTTTTTCTTCTTCTCTTTTCATTTCTTTTTTTATGTTGCTTTTCTTACTTTTTTCTTTTTCTCTTTTTTATTATCATTCTCTTTTAATTTTTTTACGTTGTTTTTTTACTCACTTTTTTATTCTTTCTTTTTTTCCTTTTTTTCACTTTTTATGTGTTTTCTTTTCTCTCTTTTTTTATCCTTTATTTTTCTTTTCTTTTATTTGTTTCCTTTTTTTTGTTTGTTTTCTTCTTTTTTGGCCCTGCCTGAATTAGGGTCTTATTATTGGAATACTTTGATGATGTAACATATCAAACTTGTATTCCATCACTTTGATATGCATCTTGTTGTAGCTAGAATTTTTTCCTACTACTTTATTTGATTTATTTGGCCTTTCATATACCCAAATTGGAATTTTGTTGTATTCATAAGAGTGTTAGATAATTTTTTTCCTTGAAATTCAAGGCATTGGTCTCATATCATTTAGATCTTTATAGCTCAAAATATTACAGTTGTATCATGTTATGTAGACAAAACGTCTCCAACTTCAAGTTATATTATGATCATCCAAGTTGCATCAATTCACGATTTCTTCTTTATAAATATAGACCTTTCACCAATCTTTCCATGGACTACAAGGTCACCTCAAACGCGTTTCTATAGCTCAGAATAAATCCTTCAAAAGTCTTTCCTTTTGTTGAAGTACCATGGTGAGTGTGCTCCAACTTTGTAGTATTTGTGTTTTTCATTGCTCATAATTTCTTATTAAGAGCAATATTCTAATTGTTCTTGAGAAATGACTCCTTCCCATGAATATCACTTTCTTTTTCATTTAGTGAGCTTATTGAGTTCATCACATGTAGTATATAACAGTCTGGAGCACACATCAAAGAAGACAATGATGGATCTAGAGGGGGACCGGAAGGGACCCTAGCCCTCCTCTCTTGGTATTTCTTATGTATATGTATATGTATTTTTAAGTTGGTTAGTGTAAAATTATGTAAAATTAATTTTATATTGTATAAAATAATGATGGTATAGATAGTATAAAATTGCAAAAAAAAAATAGTTTAATTTGTTGTTATCATGACAATGATTAAGGTTGATTAAGATGATATTTAGTATAAAATTATATAACATTAGTTGTGCATTTGTTGTTATTATATTAACGGTTAAAATTATTATATTTAAATAAAAATTAGTTTCAATTGTAAAAATAATAAATATTTTTTAAAAAAGAATATTTATTATAAGTTAGATATTTAAAAAATTACAAAGGAAGAAAAAAAATCAGCTCCCCTAGACTTCTGGATTCGTCCCCGAGAGAAGAAGCTAATTAATGGTAGTTAGAAGCTTGCATGCTTCAAGAATCAAACGTGGCTGTTGTACTCTAAAACTTACATTCGTGAAGATTCAAAATAACTTGAGTATATGGTAGATTGGTAACTTAAATAATAAAATTACCACTTGATTCACATGTATTAACAAAGAAAATAAATCCACTAGTTGATTTTCTTTTTTGTGCATTTAAAAGAGCGGCAAATAAATTTAAGGAGAGTTTTTTATAAGCACAAGCAAGACTCTGATGCAACTACTTGAGTAGAGTCATCTAATAATAAAGCTCCATACCTATAAGTAGTCCAAATTACACTACAAAATTCAGAGTCAAAATTAAGCAATATCATTAGTAAACGCTACAATATCATTAGTCGTTGATTTAGTTGTCTCTCTCGAGAACTTGTTTAATCTTCTGGCACACAGCAGCATTTTTTTTTCTATAGTTCATTATATAATTAATAAAGATAGTAGGTGTTATTATATTATAAGAAGTATTATTATTAAGCAGTGTATGTATAAGAATAGACTAAGGATGAGTGGGTGTCATTATAATATTAGAAGTATTATTATTAAGCTGTATTTGTATAACAATTGACTAAGGTTCTCTCGTTCCATTTGTGTTTTTAAAATATATACTAATGTGTTTGAACATTCTAAACGAAAAAAAAAATATGATGGGAGGAGAAATCTAATTAAAAATGTTTAAATAAGTTTTTTTTATAAATTAATTATTAATAAAATAAATAAATATTATTAAATTCATTTCTCGCATCAACTAAAAATAATAATAAAATAAAATACAAAAATATATAATAATTTATCTTATAAGTAGATTTTATAAAATTAACCAATTTAATCTAAATTTAAATATTAAGATATATCAAAAAAATTCTTAAATTATTATCAAGCAGGTCTGTATAATAAGTTGAGAACAAACCAGATATTAACTTCTTTAGAAATTTCAAAAGAATTGATGTCAAGTACTGGAAAGAAACACCGTGCCTTCCACCCTTGACTAATTTTCAAAGCTTTCAAGCATATAGACTTTGACTTTACTACTTTTCCACCCATTCCTACTCTACTTTTCTTTCATGCTTTCACTTTCCATCAGTTCTAAAAACCATCTCAACTTCCATCTAGGCCCCCTCTTCTCTCTCTCTTTCTCTCCTTATACGTTCAGTAGTAAGTGCTTCTTTGCCGCTACTTTTCAAACTCTCTAACTTGCCTGGAAACAACAAGACAAATATATTTTTCCAACACCCACATGCAGGTGGTGCTATAGCTTTTATTTGTTTTTCTTTTTCTGGGCAAGCACAATTTCTTTCTAATTTTATTTATTTTCTCCTCCATTCGTTTTAGTTTCACACCGCATATCATGTCTCATCTCATACATTTTCCTCACAGTGGGATCAACCTACTTTAGTACTTTTCAAAACCCTTTCTTTCTCTCTTTGATCCATTCCTTCCTTTCACACGTGAAGTAAATATATTTCTTCTTGAAATTTTTAATGGCTAATTATTGATGAAAGCATTGAAGATTATTTTGTCTCCCTAGCCAGCAGCCAGCACCTAGCATCAATCTTGATTCTTCCATTCTACTCTCCTCACTCACATACACAGATCCACCACATGTAGGACTAGTAGATTGCATTTCATAAAAGTAATGGCATATAGAAAAGGGAAAAAAAGTACTATTACTAGGGACACAAAATATATACTCTTCTATCTCATGATCATGATGCAAAAGCATTAGCATCAAGCACCATGCACCCCATGGAAAGCGTCTTCTCTCTCTCTGTTGCCGCAAGGGCTGATTTTATCCAATTTCTGGTGCAGTCTTTTGGCTGCAGTTACATTTGTCTATGGGCATATGATTCCATTTCACCAAAGTATATTTATGCAGCATATACACATATTGTTCCATTTTAATTATATTATAAACATTACATATATAGTTCTGAGACTTTGCTGATTTATTTATTTTTTTGGCATATATATATAGTCGTTTGAGCTTCTTGGATGGTATCTACAATCTAAGGAACAACCAATCAAGTTCAAGTTTGGGGAGTGTGCAGGCACAACAGCTTTTCAGTCAGTTCCGGACTTTGACATTTGATATCAATGATGAGTAAGGCTATTAGCTCTAATGTTCACTAATTTTTAATTAATGCTTAATTTGCATATGGAATGTTATAATAAACAAATTATTCTTCTTTTCTAAATAAAAGCAAGCATATATATTTGTTTGTTTTATTCAGCCGTGTTCCTGGACTAGCTTTTCGGAATCAACGGTCATACCTTGAGCTCCAACAATTGGAACTTCTCAGACTAGCATCCACAGAAATACAAACACAATTTTTTCAGGTAATCTATTCTTCTAAAGAAAGAAAATTCCCTTCAAAGTTCAAATTAATGCTATATATTTAACTATTCTTTAAGGTTATGATGGTACTAAGTTTAGTTTCTTTTTTATTTAATTTTACAGGAGGCAAGGATTAAGGTTCGTTTGTTGTAAAAAAAAATCAAAATACTTTATGTTTTTGTTCCTAATAAGTTTCATGATGAACCAGAAATCTTATATACTATTGTATCTTCTTCTTCTCAGACTGCTGTTTTCATGGGGTGTAACAAAGGAGAAATTGAGCTTGGTTTCTTAAATATGTCCCAAGTAAGCAACTACATATATTCTACCATATATTAACATATTTAATGACAACTTCATATACTAAAAGATGAATCAATATTGTATTTTGAATATTGATTTCCCAAATTATTTTTTTTGTACAGGTTGACATTCAAACAACACTTAGGAGTTTGTTTCCTGAAGATTTTTCCACTAGAGTACTGTCCCAGCAAATTGATCAAAACCCTCCAGCATCATCTTCATCTTCTCTGAGATCAATCTCCACAGGAAGCCCTGAATACTCATCACTTCTATTCAGTATTCCAGGAACTTCTCAACCCCACTTTTCACCTGAGACACTTGGAGCATCATCATCATCAAGACTAGTGCCACCAATGCAGCCAGTGCCAAATAGTCCTCACCAACAAGCCATTAATAATATTCAAGCATTGGCACAAGTCCCTTCTCTAACCCAATTCCCCACACCAGAAACTGAACATGATGCAATCATGAGAGCAATCCTCTATGTTATATCTCCAACAACTTCTCATCATCATCATAATCAACAGCACCAACAAAACTTGCCTTATAGTAGTAATAATTCTCTTCCTGTGGTGCATCCTGATGCTAGTGCATTCCAGAGGTATAGACAAGACTTAGGCTCCAACAACATGGTCTCCAATATTCTCAGAAGGCAAAGCCTCATGAAGAGATCTTTTGTGTTCTTTAGAAACTTGAATTTTATGAGAATGAGAGATCGCATTCAAGCAACGTCTCGTCCCACCAATACTCAGCTTCATCATATGATATCAGAGAGAAGAAGGCGTGAGAAGCTAAACGAGAATTTTCAATCCCTTAGAGCACTTCTTCCTCCGGGAACAAAGGTACAAATTACTAATCAATTCAATGTTCTTTTATAAGCAATGCATTATGCAATGAGCAAAACTCATACACAACACCATAACTATATAGTTAATTAATGCTGTTTTCTAATCAAAATTTGACGTTTAATTTGGATGACTATGATAAAATATTAATTTTAATTAAAGAACAACTATAAAGTAGATACTACAGAGAGAGCTTAATAGGCTTCCAAAGCTCAAGTAATCAGAAATCATTCTTATATAATTTTTAAGATAATTATTATAAAAATCAATGAATTTACATACAAGTTTATAATTAAATGATTGTATAAAAATAAATAAAAAACCAACCTTTACACCACTACAGGAAAATTAGATTATTCGTTGCGACTTTTGTAGTTGATAAATAAAAAATATCGTTGCAAAAACAACTTTAACCAGCGAGATACTTGTCACTACAGATCGCTACCTAAGTTTTTACCATTTTGTTTCCATTTGTTGTATATTACAAAATTAATGCCTTGAATTTGAACATATTTTAATATGATAGAAAGACAAAGCGTCTATACTGATAGCAGCAAAGGAGACATTGAGCTCTTTGATGGCTGAAGTTGATAAACTGAGCAAAAGGAATCAAGGGTTGACGTCATTTTTGTCAGCCAAAGAATCTACAACTGAAGAAACCAAGGTAGCTAGTTTATCGCCAAATAAAAGATTAAGTGTCATAATTTCACATGTACCCGAATCAAGCTCATCAGAAGAGAGAATGGTGGAGTTGCAAGTGAATGTGAGAGGACAAGTTTCTCAAACTGATTTATTAATCCGGTTATTGGAATTCTTAAAACTGGCTCACCACGTGAGCTTGGTTTCCATGGACGCAAACACCCACGTTGCAGAAGGGAATAATGCACTACATCAACTATCCTTCAGATTGAGGATTATTCAGGTATGTGTACGTATATCTATCTCTAGAATAATTCATGAAATAGCATAGAATAACTTAGTCAGAAAGAAATATTATATAGCAATGGAAGCTTAAGTGCTTTCATGTATAATTTTTGTGGGTCCAATAGACAATTCTATAAGTATAAGAAATTGATTGGTCATAAAATTAAACATTATACTATTATTATGATAATATATATCACAATGAACTTGCCTTTAGAGAAGGACTCTAAATGTACATTTGATTAAATAAAGACACTTGTTTCACCTGCTACTTCACCTAGGGATTAACTTAGTTTTTATAATGAATAATATATATATATATATATATATATATATATATATATATATATATATATATTTGAAGTCGAGTGAGCCAGTGGAATACATGTTTAAGTTAGCCACACGTAGCTAAAAGAAAATATATTATATACATATAAAGTAATTTGAGTATTATTTATGTTAATGCAATATAGTATCACTCAGTAAGGAAGATTTTACCTTTCAAAATCTGTCCCACCATGTAAGGACATGCAAGACATAAATATAAATATTCAAATTAAAAGAAAGTTTTGTCTACATAACTAGTTGCACATGTCAAACTTTTCAAAAATGGGTGGCGCACGACAAGTCTATTTTTGCATTATGAGAGTGGAATTCGTGCATACAAAATCAGACAATTAGATTAGGAAAAATAAGTGACGGCTTCTTTATTACAGGATCCAAGAACCCCCCTTATAAGTATAATGATGAAAAATATATTTTTGTTTACATATTACAATGTTTTAAAGTTAAGAGGAAGGAGCTTCGAACGTGCAGTTGTGATTGCTAAGATGGTTTGGTTTTGTGTGCTTAATTTGTCACCATCCGCAGATGACACAAATTACGTATTCAATTCAAAAAAAGTAGGTTCTATTTTGGCAGCCATAGAAAATGAATCAGCATAAAATATGCTGATAAATTTCTATACGTATAAAGTTGTCTCGTAAGAGAAGAAAACTTATAAACTTGTGGTGGTGGCTGTTGTATTATAATTATACAAAACGACTAAAAAATAACGTCACAATTTTTTAGTACTACGTGTCATCCAATTCCGATTCAATTTGGTTTCGGTTAGTCTACTATTAAATGATTTTTTTATGGGAAAATATTAGTTTGATAGTTTTATTAAAAATATAAATTAAAAATATTTGAATTTGTGACTTTTCTTTCTTCTTTTCCGTTTCACCCTAATTATTACATCAATTTTATATATTTCTCTACCGATATATGTTACTTCCTCTGGTCTCCAAGAAGAAAAAAACATATTTCACACATAGGAATTAGTTATCTTCATTAAAAGTGAGTCTCAATTAAAAATTGAATATTTTTCTTAAACTATTATTTATTTGATTTTGATATCAAATATAAAAAAATATTTAATCTTATTAAATAAAAATTATTTTAAAAATAAACTCATTAAGACATTAATAATTAAAATTTGTTTATATTTTTAAAAAAAAGTATTGCTTATATTCGTAATAAAAGAGAGTATGATATATTAGTATATTATGATGTGTATGGATTATGAGTTAATAATTATCTACTGACAATATAAAATAATTGAAATAATATGACTTCAAATAAAATTATGGTAAAAGTTAATAAATAATACAAATATATCATATATGATTTACAAATAAAATAGAATGTAAAACTATTTTTTTTTTACTGAATGCAAGTAAAACTATTTTATTGTCAATGTATTCTGTCATGTTCTATTTGCCATCACGTATATATTATAGTAGTATTAATTTCGTAAACCACATTAAAATTCGTGAAAAACATAACCCAAAAAGACTATTATAATTTATATATGTACCCAAAAGATTATGATTAGTAGGGACCTTTTTTGTGGAGAATAATCAGATGTGGATGTTATGTGTAGGGAAGTGAATGGGACGAGTCTTCCTTCGAGGAAGCAGTGAGAAGAGTAGTTGCTGACTTGCTACAGTACCAAATGGACCAATAACTTTCTTTGACCAACTTCACCACTCTTTGATTTATCCTGCGGCGATAGTGCATTCTTGATTTTAGTTTAAGTCCCATCAAATCCATTTAATTCAACACCCCACCAGTTGTTGTTATATGTTGGTTTCACAATTAAATTGGTTTTATTAATTAAGTCTATTTATCATATTTGTGTATGTTGTTGATTTTTTTTTAGTGTAAATCACGTATTTTTTTTTATTAGAAGTAATTTTGCTCGAATTGAAGTAATCGATCTTATTATTAATAATTTTATGATTTTATTTTATTTTTCTACTATGTATGTACTTCAATGGTGATTGTTAAAATCCTAATCATCTTGTTAGATGATAACATGTCAAAAGGTCCTACATGACATTTATCAAAGTAATTTAGATGCAAGATCATCTTAAAGACTAGAAGTTGATGTAATTAGATAAATATTGATGAATTAAAATGAATAATTGTCAAGAAAGAAAAAAAATGGAAAACGAAAGGAAGATACGTCGTATAAATAGCCTTTCAAAAAGAAAAGATACGTCGTATGTATAAATAAAAAGACAGATAACCTAATTGATTTTAATGAAACTATAATTAATACTGGCTGATTCAATTGTATAGTGGTCGTGGACCGACTCTTGGCTATAATGTTATGCATATGATATTTTTTTGAGGTATAGAGACAGTGTGTATTGTAGGATATTAAATTTGTACATTGAGTCACCGACAACTAACTTATTTAATTAAACTGAAAAAGTAAAAATGAATTCATTGTTATTTTTAATTAGAATACTTTCAATTTAATTTCACCAAAAAACAATACTTATATATCTATCTACTTTATAGTAAAATGATCAAGTAAATGTATATTTATTTTCTCACTTTATATATTTATCTAATTTTGAAGGAGTCAATGAAATCCCACACATCATATAACCAATTGAACCGATTTAAAGGGACTTATATAATAATTATTTTAATTTATATCCAGAAATATCGTAGCTTATACATCAAATTTATTTTCCTTATATCCTTTGTGCTTATGTGTACTCTGTACTGATGAGTGCTTGGTGTGAAAGGGATTTTAATTACTAATTACAATCTATGTTAAAGCTAATTCTGGCTTTTTTGCATGCATTGATGAAATTTTTTATGTCGCCGACTTCAATTTAGCAATTTACACAAGGACCAAGGGAGCAACATTTGACAATGAAACAGATTGATGGATACAATCCATTTCAAAAGATGATCAAAATCATAAAGTCATTATAAAATAGCAACCCACAAACTAATGGTTTTGTAATTATTCATTCTATCAAGTACATTAGGATTCTATCGTTAGTCAATGAATTTTCTTTTTGGAAATTTAAATTAATCATGTTGGGAGAGAGATGACGGTTTTGACTATGCATCCTCTCAGGCCAACTTATTGTTCAAAGAATTCAATAAGTTCTGAAGACAATATAATGTTTTTGTTTTCTTCAGTAAGATCTATGCCGAATCTGTACCACAACCACGATTTGTTACATTACATGAACATATTATTGGAAAATTACCTAGAATTTTTTACGTGAGAATAAGATTAAAAACCATTGACTCTTAATCTTATCATAGATGGTTAAAATTAAAATAAAATAAGTCGTATATGATGGTATGATATTATATATTGATTATATATCTATACATAATTATATAGTCTATATTTATTTCTCTTACTTTTATATATTAAAATAATTCTCCATCAAATATATATGTCATATTTTATTTTTAATCATTTGGATACTATATGAGATATTAGCGAAAATAATTTTTTATTAAATTTTTTATTTTTTAGTTAAATTTTGGATTAGTCAAAAGTCAATTTTTTTTATGAACAAGATGGTTAATATAAAAAATATTCTACTTCTAGTTTCTAACTACTTTAATTAAAAAAATTATACAGTAAGAATTATATATATTCATCAAAAGAATACCAATGCAATTACCTATCAAGGAAGATAATTGTCACAAACAAACGAAGCTCGCACAAGATAAAACATATTAAAATATGTATTCATAAACAAAGTCAAGACTCAAGATATTGGTTCTCACATTTTAGTATTTTAAGCACACAAATATTAATTTGGATAAAAAAAAAGATATTTTTTTGTAAATAAAATTTACTGACCGTAAAATTAATTTAGACCAAACGGAAAAACTAATCAAATACGGAAACTAATGTTCAATCCAACTTGTCTTCTTATAGATTTTAAAAAGGTTTTACTACTATTCATGTAATCCTTTTACTACATTGTTTTTTATATATATTTTGGTCCTTATACCTAAAAAAAATTACCAGTACATGTTTTAGTTCTACATAATATCTTTTAGTTATGTTTTGGTTGGTCTCTTCCGTCAATTATCTCTTTCAATGTTATTAGTTAATACTGCCACAAAATTGAATTAGGCAATGCAAGACCGTCACAAATTTTCTTATAATTATAAGCAGCCGAAAATTGTTCTCGTCACAAAATAGAAATTATTTTCACCTAACATTTGCTTGTAAGCAAACAAGTTACAAGCTAACTCGGTCACCTTATTTTTATTAGTGCATAATTGTTAGCATAAAATATATTTAATTAAATTTCTATGAAACAAACAATAACAAAAAAGATAATATAGGAATGTTATAGAGGAAACAAACAGAAAAAAATAGGACAAATTGATGAAAAAGTGTAGAGATGCATTAACAATTTTAAAGGTTGTTGGAATGCAAGTATAATATGAAGTCTCATTATGGATAGAAATGAACAACTTGAGTAATATATGTGAGAAAAATATGCAAATCTAAAGCCTTACAATTTTAGAGTTTAATATGGTATTAAATTCACTTATATAGTTTCTTTATGGGTTTTTAAACTCTCTCATATTTCTCAACAAGTGATATCAAAGTTGATGGTTCAACCAAGTAATTGGCTCATATAAGTATAGTGGTGGTAGTGACAATGTGGTGGGGATAGCAATGAAAGTGGTGCAACCAATGGTGGCGATGTTGACAATGGTGGCAATGCAGATAGTGGTGGTAATGACCATTACTAGAAAATAAACTTCTAGCATCGGTTATTAAGGACTTTTAACATCCGTTATCAACTGATGTTGAAACTACCAACATTAAAAGTGTCCATGTTAACATCATTTTTTGAAAACCGATGTTAAATTAAACTACACAACATCACAACATTGATTGTAATTATACATAGCACAACTGTAATTTGAGTTTTGGCTTCCAAATTTTGTGATTGTGCAAAAGTCTTCCATCCATAGCCAATTTTGGCAGATTTCCTCCAATGATTATAAACAATCTTGCATTTCGTAATCCATTCCAAATTCAGATATGGGTGAACCTGCATCTTTCATAAATGAGTACATGGTACTCGACACATCCTGAAAGTAACATTAAGTTCATCTTAGATATGTATATGATTTTAAAATTTGGCAGACAAGGGTGTTTTTGTACTAATTATATATAGTGTTGAGTTACTCATCAAACTGTTACAAGTCACATTGTACTCATTCAGCAAGACTTTAAAAGTGAATGAGTTAGGAATTTGGTGGTACATGGAGTGTCATTTAGGATAAGCTTTTGGTTAAGAGTTGCTTTTGAAGATGTTCAGGAAGAAAACACTTTGTCCAAAATGGGTCATGGTCACTTGATGATTTCCTATGAGTCAATAGAAATCTCTAAGTTCTATTCATCCAACCAATATAGTTGGGTTCACCAGATCTTGATTATATGTAATAAAGTGTATGTTATCATTACTGTCTAGCATCTCACTTCACCATAAGGCTACATTTAAAGTAAATTAATATAAGTAATATTGATGTGTTATATCATGTCACGTTTATTTGAGAACAGTCTTGAAATTCCTAACTTGATCCTTAATATGAACTGTGTTGAACATTTCATCTGGTTTTCTATTAATCTTCATCATTGTCGTAACCATTTCATTCTAATCTTTTGATCTTCATTCATCGTTTCTAAACTCCATTTACAATATAAAAGTTACTATTAATCCACAACATCTGTTTTGCCTTAAATATGTTCAGTTAGCAACTATTAATCCAACGTTGTATAGTCTCTAATATAAAATTACCCTTTGGCTTAAAAGCTAAAGCTACTTAAAAATAGATATGCATGCCTACCTATTAGTAGTAAACCAAGAGATATGAGATTGGTCTAGTACATGCCATGGAGTTGAAAGACACAGTGCATATACCCATTTTTTAAAACCAAGAATGGTATTCCTATTTTCAAAGTATCAATTTTTTGTTTTAAGTTAAAAACTCTAACATCATCTTGGGTCTGTGATAGAGGATAAAAAATTTTAACCTAGAATGTATGAGGATTCTTATCAGGTGAAATGGGTCGACGCGTAACTCTGTTGTGGTTGGCTGTTAGATGGACTGACCATGCTCTACCAGTTTAAACATGGATCTCTACTTGACTATATAGGAAAATTCTACTCTTTAAGTACACAGTAATCAATTAATGTTTTATCATTTGTTTCTCTATGGAATTGCATCAAAATTGCAAGAGGTACTTCAAGTTTCCCTTCACGTACACACATTTTTATTCATTATTTTTTTTGTCTCTCTAATCATATCAACTATTGGAAAAAAAATTAGGGGCCTAAGGTCTAAGGCTATGGCAGAATTCTCACACCAGCACAAAGTCTCATTATAAGAAAACAAACAAAACACATAATTTAAGATTAACTGCAAATTTGACTGCTTTAACATTTTTGGAAAACAAACAAAACATAGAATTATCTCACCAGCACAAATCCTATATGAAATAGTATATTCAAAGTTTCAAACTGTCAGTATTTGTAGTCATTGAAGCATAACAGAGCAAGAAAATAAAACATGAGGTCTGTTGAGGACTGTCTCTAATGGCATCGGTGAGATGCTGAGAGTCCGAGATTGAGTGAGGAATGACGAGGTCTAGCGGCGGCGCAGTAGTGCAGAGGTCTGGCGTCGCATCGCATCGTGAGTGAGGAATGTTGCAATGTGTTATGGCGGCACGAATGAAGTGAAGACCGAGAGGCGAGAACGAATAGGCGAAGAGAAAGAGAATGGAGGTGTGAGAGGCAGCGATGACGTGGAGACAGAGAGGTGAAGAGGCACCGCGAGAGGTTGTAGTGCCAATAATGAGAGAGTTTCAATGCCACAAGTGCGAAAGTGAGAGTGAGAGTCAGAAAGGCAGAGGAAGGGAGCTCGAGGGTTTTCGGCGCCATAAAATCATTATAAAAGATCCCACAACATCGATTTTTCAAAAAATCAATGTTAACACGAGTCCATTAACATCAGTTTTTGAAAAATCGATGTTAGTGAACTCATGTTAACATCAATTTTTAAAAGATCGATGTTAATGGACTCGTGTTAACATCGATTTTCTGAAAAACCAATGTTAACAAACTCGTGTTATTTACGAGTATGCCATCGTATTTTTGTTAACATCAATCTTTTATAAAACCGATGTTAATGTAGCAATGTTAAAACCATTATTTGTAGTAGTGGACGATGTGGTGGTGGTAGCATTGGAGGTGGTGAAAATAATGGTGGCGATGGTGGTTGTGGTATTAGTGGTGGTGGTGGTTGTAGCAATGTCGGTGGTGTTGGTTACGATGGTGGTGGCTTTCACAGTGGTGGCAATGGTGGAGGTGGTATTGTTGGTAGTAGCGACAATGAAGGTGGTGCTGGTGGTGACATTGATAGTGGTGATAGTGGTAGCAATATCAATGGTGGTGGTAACAATATCGATGGTGATGATGATGTCGGTGATGGTGACGGTGACACTAATGATGGTAGTAGCAATGTTGTTGGTGATGGTGATGTTGGTGATAATGATAACAGTGATAACAATGCTTATGGTTGTAGTAGTGATAGTCAATTATGACGAAGACGATTGTGGTGATGATGATGACAATGACAAAAGTGTTATTAGTGGTGGTGGTAGTAACAATAGAGATGGTGGTAATAGTAATAGTATTAATAAAAAATGTGATTGTCAAATGTGAAAAATATATGTTTTTTAAAACTAAAAACCAAATTCACAACAGTTTTTTTTCTTGGTTTTAAAAATTGGTATAAAAGTATTTTGAAAATAATTTAAAAACAATTTTAACTTTATTTTTGTCAAACATATTTATTTTAAAAATTACATTTAAAACTCAAAAACCAAAAAATCACAACCATTCCAAACAAATCCTAAACTAGTGAGATGATGTTTCAATAAGTGCTGTAAACACACAATCAAGTAAAATTGTACATAAATGCATAAATCCTTTGAAATATCATAAATGCAAACATGGAAACATAGATATACAATTGTGCACGTTATTATTTATCTTTTTCATTTTTTTCTTCTTTAGAAAAATATTGAGCTTAATTAAGTTGTTAAGGAGCATCCCCTTATTTTTGTCATAAACTCGTATATTCATATTATTATATATACTCCTCTGGTTCAAGGAGTCCTCAACATCTTATATTTATCTTTCGCCAGTCTGACGAGCCATTATCATTTATTTGTAAGCATTTAGTATCATTGTGCAATTATATGTAAGTACGAAGTCTCATATGTCAAGGTAAAAACATGACTAATATAATATGTTGTTGTAGGGCTCTCGGGCATAGGCCAAGTATAGTCGTGCTTAGCATTGGACCCCTAGGGCGACTAGGTCAAGTATAGTCTTGAAACATGACTAACAAAGTAATTAAAATGATATTTAGTCTTTTATTAAACATAAAATTAATTATTTTAATCATAATGCTACTTTTATTTGGGTGAAACAAACATATTTTCCTCAATTAAACATAAAATTAATTATTTAAATCATAATGATACTTTTATTTGGGTGAAACTAATTTTTTCCTCAATTAACCTAAATATCAATTTATTTATTAAAATTAGACTGGATTTAGCTCTTATTAAACCAATCTTTTTTCTATGTTTACCAAATCCTAGTCAATCACTTTTAACCATCAATCGTATGTTAATCCCTCTATATTAAAGTGTTAAAATAAGATTATGTCATTGTTTTGTGCCATAAGCCATTTTTAAAGCTGTAGAGATTAGAGTTCATCTTAATCCACTTAATCTTTGATTAGGAGTAACATATTTTTAATGTAACTCTAAACTGTATTGTAATACTTTGTTAGTGAATTTAGCTATAATCACTTTTCCTAAGAGATTTTAGTTGTCCCTAGGAATTTTTACTTCAAAAAAAAAATGGAGTCAGAACATTAGATAAATAAGTTTCTCAATATAGTTAATGAGGTCATCTTGCAGTAAGGCCAAGACAATTGAGTACGGTCCTTTTGGGATGGAGACAACAGACAAGGATTAGTTATTTACTTTTCTAATTCTTCTTGTTTGTTGGTGTTAGTAATTTCTTAGCATTTTTATAAGAGTGGTCACCAATCGGGTCAAGTTAAGTTTCGGAAAATTCTTAATCTAATTTAATTAAAATTGATTAGATTGGGTTAGGTTGGAATTAAAGTACCTTTTGATAATAATTTCATTTATATCAACCCAGTTAAATTTAAAATAATAAAGAAAAACTTAAAATAGGAAAAAAAAGAAAATATAAAAATTGAAAATCATATATTTTCTTAAAAAATCAAAACTATTTTACAAAGCATATTTATTAAATTACATTTCTTTCTCGTGCCTTTAAATGTTTAAATTTAATACGTATAGATTAAGAAATATTCAATAGAAGTAAAATATTATTATATTTAGACTAAAATATTTTTATTTTATGCTTTATCTTTAATACCTACATCACTAATAGTGAGATATAAATTAAGGATATATTTGGGGGAAAGTATTAATAATTAAATTTTAAAATTTTAAAACATCAATTGTTTTGAGATTAAAAAAAAACTAAAACATTATAAGAAGATGTTATATTACATTATTATTTTTATTTTTTAATTGATGAGATTGAGTCAAATATATGTAACTGCTAAACTTAATATCTAACCCTAGTTAATCGAGTTTGTACAAACTTAACTCGGTCAAAACCGTGATCCCAACTCCTTTTTTTTCTTGGGTCGATTATTGTACCCATCATAATCCCTACTTCTGAATAATAATTTGTCAATCTGAAAATTCAAAGAATCAAAGCAAAAATGTCAAGTTTGACTTACCTAATGTATGAACAATTGCGTGATAAATGAAAACAATAAGAAAAGCTTGGTCCCCAAATATAAGAAACCCACTTCCTTATAACGCCTGGCCCGAAACCTTGATATTGAACGCAAATCTTGTTTGGAAGTTGGAATTAGGACAGTAGACTAATCCTGAGGTAGAAATTAGATTTAAGTAGCTGATGATGTGATGTGATGAAAACTTGATAAGTGACATCATTTCAGAGCATATTGAATGGATTAGAGGAAATTGAAACGAGCAAACTATACTCACAAGTCACACCCTGGTCTTTTATAATGCACAATTTGCAAACGTTACTCCTATTTTTTTTAACCTCTTTAATATATATTTTTTTATAAGGATACCTACCGGTATAATATATTTCATGAACAATAAAGAATATTAATGTCATATATTTTGGGTCATTATGATATTAGGGTAAAATATTTATTAATTTGATTGATAATTAATTATTTGTTGGAAATTTTGATTAACCACTTTATTTTCATCCACAAAATTTGAAGTTGAGACTTTATATAAGGAGATCGAGTCCAAAATACATGATTGATACTTCATAAGGAGAAGTTTGTAATTAACAACATAGATTGATTGGATGATGCATCTTGAAAATACATCAACTAATAGGTATATACATATAATTGCTTAGTTGTAAAAAAAATTGCAATACAATTCGTTATATGAGGGGGTTGAAGGCACACATGCAAAATTGATGAGGCTATGTCATGATAGTATGAAAATTTTGTGTAATTGTTGGAATGCAACAAATAATGTGCTTATATTGCAACATTGCGATTAAGGGTTCATTTAATAGAAACATCAATGTAGTGGAGCATATGTTTCATACCTTTTTACTAGAAGGTATGTGATTTTATATTAACAGAAGCGTAGATCTTCAATGAGTATCAACATATTGACAATGTTGGTGTTAAGTGTTAACATTTATGTTTGTGGTTGCACACTTAAAATTACTCATGGCCTATCATGTACATGTGAACTTGTTAGGTATACCTTTGAGATCCCCTCATGTGCATTGAAAAAAGTTATTGGTTACTATAGAAGAAATGGGTAATTGTTGGGGAAGGTGGCTGAACTTGTTAGATATATGCTTGAGATCCACTCATGTGCATTGGAAAAAGTTATTGGTTACTATAGAAGAAATGGGTAATTGTTGGGGAGGGTGGCTTAACTCTTACACATGAGGTCGATGTATTATTAAAGTGATTTTCACAACTTGACGTGTGTGAAAAAAATCATAATGGAAACGAAAGTTCATGAACTTACATTTTTGAATACCAGTGCATTGTGTCCTCATCTATAAAAGATTAAAACAAAAAAAGCACTAAAGTATGTGAAATTTACTAAATATGCACCTTCAATTTGAAGTGAGTCAATAGGTTGGATTCATGAGTCAACCAATTTAAAAAAAAAAAAACTCATGACTCAACTCGTACATGAAGGAATTTGAACATATTGGTTAAATTTGACTTAAACCCTCAAAAAAACTCGACCCAAATCATTTGGGGTGATTTGAGTCAAATCAGATTCATGAGTGATATGTACTTTGAACACCTTAATGTTAACACAAATTCGAACAATTATTCAAAAAATATTTTGTGCATTTGATGTAACTGAAACTACAAATAATTACATAATGAAGAATGTTTAAGAGTATGGGTATTCATGGATTAGAATGGATTAGTTTTGAAGAGAAAAATCATTTGATCTTATCATTTCGATTTTGTTAATTTAGCATCCAATCAGTTTAATCCAAATTTTTTATTAATTTGATCCAATCTAATTTAAAACGGTTTGGATTGGATCCGTTTTTGGTTTTAATCTTACTTTTAAATTTTTTTAGGAAATACCAACTAAAAGATAAGATATATAATAAATATAATAACAAATAATTTCAAATATCAAATATTTTATTTATATGTCATTATATATCTAATAATAGAATATTTGTTAACCCAAATACTTAGTAAAAATATCTTTAATTAAATATATTTTTCATAAATAGATATAAGTTATATGATAATTTTACAAATATATAAGAAATAAAAATAGAAAAATAATATTATAAATTTATATATATATATATATATATATATATAAAAGTTTAGTTTGAATGGGTTTCTAAAATCAAATCCAAAATTTGATCCGATGCAATTAAAAGTTTCAGTTTTCCAATATTTTTATCCGTTCAATTTTTTATTTATTTGATTTTTGATTTTTTTTATTTATATTGGATTGATCGTTTTATGAAAATCCTTATTTAAGAGTTTAATAATTATACATAAACCTTATATAATAAAAGTCATGATTTCATTTATATGACTTCTGAAATATAAAAGTCAACCAATTTATCAATACACGATAAATTCTGACTATATAACTATATAAAGCTGTTTTGCATCGTTAGTATATAAACATTAAATTTAATTTTTAATTATCCAAGTTTCATACAGAAATGTTTACCTCATTATCTCACGTTAATTATCCAAGTTTTATACAGAAATGTTTACCTCATTATCTCACGTTAATTAAATTTGCTAGATTGGACTAAAGTCTTTTTATGCTTAACTGATGCACACAAACACACATGACGCACTCTAGGCTTTTCAAAATGCGCAGTTGATTATGCAATCACTTCGACTTTCAAAAGTGAAAGTGATTTGTTACATTAACAAATTGATTTTTCAGCACAGTAGATATATGATGAACTAATTGCCGGGTGCCATAATCAAATCAGTTTTGTTAAAGCTAGTAATTAAGATAAAAATAGTAAAACACGATAAAATTGCATGAGTAATAAATATTACATTTTTAATGAAAATATTTTTCAAACATTACTTATTGAAAAGAATGTTTGCGTAAACTGTTTGAGAAACAGTCAGCAAAAACTTGTCAAGTTCTACTCATTATTTGATAGTTCTCATACATAGCTTCTCTTTTCTATCTGACTGCAGGCAAACTCATCCATTCCCTTCAATCAACTTCATCACACATTCATGCAATCAACATATCAGAAACATTGGATAAAAGATCAAACAGCTCAAATATCAAACATGTGTTTTAAACGTGATTGATTTCTCATTCTACAGCAGCAGATTCGGGCCAAAAAAGGCAAAAACAATAAGTAGCTAGTATTAGCTTCTGCATCATTTTGTAATTTGACGTGAATTTCAGATCAGTTGACTTGTATCCAAACACAGCATAAGTCTAATTTAATGATACAAGATGATCTGACAGATCTTCATCTAATAATTTTGATTAGCTGGAAGGGTAAATGCATGCAAAATCTTACAGCAAGGAATACATATACACACAGACCATTATATAAAGTGAAGCTTAATATCCTTCTAGGGCCCTTGATTCCTATCATTAGATAGTCTTTTCCTCCCAGTCACAAAACTTGGACGCCCCATGTGACTCGTGGCTCGCATAAAATGACCAAAAATTTCAATTTACAAAGGCAATGTGCCTTGTGCTTGCAAGGAGGAAAAGTGTTCAAAACTAGGAAGCATGAGGCATCCGTGCTTTTACCTTTTCGAGACACCTTCATCTGTGAGGGCCCTTTGAGTAGGGTACATTTTTTGAAGCAGGGAGATTAGAAGCACCCCATATTTTGAGGTTATTTGCAAATTTATGCTTCCGCAGCAACAGGGGCAGGAGCAGGAGCGGCAGCTTCATCGGTGGAATCAAGCGATACCATTTCTTCCATTAGTTCCATAACATCTCCAATCATCTCCTGCTCCTCTGGCTCCAGTTCTGGCTCAGCATCAAGAATCTTCTCCCTGAGCTTTGTTGCTAATTCTTGTACTCCATCGCTCTCAGCCAGGAATCTCTTTAGAGCATCCTTGCCATGGAAATTCCTGCCATTATATTCAAAAAACGAACCACTCTTCTTTATGATTTTGTATTTTACGCTCAACTCTATGATCTCTGCTTCTCTACTTATACCCTTGCCAAACTCAATCTCAAACTGTGCAGTTTTAAATGGAGGGGCATGCTTGTTCTTCACAACCTTGACAAGAACCTGACTTCCTAAAGTCTGCATAATAAAATGCCATAAAGGACAAGTACTCGTACCATAAATTAGACCTTAATATGTTCAAAGCAATATTAAGACCCGCAGCTGTAAAATATTGCACAAGCAGAGACCACATACAAAAGATTAAGTGCCTGTTTGCATAAGCTTATCCAAAATCATTTTTGAGAGAAGAAAATAAGAAAAAATGAAATGAATTTCTTCACAAGCTATAATTAGCTTATGCGTAAGTTAAAAATCATCTTTTTGAAAAGCTATATGAGAAAGCTTCTACAAATTAGCTTATGCATAAGCTAATTTTAGCTTATGAAGAAACTCATTTCATTTTTTTTCTTATTTTCTTCTCCTAAAAGTGTTTCTGGAGAAGTTTATCCGATGTCCAAACAGGCCCTTTAAGTGTAAGAAAAAAGAGCCTATCCTAGATAGCTAGTGAAGAGCACTAGTTTGAGGGTCAGCATTAGAACAATCTTGCATCCAACAATCAAATAATAAAGATCCTTCGGTCTAACTGTTGTTAGAGTACTTGTATAATTATAAAGGTATGATACATTGGGAAGAGAAGAGAAGAGAAGAGTTCACATATATACTCAAGCTTATTTGAGCAGGCATGGCAATAATAATGCAGGATGCAAAGAGAAGAATTTAAAGATGATTTGTACCTCTTCACCCTTCTTGACAAACCCAATTCTTTTGATATTTAGACGCACAGAAGCATAAAACTTCAGTGCATTACCACCACAAGTAACTTCAGTGGGCCCACCATATCCCCCAAAAGTAGATATCTTTGACCTCACCTGGAGAAGCATACAAAAGAATTCCCATAATTAAAGGAGAAACATTTCTCATGTCTCGACTAATTTAAAAAAAAATTACTAGTATCGAAAAGAAAAGATGCACATTCTTACACAAAATACAAACCATAGTAAAATATAATAACTTCTGTCAAGAACATTCCCTAGGATCAAACAACTATCTCAATCAAGCACAATCATGTAGACCTCACAGAGCAAGCTCAACTCTCTAAAAATTTACAAATTTGGTTAACTAGCAATTGGAAACGGGCACACCAATACATCAGTCCAAAAAGATCAGTATAACATGATTCAATTTATTAGTAAACAGAGTGAAAATGTAGCTTGGCAAAATGACATTAAATAGGAAAAAAACACCAGCAAAACAAAACTAGAAACACCATAACAATCTGGTTTATAAAACATTCAAATTATAACAGCAAACTCGTACTATAGAACCTAAAAGCACATTGGCTGTCAGACACTAACCAAGCCCAACCTTAATCACTAAATGGAAAGTGAACTACTCCGGTTCAGAAAATATAGTCACGGACCGAGATGGAATTAGTACACATCAGACTAGCCCAACCCAAACATAAATTTGTTATGCATGCTAAATTGCTCAATTTAAATAAATAAATATTCACAAATTGTCATAGGAAAACATGATGATAGAGAAATGAAACTGTAGCTGATACCTGATTTATAAAAATCAATATACACTGTGAAAGTGACAAGGAGTGGCACAATTTCCGAAGAGCCTGGCTCATCAACCTAGCCTGCATTGCCATGTGAGCATCACCCATCTCACCATCAAGCTCGCCTTTAGGAACAAGAGCAGCTACCTATAAATGGAAACATAGCAAAAAGTTGAAGACACTATCGCAACTTATGTAAGTTCAGAACATCAACCCAGTGAAACAAGATATCAATGAAATCATCTTCAATTCCAGACCATATCAAAGCTAAAAAATTATATATATATATATATATATATATATATATATATATATATATATATAATGTGAGTATAATACTCACATAGTCAGATATATATGGTAAAATATTTTAAGAAGTTCTAAATTAGACTGTGTTTATGCTAAAACATGTGTCATTTCCAGAACAGTATCCACATCACATGTTTCAGGCTCCCAAGAACCTGCAGCCAAACACATTATTTGCTGCACAATACAGGCAAAACAAAGATCTCCAAGTGCATAACTTACATTAAAATTATTTCATTATATACAATTATACATACATACTGACACATGACAAAAGTCATTCAATATTTACTTTTTTAAGTAATTTAAAGCATTTAATAGGGTGTATTAATGCTTTCACACCAGGTGCACATGGAGAGACAATCAACAATCACACACATAAGTATTAATAAAAACAAAACATGCGCAGTTCCATACTTACACTATCAACAACAATTGCATCAACTGAACCACTCCGGATTAAGGTATCAACAAGGCTAAGTGCTTGTTCGCCACAATCCGGTTGTGAGAGAAGCAAGTTCTTAGTATCTACGCCAATTGACTCTGCAAGTGTCTTATCAAGTGCATGTTCAGCATCAACAAAGGCACAGTAGCCTGCATGATACAAACAAATTAATTAACAGATATACTATTTACAAGTTAAACAGTACCAAAAATATACAACCTTCTTGTTATCATTAAACTTATGGGAACATAAGCCCAAATTTAACATAGCCCCCAAAGATAACTTTTCTGTAAGATTTAAATTATACAAACAAACTCTTCTTTCTTTATTAAAAAGTATGACAAGTGGGGAGGATAGGACACAACGCTGTTTATCCAACTGAAAATCTGGAAGTGCCTACAAATTATTGGTATAGGATAAGCCTCTAACTTATGAGAGTTTTTTAATTGTAAAATCCTATTAAGACTTTTCAGAGAATAGAATGCCAAGCTCTCTTAAGTTTATAGTTGCTTACTGTTGGAAAATAGGTCATGATGTACCTATAGTAGTATCTTACTATTTATTTTTATCTGTTGTTTACCTGCTCTGTTTAGAGCTTTGTATCTTTTGTACTTACCTCTCTTCAGCTTACTGAGTAAGCTAAGTTTTCTAATATCATAGAGCCTAAGTGTGGAGAACACACTTAAAGGATTTCCATTCAATCCTCTCCGGCTATATTCAAGTCTTACAAAGAATTTAATGACGGAACTTCTGAAAAAATGAAGGTAAATAAATTTATTTTAACTTGTGCAAAAAATTTGATTCATTATAGCTGCTTAATTCATTTTATTTTATCTCCTATCACTGTTTGTAGAAAAGTTCATCAAAATTGGTTCATTGAAGCAGGGATTGATAAAATAAGAACACCCTTGCATGGATTAAAACACAAAATTTCCACTTCCAAACAAAAAGCATTCATCCAAAGAGTGTTTTAGAAAATGATTTAGACATTTTTAAAAAATTATAAAATTAAAAACAAAAAGCATCCATCCAAAGTATTACTTCAGCCACACAAAAGAGAATGGGAAAATTATTAAAATAATTCTGACTGCCTACAAATGATCACTACATTACTGTTGTGGTCATATTTACAAAAGACAAGTTGAAATTGTAGATGTAAATTGTAAAGTGAAAATCTAATACAACCAAAAGCAATAGACATTTCAATTATCTTCAAAAAAAATTTAAAAAATGCATATTAAGATAACCTCCTTGCTTTTGTGCTTCTGCAATCACATGCAAAGCAAGAGTTGTTTTCCCAGAAGCCTCTGGACCAAATATTTCCACAACACGCCCCTACAGGCATCACAGTTAAGTTACATATAATGATCAGAATATAGCAGTTGCATAATGATATAATAGAAACCCCAGAAAAATTCCAGTCTGATTGTACTATTTGAATTAGGAAACGGAGCTGATACAGCTCTTATGGACAAGGAAAAACAGTAAACCAGAGCCTATAGCTCCTCCAGAGAGAAACTCTCATAACTGCCCAATACTATACCCCCAATGACTCCCTCCTTCTCTCACCATCTTCCTATATCCAATATTCTAACAGAATTCCCCCTAACGTGGTACCCACTGCCATGTCACAAACTAATTCTCCCTTGGGCTCAAATCCATCAACTGATCCAATTCCTCCCTATCAATCTGTGATCTGCAGGTCCTATCGTGACTGAACATATGATTGTTTATCTCATTGCTTTTTTCTCAATATACACACACTAAACTATTGAAACCACATCTCATAACCAGAAACATACTTTGCAAAGTAAACTATTGAAACCCAAACAACCTGTTAAGAACATTAACAAGAGATATTGGCCTTATAAACTGAAACATACACTGATATTTTCAAAGGAACAGATAAAGTTGTGTAATTGTAATAGGCAAATACACAAAAGAAATATGGAGGGAAAATTAACAAATTTAACCCAACGGCCTCACCCCAAATCAAAGGAAAATGAAAAGGCTTTTTGTCATCAGCAAGAGCACTTATTCAATATATTTATAAAAATAAAAAATAAAAAAAAAGAGTTCAAAATGGTTCAGGTACAACAGAAGACAAAGACACACGGATACCTTTGGAAGACCTCCAACCCCAAGTGCTATATCCAGAGCAAAAGAACCAGTAGACACCACAGGTACATTTTTTGGTGCCACGGAACGACCAAGCCACATGATAGATCCCTTTCCATATGCAGAGGTGATCTGATCAATAGCTTGTTGTAATGCCAAATCTTTCTTAGACAAGTTCTCTTCACCTGAGTCACTTCCATCTGATTTAGACCTCCTTTTACCTTCAAGTGTATAAAAAAGTAAAAACATTATCAACTTAAAATCAGCACAAACTCTTAAAATACCCAAAGAAAAAGTAATAATAAAAATCTTGCAGCATGAAAAAAGCAGCAACCCCTAAGCCAGTATATGTGCTTACTATGCTAAAATGCACAAAACTCATGCAATAATAAAAAATAAAAATAAAAAATGCACATTTTTATGTTCCTGTTTCGCTCACAGCAACAACTATCTACTAATTCCAACAGTCAACACAACAAAACGAATAAACATTGGTGGTTCCAACTTCCAAAACAGATAGTTATGTACGAAAATAAAACTAAAAATGATACTTTGAAAAATCCCTTACGAGTTGAAAAGCTCAAAACTTGAGACGTGCCCAATACTCCTGGTTTAAAGCAAAAGCGCTGCAAGCAAAAGGGTACAAAAAAATCATCATCATCATTCATTCACGCACCAATCCAAAAAGAAAACATTTTTTATAAATAAATTAAAAAAAAATGTTCTTTAAAAAAGGAGAATATAAAACATGTAATGCATCACCGTTAGAAGGTCAGAGTGGAAGAGAGAACGTTTGAGGAGGGAAATGTTAGCGTTGCGAAGCAGACTCGCCATGGAATAGAAGGCACCAAAAGAGGAATAATTATTATTTTTTTCAGAAATGAAGTGTGCAGTGTCAGTGAGTGAACTAGCTAGTAATAGACTGGAATGTCTTTTTTTCTTCTTTATTTTTTATTAATTTTATATCGGTGCAATGAATTAGGGTTTGTTTTCCCTCCATTTTCAATTTCCACTGTCATTGCCAATTTCCAAGGGGACAATTCTTTTTGTTTTTGAGGGAAAGGTTTCTGTGTTGTTACATCTTTGTTGGGTCTGGCCCATGAAATTTTTTTATAGGTCTGTTATGGGCTTTGCTAGGTGCACCCTGATTATTGCTTATGCACCCAACATTAAAACAAAATTTCAAAATTATCCTTAAGTGTTTTTTATTTTTACGGATCACATAATCCATATGACTATATGAATCACATAATCCGTATGAGTTAACTCATAAAGATTACGTGATCCGTGAGTGTTTTTTAAAAAAAAAAATTAATAAATTATTTTTTTAATAGTAAATATTTTTTATTTATAAAAAAAGTATACAGATTAAATAATTCGTATGAGTTATATCAAAACTAATTGTCAAAAAAATTATTATTTAAATTTACATGCACATTAAATATACATTAAAAAATTTAGTGTCATATATAATAACATTATTTATTTTATAAGATAATTGGACCGTTAGTTTAGTTAGTTAGAGTGTCGTGTTAATAACCTGAAAGTCACATGTTCGATTACGATTTTGTTGTACAAAATACATATGAAATCAGGTATAAATTATTTCAATATCAATATACTCCTTTTTCTATGTTCAAGGTTTTTAGTAGTAACTTGGGATTATCAATCCAAATTCATGTTCTAGCTGACAATACAAATTCTATCTCATGTACCAAGCATCATATCAAAATATTAAGCCGATCAAATCATTATGAAAAACTCTTTTAACCGGAGTTAGGAAAGATACAATAACATAGATTAACTGTGAATATTCTTTACATGCATGATCGTTTATTTAATTCATTCTTTACTAATATGAGACTTTCTACAATCCTATCGTATAGAAGGCTATTGTATTTTGTACCTCCATTATTGTATCATGCACCTTTCATTATATTTTGAAATGTAAATTTGTATTTTAAAATGGACTTTTCAGGATATAATGGGAGGTGTCTAATGAAATAATGTGAATGCAAGATATAAATGCCAGTATGAAAAACTAAATAAAATCTCTATCTCATATGCAACATTTTTTTGCTGCCAAGAAACCAAGTTTTCATCTATTTGTTACCCCCATAGGGGTAGTAAGTCTATCCTTTTGCCCTTATCAAACCAATATAATTGAGCTAATGAACTTTATAGACTCTTATGGCACTAAGTCCAACTATTGTTCACTTCACTTGTAAACCAAAATAATTGAGCTAATGAACCTTCAATCAACTTTACATGGCACCTTTTGCAACGGTGGTCTTTATATGATGTGGAGGACTGTGATTTGGACTGCACTTGCCATAAAGGATATGAGGAATAATATGGTATCTGCACTTCAGTTCAATTCTTTGCATATTTGTGAACTAGACCAATTTTTTGGTGAGGTATGTCCTTACACCATAGTGCTAGGCTTCTAGTTAATGCTTCTTGAAGTTTCTAATGTTAGGTATGCTGAGAGGATGCCAAATGTTTAAATATCTTTTGTTCATTAATTACAAGGACTCGAGGAGCAACCTTGCTACAGTACATTTGCCTCACCTTATTACTTTAATTTTTACTCAAACATTACAGCCAGATCTCTAAAAGGGACCTCCTATGCTTCTATTGGAAAAAAAAAATGTTTTTTTAAGGACTGGGAAAATGTTGCCCTACTTGCAAACCTAAAAACATATTTAACCTTAAATTTATCATTGAAATATGAAATTGAAGACCTGCAATTTCTTGGAATGGACAAAAAGTACTTCTTACCGCAATACTAATTCAAATTAACAAAATTGTGAATAAATAAATTAATAAGAAAAATAATAGCAACAAAGCACAACCTATGATATATTTTAAGTATCTGGAATGAAATTCCAACAGTAACAAATCACAGCATCCCTGACTATAATATAACCCCACATTCTCTCAAAATGGATGGGAAAAAGAAGAAATGGACTCTCAATAAATTCAGACTATAGGATCTAAGGAGGAAAATGAATCAAGGACCATGAAAAATTGCATGAAACTGAAACCCACTTTTCCATCAGGCGCACCATAGGACCTCAAAAACACCCATCAGCCACATGACACTCCGAAGAAATAAACAATTACTGCTGCTTGCACTCTGGAGGTCGCTCACCATCACCAGCCTGTGCCCTTCCACTCTTCTGAAAATTTATAACCCAAAATGGAAATCAGGAATGCAATGACCAGAGCAATGAAAAATAAAGAATGTAAAGTATACAACATCAAGCAAAACAAATTTATAACAGAAAACACATGACATATCTTGGGCAAAATCATGTGTCCATATAATTTCATTCAGATCACAAAATCAAAATATCTCACCTTAACAGCAGATGACTGCAGCAACATTCCAGAGGAAATTGACAACACAGTGCAGGTGAAAAACAAATGCATTAACTCACGTTCAAACCTCAAATAAAATAAAGAATAAACCAAGGTTTCAACACTCCATATCAATTAACAGTATACCTTCTTTTTAGTCTTACTGTCTTCCTCCTCTTCATCGCCGTCATCATCATCTTCGTCCTCATCCTCCTCTTCATCATCCTCATCGTCATCTCCATCCTCATCATCTTCCAGGTCTTCAAACTCGTCTCCCTCAACAGCCTCCCCAGTAAACCATGATACAGCATGAGGGATAATTTTGTCTCTTATTGTTGACCTACACAGGAATCAAGATTAACTAAGAACAGATTCAAGAATACAGGTGCAAGTAGCAACAACAGTTATGCTAAGAGCAAGCAACAACTTGGACAAGAAAAATTATGCTAAGAGCAAGCAACAACTTGGACAAGAAAAATTAATGTAAGAGCAAGCAACAACTTGGACAAGAAAAATTATGCTAAGAGCAAGCAACAGCTTGGACAAGAAAAATATAAGGTAGCTCATATATAAGGTAGCTCATACAAGCAAAAGGTAGCAATTAGGCATACCCAATGTCATAATCTTGTTCCATCTGATTCTGAAGTTCCTCGGCCTGTTGAAAAAATTAAGTTATTATAGCAATAGACAAAAGCTTCATATTTTTAGCCTTAGGTTTATTGGGACAGACTGTCATACCAAATCTTCATCAATGTCAACATCATCCTCAGGGACTTCTGGTGGTTTGAAAAAATTGAAGAAACTTTCACAGCTCTCGGTTTTGGTAATTGGTTTAGCATTCTTTGAACCCTTCTTAGGCTTTTTCTTCAAAACCTTCTGAGTCAAACATTTTCCCGGGTACCATTCAATTTCCGTCCTATTGAACAAAAAAAAGGCAGCAATCAAACCTTAATCAACATCGAGCCAGAACCTTTTGACATGATTGTGAACAAATGGAAACAGATTACATAATAGCATCAGGTAAAATGAACAGCATACCCAATGGCTTTCTCCAATATAGGTTCGTCCTCATCAATCATATGATATGTTTTTGTCAAGATGGTATTTGAAAAGTAAGGATTGGTATCAAAGAAGAACTCAAGCTTGAATCCTTTAGGATTTTCTATCCTGCTCCACTTGATATCTTTAAGAAACTTGAGAGCACCTTCATCACGCTCTGAAATCTAGTTAATAAAGAAGCAGTGAAAGGATCACTAAAAAAGTTTTTTTTTTTTTTGGACCATCTAAAAATGGAACTTTGATGCAAAACTCATAAGTCAGAACATTCAGGGGGAAGAAGTTAACAGTTGGAACACCATTGACTAACCTCTTCAGCTAACACGTCATTATTTTTCATTGCATTGAGCCAAAAAGAAGGCACTCCTTTCTCTACACAAGTCACAAGCAAATTGCTATATCAGCAAATTGAAACAACACAAGAATAAGGTGCCATTTCTATACTCACTACCTTTATCCTCTTCTGATTCATCTGTTGTTTCATTTGCTGCCCCTTCCACTTCAATAACACCGTTTACGATTTCATAGCGCTGCATCCATTTATAATAAGTTCAGTGACAAAGCTATTAATAAAAAAAATCAAACAATCCAATACAAATCAAAATCAAGAATTTCAAAACTGATTTAAGGAACGTATGCTCAAATTGAATAACAGAAACAAAATGTCATCAAGTTTGGTATCCATGACAAGCAGATCATGCAACCGAATTATGCAACACATTAAAAGAAAACTTAAACATCATATGCAAGTCTCTACATTACAGAATCATCAGGATACCTTTGTGTACAATGGCTGATACAATTTTTGGTACTTGGCTTCAAGAGCTTCTTTCTCCTTCAAGAAGTCTGCCTCTATTTCATCATGTTTACCCTGTAATAAACAAATTCAGAAGCTCACATTATACAGTACCACATTCGCTCATCTTTGCAAGATAGCTAAATTAAAAAAAAATTATTAATAACAGAGAAGCTCGTGTCAAAACAATCAATGAAAAAGGTCTAACCATAGAGATCAAACTCCAATCAAAATCATAACTCAAAACAATTATTTTTCCCTCACAATTAAAAATAAATAATTACTCGGTACAAAAAAAAAGTCAAGAAAAATAAATGAAATAATGAAAAAAAAATTACATCATAGCAAAAAATGCTTCACCTCAGCCAAAGCTAAATTTCTGATTATACAAGAGTCCAAAAGAAATCAGAAACTCTAGAAACCAATTATCCCTAGCAAACGTGATCTTTTAAATGCACCAACATCATAATGAATTCAATGAACTATACAATAAACCGACAAAGGGATAAAGCATAAACAATCCACAATAGTAGGCATCAAAACTGAAAAAATTTACGAAATTGGAGGAATGAGGATATACCTGAATCTCTCTAAGAGATTCAACACGCTTCCTGACATTGGGGGATAGAGTCTCCAGAACATCAGAATGAGCCCCAGCCAGACTCTGAATCTTGCTCTGCGTACAAAATTCAAACACCCATAAATTATATACTAAAAATAAATAAATAAATTAACCAATTACCCAAACACCGAAACCCAACCATAAAACTTGTGTTCCAGCAACGCACACAAAAGAATCCAATCATTCTTCAAACTGACAGAAACAGAAAGAAAAAAGAAAATTTTCGTATTTCAGGGATTGAGATACCTTGAGAGCATTGACTAGGTCGGCGCGATTCTCTTCATTGAGGGCTACACAGAGGGAAATAAAAAAAGATGATTGAGAAAAAGGAAGAAAGGAAGAAAAAAAAAGAATTAAGTGTGAGAGGAAGGAGATGCGAACCGGAAGTGAGATCTGTCACGGCGATGTTGTCGTTGTTGTTGGTCATTGAGAAGGGTGTGAGAGGTAGAAAGGAATAAGGAGGGAGAGAGAGAGAGAGAGCCAAAACCCTAAAGAGAGAGAGAGAAGTGAAAATGGTAAGCAGGGTTTGACGATGGCGTCTATAATCCTTCTTCTCCTCTCCCTCCTTTTAAACAAAAAAACAAACATTCCCCTCTCTTTGTTTATTTTTAAATTTTTAATTAAAAATCTTAATCTTAATATCTCCTCTTACTCTTGCTTCAAAAAATTCTTAATCTCATCTTAATGTATATAAAAGTAACCGGGGTAAGAATGGATTAGACAAGAAACACCCCAAACCCAAGATTATGTTACCTCAACAGCATAAAAAAAAATATTACCTCAACATGGGAATCAAATTGAAATACATCCTCAACAATAAGGGAGTTTAACACAAATGAAGGAATAATATTAAAATAAGACTAAATTATTCATTTGATTTGTATAGTTTTAATATTTTTATTTTTTTATTCTTTGTAGTTTGAAAGTACATTTTAATTATTTTTTAGTCAGTGTAGTTTGAAAGTAATTTTTTTTTAGTCCTTATAATTTGCATTTTAATTTTCTTTTAGTTACCATAGTTTGAAAGTGGTCTTTTTAGTCTATAAACATTATATTTTAATTCTCTTTTAGTCCTTATCATCAATATTATCCATTACAATTAACTATAAAAATATTAATAAGTAATTTGTAACTAATTTATCGCAAGATAATTTGTAATAAAAAATAGTTGATAATTTATAAATAATTTGTAATTAATTATTTTTATATATTTTTTGTAGCAAGAACTAAAAGGTAATTAAAATACAAATGATAAGGACTAAAAATATCACTTTCAAACTATAAGAACTAAAAAGAATTAAAATACAAACTATAAAGACTAAAAAAATACTTTTTAACTATAGGGACTAAAAAAGAATTAAAATATAAACTATAGGAACTAAAAAAATCATTTTCAAACTATAAGACTAAAAAGATAAAAATCATAAAACTATAAAGATCAAATAAATAATTTTACATTAAAATAAATACAGTCTTATCTTAATAATAATAATATTCTTAATCTTAATTTTAATCTTATCTTAACTTAATCTTAATATATATATATATATAAGTAGAAATCATTTTCTTAAATATGATAGTCAAAATTTCTCGTACAAAGTAAGAATAATATTGATCAATTCAAGTAAACATAAAAAATAAATTTTGAAAAAAAATCAAATTACACAATATTTTAAACTGAAATAATGATGTAATTGTATTGTTAACTTATGAAAATTATATTGCAAGTATACGGTCTTAGTGATTTATGTATTAAATATTTTTATAATATATACAAAAGTCCTTAGGTATTTACTATGTGTTCATTACTCTTTCACTTCCTCACTTAACAAAAAGTTTAAATATAATTATGGTTCACTTATTTTTTAAAATTTGTAAGTTTGGTCTTCTCAATTAAAATAAAAATATTTACTACTTTTATTTTTAAAATTCACAATTTTAGTCTTTTATTTTAGAATATAAACATTTAGTCTTTTACTTTTAAAAAAATATGTTGTTTTAATCCTTTTGTCAAAATGAAAGTGTGACAACTAAGAGATTAACATTGACTATATTAAACAAATAATTATGTGTCATGTCATTAAATTTGGATCACATCATATTAATTTCTTACTAATCAATATTTTTTAAATTTGATAAAATGATCAAAATTGTGGATTTTATAAAATTGAAGGATTAGATGTCTCTATTTTAAAATATAGAGACTAAAATTATAGATTTTGAAAAATATGAAAATTAAATGTCTCGTTTTTAGATAAGGAAACCAAAATTGCAGATTTTGAAAAATAAAGGGACCAAAAATATATTTAAGCCAAAAAAAATATTATACACTTATTCATATCAATTAGTATTAGTTTCATATAGCTTATTGCTTATTTTACTTGATGACGGTATTTATTGATCTTACCAAGGGAGAATCACGCGGTGTATTGGTTTATGATTTTAAAGGATTTTATAAAAAATAGTCTTGTAGTATTCAATAGAAAATTTTAAATGGTATAAATAAGTTTTATGATAAAGACTTTTAAGATTTTTTAAGGAGGACAAGAAAATTCGATGACATTCAATTAAGATTTTTTATAACTTATAAAAAGTCTTTTGATATTCAAAAATATAGAAATTTTGAATAATTATTTTTTAAGAAGGACTTCATCATACTTTTTAGTATAAAATATCTATTAAACAATCTCACTCAAATCCTTGAGTTTTTTCTATATTTTTTTCTTTTTTGTCTATTGGTTATTAGACTTTTTTCCTCTCATCACACATACTTTTTTCTTTCTTTAATATTGTTCAAGTTGCATGTGTCATATATATTTTTCTTATCTTTTGGAATAAAAAATGTCAAACATATTGTTCCCTTTTGCACTTTTCTGATTAAATTAATGTTTGTCTTATGTGCTAAGGTCAATCATGCTTTCTTTATACGACTATATTCATCATCTGCTCGATGCAATATTTTTGTGACGGTCACCTTTAATTTCGTCATCCACGTAACCTAATAACCCTCTTATAAATTTTCCACCCTGACCACTCCTTTATAGTATAGGTATATTATTATATCACATTTTAAACATGTCATTGAATCTATCATGAAATAATTATAGTTATTGAAAAAAACAAAAAAACTAGTATATAATTTTAAATCTATTGTTCAAATCCAAAAGAATGATAAGATGTTAATGCAAGAAGGGTTAGTATAAGAGGACCAAAAATAATTTTCATACTTGTTTAACCTATTTGCAATCACACATAACATGGATCACAATTTTTGTATGTTAAGCACAAATGACATAAATCTTCATGAACCAAAGGACTAAAGTGGAACTTTTTTAAAGATACACGACCATTTTGAACCTCTTAAATAAGATAAATAATAAAGTGAACTTTTTAAAAGATGATGGATCATTTGAACAAAATAAATAAAATAAAGGATCAAAGTGACCTTTTTAAAAGATAAAGGTCCAAATTGCACAAAAAAAAGATAAAGGATAAATATAGTCATTTAACCATATTACGTAATAGCAACAAAACAAATTATTTGTTATGTCATATGAAAGGCTCATATATTAATAGCCTGGTAAATGACTTTATAGAAGTTGGGAAAACCAAAATCTACCCACACAAAAGTTAGGGAAATTGAATTACAAAATATTATCAGCGTATAACTTAGACTCAACCAAAACAAAAGCAAAAAAATTCTCCTTGATTTTATAAAATTTATTTGAGCAATCAATTAAGTCTTACATATTTTAGCCCTATATCATTTTATTGTAGTAGAATATCAACATAAATTTCACGTTGTAAGTTGCAACCTATAAATACACAATTATATGAAAGAAAACTCGATGGGACAAAAATTTCAAACCCAAAAGATTGAAAAAGTTTATAGCAGCTTACACTATCAAGTTGAGCATATTCAAGTAGTTTGCTCTACGAATCCACTTGTGGACTCAACCCAATTGTTTATTATACTCTCAAACTCGTGATAGATATTTGAGTCATTCACATTTATATCCTCACCTAAAGTCTCCCCCATTAGTTTTTCTAACACAACATCATATGCATGTGACACATCATAATCATTAATATTTAACCCTTGTAAATATTTGCATAAATAATCTTTCATGGGACGATAGATGATAGTCATAGACTTAGTCTCAAACAAGAGATTATTTTGTACAACCTTGTTGTTTATAACCAACATTTGGGGTGGTGTTCGTGCTTGACAATTTGTGTCCCTTAACCATGTTTGGCCTATCAAGTCCATCTTCTTGCTTCACCTCTTGCATTAATTTCACAACACTATCAAACCTTTGAACCATTTTTGTGAGGAAAGTCAGTATTTGAGGTTGCTTTAACTCAACACACTGAACCCCTCCTCAACATTGGTCATTTGAACATGTGAATCCTCATGTTGTTGTGTGAGCTTCATAATCACCGATGATAACATGCTTTGCTCCTTCTTAAGCTCCTAAAGTTTACTTTTCAGGCCATACTTCATGGACATGAATGCTCTATTTTGAAGTTGTTGATTACACAACTTATTATTTGTGATATTATTCAACAAATGCCTCTTCCACCCTAAAATCCTTCGTGTGCAAACTCCTAATACTATACATCAACCTTCCTAAACCGATATACAATGAAAATAAAGATAAACACCAAAGTTACCACTACAGAAATTCAATTTTAATACAATATATAGCCCTACATAATTGTGTGCTTTTAATTGGTAAAATCAATACTCGCACAAATTAATTTTTGAGAGTATCAAATTATTAATTACATGGTTACTTATTTAAATTTCAAAAATAATAATTCAGTTTTTTTTAAAGTAATAAAAAGCCTTGAATGTGTGTTGTGGTCCTTGAAATATTGTCATTTTTGCTTTTGGTCCCTAAAAAAATTTGCTTCACTTTTGGTCCTTATAAAAGTCCTTTTTTTTGTTTGGTCTTTGGTATTTTGTGTTGATCTTTTTAATCAATCTATTTTTTATTTTAGTCCTTATAATATGTTGGTCATTTGCATTTAGTTCCTATCAAATATTTTCAAAGAGACTAATTCAAAATTAAAAAAATATTATAGGGACTAAAACCAAAAAATAAATATGTTAAAAGAACAAAAACAAAATATTAAGGACCAAAACTATAAAAAAAATTGTATAAGACCAAAAGTCAAGAAAAAGAATCTAGGAACCAAAAGTAAAATGCTACTATGTTTCAAAGATCAATAACATATTTAAGCCTAATAAAACAAATTATTGCTTTGTTAAGATAAGCTAAAATGGGAATTTATCTTTGTAATTTTCTATTTATAAATAGTTTCATCTTTCAACAATATGTTTTTTTTAAAAAAATTTAATTATAATTGTGTAATCTAAAAATGAACAACAAGTATACACCTTTAAACTCATTTTCTCTTCTATCTAGTTTTTAATCTCAATTAATTTTTTTTTTAATTATATCACTTATTATACTTGTAACTTTCTCTCTCTTCTTTTCTTTTCCTAATTGCTACTTTAGAATAATTTTACTTATGCAAAAAGCAACTTACTAAGACAACTTGTTATTGCCAAGCATGAAACAAACACTCAACATTTAAGTACAAATGCACAAATTAAGTGCAGGTTAAGGTTTAATGTTTTGTGTTTTTCCTAAAATTAATAATTATATTTTACATTTTGTAAAAGCTTAAAATAAACAATTTTTTTAAAAAAGTGAAAACTCTTAAGCATTGAAATGAATAGTGAATGCAATATGTAAAGAAAAAAAAACAAGAAATTGGAGAATTGGCATAGGAAGATGGAGAAGTTATCATGCTTGAAGTACTTGGGAAGAAGGATTTTGTAAAACTAGTGAAAAGTCCCAAATTACAAAACTGTGACAAGCTTCATCCCATGTCACAATTGAGCCTGTATTTGGATCCTCCACCATTTTGAATATGTTTTTCAAGAACGATTGTAGATCAATCCCTTTAAAAATAATCATAGTTTTGTCACCTTTCACATTAGTCGCTTCCTTGATGAAAACAATGTCATCTTGAGAACCAACATTGTTTGATTGCTTTGCTTTCAATCTACCACCTCCTATTACCTCATGATTGGATTCACCTTCAGGAACCATTATTTTCATCTCTTCCCTTTCAGAAGAGCTAGCTTCACCCCGTGACACAATTGGGTTTGTATTAGGATCCTTCACCATTTTGAATACTTTTTGGTTGTGGACCAATACCCTTAAAAATAATCCTAACTTTGTCCTCTTTCACATTAGTTACTTCCATGATGAAAACAATGTCATCTTGAGAAAAACTGTTATTTGGTTGCTTTGTTTTCAATCTACCACCTCTTATCACCTCGTGATTAGATTCACTTTCCAGAACCACCATTTTCATCTATTTTCTTTCAGAAGTGCAATTTACTACACGTTTTGTTCCCCCTCTTTAATTTCTGTCAATAATGATGAATAAATGTAGAGATTGATGCTTGTTTATCTTTTATTAAGACGACATAGTCTAAGTTGATTATAGTGTAATGACCATATTCTTTATATTTATGAGGGTTGTAAAAAATGGTGTATGTAATAAACAAAAAATGAAATAAAAAGAATACAATAATTATCGTAACAAAGACAAAATGATATTCAAAAGGTGTTGTATAAGCAATATAATTTGGTATTTATAATTTTGATTTGTAGTGATTCATTTTACAAAAAATGAGGTCAAGGGCAGATCATGCCATTCATTGTGTTTTCCAATTACTTATCATTTGTAACAATCTAGTTGCCTATTAAATATTGTGTGTTTCCCGTTTCTTATCATTTTCCAATTACAATTTTTATGGATAGACACATTGTTTTATGAAATAATATAATGTTTCATTCTTTTTTAAATCTCATAATCCTTAACAATTTTCAAAATACATTCAAATCTCATTATTCTAAAAATCACATGGTTTCAAATAAAGGTATTTCACAATTTGAACATTTACATAGTAAGTCAAATGTTTCACTCATCCTAAATAAAGTAGTAAATGTGCATAACTTTTTGAAACAAAACTCTTTCTAAAGTTAAGTTTAATGACAACAAACTATCAAAAAGCAAATTCTAAGTCTTCTATACTTAAGCTACTAATGGTTTGATTTGAGATTGTGATTACAAGACAATACATAGTCAAGAAGCACGCAAGAAGGTGAGAAATGTTAACTTAACATTCAATATCTCATGTGGATTTGATGGGCTTAACATCGCACCCGATATGGCCTATAATGGGCGCAAGAACCCATTGAGATAGACGCAACTTTGCAAATCTTTAAGGAAATAAAGTCATGTTATTGCTAACAATTAAGCCTAATGGTAAGCACTCGATCCAACAAGTGATATCAAAGTAAGGTCATAAGTTTAAATCTATGACCTTACCGTGATACCATCGGGGAGAGATTGTTAGTTTAACATCTAACCATCCATCGTCTCATATGGATTTGATGGGCTTAACATCTCACCCCATGACACCTATAATGATCACACGCCCTTCAACTTGATGCGACTTTAAGAATCTTTAAGGAACTAAAGTTGTCTTTTGTTAACAGTTATAACTTTTGACCTAATGATAAACGTTTGATCCAACAAGGTATGAGTAATTATCCACAAATTTTAACAAGTACATGTGTAGATATAGGTACCTTAGTACCAACAACACTACATTCCTTACTTCAAAAAAAAAAAAACAGGTTCCATAATCTTAATTTGCTAATAAATAGATCACATTCCTTAGTTCAACAACAACAAAAAAATCATGTTCCTTAGAAATATATCATGCTTCCTTAATTCAAGAAAAAAAAATCACGTTACTTATTTGCTAAAAGATTATGCTTGCAAAATATTTTTAATTTCTATTTTTTATGTCTTATGATTATGTTTTATAAAATACTTTTGAATGGGGTTTTAATTTAATTACTGTCATATTTTTAACTAACATTATTTATTTCATTTATCAATTTTGAATATTAATTTAAACACAAGACTTGTATGACCGTGGACATTCACGGGTATTAATGTTATTATTCACGCAACTAAATCTAGGAATTTTTTTTGTAAAGTGAGTGTTGGGGTGGTATTGAAGTATCATACAGAGACCTTTCTCATTATTTAAAGAGAGAGGAGAACGATGTGTTTTAAGAATTATTTTTTTAAAAAATATCAAATTTTAATTAAAAGGAGTAAAGTATCATATATTTGAATTTGTTAGGAGAGAAAACTATTTTTTAACATAGGAGGGAAGAATAATGCAATATTCACATATTCAGAGAGGTTATACTTTATTATTTAAATTAAAACATAATGCATTTTTTAAAATAATCATATTAAAGTTAGGAATCAATATATCATAAAATGGTGAATTTACATTTAAATTTTTGTTGAAAAATACGTTCATATTTAGTATTTGAAAGTGTATCAAATATGATTATCTTTAAAAGAGAATATCCATGAGAATAAAAAAGAATTATTTTAAGAAAGTTTTTTTATACCTTTTTTTACCTTCTTAATTTATTTTCATTTTATTTCTTCTCACTCTACCAAATGAATCCTAACCTCTTGATTGTTTCAAAATTATTTTATCAACATTTTTTATACATTAGACTAACACCTCCTAACATATGATAAAAAAAAATGTGATAAATGTAAGAAAATGAAAAGTTACGTAATTTCATGAAATTTGAGAATAATTAATATAATTTAGGGGAGAAATAATCATCAATACAATTTGAGTCGTACGCAAACATACGATTAACACGATTTTATTTATGTGACATTTTCAATTTTTTGTTTACTTATTTTTTTAATTTCCATCACCAGCAGCCGGATACGTCGTCGTTCCGCGCAAAAGTAGTGAACGACACATAGCCAGAACGACGAAGTGTCGTTTGGCAACTAAACCCAGAGCCCTATTGTTGAGCGTGATTCTCTCTTCTCTCCACGATCGAACAGGTTTGGAAGAACACAAGAGGGGTTGGAAAATGGTGGTGAGGATTAGGCTATCCCGGTTGGGGTGTAAGAACAAACCCTTCTATCGAGTTATGGCCGCTGATAGCAGATCACCAAGAGATGGCAAACACCTCGAAGTTCTCGGTTACTACAATCCCTTACCAGGTTCCTTCTCACTTCACTATTCCCCCTTTTATTTTCTAATTCTCAAAGATGATTTAATTTGATACGCGCTTCTAATCGATGCTTACAGGTCAAGATGGTGGCAAGAGAATGGGTCTCAACTTCGACAGAGTGAAGTAAGTGTGACTCTTTCTTTCTATGCCAATTTGGGGGTAAACAATCACTGACCGTTGCTATCGTATATTTTGAACATTCTTTTTTTATTATCATTGAATCGAATTATATCTAAGTAGATATTTCAATAAGATTGCCCACAAGTTGTTGGTCCTGTTAAGCAATGTAAGCTATGTAAACATGGTTGGGAGGAGAGACTCCACTAATAATGACCAGCTAGACTCCACTAAGTCAGGCAGACTCCCTTTTTATTCATTGGCAAATGTTAGTTTTTGTTAGCAGAGCGGATCGAACCCACTACCTTTCCCCTCTTCCCTTTTCCCTTAGCCATCCAACCATGGTTATCAAACTCGAGAGTTTATGTAAACTCGTGAGAGTTCCATAGACTCGACTCGTAGATTCAACTTGAGGACTCATAAGAGTCCACTTTATATAAAATAATAATAAAATGTCTACAAATAACATACCAATTAAACATTTCAACAATATAATAAAACAAAATAATAAATCATAAATTTCATAATACTTAAATAACCAAGTCTAATAATGCATAACTACTAGATAATAGTTATAGTAGTGGTAGATCATTCTCATCGAGAGTTTGATGTTATTAAAGGTGATTTTTTTATTTATTTGGGAACAATACACTAAATGAAGGTATGCTGAATACTAAATAGATAGAAAAACAATCCAAAATGACTTACATTTTGGTCTAATTTTTTTTAACTTACTGACTCGTTGACTCGATGGTAAACTCAAGAGTCTACCGAGTTTATTTAGAGTTTATAGAGTCTACTAAAAAGAGAGTTTACACACGAGTCAACTCGCAGAGGGTAAGTGGACTCATAAACTCGTAAGAATTAGCGAGTTAATTTGAGAGTTTAATAATCATGCATCCAACCCACCTTATATCTCCCGGTTAGCCATAGCAGATTGGCAAAGCTGGTGGATAATATGGTTAATGAAAAGTAATTATAAGATTGGAGTTAAATTTAGTTGTTTTTGAGGAAGGAATAGAAGTGTTTCTGGTTGTATGATCTGATACTGTTAATTAAACCCTAGGATCTTCTTTGTGGAGTTAATGGGACAGAGATGAGAAACATCTGGTCATTTTTCTGATAGTGTTGGTTTCTCTTTTCTTCTTTAGGTATTGGCTTTCTGTTGGAGCTCAGCCTTCAGAGCCCGTGGAGCGGCTTCTATTTCGAGCTGGAATGCTACCCCCACCGCCCATGGTGGCAATGGGGCGTAAAGGTGGACCACGTGATACTCGCCCTGTCGATGCTCTTACAGGACGTGTCCTGCATCAAGAGAAGCCAGCTGATGCCAATAACACTGAGCAGCAGCATGACACTCCTGAAAACCCTTAAAGTGATGTATTTTAGGATGTTTTTCCCCCTTTTTCATCGACCATTTTTTTCTAGATATATCTTTAATATCTATGTTCTCAATTGATTTTACAGAACTCAATAGAATAACTACTGTTTGTGTGGAGAAGTTGGGTTCTTTTGCTACTTTGTGGGTGTATTTTCCAAAGCGAGGGCTAGACTCTGATCAAATTTAGGTTGTTCGATATTATGTTAAGTGAACTGATAGGTTATCATTCTCTTGAATTGCCTGTTACTTTTGTTCTGTGGAACTTTTGAAAGTTGTCAGGGTGATAGGGAAAGTAGGTCATTTGATTTTGGATTTATTCCTCTATTGCACTCTGATTGCATTTGCGGTATTTCTGTACTCTCTGGTTGATTTCTTTGTTTCTGCAGAAGCATTTTGAATGCTATCCATTTATCTTCCTCTGAATGCATCTCTTGCAACTATGTTAACTTGGAGTGCTATTTGTTATTTTGATAACTCAAATGGCAATTGTCTGAATTTTGGATCTGAAATGATATGCCAATTGCCATTTGATTGTTTAATAATGAATTTAGTCACTCAATTCTATGCTTTCTAGTTCTAGCATATATTTGGGAACTCTGATCGGCCATTGCTACCTCATTTTGGGTATTTATGTAATGCTTTTCTTGTTTATTCTCAAAATATTTCTTTTGTATGCGGTGATATTTCCATGTATGATCAAGTGTTGATCGTTGTGGTGTGTCAATGAATGATTATACATACTGTATTACTGTTTTCCGGTGTTGCATTGCTCGTGAGTTAAATTTTGAAACTTCAGTTATTGTATGCGTTACATAGGGTAACTGGTCAGTAAGCTAGCTCAATTAAGTGTGCTAGCAATTTAATTCACATCAATGAGGATGTTTATTCCTGAGAATTCTGTGATTTTGTTGTCTAGGATTTCATGTATTGTTTTCTTATTTGTTGAAGACTTGAAAATTTAAATGCACATCAGACTTTCAATTCATGCCTTATTTATTTTTGTTTTTGGTAAAGGAGAAAATCATGGTTATGTTTATATCCTTTCAAGATAATAGTCAATCTGATTGCCTCCTCATGTGACCAATGTTCTAATTTTTGCTGATGAAGGTCTGCCATTAGCAGTGATAGTAGTAGTTATAGCCTTATAGGTACTATGAATTAATCTGTTGAGAATAGATCCCACTCGTCTTAAGAATCAGCATATGTTGATTGTTTTGATTCTTAGGTTAATGCACTTTTGGTTTTACTTTTCTGAATAATTTGTTGGGCAGTGGTATTGATTTCGATTCCATGTAACCTTGTGTGAATTGATCATTGTTGCAAATTCTTGTTGATGCAATTGCAAATTGATTTAATGTATTGATTTAAATTCATAAGAATTTTCATTTTTCAAGCACATTGGCACTGGAACTTGGTATAAGGTGAGATTGTTTTGATTTATGAACTGGCAACTAGCAAGAGTAGAATGCACACTTCGGTATGGTAGGTTTAGTCGTAAATGATAGGGGTGAATTATGAAACATGAAGTGTTGCCAAGTTGCCCCAGTTATAAGATTTGGCTTGCCTGAGCACGAAGTTAGTCTCTGATAAGGATGATGCCAGAGAAGTATGTGATGAAGAATAATGAAATGTACTTCAGGCTGTTCGTACTCAAATGAGATTCAAAGAAAATACAATTTGACCATATAATAGGGACTACGAATTTTCCGGCTAGAGCTTCTATAGATGATTCTACTACTGATTTTATAACCCAGTTTCCTCAATTTCTCTGCCTTGGAGACAATGGTAATAGTAAATCAGTTCAAGCAGGAGTAAGACGTTTTGATATTTTTCTGGCCTCATATAATATAGTCTTTTAGTTTCTACACTTTATTATTTATTATATTTTTTTGCCTGCAGGCAAAGAAAAAACATAAGTTGGCTTCACAACTAACAAAGTTTCACGAATTGGATCAAATTATAGACTCTAACTTTGGTGGTTCTTGCAATCAGATCAAATACACCATATATAATCAATCTTAAAACCCAACATCTGGATATCATAGAAGAGCAGCGATTGACAGGAGTACAAGACCAAAAACGCATTTACACAGAGGATATTAAGACAGAATAAGGTTACAAGTAATAACAATTCACAATTCCAAAAATATTTTAGGAAAATCTTCTGATATTGGCCGATTTCTAGTTGTAATTTATGATTTCCTTACAAGCAACTTCAGATTTAACTTTTAAAACATCTCATTATGAGCCATGCTGGAATCATATCTCCCTATGCTATTAACTATCATTTAGGTGCACCCACCCACTGGTCCAGTGTACTGCACTCACTTCAATTAACAACCACATGATCATTTATTAGTAATACCAAGGGTGTCTAGTTAAATTGGAAGTAGGGTGCGTAAATATTGTAAATCACTTGACTTGCTTGGTTACAAAGTCAAGCCAACTTTCAATGAAGAATTTTTTAAATTCATAATTATTGTTATAAGCCAAATGACAACCGTCAATGTATATTCAGTTAAAAGTTTTTGAACTAAAATTAGAAGCTACGAACTACAACTCTATAATGGCAAGTAAGATTTAACATGTTTCATTAGAATCTCCAGTCTTGTGAGCGTTACATGTGTGTTGATAGTTGTTTCTCTATTGAACAGCCCTTTCTGCTGGCTGCTGGCTACACCGCATCTTGTTAACAAGATTATCTACTTAACCTCTATTTCATCCTTTGATAGGAAGGACTGTAAACATAGATTATGTAGATTTTCCATTACATCTTATTGCAGTTGGTTATCTTTTTGAGTATAATTCCTATGTACTATTAGTTTAGAGGTTTTATACTATCAACTAATTAGAAATTATAATAAGTATAACCTTTAAAATAATTATCATAAAAAATAATAAATTTATCAAATATGACAATTTTTTATTGGATGATAGTATGATTTTTTTTATACTGTGGATACATATATTATTTACTCACTGTTTTTGCTCCTAGCCAAAGTTTTGTGGGAAAATTATTTTACTCTCTGCAAGAAGGAATTCAGTTTGAAAAAAAGGAGATAAATATAAGATGACCAAATCATCTTTCTAAAGGTATGTTAGAGTTCAGTTTTAGAAGAAACGAGAGGGGATAACAAACATTTCATGTCTAATAAATATATTATAATTTCATAATTTTTAAAGTAAAAATATAAAATGATAAATTAGAATAAATTTAATGTGTTAATCATACAACTCTTTTAATTTAAAAATAAAAATTTACCCTCTCCTCCCTTTCCTTCAAAATTCAACTCCTAAGCATATATACTAATGAATTTGTTGTCCAGCGAAATCCCTCGAGAGATTTCTGTGTTTCTAAAACTGTTCCTGGATATGCAGCTCCTTCTTTGTTATATGAGGCCACCTCTGACACTCTATTTATGTTACATTGTTACAGGAAGACATGTCTATATAATTTCGTACACTGTTACATTGTTTTTAATTTGCCGCCTGACATTATATGTCACTTTCTGTATATGATTATTTATGGTCATGCGATTGTAACTTGGTATGCCTAATGCAATGTCACTCCATTAATCTAATCTTTTTTATTTTATTTTATTAATATTGTGATGGGATACATTATACAGAGACATGTGGATCAGAAGAAGAACCGTCAAGAACCTAAGCCTAGCTTGTCTTTAATTAATCCAAAGAGCAAATTAATGTGACATGTATTTATGTTGAGGTTATGCATCTGATCATCTTTGTGTCTGTTGATCCAGTGCATGACTGTGACATATATTCTATACCTTATTTTTATTTAAAAATATTTTTGTAATCAATTTCTTACTTAAAGACAAGCTTGTTAAACGTTGTGTTTCATTTCTGTTACATTGTAGATCGTTAATTCAAATCAAAAGACTTTCTGCTTACCCCTTTAGAAAAAAAAGGAATAAGATATACATGAAAGGTGTTAAAATATGGGAGATAGAATAATGAAGGTGCATCGGTCAATGAAAAAGAGATATAATGAAGGTGCATAGACGCTCGTTTATTTGAATTCATGTATATAAAGTTATGCTTTGTTGGAAATTATTGTGAACCTTTTCCATTATTAGCCGAAAACTTTTTGCTTTCAAGATTCAAATTCATTTGAAATGGTGAACTTATGCGATTTGCTTGCACAGTTCAACATTTTGAATAATTTTTGTCTTGTGAGATGAAATCAAAATTGTCCTGATAGCGAAAGCTTTGAGGGCATCACAGGTAATGACTACTTATTGGTAAACCAATATTTTTCAAAGTTATTTTTAGAAAGAAAAAATAAACTAAATTAATCATTTTTTGATACAAAATACTTTTTCTTTCCCATTTTCTCCCCCATCGAAGAACTTGGAGAACCTATCAGTGGCTTAACCTGATTGACACTTAGTAATAATAGAGTTTTTTTTTTTTATCATTTAATATATGTTTGCGTGGGAGAATAACTTCACATGAATATAAATTGCAACAAATATTTATTGGCTATAGGTGGCTGGCTGTTTTCACCATTTTATACTTGATTTACATCACAAAAATAATTGATCCTGAGATTTCGCAGCAATTTATGTTACTCCAACTCATATAAAAGGATTATTCAAAAAAAAAAAAAAAAAAACTCATATAAAAGGAACACATAGAAAATGTTTCAACCAGCAAGGGGCCCAATCATCAGTCATGTCAGAGAAGACAACAAGTGGGTGTATATGATTGCATTATTTGTATACCACCGTTTTTTTATGGATGAGAATGACTAATTCAGTTTATGATTAGTGACTTTTGCTGATTTAAAGAAATTTTATACGAATCAAATATACCATTACAAATTATTTTAATTAATAAAATTAGTTATTTAGTTCTCTCGAAAGTAATACCATTCAAATTAAGTAAAAATATTATAGACAATGAAATTTTTCTTTCATATATTTAAAGTTTAAATAATCATATTTTTTTAAATTTTTTTCAACAAGATAATAATTTCATATTTAGAACTTAAATTTGATATTTTTAATTAAACTTAGTATTCTGTGCATAAACTACAGAATATAAACATTTCCCTCAATTTATACCAACTTTCTTATCTGACTATATCTATTTTTTTCCTCTACATCTATTTATCTGTTTATTTATCTTCCTATATCTATAAACTACACAATCTACAAAAGAAAATCTACGTTATTCTTCGGTCACTTTTATGTTAATAAGTTTAAAATTTATATAAAAGTTTCACTGTATAAATTTCTTTTAAATATAAATCCTTTCTTTTTGTGAGTTTTTTCCGTTTCGCTGTTGCCTCTGCCAAAATCATAATCATGTAGGTTATGATCGTCTTACACGCTGTTCTGAGCCCATGTCATTATTATTCTTCCCGGAAGAAACATAAATTATAATTTCAACCACAAACTTAATTTAGATTATATAATTTACACAATATATTTTATTGATATTTTTTTTTTCTATTACATTAATTATCTTATTTTATATTTTTTCTATCTCTTATTATACATTTTATTATACAATGAAATTGTATAAATAAAACTTATCATTTGACATTTCAATTTAATCTACGATAAAACTTTAAACTTTGCCATTTGCACCACATAGAGTGGATTATTACCTCACTTTCTTTTCTTGATGGCAGTGTGTTATGAAAATATAATCAACTCAATTTTTAACAGTTATTTTTTATCACTTATATATTTAAATTGTTTTAATCAATAATATTGACTAAATGAATAACTCAATACCCCAATTGAAACGATGATCGGTTGAATATATAATAACACTGCATGATGGAGTTAAAGAGGGTCTTCATTTCAAATAAAGAAGAAAATAAAATCAAGATTAATAAAAAAAATTTGGTACATAAAATCAAGATTAATAATGATATGCGTTAGATATGGACCAATACTATTTATCTAACGGATAATGTAATAATTCATTAAAATTGTTAGGCAATAACATTTAAATAAAATATAGTTTTATTGTGATGCCCCAGATGAGTCTAATTTATGACCCACAATAAATTAATTACAAACAACAATAACGGTAGTCCCTTTTGGTGCACTATCTTTTTCCTTGGCTCAACCTATGAATCTATGATGACTGTTGACAAGTAATGCAAAACAGGTGCAAATTAATAATCTGACACTGGTTAGTTAAATATCAGAGAGAAAGAAGAAGCATGGTGACAATGATAAAAGCAAGACATGTGAAGTAGATGGATATGGTATGGGGTACTTGCAATTTACAAATAGGCGATAGTTGCACGAGCTTACGATCAACCACTTTTCACATGATGATCAAATGATACTTTAATCCTGTCAATAACATTTTACTAAATAATTCAAACTGTACACATAAATTTTCATAATTTCTAAAACTATTTCTTTCTCGTAAATATTGATACTAGCACTACTATACGGAAGAGATGACACTCTATTATTGAGTGAAATTTGTTAAAATTATGAAATTGTGAGTCTTAATCCTTATTTAATGAACTAATCTTATAATTTTATAACTTTCAATAAAATTTAATTAAGAGAAATAGTACTAATAATGAAATTAATTATAAAATTTTGTAAATGTCACTTTATAGTAAAAGAAAGAAGTATGTTAGAAAGTGATATTAATAATGGATTAAAAGGAGAATAAATAATTAATTTAGTCCTTAAATTTATATGTTGGTTGTGATTTTAGTCCCTAAAATTAATTTAAACTCAAATAAGTCCCTGAAAAATTTTAAGGTTTTATTTAAGAGCATGTTTGGATTTTAGTCCAAGGTGCTCTGAATTCTAAGATTAAATTTAATGGTCTACCATAAACTAAACGCAAAAGGAAGAGCGTTGATATTCTTGCAAACTTTATTTTGCTTAACGTTCTTTTGTAACATATATCCAAACATGTACTAAGTTATTGAAATTAACTCATTTTAGTACTAAACTTATGTTATTAATATTATTTAAGTCATTGGACTAAGGACCAAAGCGAGTTAATTTTGAGAACTTAAATGAAATCTAAAAAAATTCACGTATTTATTTAAGTTTTTGTTAATTCGAGGAACTAAAATGTGAGTAACATAAATCCAAAGACCAAATTGGTCATTTGCTCTTAAAAGAACATTGAAGTGAGTTGAACTACTCAAGTCTAGCACATGTGAAAGTAAAACAACAGCCTTATAAATGGAAATCTCCACCAACATGTAATTTGCATCAGGCAGAGACTATAGTACAACAACCACAACATCTATCTGCCTCTGTGTCTCTACATAACATATCTCTTTTGTCTCACTTCACAAATTGTACTACATTTTCTGTCTCCAATGGCCACATCGGTGAAGAACAACTTCCTGAACCCTGCACTGGTTTCAAATCTCCAACAAGCACTGCTCAGAAGAAAGGACAGTGTGCAGGAGCAGCAGCACCACAACAGGGCCAATGAACCCACCAAAGCTTCTTCAAAACCCGTGGTGCTAGTCACCAATGGTGATGGCATAGACTCTCTTGGCCTCACATTACTAGTTGAGGCACTTCTTTGTGATGCCCTTCTTGATGTTCATGTCTGTGCTCCAGAAACGTAAGTTTAATTTCCTCAAGACATGGTTTTTGGTGAATTTGAGTTGTTTTAATGTGTGGATCATGGCAACACTTCAACTGGGGTGGATTGGTTTAAGGATTGTGATGATGTTTTTTTTTTTTTTTGGTGTAGGGATAGATCGGTTTGTGGTCACTCGGTTACCACAGGGGAGACACTAGCTGTGTGTTCAGTACAAGTTGGTGGTGCCAATGCTTATCAAGTGTCTGGTAGTTTCACTCATTTGGTTATGAACAAAATTTAGATGTCGTTCTTTAAGTTGTTTTGGTGTTGGTTTTCATAAGAGTCTTAGTTTGGTAATTAGCATAGTAATAGTTTTCATTAAATGTCATCTAAATTACTAAGTTGAAATTCTATTTCTGATTGAAAAATAGTGCCAAAATCACTTAAAGAACTGCATATAAGTTTGTCCTTTTTTTTCTTTGGTTATTTGGTGTGAGAATTATGATTATGAGAGTAATGCATTGTTGTGTTCTAATCTTACTGTTCTAGAATCTAGATTTTTATATGTTTTTGAAATTTCTTAATGGTGTTGTGGAAAAAATGCATTTTAGGATGTAGGGTATTATAATTTCTTCTTCTTATTATTCTTACTTTATGTCAGGAACTCCAGCAGATTGTGTCTCTTTGGCTTTATCTGGGGCATTGTTTTCTTGGTCAAAACCTGTTTTGGTAGGTATTGTTGGTATGCACAAAATCTATCATCAACTGTCGAATATATAAAACTATATAGTTCAGACCACCATTTTAATTGTATGACTTTGAAACCAGGTAATTAGTGGACTAAACAAAGGAACAACTTGTGGTTATGACACGTAAGTGTGTGATGTGCTCTTCTTTAGATATCTACCGAATCAATTTGGAAAAAGAGACAAATATATATATATATATATATATATATATATATATATGTATGTATGTGGGTATGTATGTATTTTTTAATTTAGCTTTCAAACTTTGGTCTCTGATTTTGGTGTCTTTAATGATGTAGGTTGTACTCCGGAGCTGTTGCTGGAGCTAGAGAGGCACTGATTTGTGGTGTTCCCTCTCTTTGTATATCATTGAACTGGTACTTATGTCAAATGTTATGCATTCTTAGTTTTCTATTCTTCTTTTGTCCCTCCAATGATCACAGAATTCTGTTAATGTAAATGTCTTGCAGGGAAAAGAATGTGAGCTGTGAAAGTGATTTGAAGGATGCAGTTACAGTATGTTTACCATTAATTCACGCAGCAATAAGAGATATACAGAAAGGGATTTTCCCCAAGAATTGCTTCCTCAACATAGGGATCCCAAGCTGTCCTCTGACAAATAAGGTTTGTTCTCATGATCATCATATTTTCATATTCTACAGTTTGCCAGGAAATACTTTGCTGAGTTATAAGTTTTTGTTAGAGTTTTTTTGGGCTACATACTCATATAAGATATTTTAATTTCCATTATTTTGTATAGAGTCTCATGATTTCATACATCATAATTTAACCAGTATCCTTACTTTTTGTTTGACATAAGTCCAATTTGAATAAACTTCTTCACAGTACATATAGGATAAGAAAGAGCAAGGTAAAACTACTCATATTTATCCCATAGGTTAAAATCGAGATATTCACTTTAAGTTTTGGAGAAATTAGCTGAGAGAGTTTCTTAAAAAGTTAAGGGTCATAAGTTGATTTTAACATTTAAAAAGAAAACCGATTCATTTTATTTTCTTCTCAAGTGGGTATTGAAAAGCTTATCCAAACTGGGCTATATCTCATTTAGTTAGACATTGTGCTTTCCAATAACAATCCAAGTGGTTGTTCTTATGACCTACATTTTGTGAATAGGGTGTCAAAGTGACAAGGCAAAGTCCGCAAAGATCTTCTTTAAGTTGGCAAGCTGTGTCAACAAATAAGAATCCTTCAGCAGGCCATTACATGTCTAACCAGCAAAGTCTTGGAATCATGTTAGCACAACTAGGAAGAGATGCCTCTGCTGCTGTAAGACTGTCCTATCTAACCACATAGCTTAATGCATTCAGTTTTCAACAGCTAGTTGCTTTCTTTATATGAACATTCTTTCAGCCTCTCATTTTTCATTGGAACTTGCTTTGTGTTAAACTCTTCAGGCAGCAGCGCGCCGTCTAAACTCAAACCGCAAGAATGTGGAGGTTGAATCAGTTGGTGTTGCTGGAAAATTCAGTTCTCAACAAACCATAAAGAAATACTTCCGAATGGAGGTACCGCTACCATTAACATGACTTCAGTGGCTTGTAAAGCAAACAAGCATAGTTCTCATGAATCTACTTTGCATTTAGCACAAGTTTGAAAATAAACTCTTCTTGATGGTGCTTCTTTCCATTTTCTCTTGTATGGCAACAAATTGAATTCATTGCCTGAATTCACATATGCAGTTAACAGAAAAAGAGCAGCAGGACATAGAGGAGGATTTAGACTCCAGAGAACTTGAAGAGGGATTTGTGAGTGACAATTTTGTGTTTTCTCTTTCTACCTATCCATTACATTCTTTCTAGGGTGCAATGGTGGGAACTGAACATCCTATAATGTTGTGCTAATTTGGTATGACAGGTTACAGTTACCCCTTTGTCTTTGTATGCAAATGTTCACATGGAAATTCAATCATCAGTGTCCAGCTGGCTAGCTATTGCACTCAGTGGTGATCAATGAAACTAGCTGCTAATTCTGTGTGGTATTAATTGTAGAGTAATCTGCATTGTAATTGTGGCAATCTGAAAGTGAGAGTCAATGCTTCACAAGTTTTATGTTGTGAGATCTTGAGAGTAGTATGTATCATTGGGTAGCTACTATCCCATTAGATTTAATCTATATATTGTTATTCAGTTATTTACTGATGACATGACATGAATGGATATGCACATGTTGCCAATGAGAAGATTAAGTGGCTCAAAAAATGTGTTCCACCTCTTGCTGATGAAAAGCTAGAGTATCAATTTGGGGGAATGAAGTTGGGATAGTCCTTTGTGTTAGGAATTTTAATACCAATGAGTAATAAAATAAGATAGAACTTTATAAGTTGATATTCAATACATGAAATTGAATTTGAGATACTCACAATTCTCATCAAGGAGATGCCTAGCCACTCATCTCATGGCAAAAGCCACCTTTGGATACATTAAACCACACCCAAAAGATGAAAAAGCTAACAACTCTCTAAGTCTCTCTATCTCATACACACATTACCTCTAGAGAAATGGAAAAATGGGAATATGGCCATCCATCTCACACTCAACTAACTTAAATAGACATTTCATAACAAGGTGTTGGAGCTCTATCTTTGGCAAGGTTTTAAAAACTGGACTGGCCGATTCTGATCCGAATGAGCCATGAAACCGGATAGTAAAAGAATCGGTTAAAGAACCGTTAAACTGGTATAAAACCGGTCAAAGTCGGTGGTTCACCGGTTGTTAACGATTCTTATAAAGTAAAAAAAAAAAAGTATTGTGTGTGAAAGAGAAAATGCTATCCAAAGTAGTGTAATTGTAGTCTGTACCTATCAAAGTGAAAGTGAGCACTCTAAGTAATAGCTAAGTGAACATGTAAAGGTGAAGTCACAAAAAGCGTGTTTGTCATACACTGCAGAGTAGAAAGATGCTCTGAAAAGTAGTGTGATCAAAATTTACTGATAAAAAAATAAAACTTATTAAATAAAAATTGGAATACATTAATTTTTTTAATGTATTAAATTAAATATTATAATAAATGAGACTAGTACTATATGAACTCTAAAAGATTGATGCTGTAACAAATATAATTTTCATATTTCTCCCTTATAGTTGTTGGTAGATATATTATTTTGTGTTGTAGAAATTAAATATTATGTTTTATTTGATTTAGTTTAATGTGTAATTTTATAAGTTATGTGTTGTTAATGATAATATATTAAAGAAAGTTATGATTATTATATAACTTGTTGTATTAAAATTTAAAAAAAATACTATTTAGTTATTATTGGTGTGATCACGGTTCAAAGTAATTGAACTATTAAACTTTGAACCATTATTTTTACCGGTTCATTGGTCGAGTTTTAAATATTTTCATTCTTTCGATACAGGACACCCGACCTTATGCAGGCAAACTGATGTAGAAGGGTCATTTTTAAACAATTTACCTAAGGGGATCTGTTTTCAAACATTTGGCGAAATCCTTATTTTCCTTATTCCGTGTCATCCCCAAAGGGTTTCGTCAATACCAGTGGCGAGATACCCTTGCTTCTTTTTTTTTTTCCGCCATTAATATTGGTGTTCTTCCTTATGTTTTTTTTTTCCGCCAGCAACACAGGCGTTTATCCTACATGAGTTCTTTTTATATTTCATGCTTAACTCATGCGTAATGGGAGAGAGCAAATGTTTATGAATAATTTGATTTTTATAAGATTGTTTATTATTGATTGATTTATTATTTTTTTGAATTAATTTATCAATTAAATAAATAAATGTTAATACTTTTTATATTTCTAAAGCATTAAATATATTTACTCTTTCTTAATATTTACCTTAGATAAAATATAGGAAATATTAATTAAAAATATTATAAGTTAATATAATGTTATATATTGATAGAGGAGAATGCATAAATTGTTATAAAATTTTCCAAATAAAAAAAATATTACTTATTATTTATATGGTAAATGAATGAATGTAGCCTAAGACGTTGGACTAGTTCATGAGAGAAATTTGTTCTCCGTCTCTCTTCTTTCTATTTTTTGGGTACATCTTCTTAGTTATTTTTAAATATATACAATAAAATATGTGAAAATTTGAAAAAAAAAAATCTGTTTTTGACCTTTTTAAAAGCATAGTTTATCTTTAAATGTTAAATTATTGTAAATATATTAATTTAATAATTTTAAATAACATGTGTTATTTTAAATTTTTTTTGTATTAAACTTTTTTATTTTTCGAAATTCAAATTCAACTCTTTTTTATTTACTAAGTATGTTTTAAAAATTTCAAATATTTTTTATTCTCTAATATAATTAATTTTTATATTGCACCTAAATTAATAATTCATATCTCATTATACTTTTTTATATGTTTTTTTCTCTCTAATATTTTCCAGATTTAATTTTATATTTTACTTGAATCCATACATTTTTATTTTATGTTTGACTTGAGTCTTAAAATTTTTATTTTATATTTTACTTGAGTCTATATATTTTTATTTTAAATTTTAACTAAATAATTTTATCTCTTAAATAAAAAAATAAAATATAAGAATATTTGGTAAAATAATTAGCCGAAAAAATAAATTTATTTTATTTTAAAAAACAATCGGTTGTTTTTAAAATATAAAATTTGATATGATAAAAAATAAAAAAAAAACGCCAGTGTTGCTGGCAGAACCTTCACTGCACGGGAAGCAAGGGTATCTCGTCAATGGTATTGGCGGAATCCTTTGGGAATGACAGGTGAGTCTCGCCAACAAGAATGGCGGAATAAGGAGAATAAGATTTCGCCAGCAGGAATAGCGGAACACCTTTAAAAGACAGACACCCTCGGGCAAATGTTTGAAAACAGACCCCCTTAGGTAAATTGTTTGTAAAAGTAATCCCTCTAAGTCATTTTGCCACCTTATGCAAGCACTTTATTCAAGCCTATTGCTATATCCACCCCCTAAAAAAATCTAATTACTTAAATATCCTTCTCCTTTCTAATCTTCTTCTGTCCCTCACATACTACCATTTTCAACGCAACTACACACTTTCCTTTTTTCATAGCAACAACACATCCCTTTCTCTTTCATCACACTCCCTCATCTCTTTCACTCCCTTCATGCCTTCCATCTCTTGTTGTGGTATACCTTTGTTCCTCCTTTGCTCAGGCTCTTGCATTAACGTTAGGGTTTTTTCATTCCCATAACTCCAAGTTGTTGTAGTGAAACACCTCTTAAAGTTGTCCAAATTAAAGGATTAATATCAACGATATGTTTTCTTCACTTTAATTACTTCCCTATTGTATAATTTTTTCTTTGAGATTTTTAACCACCCTAGTGTTCTACTTGGTTTCTGAATTTTTTCATAACATTCTGAAAAATTCTTTACACACTTTTATTTTTTAACATTCGGGAAAGTACTTTTTGGAACATAAAGTAGTATTTCAGAAAGTACCTTTTGGAATGTTAAAAAAAAATATTATTCCAGAAATTACATTCTAGAATGATTTATATTAATGTTATGGGTATAAAGGGTGTATTTGATAATGAAAAACAGAAAAAAAATTATATGGGAGTGTACTTAGCAATAGGGGGAGTGGATATAGCAAAAGCCTTCTCCAATAGTTGACTTTTCCTCATCCCGGGCTTCAAAAATTTGGGTCTTCCTTGTCTCCAAATCATGGACTACTTTTCCAATACCTATATAAAAACAACAATATAAGAAAAACATCATCAAAACACAATTCAATTACTCTATACATAAATTCACAAAAATTATAAAATTAGCACCAAATTTTAATTAAACTCAAAAAATTATTATAAAACTAAAATATTTAGCAAATAAAGTAAGCACAATTTTGCCACTTACAATACACTCTTTCTTATTAGTTGAAAATTTATTGGATACTTCTTCCTCCATCTCTAATTATAAGACTCTTTTTAGAATTTTGTTTGTTTATTTTTGTAAGACTTTTTTCTAATTTCTAGATGCATTAGTTAATTAAAATGATCTTATAATTAGGGATAAAGGGAGTACAAAACTAGGAGAGATATTCACTAAATTGTGATGTGTGTGTGAGACACATAATTTTTTTTGTAATTTTTAATAAATTTTGACCAACAAAAAAATGTGTTAAAAATAATATATTCCTAACATTCCTCCCCAAATTCAACCTTACAAGACCCCATTCCATAAACTTTTGTTGTACTATATGTCTATATCCAAGTATCCTATGTTTAGCTAAGAAGACTTTTAATAAACAACTATGAGAATTGGTTGAATTACTTGAATTAAACACAATGGCATCCCGATGGTTGGGATGAGATTCACTTGGTATAGACCTAATGGGAGGGTAAAGAGTAGAAATGATCGATTCCTTGTTTCCAAGGAGTGGTTAGACGTGTGGCCAAAATGCACACAACATGTTCTTGATATAGCATTTCTGACCATTGTCCAGTTTTATTAAAACAAAACCTAGTGGATTGGGGCCCAAAGTCTTTCAAGACACTTGGTTGTTGGTTCGGGGATAGGAGGTTTGAGGAGTTTGTTAAATCATCTTGGGGGGAGGGGGTTGGAGGTGCAAGGATGAGGTGCTTATGTTGTTAAAGAGAAGCTCAAAATGCTAAAGGTGAAACTCAAAGAGTGGAATAAAAACTTTTTTGGTGACATCCATAGAAGACAAAAATAAATCGAAGAGGTAAAAAATGATAAGAAGGAGGAGGTGCAAGTGTTGAGCAACCAAGAGAGAGCCTTGAGAATTGAGTTACAAGATAAATTGTGGGAATTGATGAAAAGCAATCAGTCTTTATTAAGGAGAAAATTGAGGGATAGATGGCTGATGGAAGGGGACAACAATACAAAATATTTTCACATGATGGTTAATTGGAGAAGAAAGAAAAATATGTTAAGAGGCTTGAGGGTTGGTGAAGCTTGGGTGGAGGAGCCGGTGAGGGTCAAGGAGGTGGTCAAAAATTATTTCCAAGAGAATATTAGTTAGGCAAATTGGGAGAGACCTAGCTAAGTTAGATGAAGTGACTTTTAGAGAAATATCTTTTGAAGACACTCATCTCTAATGACAATCTTTGAGGAGGAGGAAATCAAAGAAGCAGTGTGGGATTGTGGAAGCTTGAAGAGCCCAGGGTCCGATGGTTTCAACTTCAAGTTTATCAAATCCTTTTGGATCCTTTTGAAGAATGATGTGTATCGCTCTGCGAAGGAATTTCATAGGAATGAAGTACTTCCAAGAGGAGTTAATTCCACTTTTATCATCCTTATCCCTAAGGTGATTGATCCACTAAGTCTAAAGAAATTTAGACCAATATCCTTGGTGGGCTTGATGTACAAAATTTTAGCTAAAAGATTGGCTAAAGTCCTTCCTAAGATCATTGATGAGTGTCAAAGTGCTTTCTTGAGTGAGAGATCATTGTTACATAGTGCCTTAGTAGCAAATGAAGTAGTGGAGGAAGTGAAAAGAAGGAAGGGGAAATGTGTGATCTTCAAAGTTGATTATGAGAAGGCATATGACTCAGTGAATTGGGAATTCCTTTTATACATGATGAGGAGGTTGGGGTTTTGTACTAAATGGGTGAATTGGATCAAAGAATGCTTGGCATCTGGTTTTGCTTCTATTCTTGTCAATGAGAGTCCAACTAGTGAATTCAAAATGGAGAAGGACCTTAGACAAGGTGATTCATTAGCTCCCTTTCTTTTCACAATGGTGGCGGAGGGATTTAGTGTCCTTATGAGAGAGGCGATGGAAAAGAACATGTTCAAAGGGGTGTTGGTGGGAGAAAAAAAGGTGGAGGTCAATTTATTGCAATATGCGGATGACATAGTTTTCTTTGGTGAGACAAACTTAAGGAATGCGAGGACAATAAAATGCTTGATGAGGAGCTTTGAGTTGGTGTCCGGACTTAAGGTTAACTTTGCAAAAAAGCAATTTTGTAGCTATAGGTGTGGTGGGAAGGTATGCGGAGCTTCTAAATTGCAAGCAGCTATCTATTCCTTTTGACTATTTGGGAATACCAATTGGTGCAAATCCAAGAAGGAAGATTACATGGAGGAAAGTGATTGATAAATTCCAAAGTAGATTATCTCTTTGGAAGCATAAGACTCTATCTTTGGTGGGAAGAGTGTGCCCCATAAATTTGGTACTAACTTCTCTTCCTCTTTTCTTTGTTTTTTTTTAAGATGCCTAGGTGTGTTGTGAAAAAAAATTGAAAGTATCCAAAGAAAGTTACTTTAGGGAGGGTTAGAGGAGTGACAAAAATTTGTTGGGTTAGTTGGAAGAGGATTTGTTGTCCTAGGAGTCACGGTGGTTTAGGGGTTAAAGATATCTCCAGGTTCAATGATGCTTTACTAGCTAAATGGAAATGGAATATATTCCATAGCAAAGAAGCTCTTTGGTGAAAGTTCTTGGACTCTAAGTATGATGGTTGGAGGAACCTTAGGAGGGAAGAGGTGAGGAGTAGTGAGTCACTTTGGTGGAGAGACTTGAGGAAGCTGAGTGGGGGGAAAGTCCTACTAAATGGTTTGATGACCTACTAGAATGGAGATTAGGTGAGGGAGAAAAAACTTCTTTTTGGCTAGATAAATGGTATGGTGGGGAACCCTTGGCGGTTTCTTTTCCAAGGATGTACTTAAATTCGAAGAAAAGGAGGTTCTTGTTAGAGATATGGGACAATGGGTAGGTGATAGCTAGGTTTGGATCCTAGAGTGGAGAAGAAGGTGGTCCGAATGGGAGATTCAAGGGGCAAACTCATTTAGGGTGTTGCTGGATGGTTCTAATCTTGTTAAAGGAGAAGTAGATTCTTGGAGGTGGGAGGGGGATGCCTGGGGCTTGTTCTCGGTGTCATCTGCGTATAGGGTGATTCATAGTAGAGGGAGAGGAAGTACATGTGATGATAGATTGGCCAGTGTATGGAAACTTGATATTCCATCTAAGGCTAAAAATTTTGTTGTGGAGATTATAAAAAAATAGACTACCTACATTGGATAATCTGAGGATACGAGGATGTGTTGTGGAAGGAGGCTCTGGAATGTGCTCTATCTGTGGATCACACATGGAAACGGTCCAACACCTGTTCTTTACTTGTCCTAAGATTGATAGTGTATGGAAGCATTGCAGCAAATGGTTTAACACTCTCACTGTCTTTCCGGAAAATGTAGATATGAACTTCCAACATTTACCAGGGGAGTTCCGTCTAAAACATCATATTCAGTGCTGGAAAGTGATTTGGAGTGCGATAGTATGGTGCTTGTGGAGGACACGTAATCACTGTGTTTAGAGTAGGAGTATTTGACCTACAGCAGGTTATATATCAGATTTCATATACGACATGTGGCTAAAAAGCTATGTGAAGAATTTCAACTTCTCTTTTGCGCAATGGATGTCTGAATGGTTCAGGCTAATCTGGAAGTGTAATGTTATTGGTCAATCACATCTAGAAGACTTGGAGATCTTTGGAAATTAATGGGTATTCTGGTGGGTGGTATGGGTAAGGCTACAATTTCTCGCACGAAGGTTGTGGTTATTTTTTGAGGTCGATCAATTAAGTGGAGGTGGAAAAGGCTGGAGTTGTAGGCACTGTTTATGGGCTATTAATGTTCTAATTACATTGCATATACAGCTAGTGGCAGGAGATTCAACGTTGCTTTTTGAGGGATTGGTTATTGGGCATTTAATGCTCTTTCCATTTAATGGCTAGTAACCAGTTGGTGCCTATAATATTCTGTATGTAACTCTAATTTGTAACTTTATTTTTGGAAGGGTATCACTTGTACCTTTTCCTATATATATATATATATGCAGCAGCATCATGATAGAACAAATGTAACAAGAAAAGTAAGATTTTAAAAGATCATTAATCTATCAAACGACAAAGATCAAGTGGGACATTCTGTCTTTTGCTTGGTTTATGCTTAATATAAAATAACTACATAAGCCCAGGTTTGTCGATGGATGTAACCAATGGCCCCTACAATCAACTAGAACTTATGAACTGTAATGATGTTTGTAGATATCATGTGCTTTTAATTTGCTCTGTTCCCTAACATGAAACAAAGATTGGTGGATAATCTTCATCATATATCAATTAAGATGAAATGCAATTCGATTATCACTTCTAAGTTTGTGTTGCATTTTGTATTCTAGGACTTGCCACGTGTATTAACTTTCAGCTGATCTTAGCAAAGGGTTTGAACTTTGAAGAGTTTGGTGGGGTCTCATTACATGCCTGTGTTGAGACAATAAGATAGAAGGAAGTTGTTGAAAAGGTTTTGTTACTAAAAAAAGCAAATAAAAACTTACTATGCCATTAACATGAGCTTTATACAAAGTTGATAGATAACACTATAAAAGAAAGGTCCCCAGTCATCAATTTTAGCAGGGCCAAAAATTATTTTCCCAAATTTTGCAGCCAATAAAAGACATTTTTTTTGCTATAACATGAGCAAGTGAAGACAATGTTGCTATAAAATTTCATCCCCTTCTTCCTTTATGAAAATACCAAAAATACAATATGGGAAGGAAAAACAGAATGGCTAAACAAAAACTAGCATTGAAACACAAAATCAATAGAAAAGGATTCATCTCTGAGCACATTATTTTCACCTAGTTCTTCATGGCTAGATTGGCATTAGGTCTCACTACTCCAATTGATGTAGAAGAGGATGATGATGACATGGCAGACCTATCAAACTCCTCCTTGTCCTCATTGAAGACCTTATTCAGAACTTCTTGGAGCTCCACATACCTTCTTCGCTTCCTTAGTCGATCTTCGGGACTGTCATCACCCATACATGTAAGCTGAGTTAGGTCATCAGCATCCATGATCTTGTTCAACACTTCTGAGCATCGAGGGAAGAAGCGTTTCCCCAACTCCACTGCTCAAGCCAAACAAAAAAAGAACTTAGGTCCCAACTACTGCAGGCATTTTTTATCTGTAAGTATCTTGAAACTGGGCTAGGCATAACTAAACCTTCATATTTATAATCAATGTGGCCTAATATTAGATCTATTACGTAGATTCTGATACCATCTGGAATTTGGACTATGCTTAATTCAACTCCAAAACCGCTCATAAGGTGAGGATTGTCTTAGTCTTTATAAACTCCACTTTGCTCAGATCTATAGTCGATCTAGATCTCAAATTCTCAATAGAGTTTACACTTCAGAAGACATAACTGAATGGAAGCATTTTAAGAAAGTGAAACATGACAGACATACACTAAACTCTCTGTTATTGTTTATAAGAATAATTTTAAGCCTTTATCCTCAAGGAAAGTATTCATTATTGAATAAGGGAAAGAAATAGAAACATCAATTACCAGTTCTAGACAGTGCTCTCAACCTAACTAGATGTTCTTCCTTCATTCTGAAAGGTGCATCGTTTAAGTCCACAGTTGTCCTCTGGTGATCACTAATATTTGGACAGTACATGTCTGTTGATGGAAACTCAGATGTGCCATCAATTTGAGAAATATCCATAATAACCTTTGCTTCCATGGGAAACAACACTTTCGCCAGTCCAACTGAAAACAATGAATCATTAGTTATAGCCTCATGTTGTTTATTGCTCATAATTTTCTTGGTTCAAGAATTGTGTTACTGAAAAAAATAACAAACTGCCTAGTAAGCACTGTCCAGAATTTTTGTACTATCATCCAATTACTGATAGTGTAAAATATAAAGTCATCCATTCACAAACCATCACATATGCTAAATTTGTTGACTTTTATAATAACTACTTAAAAAGTTATACCAGTGATGATTTCTCATTGGTTGACAGTATATTTTACACAACGATGCATAGAAATTAAACTTACTGAAGAATATGTAATGTGAGAAAATACCTCTATTTTCTAGGTACAACAGTTTCATGCGCAAATCATCCCCTGCCATAGCAAGAGAAAGAGATGCCTCTCCAAGTAAAGGCTCCCTTCTCTCAGCTTGCTCCAATATCTCTATGCACAACCTGTCACTGCATGAAACTTTTCCTTCCTCTGTGGACTTATAATAATCCACAGCTTTGGTGAGACGTTTCGAAATCTGAAGGGCTTTTCTTCCATCCAAAGTGAGATCAGAAGGCTGTGCCCCCTTAGTCAAGAGAGAAACTATAATCTTAGGCTCCTTCCTCATTGCAGCAACATGCAGCACACTATAGCCCCTATAGTTTTTGTGGTTCACATCAGCAAGACCAAGATCAAGAAGCTCAGTGGTGGTCTTCACATCACAGTATGCAACAGCATAGTGGAGTGCATAAGCATCATCAAGAGTTGTGTGTCCCTCTTTCAAAAGCAATCTTACCAGTTCCACATCGTCCGAATCCAGTGCCCTGTGTATTCTGTTGACATGTTTGTCAGGAAAATTGAAGTTTTCGGGCATGTACAGGTCCAGTTCTATTCGTTTATCTGTGATTTGCTTCACCAAATGTTGAGGCAGTGCCTTTTCAAGAGTGGTGATATCAGCATCAGATTTAAGTATCATCTCAGTGCACCTTGCTAGTAGTCTTTCACACACTATGCCACATATATTTGCGACCGATAGAACCACCAAAATATCATCTATTGCCACCTTTTCAAGAATGTCTAGTAGATGTCCCTGCAAGTATATCAAATGAATTTACTTACAGCATTGCTGCAAAAGGCAAACAAAATATGTTGTTGTATTGAACTGCATATTTTACATTTCATAATTCAGCCTCTAATGTTACTTGTAATTGTAAAGATGGCAATATCTCAATCTTAAAATATGCTGTATCTTGAGCACCACAGTTCGTTGCATGGAGGGATAAAAATTATATATTCTCCTTGTTCATAGATTAATATTGTATTCTATCTTAAAATATCTTCAGTACTAAATTTCTAATGTTAAGTAAAGAAATATCATCACGTATAATGAAATATAAAAATTCTTTAAAATATTGTATTATGTAATCTTAATATTATATATTCTTTCAATAATAAAGACTAATTGAGAGGTAAAAGTAATAGACTGAAAATTCATTAGAAAGGAATGGATAACAGGGAAACACACGAGATGAATTGAGGAAATTCATTATAACAAAGATAAATGAATTTCATTAGAATTCACTCCTACATGCTCAGCAGTAGAGTGAATGATCTTGTATCAAAATCAAACTCAACATAAATACAGTATATCATTAGAAAGAGGTATATTTAGAGATAGTTTAACTAATAGTTGTATTAAATACTTAAAAAAAAAGATATTTTTCGTTCACAATAATCTTATCTGGTACGAATAGGATTATCAAGATGTTATGATCTCTATCAAAAAGAAGGATGAAGGGGTTGAATTATTGTGTACCTGCTAAAGAGCAATCAACTCATTGAGCTGAAAAGTGGAGGATGCATAGAGAAGCTGAAGCAAGAAATCAATAGCAGGCCTACACCCAAAATGTGAACACACATCATCCACACAAACACAAACACCACCTTGAGGCAAAGGCTTCACTCTTCCACTATACAAATAAGCCAAAACAATCCCAAGCGCCTCCAACCCCACGTTGTAGTCCTTGGCCACTTCCTTCAGCCGGAGCACGCAGCCGCCACCACCGGCGAAGACATGCTTGAAGAAGCCGCTCCTGGCCGCCAGAATGCACCGGTTCACCGCCACTTCCCGGCCGTCTCCGGCCACGATCTTGGCGTCGGAGAAAAAGTCAACCCCCCCGCCATCTAATATTGACCCGAGCTGCTCCGAGAGGCGCCTCAGCGGCGTGATGACGTCCGAAACGCCGCTCAAATAGGCCTCGCCGGTGCTGCTGTTACTGGCGTCCTTTGAATCCGAGGAGCCGCTTCTGAAGTTCATGGCTTGAAGGATATGGTTCTGGTTCAAAAGTAGAGAGGATAGATATTTTTTTATCCGTAGAAATTAAAAACATGTATCATGTATCAGAATGTTTACAACAATTCATGTATGCTCAACCAATTAAGTTTAACTTCTTGGTAGAGAAAGGCAGAGATTTTTTTTATAACCATATTTATTCAATCAACTATACTAAACTCCTCGTGAGAGATATGGTAATGATATGTATACACAGATAGAGAGAGAGGTTAAGGAATGATGAAGAGAATAGAGGTAGGAGCTGTGCTTATATATGAATGAGAATAAGAATGGTGTTGTGTTCCTTAAAAGCTGCTAAGATATGAGGACATTTATTAAAGATAAATCTGGGAATTTGTCCGTACGCCAATGGATTTGGGATCAGTGTTTTTGTGTTGTGTTTGCTTTGAGTTGGGTCACGATTTGTAGAAGGAAGTGTCCCTTTCACAATGAATATTATCCTACCCCATTTGTTGGATGCATGCTAAAAAATAAGAACATGAAGAGAACAAAATAAAGTAAAGGTGTGATCGATTATATTTTATTTATGTAAATCGATAATAATTTAATCTCTGAAAAAATGAAAAATTTTGATTTTATTTTTAATAACTAATAATTATGTTCTGTTGTAATTTTGTGAGATTATTTTATTATTAAATTATAATATTTAATAATTAATTTAATATTAAGATATTTTTAAGACTTATTTATCAATTTATTATTAAGTTATACACAAAACATAATTCTTACATTTTTTATACATTTATAAATTAAATAAGAATATTTTAACTTTTTAAGAATTAAATCATCATCAATTTATATATTTTGGGACTAAAATGATCATCATAAAGTAAAATAAAGAACAAATGTTTTTTAAAATAAAAATAAAGAATAAACGTTTTTCATCCAGGCTAGATTAATTCTTTCTCTTTTTTATTGATAAATTAATTATTTCTGAATTGAATTAATTATTTATCAAGTGCTAGAATTTTTTATCTTTACCAAGTGATAGACTATATTAATGGAATCAGAATATAAAAAAAGTTTAACATATATGCATTGAATTATTTAATTATAAATTATCATTTAAATTATTTTAAAATTTAATAAATTTATTATATATGATAAGTTATAATTAAATAATTATATAAAAAAATTGTACTCTATCTGTATATAATATTCATCTTAGCAAAATGTATATTAATAATAATCCCTTCTACATGGAACGGCTATCATGAATATTCGGTGTTCCACATGTTTTTGAACGGACGGGATTTACCAGGGACTCACTAGTTGTCCAGGTGCGCATTAATTGGGTTTCTAGCGAACTACGCTCAGTTTAAGATAGGAAGGATATCTTTGGTATCATGTGCTAACTTTTGATAGCATTTCTTTTCCGATCACCATAATTAGGATCACTTTTTGATGGGACATCAAGTTATTCCGTAAGCTCTTCTTCCTTTTGAATATACTTTGCATATCATAAAATTAATCATCAGTTTAAAATTTAGTTACATTTTAAAGTATTTTTTCTTTTCCTAAAATGAGCTTAAAGTGTTACTAAAATATATAAGGTAAATTACATTTAATGATCATCAATAACAATAATGGCTATACTTTCAACATGCTCTATAAATATCTTGGACAATAATTTCTTTGTTAAAGAGTCAAGTATCATAAAGTTTGTGCTAATATGTTCTATTAACACTCTTTGTTTTTGAACTTCTTCCTTCATGAAAAAGTACTTCAATTTCATATGTTTAGCACCCTCAGAGTACTTATCGTTCATAAAAAAATAGTATTATGGAGTTATCACAATACATTTTCAGCAGCCTAGTAATACTGTCGACAATTCTAAGTCTTGAAATAAAATCCTGCAGTCAATTAGCTTGAATTGTATTCTCAAAACATGCTCCAAATTCAACTTTCTTAACAACAGCTTATGCATACATAATTGTTTCCATTTGTTTTTGTTCCATATCATTTTTAGAACATTGTGCGAGACTAAATTTGTCTCCTTTCTAAATTAGAACAAGTGATGTTGAACACATTTCCATCCTGAATCTCTCTAGTCCTTTGTTGATATATGCTTTCTGAGATAAGCCTGACAATTCTTGTGATCTATTACAGAATATTTCTATCCCTATCACATAGCTTACCTCTCCCATATCTTTCACCTCAAAGTTGCTAGAGAGAAATTTCTTAGTCTCATGGAGAAGACCAAGATCATTAATTGCAGCAATATATCATAAACATACAGGATTAGAAAAATAACCTTACTCCCACTAATCTTCGGATATATGCACTGATCAACAGTATTTTCCTTAAATCCAAAGGAAACAATGGTATCATTAAACTTCAAATACCATTGGCGGGAAGCTTGCTTGAGATTGTATATTGATTTCTTTAATTTGCATACCATGTGTTAATTTCCTTCAACTAAAAACCCCATTGGTTGGTCCATATAAACATTCTCCTCTAAATCTCTATTAAGAAAGACAGTTTTCACATTCATCTGATGTAGTTCCAAGTCATAATGAGCTACTAATGTCATGATAATCCTGAAAGAATCCTTTTGTAAAACCGATAAAAACGTCTCTCAATGTCATCTTTCTGAGTAAATCCCTTAGCAACAAGTCTAACCTTGTAACGCTCAAGGTTGCCATGAGAGTCACATTTAGTCTTAAAGATCCACTTACAACCAACTCTATTACAACCCTTTGGCAATTCTACAAGGTCCTAAACACCATTATGTCTCATGGAATTTATCTCTTCTTTCATGACATTTAACCACTTCTCAGAATTATCATAACTGACAGCTTGTGAAAACGAAACTATATCATTATCATTAATGCTTAAGTTTGTTTCTGTTTCATGTAGGTATACCACATAGTTATTCGAAATAGCTGGTCTCTTTTCTCTTTGAGACCTCCTTAATGCTACTTCTTGTGGTTCTTCCATAATAGGTTCATTATGTATCATAGGCTCATTATTGTGTTACTCCTCTTCATTATTTTTTTAAACAACAACTAAAGGAGCAATCACCTTACTGCTAGAGACACAAGTTAAAGGGACTTTCACTTTAACTTTTTTAATTTCTACATCTTGTGGAATTGTACTCTTATTGATTTCACCATTTTCAATGAACCTTGCATTTCCAGTTTCGACAATTCTCATACTATGATTCGGACAATAAAACATATACCCCTTTGACTTTTCTGGATAAACAATGAAATATCCACTGATTGTTCTTGCATCCAATTTTCTTTCTTACGGATTATAAATCCTTATTTCTGTCTAGCAACCCCAAACATGCAGGTGTCTTATACTAGGTGTCCTATTCTTCCACAGTTCAAAAGGTGTCTTTGGAATTACCTTACTAGAAATCCTATTCAACAAATACATGACAGTTTCCAAGGCATACATTCACAAAGATATGAGTAAAGTTGAATTGCTTAACATATTCCTAACCATATCCATTAAAGTTCTTTTATGCCTTTCTAATAATCCATTTTGTTATGGTGTGTCAGGCATTGTGTATTGCGCATAAACTCCACGTTTCTGAAAAAGTTTTGCAAATGTACTTGGGTGTTGTCCAATTTCATCTTATCTTCCATAATACTCACCACCTCTATTAGATCTAATAACTTTCACCTTTCTGTCTAATTGTTTTTCTACTTCATTCAAGTAGATTTCTAAGGCATCCACTGCTTGAGATTTCTCATGCAGTAAGTAGACATAACCTTAACTTGAATAGTCATCAATAAAGGTGATAAATTATATTTCTTTTTCAAAAGAATTAACATCAAAAGGTCCACAAATATTAGTATACACAATTTCAAGAAGTTAAGTTCTTCTTGTAGCTCATTTCTTTGTATGTTTTGTTGGTTTTCCCTTAATACAATCCACACAAATATTTAGATCCATAAAATCTAGATTAGGAAGAATTTCATTTTTTATTAATCTTTCCATCCTTTCTCTAGAAATGTGACCTAATAGTTTATGCCACAAGAAAGCAGATCATTCGTTCACTAAACTACATTTAGTGCCAACATTATGATGAAGAGTTAAAACAATTTCAATATACAAACCATCTAATTTATATAAACCACCACAAAGAATACCAGTATCGATGAGATGATTATGCTTAAATAAACTGAAACATCCATTATCAAAATTAAAAGAGTATCCAGTAACATCGAGTTTAGATAATGAAACTAAATTCCTAGATAAATTAGGTACATAAAGAGTTTCCAGTAAATTTAAATGATGTTTAGTGTCGAGTTTTAAAAGTCTTGACTACTTCCACTAGAGCTTTCACTCTATTTCCCATGAAGAGAACTTCTCATTTGGGCTTATGGTTTGGATTGTAAGGAATCCTTGCATAGTATTAGAAACACGAGTCGTACATCTAGAATCAATTCACCATGTATTATGGGAAACTTTAGTTAAATTTGATTCAAAACATACAATCTTTGAACCAAGACTTACGCTTTAGGCAATCCTTCTCGAAGTGTCCAGATTTCCCACAAAATTGGCAATTATTGCCTTTTTGATACCTTTTTCTGGATTTGCACACAACTGTCATTGATCTTTAATGACCTTTTGCCTTTATCATGTTTTTTCATAAATTTCTTTTCAGCTCCTTAATTCCCTTGGTGGCTTACATAATGGACTGAGTGACTTCCTTGATTCTTAAGTCTCGTTTCTTCCTGAACTAACATATTGTACAATTCATGCACATTCTATTTATCTTTCATGGTATTATAACTCATTTGGAACAGGCCATACTCAAACGGTAATGAGTTCAAAATAAACTAAACAAGAAAGTTCTCATTTACAGCCATTCCCAAGGTTTTAAGTGTTGATGTAATGTTTGTCATCTCAATGACATGTTCATGCATAGTACGTGAACCATCAAACTTCATGGTGGTCAATGTACTCATTAATGTCCCAGCAAAAGACTTATCAACTATTTAAGAGCGCTCTCCCACTAAACTCATAAACTCTTAAGCATTATCAATCTTAGGGAGAACTGTATTAATATTGTTTGAAAAATTCATTCTCATGAACATTAGGCTGAGTTTGTTAGATCTTTGCCAAGCTTCGTAATGGACTTTCTCTTCATAATAAAATTAACATAAGTGTTTTGAGACACAAAACACATGTCATACATATGATTCATTTAGATAACGGTCAATGTATATTGATGCTCTCCTTTGGGTGGTACACCAATACACAACATACAAACATGATGATACTAATAAAATTCTTAGCATTATTTGGCAATTAAATATGCACCAATTAATAATACCTATTTCCTTTGGGTATATAAATAAAAACTAATGATACACATAAATCGCCTACAATTATATTTATTAATTATAAGAACAACTAATCAACCTTTAGGCGATCCATAAATACCTTATAACAATGAATTTCAATTACCCATAAACCAATAATCATATAATTTAGCATCTAGTATTCTATGGGTAATTGAAATAATAATTAATTTGAAATTAAATAACCTTATAAATTTGGTCACTTTAGTGACTAACAAATCCATCATACATTTAATTTCAATCAAATACTTGACATGCACATTCTTATTGTTATTAACAATTTATAGTCATTTTATTAATTTTATTTCAGGCCATAAAATAATATTCACATTTATTTGTCTTTTGCATTCAAACACGTTCAAGCAAATATGTAGCATATATATATTTATTGCTATCAAAAATTCCAAAGCATTCACGTTAATTTAATTGCAGGGCATAAACTTTTAATCCTTTAATCACATTTAATAATAATAATATTAAGAAAAAAAATGAGCAAATGGTATTGAGAATAGCAAAAAGAGGGTTGCAAATAACAATTCCAAAGAATTTACCCCTGCAAGCAGATCAGAAACGTATATGCAGGCACAAAAGGAGAACACATTAGCTACCCACTTTTCGCTTCAAAGGAAAAAGAACAAGATACAAGTCAATGCCAAGGACATTCGCTACCCACTCTCTTGTAATAAAGGCCCTCGTACTATATATACTTATTTTATTAGTAGTTGATTTTCTCAATACATTTCTTCTATTATTTAATATTATAATATTGAACATTGAAATAGATCAAAGTCATCAAACTTATATTCAAAATTTTATTAACAAATACGTTTATTCTTTCTCTTAATGAAAAAAATAAAAGAAATGAAAAATCTCATTTTTATTAGATAATTCTTTCTTTCTTTTTTCTTTTCTTTTTCATTTTGAAATCATGTTCCTTTCTCTTCTCTTTCATCACTGTATCATACAAGCTCTCATCCCTCCCCCTAGTTATCCTATCGTGGAATTTTGAAGCAGGAAATAAGTATTATATTTAGATTTGATTTATTTTGTGACGTTCAGACGGCTTGCAATCCAAATTTTACTAAGAAACCCAAAAAATATTTTTCCTTTTAAATTTATGTAACAAAAATCCGTTGTTCTTAACAAACCTATTGGGAGTAATTTAATTTGTAACTAAATACAGTGTGAATAGAAATTTGTAAAATTATAAGGTTAAAAATGCACATATAGCTTCAAAAATATCTTTTGATATATATACATTAGACAAAGCAGATAACTTATAAATACCTATACATTTTTCATTACAAACACACGTGTGAATAAATAAGTCTAGGCGTGTGATTGTATTTAAGTTAAAAAATTGAATTGAACTCAATTTTGTAAACCTAAATTTAGTTAAAAGCAGGTTTAATGTAATTGAATTAATATTTATTTTGGAATATTCCACCTTCGATGAAAAAGAAAAGAGAGGAATATATAACTTTGAGGATAAACCTCAAATAAATAGGTGTAATTTTTCACGAGGAATAAACGTCAGTTTAGGTGCTCAAACGCCAAGTCAAAAACACCCTAAATGGCTCGCATTGATATACGTACATTAATTGAAGAAAGTTAAGGGAAAAATATTTTTTGTAGTGAAGCTGAATCCTTGTTGAGGCCATTTATATATATGTGGTCCTCAACACAGTAATACGTTAAGCATTTACGTATGCATTAAAGTATCATGGCTCTGGATTAAGATATGCACATCAAAAGTCCTAGGATAAACGTCAACACGGTTCAATAATACGTACCATAAGTCCATAACCATAATAACCATGACCACCGGCTTTGGGCAAATTTACCTTAGGGGGTTTATTTTAAAAACTATTTACGGATTGTGGTCTATTTTAAAAGAATTAACGGAGGGGGTCTGTTATGTGGGTGGAATCCGCCACTGCCACTGACAACAAGGGTGAACCCGCCATAGCCATTGGCGGCAAGGGTGAACCCGCCAGTGCCAGTGGCGTTATAGGCCACGTAGGAGGGAGAGAGGAGAGTGTCGCCTTTTGCATTGGCGACACACCTCCACGTTGGAACCGCCATCAGGACTGGCGATACAGGCCACGTGGGACTCGCCCACAGTGCTGGCGAGACATGCCATCTTCACATGAAGTTGCATTTAGGGCTTCAGCTTTTCAGTATTAGGTTCAACTTTGCATTGTTTAGGGATGCAACATATACAGAGTAGGATTTGAGTAGCTTTTGACCTTGTATACGTTTTCTTCTATAAAAAAACCTCCAATGTAAACTTTGGATTCACACTTCTCTTCTTCAAGCTGAGCTTTGCTTTTCTCCATTGTTGAGTTTCATTGAGTGTCTGCGTGCTGTTGGTGCTGGTTTCTTTGCTTTTGCTGAGTTTTTTTCTTCCATAATTCATAATTCCCTGGTAAGTGATTTTCTTAAATAACATTTATATATTATGATTTATATATTTTGTTGTTAATATTTTTAAAATAATAGGTTAGCTAGTATTGATAGGTATTGTAAGTTTAGGTTAATTAGGATTAATAGGTATTGTAAGGTTAGGTTAGTTACTATTATTAATAAGTATGCTGTTATTAATTTTTATGTAATAATAGATATTTGAAGGTTAGGTTAGTTAGTATAAAAATATTATTTAGTTTGTAGTATATATTTTTAGATATTATATATGTGATATATAGTGTTATATTTTTGTATGTTATATATAGATAGTATAGTTTTAAATAAATCAATTGATAAGTTAATATTGTTTGAGTTAATTATTTTTAGTTTTTAATTTTTAGTTATATATATATATATGATAAGATAGTGTTAGTTTTAGTTTGTAGGTTAATATTAATTGTTTTAGGAAATTTACGTTATTAAATATATGATACATTGTACATTATTATTATTTTTGTATATATATTTTTAAATAATTTTTTGCATTTTAATATTTGTTTGTATTATAAATAATTTGTTAGTCCATATTTTATTCAATTATTTTTTTGTTAATTGTAGAAAAAAAATTATTTATTTAAAGTTTTGTTCACATGTATTTTAATTTATATATAGAATATATTAAAAATTGGCTAGTTTGATTTTTTTCAAATTTATTGTTATATATCTAATAATATTTTTATAAATGTGCGTAGTTTAATTTAATTTATATTATCTACAAATAATGTATAAATTGATTTGTGAATTTATTGTATTATATATTATTTTGTAGTAGCAATGACATCTTCATCATCATCTTCATCACATATTAACATTAAGTCTGGCCCCATCGATGCTGATGTATTATGGATGCAACCTAAGCATGTTTCAGAACATGTTTGGAATGGGGAAGAAGATCGGAAATTACATATCAGACGAGTTGTCCCCACGTATCAAGGGAAAGAACAAATTCCCAAGCAAATTTTTCCTTTTCTTCTACAATCTAGTTTCGCCTGGATTATCAAGATGGGATACTTAAAAATAAAGGCCTCATTAATTAGTGCTCTGATAGAAAGATGGAGGCCGGAAACACATACGTTTCACATGAGATGCGGAGAATATACTATTACTCTCCAAGACGTCTCTGTATTGTTAGGTATAAGTGTGGATGGTTTACCATTAATCGGTCCAACAAATCTTGATTGGGCTGATTTATATGAGGAATTATTGGGAGTGAGACCACAAGAAGATGAAATTAAAGGTAGTGTGGTTAAATTAAGTTGGCTGGCTCACCATTTTGCGCAAATAAATAACGACGACGACGAAGAACAAGTACGAAGGTTTGCCAGTGCATGGATACTGAGATTCATTGGAGGTGTCTTGTTCGTTGACAAAAGCAGTAACAAAGTTTCGCTAAGGTACCTTCAATTTTTACGTGACTTTGAAGAATGTGGCAGATATGCATGGGGAGCTGCCGTACTTGGTTTTCTATATAGAGAGATGTGCAATGCCACCGGTTATAAAACTAAATCAATCAGAGGTATGTGCATCTTACTACAAATGTGGGCATGGGAACAATGTCCAACCTTGGCTCCAAAGAGAACTCCTTCCCAAGTAGAAAATACACCACTGGGGCACAGGTTAGTCATTTTTAACAGCGTCTTTCATTTCAATAGAATAAATGGTTTTAGCATATATTAAATTTTAATCTTTGTAGGTGGCTGCGACGTGGAAACCAACATATCGGCAATGATGATGTGAGAGTTTTTCGTCGCAAGTTGGATATTATGAAACGTCATGAGGTAAGAACATGCTATTGTATTTGTAAAATAAAAAATTATATGTGTTATTTTACTAAAATATTCACAACTATGTTGTTATATGCAGTTTGTGTGGGAGTCGTACCCATCAACCGTTATATCATTGTTGCCTCCCATTTGTTTAGTCAGAAGTCTCGCGTGGTACACGGTGGTGCCACTAATTTGTTTCCAAGTTATTGAGTGGCACCAACCGGATAGAATATTGAGATAATTTGGTATGCAACAACCAATTCCAGAGTCTCCTTCACAACCCTTAAACATTCATGGCATAACATTAAAAGGGAAACATGACGAAAATTGGGGGCAATTGTTCGCCCCAATGATTCATCAGTGGAAAAATCGCGATGCATTTAGGGTCGACGCTTATCCCGACAAGAAGACCTATTGAGCTTTAACTCGGACTACATGGTCTGGTATAGGCGAAAGACAAAGATGTTTGTTGACCCACAAAATGCAAAGACGGCTACATTGGTATCTTTTAATTTTTTTGAATATTTAACTTGAACATTTTTTTAATGATGGCCATTAATTTTCTGACCCTTATAATTGCAGGCTAAAGTTGCGGAGACATTACAATACATGGTGTCTCCTCAAGGGAGGAATACATGGACAGTTGATGATCTCGTGCCTTATGTGAAAAAAATTACAATTTTATCCGAAGAGCAAGAGAGAGTCACTGAGCCAGTGTCACATGGTCCTGCATCTGAGCGTCAATTTCCCGCACAATAGTTTCACATACTTCAGTCAAGTGTTGAAACTCAGGGCATAGACAGACGAAGGGAGACTGTTGAAGGGGAAGAATATTCCCAACAAATGCCGAAGCATGGCCATGGAATGTATTACACGCCACAAACATTTGCTGAGTATTCGACACAGATGTGTCCGTATCCTTTTCAGGGTCATCACACTGATACTTCTGCAAGCCAGCAATCGTTCGATAATGTTGCGGAAACACAAGCTCATTTTTCATGGCCCAATTCCAACACCTAATGCCCCGTTAGGAACACAATGGAATGTACCGGGACAAATACCTAATACGGGTGACTTATTCGGTGTTGATTTGCATCACGCATTTTCTGCGAAGGCTGACGAAGAAGAAGCGGGGAGGCATCGGGGCAGAAGAAATCCTGATCGCCAAGCACGAAGATGGGATCGACCATGTGGCACATCCTCACGGCATTACGGACACCAAAATGAATGATTTGCATGTCTCCGTTTATTAAGGCTTTGTTGTATATTTGTCATTTGAATTTCACACGTAATGTATGATATTCAGTTTATTAAGGCTTACTTATGGATACAATTTATGTCGTGTATCAAACTATAATAATCAATGAACCCTAAACCAAATAACTAAGGTAGCCAAAAGGAAAAAACTAATGTTTCTAAGTAACGATGAACATCAATGTGAACTAAACCCTAACCCATAAAACATAAAAACTAAACACTAACCCTTAAAATATAAGCACTTAGCCCTAACCCTTAAAATAAAAAACTAACCCTAACCCCTAAAATATAAGAACTAAACCCTAACGCTTAAAATAAAAAAACTAACCCTAACCCTAAAAAATAAGAACTAAGCCCTAAACCCTTAAAATAATAAAACTAACCCTAACCATAAAATATAAGAATTAAACCCTAACCCTTAAATTAAAAAAATTAACCCTAACCCCTAAATATAAGAACTAAACCCTAACCCTAAAAAATAAGAACTAAACCCTAACCCTTAAAATAATAAAACTAACCCTAACCCCTAAAATATAAGAACTAAACCCTAACCCTAAAATAATAAAACTAACCCTAACCCTAAAATAATAAAACTAACCCTAACCCTAAAAAATAAGAACTAAACCCTAACCCTTAAAATAAAAAAACTAACCCTAATCCCTAAAAAATAAGAGCTTAGCCCTAACCCATAAAATATAAAAACTAAACCCTAACCCCTAAAAAATAAGAACTAAACCCTAACCCCTAAAAAATAAGAACTAAACCCTAACCCTTCAAATAAAAAACTTAGCACTGACCCCTAAAATAAAAAAATTAACCCTAAACCCTAAAATAAAAAACTTAGCCCTAGCCCCTAAAACATGAAAACTTATCCCTAACCCTTAAAATAAAAACAAACTCTAATCATTAAAATAAAAAAACTAAACCCTAACCCTTAAAATAAAAAACTAAACCCTAACCCTTAAAACATAAAAACTAAACCTTAACCCTTAAAATATACAAACTAAACCCTAACCCTTAAAATAAAAAACTTAGCCCTAACCCCTAAAAAAAGAACTAAACCCTAATCCCATAACCATACCTTTTAAACCCCTAACACTAAAATATAAAATCTAAACCCTCAACCATAAAATATAAAAACTAAACACTAAACCCTAAATACTAAATTCTAAACCCCAAACCCTAAACACTCAATTTTAAACCCTTAACCCTAAACCCTTAAATCCAAAATTCTAAACACTAAAACCTAAGGCTTAGACCCTAAACACTAAACCAAAATACTTAGACACTAAACCATAATGACTAAGTCCATAGTTTGTCATTGTAGATAGTTAAAAAAAAAACTAAGGTAGACAAAAGAAAATAACTAACGTTTCTAACTAGCGATCAACACCAATGTCACTCAACCTCGATTGATCCACTCCATTTATTTCAACTTCTAAATGTAATTTTATTTCATTAGAAGTACACATTCAACAAAAAGTAACTGACGATTTCATTGAAGACCAACAAGTAAATACATTGAACAAAACCTAAAGCAATACAAGTCAGTCATGTAACATACATAAATCAATTAAATGAATTACTCCCACGATCAGATTGCATTGGACATCGGCACCTATTGTGCCCTGCTGCTCCACATCTACTACATTTTTGTCGGTGGTCAGATGGTTCGACCCAATCCATCTCATTCTTTATCCTTGTTGATTTTGGCCGACCTTTCGCACGAATTGTAGTTGGGTCAGGGATTAGTGTCCATGCCTCATCAGAAGGAGGAATTGCCGCTTCATTCCCAAGAGGCCACCACTGTGCGGAGTATGCTTTTAAGATGTGCTCATTGGTGTAAACAACATCTATATATTGGTAGTAGTTCATGCTCACGTAACCACAAGCTGCAATAATGTGTGAACATGGATAGTGAAGCGCAGAATACCTTCCGCATTGACAATAATGGCCATTCAAGTTAACTGCCCGTTTTTGTCCGCCACGTTGCGTTATAGGATTGAAGGTCTCCTCTACTTCAAACCTTGTCGAGTGGATATCATACACGCGAACGATGTGCGAACAAGCTTGTTCTTGATTTTTCCTAAGTTCTGTAACAAGCTTAGAACAATAAACTTGGCCTTCTCTTAATTGTCTTTGGGCTTGGCGACCACGATCAACAAAATACTTTCGGCACCTACTATATGTTGACTTGACCAACGCTGTTATTGGAGTGCTGCGACAATCTTTCAACACCTTATTCACACATTCTGATAGGTTGGTTGTCATGTGACCATATCGTCTTCCAGATGTATCGTAAGCCATGCTCCATTTTTCCTTTGAAATGCGATCAATCCATCTTGCTATGGCTGATCAAACACATGCTTGCAAGGAGTGTACACTGCATCAAATTTGTTATCATCAAAAGTTGTACGTAGACATGAAACTCAAATTAAATTAATGTATAAAATAAACCTTACCCAATTTCTTGAACATCTCTTTTTGTTTTGCGTTGTTGAATTTGCGATTGAAATTGCTGGCTATGTGTCGGACGCAATACACATGATAACCGTGGGGAGGTTGCCAACCAAGTGCTTCGTTAGCGACAACAGACTTTATACTTGCGTGACGATCAGATATTAGACAAATTCCATTCTTATCTGTGACGTGTTCACGCAAGTGGGCCAAAAACCATGACCATGCTATTAGCGTCTCGCCTTCGACCACGACAAATGCTAGAGGAAGAACACCACCATTTCCATCTTGTGATGTGGCCATTAACAGGGTCCCACGGTATTTTCCGTATAAATGTGTGTTGTCAACTTGTATGATTGGCTTACAGTACTTAAAAGCCTCCTTGCATTGACCAAATGTCCAAAATACTCTATGAAACTGACGATGTTTGCGACTCATCCTATTACCAACACTAAAATCGTCATGTAGTATTTGAAAGTAAGAGCCAAGAGAATGATTTTGCATGTGTGTTAGCCATGACGAGAGTTTCACATACGACTCTTCCCAATCGCCATATTCAATTGCAATCGCCTTTTGTTTGGCCATCCATGCTTTTCTGTATGAAACCTTATAGGAAAATTCACTATTTATCCTTTCTTGAATCAAAGAAATTTTTATTGATGGATCTTCTCTGATCATGCCTGTAATTCAAATAATTAAATAAAATTACAAATTAAAATAACAAATAACACAAAAGTAGGATAATATGAACATAAAAAACGTACCTACTACGCAAGTCACAATTAAATTTGAATCAAGCTTCTCATGGTCTTGTGTCATAGTCATATTTAGACATGTGTGCGGTCCACCCCATTGTGTCACTTTCCATGCATCAGTTTTTTTGGATAAAATTACCCTCATATAAAAAGGGCAAGGAGACTCTTCGGTGTTGTTGGGGGCAACAAACGATATATTTGTGTAATTTCGTTTCAACAACCTTAAAACTTTGATGCACCTTCATCACATATTGTTTGAGTGCATTTTTGACCGCATCTTTACTGTCAAAATCCATGCCAACATATAATTCTTGTCCAACATTAAAAGTCGTTGGCATGTCCAGACCACAAATGTCTTCCTCGTCCGGATGACTCCAATTGATATTATTATAATGCATAGCATCATTCCAAAATGGATTTTGAATTTCTGGTACACCTAATAATTTATAAAAAAAATCACGTCAACAAACTACTCATATTTAGTTACCATTAAATACAATTCTCATAAAAAGATAGATGTATTCAACTAATTTTGTATTTCACAAACATTTACCTTCGCTTGGGTGAACAATTGAAACTGGTTCAACGATGTCAGTGACTTCATCGTCTGTATCAGATATTCCATCATCACTATCATCTTCATCAAAAGACTCTTCAACGTATGAGTTAGATGCAAGATAATCATCATCATCATCTTCATCAACATGTAAATTGCTTATATTTCTTGGCAGTTCCGACTCATGATGAGATACATTACGTCCACATGACGTAACAGAATTTGCAGCATGAAACATAGAACCACCAGCAACATCCTTTTCTACGTACAATTCTAGAATTGACATTTGTTGTTGTTGTTGAAAACTTTCGATCATAGTTTCAACATCTTCGTCATCACAAATTTGCAACGCAACATATTTTCCTGAAACTAAAAATCTACAACTTATAGTAGAAATAATTTCATTATTTTCTAACTTTACCTTATCTCCAATTTTTTTTTCAAAGCATTGAAACTAATTCCGCGTTTAATCTGAATCGCCTTTTTACTGCCTTCAAATATTACACCATCATTGTCTTCATATACTCTTCCGTTGAAATACAACACTGTAATAATTGAATTCATGATATACCTACATCAACAAAATTAAAAATAATTAATCATAACAATAGTCTTTTTAAAATAAATAAGTGTATCTGCTTGCTGCATCTACTAAATTAAAGTTAAAGTTAAACTTAAACTACAAAATTAAAATAAGTAAACATTATTAAAAAATAACTTCAAAGTAAAAAACCTAATTACAAAAATTAATAGGCTTAAACTTCACGTGTTAAAATTTGTTTCTAAATAAAACAATTATTACTTCAATTGAATATTTTGTGAATCATAAAAATAAAAAAAAAATTATTTGTTTCCTCTATTAAACTTAAAGTAAATATTGAGACGTCATTCTAACCAAAAAAAAATTACTCATACATCAAATTAAATAATTCAAAAAAAAAATTCCTTCAAAAACTTAAAGACTCACATATAATATTTATAACCGGAAGTGTCACACGTCAAATTTCTTCTAAGCCACAAAAACCATGAACAAAGAGGATTACAAATAATTACTCATACTAATTTTAAAATAAAAATTCTAATTAAAAAAAATTTACTTAAACTTTGCCTTCAAATTTTAGTCTAACAAATAAAATTATTACTTCAATTAAATATTTTGTCAATGATACAAATATAAAATATTTATTTGTTTGCTCTATTAAACTTAAACTACACATTCATACTTTATTCTAAAAAATTACTCTAATTAAATAATTTATGAAAAATTCCTCAACTTCACAAAAAGTTTCAGACACAAAATAGAAGGGTTATAAATGAAAGGATTACACTTAAAATTTTTTCAGACGGAACATAATTAAAATTACAATTTTTTTATTAACTTATACTATATTTTATAATTAAAATTACAATTTTTTTTTTGTTAACTTATACTATATTTGATCACAAGTAAAATGAAACTTTGTTTTTAACTCAAAACAAACCACAAAATAGTTAAGAAATAGCATGTAATTAGTTTTTGTCTTAAATTAAATTATATGTCAAATAATACCAAAACAATTGTAATTGTATATGTCAAATACGGAATTTAAATTCATTCGCAAAACAGTTAAAAAAAAGGCTTACAAATAATTACTGCTAATAATTTCTAAATTAAAAAACTAATTTACAAAATTAATACAATTTGACCTTCAAATTTTATTCTAACCATAAAATTTATTACTTCAAAATAAAAAATTTATACATGAGAAATAAACAAAAACTAAAAAAAAAAAAAAAATAGAATCAACAAACTTCAAACTTCAAACGAAAGGCTTTCTTCCTCTCTTCACACTAGTTTCTTACTCTCTTTCAGTATGAAATTTTGCTAGTATTGAGTATCATTGCAAGTGCTCTATTTAAACAAAATTTACAACAACAAAGCTGAAGCTATCTGTCAATTTACACGCCATTAAAGCAAAAGCAAAATTGTATGCATGTCAACATTTATAGTCTCCTCTTAACCTGTGCAATGCATGTGAACAAGGTGTAGCCTCTGAACCCTAACCTGCAATGCATGTGAACATCTACAGGTAGCCTTTGAACCCTAACCTAACCTGCTTTCAGACCTTATCTTTAGTCTCGTCATGAACAGGGAGAGCATGCGTAACTTCCTACATGGAGCATCTCGTCGTTAGCACTGGCGAGATTGCCCTGGTGTATGTCGCTATTATTGCTGGCGGCATCAGTGCCTACTCAGCAAGTATCGCCAAGAAGAATGGCGGCATAAGTCCTACGTGGAGCATCTCGCTCGTGCTGCTGGCGGGACTGCTTTCTCGCTGCTCCTGCTGGCGGCATCCCTGGAGTCGCTAATGCAGTTGGCGACATCAAATCAGAAACAGACCCCCCCTGCAATTTCTTTCAAAAGGGACCCTGATGCGTAAATTGTTTATAAACGTGTCCCTCTACAGTAAATTTGCCACCGGCTTTGTTTCAATTCCTTAATTTTTATCTTTGCCTTTTTGTTTGCACACTTTAGTTGCCTTCGTTTATAAGGCATTTGTATATACATCTTTCGATTGAGACACTTGTTTTTTTTATGAGATTCTAGTGATGCAAATATGCAATGCAATGAATACTGGGAAATTTGACTTCCTAGTGTAATTTAATTTTCTCAAAAGGAAAATTTGTCGCTTTACTCAAACGGCATGTGGGGTTGCCCCAACACGAAAGAAGACATAAAATGGTAGGTTTTGGTTGCATGTACGTATTAATAATGTTTTAAGGAGTGTATGCCAAGTTGCGGATCGTTTTGCTTGCACATGGTGCATGTATATGGACATGTACAGTGATTTGAGAATATAAAGTTGAGCTGATTTTTGTGTGCATGTGTGTATTGCCATGAGAATGACGGAAGTGGAAGGATAACGATCTAATTGAAGTTGCACAACGGGTCTATAACCGCAATGATCAAATTTTAATATTAGAAATATTTACCTATCATGTAAATACATACTAGTATTATTTAATAAAAAAACTGATAACAAAAATATAAAAAATGTTCTACGTTGAATATAGTCCAAATTAATTCACAGTAAAAGTTATGACCTGATAAATACAAGTAATGAGTGTAACTCAATTTAAAGATGGGGTCATCCTATGACTGATGGAACATGCATGATTAGCAATACACTTCTGTCACACTTATATAAATAAGGAGTTATAAGATGGAACATCATTAGCAATACACTTCTGTCACACTTATATGAACCAGGAGTTATAAGATTGGTTGAGTGATAAAAGAAAAAGAAAAAGAAGAAAATATCATAAATTTGATTCTTTCTCTTAACAAAAAAATTAATAATTAATTACTAATATTTTCCAATAAAAGAAAAACCTTATGGAGCGCTAGAGAATTGTGGGGGCCTGCACAGGTGTATCAATATTCAGTATCACCCATGCATTCACGCAAATGCCCACCAAGTTGCGAAGGACTAATACTGAAATATTTTTTGTTTCATACATAAGTTCTTAGAATCAAGAGATTTGGTTTTGCTATATTTGATACATTTTTCTTTCACAAACTATGCTAATATTTTTGGGTTGATATTGCCTGAATGTTGACTATTCTTCCATGATTTATGATGTTATTTTATGCTTATATATACCAAGGGGTTTTTAGTTCACTTGGCTTAACAAGATATGAATTGTTTTAAACTCTTAGTTTTATCTTTTATTTTTATGGATAAAAAATAATTAATGCTTATATCATTTGGCTATGTTATCCGGTAATTTAGAAGCACGTAATTTGAATTTTTTTAAACATTTTTATAAGCTTGGAAATTTATAAAAGCAACCTTGGGCCCAAGAATCTGTATCCGAGGTTCTAGACAATGAAGATGATGGACCCAAGTTGTTGGAACGAAGTGTTTAACCTGGAGATAAAATTCTAATTAAACATCTAACGAGATTAAGCCAAAATTTGGTTAATAAAAAATGTGAGTTTTGAATCAGACAATTGGCTTGCACGCAAAATTTCCAGACCTTAATTAATTAGTGAGAGTGACTTAACTTTAATAATTAAAAACATTAATTAGAAGTTAATAAGCTAACGAAAAACTTAGGTTGAAAAGAAGCTTATTTAGATGAGTCTTGGTATTTAATTTGAAAGTTATAGGTTAACTAATGATAAAATGGAAATTTTTTTCAAAATTAAATTAAATATCATAATTAATATTATTAATTTTACTCATAATAAACTTAAACTTAATTAGGTTAGATTTGATTGGAAAAATCTTTTTGGACTTAAATTAACTAAGAGATTACTTTTTTACGATATATATATATATATATATATATATATATATATATATATATATATATATATATATATATATATATATATATACGTATAAACATGTTATTTACAGTTTATATCATGCACATTACGCTCCCAATCAAATAGGATTCACCATCCTTCTATGGTAAGAAAGGAAAATTGTCAGTTTTCCTTCTTGGGATGTATAGCTTGGAAAACAGCTTCAAATTCTTCTTTTACTCTTTCAAAGACATTCGGACCCTTAACTTCATCGGTAGGAGTATTCTCATTAATATCATCATTCCTTCCATGAGTTTCTTTATGGTGATGGTGTTGTGACTTATCATGGTGTATGATGGCTTTAATCTCTTCCTTAGCTTTCACAAATATGTTTGCTTCCTTTGCTTTTGTTTCTGCCAATAAAAAAAAATGCCTTACATCAAGTCAACAAATTATTGGCCATGAACTTGTATATCAAATCAGCAACTCATGATGAAAGAAGCCTTTGGTTATTTATAATGGCATGACATGATTTTTGCATTCAAAGGACATAAGTAGAATGGATTTTTTTTTTATATAATTCTTTGACATAACTCTAATTGGTTTAAGGGAGAGGAAGTGATGGAAAGAATTTTGATTAGACATTAAGTTTTGTCAAAAGGAGAGAAGAAAAGGAATTTGATGGCTGGGAGATAAGAGATTTTAATGGAAGAAAAAAATAATAGTCTTTTTTTTATTTGGTTGACAAGTCAAATCAATGTTGTTAATGGCAAATGGCGGTTCATGACGAAAAGTAAAAAATTCATCATAAAAATATGGCAGATGGCGTAGCGGAAAATGGCGGACTATATATATATATATATATATATATATATATATACAAAATAATAGATAAAAAATAAATATAAAAAAAAAATTAAAAACAATGGATTGCATTTAAATAAACTACAAAAGTTTCATGAATTCACACAATAACCAACACCAAACAAACTCATTCAAGAGTTCAAAATAACAAAATGATAAAAGCATAATGCAAAGTGTAAAGTAAAGGTTGAAGCTCTAATCATCTTTTTCAATCCCAACATAATCCTCTTCATTGTTATCATAAGGTATTGGAGCATCTCCCTCTCCCTCTTCTCCATAAGATGCCTCAAAATTAACTATGATTTCTTCTTCTTCATATTCAAGTTCAATATCCTCAAACTCTAGATCCTCATCATTTTCTTGGACTGCTTTTTGCTTCCTCGATGAAGATCCAACAACCATTGCATGTTTTTTTAGATGTGTGGGCAGCAACAATAGGAGTAATACCAGCACTTGTTGGTTGCTTTCTTTCCTTTTTTTTCCTCCTAATGTACATCCTACGCTCTCCAACCCCCGAAGCCTCATACACAGTTGCCCAATTTAGTGCATCATCGTCTTCAAATACCAAATCATTTCCAGCATCATTATCATCATCTTCATCAATCTCTCCCACGAGTCATTCATTGCGCAAATCAATATCATTAAGAGAAATTGGATCAATTTCATCTCTTGCATTATATCTTTGCTTCAATTGTTGGTTATATTTGACAAACACCAAATCATGCAACTTCTTGTGCTCAAGCCTATTTCTTTTTTTGGAATGAATCTACAACATAACAAATAAATCTTGATCTCAATCTCAAATATACTCCAAATAAAACTTGACCATCAAAATTAAATAAAAAGCATAGTTAGAGTTTTGTCACAATTACTTGCTCAAATACACTCTAATTTCTTTCACATCCTGAAGCACTACAAGTCAAACTCAAAATTTTAACAGCTAGCTTTTGTAAATTTGGAGTTTTGACCCAAACATTTGCCACCAATATGCTACAATACCAACTAAGAGCATAACTTAGAATTCTGAATTGTAACATTAATACGTAAAAAAAATAGTATAGTATTTGTCATTTGGTAAAAGTTTCTTACTAGGAGAATGTGTTTTCCTTTGAGCAATTGCAAACTTAGAACCAAAGTGTTCAACATCAATCTTGTAAAGATGCAACTCAGTTAGAATTTTCTGTTGCACATCAAATTGTGGAACCAACTTCTTAATGCAATCAAACAATCCATTGGTGACCTTAAAATCAAACTCCAAATCAATGTTGTCATAAAAGAACTCAGGATTTAAGAAGTGGGCAGCTGCATGCAATGACCTATGAAGTTGACAATTCCATCTTTTAGCAATGATTGCAAACACTTCTTTGTACTTGCTTTCGTTGTTGTTGAAAGACTTGATAATTGTTTCTTTTGCCTTGTTCATTGCTTCATATATATAGCCCATGGCTGGTTTCCTTTCATCATCCACAAGACGAAGCACTTTGACAAATGGAGCCATGACTTTAAGAGTGTAAACCACACTATTCCAAAAAGAAGGCATGAACACTAGCTTTGTAGTTTCTTGCCCCTTAGGCTCCTTAGATAACTTGTTTAAGATCCATTCATCAGAAATAAACATCTTTGTAATATTAGATTTCTCTTTGTGGAGCATTTCTAAGGTTAGATAAGAAGTGACAAATCTAGTAATAGCATGTTTCACTAATTCTCTCTTGTTTGTATAATTTTTCAACAAGCTTAAGGTACCAGAATGGGCATAGATAAACCCAACTAGATTAATTGTCCTTCTAATTCTCTTCCTTATCAAGGGAAGTTTCCCAGTGTCTTCAAGCATCAAATCAATATAATGGGCTGCACAAGGAGTCCAATAAATATGTTTCCTTTTGTCCTCTAACAACTTACTCGCTGAAACATAGTTGCTCCCATTATCAATTACAACTTGAACAACATTCTCTTCTCCAACTTTCTCCATAATAGCATCAAGCAACTCAAAAAGCTTTTCACCTATCTTCACAAAATCAAAGCCATCAACAGACTTAAAAAACATTGTACCAGCTTGAGAGTTAACTAAAAAATTAATGATGCATCTTTGTTTCCGATCAGTCTATGTATCGGACATAATAGTACAATCATACTTGACCCATTGCTCCCTATAGCCTTTCATCAAATTTTCAGTGTATTCAACTTCCTTCTTCAGGAGTGAAACTCTGATATCATGATAGCTTGGAATGGGCAAATGTGGCCCATATTGACCAATGGCTACAACCATATTCTCAAAGCATTTCAATTTAATGAGGTTGAATGACAAACCAGCTCTGTACCAAAAGCAAGCAATATATTGATGCACCTTCAAAACTTCATTCTTATCCATTGACTCTCATATGTTCCTTTGCCTCAACATTTCCATTTTTCTCCGATTGATTGTATTTTTTGGATTCTTACAAAAGCTGTCCATTGGTCATTTTTTAGTCTCACACTTTGTCTTTGCGGCCAAAGCAATAGCATTGCAAGAGTCCTCAAACTCATCTTCACTTTCATCACATCCAATTGGTTCACCAAATTCAAAATCTCTTATATTTGGCATATTACCACTACTAGTACTACTGTAAGTGATCCCACTTTTTTTGTTAGCTATATATCCCTTGAGCTTTTCGATTACATCTGGTGGAGTTTTCTTGCAAGATGCAACATTACCCAGCTTCCCAACCAAGTGTTCTTTGGCTCTCATTATTCCTCCATTTGTGATTTTTCCACAGTAATTACAAACAATGGTGTTTGTATCCTCTTTCACAAGTGGATGACAATACTTCCAACCAGGTTTTGTCCTATTTTTCCTTGTTGCAGCATTAGATGATGGTTCAGTCATTGTAATTAGTAGAAGAGGGCTGAACAATTAAAAAAAACATAACTAGAAAAAGTCATGGCTCCACTGAAAAACAAAAAATCGAAGAGAGAACTCGTCACTGTCGAGTGGTCGTTCGTTGTCGTCCTCGTCGCTGCTGCGAATGGGAGAACTCGCAACTTCGAGGTGTGAGAACTCGCGTGGTGCTCGTGTGTGTCGTGCTGCTCATCTCATTTAGGATTCCAAACCCAGGGTTTAGGGTTGGGTCAGGTCGGCCCTAGACGACCCAATTTTTCATTTTTGGAAAATTTAAAAAAAAAACGTTTCTTCCGCCATAACCGCCATTCCACCATCACCGTTAAACCTATGGCAGCTGTCATGGTGTTGCCATTTGAAACCTGCAATGCCACCGCTATTTGGTGGTGTTTTATCAAAAATCTGTCACGCCATATCGCCATGGTGCCGCCATAACCGTCATTTGACAACACTGAGTCAAATAGATTTTTTAAAATTAATTTAATTTTAAACGCTTATAATTTATTTTGAATTTCAAATATTTTAGTCAATACAGCTAAAGTGTTACAAATTCCCCCCTCCCAAAAAAAAATCTTACTCTCCTCCATTCCCCCTCCTCTTAAAAATTGAACCAAACAACAAATTTCCATAAAATCCCTCCTCTCCCATTCTTTCCATTTCCCACAACCACACACTAGGTATAGGATTGGAATAATAGCAATGAGATAGATTCACTGGCCTAATGTGTTTCTACAATAACATGTATGAAGACATTCGAAAGAATTTGAACTATAGCAATGAGACTCACTAGCCTAATGTGTTTCTATAATAACATGTATGCAGCCATTTAAAAAGATTTGAAAATGTAAACACCATCTTATGTACACAATCTCCAAATGACTAAGATAATTTACCTTTCCCATACATTAACATATATACCTGGTGGAGAGCTTGGAGATTCTTGGTTATGTTCTGATGACTCGACGATTTGATCTTCATTCCTAAATCACAAAATAAACAAAATAGAAGACAGAGTCTATCAACAGTCAACACCAATGTCCAATGTCTACTTTCTGCAGTCAATTTTGACTTTTATTTTTCTTTAAGAAGATGTGTGTGATTTGAACCTTATATCAGAAGTAAGAGCCTTTATCTTGTGATGAAACACTTCAGCAAGGCCTTGAAACTCCTCCTTTGCTGGCTCAAACACATTCGGAGCCCTAACATCATCAACTGAGGTGTTATCGCTATTTAGTCCATGAGATTCCCTGTTATGATGATGGCTTGAATGCTTGTTACAATGATTCATAGTTTCTTACTTTGCTCTTTCAGCCAAATTAGGTGCTCCCTTTTCATTAACTGATAGCACAGAAAATCATAATCATCTAACCAAAATTAGGCAAAACAAACTTCATATACAGCTCTTGGTAATTTTTCCATAACTTCATAGTTCACACAAAGTAAATAAAAGACTCAAACGAAAATCAGTTCTCATTTTCTTTGTATTTTTCTTTTAATTTTGGTCCTACGATATAAAGACAATATATCTTAGAATTCTAAGATGGTATTAAAGTCAATTCTATCATTGTTGTCGAATCTCTAACACATCCATTGATGCCAACAATTGAACATCTCGAGTATGGAGATTGCAAGACTGAACATCTCTGGGTGACCCAATAAAAGGCCAAACAATGGTGATCCTGTAGGCCCTAAAGAAATAGTTATAAGCTCTTATTCTGTCTTAGAATTTGGATTTAAGCCTAATTCAACCTTATAATGATGGCCCTATTTTAGTCAATGTGGGATAATTTCCAACAATATACTTCAAATGCATTACTAGTATTAAAATTTAATACTACCATTACAAGATAATTGAAGACAATAATGCAAAAGCCAATCTCTATACACCAAAGACAACAAGATTCATCTGTAAGTAGCACACAATGTAAGGATTATTACATGTTGCAAAATAAAAATTGAATTGACACATATTGAAAAATGTGAAAGTAATTGCAAATCAAAGTTTCTGCAAAGCCAAACTAATGTTTGATTGAACGAATGATTGGATTGAGATCGATACAAAAATGGGCGTATTCGTACTTGATGCAGATTAGACTTAGATTAGGTCATGCTGAGTTTAAGGTTAACGGGGGAAATGTATATGGGGCTTGTTGAGAATGCGCTAATATGTGGTTGTATAAAAAAGTCAACTAGTTTTAAGATGGGTAACAGTTGTGACTTGTGAAAGCAAAAACGCATGAGGCATGACCAAAACAAACGAGATCCAAAAGCGAAGTGAACTTTTATTAGGGGTGGGTAAGCGGGCCGGCCCGCCTCGCGTAAGGCCCGCCTGCATAAGTCCGCATTAGTAGCGGACTGGGCCAGCCCGCCCCGCATTCTTATATGGACCTAATAAATTGGTTCGTCCCTGTCTCGCGGATCTAACGTGCCGGTCCACTGGCCTAGTTTTAAAAGAATTTAAATTTCAATAAAAATGCAGCACAATCAAATTAAGTTCAACACAAATGTAAATAAAATATCAACAATTAGTCAATTACATCAATAAAATAAATAATGTCTTAACAAAAGAAAATCCAAGCAATAAATCTAAAATATGAAACTTGAACATCTCCAACAACAAATGATTCCATATTTGAAGTAGCTTGAGCCCCATCTCAACATCTTCATATTCCTTTCCTAAAACTCAAAACGATAATAAATATTAGAATCAACTCAAGTTAAGTCATTAAAAGACAACAATTATTACACATTATTTACCTTGCTCATCAAATCCTAGTAACCAATTTTTAGTACATATCAAGGCTTGCACATTATCACCAAGAAGCCTAGTTCGATATTTGTTAAGCACCCGTGAGCCAATACTAAATGTCGATTTGGAAGCCATAGTTGTAATTTAGATGCTCAAAATATCACAAGCCAACAACGAAAGATCTAGATTAAGCGAGATTCTTAAGGTGTTGTAGTTGGTGGGATTCTCAAATCATGGATTAAGCGGGTTTATGGGCAACCCGCGGACCCCGCGGGCCAAACCTACACAGTCCGCAGGTTAAGCGGGGCGGACCCAAAAATATTGCATAACCATGGACTATTTAAAAAAACCGATCTATTACCCGGACGGACTGCGGGTCAGTCTATGAACCTGAGCTCATTTACCCACCCCTAAATTTCATCTACTCAGAAACAACGTGTCGAATGGAGATTCCACCCTATCATCCAGATCGAAAAACTTGATAACAGGATTCAGGCCTGTGATACGGTGATATTCACACATCCCTTTTTTATCTTTCCACTTTCCCTTTTTTTAACAATAAAATATTTGAAGAAAATAAGTTTTTCGTTGTGTATCTTAACGTAAAGGAAATGGGTTTCTGTACAAGATAAGTCGGTAACACTAAAAAAAAAACACAAACGAAATGCTGTTGGAAAAGAAGTAATAGTGATGTGAAAACTCATAAAGAGAAAACAGTGAAAGATGAGGAAAAGCAATGCTAAAAGAGAAAGTGAGGAGGTGAGATTGAGGGGTGCATGTTAGGGGAGAAGAGGGAGCGGGGTAAAATAGAAATAAAAACAAAAAACAAAAAAAGTGGGGGTGGGAAAATGAAAAGCAAATGAAAGAAACAAATGGTTTCCTTTAATAGATAGATAGGACCCTTTGTTATTAATCATGGGCATCATATTTGGACCTTTTCATTTGTAGCCCGGTCCATTTTACAATGGACACTTCTTTCCACACTTCAGTTAAGTTTTTACTTTTTGTAACAAAAAACAAGAGTGATAACAATATTTTTCTCATAAAACTATATAACTTTAGACAACATAGAAAGAGGACAATCAATATCTTCTTCTTTAATTACCATTATTTATTTATTTTTAGTTAAGGGGATATTCAATTAAAAATGTACGTTATTGAGCCAACATTTGAATAAAAAATTTAAAAAAAATTAAAGAAAAAGTTGGCAATATATAAGTCCTTGAGACTTACATGCAATATTAGCAAATAATTCAGTGTCATTAAATGACGTGGCAAAGGAATACACGTCGTCGTGACAATGATAAAAAAGAAAAAAGACACTGTAACATATTACATGGAGTTCTTTTCTTTATTATAAAAAAAACAAGTTATAATATATTTTATATTATATCTTATTTCTTTTAAAAAGAATATATCAAAAGAATAACCTATTTTATTTGTCTACAAAGTAGGAGAAATAGTAGTAGTAATATATATATATATATATATATATATATATATATATATATATATATATATATATATATATATATATATATAAAGTTTACTTTCTCTTTTTTATTTTATTATTATTTATTTTAAGTTTTTCTTAAACAAAACAAGAGATGCTAAGGAGAGATCACCCTAACTAGGTTGACACCAAATCAGAATCCCTCCAAAACAGCAAAATCTGAATGATATATAGAAGAACCAAGAGAAAAGCAAGAAGCAATGAGGGGGAAACCAAACGAATTTTTCACCCCAATAATACAAAAAAAAAAACTGAAAATTTATCCAAATAGTATAACCCAAAAATTATTCACCCAAATGATACAAATTACTATTTAAGGTGAAAAATCAATTTACTCAAACTGATTTCTCACCTTCATTTTTATGTTGTTAAATCAATTCCCCATGAATCATTTTCACTAACATGTTATTTTTTTTTTGGCATCCTGCACCATAGAAGATGTTTGATATCAAAATAGTATCATGCACGGTAGAGAATGTTTTCTACAAGACGATTTGACTAAACCCTGATTTTTAATTTCTAACGAAGTATATTTTATCTCAAATAATATTTAAGAAAAATATATACATACTCAATATAAATATAAATAATACAAATGATACACATCATTGTGTAATGTAAAGAATCTATTTCCTCCAAACTAATTTTTCACCTTTGTCTATTTTTTTCATTATGATGTTGTGAAAGAACCTATTTCACAATTTTTTTGTTATATATTTTTTTAAAAATAATTTTTTTAAACTGTTTTCAATTTTGTTTGTTACAGTTTTTTTAAATTAAATATTTTGTTTTAATTTTTTTATTTCACTAATGTATATACATTAAATTATAAAAATAATTTATATAGAATAGTATTTAAAAAATGCATATATTTAAATACTTAATATAAATATAATTTTGTTAAATATTTATGAAAAATGCATATATTTAAGTGATCTAATTATTTTATCTAAACATGTTCAATTTTAATAGTTTGCATTGATATAAAATTATGAATACCTTAAATATGAATTAATCTACAATAGTATTTTAAAAAAATTAATCCTTAAATGAAACCAGAAAATTTACTGACGTGTCATCCTTTTCAATATTTATTTTCTCAAATCTTTAGTACATAAACAATAATCCAAAAAATAAAATAACATTACACGCACGAAATAAAAGAAGATTACACATAAAATTTGTAAAACATACATAATTAGTATCATAAAAAATAAACATAAATGATAAAGTCATTGGTGAAACACACTTGATGACATGTTGTACGCACGAAACACATACTGTTTGACAAGAGATCAATTCTCTTTCGGAAACACTTGTGTCAAATATTAACAACATATGGGTATATAATGCAAATTTGTGAATGCCAAAATTATTGGTAGGCTAAAATGCAAAAATATTATCTTGACAACATTGTGCGGTGTAATATTCAAATAACATTTAGAGTGAAGAGGAAATGGACAAAACACAACTGCAACAAGGTCATCGAAGACGCACAAAGAAATGCAAACGCTCACACTATTTTTGAGTTCGATTGAAAGGACAAAAGCTTTTTGATCCAGGAGACAATAAACCCGAGAAAGATTCAGCCTGCTAGAGATTTCATGGTCAGGTTGGATGAAAGGTGTTGTGATGGTAGCAAATCCTAGAAATTGCATATGCCTTATTCTCATGTTGTTGTTGCTTGTAAGCATACTCATCATGAGTACAGAAACTACGTACATCTCGTGTATACGTTAGAAAGTGTCTCCAACGTATATAAAGGATTGTTTGGAGAATTGTGCAACGAACCCTATTGGCCACCATGTCACGAACCAATGATCTGCCTCGACCAATAAAAGAAAAGAAGTACTAAAGGTCATCCTGCCTCCTCTCGTATCCACACCGAAACTGATATCCGAGAACCAGGTCAACCAAAGCGATGTTTCGTGTGTCACATCCCAAGTCATTCAAAAAAAATTGTCCTCACTGTGTAAGCTTAAGCCAACAACGTTGAATGAATGTCATATCATTTGAATTCTTAAATTTTTTTTGTATTAATTTAAATTTAAATATTTTAGTTCAATTCAACTTGTTGCTATATTTTTAATTTTATTTTGCTTGTTTGCTACATTCTCTTTTTATTTTTATTATCATTTATATTTTTTAGTTCAATTCAACTTGTCCTCACTGTGTAAGCTTAAGCCAACAACGTTGAATGAATGTCATATCATTTGAATTCTTAAATTTTTTTGTATTAATTTAAATTTAAATATTTTAGTTCAATTCAACTTGTTGCTATATTTTTAATTTTATTTTGCTTGTTTGCTACATTCTCTTTTTATTTTTATTATCATTTATATTTTTTCCACTTATTTTTAATAAGCTAAATGTTTTTATTAAATTAAAATTTGGAAATAAAATAAAATTTATTTTATCATTAACTTAAATATTTTTTTAATTTAAAAAGTGACTTTTAAAATTTTATTCAATGTTAGTCTCTTTTCAATAATTTAAAACATTTGATATGTATAAATATGATAAGTGATATCTTTTGATAGGAAAAAATATTTAATGAACATTCATAATGTTGTTATTAAACATCTAGGGAGAGAGAAAAACATAATTATAAAAAATATAAGTTTGATAGGATTTATGATATGATAAGAAAAGAAACATATAAAAAAATAAAATATGTTACTAAGTATGCTAAAAAAATATAAGGATAGAGTTTGGTCTATTATCAATTATGAATTTTATTTTTAGCTTTGATTTAATCTAATTAAAAATTTAATTTAGTCTACTAATCCATTTAAAGATCTATTTTATATTCAAATTTTTACATACGCCGAGATAAATTATATTTTTTTTATAAATTAATATATATATATATATATATATATATATATATAAATTATTAAACTAAAAAAACAGTAAATTTTCCTTAAAAAACTTTTAAAAAAAATGGAAAACAATTTTAAAAAAACTAAAGAAACTCAAATAAGTAAAAAAAAAAATATAAAAAAAGTCATACTACATCTGTTTTCCAAGAACCAATGTCGTAAAGTTGTTTATGAAAAATAATACATTGTGAAATTGGTTCTTAGGAGAAATCGATTTCTCACCTTATACGGTGATTTGTATAATTTATATTAATATTAAATATTTAAATATATGTATTTTTCTTAAATACTATTCAAGATAAAATATACTTTGTTATAAATTAAAAATCAATGTTTAATAAAATCGTCTTGTAAAAAGCATCCTCTATCATGCACAATACTACTTTGATATCAAGTATTCTTTATCGTGCACGATACTACTTTGATATCAAGCATTTTCTATTGTGCACGATACTAAAAAGTAACACGTTGTGAAATCGATTACTGGAGAATCAATTTCACATAGGGATGGGTAAATGGGTAAGTGGGTCAGTCCGCCCTACGTAAAGCCCGTCCGCATAAACCAGCATTTGCAACAGACCGGGCCAGTGGTAATACGATTGACAAGTGCACTAATTCGTTCAAATAGTAATTAAAATGGTAAGACTGAGCATCATGTCCACAGTAAATTTGTTTTACTTTGATGACGCATATTTAGTTTGTAAACTATTTTACCTGCAGTGAAATAAATGAAATAACTCATTCATGTTTCAAATTCCTAAAATACTTTTTCTAAGCTTAAAAACACATGACCAAGACAAACACAGAATTGTATAATAGAACAAATACCAAGATGAATGTGTCAGGGAGTACTCTACTAAACTTTCTCTTGACGTGACTAAAGAAGTTTTTCTCTATTTAATATTGTTCTAATGTTCTTTGCACCGTTAAATTACTCTAACTGTAATTCCTCACATAAAAGAGCCTAGTCCTCTTAGTTTTGTTTTTGATTCCTTAACAATCTCATTCTAAGCGAGCTACATTACGCAAAAGATGTAATATTTACTAGATTACTACACATTATTCCTAGAATGCAGGCCTCTAGTTGCACTACCAAGTTCTAAGGACTAGAAGCACTTTCCAATACTTAAAGTCTAATAAAACAAATAAATGGGTGATCAAGCAACAGATAGAAGCAGAGAACACTAGTAATAATATTAAATAGATAGTTAGAGTTTTTATATCAAGAGTGCTTAGTGGAAAAACTCCCCAACAATGAAGTGCTTAGCCCTCCATTAGCAAGGAGGGCTTAATACAAGGATGAAAATAAGGTGGGAATGGAGTGCTGAAGTGAAAGTGTGAAGAAAAATGTCTTCTTTCAGCCTTGGTGCCCTGTTCCTTCCTTTTCCATACTGCTTGATGCTTCATTTCCCCTCATCTTCTAGTTTTTAAAGACTTTTGGGTTTCTCAGGTTACGAAGGCATCCTCAGCGAGCATGTCTCGCTGAGCGAGAGTTAGTGACTGGTTGTTAAGCGGGCTTGAACGCGCTAAGCGCGAGAAGAGACGAAATCATCACTGGGCAGACTGACTGTGCGCTAAGCACGCTGCTCTCTGACTCAACATTATCTAGGGTTTCGCTCTCGCTGAGTGAGCTGTCCTTTTCGCTAAGCGGATGAACCTCGCTTACCCAATGTGACTCGCTAAGCGAGCCCTTCAGCAACATTTCCAAATCTTCTCTTCTTTAGCCTAAAAATCCAAATAAGTTCAACATTAGTCATCCAAATGGAGTTTCCATTATATAAATTCACACAAAAATAAATTATTTACAAATCTCACAAAAGAAACCATAAAATTAGAGGTACATTGCTACTTTTTATCCTATTTTTATTGCATTTAGTACTCATGAATAACAATTAGCAGCCAGCTTGTCCCGCATTCTTACATGGACCTAATAAATTGGTCCACTCCTGCCCCGCGGATCCCGCGGGTCAAACGGACTGGTCCACGGGCCTAATTTTAAAAAAATTTACAATTTCAACAAAAATACAATACAATCAAATTAAGTTCAATACAAATGTAAATAAAATTCCAACAATTAGTTAATTACATCAATAAAATAAATAATGTCTTAAGAAAAGAAAATCCTAACAATAAATTTAAAATATGAAACTTAAACATCTCCAACAACAAATGATTTTTTAATTGAATGGAAGTAAATGTTGTATCACATATACTGTATGAATAAGTCTTAAAGTTGCACTTGTACTGCAATTAATGTGTGATACAAAATGATGTAGATACATGTCTTACAGTCCAAGTTCTTAAGTAATGTTTGAATTATTCTTCAATTAAAATTGAAGTTGTACTTAGTAATTCGTGTAATAAAAATTTATATTAAAAGATTATACATATTTTCAAGATAAAAATTTATTAATTCTAATTTAAAAAGCAACACAGATAACACTTAAAAGTTACTCTAGTAAAGAAATTTCATCTAAGTTTTTGTCTTATTTAATATGCACATCAATGCCTGGAACTTTCGATTTTTAACTAAAAATGTATGTTTGTGCTTAGTAAACGGGCTTATGAGTCAACCCATGGACCAAACTCACATAGCACGTGGGTTAAGCGGGACGGACCAAAAATATTGCATAATCACGGATTGTTTAAAAAAATTGATCCGTTACATGCGCGGACCGCAAGTCCTGCGGGCAAGTCCATGTACTCGAGCCCACTTACCCATCCCTAATTTCACAACATAAAAATGAAAATAAATAAATAAAATGAAGATGAAAAATCAATTTGGGGAAACTGATTTCTCACCTTAAATAGTGATTTGTATCATTTGTGTAAATATTTTTTAGTTTGTATTATTTGGATAATTTTTTTTTAATTCTTTTATATTATTGGGATGAAAAATTCAAAACCCAACCCATGCCAAGAGCCAAACAGCAAACAGTGTCTAAGTCTGTGACTCCCTGAATGGAGCAAAAAAGAATTCTATCTAAATCTATTATGTAACTAGGAAGAGCCATCTAATTATCATTTTTTTAAAAACTGTAAACAAAGTTGGGAATGCAATCCTACCAAGAGAACCCAACAGTTTATTAATAATGATTTTTTACATGACATTTATCCCTCTTTTTAAAGATTTTAATTTTAATAAACTATTCATATAAAAAAATTAATGAAATTATTCTTGCTAAAGCATTGCCTACCAAACCGTTGGAAAATTGAAAAATCATTTGTCTGATTCTTAACAAACAAATTATTAATATTTAATGCTGTTGGGTATCTCTCTCTTGTCTCTCCATTAATTCTTGATTGGCTACCTAAATAAATATCAGGCTATATATAGCTATATGTTAGAGGTTGTGAGTGAAGTGAATTGCAAACCAACTAACACTAAACACTTATTTCATCATTTCCATCTGTAATGGCCATTTCAATCTGTACAAATTAAATGATTATATATATATAGGATTACAATATGTTTACAGAGCTATCACTAGGAAATAGGATCAATAATAATAATAAGCCTCGGTTGTTCAACGGCATGCATATGCGTGTTTCTATATTCCATGTCTTACATGAACCAATGCATGCATTGACTTTAAGTCCAAATTCATTCGTAGACTTTAATATTCCTGCTACGTACTCAAGTTTCAACTTGTTAAATTAAATCGTAGTTGATCATCTGTTCGTCACATATTAACCTCGAAATAAGTCAATCTAGTTTGGCTGGTTAATTTTAATATATAGTAAGGGGAAAAATCAATGTGACTCAACTCATCCAAGCTAGTGGGTTTAACAAGTTGAGCTAACTTTTTTTTAAAGAAAATAAAGTAATTGGAAGTGGAAACATGCGTTTGCAGATTCGTAGTGGTTTCTCGTGTGGCTTGTTCTTTGGCTTTTTGCAGCCGCGGTTTATCTGTTAAGGATTGTTACGACTACTAGTTTATAAGTTATAACTAATTGCTGAAGAGCCCATGCATAAGCACCGAATTTTGCAATTCGGCTGTGACATGCTCAAATTCATTTATTTTAAGGGTAAGTGTGTAACCTTTGGAGCTAGCAGAAGTATTTAGTTTATCACGATGTGGCCTGGTAAACTAAGGGTCTATTTGAGGTTGTCTAAGTTTTTTATTTTTGAATTTTAAATGAAATTTTTAAAATAAAATATATTTGACAAAAATGAATCGAAATTGAAATGATTTTTAAATTATTTTTAAAACACTTTTATACTCATTTTTAAAATTAAGAAAAAATATTTTGTGAATATCATTTTTAATTAAAAAAACACATTGATGTTGTTTACCATTGTATAAAAAATGTGTTGATGATTGTGATGCCAAATGTCATATAATGTCCATCAATATTGTTTACGATTGTATCCAATGATTGTGGCTTGACCAAATTGATTACAACATTGATATTTATTCTCTTACAACATATACATCTTTTAAAAAATTTAAAATTACTCTTTATAATTTTGTTAATTATGTTTACATTTTCAGAATTGTCTTTATGTGTCAGGTGTTCATGATCTTTTTACCTACAAAGTGAATTCTTGCTTGCAAAATTGTCATAATAAGCGATAATTTTTTTTACAAGAATGTTAAGGGAAAATGATGTCAAGGGAAATAATATTTATAAATGAATGTAACAAGAATAACATGATCTTTCTACTTACACATTATATTTTTGCCTTTTATTGTTTTTATTTCTCTCAAACTAAAATTCATTCTATTTTTTACATATTTTTTATCTTTCCCATTTCTATCTTTCCTGCCCTCATCGACAAAGGTTAGTATATATTTCTTGTCGATGTATTCTAATTCTTTTTATTAAATTAAACATTTGTAATTTTTTAATATATAAATTATTTTCATTACATTTTTAGTTTCGATTATTATATTTTTTTCATATTATATATTCTATTATTCTTAAAATATATTTAATCAAGTTTTAAAAAAATACACTTAAGTAGACATTATATTTTTTTATGTTAATTAGCATAATTAATAGTTAAAATATATTATATAATATAAAAATTAAATTTTATAAAATTATTATATAAATATTTTTATTTTTATCATTTTATATTTTTTAAATTAATTTAATAAATAGTTTTATCATATGATTTGATGAATTAGTATGTTTTTCAGCTTCTCGTGGAGGGGATATTAGTGGGAGGTAGGTAGGTAATAACATTGATTGATGTATTAAATGGTTGAGCGTTTTTAATACCTGTCTACCAAACCCACGGCTGGTGTCATAAAGTTATTTTATAGTACACATTATTTTAAGATTATGACAGATTTATTTGGGCTTATTATATATAATTAAATCAAACAGGTTTAGTTAATACGCACGGGTGTAATAATACATGGCTGCTTTTGAACCAAAATGATCATATTGAAATAAAAAAACAAGAAGAGAGTTAATGAATTTTCGAGAATAATAAAGGATGAAAACTGAAAAGTCAAAGGAGAAGTTCATGTGGTTTAATTATACGTACAATAATGTAATGTCCACTTGAAGGTACACCTTCGCCAAATACATTTTACAAGTTTCAATGTAAGCTTATCCATTGATGATATTTGGTGGTAGTATTTTATGTCGAAACATAGTGCATGTTTTGACCTGAAATTTAAACATTTCAAAGCGTAAACTTGAGGGAAAAAAAGCTTAATTCATGGCCAAAGACTAATAATCTTATTCAGTTTCATATTCCAAATCAGTTAGCGCTGTATATCCTAACATTTCTGAACGTATACGAAGACTAAATGATGGCCTAAGGAAAATACCAAACCATTCAAAACGTGGCAGGAGAAAAGGGGTACAAATTAAAGTGCCCATCCTGTGCGAATAGACACATAATTTGATAATTATTGAATTGAATGGTCAAGATATTTGACCATCTTGACCCACTTGGTACGCACGCATCCTTAAGCCAATTTTTTTCAGACTAATATTTGTTGTACGAAGTTTTTAAGTTTTTAAAGTAAAAAAAAAAAAAAAAAAAGACGAAGTATCCCAGTCATGTATTTGATATAGTAAAAAAATGTGTATAATCTTTGACCCGGAACCTAGTTAATAATTTTAAAGGACAGATTATGAGTATTTATAAGTTAATTCTCTCGTCACTATATCATCTAAGGCTCGTGAATCTATAATTTTTTCAGTTTAATTAGGGGTTTTGAGTTCAAACTCTAGATATATGTAAGTATGTTAATTAAACAAACATTTTAATTAAAATTCAATATACCAAACAATAATTGCATATTCTTTATATATATATATATATATATATATATAATTCAATTACTTAATTAAGATGAAAAAAATAGTTAATTTAATTGATAATAATAAATTTATCTTAAATTTATAATTTTTTTAAATTATTATTGTCATTAGTATTCGTCTCTGTTCTTCTAGTAATTGTTTATTAATATATTATTTTTCTTCTTTTAATAATAGTTATTTTTAGCTTAAAAATAATTAATAAAAAAATAAGAAAACATTATCTTCCCAACAACCGTTACATTCTGTAATACATGTGTTTCCAAACAGGGTTATTAGAGTTATTATTGGATATTTAGTGATTGTATTCATTAAATACTCAGTAACCATTAGTAGGAAAACTTAATTGCTTCACATTTATAAATTGGCGAGTATCCCTCCATTTTATCAATACAACTTTTTGCTGATAAAAAAAAACGATTATTATTGCTATACATTTCATATTTCATTTATCTCATTTCTCTTTCTTTCTATCACTTTATTTATTATATGTATTTATTTTTCTAATTGTATTTTCTTTTCTTTTATTAGTAATTCATACGTATAAAAAAATTAAGTGACGTCTAAAAAATGAAGTGTAGATCAATAATTTTCCTTCCTGGCAGGGTCCATCAAGGACCAATTTCCAGCTCAACAATGTTAAAATGCACCTTTATCTTACAACTCATTAATGGGTTGTCTCTTTAATTAATTATGATTTGACATAAGCTGCGTACGTACTTGCTCCACTACGTATGTACTTGCACACACTCCCCGGCTGTTTTACAAGTAAGGGTCAAAATGAGCTAATACAAACTTTATTAAGTTTAAGTTTAGCTTGAGTTAAATACGTAAACTTTGAGTTTTACTTATTATTTGTTATAGGCTTTTTTTAAAGGTTCGTCTCGACTTATGTAGAAGTTTGGCTTGACCTACGAGCCTATTTAAAAATCTGCTTAAAGACGTTTTTAACCAATTAATTATTTTAAAACTTAGTAAAATATTAACTAAAAAAAGAAACTTATAAAATTTTGTATAAATAATATACAAATCTAAAAATAATTGATAAACAAAATTATATTAAATTCAAGTTATTTAAACATAAAGTATATCAAAAGAAAATGAAAAAAAAAACGCATAATATTAAAAAATATATGGATTAGAGATGATTTATACTAATATAACCAAATAAAAATATTTAAATTGTCTGAAAATGTTTTTACAAAACATTCTTTTCTTGGTAAGTATTAACTTGGTTGCATTATCCTTCTAACTTGAATCTTTTTCTTTTTGAAAATTTTTCACATGCAAGTGAACTCTCTAAGCACTTTCCACCTCATCTTGTTATTCATAATGCCATAAAAATGGTATAGATAATAGTTATTATTATTATTATTATTACTTAAATAAGTTAGCTTGTCAAGCTTAAGAAGTTTTTTTTATAGTTTGATCTAAAAAAAACTTTTTAAAAAGATTGAACTTGACCTTTATAGAAAATAAGTCAAGCCGAGCCAGACCTTAAATAGGTCGAGCCATAGACCTTGACAAACGACTCGACTCATCTTCATTCCTAGCTACAAGCCTACCACACTTTTTATTTTACTTTCTTTGTAAAATCTTTGTAATCCATTTTCATGTAAAGTAATAACGTATTATTTCCAAATTTTATTTATTGTTTAATTTTATATGTATAACTTAAAAATATAATTAACATGTTAGAATTTTTAAAATTTTCTAATCTACTCTTTATTTGTTTTAACCAATCTCTTCATAACTATTTCTCTTGCTAATCAACAAAATGATAATTAATTTATCTCCTCGATAAGATGAGAGTACAATCAGGTAAATATAACTACTAATATACATGGGCCTATATTATAAAAAAAAATTTATATGAGTGAAAGAATTAAATCTAGATCGCCCTATAATTATAAATAATAATTAAGATTTAATGTTAAAAAATCACATAATTTTTTTAAAAATTTAAATAATTTTTTAAGTAATTATATGAAATTAAAACTTAATTATTTATGTTTAATTTACAGTTCAGATTTTATCCTCGCTTTGGTATAAAATAACTTCCTCTCATATAATAAATCTCAATATATATTATCTTAAACTTTTAAAATTAAAAATAATTATGATACAAAAGAATTAATTATTGAACATTTAAATCACATAACCGTAGTAGCCCACAGCATAACTTTTGGTCTCTCACTTTGAATGACCCCTTCTTCCCTTCAAGGACATCCAACATGTCCAATCAATCAAGTTTAATCTTTATATATATACGATAAAAAATAAAAAATAAAAACATACGGTCATATTTGGAATCCTACACCCCACTCGATAATTCGTGTGGTCCTTTGTTGGCATTAGGGCCCCACTACTACATGGCTCCTCTACCAGTACTTCTGAAAAATGAGAAAGGATTTATACAATTTTTGGTGACTTATAAACTTAAGAACGTAGTATATATTATTTATTTATTAAGGTATAATATTTTTTTAGAAATTTATTAATTGTATAGTTAGTGTGATAAAATGTGTACCTCATATATTTGGTGCTTGCTTTCTATCATCGACCTTCTAATGCATGGGTGATGCTATTCCAATGTGTGCATTAATGATACACAAAAAAAATGAAGAAATTAAATGAAAAAAAATGTTGAAAAAACAAAATTTTCTATTTATTTACTAGTTTGCTGATTGTTATATTAAAATAATATATATGTGCTTAATATTACCACTCTTTTTTATCTATTATCTTTGTCTTTTATTAATGACTTTCTTCTCTCATAATTATTAATAATTAATTAATTCATTAATGGAAATATATGGTGCTTTTTATTCATAATTAATTGTACTTTACGAACATAGCATAGTGTCTATTTATTTTAAATTAACTTTTAACAAATATAATTTTTTTCTTTTTATAATCCACACTGGAAAAATAAGGTACTACATATTATTATGGTGCTACTTGAAAAATCAAATTATTGTGTAGTACAAAATTGCTCACATGTTTTATCCACGTTTCTGTAGTATAATACTACTGTACTAGTACATCAAAGGACAGAATGGTAAAAGAGACATGTCCGGTTAGTAAAAGTCATACTAAATCAAAACGCAATGAAGATGAGGACACCATGATGAAGACAGTAACAAAAGTTGGAAATGAAGACAGTAACAAAAGTTGGAAAGACCAACGACAGTCGTTGTCTGTAAGTGTTTGTCGTAAGTCAGCCGCACAAATTACCAAACGCGGTCTTGACTTGACTTTTTTGCTTTTACCTCATGCTCATGCTCATCTCTTGCTTGCTCCTCGAAATCAAAAACAAGATATTGTACAATAAATATAGTGTGCGTGCGTTGGATAGCGATCTAAAAATGTTATTAATATATTTTATCATAATTTTTAATGTAATTTTAATTTTAATAAAAAATTCTTATTTGTTGGAGTAATTTAATTTTAACAAGAACTTTCAGCCATACAAGTAGAGTAATTTTAAGTACTTTTGTAATATATATTTTTATTAATCTTCCTAGTAGGCCAATAAGATATTAGTACTAGTACATCTTTTATGTTATAAAATATTGATAGATGGTGGTTCCAACTTCTTTACACCACAGCCATAGCAGCAATTACGTCAAATAAAATAGGCTAAAATGACCAATATTCTATAATAGCTTGTTTTTCAAGGACATAGATCAAAATCGGTGTGATGATGCCAAAACAAACAGGTCCTAAATATATTTATTTTTATTTAATACTTCCTTACAAAATATTAGAAATAAAAATATATTATTATTAATATTATATTATATTTTTTAAATGAGAATCATTTTCAAATATAGTTTAATAGTACATTATATTACTAATGTAAATTTATAGTGTTTATATTAATTATTTAATTTATATTTTATAAAAATTATATCAATAAAGACAATCTTAATACCTAACGGTTAATATATAGCTTTCTGTTTGTAATGATATAATGCATTTTTTTCAAGTAATGTTTAATAATATTAATTGTTTTAAAATTTTATTGAAATAATACATTTAATTTATTCTCAAATAATATAATTTTTCATTTTGTTAAATTTGAACCATATAATGATATGTCACATTATATAAATTTCTTGTTTTAGTTAAAGTTTCTTGAATAATGAATATGACATATGGATACAGCTTCTTAGGTAGTGTTCATATCCAAGTTGTCTACTAGGTTTTGGAGGAAAAAATCTTCATCTTTAAATCTATAATTTTTGCTATTTTTACAGTTTATTACTCATTATTGTTCTACTTATAAAATCCAAATTAAAAATAATGTTTAGTTCTTTTTATACTCATCCCATAATTTTCTACATTAATTATTTTTTCATAATGTCCTTATTCATTAATGAGGATAAATAATACTTACAAATATTAGTAGAACTTTTAACCTTATGTATATTTTATTTCAACTCTCCTGTTTGACCGACCCTAGTGATTGCTAACGAGAATAAATTAATTAATTTAACTTATAAATTAGACCAAAATAAAACTTATAAACTCCTCAAAATTATACCAAACACACACAATTAAACCCTTATCATTTCTCAATGATAAAAAAACACACACTATTAAGCCGTAAAGTATAAACAAAAAAGACAAAAAGTGTCATCAAGCCATATAGAATGCTAAAGTTTCTTTTATTTTTTAAATTAATAATTAATGATCTAGCCAGCATTAAAGTTTCTTAATTAGATTAAAAACATCCAGGTTTTCCAATGGAACCTAACAGAAGCTAACTTTCTTTGACCCTCCGCCTAACCCCTCTATCTTCATTTTTTATTTAATTTCAATTTTCTCTGTTGTTCTGCCCTTTTATGGTCCCCAGAACAAGAATTATAAAAAAAAAAATAATAATAATAAACATTTACCCTCTATAAGTGACAATCCACCTTTAAAAACCCAAAAACGGGGTCGAGTTCAAACCGTAAACCTTTGAACCACTCAAACACTTTAGAAAAATAACATATAAAACACACAACTAAACTTTGGAACCTTGTGAACACACCCACCCTTTATTTTCGCATTCGAAGTTGCGTTAGCACATTCGTTGTGGAATTCGAAGACCACACCCCCTTTTCTTTCCTTTTCCTGTTTTTGACACGTATTTGAAAGTCTGCTGCTATGTGTGGAATTTTTATCTTCCTAGGAGCTTATAAATAAGCCAGGGAAAGCCACTAAGATATTCCCATCTTCATTTCTTCATTTATTTATATTGTGTGCTTTTGATCTTGGAGCAAGACTTCAATTCATATACACCAAAGACACATACTATCTTCATAAGCAAAGGTACATCATTCATGTCATCAGATTTTTTCTGTTGCTTTTGATGAAGTTGTTTGTTACATAAACATATCTCCATGGTGCCCCCATCAAAACCAAACTTGTTTTATTCATGGGGTTCCATATATGGTTAAAGGGATATGATTTCTTTAATTGAAGTTTGCACCAAAAAAATAAAAAAGAAAGAAAGAAAATTTTATTTCAAATCGTTGCGATGCTGGTTGCGACAGATTCTCCTTTTTTTTTTAATAAGACACTTGAAACAAGAACAATCATGGAATGAAATTAACTCTACAAAATTTCTATAGTGGATGTGTAGTCTACTTTTATACAAATCATCTAACACTAATTAACATGTGCAGGACTCAAAGTAATAGTTTTCTACAAAAAAATTGAAGTTTGGGGGGGGATCTACATCTCTATGGGATTATCACTTTCCTTACTCTCATCAGCCTGGGAAGAAATCGTTAGACATTCACTATTTGGTCTGTCTTTGAACTTCACTTTTGGTTCCAAAGATGGGGCTATGATTTTGAGATCAGGTAGCTTCAAGATAAGAGAATCAGAAACTACTTCAAAGGGTGCCTCTACCACCAACTTTTCAAGCAAATTGACGGATTGCAGGCCCGAACACATGGTCCTCGAACCAAACCTTTCGTGCATTAAAGATATGGAGATCATGGAATCAAAGAGCAGTGAACAACAATTGCAGCACCAGCCTGTCCCTGTTCTCTCTCTGCCTAAAGAAGTGGTTTTCTCTTCGCCAAGACCGGTTAGTGAGCTTGATGCTGCGGCTACTAAGCTTCAAAAAGTCTACAAGAGTTACCGCACTAGAAGAAACCTTGCAGATTGTGCTGTTGTGGTGGAAGAACTCTGGTGAGTCTCAATGAAAAACAATAGTACTTTTTTAGATTAGGATCCTCTTGTGCTAGCAAGTCACATAACATTATAACAATGTTATGTTTCATGATACAAAGATGAAATTAACAACCTTATACAAATAATGGCATGACAAAACTTAGATACAGTTCCTTAAGTATGTGTTTTTGGTGTTGTTCTTCAATCAGAACCGGAGTTTCACCTAGATAAGTTACCAAAGTGAAATTCTAATTCTGATTGATCGAGAGGATTCAATCTTCAAATTGACATAAGAAGATTCAAATTCATTTTTTTTTTTTCCATTTGGATATTGGGTTAAGGTTATGCTATGAATGTTACTAATTGATGATGATATTAAATTGATGATGTAGGTGGAAGGCATTAGACTTTGCTTCTCTTAAACGGAGCTCTGTTTCATTCTTTGATGTGGAGAAACACGAAACCGCCGTGTCACGGTGGACAAGAGCAAAGACAAGAGCAGCTAAGGTATGTTCCATGGAAATTCAACTTTCTCTGAATTAAAGTAAATTCATACATTTTTTTATTCATATATATTTGGGATATTTTCAGGTTGGAAAAGGTTTGTCTAAGGATGATAAGGCACAAAAATTGGCCTTGCAACATTGGCTCGAAGCTGTAAGTTACCCATTATTCAATTAAAAAATCTTACTTAGCCTTGAAATTTTGTTACACTTTAGCTTATGGTCTAATCTAATATTAACAATGTACGTTCCTTCTTGTTTTCTGCACAGATTGACCCACGTCATCGCTATGGGCACAATTTGCACATGTATTACGATACTTGGTTTGAAAGCCAAAGCACCCAACCATTTTTCTACTGGTAAACTCTTATTCTAAGATATCTAATTGTCTATATCTTCTTGACTATAATTATCTTGTAGCTTGCTAAAAACTATAGAAGCTAATTTGTGCTTTATGATATGAAAAGGTTGGATGTTGGAGATGGTAAAGAAATAAATCTTGAGAAATGCCCAAGGACCACCCTTCAACGCCAGTGCATTAAATATCTAGGACCAGTAAGTTATCACTAGAACTTCACATTTGTAAAATTGTAATCATCATATACTATAAAGTACTATAAATCTATCTCATGTATAATCTAATGTTTGTATTTGTTGTTACCCATTGCAGAAAGAAAGGGAAGAGTATGAAGTAATTGTTGAAAAAGGGAAGCTGGTGTACAAACAAGATGGGAGGTTTGTGGATACTAATGGAAATTCCAAATGGATATTTGTTCTTAGCACAACAAGGTCCTTGTATGTGGGGCGCAAGCAGAAGGGTGCATTTCAACACTCTAGCTTTCTAGCTGGGGCTGCTACAACAGCTGCAGGAAGATTGGTGGCTCAGCAAGGTGTACTTGAGGTAAATATCATACACAACACATGATAACTACATTTACATTTAGCTAATTTAAGGCTTATGATATGAGAAAATAGGCTATGTATTATCCGATCACAATTCATCAGCTATAATATGTTTATTGACTTTTATAATAATTATTTTCAAAGTTATACCTACCATGATTTTTTATTTATTACTGGAATTGCATGATCATGATTGATATTTATCTATCCTTAGTTTCAGATGAGTTATTTTCATTCAGGAATTAAGACACTTTTACTTTTTCAATTTACACGTTACATCACTTTAGAGAAATTAAATTCATTTATCATGTACTCAAATAATTATTGCAAAAGCAATGTCACTTACACAAAGTGCTAATAAACTTTGCAGGCTATTTGGCCATACAGCGGTCACTATCACCCCACAGAAGAGAACTTCAAAGAATTCATAAGCTTTCTTGACGAGCACAAGGTGGACCTTTCTAATGTCAAGGTAAAAAATTTCATGCAAGTGAAGTTATTGATAGAAAAAAAAAATGGTTGTGGAATAAATTAAGCTGAAGTGGTTGTTCTACTTGTTTTCTTGCAGAAATGTGCCGTAGATGACGATGCTCCTTCAATTGTTGGGTCCAATTCATTTATTGACATTAATGAATCACAACAAATTAATGAGGGTCCCACTGTCTCTTCTTCCAATAATGTCAACAACAATGGCATCACCATTAATGCAACATTTAACAAAGAGATTGAAAAGAAGGTGGTGGCCACAGTTTTTGACGTGCCCAAGAGGCTAACATGCAAGTGGTCTACTGGGGCAGGTCCCAGGATCGGGTGTGTGCGTGACTACCCTGGACACCTTCAAATAAGGGCCTTGGAGCATGTTAACCTATCTCCAAGGCCTGCTTCTGCACGCCCATATAGTTATGGCCCAATTCCTTCTCCAAGGCCCAGCCCAAAAGTTAGAATGTCTCCAAGGCTTGCTTACATGGGCTTGCCCAGCCCACGCACCTCAATTCCTGCCACAAGTTAAGTGCCTGTTTGTGTGGATGTTTCTAAGGGAGTTTGCATCATCCCGAGGCACCAACGCAAAAGACCAAAGTTCGTTATTTCTGCGTTTTATTCATTGGAAAGAGTGAAAATTGGTGACAAGTTGGAAACAAACATAGCCTAACAGCAAAATCATGGTTGGGAATTATATATGGCTAGGCTCACACATGTATACACTTGTCCCCATAATGACAAAAAATGTGTTAGTTATGATGAAAATTGAGGTGACACCAAGAGAGACTTTTAATTCTATCTCTCTAATTTTTTATTTAATTTTTTTATTCTTGGGTTAACCGAGGCATTTTATTAACCCTATTTGTCTTTGGTTCTTTTTTTTTTTTGGAAAGATCACTCAGTTAATTCTTCATTGTAAGTAGAGTACAAAATTTCTAATTAAACATTAGATATTTTTTATCTGTAATAAAAATTCAGCTATTAAGAACAATCTGGTGTTGTACTTCTGGCCTTTGTACTTGTATCTAATGTTTTTGTATGTTATTTAATAATTTTGATTATATTAATAATTATATAAAATTTGAAATTGATTAAACGAATTAACAATATATGGATGATTCAAAGTGAGTTCATATAATTCTACTCGGACTAATTTGAATTCTAAATTACTTTTCAATAGCAAAAGTTTTAGAAACAATTGCATATTATATATCATTTTTGAAGCTGCATATTATATATCATTGACTTCAAACAATGCATTAAATAAAATTTCAATATTTTACGCGTTAGAATTAATTGAGGCTTAAAAAGTGATTTTCGCTAATGCATTGCATACATTGTACTTTAAAATATTTTCATCTGAAATCAACTCAAGCTTTAGATTATGACTGAAATGAAGTTACGTTTGAGTTTAGATGGGAAGTTTTGCAGTCCAACAAATTAGAATACCGGGTTTTGGATTTAATTATGTTTGTTTTGGTATTTACAACCCTGGTATGATTCTAATTGATCTGGTTTATTTTTTTTATATATATATATATATATATATCTGTGTGTGTGTGTGTCTAAGGTTGAAGTCTGTGGTGGACCATAGTTTAAGCCATGATTAGTTATCGTTAGATATATTGATAAAAAAATTAAACGGATGAGATAAAATATCGGATAATTATTCATATATAATTAGGCAATTTGCAGTTTGGTCCATGTATAAAAGGGACATATGGATGCATTTGCAAATGTTTATTTCCGACACAGATTTGAAAAAGTTAAACCCCATGAGTAGCAAGTGCAGAATCAAATACCAATTCTTATTTCCACAATGATATTTTTAGACGGTATTATATCAGATGGAAGCAAGGTTTTCGACAAACCTTCTTCCACCAACAAGATCTGAAACAAATAAATAAAAACCATTTGAATCGATTACGGTTTCCACGACACTTTTTCTTTCCAGTTTATTTTCTCAGAATCCAACCAGTACATAATTGTTTTACAAACAAAATATCTCCATCCATGATCGTAGCACACCAATTTGGTCAGGTTTCAATCCAACATTTTCTACGGCAACAAATACAAGAAAATTGTATGACATGGTGGTGGTGATATCATGTATGTGAGGTAGGCTAGGTGGAGAGACTTGGTTATCCTTTTTGCAATTTAGACGAACCAATCATCCTCAAGGAGTCCATTTCTTGAATTTTGCAAATGTCATTAGAGAAGGTTAGAGTATATGGAAGAGTATGAATCAATTTAGATATAGAAATAAGGTTAAAATTAAATTTAGGAACATAGAGCACATCGTGAATAATAAAAGTGGGTGAAAATTGGACAGTTCCACAATAATGTGAGGTGACCTTGGCATTATTCCCAAATGGATTTTAATTTTGTGTAATAGCCTGTGACAGTTTAAGATCCTTGCTTGAAAGCATGTACCTCTTCTTGAAGCTATGCAATACACAACAAATCTCCTTGCAAGAATCTCTCCCTTAGGTCATTCCATACATCTATAGCATGGACAACATCATTTGGGAGCATCTTGGTGAATGATGACTTGGGCGTTTATGCCTTCAACATTAGTGATCTGAGAAGATTGAATCTGTAAAAGAAATTAAATTTTTACATTGGATAATTTTACATTCATTTGACAATAGCAATGATTCCAAGATCACGAAAACTATATCCATGATTCCAATTGAAAGTTTATATTGGAGAATTCCATCACAAACAAGCCAAGAATAAAAAAAGGGGAGGTAGAATCAGAAAGAAAAGAAAGAGCTTCAAATTCAATGAAGAGTTGGGGGTAGTTGAATCCCACTCAGGTTTCTTTCCGCTTGAAAATTTAACATTAGTGTTTGAAGGAACGAGGCTTGAAGAAGGAGAGTTACTTATCATATAAATTTTTTTACCAAAACACTGTGCAAGACCGGATAGATACAATGATTAGTTACAATAGCCCGTCATTTTGCTTGTGCATGGATGGACCATATGTTTAAGTGGTCCACCACAGACTTCACTTTAATCTAAGAACATGTAATCCTCTCTTTTTTTTTTTTTTTTTTAAAAAAAAGAACACACGATCCTCAAAAAATTGTTACAAATTATTTATGTCTAGAACATATCTAGAAAGCCAAAGAAAATTGTCTAGAAACATGATCCTCATCCTCCTATTTCTTCATTTCTTCTTCTTGTTCTTCCATATCAGCAGCCTCCTCATTAGATATGGCAAGAAAACTTGTATCTGTAGGTATCCGTCCAAATCCGTCTCGATTTTGACGGTTAATATTCGAGTTGACCGGGTATGAGTTTGGGTTCGGGTTTTTCCTGATAATCAAAAATCGGATACGGATATGAGATTACTAGACCCGTCCCGACCCTGAACCCGAACCCGTCCCACCACTTAAAATTTTTAGAATTTTTGCATAATTTAATCAAAAGACATAGAATTTTTATTACTAGTTAATTTTATTTTAGAATTTTTACATAATTTAATATTATTTTTTTAACTATTTTTGTAGACATACACGTTATAATAAATTTATTGATATATATAAGTAGTTAAAAATAAATGTTTAACAATTAATTTATTTTTTTAAAAAAAATATTTTTCTAATTTGAATGGTATATGGGACGCCGATACCCAACGGAGACGGGAATCAAACAATAAACTTAAACCCATTGAATACACGAGTATAGAAATATATTGGATAGTCAAGATAAGAAATTAGAGAGACAATACCTGTATCTGTCCCACTCATTACCATGCCTACAGTACTCATAGTCTCATTACAAGATACGCATTCTAATGTGTTTCACTTCATTTATGAAAATGAACTATACTTTGCCAAAGGTCACATGTTTCTCCCTATATTTTTTTTGAACTTGGGGGATCATAGCCCGTTGCAAGACGACAACTTTTGCATTTCCAATATCGAGCAATGATTTGTAACCTGGAAAAATGCAGGGGAACTACTAATCATGGAAAAATCATAAACATGGTAAAAATTGAGTCCCGTGAGCTTCTGTCATTCTCTTGTCTCCTGCAGTTTTCTTACCCATGTCTCCTCCTCCTTCTAATAAAACAATACTAATACTTATTTCTTTTTTTAAACTACTAATATTAATTTTTACTTTATTTCTTTTCAACCAAATAACATTTATTTTTATTCTTTTTTGTCTTCTCTCCAAACAAAAGATAAAGATAAACCATATAGGAACCTAAATAGAGTGATGACCTGATTCTTAATAAAATAATATTGGATATAAGTAATTAATATATTAAAGTTAAGATTAAAGTGTTTTGATATTATTTGAATTTAATTTTTAATAAAATAATTATTAATCATAATTTATTTATTTTTTTTATCAAACTTTAAATTAGTCAGTATTTTTTTTTTCTAATGAATCAAAGGTAAAAAAAAAAAAAGTGAACCGACTCCTTTACCAAACTCTATTCGTCGCCAACAAAGTTTTGCATCAAGTTCTTTTTGTTTTCTTTTTTTAATCATTGGGAAATAAACAACAAACGAAAAAAAAACTACTATCTCATATGACACTTACAAAACGTTTTGGATCAACCAAAAAATTGGTATCTAAAATTTCCAAGGGACTACATAGAAAAGCACCATAAACATACAGTATTTTGAATATATATATATATCATTTGATCAAACAAAAGTAAGTTTTAATATTTCAAAATTTATGAGAACAAAAATATTGAAAAAATAAACAAAATACAAGATTAATATTAATAATATATTATATAACTCATTTATATTAAGAGTGTATTAAAAAATTATTAGAATTAATATTTTTTTATCTGTAGAAATTAAATATGTTTTCATTTAAACATGCATTAAAAAAATCCTCTTTTTCTTTTTTTATTTTTCTTACATCAAATACCTTATAGATTTTTTTTATCACTTTTTTTCTAAATTCTTCCTCTCTTATTTTCTACCTTAGTATTAGTCACTTATCACTTATTGTTTGGTTAGAGAGAAAAAATAAGAAATTGTTTATAAATTTATGTGGGTTTGTCTTTTTCTCTTTATTTTAATTTAAATATTTTTTTTCTCTTTTATTTTTTACTATATCAAATCAATCTTACAAAAACAAAGTCTGAGTTATGTTTGATTAGATATAAATGAAATACTCTATCAAATCAACCCATACAAAAACAAAGACTTTGAGTTATGTTTGATTGGATATAAACGAATGAAAGACAATACAAGATCGAATAATCAAATCACTAAAGCACCCACCGTACCCCAGAAAAGAAATGGCCACAAATATGTCATTATTAGTTTTGGTCTTGAGTTAACATTCTTCTAATTGATTATTTTGTTTTTATAAAGAAATTCATTTGGTTTGGGTTAGGTAGTACACCATGAATAGTCTTAACTATTAACTAATTTTGGGGAATAGTCAGTTAGTCACACCAATTTTGTAGGGGCCATATCCCTTTCAGCTTTTTACCACACTGCACTGATATGGTAATCTTTGCCAGCACCAGCAGAGTGCAGTGTGCAGACTACTACAACACTGCAGCAATAGGGGCCACAACCCAAAAATCTCATTTCAGGGCACACAAAGATAACTTGGGTAATGCACAAACTGCACCAATCTTTCTTCTTACTACACTCTGTAACAACCATCACTATCAAAAGTATTTATACACAGAAATGAAATATTATCTCTCTCTTTAGTCATACCCTCTTCTCTGCTTCCTTGTGTTGTTGGGGTGAGTTCTTGGAGGATATTGATACTTGTTGCTTTTGGTCTTTCAATGTGGCTTCTGCTTATGGAAATTGGAGACAGTACACCTTCGTTTCCCTCCTCGTAACTCGTTTTGCCTAGTGAATATGATGACACTATCTTGCGCGTGTCAAAAACTATTGAATTTGTATCATATAAGTTCATGCCACATTGTTTTGTTTTGATAAATCTAAAAAGGAAAGAGAAAAATTCATAAATCACAAGAATTCCAGAATTATTGAACCCCACGCATTTGATAGGAAAGTCTTACATGGTCTGTTTTAATTTTTGAAATACAAATTCATATATCTGTTGGATAATTTTATTTAAGATTAATTGATTTTAATCTTAAGTTTAACAACAACGAGATCAATCAAATCATACAAGTGTTTAATGGGATATTGGATATGTGTTTTTAATAATAGATAATTGATTTTGAATTAACACTATTTTTTATGTGAATCAACATTATTTTATAAAATTGATTTTAAGATAACATAGTTTTTGTTTGAATGACAAATATTAAAAAATTAATTTCCATATAATATTGTTCAAAAACTTGTAAATAAAATTGATTTTTGGTATATAATTACCAAAATGTTATTATTTTGTCTTTGTTATTCATTAGGACAATGTTAACATTAAATAGGAATATATTTGAAACAAATTATATGACCCAAGTTAAGACTGATGCAAAAGTTACTTTTAATTGTTTCAAAGAGACTTTGAGTCTATGATTTAGAAACATATTTCTAATACACATTCAAATATTTTGGTCAATGAAAAAATTGTTTGACTTATTCTAGAATCAAGTTGTCTTTCAAACACTAATCTAAACATGCACATAGTAGTTGTTTTTGGAAAAATTAATCACTATTTAACTGAGATTGATTTAGATTTAAGTAACATTAATTTTAAATTAGACGCAGTTGAAATGTGTGTTCAAAATAATCTCATTCAAGACTTCATATTGAAATTTGTGCTACTACGAGAAAATTGATTTTGGTGTATGACCAAACAAGCACGAAAAGCAACGTGGGTAAATTTTCTTTTCTTTTAAACAAAAACAAAATGGTACTGAGTCGTTCAGCAATGCTGCCATCTTTTTGCAACAGGTTGAATCTCCTAAATTCATGTCTAATCTTGATCTTTGGAACGAGTTATGATGAAAGTGAAGAAATCTGAAATCTCACCCACGCAAGAGTGTGAGACCCCTACCTTAAGAGCAAATACGTAACATCCTAGCTAAGAAACATACATTTAAATGCGCAGTAAGCAATTTAGAAGCATGGCTTATAAGTCATACTACAATGTTCTTAAATATGACAAGTCCAATCAAAGTAATTAATCCCTTCTATTTGGCTGCTGTCAACACACAACCTCACTCGAGTTCCAAGTTTTTTCTTATGAAATTTCAACCCCATTAATGTCAAATTAAATTTAAAAATTAAAATGGTGAATGCGCAAACAAATTGAGTGAGTCAACAAAGGGTACATGTTGGGATAATAAACTACATAAAAAAGACTGCCACATTCATATCACTTTAATCAATACTAGTATCACGAATATATCAACCTTGCTCTTCTCCAACCCACCTTTGACCATCATTCATTAGTGATTCAATGAAGGCTGATTCGCTGCATGTATCCTGTTCCCCATCCCCCAACCTGTATGAAACTGACTTAACCATGAAATGTTGCATTCCATTATGCCTCTATTGGTCTAATTTCCGATTTAATTAATCTCGGTCCAGTCACACATATTCCAGTTTGGGGCAGTTGCAATTATGACTTGCATGAGACTTGTCAGCTACAGATTTCTTCATATTCCTATTATGGTGAAAAGTAGATTTCAATCTATAATAATAATAATAATAATAATAATAATAATAATAATAATAGTAAGAATGGGATAACTTTTTCTTTTTTTAAAAGTAAAAATTAAAAAATTTATAATAATTTATATATCTTTTTTAATGAACTGAATTAGACTTTTTGAGTACTGATAACCTCGTTCAAATTCAAGATTCTTTTTCCTATTTTGCTTTTATATTTCTTAATTATTTTAAAATTAAAATAACAAAACTACATATATAACTAAATCTAACTTTACGAAATAAAAAATGTAAATAAACAGGACAAAGAGTGTTTTTTTCATTATTTCAAAAATAATAATCTTTTTAACCGAGGAACTTGATTTGATATGGGGAAGTGATCAATTGAGAACTGTTAAAATTAAAAATTACTATGAAAGAAGAGGCTCTGCAGTCTAGGCAGTCTTTCTGCATATTTTTGAAGTTTCACACTGTAGGGGCATTGCAGCTAAGAAATCAATTAACAACGAATCCGAATCAGGTGCACCTGCTGCAGTTATTATTTAATGGATAAAATTTTATACTATATGTTACTATATAATTTTTAACATTTTTATTATAATTTCTTTTAAGATGTGGAAGATCATCGTGATTTTGCATACTCATTGACTTTCTAAATGACTAGTCACTTGTCAAAACAAATGTTAGAAATGCCAACCTGTTTAGTCTGAGAAGTGAGAAATTCTTTTCTCTGGCATATCTCTCTCTCTGTACTTTTTTGTTCTTTTTGTGACACGTTGCACCAATCTCATTCTTCAACAACAGTCATATTTGATCTCTACAAATGAGTGTGATTCGCCAACTCCAAAACTCTACTAGTGTTTTTGCCTTATTGTGGATACCAAACTATCTTCTCTCACACACCCTTTTGCATAAATCCTAGCCTTTTAGGATTTCCACAACCATGGAGACAAGAAGAATAATGTGCTACAACTTTCTAGTGGCTTCAATTTTGCTACTCTCTTGTTTGGTTTGCGTGAAAAGCAGGCCTTTGTTTCTGTTTGATGCTTCAACTCAACAAGGTCAGTAATAGTTTCATCACCACACACGTTACAAAAGAATCACTTATTTTCTTTCTTTTTGTTTTTTTTCCATATCATATGATCAACATATTGTTACACTTAATTGTGCTTCACTTCACTCCAAGTCCAAGTAGCATAAATCCCATTTTTTCTCCCACTCTCTCTCTGATGAAGTATTGGCTTTTTCACCTTTTGGTGATTAACAAATACCAACAGCATTCTTCAAACAGTCTTCCACATTAGATGATGATCAAACAACCAGAATTCAAGATGTCTCAAAACATGTTTTTGACACTACACAGGTACCGTTATATGTCTTCGAAGTTTGTTATTTGAGGGCATGTATAAATTTAGAGCAATGATTTTTAGAAATCCACTTTTCTATACACCTAATTAATAGTACTTATCATTTTTTTTAATCTTTTTCTTTTTATAACTTTTTATTCAATAAAGACAATGAAATTGAAACCTAAAACATCATGCAAGCCCAAAGGAGATCTAGCCCAGTTGATTGAACGGGTGTAGGGAGTGCTGTAAATATTTTGATATCAAATTTAATTCCTACTGTTAAAAAAAAATCCATGCAAGCTATTAAAACCCCATACCGTTACGTTGATCTTAGTGGGTTTTCTATTTCTATTTCATTGTAGTATTATATATTATACCAGTTATATTTTTGTTTTTTTACTTTTGTATCTTTATTTTTTTCAGCAAGTGTCAAATAAGGTTTTGAGTGTCCTAAAATCATTTTTGATAAGTTCGCATTACATGTGGGTCATGTGTATATTTTACATGATTATATATATTTTTTTGGAAGGGGAATGAAGGAAAAAGAATATTAAAAGCAAAGGCCAATGAGTATAAAGAAGCATTGAGGGGACTGAGCAGGCTAGGATCAACACCGCCAAGGTGTGAGCACAAATGTGGAGGCTGCATTCCCTGCAATCCCATTCAAATTCCTACCAACAATGATCTTCTGGGTGCTCAGTACGCAAATTACGAGCCTGAAGGATGGAAATGCAAATGTGGCAATTCTTACTACAACCCTTAAGTAATTAATCCCCGTAACAAGAAGAGTTTCTTGTTATTTGTATGTGCATAAAGTTCTAGTTTACAATATGATTGATTAGTCAAGCCTCGAAATTTGGTTACAACTGAGAACGATTTGCGCTAAAACCAGCGAGTTTCTCCACATTGATCTTAAGATATGATTGAGATTTGGGACGTTATGAAGCTACTATACTTATTGTCTAATTAAAATTAACAAATGTTAGATATAGAATTTGTTTATTTTACCTCATCGTGTTCTTGGTTGCTAATTAGCTAATTTTTGTTTGAATAAAAGAATTTGTTTTAGACCTTACTTAGCTTTACGACTATGCTGTTATTAATTGGATTATTTTATTTTATTTTTGTGAAAGTTTCGATGACAATCTTTAAGCTGTTACTATTAATGGAATTAAAATGTAATAGCAAACCTTTACACAAAATTAACAATTAATAACTAACATTTGGTCTGTTTTTTCATAGCTTGGATAATTTTAAGTTACAACGTGTTTGAATCCTTTCGGTTTGGTAAGAAAGAAATAGAGTATTTGTAATGGTGGAGCTTGCGAAAATCTTTTTGAAGGGCCAAAATAACTAATGTTATAATATGTAAATTAAATGTAATAATTTTTATGATATTTCTCTTGTCAATGATTTCAAATGTTTAATATTATTATTCAACATTATCTATTTTCTTAACTAATTGTATTTTAAATTATATTTTATAGCATTAAAACATTTTTTCTATTTTATTAATGACACTTCTAAAGTGTTTTTAATGACTTATATCTTCATTAAAAAAATTATCAATATATTTTTTGAAAAAAGTTGTAAAAAAAATTAATTATTCTACAATTTTTTATCATAGTATTCAAAATAAATTAAAACTTCTATGAATATTTCAATGAATTTAAGGAAATAATATTTTTTTTCTAAATTTATAGCAAAATTTGAAAAATAAATTTATAATGTTTTTTAAAGAAAAAATTAAAAAAAATAATCGTGGTATGTCATATTTATAAGATTTCTCATAGTAAACGAGGATATAAAAGTCATAGAAAGATAAGTTTGAAAAATGAAAAAAAATATAATAAAAATACAATTAATTAATGAAATAGTTAATGTATAAAAATGTTATTACCTTAGTCGTAAGGGTTGATGTTATCAAAAACAAAATCTTAAAATGTAATATTGACGTAAAATTGCAATAATAATAATAATAATAATAATAATAATAAAAGAATATTTTTAAATAATTTTTGAAAATATCACAAATCTTATTTATTAATAAACCTATATATATATATATAAAAGATATATTATAAATTTTTTGGGCCAATTTTTTTTAATTATTTTTCGGGGTGGGGTACATGGTTCCGTCAAAATATACTAAGCTTAGTCGATGAGTGCATGAAAGATAGAGATGGGAAAGATAAAAATATGTGAAATATAGAATGAATTTTAGTTTAAGAGAAATAAAAAAATAGAAAATGAAAATGTAATATATAAGTAGAAAGACCATGTTATTCTTGTTACATTCATACATAAATATTATGTCTCTCGACATCCTTTTCCTATAACATACTGAATTATGTCTTGTTTTGACAATTTTGGCAGCAGGAATCAACTCCGTAGGTAACAAAATCACCAACATCTAATACATAAAGACAATTATGAAAATATATACATAGTTAAAAAAATTATAAAGACTAACTATAAAACTTTAAAAAGATGTATATGTTTTAAGAGAATAACTATTAATGTTATCATTAAGGTACTTAGTCAAGCCACAATCACTAATACAATTGTAAACAACATCGATGCATATTTTATGACATTTGGCATGACAACCATAAACAAATTTTCTATATTTAGATTTGTGTATTCTTAAAATTACACATTCTACATCACACATGATAGTATAATAACTGTTTAGTTCAATTTGTACGAATGAAAGATTGAAATTAACTTGTGTGAAGATCAACATAAACATTATCATAATTACAATTACAGTCATTTTCATGTCCTTCTTTGTCATGACTCTTCTCTAAGTTCTTATAATCTATCTCAAAATTTTGTACTAAATGTTGAATTCTAGTTGTGATGTTGTAAAGATAATAAAGAATAATTTATAGGTACAAAATAATGCATGCACAATAGGTTTAACTACTTAACTAAATTGTATATCAAATTCTTGCAAGATATTGCACCACATCAAGTTGACTAGCTTTTTCTAAGCCATAAAATATATACATATTTGACTATATATGCATATAATATGTATATATTTTATTGCAAATTGTGAGTCAATATATATATATATATATATATATATATATATATATATATATATATATATATATATGATCATCACACATTCTAACATAATAAATTGAATAAAAATGATAAAAAAAACTACATAAAGCAAATATAAAAAATATATAGTCTAATATGTTAAGAATTTAAACAACTTAAATTTAGAATTTATAGGAAATATTTATATTTACTAATGTAGAAGTCAAAAGAAAAGTTTTAAAAAAGTGTCAAAAGACTATTGACACAAATATAATTTAACACAATAAAGTAATTAGATTTACATTTATTTGTCATTAAATTTGCTAAAAAATTATCATATATACAAAGATAAAGACAAAAGTTAAATTATAAAATTCAATAAAACTAAAAAATATCAAATACCTTCTTATTGTCTTTTACGTGATATCATATCTTAACATCATTGAATATGAAATCACGCAAATGACAATTGTAAGGTATGTGGTTTAGTTTATTAGCTTAATTGAAATTTATGAGTTAATATTTGTCTTTATCTTTGTATATATGATAGTTTTTATTGGATTTATTATGGTTACGTTTGACAAGATATTTTCGTTAATTTTTAACTTTTTTTACTAATTAAAAAACTCATTTGATTGTTCGGTAAGTAGACTCTTTTAATAATTTTTTAGTAGCTTCTATTATTTTTTGAAACGCTACTTGAAGTAGCATTTTTTCAAATGTTAGCTTCTAGTTTTTTATATTTTTTTTCACTTTTATTCTTAATATATTTATTGATTTCCTTGTTATCATTTTTAAATAAATCATGGTATTATTATTTTTTATCATTTTACATTTTTCAGATATTTCAATAGTTAATTTTATTAAACACTTCTAATTTAATAAGTTAATTTTTCAACTTTCACCTACTATTTAACTTTTTAGCTTCCAACTAACTTTTCAACTATTTTTTTCAAACATATTCTATACCTGTCACCTATTATTTTCAAACATATTCTATACACCTGTGTCAAGCATGCACATGCCTATTAATGCTCTATGATAAAGAACTATTGTCATTTCTTTTAGTTTTGTTTTTATATTGATACTTGATTCCATTTTATTTAAGGACCTATGTTCATTTTAAGGATTTATAAGGTGTTTGGAGCATTACACTAAGAAGTTTATTTTTATTTATGTCTTTTTATATATATAATCAAACTTTTATTTTAAGACTCTTTTTTCATGTCGGTATATTTGAATTTTTATTTATCGATGATAATATGTGTGAAGGTGTTACAACTTATAATTGAATAAAAATGTAAAAAGTTATACACGCTATAATGCATATATTGTTTGTATGTAAGCATTTTTATCATGAAAATTGTTATTTTGATTTATATATATAAGGTCAAAATTACACTTTTAGTTATTTGACAATTTCACAAATCATTTAAGTTAGATTTTAAATTTTTTTATTAGCTAAAAATTATGTTTTATTGTTCGATAAAGGCTAGATTTATTTTATTTTAATTTTCTATTTTTGAATATTTTTATATTGTATGATTTATTTTAACTATTTTGCTAATTAACATAAAAAAGTATAATGTCTACTTAAGTTTATTATTTTTTAACTTGATTAAAAATATTTTAAGAACAATAGAATATATAATATAAAAATGTAATAATTGAAACTAAAAATGTAATGAAAATAATTTATCTATAAAAAAATTACAAGAGTTTAGTTTAATTAAAAAATAAAATTATAATACCTCAACAAAAAGATATACTCAACTTTGTCGATGAGTGTAGGAAATACATAAATGGAAAAGATAAAAATATGTCAAAAATAGAATGAATTTTAGTTTAAGAGAAATAGAAAAAATAGAAGACCAAAATGTAATGTGTAAGTAAAAAGACATAAAAGTTGGAGATAATCTTTTTTTATTTCAAATGAGACAAAAATCAACTTAATTGAGTTAATATATCTTTATTGGTCGTGTTTATAAGTTATGAAAGTCATAGGTGCAAAATAGAAAATGAAGGAGATAGTAACCCAAAACTTCTGAGATGTTTTGATAACCTTAAAAATGAAGTGGAAAGTTGATATAATGGTATAATGATGCATAATGATATGATTTGATTGGTCTATGCTTTTATTATTGATGAAATGAATTATATTGATGATGAGATGATTCTTTTAACCGATAATATCTTGAGTTGTGTTGGTTGATTTCTTGATGATGATATGAATATTGTTTGATGAGGCGAATGTAGTGATGTTGATAAGATGATGATAATTGATAACAATTTTGCCTTGTAACCATCCATATGGGTTGGAAGGTTATCTATGACCTTTGAGAATTTTTTTGTTGAAATGAAAATTATATACTTGGGAGGGTGAGTTTCATGTCAAAACTTTGCCTCACTAAAGCAACCTAGGATCTCACCTAGTGAGGTATCTTTCTTAGGGGTGGCGAAGCTGGCAACCCAACCCATTTTGGTCATCCCTCCATTAGCCTGCCAAAAGTAGGCCATGGCTAGCTCGCCTTCTAATGTTAGGCTAAAAAATTTGGCCCACCCCACTTAGGGGTGGATTGACAGATTGGCCTGCCATAAATAAAATAAAATAAAAAGAAGTTTTATCATCTTATTTTATAAAATTATCCCAAATGAACAAATTTATTTAGAGAACATAAAATATATTAATTGTTTATCCTAAATTTAATTTTAATATAAATTTGTCTATTTGTATTAAAGGAATTAAATTTATAAAATAATATAAAAATGATAACAAATATATATTTTGATTTTTGAATAACACTATAAACTTAAAAAATACAAAGTGACAACTAAGACAAAACACCTATTTGTATATATATGTATATGTATGTATGGATGGCTGGCTAGCCAACCTGTCCCGCTAGGTTGGTGGGTTAGGCGGGGTGAGTCAATATGGGCTAGCGGGTTGAGTCATCTAGCCCAACTCGTCCGGCCAAGGCTTACATTGCCACCCCTAATCTTCCCAAGTACCACCCTTAGGTTTTGACTTCGAATGACATGTTGAAGTGGTAAGAACTATTTTCCAAGAAGCTTAATGACTTTTCAATGTATATGGGATGAATTATTGTTGATGATGAAACTTAGATATTTGAGACCAACCATGAGTGAGATGGTAGGTACACATGTGTCGTACGCAAAACTCTCAAGAAATTTAAGTGTAACTGTTGTTGTGAGTTAATGTGTGTGTGTGTCTATATGTGTGTGTGTGTGTGTGTGTGTGTGTGTGTGTGTGTGTGTGTGTGTGTGTGTGTGTGTGTGTGTGTGTGTGTGTGTGTGTATTTGTATATGTATCGGTATATTTTATCTTCGTATCATGCATTTTAACTTTGACCTTCGAAACACGAAAAGTTTGCAAGTATTTTCATAATAAAATTAATTGAAGAGTCTTAAATGAATTAAAATAAAGTTTTTTGCTTGAGTTAGTTCTTAGCTTCATGTAACAGCGACGGGTTGTTACACTAGATGCATTTTCGCATGCATAATTAACAAAGTGATTTTTAGCTATCAAATAGTATTTATAAATTATAAAAATTTAAAACTCTTACAAAGGACATTAAGTTTTCCATGCTCAATTTCTCTCACATGATCCTAGGAATCTTAAAATTGATTGAGAGATTATCTTATCCTACGTGTTTCATTCAATATTGTAAAAAATTAAATAATTTCATTAAAACATGTGACAATTGAATATTTTTATGTTGTGAATTTTATGAAATCTAGTTTATTTTGATCTATGCTTTGAGTTCACATTTTCTACAATTGATTGAGGAATTCATGTCACCTATCTCATGCAATCAACATATTCAAAATTGTATTCATTATAATCAACAATGAAAGATAAGGAATTGGGTTATGTTTCCAAGTTGGAAAAACCCATTTTTTTGCGGCACGGGTTTAACATGACTTACTCAATTCTTTTAATATAGACATCCATTTGTTATATAATTTAGGATGCATTGAGTACACAAAATTTATTTTTCTTTGCATAAATTTTTTTTAATTTTTAAATTTTTAAATGGGTTAAATTGTAATTTTGGTATCCTAGTTTATCAAATTCATGATTTTGGTCCCCTTGAATTTTAATTATAACATTTAGTCCCTCTAGTTTTATAAATTGGTAATTTTTATCCTCCTGATAGATTATTAACAAATAATTCCAATTAATTGAGTTATTAAGCTAATTATAAATTATTAAAAACCATTCATTATTAAAAATATAATAAAAATTATTAATAATCCTAATTTTCCACTATATTGTGCTCCTCCACTTTTCCCCAAATACCTTTTCCACCTCCACTACCACACACGACTCCACTGGTAGCAAAATCACGATTAATAGCTTTTATTAAAGTTTTTTTAATTATTAATAGTTTTTATTTAATTTATAATTAATTTAGTATCTCTAATAATCATAATTATTAGTTAATAATCTAACAGGAAACCAAAAATACAATTTAGCCTTTCAAATATTATTATGACAACTAAAACTCCTACTTTGATAATTACATGTGCACAAATTTAACCAAGAGAGTCTGAGATTCTTACTTCTTAGTCGGTTGAATAGGTGTGTGGGTTGTAAAAAAACTTCTAATATATGTGTCTTCGATTTAAATGGATAAAAAAAATTGAATCAAATTTAAAAAATAAAAGACTATATTAAATTTTGGTTAACTATAAATTTTATCACTTAACTTTCATTATTTTGAAAATTTTATCATTAAAGTTTTATTTTTGGGAATTTTACCCCCCAAGTTTATAACTTTAGCACATATTACCACTGCTGACATGTCACAAAAAATAGTTAATGGTAAAACAAAATGACGTCATTTTGTTACAAAAGTGATAGTAAAATGTACAAAAATTGAAAATTTGAATGATAAAATTTATAAAATATTGAAAGTTGGATAGTAAAATTTGTGAAAAAAATTGGATGATAAAATTCACAAAAATAAAACTTGAGTGATGAAATTCGTAAAATAATGATTTTTTTAGTAAAGCGCGAGGTTGGTGATTGGATAACTGTTAGTTGTTATTTACGACTAACTTTTGCATTGAATAGTTACATGAATTTAACCTCTCTCTTCTAATTTATGGTTCTTTTTGTAGGCATTGTACATACTTTCATGTTTAGTTTGATTTTATAGAGTAGATACTCTCATTTTGTGAATTAATGTTGAAACTGTTGGAACAAGTGGCCTCAAAATAATTAAGAAGGGAGGGGTTGAATTAATTATGAACGTATCTTGACTAATTAAAAATCTATCATTCTTAATGTTACTAGATTCACATAGGCTTTTACTACTAAGTTAAGAAAGTAAAGAACAAAAATAGAAACTTAACCAAAAGTAAAAGCGATAATTAAAATTACACAGCAGAAATTAAAGAGTGTAAGGAAGAAGAAGACAAACACAAGATTTATACTGGTTCGGCCACAAACCGTGCCTACATCCAGTCCCTAAGTAACTTGCAGTTCTTGAGATTTCTTTCAACCGTGTAAAAACCTTTGCAAGCCAAAGATCCACAAGGAATGTACCCTCCCTTGTTCTCTTTGAAAAACCAAGTGGATGTACCATCCACTTGAACTGATCCACAAGAGATGTACCCTCTCTTGTTCTCAGTATAACAATCCCCAAGTAGATGTACCCTATACTTGTACCACAAATGATGTACCGTCCAATGTGTTAGGACAAAGAATTCTCAGGCGATTAGTCCTTTGAATCTTTGTAAGGGGAAACAAAAGATATCTCAGGCGGTTAGTCCTTTGAAATCTTTTGCTTAAGGGGAAGGGAAGAATCAAAAGAATTCTCAGACGGTTAGTCCTTTGAATCTTTCGTAAGGGAAAAGAGAGACACAAAAAAATTCAGGCGGTTAGTCCTTCATTCTTTTGGCAAAGGGAGAAGAGAATGAAAAAGATGAATAACACAAGTTTTTGAACAAAGAACTTTTCTTGGAAGAGAAAGTGTTGATAAAAAACTTTTAGAAAGATGAAGAGAAATGAATCAGAAAATTTTGTAGAAAGATATTGAAAGATATTTGAGAGATGATGTTAAAAAAAGATTGAAAGATAGATGATTCAAAGATGATTGGTGATTCAAAGATGATTGAAGGATTATTCAAAGATTCATTGCCATGGTCACATATTTATAATCTTTTTATGACTCAAGTCAAAGTTTGTGACTCTTGACAATTTCTTTAAAACTAGTCACTTTAAAAAGTTGTGACTTTTGAAAAAATCTTCAGAAACAAGTCACTTGAAAAATTGTGACTTTTGGAAATTTATTTTTCGAAATCAGTCACTGGTAATCGATTACCATCAAGGTGTAATCGATTACATATCAACAGATGTGACTCTTCATATTTAAATTTTGAAAATCAAAATGTTTAGAAACACTGGTAATCGATTACAAGTATTGTGTAATCGATTACACAAGTTTAAAATGATTTGAAAATGTTTAAACACAAGTTGTGACTCTTGAAATTTGAAATCTAACGTTTTTAAAACACTGGTAATCGATTACATGCTCATGGTAATTGATTACAGCTTTGTAAATCAGTTTTGAAAACAATGCTGGCTACTGGTAATCGATCACTACCGTCTGGTAATCGATTACCAGAGAGTAAAACTCTTTGGTAATGATTTTGTGAAAACTTCTTGTGCTACTCAATGTTTTGAAAAACTTTTTTAGTACTTATCTTGATTGAGTCTTCTCCTGATTCTTGAATCTTGATCTTGATTATTCTTGAATATTGATTCCTGAAACTTGATTCTTGAATCTTAAATCTTGATTCTTGAATCTTTCGAATTTTCTTAACTCATGATTCTTTGTCATCATCAAAATAATCTTGGAAGACATTGCTTCCACAATCTCCCCCTTTTTGATGATGACAATCCTAAAATCAAGAGAGTACATACAAGTTTTGTTCTACCATTCACTCATCCCTTTCTCCCTCTTTCTTTTTGAATTTATGCTTAATTTTAAATTTTTAAAAATACAATATCTTGATTTCTTAAAATACTCATTTTTCTCTCCCCCTTTGGCAACATCAAAAATCCAAAGTTCGTGAAAAAATAAAATCATACATAAATAATTTTAAAATATACACAAAACATAATTTTAATAACATATTTATAAATTTCAGTCATAGTCATGTATCAACAAAATAACCAAGTTTAAACACATAACAGAAAGACATTAAAACAAACTATTTTGAAAATACATATCCAGTATCTTTATCAACATAACTTTTAAACATAATCATCAAAATAAAAAAATCATAATAACTTTCAAACATAATCAAATATAATCAATCATCAAACATTTCAAATTAAATTAATTAAATTAACAATCAACTAACTATGCATAATAATTTCTATTTCAAAAAAATTATTCAAATTTCAAATTTTTAAATTTCAATTTGAAATTTGAAATTTCAATTTTCAATTTTCAAACTTCCAACTTCCAACTTCCAGTAACTTTCACTTCCAACTTCCATTTTCAACTTTCAACTTTAGTAACTTTTACTTCTAACTTCCATTTTCAACTTTTAACTTTCAGTAACTTTCACTTCCAACTTTCATTTTTAACTTTCAACTTCCAATAACTTCCACTTCGAACTTCCAAATTTTAATTTCAAACTTCCAACTTGTTAGACACAATTACCAAAGACAATCAAAACTTAAAAAAAAATCAAAACTCAATTTATCAAATATAAAATATAATCAATCTATCAAACTAACAAACACTAAATATCAATCAAGCAAAATCAAACACAAAAAAAAAAAATCAATCATGTATATTCAAATTCTTTAAACTAAATATAGTTAATTAAATATTGTAAAAACATAATCAAACAATTTTAGAATTATTTTTAATTAGCCACAATAATAAAACTTAACTGAATGCAATAATCAAACCTTGAGATAGTTTAGATGTTACCTCTTTTGAGATATTACTGATAATGTTGTCAAGAAAATGTTTTAGGAGACATTCTACTCTTTTGCTTTAGTCTTTGATTTCTTGAGAATCATCTTCTTCATCATCCAAGTCCTTGTTGTCGCTACCTTCTTGGATGGAGGATGAGACTTTGAGTGCTATTCCCTTTTTTCGTTTGTTGCTTTCTTCATTTTGATTGAGTCTTTGCAATTCCATCTCATGTTCCTGTAACTTTTCAAATAATGTGGCAAGAGACATAGTAGATAGATTTTTAGATTCTACAATGGCAGTTACCATGGAATTTCCTTCTGGGAATAAGAAATTTATTGAGGCAATTTTTCTTGAAGTTATTAAACTTTCTATAAGAAACCTGCTCTGATACCACTTGTTGGATCAAGTGACCTCGAAATAATTAAGAAGGAGGGGTTGAATTAATTATGAACGTGTCTTGACTAATTAAAAATCTATCCTTCTTAATGTTACTCGATTCAAATAGGCTTTTACTACTAAGTTAAGAAAGTAAAGAACAGAAATAGAAACTTAACCAAATGTAAAAGCGATAATTAAAATTACACAGTGGAAATTAAAGAGTGTAGGGAAGAAGAAGACAAACACAAGATTTATACTGGTTCGGCCACAAACCGTGCCTACATCCAGTCCCCAAGCAACCTGCAGTTCTTGAGATTTCTTTCAACCTTGTAAAAACCTTTGCAAGTCAAAGATCCACAAGGGATGTACCCTCCCTTGTTCTCTTTGAAAAACCAAGTGGATGTACCCTCCACTTGAACTAATCCACAAGAGATGTAGCCTCTCTTGTTCTCAGTATAACAATCCCTAAGTAGATGTACCCTCTACTTGTACCACAAAGGATGTACCCTCCAATGTGTTGGGACAAAGAATTCTCAGGCGATTAGTCCTTTGAGTCTTTGTAAGGGGAAACAAAAGATATCTCAGGAGGTTAGTCCTTTGAAATCTTTTGCTTAAGAGGAAGGGAAGAATCAAAAGAATTCTCAGACGGTTAGTCCTTTGAAACTTTTGTAAGGGAGAAGAGAGACACAAAAGAATTCAGGCGGTTAGTCCTTCGTTCTTTTGGCAAAGGGAGAAGAGAATGAAAAAGATGAATAACACAAGTTTTTGAACAAAGAACTTTTCTTGGAAGAGAAAGTGTTGATAAAAAACTTTTAGAAAGATGAAGAGAAATGAATCAGAAAATTCTGTAGAAAGATATTGAAAGATATTTGAGTGATGATGTTCAAAAAAGATTGAAAGATAGATGATTCAAAGATGATTGATGATTCAAAGATGATTGAAGGATTATTCAAAGATTCATTGCCATGGTCACATATTTATAATCTTTTTATGACTAAAGTCAAAGTTTGTGATTCTTGGCAATTTCTTTAAAACTAGTCACTTAAAAAAGTTATGACTTTTGAAAAAAAATATTTAGAAACAAGTCACTTGAAGAATTATGACTTTTGGAAATTTATTTTCCGAAATCAGTCACTGGTAATCGATTACCATCAAGGTGTAATCGATTACACATCAACATATGTGACTCTTCATATTTAAATTTTGGAAATCAAAACGTTTAGAAACACTGGTAATCGATTACAAGTATTGTGTAATCGATTACACAAGTTTAAAATGATTTGAAAATGTTTAAACACAAGTTGTGACTCTTGAAATTTGAAATCTAACGTTTTTTAAAACATTGGTAATCGATTACATGCTCATGGTAATCGGTTACAGCTTTATAAATCAGTTTTGAAAACAATGCTGGCTACTGGTAATCGATTACTATCTTCTGGTAATCGATTACCAGAGAGTAAAACTCTTTGGTAATGATTTTGTGAAAACTTCTTGTGCTACTGAATGTTTTGAAGAAAAAAAATTAGTACTTATCTTGATTGAGTCTTCTCTTGATTCTTGAATCTTGATCTTGATTATTCTTGAATCTTGATTCTTGAATCTTTAATATTGATTCTTGAAACTTGATTCTTGAATCTTTGGAATTTTCTTAACTCTTGATTCTTTGGCACATCAAAATAATCTTGGAAGGCATTGCTTCCACAGAAACCACTTCAGTTTCAGGCTAAAAGAAGAGAAGGTTCAAGAAGCTGATGTCTTGCTAAGCGAGGTATATGCGCTTAGCGAGTGGCATCCGCTAAGCGAGGCATGCAGCTCACTTAGCGTGTTGGGAAATCTTAGAAGAAGATTAGTCAGAGATGTGCTCGCCCAGTACGCCGCAAGCTCGCCCAGCGAGTCGTTTATCTCTTCTCGCCCTCAGCGTGTCCAGCTCGCTAAGGCAAAATTCACTTACTCTCGCTTAGCGAGCCAATCTTGCTAAGCAAGCCTTCAGAATCAGAAACGTCAAGAAGCCTTTAAAATATTGAAGTTGGCGAAAACTAAAGGGAGGAGTCGAAAAACAGAGCCAAAGGAAAAGCTAGAGTGACAAAAATGAAGCCACCAAGAAAGTCTAGGTTAGAGGAGTGAGATTAGGGTTCTAAAGGTTGAAGGAGACATCCTCAACCCTCCTTAGCCATTTTCTTCCCTCAAAATCTAACCTTTGTATCGAAAGCTCATTACTTGTAATGGAAGACTAAACCTCTTGGTTGAGGAGTTCTGCTGAACTTTTGATGTAAAATTCTCTTACTATTTATTTAATGTTGTTTTTATGTGTTCATTGCTTTTATCTATGCTTATTTTTGCATGATTGTGGCTTGATCACCCATTTGTATGTATAGTTAGGATTTTTAGTACTGGGAAATGCTTTAAAGCCTTAGAACTTGATAGAGCAAGCTAGAAAACTGTATGTCTAGGAATTGAGTGCAACGATCTAGTCCATATTATGCTGTAAACTTAAAACAACTCTTTTAGGCTAAGTTTGTTGAGGGATCAAGGACGAGATTTAAAGAGAGTTAGGCCCATTCACTCGAGGGATCTTGGTTTGGGTAATTTCTCAGCATAAGAACACTAAGATAACATTAAATAGAGAAAAATATATAGCAACAGCAAGGTAGATTCAGTAGAACAACCCAACGCTTTCTCACTTGACTGCTTTTACTTCTCAAACCATAGATATTTAGTTTATAGTTAACTAGATTTTCATACAAAAACCCAATTTGTTATTCACTTGCTTTCAGTTTATACAAACAAATGTTTGCTCACTGAATATACAATTTTCTGAGTGAAACAAGTTCCCTGTGGATACGATACTCGGTTCTTACCGTTTTATTTACTACTTGAGCGAATTGGTACACTTGTTGACGCATCACGAACAATAACTCAAAGCAACTCCAACGGGCAGTGCTCTACACATGCCTACACTAAGAGAAACCCAAATGAAAAAATTACACCGTTTGGAGACATGCCATTGTGGGTCCCACTTATGGAATGTGTTTCAATTGCAACACATAATTTTTAATGATCTTGTGGGATCAATTGGGTTGTTGTATGAATATAATGTTAATTTATTTTACTTATTCATTAAACTTGTATTTTATTTAGCCGTTGAAGTTCTTTTTTTTACTAGCGAACAACATTGATTTATATTACCATTGAGATGGATGTAATCCAAATTAACATTGCTATAACAGATAATTTTATACTGAATCAATTGTTATACAATATTTTTTTAACGATCAATTTTTTTAACGTTATTCAATACAATTTTGTGGTGTATAAATAATGCGTTTTGGTAAAAATTGTCTCAATTCTTTGATCTCATTTCATCTATTTACTCTCTTAAATTTATTATTTGTATTTCTTTCTCTTTACACATAAATGGATCCCAATAATCCCAACAATCCCATTTTTACTTCAATTGGATGCCTAATTGTGATACCCCAAATGGTCAAAATGTTCAAAATCCTCTTTATTCTCCAAATAACCCAAACATGAGAAATTTTTCCCAATTTCCATTCCCTAATTACTTTCCACCAAACATGTCATATATGGGTCATCCATATGTAATGTTAGGCCAAAGTAGAATGAATTTTTCATTCTTAGCACCTAGTCCGTCATGTTTGGTGGTGTTTCAATGATGAGCAATGGTGGAGATTGTTTAGATCAACAAGTGCAAACACTAGTTGGATTTGTAGCGGAGTCTCAAGTCCCTTCGTTTTGCTCCCAAGTTAACTTGCAAAATGTTCCAATCAATGAAGATATAAGCTTGAGTGGTTGTGTAGATTCTAAACAAAGGTTTAGCATGGATGAAGATAAACTACTTATGAATGCATGGTTGAATGTTTCAAAGGACCCAATTGTTGGGGTTGATCAAAAGGGATGGCTTTTGGTTAAGGATCAAAAAATATTATGATGAAAATCTTGTTAACGAAGGACAAAATAGAGTAGGTGCACTAAAATCTCATTAGACAAAGATGAATGGTGATGTTCAAAAGTTCTATGGGTGTTATGTACAAGCTGTTTGAATGAAGAAAAGTGAGAGCTCTGAGGATGATGTCATCAATGATGCCTTAGCCATTTTTATTCGAGATCAAGGAGAAGCATTCAAATATGAGTATGCATGTCGTGAAGCGAGGAACCAAGCTAAATGGCTTGCAGTGTACGGTGAAGGTTCTTCAAAAAGAACAAAGAAATCGGCTTTAAGGGCATACACGTCATCATCTCAATCAGACATAACAACAAATTCAGAAATTTGACCCAACACCGTCTTTACAGCGTACGATGGGAACAAAAATGGAAAAAAGGAAAGTTAAAGCAAAATCTAAAGAAATAAATTTTGACCTTGTAGAGATTAAGGCAATGCAAGAGTCATTGAGTCAGGTATTTACAATCAAATGATCATATAGGTATTAAGGAGACTGAAGTCCGAAATCGACATAGAAAGTTACTTTTAAAGGAGTTTGCTACCCTCATGAAGGATACAACTGGGATGATAGAGACACAACTTTAATATCACAATCATTTGTGCTAAATAATTAAGAAAAAACATGGATTAAACTAGGCGTTGGGAGTCAAAGTAGTTGTCGGAGTCAAAATAATCATTACATAACATTAGTTGTTGATCCTTATATATTGTTTTAATGCTACCATTTTGTATTACACCACTTTGTTTCCCTAGTGTCTCTTTTCTTCAATTGTATTTGTTTACTATTTCTTGCCCTTTTTTGTCAAATGGATCCTTACTATTCGCATTTTGATAGTGAGCTCGATTGGAAATTTATTGAATATGAGTTGAGTGTCATTTTATACCAACATAAGCATATTAAAAAATTAATTGATAAACGCGTGGAAGAAGAACATAGCAACTCTAAGCAACGTGCTCGAAAAAGAACTCATACCAAGAAATTGTGAAGAAGGTCATATTTTCTTATTTAATGATTACTTCTCCGCAAGTTCAGTATACATTGATAATCAATTCCAATGCAGATTCCAAATGCGAAGGCATGTGTTACTACACATTGTCGAAGGAGTTAGGAAGAAAGACGAGTATTTCTAATTGCAAAATGATGCAACTAGAAGAATGAGTCTTTCTCTGTTGCAAAAATGCATTGCTGCAATTCGCATGTTGGCTTATGAATCACCAATAGATAGCGTGGATGAGTATGTGCGCATTGGTGAAGCCACTGTAATGGAATGCTTGTAGAAGTTTGTCTAAGGAGTGAATGAGGTATTTGGGATCGAGTATCTAAGAAGGCCCAACAACAATGACATTGAATGTCTTTTGAAAATTGGAGATGCATATGACTTTCTCGGTATGTTAGGTAGCATTGATTGTATGTAGTGGGAATATAAATATTGTCCTATAGCATGGAAAGGTCAATATCAAAGAGTAAATCACAGCAAAACAACTATTATGCTAGAAGCAGTGGTGTCCTATGACTTGTGAATTTGGCATGCATACTTTGGTGGTGTTGATTCAAATAACAACATCAATGCCCTTAACCAATCTGGCGTCTTTAATGAAATTTTTCAAGGACAAGCTCCTCAGGTGTAATTTACAATAAATAAAACCACATATAACATTGGGTACTATTTGGAAAATGAGATTTATCTAGAATGAGCTACATTTGTAAAAACCATCCCAAAGCCATTAGGAGAAAAAAGAAAATTGTTTGCCCAACATCAAGAAGTAACAAGGAAAATATCAAAAGATCTTTTGGAGTACAATCATGATTTGGAATTATATGTGACCCGACACGATTTTGGAGCACATATACATTGAAACAAATAATGGATACATGCATAATATGATTGTCAAAGATGAACAAGAAGAAAATGATGTCAATTTTGATTGTTCATACAATGGTCCAAGTAATGATGTCTCAACATTTGAAGTTTTTAATGGACATCATGAAACTTTTAGAGGATATTTAGAAAGAAAAACACATACTTTTCAAAAGAAGATACATTGTCATTTTCAAGCATACTTAGTAGAATATATATGAGAGCGTTTTGGATGCAAGAATACCGAAAATTGAACTCTATTTTAATGATAAGTTATTTATGTTTGTTTATGTATTTTAAAAGTCGTTATTATTAATTTTAATTGGCATTATGTATTTTAATTTTTGAAACTTAAATTTTATTTAATTAAAATGGATTATATATTTATTTATTATTTAATAATTATCATTTAAATATATTAACTTAAAAAACATATGAATAATAAAATATAAAAAATAGATTTCTTGTGAGATTTATTTTTAAAAAATTATGAGTTACTTGATTGAAATAAAAATTTAATTGAATTGTTTAAAATAAAAAAAAATATTATAGAAAAATATAAAATAATTTTAAAAAAATAAAAGAGAAACGCAGATGAGTTTGTGGGTTACGATACTCTCATGACATGTTAGATGAAAGTCACGTGATGTGGAGCCGAGTGAAGAGTGACAACTCGGCGAAAGCTTCGCGGTGTGTCCGGTCGTACTTGTATCCTTCAACACACCAAAATAACCGACGGTTACAAGAATATTCCTGCTTCCACTTCATCAAATCCAAACCATAATCTGATAATCATAATCACAATCATGAGAGAGAAATACCACAACAACATCTCCATTTTCTCTCTAACCATCGTTGCCTAAAATAATTCATCCTCCTTTTTATATTCTTTATTTATTTATTTTGTTCCATCGGAGCTGCATTTTCCTTTTCCTTTTTTTTTTTTTGTGTTTTTTGAATCCGATCGATATGAACGCAGCTTCTTCTTGGTTTGTTGAAATTTTGGCATTAAATGGTCGGAATTCGGCGTTGGGATTAGCTTAGGGTTTCAAAAAAATAATTCTCTTTTTTTTTTTTCTAATTTTGTTTTTTTTAATGGAACCTCGTATTGGGAATAAGTTTCGGCTTGGCCGTAAGATCGGTAGCGGATCGTTTGGAGAGATCTATTTAGGTTGATTTGTTTTCCTTCTGTTGTTATAATTATTATTCTTTTGATTTCTCAACGGTTTTTTTGTAATTTCTATGTGTTGTTGTTGTTGAGGATGATGGTGATGGTGATTAACGTTTATTTATTTATTGTGCAGGTACTAATAATCAAACCAATGAAGAGGTTGCAATTAAGCTTGTAAGTGCTTTTAACCAATTGGGTTTTGTATTATATTAGAAATTAGAATTAGAATTAGAATGCTTTTGTTATTTATAAAGTCTGAATGAGAGAACAAGTTGTCACTTTTTGTAGCCACGAGTTATATGAAACATTCTCATGTGAAGTCAGTTTCTGCAAGGGGCTGTTAAAATTGGGTTCATGTTGGATTTTGCCCTGGTGTTCTTAATGTCATTGATTGGGGTTTGTGTCGTGTGCTTCTATTGTGGGTGTCTGTGATGTGTCTTCATTCACTTAGCTTATTGTTGTTTACTTTTTTGTGGGAGGGGACAAGGTGGACGCATAAAGGGTTCTAATGAGAGACATTTTTCACTGTTTAGTCATCAATCTTTATGGTGTGTGAGCGAGAATTTTGCTGTTATGCAGAAGATTGGAAACGTTGTAACATTTCAGAGCTGGTTGGAATCTTAAGTTCAGTTCTTTTTTAGGTGGACTAGTGTAAATTTTATAGGAATAGGAATGAAGATGCTTTAACTGGTGCACTGTTCCTAACATGTTGATGACTGTCAAAACTCATAAGCACGTGTCTTTATGCATAAAGTTATTTTTTCGAATAAGAAATGGATTTATTTTTTAATTATTGACTGGTTCAGATTGTAGATCATTTTAATTATTATTATTACTTCTTTTAAATATGATGGGATTTTCATGCCCAGCATTGCTCAGTACCTTCTATGACATGCATGACTCTACTCTGACAGATTTTATTCATTCCATAGTGAATTGTTTCCTTAGTTATCCGTAAAATGATTATGAATGTGATGATGTAACTGCTTCACGATAGCAAAATGCATATTACTTGATCTTTCTAGCTTACTTTTGCAAGATCAATGAAATAGTTCAATTTGATAGAATAGATTTGATGGTCCAAAGATTTGGGATAGGGGGGTTGGTTACAGTTTGAAACATTCCTTAGGTACTGCTGTTAACTGCAAGGAAATTTTGTATCCAACGGTCATCAAGAAATAATTTTCTTTTAGCAGAGACTAAATTCTAAAGAGGTTTATAAATGTCTCTTTTGCTCAATGTTGAAGACCATAATCATAATCATAATTATGTACAAATTAAGCCTTCTTTATCTTGCTTTTTTTTTCTTATGTAGGAAGTTGTTATATTTTTTCCCTCAATTGTTAGTTTTGTAGCATCTACTTTGTCTAGAATGAGCGTATATTGTTTGGTCATTTTGAACTTTGTTTTTCTTAGATAATTACTAGATTCTGGATGTCTTTGTGTTCCAAAGCTGATTTTCTTATTCTTTTTTCTCCTTCTCTTGTTCCTGTTCTTTGCTGTTTTCTGCTTGTTTATATTAGGAAAATGTCAAGACAAAACATCCTCAGTTGCTATATGAGTCCAAGTTGTACAGAGTTCTCCAGGGAGGAAGTAATGCCTCTTCTCATATTAATTTTTTTTGTCTTTCTTTTATTTGCACTTTTTGCAACAGGCCCTGCTTTTAGTAATTGATATTATTTATAATTTATAAATGATTCTAACACAAATCTGGTATTGGCAGCTGGAATTCCAGATGTTAGATGGTTTGGAGTGGAGGGGGATTACAATGTTCTAGTAATGGATCTACTTGGACCTAGTCTTGAAGATCTATTTAACTTCTGCAGTAGAAAGCTCTCACTAAAGACAGTTCTCATGCTTGCTGATCAAATGGTAGGTCTTCCTCATCTTTTGAGTGAAGGAGAGAAAATTCCTATGAACTATTTCATTCAAATGATACTATTAATTAATTACTCGTATAGGTCCTCTAGGTCTTGTTTATGCAACTGATTAGAAATAACTACTTGGCTAACTAATAAACTAATAGTAACTACTTGTATTTTGTTTTTTGGTCAGATCAACCGTGTTGAGTTTGTTCATTCTAAATCGTTTTTACATCGGGATATCAAACCAGATAATTTTCTCATGGGCTTGCGAAGGCGGGCAAACCAGGTGGCTGACCCTGTTTACTTGTAAGCCTTTGATGTATTGTATGTTAATGTATCATGTATTTATCCATTTGAATCTACATGTAGGTTTACTGTATTGATTTTGGTCTGGCGAAGAAATATAGAGATAGTTCAACCCATCAACACATTCCTTACAGGTACAATGATTCAGATACTAATCTAGGTTATCCCTTTTGTTGGACCTTGTTACCTAATTGAATTGATATGACTTTTGAAGTTGTAATTGTAACTTTTCATGTTTAGGGTGGTTGTTCTTGTTACTTCTCATGTTGTTACATGTTGTCAATGCTATATTACTGTTCATCGTCATCTTCATTAAGGGAGGGTGTTTTCATATGATTTCGTCAGAGCATAATTATATGTATGCGCTAGCAAATTGTGTTATCCATTAATTTAAGGGATCTTAATCAATTTAAAATATTAAGTTATCTACGTGTCACATGATTATTGGTCGGGACCATGGATGGCGTGGTGGTCTTGGACCACCTAATAATTTCTCAATTAAAGGGAAAACTGGAGTGGCATTTACTGAAAAAAAAATGGTAGAATTGCTGCCTAAGATGGTCTGGACATGTGATAAGAAGACCAATAAAATTAGAAGCCCTAATAAGTTGATCATTTGGAGGTTGGCCCAATAATAAGTGGTTGAGGTAGACCAAGAAAGACTTTTGGTGAAACTTCTATAAAAGATCTAGAATCAAATGTTCTCTATGAATTTTGAAGAATTGGTTGTGGATAAAACACAACATCATTTGATCCATATAGCGCACCTCACTTAGTAGGAAGATGCTTTGATTATTGTAACAAGACATCCTAAAATCAGCTATGTTGTGCTAGGTTATCCACTATGCCTATAAATTTATCCTTCTTCCTTTTGATGCAGAATCTGTCAAGTTCCAAAGCTTGGTTTATATATATATGATATGCCCTTCTTCCTGCATTATTTATAATTTGCAGACAAGTTTTAATTTTGCACCGATGCCATTGTTTAGTTTTCTATTCAGAAGAAATGTATTCACCTGATTAGTAGGTGGTGAGATATTAAATTTGATTATGTGTAGAATGCTTTTTTGCATTGCCATATCATCCTAGTTTTGTGATTTATAGGATAAGGTTATTATTCTTGTTCGTGATGTCGCATTCATATGTCTGCCTCATTTTATGGTCTATGTAGCCTGCCCCAGACTTGGCTAGTGCTGTTTTAATATTACTTTAATTTGTAAGTGTGACATATATTCTATTTGATCATTAAACTGCAGGGAAAATAAGAATTTAACTGGGACTGCTAGATATGCGAGTATGAATACCCACCTTGGCATTGGTATGTATGGCTGTATGATTCTTACCTGGCATTGATTAATGTGTGGCAAAAAGCAAAGTTATGTCATCTAACAGATACACATTGCTTGGTCCTTTTTATGATCAATGCACAGAGCAAAGTCGGAGAGATGATTTGGAGTCTCTTGGTTATGTCTTGATGTATTTCTTGAGAGGAAGGTGATTATTGCTGTCTACCTTGCATTGTTATCATCAAGTACCGTGCTGAGTGCCTTTGATCTGATATTCATTTTATACGTAGTCTCCCTTGGCAAGGACTTAAAGCTGGAACAAAGAAACAAAAGTATGAGAGAATTAGTGAAAAAAAGGTTTCTACCTCAATTGAGGTGGGTACTGTTATTATTGGCCTCCTTGAATCCATATTTTGCACTATTTCTTGAATTATACTGATAACTTGTTGATTATTCCAGGCCTTGTGTCGAGGTTATCCAACAGAATTTGCATCATACTTCCATTACTGCCGCTCATTAAGGTTTGATGATAGGCCAGATTATGCTTACCTCAAAAGAATATTTCGTGACCTGTTTATTCGTGAAGGTGTGAAACTAATCTCGCATAGAGTGCATCACTTTTGTCTCTGGCCTTGAGTTTATTGTGTATATACTCTTTTATGATTTGCTTTTCAATTTATGAAAGATCATGTGTATTTTATCAATAAATTGACATGTGGACAGGATTCCAGTTTGATTATGTGTTTGATTGGACAATCTTGAAGTATCAGCAATCACAGCTAGCTGCTCCTCCAGCACGTGCCATTGTAAGCAGTTTTCTTTACTCTTGATTACTTTTTCCTTTGGGATCTTTCACTTCAGCCATGGATAGAATTCTGAGATGGCAAGATGCTTGTATTTTAGGGTCCTAATGTTGGAACTAGTTCAGCATTGCCACCAGCTGTGACTAATGCTGATAGACAGACAGGTAATTTCTTTATTGTCTGTATATTTCTTCATGGCATTGAAATTTGGCAGTGTTATATTGAAGTTTTTGCTTTCTTTAGTATATTCAAGTCTAATCCATGCTGTCTAGCTTGCTGTTCTTGGTGTGATCTAACCTTTTCTATCATTTTTAAAATTTAAAATTTCAAATCTAATTTTATTTAATTCATTACAACAATAAAGCCTTGTCCCGCTAGGTGAGGCCTGCTACATGGATCACATGACGTCATTTGGCATAGTTAGAAACCAAAGTTTCAGAAATGTTATCAAGTTTGAGATCTCACTTGATGATTTCCTCCAACGTCCTTTTTGGTCTCCCTCTACAGAAACCAATTTTATTTAATTCTTTCTGTAAAAATAATTACTTTTTGCTGCCTCACATTGGTTGTTGTTGCTCTAATGTTGTCTTTATTTTTCAGCAACTTGTTAACATATCTTGAGCTTTCTGTCGCCAATTTTTTACCCCTTACAGGAGAGGAAGAAGGGCGACCTCCTGGTCTGGTTTCAGGGGATTCCACAAGGCGAAGAATGACAGGGCCCATCCCAAACTCTGTAAACATTTCAAAGCAGAAAAATCCAGTCACCACGGATGCTGCCCTTAATAAGGAAGCCATGGTAAGTTGTTTGGATTGCACGGTTTCTTTGGGGTTCTTTTTAAAAATCAGATCATTCTTAACTCCTCATTATGAGTCTAACGTGTGTCAAATCATGCAGTTATCGAGGCCCAATGTCTTGGGCCAGTCAAGTGGATCAAGACGAGCTGCTGTTTCTAGTAGTCGTGATGCATTTGTTGGTTCTGATTTGGATCTTCGTACTCGTACTACTGAAACTAACCCTGGAACAGCGCCCAAAACATCATCTGTAAGAAATGCTTCTCATGTCAAGAGCTATGAAACTGCAGTCAAGGGCATTTGAGGGTTTGCAATTAGAAAATGATGAGAAGGCACATTATTAATTCCTCACCTTTTCATGTTGTAAATACAAATTTTAGATGCCGGACACTACAATAGTTGCATGTGTTACTAAGGTGAGTTGTGAAGGGATGTTGATATGAACTCAGAAATCTGGGCTTGTGTTGTTTAACCCTCGTGTTCATACTGATCAAGCGGGTAAGCTGAAAGAACCTGAGCTAAATCAGGGTTTGTTGATTTGTTCTTGCTTTATAGCTCAGGTTTACACTGGCTCTTGTCTTCTGGCGGGAACCCTAAATTTTGTAACCTTTTCCTGTGAGTTATTATTGATTTTCCAGATGTTTAAAGTGTCATGTCGACCACATTGTTCAAAACTATCAAACACCAGCAAAAATCTATAAAAATTTGGATAAGACTAAAGTTTCCAAGATGTGAACCGGAGATTACTGCGGTATTTAGGAATATTCAAGGTTCTTGAAATGTTTCTACCCTGTGAAATTCTTGAGCGTGCTATCTATTTTGCCCACCCCTAGTTAAGACCATGGTATTTGCTCTTAAATCCTAATAGATCTTGTGAATGAAATTAGCTTCTCTCATGTCTTGCTAGACTTCATTTGTTGATTATTACCTCGGATGAAAACGGTAGGAAACACGCGGTTTTTTCTTTTTACTTCCCAAAATGTTAAGTGGGAAGTTACTTTTATCCTTAGCGTGCTATGTTTGTAAAACTGTGGATGAATCACATTGGAATGATAGGAATTCAAAGATTGTGTAGATATGAAAAAATATAATTGAGAATGACTTAAAAAAATTAATATATATTACTTATATCAATAAGATGTATTTATTTTTTTTGGTAATTTATTACTTAAGAACTCTATAGTTAAACGTGCTTGACTTGAAGTAGTTATGTGATGAGTGATCTTCTAACTAATTTTTTGGAAAGCATGCAAGTATAAAGTACACCGAAAAATATCATGTTAATTTGTAGGGACAATCATTGATCCTGAGATCAGTCGAGCGGTGTCAAAATTGGTTGTTGATGTTTCAAAAAATGTTACCTACGAAAGATTTTGATCACCGGAGAGTTTTGACCCACAAGGAATTAAGTAAAGTATTACCGTAGGAAGTATCGTAGTGTGTAAGCCGTCGAGAAGTCGACAATCAACAATGTTACAATGTGCTTGAGTTTGGATATGACATTATATTACTAGACTTTATTATGTTATACAAAAATTTCCCTCTCCAAATTAATCCAAATTGTTGATAATTTTACTGTCCATTTATATATTTTATGAGATATTCATATTTGAAATTGTCATATATGTTTTTTTTTAGAGAATTTAAGTATTATTCGGTAGAAAGTCAGAAATTAATTTCTTGAGATACTGAGAATTATTTAAGAGGTTGACCTCTTCTAATAAAGTTTTTTCATATGCACGAAACGTGTCCATTAACCATATGCTTAACAGAGAAGATTATCTACCAATTATGTCACATCCTATTTGTTGTTATATGTGTTTTAGTTAAATCAACATTATTAGCAAATTTTCACATGTTGGTTTGTCTGAAACATGAGCTCGTAGATGGTTCTGTTTTACAATTGGATTGGATGTGCAAATGATTTAATTTTGACATCATCAAATCGACTTGAAATGGGTGAAATCATTCTAAGAATGATGCACTCAATTTAGGCTTGTTGCAAAGCAATCACTAGGTCACACATCTTTAATTATTTATGTAATTATACTTTATATTACTTTAATTAACGACTTATTGGTTCTACTAGAGATTAGTTAACTAAACATCTTTGCCTTGTTAATTACTAATATGAATTTTATAGCATTGAGCATAAGTACTATTTTATAACTTTATGGTAAAACACAACATAAAATATTTACCTAAATTCAAATATAATATAATAAAGTAGTTAATTACAAAACATTATATGCATTAATATTCATAACAAATAAAATAATTTAATTCATTTTACATAATAAACTAATGAAATAACTAATTCATAAACTTAGTAGTATAAATTATGAAGACTATAAGTTTAACTCTATTTTATTTTAAATTTAATATATTTAAAAATATTTAAACTAATTTAATATGTCAAAAGTATCCACACTCATCCCTATTAGTTTATGCAAGTAAAATACCTATGTCTAGACCTAGACTCATAATATGAGTACTTTTAGGGATACTCATTGAAGTTCAATTGCTATCCTTGTTTATTGTTGATTGTTTTAAGACATTAGTGTATGACATTAAAAAACATCAACCATTTTCATTCGTGACTTTTAGTTTATATAAAAAAACTAATAATGAAATTATGACATGATACATTAAGTGATGCGATAGAACCTACGCTTCATGTCAAAAGACAAAAGGATAACATTTTAAAGTGGGATGATTTTTTATTGGATTTTTCTCCCAACGAGAAACCTAAATTCAATCATCTTTGTCCGTCTTCCTTCATCTCTATTTTTTCCTCTGTACATCTTGTTATTCTTCTAGCCTCATCTTTCCTGCCTCCGTAATTGATGTAGATGTCGAGTCTTAAGCTACTCATTTGCATTGAGTCATTAACCCACAATAACGAATGAAGTTGTTTCACGAGTTTAGTTTCTAGAAGTGATATGAAGAAGATTTGCCATTGTGGTAAATATTGTTGAGGAAACAAATCTTGGAAGACTCGTTTACGGATGCTCTAAGTAAAAGGTATGCCATTTGATGTTAATATTTCTTTTGCAGTCTAACTTTCATTCTTTGTCAAAAATACCAATTAGGGTTTCTTTTACAAATTATTTACTTAAATGGGTTTGTTATGAAATTATTTACTTTGTGGGTCTATTTTTTTAATACAATGTGCTTCTTCGTTGGGCGTGATCCCCGAAATGGCGACACATGGCATGACGTGACTAGGTGGCAGGGGAGGTGGGACAGAGTTAGGAAGTGCTGGCCTGTCAGGCGCAACCAGACGTGCTGGTCTGCTAGGCGCGACTAGACGTGTTGGCCTGCCAGGCACGACCAGCCATGCTGGTCTGCCAGACACTTCCTTCCACGCTTCCCTATAAAACCCCTCCTCCTCCTTCGTTCCATTTGCACTACGAAATCATTGAAGTGGTTTACGTTCAGCTGAGTCTCACTCCTTGCTGTTGTATGTATCATTGTTGAAGTGCTTTATACCGGTTAGAAATTTTGCTCAAAACTAGTAAATGTTTTTATCTTCGATATATTATAGCATTATTTAATATTTATTCTGTTGATGATGATAATGATTATATTTTGTAGGTGCATAAACAAATTGACACGGGTGATAAAATGAAATAGTAATTTTGTTTATATTTTTTGTGTGATAAATAGTAATTTTTTGTAACTTAATAATTTAATATTTGGTTATAATTATGTTGTGTTTATATATGTTATATTTGTTTGTTGATGACAATAATTATTTATTGTAGTAATTTTTATGTCCACCACATTATTATTATTATTATTAGTTAAGCTCATAATTATTGATGTTGTTGGTATATTTTTTTAATAGCCAAAATTTACATAGACGTTAAAAATAAATGCCGATTGTTTTGCATCATGAGTGTGCGAAGTAGTAATTTGTTTTCACATTAATTTAATTTATTTTGAGTAATTTGTTGATGTTAATTTATTTTAGGTTAATAATTTATGTTATGTTAATATATTTTTTATATTATTGTTTGTTGACGACATTAATTATTTATTGTTGGTATATTTTTGAAAAATGAGTTCAATTATTACACTCGTCTATTTAAATGGTAAGATCTACGAAACTGATGATGGTATCACATTTGAAGGTCCTAAAAAAGCTATTCAAATAAAGCGTGGTATTAGTTTTGAGAGTTTTAAAAAAAGGATACACGACAAGGTAAAATTACAAAAACATGAAAGTATATCTACTATCACTTGTAGATTTAGTTGCAGGTAAATATATTGCGCTGCAAATTTGTGACGATGAAGATGTTGAAACAATGACTGAAAGTTTTGAACAACAACAAGAAATGTTTGTCATAGAATTATGTGTTGAAGTTGATGTTGCGGGTGCTTCTGCAATTAATTTCACAAATTCATTGTTATCATGCAGAAATAATATGTCTCACAATGAATCAGGTAGTTCAAGAGTTGGAACAAATTCAGAAGAAGATTTTGATGATGATGATTATTTAATATCTAATTCATACGTTGAGGACTCATAGATGAGGATGAGGATATTGATGAAATATCTGACACAGATGATGAAGCTGCCCGTTTGATCGAACCACTTACAGTTGTGCAATCGGGAGAAGGTATATTTATTGTTATATATAAATAAATATTATAATATTTAAATAATTCGCTACCCTTGAATTTTAAATTTTTGTTATATTATTTTTGTAGGTAGAAGTCAGACTCCATTTTGGGATTCTGCTTCTCACTATAGTAATATTAATTGGAGTCATCCTGACCAAGAAGATATTTGCGGTTTAGATATGGGATCAAATTTAATATGGGTCAAGAATTATATGTTGGTATGAAATTTGATACCAAAAGCGCAGTAAAAAATGCATTACAACAATATGTAATGAAAGTGCATCAAAGTTTCAAAGTTGTTGAATCTAAATCGTAGAAATATGTCGTCTGTTGTGGAAATAGAAGTGTTGACATCCCATGCCCTTTTTATATAAGGGCAATTTTATCTAAAAAAACTTATACATGGAAAGTTATGCAATGGGGAGGACCACACAATTGCTTGAATATGAGTATAACTCAAGACCATGATAAATTGGATTCTGATTTGATTGTCACTTGTGTACTAGGTATGATTATAAATTTTCATTCTTATTTATCCTTTTTTTTGTGTTTGTTGGTGTACAATAATTTTTCGTACTTATTATTATAGGGATGATCAAAGAAGATCTGTCGCTCAAGATTTCTTTGATTCAAGAGAAGATCAATGGAATGTTTAATTATAACATTTCTTACAAGAAAGCGTGGAAGGCGAAGCAAAAGACAATAACAATTGAATATGGCGACTGGGATGAGTCTTATGTCGCTCTTCCGTCATGGCTGAAACACATGCAAAATCATTCGCCAAGATCGTATTATCAAATTGTGATGATGATTTTATTATTGGGAATACTGTCAGTCGTGAACACCGGCAGTTCCATCGAGTCTTTTGGACCTTTGGTCAATGCAAAGAGGCTTTTAAATATTGCAAACCAATCATACAAGTTGATCGTACATTCTTGTATGGGAAGTATCGCAGGATGCTGTTAATTGCAACAACACAAGATGGAAATAGTCATGTTCTTCCGCTTGCATTCGCTGTGGTTGAGGGAGAAACATTAACAGCGTGGTCATGGTTTTTGGCACACTTGGGTCATGCAAGTATAAAGTCAACTGTTGCGAATGAAGCACTTGGGTGGCAACCTCCTCATGTGTATCATGTGTATTGCGTGCGCCACATTGTAAGCAATTTTAATCACAAGTTTAAGAATGGGAAACAAAAAGAAATGTTAAAAAAATTAGGTAACATTTCTTATCTAACATATATTATTTCATATATAACATATGTTATTTTTTATGCAAATTTTACTGATGCGGATAATTAATTATGTGCAGGATACACCCCGTTTGGTAACATATGTTTTAATATAACAAAAACGATATCCATAAATACTCAAATAATTAAAAACATTAACACCATTAAATTTATATAAAAAAACACATAAATTTAAGTCATTCATATAAATAAATATTAACAATAATAATTTCATTAAATGCGACAATAAAAATATATCCAATATATTTTGAAAAATACTAATATAATGAAACAAAAACTATAAAAATCACAAATAAAAAATAATATTATCATACTGCAGTAGGTAGTCTATTAATGAGATATACTGCAGTAGTGAAAGCAAAGTCCCAAAAGGTAAGAGACAGGGAAGCATGATGAAGGAGTGTAAGACCAAGTTCAACAATGTGTCTATGCTTTCTTTCAACCACACCATTTTGATGGTGTGTGTGGGGGCAAATCAACCTATGAGTGATGCCATGATTAGACAAAAATGTAGTGAAAGGCCTGTTTTCTCCCCCCAGTCAGATTGGACATTTTTTATTTTGTGGTTTAGTTGAAGTTCCACCTATAGTCTTGAATTGTTGAAAAACAAAAAGTGTCTCAGATTTTGATTTCAAAGGATATATCCATGTAAATTTAGAATAAGCATCAATAAAGGAAACATAGTAAGCATAACCAGAGTTGGAGGTAATATGAGAGGGTCCCCACAAATCAGTAAAAATTAATTCCAATGGAGTAGAGTATATAGTTTGAGAACTAGATGAAGGGAGTTGGTGTGACTTTCCTACACAACAAGAAGAACAAAACTCAGAGACATTTTTATTGGATGGAGCAATATTACAATGATTAAGAGAAAGTTTAAGAACATGAGCATTAGGATGACCCAGCCTAGTATGCCACAGAGTGTGAGAACTAGGGGTCAAAGAAACCTTTGAAAATTTATTTACATCACCAGAATTAAAAACAACCCTAGAGCTAGACGACAAAGCTACAGAATTTGAAGATGGTGTGGCTGCAGAGGACAGCAACATAGATGACTCTTGAAGCTTTAGGTTGGGAAAGGAATATAGACCATCAACACCAACAACACCTTGAAGCAAAGTTTCATGAGTCTCCTGAGATTTGACAAGACAATGATGTGGGTGAAACTCAAAGAAAATAGAATTGTCCTTAGCAAATTTACTCTCACTTAACAAATTTTTTGTAATAGATGGAACATGAAGTAAGTCATTTAGCCTAAAACAAACATGTGAGTTAATGGGAGACAAAAAGGAAGAAGAACCAGAACCATTAATATGCAAACCTTGACTGTTTCCAATGAAAATTTGGTCTGGACCCTCAAAGTGACCTAGCTGATGGATGTTCTGTGGCTCACCGGTGACGTGAAGTGATGCACCTGAGTCAGGGATCCATGCAAAATGGGCAGCACCTGTAGAAGAGACATTTGCAAGCATGGCACTGGGAGTAGCTGAAGTGACATTGATATCCTGTCGGGAGTTTGGCAAATTGGGATTCACCCAAGTGTTGGAAGTTCTGTTGGTGGGTTGCGAAGGATTAATTTGCACAGATTGTAGAGTATGGGGATCATAGAGCACAAGCGACTCATGAGGGTGATAATTTGAATCAGCCCTGTAAAAACAAATGTTAGCAGTGTGACCATATTTCAAGCAAATTTGGCATTGGAAGTTCGCAAAGCATCCTCCACGGCCCCTTCCATGACCGCCGCCACGACGACCACTGTTGTTGCCACGGCCTCCACCATCGTGGCCATATACACCACTAGAGTTATTGCGAGTACTAGAATCATTTGAGTTAGAAAACACATACCCTTGAGAGTAATTGACAGAGGGGGCAAATGAGTGTTTACGAAATCAGTTGGCTCGAGTTCATGTGCAAAAAGGAGAGCCTCAACTTCAGAGACCGGAGGAGTCTCAAACTTGCTTTCAATAACAGAGATCACTGGGGCATAATCCTGTGGTAGGCCTTCAAGAATGGCATCGACGTGTTCGTCATGAGGTACCGGATTGCCGACACTTGCGAGTTCATGAACAATATTTTTGATTTGGGATAAGAACTCACGCATTGTCTTGCCGTCAAGGGTGGTGGAGCGAAGGTCAGTGTGAAGTTGATGGGCACATGCCTTCGTCTGCATATGAAAGTACTCATGAATTTTATCCCAGACTTGATACGAGTGAAGCGAGCCAATGACTCGAGAGAGAACGGACTTCGACAATGTTGATTGAAGCCATGTGAGGAGCGTTTGGTCTTGGACTTCCCAAGCCTCATATGCGAGATTCACTTTGTTCGCAACACGATCTTCATCAGTGAGATAACGCTGACGAATTGAAGGATTAACGACAAATCGTTGAAGCTTGTGGGATTTGATGACATGTTCAATTTGCTATTTCCAGTGTAGATAATTAGAGTCATCAAGTTTCTCAGCAATTAAGTTAGGAAAAGATTGAGGCACAGAAGATGAAGGATTTGAGGTAGCCATAGATGAAAAGAAGAGATGGGCTTAAAAACAAAATTAGGGTTTATCGCTGGACCAAATGGCTCTGGATACCATCTTAAAGAGAAAGCTGAATACAAAAGTTAAAACATAATGGTGTATTTCATATTTCCACTGCTTAATCAAAGCTGAGTACAAAAGGGAGCATTTATAGTAGCTGCCTTGCCCTTATCAATACAGTTGGCAAAGGATGAAATACAGAATAACAAAAAAAAATATTCTGCTGTTGTAACAGAATGAAAAGATAAAAACAAATATAAAAATCAAATATATCCTAATATAAAACATACCCATTTAGGTAAATAATTTGTAAAAGGAATCCCATTTGGTATTTTTGCCTTCATTCTCTCCCCCTCTCTCGAGTGTTTTTCCATAATGTCGCATAAGGCAAGGTGGCTTTTTCTTTATATAGAAAATGAAGATATGTAAATGTAATTTGAATTCTTCGCATTTAATATTTTTATCCTTATTTTATGATTATTATTATAATACAAGTATAATATGTAAAAAAATCATGACTTTAAGATTAGACTTTTAATTTTATTCTTTAATAAATATTCACTTGACATTAATCTTACTCATCTTTTAATTTTCATGATACCGATTTGAGATAGGAAAAAATGCAAAAATATTTTTCTTTAATCTCAAAAATTGACTTAATATAGTGGAATTTTAAAAGTTAAAATTGATATCACAACAGAAAAATACTTACAGGTGCACAGTTGCAAAATCTAGTTTCTATTAAATGCCAGCCGCAAAGCCATCAATAAAGCAATGAATCCCAAACCTTGTTTGCCAAGAGGGAATGAGAGATCTCACGGAACCGCCTTTAATGATTCAAGAATCAGGTAAAACAAATGTAGCTCGGCAGTTCGCAACGATTTTACCACAACTATTACGCAACAATTCCTCATTTTATGAAATTAACATGCTATTAGTGCAATAACATGTTTCATATTGAATGATAACCATCACCATTCATGGCAGATTGACACTTATTTTAGGGGGTACACATGCATTCCCTCACTTTTAAAAAGTTACATAAAAATATCTTAAATACCTGTATTTTGTCCCTCCTAATTTTGTATATTTGAACCCTCTACACCTAATTTTTTCCTCCTTTCATGATAAAAATTATTAAATTTTATTTTTTAAATAAATTATCCCTCCTAACTTAGAATCCTAGATCCCCAACTGATTCATAGGTTGAACTTCCAGAAACCAGATACAGTTAAACCAACTTTGGCATTTACAGCTATATATCACTCAACTTAGTAGTTAGTGTTACCTTAGCAGTTAGTGTTTGACATTTCGTTAGTTTGCTTCCAAAATTGCTTTCATGATAAAAGCGCCAAAGCAACTAAGTCAAAGAAATACATCAAGATGAATTAAGCTCGAAAGACTAGGCAATTAACATGGAAATGCAACCCAGAGGACTCACTATCAAAACAGGTGGTGATCCCCATACAAAACAAAGAAGCCAACATATCAACATCGATTTTACTCAGAAAACGCAAAAGCTCATCCACATGAACAGTGTAATGCTACCTTAGTCAACTTCTCCTTTTCTATTCATCAAGTCATGGTAGTACAATAGTACGCTCATTGGTTGACCAAGAATACAAAATATGAACCAAAAAATCATATTTCCAACCTGGCATGCATAAAATAACAATTAAAAACGAATAAATCAACTTGAAGGTTTATAAGATACCTCATTAATAGACCAAAGTTCTTAAATATGACACTTTAGAGGCATACCATTGAGTTTCTGTATTTATTTTGGAGGTAATTAGTGATCAAGACCAAAGGAACCTAGATGGAGGAGGGAAAAGACATTTGTCATTATCATGTCAAGTGAACTAAAAATACAGATATCATAATTAAGTTATCAACTGTGCTTAAGATAACACAAATTTGTCTAGAGAACAACATCTTTCACTTGGCCATATAACATGAATTAAACTCTCACTCCAGCTTTTCGTTTCTTATATAAAGTGATGTTTATTGTTCTACGAAAATTTGTGCAAATTTTATACTTGAATGATAAATTGATAATTGAAGCTTAAAAATAGATAATTTCAATGGACAAAAAGAGAATATAGCAATAAGCCTTTACCTGAAACATAATTCCTATAAAAGCCCACAACTTGAACATGTGGCAAGGAACGGCAATGCATAACTGCAGTTAAATGAGAAATTATGAGCAAAATTGCTAAATGAAGAAAAAATGAAAAGCTGTACAACAAATGACTCAACTCAACTAAAAAAACAATGGCAATAATAAGTATGAATACACTGGTAGAAACTAGAAACATAATAGTCTGCCGAGTATCTGAACACCATATAAGGGCATCTCTATTTAAGCACTTTACAGGGGTTGCTCCACTATATATTTTACTCCCTCTAGTCCAAATTAATTGATGTTTAAGTTTTTTCCACAGAGATTTAAAAAATCAATTATTCCAACATGATAGTATTTATTTAGATATATTTAACTATGGTAATTAGGCAATTGTTGGCTATAATTAGATATCTTTATCAACAAGTTGTTGGTATGAATGGAAAAAACATAATTGAGAGAGAAAATTCTATTAAAGATGACCAGTTTTCGAGATTAATCATAAGCAAATCTAATGGAAACTCCACAAAAATGTTATGGGTACCAAATAAAAAAAGCTAGATATCTTTAATTATATTCATTAGGAAATCCTAGGATTCACATAATTATGGTAATTAGCAATCGTTTTCTCTGTAATTATTATTATCCAAACTAATACACTCAGCTGTGTACATTGACATGGATTCAGTCATGTCTCCTGCTTTCTCTCTAGAGCCTAACGAGACCTTATTTCGTGCCTTCCTGGGGGAGTCACTGTTCATTGGTGCCTATTTTCTTTTCCAGAAACCATGTCTATCTGGTGTCCGGGTAGTGTTGCTGCCTTCTGTGCCTTTTCCTGTTGCCGTAAACGCAATCATGCTCGCGCTGTGCTCTACCCCAACTTGTGGTTTTTTATTTTCCTTTTTTTCTTGCTGTTACAGGCTGTACATCTCTCTTCTGGAGTCTGGATTAACCCATGGCATCTTCTGCCCCTCTCAAGGTTGAGCCTCCTATTTTCACCATGTCTCTGTTCCACTCTCTATTGACAAGTTGGATGGGATCAAGGTTTGGCATAAGGGTCAAGACTATGTTGATCACCTCGCCACGAAGGTTGATTCTATCCCATGTGTTGACCGTTCTTTCTGGAACAAGATTGATGCCCAGCTGTGTGGTGTCCTGAAAACCACCGTTCAACCCCACTCTGAAGCATATATTTTGTGCTCAAGAGACTTGTCAAGAAGTTTGGGAACAGACCACAGGTTCTTTACACCAATGATACTCAATGCCTTAATGGGGTTCGTCAATTCCTCATGAATATCATTGCCCCTCACCACCTTGATGGTCCTATGACTGAATATTTAGGCAAAGTTCACAGTCTTATTCATATGACTTCAAAGAGCATTTGTCCCCTACAGCCACCCTAGCCTAGGAGCATGAACACCAGAAGACCATTTTCATGCCCTTGACCTTATATGGGTTACTTGCGGAGTATTCTTCTAACCAAATTTTGGGTCCTCCTATCGTTCCTTCTTTGAATTCTATGTGGTCTACTTTATTGTGTGTGCCACCCGAATGGCCGGACCCCCTTTGTTGTGGATGTTCTATCTAGACCTATTGATTCTTCTGCCTTAGTGTCTCAAAGTGGTTCTTTAGTTATGGCAATTAAGCAGTTGTTGGATATTGTTAGATAACTTAAATTATGGTAATTAGACAATTTTAGAATTTACGTAATTGTGATAATTAGGCAATTATTTTCCATGAAATTTACATAATTAGTTCAAATGGAAGTTTGAGTAGAAGTAAAACATTGATGCTTATGTGGTGAACAGAGTTAATTACCCTTTTTTAGTATGCCATTACTTTTCAACAGAGATATGAGATATCTAGCCATAAATTATTTTGCTTCAAACCAATTTTTTATTAAAACTAGTTTTTCAAAATTAAGATAATCTAAATTCAATTTTATTGTTTACTCAATCACATTATAGCAAACTACCAAAAAGGAGAGGACAATTCGGGAAGGATAAGGATAAATAGAAACCCATGTGCTATTTGATACCTCAAGAGAGAAGATAGAAAAGTATAAGTATGATAGATGATATGAAGAAAGAGATTGAGAGAAAACAAAGGTGTCAAATAGGTGTTTGCAATATGTGAGTGTCTAAATATCATTACTCGTTGGGGAAGTAGAAAGAGAGATGAACGACACACCTCATGAAACACAGCAGAAACCAGGAATGCAATTAATGAAGCAGCACCCTGTATACAATGAAAATCACAATCACAAATACAAAAGGAACTAAGAAAAGCAAGCTGAAAGCAAAGACCCAAAATAACAAAGAACAAGATTATAGAACATGAGAAAAATAAAGTGAGCTCCTCTACTATTCTTGTTTAATCTTGTCAACCCACATGCAAATTCATCATTCATGTAACTAGGTATGCCAAATTCAATATCTGAAGTGACAAAACAAAAAATGCTGAGTTTGAATATAGTATATCAGTTGAAAATGTTTCACAAACAACTAAGTGTGTGTTTGGATTGCCGTTTCACAGGTTCTTAACATCCATTCATGCTTTCCAAAGCACAAAACTGAGAAGCTACAATACTGATGGATTGAGAAAAACAACAGTTACAATTCAACATAAGACATACTCTTCATTTGCACCTAATTTCTGTTTTCACATTAATTAAATAGCATATTTATAAATTGTTTTTTACACATACTTATTTATCATGATAGACTAACTATATTCTAAAAACAGAAAGTTTTGAAGACATGCTCTTCATTTGCGCCTAAATTTTGCCTAAAAATTACATTTTAGGGTCCACTTGCAATATGGTAGGATGCTTCTTTTTACCTTGGGTATACCACGCCTTAAGCATGGAAAATATATGTGGCGAACCATCCATTTGTGCACAGGCTGCATTATAAAAAAATCCTTTCAGTTGAATATTAATGGTTTAGAACTACAAATGAAAGTTATAAACAATTGCTGATATGTTCTGGCATATGGTTTCAGAACCATATATGAAGTAAATGGCGGAATATTTAATACAGAATACTTGGAAAATACTGAAAGTTATCTTTCTTCCTAATTTCTTTTTTTTTTGTTAAAATAGCCTTACAATACCATGGCTATACCTAATGGGCATATTTATATCAAAATCTCACACATATATATATACTTTGACAAGAATTTCATCTGAAAACTGGGCAAGTATATCATTTCACACAGGCAAATCTGAAAAGGAAACATACCATATTCCACATCCTCCAATACTGATGGCAGCATCAGCAGCAGAAATACATTCAGCAAACACAAGTCATAAGTTCTCTTCAAGAAAGTGCTTTTAAATAAACAATCCAAGAACATGCCAGGACAGAGCCTACCTCTTCAACAGTTTTGGCATTCCACCAATCTTTATAGAACTCACGATCACCAAATCGAACAAGCTCTGCAAGTATATTTAACCTACATTGCAACAGTGCCTCTAAGGATAAACCACTACAGATATTACTTTTTTTTTAATAAAAAAAGTCAATAAATGAATAATTTTTAAAATACTACTTTTAATAACTATAAATAAGACACATTGATCATAGCTTGAAAGGTTAGCACTTGAGCAAGAGAACACGGAATTTATACTATTTTCATAAAATAAGAATCTTAATGATTATTCGATAAACTGAGAAGAGAAATGAGAGAAAACTAGAGAAAAGTGTAACTGCTATTATTGTGATCTGAAAAGTTAGTTAGAGTTAGTTACAACAAAGGTATATATAGACCTCTTACCCTCTAAACTAACACTAACAGACTCAGACTCCCTAATCCTAGTGAGGTGCAGTTAGTCGAAGCTAACAGCTTACGAACATATAATCTGCTGTCTAACACTAGAGGGGTGCTGTTAGCAAAAGCTAACAGCCCTTACAATCATTTTACAAAATTGTTTTCACAGTTGTACAACTACTCTAATACCCCCCCCCCCCCCCCCCTCTCAAACTCAAGTTTTCAGAAGAAACACTCTTCACATTGAGTTTGTCTCTGAGAACTTCAAATCTTGATGCAGAAAGAGGCTTGGTCAATACATCAGCCCATTGATCCAAAGCTGGAATATGGACAATAGAGAGCTGCTTGGCCTGAATCTTTCCTCTTATGAAGAAGACATCAATTTCCATGTGCGTTGTACGACTGTGAAATGCAGGATTGTGAGCAATAGAGACAACACTCTGATTATCACAAAAGATCACAGGAGTAGAGAATGGAGCTTTTAATTCTGTTAGTAGAGCATGAATCCAAGTTAACTCAGAGGAAGTTTGAGCTATGCTGCGATATTCAGTTTCAGTACTGGACCTAGCAGTAACTTTTTGTTTGTGAGACCACCAAGATATTAAGTTTGGACCAAGAAATTTAGCAGCCCCTGAGTTGGAGCGCCTATCATCCACATCTGATGCCCAGTCAGTATCACAGAATGCATGAATAACCAAGGGCTTTGTAATAGAAGTAGGCCATGAAACAAAGTGCCCTTGAGATATCTTAAGATTCTTTTCACCACTGCCCAATGAGAGTCTAGAGGGGCAGCCATAAATTGACAAACTTTATTGACAGCAAAGCTGATTTTGGGTCTAGTAAGGGTAGCATATTGTAATGCACCAATCACAGATCTGTATAGAGTTGGATCATGAAAAACATCAGCACCATGTCAAGATAACTTGCAGTTGGAGACCATGGGAGAAGAAATAGAATGAGCCTCAGCCATGTGAGTTTTGTGAAGTCACGAATGTATTTGCTTTGAGTCATCAGGATAGAATTATTGGATAGGTACTTGATCTCTAGATCCATGAAATAATCCAAATGACCAAGTTGCTTGAGAGAGAATGCAGTGTGTAGTTTGTTTGTGAGCTGCTGAATTAGAGAGGCTAAGCTACTTGTGAGGATTATATCATCCACATAGACTAGAAGGAAAACTATATGCATTTGTTGCCGATAGATAAATAGGAATGAATTACTCTTGCTCCCAACAAAACCAAACTGCAACAGTGTAGATTTCAGCCTGTCAAATCATTGCCTTGGGGCCTGTTTCAAGCCATAGAGAGCTTTGTTGAGCTTGCAGACTAAAGACCTATCTGCAACTTCAAAACCAAGAGGTTGTATCATAAAAACAGACTCTTCAAGAGACCCATTTAGGAAAGCATTATTCACATCAAGCTGAAACAATTGCCACCCACGGGACAGAGCAAGAGTGAGAACAATTCGAATAGTGACTGGCTTGATCACAAGAGAAAATGTCTCATGAAAATCAAAACCATGAATTTGATGAAATCCCTTGGCTACCAATCTTGCTTTGAACCTGCTAATGGAACCATCAGCATTTTCCTTTACCCTGAAAACCCATTTACAACCAATGGCCTGTCTATTAGGAGGTAAGGGAACTAAGTCCCAAGTTTTATTCTTCAACAAGGCATCATACTCTTGCTGCAAAGCCAATCTGTATTTTCTGGAGCTTGTTTCACAATTTTAGGTTCAAAATGGGTAAGAAATAAAGAAGGATGTAGTCTAGGATTGTGAATTCCAGATTTAGACCTTGTTTGCATAGGGTGTGTATTCACTGGGTATAGAACTAGGTGCTGAAACAGACTCTGAAGTGGATGCACAAGGGGTAGTAGACTCTGAAACTTAAGGCTGAATAGAGGTAGGTTCAGAGGAAGTGGATGGATGAGGCACAAACATAGAGGTGATGGGGGAATGAGCTGGTATAGGAGAAAAACTAGGGGGAACAAGAGGAATAGAGGCTGAATTAGAGGGTGACATTTGAGAGGATTGAGGGGTAGAAGTAGCAGAAGGTGGAGAAAGGTTGGGATTGAGACTAAAATAGGAATCAAGATTTTTAATGGGTTTAGAGGAAGAGGGAAACCTTAATTCATTAAACAAAACATCTTTGGAAATGTAAATTCTGCCAGATGAGGACAAACATTTGTAACCTTTGTGGGAAGAGGAATACCCCAAAAATAAGCATTCCTGAGATTGAAAATTCAGTTTGTGTGTATGGTATGATCTCAGTAAAGGAAAACAGACAAAGCCAAAGGTTTTAAGAAAATAATAATCAAGATCCTTATTAAACAAGGTAACAAAAGGGACAACAAAGTTGAGGGAAGCAGTGAGAAGCCTGTTAATCAAATTGACAGTTGTAGTAAAGGCATAATCCCAAAACTGCAAGGATAAAGAGGCATGATGCAACAATGTGAGGCCCGAGTCAACTATATGTCTGTGTTTTCTTTCAACCACACCATTTTGGTGATGAGTGTGAGGGAAGATTAGTCTATGAGAGAAACCATAGGAGACTAGAAGAGTAGAAAAAAGTCTGTATTCACCCCTCCCCCCAATCAGATTGAATGCTCTTGATTTTGTTATTAAGCTGCAGTTCAACCATAGACTTAAAAGCTTGAAAAATAGAAATACTTTCAGGCTTGGACTTTATAGGAAATATCCAGGTGTACCTAGAGAAGGCATCAATAAAGGAGACATGATATTTATAACCAGCATATGAAGTGACATGAAAAGGTCCCCACAAATCTGTGAAAATAACCTCTAAAGGGGAGTAAATAGAAACAGAATTGTGAGAACCAAGTAATCTGAGATTTGCCTATACAGCAGGAAGAATAGAAACCTGTGAAATTTTTAATCGATGGAGAAATGTTACAATGAGTGAAAACAATTTTCATTACATGACCCACAAATTTGTGAAAATAACCTCTAAAGGGGATTAAACAGAAACAAAATTGTGAGATGGTAATCTATAAGATTTGCCCATACAGCAGGAAGAACAGAAACCTGTGAAATTTTTATTTAATTGAGAAATGTTACAATGAGTGAAGACAATTTTCATTACATGACCATTAGGGTGGCCTAACCTAGCATGTCAGAGATTAGTAATACTAGAAGAAGAAACAACAGAATTGGAAACTACACTAGAATTATTATTAACAATAGCAGTTGAACTAGGGAAGCTAGTATTTGAAACAGAGGTTGAGGTAGACAACAGCAGACGAGATTTTGCTTGAAGCTTGAGATTATGAAAGGAGTAAAGTCCATTAGCACCAACAACTTCTTGAAGGAGGACCTTATTGGTCTCCTGAGATTTCACAAGACATAAGTGAGGATGAAATTCAAAGAAAACAGAGCTATCTTTGACAAATTGACTCACACTTGACAAATTTATCGAAATTGAAGGAACATGTAATAATTTGTGAAGTTTAAATGTTATGCCAGCATCATCAGGGGACACAAAGGATGAGGAACCAATATTAGAGATACTTAAACCTTCACCATTGCCTATGAAAATCTGATCGGGTCTATCAAAATGAGTGAATTGTTTAATGTTCTGTAAGTCACCAGTCACATGAAAACTGGCTCCAAAGTCTGGAATCCAAGTAGAGCCAGTAGGACCATTCCCATGAGAGGAGGAATTTGTGAGCATAGCACTGGGTTAGTTGGGGCCTGGAACAACAACTTTGGAATTGGGATTAACCCAGGTATTGGAGGCTCTGACTGAACTAGTGGAGTAAGGAATGGGTGGGAATGTGGTAGGATCAGAGAAGTGAGAGACTCATGGACTCATGGGGCTGAAAATTTATATCAGACTTAAAATGGCAAACATTGGTAGTGTGTCCATATTTAAGACAAATTTGACACTAGAAGTTAGCAAATCGACCACCACCACGACCATGTCTGGCACCACAGTCAGCGAAACCACCGCCACGGCCATATGAACTTCGAGAATCACCAGTTTTATACGAGTTTTGTTGCGAATAGCCTTGAGTGTAGTTCAAGGACGTAGAGCTTATCACCTGTGCATCTTTGTTGTAGAGCGTAAGACAAGTTTAATGACCAATAGAGTAAAGCTTCTATCTTTGCAATGGATGGAGTGCGCTTCTTACTCTCGATTACAGAGATTACTGGCACGTAATCTGACAGTAGTCCTTCGAGAAGCGCATCAACATACTCCTTGTGACGAACAGGAACTCCAACGCCAGCATGTTTATCAACATATCCTTTGATTTTGTGTTAGTACTCATCAATTGATTTGCAGTCAAGTGTAATTGTGCGCATTGCAGTGCGAAGCTGTCAAGCACGAGACTTCGTATGGAGGCTAAAGTACTCATGAAGTGCAGATTGAAACCAAACAAGGAGCGCTTGATCTTGAACCTCCCAAGCTTCATAATCAAGGTTCACGCGATCAGCAATTCGATCATCCTCTGTGAGATAGCGAGGTGGAGTGGCGGGATTGACAACGAAACACTGCAACTTGTGAGATTTGATAACTAGTTCTACATGTTGACGCCAGTGAAGATAGTTTGAGTCATCAAGTTTTTCGGCAATGGAGTTTGGGAACGACTGAGAAACGAGGTTCGAAGGAGTGGAAGCCATGAAAGCACTGATCTGGAACTTGCGAAGGGACGATGATTACAAAAAATTGACTCTAGATACCATATTTGATAAGCTGAGAAGAGAAATGAGAGAAAAGTGTAACTGCTATTATTGTGATCTGAAAAATTAGTTAGAATTAGTTACAGCAGAGGTATATATAGACCTCTTACCTCTTACCCTCTAAACTAACACTAATAGACTCTGACTCCCTAATCCTAGTGAGGTGCAGTTAGTCGAAGCTAACAGCCCTTACAAACATATAATCTATTGTTTAACACTAAAGGGGTGCTGTTAGCAAAAGCTAACAGCCCTTACAATCATTTTACAAAACTGTTTTCACAGTTGTACAAGTACATACTCTAATAATGATGAGAAGGAAAAGAAATTAAGAGCACACAGAATGAGAAGATATCTCACAGCAAAAGTATGCATACTATTTGATATAGTAAAGCCCTACAATTTCTTAATGTTCATAATAGAGTGAATAAGGTAAATAGTTAGTGAGTTATGCCAGCTGGATTCTATTAGTTTGCTATGCTGTTATGCAATAGTTTGTTGCTGCTCTATATAAGAGCATTGTATTCATTATTTCAGATAAGATCAATATATGAGAAATAGACTTTACTCTCTCTCATTCTCTTTTATGATATTCTATCATGGTATCTAGAGCTACTCTTTTTCCGATCCAGTGATCTTGATCTATGGCGTCTCCGTTTCGCAACGACGGCGCGTTTCCTTCTTCTCATGTCAAACTCTCACATCTTATCTCCATCAAGCTTGATGATAAAAATTTCAAGCAGTGGAAACAAAAAATTGACGGTGTTGTTCGTGGCCACAAGCTTCAACGCTTCGTCACGGTTCCGGTGATTCCTCATCGTTCCCCTTCTACTTCCGATCCTAATCTCAGTGAGGTGAACGATGCATATCTGGATTGGGAACAACAAGATGCTCTCATCTGTACGTGGCTTCTCTCCACGATCTCTGATTCGCTGCTCCCGAAGCTTGTTGACTGCACGCACGCGTGGCAGGTTTGGACTGAAGTGCATCGTTACTTCGCCACGCTCCTCACGACGAAAGCACGTCAGCTTCGCTCAGAATTGCGTCGTCTCTCCAAAGGTACTCTCACGATTGAGTCGTTCATGGAGCGTGTTCGCGAAATCAATGAATCCTTGATCTCAATTGGAGATCCCGTTCCTCTTCGTAACCTAATTGAGATCGTCCTTGATGCACTTCCCGAGAAATATGATCCTATCGTTGCTGCTGTCAATAGTAAGGAAGATCTTAGCTCTTTGGATGAACTTGAATCCTGTCTCCTTGCACACGAATCGAGATTGGAGAAGCATCGGAAAGCAATTCTCACAGAACCAGTGTCAGTCAATTTAACGCAGGCTCAGCCGTCTGATTCGTCTTCTCCGATGGAACTGTCGTCTCCTGCTACAGAGTTGTTTCCCACTGGCACTAGTCATGTTACTGCTCATGCTGAAAACAATAATTATAACTTCAGAGGCGGTCGTTCTGGCCGTGGAGGTGGCCGTTTTGGCCGTGGAGGTGGCCGTTTTGGTAAGTCTCAATGTCAGATTTGTCACAAAAGTGGTCATAACGCCTCTATCTGTTATTACAGGTATTCGCAATCCGCTTCTATACCGTTTTCACCTTAACGTGCTCCCTTCAATCCATTTCTGATGAATGCTCGACCGGTGTATGCACCTTCTTTTGGCTATGCTTCACCTAGACCAGCTGCACCCAGACCTTCTCCACCACAAGCGTTTATGGGCAGTTCTGATCCAACCTTCAGCAACCAATGGTGGTATCCAGATTCAGGTGCATCGCATCATGTTACACCTGATTCTTCTAATGTGTCTGATGCTCACTCTGTGACTGGTTCTGAGCAAGTGTTCATGGGGAATGGCCAAGGTTTGTCTATCAACTCTATAGGTTCCATGAATTTTACTTCCCCTAACTTTCCTCACAAACCACTCACTCTACACAGTTTACTCCTTGTACCTCACATCACCAAGAACCTCATTAGTGTTAGTAAATTTGCCTAAGACAATCAGGTTTTCTTTGAATTTCATCCTTCCTTTTGTCTTGTTAAATCTCAGGATTCTTCTGAGGTGCTTCTTCGTGGAGTTGTAGAAGCTGATGGTCTTTACAAGTTTCAGAGTCCCTCGTCTCAAGTGTCCAAGTTCAAGTCTCTCTCTAGCCTCAATTCTAGTGTAGCCTTAGGTTCAAACAATTGTAATCCTAGTACATCATGTAATACTTTACTTCATTCTAATGCTCAAAGTGATTGTATTACTGATTGTACTCCTTCTGTTTCAATGAATACAAGCAATGTTTCCTGTGTTAATTCACCTCTTGTTCATGCTACTACATTTAATAATTCTCAATCTCCACAACATTCTATTGTTCCTAATATTATACCTACCAGCAAATATGCTTTGTGGCATACAAGGTTAGGCCATCCTCATTACCAAGCTCTTGCAGAAGTGCTAAAAACTTGCAATATTCCTATACCCCCCAAGTCTCTAGCTGAATTTTGTACTGCCTGCTGTTTAGGCAAATCTCACAGACTGCCTACCTCTTTATCCACTATTGTGTATGCTCAACCTTTTGAGTTAGTAGTTTGTGACTTATGGGGACCAGCTCCTATCCAATCTTTAGGAGGTTATACCTACTTCTTGACTTGTATAGATGCCTGTTCCAGATTTGTTTGGGTCTTCCCTTTGAGACTTAAATCTGACACACTTACTCAATTTGTCCAATTCAAAACAATGGTTGAACTTCAATTCAACTGTAAAATTAAAGTTGTTCAAAGTGATGGAGGAGGTGAATTTAGGCCTTTCACCAGGTATCTCAATAACCTTGGCATTACTCATAGGTTTACATGTCCCCACACCCACCACCAAAATGGCATAGTTGAACGAAAGCATCGTCATATTGTTGAAACAGGCCTAGCTTTATTAGCTCACTCTAACTTACCTCTCAAAATGTGGGATCATGCTTTTGTCACAGCTGCTTACCTAATTAATAGGATGCCTAGTATGTCTCTTGCCAACCAGTCCCCTTATTTCAAGCTACTTCACAAAATACCTGACTATTCTCATCTTAGAGTCCTTGGTTGTGCTTGTTTTCCCTTCCTTCGTCCCTATAATGCTCATAAATTGGACTATAGATCCCAAGAGTGCATATTCCTTGGTTATTCTACCATTCATAAGGGTTATAAATGCCTTGCAGCTACTGGCCGTATTTACATCTCTAGGGATGTTCTTTTTAATGAAACCAGATTTCCCTACTCCATCTTATTTCCCTCTTCTTCTGCTACATCCACATCATCTCCTCATACTTCTTCTGCCTGGTCTATACCAGCAGTTCCTGTATCTGCTATTCCTCTTACAAGTCAGTTCTGTTCCTGCTACACCCATTACCTCTGTTTCTCTTAGCAGCCCTATGTCTGCTCCTATTAACACTGCCAATTCTCCTATTATAACACCTTCCAATGATGCTTCCCCTGCTTCTGAAAATTCTTCTTTACACTCTCCCATCACTCCCTCTTCTCTCACCCCTATCACATCTGATATTGCAGAGGCCAGCACCATTTCTCCATCCTCTATTCCAGCCACCAGTTCTCCTCTCAGCCCTGTACCAACCCCCCAACAACCCTCTATCCATCCTCATAACACTCATCCCATGCAAACTCGAGCCAAGAGTGGCATTACCAAGCCTAAAATTCATCCCACTCTTTTACTCACTCATATGGAACCTACTTCAGTTGGTCAGGCCTTGTCTTCTCCCCATTGGTTTCAGGCCATGAAAGATGAGTATCATGCATTGTTAAAGAATCAGACTTGGACCTTGGTGTCGCCATTTGTTTCTAGGAAGCCAATTGGCTGCAAGTGGGTTTTTAGGGTGAAGGAGAACCCCAATGGCTCCATTAACAAATATAAGGCCAGGCTGGTAGCTAAAGGCTTCCATCAGCAAGCTGGCACTGATTTTACAGAGACATTTTCTCCTGTGGTGAAGCCTGTTACTGTCAGAACTGTCCTTACTCTTGCTGTTACTCACAAGTGGCCTATACAGCAGATTGATGTGAACAATGCCTTCTTAAATGGCACCCTTGAGGAGGAAGTTTTTATGCTGCAGCCTCCTGGGTTTGAAGCTGCTGACAAGACACTTGTATGTAAGTTGAACAAAGCAATTTATGGACTAAAGCAGGCCCCTAGAGCCTGGTTTGATAAACTTAAAGGATCCCTTCTGCATCATGGTTTTCTTGCTAGCAAATGTGACCCTAGTCTATTTCTCCTTCACACTGCAAGCTTAACTATAATGGTGCTCGTATATGTTGATGATATCATCATAACTGGCAATTCTGCATCCTTTATTACTGCTTTAATCAAGAATCCGAATACTGATTTTTCCCTCAAACAGTTGGGTAAGTTGAATTATTTTCTTGGCATAGAGGTAACACACTTGCCTAATGGCTCCCTCCTTCTCTCTCAAGCCAAATATCTGACAGATTTACTTGCTAAAATTAACATGCTCAATGCTAATGGCATGCCTACTCCTATGGTGTCCACAAGCAAATTGTCTAAAATTGGTTCGCCGGCTGTTTCAGATCCCACTCAGTTCAGATCTGTTGTGGGGGCTCTTCAATATGCCACTCTCACCAGACCTGAAATCTCATTTTCTGTCAATAAGGTTTGCCAATTTTTATCTAATCCCTTGGAAGAGCATTGGAAGGCAGTTAAAAGGATATTGAGGTACCTTAGTGGCACTCTGCATCATGGCTTGCTAATTCAGCCTGCCTCACCTCACCAGCCTTTGTCTTTGCTTGGGTTCTGTGATGCTGACTGGGCATCAGACCCTGATGACAAAAGGTCCACCTCAGGAGCATGTGTGTTTCTTGGTCCAAACTTGATATCTTGGTGGTCTAAGAAACAACGGTTGGTTGCCAGGTCAAGTGCTGAGGCTGAGTACAGAAGTATGGCTCAACTTGCTGCAGAAATTCTATGGGTGCAGTCTCTCCTTCAAGAACTTAAATGCAGACTTCTCACTCCCACAATTCTCTGTGACAACCTCAGTACCGTTACCCTTGCTCATAACCCTGTGCTGCATAATAGGACCAAGCACATGGAATTGGATATATTCTTTGTGAGGGAAAAAGTGCTCTCCAAGAATCTCATTGTGAAGCATGTTCCAGCCCAAGATCAATGGGCAGACTTACTAACTAAGCCTCTCTCAGCAGTGAAATTTCTCCCTCTGCATGACAAACTGCGTGTGATCAACAAACTCAATCTGCTTGATGCACCCTCAGTTTCTAAGGGGGAATAATAGAGTGAATAGGGTAAATAGTTAGTAAGTGAGTTATGCCAGCTGGATTCTATTAGTTTGTTACGTTGTTATGCAATAGTTTGTTGCTACTCTATATAAGAGCATTGTATTCATTATTTCAGATAAGATCAATATATGAGAAATAGACTTTACTCTCTCTCTTTCTCTTTTATGATATTCTATCAGTTCAAATATGTACAAAATGTCTTCGAATATCTTTTGTGTATCTTAGAAGATTTCAGAATATCTTTTTATCTTTAGAGTATATTATGGAATCAATTAGTTACTTAATGCTTAATAGAGGAAACAATAGTAGACATTGTTTCCTAATTTTATTATGTTTCCTTATTTTTTACACCTTAATTTATCAGGGTTAGTAGTCGTATCACGTATGGTATTATCAGGCTTGGGCTTGTACTAGTAGTATTGCACTAGTATTTGACCTAATCATTTGTATAAAGAGAACCAATGGATTAGTATCCTGTAACACATCATTTTTACCACATCAATATAATCCAAATATATTTGAGTAAATACCCAATTTAGTCCTTGAATTTTTAAGGCACTGACACTTGGGTCCTTGAATTATGAAAAAATAAAATTTTGTCCCTCAATTTGAAAAAAGTGCGATAAATCCACCTTGCCGTCAAATCTTTGTTAAACGAAACGGCCAAGTCTACGTGGCATTGTTGGATGTATTTGACAATGAAAATTTTGTTGTGTGTGTTGCTGACTCGGATGGACTAAATTGCCATATGAAAATTTGAAGGACTAATTTGTCAGAAAATTTTGTTTCACTTTTTACAACTTGTATAATATTGAAAGGGGTCAACATTTGTTACCCATTCTCACCAATGCCCACCATGTGTGCCTTTTGGTGTTCCTGCCTTCTCTGAGTGAGTGAGAGACAAACCCTTTGACAATTGGATTCCTTATCATCAAGAACCATTTTCAGTGTCTCATTTTTATAAAAAAAAACTGACAAATCAGCCCCTGAATAATATTACTTAATGTCATTTAAATCCCTGAATTTAACAACTAAATGCCAAATTAGTCCACCATGAACAGATACACCCTGAATCTAGTATTACATTTTCATTTCAGTGGTTTCTAACAACCCAAATGCCACACCTAAACTAACCAAAGAGAAACCACCATAACACAAAACAAAAGGAAAAGGGAGTAACAAGGGCACTCATACTTAATCCCATAAGTCCCTTAACCGATTCGAGCCACTGGGAACTGCCATGCTCTTGCCCAATGCTGCTTCGACATGGCTGTTATTCAAAGCAACATAAGTGTCGTCGTTGGCCGCCAACGAAAGTGATTTCCGGCAACGGCGCTTTTTGTTTAACTTCCTCTTCTGTCTTTCTATTTTCCCCTTCCACCATGTGTACACTACCTCCTTCATAAGGTCGATGTCGCTCCTTGAACCATCGCACCATGTCTGCAGCACCACTATAGCGGCGGCGACATTGTGGTCCTTGACATAGAAGCACAGAAGGAGAGGGAAGTGAGGAAGAGGGAGAGGAGAGGAAAAACAAAAAGGGATCTGAGAAAGAAAGAGAAAATAAATGGAAATTTGTCCAAGCTGACATATTGGTCTATCGAAATTGTAGATGACAATTTAGTCCATTCGAGTCAGCAACATACTTAACAAATTTCTCATTGTCAAAACGGTCCAATGATACCCCGTAGACTTTGCCGTTTACATTAACGGAAAAAATAAATGGTAGGACGGATTTGTCACACTTTTTACAAATTAAGGGACAAAATTTTATTTTTTTCAAAATTCAGGGATCCTAGTGTCAGCGCTTTGCAAATTCAAGGACTAAATTGAGTATTTATCCAAATATGTTTAGTATTCCTTTTCCTCTTTCTCTACCTAAACCTTATAATTGGGGTCAGAACCATTCTCCATTTTCTGTCATTATTTTGGTGCTGATTTCCATAAAAAGAACTGATGACAATGTTTTCTCCTACTGTGCACTGATTAAATTATGGCAATAAACAATCTATTTTAACCTTCTAAGCACTGATGTTCTGCCATGTTTCTTTCTCAGTGACCATCATCAATGTGTGAAAGAATGTTTGGCATTTTTCTTCAGTTTTCAGGCAACCACATCATCATTATGGTTTGTCTCTATTTGATGTGTTTGCTACTGTTTGATTGCTGTTCCCACACTACATGCAATATAATGGTCGTTATTTGTTCAATTGACCCTATTTTAGTCTGTATGGATTCAGCTTTCTATCCTTTTTCCTTTACTTTGAGGGTTATTCATGCTTAGGTTCCACACTTCTTTTTGTTTGACACTCTTTTCACTTCTTCCAAGCCATTAATTATGTTTGCTTGCCATTGCTTGGAAGCACTGTTTGACATTCATTGCCGAATTTACTTAATTACTTATTTTTGCTCTCTCCCCCTCTGGTAATACTATCAGTTTTCCAATGCTATCTTGGCATTGAGAGGGACTGAAAAATGATAAAGATGTAATCTTTAATGACAGTTTAATCATTCTTATGGTGAAAAATCTCCCTGCTGACAATAAACATTCACGGCAATAAACACAATAACAACTGAGAGCTACAATTCTTCAATTTATGGTGTGAAACAGCAATTTCATGCAAATATTTTTTCAAAAAGAGAGAGACAAGCACACACAGAGAGAGAGAGAGGAAATACACACCAAAGGTGGAAAAAGCAGTAGAACATGCAGAGCCACACATATACATTTGGGACAGAAAGCTTCAGAATTCTCTCAATGGCATATAGAAGGTTTCCCTTCAAAGGATGAGTTGAGTTTTGTACAATAGGATTCATATACTGCAATTATGAACAGAATTATGTTATAAATCAGAATATAGCAGAATTCATGAATAGAAATTAAAGGGGAAAAGGGTAGAGATGAACCCCAAATTTGTTAACGGATAGTGCTTACTTGTTCTATTATAAATCCCATAACTCCTGTAAATATTATCAGCTTGACAAGTTGACGAAACACCCAACCCTTTCGAACTGAAGGTGTGCGAGGATAGCTTGTCTATAACAGTAATTCATCACATAGGACATTTAAGTGTAAAATACATGTGAGTAAAAATTTCAGAATTTTCTACTAGAACAAAGTTAACACACAAATGCATTTTGGCAAGTGCAAAAACAAGTGAACAGCAGAAAATACTTCTAAAACAAAATCTGGCAAAATCTTTTCCAGCTCTTTCCCTATGGGTTAAGTGATGAATTAATATCAAAGAGCTGATTTCTTACTAAAAAGCGAACACCAAAAACAACTGAAGCTGACAAAGCTCTGAAGCATGAGTACTTCTAAAATCGTGCCATACACATACTGAGTATGTACCCGTACCTGTACCCGGTACTTGTTAGGTACTCGTGAGTATGTACCAGGTACGTACCAAAAATTATTTTTCAAAAAACGAATGGGGTATTTCACTTGGGTACATATGGGTACTTTTTAGTACCTATCAAAGCACACACCTAAGTTTGTATGTTACAAAACAAATTGAAACACATATTTTTTTAGCCATTCTACGAAAATAAATATGCTTTATCCAAAGAGACATGAACATCTAGTTCTTTATGCATACAAATCTTCATCTCTTAAAAAAGAGTAAGAGTTATAAAAGAGGTTGACATTCTTAAATTCAAGTTACTACTCTTTCTCTTAACAAACCAGCTATAGAGACATTTTTTATTGTGACTATTGATGATAAAATGATAAGATTGAAATTGTTAAAATATGGTATCATAATACTATTAAAATGTGATATCAAATTAAACAATTTAATCTCTTTTATATTATAAATTATGCTTATTTGTGTTTTTTTAACCACTTGAAGATTTAGTCATACCTATTAAATTCTATTTTTTATATACATACATATTATTTTGAAATATATATTAACGAATCTGTATCCTAGATTTTTGAAAAATCTTGTATCCTGTACCCGGTACTGGTACTGTACTCATACCCGGTACTGTACCTGTATCCATGCAACATAGTGCCAAAGCCAACCAGTATCGTGAAGTTCCACAAATGTACACCATTTATATTTTTATGTCACTGAGTGGTGTTATAGCAGGTTCCTAAAAGATCCGTAGCACCAGGGTAAAATGAGAAACGACCACCATTGTAAAATGCAACCAGATCAGCAAGTTTCATTTTACCCCTCCAAAATTAGTGGATTGAGGAAGATGTAACTAAAAAAGAATGAGATAGAAACTAGCTCATTACAATGGGAAGGTTTGTTGTTGGGAATTTAGTATGAATGGAAGGTAGCAGTGAAGCATGATAGGGAACTTTGGTGGTTCTGCTACAAATTTCATTATGCAGTGCTTGGTATTGCAAAGTGTTGAGCTGTCTAAGAAAAAATTTCCTGTGCTCTAGGAATATTTACTGCTTCCTTTAAAAGCATTACACTTGGCATGTATGATTATTTTTTTCCCTATTTTAAAACTTATTTTGAGATTAAAAAAAAGTGTCAAAATAAGAGTAATAACGATCAAAGTAGGCACTATAGGAGTACTGAAAATTTGCTCCTGTCTATCGAGAGAGAGAGAGAGAGAGAGAGAGAGAGATTATAGTATCAGAAAAGAATGAAGTTAAAGGGGCAACATCTGGAGATGAAAGGAAATTTAAGATAAAAAAATGAAGAGATTCTCCGAAAGATATAACATCTATTGAAGAAAATAAAGAGTTAGTCATTTGGACAAATCCCACAGATTGAATGATTACAGATCAGTATTCTTGTAGGATGGGGATTTCATTCCTAGCTGTACAATTGTGTGTGTGTGTGTGTGTGTGATGGATTCTGACTGGAGCTCTAACTTAAAACCTCAAATGCATTTCACACCAACGACATAGGTGGAAAAAGTTCATAAAACAATGCCTTATGGGCTTCAATCAGAAAAATAAATGTACACAAAGGCCAGTAAGAGATTTGAATCCAAAAATGCTACAACAACAAATCAAAATAATTTTGCAAACAGAAAGTAAGTAAGCAACTCACTTAAAAAGTTCCACTACCTGATAGCATAATGTAGGAGCAACCATGAAGTATGCCAAACTCCTGAAGGTCACAGTGTACGGATACTCCATAATCAAAGTATTGGGTAATGTTTCTCCCTATAACACAGGGAATCATTATTGAATAAGGGGAAAAACAGAATGTTTATCTTTCACTAATCTGAACAGATTATAGCAGAATATCAGCATGGAGCACGAAGGAAGGATTGGAGAGGGGAGTGGGATAGATGTTATTCTAATAATGATAAAACAAAACTGTATTTTGCATATGATTTAGTTTTAGAACACAAACTACAACTACAGTTTGGTCATTCATCATTCTCAAAAACTAACCATCACATAAAATGTACAGCATAAGCTCTTATTAAATATATTATTTTTCATGAAAACTAACCACTACCTTTTCATTCGAAACAGTAAGTGCTCTCATATCATAGTTTGTATGTGCATATGACACCAATTTTAACCACACAATGCAAGTTAATAGCATCAACGTGACACCAGATACAAAAGCAGAATCACACCTGCACAGAAAAGTACCAGATTCATAAGTTATCTTTGCTATTGATATCAATGAAATGAACAGTTACCTATTATAACCAACAAGCAGACATCTTTACTGTATCCCTTACAAGGAAATCAATTTCTAAAAAGAATGCCAAAGATGTGGTAACCTTTTCTGTTGATGGAAACATAGGGATTTACTTTGATCATATAATTATTAAGGGATTGCAAATGTTACATGGATGTCAGTCAAATGCATCTGACAGCAAATGACTCCTTATGTAGTTTCGACAGACTAGGCTTCTTCTTTGATCATATTAGTACATTTGAAGAAGCAACAAAGTTGTTTTCAATTTTTCCTTGACATAACCTTTTGTGTTTCTAATGATATTTATCACATTAGTACATTTGAAGAAGCAACAAAAATTCTTTTCAATTTTTCCTTGGCATAACCTTTTGTGTTTATAATGATAACAATTATCAAGATAATCTAACTTCAGCATAGTATAAACCAAACATTGAAATGAGGTTCATCAAAGGGCATTAAATCTCTTCTCAAATAATGCCAAAAAAATTATTAAAATTCCTTCCTAGATAATGGCCATTATTCCATGGTTATAACACCTTTATCAAGTTAAGTTCGAATTATATTAGCAAATACTTCCAAAATTTGTATATATTATTGTGTACTAACAAATGTAAAAAAATAAAAAATAAAAGTAAATTGAAACCCTGCAATAAATTTTGAAGACTACACTGACCTGAGTATTACTAAAACCGGATAGCACAGTTCAACAGTTGATATTATTAGATGAAGTAGAACAACAACCTGCAATATTCAATTCAACATTCACATGTATGTAACTATTGAAATTTATGTGATTAACAATATCTCATGTAATATTCTGAAACAATTGTCACTGTAAAAAAATCAAGGAACTGAGGTGGTCAGTGGTCACAACATTTTTTTTCTCATAAAATATAATAAAAGCTTACTTGGTCAGACCACTTACTGGTTCAGAAATACACTTTTGTTGTGCCAACCTTTCCACAACAAAGGCAGCAAGTGGAAATATGGCAAGACTAAGACTGAAAACGAAGCATAGATATCGTTCCAGAATGTCAAATGACAATTTAAGATTTAATCCTCAAAATGGATACACAAAGCATAGTATACTCTTCAGGGGATTCATCAAACATACCAGCACATGAAGAGAGGCCAATCTCTCAATGATTTTGAACTAAACCAAAAGCCATACTTGATCAACCAACCATACTGCAAAACATAAATGCACACCGATGACAAAAAAGTTAAAACAGCTGCACACAGATAAATGCATGCATACAAGTTGGAAATCCAAATTTTGCAGGATAGACATGAAAAATAGAGGGAAGAGGGGCAAACCTTCATTAAATTCTCAATGATAAGTCTGCTGTTCACGGCAACAAGCACTACTATGCAGAGATTGAACAGTCCTGCATGACTCTGTAATTCATTGATTAACAATGACAATTATTAGTAAAAATAAAAAATAGAAAGAACTATAGATGAGGCCAAAAGATAAACAAACAAACAAAACAACTAAGCATGCACCTCACATACCAATAAAGAGTAGGTTGGGAAAGAGAGGAAAGGTGAGTTGGATGCTTAAGGGAGAATGAAAGAGAGGAAAGGAAAGGTGGGGAGTTCGATCAACTCTACTAACAAAACTAAAATTTTAACAAACTAACATTTGCCAATAAAAATAAAAAATACTATCATTTATACACACGCACGTTACAATTTCTCTTATAACTTGAATTATATTTTCAAAACAGAGTATAGTTCACTGCATATTTGTAACTACTGTTATTATTATTACTACAAAATCATGAAAGCTGTTTAGGTCGCCAGTGCAATTCGACGAGCTACATCTACAATTTTACATTTTCGTCAATTCGACGTGCCATGCACGATTGGAATCGTGAACCAGCGAGAGAGATGTACCTGTCTGAAGATGTTGTCGGAGCTAAGGGGGCTCTCCTTGATTCTGCGGTGCGCGGGAACGGAGGGACGGTAAGCGTATTTGAAATCGGCGACCGGTTGTCGGTGCTCCTGCCCAGCGTCATTGGCGGCGGCGCCCACATTGTCGTCGGAGGCTGCGTGATTATTCGGCTTGTGATCTTTGATGTTGTCGTCGTCGGTGATTTTGCCGGTCAGGGAATTGTCGGAGCCGGAATCTCTGGCAGCGTCGAAGAGGACTCCGGCGGAGGACCTGCGCCGCAGAGAAGGCTGTCGGAGATCTGAGTCGCTGGTGGTAGTGGCGGTCGTGCCAGCGGCTGCAGGCACATCGGAGATCGCCATCGGCAGGGAGTAACGGTTTTGTTTACTCTTTCGCCACACGGCACTCACGTGGCAGTGCAAAAATGATTATTCTTTTAATGTAAAAAAGACTGCGAATGTCTTTTATATAGGGAGAGAGAAAAAGAGAAAGAAATCAGAATCAGAATCAATTAAGAAAAAAGATTGGAAACGAGGTCGTGGGATATAAGAGCGAAATTTCGCGGAATGGCGTCAGGGGAATTAAAGGGAAAAAAAAGAATGGGGGAGGGTCTAGCGTCGTCGTGTGGTGCGAGGAAGAAGAAGTGAGGGAATTTAGAATATTAAAGTTATAAGATTAATTTAAAGGTAAAAGAAGAAAAATATGAGTTAAATTCTCCAACTAAAAAAATTAATATTTATCAATAAAAAAAGATTTTGAAATATTGTTTTGCCTTCTGTTTTTTACTATTATTATTATTTGAGTTTTTCTTTGCTTGTTTTAGGGTGTGGTTGTTTGTTTATTATGATGGAAGTATTTGAGACGTTGGGAAGGGGAAGGTGGTGAAAACATCATTGAAGGAGAGCAGAGCATATATGAGGTTGTGTCTTGGAAGATTCCCTATCCATTCCTGTGAAGAAAATTACGCGGGAGGCACAGCCTTCGGTTGACACGTAACGTAAACGCGGACTTTTGTTTCTGAAGCAATAAATGCTACCTTTTAAATTGCTGCGTCATGGGAGCATATACTTTAAGCCGTAAGACTATGTTTACTTTATCATCTAACTTCTTGTACACGATCATGTTTGTTTGCAACGCTAAATTAAACACGCACTAGGTTGTTGTTTGCATTTTTTTTTATTTTTGTTCCTTTCTTTTTAAGGCTTACTTAGACTATTATTCTGTTTAGGTGGTACTTAAATATCAACTGAACGCCATAATGGCGGCTGAATAATGAGCATCCAAATGGTGTTTTACGCTCTTTTGAGTTTTGAATATCTGTTAATGAATAAGCTCTTGCTATTATTCCCTTCGAATGCGTTAATTATTAATTTTAAATTCATTTTTTTTTTTGTGATGCTCCATGACCAGCTATTATTTCCGAGCCTAATCCTTTGCTTAGTAAATGCGTTGTTAATCACAAATATAAAACCTTTTTTTAAAGTGCAGTTGGCATAGCTTATAGCCAAAGAATGGACATCTCTGGGACGCAGGACAATGCTCCCAAAATGGACATCTCGGGCTCTTTACTCGTCACGCATTGAATACAAATGGAAGCTGCAACATAAACCAAAGTAAAACCGGTTTTAGCCTCCGTTTTAATACTTAATCAGGTATTAATATTAATACGGGTGTTTGACATTTACTTTAAGAAAAAGCAATGATGTTTCATTAGTAGTAATACTTCGTTTTCTGCCTCGACAAAATAGACCTCTAAGAGGTAATTGTAATTACATATGGCACCAGAATTACCGTTAGACTTCCAATGCTCAACACAATATTCAATATTTGAAGTTACTTGAAAAGTTGGTCAAAAGAGTCAAACATTATGATTTTAAAATCTTACAATTTCAATAACATCCTGCTCATAAACAAGTAAACTACGTGCTCCATCAATGCTTACAACATTGTGACAACAAACCAGGAAAAAAAAAACCTCCGACTGATGATTCGGCGAATCCACGGTTATTGCAATCCATATAGCTGTTGAGTAGAGAACCACAACCGAATATCTTGCCTCACAATGATCCTCCAATCCTTGGAACATCGAATAATGTAAGTTGATAGCTATTTCAAATGAGGATAAAAAAATCACTAGAACCACGCTACCAATGTCCAGTTTCATTTTATTAAATACCATTTTCAAATTGAGGAAATGAAACAATCAAGAAAAATAACTTTAAAAAGCATAACATTTAACCCTTGAACCTCAAAATAAGCACCACAGCACACCACGCCATGCCATGGATCAACTTTGAATAAATCGAAAAAAAGAATCAAATTATCCCTACGTATGTTAGAATAACCAAAACGTGTATGAAAAAAACCTTGCTTGTTAGAAAGGTGCAACAACTACCAATACACCAATTCAGACAATAATGTGATTCCACATTGCAAGTACTCATCACTTGGGACATTCAGACGACTGATGATAATGTAAATTAAATTACTACACCTATTAAGAAGGTCAAACAAGGTTTAAGAGCAGAAATACAACAAAAGGAACAAAAAACATTACATAACACTTACCTCAGAAACCAACTTTCCTCTAATATGATGGAACAAAAAAACTCATCAAAGGAGTTCAGCAACATTTGAAGGCAGCTCCTCAATTACCACATTGTAAAACTTCTGGATGTCAAACAGCATTTTTTCATCATCCTTTGTGACGAAGTTAATGGCAACACCTTTCCTACCAAACCTTCCACTACGTCCAATACGATGGAGATAGTTCTCAGGCTGCGTTGGGAGATCATAATTTATAACTAAAGACACTTGCTGGACATCAATACCACGGGCCAAAAGATCAGTAGTTATCAAAACACGGGATGACCCAGAACGGAATTCACGCATAATAATGTCCCTGGTATTCTGGTCCATGTCTCCATGGGTTGCTGAGACTGTGTGGTCTCGACTTCGCATCTTGTCAGTCAGCCAATCAACCTTTCTTCTGGTGTTCACAAAAATGACACTCTGAGTAATTGCCAATGTCTCATAAAGATCACACAGTGTGTCAAGCTTCCATTCCTCTTTCTCAACATTGACATGAAATTGCTTGATACCCTCCAAGGTGAGCTCATCACGCTTCACAAGGATCCTCACAGGTTTGTTCATGAACTTCCTTGTGATCTCAAGTGCCTCGGGAGGCATTGTAGCAGAGAAAACTCCCACTTGAATCTTAGATGGAAGCAACTGGAATATATCATAGATCTGATAAAAATGAAATTAAGGTTAAAGCACTTATGAATAAATTTGTTTGGGACACTAAACAAATAGGCCAATATAAATAAAATCTCCAGGATAATTCAAAGGAACTTACTATCACATTTTAGTTCTACTGCTGCTGATAATATAAGAATTTCAAATGCATGACAAGCATACATGCCAACAAAAGATGATGTTAAAAAAAAAATAAAGAAATAAAATAAATTTAATTAAGAAATTCAAAGAACATGTATAAAAGGCATTGGCTAATAGTTTATCATCAATGTACAAAAATACAGAAACGTGTGGGCATTACATATCAAAAACAACAAGTCCAGTCAGTAATTATAAAATTAACAAAAAGAATATGAATTAAAAAGCACCTGATCTTTAAAACCACGGGAAAGCATTTCATCAGCCTCATCCAATACAAACATCTTGATATAGTCTGGCCGAAGTGACTGTCTGCGCAGCATATCAAATACACGACCAGGAGTACCAACAACAACATGAACACCACTTGATAGAATGCGTTGGTCTTCACGAACACTGGTACCTCCCACACATGCGTGCACCTTCACACCAAGATAATCTCCGAGTGCCCGCATAACCTTTTCAATTTGCTGAGCAAGCTCCCTAGTTGGTGCTAAAACCAAGGCTTGGCATTCAGTCACACTATAGTCAAGTTGCTGCAGAATTCCAGAGCAGAAAGTTGCTGTTTTCCCAGTTCCAGACTGGGCCTGTTGTATAACGTCAAGTCCCTTGCAGAATGGAACTATTCCCCTTTGCTGAATAGCTGATGGCTTCTCAAAACCTAAAACACAAATCAAACTAGTTTAAATATACAGTTAAAGATTGATACCAGCATCAGGACAATAAACACCATGATTTACACAAAAATGCAGTGGAATTTGAAGGATTAAAAAAATGGAATTTCAGTCCCATAAATACATAACAAATAAAAAAAATTACAATTGTCATCACGATAAATACAAAATAACTCTTGGTTTGGAAAATAAAATTAAAAAAGTAAGAGGACATAAAGAAAGTTAAATCTACCATATGCATAAATGCCTCTCAGGAGATTCTCTTGCAAGCCCATAGCATCAAAACTGTCATAAACCTCATCGTAGGATGTGAAGAAATCCTGTCCATCGGACGTAAGCCTGCAGCCATCAAGTTATCAAAATCAAACAAATTAGACTGAAACATGAAAAACAATCACAGTAACTAAATGCTAATGAAGCAGAATCCTACAGAACTACTTTGAAGAACAATAAACAAAAAATAAGGGGAAGATCTTACAGCTCATTCATCTTGGTATCATATTGACGAGCATCAAACTGTGATCCCTCGGGTGCAATTCCTGCCATGACTGCAAGATGAAAAGAAATAGTATTATAAAGGCATGCTTTTGGTTTGGCGTTCAGCCTATCCAAAGTCCATTTGCGGCTCAAATGCACCACATAAATGCTGCCAAGGCAAAGGCAAAGGCAAATCCATGTTTGCACTCTAACATTATTCTCTCACTGGCCACAGCAGCCAAAGAGGCAACAAATTTTGTTGCTTTGGACATTAAGGAGCACAAAAACACTTGTTTGTCTGTAAAATGACAAAATACACTAATTACTTTATATAACTCTAACGTTTTCAACATGTTGTAGTTCTACTCCAGAACTGATTCTATTTAATATCACCTAAACAAGTTTTTAATTAAACTTTTTTACCACTAATTTTTTAACATCAAATTATTTTCAATCAAACTCAAGACATAGCTCATACCCTTTCTCTTAACAACACATCAAAAAGTAATTTATATTCTCAACATATATCGAAGGTCATTCCATTTCATCGAAACCACTTCCAAATAAAACCAACTTCGTAAACTCCAATCCGAGCCAAAACACACGTTAAGCAGATCAGCACCAAAAAATAAAAAATAAAGGAACAAAAAAAACATCAGCGTAAAAGAACACAGTCAGAGCAAAACCTAAGATCAACGACAATAAACTAGATATCACGAGAGCAAAGGAAACAAATCTAAATCTCCATATGATGTCTTCCTTATCGAAAGGAAGAAAAAAAAACGATAGTAAAAGTAACTTCCTAAACGTTCATAGGGTTCAAAACGAACAAAAGCTAACAAGCCAGAGCGGCATAAGCAGATCCAATCGTAAAATAGCGATAACAACTACATCGATTAAATATGAAAAAAAATACAGACAGAGAGGTAGCGTCGAATCGGATAAGAGAAAAGAAGAGAGAGAGAGAGAGAGAGAGAGAGAGAGGAACCTTAGGGCGACGAAAGAGGTAGTTGATCGGAGAGAGTGGTGATGTCGTTGGTGAGAGCAGTTAGGGTTTCCAAACTGCTCAGATCTAGGCCGCGGAAAGAGAGAAAAACAATACGTTTCTGCGAGAAAGTGAGTGGGAGCTATGAGAACAAACGAAGATTATAGCTTACTACACAAAAACCCTCTCTCCTTTTTGGCTTTGGGAGTGTGCTCTTTTTTCTCTTGCGATTCCCATTTTGCCCTTGCCCCTAACTTACTTTTCGCCCAGTCAACGGGCATGGGTCAAACCGCCATGAGATTTGAGAATCCACCGTTCTTGGGCTCGGGCCCATGGTAAGAAAAATATTTGTATTAATTATTACAATATATATTTTATAAATCCTCCTACTTATTAAAGAAAAATATACATATTTTATACTTTTAAGATATTAAATATATTATTTTTATTTAATATTATTTTATAAATTTAGAAAGATCCCTCTACATATATAAATTAGTATGTTTAGATAAAAAAAAATTAAGTACTTCTATTAATTAAAATAAACTTATACATAAGTTAATTTGTAAAAGTTCTTTTATTTTTAGCATTCATCATTCACTAACTCCTCCCTCCTTAGGATGGTGTCCCACCAAGCAACCAGAACTCAAAGAGTGTGGCTTGAGGAAGGAAGAGAGCTTTTTAGATTTTGCTTTTTTTTCTTTTACTAAGGATTTTTTTATATTATTGAGATAAACATTAGTTGCAATACTAATTTTTGAAAAAATAAACATTTATTATTACCATAACTAATATAACATCATTTTTTAAATTGATTATAGTCATATTCGATGTAAAAAGTGAATGATCAAGTCTAAAATAAAGATAGAAAGTCATTATCTACATTAGTTATATAATTGGTTTAGAAAATACTAACATTCTATATCAAATGATTACACATCCACTCATGTAACCAATTTAGAATGTTGAAAATGACAACTAATATTTAAAGATTTATTTTGTACTAATGGACAACCAAAACTTAACTAAATCTCATAGTACATCAAATTTAATTTCTAAAAATTTAACCCTTCAAAATTAACTTTAAATCGAGTCAAGTTAGTATTACAAGATGAGTCATGAAAACTTATGTTTGTCGTTGGCTATCTTTATTATAATTCTAACCAATGAAATTAACTAATTTTTAATATTTAAAAATAATAATTCTCATGTGCATGCATCAATAATAAATACAAGTAAAACAAAAGATTTGAACTTCTAGAAAATCAAAGATAAAGCTTAACTAATAAGTGTTGAGACAAAGCCCTAAAAAAAAACTAATGTTCTAATGATGATAAACCACTAAAAAGCAAAATTGCTAATAATTGCTTTTAGTGTTCTTAGATTATACAATAAAACAAGACAAATTTATAAGTATGGAACAAGTCTGAAAGATAGGCCTACAATAGAAAGTGTAGTGTGCTTGTGTGAAAGTGTGCTTTGTGAAAAATTAGTCGGATTAGTTGTTTTGTTACTATTTAACATCCTTATAATTATTGGTACATTTGCTGCTCCTTGTTTCTCTCCTTCAACCCTTCATTCTACTTACTCAAAATATTATATAATTAACTGGCCATTATAGTGCAAATCTGTTGTCTTATTCTCAGTCATTTTGTTGCCTTATTTCTAGCGTGTCTTAATTACCAATTGCTGGCACAAGCTGCTATTTATTCTCACGTTTTAAACATATAAAACATAAAATTGGAATACACACATTATTATTACATTCTACATTCCAATGACCTCAAAGACCTCATAGAGTTTAACACAAACTCTTATCTTCCAATTAAGCTAAACAACACCAATTATCCAACTTGGTATAAATAGGTTAATTCGCTTCTCATAGCTCATGATCTTTAAGGCTATGCCACAGGCACAACAACGTGCCCCCTGCCACTATTGGCACTGGTGAAACAACATCATCTAATTCTGCTCTCTCCCTTTGGATCAGACAAGACAAACTTATCTACCTTGCTTTTCTTGGCTCGTGCAATTCTGAAGCATGATTTGTCATGGCTGCTGCTGATACTTCTCGCGATGCTTAGCTAGCCCTTTCTCATGCCTTTTCTAATCAATCCCAGTTGAGAATTATGTCACTCAGGGAATGGCTCAGTTCCATAACCAAAGGCAACTCCTCTGTCTCAACTTATTTACACTCAATCCGCAATATTGTTGATGAATTGGCTCTCATTGGTCATCCTATTGATAACCTTGAAATGGTTATTCGTGCCTTGAATGATCTTGGACCAACCTTCGAAGAATTTACTGCTTCCATTCGCACTCGTGATTCACCAATTGCTTTCAACGAACTCTATGACAAGCTGGTGGATTTTGAGATGTTTCTGCAATGTGAAGAACACATCTCAACACCGGTTCCTATTACTGCATACCTTACTCAGTGCCATTATAATCATAATGCTCGAGGACACTATCAAACTAGCTGCAACAATAATTACCATGGTTATGCTCCTACTCTCTCCAACACCAACAAAGCCACCAATCAACAATCCTACCATTTTTCGATACTGTGAAAAACCTGGTCATTCAGCAAAGCAATGTTGCAAGATTTTTCCCAAACAAGCCACGCCATCCAACTGCCCATGTGGCCCAACAAGTGATCTTTCACTCATCTCCACCTTCCTAGCTATTTGATTCTGGTGCATCCCATCATGTCACCAATGACATCAACAATTTGTCCATAAAAGAATATTACCATGGAATTGATAATCTTTAAGTTGCAAATGGTAATCATCTTCCTATTACTCATATTGGTTCAACAACTATTTCCACTAATGGTTCTTCTTTAAAGCTTTCAGATATCCTTTATGTTCCCAATGTTACTCAAAATTTGATATTTGTTTCTCAATTTTGCCAAACTAACAAGGTTTCTATTGAATTTTTCCCTTGGCATTTCGAGGTAAAGGACTTGTACACGAAGGAGATTCTTCTGCGAAGACTAAATGAAGACAATGTGTACAGGCTCCAACCACATGCACCTATCCCACAGACTTCCTTTGCTCTCCAACCCATCACTCAAGCTATGATCGACTTGGTCATCCTTCACCACCAACTCTTCTTCATGCACTCAAGTCAAACAACATTGTCTATTTTGGTTCCTTCACTAAATGTCTTTCTTATCTTTCCAATAAGAGCCACAAGCTACCATTCTCAACATCCTCAATTTCTAGTTCTTATCCATTAGAAATTGTGTACTCAGATTTATGGGGTCCAACTCCAGTTAATTCAATTAATGATTTTTGTTATTATGTAATTTTCGTGGACCATTTTTCCAAGTATGTTTGGCTTTATCCACTAAAACTCAAGTCTGATGTCTCAGTCATATTTTCAATTTTTAAGAACTTGGTAGAAAGGCAATTCAATTCCCAAATTAGAACTCTTTATTCTAACGACGGAGGAGAATATATCAAACTTCAATCATTCTTACAAGCCAATGGTATCTCCCACCTCACAACCCCACCACATACTTCTGAACATAATGGTCTCTCTGAACAAAAACACTGTCACCTCATTGAAACTGCTCATTACCTCCTAAACCACGCCTCCCTTCCTCCACATTACTGGTCCTTTGCCTTCCAAACAACAATCTACCTAATCAATTGGTTACCCACCCATGGCCTTAACATGAGCACACCTCACCATGTCCATTTTAAAACCCCAGCAAACTACAAGAAATTAAAAACCTTTGGGTGTCTTTGTTTCCCTTAGCTTAAACCCTATACAAATAACAAGCTTAAGCTTCAACCAAGATCTGAACCATGTCTATTTCTTGGGTATCGTCTCACACAAAGTGCTTATATTTGTTTCAATTTAAAAAACCAACAAATTTCATCACTCTAGGCATGTCCAATTTTTAGAAGACATTTTTCCCTATTCCCCAAATTTGTTGCCAATCTTTGACTCCCTTTCAGCCTCTCTACAACCTCCCTTTTTCCATGTAATATCTCATTTTTCGTAGACTAATTTAAAAAGGATTGTTATTTATAAATAAATAGAGTTTTATAAAATGATAAGATTTTATAATTAAATAAATAAGGAGAAATAACTTTATTAATTAAAATAATGATTTTAGAGAAAATAAAAAGTGTATTTTATTTATTCATTTGATGGAGAATAAAATATATTTTGGTTTTATAAAATTATAAAAATAAATAAATAGAGTAAATAATAAGTTATGAGTACCCTAGGTATAAATAACGATGTTAGGTCAGTTTTCACACCAATGATGCCTCCTCTTCTCCTCATTTTCGTTTTTCCTCATTCTTCTCCCAAAACCCTCTTTTTTTTCCCGTAGACCACCAAATTTGTCTTAGGAAAATGACAATTTCAAACTCATTCACCGTTGGATCGTCGTGAAATTTAAGAACATGGTTCGCCACTCAATTCCAATCAATCCCACCGTTGGGAATTCTAAAATCATTTCGGAGCTGAGAGAAATACACTTCGTATCATAGTCTTTTCTTTTCCCGCAAAAACCCAAAACCATCCTAGTAAAACTACGATCCCGATTTTGTTAACCGTTGGATTTTCATGAATTTTGATATGTTGTTAGAGATGCAATTCCGCACACCTTCACCGTTAGGATTTGCGAGATAATATTCATGGATGGAGATAACGGAATCGCATGAAGACAGTACAAATGGAGGCTTCAATCCCTTCTCCTTCTCTCTAACGTTTAGGAACCCTATAAGAGCAATCAGAGGAAAAAATTGAGGAATATCAGGAAAATGCTAGAGATGCCGCTATCGTTGTCGGAAGACACGTGAGCCCGCTTAGAGGTAAGGGATGAGTTATTCACAATTGAAGATTAGTGAGGACATGTGCAGGGATCCTTAGAGTATAAATTGGAATGGGTTTTTGGTTATTTCTATAATTTTTATTCTATCCTTATAATTATAAGTGTGAATTATATACGTTTGATGAACCAGTTGATGTCCCAATGAGAAATTGTTATGAATTGATGTGTCCTTGTGTTGAGTATGAATCCTATAAATTGAACCTTTGTCTAATTAGCGTGAATTATTGAAATTAAGTAACTAGAAATTTAGCGTAAGAGGGAGTGAGATATTGATTTTGTATTTTCTCTTTTTCATGTTTTTTTAGGGTTTTTTTATAGTTTAAAATTAATATTATATTTGAAATTGACCAAAGATTTCTAATAGACTGTGTGTTGTATTCTTAGATAATATATATGAATTCATGTATACTTATATATACGGGAAAGTGTTCATATAATTATTTAGAATTGGTACATTAAAAGCTTATTTGAAATTCATGATCCAATATGATGTATGTTGCTGGTTTTATATATATAGATTTAGCTATATATTTATTTATATTAATATTTTATGTAAATAATAATGTAGTGTTGTTATAGTGTGATTCCAAAAATTATTTAAGTGTTGGAGTTTGAGAATATTATGATTAGATTTGAGGTACATGTGTATTGAGATGTGTGTATTGAGTTGTGAGATGTGAATTATACAATAACTCGACTAATGTTGATGCGCAGTGTTAAAGAAAAAATGTAGGTTTCCTATTTAGGAACCAGTGTTAAATTTTAGCGCAATGTATTAAACATGTTTGAAACACAAGTGTGAGGTCGTGAGTATTGTATAATTCATGAGCAATGCTTATAAATGAAATATGTGATGAATTGTGGAATAACATGTTGCCTTGATATTATAGTATTGTTATTGAGATTAAGTATAAGTGCAAAGTTGAACATGTGTTAATTTGTGAGATACATGTACACATGTGATGGTGGATTACGATACTATGAGATGTGAAATTGTGAATGAGTTTTGGCTATGAATAAGTGTGTGGTTAACACTTGATGTAACATTACTTGTGTTGTAAGCTGTGAATTGTATAATAACCTGACCAGTGTTATCTTGAGAAAAGTGTTGATGCGCAATGTTAAAGAGAAAGTGTAGGTTTCCTATTTAGGAACCAATGTTAAAGAGAAAATGTAAGTTTCCTATTTAGGAACCAGTGTTAAACTGTAGCGCAATTGTGTTAAACGTGTTTAAAACACGAGTGTGATGTCGTGGGTATTGTATAATTCATGAACAGTGTCTACTTGCAAAAATGATTTTAGGGGTTGGACCTAAATCAGGAGGGAGAGGTCCTAACGGACTCTTCGGAGTGTAGGCCTTGGGGGTCACTTAGTTTGAGTGCTCCTTTAAGCCTATATTGATCCCATATGGTTGGAGCACTCTCGCAAAACACTGTGACCCTGACTGGTCTCCTTATGATTTTACTTAGTAAGAGTGACCTGACATACCCATTGTATGGTGTGTCTTGTTATGTACTCCTAAGCGCCCCGGGGTGATTTTTCACTGACATGGTACCACATTGCATATAGGCTTGAGTCTTAGCATAACTATCTCATGCGCTTGTTAATTGTTTATTATGAAATTGATGTGTTATTATGTCTTGATCGGAGTGTGTGATTCTTGTGTATTGTGATTGATGATTGAAAGGTGTGATTGATGATTGAGAAGTGAATTTTGAATGACAAAGTGGTGGAATTACGTGAGTTATGTTTAAGTAAGTTTTATTTTATTTATATGATATGTATATCTAGTTGTCTTGCTTCTCTATTAGTTAGGAATGTAATAACTCACTCCCAGTGTGTTGTTTGTGTTTGGATCCTATGATGATCTCAAACCTTGTGTTCGTGGGAGCAGATGAATAAGTGGATGACTATGAAGAACCTGATGCTAGAGGACACGGGAACACAATGCTCTGATAGGATGTGACATTAGGGTATAGGTTTTATGTTGATTGTATGAAGTTTTAGACGACCTTGTTTTTAGCTGAAGTGAATTTATTATTTATTTGGACAAGTTTTATTATGATGTTAGAAAGGTGAATGTGAGCCTTTTACCCTTTTGAAAGACTTGTATTTAAATGTTTTAAAAAACTTTTAATTAAGTTTGATTTCTTATTAATATATATATATATATATATATATATATATATATATATATATATATATATATATATATATATATATATATATATATATATATATATATGTATGTATGTATGGGGTAGAGGGTGTCACAACATTATAATTCACCATTCTTAACCTCAGTTATCTCTATTCCAAATCTAACCATCACTGACCTTCCTCAACGACCCCACTCACCCATCATCACCTCACCCGATTCACTTCCCAATTCCTTAACCCAAAATGATACCTCATCACCCAATCAACCTGTGAGTCCTTTTCCTTCCATCTCAACCACAATACAACTCCCTCACCAATCACCTATACATGTTTCATCTTCATCTTAGTCACTTGCAACGGATTCTCCTTCACAGTCTTCAACTTTGGCAGTGCCAAACCATCCCATGATCACTCGTGGAAAAGTTGGAAAAGTCAAACCCAAGAAGTTTTTTTCTATGTCTAAGCATCCACTACCCCCAGCAGACGAACCAACGTGTGTTCCAAAGCATTACAATGTCATGACTGAAAACAAGCTATGTCTAAAGAATTTATAGCCCTTATGACCAATGGCACATGGTCCCTAGTTCCTAATCAACCGCACTTTAATGTCATTGGGCACAAATGGATGTTTCGCTTGAAAAGAAATCAAGATGGATCCATTGCACGTCACAAAGTACGACTTGTTGCTAAAGGCTTTCATCAATGACCAGGTATTGATTATAAAGACAATTTTAGTCTACTTATCAAACCTCAAACAATAAAAAATAGTCTTGTGCATTGCTCTTTCAAAAGGTTGGTCCTAACACAAATGGATGTTAATAATGCATTCTTGCACGGTACGATCTCTGAAGATGTTTACATGCACCAACCTCAAGGATTTGTTGATCCTACATTCCCTCATCATGTGTGCAAGCTCCATAAGCCCTATATGGTCTAAAGTAGACACCTCGAGCTTGGTACCATGCATTAAAATCCTTTGTGGTTGCCTATGAATTTTTCAATAACAAATTCGATTCTTCACTCTTTATTTACAAGCACGATAATGCCATTGCCTATTTTTTGGTATATGTTGATGATTTCCTTCTTACGGGCAATGATGACAATTTTGTAAGTCAATTTAAGGTTGATCTTGCTGCCAAATTTTCTCTCAAAGATCTTGGTAGACCGAGTCACTTTCTTGGTGTCGAACTCATTCCTACATCTAGTGGAATTTTCTTGTCTCAACAACATTATATTAGAGACATACTGTAGAAAGGAAATATGGCTGATGCCAAGCCAATAGGCACTCCAATGTCTACCACTTGCTCACTTGGCACTAATGATGATATACCTAGCTGTGACTCCTCTTTCTTTTGCAGTCTCATTAGATCCTTGCACTACTTATCCATCACCAGATCGGATGTGGCTTTTGCTGTCAATAAGTTATCACAATACATGCAAGCACCCTTATCCATTCACATGCAAGCTCTCAAGCGCATTCTACGTTATCTCAAGCACATCATTTTCCATGGTATCCACCTTGTTGCTACAAGAAATCTTGATCTCATTGCATTTTGCAATGCGGATTGGGGTGGTGACAATGTTGATTGGAAGTCTACTAGTGCCTACATTGTTTATCTTGGCCCTAATGCCATTTCATGGTCATGCAAAAAACAGTTCACAATTGCGAGATCTTCCACTAAGGCCGAATATCGCACAATCGGAACCACCACGTCTGAACTCTTATGGATTCAACAACTTCTCATGGAGCTTGGGATCTAAATACCTAAACAGACAAACATCTTCTCAAATAACATTGGTGCTACGTATCTCTGTGCAAACCCAGTGTTCCATTCACAAATGAAGCATTTAGTTATTGACTACCACTTCATTTGTGATATTATTGCCAAAGGTGAACTCGCAGTGTCTCATGTACTTTCAAGTCACCAACTAACAAACTTGCTCACAAAGCCTCTCTCTCGATCACGACGTGAGTTCCTTGTCTCCAAGGTTGGTGTCGTTGACCACTCCTCCATCTTGCTGGGGCGTATTAGTACATCCACATGTGTTGCTCCTTGATTCTCTCCTTCAGCCCTTCATTCTAGTACCAATTACTTATTCAAAATATTGTATAATTAACTGACCATTATGATATGGATTTGTTGTCTTATTCTCAGTCATTTTGTTGCTTTATTTCTAGCTTATCTTAATTACTAATTGCCAACACAAGCTTCTATTTATTCTCATGTTATAAACATGTAAAACATACAATTGGAATACACAAACTATTATTACATTCTACAATAATAATTAACTGATTCACTTCAATGAGTATAATATTTAAAAATAAATAAATGTTATAAAAAAAAACTCCCTATATGTAATTTTAATCAATTAAACTAGTTTTTCCATAATTTCCCGACATCATGGGGACTGAAGACTCTCAGGGGTAGACAACCATAACATCCACCAAAATATGAAGCTTCAAACTATTTCATATACCATATGACATCATTTTCGAGATTCCTCATTCTAAAATAAACTTCACCCCGACATTGTCTCTACTCAAATTTTGCATTTCCCTCTTTTTGGGTATGTGTTTGGATGTTAATAAAATATGGAAAGTGAGAAAGTTTTATTTTTACTTTGGATTCCTATTTGTAAATGTTATTTTGATGGGTGGTGTTTGGTTTGTAAATGCTATTTTTTTCTTGTGTTTTGAGGTCATTGCATAACTTCAAATGGTGGCATTTTAGTGCGGCAAGGCTTCAGTTGGAGAATTTTTTATGGATACATGCGTTTGGAGTGAAGGATTTCTTCTATTGGCTCTACACATGGTAGGTTTTTGTTTGAGTTTGTTGTAGATAATGAATATAGAGACAAGATTTTTTTTTCAAATGGTCCTCGTGCAAATTCCCATGTGCAATGAGAAAGAGGTAATGAGGTAATGAGGAGTTGAGGCTTGTTCAAGCGAGATGGTCCTTTTTTTTTGGTAATTTAAGGAAAGTAAAAGAGATTACAAAACAGAATAATCAAATTCTAAATGAGCTAAAATCCCCGTAAGGGAAAAAAATCCAACATTACATCAGCAACAAAGTAGCTGAACCCCATCTTGCAAGTGTATGAGTTACAATATTAGCCTCCTTGGAACTGTTTGAAGATCCACTTGCCACTTCCTCTGCAAAAGAATGCCAATTTCACTAGCAACATCAATATTAGTGACGAAAAACACAATTAACCCTTATAGTTGGCCTAATTATTTTTTTAATCCATCAATTTGTGATAAGTCTGGTCTTTTAGTCCCTTAAAATTAAATTTGTTTTAGTAAGTGAATTTGGAAAATTACTTTTCTAGTCCTTCCCATGAGTTTGCACCAAACAGAAAATAATACATTGATAATTTTTTTTTATCATTTTTAATTTTCATAATTTGGTTTTTAATTTTAGTTGGTATAATTTGTATTTGAAAATCGTCAAAAATTGTCAATATTGTTATTTTTTATATGTCACACATTAATGGTAGGAAATATTTTTTAAAAAATTCAAGACTAAAAAAATAAATTTAAATTTGAAAGCCTAAAAAAATTCAAATTGAAAGACTAAAACATCTATTAAGTCCTTATATTTTTATAAAAAGATAAATAAATATAGACTTAAATATGCTTTAGGTCTATTATAAATTAATGAATTTTGTTTTGGATTTCTAATATTTTTTTGTGTTGAGTTCTTAATAAAATATTTTGTCCTTCTAATATATCTATTTTTCAATTTACTCCATGTAATTCTTTGTTTATTTTATATTAATTCCAATAAAAAATATTTGATAGAGACTAACAATAAATGATCTATATATTTTAGGGGGAAAACACAAAAATAGATATATTAGAATAACTAAAATAAAATAATAAGGACAAAAAACAAAAGATTTACTTTATTAGTAATTCAACCCAAAGAAAAAAAATTATTAACAACCTAAAAGAAATATGCTAATTTATTAAGAACCTATAACATATTTAAGCCATGAATATATGATTTAAATATCTTCTTAGTCTATGTAATTTAATAATTTTTTTGTCCTTGTAATTTTTTTAATCTTTATAAATTATATTTATTTTATTTTTTTTATCTTTAAAGCACCTTAGATAACACTTTTTTCAACAAAAAATAAAATAAATATAATTTGTAAGGATTAAAAATAAAAATATATATTTACAAGGACAAAAAGAAAAAAAAATACTAAATTGCAAATATTAAAAAAACATTCGATAAATAATAAAATTCACCTCGAAAGTGTCTATATCAATCCTTCAAAGATAAAAAATTCAAATCTAATTTTTAAATGTGTATACAATGTAATAAATTAGTCCTATAAATAATTTAATGACAAATTATGTTTGAATTTTATAACTTAATATCAAATTAATCTACATAAATACAACTTAGTATCAAATTAATAATATTATAATAATAAAATAATCTCACAATAATTATTATATTTTTTACAGATGCATATTGTATTTATTTTATTTTATTTTTGGGGACTAGTAATTTGTTACTGCAAAGCCTAAATAGTAAATAATACATGGTAGCCCGAAGAATGACCGAACGAGTCCTTGGTTAACCCGTGGCAAGGGAGAAGCAGCAGATAATAATAAAAACACTCGTGCCGCACCTTCGTCTTCCCCAATGCTTCTTTCCACACGCATCTCGGAAGCCCTTCTCTTCATCACATAGATACTTTCGCTATCGCACCAAGTAACCCTTATTATTCCAATCCACCCTCGCCACTCCTTCGATCCGAATCATCTTTTCCGCCCACACACAGTGAGTTAATCTTATTTTCATTCACTCTCTAATCTCTTCCACCTTTCATAATTTTATTGCATTGTTGTTTCATCTCCTGTTTCCACCGGATCAAGATCCTCTTGTTTCTCTGTTTCAATTTGGATTCGAATTCAGTTAATCTCGTTTTCACTGTCAGGGTTGTGTTTTTATTATTATTATTTTTATTTGATTTGATATTTCTGCAGAGTTGGGTTTTTTTGATATAATTGATAATGGGTGATAGCAGTGTTCCATCTGGGTCTCCAAATGCAAAATCAGATCTTGTTGACAGAGACTTGGCGGTTTCCAACAACGCGTCGTCGTTGGAAACCATTGTGCAAAGTTTCCAAGATTCAATGTCTCTTGGTAAGAGACACAAGTTCTGGGAAACTCAGCCTGTGGGGCAATACAAGGATGTTGGGGACTCAAGTTTGCCTGAGGGCCCGATTGAGCCCCCGACACCTTTGTCCGAGGTTAAGCAGGAGCCTTACAACCTTCCCAGTGCTTATGAGTGGACAACATGTGACATGGACTCTGAGGAAATCTGTGATGAGGTTTATGCCCTTCTCAAGAATAACTATGTTGAGGATGATGAGAACATGTTCAGGTTCAACTATTCCAAGGAGTTTCTCAGTTGGGCGTTGCGTGTTCCGGGCTATTACCAGAGTTGGCACATTGGCGTGAGAGCCAAGACGTCAAAGAAGTTGGTTGCTTTCATCAGTGGCATCCCCGCCAGGATCAGGGTTAATGAGGAGGTTGTGAAGATGGCCGAGATCAATTTCTTGTGTGTTCATAAGAAGCTCAGGTCAAAGAGACTTGCACCTGTTATGATCAAGGAGGTCACCAGGAGGGTTCATTTGGAGAATATTTGGCAGGCGGCCTATACGGCTGGAGTTGTTCTTCCAACGCCAATCACGACTTGTCAATATTGGCACCGATCGTTGAATCCGAAGAAGCTAATTGATGTTGGGTTTTCAAGGCTTGGTGCTAGGATGACGATGAGCCGCACTATAAAGCTTTACAAATTGCCTGATTCAACGGTTACTCCTGGATTCAGGAAAATGGAGCTTCGGGATGTCCCTGCTGTTACTCGGCTGCTTAGGAACTACTTGAGCCAGTTTGTTGTTGCACCTGATTTTGATGAAAATGATGTTGAACATTGGCTTCTTCCCAATGAGAATGTGGTGGATAGTTTCTTGGTTGAGAGTCCAGAGAATCATGAGATCACAGACTTCTGCAGCTTCTATACTCTTCCTTCTTCCATCCTTGGAAATCAAAATTACTCAATTTTGAAAGCTGCTTATTCTTATTATAATGTCTCCACCAAAACTCCGCTGACCCAGTTGATGAATGATGTGCTGATTGTAGCAAAGCAAAAGGATTTTGATGTTTTCAATGCCTTGGATGTAATGCACAATGAGAGTTTCCTCAAAGAACTCAAGTTTGGACCAGGAGATGGACAGCTTCACTACTACTTGTACAATTATAGGATTCGTAGTGCCTTGAAACCATCTGGACTTGGACTTGTGCTCTTGTAGTTTGATACTATTCAGTTTTGGTTTCACTATGTAATTGGTAAAACCATTCATTTGTTTTGTTTTATTAGCTTGTTGTTTCAACATTATTTCTTGTTCCTTTCAAATATTGGCAATTAACATATTAGGTTTTCAGGGTATGTGAGAGCCCATCTTATGGCAGACTTTCTGCTAATATGCTTATACTGCAAAATTCTGAAGTTGTTAACTTGTTATGGTCTGCTGCTTCAATTTCCTATTTTCTCTATTTCCTTCTGAAGTTTCTCTTTCTCTATGCATGATTGCATGTATAAGTAGTTCTTATTTCTGACAAAATTCATCCTATCAAGTTTTTATTGCTGTTTGGCCACATATGTCCTTTTGCTGATGAGTATGGCTGGCTGGCTACATTTGCTCATATAATCTTTCATTTGATCCAATTCGTTGTTTAATAGGTGTGTATGCTTATCTATATAGATTTTTTTAGTGGTTAATTGAATGTTTTCCCATGGGATATATTGCCATCTACTTTTGCTTAATAGTAGACTTCATTATTAAGGAACAGTTAAGTTAGCTTTCAATGCAAGGCATAGTTTTTATGAAGATACAGGACTAGCGTCTAACTGGCCAGCAGGGGTAAGACCTAACTCTCACATGTTAGCCAGGGCTGACTTGACTTGTTCACATGTTTTGTGATCGGTTTGAACTTTGGGAAAACATTTTCTTTGTCCCAAATAATTGCATGCAAATCACATTGTTTGCACTTTGTTTTGATTTTTAAAATTTGTACTAAGAAAACAGGAAAAAAAATCTCTGTTTTGAGCTTACTCAACTAACCACATCATTTTTGTGCTAATGAAACTTGTGAAAATACCATAAGCCACCCACCAGATGGGTCATAATTGTGATAACCATAAGCCACCTGCCAAAAGAAATACAAGAGTTTTCAGATACTAAAAATGAAAATGAAAAAAAGAAAAAGAAACCAAAAGACATTGAAATGCCAACCATCATCCTTCTCAGCTTTGCCACCACCAACAGCAAACCACTGAAACCATTCCTGTATCAAGCTGCTGACTGAATCCCTATTTCAGTTCCATGACAATATAAGGCAAGAGCAGAAACCAGTTGTCATGAAGATAATGTATTTCATACTTTGTTTAATTGACTTAAAGAATGTGTATTTGTCTTCTTTCCTTTTACTGTGATTTTGGCATTTGTGTTTGGTTTTTGCTTGTGTAGATTTCAGTAAGAACACACTTGTGAATTACTTGGTTTCTGTTTGCATCCCAAAGTACAGAAAGGAAAAGAAACTTGAGTGTTCTTAGATAAAATAAAGGAGTGGGGTGGGATTGTGCTCTTGTAGTTTGACACTACTCAGTTTGGTTTTGCTGTGTAATTGGCAAAACCATTCATTTGTTTTGTTTTATTAGCTGCTTGTTTGAAGATTTTTTCTTGTTTCTTTCAAATATTGACAGTTAACATATTAGGTTTGCAGGGTATGTGAGAGCTCATTGGATGGCAGATGTTCTGCTAATATGCTTGCACTGCAAAATTCTAAAGTTGATATTATCTGCTGCTTCAATTTCCTTTTAGCTCTTTTTCCTTCTCAAATTTCTAAGTAGTTCAAAATTCTTACAAAATTTATCCTGTCAAGTTTATGTTGTTGTTTGACTGCATATGTTCTGTTGCTGATGAGTTCATATGATCTCATTTGATCCAATTTGAGGTTTAATAGGTGCGGATGCCTTTGTAAATAGATTTTGTTTTGTGTGGTTAAGTCATTGAATCTTTTAACATGGGATATAACACCATCTACCATTGTTTTGTACTAGACTTCATTCTTAGGGAACGGTTAAGTTGGCTTTCTATGCAAGGGATATTATGTATTTGGATTAGCATCGCTTCAAATGCCCATAATGATCCGTGTTGTTTTGACACATTGTATTGTAGCTTCTGCGTTATTTTAGGTTGTGACGTGGTTTTAAAACATAAATCCAAACACGCTGTTTTTTTTTTTTTTTTAATGAAGATACAGCACGGATAAGCATTTTCTGATGTAACTTGCTCACGTATTAGCCAGGGACTGATTTTTTGTTAGCTTTGTGATCGGTTAGAACATTGTGAGAAAAAAAGTTAACTAAAAAGTAATTTAATAAATTTTAATCATTAGTTTCAATATTTTGTTTATGATAATTTTTTTATTACTTTGATATAGATAGACAGATAGACACAAGCTTTTATCCTAAAGAAAGACATTGTGTTTAAAATATGTGCAAATTGAAACACAAACATGATATATATACATGGTTCACAATCATAATTATATGTACCTAAAAGCAATAGGGACCAAACTGAATTTAGCTTAAAAGAATCAAGAAAATGTGGAGATCTAGGATCAACAATAGAGGTGGTCTCTTGTTTGCATAGCTCTGAATTATTAATTTCAATGGCGTTGGAGTGCTGAGTTTATTAAATTGAGCCTACAATTAGTTTGATGGCCCAATAACCAAGCTACACTAGTATAAATTTTTAACATTATCAACTTTGTTACCCTTCTATAAAAGAAGCTTGTGCCCCAGAGACACCAGGACAACTGGTAACTCATACCCTTCCACAAATTGACATTTATCACACCCCACCAAGTAAGAATAATTAGGAACAAGACAATAGTGTAGCATGACTGTACCCTTGTGTTTTTTCTTATTGATTAGATTTCAGAAAAAAAAATAACAATTATAAATTCTTAATGCGTGCACAACTTTGTAGTGCTCCATAGTTATTGCCCAAATCGACAATTTTTATTTTATCATTTTTAAAATATTTAGGAAAGAGTGATTTTGATTTTTTTCTTCGTTCTCAAACTTGAATAGGAGGCCTACATTTTTCAGAAGTAGAATGGCACCAACCACTTTCAAGTGAACGTGTCATCAGTAGTATTCAAACATCTATCTATTATCTTTTTTACAATGAAATCTTAATTTGAATACGATAAGATTGCTGCATCCAGCACTAAGCAGCAAATTAATCGATAAAAAAAAGTTGCTGTATCTCATTTCTTGGCTATAAATAAAGCCATTGTTTGGTGTGTTTGCTACACACATCTTGAGTTGATAACAACAAAAGTGACAATGAATAGGTCCTCTAATGCAAATTTTTGGCTTGTGAATTTCTTCATTTTGAGTGTGGGAGTAAGGTCCCAACTGACCCCGGATTTTTACAAAACAACATGCCCTGATCTTTATAGAATAGTTAGGAGAGAGGTTCAAAAAGCTCTAAAATATGAGATGCGAATGGGTGCTTCCTTGCTTCGGCTTCACTTCCATGATTGCTTTGTAAATGTAAGTCTACGTGGCAGTTATTTACTTATTCATTTTTTTTACGACGAGAGACATATTAGTAAGGTAGTGGCTCTTTTGAATATACTCTTTATTATTAGTTGGAAATTATAAGAAATTACAATTTTGTTTTTTGGATTTCACTTCTTATGTAATAAATCTCACTTATAATTTTGTAATTTAATAATATGGAGTGAGTCTCAGTTATAATTTTGTTAGTAATAGTAACACTCCTTAGTGGATGGATATAGCCAATATTGAAATGTATGAAACCTGGCCATTCCGCTAGAAAACATTTGGATGGATATAATATAGTGCTGTACTAATTAATTTATATAGTAGGAATTGTCAACCTTATTTTCTTCTTCTTTTACTTTATTGTTTACCTAATTAATATATTTGGGTCTCAGGGTTGTGATGGTTCAATTCTGCTGGATGGAGACCAAGATAGTGAGAAATTTGCTACTCCTAACTTGAATTCTGCTAGAGGGTTTGAAGTTATTGATACAATCAAAAGTTCAGTGGAGAGGGCATGCAGTGGAGCTGTGTCCTGTGCTGATATATTAGCCATAGCGGCCAGAGATTCTGTTCTCCTTGTATGTTCAATGGTTAAATATTGATAATTCATAAAAAATGAAACCCCCCTCTTAATTGGCACTGACTTCTCCCTATTAATTGAGTTTGTGTTTTTTTTTACCATAATTGTATTCACGTTTTTGCAGAGTGGGGGTCCCTTTTGGTATGTTCAGCTAGGACGGAGAGATGGATTAATCTCAAACGGGACACTGGCAAATCTTGCAATTCCTTCTCCATTTGACACACTAGATACCATCATTTCAAAGTTCAATGACGTTGGCCTCGATCTCAAAGACGTTGTTACTTTATCAGGTACAATGAAATAGAACAAGAGACAATTATACAAGCTTATCAAGAATGCATTAAAAAAAAAACTTATCATGAGAAATGCTAATAACTAGTTTATAAGTTATAATAACATATCTCTTTTTTATTTTTTATATATCTTGAGTGACTCTCATTATGTCACTGGGCACGTAGATGCAGCAAATTATTGATATTTAAAGGGAAGTGCAAAAACACGGTTTGGACGTAACAAACTAAAACTGAATCAGTTTTTCCTCGAACTAATGGAAAAAAAATAATAATAATTAGATCACTTTAGTTAACTGAATTGTTTCTATAAAATAGATTTAGTTAAACGAATAGATTTTCACCTAAATCATTTTCTTTTTTAAAAATAATTCAAAATCTAATTTAAAACCAATTTGATTCTTAGAATCCTTTTAAAACGGGTTGAAATTAGTTCGATTTCAAACCAATTTTCTAAATTAGTTTGTCCATTTGAATATGAAATGGAACCAGTTAAAATAATTTAAAACCAATTTGGTTTGATTTTTTTTTACCAGACCCCTAATTCTTGCTCAACATGATAAGCTACTTTGTAGTGGAGCAAAATCTTAGTACATTTCTTGCTTGCTTCTTCTGATTCAATATATTATTACCAATATCTGTTTATCTATCTATTTATATGCACTAGGTGCCCACACTACTGGACGAGCAAGGTGCACTTTTTTCAGCAATAGATTGTTCAACTCCTAAGGGACAGAAGCACCAGTACAATAGAAACCACTATGCTCACTGAATATTGCAAAATTTGTGCCTACAAAACGGTGATGAGAACACAACCAGTGTGCTAGACCAAGGGTCAGTGAATCTATTTGATAACCACTACTTCAAGAACTTGCTCGATGGGAAGGGTCTTCTTAGTTCTGACCAGATTCTCTTTTCAAGTGATAATGCCACAGAAACTACTAAGCCTTTGGTCCAATTTTATAGCGTTAATGAGAGAATTTTCTTCATGGAATTTGCCTATGCCATGATAAAGATGGGGAATATAAATCCACTAACTGATTCTGAGGGTGAGATTCGAAAGAATTGCAGAGTAGTTAACTAATTCGTAATATAATGATATGAAGATTATAGACATTAGACAGATACTAGAATTAGGAAGCAGAAGAAGCATCGATCTCAACTGAGAATTCTACTCGGGTGGAGTTTTTATATGTAGACCTAAAGGGTTTGTGCATGCATGCTTGATGTGTGTTGCATGGTTTGCTGTATTTTACATAAATAAATTTAGAAAGAAACTATGTTAATTTCTCTATTGGTTAATGAACTCAGTTACACTCGAATGAACGCCATACTTTTTATTGTCCTAGACAATTCCTTAAATTGATCTTCGATCTCTTCTAATTGTTTAAACTTTGGTAATTATATCTAATTTTTTTGCAAACTAAAATATAGGAAGTGGAGAAAATTCTAATAGTATTTCTCTGGTTGATTAGTTATGGCTATTGTGTTTTCTATGATGAATTGGCCCGTGTTGGGTGTGGTTACCAGTCTCTACTGTTATTTGTTTTAACAAGTTGACATAGTAGAATTGGCTATCGATGAATTACATTATTTTTAACAAGTTGCTGTCATGAATAAAAGTTGCACACAAGATGACTGTTATCTTTGCTTGTTATCCTAGTCATGCTTGAAAGTACTGTAACTTACAAAATTATTGTTAGTGTAATTATATTAAGTTCCTCAACTAATTAGATAGGAGTTTAGTTTTTTCTTCTAAAAATACTCTCGTCAAAGAAAAATAATTAAAACATTTTTGTTAAAAAATACTTTCTTCATCCTCAGATATAAGACTTTTTATCCAAATAGTCTAAGTACTTTATAATAAATATTATGTACTAAAAAGATAACTACTTTTGCATTTGACCTAAATATATACCTAATTACTTTACTTTTAATATGACTAACATACATTAAATAATTATGTGAAAAAATAATTTAGTGAAAAGAAACAGATTATGAGTTCTAATAATTTTAAGAGTAATTTTGACAAAATAATATAAATTTTTAATAAATTTAATGTCACTAACTATATTAACCAATTAAAAGGTGTGAGTTAATTAAAAAATCTTATATTAGAGATGGAAGGAACATTAGTTTAAAATACTCTTATTTAAAAAAATCTAATTTATATATATAAAAGGATGATTCTACTATATTTATTAAATTTTTAATATATAAAAGGATGATTCTACTATATTTATTAAATTTTTAATTATAAAATATAAAACTAGTGTAGATTTTTTTTTCATTTGAAAAACCAACTGGTGGAAATCCACATCCATGTTGCTCCACTTGTTAGTGAAAACACAGCCACATGCACACACAAGCAATTGAATCAAACACACTTTTTGAACAGAAACAATTGTCAATATTAAATTCACACCGTTGGATCCAATACGTATAGACGGTTTAGATTGTACTCCTTTTAGCACTTTTTTCGTTTTTCTTCTGACAGGCTTTTCAGTGTTGACTCTTCCAACGACTCGTTTCCGACAAGGCTTTTCACGTGGGGACACTTGCCACTTGCCGGCAATTGCTTTACGCACCTAGAAAATTATTTGTACACCTATCACTTTTTCATTTTTTTCAAAATTATCTCCGGTAAACTTATGAATTTGTAAACTTGCAAATAACCTGTAAACTTGTGAATTCATAATCTAACTTACGGATTAACAATCCGTATGTGGATTTCCATTTCGAATCTGTGCCTTTTACATTATTAACAAGATGCTCTAATCAACTGAATTAATAGGCTAATTATATTATAAAATAATTAATGTCGCTATATATAACACTAATTTTTTTTAATGTATATTTAATGCACATGTAAATTTACCTAATAAATTTTGTGACAATTAATTTTGTTCCAACATATTTAATGCACCAAAATTAATTGTCACAAAATTTATTGTGTAAATTTACTCGTTCATTAAATATACATTAGAAATTTTAATGTTATATATAGTGAAATTAATTATTTTATAACATAATTGACCTATTAACTATACACATGGTTGTTTTACTTTTTTTTTCTTATTATTTTTATTATTAATTAATATTTTCTGTCAAAAAAAGAACAAGTCTATTTAAATATGGGATAAGTTTGTTTTTTTCTTCTAAACTTATTGTTCTTTTAGTCTATGTAATGTTAACAAACAAATTATTTCAAACAAAAACACACATGTGATAGGTTTTTGATGATAAGAATGTAAAATTAAAGTGAGTTACCAATAAATAAGTTGTAATTTATTAGTAAGATAAGCCAAATTTCTAATGACTTTTGAAGAGGGAGATTAAAACAAGTTTTATTTTTCTTTCAAATTATAAAGATTAAAAAAGATCAAGACTAAAATAAACTTACACCAAATTTAAAAAATAAAAAATATATTTAAGTCATTTATAAAATATTTTAAGAAGCGAGAAGCTTTATTGTAAGATAAGTAGAAGTATTATAATCTTCAAAGTGAACATTTTTTTTTTGATTTTTTTCAATTAGTATAAACATTAAACAAGATGCATTTCCATTTGATTTGAACTTGAAAGCCATCTATGCACTAAATGAATCATTTCCAGCCTGGAAGTATATCATTGGCAAGTTAGCCCTTATGAGTTCTTTTATATATATTTTTCCTCTCAACTCTTCTACTCAAATTCAATTTCTCTGACACAGAGAAAATATCCCCGTTAAGATAAGATGATGATGAAATCATCATATTCTTCATACCTTTCTATATTATTCCTATTTTTCCTTCTCCTTGTGGATAAATCCCTCTCCAAATCCGGTGCACGTTTTTCTCTAACCAGAGCAGTGTTCATGCCGCACCACCCAGTGATTGGTGGTTCCCAATGGGATCAAACCGTCGAGACCGTGGAACAGCAAGAGTCTGCTCCACAACCAACGAAGCAAATCAAAGGCCTCTCCAAAATCAAAGACTACTTCTCCAACTTCGGCTACCTCCTCTCCTCCGGTGGCACATTCAACGATGATTTGGACCAGGCAACGGTTTCAGCCATCACCACCTACCAACGATTCTTCAATCTCAAGATCACCGGCGACTTAACCAACGAGACTTTACAGCAAATCTCGCTGCCGCGGTGCGGCGTCCCCGACATGAACTTTGACTACGATGTCTCCAAAGACAACGTGTCGTGGCCTATGTCCAGATACCATCGGAGATGGTTTCCGGACAGAAACCTCACGTACGGGTTTTCTCCCGCGAGCAAGATCCCGTCCAACGCGACGAAGGCGTTCAGGGACGCCTTCGCACGATGGGCGGGATCTGTGCCTGGTTTAAACTTGACAGAGACGAATTACAACAGCGCCGACTTAAAGGTAGGGTTCTATAACTTGGATGAAGGTGTGGAGGATGTAGTGTGGGGTGAGAGCATTATAAGATTGAATGCTTCAAATGTGGTTTCTGGAGAGATACGTTTGGATGCGACTAAAGACTGGAAGCTGCCCGGTGAAAAGGGTGAAAACGGCACCGCATTGGACTTGGAGAGTGCAGCGATGCATCACATAGGGCATTTGCTAGGACTTGATCATTCCAACGATGAAGAGTCTGTTATGTACCCTTATGTGTTGCCGTCGCGGCGGCAGAAGGTGAAGCTTTCGAGTTCTGATAAGGAGAATATTCGGCTTGTGTATAGCAAAGGTCACTCTGGCAATGGTGGAAGTTGGGGAGTGGTTCGAATTGTAACCACCTTGGCTCTTGGCTTTGCTTATTATGCGGTGGTGCTAGCTTGATTGATGTTGAAAAAGGTACCTACTCAATAGTGTTCACTCCTAGATCAAATCTCACATGATAAGTAATGGTGGACAAAATGGGATACATTGAAATTCTGCATCAATTAAGAATAAGATGAGTTAAACTATATAGATAAGAAAAAAAATTATTTTAAAAATTGATTATGTAATGTTGAGTTAGACTCATAATTCATTTTCTGATGGAGCTTGTTAGAAATAACTTTATTTGGACCTCGATTAATGGTGTGAGTCATGAGAAAATTAGAAAAAGAATGTTGAATGTTGAGGTGTTATAATTCTCTGTTATAGTAATTGATTATTAATCTGTTTGCAAAAACGTAGGCGTTTTAAGATTCGATTATGATGAGTTTAAATTGAGTGGTTTTGAAAGATGGCGAGGAAGACTACGTTTTCGTTCAAATGCAACATAACAAAGTCATGGAAATGACAAAATTTAACTCGAGCTTTCGGATAAGGTTTTGGGTTCTGACTTATGTTTCTTGGAATTTGATTATTGTTGAATTGAATGTAGAGGTTCGTTATGATCGGTCCCGAAAGGTTTATGAGGATTGGATGATTTTTTGAGCTTTTTTGTTGTTGGATGTCAATTAGGCTTTGTTTGGTGTTTTTTGCTTTTATGAATCTGTAGCTATTTTCTTTTGTTTCAATAGTCAGCATGATAAGTCGGTAATAAAAAAAAGTGATTGAATTTGTTTAATTTGTTGAGGAATTGTCTTTCATTTCTTTACAAGAACGGCCAGAAGGAGTATTATGTTTTTTTTTTTTTTTTACTTTTATGTTTGTTACAAGACAAAATTCTACAAGAAGATATTCCCTATTATCAATAATTGAATTCATTTTTTAAAAATTGGCTAAAAATATCCACATATTAAAAAAAATCTTGTTCCACAAGAGTTTTCACTCATGTATAACTTTATTTAACTAAACAAGACTCAAAATGTTCACAAATGAACAAAGGACAACTTTGCTTTACACTTCACTTTTATATATTTCGAACATGAATAATGTATGTTCACACTATTATTCAAGCAAAGACAATATTGTTGAAACCCTTGATTTTTACAATCTCAAATCATCCCCAATAACAATAACAAAGTGTCCTGATAACAACGAGCTGAAGCTCCCATACAATCCAAATAAGGAGGGTATGGATTGCAATCACTATCTCTAACACATTTAGCGTAATCTACCTCTCTTGCCTTTGCATTTGATTCCCGCGTGACCCTACGGATGAAAGACCTGAAAAGTTAATTAAGTGTATGCTTTCAATATGAGTATAAATGAGTAAAACATCACATGAAACTTAAAATAGATAAATATAAATCAAATACTATGACAAACTTATATGGCAAGAATGACAAATAAAATCGTCAATTTGAATCAAACCTTTGAAATATCTCCTAGGTTGAAAATTTTAAGATACGATGATGGAATCTAATACAAAATGTTTGATAACAAAATTTATAGTGTCTTTTGAAATAATATTGATATTATAATGATAGGGATGAAATAAATAAAAAAACTAGATGTTCGCTAAGAAAAAAATAAACTTCTTTCTCTTCAAAGAATTTATTTTCTTTAGTTTTAATTTGCACACCTGATTTTTTTTCCCCAATAACAGTAACAGGTACCCTGATAACAACGAGCTGAAGCTCCCATTCAATCCAAATAGGGAGGGTAGGGATTACAATCACCATCTCTAACACATCTAGCATAATTTACCTCTCCTGCCTTTGTATTTGGTTCTCGTGAGGATGAAAGGCCTAGAAAGTTAAGTTTATAGTTTCGATATGAGTATATTTGAGTAAAACATCAAATTGAAAATGAGAGAGATAAATATAAAACAAATACCATGACAAGTTTGGATGGCAAGAATCACAAACAAATATACTAATTTGAATGTATCCTTTGACATATCTCCTAGGTTACAAGCTTAAGATGTCACAATGAACTTTAAAATCAGATGTTTCTTGGAAGCATATTGATCAATTGAATATTTATAGCAAAAGTATTATATTATTAAATAAAATGTAATTAATGTAGTCCAATATTATATTATTAAATAATAAATTAATAGTATATGTTCAATGTTATTGCTTGTTTGGGTCAAAATTATTTAATGTAGGTCAACATTATATTATAAGTAAACGCCTATAAAATAAATACAACATTATATTGGTTTAATTGTGTTATTGGCCCCTATAGTTGATCAAATTGGTAATTTTAATCAGTTCCTCTAGTTTTGTTTACTGAAATTAAGTTTTTATACTTTTAAAATTAATGGAATTTAGTCCAACACTTATTTTACCGTCAAATTTCTAACAACATTAGGAGACATGGATTTCATTGTAGATGATATGAAACTAAAATGTTGACTTGACCTTTAAAAATAAGGTTTGAAAATTGAAAAACAAAAGTTCAATGTGGGATTTGAGTCCACTATCCCATGTAATAATTTTGTTATATTTAATAAATGTCATAATTCATATATATTACTAAAAAAATTGACTAGCAAAAATAGTAAATAATATATTTATTAAATATAGATGGTAGTCAAATTATTAAACATAAAAAATTATTCAAAGTTATAATTCATATTTGTGAGTTTAATTCTATTTTGTGTGGTGTAAATTTGATTGTACATTGAATATAAGAGAGTAACAGAATTTTAAAATTTTGTTATAAGTGTCTAGCCTAAGTGTGAAGGATTGTTGCTCTGTTTTGCTTGTATAAAAGGACATACATACATCTTAAAAATATGAGTGTTTTTCATTCTATCATTTTTCTGTCTCTGGTGCTATTCCTAGTGTGTAGGTGTGTAATTCTTTGCTTGAAACAATGAGTGATACACGAGTGAATGTGTGAGGGAGTGAATTACATCTCTTGCAATTGAGTGAGGAACAATGTGTGTTTCAACAATTGGTATCTAGAGCATTGGTTTCGATAAAAGGGGCAAGAATCGCTAACAAGAAAAGAAAGAAAGGTTCTTGGAGGTGTTCTTGAAGGAGTTCTTTGATGGCTGCAATATCTGGCTTAATTCCTGCAAATCTACCAATTCTCACAAGAAAGAACTATGAAAATTGGAAGATTCAAATCAGGGTGGTGATGCGATTCCAAGGGGTTTGGGAGTTTCTAGAAGAAGGTTATATACCTGTGGGAGAGAGAGAAACAGATGAACAAAAGGCTGTCGATGGAGAAAAGGAAAAGAAAGATTGCAAGACACTTTTCATTTTGCACCAAAGTGTAGATACTGCTAATTTTGAAAAGATAGCAATGACTCAAACCTCTAAAGAAGCATGGGACATTCTAGAGAAATCTCATGATGGAGCCACAAAAACCAAGAAGATCAAGCTGCAAACTCTGAGGAGACAATATGAACTACTACAAATGGAAAAGAATGAATCAATTGCTGAGTACATCACAAAAGTATAGACAATGGTGAATTCAATGAAGGGCTATGGAGAAAAGATAATTATGCAATCAGTTGTAGAGAAGGTGCTTAGAACCATGCCACCCAAGTTCGACCATATTGTGGTAGCCATCGAGGAATCCAAAAATCTTGAAGAGCTTAGCCTAGAGGAATTGCAAGGATCTTTGGAATCTCATGAGCAGAGAATGAATGAAAGGATCAATGAGAAGAAAAGTGAACAAGCCTTGCAAGCACGGTCTAATCCAAAGAAGCATGGTGATAGATGGAAGAAAGAGAAAACTGAAGGGAAGAGCAATATATGGAGGGGAAATCAGAACAGTGATAAGGACCACAAGAAAGGAGGGGGATCCAATTCCCAAAACTCTTCAAATAGAAAGAAGTTCGACAAAAGAAGTATTCAATTCTTTAACTGTCAAAAGTTTAGGCACTTTGTTGATTAGTGTTACAGCAAACCCAATAACAAAAGAGAACCTAAAGGCGATGAGGCAAAATTGGCTCAGGAAGAAGATGATGACACTGAACAGGTACTGCTAATGGTAACTACTCAAATTGAAGGGGCAAGTGATAATTGTTGGTACCTAGACACAGGTTGCTCAACTCATATGACAGGAAGAAGAGAGTGGTTTCTCAACCTTGATCAATCTGTGAAGAGTCAAGTCAAATTTGCTGATGATAGAACTTTGAGTGCTAAAGGAATTGGGAAGGTCCTTATCAAAACAAAGGATGTAGGTCAGTCTTGCATCACTGATGTACTCTTTGTACCAGGTATGAAAAGTAATCTCCTCAGCTTAGGTCAATTACTAGAAAAGGGCTTTATGACTAAGCTTGAAAACAAGATGTTGAGAGTGTTTGACAGAAATCACAAGCTCATTTTGAAGTCCACTCCTTCAAAAAATAGAACATTTAAAATTGAGATTGATGTGATAGAACATAAGTGTTTTGCCACTACAGTAAACAGTGAAGAGTGGTTATGGCATTACAGATTTGGCCATTTAAATTTTAGAGATCTGATTCAGCTAAACTCAAGAGAAATGGTGTTGGGCTTGCCTCAGATCAAGCCTCCTAGTGAAGTATGTGATGGTTGTTTACAGTGTAAGCAATCAAGAAGCACTTTCAAACAAAATGTACCAATTAGGGCAAAGAAGAAACTTGAAGTGATTTACTCTTATGTGTGTGGCCCTATGCAAACTGAATCTCTTGGTGGAAACATATACTTCATATCCTTTATTGATTAATTGACCAGGAAAGTATGTGTTTATCTAATAAAAAGGAAGAGTGATGTCTTTGAGAAGTTCAAAAATATGGCAGAAAAGCAAAGTGGCTCATTGATTAAGATATTGAGAACAAATGGTGGTGGTGAATATGTTTTTGCAGAATTTCAAGAATTTTGTGATCAGGAAGGCATAATTCATGAAGTGAACTCCTCCCTACACACCTCAACATAATGGAGCTGCAGAAAGAAAAAATAGAACCATAATGAATATGGTAAGGAGCATGTTGGAAGGCAAGAGTCTCCCCAAGTACTTGTGGGGAGAGGCAGTGTCTACAGCTGTCTCCATCTTGAATAGGAGCCCTTCAAAGAGATTGGAAGGAATAACACCTAAAGAAGCTTGGAGTGGTGCTAAACCAAATGTGAGCCATTTCAGAATCTTTGGATCACTTTGTTTTAGGCATATTCCAGATCAGTTAAGAAGGAAGCTAGATGATAAAGATGAACAAATGATCTTACTCAGATATCACTCAACTAAAGGCTATAAGCTGTTTGATCCGAAGAGTAAGCAGATAATAATCAGTAAGGATGTGGTATTTGATGAATCTAGAAGCTGGGACTAGGAGCAGAATACTGAAATGAAGGGACCTTCAATAATGATAAGGTCAGAAGAGGAAGAAACTAGTGAAGGGAATGGTAAAACCACTCAAAGAGAAGTGAGACCCCAGATAAATGCACCCAAACCAGCTAGATTTCAAGGTTTTGAGATGTTGTCTGATGCTGATGTAAGTGCAGATGGGAATCTTGTACATTTTGCTCTGTTTTCTGAAGCAGAACCAATAAACTTTGAAGATGCTATGACTGATCAGAGGTGAGTTGAAGCTATGACAGAAGAGCTTAAATCTATTGAGAAAAATCAAGTGTGGGAGCTGGTATCTCAACCAAAATTGAAGAAGCCCATTGATGTAAAGTGGATCTATAAGATTAAGACAAATCTAAAAGGCAAGGTGGTCATGTATAAAGCTAGACTTGTGGCTAGAGGATTTTTACAGAATGCTGGGATTGACTACAGAGATGTGTTTGCACCAGTTGCTAGAATTGAGACTATTAGAATAGTAGTGGCAATTGCTAGCCTAAAGAATTGGACAATGCACCAACTAGATGTGAAGTGTGCTTTCTTAAATGGTCATCTTGATGAGGAGGTCTATGTGACTCAGCCACCTGGATTCTCTATAGCTGGCCAAGAGTCAAAGTTTCTCAGGTTGAGAAAAGCTCTTTATGGACTTAAGCAAGCCCCAAGAGCTTAGACCAAGAAAATTGACGATTTTATGATGAAGATCGGCTTTGATAAGTGTAGCTGTGAGTTTGGAGTCTATGTAAGATCCAAATCAGTAGGTAATATCATTATTGTATGCCTCTATATGGATGATTTGTTGATCACTGGTGGTAATGAAAATGAAATAGCAAAATTGAAAAGGGAATTGATGAGCGAGTTTGAAATGACTGATATGGGGGTCCTATCCTACTTCCTTGGACTTGAATTCAAGAAGACTGAGAATGGTATTTTGATGCACCAAAGCAAGTATGCAACATAAATATTGAAGAGATTCAACATGGTTGAATATAATTCGACCAACTGAGGCAAGTCTTGTACTTGAAAGGAAAGGCAAGGAAAACAAAGTCGATGAAACTGAGTTCAAACAGATTGTTGATTCTCTCAGGTACTTGTGTCATTCAAGACCTGATTTGGAATTTGTTGTTGGACTGGTAAATAGATATACGAAAAGACTCAGAATTCCTCATCTCCTAGCTGCTAAGAGGATTCTAAGGTTCATAAAAGGGACCATCAACATTGGAATTCTATTTCCAAATAAAGACAACAACAACTCAGAAGAATTAGTGGGATATACTGATGTGGATTGGGGAGGAGACAGAGATGACAGATAGAGTACTACAGGTTACATATTCATGTATGGTGTAGCACCAATATCGTGGAGTTCTAAGAAGCAATCCATAGTGGCTTTATCAACATGTGAAGCTGAGTATGTTGCAGCTGCAATGAGTGCTTGCCAAGCTGTCTGGTTGGACACATTATTACAGGAATTAAAAATCTAGGAGAGTGATGGAGTGAAGCTTTTTGTGGATAATAATTGAGTTATAAGCTTGTCAAAGAATTCAACCTCTCATGGTAGAAACAAACACATAGAAACAAGGTTTCACTATCTTAGGGATCAAGTGAACAAAGAGAAACTGAAAGTGGAGTACTACTACACATTTGATCAACTTGTTGATATTTTAACCAAACCCCTAAAAGGGGAGAGGTTTAAAATGTTAAGGGACAGAATTGGCTTGATGAACCTAGGAGATCAGAATTAAGGGAGGGTGTGAGAGTTTAATTCTATTTTGTGTAGTGTAGATTTGATTGTACATTGAATATAAGAGAGTAACAAAATTTTAAAATTCTGTTATAAGTGCCTAGCCTAAGTGTGAAGGATTGTTGCTCTGTTTTGCTTGTATAAAAGGACATACATACATCTTAATAATATGAGTGTTTTTCATTCTATCATTTTTCTGTCTCTGGTGATATTCCTAGTGTGTAGGTGAGCAATTCTTTGCTTAAAAAACAGTGAGTGATACATGAGTGAATTGGATCTCTTGCAATTGAGTGAGGAACAATGTGTTCCAACAATATTTATATATAAATATAATTTTTTTTAATATTATATTTATATACTTCAATTTTCTATTTTAAAATATTTTTATATACTATTTTTTATACAATAAAATTCATAATGAATATTTTAATGTGTGTACTTGAATATTTATAGCAAACAATGGACTTCACATTAATGGCATAAAAATTGCATGCATGTCAAATACTAAAAAATTGAAACGACTTGAAATTTAGAGTATCACTGCTTTGATCGTTTAGACTTAGAAATCCAATTAACTATGGTATAAATTCATGGATTTGATTTTTATGATTAGTTTTTAAAACTTTCATTGGCTTTTACCTTCTGAATGTAAAAATTCTTTTAATTTAAATTTTCAATAATTATGAAATGGTATATTAGGATTGATTCCAAAACATAAACTTTTATACTTGTATAGACTTTCTTTTATTTTCTACATTTACATTCTATACTTGATCTTAGCGCAAGCAAATATGCTGGTTTTACTTAATCTACAAAAAGTAACATACTTTATCACAGAAAATAATTTTGTTAGAGCATATTTATTTGCGATTATAGTGCATAGCGCTAATACATTAAACATACAGTTTTACTAATAGTTAAACAACATAATACTGGAATTGTTATCTCGCTTTATAAATAATTGAGACTAAATTATAATTTTGTATCTTTTATTTTTTATTTGTAATTTTAGTTTATTTTAAGGGTGTCAATTTGTCCCGTAAATGGGAATTCTCACGAGAACTGTCCTATTTGGGGCTCCACATACGATAACTTTTTTCCCATGAGTTTGATAAATTACAAAATTATCCTTATATTTTAAGAAACCTTAACAAGTAACAACTTAATCCCAAGCTTAAACCATCTAATAACTTGTTCACTTCACTTCTCCTCCTAAACAGTGTTGTGCCGTTCACTTCTCCCTAGACCACACTGTCGCCACCCAGTCCCATCACCGCTCGTTGGTGATCACCTCAGAGTGTAAGTGTTGGCTACTCTCTTCCTGTCAATGGAATTGTTTGCTACACATCACCTTCATTTTTTTCCCATGGTTTTGCTTGATCATTTCAGAATCACATTTTACATTTGAAAGTTTTAATCTTTTATTTTCTTTGGCTAGTTGGTTGCTCAAATTTGAGTTTTCAGTTCAAACCCAAATTTACTTTCATGTTTTGATTATTAGGGCTTTCTTTATTTCTTTGAAAGATAATTTTTTTTTGTGAATTAATGGTCGTGGATCATATTGGAAGTTATGTCGGTGGTCCATCATTTACAATATATAATTTGGGGCTTAGCTATTTCTTTGTTTGTTTCTTGTCTTTTTTTTTGTTGTAAATTGTTACTTGCAACAGAATGATGAGTGCGATACATTGACAACAAAATTTCATGTTTAGCTTTCCATTGATGATAGCGAGGTAATGAATATGTACTAATATACTATTAGTTTACAGACTTGCAACATTGGAGGGCTGCTGACTTGACTTGTTGGTTGCTGAATTGGAAAACTTAAACTTGCTAGTTGTTCAAAATATTGCAAAAAAAAATTTGTAGTTTGAACTATTTGTATTATCATTGAACATTATGTTTGTGTTATTTCAAATTAAATGTGTTGTCCATGTTTGTTTATTTGAGTTTAATAGTATATGGATTATTTGAATTTGAATATCATGTTGGTGAGACTTTTTAAGTCTTTTTTAAATTTATTTATATTAGAATTTAAAATTAACATTTTTTTTAAAACAAATCGAGGCCTTGCGGGGACGGGGAAGGGGAAAAAATTCCCCGCAACAGAGATCAGGGACGAAGACGGGGTAACTGGGTGGCAGGGACGGGGAGTGGCCCCCGCCCCGCCCCGTTGGCATCCTTACTTTACCTTTTTTTTTTATAATTTTAGTTCCCAAATTTTAAAAAATTTGCAGCTTTAGTCCAATTTTTAATTTTATATACATTTTTTTTAATTTTGCTCCAATTGAATCTTAGCCATAACATATTTATTTAAGGTACCGTTAATAAATAATTAAATTAATTAAAATATCAAATAAAAGAAATAAATGTATGCAAAATAAAGGTTTGGATCAAAATTGCATATTTTCTAAAATGTAGGAACTAAAATCGCAAAAAAAAAAAATATAGACCAAAATCATGAATCTAAAATTTAAGAGAAAGAGAGAGACCAAAATTACAATTTAGTTAATTTATCTTTGCCTAATTTACAAACTCTCATACATCATCATATTGTTATTATATTGAATAATGCTAATACATTAAAATTGGGGTCATATAAGTGTCTTGATTTACAAATAATCTAGGTTGCAATTGGGGTCATGGCAGGATGACAAAAAATACATTAAAATTAGAGAAGTCGTCACCATAGTTTATTAAGAAAAACTACAGAAAAACCTTTAAAAGAAAATGGTCTTGAAACCTGATTTTGGTTTTGGAAGTCAATTAGGCATAAGAATACCTCTAATTAAATGTGCAAATTTAAATAACTTTAAAATTACTTATTTTATCCCCCAAAATAAATTAAGAATATTTTTGGATATCATATTTTTTAATTCCAGGACTGTTTTTTTTTTTTTGTGGGATGTTTCCCCAAATTTGGTTAGGAGCAAATCCCTTCGCAAAATAGAATTGTTCTGAAATCCATGAAGAGCATATGGTGACTGCCGCTATTGGTACGAAAACCAGCTGTAGATATGGCTTATAACTATACTTGGTACAAAAACAAAACTACTGTTGATAAGGAACCAGAATCGATGGTAAATAGAAAACTCACAAATCAACGTTGTCAAATAAATTATCTCATTTCATTATTTTGTACAATAATTGAACTTAAAATTGCCAGAGTCTCGAGTTACAAGTACAATATACCATAGCTCTCAAGCATTGCAACGAAATTTAAATAATCTAATTCAGGTAACTTCTTTTATACAACTCAAACAGTATTCGCCTCTTGATCTCCCCCTAAACCAACAAAAGGATTCCCAAAATTGGAGCTGGAATTCATGGTTGATTGGAAACAAGAAACTTCTACCCAGTACCTTCCACAGCTTTCTAAGACAGGGCTCGCTAAAATTGCACAACACAAACTTCCTCTAACCCATCTCTGCTTAGTGAATATGAAACAAGCTCTCGGAATTGAAAAGCTTCCATTATATATACAATGCTCTGTAATATTAGTCGCTAGGAACAAGCACCCTTGAATAGAGAAAACGCAAAGGGAAACGTCAAGAATGAACGTATCGAAACTATTTTTGCTTGGGACTTTCCCAACACTTGAAAGGTTCCTGTAATTTCAGACTTGAAAAACAATATCAAATCAAATTTGTATATTTAGATACCATGTTTGATCCATATTCTCAGAGAGCTTTGGAGTCAGAATATAAGAATAGTGGCTTTCGTCAAACATGTTTATCAGGCTCCCTTCTTTTGGTTTGTAGTTTTGACCTCCTTTGTAAGCATTCTTGGAGCTATGGCCATAGCCATTAACTCTTGGAAGAGGAGCTTACAAGCATAAGGAATATAAACCTACATGGACAATCAAAAGCAAAAAAGAATTCAGCACATGGAAAAGCTTGGACTTTGACTGTGTTGCCAGAAAAGATAAATGGTTATTCACCTGAACAATGTCAGTTTTGTTCTTGCACCCCCTGCACTCAAAAGAATTCTTTTTGAGATTTGCAATAGCTATCAACCCACAACGCTCACATACATGGACCCTGTAAGCATCACTTTGATCAAACAACCTTTCCTTTAAAAAGTGAGCAGCTCCATGAGCTATCATGCAATCTCGTTCCATCTCTCCAAATCGGAGACCTCCATCTCGTGAGCGTCCCTCAGCAGGTTGCCTTGTGAGGATCTGCACTGGACCCCTTCCACGAGAATGGATCTTATCATCAACCATATGCTTCAGTCTTTGGTAATATGTAGGGCCAAGGAAAATCATTGCACTGAGACGTCTCCCTGTATGACCATTGTACATGGTCTCAAAACCACGCATTTGGTACCCACACTTGTGTAGAGCTTTACTGATATTGTCCACCTGGATTATAGTAACAAAAGATAGAATTTTTAAACATTATCACATGTGTCTTGAGATAAACCTACAAAACAATAATTTTTCCGACAGGTTAAGTTGAGGAATCATTTTGACCAACTCTTACATAAAAAGATACAATTTACCCACCACAACAGACACTTGCTCTACATGATTAGGTTCATAGTTCAATAGTGAATAGCAAATTGCTTGGCTCACTTCTGGGCAGACAAATTTTCATAGCCATAACAGCTTACTCACAGTCACAATACATACCACAAGAACACATATTGCCAACTAGTTATTCTTATGTAACTGGATGCATAAGCATTTCCACTTTCTAGCAAATATTTGTTGTTACATGACAGAAAATTGGATGGAAGAATGCTACTTACAGTAACATCTGTAAAAGGAGTTGCATCTCCCTCTTTTCCCATGTGGGCTGCCACCTTCCCCATGATACACTCAATAAGCTGACCAATTGTCATTCGAGAAGGAATAGCATGTGGATTGACAATAATATCAGGGGTAATGCCTTCCACAGTCCATGGCATGTCTTCTTGTGTATAAGTCATACCCACTGTCCCCTTCTGACCATGTCTACTACTGAATTTGTCACCAATCTGTGGTATACGAACAGATCTCACTCTTACTTTCACAAATCTTAATCCATCAGCATTTGTGGTCAGCAAAACCTACAAAATGGACAAAATATTATAATCCAGTAATGAAAGAAGTAATGCCCAGAATTCAGGATTCTGGAATACATTAATACGCTCTTCACATATAGAAATTATAATTTAATTTTGTCAAGCAACTCTTATTTAATGATTAAAATTTAAAACCTCCCTCTCATTAAACATTCACAACATAGGCTCAAACTCAACATGTATGTAGGCACCCAGGTTAAGAGAGAGAGAGAGAGAGAGAGAGAGAGTGAGTTAAGGAATGCACTCAGGAGACAAGACTCCCCAAAGGGTCTTTCCCTTTGACTGAACCAATTGCTCAAGGTTACAATCTGATTATTCACTAACTGAACCAAATTGCTCAAGGTTACAATCTGGTTATTCACTAACTGCCTATCCAGCAAACTGTTTATATAGTATATACATATTTAACTACTCTAACTAACTCTTCCTACAGGAGCAGACCCTTAAGGTGCTATCCTTATTGGACTGGGCCACACACTAAAGTAAATGAATATGATAAACTTTACTTGATCAACAATTCCAGTTTCACTGTGACGTAAGCTTATGCTGTGATCACGCCTTGTGTAACGTAAAGCTTGTCCCTGTGCCTCCTCCTGAGATATTGGGGTGGTCTTTCCAATGATAACATCCTCACCAGATACTCGTGTGCCCTATTTCATAATAATAATGTCTGGTAAAAACTCTTGGGGACAGACAACGAAAAAGCATAAATTCAGATATGCTTACTGGTGGGGCAAGACCATCATCATCCAGCTTATCATAAGAACCATGTCTCATTCCCTGAAAAATGAAACTTGGTAAGAGACCACCAACAAGAAACCAATATTCTTTTCCAAATAAAAATTGCAATGCATGAATAGTTGCTTGCTACCAAAGCCAAAATTCTCACCATGGTGTTAGCTCTATCTGGACGGCCAAAATCTTCTTTCACTAGGGTTCCCATCTTCTTCTCTTCATCTCTATAAAAAGATAAGAATGCAGCATATCATAAAAATCACAAACATGGCAACCTAAAGGAGAATATCTAATTAAGGGCAGACGTACCTATATGAACGGAAAAACAGAGACCGAAAGAATCCACGGTCTATTGACGATTGGTTCATGATGACAGAATCTTCTTGATTATAACCAGAGTAACAGGCAATGGATACAATGGCATTCTAAGACACATGTGTGATAAATATATTAGAATGTTTTAATTGTCAACATAATGATAAAATTATATAAATAAAGGAAGCAAGAATTTACAATTCCAGCTGGGAGTTGACGGAAATGAAGATGCTCCATGGCTCTTGTAGTGACCAGTGGCTTTTGTGGATAATATAAAACATAGGCCAAGGTATCCTAAGTAATGGAGCAAAAACATAAAGTAAAATTCAGTGTCAGGTAAAACACAAACGAAAAAAGCAGGCACACAATAATCACAAAAAAGAAGCAAACAATACCATTCGAAACTGGTAGTTTGTAACATATATTCCCATTGCTTGCTTTCCCATTGCAGACTGATAAGTGTTACGTGGGGACTGATTGCACCATCCAAAGGTAAGTGAGATGGATAATGTGTATTAATCAGAATGAGTACACAAAAAGCACCATATTTACCTGATTGTGATCAGGAAATGGTATAATGGAAGCACATACACCCAGAATTAGTGATGGGTGGATTTCACAATGAGTGTAAGTATCGGAATATGCATCTTCTGGATTGATCCTAGCTTGTACAAGATCCTGTAACATTTATTCAATAATCATTTTTTGTTGCTTTATTAATTTGCATTTAGGAACATAAATATAAAGGGTATAACATTTCCCAAATCAAGAACTATAGTACTAACATTAATTGTCATGGAAATCATTGTAGTCTCTTCTTCTTCCGTGTCAATATATTCTATAAAGCCCTTGGACACTAGATCATGCCATCCGCCATCTTCAGGGGATTCCTGAAGCAATTGAATGAGTTAAGCAATTACTGAAACAATATCAGCTCCTAAGATATACTGCAGTTACCACTGGCTCACCCTCTGTTGTAAAGCATGAATATCCTTCTTCTTTATGAGAAGCCTTTGCTTATCCACAATGAATAAAGGACGACTGCAACGACCATAATCTGTATATATACGCAATTCTTTAAGACGGATATCTCTGACAACCCCAACTTCAGTGTTCACATCAACCTGCACCGCATGAAGAGCCATCAGCCCCACACAGCAATTAAAATCTAAGCAACTAAAAAAATGGAAATACCATTATCATTTCTTATCTACTATATCATGCTATCTTATTTAGTTTGGGGGGAGGGGGATTTGCTATTAGCTGACAGATAAATTGAAAAAAAAAAGGCTGTAAAAACATCAAAAGTGAAATGATAGTTTACCCGACGTCTTAGCTTTTTCAATGTTCTCACCAACATATCAGGGTCACGATGGATACCCATCCAGCAACCATTTACAAAAATTTTTGTGGCTTGAGGAATCACTGCAGGAGAGATTTCCTATGTGGAAGGAGAATAAACAAATTTAAACAAGAAATCATATATAGAGAGAAACAAATTAACTTTATGCAGGAAAGCCGTTAACCTCAAAATTCTCTGTGCCCCATTCTTCCAAAAACTCCAGAATAGGATATGCTGCTGAACCAACTGTTATGTAGACCATCAATGCCAGATTCTTCACCAGTCCACAGGCCTATATAATAGCCCAATCACACTCATAAATACCAGAGAGTAAGATGAGTTCCTCATACTAAGTAGTAATATAGGAGTATGCTTGGAAAGCAAAATACACACTTGTCCTTCGGGTGTTTCTGCTGGACACATCATTCCCCATTGTGAATTATGCAGCTGTCTTGGTTTGGCCAACTTCCCTGGAATAAAAAGGGGAAGGAAGAAAACAATAAAAATTACAACTTAGGCAAACAAGCAATAGTGCAATAGTGCATAATCTAAAGAAACAACTGAGAATGCATTACCATATTGCATTAATGATATTAATTTATGCAAGCAATGTACAGGTGGGGAGGGAAGTATTGAAGGCTGGATCATAGCCAAGAAAGTTTACCTTCACGCCCTATTGGGGAATTCAATCTTCGCAAGTGAGATAAAGTGGATGCATAAGTTAAACGATTCAGCACCTGAAGCAGAAAATCAAAAACATCAATCTTATTTCTTCTATGTAAGACATAGAAAAATGATTACTTGAATGATAATGTAATAATTTATATTCATACCTGTGAAACTCCAGCTCTAGTCCCTGCAGCATTTGCTTGCCCCCAGTTACCAGTAGCAAGTGAGTATTTAAGTCCACTTGTGATGGTTTTTGCTTTGATAGCAAATTGCAGATTAACATCTTTCCCATTATCAACACACTGCACCATTCATGGGGTACAAAGGTTTAGGAAATGCAAAATGAATACAGCAATAGATGTAATTTGAAGTCAGAACAAACCTTCTGTACATATCCCCTGACATCTCTCGTTAGCTTTCTGAATAGCTGCATCACAAGTTACAGTAACCAGGAGTTGACTAATCAGAAAGTTACTATATAAAAAGACAAATGAAATTGGGTAATATCATAAACAAACCATTCTGAAAAGACCACCAAGTAAAGGACCAGCCAGATCCAGCCTCTTGTTTCCATAATGATCCCTATCATCCTCAGCCCTCCGCCCAAGTGCACACAGCAGTAGCCGGTGAATGATATATCTGTGGGGTAATGGTAGTATAATAATAAATACTCACTAAGTCATGAAAATGAAAACACAGGATCTGAAAAAGAATAAACATACCCAAAATAGTAAGCTTTCTTGGTCTCACAATATTCTCCAACGCCAACATGAGGGAGCATCTCCTTTTGAAGGATCTCCTTAGCATACCTGCAGAGTATCATACAAGTGTAACCCTTGCATCTTAATAAAGGGTGTCACGGAAATCATCCTCAGGTTTTTATAGAAATTCAACTCAACTCACTTAATTCTCTTTTCCTTTGTCACACCTACAGTTGCTCCTCTTTTCCCAATGTAGTCAAGTGCAACCTGCAGTTAAGATAAATTTATTAGAAAATAAAACAAAATTACCTAATGTTAAATGCATCTTCTAATAATAAAGGTGATACCCATCTTTCGTGTACACATTTTTTAGACTGTTTTACCTTTAACTGGACCTAAAAACTACCTTTCAATCACAACCATTATTATAAAGGATAACTCCTCAATCATGAGTTCGTGACAAGGCACGAAGTGTCTGTTTTCAACTAGTGGAGTATTAAAAAAGTGAATAAAATGATACCATATTTCACTAATAATATAAGTTTTGAATAATCTGAAATTAAAAAGAAATAACCATTACCGTATTCACTAATAATACCAGTTTTCAATCATCTGAAATTAAAAATAAACATTCCACTGCAAAATAAGATGACGGCAATCATATGGAAAGGGAGTGCAGTAAGGAAGAGAATAATATTGCAATATATAAAAGAAAAGAATTTAAAGTAGAACACGCAGACTGAACTAAGCTGGGTAACATAAAATATTGCAATTCAGGGAGGAAATACTATTTGGTCTCCTGAGCAAGGGAATAACAAGTCAGAGACTGAAATGGGAAGGGACTGTATAATGATCTTAATCTCACTAGGAATTATTGTAAATTATAGACTAGATAAGCAAGCACCGCTGTGGCTGCAATCAAGTATAAAACTAGCATAACCCACCTGTTGATTTTGAATTACAAACGCTTCTTCCAGGGAAGGACGTAGCAGCTCCATCATTTGAGTATATGAGAAGTCATAACATATATGCTCTAGAATATCTTTATCAGCAACAAACCCCAATGCTCGAAACACAATAATGATGGGAATTTCCGTTCGAATGTAAGGAAGAGTGGCACGTATATATTGTCCTGAAGAACCCTGAAAGGGTAAAAGTCCATAATATTAGACATCGCATAAAATAAAGCACACCACTGCGAATATATTGTCCTGAAGAACCCTGAAAGGGTAAAAATCCATAATATTAGACATTGCATAAAATAAAGCACACCACTGCAAAAAAACAACTTGCCCAAAAATATCTACATTGCACAATTAGCATTTACCCCTTTGGAACTAGTCCGAGAGAGCATGCGCACAAACATAGTACTGGGCGGTCTGTTCTGCGACTCTGCCATGGACCGAACTTCGGCCACATAGGCATACTTGTTGGGCTGCCTCTTCTTGAACACGTAGACATGGTTGGTGCTCATCTTCTCCTGAGCAATCAGAACCTTCTCACTCCCATTAATAATGAAATACCCGCCTTGGTCGTACGGACACTCCCCAAGCTCAGTCAAATCCTTCTCCGAATTCTGGTACAAGGTGCAATAACTAGACCGAAGCATTATAGGAACCTACAAAAAATAAAAAAGAGTAATCACTAACTAACTAATCAAGTCATTGAGCTTAAGCATTGAACAGCAACACTAAACTTAGACAGACAGACACCTTGCCAATGAAAACTTTGGTGAAATCCTGGGCCTCAGTGACCTCTTCACCGTCGTGTCCCTTCTTGATGACCCTTTTGGAGACATCAACATACAAAGGAGCAGAATACGTAAGGTTCCTTAACCTAGCAGCCTTGGGGAACAACGTGGCGGTTTCTCCATCAGACTCCGTCATCATAGGCTTACTCAAGTAAATCTGACCGAAACTGATCTTGTAAATGGTCTGCGCAAATTGAACCAAATCAAGTCATCATGATTATTGTTATTGTTAACCTAATAAACAGAATTTTTTTTATCAGCAAATGTTAGTTTGTTAGTTTTTGTTAGTAGAGGAGATCGAGCCCGCGACCTTTCGCCTCTTCCCAGGATGATATAAGGTTGTTCTAAGTGGTGAAGGGAGAATGGAAAGGTGGGAACGTTGCGGGATTCGAATGTTCGAATCTCCCGCTAACAAAAACTAACAACTCAACATTTACCAATAAAAAAAATAAATTATTATTGTTAACCTCACAAAGAGTGAATAGAAGGTGCATACTTCGGCGAAATCGGATTGGTGACCGGGATTGTGCTGCGACTCGGGTCGAATTTCAATATCTGCTGACTCATCGACAATTTCCTGCATGGTGTTCTGGATGAACTCGTCGAAGGAATCGAGTTGTTGACGAACGAGGCCTTTCTCTTCGAAGTATGCAGATATAACTGCCCACGCGTCTTCCTGCGTGATCTCTTCCTCGTCGTCTTCTTCCTCCATCATTTGCTCGTCGTACTCCTGTTCCTCTTCCAAATCCATGGCTTCTCGCGGGAGAGAGGTTTACGTTAGTTAGGTTTGAATTAAGGTTTTGAATTGAATTTTGTGTTGTTTTGTTATGTAAGTGATGGGACTTAAAATAGAGACACGGAAGTGTGTGAGTGTGCGAGGAGTGAAACTAAACCCTCATAGAGGAGTGCCCAAAATGTGACAAATTGTCATAAAGGGGGCATTTTTGTAAACTTATTTCTCAAATAGGGTTGTTGTCTAACTAATGCCATAATGGTGTTGTTTTCTACGTAAATGACATGTAAAAATCATGCAAACCGTCAGCCCTATTGACCAGTGGTTGTCACCACTTCCATTGATGAGTCCAGCGTGGATGGAGAAGTTGCCATTGCTGCTGGCGACTTGGGCTTCGAGGATATCGCCATCCCTGTTGGCGATTTAAGCTTGGTGGATTATAAAATCCCCTTAAATGAGAGTGAAAGTGAGCTTTGACGGAGAAAACCTTATAGCGAGAACGAAAGCTTCATCTCTTTTTCCTTCGTGTTCTTCCATTTTGTCAAAACCTTAGTAAGTTATTTATTTAATATTCTGTGTGTTTTATTTATTTAGATGTTTGTGTTCTGATAATTAAATTAGTTGCTTTAGATATTATAAAGTTTATATATAATGGAATAGTTTTAGATATTGTAACTTATTAATTTTGTATAGTTTATTTTTAGTTCTTAATTTTATATGGTAGATTAGGTTTAGTTTAAATTTTACATATTACATTAGTTTTAGTTATTGTAAGTTATTAGTTTCATATACTATGTTAATTAGTTAGAATGTTAATATTATTTAGTTTACTTATTTTAACTTTTTATTGAAATATATGATACATTATTATGGGTATGGTACTTATTTTTAGTTATAATGTTTGTATGGTACTTATTTAGTTTGTATGGTATTATTTTTTATATATATTGTTTAAATTTTTGTTTCCATAGTAATTTTTTGATTTATTTTAATTTATTTGTATAATATATGTTATTTAATTTAAAATTTGTTAATTGAAAAAAAAAATTGATAATTTATTTAAATTTATGTATGTATTTTAAATTTTAAATTTTGTTATTTGTAGAGTATTTTAATTTATTGCATGTATTTTAATTTATTTGGAGAGTATATTTAAATTTTATTATTTGTATCATATATTTTATTATTCAAATATATGTATTCTGTTATTTATTCAAATTTTAGTTATTTGGTATGTATATTTAATTAATTTTTTGTAATGTATAATTTTTTTTTGTCAATTTATTGTATTCTATTTTATTTTACAGTATCAATGACATCTTCCTCATCATGTTCATCAAATATACAAATTAAGTCTGGTCCAATTGATGGTGACGTTTTATGAATGCAAGCTAAGCATGTTTCAGAACATGTTTGGAATGGGAAAGAAGACAGAAAATTACACATCAGACGAGCTGTCCCCACGTATTAAGGGCAAGAAGAAATACCAGAGGAAATTATTCCTCTACTTCGGCAATTTGGTAAAACTTATTGGATAATGAAGATGAAATACCTAAAAATAAATGCGACATTAATTACTGCCTTGATTGAAAGATGGAGGCCTGAAACACATACGTTTCACATGAGATGCGGAGAGTGTGCGATTACTCTTCAAGATGTCTCTGTATTATTAGGTCTCCGTGTTGATCGGGCACCATTAATTGGTCCAACAAATCTTGATTGGGCTGATTTATGTGAAGAATTGTTAGGAGTCAGACCACAGGAAGGTGAACTTCAAGGCAGTGTGGTTAAATTAAGTTGGTTGGCTCACCATTTTTCACAATTAAATAACCATGACGGTGACGTACAACAACTATAAAGGTTTACCCGTGCATGGATCCTTAGATTCATAGGAGGTGTCCTATTTGTTGAGAAAAGCAGTAGCAAAGTTTCCCTAAGGTATCTGCAATTTTTACGTGACTTTGGACAGTGCAGCACGTATGCATAGGGACTTGTCATGCTTGCTTTTTTACATAGAGAGATGTGCAGCGCCACCCATTACAAAACTAAATCATCGGAGATATGTGCATCTTAACCCAAATGTGGGCATGGGAACGATGCACGACTTAGGCTCCAAAGAGGATTCCTCCCGTAATAGAAAATAAACCATTCAGACACAAGTTAGTCGTTTAAAAAATTAGATTTTATTTGAAAATAATTAATAATGTAACGTGTGGGCAATGATGATTTCATATTTTTTGTAGGTGGCTGCGACGTGGAAATCAGCATATTGACAATGATGATCTGATAGTTTTTCGTCTCGCAAATTGGATATCATGAAACAACATGAGGTAAGAAAATCGTAATGTATTGGTTAAATAATAAATAATATGTCATGTTTCAGTGAAAATTAACAAATGTATTATTGTATGCAGTTTCTGTGGGAGCCTTACACAGTAACTATTATGTCAGCGTTACCTCCAATTTGGTTGGAAGTGTAGCATGGTGCGCGGTGGTGCCACTCATTTGTTTCCATGTTGTTGAGTGGCACCAACCCGATAGAGTTTTGCAATAATTTGGAATGCAACAACTTATTCCCGAGTGTCCTTCGCAACCACTGAATATCCATGGCATAACACTGAAAGGCAAACAAGATGAAAATTGGGGACAACTGTTCGCCCCAATGATCAGTCAATGGAACAATCGAGTTGAGTTTAGGGTCGACGTTTATCCTCGACAAGAGGGCCTATTGAGTTTTAACTCCGACTACATGGTCTGGTATAGGCGAAAAATGAAGATGTTTGTCGACCCGAAGAATGCAAACATAGCTACATTGGTATTTATTTGTTTTTGAATATTTAAGTTCAAATTATTTTTTAAAGCATCGGCATTAATTTCCTCTCCCTAATAATTGCAGGCTAAAGTTGCAGAGACATTACAGTATATGGTGTCATCACAAGGGAGGAACACATGGACAGTTGATGATTTTGTGCCTTATGGGACAAAAATAATGATTTTATCCGAAGAGCAAGAGAGAATCACTGAGCCTGTGTCACATGGTCCAGCATCAGAGCGTCAATTTCCAGCACAAGAGTTTCACATTCTTCAGTCAAGTGTTGAAACTCAAGGCATAGGCAGACGAAGGGAGGTTGTTGAAGCGGAAGAATATTCCCAACAAATGGTGGCCATGGAATGTATTACACGCCACCAACATTTTCTCAGTATCCTTCACAGATGTATCAGTATCCCTTTGAAGGTCATCACATTGATACTTCTGCAAGCGAACATTCATTCGGTGGTGTTGCGGAAACACATCCTCATTTTTCATGACCGACTATGACCCCTTCACAGCAACACGATGCCCCAATTGCAACACCTAATGCCCCATTAGGTCTGCAATGGAATGTACCCGGAGCAATACCTGATATGGGTGACTTATTAGGTGTTGATTTGCGTCACGAATTTTTTGTTGAGGCTGACCAAGTAGAAGCGGGGAGACATCGGGGCAGAAGAAATCCTAATCGTCAAGCGCAAAGATGGGATCGACTATGTGGCGCATCCTCCCGTCATCACAGACATCATAATGAATGATTTTCATGTTTCTGTTTAAATTTGTTGTTGTATGTTTGTCATTTGAATTTGACACTTAATCTATCATATGCAATTTATTAAGGCTTACTAATGGATACATTTTATGTCGCGCATCAAACTATAATAATAAATAAAGTTAAAAAAAAACTAAAGTAGACAAACCAAAATAACTAATGTTACTAACTAACGATGAACATCAATGTCATATGTGCACTTTGATCCAGATACTCCATTGGACTCCCCACTCACTCAACCTGGATTGACCCATTTATTTCAACTTCTAAATGTAATTTTATTTCATTAGATGCATCAGTCTGGACTTTTTCTAGCTACCTGTTTGCTCAAATTATAAGGTTCTTCATAAGAAGCAGCATAGATTTCAGGGAAAAAACATCACCCTGCCTCATCAATCAAAGCTATAGGTTGTTGCAAGCCAATTTTAAGGTCCATCTTATGTAGACGTAAAAAATCAAACAAGCCAATATGTCGCAAGCCATTAAGAGACTGCTACATTCCAAAATATCTAATGTTAAAAAAAAACTAAACTACACAAACCAAAATAAGTAATGTTACTAACTAACGATTTCATTGAAGACCACAAACTAAATACATTCAAGAGAACTTAAACCAATACAAGTCACTCGTCTAACATACATAAATCAATTAAATGAACAACTCCCATGGTCAGATTGCATTGGACATCGACGCCTGTTGTGCCCTTCTACTCCACATCTATTACATTTTTGTCGGTGCTCAGATGGTTCGAGCCAATCCATCCCATTCCTTATCCTTGTTGATTTTGGCCGACCTTTCGCACGAATTGTAGTTGGGTCAGGGATAAGTGTTCATGCATCATCAGAAGGAGGAATTGCCGCTTCATTCCCAATAGGCCACCATTGTGCGGAGTAAGCTTTTAAGATGTGCTCATTTGTGTAAACAAGATCTATATATTGGTAGTAGTTCATGCTCACGTAACCACAAGTTGCAATAATGTGTGAACATGGATAGTGAAGCGCAAAATACTTTCCGCATTGACAATAATGGACATTCAAGTTAACTGTCCACTTTTGTCCGCCATGTTGCGTTATAGGATTGAAGGTCTCCTCTACTTCAAACCTTGTCGAGTGGATATCATACACGCGAACGATTTGCGAACAAGCTTGTTCTTGATTTTTTTCTAAGTTCTTTAACAAGATTAGAACAATATACTTGTCCTTCATTTAACTGTCTTTGGGCTTGGCGGCCACGATCAACAAAGTACTTTCGACACCTACTATATGTTGATTTGACCAACACTGTTATCGGTATGTTGCGACAATCCTTCAAAACCTTATTTATACATTTTGAGAGGTTGGTTGTCATGTGGTCATATCGACGTCCTTCTCTATCATAAGCCATCGTCCATTTTTCCTTTGAAATACGATCAATCCATGTTGCTATGGCTGGACTCAGTTGACGGAATTTTTCTAAATTTTGATAAAAAAAATGTGCTTGCAAGGAGTGTAGCCTGCATTAAATTAGTTAGCAACAACAATTTTAAGTATATATGAAACTTAAATTAACGTGACCATCATAAATGAAATCTTACCCAATTTCTTCAACATTTCTTTTTGTTTGGCATCATTGAATTTGTGATTGAAATTGCTTACTATGTGTCGGACGAAATAAACATGATAACCGTGGAGAGGTTGCCAACCAAGTGCTTCATTAGCCACAGTAGACTTTATACTCGCGTGACGATCAAATATGAGACAAATACCATTTTTATCTGTAACATGTTCACGCAAGTGTGCCAAAAACCATGACCACGCTGTTAACGTCTCACCTTCGACAATGGCGAATGCTAGAGGAAAGACACCACCATTTCCATCTTCTGATGTGGCCATTAAGAGGGTCCCATGGTATTTTCCGTACAAATGTGTGTCGCCAACTTGTATGATTGACTTACAATACTTGAAATCCTCTTTACATTGACCAAAAGTCCAAAACACTCTATGAAACTGACGGTGTTCGCGACTAACCGTATTCCCAATAATAAAATCGTCATGTAGTAGTTGAAAATATGATCTAGGAGAATGATTTTGCATGTGTGTTAGCTACGACGAAAGTTTCGCATATGGCTCTTCTCAATCGCCATATTCAATTGCAATGGCTTTTTGTTTCGCCAACCAAGCTTTTTTGTACGACACCTTGTAGGCAAATTCACTGTAATCCTCTCTTGAATCAAATAAACTTTTATTGATGGATCTTCTCTGATCATGCTTGTCAATAAAATAACAAAATTTAAATGACAATTAACGCAAAAGTAGTATAATATGAACATAAAATACGTACCTACTACATAAGTAGCAATTAAATCTGAATCGCTTCTCGTGATCTTGTGTCATGGTCATATTGAGACATGTGTGTGGTCCACCCCATTGTGTGACTTTCCATGAATCAGTTTTTTTAGATAAAATTGCCCTCATATAGAAAAGGCAAGGACACTCTGTGCTTTTATTCAAGCAACAAACGACATACTTATTCGATTTGCTTTCAACAACTTTGAAACTTTGATGCACCTTCATAACATATAGTTTGATTGCATTTTTGACCGCATCTTTACTATCAAAATCCATGCCAACATATAATTCTTGGCCAACATTAAAACTCGATGGCATCTCCAAACCACAAATGTCATCCTCATCAGGATGACTCCAGTTGATATTGTTATAATGCAAAGCATCATTCCAAAATAGATTTTGAATTCCTTGTACACCTAATAGTTCAAAAAACAAATTTCAAATCATACTTATTTAGCATTAAATACAATTGTCATCAAATGATAAATGTATTCACCTATTTTTTTATAGAGGAAATTATACCTTCTGTTGGGTAAACAATTCATATTGATTGAATCATGTCGGTGACTTCATTGTTTGTATCAGATATACCATCAATACTATCATCTTCGTCTAAAGACTCTTCAACGTATGAGTTAGACACAAGATAATCATCATAATCTTCATCACCATGTAAATTGCTCACATTTTTTGGCGATTGCGCCTCATTATTAGATAAATTATTTCCACATGATGTAAGAGAATTTGCAGAATGAAACATAAAACCACCAGCCACATCCTTTTCTATGTACAATTCCAGAACTGACATTTGATCTTGTTGTTGAAATCTTTCGAGCATGGTTTCAACATCTTCGTCATCACAAATTTGCAACGCAACATATTTTCCAGACACTAAAAATCTACAACTGATAGCAAAAATAATTTCATTATTTTCTAACTTTACCTTATCTCCAATTTTTTTCTTCAAAGCATTGAAACTAATTTCATGTTTAATCTGAATCACTTTTTTACTGCCTTCAAATATTACACCATCATTCTCTTCATATACTCTTCCATTGAAATACAACACTGTTATAACCGAATTCATGATGTATCTACAAAAACAATATTTTAAATAATTAATCATAATAAATTCAAAATAATAAAATGTAATCACAAAAAGTCCCTTTACTGGAACTTCACATTAAAACTTTATTCTAAAAAAAATTATTAACTTCAAATAAATATGATGATAGACACTTAAAAAACATGAACAATTTCAAGGTAGTAATTTTAAAGGCAACATAAACCATGAACGAAGTTAGTATTATAAATAATTAATTTTAACAATAATAACTTCAAAATAATTAAAAAATTACTACAAATACATTAAAATAAATATGATGTCAAAAACATAAAAGTATAAATTTAAAAAGGCAGAACAAAGCATCAAAGAACACTTTCAAAATAGACATTTTAATTACATTACAAAGCATCAACGAAGTTATTATTATAAAGACACACAACATCAACCCCAACCTAATCTAATTAAAAAAATACTGCACACTTCATATTGAAATTTTTTCCACACTCAACATACTTACTTCAAATAAATATAATGCCAAAAAGTATTTTATTTTAAACACCGTTCAAGTTGAACGCTCATAAATTTTTAACACACACCAACAAACCATGAACATCAACCTAATTTAATTAAAAAAATACTACAACTTCATATTAAAAAAAATTCCACACTCAAAATACTTATTTCAAATAAATATGATGCTACAAATTTTTTTTTATTTTAAACACAGTTGAAAGTACAAGGTTCATCAATTTTTAACACACTAACAAACCATCAACACCAACCTAATCTAATTAAAAAAATACTAAAAACTTCATATTCAAAATATTTTTTTTGGACTCAAAATATTTTCTTCAAATAAACATGATGGCATAATTTTTTTATTTATTTTAGACACACTTTTACTTCAACCCTCACAAATTTTTAACACACACGAACAAACATATCGAATATAAAGCTAATTTAATTAAAATAATAATAAAAACTTCACATTCAAACTTTATTCCGGCCTAAAAAAATTACTTCAAAAAAAATTTTGATGCCACAGAATTGTTTGATTGGGAATTTCGAACCTTGAAGGCTGACAAATTTATACTTCAAGAAGGCAAATTTTGAGGGTTTCAGCAAGTTTTCAAAACACTGAAGCAATTTTGAAGACGCGCTACCTATTTAAAGACCCTAAATTGCCAAAGTCAATGGCTACTTCCATTTAGCCTAAATCGCTAAAGCCACTGGCTACTCCCATTTAGCCTAACTCGTCAATGCCAGTGGCTACTTCCCTTTTGCCTATACCCCAGCCCCTGCCAACTGAAAAGCCTGAAAAGGCTGACAAGCCTGCACCCTAGCCTGTAACTTGCTAGATTGACTGGCTACTCCCCCCTGCATGGTGAAATCGCCAATAGGGCTAGCGACACCAAGGAACCCACCAGTGGCAGTGGCGTCTTCACCATGTGTCACAGCCACAGCAAACGTGCCAATGAGGCTGGCGGTTTGCATGGTTTTTGCATGCACTTTACGTAGAAAACAACACCATTGTGAAATTATTTTGAAAACAGCCCTATTTGGAGAATAAGTTTGTAAAAGTGCCCCCTTTAGGGCAGTTTGCCCCAAAATGTTGTTTTTAGTTCGGTAAAAATGAAATGTAGGGAGTGGTGTATATATAGGCGAGAGGAGCAGTCAATGGACTTGGAGTTTTCTCACAAGGGTGGCGAGAACCGGGAAATAATGTATATATTCCAGTAAGAAACAAAAATTAAACAAGTAAACGATTTTCTTTTTAGAGTGTTTTTTTTATAGAATACTTGTTAAAATTAAATTATTTTAACAATCAAATTGATTATTGTTATAATTTATTATAATCAGAATCCGCTATTATTCGGATAAGTTTGCTTAAAAATAATTTTAAGATAATTAATTTTGTTTGAATGAAAAAAACAAAAATCAAACTTTTACATAATAAAAATAAGTGTGAAACAACTAAAGAGGATAAAAAAACTGTTGAGAAATAATTTTGTTATAAATTTTCAGATTCAAAAAATAACTTATTTTTACGGGGGAGACTTTTTGTCTAATTTTCAATTGGATATTTTGTATTAATGTCATATAGTGACTCAAATAGGTGTTTTATTTTGCAAACAAATTTTCCAAAGAAGAAGAAAAAAATCCCAATATTTAAGCTTAAAATCAATATGAATGGGCAAAGGGAGAATTAATGCATTTTTAACCGAAGATAAATTAGGTGTGGAATATTATAAAAAAAAGTGTCAAAGCCATTATTAAAGCTAAATTAGAAGTGATGAGTTAATTTTTTTTTTTCGAGTAATTATTGACAAAGACGATAGATATTTTGTTCAAGAAAGATGATAATAGAAAAAAAAGTTTCGATAAGTTATTGTTTTGCTAATGATAATGTTTTATTTATTTTTTAAACTAGAATACTATGATTTTATTAAAAATTGGAATGCAGTACATCATCCAAAATAGTGGGGCCTAAAGGACTAGGGACCTCCTCTACCCAGTAAGATTTGGAAATAGAAAAGGCAAGATTTGCTAATTTGTGTGCAACCCTATTCCGACTTCTTCTGGTAAACACCAAGCAATCAAGAGGAAAGTTGAGCAATATTGAGTGAAATCCATACACCATGTGTGTCGCTTCTTCCATGCATCCATTGTTGCAGCAAGTGTAAGCTACTCATTAAGAATTGGATTCCTAGGAGGCATAAATCACAAGTTGTTTGTATTTCCATCTAAACACAAGTGTTTCAACTTCCCATGCCTTCCTGATTTCATGCAGTGTTTTTGCACCAGCAACAAGGACCTGTCCCTCTAGAAAGCATTTTTTTTCCTTCCACTCTTTCAGTTTCTTCCACACTTTGTTTTGGAGAAATTAAAAGTATGAGTCTTTTATCTCCCAAAAAGAGTAGGAAGACCCAGATATTTCACATGATTTTCCATTATCTTTACTCCAAGAAGTGAAGCTAACTCATCAAATATGGTACTGGGCACATTTTAACAACAAAAGAGTTATGATTTGTCCATGTTTATTTTTTGTTAGACAAGAGGCATAAGATATCTTAAGAAGGGGGGGGGGTTGAATTAAGATATTATAAACTATTTCCCCAATTAAAATTCTATTTCACTTTCTATTCAAGTTACAAATTCCCTTAACAATGAACTTCTTAAATATTGATTCAAATAGAACAATCTGAATATAAATATAAAACAATAATAAATAAAAGAGTTTAAGGGAAGAGAAAGTGCAAACTCAAATTTATACTGGTCCGGCCATACCCTTGTGCCTACGTCCAGTCCCCAAGCAACCCACTTGAGAGTTCCACTATCTTGTAAAATCCTTTTACAAGTTCTAAACACACAAGGACAATCCTTCCTTTGTGTTTAGAATTCTTTTACAACAAGAGACCCTCGATCTCTTAATCCCTTAGAGAATTAGAAAGAGAAGAAGAATGAATCTCTCTTGAAAGAGATAGATTTTACAATTTGAGCACTCAAATGATTCCTTAATGAATTGCAAGTGGATTGGCCAAGGAATTCTTAAGAGGATAAAACGATTTTTCTCTTTGAGAGAATAAACACTTGTTGTTCTGAAAAACTCTGAGCAAATTCGTGTTCTAAGTCATATATATATATATAGACCATTGGTGGTCATGTAAAAACCTTTTGAGAAGTTGTGACTCTTAGAAACATTTTTCTGAAAAACTTGTCTGGTAATCGATTACAGGATTTGTGTAATCGATTACAACTTTTAAAATTTGAATTAAAACATTTATTAACTGCTTGTAATCGATTACCAATATTGTGTAATCGATTACACAGTCTAAAATTTGAATTCAAATATTTAGTAGCTGTTATAAAGCATTTTTGGTCACTGGTAATCGATTACATCCTCTGGTAATCGATTACCATAGAGTAAATCTCTTGAAAAACACTTTTTAACTTAAATTACTTGGCCAAACCTTTTGCTATATCAAATAGGAATTCCCTTCCTAAAATACTAGTGATCATCTTGATGTTGTGGCTTGTATTCTTGAATCATTGTCTTGAATATAAACTTGAAAAGCCCATTTGCATCATTTGCATCAAATCATCATGATCATCATCAAAACACCAAAGGCATTTGCTTCTACAATCTCCCCATTTTTGATGATGACAATATAAGTCCTGAAATCAAGATTCAAGCAAGCAATGTATATATATAAAATTTGCGTTCACTCCCCCTATGTTTTGGAATTGATGATCACTTGATTTCTAAGCTTTTTCTAAGCCTTTCTACTAAGCCTTTCTAATCACTTGATTTCTAAGCTTTTTCTAAGCCTTTCTACACCCCATTTTTCTCCCGCTTTGGCAACATCAAAAGACCAAAGTACTTGGGAATCAAACTAGATATAATAATGAAGTAGAAACAGATCAATATCAAAGTATAAGGCATAACCAACCAAACTCATAAATAAGACATAACCAAACCAGAATCCAAACAGTTCAAAATTCAAAAACCACATAGTATCAAAGCATAAAAGTCTGAAATCCAAATACTACAAGATAAATAAAGTACTGAACATACTAATCTAAGTAGCATAGCCAAAATACACGGCTTATAAGAGACATAAAATTAGAAACTAAATGCTAAGAAGGTGGAGGTGGTGGTGGAAGATCGAAACTCTGACGAATGTAACCCACATCCTCTTCAAGCTGTGTGAGGCGAATATCCATGCCGGCAAAACGTGTATCCAATGAGTCGAAACATTCACCAACATAAGAACGAAGTCCTTGTAATTCGGAAAGGACTTCATTCATGAGTGCTGAATCATCTCGCTGAGGAGGAGGTGAAGGAGTACGCTCATCTTGAGGAGGGAGTGCGTCTTTCTTTAGCCATTGACCATTTCGATCCTTACGGTATCCAAAGGAAGTCACTGCACCAACACCAATTGCAAAGGAACGCTTGACTTGAACAGATGGTTCATCATCAAGCGGAATTTGAAAATGACGCAGAAACAAAGTTATCAATTGAGGGTAAGGTAGAGGTGCATTGGCCCGTAATGCCTTAAGCATTCGGTACCAAACCAAATGGGGCCAGTCGATCTGACGATCGGTAAGGAAAGCCCACATCAGAATCAAATCCTCCTCAGAGGCTTATGCTAAATTTGAAGACCGGGGAAGCAAAATTCTAACAATTATATAGTGCATGATGCGATTATCAAATGTTAATGACCCGGCCAGCAATCTACTGGTCATTTCAGCCTGGTCATTGCAGACCATACGGCGAGCATCATGACTAGAATAATCAAATTTCCAGACATCAACAATGGTGCCCTCAAAAGGTGCACCTTGACTGGGTAAATGAGTTAAAGAAAAGAACAATGACTGATCAATGATCATGGGAATACCATGCACCTCTGAAGAAATAATGTCATCCTGAATTTTTAAATTGCAGTAGAAGACCTTTACAAGTTCAGGATAATGTGGCAATTTTAAGGACATGAAATCAACCAAGCCGGAATTTTGAAACACTTGATAGCAATCAAATGTTTCATCATTAAAGAAATCTACGTCTAGGTACTTAGGGTCTAAGATGATCCTAGAAGAAAATTGAGAAAGGTACCGTAGACGCTGATCATCGGATGAAAACAAAGTGGATGATCTTGGAGATGACAAAGAGGGATGAATAGGTGTTGTGGGTGCTTCGGATGGTCCATGGCGGCGATGGGCAGCAGCAGCGGCGGTGGAGGATGATCCTTTTCTCTTCTTCGATGGTTCTGCCATTTGATGAAGTTTTAGTGGATTTCAATCGGTGGAAGTAAAAGAGGAGTGAAAAAGAGGAAGATTGGGCTTTACGGGACGTGATTTGGTGAAGATTTGAGTAAGATAAGAAGGTTGGAAGATTTAAGGATGGAGGAGGCACGAGGAGAGGCCTTGGCTGCGCAACAACTCTAATTTCGTGAGTATTTATAGACGAGGACGAGTTGTAATCGATTACAAGGCTTGGTAATCGATTACAGGAGTAATAAGCCTTCTGGTAATCAATTACAGGATGTTGTAATCGATTACAGGCTGTCTATTCTTGTGTAATCGATTACACTGGATGGTAATCGATTACCAGAGCATAAACTAGGCTAGTTTCAAAAAAAAAATACCTATGTCTATGCTAAATATATCTAATATGATTAATTATCACTACTAATGCACTTAATTCAATCATTCAACTATAAAACACATAGGAATTCATAAATTCTATAATAACAAGAATTTAAACAAAATCAATCAAAGTAACATATAAACAATCAATCATAAGAGTAAATTAATTAATTAATCAATCCTTATTTTTCTAAATCACTAACATCTAAGAGGCCTAATTCCCTTCTAATAGAGAAGAATGCTTATTTGGGGAGAGGTTTTGTGAAAATATCAGCAAGTTGATTCTTAGTATCAACAAACTCTAATACACAATCTCCCTTTAGGACATGATCTCTAAGAAAATGGTGTCTAATTTCTATATGTTTAGTTCTAGAGTGTTGAACTGGATTCTTGGAGAGATTAATTGCACTTGTATTATCACATCTAATAGGTATATGGTCAAGAAGAATTCCATAATCAGAAAGTTGTTGCTTCATCCATAAGATTTGAGCACAACAACTGCCGACAGAAATATATTCCGCTTCTGTAGTGGATAAAGCAACACTATTTTGTTTCTTACTGTGCCAAGAAACTAGAGCAGATCCAATGAATTGACAAGTTCCACTAGTGCTCTTTCTATCTGTTTTAGAACCAGCAAAGTCTGAATCAGAATATCCAATTAAGGTGCATGTGGAATTTCTAGGATACCATAAACTTATGTTTGTAGTGCCTACCAAATATCTAATGATTCTTTTAACAACACTAAGATGTGATTGTTTAGGATTTGATTGAAATCTAGCACACATACACACACTAAACATTATATCAGGCCTGCTAGCAGATAAATAAAGAAGTGAATCCGATAATACCTCGATATTGCTTAACATCTATTGACTAACCGATTTCATCTTTATCTAGATAGCAAGCAGTGCTCATTGGTGTAGCCATGTGCTTAGCATTTTCCATGTCGAATTTGTGGATTAACTCTTTGCAATACTTGGATTGATTGACAAAGATACCATCCTTAGTTTGTTTAATTTGTAATCTAAGAAAGAAGATAAGTTCTCCCATCATTGACATTTCAAACTCACTTTGCATGTCATGAGAGAATTCCTTGCACAACAATTCGTTAGTGGATCCAAAAATAATGTCATCAATATAAATTTGAACTAATAAAATATCATGTGATTTTCTCTTTCTAAAAAGAGTAGTATCCACTTTTCCTCTAGAAAACTCCTTTTCTAAAAGGAACTTACTTAGACGCTCGTACCAAGCCCTAGGGGCTTGTTTCAAGCCATATAAAGCCTTTTTCAATCCATAAACATGATTTGGCTTATCCAATATTTCAAAACCTGGTGGTTGTTCAACATATACTTCTTCTTGAATTAAGCCATTTAGAAAAGCACTTTTAACATCCATTTGATAAAGCTTAAAATTCATTATGGATAAATATGCTAAGAGCATTCTAATGGCTTCTAATCTAGCAACTGGAGCATATGTTTCCTCATAATCTATACCTTCTTCTTGATTATATCCTTTTGGAACTAATCTAGCCTTATTTCTAATGATTATTCCATGTTCATCTAACTTATTTCTAAATACCCATTTTGTTCCTATGATGGGATAATTTTTAGGTTTCTCTACAAGTTCCCACACATTGTTTCTTTCAAATTGATTCAGTTCTTCTTGCATGGCGATAATCTAGTTATCATCTACTATGGCTTCTTTTATATTTTTAGGTTCAATCATAGATACAAAAGCCATATTATTGCATAAATCTTTAAGAGAATGTCTAGTTGTTACCCCTTTTGAGATATCACCAATAATGTTGTCAAGGGGATGATCTTTTGAAGCTTTCCATTCTTTTGGATGTTCATCATTGGATTTGAATTCTTATGGAGGATCTTCATTGTTTCCTTTACCTTTTCCTTTAGTATCTTGTCCATGAATATGCATTTTTTCTAAAGATTCTGCAATATCATCTAGCATATTCTTTCTTGACAAGATAGCATTAGATTCATCAAAGGTAACATGAATGGATTCCTCAATATTCATAGTTCTTTTATTATATATCCTATATGCTCTGCTTTGTAATAAATATCCAAGAAAGATGCCTTCATCAAATTTTGCATCAAATTTTCCTAGATTATCTTTACCATTATTAAGCACAAAACATTTGCAACCAAAAACATGTAGATGTGAAATGTTGGGTTTTCTACCATTATATAACTCATATGGGGTTTTCTTTAAAATGGGTCTTATTAAGGCCTTATTCATGATGTAACATGCAGTATTGACCACTTCAGCCCAAAAATATTTTGGAAGAAAAGTATCATTTAATAAAGTTCTAGCAATTTCTTCCAATGACCTATTTTTCCTCTCAACAACTCCATTTTGTTGAGGGGTTCTAGGTGCAGAAAAATTGTGTTCAATACCATGTTCTTCACAAAATGATTCAAAATCTTTGTTTTCAAACTCACCCCCATGATCACATCTAATAGATGCAATCTTAAGATTTTTCTTGTTTTGTATAACTTTAGCAAGTTTTCTAAATGCTTGGAATGCATCACTTTTATAAGTAATAAATAATGTCCAAGTATATCTAGAGAAATCATCAACTATAACAAGGGCATAGTAATTTCCTCCAAAACTCATGGTTCTAGATGGACCAAATAAATCCATATGCAATAATTGTAAGGATTGAGTGGTTGAAACAATATTTTTAGGTTTGAATGAGACTCTAGTTTGTTTACCCTTTTGACATGCATCACATAGTTTATCTTTTTCAAATTTCAATTTAGGCAAACCGACTACTAAATCTTTTGAAATTAATTTGTTTAAGTGATCCATGTTTATGTGAGCAATTCTTTTATTCCATAACCATAGATCATCATCTTTGCTAAGAAAACAATGATTGTTATCTAGTTTTAGGCTTAAGTCTATCATGTATACATTGTTGACTCTATGTCCTACATGCTTTATATTAATGTCATGCTTATGTTCTATAAGAAATTTTTGAGAATCAAATGATACTAGATAGCCTTTGTCACATAATTGACTAACACTATGCAGGTTGTGCTTAAGACCTTCAACAAGTAGAACATTTTCAATGGAGTTTGAAGAATTTGTACCTATTTTACCAACTCCAAGGATTCTACCTTTGTTGTTGTCACCATATGTTACATGTCCACTTTTCTTTGGAGAGATATGTGTAAACTTTGATGCATCTCCAGTCATATGTTTTGAGCATCCGCTATCTATGTACCACTCCTTCCTCAAAGACACCTACATAATCAAGTTTTTGACTTAGGTACCCAAACTTTATTGGGTCCTTGTGTGTTAGTGTAAACTGAGGATCCTTTTGGGACCCATATCATTTTAATGTTGCTGTAGTTTTTCTTAAAGTAGCAAGTAGATATGCCATGTCCTTTTCTTCCACAGTAAAAACAAGTGATAGAACTAGAATTATATTTTTGTGTGGAAGTAGAGAAGTTTTTATGAAATTTTTGTTGTTTTTCATATTTATATCCTAGTCCAGCCTTATTGGAGACATATCTTTGTTTTCCTAATATGACACTAAATTATTTTTACTATAAGAAAATTTTGCAAGTGAGTTTTTCAACTCTTTAATTTCTTTTTCATATTTTTCACAACAACTACAAGAATCTGATATTTTCTTGTCAGAAATAGTAGAGATATGAATTTTTTCATTTGATTTAGAAATTGAGACTTCATTTCTAAGATGATCTAATTCTTTGTTTAATTTTGAAATTTCATTTTCTAAATTTGAAATTGTTTTCTTAGAAGATGAAACTAACTTTACAAGTTTAATTGACTCTTTATGCAAATCAACAAATGGATATTGTAATTCATCAAAAGAAATGGATAAGTTATTTGAAGATGTTACCTCTTTATCACTTTCATAACTTTTAGCCATAAGGCAGAGGTTTATCTCTTCATTTTCTGAATCTTCAGAAGATTCCATATCATTTTCATCCCATGTGATGTATGCTTTCTTCAATTTCTTTTCACTAAGATTTTTCTTTTCAGACTTCTCCATCTTTTTCTTGAAGATGGGACAATCAACCCTCAGATGTCCAGGTTGATTACACTCAAAGCACTTTGGAGTAGAGGATGAAGTTTCTGTCCTTCTTTTAGATTTAAAATTGGGTCGCCTTTGATTTCCTCTTACTTTAAGAAACTTGTTGAATCTTTTTACAAAAAGGCTTAGATAATCATCTTCATCTAGATCATTTTCCTTATCACTTTCTTCTTGGATTGAAGATGAGGCCTTAAGAGCAATTCCCTTCTTTTTCTTGTCATTTTCTTCATGTTGGCGTAATCTCAATAATTCCATTTCATGTTCCTGTAACTTTCCAAATAGAGTAGCAAGAGACATGTTAGATAAATCTCTTGATTCAGTAATGGTTGTTACTTTAGGTTGTCATTCTCTACTTAAACATCTTAACACTTTGTTTATGAGATCTTCATTTTGAAATTCTTTCCCTAAGGCTGCAAGATGATTTACTATATGCGTAAATCTCTTTTGCATGTCTTGAATGCTTTCATTTGCATTCATCCTAAACAGTTCATATTCATGAGTTAGTATGTTTATCCTAGATCTTTTAACATTTGTAGTTCCTTCATGTGTTAATTGTAGAGTGTCCCACATTTCCTTAGCACTCTTACAATTTGAAACCCTAAAATATTCATCCATTCCTAGGGCAGATGTTATTATGCTTTTGGCTTTTAAATTGTATTGTACTCATCTTCTATCCTCTTCAGACCATTTATCTCTAGGTTTTTCTATTGTTATGCTTTCACTTGATGTGCTTCCATCTATTGTAATTATTTCTACTGTGTTGGGTATATAAGGCCCTATTTCTATGGCTTCCCAAATACATAAGTCTATTGCCTCAATAAAAATTTGTATTCGGGTTTTCCAGTAGTGGTAACCCTCTCCATTAAAGATTGGAGGTCTATTGATAAAATTTCCTTCTGGAAATAAGAAGTTTGCTGAGGCCATTTTTCTTGAAGTTTCTAAACTTTATACAAGAATGAAGCTCTGATACCACTTGTTAGACAAGCGGCCTCAGATATCTTAAGAAGGGGGGGGGGGTTGAATTAAGATATTACAAACTATTTTCCCAATTAAAATTCTATTTCACTTTCTATTCAAGTTACAAATTCCCTTAACAATGAACTTCTTAAATATTGATTCAAATAGAACAATCTGAATATAAATATAAAACAATAATAAATAAAAGAGTTTAAGGGAAGAGAAAGTGCAAACTCAAATTTATACTGGTTCGGCCACACCCTTGTGCCTACATCCAGTCCCCAAGCAATCCGCTTGAGAGTTCCACTATCTTGTAAAATCCTTTTACAAGTTCTAAACACACAAGGACAATCCTTCCTTTGTGTTTAGAATTCTTTTACAACAAGAGACCCTCGATCTCTTAATCCCTTAGAGAATTAGAAAGAGAAGAAGAATGAATCTCTCTTGAAAGAGATAGATTTTACAATTTGAACACTCAAATGATTCCTTAATGAATTGCAAGTGGATTGGCCAAGGAATTCTTAAGAGGATAAAACGATTTTGCTCTTTGAGAGAATAAACACTTGTTGTTCTGAAAAACTCTAAGCAAATTCGTGTTCTAAGTCATATATATATAGACCATTGGTGGTCATGTAAAAACCTTTTGAGAAGTTGTGACTCTTAGAAACATTTTTCTGAAAAACTTGTCTGGTAATCGATTACAGGATTTGTGTAATCGATTACAACTTTTAAAATTTGAATTAAAACGTTTATTAACTACTGGTAATCGATTATCAATATTGTGTAATCGATTACACAGTCTAAAATTTGAATTCAAATATTTAGTAGCTGTTGTAAAGCATTTTTGGCCATTGGTAATCGATTACATCCTCTGGTAATTGATTACCAGAGAGTAAATCTCTTGAAAAACACTTTTTAACTTAAATTACTTGACCAAACCTTTCCCTATATCAAATAGGAATTCCCTTCCTAAAATACTAGTGATCATCTTGATGTTGTGGCTTGTATTCTTGAATCATTGTCTTGAATATAAACTTGAAAAGCCCATTTGCATCATTTGCATCAAATCATCATGATCATCACCAAAACACCAAAGGCATTTGCTTCTACATTTTTGTCTCAAGATATCTTCATATTTTTTCAAAATGTTGAACAAAATTGTGGCTTCCCTTTTTGTTGCTCTGGAGAAAACAATGTTGTCATTTGCAAAAAAACAAGTGTGAAATAAAAAAATGCATAGGGACATATTCTTAAGCCATGCAAAGACCCTTGTTCATCAGCTTTGATGATCAAAGTAGATAGCACTACAACACATAAGATGAACAAATAGGGTGAAAGATGATCACATTGCTTAAGCCCTCTATATGGACAGAAAACATCACGGGGGAAACCATTCACAAGGATAGAAAAAGACAATGTTTGCACACACCTCATAATGAGGGAGACCCAAGTTGTAACGTTCATGATTGTTGACTTCTCAACGACTCTCATACTACTACACTTCATACGATGACACTTCACTCAACATCATTGTTGGTCAGAACCCTCCACCGATTAGAATTCTCCGTACGTAGTCCTTTTTGAGACCTTGGCAACCAGCTCTGACATCGCTTGACTGCTCTTAAGATCATTAACTATCCCCACATACCAGCACGAGACTTTTCAGCGTGCTTTGTCCCCACTCACACACTTTTTGGGGAAACTTCCTAAAAGGTCACCCATCCCATAATTACTCCAAGCCTAACATGTTTAACTGTGAAATTCTTAATTGATAGGCTACTGAAAAGTATATGCATCTTATTTTTATAGGTAGTACAAATTAATTCCTTTAAATCATCATCAACTATGCAGTTTCATACTTGTAGAACCTTTGAACCCCTCTCATTCTGATTTGATTCGTTCGAGGTGTTACATAAGCAGTTGGGAATCCCATAGAAAACAAGACTTTAAAAAAGCTCATTCTACTCTATCGTAGGCTTTGGACATATCAAGTTTGAGTCTCATGAATCTATGTTTCCATGGATTCTTATTTTTCATATAATGGAAACACTCAAAAGCAATAAAGGCATTATCAGTCATAATTCTTTGAGGGACAAAAACACATTGAGTCTCACCAATAATATCAGGAAGAATCTTCTTGAGTCTATTAGCCATTTTCTTAGTAATAATCTTGAACAAGACATTATAAAGACTAATAGACCTGAATTCGCTTATGTGGGAAGGTCTCTTATTCTTCAGGATAAGAGCAATGAAGGTCTAGCTCAGAAAAGAAGGATCCCTACCATTGTTCAGAACCTCCAGCACTATTTGTTTCACATAAGGTCGAACAAGATCCCATAACTGTTGATAAAAATAAGCAGGTGTCCCATCTGGGCCAAGAGCCTTTGTGGGGTGCATCTGAAAGAAAGCTTCCTCTACCTTTTCACCAATGAAACTTTTTCCCAGTAATCTTAACATCTCATCATTAATACGACCCCCCACATGGTTGTCTATAAAATCCAAACCTGTTGGATTTGATGAAGAAAAAAAGTGTAGAGAAAATAATTGGACAATATACTTGCAATATCCTTTTCATTATCATGATAAATACCTTCATCATCTCTAATCTTCTTAATTTTATTCACCTTGTTTCTTTGGGAAGCTTTTTGGTGGAAATACTTGGTATTTTTGTTTCCATCCTCCAACCAATTGGTTGTTGAACATTGGGCCCAATAAATTTCTTCATTGCAAAGCAACTCATCAATGTTTTTTCTTGAGGCCATCAAGCTTCCTTTTTGCCCCCTTAAAATTTCTGATTTTTTCCTTCCTAACACCATAACGTTGTTCCTGTCCTCTCCAAATTATCACAAATATTACTTCCCCTTCTCTAGGTTGTTGCCATGATGTCGTACTCTCCTCATCTTCTAACCTCATTTTTTAAAACTTGTAAATACAACTCATTTTTCATCTCTTCTATTATTTAGCAAGAACTCCACTTGGATTTGGCTATGATCATAACCATGCCTAGTAAGGCAAGAGACTTGAAAATTCTTCCACAATTGCCTCTATTCTCCATTAGAAACAACACGACCCAACCTTTCTTGAATGTTGAAATGTTTCTTCAGTCTATTATTCCATGCGAACTTATTTCTAGAATAGCCTAGATCTTGAAGCTAACTTTCATCTAGAACATTTATAAAGTTTTGTACCTAAGATAGCTCCACAATTGCCCCCCCCCCCTCCAATCTTCTCATCAGGGCTCAGTATATTGTTGAAATCTCCAAGACATAGCCATGGAACATGGTCACTAGGGAATAATGACTTAATAAGTCTCCACGTTATATATTAGTTTGGGCTTTCTGGATGCTCGTCGATGGTGGATAAGTGGAAACACTTTTGACTAGTGTTTAAAAAGATCCACATATCTACAAGATTCAACGACCAAGAGCAAATATCCACCTCCATGTAATCACTCCATAACAACATGAATCCACCAGCTCTATTTCTCCCATAAACATTAAAATCTACTCCAAATATTTTTTTAACACATTCATTCCTCAAGCACTATAGCTATACCACCTTCTTTTTGGTCTCCATAAGGAACAACAAATTTGAAACTTTGTCACATATAATTTTCCATAGAAAATAATTCCAACTTAAAATTTTCATTGCTCTTGGTGGAGCTGGTGTGTCGCCTCTGCCTTTCTTCAAAATTATTTTGTTTCTTATTCAAACTATGAACAAAGTAACCATCAACCCCTATCATTTCCCCCTCTATTTTCCTTTTTTCCATCGACATATAGCTTGTCCTCTTTCTTTCTTTCACCATTTTCCCCTTGTCTCCTCCATGTCTTTGTCGTATGTTGGATTTGTTGTGCCTTTTCTTTGCCTTCAATCGAGAATGACTTTGGAAATTGTAACTCATCCCTCTCTTCCTCATTTTTGTTTAGATCACTGGTCCCTTCATTTTTTCCAGCACTATTGTCTTCTACTCATGGCATAACCTTCTTACTATGTGTCACTCTGAATGGGATTTATTTTTCCCTAGACGTGGTTTTCTCTACTTCCTTTGGATTTGACAGTTGGAAGTTTGCCAGGGAATCTGCCACTTCCTCCACTTGAGTAACTTCCACTTGTGATACATCCCCTTCATCACCCCTAGTCCTTTCTTTAGCATGTGAAGTTTCTAATTCAATAATCCAGCCTCACTTTTCTCCATATGGAGCCTTTTCTTCAACCTACCAAACACCACCTCACTACTGATCCCCGCTACCACTGAGTTTTTTTGAAGAGATGCCCTCAAACCTAGATCGAAGGGGACATAATTTATATCCTCTTCATCATGATTTTCATCTCGAAGATCACATGTTCGTAGTTGATGGTCCAAAACCTCATGACCACAAATATCGAAGAAATCCTCCAAAAAATAGCTCATCGTGCATCTCCAAAATCCCTCACCTTTTCCCATTTGACCTATAGCAACACAACATTTCCCAATAAACCTCGTTGCATGAAGCTGGATGCACCCAAATTTGATGATCTTTAAAATCACTAAAATCTTTGAATACCATGCAAACCCTAACTCTAAACCCCTAGCCATGGTAATAATGTCATGAAGAAAGATAGTGATAATGGGCTTAATCTAGTCATAACCCATCAACTCCATCGCATGATTCATATAGATGAAGTATGTGTTTTCTTTCATATACGGATCATACCCATAGAGGCCTATTCAACCTAAACCAATAACCTATTTCACCATAATCCATAAATGACAATCTTAACTCACAACTTCACAACCATCTTTCAAACCTTTTCCACAATACCATCGTTGGAAATACTAACCACACCATTAAAGTTGTCAAAATGGATTAGCCCAGCCCATTGGACTCGACCTACCTTATAAACGGGTCAACCGAAACCAACTCGACCCACTTTCTGTTAAGCCATAAAAATGTTGGCTCGGCTTGGCCCATCACAGGTTGGTGGGTTAAATGGGCAAGCCCACCTAAAATTAAAAAAAAATGTTTTTTTCAAAAAAAAAATTTTAATAAAATATAATTTTTTTAGAAAAATATATTGGAATGTTTAGGATAACTTTGAATAATCAATGATAGCATTGTTTTTAAACTTCATGGGTTTAAAAATATAAAATATTACTTAAATTAAATCCTCCACTGTCCACACACCACACCTACAACATGGCATATCAACAAGCTAAAAAATATCTTGTCAATTTGTCATGGAATGTGAGCCAAATATCTATGGTGATCATATAATTATAAAATTACAATAACAAAATTTTTAAAAAATGACAAAAGCATTTCATGTTTATTAATTTATTTTCTATTTTTTTAGGTGAGTTAGGTTCTATTTTTTTAGGTGATTGTAAGATGTAATAAAAATTTCAACCCGACTCGACCCAAACCTGTGGTGCGCTAGGTTGATCCATAGGTTTCAACTTATTTTGACAGCTCTACACCCCATTCATTTCCTTCCAAACTTTCAACCAGCGAGCATACGACCTTACCATTACCCATTATACTTTTTTTAAAAAAAATAGGTCATATAAAAGGTTGCAAAATGGGATCATTCGCCTTAGCACAAGCCCATTCTCTTTTCATGTTCTCTTGGGTAAGAAAAAAATGGTACATGGAGGTTTTGTGTGGACCGAGCTCTCAATGATATTGTAGTAAAGGATCATTTTTCAATTCCGATGGTGTTGAATCGTGTCATTGAGTAGTAGGTATGCACATTCATGCCAAACCATCTTGGGGCAAGTTTTCAGTGCGGCCTGGATGGTTTTACTACACTTCAAAGAATTCTGGTACTAAAGCATCTCCTTTTGAAGTTACTTTTGGTAAGAAATCTCCTATCATTTCATATATTATTAACTCTTTCAATATTGTGACTGTGGATGATCTCTTGGTGAATAAAGACACAATGATCATTGTATTGAGGAGGAAACTCACGAAGGCCCAAGAAAGTATGAAGCAATTTACTAATGTTCATAGAAAAAGGTAAATTTTCAAATTGGTGACAGGGTTATGGTCAAGTTATGTCCTCACAGGAAAGTCACAACTGCTATTGCACCCCTATACCAATCTTGCCAAACATTTCCATGGTCCCTTTCAAATATTGGATAAAATTGGCAAAGTGACTTACAAGCTCAAACTACCAGAGCAATTTTGCATTCATCGTATTTTTCATTGCTCCAATCACAAGCCTTTTCAAGAATTCTTGAGGATACTATTCCTGCCATTATGTTACCTAAAATCGTAGTTGAGAACCAACCTATGATCACTCCCCTTGCTATCCTCAATACTGTTGGAATTACTCTATTGTTGCACCACGTTTGATAGTGTTAGTCCAATGGGCAAGTTTGTTCCTTGGTGATACTTCTTTGGAAGGGCTATGTTGAAAAACTGAGTATCACCTAAAGGCCCAAGAGAAAGATTATTCCACTAAAGCATTTAGAAAACTATGTCAAGTGAAGGCTTAATAAATTTTGTTATGGAGTGGATCTATTGGAACTATATTGATTAACTTAGTTCTACAAATATAGGTGCTAGATTGCACTTTGTCATTTAACATTTTGTTGTTTTTTTAGAATTTAAGTATGTGATATATCAGTATGTAAGCATTGGGAATGAATCAAGAAAAATATTAACTAATTCCCCATCTCTTCTTTTGAGGAGGCTCCTAGTCCTCAAATTTTAAGAATTGCTACTCTTATCATAACATAGACCTTTTGGATTGTCTCTAGTTACTATTCAATTTACAAATCATCACCTTGAAAAGTCACATACGTGTCTTAAGCTGCCACTTTGCAAACTCATATTGACATTGTGCAATAAATCCAATGAAAGCTCTTCCACAACTACATGATTGTTTCTTAGCTTGAAGTCGAACATGCTAGTCTCACGCCATTGTGACTCAACTGATCCCTAGTGCTAGTTTTGTACATTTCATAGAACCTCTTGATTTGGAAGAGGCTAGTAACCTTCGTTTCACTCTTGAGTGTATTTGTTATATTTACCATTTAATATGGAAAGAGCTTAATTATGTTATAAATGATCACATTGATTGTGTTACTGGTTGTCCTTTAATGCCTACATTTTGTGGTGAGTTGAGTTTTTGAAGTTTATGATATTTATGCCTATTTATAATACTATTAAGGTTGAGGTTGGTAGTAGTAGAAATGAAAAGGTTATGCAAAAGGAAAATGAGTGGGGAAGATAGTGTTCTTTTTCAAGTTGCACTTATTGTTTCTTGGGAGGCTACCACTTATTTATGGAAGGCCTTCAAGAATCAAATGAGAGTGTTATTATTTGCTTGCATTACCTATTTACTAACATTTTCTTTTATTGGCATATGTTACTTATTAGTATTGTTAGTTTTTGTTAGAGAAGGGATTTGAACATGCAACCTTTCCTCCCTTCCCATCTCCCTTCAATACTAAATCAATCTTATATTATCACCTATTTAACAACAAGTAACCATTGATAATGCATTAATAAAAGAAATTAATTATCTCAATATTTTTCCTTTTCTTATTTTTTCCAATGGTAGTTCATAGTAAAAAGTGAGTGAAAAAAATAGAAAAAAGATAAATAAATGGACAAGGAACCAAAACAATGAAAAGATAACACATAATAATGTATATAACCAAAATATTTTTTAATATATAATAAAGAGAAATATAAAATATTATGTTGTTGGTATGAGTAGCACGAGACTCAAGTATTTATTAAGATTTCATGTTTAAGTCTTATAAGAAGAAAAAATATAATTTAGAGAAAAAATCCTACTAAACTAAAGATGATGAAAATAAAAATGACAAAAAATAAAGATATTTATTTTTAAATAGATTAAAACACAAGAGCTATAAGACCCACATGAAATCCAACAATTTCTTCTCTATTTCTTTTTCTCCCCTCAATCAAACACAACTTAAAAGTAATTTTTTAAATACTACACACTATCGCCATGATGATAAAAAGTAAAATAAAATAAAGAAAACCATAAACTTTATTTTATTCAAAGAGAAACATGAACTTTTAAAGCAATCGATAGATGTTTGTAACTTGTCGTGCATGGTGCCATCATGGTCCGGTGATATCCTTTATTGTAAAGAAACAAACAAATTTAATTAATGTTATCATATATCAATCAATTTTCTCTCTCCAAATTTTGTAAATCCTATATAATCTTCTTCTTTTATCCAAATCTATTATAAAAAAATCAGAAAATGTCAATCAAATGTAGATGATAAAACATGAGATCAACTTAGATTAAATTTAAAATTATAATTAAATAATATATATTTTTAGAAATGTTACTAACATTATTTTGAATACACTCTCTTTATTGATTAAAATTTATTAAAATCACAAAATTGTATAGATGATACCTCTTATTTGATGACTCTGTCTTTTAATTGTGTAATTTTTAATAAGTTTAATTCATGAGGAAATGTGTTATTTTTTATTTGAATGTAATAGAATCATTATAACCGATTAAACTTAAATATATATCTTATATCTAGGACTTGAATCAAATATTTGTAATTAAATTAAAATAATTCTAAATCAGTTAATTCACATGCTATGATATAATTAAATCATCTAAATTCTACACTTCATTTTACGATCATATCAAATTATTACTCTTTTCCTAAAATTTTATCAAAATCAAATCACAAACACCCGTATGAATAATTTCTAACCAGAAAAAAGCGGTGAAAAACAAAAACAAAAGTAAAAAATAGAAACTTTATCCCCGTCGTTGTTGTACGTACAAACAGCACACAACACAAGCAAAGTTCGCAAAGGCACTGTTTGGAGTTTGGACCACGAGAATTGTCAATATAAAACTGAGGCCGTTGGATGCGACTGTTTGGGTCGACAGTCACACACGGTTTAGTTTGGATTGTATCATGGCTTTTTATTATTGATTAAATTAATTTCTTTTGTCTTCTAATTTATTTATTTTTGATTAATTTAATTCTTTAGTTTTATTAGATCTTCGATTAAAGTCCTTATTATCAATTTTGACTAACAATGCTAAATGTGGAATCATGTAACAATAATGTGTTATTCTATTTTTTTTACATAGATAAAAATTTAACATTGTCAATCAAAATTTCTGTTAAGATCTAATCAAATGTATTTTATTCAGACGATTTAGATAAACTTAAAAAAAAATTATCAATCAGAAAAAAAAGATAAAAATTAAGAAAAATGATATGAATGTTATTTTTTTAATATTATCAACACCTATTATTTTTTTTATTTCCCTCCCTTTTTTCACATCATATAATTTATAATACTTATATCTTTTTCCGTCTCACTACGTGAAATATAACATCTATATCATATATTATTTTTCAAACTAGGAGGCTTTTCTACCTTTACTGATTTATATTACATTATCTTAAATACTATTGTTTTTATCGTATTACTATTTTTACTTTTTTGTTGTTTAAAATACAAGTGACTCGGTGCCATATTGGTATCAGAGCTGTTATTTAGTTTTGGATAGACATCAAGATGTAATTAATAATAATAGTTTTGTTAACAAACTTTCGATAAAATCTTTTGAGGACTTCTCTTGAAACTTTAGATAGCCTAACAAAAACACAAAATTTGTTGTTTAACAAAATACAAACTTTAGAAAATAAAGTTAACGACATTTTGAATATTCTTAAATCTAAAGAACAACAAATTCGTTTTTCCACAAACAAACTCGATAAAATTACAATGCAGCTTTCTAAACTTGATTTAGGAAAGACAACAAGTCAAATCTCAACCAAATTCGTTTTAGCAAAGCCTAGAAAATGAGGACAATACCTTTTACAGTAACCTCACAAAGAGTTTCAGGACACAATTCTATTACTGAATCTATAAACCAACATCCTGGAATCTTTGATAGATTCTTTAGAAGAACAAACTCCTGAACCAGACAACTGGAACAAATAGTAGGTATAGAATCCAATATTGATATTGGATCAAATTCTAGGATAGACTCTCTCAATCCTAGACAATTATACAATCTAAATTGGTTGGCTTATGATAGAACTAGCTTATACAGATACAGAAGGATTGATGATTTTCATCTCCCTGACGGAAGACACAAGATTATCAAATTAATCTAAAAACAAACCTAATGACAACTCCTTAATACAAATAGAAGATATGTACACCTAGGGTTAATTGTCATAGGCGTCAGGTCTCTAACAAGATCTTTCGTAGGAGCTACAACTTTTGTAGTCCTTTTTTATCAAAGGTTCAGAGATAATAATTCTCAGGCCATAATAGGGATGATAGAAATAGATCTAAACCGAATCGTCTCCCTAATTTATATTGCCCCTAATTACACAATGAATCATAGTGATTTCATACAAAACATAAACCTAGAAGTCCACACAATAGGTTTTAGAAGAAACTTTGAGGGACATAACTTACACTTGGATATTACCTTCACTGGCAGAATAAGTGATCAAATATCCCCTAGATATAGGATAAACACTAATCCATTAGTGACAACCTTATCATTTGATGGAATCCAATTTTTGCCACCCGAAATCTTTGATTCCTCCAGAAACCAAAACAATCAATGGCAAACACATATTAAGGCTGGATCTTCTAGGAGTGCAATAACCACTCCTGGATCAGCTATAATAACAAACAAAAGAAATAGTCTTTCAGTAAAATTTACTGATTATGAAGACATACAAAATCCCCCAAGAGAGGAAATGGAACCCTCTAGAATGTTTATGATGAATCTATGACATTGTTCATATTTCGAATCATATATTCCCTATGAGGAACATAAACAAACTGAAACCTCTTCTTTAGAAAAAACTTGCCTTTCCCCAAAACTCCTTAAAGCAGTTGAAAAATGGGAAGAAGACAAGAAGTGTGAAGGACAAAGTTTTATAAATAATGAAATAGATTCTGATGACACTAACGAAGAAAACGAATATGTTTTCAGACAAAGATTATTCTCAATGATAGATAAAGAAAATTCTGATACAGAGAATATTCAAGATTTACTTGAAAAAATCAATTTACATGAATTTTATGAAAAATAAATAAACTTCAAAAATACTTTAGAAATAAACTTTGAGATTGATGAAACAGAAACACTAGTCTCTTTTCCTGAAACTCATAAAGGTCTCATGGCTGATGCTTCTAGCTCAAATTTTACCCCTCAATTTGATTATATTACGGAAGACTACAACATGGGATTTCCCCCATGAAAAAGTTATCACCCCAATAGATTTAACTCTAGGAGATAATATAAAGTCAAAAGGGAAAAGGCTACCTATAGAACCGACATTTAATATGCCATCTCTTTTACTAAACATAGGAAATATTGACCCCCAATTACTTCTGAACTACATAGAACAGTGGACTTCTGCTGTTATAAGAGACTATAGAGTAAACCATGAAAGTCATGTATCCAATAATCAAGATATGATAGCAAGAGCCGAAACATATCTAGGAGATATAGCTAGAGCCTATTGGAAATGTTTCAAACAAACTTTCCCAGAATAAATCAAAACAAACCTAGTAGACCCTGGTCCAAATATCTACAATTTCTGTAGCCTAATACAAAGAATTTTTACAGCCCAATCTATAAATGATGGAAATACCATCAGACAAAAAATTTATCTAGGTAACCTAGAAAGACTCTCTATAAGTTATTTCGGTAAAATAAAAGAATTTACCCAAGATTACCTAATGTATGCCTCTATAGCGGGAGGATTTACAGATAAATCTTTAGAAGGAAAATTATTCTTAAAACTCCCGGGTAAATTAGGATAAAAAATTAGAGACAGTTGGAATGATGACCAAATTGACCCAGTCATGAATAATCTAACGGTCAAAATCCAACACATAATGAAAGTGATGGAAGATACATGTACCAACATAGCCATTAACAAACAAATAAAAATAGCTGATTCAGAAATTTGTAAACAGATTTACACTCTTCAACAATACCATAAAGAAATTAGGAGAAAAAGACCTCAGTACAGACCTCCCAATAAACAACCTTCTAGGAAAAAGAATCCAACCCGTAGGTATTCAATTAGAGCCTCTAATTCTAAAAAACCTACAATTAACAAAGAAAGACATGTTAGGAAACTTAGAGATAATAAAACATATACAAAACAATTAGAATGCTATTCTTGCCACCAACCAGGACATTACTCTAGAGATTGTCCAAACAAAACCAATCTATTTACAAGAGAAGCATAATTGATAAAAAGCTATAGGATGAATCTTATTCCTATAGATGAGACAGTCTCTACTGACTCAGAAATATATTCAATAGTTAGTTGGTCTGACTATACTTCTGAAGAAGAAGAACTCAAAAAAGATTATAAAATCTTAAACGAATTCACTAGAAATGAGTATGTGAATCTATACCCAGTGGATGACAAATACAATCAATATGGAGAAATCCTTGAAAATTTGGGATATAGCCTAATGTTCAAAAGAGAACTAAATGATTGTGAACATGAAATACAATTCCACATAGGACCAGATTGTAAGGAATGTCATTTCTGTAAAAGATATCCCCACAAAACGTTAAGAGCTCACATAATTTCCTGATTTTAAGAAGGAAAATGGTTCTAGAAACAAAATTATGAACAATCCGATTTCAACTTTGGAAATCAGATTAAACCAAATGAAAAAACAATAGATTTTCTCTACGAAAATTTGAAAAAAAATAGAAATCCAAACTTTTCTGAAGAGCATACAAGTGGGCTTATGGCACTACAAAACAAAGATTGCATCCCCATAATTTGCAATAAAAAGAAAAATAAAAGCCTACATATTTTGGTTAAAATAAATTTTCCTAAAATAAATAATTTTGACCAAACCGAAGTAATTTTGCAAGCTTTGGTAGATATTGGTTGTTCTTTTACTTCCATATGCCAAAGTATTGTACCCCAACACAATTGCTTTAAAAGTAATATAATAACTAAAACTAGAACAATGTCTGGAGACATAATAACAAATGATACAGAAACTAGAAATTTCACCATTCAATTATCTACAAACTATGATATTTTCGGTAACAAAATCTATAAATAAAGTAGATGTTGTAGACTTGCGACCTACCAAAGAAACAATGATTTTAGGACTTGATTTTATCATACATGATAACATATCAGTTACCATTACAAAAGACTACTTATTAATTTCTACAAACTCACAAATGTCACCTATAATAGACGAACTCACATCAGAGTTATGAACAAAGCATGGTGATGCCCCCACTAATGTTAATGTTAGTGATCAATGTCCTTGTGACACACCAGGAAGCAGCAAAATAAAAGAATCAAAAAATTATGGTAGTATAAACGCTCCAGAAACATGTGACACATCCCATGATTCTTATCATGAAAGTATTTTAAAAAGCATAAAAACAGAAACTGAGCTACAATATGAATTATCTGTAGCAGAATTTGATTATAATTCTGTCAAAATCATCAAAATTATAACTTTTGATAATATGCAATAGATTATAGGCAAATTAAATAGAACAAATATAATAGGAGAAGACCCTACAAAATATTGGAAAAAAGATCCTGTTATGTGCAAATTAGAAATCATAAACTCAAATCTGATAATTAAAACTAAAGATATTCAGTATGGGAATTTCAAACAAGAAGAATGTAAAAACCATATAAAAACCCTCTTGGATCTAAAAGTTATAGTACCTAGTACTAGTCCTCATAGAAGCCCTGCTTTTATTGTTAATAAACATTCAAAACAAAAAAGAGGGAAAACTAGAATGGTCTATAATTACAAAAGGCTTAATGATAGCACTTACATAGATGTATACAATATTGCTTCTAAAAATGTGTTGATAAATAGGATACAAAAAGTTATATGGTTTTCGAAATTTGATTTAAAATCAGGATTTCACCAAGTAAAGATGCATCCCGATTCAATAAAATGGATTGCCTTTTTCTGTTCAGAAGGATTATTCGAATGGAAAGTAATGTCTTTCGGACTAAAAAATGCACCACAAATTTTTCAAAGAAAAATGGATAATATTTTTGGAAATTACAAAGAATTTAATTGTACATATATATATAATGTACTCGTCTTCTCAAAAACTAAAGAAGAACATTATCTCCATCTCAAACAAGTTCTTCATTTATTTAAAAAATTTGGCCTAATTATCTCAAAGTCAAAAATGGAAATTTGCAAAACTCATATTTCTTTCCTGGGAACAGAAATAGGAAATAGGAAAATAAGGCTTCAGCCTCATATCTCCCAAAAAATTCTTGGTTTCCCAGATAAAATGGAAGACATAAAAACCCTGAGAGCTTTTCTAGACCTACTTAACTATGCAAGAAATTTTATTAAAGACTTAGGGAAATACATAGCTCCTCTTTACAACAAAACATCTTTGATGAAACAGAGAAAATTTAATACAGAGGATGTAAAATTAGTTCAAAAAATTAACGAAATGGTTAATAATTTGTCATATCTTTCTCGACCATTAGATTCTGACTATTTGGTCATAGAATGTGATGGTTGTGAACAAGGATGGAAAACCATCCTAAAGAAAAAGAAAGATAAATATGAAAAAATTCATGATGAAGAAATCTGTAGGTATACTTCAGAAAAATACCACACAAAACTACAGGTATACTCAATTTCTACAAATTACGAAGTAAATGCCATAATAAATGCTTTAGAGGGATTTAAACTCTTCTTGATTAATAAAAGCGAAATTACCATAAGAACCGATTGCGAAGGAATAGTGACTTATGGTAGCCAACAAATAAATACGGATATAAAACCTCACAAAAGATGGGTTTTATTCCAAGAGTATGTTTATCATAACGGAATAAAAATAAATTTTGAACACATAAAAGGAGTTAAGAATGTTGGTGCTGATATTCTTTCTTGTTTTGCAGGGATACAACAAGATGAAGCCTTGTAAGGTCTCTTACCAAAATATAAAACAAAAAATGAAGTTTGGCAATCAGGATTTACCTGTACTTACAAACGAGTTTCACTACCCCGGTAGGGAAGCTATCAACGACAAATTCAATTGCCTTATTGATAATATTTGGAATATTCCAAAACATACAAACAATAATGAGCAATTCATTTGTTCAGTGAAAAAGGCATAATTTATGCCTTATACAATTTCTGCATAGCAGATAACCAAGGAGTCCCTCTCCTTACAAAAGCCTCTCATTTTGGGAAAGGTTATACAACTTTTGTCCTGTTATCAAGGCCCTATAAAGGTATTTATACCAATTTTAAAGACCTTTCCCTTGTAAAGGAGGGTATTCAAAGCCCAATTTACAAAAGGATTCTATTCAAGGGAAGAAGCAGAAAAAACCCTTGAACTAAATACCACAGATATAAATAAAATAAAAAAGGCCCTTGAACCAAAAAACACGACTATAGTCATAAATGCTGACCAAACCAAGACCAACCACAAAACCTATAAAGACTCAGTCAACCCAAATATCCTCGGACCAATAAATGGCTTGAACATAGACAATTTCAAGAAAATACAAAACTTATTGTTTAAGGTACACAACAATCAAACCCAAATTTCGGGTCTCTGTATAGGCGTGCATGCTTATTTCAACCAAAAATTTTGTATGCACCAACAAAACCCCATTCTGCGAAGACAAAACCAATTGTCCTTGCAAAATAAAATTCCTTTTCAGAAAAGCCATATTAGACCTGGACCAGTTTAAGTCCTTTGGATATGAGGACTTAGCGATTTCCACAAAGAGTCTACTGGATTATGGATGTTTGGAATCAATCTTGATTCCTCCATCAGATAGATTTGAAGGATTTAAGCCCTTAATTAACGAGGCTATTAACCTAATACAGGCAGAAATGATGGATTACATTGCCATCAAAATGATAACCTGCCTGAGCAATTTTTTTGCTCAAAATTACCCCTGCCATGTCATGAAACTCCTACCAGAGGATCATATGCTCAAAATTACCCCTGTCATGTCATGAAACTCCTACCAGAGGATCATAGAAACTTTTTTCCTGTTTGTTCGATGATGAATATGAAAGAGTTGGGATGTACAGGGTAATACACAGTATTAATACAGACTCATGAGGGCACAAATACAAGGATACCAATGGTTCTCAGAATTAGACAAATGAGAGTTTGACCTAATAAGAGAAACTCATGACACACAGCTCTTCCATCCATCATACAATGGGAAGTTCTTCATTCCTTTCCTGGTTAATCACAACAACAAATTGGTTCAATTCTTCCAAGAAGAGAAGAAAGATAAAGAGATTTAAGAAGCTAGTGGATGTCATGGACAACAAACTCCTCCTTTTCCATCCATTGATCTCTCAATGGAAGACTCATCAGACATTTTCTGTTCTGGAAATATCTAAGACGAAGAAGATGTTACTATTACAAAATCAGCAAAGAGTTAAATACAGAAGCATCCTGCCAAAAATATAGCTGTAAATTCAAGGTGGGAATCTTTACTGTTGCAAAGACTCTGACACTAGTGAACAGTAAATGAACAGTAACTTTACCGTTCTTGATTGAAGGGGCCTTTGTCTTTTTCTTTCCGTTTTCTCTATATAAAGGGTCTTCAATTGTAAACACAAGATAGATACTAGGAAGACTAGTGAGAGAAACAGAAAGGAAAAAAGTTTGTAATAGTGTTTTGAGCAATAGTATCCAACTTATTTCGGGATCTTTCCCCTTTCCCCCCTTGATTTTTTCGTCAATCTGTAAGTATAATATCCACTGTATCTGGCTAAATTCTTCGAAGGCACCCTAAAGGGGGCCTTAGTTATCTTCATTTAGAAAATGTGAATATGATTTAGAACCCAAATGTTTACTTTACTTTTGGATTTTTTTTTGCTTTGTTTTTCGAAACCTGAGATTTGTAAGCCTGCAAAGGTGTGTCCTTGATACCTGTTTTTGGAAAGCAATGGAAATCCTTTATGGTTAGACTCGTGCTTGAAGGAAAATAAGATCATCGAAAGACTCAAAGAGTGTGGACTAGTAAGGATCTTTAGTACTCGACTGGTATCATTATATTTTATATTTTTCTTAAATGAGATAACTTATAGTATCCATTGAGGAGTCTTCTCTATCCATCTAATTTGATATTTTCTTTAGCTCGCTTACTCTTAACTATCTATTTTATTTATACCATATATTATTTTCCAAAAAGTAATTTAACCTTTATTCTTTCTTCTCGTAGACTTTTCACTCTTCCAACGAATCGTTTCCGATAAGGCTAGCATTCTTCAAAACCCGCCCAATCAGAGAACGCCACGTGGAAGTTTCGGATGGCTGTTAAACATGTACGCAAATTAAAACGAAGCATCGCATACCATATCCCTCTGCAACATAAACTCAAACTCAACCGTTCACACACACACTTAGCGTGACACCAAGGACGTCGTCGTTTTAACCCTCGACTTGCCGTAACGTAACTGCAGAACGCAACGACTTGAATGAATGCCATGGTGAGGAAAAAGGAGTGACAAAAAAAGTATTATTACTATAAAAAGCAGTGTCGTATACTGAAAAAACGACAACGAAATGGAGTGCGTTGCGGCGAGGAACTTGGCGGCAATGGCGTTCTGCGTGAGTCCTTTGTCGTCGAGGTTGAGGCTGCGGAGGAAGAAGCTGTGGAGAAGACGAACCGCGTCGTCGTCGTCGTCGTGCGGCGGCCGCGGCGTGCGGTGTCTGAAGGTGGAGGCGAAGGCCGGGAGCGAGAGCTGCGTGGCGACGAAAGAGGACTTCGCCGACGAGGAGGATTACGTGAAGGCCGGTGGCTCCGAACTCGTTTTCGTCCAAATGCAACAGAACAAAGCCATGGAAATGCAATCCAAGCTCGCGGATAAGGTTTTTTTCGGTTCTCTCGCTTCTGTTTCTTGGATTTTGATTCTTGTTACTGTGTGTTGAATGTGGAGCTTCGTTATGATCGGTTTTATGAGGGTTGGATGAATTTTCGTGAAATGCTTTTAAATTTTTTTTGGTTGAAAATTTAGTGGATATTGTTTTAGGCTTTTTTTTTTCGCTGTTAGGTTACTGTGGACTACATTATCAGATATCAATATATACTATCCAAACGGCAATATAAATTTTACAATTATTTTAAATATATGTAGGTTACAATGACCTGTAAGAAGTAAGATTCTCTCTTTTTTAAGGCGATGCAAGATCATCTTGATATGAATAAAATTTCATAAAACATAAATAGTAAGTATATAATTATAATAATCCGAATTAATAACATACTTTTTGAATATTACTAAAATTAAAAATAAAATATAAATCATTGTAATGATAAATTACTTCCTATTAATTATACAGATTGAAATATTACTATCAATTTCATTTCTTTCTCAAAATCATCTACGGAAAAGACAATTTCCATTTTTAGTTCATCAAGGAACAATGTTTTTATGCTTTTATATTATACTTGTATTGTAGTATTTTTTTTTTTAAAAAAAACTTGAATACTTCACCTATATGTATCGAAGTATCCGAGAGTATTGGTATGGGATAGAAATACATGAAGCAAATTAAGTAGGTCATCTTGAGAAGCTAATAATAAAAAAGTGATTGAGTTTTTTTTTTAATATAAGGAATTGCGTTAGATTTCTTTAGTACATACTGATATTTGAGTTGTGTGGATGAAATTGAGGTGTGATGGGTTTGGCTGTGATGATCTTTTTGTTTGGTGAGAGTGATGCCATTGTTTAGTCGTGTGGATGAAGTTGAGGTGTGGTGAATTTGGCTGTGATGATCTTCGTGTTTGGTGATAGTGAAGCCATTGTTAAGTCTTATAAGAAATGCTAGTAACACACACTGTTTCATTGGCTGAAATTTATTGAAAATGATAAAATTTGGTAGGTCTCATGTCATATTTAATAGCTCTATCTTCTGATTTTATAGTTTTCAGTGAATTTTAACCAATTAAAAAAGAATGTGTTTGAAAAGAGTGTGCTAAAGACTCGGTTCCTAGCCCTCCTTTTAGTGTTATACACATGCACCGGTTTTGATGGTTATGAAGATGCTTAAACTAAATTGTGTTTTTGGATTTATGTTTTCTTACCGAGAACCTGTTGATAACCACTCTTGCAGTTGCCACCTATAGGAGATGATATACTGGATCTAGTTGTGATTGGTTGTGGTCCGGCTGGTCTTGCTCTTGCTGCAGAATCAGCCAAGTTAGGACTGAAAGTTGGGCTTATTGGTCCGGATCTCCCTTTTACAAACAATTATGGTGTGTGGGAGGACGAATTTAAAGGTATCGTTCTTGCTGCATCATTCTACTGATATCATCTTTGTATCAGATATGCTATTTATTTAAAATATTGTCTCGGCCAACCCGAATCAGCCCTAACCCATATGGAATAGGGCCAAAATGCCTCGTGGTCATGTGGGTTAGCGATATTAAGAACAATAAAAAATTAACAACAGACTTGTCTTTAACAAGGGAGGTCGGTTACTTGTATCACTTAACATCAATGGATTAGTCTCCTGATCCAGCTGGTTAGTAAACACCGTATTCTTTGACTCAAAAAAAAAAAAAAATCAATAGATCCGATCAAAACCAAATTCTCATAAATATAAATATTATTTACAAATAAGATTTCCTATAACATACTGGTTGTTGTTTTATTGGCTTCACATGACTAAAAACCATACAATTTTATTCTCTTCGTGTGGCTATTTTTTTGTGCATGTTCAAACTGCTCTAATAATTTTTGTCATTTTTACACAAAAAGTGTTGTAACAATATCCCTGTTGAAATTATTCTGTATCCCATCCTTTCTTATGCTGCCTCACAACCATATTTTCTCATCCTTTCTTGTTCTTATGCTGCCTCACAACCATATTTGTTTTTTTAATCCTCTGGTACATTGTTTCTGCTAAAGATCAAACTACCCGAACGATCTAATCTTAACTTCAACACATTAACCACTTGTGTCCAATCATTTGGTTCTTCACCACCTTCTTAACATTTTCATCTTAAATTCCATCTTAAAATTCAACATTCATTACTATAAAATATAACCCGGTGTGTAGTATTGTGATAAAGTTTCCCTTTGAGCTTAATTAGTACTTTGTGGTTGCTAATATTCCTTTATGTATTTCTTCCTTTTAACAATCCAATTTGTTATATAAAAAAAAATCCAATTTGTATCTTGTACGTGACATCTTTATTAAATTTCCTATTGTTTTATACTATTGATCCCATATACTTAAACTTAAACTTGTGGGTATGACATCTTCTATTTTTACCTCCAAATCATTTTTCTTTTGTGTCTTGCTAAAACTTTAATGCATATACTCAAACTTAGAAATTTGTGATATCACATCTATCTAAGAGCTCAAGCTTAGAGCTAACTTTTTATTTTCCCTTGAACCTTCAATTAGAATTATATCATCTGCAAATGACATACATTTAGGGATAATCTTTTGAGCTAACTTTTTTAATAGTAATTTTGTAAACTTAAGTTATAAGTTATATATGCCTAACAAATTTCATTTAGGTGGATAAACTTCACTATCCACTTATATGAAAAGAGAATAGGGTAAATTAGAATTTTTTTCCTCCTAATATTTTAAATCCTTTGATTTTTCTGAATTTTAATTGTAACATTTTGATCCCTTAGTTTGATAAATTGGTAATTTGATCCTCCTGATAGATTATTAACATATAATTTTGATTAGTTGAGTTAATTATAAATTAATTAAAATTATTAATTATTTAAAAATTAATAAAATATTATTAATAATCCTAATTCTCCACTACACTGTGCTTCTCTTCTTGAACGCAAATATCTCTTCCACCTTCATTGTCACATGCAATTACCACATTAGGGTTAATAGTCTTCTATTAAAATTTTCTAAAGATTAATAATTTTTATTTAATTTATAATTAATTTAATATCTCTAATAATCATAATTATTATTTATTAGTTAATAATCTATTAGAGGAACTAAAATCATAAATTTATAAAACTATAGGATCAAATGTTACAATTAAAAATTAAAATGACCAAAATCATGGATTTAAAGGAACTAAAATTACAATTTAACAAAAAAATAAAAAAAGTAAAATACATTCATAACTAAAATCAACTTCTCCGTATTAACTTGTGGAGAAGTTAAATGAATAAAGCTATAAAAGCTCAATTCATTTTAGTGGAATTTCTAAATGCTTATAAATTCTGATGAGCTGTAAAACTCTGATTTTTTTAGGTTTTCAATTTGAAGTTTTGACATTTTGCCATAAAAAGCAAGATTTTTGTCTTTTTGACAGATGCATACTTGCTTAGTTGATATAATGCATTGATGAACACAATTCATTATAATTTCAGATCTCGGACTTGAAGGTTGCATTGAGCATGTTTGGAAGGATACCATTGTCTATCTCGACAATAAGGACCCCATTTTTATTGGTCGTTCCTATGGACGTGTCAGTCGGCATCTGCTTCATGAGGAGTTGTTAAGAAGGTACAACCGTCTAACTGTTGATGATATATTTACTATCACTGTTAACTTGCTACTTGTAATTTAATTTCCTAATAACAATTATTTTATTTATTTTTGTAGATTTTTGATTCATATTAATTTTCCCTAGGTGTGTCGAGTCAGGTGTCTCGTATCTTAGCTCAAGAGTAGAAAGTGTTATTGAGACGAGTAATGGTCATAGTCATGTTGTCTGTGAATATGACGTTGTAGTGCCCAGCAGGTATGACAACTCACATGCTTCTAAAAGTTTTATCCATTTATCTATTATATATGGAAACTTCTGACATGTTATTATAGGCTTGTTACTGTTGCATCAGGAGCTGCTTCAGGGAAACTGTTGCAATATGAGGTCGGGGGTCCAAAGGTTTCTGTCCAAACAGCTTATGGTGTGGAAGTTGAGGTTGGAGGCTGGCTCTATGTTCTGTTTCTAAGTTTAGTTTATAGGTTAATGCTAGTATCGTTAAAAATATCTTGCATATTAACATTAATTGTTGAGAATCCTTTCTCATATTTCGTGATCATGAAGGTCCACATTTGTCCTCTCCTGCATCTTTTTTTATTTTTTAATATGTGACCTAAGAAAATTGCTTGTTTTGTGTAGTTTATATTAGTGAATTGTTTTCATTTCCATTTTAGGTAACAAGCTACTGTTTTCATTTCTTTGACTATTTGGTGTCTATACATTTTCATTAATAACACAGTTTATAAGTATGTTTAAACCAGACCAAAATTGGTGCTTCTTTTTGTGATACCTTTTTAATGCCGTTAAATTAATTAATATAGATCTGTTTAAGCAAATCAATTATTGGAGCTTATTTGCAAAGTGCAAAAGGGCAATATAAAAAATAACAGTAGCATTTTTGGTAACAAATCAAGAGGGACTGTTCCTAGGTCAGGTAGTATTTAAATATTAGTTTGTCTTCTTCCCTCTCTCTAACCATATATCGTGTTTATATTTTTATTAAAAAAAATCTAAATACATATGACGTAATAGTTTGTAATAATATTTTTTTTTGTTACAATATCAGGTGGAAAACAATCCTTATGATCCAAATCTGATGGTTTTCATGGATTACAGAGACTACATGAAGCAAAATGTTCAATGTCCAGAAGCAAATTATCCAACATTTCTTTATGCAATGCCCATGTCCCGTACAAAAGTGTTCTTTGAGGTTTGCTCCATGTTCTTAAGTTTAGTGTTTTTTACATTATGTGTTACAGTTCTGTTAACAACAACAACAACAACGCCTTATCCCACTAGGTGGGGTCGGCTACATGGATTAACTTCCGCCATAATGTTCTATCAAGTACCATACTTCTATCCAAATCATTAAGTTCGAGATCCTTTTTGATAACCTCTCTTATAGTCTTTTTGGGTCTTCCTCTGCCTCGAATTGTTTGCCTTCTCTCCATCTGGTCTACTCTTCTCACTACAGAGTCTACCGGTCTTCTCTCTACATGCCCAAACCACCTAAGTCTATTTTCCACCATCTTCTCTACAATAGGTGCTACTCCAACCCTCTCTCTAATAGCTTCGTTTCTAATTTTATCCTGTCGAGTCTTACCACACATCTACCGCAACATCCTCATCTCCGCTACACCTACTTTATTCTCATGTTGGCTCTTGACCGTCCAACATTCTGTTCCGTACAAAATCGCCGGTCTTACCGCAGTCCGATAAAACTTTCCCTTTAGCTTGATCGGTACCTTTGCATCACATAACACCCCCGATGCTTTTCTCCATTTCATCCATCCTGCTTGAATGCGATGATTCACATTCCCTTCAATTTCTCCATCATCCTGTATTACAGACCCAAGATATTTAAACCGTGTGACTTGAGGGATAATATGGTCTCCTATTTTCACCTCTGAGTTAGAAACCCTCCTTCTTTTGTTGAACTTACATTCCATATACTCCGATTTGCTTCTGCTTAGGCGAAAACCATGTGTTTCTAGAGCTCGTCTCCAAGTTTCCAACCTCTCATTCAACTCCTCCCTCAACTCTCCAAGGAGGACTATGTCATCTGCAAAAAGCATGCATCTCGGCGCTATCTTTTGGATTTGTTCCGTGAGGACATCCAGAATTAAGGTAAAAAGGTAGGGGCTAAGGGTTGACCCTTGATGCAAACCAATTGTGATGGGAAAATCGTCTGACTCTCCACCCTGTGTCCTAACACTAGTCGATACCCTATCATACATATCTTGGATAGCTCGAATATATGCAACCCTAACCCCTTTCTTCTCTAGAACTTTCCACAAAATCTCTCTAGGCACTCTATCATACGCTTTCTCTAAGTCAATAAAAATCAAGTGCAAGTCTTGTTGGTCCATGCGATATTGCTCCATCACCCGCCGTAATAAATAGATCGCTTCCATGGTCGACCTTCCCGGCATGAAACCAAATTGATTCTCAGTAACTTGAGTCTCCTTTCTTAATCTCCGTTCGATCACTCTTTCCCATAATTTCATGGTATGACTCATTAGCTTGATTCCCCTATAATTTACACAATTTTGTATATCCCCCTTGTTCTTATAGATTGGCACTAACGTGCTTCTCCTCCATTCCTCCGGCATGCGTTTTGACCTCATAATTTCATTAAAGAGTTTGGTGAGCCACTCAAGACCTCTATCTCCAAGAGTTTTCCACACTTCAATAGGTATGTTGTTTGGCCCCACCGCCTTACCGTTACTCATTCTTTTCAACGCTTCCTTTACTTCCTGTTTCTGAATCCGACGATAGTACTTATAGTTCCGGTCCTCTTCTCTTGTGTCTAGATTGCTAGAGTCATATCCATATCCATCATTAAATAAGTTGTGGAAATACGCCTTCCACCTCTCCTTGATATCTTTTTCATGCACTAAGACTTTGCCTTCTTCATCCTTAACACACTTTACTTGATCCAAATCTCTAGTCTTCCTCTCTCTACCCTTAGCAAGCCTATATATAGATCTTTCTCCGTCCCTGGTTCCTAGAGCTTGGTATAGTCCGTCAAAAGCTTGGGCTCTTGCCTCACTCACCGCCTTTTTGGTTTCATTTCTAGCTATCTTATACTTATCCCAAGTTTCAGAATTTCTACACCTAGACCACTCCTTGAAACACTCATTTTTTACTCTAACTTTGCTCTGAACACTTTCATTCCACCACCACGATTCTTTACCCCTAGGTCCAAAACCTCTAGATTCACCCAACGTCTCTTTAGCCACTTTAATAATCTCTTGTTACAGTTCTGTCTCTTTAGCCACTTTAATAATCTCTTGTTACAGTTCTGTTAACACTTTATGTAAAAATGCCAATTGCAGGAAACCTGTTTAGCATCAAAAGATGCTATGCCATTTGATTTACTAAAGAAGAAGCTCTTTTCGAGATTAAATACAATGGGGATCAGAATTAAGAAAACTTATGAAGAGGTAAGATATTGGAAATGCTAGGCTTGATTGTGTTGATTTTACAGATATATATAAAAGGAGAACACTTTTGGAGTTGAAATCCTGTTCTTTCCCTTCTTAATTGTGTTATCCTCTTAGGCTCAGTTTTCAGCTATCCTTTTAGCTTGACATTATAATATTTAAACAATAATATGATATGTACAAGATCTTCTAGTGCATCTAAAGCATCTTTTGTGCCTGAATCTGAATTTTGAGTGCCCAAAAGAAATCTCCTTTCATCAATAAATTTTATGTAGGAATGGTCTTATATCCCAGTTGGTGGATCCCTACCGAACACAGAACAAAAGAACCTTGCATTTGGTGCAGCTGCCAGCATGGTGCATCCAGCTACAGGCATGACTTTATCACATTTTCATTTCATGGATATGCTTAATTTAATTTATTGCCATTCAATATCAGTTTTTATCCACAGGGTACTCCGTTGTGAGATCTTTGTCAGAAGCTCCAAAATATGCTTCAGTAATTGCTACTATTTTGAAAGATGGTCATGCCAAGGACATCATTACTCAAGAAAGAAGAAAGGAGAATCTATCTATGCAAGGTAATCAAGTATAGTCATTATCAAAGCCTTAGATGTAAAAGTTACTCAGTTTCTCTGAAATTGCATAAACTATGCTTATTTTTTTCTTTCCTCAATCAGTTACTGTCTAGCACAAAATTGTAGATTATTTTTATTTTTATGATATAGATTGTATGTATATTACCAAAAAAATTGAGAGCTGACACTCGGACTTGATGACAATGTGAAGCCCTTTTACTTGTATATGCATTTGAATTTTCTTTTCCTTTCAGCTTGGAATACACTTTGGCCTCAAGAACGGAAACGGCAGAGAGCATTCTTTCTTTTTGGATTAGCCCTAATTCTGCAGCTGGACATTGAGGGCATTCGAACATTCTTTCGTACTTTCTTCTGCTTACCTGATTGGTATGGTCTATTTTTTCTCATGTTTTTTATTGATTTCTTGGAATTTGCTTTATAATGTTTTCCAAGTGTAATATGACTAAAAACACATGCTTAATTTTTAAGGAGATCTATATAAACGAAATTCCCTAAGGCCTATATAACCTCTTTGGATCTTCATAAGGATCTAAACTTACGTGTGGACAAGATGGCCCAAAAATATAAGGAAGGTAGCAAAAGAGACTCATGCTGAAATAAGAGATTGTTTGCCTAAGAGGAAAGAATCTTGGTTTTTGACCGCAAATGTGTGCGATAAAGTTAAGGTTAAAAGGAAATGTTATGAAGTGGGGTCTTTAGGTAAGAATGCTGAAAATTGGAGAAAATATAAGGTATCTAAGAAAGAGACCAAGAATGAAGTGAGCTAAGCAAGAGCTAGAACTTTTGTCAGGTTTTAGGTACCAAAGATGGAGAAAAATATTTATAGGCTTGCTAAATGTAGGGAAACAGGGACAAGAGATTTGAATAAAGTGAAATGCATAAAAAATGGAGAAGTTAACTTCTTGGTTACGGAAGAAGATATTAGGAAAAATGGAAGAGTTAATTCCATGTGCTATGTAATTGAGGACATGAATTTGATTTTCACTCTAATAAGCTAAGCACTAGAGATAGGACCAAAGTTATATATTTCATTGTAGAATTTTCAGGAGCATGTGAAGAGGACAAATAATGACACAGCAGTTAAACGGGATACTATACATAGTGACATATGGAAAGACCTACGAGAGAAAGGCATTAGTTGGCTCACAAAGCTGTTTAACGGTATTATGAGGTCTAAGAGAATGTCCGATGGGTGGAGAAGAAGAACTTTAATCCCTATCTATAAGAACACAAGAGATACACAAAGTTGTGCAAATTATAATGGATTAAGCTCATGAATCATACTACGATATGTGGGAGAGGGTAATTGAGCAGAGATTAAAACAAGACTTATATTACCGAAAATCAATTTTGTTTATTATCTGGGAGGTCGACAATGGAAGCAATATACTTGCTACAATAATTGATGGGGTGATATTTGAGAAATAAAAAAGACTTACGTATGGTTGATTTCGAAAAGATATACAACAGGCTGCCAATGGTGGAAGGCTCTGGAGAAGTGAATCCTATATGTTGCCTATATTTGAGCAATCAAGGATATCTATGAGAAGGTTAAGAGTATAAAATATAAAATAACTACAGATTTGGATCAAGAGTCAGTTTTGAGCCCGTTTTTTTCACCTTCGTGTTAGATGTGCTTACTAAGCATATTAAAAGATGGTGTCACGAGGCATGCTTTTTGTGGATGATATGATACAGATACAGACACAGTCCTAGTTGGAGAGTTGAGAGAGAATTAGCGAGAAGTTAGAGATGTGCAGACAAGTTTTGGAAGCACATGAGTTTCAATTAATAAGAGGTAAGGAGAGTGTAATATAAGTTTAGAAGTGAAAATTGAAGACTATGCCTTACCACAAGTCACCCTTGCCGGAGTTGACGTTTTGTTTCAGTGACCAGAATTTGTCGCAAGGATTAAACTTCATTTGAAATAGAGGCTACAAAGTTAAAACATCAGTTTTGCTACTTCATTGGTGATCATTATAGATGATACTAGAATGAAAGCCACATGTTTAACTCATTTAGATAACTCTAATGGGATTAACTGGGAAACATCTTGTAAGATGGATTATGGTTATCCCATCTCAGTTTCTAGCAAAACTTGTATTAATCTACTTGAGATTAGATTTTGCTTTCTCGTATTACAACTTGAAAACCTGATTTCATTGCTTATTGCTTAATCCCCCAACGCCCTCCCTAAACTTTTGGGATAGAAATTGCTTTCTATATCTACTATAGAATTATGGTTAAATGTTTTTTTCCCTCGCAGGATGTGGCAGGGATTTCTTGGCTCCTCCCTCTCATCTACAGATCTTGTATTATTTGCATTCTACATGTTCATAATAGCACCAAATAACTTAAGAATGGGTCTAGTCAGACATCTACTTTCGGATCCTACTGGTGCAACTATGATAAAGACTTACTTAACGATATAGTACGTTTCTATAACTTATTTATTCCCCACCCTAGGTACCCTGTATTGGGACACGGGTTAGATTACTATAGGAGCCTCAATAGTAGTTCGTAGATTCTTGTATAGACATACATATTTTATTAAAACCAGAGATATGTTCTTATGATTTTTATATCCCATCTGATATTAAAGTGCACTACGTTTATTTATATTTTATACGCTTCTTTTAGCTCTTTCGGTGATAGATTACGTTCTCATCTGTCTTTTTTTTTCCCCTCTGAAGAAGAACAATCATTTCTGGTTTATGAATAGATAATTTGACAATTAACTTTCACAGGGGTGTCTTTACTTCGCTATATACACATCCCAGTATTTATTGTTATGACGAGCATGAACTAATGTGCAAAACAAATTATATCTTCAAATCTAAAACTAAACTTACGATAAGCAAATCGGTCAATTCATGAATCCTTGCTAAGTGCTAACTCCACATCCCCGACCAGAACTTAGCTTTATACCTAAAATAATAATAATCTACTTCTAATAGCTTTAGGAGTTGCAAAATGTCTATGAACAGACTTCGTGATCATGAAGTCGTTACGAAGAAAGCAATGCGTGTCTGAGGCTTTAGCTCACCTGTTCAAGATGAGTCACCCATAGCACACACTATATGAGGGGGATCATCTTCCTCCCTCAGGTATGCAAGTATTTCTACATATTATTACTCTAATCGCGTCCATATAAAGGATTTTGGTCCTATGTGACTTCTCTTATTGGTAAAAGTAGTTTCATAATATTTATTAATTTACTAAAAAAAATGTAAAGCACTCGTAAAAAATGAAAATGAAATTGTTAATGGATATTTAAAAAATTGCAACATATTTATGTTGCAAAATATATTATGTTCATTTTGGGAGACGTCTTTTCCAAGTACATTAAACAGTGAAGTGCTGTAAAATAAATGGTAAGGAAAGCAATCGAGCCTTTAGAAGTTTAGATAAAGAAAATTTTGCACACCATCATTTACGTTGACGTGACACAAGCAACGAAATCTGAAGTTGTACATTGCCGCCAAATTAGGATTTGTTTGGATAAATTTTTATATTTTTATAAGAAAATAAAAAAATAAAATTAATATTTCTATAAGCTAAAATTTATGTATAAGTTAATTTTAACTTAGGGAGAAAATTTATTTCATTTCTTTTTATTTTCTTCTCTTACTAGTGTTTAGGAAGAAGTCTATCCAAACAAAGCCAAACGTGAATATAATAATTTCATGTAACATCCATTTAATCAAAATCATAAATCAGAACAAGAACAAACTTGATATAACTTGATTTGGTTATTATGTCAGCATATTACATTCTCATAACAACTTGACCTGCATCTAATTTGATGGAAGCCAAATGTAGTTTGAGTCAAGATACCTTTGGGGGAGTAAATAGCTTGCTGAACTACTGAAAAAGGAGGATTGAGGGAAAAAATGGTCAGAATATGCGTGCCACAAGGGATTGCAGATGTTTCTTTGCTAACCTTAGCACAAGTGGTCACAACCTAGTGACAAGTTTACAATTACATGTACTTTAACTTAAAAACTTTCACATATACTAGAGCTACCAGTGATGCATATATCCCTGTACACTAAGGTGGTTGTTGGCACTGAAAGTAAGGCAAACCTGATTGAAAAATAAGCAGGCTTGCCCACCATCATGTCCATCTATTTGCTGCACAAGAAGGTACTATACATGAAAATGGAAAAAAAATAAAAATAGCTACTAGGGTCACTGTTCACAAGCGAAAAGGTGTTCCAAGAGGGTGCAACCATCTATGATTTTGTGATGTCCATTGAGTATCAGGCGGAATAGCTTACTCCAGAATCACCTAGAACAAATGGTTCAGGTAGAACAGTTTAATTATCATCCATTGAGGAGGAGTAATCAAAGTTAGGTCCCCTTACTCTGCGTGGAATCCACAGATGTCCGTTTTGGTGACAAGCTCCCTGGATCTGTATCGCCTTCAACAAAAAGTCGTATAATCTTTTTTAGCTATAAAATTTGTGTAAAATGAAATGAAATATCTCATCCAACGTTTATGCTTACTTGCTATGCATACAATGCATGTTGAACATGCCATTGTCATTAATAGGAAAACTTGGAATTTGGAAAAGAAAAGTCAATTCAGCTACTTGAAATAAATAAAAAAGCTCAATGTAGCAAGAAGTAATTCCTATATGGCTATATATGACTATATCACATTAACACAAGTTCGCATGTAGTTGTCAAATTTCATTCACTTATGGACCAATTTGATATTACATAACCACTTTGATGATATTGACGTACAACCTTGATGTTGCAATAGACAGGGGATCAATGTGATATGAGTATTCTTTAGGGAGTGTTTGGAAGTGGGATTTTGGAGGAACAGAAGGGGAAGGCAATTTTTTATTCGTAAATTAAAAGAAAGAATATTTATTAGAAATGGAATTTTACCCTCCCCTCCCTTCACTAAAAAACTCATCTATCAAAAATACTACCTCACTGCCTTACTAATTCTCTCTTATTCCTACGAGTATAAACTAGTAGGGCACAAATGTTACTGGACTGAGCTTGAGCCGTAACAAATCTCAACTTCACAAGTCCTATATTTATTAAGCTGAATGCCACCCATCACCATAAGATGCCGTGTATCTGAATTCCAGAACAACTAAAGGTTAACTGGGTTACATATTCATACACTAGTTTATTATGTAGGTCTGAGGTCTCTGAAGCATATTGCTATACTTGTAAATCTAAGAGTCATTTTTGGCAGATAAGATTCATCAACTGATCTCATGCACGAATAGGAAATGTTACAATTGATAGAAACAGAAGATAATGCAGCACTATAAATTGATAGCAAGTGGTATCAAAGATTAGGACATGACAAGGGAAATGGAATTGTAATAATTATACTTCCGGAGAAAAAAATACCTACCATTAATAGATTGGTGCATCATCCCCTTGACAGCAGCAAAATTCTTATATGTATAACCAACAAAACTGAGATCTTGAGAAGTTAAGAGCTTCTGCGAACAAAGATGATACAATAAACTGTAAAGGAGAGAACATAGATCGATGTACATATAGCTTGGAACAACTATAACTAATGTTGTCGACCAGGGAAAAGCGTAGGAGCTAATGAATTAATGGAAAGCCACATGAAGCAAATGGATCATTAATTTATTAGCATTTTTTTTGAAGAATCATCAACCTTGAAAAATATGCCACATATTTAGAAATAGAAAAATATTGAGATGTATTGTTCCTTGAGAACCAAAACAAACATCCCAATGACTGAATTGGAACTAAATGTTATGTGTAAGTTCCGTGGAGGACCAATGATTATTACGATGGTATAAATATTCTAAAGGAGATGGAATTTTCCACTTCAAATTGAATCATACTTAAAACTTAAAAGCATACATCAGAGGCAAGTTAATTGACTATTGACTAACAAGTCTTACTATTCTTTCAAGTAAATAAAGTGTCTACCTTTCTGAAGGGTCCAGATCCAGATCTAGTTGATTTTGGTTGTTCAACCTGTTAACACAATTACAATCATGTCAGAATTCCATTTTAAAAAATGGTAATCATCTCAGGTAAAAGCAAAAGATATGACAATCCATGCACACATAAATATGAAAGTATAAGCGAGAAGGTAAATTAACTAACAATTATTTCATCCATACTGTTTCTGAAAAAGCTCATTCTATAAAGGCTTATACATTAAACAACTGAATTTAAATGATTAAAACTTACATACCAAAATACACAGACAAAACCTCTTCTACAAATATCAAGCATGCAAGCATATTATCATATATCATACAAGCATGTCATTCTAAAAAGTAGGGGCATGGTTATAACTTCAATTTTGTTAACTGGAACTGCAATTAAACTATTAGTCCAATTGCATTTTCGCTATTGGTATTTTGATTTAAGCATATTAATTCCTAGCCCTTTGTGATTTTATCAAAAATGGAGACATTGCAAACAAAATAAATGGTTAGGGGTTAATATGCTGAAATAAAAAATATCAACAGCGAAAACGCAACTGGACTAAAGACTAGGGCAATTGCAGTTAACGAAATTGAAGATATAGCCATGTCCCAGGTCTTCAGAATGACATGCTTGTATGATATTTGATATTTGTATACGATATGTTTGCATGCAAGGGGCTCAGCCTGACGGGGGGGTAATGAGCACATGTTGAAAGATCTAATGGAATTTGAGTAATATATCAGAGTGGGGAAATGCTTATCTTTCATTACTTGTTTACAGAGACAAGAAGAAAGGGAAAGAAACACCATATAACCCTTAGAGGGAAAAACATTAGACCTTATTGTGACATCTCTAATTCAGGGAAGATCAGAGATGAAGATAGCCTAGGTGCAAAAAAACAAAGCTGCTAAATTAGGAATGTCTACCTGCTTATTTATGAAAAAGGTTGTTAAACTCATTGTTATGTGAATATGAATAGAAAAGGAAAGTTAGTCAGATACTGTTAGTGAGGATTTTATGCTGTTGGATAGCTGCCTATAAATAAAGCATGTTGCTGTATTTTAAACAGAAAGATTAAAGAACTGAGTAGTGCATAAAATCCGCTCAGTTCTATAATCTCTTTTTCTCTCGTGTCTCTCTCTCTATCCTTTGTGTTCTCTTATTCCCTCTTCCCCATTTTCTTTCTCTTTCCCACCAAATTCCTTTATCACCCATCCCACAATAAGCTAATTGACAAGATAGTACAGGCTGAATGCATCATGAAGCACTGTAGGTACTAGGTAGACAAAAAAATGTGACCAATGCATATTTTATTTTCAACAAAAAAATGTTATATTTTAACAGACAAACTGAGATTAATTTGCTGTTGTCTGAATAAAGTAGAAACATAGCTCAAGGTTCATTGATAATCAAGGGAATAGATAGGCACAACTGTAGAACAAATAATGCATAAATCATTATAAGCCCACCACCACTTCAATGGCACCTACTTCTCTGGTTAGGAACAAGCTGAAAGGATGAAGCAAATTCATAGAAGTCATGGATACAAAACATACCACTGGTATAGACATGGCACACTGATCAAAAAAGGAATTCAAAAATCATAATATCTTACCTCATCAAATTTCATAAAATTCTGAGTGTCAAGCTCTCCATTGACTTGTGGTTTAAATGCTGCCTCCATTTCATAGAGCCTGTCCCACATGACATCTTTGAACCAAGGATGAGCCTGGTCAATTAAGAACCGGTAGTATTATCAAGGAATACTATGACTTAACAGTGAAGTATTGCAGGAGAAAAAAAAGAAAGAGAAAGAGACACATTTTACACACTTTAATTTCTTCTGCTCCTCTAGTACCAAGCCTATGTGGCACACCGGAAAGCAACCTGCATATTAGATCCTTGGCTTCGGGTGTCAATCTGACCTCCTCTGGAAATTTCAAGTGATTTTTCCAATGCACAATCTGAAGATACTCATCACCAAGGCAAAAGAAGTAGAACATAATTTCAACTGTTACTGTTAATGCTTCTAAAGAAAATAAGGCACTTAAATGCTAATGAGTACCATGTCAAATATAGTGAAAACAAGGAGACCGGCAAAATAATTATAAGAAAATCCCAAGACAAAATTTAAGCAACAATATTCTAAGTCAACAACATAGAGTAAGACTTGAGAATCTACGCCCAAAATTTTAAAGCATAATAAAGAAAAAAATACCCATTAGTAGAGTTTATGGTTTAAATTATAAAAGTCCATTGAAATGTCAAATAACTAAATCATACAAGACTAGGGAAATAAGAACTATAAAGCAGAATCATGCTCTTTATATGTGTGCAGTTTTCTCACCTTTCTGCATGTTGATACAGGATCATCAGAGTAAAACGGAGGATATCCAACTAGCATTTCATACATTATAGCACCAAGAGACCACCTGCAGCAAGTTAGAACTCTGTCAACAGCAAGGACAACATTTCATTCAAAAGGACATTATTCTCTTTAAGCAAAATATATTTTTACACGGGGCACAATTTTTTTTCAGGTAAAAAGAACTATAAAGAATATAATAATCTAAGATTAAAACCAGTAAAACATTCTTATGAATAATAAAATAGATTAAATCTCGAAGAACAGCAGAACATATAGACCAAATCGTTATAGTTCTTGGCCCATAATAACTATGGAAATGAAAAGAAGGCAATATTGATCAATAAATTTGGCGCTCAGGCTATTTAATGTTTATTCAAAGCAAGTGAACCCGGTCTTGAACAAATTTTTCTTACTAATCACCAAGCACGTAAGAACAACTAAGCAATCAAAATCCTTTTTTTTTATTCTTTTTACATCCAATTTATGTGGTAGAAAATCTTTATCCTCTATTAACTGTCATCTTTCTAATTATCCAAAATTTACTTCCTTCTTTCCATTAAACCGAGTTTAATTCCTACTGGGAATCACATAAACTGGCAAAACATTCATATTGTTAGATAACAAGCCAGCCAAGTCCACATGCAAATGATTATCCTTTTTATATCAGCAGGAAGATTCAATTTCAGAACTTGATAGTGAATATTACAAAACTAGGAGGATCTGAAAGCATCATGCCTTTTATATAAGATTTGTACAATCAACTGCAGAAGTGGTATCGTTAGTGGATTTATATGCCAATATCAAGTTTCCTTTGAATAAATATGAATAGTTCATTGGATCTATTAGACATGGACAAGGCCTTATTCAACCTCAAAAGAAAATTCAAGAGAATATGATTCCCCAAGCCTACTATTTGGAATATGCACATAAAATCCCAAATGTCATGACAAATTCTTAAAACTGGACAGGAAAGTTCCTTTTCTGAACTATTTGGAATTTAAATAAGAATAGAAAAAAAAGGCTACATAAAAAATTATGCTCTCAAATTTTTGCCATTCATAGATCATAAGGAGCTTCGCTGATTGCACTCTGGTTTAACTTTCGTCCCGTTTACATATGCTAATAAGCAAAAACATAGTGCTTGACACATTAACTTATTCCGGAACAAGCCATTCTAGGGTCTTTAATGTTTGGAAAGAAACTTAGAACCTTGAGCTTTTCTACTTCTCTTAATCACATAAAAATAAAAAGGTAATGCAAAGTGATATCTGCATTCACTTCAAAATGACAAAACTATTAACACAAAAAATGGATAGATGTAACCCAAATGAAATATATATATATATATATATAAACATACCAGTCGCACTCCACACCATAACCCTTTTTCAGTAGTACTTCAGGAGCAATATAGTCTGGAGTTCCAACAGTGGAAAATGCCTGCCATGAAACAAATAAATAAGCTGGAGAAGGATATGCATGCAAACAGATAAAAACATGATCAAGGTGGTAAAAATGCAATCAAAATTAGCATTTCATGCACGATTACTGCACAAATTCGCTGACCATGAATAAGAAACATGAGACTTCTATGTAGTTAAAGAGCTAAGAATTTTACCATTATGCACGACATCTGAGTGCCAAATAAACAATTACAAATCTTTCATTCTTTACTTTGATCCAAAAGTCTACATATTGACTAAATTGTCCAAGAATGGTGCTGCCATGGGGTTAGAATGCTCATGCAATAGATGGCACATGTTCAAGTAGCTATTAGTTAAATATACTATCATTTTGTATTATAGATCAATTAGATATTGGCATATTGCTATTACGAATTTGTAAGAAATCAGAAACAAGAACCAGGAAATCATCAAATACAACTTCTGAGCATGGGCAGACGGAAATTACCAACTTCCTCCTGTTAATTTGCCAATGTTGAAGTTGTTCAAGGGGACTTTTCCAGCGCCTACCATTTCTGCCATTTGGCAAGGCTCCATCAACATCCATGGTATCGTTCAAGTTCTCATCATCCAGGATTTCATTTTCACTAATAGATGATAGACTTGAGCAGTCAAGTGGCTTGCAAAGACCAAAATCAGACAGCTTCATGTGACCATATTGGTCCAATAGAAGGTTGTCAGGTTTTATATCTCTGGGGGTAAAATCAAAGAAACTTGTGATGGAAAATTATGATTTTAAGAACAAGACTTTAATTTTAAGATGTAACAATACCAACCGATGAATGTAGTTATGTTTATGAATAGACTCTATGGCAATAACGCTTTCAGCAATGTAAAATCTAGCCACAGTTTCAGTCAAAGTTTCTTCCCTCATCAACAAAGTCATTATATCACCACCAGGCAAATATTCCATTATGAGATATAAGTGTTCAGCATCTTGAAAAGAGTAATAGAGTTTCACAATGAAGTCACACGCAACTTCTGCAAGTACATTCCTTTCAGCTCTAACATGCTCAACCTGTGATGGAAATGAACCCGATGAATTAGAAAATATTCAAATCAGATGATGAAACTTAAAAAATTATTCTAATAATAACTTGAATGAAAATAAAAAAATTTCATTCAATTAATGAAAATATGAAAACTCACCTGTCCCCTGCTGAGCATTTCAGACTTTTTCAACTTTTTCATGGCATATATATTACCTGATTTCTTTTCACGGCAAAGCCTTACCTGTGAAACCATAAGGAATCTATGTTTTATTTCTAGCGTCCATGATTAGCTGTCATTTAGAGAATCCTAAATGTATTGGGGTAGGAGAAAAGCATAAAGAAATCCTAAGTTATTGCTGGAATGCATAGCTTTTATTTGTTCATTCTTTTTATAATACCGTGATATTATTTCCAAAAGAAAGATTTCTGAACTAATAAGAATAATTGACTCTCCAATTCCAATGAAAATTGAAGTTTATACAATCCTCAGTCTCATAATTTCTGTTAGATAAATATTTGTTACTAATGGATAATTGAATGTTTCTGATAAGCACTTGGGGAACTCTCCCTTAAAAGCTAGCTGTCAATGGAGAATCAAGCCTCTTAAGTACACTCCACTAAGCATCTCATACCACTCGATGTGGTCAGTCCCTTCATAGGTAGCTCTTAGAATTTGGGTTTGTACCGAACTCAACCCTACAAAAGTGACTCAGAAGATGAGGGTTGTCCCTACTTATATACTTTAATTTGGTCATATCATAATCTGATGTGGGACTAAATCACCACCCTCAAGATTGAAAATTGCAATTAAGGCAACTCCCGATGAGGCCCCAACTAAGGCGGGCTTGGTGGGGGCCTTAATTAAGGCAACTTTTCAAAAGTAGCTCTTTCTAAGACATTGGCAACCAACTCTAAAACCAATTGATAAGCACCCAAGCACTTGGGGAACCCTTCCTTAAAAGCTAGCTGTAAAGGGGGAGAACCAAGCCACTTAAGAACTCCATCAAACATCCCATACTACTTGATGCGAAACTTAGGCACCCCATAATACTCAATTTCCTATCAGTTTCAGTGTTCTTACTATTGTAGACATATATTCTTCTTGTTTTCTTTTTTCCTTTTCTGCATGTATTAATTAATGTACTTTTGTGCTTTACCTTGTATTACCATACTACTTAGTAATATAAAATAGGGTATTAGAGGATAGTGTAATTTCAGACTCCTTCACACACATTAGGGTTTCTATGGCAATGATGATGATAGCTACTGCTTGATGCAGCTCATCTTCATTTAGTCCTCAAGTCAAGACACTTGTTTCTTGGAACATTTTACCATAAATGACTTTCTGAGTGCATCCACATATGTTAACAATGGAGTATAAGGTTGGTTGGGTGGTAAAAGGAGAAGGGAGGGAGGGAAAGGTTGCAGGGTTCGATTCCGCCCGCTAACAAAAAACTAGCAATTAACAATTAACATAAGCCGATAAAAAAAACATCCACTAACAACGAGAAACACCCTGATTTTGCATCAACATTAGAGAACATCCTTGCCATCGCTATTGTAACCGATACACCTTCAACACAGTGTATTAATTATCTATTTTATGCCTTTCAGGTTTTCCAAACTAAGTGATTTCTTTTTTGTTGAGAGGATAAGAAAGATAAAAAACAAAAACAAAATTGCATGAGGAGGGAAACATCATTGCAAGATCATGACTTTCTATTCTCTGAGAATGTAGAAAAAAATGGAACCTAAACAAGGTACAAACTGAAGTGTAATTTGATACATTGCTATATACGAAATGCATGTACAATGGCCCACACGGATGCTTTTGCTATGCAGCCCGTCCCCCATAATCAAACACCATATGAGAAATTTTTTATTCCTAAGAATATTGATTGCTCAGAAATAAACAAAGGAAACACATAAAAAGGGTTAGCTCTTTCAACAAGGAGAACAATATGGTAAGCATTTTATTTTATTACGATTCAGAAATGTTTAATTGGGTATTATCCATTATCCAGATTATAACCAAGTTACGTCAAATACCATGTTTAAACGTCAACAAAAAAATAAGGCCCTACTATTAATATGATTGTATATATTTCTACCTCCCCAAAGGCTCCCCTGCCAATAATGGTTAGAAGGTCAAAATCATCAACACATATTTTATGTCTTTTTAACCGCATATACTCGGTTTCCTTGAGCTCTAAATCCTTCAATAGATTGATCTGTTCATCTTCTGGTACTTGAGAAGATGCTAACTTCTTCTCTAGCATTAACCGCCTGCAAATAATAAAATCATGCCAGTATCTTAACAGGGTACTTAAACAAATAAAAGGCAAAACAAGATGACTAAATAAATGTAAGCCCCTTCATTGAATGTATGACTACTTTAGAAAAAAGAAATACTTGAATGAAAAATAAAGCTTCATATAAAAGTACACTGCAATAACTAAAATCATGTTTGTGTGTGCATATGCATGTACTAGAGTGTCTGTCAATGAATTGAGAAAAAATCGCAAGTCTTGTGTGTTTAAGTGAGTGCAAGTACATGTGTCTGTCGAAAATAAGACTCTGCCAGAGGGCCACAAAATACACAATTAAGCACATGGCATGGGCCACACTAGTTATGTACAGAAATTATGACTTATGAGGACATTATACACTGAAAATCAAATTTTATAAATGCCCTTTCAATATATAAATGAACATTTCGTGGCGACACAGAGCATGGGAAGAGAGGACGCATAAATGCTCATGATAATCCATGCTAAAGTGCTCAGAAAGACAAATTACTTTTTCTTTCAAAAAAAAAAACATCCCAGAAAAGCTGCATTCTCCTCCAGCTCATTCATATAATAATGAGCTGCAAGATTCCTTGTATGCCAAATTTATCAACAAAACCATTTCACAATTACAATTAATCAACAATATTAAGCGTGCGGGGATCACAACCTAAAGATGTAACGATTTAACAAACAGCCACAGCTTCCACAAACACATACACATTGGCATGCTGGTATTAAAAAATTTACATTAATAAATCAATAAATATGACAATAAAACTTTGTCGCCCTTTGCGGTACTACCTGACAGCCCATAGCTGTATACTATTATCTGATTCAAACAAGATTGTCTCTTCTCTTTTAAAAGATACGCATGATCAACACAAAAAAAAAAAAAAAATCAAAGAAGGGTGCAAAAAGGAAAAAGAAGAAGAAGAAGAAGAAGAAAAATTCCATCAGAACATTTCCAGCATAAAGCAAGGGCAAAAATAGAAAGAACCAAGAAGCCCCCCACAACATGCAATGAAATAGAAACGATCTTAGCATAAAAAACAAAATAACAATGATAATATAAGAAGGCTTGTTTGGCAAATAAGAAGAAGAAGAAGAAGAAGCAGAAGAAAAATAGAAGAGCATGGTGTTTTGTTTATTACTACCTCTCCTTGCGTTCTTGGATGTGCTTCCTCTGAGACCTGTAATGATTCTCAATGAATTTCTTAGCTGCAGCGACCCTCTCCAAGGTCATGCTGGAACCAACATCAACATCTCCTTGTTGTTCCTCCTCTTCCTCCACCGCCACGTCATCCTCCTCCTCCCTCACATGCACCGATTCCCCCGCCTTTTGATTCTCCATTCCCCTTCTAACCCCTTTTTTTTTCTTTTCTTTTCTTTTCTCTCTCTTTTCTTTCTGGTTTGTGAATTGTGAACACAAATTGAGAGAGGCTCCAAAAAAAACACACACACGCATGAAAGGGAGGGAGGGCTATGTGTGCCTGTCTCTGTGTGTTGTGTGTTGTGTGTTGTGTGTCAGACAAGTGTCGAGTTTTGATTGGGACTATGTTTTTTTGAGTGGCTTAGTTTGGAACAGACCGTGATGTCGATGAATCCGAGGTCTACAACGTTGGATTCTCTTTCTCAGGTGCTGCAACTGTGGGAAATTCCGTACCGTATTTTTCTATCGTTTTTATTTTTATTTATTTATTCCTTTTGATGTTGATGCTTTGTTTTATTTTTTCCGGAAATATCTCGCAGTTGATATCAAACGGAATTTTTTTTGGGTACACATATTAAACGGAATTTAATGTAACATGGGGTAGGTTACCAATGCATGGGATCAGTTACTTGAATAGGGTGTTGAATTTTATAAACCCTTACTACAGTACTAGTATATTGCTTTTTTCTTATTTTTACGATTCACAAGAAAAAAATGTGCTTTAATTATTGTTCGAAACATAAATAAAATTTAATAAAAATTTATTTTTACTAAAAATCTTTGATTCCTACATATATAAATAAAGAAAAAACATAAAATAGATTTAATAACAAGAGATATAAGTAATATATATGAAAATTTATAGGCTTAATCACTGTTATTGTTATTGTATAAACAAAATGGAAAGTGATGTTTCCAACTCAGCAGACCAAAATATGAGAAAAAAATGTAAGAGTTTTTTTTTTCTTTCTTAAATTTGGCTTAATTTAGATAATGCAAGTAAATTATCTTTGGAAATAATCACTTAACCGGTGTGGATTGGCTATGTGGGGTTTATTTTAGTTTAATTAGTAAGTTCAAAAGAATTTTATTTTACTCTTTAAAATACATCTTTGTCAACTTAAGTAGAATTGTTTCCCTAATATAAAATATGATTGGGTCTCGTGGACATATTGGTGAGTAGGTGGTTATTTTTTTCTCTCCATAATGTCCTTATTATAATAACTAACTGGAAAGATAGAGGGAGTTGTTTGGGGGCAACTTTTTAAAATGCCAAAAATATGGGAAGATATGGAAATAACCTTATAATCTTAAGATTATAATTTCTTCTCTCAACTGCATGTCTAGACTGAAAATACTTTATAAAAATAAAGCATCTCAAATAAAATAAAACCAAAAAAAGTTACACACAACAATAATTCTCAAACAAAAAGCTTATTGTATACTTGATGAAAGACATGTTTTTACTTTTGTTTTAAAAAAAATTGTGCAATTGTAAGTATATTTATTGTATTCTTAATAAAAAAATGTTATGTAGACCTTGAACATACACTCTGTATTGTATCCTTTTAAGTTGTAAAAATAATATTTTAATTACATAAATAAAAAAAGTTAATTTTTAATTCAATTTTGTTATACTTTTTTGAGAAAATAAAATGATAAAAAAGAAGGCATACAATTTTGTTAAAAAAGAAGGCAATTGCTTATTTGGAAGATTTAAAATTATCTTTATCTACACTTTATTAAAGTTATATATATTTTTTAATTTAATGCAGTTCAAAGTATATTTTTAGCCCTATAAAAAAACTAAATTTATAGTTAACTTTAATATTAATGTTAATTGAGCGTATCATAAATTAATTTAAGTTTACATTTTAAATGTTAATTCTTTTTCTCCAATCTCTATTTATCATGAGATATTTTAATTTCACACAATTTTTTAAAATATTTAATTAAGCTGTCTGAAAAACAAATTATATTAGTGTACACATTAATGAATGGTGTCGATTTAGACAATGTTTTATGTATTTTAATAAGGTGAAATTCATTTTAAAATTTAATTATAGTCTTTATTTTAATTGAAATAATATATTTTTTAATTTAATACAATTCAACGTATATAAATAATTCACTTTAATTTTGACACATTATAACAACTAATTAAATCAGCGTTGTATGAAAATGCCAAAATGGTATTTTAATAAGTTAATTTTGTTAATTAAATAAAAAAGGCATTCATTTGAAATCTGGGTTATTGTATGCTTAATGAAAGGTATATTTCTACTTTTTTAATTTATGCAATTCAAAGTATATTTATTATATCCTTAATTTTAAAAAAATGTTATATAGATCCGAACATACACCCTGTATTGTATTCTTTCAAGTTGTAAAATAATATTTTAATTACTTAAATAAATAAAATTTAATTTCTAGTTCAATTTTTAAATATTTTTTGAGAAAATAAAATGATAAAAAAGAAAACATACAAATTTATGAATTTACTGATTTCTGTACAAAAAAAAAAAGAAGTCGATTTGCTTATTTGAAAGATTTAAAATTTCCTTTATCTAAATTTGATTGAAGTTATATTTTTTAACCTAATGTAGTTCAAAGTATATTTTTAGCCCTAAAAAAAATAAATTTTTAGTTAACTTTAATTTTGTTTCAAATAAAAATAAATGATTCACTTTAACTTGATTTATTTTTTTAAAATAATCTAATAAAAAAACCTGAAACTTTTGTATTATTACATTTCTTTTTGCTTAATAGAAGAGATTATTAGTTTCTAATTCAAATATTCAAATATATTTTTTTAAAAAATAGTCACTATTTCTATACTGATAATAAAATAATAAAACATCCCAAGTAAAATAACAAAATTAAAAAATAATTTGCACACAATACAATCATTCTCACACAAAACGTTTATTGTATGCTTAATGAAAGACATATTTTTAATTTTTTTAATTTATCCAATTCAAAGTATATTTATTATATCCTAATTTTAAAAAAATGGTTAAACATACACTTTGTATTCTATCCTTTGAAGTCATAAAATAATATTTTAATTACTTAAATAAATACAATTTAATTTTTAATTCCTTTTTGTTATTTTTTAGAAAATAAAATGATAAAAAAGCAAACACACAAATTTATGAATTTTATGATTTCTATATAAAAAAATTGATTTTATTATTTGAAAGATTTAAAATTTCCTTTATCTACAGTTGATTGGAGTTATATTTTTTAATTTAATGCAGTTCAAAGTGTTTTTATCCCTATAAAAACTAAATTTTTAGTTAAATTTAAAATTGAATGTTTTTAAGTATGAGGTGAAATTTTTGTAGTTATAAAGAGCAAATAAATAATTAAACTAATTTTTTAAAATCAAGTAAATTAAAGATATTTAAATTTACGGTAAAGCTTAATTTTATTGAAATTAAAAATTTGCTAATATCAATGTTAATTGAGCGTATCTAAATTAATTTAAGCTTGCATTTTAAATTTTAATTATTTCTCTCCAATCACTATTGATCATGAGAAATTTTAATTTCACACAAATAAATTTATACCGAAAACATTTGTCAGCATAATATTTGTATATTGTATATTTATTTCTTCTTAAGCAAGGATATTGTTTCCTCATTTCACAAAATTCAGTTTTTGGTAATCTCTTTTAATTCGGATACTTTATTTTCAAGTTGGCCTAATTTAAGAAAAAGAAATAAGATCTCAACTTAATGGTATTCTTGTTCCCATTCTTCTCTGTATTTATCATTTTGTTTTTGCTTAATATTTAACACTCCATCTTATTATTGTTAATCTGTGAGATTATATGATAGATTATAATGAAAAATGTGTACACAAAATAAAAGTAAAAGTAATTGTAATTATATATTGTTATAGATTATAGATATATATGATAAACATTTAATATACACGTGAATTGGATATATCAAAATAAGCAAAATATGATTTATATTTTAAATAGTTTGATACTTGTATTAAATTGTTAATAATTTCTTGAGAGAATCAATTGTGGAACATATGTCAATCTGGTTGTACTTAGTATTATTTGACGTGTGAGTAGTATTGCTTATATAGATTCTTTCTGACTTATTTATTTATGTTGTTCGTCTTTTAGATAATTTATTTTATTTTTGTTATATGGTCATTCTTTATTTTTTATTTCTTGTATTTTGTCTTCATATTTATTTCTGTCCGTTGATTGTTGATTTTCCATATCTTTATGTTACCTGTTGAATAAAGAAAAAATAAAAGATATATAAGATATAAAGAATAAATTGAGCAAGAAATAACTCACCAAAAAATGTGGTTGATAAAATCTTTAATTCTCAAATTGGAAAACTCTTGTTGCTTGAAATAGGTGTAGTCTCTCATTTGAAGCAATGACGCAAGTGCTGAACTAGAAAAAAGGGTCAGGTTAATGAGTTTAAAGAAGGGGATAACTTGATTTTAAAGGAGAAATTAAAGAGAGACTCAAAGAGAACATAAGATATATAATAAACGGAAAGTACAAAAAAGAAATTACCCCCTATATCCGTTAAATTCCTTTGGATTTAAGATTTATTGAACTATTTTAAGAAGGTTATGATATGGATTAAACTAAAAATGCACCTAAAATATCAGCAAAAAGATGTAACGAATGAGGAAAAATAAGAAAAATATGACATGGATTAAATATATAACAAAAGCCACATTCGATTTGGTATCCTACAACATTCAAAAAGAAAGAATGAAAAAAAAATAAAAATCAGATATGATCATGCTCGCAAGTTGCAGCATTTGCATGTTCTCTTATTGGCTTCAGCAAAAAATAAATTGCATGTGCAAACTAAGGCTTCAAATTATGCGTTTTGCTTCTGATATATATAACAAAAAAGAGGAAAAAAAGTGCTTTTCAAGTAAGAGAAGGTTTGTAGTGATAAGCCATGAGGACATGACTAGTTAAAATCAATTCAACGTATGGTAGTGGGCTAGTGGCAGCAGCATGACATGTGAAAAGGCTTTTGTACGTGTGACAGTTTTCAAAAGTATTGAAGGGTGAAAGTGGTTGTACGTTGTGTGGAAAATGTAGTTATAAAATATAGAAATAAAAGAGGATTAATTAATATTCATGTAATATTTAATATTATTAAGGATAAAATAATGTTAAAAAAGTGGAGATAAAAAAATAGTCAGTGCAAATGATATTTTCTTTATTTATTGTTATAGATTACAAAAGAAGAGTTATATCACTATCAATTGTTATTTCTGTTTTTAATTTTTTTGTTACATAATTTCAAAGGAAAATGTTATTTGTAGATTAAAAAAGAGATAAGTATAAGGTATAATTAATAATCTAATGAAAAATGATTAATATAATAAAGAAGAGCTATATTACTATCAATTGCTATTTCTGTTTTTTTTCCTACATAATTTCGAAGAAAAATGTTATTTGTAGTTTTGTACAATAAAAAAGAGACAAGTATAAGATATAATTAACAATCTAATGGAAAGAGATAAAAAAAATACTTTATGATTATTATATAAATAACAGTTAATTTCAAAAATCTAAAAGTACTTGAAATTCTCTGACTCTCCTTACCCAAAATTTGAAACAACATTGAGGTCAAAAAGGCAAGTGGACTGTGCTTGGTCAAGCTACCTGCACTGGCACTGCGTCACAAACACAAAATCTAGTAGTGTGTGTATTCTTTTATTGGTCAAATATAGATTTTGAAAAACAAAAAAGAAACTTCACATATGCAAGTGTACAAATTATAGCTAAAATTGCATCAATAACACGGTGATTACAGTGTGGAAAAAGAAGCGTACCAAAACAGCAAAACAAGAAGCCTACCATTTTGGGATTTATCATGGAAATAAAGTTAAATTACCTTAGTGTCCCTGTATAATACATTTCACTCCTTTCATATACAGCTTGGTTATATATACATATATGATATGCCAAACACATCTATGTAATAAATATCGCTGCAACTATATACTCGTATTGGACCATAAAATATGGTCTAGCATGTCCAAATTCATAGTTTCGTAAAACCATGTTAACAGGTTTAAAACCGATAACACAAAGAGGTAGGATGACCCTTTAAAATAGTGCAATGGTAAAATATATTAAAAAGTATATAAATTTACAATCTAAATAAATTCATATTTTTGTTAAAAAAAAAATTATATTGATTTTTAGATTGAAAAAATGGGGGATAGAAACATTCAGTTAAATTACATTGGCATTTAACAGCAGTAATAGTCAACATGAAATTAACTAACAGTAGAGTCAAAATGGCAATGCACACGGACTTACTTGCCATGACAGGATCAGAGACCAAATCATGACTTCCATACTCTAAGATGCAAGAACTAGAAGCATCCACACCCTTCCACACTGAATTTAAATAAATACAAATATTCATGCACACAATCGTATCATGTACAACTATCAAATATGAAAGTATAATATCATACAAGCATATCATGATTCTGAAAAGTTGGGACATGGTTTTTTGTTTTATTCAATTACGAGGTATTTGGAGTTTCTATTTGACACATAGTTAATCTCCTTTTATTAGATTCATCCATTTTAAGATAAAATAATACTTTCAATTATAACTTCATTTTCAAATTAAGAATCTAACTACATAATTTGATCAAGGAGCTTAAATACCGAATTATTTATGCTAGTAACTTTTTGGTAAGTTGAGACATGATATATATCTTCAATTTTGATGACTGTAATTGCCCTAATCAAATTTGCTAGTATACTACATCATACATATCATTCAGAAAAGTTGGGGAACGGTTTTGGTACCCTTCTTAACTCAACTTGATTACCCCTTTCTATTGTATCATATGATTACCGCTTTATTGGTCCAATTAAGAAGGGACCAAGACCCCTTCAAGTGTTAGGGTACCAAGAAAGAATTTACCACTTTCGAAATGCAAAGATGCTCCAAAAACTATATCACCATACTTTGTAGGGACCAATTCAGGGAGAGCCAGAGACACAATTCACATGTTCAAGGCATTCTCTAGAAGACAAAGGCTGCAAGCAAGAAGCTATCAGTGATTTTTTCAACAATAACTAATCAATTTCATTGGAACTTCCTTGAAGTGAGTTTGCACCAATCGTGAGTGGCAAGATTGCTGAGTCACGAGTGATTGGTCCCCGCACCCCCAAGTCCCAACAATACTCCCTAGTAGACAAAAGTCAAAAAGCACAAATCGAATCTTTTTGGGTCAGACATCATTGTGGGACAGCACAACACGTATTATGTACATGGCAGTTCCAAACATGGAAAAAAAGAAACGCGGTGGGATCAATCAATAGGACATAGTAGCAGTAATTCATGACAATTCCACGACAGCCGAAAACAATTAATTTGCGGCTTAAGCGAGAATAAGTACGCAATATAAGACCAAACCAAACAAAATTCCGCTAGCCATTAATATTGTACTATAATCTTTGGTGGTTATTATGCTATTTTAGTGTAAGAAGTTTGGCGAGTCTTGTCATGCAAGCTTACCATGGTTCAAAGATGAACAGTTATATTGAAACTCATGTATCCATGAAATATGAGTCTTGGGTTTACTAATTGAAGATTACTTTGGTTTTGAATTTTGATTCACTTAAAACGATATTTTTTGCTTTAATTTTTTTTTAAAATTCATTTCAATATATGATACTGTATTACTATTTCAATATGTTCTGTTTTGTTTAGCCCATATCATATTTCAAAAAATATCATCCTGATCTCTAAGTCATCAACGATCATTTTAACAGAAATAGAAACTAAATTGAACAAAAAGCATTATTAAAAAAATTAAAAGAAAAGAGAGTCAGGTCTCATAGTAGAAATTGAACAAAGTTTTTGAATCTTCTTCACTAAGAAAATATGTTGATATTCAATAGCTCAAATAGGTTTAAAAAAGAATTGTCTAGATATATGTTGACATTTAATATTCCAACCATGGCTCGAACATAATTGATTTAATTCCATTTCTCATCAGACAAAAATTCTCTATACAATCAATAGTTGTTGTATACAAATGACCATATTTCAATCTATGCAATCCAGTTAATCTCTAGTTATTCAACGTGACATAGCGAAAAAGAATGAGATAGTAGTAAAGTTCTAAAAAAAGCAAGAAAACCCGAAAAGAAGAACCTAGAAGACTAGAAAAAGCCAGTCCCAGCCCTCCCATGGTGCAACAAATAGTGCGCAATATGATCCCTGGCCTGAAGGGAAGCAGAAGATCGTATTCCATTTTCCGGCAGCATCTCATCATCGAAAATCTGAAACCTCCACTCATCATCCATTTCTTCATTCCTCATCTCACAAATATTATGCAAAACGCAACACGCGCCAAGCACAACGGGCAAGTCCTGAAGCTTCACTTCAGTTCTCTTCTGCAGACACCCCCACCGCCCCTTCAATCTCGCAAAGGCCTCTTTGGCTACGCCTTGAATCTCTTCAATCTTCTCATTAAACGCGTGCTGCGTCCACGTCAGATTCGCGTGCGTGTACGGCACTAGAACCCAGTCCATAAGCGGATGGCCTGAATTTCCAACGATCCAAACGCCCTTTAAGTTCCCTCTGCTCGCTCTCTGGAACAACGCGCTTTTCTCCAGAACGCGATCGTCCGGCATCGAACCTGGCCAACCGATGCACACGTCATTGAAAACGCCTTTTGAATCAACCACGCCTTGAACCGTTATCGAATAACTCGTCTTCTGGTTACGCTCCGTGTGGCGCTTGTTGAAATACGCGGAGACGCTGATTTTCGGAGCGATTATTGGAACGTGCGTTGTGTACATTGCTCCTCCTACGTTAGGTATTCCTGAGATTTTCTCGAACTCGTCTTTGATTTGCTTCGTTTTTTCCTCGTTCGGCCATTGCAGGAACTTCGGCATCAGAACGGTGCGTATAGCGGAGCAGACTTCGAGGACGAGCTTGTGACACGTGGAGATTCCTAACCCGAAGCGCTTTGAGACTAGCCGGAGCGGATCGCCGGTGGCGAGCCGCCAGATGCAGACGGCCACGCGCTGCCGCACCGGGATCGCGTCGCGGAGCATCGTGTTTTTCTTCGTCACCGCCGCGTCGAGCTCGTCGCAGATCATGTCGAACGTGCTTCTGCTCATCCGGAACCACCGCCGGAACTCCTCCTCCGGGAAGTCCTTCCGGCTGATCTTCTCCCACCAGTCCTTCGACCGGTCCTTCACCCATAGTCTCCTCTGAACCGTCGAACCGGGTTCCGAATCGGTTCGAGGTTGAACCTGAACCGAACCGGATTCATATAACATAACCGAACCAGTTCCTGTAGCAGCAGCAACCGCGCGACGAGCTTTTTTGGTTATTGTTTGTTCGAACTCTTCTGACTGCGCGTAATGGGCCTCGAATTGGGCCTTGTAGGTGTTCATGGCCCGGGTCTGGTTCTCGAAGTTGGCGTTGTACATGTTGCGATGCTGTTCGTACTCAACTTTTCTGTTCCGTTCCTCTTGAATTTCTTCCTCGTCTAACATAATCAGCGAAGCAAGTAAGTCCTTCAAGTTACTTTCACTGTTCTCGTTATTATTATTACCATTATGCCCTTTTTGTTCTGCACCTCCACCACTACCTTCTTCTTTTCTGTTGTTACGCTTTCTCTTGTTGTTGCTGTTGTTATTGTTGAGACTGTTGTTAGAGTCTGTGTCTTCGTAGAGGTTGTAGAAGTGAGAGTAGTCCTCTTGGGTGAAAAACGGGATTTGGCTGATTTCCATGTGGTGTGTTTGGTTATGGAGATTGTTTTTTTATGAAAGCATGAGATTTAGCGTTTGAAGGGTTTGGGGGGATTTTTATAGAGGGAGAGAGGAAGCGTGTGCGGAAGTGTGAACGCGATGTGTGGGGTTGCTTTGACGGTGACTCTGACCTGGGGCTTTGGATTTGGGAGCATAAAACAATGATTATATGAGTCTCGGGAAGCGTGGTTTTTTACGCGGTTGGATTGGTTTGGGGGGTTCTTTATTGAACAAAAGGGAGTGTTTGTTTTGGAATTTTGTGGATTTGAAAAACGTTGGAGAAAGGAAAAGGTGCACTCGGAATGGAAGGGAAGTGGAGTAGTTTGGCTTTCTTTTTTTGAGCTTTGAGTTGCCACGAAGGAAGCCTTAGAAAGAAAAAACAATAAAAGCACCAAGCAAGCAAGGGAAGGAGTTGAGAAACGAGGGACTTTTGTTTCTTGATTTATTTAATTTATGTGAGATTCGATCAGGTTAAATGGAATGAGAGAATACAATAAGAGTAAATGTATGAGTAAGACAATTTTTTATTCAATTATATATATATATATATATATATATATATATATATATATATATAAAATTACAAAAAGTAATGATAATGTTGAGAAAATAAAAAAGGTGATGGTAGGATGATGCTACTAGTAATTGTTGCAGTGATAAAGATAATAGTATCACTAATGATAATCAAAATATTGATAGTATGACATTAATTATTATATTAATAATAATGATGGTCACAGTAATAGTTAGAATAAAATAATTAATAATAATAATATTGATTGTGACAACAATAGTAAAAATGAGCTCAGCAAGGCTATGCAACATCTTCATCTACATTGGTTATTTTGGATGGACTCTTGTCCCGTGGGAATGAAACACCACTTGTTGTGAGATGCTAGGGGTGTTTCTTTTGTTAGGGTGTAATTTCTTTTCTTGCTTTCTAGTTGTTTAATTTCCCAATCATAAAAAATAGTAATTTCTTTTGTTAGGATGCAATTTCTTTTCTTGCTTTGTAGTTGTTTAATTTCTCAATCATAAAAAATAGTAATATATATAAAAATAGTGGGACAATGATCAAAGACGGATGTAAGGGGAGAAGGGGGCCTTGTTCCCCTCCCTCACCACTTTTATAATATATGACATTATTATGTAATATGTATATACATTCTTGTATTTCTAATTCTATATATGTATACCTTTTTCTTTCACATTATATATGTATAATCATGTAACTAAAAAAATTATCCATTAATCTTTTATGAGATTGTATGTTCTAAAGTTTTGTATAAAAAACATATCCACTTTTACATTTGGATCGATGGAAGTAAAATTTGGATCTAGTTTTGTATAAAATACATCTCTCCTTGTCTGTTCCTCCAAAAAGTTAAGAATCTTAAATTTAATTTTATCAAAAACAAGTGCATGAGCTCTTGCGTTGTGTTTGAAGGATTAGCATATGATTACTCCACCTTAAAATCCATGGCAGCAAGCATAGGAACAATATGCTCGGTCTTATTATAGAAATTCTTAAGAAATAGTTATTACATTTCTTTTTATAAAAATTATTTTCGTGATGAGAAATGCTAAAGAGGCCGACTCACTTCCTCCGGAAAAAATAGCGACCCAGTTAAAATAATATTTTAAAATATTTTTCATTTCCAAGTTTACCCTTCTGCCACACAATCACACCCTCTCAGCCCCGAACCCAAATCACACGAATCCCTTTTTGAGAAGCCGCAGAGGAGAGAAGCGGAAGATACAGTCAGAGGCGCCGACGAGCATTTAACCCTTCTCCATCCACGCGTTGACGAGCTCAGCTCAGCGAGAATCGTTGTTGGTAACGAACAGAGCCGCATGATGTCGCCGCCGATGTCGTCGACGAGAGGAGCGGTGAAGGATTCGACCCAAACCCCACATGTTCGATCTCAGAATTGTTGCGAGGTATTGGATGCAATTGTTTGGTGAGCTGAGATAGCTTATTCGGTCTGGGGTATATCAAAAGGGTGACTAATGGTTCTAGTTGTTGTTAAGACTAAATAAATATATTACATCTGGTGATCCCCCCCAATAAAACTAGCAAATTTGACCCTATTCTTTCTTCATTAAAAAGTAACTAAGATAGTTCAAGTAAATGACAAGAGGGGTAATGTGCTATGAAGTTTTTGTATTATCACTCTTAAAAAGTATATATTTTATTAAAATGATATTTTGTCCTGGAGATTAAGTTTAAAATTGAGGTGGTACACTGTACAGCGAGCTGATAAGATTTGTGATATAATAACGAGGACAAGCTCCTCTATAGAGCAGAATGGAGAGGTATATATAATGTAATTTTATCCAATTGTTTCATACATTTAATGTAAAATGGTGCTAAGGGCAATACTTGACCATGAAGCCTTTTTCTTTAGTGAGTGTATATTTTAAGTAGCTTATATAAGAATGCTGGTTCTGATGGTCTATTTTTTTCCTCTGCATTTGGAGATTTCTGTACACTTGTTTTTGTCAGATATGTAAATAATTAGTTTACATGCCAAATATAATAACATATTATTCCTTTTTAGTTGTTACTTTGACGTAGATGAGTTGGACTAGGATAATGATAGATTTTTTTTTTTTTGATCAGCCAAAATAGATATATATTAATTAAGTACCAGGGGTACTAGAAAATACATAGACAACTCAGGATTGGTCCCTATGCAGTTTGAACCAATTCTGAGAAATTAAAGATAATACAAATATTTGCTTGATTAAGCTATCCTATACTATTAGAAATCCTTCTCTGATATTGGATGACCATTGGTTGAAATGGATACTGAAATCCTTCTCCAAATGTGTGAGCCATGTCCATAGCAAGAAAATTGCATCATCTAATATTCTGTTAGCATTGAACTTCCCGTTGGAGAAAATCATGTCATTTCTTTGCTTCCATATGGTCCAAGTCAATGCAAGCCACCACCACTTCCATCTACTAGACCTCTTTCTGTTTTTTATTCCATGTATGTGATAAAGAAAGTGTTGCCTTGGGTGATAAGGGAAAGCCCCCGAGAGATTCACTCAAGACATTGATTCCGACCAAAGTGGAGATATTTTGGTACAATGAAAGAATAAATGTGCTGCGTTTTCCTCCTCAAATCTGCAGAAAGGGCACCTTGAGTCGTCTACCTCGATTTGCCTCCTCCGCTAGTTTGACCTCGTCGGGAGCCTATCTCTTATGAGTCTCCATGTGAATACCGAAATTTTTGAGGGAATTTTAAGCTTCCACAGTTCCTCAAAAGCCCCATCCAGGTTCCCATCAGCCTCTTCCTCCCATAGAACGCAATAGGCAGATTTAGCCGTGTATTGGCCACTCGGATCTGCCTTCCACACCCACTGGTCGCCTTGCTGAGCCTGAATCCTGATACAGTCTACCACCCTTAGGATAATGATAGATAATTGAGTCATTCAGACAAACTCTTTGTGCTGTGTTACAAACCCTTAGCCTTCGATGAATTTTAAAATTTTGTGTTCATCATACAAATTTAGGGTGCTTCTGAGCATGAATCTTGACTTTCTATCCCAAGTCTTTTACTGTGCACATGAATATTTCTACATTACAGCCTGTACAGTTTGATTATATCGTGTTATTGTTTTGATTCTTTCAGGTACACGTCCAATTGTTTCCCTTGTAATATAGATTTGCCCTTTATGTGCTTTAGTCAGTATAGTGCTACGTCTTTGTCATGCACCAATCTCTGTTCTGTGTATTTGGCTCAAGAGATGTGTGGGAATTAGTGCTATGGCAACATCCACCAAGTTTGATATATCTTCTAGCAGCCCAGATAGACCATTGTACTCTGGGCAGCGTGGATCCCACATAGTTCCTTCATTAGATAGATCAGGTAGCTTCCGTGAAAGCATGGAAAGTCCAATTTTGTCTTCTCTTCCAAGCATGTCAAGAAGCAATTCTTCAGCAACACAAGGGGATGTGGTGAGCTTCTTCAATTGTGTTCGTTTTAATCTAAAGTTGGTGGCTCCAGAGCATAAGTCTAATCGTCAAATAGATTATAAACGACTTGTCGGTGCTGCTTTTGGAATTTCTCCTGATGAATCTCCATCTAGTTCTGCCAAAGGCAAGCAACTATCATCCCCAGTACCAGAAGATATCAAACGACTCAGGGATAGTTTACACACAAGTTTTAGGAGGGCAAGGTAGTTCTCTCATTCTTTGTATGTTTTATTACTGGCATTGAAGTTAGAGCTGTTTAATAACATTGTATTCTTCAACAGGGATCGTGCTAAAATGTTTAGTGAAGCATTGTCTAGATTCAACAAAGATTTCCAAAATATAACTTCAAAGAAAAGGTCTCGAGCTGAAACTTTTTCTAATGAACGTTCTAGTTTCGCGTTAAATGATCGACCAGTCTTGGGAACAAGTACAGGTAAGGTTGGAGTTCAAGGTCATGCAGTCACAGGTGGTTTTGAACATGACCAACCAAAGTTGGAAGAAAGAACCAAAAATGTTCCTAACAAGCGCACTCGAACTTCTTTGGTTGATGTAAGGGTATGTGTCTTTGTTTTCTTTGTGCTTGTGTGCTAGTATCAACACAATATTCCATTTCTTTTTATGCCTCCTAATATAACTTATTCAGTTTTGTGCTGTTCTCATGTAAATAAGTTGTGGTTTTAAGTAGTGTTTAACTATTTAGACATCCCTTAGTTGTAATATTCAAAGTGTTTGTTACATCTGTGTGATATGGAGTCCTGTTTCAAATTTGGTTTAACAAAAGTTGCTGACTCGAACATTTTCCTTCAATTCTTAGAGATACCACCTAATGTGTAGAAATCGATTATGAGTTCTTTTGAACATATACATATAGGGTAGGGATCAGTTACTCCAGGATTATCTCCTACAGTTACTTTGTTCAAAAACTCTTTGTATATATATTAAATTTCATTAATCTAACCATTAAATATTTTGATAATTGATATTATCTCAACAATTATGCACACATAATTTTAGATAAATCAGACTTATAATTGACATTTTCTTATATTTTAAAAAGTGTATATGTTAAATTGAATTTACTTAATGAATTACTAAGTGCTTTTTAAAATCTTATAAAAAATTATAGACTTGATCTATTTAGTAAGAACTTTTATTTTTAATGGCTGGATTATAGAAATTCAATATATACAAAGACTTATTGAATGGAGTAACTTGATCCTCACCGATATATTTATATATATATATATATATATATATATATATATATATATATATATATATATATATGTATGTATGTATGTATGCATGTATATTGGATGTCTTTCATGAACTCTAGGTTTGTTACGCGTGTCTCATTGCTTCTATGAAATTGTCAAATTACAGAGTATGGCTTGTAGTTGTAACTTTACAACTTCATTTTTACTTCTCCTTATATGGGAGAGTCTGATTTCAGATTACCTTGGTTTGCTTTAAAATCTGTTGAGCAAAACTGACTTGGGTTTGATAAATTCTAGATGGATATACGGACTAATTCTCTTGTCAGGCCATCTGGGACTGTAGATAGAGATAAAGAAATACGGATTGCCAATAGTGTTGTAATTCAGGGTGAGGAACGAACTTTACCAATTGGAGGTGATGGGTGGGAAAAGTCAAAAATGAAGAAGAAGCGTTCTGGCATCAAACCAGACGGGCCTCCAAATATAGCATTGACAAAACCTGTTAACCTTTTCCTGGAAACTAAACATGGAATGCAACAAAGACTATCCACTGATGCTCGATCAAAATTGAGTAATGATTCTCATTCTTTCAGGTATGAATCACAAATGTATTTTGTATGCATTTGTACTGTTTGACATAATTAGCTTATTTGTTTTTCTATCTTGTGCAAGTTTGCACAGGCTAAGTAGCATTAATTATCTACTTTTAATTAACTTTTATCAATTAATTAATTATGTTTTCTTAAAAGAATCATGAATGTATACTCTAATATTTATTGACCCATCTCTTTATAATCTCTCTCTTTCCACTAAAAAGTTATCACTAATTGTTTTTATTTTACGGCATCTCCATTAAAATGTAACTAGCTCTTTAAAGTTTTTCTTTTCAAATTTTTAAACTCATGTGCCGAAAAAAAAGTAATACTAGTATACTGGATTAAAAAACAAATACTGCAATCTCTATCTACGGTTTTTTGAAAAGTAATATACTGCAATAAAAAGCAAAAAACCAATAATGGCTGAAACCTATTTTAAAAAGTAAATATAAAATAATTTTTATCTTGAAAAGTCTACAATTTTTTTTTTTTATCGTACAGGAACAACGAACAAATTAAAATATTCTAAAGAAAACATAAAAGAACTAGTTACATTTTTATCTCTTGACAAGGAGATGTAGTAAAATAAAATAAATTAGTTGTAATTTTTCAGTAGAAAGAGATAAATTATAAAGATGTGATTCTATAAAATAAATAGGAGAGATAGATTATAAAGAGGTGAGTTTATAGTAGTAAAGTAAATAGGAAAGATCGGTTATTACTTCAATCAAGAAAACATAATTAATTAACTAATCAATGTTAGTTAAAAGTGAATAATTAATTCTACTTAACCTGTGCAATTGCACAGGATAGAAAAATCCTTAGCTTATATACGCTCTTTTGCTTCCGTACAACAATTTATTAGTGTTGATTTTAATCAGATATTTCATTTCCTTATTATTAGCCGTTGATACAATAATTTACTTGATCGAAAATTGTAGGATCAAGATAAGATTGGTCTATCTTTTAGATAGTATATTACTTATATATATATAGGTACACATGCTGTAAATCATTCATTCAATAATACAGATTTTAACTATTAGCAAGTAAAATGATAAATAAATTAATTCATGGCTTTTATATATGAAAATGAAAAGGAAAAACAAAAAGATTAAAAGGTTTGAAGATTTAGGGAAGTAGCAAGACGTGCATAAGGGGAATATGTACTTATTTCTTTTTTTCCATTTATATATTTATGTATCAATAAATATTCTGCCCCATTACCCATATCTAGATTTGAATTTATGTAGCAATATATATATATAGATTTTGGTTAAATTAAAAATATGGTCTCTATTCCCAACACAATTTTTATTTTAGTCCTTATATAGCCCTACAAATTGGTTCCTACAAAAAAAGAGGTTTACAAATCTATACTTGCTTGCCAAAGTTAAAATGGTGTCAAGATTTTCTTTTTTCTTTCTTTCATCTAGGGACCAAAATGAAGTGTTAACTTTTTCTAGGGACTAAACCTTGTCAAGGCCCCCCCTGCTTGCCCCCCTTTTGATCCGTCCCTGACAACGCCATTTGGCACGGCTATCACTCTTGGCCATGCATATGGAAAATATTTTGTTACAAGCGATTGAGTGACAAAACTGTTACGAAGAAGGAACTGAAGGGTGAACTAAAGGAAAGGCCCAACAGAAAGAGCACCAAACCTGGGTACCTCAAGGACTACCTCTAACGGCCTTGATAACTGACCTGGCTACCTTGTCTCCCTCTTGCCTACCAATTCCATTTCCACTACATTCTGTTATTATCCTGTTTCTGCAAAGTTCCAAATTCTGTTATTTGTAATTTTGCTATAAATATAGGACTTATGTAATAAGGCTAGACAATGAAAATGACCAAGTTATTCCCTGCTTTTGGTTGCGGGAGGTTATTGGCCCTCAAAGTCCAGGCTCTATCCTTGTGCTCTAACATTCTAGTGCTCTCGTTGAGCTGTTCTCCATGGCGGAATTCACTTGTTCAAAGGTGAACTCCGACCGATTGGAGGATGCCATCACCAAGCTTACAACCCACCAATTATCCCTCAGCGAAACCCTGCACTCCATGACCCTTAAGCTCAATGAGCTCATCCACAAACTTCATACCCCTGATTCACCTAGCCACTCACCCTCCTCGTCCACCGCTATTCCAACCCCTGTGTCTCCATCTTCTGCGCACCGCATGAAGCTCGAAGTACCAAGGTTTGATGGTACTGAACCCTTGGGTTGGATATTCAAGATTAACCAATTCTTTGAATATCATTCAACCCCAGACCATGAGCGCCTTACTATAGCCTCCTTCTACGTGGAATGTAGAGCTCTGGCTTGATTTCAGTGGATGACCCGTAACAGTCAACTCACTTCTTGGCCAGCGTTTCTTCAGGCACTTCAAACCAGGTTTGTCCCTCTCAATATGAAGACCCTACTGGGGCTTTGTTCAAATTAACACTGCGTAGTGATGTACAGTCATACCTGGCTGAGTTCGAGGATCTGGCGAACATAATTGTCAGTCTTCCGCTGCAATTTCTTCTAAGTTGCTTCATCTCAGGCTTACACCCCGACATTCATAGGGAGGTGCAAGCTCTGCAACCTCTGACACTGGTGCAGGCGGCGAGCTTGGCGCGGTTGTAGGAATAGAAAATTGTGGATGGTCGTCGTTCTTCCGAAGTAGACCACCTTAATTTCCTTCCTCCCCTGTTCAATCGTCTCCTTCTCCTTCTGCCACAACTTCTTCCTTGTCATTGTTACCGACACTACCGAAACCACGTGCTTCGCTACCCATTAAGCGGCTATCGCCCGAGGAGCTGACCTTGAGACGCGAACGTGGCCTTTTCTTCAACTGCATGAAAAATTTCATCGGGCCACAAGTGCGCCTCCAAGGCCTTTCTACTCATTGCTGATGACGGTGAGTCTTTTGAAGACGACAATCCTTCATTGGAGCCCTACTCGACCCGCCTGATACCGCGACCCGCTTCAGGCCCAGATCAGCTTACATACACTTTCGGGCTATTCAGCTCCCGAAACATTACGTCTCGTGGGCCACATTGCACTGCAACCAGTGGTGATCTTAGTGGATGTGGGGAGTACCCACAACTTCATCCAAGAACAACTGGTGCCCCAATTGGGCTTGTCACCATGCCCCACTGCCCCTCTTCGTGTGATGATGGGAAATGGGCATCAACTTGACTCTCACCTACTTTGCAAAGCTACTCCAATACAAGTCCAGGATATTACCTTCGTTGTTGATCTTCATGTTTTGCCATTGTGTGGTGCAAACCTCGTCCTAGGCGTACAGTGGCTTAAATCACTTGGCCCAGTGCTTACGGACTACAATACTTTATCTTTGAAATTTATTCGCGATGGGTGCATTATTGAATTCCAAGGGGAGACAAACTCTTCTCTTCATCTTATCACACCACCATAACTTTGCAGGTTGTTCCGCAAAGAGGGAGCCAATGCATATTTCCACATCCACAATACCTCATCAAACCTTCCTTCAACCCAAACAAACATTGACCACCTACCATCGACAATCCAGAACCTCATCGCCAAGTTTGCACCCCTTTTTTAGTCACCATCATCATTACCTCCATCACGACCCACAAATCACCATATCCACCTACTCCCAAACTCTGAACCAGTGAATTTAAGGCCATATCGCTATCCTCATTTCCAGAAACAGGAAATTGAAGCACAGGTAAATTTGATGCTACAAAAGGGACTTATTCGTCCTAGCATCAGTCCCTTCTTGTCGCCGGTACTCTTGGTCAAAAAACATGACGACATTGACTCTTAGGGGCGGTGCAATGAAAGTGACTTGGGTATGATGTTGTGCCTAAGTCTCACATTAAGTTGTATGAGATGCTTGGTGGAGTATTTAAGTGCTTGGCCCTCCCCCCTTGCATCCCATACTACCCGATGTGGGACTTAGGCACCCCATAATACCCAAGTCCCTGTCATAGGGCAGGTTCAAGTATTGCCTTATAGTGAATGTAATAATCATATATTCATATGTAATTGTTGATTATATCTTTGATCTTTAATTCTTTATGTCTCATTTATTCAATGCCAATATTTAGATTAATTAACGGAGCAATTTATATCAACAATTATTGTTAAAAGTTTGTGCTTTAGAATTTAGATTCAATATAATGATGTGCAACAATGCCTTTACTCATTCATTGTAAACATTGTATTTTGCAAATTAAAATTTTAAATTACTTGTTTATCTAGTATCAGTATTAGCAATTTATTACCGGCACTACACACATCTAATGCTAGATAATAAGTACTTGAGTTGATGTAATAAGAATCACATATCATGTGTTAGGATAGATTGTAGCTCCCTTATTCTACCAATGATAATTTATTGAATATAACACAAAGATGGAAATGAAAGAAAATAAATGAGCAAGTCGGTGGAGTTTTATCCACATATTGTGTTAAATGGTGAAAGGCTTCAAACCCATCTGTAGCTGAAGTAACAAGATAATATAGTTAGGAATTGTGCTCAATTCTCTCTGATTTCAAGGATCTTTGATGGAAGATCTCATGTGACAAGATTTTTTATTTTATTTTTAATTCCTGTTGATTATCTTTTTTAAATATAGGCTATCATATTATACTGTCATGTATCTTTGGTTTATAGGTCGGCTAATGGAACTGTTGGAGCTGTAAAATCAGATGGTGTCTCTCAACAATCAGGGTTGGGCATACGTGTCTCTACCCCAAGAAGTGACCTAGAAAATAATTCTGCTGTCAATGATAGGCGGGATCGTCCTGTTAATTCAGACAAGGAAAGGGTGAATTTCAGAGCTGTTAATAAGTAAGCAAACTGGAGCCCATTTCTTCTTTTCATAATTTATTTCTTTCAAAAAGAAAATTACTTTTATCATTGTAAACCTTTTTCTTTCTTTCTTTCATGTTGCTTTCTCCTTGATTTCTTTGTTTTGATGGTTTGTTTATTTGCTCCGTTTCTATTAAGGATCCTAATGTTTTATGATTAGTATTCATAGCTCTTTCTTTGTCTTGAGATGTATCGTATAACTGATAACTGATTAGGAGTTTTGAGATAAGCAACTGCTTTAGGATAAGATTAGGTGTTTGACTTGCATATGATGTAAAGCACACGGTCTTTGTAAAGGGGTAAAGTGGTACCCCTTACAAATATGATGAAGGATGGGGTAGCTTTATTATGTTGATGTTTATCATTCGTTGTTTACTTTTTCTTCTCTTTTTAAGGATGATTTCTTATCCTGCTTTCCCTTTGTAATTTTCTAATTGACTTAATAAATTTACTCTTGATAAAAAATGTAATCTATAACTGATTTTGATTTTGTCTCTACAATTGTTCTGTGCACAGGGCAACTGTTCGCGATGAATATAACTCAGCGAGCCCTAATTCAAGTGCAAAAATGAATACAACTATTCGGGCGCCACGAACTGGTTCAGGAGTTGCCCCAAAGTTGTCACCTGGTGTCCATAGAGCATCTGTTCCGAATGATTGTGAGCCCTCGCAATGTATGACCAAGCCCCCTGCCAGTGTTGGCACTAACAATCGCAAGCGTGTGGCATCCGCACGATCATCTTCCCCACCTGTTGTCCACTGGCAGAGGCCACAAAAGAGCTCCCGTACTGCCAGAAGAACCAATTTTGTGCCCATTGTATCAAGTAATGATGACTCCCCTGCTTTAGATTCTGTATCTGATGTGACTGATAATGATCTTGGGTTGGGATTTGTCAGACGTTTGGCTGGCAATTCTCCTCAGCAAATTAAATTAAAAGGTGATTCTTTAACTTCAGCTACCTTATCTGAAAGTGAAGAGTCAGGGGTGGCTGAGATTAAACCAAAAGAGAAGGGAAGGAAACCAGAGGAGATAGATCAGCAAGCTGGAAAAAATGTTCAAAAGGTTTTTAACTTGGTCCTTCCAACAAGAAAAAATAAGCTTGTCTCTGGGGAAGAACATGGTGATGGTGTTCAAAGGCAAGGTAGGACAGGACGCAATTTTCCTGCTGCAAGGTCACCAACGCCAGTGACATCTGAGAAGCTTGGAAATATAGGGACTGTAAAGCAGCTTAGAAGTTCAAGACTGGGACTTGAGAAGAGTGAAAGGTTAAAATACTTGTATTGCTTAGGTTTGACAATTTGTTTAGGCACACATATTAAAGCTAATGTTTGTGATTCCATGTAGCAGGGCAGGTCGTCCACCAACCAGGAAACTTTCTGATCGTAAGGCATATGCACGCCAGAAACATTCAGCAATTAGTGCATCAGCAGATTTTCTTGGTACTAGTTTCTGCTTCTAGAAAAGAATAATGATCTCAAGTTTTCATGTGTATAATACAAGTATATCATTAGTCACTTTTGGGTTCACTGTTTTAGTTGGGTCAGAAGATGGACATGAAGAATTATTGGCTGCTGTAAAGGGTGTTATCAACTCTGGTATGAATCTTACTAAATATTATCTAGCTGTGTAGCCTAAATACTTTTTATCTGATGGAGTAGTTCTGGATTTTCTTATTACTGCAGCTCGTGCTTTTTCCAGCCAATTCTGGAGGCAGATAGAGCCTTTCTTTGGTTTGATAAATGAGGAGGATATTGCTTACTGGAAACAGAAGGTACTAATTTTTTCCCTATCGGTGATTATGAGTTTTGCTTTTCTTTTTAAGAGTATGTGTTAGATCAGTGATTGGCGTGACTCTTGTCACACTTCAATTATGGTGCTTTCGTTTGAAAGAAAAGGTAGTTTAGTAATGCTTTGGATTTGTGCTGGTGTCCATAATCTTATAGCCCTGATGAATCCTTTGGTTGATTATGGTTTAGAATTTATTGTTTTTACTATAAGTGTGTGCTGATTCTGTATGGAACTATGGCCATTATATTATCAGTTTGATACGCACACATGCACCCATGGTTTGATATATATTATGTAATTACCAACCAATCTTATATAAATTATAGTTTCATTAATACTGGAGTTAAAGCATGATTTTATTGATCTGAATTTCTTATACCTATCATGGGAATAAATTATTTAAATTTCTTTAATAATTCATTCTTCTTTCAGATAAATCTTGAATCAAGTGGATTGATGCCAAGTCCAGTTCCTTCATATATAGATGATTGTAAAGCTGTTGCTAATGGGTTTGGGTTAACTGGCTCTGAAAGAGATTTTGAACCTGGTGATCAAATGGGTGCTGCAATTGTAGCAGAACAGTTACAACTAGCTAAAGGAGATTCTAATGGAATTTCCCTCTGTCAAAGGCTAATATCTGCTTTGATTTCAGAGGAGTGTAGCAGTGAAAGTGAAGATATCATGTTTGATGCATGTGATACTGAATCTGAGGCAGATGGAGACTTGGATCACCATTCTCAATCTAATTCTCATCTTGCTTTTCATTCTCCTTATAACGGTTATAGGATAACTAGGAAGTCAGGACATGATGAGACTGAAAGTGATATAGTTGATATCCCATCAACTAGGTTAAATTCAAGCCAGAACATGCCTACCTTGATCTGTTCAGAGTTGCAATATGCCACCTTGGGTATGAATGAAAAGCTTCTCTTGGAGCTTCAAAGTATTGGAATTTCCCCAGAATCAGTGGTTAGCTTACTTTCTTAAGAATTTTTGTGCTGTTTTTCATGAAATCTCGATATTGGGGAACTAATACGAATCTATATCAAATTTGATTAAACTATTTTGTTCTAGTTTATTCTGTAGTTCCTTCAGCAGTCTACTCATCAATAGACCTAAAGAATTTATTTCAAGATGTTTTGTCTGTTATTGTATAATCTGCTGCAGATTAAGATTAGTATGCACTTATTGTTCTTACTTTTGTTTTTCAAGCCTGAAATATTGCAAACAGATGATGAAGGAATTTGTGAGGATATCACTTGGTTAGAGGAGCATTGCCAAGGACAGGTATCAACTGATGCTGAAACCAAGCTATAATGTTCTGACTTCTAATCGTCTAAATTTTCTTTCCCCAATGTTCTTTTTTTCCATCTGTTATGTAACTTCTCTGAAAATTTACATGTTGCTTTCCAAGTATTAAAGATACAGATCAGGTTAAGATCCTGATATCTGATTTATAGATATAATATAGAACCTAATGAAGTTGTTTTTGATCTTACATAATTCGCCTTTTGATTTTATTTTCATATATATTGTAGATCTCCAACAGGAAATGCTTGCTAGATCGGTTATTGAAATCGGCTTCAGTGACAAAAGAACTTCAAGAAAAGTAAATGTCTACCATTTATTCCCTGATTATTTACTTAATTTTAACTTATGTGGCTCATAGGTCTTATTGGAAATTCAATATCTTGATTAACAGGGATTTTGAACAAAATGCTCTTGACAAACTTGTGATGATGGCTTATGAGAAATACATGGTAACCTTCTCATTGTTCAGTATCACTTTTTGCATATAATCAGGTTTACAGTTTTGGAATAAATTTTTTGTATTCTAGTCAACTATCTCCAAGAGCAAGAGTTTTGTTACACTGTTACCATAGTTGAAAAGGCTGGAGATCTTTATACAACAGTACTGGACAGGACAGTATTTATAGAGTTGAGCCATGGTCTATAAATTTGATTATCCAGGTATAAAAATGGAGGAAGTAGGTAGGACAGAGATCAACAAGTGTATAGGACCATGTTCTGTTGTATAGTTGTGTGTGTAGCCTTAAATGCAGGTGCTAGAATTTATCATACTCATAATAGTTTGTGATCTAGATTTCCTAATAAGACTTGAATGGGATGTTGAGGTAACAGCAGCATGAAAACTTACCATACAACTGTAAATGTCATACCCTGCCTTTTTAATTCAGACTTGTGATATCTTTGACCTATTCTTATTTTAGTGTTCACTTTTATCAGAGAAACCAAACTCCATGCCCTACCTTATTATCTTGCACGAAGTAATTTGAATTGTCTAGGAAGAAAAGTTGAATACTCCACTACATTAATAGATGGTACTATCATATTATAAAGTGTTCCTACTTTATAAATAGGTTGCATGGCTGAGTGAATTGACAATAACTGATTGGCAGGCTAGCCGGGGTCCTAGCTCATCAGGTGGGAAAAATGCAAGCAACAAAATCGCCAAGCAAGCTGCATTGGGATTTGTTAAACGAACATTGGAACGATGCCAACAATTTGAAGATACAGGCAAGAGCTGCTTCAATGAGCCTTTGTATAAGGATATGTTCCTTGCTGCTTCTTCCCAGCTAAGTATTGTTCGGCAATTAGATGGCATAGAGGCTGAATCCACAAAACCTTGTGCTTCCTTTTCTCTGGAAGCAAGAACTGGTATCATCCTCATTTCCTTCTTGAATAAATATTCTAATATACTTTTTCTATCTTAGCTGTGTTCTGTTTGAGCATTTTAGCCAAATTTCTTAGATGGCTAACTTTATATGCCATCTTCTTGTGGACTTGAACCCTTTGTCCCCAATTCTGTCTAATTAAATACTGCCAACTAAAGCAAAAACATACAATGTACTGCCAGCTAAGAGAGAGGTAACTGCCAACTGCCAATATTTTATTGGGTACAAGATTGAGGTGGGTGTGGAGCAGCAGATGATTGGAGGCCCTTCTTTATCTTAACTGTTATATCAAGTTCCATGCCCCCTACTTTTGCTCCTGAGCACAGCCTGGAATTTGATATTTAATTCGTGTTTTTCTATCTGCAGCTTCCATGGGTTCACAGCAGAACCCTTCACAATTTAGTCAGAATATGAAAAATCATGATCTCGATTCATCAGATATTCTTCCTGCTATAAATGGTTCATCTGAACAAACTAGTGGGAAGGAAGATCTGTGGTCAAACAAGGTGAAGAAAAGGGAATTGTCCCTAGATGACGTTGGCGGTAGCATTGGTAGTTCAAGTGCTCCATCAGGTATTGGAAGTTCTCTATCAAATAGTACAAAAGGAAAGAGGAGCGAGAGAGACAGAGATGGAAAAGGACAGAGCAGAGAGGTGCTATCCAGAAATGGAACTACCAAAGTTGGTAGGCCAGCAATATCTAGTGCTAAGGGACAAAGGAAACTCAAAACAAAGCCTAAGCAGAAAGCAACTAAGCATTCTGTTTCTGTAAATGGCCTCCTTGGCAAGCTATCAGAGCAACCTAAAACAGCTTTGCCTTCCGTTTCAAAGTCTAACGAAATGTCTACTAACAGAACTCCCAAGGAGAAAGATGAGTTTGGCATGGGTGAATTTGATGACCATGAACCTATTGATTTGTCCAACTTGCAACTACCTGGAATGGATGTGCTTGGTGTTCCTGGTGATCTTGATGACCAAGGTGCTGATCTTGGTTCATGGTTGAATATTGAGGATGATGGATTGCAAGATCATGATGACTTTATGGGCCTTGAAATTCCCATGGATGACCTTTCAGACTTGAATATGATGGTTTGAAACTGCTTTCTTTGTATAGTACTGTTCATTATACCAATGACAAAGGAAACAAAGTACCTTTAAGAAATGACTAGTTACGTAGGATGGTTTTATGGCTAATCCTGCTCTCAATTAGGTTAATATATATTCTTTGGTAGACTTCCTTCTCCAAACTGTTTCTAATGACAGATCCAACTGTTTTGGATTTTGCTAGTATTGACGTTCACGACTTCCACTGTAAAGTCTTTTTGTTCTAGGTACAAGTTAGTATTCCTAGTGATTGTATGTTAGCAAACACTGTATCCTGGTTGTAGCTCTTATAAATCAGAGAAAAGCCTTTTGTACATACATTTAATTTTTCTAATAAAATCAGCTTTCATTTACTGAAATGATCTTCCAGGCTACTCTCCATATAATCCCCTCCCCCTCCCCCTCCCCCTCCCCTGCAGTTTATTTTGGTACTTGTGTTTTGCAGGTTCAGTTTCTCAACATGATGCTGTTCAAGTTGTTTACTGGGCTTCATCCAGCTGTTCGTGCAGATTTCCCTATGAGGCTTTCCTGGAAATTTTGGTATATATGATGTAAATGTGACCATTTTGTGTTTTCATCAGATAATGAGTGCTGCTCTTCACTCTGGACAGTTGCTGTCCTGCTTATGATTTGCATATATGACAGTTTTTGGCTATCTATCATCACTATGGCTATCTAGTGACTTATTGTTTATTGGCTGCAATTCCAAAGCTCTTTTTTCCCTGATCTTGAAATAATCTATTTGTAGAAGGTTGTGCCGAGGAACTTTCGAAGATTGCAATGACATTTTGTTGAAACTTCAAATGTTCTTGATAAGATCAACCTTTTTGAGAAATAACTATGCCAGGGAAATCTATCTATCTTCTACAACTTCTACAAAGGAAGTTTTTTTTACCTATGATTTGTTTTTTTTTTTATAAATAGTAAACACTATTATTTTTTTTTGTATTGTCAACATAAAGTATATAAGTGGGAGACAATTCTTATTCTATGAGTTAACTTTTGGAGTTGAGTTAGGTTCGAACTTACATTTTAAGATGATATCAGAGTTTATTTTAAATTTATTAAATAAGTCATCCATCATATTATTCACAAACTAAGTCCTAAAAAATGTTATTAGGTTTGTATTGAAAAAAATCAAATTTCACGGTTAGAGACATTGTTAAGATAAAGTGTATAAGTGAGAGATAATCTTAACTTTTTGAGTTAATTTTTTGAGTTGAGTTAGATCTAAATTCATATTTTATTATTTAATAAATAATTATTTTGAACAGAAAATATAATTCATATTTATTATTTAATTTTATTCAAATCTTAAATACTAAAAAGTTATAATAATAATATGAATTAATTACATAAATCTTTTCTTTATATTAACACTTATTACCCCCAATATCATTCCTTTTTTCAACAGTACTTTGGGCCTCCTCCTGCAAATGACACTAACGTTCTGTTTGATTACTATTTCTGTTATAAAAAAAATGTGTAAATTACCTTCTTGTCCTATTCTTGCAAGTTCCACCAGGTAACCTTATTCTCTTGACCATCTTCTACACTTCGTAACTTTGGCACACTCTTCTCGGGGATGCATTTCCCTTATCTTCTTTCCATGGTAGCAATGGCCACTGCAACGCTTAGTCCTACTGATGTTGATAAGTTCTCCCACCTCAAATCTGTCGTTGTTGCTTTGAGCCAAATTCAGTCCTTACTCTTTCTCTTTTCCAATTTTCTGCATCGCTCATTTGCATCCTCCCAATCTTGAATCTGAACCTCACTTTTTTTAATTCCTTTTTTTTTTGTGTTCAACGCAAGGAAGGAAAAGGGAGACATGAATTTTAAATTCGAAAAAGGTTTCTCCTCTACTGGCGAAGTCAATGTTGCCACCACCGGCAGCACCGCTGACGATGTAGTGATGAAGGGAGGAGTGATGAGCTTGTAGAAAATGTTATTTGTTTTTGTTTAGGGTAATATGAATTCAATTTGCAATGTTACTTTTGGTTGTTTTTTCAATCATTTGTTTAATTGCATTTGTTGAATGGTTACTAATTGATACACTGCAGTGAAGGAAAGCATGTGTATTTGGTTCCTGATTGATTATGGAGACAAATTATAAGTCCTGTCTTTTTTCCCCCCCTAATTTGGCTTTTATTATATTTTGGTTTTTGCCTCTCTTGAAGAAAACACAATAGAGTTTCAACTTGCAAAGTTTTTAGCTTCAACATGGAGAAGATGAGAACATTTTTGGAATCATATTTTATTAAAACTCAAGTGCACGTCACATGGAAGCGGCTCTGTTAACTAATTGGACGAGGTTAACATGACAGGGATGTTTGCAAAGTCCACATTTTAGATTGGTCGACTAAATCCGGTCTATGAATTAAATGAATTTTATTTTCAAGTCTGTATCTGATAGGGAAGCATATAGCAGCAGACAAAGTGCAGGAGGTGCAAGCAGAAGCAGTGGCAGGGAAGCATATAGCAGCAGGAAACAAAGTGCAGGAGGTGCAAATAGAAACGAACAAGAATAACCAAATAGCTGAATTCTGAACATTCTAGAAATCACAAAATGCCAAATTAGTTACATAGAATTCAGTATATATAGGACTATGTAATAACAGCATGAGGCATGAATGAAATTAGCAAATTAGTCTTCTCTCTGCTCTTCTTCTTCCCCCCTTGTTTCTGGAGGTGCTGGCCTCGAACCCAGCATTATCAGCTTCTATTCGTAACAATTAGTGCTCTCGTTTGTCCTCATGGCCTTCCGCAACCTCGACAAGGCCCTTGCTCGTCTTGACAATGTCATGCACTCTATGAACCTCAACCTGGACCAGCGTTTCGTCCGCCATGCTCCTATGCCTTCCTCCACCATGCCCAAACCCACACCGATTTCTCACCACACCATTTTTGTTCCTGCAAAACCCTGGTTCGCCCCATCACCGTCTGAGGACCCCGCCGGTGCCCTGTTCAAACTCACTCAGACGGGTTCAGTGCTCACTTACCTAAAGGAGTTTGAAGACTTGGCTAATAGAATTATCGGCTTGCCGGCCCCTTTCCTGTTGCCTTGCTTCATCTCGGGTTTGACGCCGAAGATTCGCCACGCAGTCCAGGCCCATCAGCCTATGACTGTCGACCAGGCCGCCGACCTTGCGAAGCTCCAGGAGCAGCAGATGACAGACCTTTGTCTGCCTCCACATCTGTGACCCCCACCCCCTCGTTCCACCACAATTCTGCCTCTTTTGCCATCACCACCATCTCCGCCACCCATGGTGAAACGCTTGACGCCGGAGGAACCCACTTTCCGACGAGAGCATGGGATGTGTTTCACTTGTGATGAACGATACCTTAGAGGGCATTACGGCGCTTCTAAAGCTTCCCTTCTGGTTGCTGAAGATGAAGATTCCAATAGCCTTAATACGGACCCAGTTGACCCGACCTTGGACCTGAAACCCACACCTAACCCAGACCCAAAATTCACACCTGACTCGGACCCAAAACCCACATCCAACCCGGACCCGATCCATTCGGCCCAAATTAGTTTGACCTTCTTCTCGGGTGATTTAGCACCGAGAAATTTGCGCCCCGCCGACCTTATCTCCGGTAATCGAGTGGTCATCCTTGTTGATGGGAGAAGTACCCACACCTTCTTTCAGCCTCAACTATCGATCTCTTTGAGCTTACCTAATCGGACTGCTCCAACACCATTACGTGAGATGTTCCTTCCTCACGAGCACTTTGTGGAACTGCAGGTTCGTCAGAATAAACCTTAGGATCCTGGTATTATTTTTGGAGGCTGTAGTTTGAATGCCCAACACCTTGAGGACAAGGTGTTTTTGATGGGGCAGGGGGTGATAGGGAAGCATATAGCTGCAGACAAAGTGCAAGAGGTGCAAGCAGAAGCAGTGACAGGGAAGCATATAGCAGCAGGAAACAAAGTTCAGGAGGTGCAAACAGAAACGAACAAGAATAACCAAATTGCTGAATTCTGAACATTCTAGAAATCACAAAATGCCAAAATTAGTTACATAGAATTCAGTATATATAGGACTATGTAATAACAGCATGAGGCATGAATGAAATTAGCAAATTACTCTCCTCTCTGCTCTTCTCTGTTCTGCTCTTCTCTGCTCTTCTTCTTCCTCTCCTTATTTCTGGAGGTGCTGGCCTCGAACCCAGCATTATCAGCTTCTGTTCGTAACAGTATCTATGAAGCATGGACACCCAGTCCCTTGCCGTGTCCGGTGTCTGACATGCGTCCGTGTCGGTGTCGGACACTGACACGACTCCTGTATTACGTTCTATATTTTAAACATTACAGATGTCCACATATCCGTATCGTGTCCGGTGTCCGTGCTTCATAGGTCCGTATCAGTTCCATAAAAAATAATGAATGTCTCAGTATACAAGCTCAATTTATCATGTGAAATAAAAAAACACAAGACAACATCATTCTGAATCTCCTTATCCTTCACTAACGTTCTAAAGGAGGCGCGAGTTAGGGTTTTTTTGATAGTCACTGCTAAGTGAGAGTGAGCAGAGACTGAATTGTGAAACTGAAAAGGCTAAAAATCCCTCTCCTCCTCCCTCGTCAAAACGCACAACACAACATCATTATAGGAGGCTCACGAACTAAGTATGTGAGCTCGCAGATTAAATCCATGGGCCTAATGGACTGGGCCCAAATTTTTCGTATGGTTATACAGATTTTAAAAAAATAGGTTCATTTTTCACACTATCCGCAAACTTGAACCCGTATAAAAAAAATATGTTTGTAATTGACAATTATCATAATAACATCAATAATTATAAAAAATAAATGTTTTTAATAGTCAAATATTAACTCAACTTTCACCAATATTTTATTGAAAATATGAAGAACCTAACTATCAAGATTAAAAATGTAAAATAGATTTAATAATGAACGTACCTAATTATTTAAAATTAACATTTTGATTAAATTAATTAATTACAAAATATTCATGAGTAAAAGATATAATTGCAATACATGTACAAAATTTAATATAATATTAAATTTATATAATTCTTATTGGAAAACATATTTAAAAGTTAACAAAATATTATTGCAATCATTGTAACAAGGGAATATAACTTAGTTGATTGAGTAAAATGTGTGTGTTGTAGATATTTTAGTATTGTGTTCAATTCTTACAAGTAAAAAAATATCATTGTACCAATAATAATAATATTAATACATATAAATTGTTATACAATTTTTATAATTGAAAGTTAATAATATCTATTTTAAAATCAAAAGATGATAGAAAAAATACATATGTAAACATTAACATTTAATATTAATAGGGATCTTCAAGTTTATTTATTTTTAAATTAGTTACTTTAAAAATATTTCACAAACAATAATGATTTTATAAATATATATTTGAATTTAAAATAATTTATAATACTTTTATTTTAATTAATAATTAATGATAGAAATTAAAATAAATAGAACTTCAGAGATTAATCTAAAAAAATTCAAAAATGAATTCACAATATAAAATGTCTCACATAATATTGCAAATTAATTGAATGATATACTAGATGTATGCGCTAGATTGTCCTAGTTGAATTTTTAGGTGTTCGGATCCAATAGAATGTGAATCTAGACATATGCAATATGAATTGTTTGCTTATGTTTTACTTTTGTTTTAGTGTTTTTAAAATTTAAAATATTTTTTTTTCAAATTCATTGATCCAATCTAAACTAACTTGGTTCTGATTAGGTTGATTTAGGTTAAGTTTAAAAAATAAAATAAAATAAAATATACAAACTTAGTGTAACCAACTTATAGAATTTTGATTGAGTTGGATCATAAATTTTGTATACTCTAACTCAACCCACCATCAAATCCTCATTGGCATATCTAAATCTACATGCCGGGCAATGAGGACAATTATTGGCATAAAGTAATTTTTTTTACTTGAATATATTAAATATTTTTGCTCTTATAAAAAAATAAGTGTTTTCCCCACATGATAATTTTCTTAAAAAGATAACTATAAGAAATAGTACAAGATAAAAGAGAAATAAATCGGTACTAATTTTACATACTTTATCCTTTGAATTTTTATTTATTCCATTTTTTAAATATTCTTTTAATAAATCTTATATTATTTTTCGTTTGAAAAAAAATATTACACTATTTTTTGTTTTCACTGAAAAATATTTCTAGATCATTGCATATTTCCCTCCCATTTGCTCTCCAAGTTCTTGAAACTAGCTAGACTTGCTTATATGGACAAAAGCAAATGTTTTTGGAACCATTTTATCAAGGGAATCATTAGCAGCGATGATGACATTATCAAATGGCATGAGTTGCTTGATTCATCATTAATGTATACTGGAAGCTTTGAAGTGAGACCACTATTCTCATTGTTCTTATCTATGTAGGCTTTTCCCTTGGCACTGTCTAGGCGATCAAGCCTTTTGCTCTTTACCTAAAGGAGGTGATTTATATATGTTAATTAAAAATATTAACAATATAAACTTTTGCAATACATATTAATTATTGATTAAAGTGTATTATAAAAGTTTTTATGGGAACGGAGTGAGCCAAACTCATTCTCGCCTTGTTTTGTTATTCCTATCTCTGTTACAGTTCTAATTTTATTATTTTATAGTATATATAATTTGAATCTTTTTAGTCACTAATATCACCTGACCCATATCTTCCACATGTAATTGATTAATTACTCAATTATATTCCATGATTTGTTGTCTTAGTGCATCTCCCCTAGGAAATGGGGATCTTCCCTTGATCTTCACGCACATGTTCTCAAACTCATCCTCTCTTGCGTGCCCTCTTTTTATTGGCTTTCACCAGTTTTGCTAATTATTATCTTACATAAATACATAAAACAATATGAAAAATGTTAATCAGTATTCTATTAAAAAAGTTGGGGCAAAAAATTGTGTTATGTATGATATTTTTGTATTTTTCTATGATTTCTTCAATGAGTGTTCTCCTTTTTTTTTTATTTCTTAATTAATATTATAAGGATGTTGATCAGGGAGACTCAAATAATATTATGTTGGCTATGGTTCAAGCTTGATCTCGATTATAGTAAAATCTAAGCACGTTTGTAAAAGATACGAATGGATGAGATATTAGAAAGACTTTTCACGTCCAAAATCTTGTGGGGATATCGGTGATATTAAAGAAAGTGTTCCCTTGTAGATATTTGTTAGGGAATGATGTAACCTAACCAAACTGACCAACTAAAAAACGAAACGAAAGTGCTACGTGTCAAACTCTTGCATCATTAAGCAAGGGAACAAGTGTGAAGCCTCCTACAATTTTCTTTTCCCATTTTCTTTGGTTGGTGATGAAAAGATTTTGTGTAAGAAAGATTTTTTTTTTCTTTTCTTTTTTCTTAAAGATAAAAAGCAATCAATCATGAGTCATCATAGTTTGTTTTCATAGGTTGAGAGTTGAGTGTCCTTTTTACTTTTACTTTTTTTAAGCAAAGAAAATACTTCAAATGTTTCTTGTTTAAAGTTTGATCCAAAAAGTCAATAATGGCATTGGCATCTACTTGTTGATGTTTTGGATCCTCCTTTTTATTCCCTTTATTTTCATTTTTTTTAAGGTAAGCAACATCTCTGTGCTTTTACTGTTTCAAGAAATTAATAATCTCAATGCACTCAAGAAAGAAATGAAGGGCAAAATTTATTATAGGTAGCAATGGCATAGAGTAGGTGGAAGTTGACATGAGGATGGGTGGCCATGCGTGAAAGGAACACAAGAGGTAAACCCAGAGGAATTAATTTTCAATGGTGGATGTTGTTTCCCTCAGATCCAAGGAACTTCTCTTCCCATTTTGTACTATTTGTTCTTGTCCTTGTTTTCTTGTTTATTTTTTTTTGTTTTTTAATGACCCCATTTCCCTTGTCTCCTTGTTTGCTAGAGAGAGACAAGGCACGGACTTTGACAATTATTTGGATTTGGGGTGGTTTTTCTTGAATCATCTATTGCCTTCTGTCTCAGGAATTAATCAAAGATTGGTGAGAGAGGGTAGAGAAATTAAAGATTTTAGAACACACCACCTGTTTCCTGTTCACTGTTTTTGATTTAAATAAGAGTCCAAAACAGGTGGATTAAGAAAGGGGTCTAGAGGGTTATTCTAATTATAGTTTATAGCTTCACTGTTTTCAATATAACCTTTGATTTTTTGAATTTTTGATGCCTAAAACTAGTATTGTTACACTGTAGAGGAGATTGTTCTAAGATCTTTTGGTTTCTTGCCGTAGGAGTCTTCTTGGTGGTTATATATATATGCCTATTGAACTTGTCATAGAGAAGAGGGTTGATGAGGTTAGCAGTTGTAGGATTCTAGAGGATAAGGCTATTTTATGCTACAAAGCAAACTAATAAAAACCTATGGAGGAAATAACTTCGACTGTTGCAGTGCCATTCACACTAGAGAATTTAATACAAAAAGAGCCAGCAGTGACAACCCACATGGAGATAACTGGTCTCAAACTCAGGGCAAATACATCACCACCTTTGATATTAAATCCTTCAATTGAAATTGAAAAGCACACAGATATTGGTCCACAACCCCAAATTAAAGCGTCTTCAGAGGGAACGGAGAATCTGGTTGGAGCTGGCCTTGTCTCAGAAATGGTTAGTCAAGGAGACAATAATGGTTTGTATTCTGAAAGTCTAAAGCAGGCAAGAAAAGAGAATGAATCATTGCAAGCTAAGGATTTTCAGTGTGGTGGCAAAATTGGTCCTTGTAGGGAGGAATCTTCTGTTTTGAGGACTAATTGTGAAAGAAATTCACCTATTACCATCAAGGTTGGTGATAACATAATTGATGGAAAGTCCGGTTCGACCAAGCCGCCACGTGCTAGGGAACATGAGAGTGATAATGGAAGTGGACCAGATGAGTCTAATAAGAAAACATTTGCTGTGCCTTGTGCGATGCCAGAGAAGCCAACATGCTTGGAATTGAGTGGTGGTACTAGTACTAATTGTACTACCCCACTTTGGGGTTGTTCATCGGTTTGTGGAAGGAGAGAGGAGATGGAAGATGCTATTGCTGTTAAGCCTCATCTTTTTCAAGTCACTTCAAGGATGGTAAGGGATGATCATGTGAGTGAAAACACAAAATACTCACCAACCCATTTTTTTGGTGTCTATGATGGGCATGGGGGCATTCAGGTATGCCTTAAAATACTTCCTTTCAATTATACAATTTCTTGTATCATTGAAGTTACTTTTCATTCCATTCCATTTCACATAGAGGGTATGATGTTTTCATAGGTTGCCAATTACTGCCGGGAACATCTTCATTCGGTGTTGGTTGATGAGATAGAAGCTGCAGAATCAAGTTTCGATGGAAAGAATGGGAGGGACGGCAACTGGGAGGACCAATGGAAGAAAGCATTCTCCAATTGCTTTCACAAAGTAGATGATGAGGTTGGAGGAGTTGGTGAAGGTAGTGGTGCAAGTGTTGAACCTCTTGCTTCTGAGACTGTTGGCTCCACTGCTGTGGTTGCCATTTTGACTCAAACACACATAATAGTTGCAAATTGTGGAGATTCAAGAGCTGTCTTGTGTCGCGGAAAACAAGCACTGCCTTTGTCTGATGACCACAAAGTAAGGCATTTGTTTCAAGGACTATAATATTACTTACATACAGTTTCTTAAGTGTTTTTAGTATTGATCTTGGAGTTTCAACTTGGTAACTCAGTTCACATGAAGTCAACATTGAATATCGAGGTGAAATTCCAATTTTGATTGGATAACGATACCAAAGCACCTAAAGAACCATAACTAAGTTTTGTCCTTATTTCAATTTGTTTATTGCACTATTAGTTAGAAGTTCAAGCTATCTGATGGAGGAAATTTTTAATTTTATTTCATCTTTTGCAGCCAAATAGAGACGATGAATGGGAAAGGATAGAAGCTGCAGGAGGAAGGGTTATACAATGGAATGGGTACCGAGTTCTAGGTGTTTTGGCAGTGTCAAGATCCATAGGTATGTGTTTATTGTGTTGTTTTTGAGCACCAATTTATACAGGTACAAAAATTTATTTATGATTAATTCTGGCTTATTTGATTTTGCATTTTCCACGACAAAAATTTTCTACAAAAATCTACATAGAATGCAGTGACAGTAAATTTTTTCTCTTGATATAGCATTGTATCTTCATGTAAACATTACCGATGTTGGTATAATATTATCTTTTGATAACAAATCAATTTGTATGTCAGGCTTTTTTTCCTGAAGTTAAATTCACAGAGGGGATGAGAACACTATTTTCTGTTCATTATTGATTCAATGAGCCGTGATTTTAGGATCCAAAAGCGCTCTGATAAATAATAATACTTCAAAAGATTGCTTGACAATTTAAAGAAGTGGAGAGGGCTAGCTCAAGCCAAGCTTTTACTTAATCTAATTTGACTTAAAAATAACATTAGCTTACTTAATTATATTAATTAATAAATTATAAGATTACGTAATTTTTTTTTTCTTTTTTTTACATTAATGGGGGGTAATCCGTTCCCACCATCTTTTATGGAAAGATTGTGAGTGCCTTTTCTTAATACTTATCATCCATTTTATGTATAAGATTCTAGTAATTTTTTCCCCTTAATTTACTTAAGTTTAAATTTGCTTCTTGTTGTTGATTAAAAGGTGATAGGTACTTGAAGCCATGGGTAATTCCAGAGCCAGAAGTGAAGTGTGTCCAAAGAGACAAAAGCGACGAGTGCCTCATTCTAGCCAGTGATGGTTTATGGGATGTCATGACAAACGAAGAAGCCTGCGAAATTGCACGAAAGCGGATCCTTCTTTGGCATAAGAAGAATGGCAACAACTCAGTATCATCAGAACAAGGCCAAGAAGGAGTTGATCCTGCAGCTCAGTATGCTGCAGAGTATCTTTCTAGACTTGCCCTCCAAAGAGGAACCAAAGATAACATCTCTGTCATTGTTATAGACTTGAAGCCTCAGAGAAAAATCAAGAAAAAAGAATAATATAGATACCCATAATCTAGAATAATTGTCAGATATATTTTATTATTTTAGAATAAACTATCAATTTGGTCCCTCGAGCTCTCTCCTAAGTAGCCCTTAAACTAATGAAATTATATAAGTAATCTCTGAAGTATTGAATATTCATCAGTTTAGTCCCTAAACTGATATACTATACTAACATTCAGGGACTAATTTGAAGAATTTTCCGATATTTGGGAGACTATTTAGTATGATTTATGATACTTGAAGGATTACTTGTACCATTTTTACTTTGTGGGTTATTTAGGAGAGAGTGTAATACTTTTAAGGATGATATTGATGGTTTATTCATTACAAGTATTTTTCAGTCCATAACATAATTTATTTATTCTATTAGCCCTTTTTAAACAGGGCTATGTAATGTATGCTAAAATTTCTTGTGCACAGTGATGCCTCTGCTTAAGAAGCGATCGAGGTGTCACTGTTGTGCTGCCCCCATCAGAAAGTTAAATTATTTTTTAATGAATAATGATGTAAAAGTTTCAAGTTGTCTACTCAAGTAATCAAAACAACCACTATTCAATTACATTATTATCTATTTGACTGTATCATAACAACAAAGTACATAATCTTTGACAAAATTTTAGAAGCTGATTTCCTTGGCTCCACTCTGCAAATCCTGGTCATAGGCAACTGGGAATCCTCTTCAAGTAAATGAATACAAATTGAAGTTACATATGAAGTGACAGTTGTAGTTTCCATTTGCCAAGTTGACATAGAATGCCATATCTTTCACTGTTCAGATAGTCCAGAATATTAGTATGGAAAGAAGGTTGAAAACGAGCACATCCCACGTTTACTTGTAGTTTAGGTAATATCTGTGAATGATATTGACTTTAGAAGAGAATTCCAATCTCATAAGCAGCACAATACAAGCTCTAAACACAATTCATTTTAATACAAAATTGGAAATCAGTCATATAATTTCTAAGCACCAAAGCATGAACACCTGTACTTGTTACCAAGGTTTTAAAAAAGAGGTGTGCTGCTAGCAACACACAGTCTAACTAAACACCTATTTTATAATTGGTTAAAATTTATTGAGAACTACAAAAATGTGAAATTTTTTTTGGATCTCTTTAAAAAATGGTCCATGATTGTGATTTAGGCCACAATGTCAGTTTTTGGAGTCTCCAAACTACATTGAAACCACAACTTCAACCGCATTTGTCAGTAATTCTCTGCAATATTAAGGATCTCGACAAAATTGCAACTGCGGCCACAATTTAAAACCTTAGTGCTTACAATTCACACTAATAAATCACTCCCTCAATATATAGAAACAACAATCCTGACAGATCAAGACATTCTGACTCCGTTTAAATAGTAATTTAATTCAAGAATGCCTAGTGAACTTGCACACAGCGCAAATTCGAATGACCTATTATTACCTTTGGGTAAAGTCCAGGATTGGAACAGACTAAGTTCTATATGGTTGCAAGTGTACATCCCGCATTGAAGAAATACGCTGAAAGATCCACATTCAAGTCCTCATAAATGTTGATAAAAGGATGATTCTGAAAATCAAATCATAGATAGACATTGTAAGAACGACTATTTGATCTATTTTACATGGCATACGCATATAGTTAGGATAAATGCATACTATAAGGTCCAGAGCTGACGGTCTATCCCCTGGATTTTCTGTAAACTAAACACAGAAGATTGAATGAGGATCAGAAGCCTCATAAAAATGCAGTGACATAAAATTCATACAGAATAAGTGATTGGTTAATGATTGAAGGTACTAACCTTTTAGATTGGTTTAAAGTTTAAACACAGATGGAGGTTCGTTCCATGAAATTATACAAGATATCTCAAAATTTAAGGCTTCACACACAATTAGATAGACTACATGTTTCGGCTACATACTCATTCTGCTTTTGAATTGTTGACTCATCAAGTATCCCAATCAATTTCAGGATGAGAGAGTAGCGACTATGTGTGCATGTGTGTGTGAGTTTTCATTTTCTTTTGGTGGGCCAAGATTCTTGAGTTATATGATTTAGTTACTGAAGCATACTTAATATTTACCATGCTGAGATAAATGAGCAAAATTCTGGAGAAAAATCATCTGATGGAGCACTGGGAGAAGGTTTTTCCACAATGACTTCAATAAGCTGGAAAATATTTTCCCATCCTTCACGTTGATCCGGTGGTGTATATGGAAACTACCCTGTAGCACACTTGAGTAAAATCAGTCCCAAGCTCCATATATCACTTTTGTAGTTGTAGCCATGCAGGTTACCAATGATTCTCTCTGGCTGAAAAATGAGCATGATGAACAAGTTATATTCCATGAAATGGTTAGAGCAAAATGATAAATATACTTGCATTTGTTACTCACAGACATATAGCTGTATGTGCCGACGAAAGTATTTGCTTGACCAGATGTGTTTTCCATGATTACACTTACACCAAAGTCAGTAATCTTTACCTCTCCTCTATGATTTATCAGCAGATTAGAAGGTTTTAAGTCCCTATGGATAATATGTTTTTGATGGTGAAGATGCATTAAACCCTTCAGCACCTAATACATTGTAGTATTAAAACAAGAGTCTAGTTAGGCATGCGGAGAAAAGAATTAAAGGTGCAAGGATGAAGTAAAATATCTTATTCCTCACCTGCTTGCAGATGGCAGCAAGATATGACTCTGGAATTTTTTTAACTTTGCTCAGAAGATCTTCCAAGGACCATCCATCCATTTACTCTAAGATGATTGATATGAAACCATTATGATAGAATCAATGGTAGCAGACAACAACATAGGGACATTGTGCTGATTGATTAATTTTTAGCTCTTGTGCTATCTGCCTGCGGATAGGCTCCTCAATAGTCATTTGAATTTCCTTAATCATGAACAACACATCATAAGATACGAAATAAAAATGTGGAATGGGAGTACATGATTGGATTTCTGTTGCCAACAAACATATCAGATAGGACAAAACTAGATTAAGATAATGATACAGATGCAGAAGAATTTCAAGCTAATAAATTCATATTGTTAAAGTAAACAACCACACAAAAAAAATGAAATTTGAAAACACTAAAAGCAGGAAGAAGAACCAAAATACTAAAGTTATTACCCCAATTACAAGTAAATGTATATATAGTGAATGAAAAAAAGATTTAAATATATTTTTTATCATATAGTTTATCTCAATTTTGATTTTAGTTCTTGTGACACCCTCTACCCCTCACATATATATTAATAAAGGAATAAAAATTCAAATATTAATTAAAAGTATTTTTAAAACATTTTTAAATACAAGCTTTTCAAATGGGTAAAAGGCTCACATTCACTTTCTTCTACATCATATTCAAACTTGTCCAAATAAATAATAAAGTCATCTCGACTCAAAGAAAGTCATATAAGTCTCATACAATTAATATAGAACATATATCCTAATGTCACATCCTATCAGAGCGTGGTGTTCCCGTGTCCTCTAGCATGAGGTTCTTCATAGTCATCCACCTATTCATCTGATCCCCCGAACACAAAGTTCAAGATCATCACAGGATCCAAACACAAACAGCAAACTGGGAGTGAGTTATCACATTGCTAACTACTAGAGAGAAACAACACAACATATAGTAGCCAAATACAATTTACTTAGCATATCTCACATTATTTCATCACTTTGTCATTCATCAATCACACCTTTCAATCATCAATCATTATACACAGGAATCACACACTCCGATCAAGACATAATAACACATCAATTTCATAATAAACAATTAGCAAGCGTATGCGACAGTTATGCTAAGACTCAAACCTATATGCAATGTGGTATCATGTCAGTGAAAAACTACCCTGGGGCGCTTAGGAGTACATAACAAGACACACCACACAATGGGTTTGTCAGGTCACTCTTACTAAGTAAGATCATAGGGAGACCAGTCAGGGTCACGATGTTTTGCGAGAATGCTCCAATCATATGGGATCAACATAGGCTTAAAGGAGCACTCAAACCCGGTGACCCCAAGGCCTACACTCCAAAGAGTCCATCAGGGCCTCTCCCTCCTGATTCAGGTCCAACCCCTAAAATTATTTTAGCACACAGACTCTATCTATGAACTGTACAAAACACACGACTCCTCAATTGTTCTCAAAATAATTTTAACTCGTCGCCCTTTAAGGGTCTTATCATTAACTCGTCGCCCTTAAAGGGACTTACATTAACTCGTCGCCCAAAAAGGGACTTAGCATCAACTCGTCGCCCTAAAAGGGACTTAACATCAACTCGTCGTCCTAAAAGGGACTTAGCATTAACTCGTCGCCCTTGAAGGGACTTATGATCGTGTGCTTGTACAATTCATAGTTCACAACTCAATGCACATATATATCTCAATCATATACATACTCAATTTATCACATACACTTAATCTCAATCAAAATAGTATAATCTCAATTTAACATGTTATCACACCTCATGAATCATGTACACTTTACCTATGAACTATGCAATACACACATCTACTCAATTGTTTTCAAAATCATTTTAACTCGTCGGGTTCCCACAGTGGATCCCATCACAATACTCGTCGCCCTTAAAGGGTCTTACAATTGTGTGATTGCACAGTTCATAGTTCAGAACTCAATACACACATCTCATCTCAATACACATGTATTTCATCATCCATCACATGTTCAATTTATCACATACTCACAGTTTGAATCATCATTTCATAACATCAACATAACAATTTATACAAAAGGTTTCATCACAACATGGGATGTAAAATCCCTGAAATAGTTTCTCACAATTATATCAAAATCAATTAATCAAATTCATGGGTTAAACACAAAGACATCAAGAGCACTCAAGTTTATCAATCAATTCTCATCAGGACATCAATTGGTACATAGAACACAATAATATTATATTTATAATCATAAAGAGAAAATTATAATTCAATAAACATCCCAAAATAAACCCAAATTTAGTTCTCTAAGGATCCCTACACATGTTCATTCTAATCCCCAATTGCGATAAACTCATCCCTTACCTCTGAGCGGACTCACGTGTCTTCAGCCAGCGATAGCAACATCTCTAGCGGTTCTCTGAAATTCTTTCAATTATTCATCCGACTGCTCCGATAGAATTCCCAAACGTCAGAGAGACGGAGAAGAGATTGAAACCTCCACTTGTATTGTCTTCATGCAATTCCTTTTTCTCTCTCCACGAATATTATTTCGCAAATCCCAACGGTGGAAGCGTGTGGAATTGAATTTCGAACAACATATCCAAATTTTATGAAAATCCAACGGCTAACGAAACTGAGATCGTAGTTTTACCAAGACAGTTTTGAGTTTCTACGGGAAATTAAAATGCTACAATGCGAAGGGTTTTCCTCTAAGCTCAGATATGATTTTGAAATTCCCAACGGTGAGAATGTTCGGAATTGGGTTGCGAAATACTTAAATTTCACAACGATCCAACGGTGAACGGATTCAAGATCGTCGTTTTTCTGAGACAGGTTTGGTGGGCTGCGGGAAAAAGAAAGGGTTTTGAGAAGAGTAGGGGAAAAACGAAAATGAGGCCAAAAAGGAAACAGCTGAACATAACTATTTATACCTACGGTACTTAGTCTCTTATTTGCTCTATATTTATTTATTTATTTATTTTTTACTAAAAAGTTTTTTAAATTTATTTACGAAAAAATTGAGATGTTACAGTTCTCATATGCTAAAAGTTTGGATTTTGATCCTTATACTTTTATTTAGTTTAGGTTAGGGTCTCTCCTACCAACAATATAGCATCACATATACCCTTCAAGAGACAACCATCAAAACCAATGTCTAGTAAAGTTATAGGGTCAAAAACCTATAACTTGAATACAATGAAACTAGAGAGCAAAAACCTAAACAAACGAAACTATCTGAACCAAAAATTAAAATTTTAAACCAAATTTATGTTCCTGTGACTTACAATGATTGCATGGAGATTTTTTTTTTAATTCACAAAAACTAAATTAGATTGAAAAATACCTGATTGCTCAATGAAATGGATTTAATGGACAATAGGAATGATTTTACCTTTGAAATTATGATTTAGGTTGACATGCCAGTACAAAAAAAGGAAACTAGGAACGAAACAGAAGATGCAAACTCAAAGCAAGGTGTGTATGCAGCCAGCAAGTATACCTTTAATGCAAAAAACTGATTAGTCCATTTGTGTTGCACCCATTGCACTATAACTCCATTTCCTTTTCCAATCACTTCGATTGTATCAATGTCTGCCAAACTTAACTGGTCATCTTGTGGCCTGATTGGGGGTGGCTGAAAATAGCACAAATATTAAACTTAAATACAAAATTATCAGAAATTCAGCCTTCATGTAGTCTGTTTTCAAAAGTATAGTGACCAAACACAATATTGCTATACAAGAAGACGAGGATTCAAACCTCTTGTACCAGAAACCACAATGGTTGGCTGATACAACTGATTTTAGCTACAAATGTATGGAGATTTAGATCATAATTCATAACAATGCATAGGATAAAGTGTTATTTCTTCACTGTGCTTGTTACAATTCATTAGTTCTCTATTTCTCTCTACCACATCACTCATTTTATCTCGTACCTTTCTTTCTTCTCTTTATATCTCTGTTGTTAAAAATGTTTTACAAAAGTGTTTTTATAAATAGAATTTTTCAAAGCATAAGAGTTTTTCCAATGTAAAACATAGATTTGTACTAGTTTTTACCATGATTGGCAGGTTAATTAACAAACTAATAGAGGCTTAGAAAGAATGAGGCCATGGTACATTCTGTTGATTCTAAAAATTCACACAACACTCTGGTCATTACAAGCACTCACTCAAAGGATCCCCAAGGTGTGCCAAGGAAGAATGGAAAAAAGGTGTGTGGGGAAAGAGGGTCCAACTGATGTGAAAGCATAATACTCATGATTACGAATACAAACATATACACTTCTCTTTCGAGTCTAGACAACACCAAAACAATTTTGTTTTCTACCATAAACCTTGGGAGAACCACACCACTTAAGTGACATATCTTGCAACTGGATCCTAGCAATAGCATCTTAAATGGAATGAAAACGAAATTATAAGTTCATTTATTTAGTAGTTCATGAAGTGGATGATATCTCCTGATTCCTGTACACCATACTTTTTTTATTTGTAGGAATCAAACTCAGGTAGTAAGAGATTTACAACAACTCACTCACGTACAATGTTCGATCAATTCAGTTAAACTCCCTTGGTTCCTACTTCATCAGCTTATCCTCCATTCGTTTATAGAGAAAATGAATGTAAGATAAATAAAACCATAAATTAAATTCATTAACAATTACTATCCCACCCCCTTTCCCTCTCTTTCTAATCCAAATTTTCTAATAAATATCTTACTATAAGGCTGAAACACCAAATAAAACCAGAAATAAAGTCTTTTATTTCCTTTTAAACAAATAGTGCTCCTCTTTGCTTTGGAAACCAGCTGAAAGTAGTCTCAAACTACAGAAAATTCAGCAACCCCTTCTGGTCAAAGAAAGCATTTCATTAGTTTCAAAATACCAAATCCAAAAAAAGAAACAATTTACCAACCCAATTGAATATATACATACTTCAAAATAAGCAACTAAACAAGTGCAAAACATAAACAAGTTAAGAGAAACATGTTACAGCTTCCACTTCAATCTCAGAGACAATTCGAACTCCTTCATTATTGACAAGCAAATCACCAGCCTTAAACGTTCCACTTTCTGGCTCAGACCTGGCAAATACCCATAATTCCAATTATCCAAAAATAAAAATAAACCATACACAAAACAAAACACATTATTCATTCACACAAACAAAAAAGAGAGGCTCAGAACAGGAACTTGGTAAATGAACCACGACCAGATGCAGCTGGAACAGTGAGTTTGAGACCGGAGCTTATGCTCCGTGCTGCTTTCTTCACGATTATGATTATGTGCTCTTATTGGGGTTCTCCAGCTACAAGAGAAAAAAAACTTCATATATAGTAAGATTGTGTATTAATATAATGAAAATATGTGTGGAACTAAGTGTGGTTATATTATATACTATAAAGTATGTGCAAGTATTTTAAGTTGAAAGTGAAAGGTCTATTATACTTTGAAGGATCGTGGTACGAGACTTTTAACTTAAGGAGTAAAGCAACTAAGATTTGAAGTTTGAAGGCGAAGATTGTGTTGACTATTCAGACATTTTATTTACCCGCGTCGCATGCTCTCTCTTTTGTCTTTTTCTTCTCCGCCTTCTTGTGTTATATGTAACATCTCTTTGTTTTAATAAATAAAAGAGTTTTTAGAAATTAAATAAATGAGAGAAAAAAATTTATGTTATTTAAAATAAGGATTTTATAGTATTAGAAAATAAATAGATTAAAATGATGTTTTAGAAAATAAAGAGATATTTTAATTAATTATTTATTTAATTAAAGAGTAAAATAAAGTTTCTTTTTATAAAATAATGACATAAAAAAATAGAGTAAATAATAGGTTCAGGATATCCTATAAATAATAGGTTCAGTTCTTACATACTTACAATATATGTCATTCTTACATATTCTCACCATTGGGAATAGCAAAATAACGTTTGTAGAGTGAGAAAAGTCTCTTGCACGGAGATAATGAAATTGAGGTTTCAATCTTTTCTTTTCTCTAATGCTTGGAATCCTAACATGACAACCAGAGGAAAAACTCGATGAATCTTAGGGAATCGTTAAAGACATCGCTATCATCGTCATGCTACACACGTGAGTCTGCTTAGAGGTAAATGATGAGTTTATCGCAATTGGGGTTTGAGTGAACATGTGTACTAATCCCTAGAGGATAAATTTTGGGTTACTTTGGGTTGTTTTATGAATTTCAATTCTGTTCTTATTCTTTTATTCCTGAATTGACTTTGTTTGACAGACCAATTGATGTCTCGATGCAAAATTATTGTGAAATTGATATGTTCTTGTAGTGTGAAACCCAGAAATTAAGCCTTTTCTAATTAGTGTGAATTGATGAAATTAAGTTAGGAGAGATTTACCATAAGAGGGAGTGAGATATTGATTTTGTATTTTCCCCTTTTCGTGTTTTTTAGGGATTTTTTTATATATAGTTTGGAATTAATATTATAATATGAAATTAGAATAGGCTAACAAAATGACATTCTCGATTATTGTTTTAGTTTTAATATTTAGTATAAGTTTATATATTGTTTCATATTGTTATTCTTTAAAATTGACCAAAGTCTATTAAACTATAAGGTTCTTCAAAAGTTTTAGTGAATCCTTGATGCAGTTTTGTTTGATTATATTTCACTTTGTAAATTCATGATTAGAATATTTGTGTGTTTAGTTATTTATATACTATGTTTGTTTATGTATGTAATACTATTTGTATATTATGAATTATGATTGAGATTGAGTATAAGTGGTAAGTTGAGCATGTGTTAATTTGTAAGATACACGCGGACATGTGATGATGGATTGTGACGTTGAAAGGTGTTAAATTGTGGACATGAGATATGATTGTGATAAGTATGTGGTTAATACTTGATGTGATATTACTTGTGTTTTGAGTTGTGAATTATACAATAATCTGACTGGTGTTTACCTTGAGAAAAATGTTTATGTGCAAGGTGATAAAAGAAAAATGTAGGGTTCCAAGTTAAGAACCCGAGGTGTTAAATTATAGCGTAATGCGCAAGGTGTTAAAAGGAAAGCGTAAGGTTTCAAGTTAGGAACCTGAGATATTAAATTGTAGCGCAATGTGTGAGGTGTTAAAAGAAAAGTGTACGATTCTGTTAGCTCTTTGGCAAGTGTACCAAATCGCTCGTAGTAATAATTTCTCGGTAAGCCGAGTGTCGTACCACAGGGATTCTGTTGCACTTATGTGAAGTACTTTTCAGTTTGCAAGTTGTAAAATTCGTGTGTAAAATTAAAGGCAATCTAAATCTAAGAAATTTAAAATAAAAGATAAAGATAATAGATAAGATAGAAGATTTAAAGATAAGATTAGAAGATAAAATATTTAAATTGCGATAAAGATAACTACTTCTACGAAATTCAAAGAAATAAAATCTAAATCTACTAAATCTAAGTACTTACTCCTAAAACCCAACAGTAAAATAAGCAATAACTACTTCTTAGAAAAACCAACAATAAAAATAGGGAGTAAGATCTATATATTAAAATCGTTAAAACCTGACAAGTCTAATTAGCCTAGATATATGGATTCTGGATTTGTCTATTATCAATACCAGTGAACTAATTTTGCCCCACATCTATCCATCTACTTGCCCCTGATGCCTCATGATGATAAGCCTACCTTAATTACCCATCTTCTAAATGCCCTTTGCGAAAACTCAATAACTAAGATGCATTAAGATTACGTTCTAGATGTTTGCTAAAGCATGGGCATTGAGGCATTAAGTCATGCTAACCCAATGATTTCTTTCTTTTATTGTTTTATTAAGCGTTACCCTCTCCTGAATGGCCTAATCCTTAAAACCGATTCACGCATTCATTATTTATCCCTACTTAGGCTTTACCCTCTCCCGAGTGGCCTAAAGACTAACAGAAAACAAAGTCCGAGATGCAAAATAAGCAAGAAAGAAAAGAAGATAAAAGAAATTGGAAGGAAAATCCTCTAAAAGATAACCCGATAATTTCCTCCTTTTAGTGTTCTCTTAAGCGTTACCCTCTCCCGAGTGGCCTAACCCTTAAAAACAGATTCAAGTATTCATTCCTTACCTCTAATTAGGCTTTACCCTCTCCCGAGTGGACTAAACCCTAACAGAAAGCAAGTTCAGAGATACAGGATGTAAAAAGAAAGAACGGTAAATAAATAAAAGAACCTGGAAGGAATTCCTCTTTTTATTGATAACTCTTGAAATGCTCCATACATCATTGACTTTTTAGGCCTGCCAGGCCCTAGCTAGGGGATTAGCCACTCATAGTCATGAGGGCTTTACAATGAGAAGGGGGGGGGGGGGTTGAAAGAAAGATAATAAGAATATAAGAAAAGGGAAGGAAAAGGAGAGAACTGAGTGCCAGAGGTCTGAAAACTGAGCTCTCAGGAAGTGTGTACATTTTCCTAGGCTGACCCTCTTATTTATAAGTGCAAACTTGGGCTTGGGCTTTCCTAGTCTCACTGAGCGCGAAGCCTCGCGCTCAGCGTCACGTCGCGCTCAGCGCGTGCCGTGCGCTTAGCGCCTTGCCTTCTTGCGCGCTGGGCACGTCATGCGCTTAGCGCCTTGCTGGACTTGGGCTTCTTCTGATTTTCTTATTTTTTTTCTTTATTTCTGCTCCTTTTTGCTTGTTGTACCTCCCTTTTTCACATCTGCAATCAAAATTCGAATTTAATTGAATCTTTCCAAATTAAAGCATAAATAACTCCTAAATAATTAATTCTAAGTTAATTTTAGACTGATTTTCCACTATTAATTCACTATTATTTAGCAGTTATCAGATTCCAAGTTAAAAACCCGAGGTGTTAAATTGTAGTGAATTGTGTTAAATGTGTTTGAAAATAAGTGTGAGGTCATGAGTATTGTATAATTCATGAATAGTGTCTGCATGCAAAAGTTATGGATTCTTCAAAATCTAGACCTTAGGGGTAAATACATTCAATTTGAGTGTTTCCTTAAGTCTATATTGATCCCATATGATTGGAGCATTCTCTCAAAACAAAGTCACCCTAACTGGTCATCTTATGATTTCATTTAGTGTGAGTGACTTGATATACCCATTGTGTGACGTGTCTTATTATGTACTCCTAGGCACACTTGTGTTGTTTTTCACTGACGTAGTTTCACGCTACATATAGGATTGAGTCTTGGTGTATATGTTGCATAACGTCCGTGTAATGATTATTGTGACTTGCTACGTGATGGTGGGTAATGCATTGTGTGAGTGTGAGAAATTGTGTTGTACTTAAGATTTATTGTTCTAAACATGTGATTAATGTGAAGGTGTGAAATGTGATTAAGTGATTAAATTCTTGGGACAAGTGATGGTACACAATGAGTAGTAAAATGATGGGAATTGTGCTAAGTTAAACTTGTTATACTTATAGTATATATATATTTGTATTCTTTTATCTCTACCTGTTTAGGAATATGATAACTCACTCCTCATGTGTTATTTGTGTTTGAATTCAGTGATGATCTCGAACCTTGTGTTCGTGAGAGCAGATGATTAGGTGGATTACTTTAAGGAATCTCGTATTAGAGGACATTAGAACACAATGCTCTAATAGGATGACATTGAAACATAAGTTTATATTTTAATTGCATGATGTTCCAAACATGTCATTTTACTTTATTTTTGTTACTTATTTAAGTTCTTTTGTAAACTTGAATGACTTTGTTTTGAGCTGAAAATATTCCTGAAAAGTTTTATTTAATAACAATGAAACAAATATAGACCTTTTACTCATGTGAATTTACTTACGATTTTATTGAATAAAATTGATTTAATTAAATTTCACATTTTATGTTTTTCTCATTTTTATGCATGTTAGGATAAAGGGTGTCACATTCTCGCAATTGCAAATAGTAATATTAAAGACCAAATTTTCATTTCATAATTATTTGAAAACTATGAACACACATCTATTGAGAGTTATCTTCACAAGAAACTTCTAAAAAAAAATCATCACAAGAAACTAATATAAATTATATAATTATACATAAATGATGAATAATTAATGTTATATATGTAAATACCCACACACACACAATATATATATATATATATATATATGCAATCAAGTATTACCTTCTAGATAAATATGTTCGACTAAAAATTCATTTTCTTCTCGATAGAAATGTCCAACTAAACTTATATTCTTTACCAATAAAAAAACTTAATTATTCCTTAATTTCAATTATAATAAAATGTAATTATTCTCATATTATATAAACAAATTACTCTTGCTGGATACATTTTCAACAAGTTATGAGGTAATTACAATTTATTTATTCTATTAATGTTTTATACTCAATGATTATAAATTCAGACCCTTTAAAATGTTCCTCTCACTTTATATAAATAAAATCTTTTGTCTTGACTGTGTGATAAGAGGAGTGATCGATATGCACATATTTTTATTATTAATTAAAAATATTAAATATTATAAAACTATGAGTGAAATTCATTAAATAATAAGATGTAAGACTTACTTTGTGATTTTTAATAATTTTTAGTTAATATATTACTGGCATTTCTCTTGTAACAATAACTAACTCACTATAAAATAGTATGAGATAGAACATTTTCATGATCTTTTTGTCATTTTTCTCTCTCTCTTTTTTGTTATTAATTTGCCATTTTTCTCATAGATATATAATATCTACCTACTCCACTGTTTAATACACTGCCAATGTTGCTTTAAGTTGATTTTCTAATTTCTATATCCAAGAAAAGTCAGCCCGTTGACAATATGAAGAGTACGTTATCTTCTTTTTTTATTGTTCCCTCCTCTCTTGTGAACACAAACACAGATCCTGTAAATTTTATTCAATAATTAAAACAGCTGTTATTATACTATATTCATTTCTGGTTTTTCAACGTTGAATTGCTTATATTTTATTTTATGGGTGGGCTTGGCTGACTATATTTAAAACTCGAGTCCGATGATAATAAAAAAAAAAACTTAGGTCAATATATGATTATGAATGATTCCGAAAAATACAAACCACTCTATAGTTTAGATTTTCATTGTTGAAAACCACGGCCGAGAATCTTGTATGGAAACCATTGTTGTTTTCTCTTTTCAAACTTCATCGCAACACAATAGGACAACTGTTAGAAACATAAGGGGAGAAAAAACACGAGTTAAAAAAAAATCAAGTTGGTGTTCAGATTAGATTTGGAAAAAAAAATTAATTTCAATAGTTGATTATATTTTTATTATAATTTATTGTTATGTTTGAATGTAGATATGTTGTAAGTAAAATTCATTTTGTTTGAACTACGTAAAAGAATAACTTTTATATTAAATTTACAAAAAGCATGAAGTTATATGAATTAGTTGATTCTGTATTTGATCTAATCAATTACTAGAAATACAATGAAAACAACAGATAAAAACCTATTATTTTTAAGCATAAGTTCCAAAAAAGATTATTATTTGAAATAACAAAGAAGAATTCCTTTGTAATAAAAAATAAAAATTGAGGAAAAAATAATAAAAATATTTATAATATGGTTTTCTTATCAGACAAAAACATATGAATAGTGCTCAAATAACATTTTTCCATGTAAAGATTTTTCTCCAGATGTTTTAATCCTTGTCAAATACAAATGAAAGGAACAGTACAAAGAAGCACGTGGTTGGGAAAAAAAATAGAAAAAGGAACCATGCATGATCTGGATTAATATTTAATAGTCTAAAGACTGACTTTCTTTATGTTCTGTTCTGATCCAGATAATGAGTATTTTAATCATTTTCTTTGTCAATTTCCTTTGATGCTGCAAGGATCACCGACGTTGGTGATGGGCAACAATCAATTGTCATAAATCAAATTGTTACCATGTTTTAGATGTACACATGAATGCCAAAAGAGAGGTGAAATTTGCAACTGTGTCCAAAATGTGCCCCCACAATTTATATCACAACAAGACCTTATCTTTCTCCTACCAACTGTATGAGTATATATTACTTTTTTTTATTGTGTTTCAAAATTTAAGTGTGTTATGTCTCTAGAAATCATCAGGTTAGGATAATCTTTAATACTTATTGAGTATTTACAAAAATATTATAAATTACCTATTTTTAATACTTAAGTACTTACAAAAATATTTATAAATTACCTACGAATAAGATCTGGATTTTTTTGCATTTTAATTTTTCACACATTCATATATTCAGCAATTCAAAATCAACCGTCTGATGAAAATCAGACTGTTCATATTTTATTTCAATAAATCAGAGTTAAAACAAACATTTAAAATCTGATGATCCGTCCGATCTTCATCCAATGGTTACGAATACCGCGACTATGTGAGAATGCTTATAAATTTAACTGCGCTAAATCCACCTCCCACGCGATGTCATTCCTGGTTATCCTATTCCAACTCAACTCAGCAACAAACCAGAGACTAAAGAACAAGAAACTAACCTCCAACAGTCAGTATTTTCATTTCTTTTTTGGTCTTGTTTATGGAGTTAACATATTGGAAATTGTCAAGGAGACTAATGATCTGATTGATGAAAAACCAAGTTAAGGATAAGGTTGTGCAAGAACAAGCACAAAACCAAGTCAAATCTTAAGCAAAAGCATCTGAAACAAAATTGGCAAAATTGTACAGGAATACATATTGTTATCTATTATAACCCATCTGCATAAATATATATGAAAAGTACCAGTAAATTTTGACAAATGCTAATTATTTCAACATTGTGTACATGAGTTACATAAAAAACTCTTCATGACTAGTCTATCTCTAAGAAGTTCGATCCAAAAACAGCCTCCATTGCAACCAACTCTATTAACATTACTTCCCTTCGCAGCATCAGTGATCTCCTCTCTAAACCGTCAAAATCAGTCGAGACTCTCCTTTTGGCATTGTCAAGATCAGAAGCCCAAGCATTCTTTCTAGCATCACAGGATCCTTCTAGCATTCAAAACACCATTTCAAGTGCCAAAACCTCACGAGGTGTTTGGTATTGTTATAAAATAAGCGTAACTCACAAAATTAAAGGAGATGAATGCATACTTTTCTTGTTGAATGATCATATCTGTTTAAATATATAGATTTATTATAAGCAATAATAATGGACTTCCTAGATAATAACCAACCACGCTTGGTCTAACAATTACTAAAAAATAACAAACTAATACTAAAAACTTGTTCAAACAATTAATAGAAAATAACAAACTAATAGGCAACTATCCACGTTCAAAACATGTATGTCTTATAGATTCTAAGCCAACAAGTCACGATCTCGCATCACGGCCATCAAAGAGACAAGAAAAGTACAAAGTCTTTTACTGAATACACTAGCATGGCATCAAGTAATATGCTGATGAACTAGCTGTTATCTCGGTCAGCCAGTTCTTAATGAAGACCTAACCTCCTTACCTTCTATGTTTTCCAAGAAACTTAGAAGCATAATGCTAACAGTTATATGATGCCTATGTTATCAATTATCATGTCAAGTGAAAACAAAGGCAAAATTAAAGAACCAATCGAACTCCATTACTCTGAAGAAAATTTCACACTAACCATGCAAGTATGATACATGTAGCTATTTTCAACATTACAGTATAATTTTTCGTATAGAAACTAGAAAGCCATGATATATACAAGTCTGTGTCTGGAGTCTGGACGCGACATGAGGAGAGGATTCTAACGAGCAAAGCCTTAGTCCCTTCACCCTGGATGATAAAATAGGTTGCAATCAGGTATCAAGATTCTATCATGTTGAAAGAGAATTTTGACAGCAGCTGTGGGACCCCTGATATAATTTGCCCATATGTCTGTAAAATGCACAGGTAAAGGGGTCAACCCAATCATCAACTGAACACTCCAGCATTTCTCATAGGAAATATTGGATAAGACAGACCATAACCAACCAATGTCCTTACAGTTTTCAGGAAAACAAACTAGTACTCCGAGATAAAGTCAACCACAATCACCATAATGAGGATCAAAAAGGAATTGTTATCCTTGAATAATGTCAGTTTGACCATGTTATCCTAAAGTATGTTTTAATTTATAAACATAAATGAAATAAAATATATAAACACCAGACTGGCCACATGTACTAATTTCAATACTGTGAAGTGTGAAGGCTTAATGATATCACTTATCAGAGCAACATAGAGCTAGATACTTTCCATGTGAATGGATTTTCTTAGTCTGTACCTTGTGATTTTCATGAACTTGGCACAACGGAACTGCAAGCACCCTCATGTTTGTAGGCACAATGAACTTTCTACTCTCTGGCAGCTTCACAAGGAAGACTTTGGTACACTCCTACACCACAAACCAAGACTGTGAAACTAGGACATCTATCAGAATTTGTATAAACAAGCCATTGGAATTATGTACCTTTGGCTTTTTTACATTAGGTGGAATGAAGGGATACATTAATGTTTCAAAATCAGGCCTCCACCACATTCCAAGGCATTCACCCACCTAAACCAAGTAAATTATAGTTCAAATGCTCACGTGATGTGAGGTTGTAATGACAAGTACAAAAGGACAAGTTTAATACCTCCCATTCTGACCCGTCCCCATCTTCATTCACAGAGAGCTTCCTTGCCAGCTTACGCTTCAACCCATCAGTATCTAGAAATTCACAATTTAATCTTCAGTAAAATATCACAAAAAACATTCCCAAAGCTTTTCATTTCAATGTTTGAGCTTCCTCTAATACCTGATTCACCTGGCCTTAATCGGCCACCAGGAAGTTTATATATGGAATTTCTTATTTGCAACAGCAACAAATGAGGATGTTTGAACAATTCAACCTGATAGAAGAACATTTACATTCTCACCTCTCAGTTCAGAATCATATTGCAAAGCTTAGGTGTTTGACAATATCTATCTAGCACTTCAGCAACAAAATCAAATGCCCAATTGCTAAGATGAAGATTACGAATATAACTTCAAGAAAAGTTAAGTCAATCATGTCTTCCTCAATCTCAATTTTCAAGAAGAATTTCCATAAGTTTACTTGCAACAGGAAGTTTGGAACAAAAAATAGACCTCAAGAGGCAATAGAAGATATCTATCTTGGGTAAATTTTCAATTAACAGTAGGCATGATGAAATTAAACATATATAAAAAGTCATTTAATGGTGAGGAGATTGTGTGGTAAGTCTCGCCATCATAAGCGAATCCCACTATGTTTAAAAATTAAAACAGTATACAAAAGCTTTTTAGCTAGTCAATGAATCTCTACACCAGTATCAGTGTGAATTTGATACACAGCAAAATCAAGAACACTTTATGATACAACAGAAGTTTGTATAATTCCCTCTATAGGAGATTGGGAGACACGCTCTGCCTCCAATATCTGAGAATTTAAATATTAATTGGTTCTCCATTTAAGTTGATTAAAGTATTAAACTGCTTTACTTAAGGTCTAATATGTAGTCTAAATATAGCTAAATACAAAGTATTGGTTTGAATCCTTGTGAATGTCCAATCCATCTTAAATTTTGAATACATAATGATCACAATGATATACTTGATGTTGAACTGCCAAAATTTATGCTCAATGGATAATCTGTGTTCCATTCCACATCAATACAGACATGACGCGGAAGCTTCAAACTGTTGCCTCTGCATAAATATATATATAAAATACTATCCTCATACGTGATTTTATTGCTGGACGTGAGTATTGGATGTGTGTCCAAACATACACCAAGTGAATAGAGTAAGTAGAACTATACAGACAAAAACATGATACATAGAGTAAGTGGAACCACACAGACAAAACATGATATGGACAAGGCTATTCTAACGAGAATTTATCTTTAACAAGGTATCTACTCTTAAATTTTGGCTCGTTAAGAAGATGATAATGCACTTTAATGTAAAGTTTGACCACTTTTTTTCACCCTTTTCTTTTCCTTCAAACCAAACACATTTTCTGAAAGTTTTATTTAAAAAAAAAAAGAATTTAATTTTCATACACATGTAAAAAAAATTATCTTGTCAACTAATAAAAAATCATGGTTTTTATCAGTTAACAAATTATGATTAGATAATAGAATAAATATTCTTTTCTTTATACTCTCAGTGTATAGATTATTTATACACTCAAAAAACTAAGTACCTTAATTCTTATACAATAAGCAACTTAAAAAAAACTAACTTCTCTTTTCTCTCCCCCACACTCTCTGTTTTCCTGTCTCCTTGCTCTGTTGTCTCTCTCTAGCCTATCAAGTCATCTTAAAAGAAATAAAAATTGTCAAAATGTTTCTTCTTCTTTTTAAATTCTTACTTTTGAGTTTAAAAAAAGCTTCTATGGAAAAAAAAAAAGCTGGCCGAACATAGCCTAAACTAAATCAAACCTGAATACACCTTTTTTGTAACACTATAAAAATGGCAAGGCTTACGGTCCCAGAAACTCATTCAAGAAACTTGGCATAATTATTACCCGTCCCTCTTATAATTAATTATAATTTTAACTTTTTAATGTAACATTAATTATAATTAATTATAATTTTTCAGGTTATCTCTTAACAGTGAACCAACAAAATCTATAAATTATTTTTTATAAAATTATTATTTTCTTTCATTATTCTAGAACGGAGAGAGTAAGAAATGAAATTAAAAATAAAAAAAATTGCAAGAAGCTAATGAATGGCTAAATGAATAGCCAACGAACCAGTAAGACAGCTTCCACGCAGGTTCGTATTCCACTGGCAGCATAGCTAACAACACGCAAAATCAAATTAAAGAAAGAAAGAAAAGTTAAAAGAAGAGAACAAAGAGAGAGATTAAATTGCAGTAAAAATAAACAGAGAGGAGGAGAAAGAAACCGAACTTGGACTTCATCCTGAGAACACGATCAACTAAGGTGAGGTCTTTGGAGGGAACAGCATCTTTGGATCCAAAATAGTAACTGCTCAAAGGATATATATCGAATTCGAGGCTCTGATCATCGTTTCCGCTGTTTGGATGATGCAAAGCGGTGACGCTCACTTCTTCTTCTTCTTCTTCCCCCATGTTTTTTGTCCAGACGCCAAACAGAACCGAGTGCACACACAACGAAGCAACAACGCAAAAAGTCAAACACTGAAATAAAAGCTAATGATAAAGTAGAGAGAGTAATAATTTCTCGTGAAGAAGAGCCTGTTCCTTCCAGAGAGAAGAAGAAGAGTGTTCTGTTCTCTAACGTGGCACTTCACAAGCTTCGTTTAACTAACGCCTGTCGACTATCCACTGGATTAACTAATTTCAACCGACGTAGCTCTTTTATTTTTTCTTTTTTTTTTTTAAAGCTGTTATGATTTTTTTCCAGTGATTTATTCCATCTCTCGTAAGAAGTGTTGCGTAGGAAAAAAATATCTTAAATTAATTACTAGTATTATTCAAATTTTTAGATAAAATTGTAAAATTGATCTTCCACCTTATATTCAATTACGGATTTATAATTTAATTCACAAATTTGGTTCACAGTTTTATAAATCCTTGTAAAATTAGTTATTAAAAGTCTGATTTGGACATTGACCATTAACCTCAAACATTAAGTGTCACGTGTCAATGTCACGTGTCAACGTCTAATTATATTTTTGGTCCCCCAGTTTTACTCCAATTTCGATTTTGGTCCCCCTATAGTTTAATTTTCACATTTAGTTCTCAGTTTTATAAATCTCTTCATAAATTGTTCCTGCAAAATTGGTTTTTTGAATGGTTTAGGGTGCTAGAGACATGGTAGGTCTTGATAAATCCCGCCACTTCGTTTTCATCGCAAGTTTTTCACTCACTTGGAATCTAGAGAAAAATCACTCTTTGTCTCTCTCTCACTTCCGAGGTTGTTCAACTTGAGAAAGTGGCGCATGAATCCCAACGTGAGCCTAAAATTTTCAGATCTCTTACTTTAATAGGTTCTGTAATAACCCCCTATTTTTTTTTTCTTTTTTTGCTCCCCATGAGGTATTATGTGTATATGACTGTTTAAAATATCACTTCTCCCGTAATGAAATTTGGGATACCAGTGCCTATGTATGACAATGGTATTTTTGTTTGAAATTTAAGATACCACTTCTCCCGTAATGAAATTTGGCTGAATTTATAAAGGGATTTATAAAATTGGAGGGCCAAATGTGCGAATTAAATTATAAGTGAACCAAAATTGAGATTGGAGTAAAACTAGGAGACCAAAAGTATAATTTTACCTACAAAGAATAAAGCCTTTACAGGGAACCACTCAGACGTTGACACGTGGCATTGACATGTGACAATCACACGTGACATTGACAAATGACAGTCAACGTCTGAGGTTAACGGTCAGGTCCAAATCGGACTTCTAGAACCAATTTTGTAGGGATTTATAAAACTGGGGATCAAATTTGTGAATTAAATTAGAGAAGATCAAATCCAAAATTGGAGATAAAATGGATAACTAAAAATACAATTTTGCCAAATTTTTAATATATTATACTATTTGATTTTCAGTTACTAGTTTTTTTACTCTGTTCCTTTTTATGTGTTGTTTTAGGTTGTTGTATCAATAAAAAAAGTTATTCTATTAAAATAGTTACGAAATTTTTTATTTTATCTATTTTTCTTCTCATTCAATGATAAATGTATATGAAAAATAAATAATGATATAATTGATAAAAAAAATAATTAATATGATCCTAACATTTGTAAATGATAAAATAAATAATTTTTTTTTCAAAAATCCAACGATTAAAAAGAAACAAAGAGAATAGTAAGTGAATTAATGATAATGAGATTAAGGTTATATTTGGAAAAAAAATAGGTAAAAGTTGAAAAGTATTTTATCGAAATCATAAGTATTTAGTAAAATGATATGTTTAAGTGGTTGGAAAATATAAAATGACATAAAGAATAAAATAATAAAATTTTACTTTAAATAGAAAAGATTAAAAAGAAAATCTAATAAATATTTAAGGATAAAAAATAATAAATATAAAAAACTAAAAGTTAATGCTTTTAAAAATGTTACTTCAAGTAAGTCTCAAAAAATATTAAAAGCTATTAAAAAAGTTTTTTTACCAAATAATTAATCAAGTTTTTTCAGCTAGAAAAAATATTAAAAAAGAAATCTAATAAATATTTAAGGATAAAAAATAAAAAATATAAAAAATATAAAAAATTCGAAATTAGTGCTTTAAAAAATGTTACTTCAAGTAACATTTCAAAAAATATTAGAAACTACTAAAAAAGTTTATTTTTCAAACAATCAAATAAGTTATTCAGCTAGAAAAAAAAATTAAAAACTAACTGAAATATCATTCCAAACACACTCTAATTCTATAAAATTTTCACTTTTTATTTATATTTATTAGGGTTAAATTGATATGGAAATTTTCAATAATTTTCTTTAACTTTTAATTAAATTCTAACTCATTATAGATGAAAAAAAATTAGAACATGTTTAGAAGAAAAAAATAAAAGAAAATAGTGTACAAATATTTTATGTATAAACTACTTTTTTTGTTCTTCTAAAAATGTTTTATTTGTCATCAGTCCCCCATTGTCACCATAACAACCACCGCCATCATTGCTTTCACTACTCTCACTATTGTCTCCACCATCATCATCGTCACCACCACCACCACTATCACCATTATTGTCACAACTCGTCATCATTATTATCACCACAACCACCACTTCTGCCATTGTAGTCATCATTGTCACCACCGCAATCACCATCTCCTTCATTGTAACATCCCAAAAATAGTAATAATATTTATTATAAAAAAAAACTAACAAGATAAAAAAATGCATATGTATAGTTTAGATAAGACAAAATAGAATATTTATTTTACCTTCTATTTTTTAAATATATTAGTTTATCTTATATTTATATATAAGATAAATAAAATAAAATAAGATATTAGATTTATTTTATATTTATATAAGATAAAATGTTAGTTGTGTTTTATAGGTAAGATAAAATAAGATAAGATAAAATGCAATCAATAATAGATAATTAAGTTGCTAAGAATTAGTATAGATAGATATTACAAGAATCAATGGACATCAAGGGGAAAGAGATGTAGAAAAAAAGAAGAAGAAAGTGAGATCAAAACAATTGAAAAATGTGATGCTATGTAACTATAGAATACGTTGTGGAAACATCTAGTCTAGAGAATTAAGAAAGTCTTCAAGAGATCAGTAAAACATTTTATTTTTCCTTTAAAACCGTCATGGTATATTCTTTGAAGATTATTTTTTACATAAAGAATTTGGGATATTATAAGTATTTGAGATGGACCGTGATTGTGTGGTGTGTGTTTATAATTGATTGAATTATGATAAGTTCTTTGTTGGTTTAATTAATCTGGATATGTTTGATATCATGTTTTTGACATATGATTGTTTGGTATTATGAGATTTAGTTGGTGCTTCATATTACAAGAGATTGAGATAACTTCTTTAAGGAAGGAGTATGTCTCCACATGAAATTGAATTGGTGCTCCACACTATTGATATTGAGGTAAATTGTTCAAGAAATGAGTATATCTTCATATGAGATTAAACTGATATTTCACATTATTGAGAATAAGGTGACTTCTTTAAGGAATGAGTATATCTCCATATGAGATTGAGCTAGTGTTCCACATTATTGAGATTAAGGTAACTTCTTCCTTGAAGAAGTCATATTATTAAGGTAACTTCTTCGAGAAAAGAGTATATCTCCATATGAGACTGAGCTGGTGCACCATATTATTGAGAATGAGGTGACATCTTTGAGGAAGGAGTATATCTCCACATGAGATTGAACTAGTGTTCCACATTATTGAGATTGGGATAACATCTTTGAGGAAGGAGTATGTCTCCACATAACACTTAGATGCCATAGAATTTAATTGATTTAGTGTTGTATAGATTGATTGTGATATTGACAATGATTAATTTTTATTATGTGGAAGGCATGCATGATAATTCTATAATATCTATGAGACAACTATTATTTTAAGATATTTATTACTAGTGTTATTTTAGAAGAATGCGGATATCATGGTTGATTTTCCATATTACCATAACGGCTGAGAACAACCCTGTTTGCAAACCCTTTTAGAACTTGTTTTATTCATTGGGATTATTATCTCATTAAAAGTGTTGTTTTGAGAGCACAAGAAAGAAGTTGTTGAAACTAAGGAGACTAAAAGACTTATTTTCTTTTAACGTTTGTTTTAAAAGCCCATATTTGATAATGTTTTCACTTTGTAATGATTCAATCTTATTTATAATATTTGAGATATTTCAAAATTGGAGTTTCCAAAGGAAAATCATATTATTGATATTTCAAAGAATGTTTTTATTATGGGTTCATTATAATGAAGGATGTTACAATCACCATTATTATCATCACCACCACCACCACTATCGTTATCATAAAAAATGTTACCATTGTTGCTATCACCACTCACCGTCGCAAACATCATTACTATTGTCGTTGCCGCCACCGCAACCACCACCATTATTGTCTCGTTGCCACCATCACAACCATCACTAGTGTCATTGTCACCACTATTGTCGTCTTTGCAACTATCACCACAACCGTCACTGTCGTCGCCACCGCCACCTGCTATCATTATCTGGTTTGTATCATGGTGTACTTGGATATCGTTAAGGCTTATTCTAGTTTTATCCTATCATGTTCGTATAAGTTTCTATAATTTATATTCTAACATATTGTTGCATCTTACTATACCCTAAACTAGGCGTGTTCAAAACTGAACCAAATTGAGCGTAAAACTAAAAACTGATCCAAAAAACCGCAAACCACAAAAAACTCGAAGGGCATCAGTTTGGTTTTGTTTTTGTTTTTCCTATACCATACAGTTCAGTTCAGTTTTCGATTTGGTAGTGGAAATCAAACCGAACCGCACTCATTAGTTTAATATAGAGTTCATATTAGTCATATATGTATACGACAATATAGCTTTAAACTTATATGAAACAAAAACACTTACACTCAGCCTAATCTAAGACTAAAAAACACTTAACACCAAATCTCTCACTTTGTCCTCTCTCGTAAAACCCTAACTGAAAGCCTAAATCACTCTTCTTATGACCTTTTCTATGTTTGCGGCGACAACACTTATTATTATTTTTTAAGTTTAGTCATTAGAACTTGGAAACAAATATTACGTATTGTTTTTAATTTTAAGTTTAATGATTTATTATTTAAGTGAATGATTATTATTCAAGTAGAAAGTTTAAGTTGACCATTTACATAGTTGATTGTTGAATTAGTTATTATTTAAATTTTATTCAATTATAACAAACTTTTAAGCATTATTTTAATACTCACCAGCAGAATTTTCAAATTGTAAAAGATTTGTTTAGTTTTGTTCGGATTTCATAAATAATCTAAATCAAACTAAACTAAACTATATTGCACTTAATTTTCTTATTTGGTTCAAATTAATTTAAAACAAAACCGCACCAAACAACATCATGAACACCCCTATCCTAAACTTTTGATTAAATTATTATAATTTTAGAATCTAAATTTATTTTATATTGAAAAGTATTTAATGATTTCAAAACTTACTATCGTAGAGATTTAATTTTTAATGTGTGACATCCTCAATTTTTATATTATAAACCATATAATTTATTTTTAAAAAATAAATTATAAAATTTTAGCTGAATATTATTTTATTTTCGAAATTCTAGTGCTTCGGGGGAACGAATAGGGCATTTTCTAATGCTGTTGGTGGTGTTTTACAGGATCTATGTGTGTCCATTGTGTTTTTTTTTTTTTTGTTAAAAAAAATTATATTTATGATTTTAATTTCATAAAATAGGAGTGTGATTTGAATTTATATAAGCTTACAAATTATCTTTTTTTTGTGTGTGCAAGCTTACAAATTATCTAAGACGTTAAATTGGATTTCGACTGATAATTTGATTTTTTTTATACGGTGAAGGGCATTCATTAATCATTAAGATTACAAGTTTATGCTAACAATTTTGGGCTACCACTGATGGACTTGGGCCACCCTATTTTCAGGTCCAGAAAGCCCACTAGTTTAGTCCACTTGTTCTCAAAAAAAAAAAAAATTAGCATATTGAGTTTCTTGGCATGTACACGTCCAATACACTACGACTTTTTTGTTGTACACTAAGGCTTTGCTTGTTGTAGGCTTAATTATAATTTTAAACTCATAAAATTTTAAATTTTAAATTTTAATTTCTATATTTTTAAATCAAGATATTTTATTTTTTTATTTTTCAAAATTAACATGACACTTATGTGAAGAAAAAGTAAATAAAATAAAAAATAATAAAATATTTTAATAGGAATTAAATTCATGAAACAAAGCAATAAACCACAAGGACATTTGATTTATTTAATTAAATACATCAATATTATTTGATTTATTTAATTAACTACATCTATAATATTTTATGTGTATCATTAGTCAAGAATTATTAATTTTTATTAAAAATTATCAAAAATTTACATATTAAAAAATATTTAATATATAAATATTTTTAATTTTATTTTATATCAATTTATATGTTTTTATTTTGAATAGTTTATATATTTTTATTTTACCGATTTATAATTAAATTTCATCAATTAATAGGTAAATTATTGACATAATTTTTTGTAAATTAATTTTAATATGCATATTATTTTTATGCTCATTATTCATAGACAAAACAATAAAACACTTGTTTTATTTAGTTATCAGCATTATTCTTTATGTATCATTAGTTTAGAATTATTGATTTTTTCAAATTATCAAAACTTATAAATTAAGAAATATTTAATATAAATATTTTTATTTTACGTAAATGATTAGAGTAAAAATAATCTGTATATTGAAATTAATTTACAAAAAATATGTAAATAATTTCCATATTAATTTATGAAATTTAATTATAAACTGTTAAAATAAAAATAAAATTATGTAAAATATTCAAAACAAAAACATATAAAAGGATATAAAATTAAATTAAAAGGATTTATATATTAAATATTTTTTAATATATAAATTTTGATAATTTGAAGAAAAAAAACTAATGATACATAGAAAATAATGTTAATATAGTTAACTAAACAAAGATGGTTGTGACTTCAACTCCTATTTAGACACTTTTTATTTTTCGTTTCATCTAATCTTTTTCAACATAAGTATTATGCCAACAATCTAATTAAGTTTCACGTCAGTACCAATATGTCATATCAAAGTCAGTGCTTGACGTTAGATGATCAATTGACAAAATGACCAAAATTACTTATACTAAAAAATAAGGAACTTTGTCTTAATTTAGAAATAGGAAGATCAAAACTATGGATTTAAAATTGTAGGAAACCAAAATTGAAATTTGGCCTACAATAAAATAAAAAATGATTTGCTTCAATTTTAAATTTTTTAGATAGGATTTCAAGTTTTTCTTTTTGGTTGTTTGGATTTTAACACCCTATCATTAGAGAAGGCAAAATTTATTAGGCCTATTAGGGCCCGTTGGGTCAAGTTGAGTTGGATTAAAAAATGTAAGTACAAATAAAATGGGCCTATTTTGGGCCAATAGTTTTTTTTTTAATTTTTACTTATTTTTCCTTTAAACTTGTATAAGTTTAGACTAAAAAAAGTGAAATGGGTCAATATAGATTGGCCTGACAAATGATTGGACTTCAAAAAATAAGGCCCATATGAAAATAAAGGCTGACTCGATTGAGTTCATTTTTCACACTTGACCTGATGGGTCGGGCTAGACTAACTCGTCAATTTTTCTAGCTCTACCTACAATTAATACCAAGTGTGAATAGATTTGAGTATTCTCAAGAGCAATGCCAAATAGTATGAATATAATAAGTACAAATTAGGCATGAAAGGGTGTATTTAAGTTTAATTGGATATTTTTGAATAAAAAAAAGTTAAGTAAAAGCAAATTTGATGGAACTCACGCTATGTGTTATTCCCCTAATTGTCAATTTTTCAGCGGCTCACATACTATGATACTTTATAGATGACACTTCTCTTAACTTTCTTGTTGATTAAAATCCCCCACCGATCAAAATTCTTCATAGGTAATCCTTTCTGAGACCTCGACAATATGTTTCGGCTACTTTCAAGGTCCATGATTGTCCCCACAAACTAAGACGAGATTTTTCAGCGTATTTTGTCCTCTCTCACACACTTCCTGGGAAACTTCTCATAATGTCACCTATCCCGTAACTACTCCAAGCCAAACACACTTAACTATGAAGTTCTTAAGTGATAGGATACCGAAAAGTATATGCATCTTATTAGTATAAGTAATATCAATTAATTCTTTCAAGGCATCCTTAACGTACAGTTTCATACTTGTACAAAATTCGTTTGAGATGTTACATTAAGAATTTGGAATTGGACAAGGGGTTGTGGAGAATGCGGTGGTTGTTGAGTGTGGTGCCTTAGTATTTGGGGTGATAAAACGGGTTAACCAGCCCCACCTCATCATTGACCAACCAAAAATGGGTTGTCCCACTTGTCCTACATAAGAAAAGTGGGTTGGGAATTCAAGCTTGTGCCGTATATACTCGGGTTAATGGGCCAAGACCAAATATAGCCATCCTCCAAAATCCACTTGAACTCCATGATGCTGGACCACAAGTAACTTGGTCTAAAACCCTTATTGGCTTCTCGGAGGGACTTATTTGGGAAATATATTGCCTTCATAACCCTTGCCATCAAGGATTGTTCACTTGACATTACTCTCCACCAATGCTTAGTCAGTAAAGCTAGATTGAAAGCCTTCATAAATTGAAATCCCAACCCTCCTTCCTTTTTGTGCCTTGCCAATTTCTTTAAGCTCATCCAATGTAATTTTCTCTTGCCAACATCCCCTCCCCAATATAATTTAGTTTTCATACTCTCGAGCTCCTCACAAATTGCATGTGGTAGAAGAAAACATCCCATAACATAAGTGAGAATTGATTGGACCACTAATTTTATGAAAACTTCTCTTCCAACTTTAGATAAAGACTTTTCTTTCCACCCATTCAATTTCTTCCATGCCCTATCTCAAACAAACTTGAAAACTTGGTTATTTGACCTCCCTATTGTGACACCTTCTACCCCTCACATATATACTGATAAAGGAATAAAAATCCAAATATTAATTAATAGTATTTTTTTTTTACATTTTTAAATACAAGTTTTTCAAAGGGATAAAAGGCTTACATTCACTTTCTTCTACATCATATTCAAACTTGTCCAAATAAATAATAAAGTTATCTCGGTTTAAGCAAGACCGTCTAAGACTTCATACAATTAATATAAAACCCTATACCCCAATGCCACATCCTATCAGAGCGTTGTGTCTCGACGTGCTTCAGCACAAGGTTCCTTAAATCAATTCACCTAGTCGTCTGCTCCCCCGAACACAAAGTTCAAGATCATCACAGGATCCAAACACAAACAACACACGGGTAGTGAGTTATCACATTCCTAACTAATAGAGAAACAAGACAACTAGATATACATATCATATAAACTAAATAAAATTTACTTACACGTAATTCACGTAATTCCACCACTTTGTCATTCAAAGTTTACTTTTCATCCATCAATCACACTTTTCAATCATCAATCACATTACACAAAAATCACATTCTCTGATCAAGACATAATAACACATCAATTTCATAATAAACAATTAGCAAGCGCATTAGATAGTTATGCTAAGACTCAAGCCTATATGCAATGTGGTACCATGTCAGTGAAAAATCACCCTGGGGCGCTTAGGAGTACATAACAAGACACACCACACAATGGGTTTGTCAGGTCACTCTCACTAAGTAAGATCATAGGGAGACCAGTCAGGGTCACGATGTTTTGCGAGAATGCTCCAACCACATGGGATCAGCATAGGCTTAAAGGAGCACTCAAACCCGGTGACCCCCAAGGCCTACACTCCGAAGAGTCCATCAGGGCCTCTCCCTCCTGATTCAGGTCCAACCCCTAAAATCATTTTAGCACACAGACACTGCTAGTGAATTATACAATACCCACGACCTCACACTCGTGTCTTAAGCACGTACAACATATTGCGCTACAATTTAACACTGGTTCCTAAATAGGAACCTACACTTTCTCTTTAACACTGCGCATTTACACATTTCTCAAGATAATACTGGTCGAGTTATTGTACAATTCACAGCTTACAACACAAATAATGTCACATCAAGAGTTAATCACACACTTATTCACAACCAAAACTCATTCACAATTTCACATCTCATAATGTCACAATCTACCATCACATGTTTTCACATATCTCACAATTCAACACCTGTTCTACTTTACACTTTTACTCAATCTCAATAACAATATTATAATCTCAAGGCAACATATCATTCCACAATTCATCACATATTTCATTTATAAGCACTGCTCATGAATTATACAATACCACGACCTCACACTCATGTTTCAAACATGTTTAACACAATTGCGCTACAATTTAACACTGGTTCCTAACTAGGAACATACACTTTCTCTTTAACACTGTGCATAAACACTAGTCGGGTTATTGTATAATTCATAGCTCACGATATAATTAATGTAACATCAAATGTTAACACATCCACTTATTCACAATCGAATATCATGTCCACACTTTAACATCTCATAACATCACATTAACCATCTCATAACATTCCCAATGATATTCATAAGGTACAACATGCACATGTTCATAAAATTTAACCATAATATTCTCAAACTCCAACACTTAATAATTTTTGGAATCATACTATAACACTCTACAATATTATTTACATAAATTATTAATATAAATAACTACCTCTATATATATAAACTAGCATACATCATATTAAATCACAAATTTCAAAGTAAGCTTTCAATGCACAAATTCTAAATAATTATATGAACACTTTGGTCTGTTTCAATTATGATATTAATTTTTTAAATTATATATAAAAACCTAAACAACAAGAAAAAGAGAAAATACAAAATCAATATCTCTCTAAATTTCTCCTTACTTTATTTTATCAATTCATATTAATTAGAAAAAGTACTCAATTTATAGGGTTCACGCTCAACATAATAACATATCAATTTCACAACAATTGGTCTGTCAAACATATATAATTCACTGTAATAATTATAAGGATAAAATGAAATTGCAAAAACACTCAAAAACACATTCCAATTGATATCTCTAAGGATCCCTACACATGTTCTCACTAGTTCCCAATTGTGAATAACTCATCCCTTACCTCTAAGCGGACTCACGTGTCTTCCGACAGCGATAACAACATCTCGAGCGGTTCCCTAAGATTCCTCCAATTTCTCCTTCGACTGCTCCGATAGAGTTCCCAAACGTCAGAGAAACGTAAAAGGGATTGAAACCTCCATTTGGACTATCTTCATGCGATTCCTTTTTCTCTCTCCAAGAAAATTATCTCGAAAATCCCAACGGTCAAAGCGTGCGCAATTGAATTTGAAACAACATATCCAAATTTCACAACAATCCAACGGTTAACAAAACCGGGATTGTAGTTTTACCAAGACAGCTATGGGTTTCTGCGAGAAAGAAAAAGGCTTCAATGCGAAGGGTGTTTCGCTCAGTTCAGACATGATATCGAAATTCCCAACGGTGAGAATGCTCGGAATTGTGTTTCGAACATGGTGCTCAAATGTCACGACGATCCAACGGTGAATGAGTCTGAGATCGTCATTTTTCTGAGACAGGTTTGGTGTGTTACGAGAAAAAAGAAAGAGTTTTGAGAGGAGAAGGGGAAAAACAAAAATGAGGGAAAGAAGAGACAGCGTCAGTATGAAAACTGACCTAACACTACTTATAGTTAGGTTTACTCTATTTATTTATTTATTATTTTATAAAGATAAACTCTATTTTATTCTCTATCAAACAAATAAATAAAATACCCTTTTTATTTTCTCTCAAATCATTATTTTAATTAATAATTATATCTCCTTATTTATTTATTTATAGAATCTCATCATTTTTCTAAAACTCTATTTATTTATAAATAAAAATTATTTTTTTAAATTAGCTTACGAAAAATGGGATGTTACACCTATCAAGGTAAGAAGACCTTGATAGCTCTCATACTTTTCCAGTGCCTTTACTTAAAAATCATCTAGATTTTCATAAATAAATAAATAAAAATATTTGTTTAATTTTTTTCCTTATGTGCAACTTTTCTTGATAAAGTAGCATGAATACAAGTGTTATAAAAAATATATATAAATAGCATTGAAAAAGTAGATTGCATCACTATAGTGTAACTAAAGAGTAAAATAAAATTTTGAGTTTATCAATTAACATCATGTTTGGGCTAATTAAATTTTTTAGTAATATTAAGAGAGCCTCATATTCGTGAAACTCAGACCTTTATGATACTTTCATCTATCGTAGAAGAAGCTTTATTGAGCCAAATATATTTGTCAAAAGATATAAAAATAAATATTCATTTTGCATAAAATTTACTTTTCAATAGTAGAATATTTTTCCTCATCATTATTGGAAGTTGCTTTTGTCTTCTGATGTTAGCGGTGGTTCCCTTAAGTTCGAGACTAAGGACAGTCTCCAAGAGGAAGAAAGTAAATAACAAACTTAAGCCTGAATGTTCTACGTTTTATTTAGTGCCTCTTGATATTTGAAGGCCTATCAAATATGTATAATAATCGCATTCCCACTACGATAACCGCTACAATAACCACTACAATAACCACCACAATAACTACTTCTAGAATGACAACTACCCCTATGGCAAGTTTTCATGGCAGAGCATCTTCTTCTTAACATTTCCTAGCCCATCAAAAACACCTTGTCCTCAAGGTGTTGGGTGCAGAAAACAGAACCTGAATCCCAAATGAAAATGGGTGTAAGAATTAGTGCCTGAAGATGATTGCGGAGACAAAGCCCTTTGGTAGCGACGAGAATGGTGAAGAGGAGGAGGAGGAAAGGGTGGTTGAGATTTGTGTCCCTGACCGTGGCAGCACACACGATAGAAAGGGAGAAGCGAATGTCGAAGAGAAGGATGCTGCGACTAGATGGCTTTGTGTGGGATCGGTTACTGGCGGCTGGGAGGGGGTCGGAGGAGAGTGTGTGGTGCTTGTTAACGGGAAGGTGGGAAGTTGCCATGGGAAGGGGAGGCAACGGGGTTTCTACTGTTGGTGGAGGCAGTATGATTTTTGCTGTTGGTGGTGGTTTAGCAGAGGAAGAAGAAGGGTTGGTTACCTTGGGAAGCAAAGGCGGCATAGGTGGTGACTTCGCAAAGGCAGAAGATGGAGAGGATTGTCTGGGTACCATGGTATTCAGTATCCGGAGAATGTCATCAAGTTTGAAAGCAATGGAAGTTTGGGCTACAGTAGTGGAAGTTTGGATTGCAGCGAGTTTGGCCATGACGGCCTCAAGACGATCCACACAGGCAGTGGAAAGTTCGGTGTCCGCCATTGAAGAGTGGCAGGTCAGACCAATTGTTAGCGGTGGTTCCCTTAAGTTCGAGACTAAGGGCAGTCTCCAAGAGGAAGAAAGGAATAACAAACTTAAGCCTGAATGTTCTACGTTTTATTTAGTGCCTCTTGATATTTAAAGGCTTATCAAATATGTATAATAACCGCAATCTCACTATAATAACCGCACTCCCACTACGATAACCGCTACAATAACCACTACAATAACCACCACAATAACTACTTCTAGAATGACAATTATCCCTATGACAAGTTTCCATAACAGAACATCTTCTTCCTAACATCTGATCATTGTTAGACATATCCATTTTATGCTATCACGGGTGTCAAAAATGATAAAAATTGTATTGACAAAATGTATGAAGGCAAATTCTGCTAAACAAGTCAATCGTATAAATTTTTCTAAAATGTATCTTTTTAACGTAGCCTCTCAAACAACGTACGTAGGCATTAAAGGTGCCCATGAGGATTGACAATTAAATACATGTAATGAAAAAGTAACGGCACATTGAAAATAGAGAAGTGGAATAATTTTGTTATTTTTAAGCAATGAAATCAACATAACAATATAAATGAAGAATAAGCTGTAACAACATATTCTTAAGCAATTAAAGGTGTCCTATAAAAAAAAAAAGCAACTAAAGGTGCCGATGGTTTATAATGAACAAGTAACTGTACATTTATTATTAAATTAAAATTAAATGCATTTGAAATTAAATTGATGTAAGAATGTTTTTTATTTCTTAAGAAAAGTTTCAATTGAACATATGATTCAATTTTAATATATTTATATTTAATAAGCTACTAAATACTTACAAAATATTTTTATTTATGTACATGGATATATATATATATATATATATATATATATAATTAAATACAAAATAAAAATATATATTTTAATAATCATGTTGTATTTTTGATTTGATGTGCATAACCATCCTTTATTGACTATAAATTATCATAATTTATGAGATATTAAAAATGACTTTTTCTTTAATTTTATCATATAGTAAAAAATAATATTTTTTTATACACACCATTTATTCCTTTGTCATATAAGCACCATCTCAAAGGACATCACTAATAAGTCATATTAGTTAGAGTCAACATTTGACTAGTCAACTAATAGTGATGACCAAAATCACTCCTTCCATTAATTTCAAGATTCACCCTCTTCTATATTAATAACACACAAAGAAACACAATTTTCTAAATATACTTTAAATTAAATTGATGTGACTGTGTTTTTATTTGTTAAAAAAAGTTTCAATTGATCATCTCCTCAATTTTAATATGTTTATATTTAATAAGCTACTGAATACTTAAAAATAATTTTATTTATGTACATGAATATATATATATATATATATATATATATATAAATACAAAAATAAAAAAATATTTCAATGATCATGTTGTGTTTTGATTTGATATGCATAATCATCCTTTAATGACTATAAATTATCATAATTTATAAGATTTTAAAAATGACTTTTTCCTTAGTTTTATCATATAGTAAAAAATAATACTTTTTTTTTACACACGCCATTTATTCCTTTGTCATATAAGCACCATTTCAAAGGTCATCGCCAATAAGTCATATTAGTTAGAGTCAATATTTGACTAGTCAACTAATAGTATATGACCAAAATCACTCTTTCCATTTATTTCAAGGTCCACCCTCTTCTATAAATATTCAAAAGATTAATAATACACCAAGAAATACAATTTTATCTTTACACACATTGAGTTCAAATTTCATCATTATCTTGATATCAACATTATTCCAAAAAATCTTTAAATTTTCTTACTGACATTTAGTCTTAAATCTCATCCTTATATCTTAAGATTGCAATCTAGGAGATATGTCAAAAGCTTCATTCAAATTAAATTTTTTGTTTGTCATTCTTGCCGTAGAAGCTTATCATGGTATATATTTATATTGCATCTATTTCTTTCATGTTATAGTTGATATTTTAATCACATATGTTGCTTATATTAAAATCATATGCTGTAGGTCTTTCATCCTCAAGGATATCAGAATCGAAGACTGGAGTGATAGATTCAGCTCAATGTTTTTCTAATAAAGATTGCATTCCCTACCTTCCATATATGGATTGTAATGGATTAGTAGCTGTTTGTCAGCAAGGTGCTTGTTATTGTAATGATGAACTTCTTGTCACCATGAACCATAATGAAACGCCTTAAAAAATATATTTTCAAGTTCTAAGAATCAAGTGCTCAAGTAAGCTAGTCTGTTCTAGAATAATTGTGTGAACATACATGGTTCATGCTTCAAATGTATTAAATTGAAGAATAAAACAATGTTTCTCTTATCAACTTTTATGTGAACATTTTTTAGTATTTTGTCATCAAATAATAGATAATTGCATGAAAACTCTTGCTAGTTAATGTTAGGATTTCATTTCACATTAGATTCAACTGAGAGGTCAAATGTAACTCAATCATAATGTAGTATCTGAACTATCGTTTAGGTCATCTCCCAAAGGAATAAAAGAGAGATTTCATGTAATTATTTAACTAAGAACTAGTTTTTGGTATTTTTTGTTTTGTGAATAGATAACATCAAATAAATTTCAATAAAAATTAAATGACAATAAAATAATTAAGTAAAAATATAAATACTAGACTTAGATGGTAACGTCGATCTTGATGAATGAATGTCTATGTTTGGACTTGGAATTGTAACTTCACAATTATATACCCATCCCTCTTGTTCATCCCCAATTCACTAATGTATTCTACCCTAACTCTCGCATGGTCGTAGATTCTAAACTACTTGTCTGATACTCAATCCCTTGGACATAGAGACACAAACAATCATGATCAATGGTCGAGAATTAACGAGACTTAACCAAGATTATTATATCCCGAGAGATAAACTCAATTAAGTACTTGATTCATGTTCGAATTTCAACAAGACTTACCAAAACGCAAGTCATTTCCTAAATTCATCTATAAGATGGTTAATCAAATAAAAGCATTAAGTACCAAAACAAATAAAAAACTCAAGATGAAGTATTAAATTGATAGAATTAAAGCAAAACAATGTTCATCATTTCCTCTCTTATGTTGAAAGAATTGCACTCATAAAAGTAATACAATGAAACCTAGAGTGTCTAATGGAATAATGGAGGTATCCAGTAGGTGGAAATCTAAAATATAATTCAAAGAACTGTTTGAGACTTTTTCACTGTTACAATGAATGTCTAGTCTCATACTTATAAAATTATAGCAAGGTTTAATTAAGGAGATATAATCACAAGAAATTACAAATAAGTAAAGGGGTGTTTGGTTTGCCTGTTTTCTGTTTTCATTTTCATTGAAAACAGAAAATGATGATGAAAATGTGTTTGGTTGGATTTTTGAAAACATTTTCAGTGAAAATGAAAACAGAAAACAACCAGAAAATAAAAACAATAATTTCGTTTTCAGTGTTTTCAGTTGAAAACAGAAACCTCATTTTGGGTAAAATAAAAATGAGATGACAATGAATGTAATTTTAAATAAATTTAAAAATACAAAAAAGACAAGAAATTAATATATTATAAATTTTCAGTGTTTTTATTTCCTAAAAACAGAAAACAAGAAGTGAAACCAAACATATTTTCAGACTTTTAATCTTTTGAAAATGAAAACAATTTTCAGAAAATAAAAACAGGAAATGAAAATGCAAACCAAACACACCCTAATATCTCTAATTAATTCAAGTAATTATCTTCTTCTTTAGTTAATTTATTCTTAAAAAATATCTTGTTCTTTGATTTTCCTAATTTTTATCTTCAATTTTCGCAATTTCTCCTTCCACAACTTTTTGCTAATTTTGGGTTGAATCCAATTTTAGTTCCCCAAATTTAAACAAAATCAATTTAGTCCCTCATATTTAAAAAATACATTTTTTTTCTCTCTTCAAATTTAGTTTTCGAAGACTAAAAATGATTTTGAAAAAGTTATTTTAGTCCCTTAAATTTAATACTAAATACTAAAAATGATATTTTATTTTTAAATATGAGGGACTATAATGATTTTTTATTTTTGGGGACTCACATTTTTCTCAAATTTTAAAAATTAAAAACATAATTAAGCTATTTTTATTGAATCTTCAGGACATGATTTCCATGATAATAAATAAATATCTGGTGGTCAGTATTTTTGTCTTTCTGATATTGAATGACCAGCTAAATGTTTATTAGTAAATTTGTGCATCAATTTTAAATGACTAAACATGATAATATATATTTGGAATTTTTATTTTTTTAATATTTGAAATATTAATGTTTAACAAGAGACCCCTTTCTTGTGTATGAAGAACCCAAACAAGCAATAGCAATATGCTGCGAAATATGGACAATCCAATAGTTTGACGACACATAATTCTCAGTAAATACATTACATAATGTAGCACAATACAATATTATTCCTTTAAAAAAATGTTGTAAAATATTATATTATTAAAAATATAGGTTCAACGTTATTGTTTGTCTAGGTCACACTTATTTAATGTATTTATGTTATAAGCAACCACCTCTGAAATACTTAAAATATTATGCGATTAATATATTATAAATATATTATATTTAATAAATTTCAAAAATATATTATACTTAATATATTATATGTGATTAAGAAAAATATTAGGATAAATTATATTATTTTCATCCCTGCACTCTTTTTTATTTATGATTTTATTCCTTAAATTTTTTTTCTAGCAGTAAATTTTCTAGAACCTTTTTTTTTCTAATATTCTAGTTATTTTTTTTTATCTATTTTAGTCGATAAATAATGATGTGACACTAATTTTATTTTATGATACTTTTTTATCCTTAAAAATTATATTTTTGAAAGGATTAAATAATTTGTGGAGACTTTCAACTATCATTTATCATTGCTTCATCTTGAATAATTAAGATGATTTTTGCACACAATTGAGCTCATTGGAAGCACAAACAAGAGTCAGGGGTGTTTGCTTATGTTTCAATAAAGATCCTAGAGTTAGTTATGCTTGGTCATTGGGTTTCGGCTTCATAGAATTCCCTTTGCCACGGGCTTCAATCGTTGTCTGGGTTTTTTTAATCATTAAATTAGCTTTTTTACCTCTAATTTATTATTTAAGTTTAGTTTGTTTTTTTAATTATTTTAGTCTTAATTTGGTCTTCTAAATTATAAAATCGATTCAATTTGATTTTTTAGTTTTTTTTTAATTTGATCTTCTAAATTTTAAACTGATTTTTTTTATAAAAAATATATATTTTATATCATTTAAAATTACTTAATCATGATTTTGAATCATTTCAAGTGTGATTTTATCATTTAGACCAAATAATCAAATTAAATTGAATTAAAAAATTAAATTGAATGGATTTACAAAATTATAGGATCAAATTGAATCCAATAAACTACAAAACTAAATTGAATCTAAAAAATAAATTAAAGGATTAAAAAACTAATTTAACCTTTTTGAATTAGTTTTGTTTTTGAGTTTAATTTTAGAAAATGAAGGAAAAGTCATTCCTCACAGTTTTTAACCGTTTGAAAAATAAAATAAAATAAAATAAAAATATAATTAATGACATATCATCACTTAACAATTAAAATAGACAAAAATAACTAAAATTTTGGAAAAAAATTGAAAGAGATTGATGGGTCGTCAAAAAGTTTAGAGATCAAAATTATAAAAAAATGAAAAGTTATTTTAGAAAAATATAATTTATCCAAGATATTAAATACTATATTTATTAAATATAATTGGTACTGAAATTGTTAAATATAGAAAATAAGACATAAAATGTTATTTGATTGTGCCACCATTTGCGTGCGGCAACGACATTGCAAAATCTGCATCTTCAATAGCACCTTGATCTACAGTCGACCTGTTTCCGCAACTCCTTGATCTACAACCACGAAGCCAGATATGGGGAAAGAAGGACTAGAGAGAGAAACATGAAGGGGCATGTGTTGTCAATTATAATTTGTTAAATTTTAGGTCTATTTATGTTAATTACTAATTAACGAGGCACCACAATACTAACACACACTAAAGCTTACATGTAAGCACAAGTTAACTTTGCATTTAACATACAATTAAGGCAATTTAAAGGAGGAACCCAAATCGCCAATTTTAAAAATCAAGAGTCAAATGTTACAATTAAGATGACACAAGATGAAAATTTTGGATTTGTAAAACTAAGAAAATCAAAATTACAATTAAGTAAGAGTATACTGTGTAAAAATTCTTAAAGATTTTCCTAGACTATCAATGATAGGAAACAACAGGATCTTGAAAGCTATGGTTCTCACAAACAATCAATAAACAACAATAGATAATGATGTGTACCTTTCTCCATAGGAAGACTTGTACCTTTCTCTATAGGAACTTCTCTCCGTTACTTTGATTTCCTTGAAAGATGAGAGAAATAAGATTTCACTTCTTTTGGCCTTTCTTTTCTGCCTCTCTCCGTTAGTGATGGCTATAAGTGAGAGAGAACACTTTTCTGGTCAGGAAGGGGACCTTATTTCATGTTAGTGGGTATTAAGCCCCTTTTATAATCACTACTCCTATCAAGTAGCAGTTAATCCTAGAAACTTCTCCTATTAAGCCCAATTACAATTTAGCTCTTAATCGTTAATTATTTACTTATTAGTCCTTACATAAGTCAAATGTCTCTCACATGAGACATTAATTCTTACATTCTCTCACTTGGCTCATGTGACATTAATAAACATTATGGACTAAATAAATAAATAGATTAACTAACATAATGCGCATTAAAAATTGACTAAATTGTTTTATACATTGAGTACTTCATAATTTCATGATTAAGAATAGGAACCAATTCGAGTCATGGCGATTGTACATCATCTAATCGACATAGTCCCTTCCATGTACTACAAATTAGTCTTCTCCTTAATATGACCATAAGTTAGGAGTACATAATTGGTCCAACATAATGTCTTCTTTCAAGACAAAACCTGTTAACATTACTCTAACACAAACATGCATGCAAACATAGAGAACAGGTAATCAGAAACATATCATAATTGAGCTCAGAGTGTCACTAAAATGCATAAGATAAATTACACTTAATGATCATCAATAACAATAATGCTCATACTTTCAACATGTTCTATAATGTCTTGGGCAGTAATCCCTTATTCAAAGGGTCAACTATCATAAGGTTTGTGCTAATATGTTCTATTGACACTCTTTGTTTCTGAACTTCTTCCTTCACTACAAAGTACCTCAATTTCATATGCTTAGCACCCTTAGAGTACTTGTCGTTCTTACAAAAAATATTGCTACAAAGTTATCACAATACATTTTCAGCGGCCTAGCAATACTGTCGACAATTCCAAGCCCTGAAATAAAGTTCCGCAGCCAATTAGCCTGAATTATAGCCTCAAAACATACTACAAATTCAGCTCTCAGATGCAACAACAACTGATGCATACAAAATTACTTTCATTTGTTTTCGTTCCATATCATTTCTAGGACATTGTGCGAGACTAACTCTGTCTCATTTCTAAATTAGAATAGGTGATGTTAAACACCTTTCCATCTTAAATCTCTCTAGCACTTTATCGATATATATACTTTTTGAGATAAGCCTAACAATCCTTGTGATCTATTATGGAATATTTCTATCCCTATCACATAACTTACCTCACCCATATCTTTCACTTCAAAGTTTCTAGAGAGAAATTTCTTAGTCTCATGAAGAAGACCAAGATCGTTTGCTGCAAGCAAGATATCATCAATATACAGAATTAGAAAATAACCTTACTCCCACTGACCTTCAGATACATACACTGATAAACAATATTTTCCTTAAATCTAAAGGAAATAATGGTATCATCAAACCTCAAATACCATTGGCGGGAAACTTGCTTTAAGACTGTATATTGATTTCTTTAGTATGCACACCATATGTTCATTTCCTTCAACTGAGAACCCCATTGGTTGGTCCATACAAACATTCTCCTCTAAATCTCCATTCAGAAAGGCGGTTTTCACATCTATTTGATGTAGCTCCAAGTCATAATGGGCTACTAATGCCATGATAATCCTAAAAGAATCCTTTCGACAGTAAAATGTCTCTTTATAATCAATGTCATCTTTCTGAGTAAATTCCTTAGCAGCAAGTCTAGCCTTGTAACGTTCAAGGTTGCCATGAGAGTCACGTTTAGTCTTGAAGACCCACTTACAACCAACTCTCTTACAATCCTTTGGTAATTCTACAAGGTCCTAAACACCATTATGTTCCATGGAATTTATCTCTTCTTTCATGACATTTAACCACTTCTCAGAATTATCTCAACTTATAGCTTGTGAAAACAAAACTGGATCATTATCATTAATGCTTAAGTTTGTTTCTGTTTCATGTAGGTATACCACATAATCATTCGAAATAGCTGGTCTCCTTTCTCTTTGAGACCTCTTTAATGCTACTTCTTGTGGTTCTTCCATAATAGGTTCATTATGCATCATGGGTTCATTATTGTGTTGCTCCTCTTCATTAATTTTGTAGCAATAACTGAAGGAGCAATCACCTTACTGTTAGAGGCATAAGCTAAAAGGGCTTACACTCTAACTTCTTTAATTTCCATTTCTCGTGGAACTGTACTCCCACTGATTTCATCATTTCCAATGAACCTTGCATTTCCAGTTTTGACAATTCTCATACTATGATTAGAACAATAAAACATATACCCTTTTAACTTTTCTGGATAACCAATGAAATATCCACTGATTGTTCTTGCATCCAATTTTCTTTCTTGCGGATTATAAATCCTTATTTCTGCCTGGCAACCCCAAACATGCAGGTGCCTTATACTAGGTATCCTATTTGTCCACAGTTCAAAAGGTGTCTTTGGAACTACCTTACTAGGAACCCTGTTCAACAACTACATGGCAGTTTTCAAGGTATACATCCACAAGGATACGGATAAAGTCTAATTGATTAACATACACCTAACCATATCCATTAAAGTTCTATTCCGCCTTTCTGATACACCATTTTGTTGTGGTGTACCGGGAATTGTGTATTGCACACAAATGCACGTTTATGAACAAGCTTAGCAAATGGACCTGGGTGTTGCCCAGTTTCATCATATCTTCCGTAATACTCATCACCTCTATCATATCTAATAATTTTCACATTTATGTCTAATTGCCCTTTTACTTCATTGTAGTAAATTTCTAAGGCATCCATTGCCTAAGAAATCTCGGGCAGTAAGTAGACATAACTGTAACGTGAATAATCATAAAAAATGATGATAAAGTATCATTCTTTTCCGAAAGAACTAACATCAAAAGGTCCACAAATATCAGTATGCACAATTTCAAGAAGCTGAGTGCTTCTTGTAGCTCCTTTCTTTGTATGTTTTGTTTGTTTTCCTTTAATACAACCCACACAAATATTTAGATCCGTAAAATCTAGATAAGGAAGAATTTCATTTTTTATTAATCTTTCCATCCTTTCTCTAGAAATGTGACCTAAACGTTTATGCCACAAGAAAGCAGATCGTTCATTCACTAAACTATGTTTAGTGCCAACATTATGATGCAGAGTTAAAACAGTTTCAGCATACAAACTGTTTATTTCCAATTTATATAAATCATCACAAGAATATCAGTACCAATGAGATGATTATGCTTAAATAAATTGAAACATTCATTACCAAATTAAAAGAGTATCCAGTAACATCAAGTTTAGATAATGAAACTAAATTACTAGATAAACTAGGTACATAAAGAGTTTCCAGTAAATCTAAATGATGTCCAGTGTCGAGTTTTACGCAATAAGTCTCGACTGCTTACACTGGAGTTTCACTCTATTCCCCATGAAAATGAACTTCTCATTTGAGTTTATGGTTTGGATTGTAAGGAATCTCTGCATAATGTTAGAAACATGAGTCATACATCCAGAATTAATCCATCATGTATCATGGAAAACTTTAGTTAAGTTTGATTCAAAACATACACGAGCATTAAGCTCACTTTTCTTTTCGAACCAAGACTTGCACTTTAGGTAATCCTTCTGGAAATGTTCGGATTTCCTACAAAATTAACAATTATTTCCCTTTGATACCTTCCTTTGGATTTGCAAAGAGTCGTCATTGTTCTTTAATGACCCTTTGCCTTTATCATGCTTCTTCATAAATTTCTTTTCAAGCTCCTTGATTTCCTTGGTGGCTTACATAATGAACTGAGTGACTTCCTTGATTCTTAAGCCTTATTTTTTTCCTGAACTAACATACTGTGCAATCCATGCACATTCCATTTATCTTTCATGGTATTATAGTTTATTTAGAACGGGCCAAACTCAGACGGTAATGAGTTTAGAACAAACTGAACAAGAAAGTTCTCATTCACAGCCATTATATTCCCAAGGTCTTAAGTCTTGCTGCAATGTTTGTCATCTCAATGACATGTTCATACATAGTACGTGAACCATCAAACTTCATGGTGGTCAATGTACTCATTAATGTCCCAGCAACAGACTTATTAGCTGTTTGAGAGCACTCTCCCACTAATCACATAAACTTTTTAGCACTTTCGATTTTAGGGAGAGTTGTCTTAATACTGTTTGCAACAGTCATTCTCATCAACATTAGGCTGAGTCTATTAGATCTTTCCCAAGTTTTATAATGGACTTTCTCTTCATTGCTACTAGCATCAATAAAAGTAACAAACTTCTCTTCCAACATAGCAAGATCATGATCCAAAACACTAAGGTGAAATTGGACTTGCTCATTTCAGTCAGAGAAGTTAAGCCCATTAAAATTGGCTCAGATGATACATAAGAATCCAATGAATTCAAAACATGTATTACATAATAAAGTTCACATAAGTGTTTTGAGACATAAAATACATATCATACATATGATTCATTCAGATAACGGTTAATGTATATTGATGTTCTCCTTTGGGTGATACACCAATACACAACATACAAACATAATGATGCTAATAAAATTTTAACATTATTTGACAATTAAATATGCACCAATTAGTAATATCTATTTCCTTTGGGCATATAAATAAAACTAATGATACACACAAATTGCCTACAATTATATTCATTAATTATAAGAACAACTAATCAACCTTTGGGCGATCCATAAATGCCTTATAACAATGAATTTCAATTACCCATAAACCAATAATCATATAATTTAGCATCCATTATTCTATGAGTAATTGGAATAATCATTAAGTTGGAATTAAATAACCTTACAAATTTGGTCACTTTGGTGACTAACAAATTCAACATACATTTAATTCCAACCAAGTATAATTGAAATAATCATTAATTTGGAATTAAATAATCTTACAAATTTGGCCACTTTGGTGACTAACAAATTCAATATGCATTTAATTCCAACCAAATATGTATGGTTTGCACATACTTATTGCTATTAACAATTCATAGCCATTCTATTAATTTCATTCCAGGCCATAAAATAATATTTGCATTTATTTGTGTTTTTGCATTCAAACACGTTCAAGCAAATATGTAGCATATACATATATTTACTGCTACCAATAATTGCAAAACATTCACATTAATTTAATTACAGAATATAAACTTTCAATCTTTTAATCACCTTCAACAATAATTTTTCGAAAAAAAAAAAAGATCAAGTGGGATTGGAAATAGCAAACATAAGGTTACAAATAGCAATTTCCAAAATTTCATATTCTTCCCTACAACGAACGTACCTGCGCAGCTTTTCAAAATTGGAATTGAATCTTTACGTTAATGGCACATTTCCTTTCTTTCACCATTAGAAGTAAAAACTTTCTCCAAATTTAATATATACATGTCGTGTAGCTTTCTCTCCGATAATCATAAGTTTTCAAATAATCTTTCTCCAAAAATTGGTATTCAACAATAACAAAATATTGCCAATAAAACAATACATGCAGCGGAAAATAAAATTCCTAAATTTCATAATTAGGATTTATGCATAATTGGAAGAAATTAAATTATCCCTAAATTTCATAATTAGGGTTCATACATAATTGGGAGAAATTAAATTATTCTTGGAGAATCATAAATTTCATAACACATGCTCTGATACCACATGTAAAAATTCTTAAGGGTTTTCCTAGACTATCAATGATAGGAAACAACAGGATCTTGAAACCTATGGTTCTCACAAACAATCAATAAACAACAATAGATAATGATGTGTACCTTTCTCCATAGGAAGACTTGTACCTTTCTCCATAGGAACTTCTCTCCGTTACTTTGATTTCCTTGAAAGATGAGAGAAATAAGATTTCACTTCCTTTGGCCTTTCTTTTCTGCCTCTCTCCGTTAGTGATGGCTATGAGTGAGAGAGAACACTTTTCTGGTCAGGAAGGGGACCTTATTTCACGTTAGTGGGTATTAAGCCCCTTTTATAACCACTACTCCCATCAAGTAGCAGTTAATCCTAGAAACTTCTCCTATTAAGCCCAATTACAATTTAGCTCTTAATCGTTAATTATTTACTTATTAGTCCTTACATAAGTCAAATGTCTCTCACATGAGACATTAATTCTTACATACTGCATATCTGGAGTGTAACTAAAGATTAAAATAAAGCTTGAGATCTCTTCATCAATTAATATCATGTTTGTGTTAATTATATTTTTAATAATATTAAGAGAGTCTCACATTTGTGAAACTCAAACCTGTATCATACTTTCATATCTACCATAAAAGAAACCTTATTGAGCCAAATATATTTATCAAAAGATATAAAAAAATGTTGATTTTGCATAAAAATTTGCTTTTCAATAGTAGAATATTATTACTAACTTCTTCATAGTGTTGCTCAAGTTTCCTTTGTTTTTTAATCATTGTTGAGAGTAGCCCTTGTTTCCTCATCATTGTTGGAAGTAGCTTTTGTCTTTCGATTATTGTTAGAAATAGTCATTGTTTGCTAACATAGGTGTAAGAAATGATAGAAATTGTAATGAAAAATGTAAGGCAAGTTATGTTATACTTACTCAATCATATAAAATTTTCTAATGTATCATTTTAACGTAGCCATTAGAGGTGCCCATGGGGATTGATAATTAAATACATGTAAAAACACATTGAGAATTAAGAAGTGGAGGAATTTTGTTATTTTTAAGCAATGAAATAAACATAATGAATAATAAGTTGTAACAACATATTTTTAAGCAATTAAAGGTATCTAAAAAAAAGCAATTGAAGGTGTCGATGTTTTATAGTGAATAAGTAATTGTACATTATTATTAAATTAAAATTAAATTGATGTGATAGCGTTTTTTATTTGTTAATAAAAAATTTCAATTGATCATCTTCCTCAATTTTAATATTATTATATTTAATAAGCTACTAAATACTCTAAAAACTAATTTTATATGTATATATATATATATATATATATATATATATATATATATATATATATATATATATATATATATATATAGATAGATAGATAGATAATTAAATACAAAAAACATAATGTTTAATGATTGTTGTGTTTTGGTTTGATATGCATAATCATCCTTTGATGATTATAAATTATCACAATTCATAAGATTTTAAAATTGATTTTCCCCTTAATTTTATCATATAATATAAAATGATATTTGTTTTTTTTTATTTCAAAAAATGATACTTGTTCTTACACACCACTTATTCTCTTGTCACATAAGCACTATTCAAAGATCATCACCAATAAGTCATGTTAGTTAAAGTCAATATTTAACTGTACATAGTCAACCAATAATATATGACCAAATTCATTCTTTTCATTAATTTCAAGTACACCCACTTCTATAAATATTCAAAACATTAATAATACATTAAGAAATACAATTTTCTCTTTACACACATTGAATTCAAATTTCACCATTATTTTGATATCAACATTATTCCAAAATCTCACCAAATTTTCTTACAAAATATTTAGTTTTAGATTTCATCTTTATATCTTAAAGACTGCAATCCAGGAGATATGTCAGAAGTTTCATTCAAATTAATTTTTTTTATTTGTCATTCTTGTCGTAGAAACTTGTCATGGTATATATTTGTATTGCATCTATCTCTTCCATGTTATAATTAATATTTTACTCTCATATATTGCTTATACTAAAACCATACACTTAACTTTGCATGTCTTTCATCCTCAAGGATAACAAAAGCGATGAGTGGAGTGATAGATTCAGCTCAATGTTTTATTAACAAAAATTGCATTCCCTACCTTCCATATATGAATTGTAATGGATCAGTAGTAGTTGTCTGTTTGCAAGGTGCTTGTTATTGTAATGATGAACTTCTTGTCACCACATGAACCATAATGAAACGTCTTAAAAATATATTTTAAAGTTCTAAGAATCAAGTGATCAAATGGGTTAGTCTATTCTTGAGTAATTGTGTGAACATATATGATTCACCCTCCAAATGTATTAAATTGAAGAATAAAATAATGTTTTCCCTTATTAATTTTTTTTATCCAAGTAATAAATTACTTAAATAAATTATGCTCCTGATTGTAGTGAGATTTGTCTATAATAATAATAATAAATAATTATTATACGTTTTAGATTTTATATCTTGTATTTTACTTATAAGGATTATTTATTTATATGAATTATTATTTTTATGTGTTACTAATTTTTAATATGTTACTAATTGTTTCATGCTACTTTTTACATTTTACTAACTTTGTTCACATTCTAAAGAAATTTAGAAAGACACCAATTATAATAATAATAATGAAATTTACTAAGGTTGTTCTCATTCTAATGAAATTTAGCAAGACATAATAATAATAATAATAATAATAATAATAATAATAATAATAATAATAATAATAATAAATTAAGTTAGTATTTGTGAGAATTGTAAAATAGTATTTGTCAATGTAATCACTTTAATCTAATTCTTTACTATAATTGAATAACATATATTTCAAAACCAAAAAAGATAATTAAATTAATTATTATTAATAATAATAATTACATTAATGACATACATTTTGTGGTGTAGCAGTGAATGGTTCCTCCAAATGAGGGCGTTGATGCTTCCTCCTATTAGAGTGTTGCTAGCTCTAGACAATGATTTCGCTTCTTTGTAATAGTACTGGTTTAATTTTCTATTACATAAAAAATATCAAAATTATATAATAATTAATGCAAATAGTTTATTTTTTAGTACACAACAATATCAGTCGTGTGAAATGAATTGAATAAACAAAAGAATTATATATATATATATATATATATATATATATATATATATATATATATATATATATATATATATATATATATATATATATATGATTCTTGAAAAGAGAAACAACAAAATAATAAAATGCACATAATAAGGAAATTAAAGTTACATAATCAGCTGTGATATAATTACATTGATATCATAGATGTTGTCCATTTAGTGATATTTGAATTTTATTATTTTTTCTAGTAATAACAGTGATGCAATATTTATATGAAAGTTAAAAATAAAAATAAAAATATAATGCATATTATTGACATCTATTTTTTGTATCTCTATGTAATTTTTTTTTACTTTTCTCGCTTCAACTATGAAATTAGAGATATTAAAGTAATATTATGCTGAAGTTAATATTAAATAAATGAATTAAAAATATAATTTTTTTTACCGAAAGACAAATAGAAAGAGATGACAATAAGTAGACCAATAAAATAAAATAGAAAGAGAAAAATAAAACTACTGAAATAAAAATAAACGAGACTAAAATACTTTAAAAAATTAATTAAAAATATAAAAGATATATAATATAAATAAATCTATGTAACACACATTGGTATAAATCTAGTGCTTTTCCATGATACCCCTTCTCTACTTTGAGCTTTATAGGGTGTGGCCATGTAAAGTTGGTGTTACATATAATTATAATACACATTTCAAAATACTGAAACGTAAATGTGTAACCAAATTTCAGAAACCATTGTAAAATTAATGTATTTGAACTTTGAAGAATTAATTATGATAAAGATACTCCCAAGGAATTTTGCTTAATAAAGCACGGCCCTTCTCAACAAACTTTAAGGGAAGATGTGCATCTTTTTCAAATTCCAGCATTATAATCAGAAACTATAGAAATCAGAATAAATAAGAAGCACTTAGCTAAAGCTTATATAGAGAGAATTTTATATAATGGTTGAAGAAATAGTTCTCGATCAGATTTCATTTATCTTTGGATTAGTCAAGATGTTTATCCCTGAATAAACTAAAGATTAAGAAAAAAAATATGGAGAGAATTCAAAAGAGTTTCAAACAAACCCAATATTCAAAGGTAGAAAAACTAATAATTAATGGGTTTTTTTCTTCATCTTTTCTATCTATTTTCTCGAGTTTGATCTAAATTCAACGTGGCTAAGAAAAGTGGAAAGGAGAGAAATTTTTTCCAGAAGCTCAAACCAAGAATTCTAATTAAGAAATGATAAACTCACAATTCACAGCAATTGTTATCACACTAGCTTGAACAAATTTCAACACCATAATAATATCTCAAACAATAATACTAAGCCAACAACCAAAATAAAGTTGAATTCAGTGTTAAGAAATTGAGAGGTTTGTTTTGAAGTCTTCTCTCTGTTGTAAATGATCATGAGGAACATTTCGCGTTTCCGCGAGGGGAATACTTGTGCAGATACTTTGGCCTCTCTTGATAGTAGCATTAAGGGCTGTTGTTGGTGGGATTACACCCCTAGTTTTATTTCTATTTCCTGCCATTTTGTAAAGGATAATTGAGCCCTTCCTACCTTTAGATTCAAGTAGACTTTTTGATATGGTGCTATTGGGTTTGGTTCTTGGCCACCCAATGCTTTGTTTGTTCTTTTTTTTTTTTGGATTTAATATATTTAATATATTTGAGTGTTGACTTTTGTGTCTGGTGGTTGTTGGGTGTCAATTTAGTTGAATCTGTTCAACATCTAACATTTTGCTTTCATCCCCCTTTTGTCAAAAAAAACAAAACAAAAAAAAAGTAAATTATCAACGTTTATGTATTCCTTAGGAATCCTTGGCTGTTGCATGAGGTACAATTATATTGATATGTACATACTCCACAAAAAATATTGATGCGTGTATTAATTTAATGGTCAATTGTTTAAAATGGCACTATCATATTATTATATATTATAAAGAGTATTATATTTTAAAACAAATTTATTTTTGTGTTTTTAATATCATTAAATTCTAATTTAATATAATTAAATTCATTAAATCTGACTAGGTAAATGATTTAGTAAAAAAAATATTTACAAAATATAAATTTAATGTTATTAATATATAAGTGCAGTAATAATAATAAGTTTTTAGTTCCTTTAACGGAAATTATCATTGAAATAATAGTTAAAAATTTAATTTTGAAAATAATTGTTGTTTTATTATTTTGTATAAGAATACATTTTTTCTTATTTTAAGACATTATAAATTTCCTTTACTACATTATTTATTATTTTTCTCTTATTCTATTTAATAATAAATATATAAAATATAGTAATTGTAAACATAACAATATCTTAAACAATACATAATTTCTATTAAATCATATTTTCAGATTCCTTTTTTTAATACACCTATTAAGAAAAAAGTTTAATTTACATTTTAAATAACAATCATAAATTTCAAAATAAATCATAAGAAAGTAAAATTAAATAATTAATTTAAAATTTTAAATTGATATTTCATTATGTCTTATTTTATTAGTTTTCTTCATTTCTATTTAATAAATATACAAAAAATAATTATTATAATTATAATAAATTATTATTTTAAAAATTAATAATCTTTCATTAATGTTGTATCAATTAAAATTGTATCAATGATTATTATTAATTTTAATTTTCGATCAATGGCTAAATACGATTAATAAATCAAATCAAAGATTGTTATTAAATTGAAATTTCAATCAACAGTTATAAAAGTTTCAAATCTCCCTTATATATACATAGATGTAAATATAGATTTTGATCTAGTTTCGGTTGTAGTAAAATTAAAATCTCAATTTAAGGATTAGTAGATGTTCAAGTTTCCTTTACACAGATTAAATAAAATTAATGATTGTTAATTAAAATTTTGATGTAAAGGTTATTGTAAAATCAAGATTTTAATCTAAAATGATTATTATTAAATTAAAATTTTGATCCAACAACTAAAGAAAACTTTTAATTTATTTTATATATAATATATAGATAAATATAGATTATGTCACGTGTTGAATGGTGGTGCATAAATTGGAAAAAGTATATTGTGGTGCATAATAAAAATCTTCCAATTTGGCCACTTTTACATTAACATTAATGGGGGGCTAAGATTGATTGAGTCAACAGATGACTTGGGCGAAGGCAAATATTCAAAATTTCTATGTTTAGACGTAGAGAAAAGAAAAAAGTAATATTTTTTATAATTATTTAATAATTAATATTTTTTAAAATAAAAAAGTTACAGACTGATATGAATTTAAAATAATTTACCTTACTAAATTTTATTTATTTTTATAAATATTATATAATTTTTGAAGTATATTATTTCCTTAATATATTGCTTACTTAACACTAGCGTTTAAAGAGTCTTTTACTCTATTTATTTATGTTCTATCTTTTATCATAAATATAGTACTTCTTAATTGAATAAAAACTTAAAAAGTATTCATTTTTTAATGAAAATAACAATTGAATTATAAAAAAATAAGAAACAAAAATTTAAATTTTATTTCGCAAACATTTTATTCAACAACTTCTTTAAATAAATAAACGTTAAATATCATGTTAGAGGTTAAATTCTTGAATATACAACGTAAGGCTTGTATCGATTAATCTGGTCGGTGTATATTTAGGTAGTTTCCATTTACGTCAAATTGCAGTAATTACTCTAGAAACGTGTTTAGTTATCCTACTCATGTAAATCGAACTTAAATCATTTTCCACACAAATTCAGCTATGTTGCTAATTTTTATATCTAAATTTTAAAAAATAAAAAAGCACGGTATGCAACCAATGTGTGCCTCTATAGCCTTTCCTTTTAAAGGGGTGCCTTGTAGCTAGTTACTAGTTATCATGATTTTATTTCAAAACAAACGTTTGACTTTCAAGACTTCTAAAATGTCTTTTCACCAAACGCAAATGCAATAACAATTAGTCATACTTTTTTTTCTTTCTCAGAATTGTTATTCAATTATTTATTATTTATATCAGAATTAAATTATACACATAAAATAAAATAAGAGAAAAAAGTTATTCCACCACCACCAACAAGCACTGGCCAGGGCTGACCATTGACCAATCAAAAGACTGTTTTATGAAGAATAAAAAAACAGTGTCAAACAAGAGGCTCAACCCTTTCAAAAAAAAAAAAAAGAGGCTCAATAGTCAATTACAATTTGGTTTCAATGGATTTTATTTGCAAGCAAGTTATGGTTTACGAAATGAGTAGCATTAGCAACAACGTCATTTATGTATAAAAAAAACGTCATTTCTAACATTTTTTTAATGCACATTCTACATTTGTTAAAATTTATTTAAAAAAACATAAAATAACGAGTAAAATTGGTTAAGTATAAATTATGATTTTTACTAAATTTTAACTGATAATAAAAAATACATTTAAAAGAAGTATTAGAAAATATGTTGGCTAGCATTTTCCTAACAAAATTAATTAATCATAAATATATTTTTTTCGATAAATATTAGGAGTTAGTTTTTATTAACATGAATTCAATTGCATACACTTTTTCCATTGTTTTTCTTCTATTACCATCAACTAAACTTGTTATATATAATTAAACACAAGTGTGAAAGCAAGTAAAGACAAGAAAGAAGGCTGCGTAAAAAAACTGCCATCCGTTATTTAAGAATTGCAGAATTTACTATGTGACGAAGACAATTTATACCACCAAAAAATAAAACAGACAAGTTTTATTTAATATTCAAATTGATGTATTAAATTAAGGCTCCTATGATTTAAGAAGACAAAGACATCGTCAATTCTCTTAAGCTTCGAGCTGTTTTAACTTTTATTATGTTTGAGATTCGATTATAATAATACAAGAGAAAATTGGGGTAACGAAAATGGCTTATCATGTTTGAAGAACACCTCTCCAATACAAAGAAGTTCTCTTTTTTGAAATTATTTTATGCTCTTTTCTCCATTCTGATCAGTGGAACTTCTTGTTGCTTTTCCAAGGCAAGTGTTTTGTTTTTTTTATTTTCTCTTGTTTTTGGTGTTTGCTCAATTCTGTTTTTTTTTTCCCCTTTCATTTTCTTAATGGTTATTCTATTTTGCCTTCTAGGAATTCCTAAATCCTTCTTATGCATAAAAGCTTTTTCCTTTTTATGTTTCTTTTCCACCTTTAAAAGCCTTTTCTTTTTTTATGTACAGTATGATGTTGGTCCAATTTTGGATCCTCAGTTGAATGAAATACTGAATTTCACTTGAAAAGAAATAATAATATGATGATTGATGATGACGATTTTTTTATGTTCCATGGGTTGTATGAGCTCAAATTCTAAACTGGGAGATGTTCTGGGAATCTGGATAACTTTAAGTGGATGTTTTCTAACTTTGGTTCTGTTTTGGATACCCGCTGCAGTACAATGCATGATCAGCTTCTTAATTTTGATGATTGGGGTTTTAGTCTTTAAGATGAGTAATAGTTTTTCTCATTTTATGTTGTTGATTCAAATGGTTTTGTTCTCACTAGTTATAAATATTAAACCTTATATTTCAAAGCCTCTCGCCTCTTAGGGAGCCATGAACAAATGTAGAATACTAGACTTCTGAAGCATTCTAAAATACTAGAATTCCCCTATTTTCTGATGTCAGAACGTTGAAAAGTATATGTATTTATTTTGGTACTCTTTTGATAGCATTTATGTTGTGACTGAATTTTGAATTTTGAATAGCTACACTGTCACTCGAGTTCTATAAATCATTCATTCAAAATTTGCTAAGCTTTAAAGTCTTCAAAACTGTCATACCATATCTTGCAACTGCTATGGGTTCTCTTTTATCTGCCTCTAAAGCAAAACATGTTTCACATATAATTATTTCATCTAAGGTGTCATTAAATTCTGTGAAACAAGGATTTTGAGTGTTGTTTTGAACAGCTGAAGGGCTGAATCAGAAAACTAGTTCTACAACAAATGGATAAAGGTACTCAAAAGTCGAAACATTTTCTTATCGATCTTATTAAGCTGCTAATTCCTTTAAAAACAATTGTTAAGCTTATTAGTTTGTAATATGGAAACAGCTTATCAATGTGCAGAAATCAGAATGTGGTGTTATACATTAACTATTCTGATCATATAAGCCAGTGTGAGATTTTATTCAAATCATGTATTGGCACCAGCTTGATATGAATGAGATATTTGAGATTTGAAGGGTATCCTTGTTTGGTTAATTTGAGAACTATGTTAGGTGATATCTCCTAAAGCTGCAATTTGGAAAAATTGTTACTATTATTGTTGACTACTCAGAAAAAAAGAGTGTGAAAGTTTCATGATATCATGGTTCCTTCCTTCTGGTCCAACTTGTTGACATTAATCCTTTATGTAAGAAATTTGTAAGGAAACACAATTATTCTGTCGTAGGGCTATAATGCCCATGCCCCAACATAAATTAAATTATCTTGGACAGAATGGTTTTCAAGGAAACAGGCTTTTTTAATGTTGTCTTTACTTGAATTAAAAAAAAAATGTTGTCTTTACTTGGCATGTTCATATGCTTGATTTTACACAATGACAATGTAACTGCATTCATGACTAGTATAAGGAATTTGGAACTCAACAAAAAACATTGCAACTCAAAGCACTTACCTGAATGAGATTTGGTTTGACTACAGGTTGTGGTATGGAAGAAACTGTTGATTTGAGAAATGGTGTGGAATTGGCAACCTCAGTCTCTGATAAGCATCTTGACCTTCTAAGGCCATCTGCACGAAATTATTCAATTTTTAGAGGTAATGATTTTCTATGAAAATAATGATCTATCAGCATACCTGAAATTCAAAATTTGTTTCTACTTTCTAATGTTACTTTGTTTCAAAAATTTCAACCAGTAATGGCTTTCATATTTTAGTTAAAGTGGAAAGCAAGGATTAGTTAAACAATACACTAGTAAATGTGCCTCTTTACATTCATCACTAAAATTGTTTAAACATGTTTGTTCTAACAATTTTTATGGCCATGACAGGTCAAGCAATGGATGTTGCTGACCATGAAAAGGGCAACTATACACTAATTAAAGGTCCAGAGGATTTCCAAACGGGACTTTATGATAAACCCCTTCCATGTTATGGTTGTGGAATTGGATGGTTCTCGTAAGTAATTGATCTACTTACTCTCTTCCCAAATAATATCTTCTTCTTGTCTTTATGGTTTTGTGTATTTAATTTCAGATTTCTTTTTGGATTTCTATGTCCACCTCTGTGGTACTATGCAACAATCCTCTACTTTGGAAATTATTACAGGAAAGATCCTAGGGAACGGGCAGGGTTAGGAGCCTCTGCAATTGCTGTAACATTTCTCTCCCATCTCTCTCTCTTGTTTAATTGTTTGTGTGCTTACACTTGCATTTGCCATAGTCAACTTAATGCATTAGAATATCACCAACCAAATAATTACATTACATAATTCTCTTAACAACCCAGCGTACTGAATTCACCGTACCACATATTATTAAGTGTGTATATTTTTCTTTCTTTTGTCCTGAGCCAGAGACTATGATGTCTCCCATCCCACTAAATCAGAGATTAATCCTGCTCACAGTGTGTGACTGTCGCTGGTTCAAAAGAATTTTGTACACGGTGGAAATTGAACACAAATTTTTCATTAAATAAATCGTTCTCATCCATCCCTTTAAGTTATATTAAGTGTGCATATACATCAATGACTTGAGTGTGAAGTTTGTAGCACTAGACATTTACAACTAATTTTATAATGTCTCAATAATGAATAGGTTGATAGACATAATAACAATCATTAGAATAAGCTCTCATACTATCTTTGAATATGAGTCTAATTCAACCCAAAAACTAGATTATGAGATGGGAGTTGTCTTCACTTATATATAATATTTTGACCATATCACCAGCCATTGAAGAATCTCTGACAAAACTTGGATGAAGCTAAAAGAAACCTATTTGGAACTTAAAAAGCAAAGCTTCCACGGATTAAACATATTTTTTTACCATTGAGTGTTTGGATCAATTAATGTAGAATTTTTCCAATTTAACCAGTGATCTTAAAGTCTTGTGTATGAAGATACATTAAGTATTTGGAGAGAGTTCTACTGTCCATAATAATCCTACCCGACTCGATTAAGATGTTCTCTGGTAGATACGTGAGGTGTCTACCAAAAACATGCATTTTCTCAACTTGAACAAGCAAGTGAGCTTGGAACAGCTATATATACCCCTTTTAGTACTCATCATGGATTGCTCTTCTTTATAGTTATCCTTATCAACCTAGTTGCAGATACCATGAATTATTGTATTGTTCACTTTGTTTCTTCATTTTCTGAATGCTCTGGTGATCTTGCAGGCATTAATATGCTCAGTAGCATTGCTGATCGTGGGAGCTATTCTTATGTTACGCTACCCCTGATGCTAGTTCCAGTAATAAAGTGAGAATCCAGAAGCGATTAAGATTGGATATCAGAAACAATTGTACGTGTATATAACAAAATATGAAGAAAAAATATGCTTGAAGATACTACATAGGGTGTACCATTAGAGAAGGATGAAATATCACAGCCTTGGTAAATTTGTGTATACAAAAGAAATATATCTCACGTTAAGTTATTACGAATCTCACATAATTTGTACTATTGATCTTTTTTCGACTAAGAGTTTCGTATTGGAGAATACTTAGGCTACTGATTTTGCTATAATGTTATTTTTTTGTACTCACCATTATATTAATAGAGAGTAATTAAGATTCGAATTTTGAATTACTTAGTTAAAAAATATAAATCATTATTACTTATATTAATCATTGTTGGTGCTGTAATGTTATTTTGAATAAGAGCACATGTTGAGTATGTCATTCTAGCATCATCCTCCAAACACTGTCTTGAAAGTAAAGCAAAAAAGGAAGTTAAAACAAGAATTACACATGGAATAAATTGCATGATCTCGTCAAAATATTTATAAATCTCACACAATTACACAAATTAAATAAATTAAATGTTCATAATAACCAAATAAAAAATAGATTAAGTTAAGGAATTACATTGACATTCTGGGTGGTTTCTTGAAATTTCACATGATACGCTTGTTACTAAAAAAACACTATATCATAAACTTTTATAAGGAGGTTATTATAATTTATAAGCATTAAAAAATAAAAAAATATCGTGGGAAAATTTAGAAATTACTGAGAATTTAAGTAAAATTTGCTCTCTTTTTTTAATCTTAAACTAGAGTACCGTCCCATCATATTAGAATTATATTTGAATTCTCACGTATTGTCAAGTACATGATATGGTCAAATTAAAGAGAAAAAACATTTTTTTCAAATATAATTAATGAAATATGAATCCTATAATCAATCATGATGGTCCCTTTTTTTATAGTCAATCATGATGGTCCTAACTTAACAAAAATTAGTCTGCAACCCGTGCATATGCACGAGTTGTTTTTCATGGACACCAAAATGATAAGGCTGATTAATAGGGACTTGGTTAGTAAAATTGCAATCACAGTAATATAATTGAATATTAGATATGTATTTATAATGTTGATAAAAGAGAGATTGTTCAAACAAAATAAACAAAATAGAATTACATATAAAATGAAAATTATTGTCACTTCCTTTCTCTTCTAATGACTATTTCCCAAATTCATTCGTGTGACCGGTAGTATAATGATACCTCATCCCCATGATGGAAATCGTTTTCCCTGAGAAACTTATACCATGGCCGGACGATACTTTTATCTTTAATGTCGCGGTCGAGTGTAACGACGTCCCATTGCAGAGGAGGTGCATTCTTCCTTATAATTGTCAAGTGGTTGTCACATTCTTTCAGATATTTCCTTGCATGTGATCGGATTTCCTGCATATCATTTATACAGATTAATAATCTGATTGAAATTCTCATAATAATGCAAGTTAATCTGATTGCATGTTACCAGCGGTTGAGGAGCACCCAGTATACATTGGGTTATTTCTGTTGTCCAGATATGTTGGCGGGAATGAAGTATTGGTCTGCCACATGTTTGTTGATTCAGGGGAGGTGTAAAATGTGGATAAAAAGTGGTGCTATCATCGCAGGCAAAAAAGTTGATGATGATAGACTCGTAGATTTTTAAATCTACCATGACGTCTGCGAGTCCATCTGCAAAAAAAATATCTGCCTCGGTGTTGTTGGACTCCTATTGGGTAGGTTGCTCCATTGTATTTGAACCGAACCTCTTGTGGGTAATTCGGTGCCCATTGTTCATGGTAGAATGGGGGTATTTCTATGAATGTCTGGATACAAAAAAGGAAGAAATTGTATGAAAAGAAATAATATGTCAAAAGAGAAAATGGAAAAAGTTAAAGGAACTAAACCAAAATGATATAAAGTTCCATGCGGAAACTACAGTCAAATGATAACTAAAGTATTTAAAAATTAGTAATATATGAAATGTCAAGAATGAAATGCAAAATAGAGCAGAAATACTATAACTGAAGCATAACTGAAGTATGATGAATATACAACAAAAAAGCAAAGTCAAAATGCTATATATTTAAAATAATAATGTGGTAAATCGAAAAGCATGCAAATGCAATGGAAGCATGGAAGCCAGCAAAAAGAGACAAAAACAGAACAGGGAAGGCAGGAAACAGGGGAAAAAAACCGAAAGAATTGTAACTCTAAACAAATAATATGATCAATCAAAAACCATGCAAATGGAATGTAAGCAATAACAAACAGATGCAAGGGAACGAAAAAAAGCTTTTTCTATTTTAAACTATAACCTGGTCATTGTGCAAAGCCGCTCTGAATTGGATGATTGCAGGTGGTCTTACAATTGCATATCTCATTTGCATGAACACAGGATTTAGTAATGTAAAAAATTTAAAGTGAAAAAATAATCCGTTGGAAGATATCAACTTTTTAAGAGACACTCCTTACTCTGGTTGAAGCGGTGGAAGATGCGATACTCATTTTGGGTTTGTCTGAAGTTGTGAAAGTATGGTGATAGGCTGTTGAAATGAAGTTTCCAGAGGAACCTGTAATATGGCTTAATAGTTGAGTGGACTTGATTAGTTTATTTATCTTCTCAATGCCATAAGTGGGGGTAGGCTTTTGTTGGAAACGGTGCAACTTAATAGTTGCTTCTTCAATGGGAAAGCTAGTGATGATGTGAAGAGTCTGAATGTGAATAGTTGTGGAAGTAACCGAACGGTTTTTTTGTGAATGGTTTCAAAACTGATTGGACTTTAGTGCTGTTTGTGGTGTGCATGTAATAGTTGGGCCTTAAATGGGTTAATTTTTTCTATGAGGTTTTCGCCTTAATGGATTAATTAATAGATTAATAATCTAAAGTTTACCCAATGACTAAACTATTTTACACGTTCCTGTGGTGGTAATTAAATTTCTCGATGATTATTATTTTGTTATTAATAAAAGGACGTGTATATATATATGTATTTTTCTGACTGTGTCTGTGTCAAAGCGGTTATGTTTCATTAAGGAGACACTTTTTAAAAAATTATAGATTGCTTGTTGTTATTGTTGGTGGATTCTTAGTATTTAAAATCAATGGAATTGTCTGCAAGAAGTGATCACAAAAGAGTAGCACCGTTTCAGAAAGCATGACAAAAGAATTGAAACTGATAGTCAATTCTCAATATTTAATATCAATTGAATTATATTGAAGACTATAATAAGTTAAATTATATAATGCAGTCATAATGCAATGTGGAAGAATTGATTATTAAAGAATAGGACTGTTTGAAAAAGCAAGACAATAGAATTGAACTTGATATTAAACAACTGAAATTTATCTTTTAATATTTTTGAACACTTCCTTGAATACTACATTGGTAGTGGAATTCATGCTTTTCTGCTCATCATCATGAATCAGGATTTTTAATCCTTTTGCTGAGTTGACCCTTAACAATGCAACATATAATTGGCCATGAGTGAATACAGGTTTTGGCAAATAAAGTCCAATCATGGATAGCAATGGTCCCTGTGACTTGTTAATTGTCATTGCATAAGATAGCATAATCGGAAATTGTGTTTTCAATAGTTTAAACGGCCAGGGTGATTGTGAAGGCGTCATTGACATTCTTGGAATATAAACAGTGAGGTCAATGTTTTTACCAGAGATAATTTCAACTGCAATTACATATTTTGCCATCTTTGTTACCACTAATATAGTACCATTACATAGACCTTGATTTTGGTCGAGGTTCCTTAACAGCATTATAAGGCTTCCAATTTTAAGTTTGATAGAATGAGTTGGCAAACCGGATGTGTTCAATGAATTAAGGAATTCAGTAGTAATTGATTGGAAATACGAATCTTCACTGGCTTCTGATTTATCAACGGAATCAGAGCTTAGATATTCCATGTGATCACCTATGATTTGGAAAATTGCAATTTCAATGATTATATTTTTCACTGAGCAAGTGTCAATTAAATAAGTAATGAGATAATTACCTGGAATGAAGGATAGTACGTAATGATTGATTTATTCTACTGTTTCATTTGTTGAAGCTAGTATTGCCTTGGATTTAAAGAATTCAGGATTATTGTGGTGTTGATCTAAGTCTGGGAATGTTGATTTGACTATATCACTGATTGGATCATCATATTGAGTAATGAGTAGATGAGCAGGAACTTGAATTGTAGCATAACCATCATTTTCATCTCCTATAATTCCATCTCCAATGTCTAGAATCCATTTAGCAAATGTGGCGGTTTCTTGTTGATCAACTGATTCTAGATTGCTGTGTAAGCGCATGTTTTTTGTCAAGGTCAATATTTCACACGAATCTCATAGATAGGATGAATTGATTGTTGCATTTACAATGTCTGAGCGGGTTCCTCTTGAGATGACTGGTAGTATTTGGCGAAAATCTCCACCGAATACTATAATTTTGCCTCCAAATATTTGATTTGAACTTGATTTATTTGTGATAATGTCTCTTAAACTTTGATCAAGTGCTTGAAAACAAAATTTGTCGACCATTGGTGTTTCATCCCAAATTATTAGACTTGTCTGGTTCAGTAATTCTGCTAATTCGATCCCTTGATGGATATTACTTGTTGAGTCTTCAAAAATTGGTACAGGAATTTTAAATCTGGAATATGCAGTTCTGCTTTCTGGTAATAATAGAGAGGCTATTCCGCTAGAAGCAACAATAATAACAATTTGATTCTCTGCTCTCAATGAACTTGCTAATGTTCTTTATATGAATATTTATCCTGTGCCTTCAAATCCGTATAGGAAAAACATTCCACCTTCATTGTTGTTGACAGCTTGCATAATTTTGTGATAAATTGTTTTTTGTTCATCTGTATTGATAGGTAAGCTAATGGAGAAATTTATCTGACACAAAAAATTCATAATTAAAAGAGTCTTTCAGAGTGAAATCTATACTTGCCTCATGTGATCTGTCAGGCTGAGGTTTTTTTTTTTTTTTTTTTGCAGGATACCTTTTGTATACATTCTGGCTTTACCTGAGATACATGCATTTGCATGTGCATTCTTTTGCATGTTTGCAGTTGATATCAATGAACCTGTTTGGTATATCAATTCACCACAATAAAGATTTGAAATACACAGAGATCAAATTATACATAAAAAACTATAAGCAATAATTTAGCATTATAAAATCTGCGTTTGCTAGATTAAATGTGATTAGACATTATGATAGTTATCATTATAATTTTTTAAAAAATTGAGCATCAAATTGAAATTACAATACAAAATTACAACTAAAGATGCAGGGTAGAGAAAGATAAAAAAGAAAATTTAGCATTAAATTGAAATCACAACACAAAACTACAACTAAAGATGCAGGGTAGAGAAAACTTTGATATCGAACGCTGTCCAATCTTTCTTTGATTGATCAATGTGTCATATTTGCAATTCTCATCTCTAATAGAATCGAAATAATCCTTGCCTTGAATCTGTCCTCACTTAGCACTGATTATACAAAATTTCCAAATTAGCTGTGCAATAGCAATTTCCTATTTTACTGATTCTAATGACTTACCATTAATATTTGAGTTGTCAAAAAACTGAGTTTTTAATTAGTAAATGCCAGCTTATATTTTAGTTCATGTGCAATTCCCTCCAAAAAAACCTTAATTCATGAGTTATCTACACTTGTTAACATTTATCAGCATTCTTGTATTGAATCGAAATAATTCTTGCATTCAATCTGTCTTTATCAGTTATCTTAACTCGTTAACATTAATCAGCTAATTTTAATTGATTACATTCATTAAGTTTTTGACAACAACAATGCACAGATTGGAATTTCATCACAGGGTTAACAAATAAAGTAATGCAAAGTCCCAAAAAACTACTGTTTCATTTAATCAAAGAGGGAAAAACCAGTTTCTTTTGCAACTACAAAATCTATTTAACGAAAATTAATGTTCCAACAACGTCCTCCATGCAAAGAGTTAAAAAAACCACAAAAACTACGACGGGGTAAATATTACAATTTGACCATACGATCATCAAAAAACATCCAAGGCAACATTTCAACAACATAATTCATTCAAGCTGAGAATGCTTGGCTAATTTGTTCGAGGAAACTTCAGCAGGTGAAATCTGAAAGTTTTTTGCTCATTATCCAACTCATCAGAAGATACACGCTTAGTTGTTGTCAATGGAATCCAGAGAAGAGGGTCATGATCCCCGATAACAGACACAATTTACTGCATAAAATATTAATTGATCAGTAAGGTAAATTCTGGTGACATCATCCAAAAATACACCAGCAAAAACACACAACGACAACCCCAACTTACAGATTCAAACTCTGTAGGCAAACTTAAGCCAAGCATTGACCCATCATGATCAGCGGTAATAGACAGAGATTGTTGCATCAAATATTGATTGATGAGTCAACTAAATTTTGTTGCCATCATTGCAACATACACCAAGAAAAACAGAGAAAGACAATGTTAGCTCACAGATTCAAGCACTGTAGGATCGGTCGACTCAAGTATTGAATTCTCGATCTTGCAACATGGCTAGATGATATATAAATCGACAGTTAAAAAACAAATGGAATATATGCATATACTCACAATAACTAAAATAGATTTGACAAAACACAACCTCACTATCGGGAATCATATCTAGCACAACATTGATCAAGTCTGATTCATCTGAATATTTAAGAACAACAAAATTCCTAAACCTTGGTTGCACCTTCACTTTGAATGCAAGGAAACAACCCAATAGTCTATCTAGTGCTTGAGGAGAGGCATTCAAATCAACGTCCCCATCCTTGCGTAGGGAAAAAAAGAATGAAAATCGATAGCAAGGCAACAAATGTTCAATGTAAATTAAAAAACATTGCATGACAATACAATAACATACTTTTATTTTGAGCCTGTTGACTTCATCCGCGGATTGACCAATTAACTGTTCACATTCACGATCCCAGATCAAAAATTTGGTTTGTTCACCCTTGTGATTAACCATCATCTCAACCCGATACCTGCCAATATAAATACCAGCATAAGAAAAAGTAGCTGATGAACGTCATACTAATTAAACAGTGAATCAATCACCTCAGTACATGTTGATCATTCTCTTTGCCACACGGACATGTGAACGGCACAATTTGCATGTAAGCTTTTTTATAACATTGACCACAAGCCGGATAGCACCATGAATAGTTGTCCATCACTATGGTTGTAATCTTGGCGACAGTAACACAAACAAACTCTTGTTTGAAGAAACTGACATTAGATTTTCTACAAAGAAAAGCTACAGATGAATAAGAGCATCACCTCTGAACTGCCATTAATCTGAGAGATATTTTTTACTTTGGTCTTTGACAGAAACACATCTTTTGATGATAATTGAGATGACCCTGAAACCTGTGAACTCCCTTGTCCAATAGGCGTCAAAATTGATCTAACCTCGATCCCTAAATCTAAAAGACTATAACAATACAACAAATGCAAAAGCCCAACAAACATTACTTATATATTTAACAATTTGAAATTACAATCACATAAGCAACACATTTCCAAAATACCTCTCTCTAAATTCTTGGATTTCCAGCACGAGGTCATTGATCATGAGTTTAGATGCCTTGAAAGAATTATTGACCGATGCCGGATATGATCCTACAGATTACACCTAAAAAAATATAATCTGGCAAGCATGGAAATTGAGAAATCTAACATTACACTGACCATGTGCTTCCTTAATCCTAGCATGAGTCAAGAGAATAACGATCGACCTTTCATCTTCAATATCATTCAAATAAGACAAAAACTATAAGCAGTAATTTTCCCAGAGTATACAGGATAGCACCTGTCCACTATCAGAAGGAAACAACAATTAATGTATCAGTATATCAGTAGCTAATCATCATCAGATACAAACAACAATCACACACACTCAAATTAAATTGTAAAAGATAACCTCAAATCCTTTAAATTTAAAACAACCCTCATATTTTTGGATGACACATATCGGAATACCACTTCATCAACCACGCCAATAACATATAAAACAACCACAAGGTAAACGTATCTTACTTCAAAAGCCATATGCAAGTCAATCAAAATCAATCCACAAATTGAAAACAACGATCTTACCAACCAAGAGTCCAATTTTAAAATGACCAGCAATGACACTGGAAAAAACAACAAATCTGAATTTCCTAAAAGGTAACTGTTTCATATCACATTGCCTAACAACATTAACTCCAGTAAAACATAATTTATATTCATGATCACAAACTCTGAATTTCTCATCATTCTTGATAACTTTAAAATTATGCATCACATAACTCAAATTTTCTTTCAAATCAGCCTTGCGAGACTTCAGCAGATCCTGCTTGCAAACAACATGGATTTCGTCTCCCTACAATATAGAAAGCATATAAATACTTCATTGAATGACCAATAATATAATAACATAATTTATAATTCCAAAAAACCGGCAAAAACATACATCAGAATCAACAACCACCATTTCGGCTTGTTCAGTCTTTCCGAGAATCCCAATGAACCAAAGATCAGTAATCCTTACAGAAAGCTTAAGAGCTTCCCTTGATCCATCTATCAATTTTATTTTATCAGCAACACGTGCCATAACTTTATAATCCCAAACCCTAAACAACAACTCCAAGAAAAATAGAACATCAGTAAAAAAACCAAGCATATAGTCAAATGGGCAAAAAACTAAACTACCACCTCAACCACTGCAAACCAAAGCTAACAGCCTGTCACCAACAAAACAAAGAAGAAAATTCATAAAACACATATAAGACCACAATAAACTCCATATAAATCAGTAAAAATAAACATGTGGATAAAACATCTGCACATGTGACTAAACAGAATTAACATATAAAAATCCATTAACACCAAAATTAACAAACCATACAAAAACAGTCATCCTCAACTTAAACCTCAACTTCTTTCTGACAAACCCAAACTTGGGTACAAAAGTATAATTTCCATTTGCCACACTAAAAACTAACAGCCAAACTGTAAAACAAACTACTCAACCAAAGAATCCACAACATGAATATAACCTTAGCTTCTCCCGATCAAACTCAGCAAAACTAAACTACAAAACAAAATTGTCAACCGAAAAAAAACCTACAAAATCACATCCATGCACAATAGAAAAATTAGATAAAGACATTCAACAAAAAAAACATCACTTTTAGTTCTCACAACCAATGGAACACCAGAGTTAAACCAAACTGGGAAACAAAAAGGAAAATCACAGCCATGCACAACATAAAAGTTAGAAAACAAACGACCAAACAAACAAAAAAGTTTTCCTCCGAAACTTGAAAATGAAACAAACTGTAAAACAAACCTCTCAAGCAAAGAATGCACAACATGAACATTACCTTAGTTTCTCCCAATCAACCTCAGCAAAACTAAACTGCAAAACAAACTTCTCAACCAAAGGAAAAATGTAAAATTACATCCATGCACAATAGTAAAATTAGACAAAGACATTCAACAAAAAAAACATTACCTTTTATTCTCACAACCAACCGAACAACAGAGATAAACCAAACTGCGAAAGAAACAAAAATAACACAACAACAACCAACGACATTGCACAAAACCCCCAAACCACGTGCCCAATCAAAGAGTGGAAGCTAGCTTAGCCATTAAACACATGACACAAAAATTCCTTGCTGATCAAAAAGTTAACACGTAAACCACTTGCTGATAAAAAAAATCAACACGTAAAGCACCCACGTGTAGAAGCTCAGGACAAACCAAAAACCGATCAAAATGACAATAAACCCAGCCAAAGGGATAGGTGCCAATTTTCTAAGAAGGGTCACACCAGTAATTTTCCTATACTTCTCTTTTATAATATAGGAGTCATGCACAACATAAAAGTTAGAAAAAAAACGACCAATCAAACAAACAGTTTTGCTCTCAAACTGAAAACTGAAACAAACCAAAATAACACAACAACGGCTAACATCATTCTGCAAAACACCCAAACCACCTGTCCAATCAAACAATGCAAGCTAGCTTATCCATCAGACACATCGCACAACAGCTCCTTTTTGAGGGAAAAAACAAACACGTAAACCACAGACGTGTTCCACCCGAAGAAGAAAACAAAAGGACAACAAAATCAGAACAAACCCAGCAAAAGCCAAACGGAGGAAAAGCAAACCCCAAAAGAAACTTGTCAACCAAAGAAAAACTGTAAAATCACAGCCATGCACAATATAAAAGTTAGTAAACAAAGCACCAAAGAAAAAAAACAACGAAAAAAACTAACACACATACAAACTGAAACCAAACCGAACACAAAGACATTAAACAAAAAAACAGAACAACCCCAACAACAGAACAAAACCAAACTAGAAAACAAAAACGAAAATCACAGACATGCAGATAAAAGTTCGAAAAGAAATGACCAAGGCAGAGCCTCACACCTTCAAATCAAGTTTTACTTTCAAACTTGAAAAAGAAACAAACGAAAATGTCACAACAAAAAAATAGAACAACCCCAACAACAGAACAAAACCAAACTGCAAAACTAAAACGAAAATCACAGCCATGCACATAAAAGTTAGTAAAGAAACAACCAAGGCCGAGCCTCACACCTTCAAATCCAGTTTTGCTTTCAAACTTGAAAAAGAAACAAACCAAAATGACACAACAATAACCAACGGGATTGCACAAAACCTCCAAATCACGTGCCCAATCAAAGAGTGGAAGCTACCTTAGCCATCAGACACATGGCACAAAAATTCCTTGCTGATCAAAACAATTAACACGTAAACCACTTGCAGATAAAAAAATCAACACGTAAACCACCAACCTGTAGAAGCTGAGGACAAACCAAAAACACATCAAAATGACAATAAACTCAGCAAAAGGGACAAATGTCAATTTTCTAAGAAGGGTCACACCAGTAATTTTTCTGGAGTTCTCTTTTATAATATAGTAGATTAGATTGTGTTTTTCTCTCTCTAACATACCATATCATGTCTCAAGATAATCCATTTTTTTTCAATTTTCATATTAAAAAAAAAAGAGTTTCAGCCTTTTGTTAGGCACTTGTACAATTCCATGGTTTCATGGGCCTTTTGGACCCTTCTGTTGGCCCATTAGTAAAAATGAGATATATTAGGATGATCCATTAAGAATGAGAGACGTTATTATACAACCAAATCAATGCACAACTGCATAAAATAATGCCATAACGTAATAGTATCAAATTATCAACAGAAGAATACAAGTTAGACAAGATTAATCACTTAAATGAATATCAGTATCTCAGAAAATTAGTCATTAATTTTCAACTTAGAAATATTCTGGTTCAAAAAACAACATAATGGTTATACTAAGGTAAGAAGAAGACTAAATGGATGGGCAATGTTGCTTCTTATTTCTCCATATCGTCTCCACAATACTCGACATTGAAATCAAACAATGTCTCATTCTCAATTTCGTGTTTTTTCATAATGTACATAAACAGAGAATGACAAAAAATGCTGAGAAAACATCAAAATACTACTTACATGTTGGACTTGAACACGTGTCCAACTACCACATACAAGAATAGTTGTTACTTGTTCGTGTAAATAAATATGTCGTACCCTGTATTTGTATTAATAGTATATAATTTACTATTAAGTATTAACTAGTAAATAAATAAATAACTTCTTCGATTTAGCATGTTCAATCAATTACTTAACTGAGATATAAACAGATGATAATATGTGACAGTTCTCTCTTAAATATACAATCAAGCTATCTTGATTAATCTCACAATTTTTAATTTGTCAGAGTTAATAATACTTAATTAAATCACTAATGAAAGTCACACAAAAAAATCACTAATGAATTAAAAAAATCACTAGTCACTCATTTATAATAAAATCTTAAATCATTTTAACACAAAACGTCTAAGTAAAGAAAACTCTCAATTTTAAGTGAATTTTGATAAATAAACTGAGCTCAAGTGCTCAACCGTAGTCTAATAATTGAAAAAAAAAATCAATATTTTAATCATTCAATATAAGAGAAAAATGATACAGTAATATAGTAAGAAATCATGATATGACATACTAACAACCATTCAAACAATATATATTTACATTTCCAAAAAAATATTTAATTTTAATGACATAGTGAATGTGATAAGTGATAAGATATCGCATACTCGGATTCGCATCACTCCACTCTCCACGTGACACATGGTCAAAAATGAAAAGATTTTTATTGTATGTCACTTTATCATTTTATATGCCAAATAAATATTTTTTCAATAGCACGTGGCATAATTTGAATTATTTAAAAATTATGAATACCAAATAATTTGTAATTATACAAATTAATTTAAATTTGCCAAAAATATATTTACTAAGTGGGATTTTAAATACCATAAAGTTTCATGGTGTTTTGCTACATTTTAAATATTGTTTTGACGATTATGTGTATTTAATTATTTTGTGCGAGAGAGACATATTTCAATCATTTAAATCATAAGAAACGACAATTGTTGTTTCTGAATTTTGCATCCGCTTAGAAAACAAGATTTTACCAAATTAACCTATTTTCAACCATAAGAAACGACAATTGTTGTTTTTGAATTGTGCAACCACTTAGAAAACATAATTTTACCAAATTAAACATGCTTGTACAATTTTGTGTCTTTTTTTTTTTCTCAACTTTCACTTAATTTTGTGTCTTTTTTTTTTTTTCTCAACTTTCAATTTCTATCTTAACTTGCACATGTTTTTTAACACGTACTTTCTTCTCTTCATTTCTTATCTTTTTTATTATTGAGTATGTTGATCAATTAGTGTAGGATTGTTTTAGGTTAATTAAAGATCTTGAATGGTATATAATTATGTTAAATACTCAATTTTTTTTTTATCATGACATTAATGTTATCCAACTCGAAAAATATTACTTCTCACAAAGGATATGAGTGATAAAAAAAAGAGGGGTATCTTTTGTTGGGAATTAATAAACTAAAAAAAAAGAGGGGTATCTTTTGTTGGGAATTAATAAACTAAAACTCTTCTTTTTATGAATTGAAAATAGATACTAAATAGAAATAAAATAAGTGTGAGAATAAAAATATAATACTAAGAATTTTAACATAAAAAATGTTTTCAATGCGAAAAAAAATAAATCTGAAGACCTAATCCACTCTTCACAACTTCTCACATTCTTGTAATAATTGTTATTATAGAAACGTGGTGCTTAATTAATTATGAAGAAATTTCTAACAACTTAGGGTGTGAAAGGGAATTGTTTGCAGTGATGCAAACAGAATTTTACAGAAAAAATTCTCATCATTTTTCTCTCTCTTCATTTCTTCCATTCCTATGGTTTAATTTTAAAAAAAAGTTTAATATTTATACACTAAAATATTTTTACATCATTATTAAATAAAAAATTATCATTAAAATCATTAAAATGACTTTTAAAGTAATTATCATAAAAGTAAATAATTTTATCATATATAATAAATTGTAATTGAATGAAAATGTAATTTTTTTTATATATAATCTTTTTTTCCCTAAAAAATAAATGATACTCTCTAATAAATATGCATCATGTCCGTTTCATTTATCAACTTTCCACATGACATGTGACAAAGCATAAAAGTTTGGGATAAATTTTACCAAAAAATTAAAAAAATGAAGATAAAATTAGTCAGTAAAAAATTTAGAGTAAATTTCACCAAAAAATAAAAATTGAAATAAAAAGTACAATTATTTTAACGTGATATATAAACTCAATTAGAAAAATAAAATTTACAATTTTTTATAAAAGTTAGAAATAAAATATATTAAATTAATTTGTTGTTATCCAATTTGTCAAAAAGTAAAAAAAGAAATTAAGAATTATAAATGCAATTAAGCCTAAGAAGATCATTGTTAACTAAACACGGATTTAAATACCAAAATCTTTACTTATCATTTAAGTAAGGTTATCATTTCATATGTAGGTAAGAATCTTGGATTTAAATTTTAAATATATAACTGTATTAAATATTTTTTTAAAAATATTGTTTTATTAAAATTTTATTTGATTCGATCAAGATATCTTCCGATGAAGAAAATACACTATACCCGTGAATTCCCCTCACTTTTAGGTCCTACGCTTCTATTAATAAAACAAATAAATAAAAGGGGGAAAAACTTCCGTGAAAGCATTTCTCTCCACCCTTTGGATTTGACTTGATTTGACCTTCACAACGAACTATATACACGTTTAAGATTCTTTAGTGAATAATGGTCCTCTTACATTACCTTCGATGAAAATAGAGAGGTCAATTCTTTAATCATGGAATTTCGTCCAACGGATGTCAAATATATGTAGTAAATTAAAATTAAAGTTAAAAAATCCACATTACTTGTTCAATGAGAGTCAATTCACCACCTTCTTAATTCAAGTAAGAAAATGATGGCCGAGATTCTTGCCAATTAATTACTAATACACCTTCAAAATCTTGTGCTCATAAACTCTAATAATAAAATTTCTAAAACTATGAAACATTGAATAATATTTTTTTTTATCACGATGATATTAGTATAAAATAATTTTCATAAAAAATAAATATTTTTATTTTAATATAATTTATTTTAATTTACACCTAAAGTGAAGATGAAAGCAGTAAATAATGTTTTATTATGAACCAAAAAATAATGTCAGTCTAACATCCTATGAACAGGCTGTGTGAAATGGAAGCTAGCTGTTGGAGGCATGGAGGCTTGGACTGGCAGATACCTGAGGGGTCACTTTGTGGGTTCTTTGCCTGTAAGTGTAGGTAAGCCTTCCCTTCCCAACCTGTCTCTCACTCTCACCCTCTCTTTAAAATATACATATCCCTAAACAAAACATAGAATAATGCCCCCATCGAAACACGAATGAATAAACCTAAATAGCTAATCCTAATTTCACTCGTCTTTTGTTTGTGTGTTAGCCACGTACCTAATCGATGAAATCGAGACATTATTTTGAAGATTAATTAAGTGTTTGTGTCGTTCCCCTATATAAAAAAACTGTTTGTGTCGTTTAATGGGGTAGCATATGATAGTGCTTGCCAGGGTCCTCTAGTAAAATGTCCCTAGGAATAGGATAATAGAATAGAATTTCAGCTCTCAATGCCCCTACAAAGCAGGAAAATGGAGTAGATAAGTCTTGTGATTCAAACCTTACGGTTCGCTAGAAAAGTGTAGTTTGGTGCGACGTTATATTTTTTTGAGAGAATGTATCTGTCACGCACCAAGGTTTTTGGTGTATTTGGATGAATAATTTAGCTAATCAGATATTTATTTAATAAATTTTTATTATATTAGATTTAAGTTATAGATTTGACCGTGAGATTTATTAGAATCAGTTGATAAAACTTATTTTAATAAATTATATTTAGAAAGTTATTTAACCAGGATTAATTTGTAATGATTTTCTTTTATCCTAAATGAGAGATCATACATGTGTTAACTCAGAGATTAATCTTATCAACAATACGTATTATTGTTGATCAAATTTTTTTTATATACACCAAATTTGTGTTAGTTTTAGGTAACTTGCATAAGATTTTAGATTTAAGTTTCAGTTTTTTCATTCCATACAAAAACAAATTAACAAAGTTATAGAAATATTTTTTTTTTCAAAAAAAAACTTATGATAATTATAAGTCGTTTTCATTGATTCAAATAAATTCTTTAAAATTCTTTCTAATGATTTCGTTATCAAGTCATTATAACTTATATTCACTTCTCTTAAGATCTTTACTCAATATTAACTAAGATTTTCTTGATGGAGAATAACACAACTTTCTTGAGAATTCATAATTTCACTACAAAGATGCTTCCAATATAATTGTAGAGGTTGAACTAGAAATTTTATTTATCGTTGATCTTTCTTCAATTACTTTATGAAAAAACAAAGATAAGCTTTAATAAGTAGGGATAAGGATTAATTATTTTTTTCTATTTAGATTCATGTATATTATATTGCTTCATCAAGAAATTGGTAGTTAAGAGATTTCTATCCAAAGTCGGGTCCCTTTATATAATTCCTAATATCATATCTTTTCGTTCAATTATTAAGGTCATGCTTTTTTATTTCATTATTGAATTAAATTAATTTGTCATACTCATAATTGTCACAGTCACTCCTCATTCATCCGCAAAAAAAGGGTAAAGAAAAGAAAAGCTTGTTTTGGTAGCATAATTGCATGCATGGATGCTGATGAAAATGGGATTTTCTACATGTTTACTTTTGTTTCATCTTTTTTTACTTTGGTTAATTTCATGAGTATGAGCCAAGATGAAAAGAGAATAAAAAGAAAAAAATATGGTTCAGGCAATATACTTTATGGACAGAAAACGGCATAAAGTTCACTGTTTTTTGTTTTTCTTTTTAAAAAAAAGAAAAGTGAACGAATAGGAAAACAGTGTCAATATAACTTAACTACTGGATAGAGTGTTAATGAATTTTTACAATTTTTAACAAAGGTTCACTCAATATTATTGCGTGAACTTAAACAGGAAGTAATTTTACTCCATCGTAGTCCACCCAAAAGATTATTATATATATTCAAAATCAAATGCAAAATTTTTTTTAAAGTTTGGGTTTACATTCGTGATTTGGCTCCTTTACGCAAACGTTTTAACCGTAGTATATTACTAACTCTTTAATTAGGGACAGATCCACATTAGGTGTTCAAGAAAAATTTCATTGTCTGGGTATAACAATTACAATCTATTACATCTGACTATTTAGGAATAAGCTGATTTTTTAAGATTATCAATTTTCTGTAAGGGAGGTTATTAGCAAGATTAAGTTCCTTATGTATAAACAAGCGTACTTGTTGCATTTGTTTTATCATCTTAATATAGACCTTCTTGTATTAGGGAAGCTTTTAATTTTCTCTAACTGTGAGATATATCTCGTTTATTGTTGTATCATTTTGGATTTAATATAATTTATATTTTTTTCAAAAAAAAATTTATAAATATTTTTACTCGATCGTAACTATTCAATTAGTCTCCAAAGATCACAAGATCTCCTTAGAACGGATTATCCAAAAACAGAATTTTAGTGACTTTATGGGGGAAATCAAATACATCCAAAAAAAATTATGAAAGCTTATTCTAAATCTTTAACTACTTAGCTTAGCTCAGCTCACCTTTACAAATTCATAGTTTCTTTAAATCATATTTTAGATCAATCTATAGGTAGACGAGAATCCAGAATAGAGCCTAGAAGGCTATAGCATGGATAGAGTCGGTGGTAGAGATGGAACACTTTTTGCAACAATTAGTCAAACAGTAAAAGTTAGAAAGAAAAAAAAAAAAAGCCTCGTTTGGGTTTTCGTCTTTTAACAAAGTGCGCTTCCGAAAAGCCAGGTTTAGCGTTCTCTTGTTGAAAAGGGGAAGTGAGTTTCAATCATTGCAACCACGCTCCAATGATACGGGGCAAGCAAAAAATGTAGGAGTACGAGTTCTTAGTACTTTGTTTGTCGTATGACACGTGACCTTAACCCGTTAATTGAGAAAGAAAAATAAATATACACGAAAAAACAAGGACTTGGATTAGGTGACTTAAGCGCGTGTGTGAGCGCCCACAAATATAGCTAGCATGGAGTATTATGGATAAGAATAGTTTAGTTGGGACAAAATAAGAGATTGCTCTAACGTAAGTTTTGTTTATTTATTTATTTGTTTATTTGTTTTGTTTGTCTATAGCTCAAATATGTATTCTTCCCCTTCTTCCTTCTTATTTTTTTAATACGCGTAGATTGAATTGGACGATAAAGACAACGTAATTTACTTTAAGAATAAACATAAAAATTGGATTCAAATTGCAACAAGCAAAGGCATTTCGTTTATCATCTTATATACGTAATATTATTGAGTGAACGTGGTTGATATCACTATAGTTTGGCCCACAAGTTGCAATGATCGAAAAAATTGTCAATCGTGTGTTTGGTTTAGTTTTCTAAAAAATAATAATTAGCAAATTTTTAAATTTTTTTTAAAAAAATTATAATCTTCTTCCACAACAAAGGTGATGAACAGAGTAGCGGATAATAATAAAATCGGTGGGGAAAAAATATTATAATATTTTGTTAGACAAAAAAAATAATATGTTTTATTAAAAGGGTATTAGAAAAATTAGAAACAATAATAATACTTAAAATGATAAAGTGAGTAAATTTAGTATCAATTTTTTTTCTTTTACAACTTATTAAATTCATATTTTTTTAAAAAATTATCTTGTGGAGACATCGTCTATTTTTTTTGGAGACAAATAAGATATTTATTTAATATTTTTCAAGTAAAAAAATTATTATGGAAAGACAATTACACCCATTATCCTGCATGTAGATTTGCCGTTGGATGAACATGAGGGTGGAGTGGAGCTTGAGGCGGCGCCACCGTATGCCATTGCGATAGATTCATTAGATTGTGTTCTCAAGAACATACGCGTGGAGGGTCCCATGGTGCTTTTACAAGGGCTTTGTGCCTACAATTTTCAGGCATGGTCCATTCACATTTTTGTTGTTCGTGACGGTGGAATAGTTCACAAGTTGCTTAAGAATTTTTGAGCGATTAGATCGATGATGTCGAAGATGCCTCTTTCATTTTCAATTTTTGTGTTGTTGTGATTTTTCTTATAATCCCAATTGGCTACACAAAAAAATTGATTACGACGAGTAGTGTTCTGGAGGAAGCAATCAACCGATGATGTGAGGAGTTCTTTAGCGGCCATGAAGGAAGAAGTTTGAAGGGAAGAAGGAGATGATTTGGCACAAAGGGTATATCATAAGACTTTGCACCTTTGATGAATCTAACAACCCTAAGTTGTGGTACATGGTGGACCACCTTTAATGTGGTCTATCATAGAATCCATCACAACAGCAATGTCAATTTCATTATCCAAGTAAGCTTCTTTTTTTTTCTGTCCTTTGTTCCACAATGTTTTTTATTATAAATTTGATATCTGGTAGTATTCATTCATCTTTGTTAAACTTTCACCTATGCTTTGAAATGAATCTTTTTACGTAGATGAATGAATATAGCTCAAGTGATACATTTATAGTCACAAGGATTATGGAACAAAAGATTGAAGAAGTAACTTGCATGAATGAGCTTATGTAATTAGAAAGGTGTAGACAAATTTATTGCATGTGGCTTATGTAATTAGAAAAGAGTTTGTTTAGTGCTCTTCATTGTTGTTTTTGGAAGAAAATTAGTTATTCTTTTAGCATGTATTTGGATGACGCATTTAAAGAAGGTAATAATAAAATACTTTGTTTGGATGTTCAAAATCATAATTTTTTTAAAAAAAACTCCAAGAATTCTTTGATATTTTATCATTTGTTAAAATTAAGAATTTTAAATTCCACTAAAACAAGGGGAATTTTTAAAATTCTTCATCCTCGTTTTCTTCTGATGGAACACGATGTTTGTTCCCCTCTTAATCCTTCTCTTTCATGCTTCTTCATAGAGACTCCATGTGATTGCCATTGTATCTTCTAGTGTGGCATTTTGAGCCTTCGTTACCCTCTCCAACACCCCACCACTGTCGCTCTCCCCTCCCCTCCACGCACGTTGCCATCACCAGCATTGAGTCCTCCCCTATAGCATTTGCCACCTTTCTACCATCATTGCAAGACACTTGCAATAACTTCGAAAGCACCTCAACGAGATGCAACCAATGATTTCACATTAATTGTCCTTTGAAACATTTGTGAGCATGACAATGATGTGTACATTTCATCTATCAATGTTTCTCTTGGAAATCACAAGCAAGAAACTCCAAAACCCTTCTCAATCGTTTCTAAAAATGACATGCACGCATGAGCACATTACTATGACTCCAATATATGTCATCCATGGCGAGTGACATATACGCAAGAGCATACCACCATGTCTTCAGTGCGTGCCACCCATGGCAAGTGACATGTGTGCAAGAGCACGATGCCCAAAATGTAGGCCAGACAATTCCCTAGTCAACCCTTTAAAAGGCTCACAAAACCCAAGGTCCTGCCTTGGTGAGACCTATTGATTCACACCATTATGTCTCCAGTACATGTCACTCACGGCGAGTGCCATGAATGCAAGAGCATAACACCTATGTTGCACATAAGACTCGACAAATCCAAGCTCTGTGCTTGGTAATCCTCATAGGTTCACAAAATCCAAGGCTCATCCTTGGTAAGCCTCGACACAACTCTACAAACTTGACAAAACTCAGGGCAAACACGTCCCTGATCCAAGGCCTAACAAACCTAAGGTTCACCTTTAGTGAGCTATTTCTTTTACCAAGTTCCATCTCCACAAGAACTCAAGGTATGTAAGGTCTACCCTTGACAATCTTTTCTATTCCTAACCTGTATCTGTTCAGGAATACAAGTACACCAAAAACTCAAGGTCTGCCCTTGATACAAAAACCTAAGGTTCACCCTTGGTATGTACTTCTACAAAACCTGAGGCACCCTCTTGGTTCGCTCACATGCAGCAACTACGACAACCACCATCAAGGGTCCAAGCTCAACCAAAACAAACTACCACCACATTATTTGGCAAGACCTTTAATCAGGTGGAAGTCGTACTTACTCCTCATAACCATCAAAGGAGTAGCTTCGCAGGTCAAGATGACCCTTCACCAGATTACATGATAAGACCTTCAATCAGGTGCAGCTCATGCTTACTTCTCACAACTATCAGAGGAGAAACTCAGCAGGTCAAGCGACCTACCCCTACACTTGTTGGCAAGATCTTTAACCAGGGGCAAGTTAAATTTACTCCTCACAGACAATGACACAGTCCCACCCATAGGTCTGACCTACTTCACAAGCGACTTCCAAGCGAAGTCACCCATAATACCTACAAAACAAGTAACAACAACACAAGCAAGTGTTAGTCATTAGCCAACACCGACCTCAAACACAAACAAGGGCAAGGTCAAACATTTTACCATCCAAGGCAACGAGGGGATCGCTTGCCGAAGGAAGAGACAGAATGGCTCGCATGTCCAGTGTGGTCGACAACTACTCCAAAATAACTTTGTTGACCCTTTCCACAAGGGTCAATGGATCCTCGTCATACGACTTGAACCTGGTAGGGTCAGACTGCCAATAGATCAGGAAGTAGGGCTCCCCATCCTTATTGAACATTAATGGCATGCCATTAGTCACGACACTAGTAGCCAGGACCTTAAAGAAATGGTCCTTAAAGTGGCAAAAAATGTTTGAATCAAACTCAAACAGCTTCTTGGACACGTTCAAGAAAACTCATCCAATCTTGCTACTTAGTTTCATTTGAAAGAAAAACAAGAAGATCGACACACTAGGTCGGATGTTGAAGAAAAGACACACAATTTCAAAGGCCTTTACCATTGCCTAACTGCTTGGGTGGAGTTGAGAGGGGGCCACATTCAAGTGGTCAAGCAGAGTACACTAAAAAGAGATCAAGGGGAGAATGAGACTCAAGACCTCAAACAGATACTTGTACATAAAGAATAAGGGCGAACGACAAGGCACCGCCCTCAAGAACGAGAAGTCATCACTCTCGCAAGCCTAAACAACCCACTTGAAAGATTCCTTAGGATTTGCTAGCTTCACCTGGCGTTGAAGCGTAGCGACACTTGCCGCTGAAGTGAGAGATGACTTGTATTTTAGAACGTCGTCCCTCACTCACTCATAGCCAACGACGACTGGGGTGGATGATGGTGACCCAGCATTGTGGCTATGTCGTATGCAGGGAGACACTATGACATCTCTATCGCCACTATCGCTCCTCACACACCTAGAAGCAAAAGGGAAAGGATCACAATAACTGGGACATGCTCTCTGGAAGTAGCGGAAGGTTGCACCCTCCTGCGAGGCCGAGAAGTGCCCCCACCAATCCGGCGTGAGGCCCTCACCCTCCTAAGAGTTATTGCCACCCATGCCGATAGCAAAATCAGACAAAAAGGAAAACATTGTGGAAGACGGAAGTACCTTGAGAAATCAAACGAAGAATAAAGGAAAACTAAAAAGCTAGAAAGCAAGAAAGCATGGGAGCGAAGAAATTTTGAGAAGGAATAGTGACCCGAAATCAAAAAGTCCACTCCATTTAAAAGGGAGGCGGACTCTTTGGTAACTAGCGAAAACTGAAGTGGTGCCCTAAAATTTTGCACCACGACGCACCCCATTCACGAACGAAACACAACTCTAGGATATGCCCACTCCTCGAGTGACACGTATGTAAGAGATTGTGCGTGCGTTGTACACGCGTACAACAGCAGACAGAACAAAATGTTTGTCTTCAATACATTCTCCAACGGTTAGAAAATGGAAAAGTTGTCAAATCTAACGACTTACCTTACCTAATATGCCAAAGACATGCTCATCTCGAAAAACTTGTCAGAAGCAGCCCTGATAACACTAGTCTAGGCTCGGGGGCTTGACAAGCCATATCGATCTGCAATTCTCTCACAACTTGTTGAGGTTACCACACCCAACATCGAGCAACATTCGTCCACACTTGGAGTCTCGACAAACTTGTCATCCTCTACTTGTGAAGACTACTACCCCAGACATCAGATGTCCTTACATACAATGACTATCTTGTCACCTTCTATAAGGCTACACATTATCTACAAGGTATGATTATCTTGTAACTTTTATCTATAAGTTATAGTTTATCTCTAACATTACCTATAAGCTTCTGACTATTATCTACAAGCCATGAATTATCTGCAAAGACTATAATAGTCCTTACATACAATGACCCGTAGCTATGCTTCACTCTTATAAATATCAGGTTCCATCGAACCCTTTGGACACCTTCGCTCACACCTCGAGCTTACGCATACTTGTTCTTATACATATATACTTGCTTATTTCTCCTAACTCATATTTTTACTTAAGCGTCAGAGTCTTTTGTTTTGCAAGTATCCCTCCTGTTCTCTTGATAAAGACACCTCTCAAAATCAACATGTGAAATCCATAGTCCTCTTCGGTCACGTCCACCCTCACATGTGTTAAGTCTAAATTTTGATTAAAACATTACCTATATACCATTGTCAAATAGTCATTTAAATTATGTTATATTGATGCAAGTCAATATATTTATTACACGCAAAGGCAGAAGCAATACATAATTATAGCAAGCGCTTGAAAAGGTCAAATAAGAAAGATAAAAAAAAAGGAGAAAAATAATGTTAACTTGAAAGGTTGGGCCCAAGTGCCGAACGATAGGAATCTCATCGATAATTTGTGTTGATAATTTAAGATTAATGTCATAAGGAGGCAACATGACAATAATTTTTTTAAAAAATCTTTTATGGCCAACATTTTCTTCTCTTACAGTAAAAGATATTTAAATAAACTCATTTTAGCTTAATAACTAGCTTTTAATTTTGTTTGTGCCTTATCTATATTATTGAGTGTACGACATCACATTTCCCACTCTACTACAGCTACCTACGTTTTTTTTTTTTTTTTTGTTGATACAGGATTACAGGTACTTACGGTTGTGAAACAACTTTCATTATAAACTCAAAATTACATTCTTTACAGGCATGCTATAAATTCTATTTAGCATTCAATCGGCACATAAACCTATCTAAAACTTAATTTAGCGTTAAGGATAACGACGATTAAGAATGAGTAGCTCAAGTTTCAGATCAAATCAATACTTCATTTATTTTTGAGAATCAGGCCGAATGAATACTAACCCATCCAAAATGTCGTTAAATTATTCTCTAACCAAGGAAAATATTGGATAAGAAGGTTAATTATGTAATTTTTTTTCAAAAAAAATCTATATAAGTTGCACATACTGTAATGTATAATCCAACAAATTGGAAACATCCTTTGTTATAATGATTCTTTTAATGTTTTTAACAAGAAGCATTTTGGAAGATTAGTTTAATGTGTATTTGATTGTGGTTTTGACATTATATCTCTGTTTTGTTATGTCAAACATTTTTTTTATAGACCTTGTTATGTCAAGCATAATAACTCCACAAAGGAATTCGAGTTCAATACTTAAGCACAATCATACTTGCTCTTCAAGGAAACTGAGGGCGACAAAGGAATATATTATTATTATTATTATACATTTGGTGTGTAGCTTTTATGTTCCTCAATTGACACAAAGTACTACAATAGTTTTCTCTATTTTTATCATTCTAATTTAATAAAACTACTAATTAATTTACGCGCCGGCGTAGATTTCTTTTTTCTCTTTTTAGGTTTCACTAGATCAATCAAAATGAAAGCCTCTGTTTTGAAAGGATGATTCTTCATTCTTAAGAATAAATTTTTCTAAAATGTTATTTGAATAAATTGTATTTGAAAATTTATTGTACTCATGTTTAGTAATTCTGAAAGAAAAATGTTAGAAATAAATTCTTTAACATGTTATTTTTTTAATCATCCACTAAAATCCATTAAGAATCACAAAATACTTTGTAGCTCATGTTCTCTATTTAATAAGTCTTGTTCAAAACATTTTTATTTTCTAATAATTTTTTTTGGCTTACACGGCCCCTAATGCCATTTTCTAATAAATTTTAATTAATAATAAAGAATGTGTTAAAAAAAAGAGCATTCTTAACTAACATTTCTCTTTTGAAAAAAAAAATCATCAATTTGATTTAAAAAAATCAAAATAAATTAATAATCAAATTAACGTCTTAAAAACTTAAATCAACTTTATATCACTATGGAGATTAGTTTAATTGGTTAAACAAATTATATGAATGTTACAAATCTCTCCTGTACTCAATTTCTATGGATAAAAAAAATTATCTTTATATTAGTCTTCTTAAAATTTTGTGACTAAAATTGTTTGTCAAGAATTTAATCTATCACCAAATTAATCTTTCAAAAATCTAAAATGTCCTTATATTAGTCCTTATAGATGATTAAAGTAGTGACATAAAAGAATTCTTGAAAGATTAATTTAATAATGTACTAATTTTATGGTAATTAATTTTATGACTACATCTTTAAAAGCTAAAATAGTGACAAAAAAGTTGGTTATTTTTTAAAAAGAATAATGTTGTAAAACAAGTAGCTAGTATGTTTTGTGGCTTAAATATTTTTTTTAAAAAAAGCTAATCACAGGACAAAAAATACATGTAAAACTAAATAAAAATGTCTTTTTTTTCCTCCTACTATAACTGTGCATATAAAAGTATAAAACTACTATTTATTTTGTTAAACTCAATTATTATTAAATCACTGATTACAAATTTTATTTAATGCAATGATTTTTAAGTCAAAAAATAATTATTAAACTATACATTGTCCGGAATCATTTTCACGTATACCACATAATAATTTTATAGAATATAATGTTAAGACAACTCCGATAGTAGATTCAACGTGTTTTAGTGGGACAATTATTTGCAAATAGTTTTTAATTAGACAACTCTCTAGTAACTACACAAAATAGAAATAATATACAAAACTAAACAATACACTTATCTTGACAACTTGTTTGAATATTGGATAAATAGTTTCTAATTATTTTCAAAACCTCAATTTCTATCTTCTAATTTTTCATATTTTTTATCTTTAATATATTTATTATATTTTTAAATAAATCATAATTTTTTTATTTTATATTTTTTAATTACTTCAATAACTAGTCTGAACACTTATAATTTAATGAGATAACTTTTCAATTTTTAATTAATTTTCCACTAATTTTATTAACCACAATCATAACCAATCCATGTTAAATTCAATTTTCAAAAAATACAATCTTAATAAGAAATTAAAATAGAAGATTTTGAATGTGACTTAACTTTAAACCAAAACTCCTAAGAATATCTCAATCAACTCCCACAAAAGAATCAAAAGCCCTAATTACCATGTTTTGAAAAAAAAAAAAAAACAATGTACAAATGATTAAATTAATTGAAGGAAATTTATACAATTGGAGAGTTTAGTTTAGGAAGTACCTGTTACTCCAAGTATATTATCTGTCCATCGTAAAGAGTTTGCTAGTTGCTACGTTGTTATTATTCCACGCTATAAGAATTTCATTTCACGTTGTCCCCGTACCTGAAAAATTTCCAAAAACAAAACAAGAGATAGAAATAGAATAGAGCACAAACCTTACCTCACACACACTTGTTTCTTCCACTCTCACAACCACCATGCCCCACCGTCGCTCGTGGCACTCTTCGCCACCCTTACTGAGCCCTCCGCTGCTCATCATTCTCTTCCCAATCGTGATCCTCACGCTCCTCTTCCTCGCCGTGCCGCCGCTCCTCTCCGCCGCCACGCGCCTCCTCCGCCCGGCCTCCTCCGACGTCAAGACCAGCTGGGACTCCCTCAACATCCTCCTCGTCGTTTTTGCTATCCTATGCGGCGTCTTCGCAAGACGAAACAACGACGAAGAACAGACCCAGAATAATAACCACGTGCACCAGCACGACGACGATGCCGTTTCGGATCGAAACGCCGCGTTTCGTCGTGTGCCTTCAGAGGGACAATCGCAGTGGTTCGGGTTCTCAGAGGAGAGAAAGGTGTATGGTAACGATACACCTCTTAACAGGTTGGAGTCACCGGCTACCGGGGGAAACCGCTTGAAGATGAGACGAAACAGCAGCTCTTATCCAGATCTGCGCCAGTGGGAAACCGGTGACGACCGGTTCAAGTTCCGGTTCTACGACGATTTCGAAATCGATAAGCAGTTCCGCTCGCCGGCTAGGGAGTACTTCCCCGCCTTCGACCACCGTAAACGGTGGCCGGAATCACCATCACCACAACCACAACAACAACCACAAGAAGATCAAATTAAGGAAATTCTGGTTGATACCTTCGAAATTCGTTCTTCTCCGCCGCCGGTGAAGTCAACTACGCCACCTCCACCACCTCCGCCACCTCCTCCTCCGCCAGAATCTGCTCGTCGCAATACCCGACGGACGCATCGGAAAATAGAGCGAGAGCGAGAGAGTGAGATAACTGTAGAGCTCGACCACAGCGAGTTCACGACGATCCGCTCTCAGCCGGCGGCTCCTCCGACGCCGCCGCAGCCTCCGTCGGCGAAGGCACGATCGGAGCGCAAGAGTGAGCGAAAGAAGAGCACCGTGAAGAGAGAGATGGCGATGATTTGGGCTTCAGTTCTCTCCAATCAGAGAAAGAAAAAGAAGAAACAAAAGACAAAGAATAACGAAAATCACGATCAGCATTACGATGATAATGTCGATGAATTAACGAGTAACACGACAGTGCCACCACCTCCACCGCCACCTCCGCCGCCTCCTTCAGTTTTCCACAGTCTATTCCGAAAAGGACTAGGCAAGAGCAAGAAAATCCACTCGGTGTCGGCGCCACCTCCGCCACCACCTCCTCCGCCGTCAAAGCGCAAGAGCCAGATCCCTCCGTCGCCGTCTTCTCCGCCAGAGCCTCCACGGCGGAGAAACTCCGGCCGACCACCTCTCCCTAACAGAGCTGTCACTTTCAACGACGAGACTCTAAACGCCGGCAACCAGTCGCCGTTAATTCCGATTCCGCCGCCGCCACCACCGTTTAAGATGAAGGCGATGAAGTTCGTAGTTCGCGGAGATTTCGTGAAGATACGTAGCAACCAGAGCTCGCGGTGTAGCTCTCCAGAACGCGAGGACATTATTAATGTGTCGGAAACTACAATCATTGACGCCGTTACTGATTCTGTTAATGAAACCGTTACGGATCGTAACGTTTTCTGTCCCAGCCCCGATGTGAATGTTAAAGCCGCAACGTTCATTGCTCGGCTTAGAGGAGAATGGAGGCTCGAAAAGCTTAACTCGTTGAAGGAGAAAGGCAATGGCTAATTGCCTCGTAGCTTGTAAAAAACTGAGTGAAGAAAAAAAAGATAGGCTCCAATTTTGGTATTTTTTAGTTCAGTTATTAGACCCTGCTAATCAATGATTAAGCAGCGTCTTGGGTTTGCCGTTTGTGTTTTTTATTTTTTTCACATACTTTGAGTGATTCGTGGCCTTTTGTTAACATATTTGTATAGCAGGATAACTGAGGCTCTAATTGTGTTTTTGATGTCCCATTAGAGCCTCTTAGTATTAGTGGATTGATTTATTGGAGTACGAACTTCTGGTTTGCCAGTTTGTATGTTTCTATAATACTATTCTCTGAGCCTCTAATTGTTTTTTGCTCGTTTTAATCAAAATGTCTCTAATGCTCCTTGGTCTTTTGGGAGCAACTGAGTTGTAGTTTTTAATGATAATTATTTTTATTTTTTTTTAATAAACAACGGTATCTTGAGTCACTATTATAAAATATCAAAGTTCTCTATTTAATGCTTACATATTTAACATTACTGAATTGAAACGATTTCATACAACTGGTAGATGCACTCATAAATGTGATTGACTGGACTTAGAAAAAAAGACTTGTCAGTGTTCTGTGAACATTTTCATTGGTGACTTTTTCGTGTGATGTACATAAAAAATTAAGGATCATGGAAAGAAAAAGTTTTTATTTTCAAGCACATACTTAGTTTTCAGACCTCAAGAGGACCACTTTCTCTTCCATTAAGAATCTTTGTTTTCGATCTCTTGGGAGCCAAATAGGAGCCATCCATGTCCTAATTCATGTAACCCGAACCATAGAATTTCATTGTTGAAAAAATAAAGCAAATTTTTTTTACAGAAAAATATATATTTAAATAGACCTAAACATAAACTTTTGTTTTATGGTCCTCTATCAACGGGCACAGCCACAAGCAGCACCGCTTGTTGATTATTTTTTTATTTATTTTAAAAAATAGGTGCAGCTTAGCTGGTTGGAATTAAAGTATCCACATTGAAGAAAAAATAATAATTTGAACAATTTTTCTTTTTAAGTATCCACAAAAGAGGAGAATTGAATTCTACACCTAGCTTCCTAAATGTATCATGCACCTCCCAGTTTTTAAAAACTCCAAGTTATCCCTTCTATCTTCTTCCTCCTTTTTCTCTTACAGCTGCAGACCATTCCCCTTCTTCTCTTCTTCCTCTTTTTAAAATGTCTCATGCTTTCACACTCTAACTAGAAAGTCGTAGGTGTTGTATTTTGGCTATAGCCTAAGATCATGGTATTTCAAAAAGATTTTGTCGTAGGTGTTATATTAAGGAACTTTGAAATAAATTAGTAAAAGCATGGATTTGCATGCATGGGATAGAGTTAAGTGACCAAGCTCCAATACAAATCTTTCAATTTGTGTCCCTATGCTGGCTATGCATGATAATTGGGTCTCTTAAAAACATGGTACAGTATTATTTTTTATTTTCATCTTAATTAATGTAATTTTTTATTATCTAAAACATGAGATAGTGGAACTGTCTAATGTTCAAACTTCAGATTTCGAAAAGGATTTATATAAGCTTTTAATCTAATAATTTATTTTTCTTATCAATTACTATAATTTTATTTAGAGTTAATTAAGTTTTTAGTCTCTCAATCTTTTTAGATTTTAATTCTTAATCCCTAAAGATTTTCAAGATTTTGTAGAATTTTCTTTCTGAACGTTATCAACGAATCCTCTCCTTCCCCCTCCATATGCCACATAAAATAGACACACATTGTCATAAATTAAGTTAGCAAGGAGGATTCTGTGGCAAGGGTAGGTTTACAATAACAACTCTATCGGTCAATGACCTTTGAGCTCAAATGACACTGCCCAAATTCTTAAAGACTTGGTGTGATTTTGGTGTTGGACACTTGATCCTCTTAAGGCCGTTGCTTCTTGTACCTCCAATTTGTTTTCTGCACCTTCAAGTTATTTCCTGCACTCTTTCCGAAATACTTTTTTTACCTTCCATGGCCATGTTGGAAGCCAAAATTTGTAATTATTCTGAAATATAATATTACATTCTAAATTGATCATTCGAGAAGCCAAAAAAGATGTGCTTGAAACAACAGCCTCCTCAATCTACCATCCCCTTTCGTTATCAGGTGCTTGTTCCTCCAATCTAACCAACAAAAAAAAACTGTCCCAATCTAACAATGTACATTTTGCTAGTGAGATTGATACTATTTTTATTTGTAAACTTTTTTTTTTTTACATGCTCTGCGAATCAAGATGGGTTAAATAACCTTCAAGAATATATAATTATCTAAAATGTAATGTAATCTGTAAAATTGTGCCTTATATGTTTAATTTATATCTTTGGTAAAACAAATCCTATGCTTATTCCCTTCTTATTGTCTAATTGACTGTGTCCTTTATGTTTGACCAGTAACTAAAGAAGAGTGTCCAAGGTTTTTGCTTATGATTTTATTTTTAACAGCATGAAATCTAGTTGCAGGTTATCGCAAATATCTCAGGTTTTCCCAAAGATGATGAAGCTCCCCCTGGAGGTGTAGATGACATGACAAAACTGTCATACTTGCATGAAACAAGAGTTCTGCACAACTTGGCAGCTAGATATGAACACAATGAAATCTATGTACCTAAGTAAGATACTAATAATCTTATTATTTCTTTTAATGCTAAAATTGTTTTTTATTTTTTTTTATTTTAGTGAAAGTAGAACTCAATGTAACCATGCTGCTGCTGCTACTACTACTACATTGTTGCAGACGTATACTGGCAATAAACCCATTTCGAAGGTTACCACATCTATATGATACTCACATGATGGAACAATATTATAAAGGAGCTGCATTTGAGTCCTCAAATTTAAACAACAGGAGCTACATCAAAAAACCCAAGAAGACCTTGAATGAAATTACAAAGGAGCTTTGCCCTGTGGGTTTTCCTTCCTTCTTTCTTTCTTTTAACTAAGATCATATTTTTCTTTGATTTGCTTTCTTATTATGATGTTATCGTGCTGCAGGTTCTCAGGATCAGTACAATGTACTGGGATGAACAACACATTATCCCACAATATCAGTGATTGTTGCCTCTGAACGCTTTATCTTCTTGTGGCTGTCCCCCGAAAAGTGACTCAGTGCAATACAAATGATATATCCTTTATTCAACTTCCATTCATTCATTCATATATTTATTTATTCAAGTTTTAACAATATCTTCAAATGCACCATGTTCTGAGCTAATTGAAGGTTAATAAATTGGAGGATTGATAGTCAGGACTCAGGAGCAAATACCATTTTCTTGTCATAACTTATGAATTTTGCACCTTAAAGTTGCCCTCCTGAATGAAACTCTTTGACCTTTTCCACATTGATGAGATTTTCATGATGGATCTGATTATTCCATTGTCGATTTCCTTGTTCATTTTTTAAGCAACTTTTGTACATGACGGACAAAAAATGTGGTGGGAGCATCACAAGCCGTAAGGATATGTGTGCCAAAATTTGCTAGTATCTCGCAAGGCTCAATGAAATTAGAGATGAAGAGAAAACTATACCAAGATATCAAACTTTTCAAGACTTTGTTCCTTTTGAAGAAATGCACACGGAATATGCATTGGTATATTCCACTTCAATTGCATTTTGAGAACTATATATGGGCAACACTATGGGGTCTTCTTAAAATACAAAGTAAGACTTTTTTTAAGAATAAAATATATTTTTCTTTCTTATAAATATTAAAATATTTAAAATATAAAATTTTAAATATATTTTTTGTTCTTATAAAACTAAAATATATTGGCAAAAGTTAGGTCTGGTTGATGTTGGAGCACACATGTCACTCTCTTTCTTAGTGTCGCTCTCTCATTGCAAAATAAACCCTCACAAACTCTCTTCTCACTAACCTTTATCTTCTTCAAGACTTCAACCACCATAACCAGAATAGAACTAAGGCTTTTTGCAATTTGTGGTGTTAATAACTTAAACATTGTTATGTAACTTTTGATTACTATGATACAACACCCCCACTGTTATTACCACGGTTCATCACTCTTCTAGCAATCACTCTCCCTCCTCCTCTCACCGCCACCAAAGCCATCGCATCAGCATCTCCTCACTGCCACGAGACAACTACGAGCGTTCCAGCCAAGCCAGTCTAGTCCGGTTTGCATGGAGGGAGAAGATGTTTTTGATGGTGTAGATCTAGAAAAAGAAATGGAGTGAAAGCATTCTCTAAACCACAGAGTACACACTATCGCACCCCATCTTTCTCTTTCGCATCCAAATCAAATCCGAGTCGGGGGGTGGGCCATTGTCGTTGGAGAAGAAGAAGTCATCATCAGAGAAGAGGAGGCACAAAGGGATTGAGAGGCCGCATCGCCAGATATGAAAAAACAGAAGAGTAACAATTCCCTAAACCGCACCACATCTTTCTCTTCTGCGTCCAAAACCTAGTCAAGAGTGGGTGTTGTTGTCGTCGAAGGAAGAAGAAGTCATCATTGTAAGAGAAGAAGTTGATTGTCTCTACTGTCATCAGAGAAGAACATTTTGTCCGGAAAAGTCCGAGGTTGTTGAAGTTTTGAAGAAGATAAATGTTAATTAAATAGGGGTTTGAAATTTTGAAGCTTTTCTTTTCAATTTTAGGGGGGGGGGGGGGGGTAACCCACAAAAATATCAAGAGATTAGTTAGTAATTGAACCAATGAAAGAGGGACACCCCATTAAAAAGAGTGACATGCCAGATCGAATTTGTCGGAATCAAAATATCACATATTTATATTTTGTATGAACGAAAAACATATTCAAAATTTTACTGTGAAGGATTCCAAACGTTTATAGGGACACAAAACATATTTTAGTTTTTTTTATCCTTAGGTGTGAGAAAGTTTACAACAACTTACATACTCTATTTAATCAACTGAGCTGCACTCCCATGGTATACAGATTAAGACTAATATGGTAAAATTTAATCAACTGAGCTGCACTCCCATGGTATACAGATTAAGACTAATATGGTAAATGACTAAATGGATAATTAATTCATATCATGAAATCAAGATGCCTCAAGAATTGTTGAACTACCTACGACTTTCCATCACCATATATCACTGATCTTTTTTATTTTGAACAGGTTGCATCTCTGATTTCTTTTTCTCCTCGAGAATTACTTGCCTAGGCATCACATCTATTAGGAAGCTTCCCCCATTCCACACTGATGCAGAAATCTTAAGCAATTGGAAGACTACAGACAATTCATATGACAAGAAAATGGGAACAGTCAGAGCCGTGGTTGCCACGGTAAATATGCCTTGAAGAACAATGTACATTAACAAGCGATTTTGATCTCCAAGTAAGCCACTTAAGCGCCACCAAATATTGTTTGCTTTCTGAGCTTTTTTGGAGAGTTCCCTATGCAACAAACAGTTAAGGCAATAAAATGAGAAATGTCAAAGAATGATCAACTACCACTCTAGAACACCTGTAGAAATGCTCATTCATTAGTTACCTGTAGGAAGTCATGACTTCAGGATCTCTTAAAAACCGTTGTTGGCGCAAGACGTTGACAATGAGGAAGTATAGAACCTGCCAGAGAATGTAAACTGCCAAGGGTACCAGAAACAGCCACATCCAGAGATAGGATTTATCCTCAATATAAGGCCATGTAGATCTTCCAGCCATTCCTGCTGGTCGCATGGCTTCAAAGGTTGCAGGATTCCACCATCGAATGGTAAAGAAAACCAATCCTGGAAAAAAAATTGCATTAAAAGCATAATAATAACCAAAATGGATGCAACAAGAAACCTAAAGTTGACATGCCTATCACAAATCCAGTCCAATTGTAGCATCTCTAATATTGTGATGTCTAAGTAGAAGTTCAAGTTGTTCCATAGATAAACAAGAATTACATATTTTCATAATATACAGAAAAAAATATAGTGATTGAATATGCGGATTTAGGTGGATATTGTTAGATGAAGGCTCGTAAATGGTTTTATATCTAGCAGATATTAAATCATACAAGCACATCAAGAAATGAAGACATCTGAAAATAGATGCGACTCATGCAAGAAACAGAAGATAGTTTTTTTTTTCTTTGGGGGAGGGGTAGCAACACCGAGTCTGTGACATGAACAGAAGTATAAAATAAGATAAAAATATTGATGTGTTTTGATTTTATGTAGATGACCCTTGATGATATCAATTTGAAGGTCCTTCATATTGTTCTTACACAATACAAATTCCCTGATAAGCATACATTAACAACACATTGACCCAATATAATTATTTTGTCAGATATTCTCAATATTTGACTATGGAAAGCATGAGTCTATAATGATCATAGAAGAGTAAGGTTTTCCAAAATTTTATTATCTTGTAAAAAAAAAGAGAGGACTGCTGAAAAAATAAAGGTATATCATACCAGGTAAAAGATGGATAAGAACACTGACAATTTTGTCAACTGAACTGAAAACTAAGCTGCAACGCCAAACAATCAAAGCCCATGCTAATGGCCCCTGCAAAAGCTCTTTGGATAAGTCATAAAGTAGACAAATAAATCATTCTTCTACCAAGTCATCAAATTATCAAGGATAACATGCTTACCTCAGCAAATGAAAAACAAACCAGGAAAAGCTTTTCATTCTTTGGGTAAAAAAGGAGGTAAACCAAGAAAATGGTATTGGCATAATAGCAAAAATCCTGAAACACATGAACAATCACTTAGCCGACTAGTTTTCATTACATAGGTTTCTACTACAGCAACACAAGAAATTAATATGTTAGGAACCTAGCCTAAGTAGATTAATTACTGTAAGGGTATTAAAGGGATTACCATTAGAGATGGTTATAGTTTGTTATAGCAATTTAACAGAATCCCCAAAGTGTAGGCTCTTGTTATGCATAGCTAGTGGGTAGTTGCAAGGCAATATCTGCTATATATATGTACTGCGTCAATACTGAAAAGCAAGAAATGAATTGAGTCTTATTTTCCTTTCTAATTTATTTCCCTTCCTTCTCTAATTCCGGAGGTTCCCTTCCCACGAAGTAAGGATGTATCATAATACTTATATCCTTATGATAATGAGAACATTGAGACATTGTTCCAATGATTTTAATCAGTCAAAGAATTGAAACACTGCTTAAATTCACAAAACATACAATAGTTTCATGAGAAGTGCTAGCAATACACTCTCCAACACACTCTTTATCATCAGTTAAAATTGATTAGAAAATACAATTCACGAGTAAGAGTAACAAGAGCCACACAAAGTTCACGATTTCTAATAAATTCCAATCAATAGTGTATTTAAATTACAGAAACGCATTGTTACTTGCTAGCATTTCTCTAGTTTAATAGTTGCACAATAAACTTAAAATACAGAAATTGAGATATCATCATTCACCAGGAGATAGTAATGCCATTTCTTGAACCTGTAATATATCCAACGGAGAGGAACAAACACGACGTAGAACAAGCAATATACCAAGGGAACGGCTTGTGGCCCTGGTAAAAGAGGATAATAAAAAATGAAAACCAATAAAGAAGGAATTGAATCTGTTCAAAGAAGAAAAAGAAAAACCAATGCAGTGTCAAACAGAATCAACTTACTTGCCCCAAAGATGAAGCAAAACCAACCAAAGCCAAGAACCCCCAAAAAATGAGTCACCTGAACATTCATAGAAAGAAAGAAAAACAAACATCAAAATCGAAGCTTGTTCAATATTAGCATACCCAAATGGCCATAGATGATGAATACGTGAATCAGAAATTAAGCAGAACAGACCCACCTTGTTGATGAACCTTTCATGCTCTTCAGCTTGCTTGGCTAACTTAACGGCTTGTTTGGACAATACCTCCTTCATTTTCAGCCAAAACAAAAAACAAAAAACAAATTAAACCCATATCATAAAATTAAAAAAACAGATGCAGCCATGCATGGAAATTAAATTGAAAAACAAAAAGAAACAAAACTTATTACACCAATTAATAACGTGTTTGGTTCCACGTTCTGGATGTGATTTTCAAAAGCAAATAATTATAATTTCTGTATCTCAATCAAACGTAATTCCTTCCTTCTAGTTTCCAAAGATACTATAAATAAATACAGTTTTTGTTCGTGCTTTTTATACTATTTTTCTGTTCGAATATAAATTTTATTTTATTAGGCGAAGTAAAATTTCAAAATCTAATTCAAGAACAGCACCAAAAACATGCATCTAAGTTTTATATGAAGAAAATGGATTGAAGGTAACGTACCTTGGACCTATCCCTGAACCTACGCTTTGCAGAGGAATTATTGTCCGTGTAGTCTGCATGGTCTTCGTTATCAGACATACTCACGTGTGTTCGATTCAGACAGAGAAAGATTGTTTGTGATATGATGTATGCAGAAGCAGAAGCAGAAGCAGAACCAGAATTCCGAGAGTGAAATACGGCCTCTTGTTCTTCCATCTAACTATATATATGTGTCTTTCTAATTTTGATTGCTATCAAATGATAATAATAATGTCTTCCAAAACAAGCAAAGCATATCAATTATCAATCAATTAATTTAATATTTGCTAGTGGAATTTAATTGAATGTTTTTTTACCGATTAATTGGATGTTCTCTAACACTATAAGAACGTGTTTTCTTCTTTACCTAATTTCGAATTTTATGTGATTGGAAATTATAAATTTTTATTATTTTCAAAGTTATAATTAAGATAGTTTTTAATTGGTTGATAGTATTTTTTCCTCAATCAAATAATACGGTATATTCCAATTCATTTTATCAGAGATTAAATACCAAAATGTATTAAATAAATTATTTTTACTCAAATGAACATAGTGAAATTTTATACCGCACCTCAAATTCTTTAACTTAATTGGTTGATAGTATAAAAATATATACTAATGATTGATTAAATTAAATTCATTTGTAAATTAAATGGAAAATATGTTATTAAAAATCTAATAAAACATTGGATAGTACATAGTTATAATGAGAAAAATACTCATCTGTTAACTATAAATTATTAGGATAAAGTAGAAGGTTATTAATAATTAATAAAACAAATTGTATATAATTAAAAATTTATCCTGTTTTGACAAAGATATTTTTAAATAAAAAAATTAATATGTACAATTTAATAAGTAATAACTGATAGAATATATGATAAGATATTTTATCAGTATTGTTAGCCTAACTAATCAGTTTGTATTTGATAGAATATATTATCAAAATATATAATAAGATAGTCTATGGGTATTCTTAGTCTAACTAATCAGTTTGTATTTGATAGAATATATTATCAGAATATAAGATAAAATATTCTATTATTATTCTTAATTTATCTTTAAGCTTGTAATCATTTATATAAGCTAATGATGCTTAACGAAAGGGGAGAGAAAAATAATCTTTCCTTTATCCCTAGCTAGCTTTTCGGATTGAGTTGGATCTCTCATATTATTCATTCTGAGATGGTATCAGAGCCTTAGCGCCTTCTTTTGGCTTTCGCACACAGGTCCTAGCGTCGTTCAACCCCTTTTCTTTTTCTTCTCCATCACCATGTCTCACTCAAACTCGATCTTTCACACTGCTCTTGCTGTCTCCAACATCAAGAATCATGTCCCAATCATTCTTGAAATGGAAAATGTCCAATGCGTGACATGGGCTGAACTTTTCAAACCCCGGTGAGCCTTTTTGCTCGCTGTCTCTGTCAAATCTCTTCTCTTACCTTATCTCTCTCAAATCACTTCCCTTACCTTACCTTCCCTCCATCTCTTATTTCTTCTTCCTCTCACTGCCATGACGGACAATAAGAGTTCCTTCCATTCGTCTCTTGCGGTTTCCAATATAAGGAACCATATCTCCATCACTCTTGAAATGGAGAATGTCTGTCGAAGAGCTGCCTCGTCATTCAACTTGTTTTGGGTCTCACAAGTGCATATCGAGGTGTAGGGACGTTAATTTAGCAGAGTGATCATCAACCTCTGTTTTATCAGGCTCGGTCAATGCTCATACTTGAGGAAGCCGAATCGGCAATGGTGGTTGTTTCACAATCCATTTATGACTCAAATTTCTCTCATTCAGACCAACAACAACGTGGGAAGCCGTCTGGATATCACAAGAATTCTGAAAAGAAAAAAAAAATAGTGGGGGTGGTCTTGGGTCCAGTTCGAGACAGTCTCAGTGTTCGTGTTCGTCAACCTCTCGCTTCGACTGCGGGGGTGTGATAGAATATATGATAAGATTCTATCAGTATTGTTAGCCTAACTAATCAGTTTGTATTTGATAGAATATATTATCAAAATATATGATAAGATATTCTATCGTTAGCCTAGCTAATTAGTTTGTATTTAATATAATATATTATTAGAATATAAGATAAGATATTTTATCATTATTCTTAGTTTATCTTTAAGTTTGTAATCATTTATATAAACTAATGATGCATACCGAAAGGGGAGAAAAAAATAATCTTTTCCTCATCCATTGAGCTAGCTTCTGTAGTTGAGTTAGACTCAAACTCATCTTCTAAGAATAACCATTCAATCTAATACTAATTTATTGAAGTTGAATCGGATCAGATTAGTTGAGAATGTTTTAATACAGTAACCCAAACTAAATCGAATCTCAATTAATTAGATCAGGTATATGTTTAATTTTTCAAAATTATATTGTAGTATATTTGACTTTTATTCGGCGTGTTCGTAAAGAATAGCAGCGATAAATAAGCAATAAGGTAAGAAAAACATGAAGGGATGAGCACGTGTGAATGTGGCTTAAAAGAACGAGAGGAACATCTGATGGTGATTTGTATTGGTGCCACTTTATCAAAAGGACACGCCAACTAATTTTACTAAAATTTGCACCACGTGTCTTCATCGCATAGAAAACTGAAAACTGCGATAGCATTGTTCTTCGTATAAACAAACAATCACACACGCTTTATAGATTCGTGGAAGATATGAGAATTGTTACGTGGAAAAATCTAATTAGTTGTAATATTCTTTAATTAAAAAATAATGAGATATATATAATATTATTATAACTAGATATAAATTAATAAAAATAAATAATTTATACACTAATGATATAAAGAGTGTTAGATTTCATCTTAAAACAATTGTCATTAAGTGAAGTTGCCAACAGATATATAAGCCGCCCTCGACTTCTAAGCGATGTGGGACTTGGGTATTTCCCAATACACCCCCTTCACGCCCAGCATTTATTGGGCTTGGTGCGTGAACCACAAATGATGGGTATTTGTCACAGCGGAAGCGAAGACGAGGTCCCAAGTCAGAACCTGCTCTGATACCATGTTAGATTTCATCTTAAAATCAATTGACATTAAGTGAAGTTGCCCAACAGATATATAAGCCACACTCCAAGGATTGAGGCAACCAACGTGGGACTTGGGTATTTCCCAATAAAGAGATTTTATATTATCTCATAAGCGGAAACTATTATTTAACAAAAAAAAAAACATAAACTATTAATATATAGTACTTAATAAATTTGTTAGATTTTTATATAATTATCGTTAAAGTTATTAATTCTCTGATTTTTTTTACTTCTTGACAGTGTGACATTTTTAACCCTAAAATTTACTCAATTAATAAAGTGAAATTTTAATTTCAATAAAATAACATAAAAATAAAAAAAAACTTTTTATACACTAATAAGTAAATATTTTATTTAAGACGATGTGATCAGTATTACTAAATGTTGATTTTATAATAGATATTTAAATTTTATATTATTTGATCTGAATTAAGTTATGCATATAACTAATAGTTACAAGTTAATAAATAATGTAATGTACCTTGATATAAGAATTGATTGATTCTTGGATATGAAATAAATTTTGGTTAATACTCTATTAACATATTTTTTTACATTTTAGATTGAACTTTTCTAAATAAAAATGGTATCAATTGATTCCTATGAGGTGCCGAAAGAAATACCCAAAAATAGATCAATTTCGGCCCAAAAATGTTAACAAGTCCAAATCATCCATTAGTATATTGACCAAAATAAGAAAGGCAACTTGAGTATAAGATAACTTCAATGCGATCTAGAGTATGATAACGCACCTTCATTTGGAGTAAATTAAGTATTTTACTTCACAATAAGTGAAATATAATCATTATCCCTAAAATTAGAGACACATTTATTATAGACATTATTATTATGTCATATTGGAATGCTTTTATACAATTACCTCAATGGATCAATCCATTCTCAATATAGCTCAATTGCTCCGGAAAGAGGAGCCACCATCAGTGCACTTCAGATCTAGATCAAAGTTAAATTCGGACATCTTGAAATACATTAACTAACAAGATGGATAATTGTGAAATATAAATATCTAATTTAAAAAATAAATTAAAATAAAATTTAAAATGTTTAAAAATGTAAACATTGAAAATTTTCAAAAATTAAAATAAATGATAGAGAATTAATTTAGTAAAAACTAGTATTTCAAAAAATTTAGTGATAATTTGTGAGTATCTTTTTTGGTTTAAGTAATGTTATTTGATTGAAAAATGAAAGTGATAATTAAAGAAATATTTCTTTTAATTGAACAATGGTTTAAAAAAGCTAATTAATATTGATTTTATTTTGATTTAATTAATAGGAAACTCAAAACCATTAATTTTTTACAGTAAAACAAACTTACATTTTTATGTATTTTGTTCTTCCCAAAAAAGAGCTTATATTATAAGAGTAATGTTATATCTTCCTACTAAATTCTCTTATAAATTTTTGCTATTATATTGAATAAAACATAAATACATCTAATATCTTAAAAATATAAAACACATTCATTATTTGTCATGAAAGAATAATAGGAGGATTTATAAGAGGATGATGCAGGAAGATTTAGAATTATTCATAATATAAATAAATATGCTAGTAAGTTCCAGTATGCTAGTACCATTTGGGTTTTCTAGTTCTTTTGGATTTTTTTTTGTCATGTGTCATTGAATAGCAACATCATCCACAGTATATGACATTTGAACTGTCATATTAACTTGTCACCTTATTTGGCATGTAAGCATTAATAAAGGGCCAATTAACTTTGACTAAATTTGACTTTATTTAGGATTGACTAATCAAGATATCTTTACCTAAAATTTCTGGCCCTCCTAAGCATAAGTGTTGGCTTGCTTCTGTACTATAAAACCTGTAACAAGAGTTTTTATTTCATTCTACACGTTTGGATGTGAATCTTCATCTTAGGTGCACTTTCTCCATTTTAAGGCTGCCTAATTTTTTTTTATCGTTTTAGTAAGTAGTGCAAAATTTATTTTAATGATTAAATATATATATAATTTTTTTAAATGAAATTGCATTAGCATCTTTTGAAATTTTGTGAAATTATCCAAACACTCTTTGTTTTTATCTACTCTTGCACTAATCCTCTTTGATTATTTAAAAATATACACTGAGATCCTCTTAATTGTTTGGAAAATATTACATTGGATTCTCCTAAAGCAAAATTAGTATAAATGTTTAAAAACAGAGAAAGTTTGTAAAATTTAACAAAACTTAGGAGATAATTTACTTAATTTAAATACTCTTTTTTTTTTAATCATGGGTCGTCTTAACGAATGGTTTATATAACACATAAGTTAAGTGATATTTACATTAAATATTCAAAGGAAATATTGTATAGATCCCACTTAGTTCAAGCATTATTGTCTCTAATAAAATATATCTTTAGTTTTGTTTTTTTTAAATAAAATGTTCCAAAATTCTTCATCTCTCCTGCAGCTAAGTAAAATTAGTAATTAGTAAAAGACACAAGAAAGAGATAACAACAATAAAATGTCATGCTTGCTTAATTGTTGTGGAATATTTACAATTTCAAATTTGGAATTTATGAAGATATGGTTGTTTGGTCGTATGTGTTGATTTTATACATTTTATGGAAGCAACTGTGAATGTGACTCGCAATTATTTAACGGAGTTGGCGCAATGGCGCCTCATTTTGAAAATCGCAGGTGGGCCACGGCGAATATTACTACTACTAATTATTATTATTATTATTATTATTATTATTATTATTATTATTAATGTAAATATTTCATACATTACAGATAATATATATGACTAGTTTAATAAATTTAATAATAACTGCTTTAAAATCATTCTTGTGATTATATTTTATAAGTTGAGAGTATAAAAATCTTTATATTACAAATATATGTAAATTAAATTATTATTTAAAATAGAGCATTTTACAAGAATTAAAAGGAAATGTTTCATCAAAACAACGTGACATATGGTGAGTTTCACCTAATATCACTTCTAAGTTCCAACATAGACGAAAAATAATAAAAATTAATGCTTATTATAAACTTTCCACATGTTCCCAACATTACTAGAAAATACCTTTTTTATGACAGACATTCTACGACAGTTCTTTGTGAAACCGTCTTAGAAAACGACGTGGTGGCTTTTACGACATACATTCTAATACGGTTATTGAAAATCGCCTTAGAATGTGTTTTGTGGCAATGTTGTAATTATATGAAAGTATCGATTACGACGAGTTTTAGTAAAAACCCGCCGTCATTGTCCAAAACATTTAAAGCGTGCATATGAGCATCTCCTTACGAACTCATGAGGTCTCTAGCTAGCTTAAACTTCCCCGGCCGTCCTCCGTGAAGAACTTTTGCTTTTGTCGGTGAAGAGCTACCTCTGCTTCGAATCGTGTTCGCCCTCCCTCGTGCCGAATCGTGTGAGCCCTCCGTCGCTCTGAGTGTCGAAGCACATAGTGCCCGTGAGTGAAGCCCTCCCTCACGTCGTCGCGTCCGCGATTACACAAGTGGTATGTACAACTTGTCCCCAACTTTTATAACTTATTATGACGATGTAAAGAATTGTTTCAACAACTATAGTGAGCTCTGTAAATAGGGTTTATTATATAGGTCTAGGGTTATGTTGCTACTGTTTGAAGAATTTTTTAATTTTGATTTGGACTTGACCACTTGACTAATGACGAGGTTGTGGAAACACTTGATTAAGTCGTAGATATATTACAAAAAAAGTTATCTTTTTTAATTTCCACACTACCCAAAGCTAATGTCCTTTGTTGTCTATGGTTTTCACTTGCAGACTCTTATCATTTGATTTTTATAGTGAACATTATACAATTAGTTTATGGGATATTATTGTCATGCAAAGTTGTTTGTTTCTGTTATTGAATGTTCTTGGGGGCAATTAGTTGCGTGACCTTCATCAAATCACCCAACATCAACTTCCTTCTATAAATGAGATACACATTTATGCATAAGTTGAACCACTGCTCATTACTTGGATTGAGAGCTTCAAGATTAACATTGACAACGACAATATGCAGTGTTAGGCCTCCTATCAACTACTCTACATTAGGGAATCCCTCACCTTCGCAAACACCTAGATCTTTATTAACATCCTCACTACCTAGTGCTCTTATAAGATATTCTAGTGTGAACAACTATCAGGTCACATCACAGTAAGATAATTGAATTTTCACACAAGTCTTCTATATCTCTATGCATCTTCCAACTCATCTTTGTTGTTAACATTCATTTTCACATTTGTTATCATGTGATTATCACAAGTCTTACTTTCAATAGTCACATGCACTCTTCTATAGACCAAATTCAATCATGACTTTTTAACATAATTTTTGAAACTGTGCTTTGGTAACTGTTTCAACCTATATAGTGATTTGTGAAGTTTGCAAAAGCTAAGTCCCTCTGAGCTCCACACATCTACATCCTCTTATGGGTCACCACGAAGGAATTCTTTACATCCTAGTAATGAAGGAGCCAACAATGAATGGCCACAACAGAAACAAAGAGGCAAACTAATATGAGGATAGCCACTAGAGAGAAAGTGTTAGAGTGATCAACCTAATAAGTTGAGCATACTCTTTAGTTATCAATTGAGCCTTCGGTGTAGGCATATAACCATATGGATTCTTTTTAGTAGCAAAGATCCATTTCAAACCAATGGCCCATTAGTCAACAAGAAACCTAAACAGATTGCACACATGAAAAAAGGAATCAAATTTTATTGATGCCGAACAAAGTAGAATAAATAATTCATATCTAATGCTATAAAAAAATCTTATCTAAATAATTTAAAGAATTGGCTTACAGTCTCTCAGAGCTCCTTTGCTTGTCGGTCCTTACATGTTATGGGCCCTAGGGCCTAGATGAAATAATAAAATAAAACCCCTGTATATAAATATTTTAAAATATAAACATATATAATGCATTGCATAAAAAGTAGGACAAATAATTTCATTAAGAGTAGTTGATTGATTAAGATCATTTTACTACTTTGGTCTGACTGCATTTATCCAAACTAATTGGGTTAGATCATTTTTCAGAACTCAAGTCAAGAGCAGCTGGGTCATTGTGTTGATTTTTATTTTTTCGGTTAAATAATTCACTCACAGGGATGCTAGAAAATCCATTTTGTGGTTTCATCCCTTCAAAAAAAAATCAAAGATAAAAGTATCAGCTTTAACTGGTGATTCTTTTTTATTTGGTTATATTTATTTTATATAATTCTAAAACATTAACACTAAATTCTTGTTTACAATATATAGCAGGTGTGCTCATTCATTATCATTTGCCACAATAGAAGCAGAAGAGGTATCAGGTTCTAGGCCAGCTGAAGTTTTGAACTTGGGTATGGCAAGCAACCTGTGATGCTATTGTTCTTTGTAGATAGCATTAGTACTCTTATGAATTTCATAATCCTTTGGAAAATTTTGTTGATATTAAAGATTGAAATGGGCCATATGTCCAACTAATGTAGGATATTAACACTAATATATATTAGGTTTGTAAACCTAATTTTATCTTTTAGTCATAATTTTATATATAATATAACTGTTGGATCAGGTAATTAAGTTATTATGTATAATTTTATCCAAATTAGGATATATTTATTACTTCTAGTTGCTTTATTATAAAGTTGGAATGTTGAATGCTTATTATGGAGATGCTATTAAATTATGTTTGGACAGCAGGATATGATTTTTAAATAATGTTTGTGAAGTATATATATTCTGACTAGGAGTCAAGTTTAGAATTAGAGGTTATTAGCTTTACAGGAATAGCTTAAGCTGTCAAATATGACAAGAAAACAAACCCGTCGCAGATCTAAACACTTAAGCATTGGCCATTGGGCTAGATGACTGACCCTACCTATATATTATAAGGAAAAGCTTTCATGGTTGGAATCATGAAGATGAACTGTGCAACTAATTTTGGTCGTAATTATTTTTGGCCTATCATTGGGAAGGAAAAAAATTGTTTTGAGCAATTTATCTACTTCACTTGAATTTCTTTGCTCATGCCCTTATGCTATTGTACTTTATGAATGAGAATTACTTGTTTAAACATAATGTGTAGTGAACATATAATATAAAATTGAACCAGAAAAAAAAGAGAAAAAAAGCTCAAATTTTATCCAATATTTCATTGCTTTTAGTACCAACTTCTTTTGTGTGTATATTGTTATTTAATTTGGTTATGTTGCATTAGTTTAATTTGAACATTGTCTTTGTCTGCATCGCATATATGTTGACAAATAAGTTTGACATACTATAATCAGATATACTAAAATTAAATTCAAATAATGATTTTTGAGTGACCATGCATATCCCTTTTGTATGAGTTTGGTCAGTCTCCATTTTAATCCCATCTATCTCGTTGTTTATTTTGTTTTATTTTTTGCTTCCCTTTTTGATATACAGATGCAGATGTGCACACTCATTGTTTTATATAAATTTAGTCATTGGTTGTATCATATTTTAAGTTTTAAAATCATTACTAATTGTTTTGGTTACCACCTATCAAACATTGGAATACCCACAAAGTATGAACTTAGACTTATTCATGAAGGGAAAATAGAACTTTGATATTTTAATTGCTTTCTTCTATAAAACATTTATTTTGAATGGTTCTGAATTTTTTGATTGTTTGACCTACCAATGGGATGGATTTGTGCCATTAGTTCATGTGCTTATATCAGCTCAGCCAATGGAATAAAAACCTGGATTGTTTCTTATATTTGTTAATGTTGTGAAAATTTTGAACTATATCTATATATAAGTCTATTTTGCATGTCCTGATCTAGTTCGTACTTTTGTCGCGATTATTTGGAACCTAATATATTGCTCTCTTTTAAATCTAGGTTGTGAAGGTTCACTCAAATACTGGCTATGTAGACAAGACACCAGCACAGAGACTACTCCAGGTCATTGGTATGCATAAGCTCCTCTTGATCAATATTTTCTTTGAAACATGTAATTAATGAAATTACTATGCAAGATTTGTAGATACTTCTGCTAAATTATTAAATGGATGATAAATCTTGCAACTGATTGGATGCTTAATATCAAGAAATACTATGACTTTTAACTGCAATCTTGGCCACTTGATCATAGAAGCTTTGATACCATGCCAAGCACTAACTTTCCTAGAAATTTTAGTTGTTAGGTGAATGCACATAGTTGGTTTTATATATCTAACAAATACTAATGTTCTGCATATTTATGAGCACCATGGCACAAACATTTTATTGTTATGTTGTATAATAACCACCTTTATTTGGGACAATGTTGTTTTGAATTTTGAGTTTGGCTAGAACTGGGTGTGGCTTTGAATATTGATGCCTTACTACCTAGTTAGTTCTTACTTATCATGTTAGAATCAGATGTATCCCATGGTATATTATCATAAGTCATAAGTCACCAGAACAATTTTAAAAAATTAAATAACATCAATTGTTTTGTATATGTCACATTTTTTGAAATCGATCACTTGGAGGATACAGAGAATCCTTTTTTTAATTTGGATGCTGATATCATTGCATGCATGCTTGATAAATAGAAAAAACAAGTTGATAAAATAGATAAAATAATGATAATGCCACTACTACATCCTACACACTCTCATTCTTATAGTTTGCTGATCATCCGTAGGAACAACTTTGTAGTTCATTCAACTTGTAAATTCACAGCACAACACACACGGATCAAATCCAAAAGCCATTTTCTGCTTGTTGTCCTATAAGCAAAAAGTGTTCAAAACTGTAGGTTGAGTTCATAGTTGTGTGCTAGATAGGACTGGAGGGAGGTAAGTGAACAAGAGTCCAAGTCTGATTAGTTAGAAATGCATCATATTCTGCCTTCATAGTCGTGTGGCAGATAGGACTGGCAAAGGCTAACTTTGTTGATTTCGGTTCACCATGAATAAGGTAGTAGTGTAGGTTGAATTGTGGGTTTGACAATACCAACTTTAGCTGTTATACACATCCAATTGAGTATTATCAGCTTTGACCAAAACTGCAGATGGTTCAGATGTACATACTGCAATTTCTGGAGCTGGTATTTCAGGAGTGGGCACCACTACGGAAGGGGAACCAATATTAATATGTGCTGCTGTGATGAGAGTAGTGGAAGAGGATGGATCCTCACTTGTACTACCTTCTGTGAGTAGGGAAGTAGCCACAGTCCATGCAGAAGTGGGAGTTGAAGGCAGAACAACTAGAATGTTGGGCTGAGATATGGTGGATGAAGAATTATGGGTGTTGTGATCAGCCATCAAACCTGGCTTTGTCACTGCCCTTGATCTGTTCCTCAGCAGCATAAGTGAAATGAAAATGATCCCACAAGGAAAATTAACTCCTAAACAAACATGAAATCTAAATTAGAATAAATGACTAGTAATTCTAAAATGTTATAAGGATGGTGAAGATGACACATTTATGATGAAGAAAACTCACCCAAAATGGCTAATAGAGAGTGATGGCACTAAAAAATAACAAAACCACTATGACAAATGCAGGTTGATATTTCCAAAAACACCAACAAAGTGCAAGGTGCAAAGGTCCTTTTTTTCTCCTGGTTCTAAGTTCTAACACTAAATAAGCCTAACTATAAATAATGAACCTAACATGTTATTAGATATGGCCTTATTATACTCTAGGTTGGAAGAGTATGAAGGGCAAGTGATGACAACACATTTTTCATTTATAAAATGTTTACAAAAACGAATAAGTGATGATTGGCAAGTTAAACTATAATCTGATTATATCCCCCTAGTTTTGTTATTTTAAGAAATTTTCTAATAATTAGATTGTTTACATAAAACAAATATTGTGTCCCATTCATGCCTTAATAGCTTAAGTTGTGCCTGCCTTTGTATTGTTTAAGTTGTTGTTTTGATTCTTTCCCCCATTCATGCTACAGATTATATCTCCTCTTCATAACTACATATTTTTCTGTGCCATTTTCCTGCATCCCTGCACTCGTTGTGGTTGTTAGTCATCATCTTTAGAGGTATGTGCTTTTAGCCCGACTAACGTGTATATATTAGGTGTCTTAGTCTATGTACACCATTCCTACGTAACAAGTTCATTTCTCTTTTATATGACTTTTGGGACATGAAATAGTTGTTTGTTAGGAAGCCTTTTAAGTTCATTTCTCTTTCCATTGACTTCCCCACAACAATTTTAAATGTTAGTAAAATTTGAAATATAGCAGTATAAAGGGAAAGGGTGAGGGGTCAGGGGGCATAATCGTTATTCATTATATCAACCTTAGAAAGAATACTCTAAAGCTTTTCTAATCAAGTTAAATAGAATACTTTGAAGGTGTTGAGGCTAGTCTACTTCCACTCACTGTTAAAGCATATTTTTGTTAAATTAACTTGTTAAAATGACGTGAACTGAGTCTTATAACATTGTATTATGATACTTGGGTGCGCACAAAATAATCTGAGGTTTCATCCTTGTCATTTGATCCATAGTTTCTTACAAGCCATCAAAGGTTGTTGTCAATTGTTCCCTACACAGAAAGGACGAGTAAAATAAAACTCTTCTAGAATCCTACCTTTTTCCCAAACCATTCATTCATTTCTTCATCATCAGTACTCTGATTATTGACATAACAAAACTCGTCATTAGTACTCAGGTTATTTGAAGTACAAAACTTGTGGACATAATGAAGCTCGACCTATGTTGACTGAAGTCTGTTGGAACCTTTGTGGACAACTTCATTGCCCTTGGTGTTCCTCTTAACATCTTAATGTGCTTTCTTTAACCCTCTTCTTCTCTCTCTCTCTCTCTCTCTTTCTCATTCTCAATGTTGGGTGTTCATTTCATTTAAAGATCCAATTGAATTACTTTGTTCCCATTTCCCGTATCCCCTGAGACATGTGATAAACAAAAACTAGTACTAACAAGAAAAAAAGAATGTGTTAAAAGTTGCTACTAATTACATTGTTGATCTTTGGTTTCAGAAACAATGTGAGAGTCATGTTCTGCCCTTATCAGCAAACGAAAGATGGGATTGAGATGCAGTTTGCAACAAATGATCTTGGTAGTTTGAAGTGTCTCAGCACTCGTGCATATCATTGTTTATAGTTTAGGAGAAATACTAATAACATACTACTTTGTGTTTTAATACACTTTTGTAACCACACTCATTACTATTAATAAAATTGATTAGAAATGACAAACTTCTCGCTTTTCACTTCTTAGGTCATTTTCTCTTGACGAAACTTCTTCTTTACAAGATGAAACAAACCGCAAAAGAAATTGGAATTGAGGGTAGGATCCTAAATCTTTCATCAATTGCTCATGTCTACACTTACGAAGAAGGAATTCAATTTGATAACATCAATGATGAAGATGGGTACGTATGTTACACTTTGAATCCTTTCCCACTCTCTTTTGGTGAAGAAACTACTACTACATGGTCTAAAAGCAACTAATGTTGACAATTTATAAGTGAAACTAAAAAAGAGTTAATATCTTTAGGAGTTGTTTATTTTACCTTAATTAAAAATAAGATCAAGTATCCCATTTTTACTTAAAATAAGCTAGATAGCTCTAATAATTTATCTTATAACTTAGATAAGTCGGGTCCCCATCATGTAATAAGTTCCGCTAGCTCCTTCTTCAGCTTGTAAACGTGTCATGTGTATGTGATGTGTCATTATTTTCTCTTATTTCTTAACCCTTTTTGTCACCATTTTAATTACTGATTAGCCTTAATCGTCAAATTAATTATGTAGTTTTATCATTTGGGTCTCCTGGACTAATTTTGTGTTTTTAATTTAATTTCATGAGAATTATAAGCAATTGGGCTTGAATCTGGAATTGGACTTGGACTTGGACTTGAAGAGAGCAGACAATTTTATTTTATCAAATCTTATCTTATCCAGATTTTATCTCATCTAGATATTATTTCATCCAATCTTATCTTATCTTATCTAAATTTTATTTCATCTAGATTTTATTTTATCAAATCTTATCTTATCTTGTTCAGATTTTATTTTATTTATGGGCTTGAACTTAAAACAGATTTGTAAGCTTTGGGACTAAGAACCTATATAACAGCACCAAGGTTTTAGTTTTAAGAGTTTTTTAGGAGAGGGGAATAATTCTAGGATTTTAGAATTCCAGTTTTTACTGTTCATGCGCACTAGTCACGTAGAATAAAATTCATTTTCTACAATTTCATTTCTACTTTAATCTACAATTTCGTTTTCTACTGATTAATGGAAGACTAAGTCTCCAGCGTTGTTTTCTCTTGAGAATCAAGCACAACTCTCTTTGAGATTTTGTTATTACTATTGAATTCTGATCAGTTTTTCCTCTTCACCAATTACTTTGTATTTGTTGCTATTAATCCATGCATGCTTAGTGCTTGATTAATTGTCTTTGCGCTTAATTTACGTTCATGCTTAATGATCAGTTTCATTCATGAGTAATTGGTGTATGTGTTTCTTAATCACATAATGACAACCTTATGTTAATTTTCGCTTAGTAATTTAATTTAAGGTTAGATTAAGTGGTTGAACTGATTAATGATAAATTCTCGTAACCTAGGATAAGAGACTTGCTTGTGAATCAAGAGGAAACAACATGTTTTAATTCTGTTATTTTCTAATTCAAATTTGATTGTTGTTTAATTTACAAAAACAAACAACCCCCCCAATTTGTTACTATTTTATTACTATCTGTTATGAACGTTTGGTTGACCATTGCTCGTTGGGAGACGACTTAGGATCACTTACTAGATACTGCATTTTTAATGTTTATTTGATTCGGGTACGACCTCGATCAGTATGCTTTTCCAATATTGCTATAGTTTTTCAGATACTCTGACAAGAAGGCCTATGGACAGTCCAAGTTAGCCAACATATTACACACAAATGACCTTTCTCATCGCTTACAGGTGAAACTACTAATGCTTCAACAACCTTTTTTTTATGTTTATTTGCAAAGCAAAACATAAAGTAAACTATAATAAAATAAATGTGAGAGAGAGATAATGACAAGTTGTTGTAATGTGTATTCTTTTAGCAGTTATTTAATTTATGCATGTCTATCTAAATGGAATTCTAGCTCTGAATTTACATTTTACACTCTGTTTTGACTTTTCAATGTTGGCTTTGATCATATAATTCATTGAGTTACTACCAAGAACTTCGTTCACCATGCATGTTAACAAGCAACAAAATCTTTTCTAAAAGATACCATGAAAATTGACTATTAAACATGTTTCCATCCCACCCTATTCCCCAATAGAAAAATAACGCATCAAAAAGAAGAAGAAAAAAACAAAAATTACAAGAGAGAATGTTACCACTTTTAATTGTGAGTTCCGCCATAGATAAATGAGAAAACTTATTTCCTTCATATTTAGGGTCTTGTAATTAGCATCTTAAGGTTAGTAGTTGAAAGGATGAATAAATAGAAAGTTTTTTCTTACTAAAAATAATGGTAAGAGTAAATTGATAATTATTTTAAATAAAAACTTTTCATGTTCATTTTATTTTTAATCAGTATCTTTATCATTTATAGATTCATTGTGCATTTATTAATGCTTTCAATGTAATAATCTCTTTCTTAAGTTGACAATTCTGTATTTTAAACCCTATTGCTCTTGATAGGAATGTTAATCAAAAGCTTCGTTGTGAATTTCTTATCTAATTAGGCAGCTTTGGTAGCAAAAAGAGCAAGGGAATTGATGAGACAAAAGAGTGTATGAAAAGATCTTCTTCTCTTTCGAGAAAACGTTGTGATTGTTCATCTACTGATCCTGAAGAATGTGGTATACTAATTTCTATTTGATTTGATGTGAAACTTTACTTAGCATTTAAATCACAATTTTGTGACAGACCTAGAATTATTATTGTTAATTCTACTTATCATATAGGTATAGGTTTATTGATCATGGTGAGGGAAAATTGAGAAAAATCAATTCATCGTCGATTTCTTGGACGAGTTTCCTATTCCTAGCATATATCTTGATCCCCTTTTCAACAATATATGTTTTTGCACTACTAAAAATAACCTTTTTAACAACGGTTGAAATGAACTTTCAACGACAATTGTCAACCGTTGTTATTAGCAATGACTTTAAAAGTGAAACACGTTTTATGACGATTCATGAAAGAATCATCATAAATTTTTTTTTACAACGACTATTAACTTATAATCGTCTTAGAAAGTATATTTTTTAAGACAGTTATTTTTTAATAATTGTCTTAAAATACATATAATGAAAAACCTTTTAAGATGATTCTTTGTAATAATCCTCTTAGAAAATATATTTTTTGAGACAGTTATAAGTTAATAACTATTGTAAAAGTCTCTCATTTTTTTAGATGGTTCTTTCATGAACTGTCATGAAACGTATTTCACTTTTAATGTCGTTGCTAATAACGACAATTGACAATTGTGTTGAAACTTCATTTCAACCGTCACTAAAAAAGTTATTTTTAGTAGTGCAAAAACATATATTGTTGAAAAGGAGATCAAGATATATGCTAAGAATAGGAAACTCGTCCAAGAAATTGACGATGAATTGATTTTTCTCAATTTTCCCTCACCATGATCAATAAACATATACCTTCTTTATTGTGGCACAGATGCTGAAATCCATTCCGGTGTTAAATAATTTCATGTGACATTGACTTTAACATTATAGTCTCCAAAAAACATGTGACTAATATGAGAAAATTAACGTTAAAAAATTTAAATTTATGATAACGTGAGATCTTTGTTAAAAGCTAACGCTAAAAACATTTAATTTGTCATGTATTTAACAAATTCCTTTCTTCATCTCCCCCAACAACCCTTTTTTCTTATCTAAATAATCTCACCCCGAAATCCATAATACCCAATACAAATCCACGAACCCCGTTGTCATACCCACTTAGTAACCCCACCACCAAGCCATAGTCACTGGATCACTATACTTCATCTTCTTAATTTGTGTAATTAAAAAAATGTGTTATATCATGTTGTTTCTATAGAGACATACCTCAAGGTATGTGTGGTTCTATTTGTATGATTCATCACTATTTGTGTTGTTGTCTCCGGTATCAAATTAAAGTGGTAGACAGTAGTATTATTAAGTGTTTCTCTATGTATTATATTATGGTGCTGTGTGGTCTCTATTATTTTAATTGCCTCTATTATTAGTATTATATTTCTTTCAACTAAACATGTTGAATGCCTGTTAAACCAATTCATCCACCTCTTGTATAAAGATGAAGCAATACAAATATCTTACTTGCGTTATTTACATATAGTTAGCATGTGATATTTCTTGTTAGATCATGATTTATTCTTTAACTTATGCACTTATTGTCACAATTCGACATTTAATTATAAATATATATATATATATATATATATATATATATATATATATATATATATATATATATATATTACTTAGGAAAAGGATCAGGTTCATGCATTATTATATTATACTTATGTTATTTATATTTGTTTATAGTATATATATTAAGAATCTTTTCATTTTGTTGAGTAAAAATGTTTTTTTTTCTTTTATTATAATAACTTTTCATCTGCGAATAAGGCACACGCGTTAGTTATTTAAATAAAGACTTTTTTTTTTACTTTTTCAATTTTCATTATTCCATGAATCAATATTGATTTTTTTTTCAATTAAAATTACGTGTAAAAGAATATTTGTAAATTATTATTAAAATAGTTTTTATTAAATTTAAAATTATATATTATATTATTATCATTAAATAAATTATTGATTAATTAAATTAACTTGTACTGTACATTTTAATATAAATGTGTACCCTTTTTTATAAATATACTCTCGTATTGCACAGGTCACGACGTCATGTGATTCTCGCTGAGAGAAGAATATGCCAAAAATGAAGAATTTATATATGACCAAACTATATTTTTTTCTTACTTATAAATAAATATAAAAATAATGGGATTTAGTTCTTATAAAGTTTTTAGTAGTTATTCCGTTCCTATAAAATTAAAATATTATTTTTGACTCGGATGTAAATTTCGTGAATCCAAATCTAAGATTTTTAATTTAAATTTTAAAAAAGAATTCTAAAAATTAAAAACCCTCACAAAATAAAAATTAAAACTGTCACAATTTTTTTAACCCTTCTTTCCTATCCTTCTTCACTTCTTCTAAGGCAAGTGCTTTGCCCTGGTTTGATTATGTCTTGGTATTCAACTTGCTTTTGCCAGCATAAAATATTGAAACGAAAGAATAAAAATAATGAAATTAAAGATTTTTAGATTAAGAAAAGGAAAAATTGCAAAATTGATCCCCCACTTTATCTTCAATTATGGATTTGGTTCCCCTATAATTTAATCCACAAATTTGGTCTCCAGTTTTATAAATCCCTACAAAATTGATCTTGAAAGTCCGATTTGGACGTTGACCGTTAACTTCAAACGTTGACTGTCACGTGTCAATGTCACGTATGACTGTCACGTGTCAATGACACGTGTCAACGTCTGAGTGGTTCCCTGTAAAGGCTTCATTTTTTGTAGGTAAAATTACATTTTTGGTCCTCCAGTTTTACTCCAATTTTGATTTTGGTCCCCCTATAGTTTAATTCACACATTTAGTCCCCCAGTTTTATAAATTCCTTTATAAATTGTTCCTGCAAAATTGGTCTTTTGAATGGTTTAGCTACTGGTGCTGGAGACATGGTAGGTCTTGATAAATGTCGCACTTCTTTTTCATTGCAAGTTTTTCACTCACTTGGAACCCAAAGAAAAATCACTCTTTGTCTCTCTCCTACTTCCGGGGTTATTCAACTTGGAAAAGTGACACATGAATCTCAACCTGAGTCAGAAATTTTTAGATCTCTTACTTTAACAATTTTTGTAATAACCCCCTATTTTTTTTTCTTTTTTTGCTCCCTCATGCGGTATTATGTGTATACGACTGCTTAAGTGACCTATATATGATAATGGTATTTTTGTTTGAAATTTGAAATACAACTTCTCTAGTAATGAAATTTGGCTGAATTTATAAAGGGATTTATAAAACTGAGGAACAAAATGTGCGAATTAAATTATAAGGGGACCAAAATCGAAATTGGAGTAAAATTGGGTGACCAAAAGTACAACTTTACCTACAAAAAATGAAGCCTTTATAGGAAACCACTCAGACATTGACACGTGACATTGACACGTGGCAGTCAACGTCCAAATCGGGCTTCCTGGACCAATTTTGCAGGGATTTATAAAATTGGGGGACCAAATTTGTGAATTAAATTATAGGGGGACCAAATCCGAAATTGAAGATAAACTGGGGGACCAAAAGTGCAATTTTACCATAAAAAAAAGGCAATCGAAACTTGAAGCACTCATTATTGATTCTTGCTACATCAGAAACATTAATTTAACTCTATTTCAAAGATTTAGTATTTTCTTGTAGGGATGCTAGGTAACTTCCGTGCTTTGATATGTTGTGATATCTAGAGGGGCAACCTGGCTGTTGCCAGATTCATTGATAAGATAAGAGAAGCACAAATAGCAAAACCATGCCTAAGACAACCTTCTTCAAGTAAGCCATCAAACGATTTCTTGTCGCTGTCGGCGTTCGACAACGTCCGTGTCACGACTACAGCAACATTGACATCGCACAAATCATTGTCATTTCTCTTCGTTTTTATTTCCCTGTTTCAAGAAACTTCCTCACATTCAAAAATTGTGGTTGAGTTTTTGAGGATGAATCCTTCCTTCCTCTTCATCCTTGCTAAGATCAAAACGGTCACGACAACATGGTTTTTGGTTGGTGGTGGGTGGCGGATCTAGGTCAGTGGTGGGTGGTCTGGGATGGTGATAGGTAGCGGATCCGAGATCTGGGTTGCGCCGATGATTTTCTGTTTTTGTTATTGTTCCTGGAGATTTTATCTATTGTTTTTGTTGGATTTGATAATGTTCAATTACGTCGGCGACGGGAAGCCGAGCATCGGCGAGGCAACGAAGGTGTTGTCCCTAACTATGGTGGTTAATAGGGATTCGAAGAAGATGATAAATGTGTTATCCTTTTTTTTTAAAACAATATGTATTTTTTAAAAGCTCATAATATATTTAATTTATGAAAGTATTATAGATTATTCTTTTTCTCAGGTTAAAGAAAATTTCTGGATCTACCAGTGATTATAGCCATCAATTTCTGTAAAACTATATACAAAAATTATTAATCTCCTTCTATCGTGTATTGAATTTTTATATGATTTTAGTACTCTCATAAGAATCATACTTTAACTTTTAGCAGGAAAATATCTGTCAAGAGTTTCATTGAATGCAAAATGGATCCATATCCTAAAAACAACAACACTTTTAATTAAGCATGAATAATCAAATGAAATAAATAAGCTTCATAAGATCCCATATTGAGAATTAACATCATATAACCCAATTGAGACATTATGGAATAAACCAATTTTTTTTTAATATCTTGTTGAACAATAGCTAAGGTAGCTGCTAATACTATCATTATTGTATCTATAAAAGTTATTCCGCTTATTATTGCAAGTATAACTATGAAAAGAGAAAGAAGTTGAGCTACAAGAAAAATTAACTTAGCTACCATAGTAGCAACATTTAAAGGAAAACCTCGTGTTTAAAGTTAAGTAACCTCGTATTGAAGACTTGTTTTTTTATCACATAAGTGATGTGTTGTGGTAATTTCCAAAAGGCAATTTCTATCCAAATTGTGTGCATATTTTCTTCAAAAGAGGATACTTTTATGTTGTACATATTTAAAATTTAGAATGATTGAGGAATGCAACAAACACTAATACATGATAAGAAAATGACAAAAATATACAGTTTTGACGCAATGATGTAAAATTTTGTGGTGTTTTACATGTGAAAAAAATGATATATAATGAGAAAATGTGTTTGATTATCTTTGTATGTAAAATTCTCTTAAATCAACAAGAGTCTTACACTATGAATAAATATAGTCTTTGACCCATTGAATTAAATGACATTCATGTCTCAACCAAAAAAATAAATTAAAACATGATCGAGAAATATGCGAGAGGTGATAAACAAATATTGAATTGAACAAATTACACTCATTTTCCTCCATTTAACACATATTATACGGGACCCTCTTCGTAAATTATCTCTCCAATAAATCCCATTACTTCTGCAACTCTATTACAATGACACCTTTTTCTTCGTCACAATTTGATTTCCGTTAACAAAACTTCTTCAGGTGCGTTGCACATGCTATTTTAATGTAATTTAAAGACAATTTTACCCTTTTTTTCCTCACACCATCTCTTAAAAGTCAAGATCATTCTCACACATGTAGTGATCCCAAAACAAATAGTGGTGTCTATATCACACAATGATTCTCACAACAAAAATGATCCCCAACTAAAATAGAAAACTATACAGTTTAAATAAGTGAGAACAAACCAGTGTTTGGACGAATCTTTCCGCAATTAGTGTGTAGACGACAACTACCATCAACACCCACAACCATCTCACAATTTCTGAACGACGATAATCATCACCAACACCGACAACCACCTCGCACACAGCTCACTTTCAGAGGGTGCCTCTTCTAGACCTCCCTTCACAATCAGAACGACGTACACCAACCTTACTAAGGATTCTGTTTTTGCAAACCCTAGTAGGGAATTCTAAATTACTTAATCTATGTGGCTAAATTAGTAAGGATTATTTTGGTATTTCAGAAAAATTAATATCTTCGCTAACGGTTATGGATTGGAAGAGGCAAAACAAAAATACAATTTTTTAAATAAGAAATCCTCGTGTAATGAATACTAAATGGAGGGGATTACTATATTACATTCAATGAGTATAGAGAAAGGAAAGAAGATATTGATTATTGTGTTCGTACACGGATACATACAAGTGTAGATGCAAAGTTATGTATATTTGCACATTGAAAAGGGAATATCATACGGGATAACAGCTAAGCCTTCTACCGTATGACTATATGCCTCTAACCTTCAAGTGTAAGATATTCCCTACATTTTTGCCATAATTTAATTGCTGTCTCTTATTTTGTTCCATATACCATCTTTTCATCTTCTTCTTTTTCAATCGTTCTCCAAACTTCAAAGTAATGAGATGCTGTTACAGTTGCTCAATTACTTTTTCATGAACATCCAACATTAAAGTTGGTCATAGAGATCATAAGGTGTTATAATTGGATCACCGTAAGCAAATAATTATTATTCTTTTTTATGAAAGTAAGATAGTTTCATACTCGAAATTCTTTAGACAAACTTTCAAGATGTAAAGATTATCCAAGTAAATTTTATTCATCCCAACAAAATCATCTTCATACTTACAATTAGAAAATCAAATCTCTGTCAAAATACTTAAAAAAACTCAATTATTTATCAATTGTATTAGATCTTATTAATATAATTATTATTCTCTTTTGTTGTTATGTTCATTTCATTAAATATAATTATTTTTTCACATGTTTCATCGTAATCAACTATTAGACATAAACACTATTTTAAGTAAAGATTTAAATTTTAATTCACCATATTCTAAGAGACTAACTCCCTATTGAATCCAATCTCACTTATTCACTAATTACGTTTGGTTATATTAAAGATACTTATTCACTATTTACTTTTGGTTGTATTAAAGATTTTTCTTCGTAATTTATAAAATTACTTCATTTTTACGTGGTTAAAACTTAAAAGTTGACATTTTGTCTATTATTATTATTATTATTATTATTTAAACATTACCTGATTTTATTTTTTTTAGTTCAAAACTGAATCTCGTGACACCATAAAAGAATGTACGTAGTAGTTAATAGTTATAGATGATCAAACAAATTAAACATTGCTGTAAAAAAATATATTAAGCATTAGATTGTCTTTATTGCTATAACATTTATTTCAAGAAAAAATGTTATTAAAAAAAATTCTTATTTAAACTACTAATATAATAAATTCTTCATTATTTAGTTTTTTTACCGATTAAATTACTTTAATTTAAATATTTCATCCCTTTTATATTCTTTTTCATTTTTACCAAATCACTTTATTTTACATTTTTTTAAAACTCCCTTCCATCTCTTTTTATTCCTTGTATTTTCATTCATTCTCTCCTCTTAGTGTCAAACATACCTTTAATTTGAACCTCTGTGCGTTTGGATAAAAAATTTTAACGGAGGAAAATGATTTATGAGAGAATTTAGATTTCTGTAATCTAAAATTCATTGTTTGGATATTTTTTTTATCAAGAATTCAAATTTTTGGATTTTTAAAACAGAATTTTAAGCAATTAAAAATGTGAAATTTTAATTTCCTTTTAAAAGGTGAGAAATTAAAATTCTATTCTTGATAGAAGAATCTTCTAAAACGTTCGTATATTTCCTTTATAACATTCATCCTCTCTTCTACCTGAAAGTTCTCAAAATCTTATCCTCTAACTTACTACCCTTATCTCACGTCAATGATCATCTTCTTCAAGAAATAACGTCTAAGCTTGTGAAACATTGATTGGATGGGGGCGTAAGGGGCACAGAGAATTGCACCCGCTAGCTAGGGGAGCAGCCGTTGCTATCCATCACGCGACAGATGTGCTCGCCGGCGCGGAGGGTCTAGGTCATGCCTTACGTTGTTGATTGAATGTTGTGGTTGGGTGTTGAGGTGTACGCCGCTGTGTCCTGGTTTTCCTACGACTTCTTATGCCGCATCATGATTCTTCTCTTTGGAAACACACCAAACATATATTCTCTTTTCTTTGTATTCATTTTCTTTCACCCTCACAATTTCTTTTTATCCAAATTCAATTTTAAAAATAAAAATTTCAATTGAAGTATTTGAAATTCTTAAAATTTTAATTTTTTTAAAATTTTAAATTCTCTCATCTAAACACATAAGGAGTTTTTCCTTAGATATTCTCAATTTGTAATAATTATTTTTTTTAAAAGTAAAAAATCACATCAAATCTTACATACTCCAAATTTGAATTAAAAATAACCATATAAAAAAGGCAGAAAAAGAAAATCCCAACAATTATGCAATTACCAATAGAAATACGAAAGGGCACAAGTTAAAGCTTATATGGCCGGTGCGTGAGGTGCATAACTAGAAATAATTACTAAGAAAATAATAATTGGGGATAGATACGCGCATGAAATAAATTGCACACCCAATTATATTTTTTATTTATTTATTTCATACTATATATAGTTATTTAGTCAATTGGAAAATTATTTTCACTATTTGTTCAATATTTTTTATTTATTTATTTCATACTATATATAGTTATTTAGTCAATTGGAAAATTATTTTCACTATTTGTTCAATTCTTTGGTTTTGAAAGAGATAGCGGCAATTCTAAAGAGACAGAAAGATACAAGAAAAAGAGATTGGAGAAGAAGATAACAGGTTCTCTGCTAAAAAAATTCGAAACTCTTCGTAAGCTTTCGTTTTAGCTCCCTTCTTCTTCTTCTCTCTTAGTTTCTCTCACTTTGACTTTTGACCGAAAAAATGGATTTTTTTGGGTTACAGAGTTTCGGTTTTGAATATGAGAAGGTGGGTGTCCATGGATTAGATTCGCTGACCTAAATTTCATTTCCAACACTACCTGGTACTCAATCTATTGACCATTTTATTTATTATTATGAAATTTTGCTATATAGTTTGTTAATTTCATGTGTTTGATTTTTTTTTTTTCAATAAAAGAATCTGGGTAGTGTTCTATTTCATTTGAATTCACTTTTTCTTTTTTTGGGGGTAAAAGATGATGTTGTCGAGAATGGAGGCTGGGAAGAAGGGTGGTGGGGGTTCTAGTAACCAGAAGAAGTTGTTGAAGGATGTTGAAACCATGAACAAAGCTTTGTACTTGGATAGAAACTCTTCAAGGAGTTCAATACCTAGTGCAAATTCTAGATCTAAATTCACAGGGAAACCTCAGTTGCCTGATCCAAGATCCAAGTCTAAAGCCAGTAATGATCATAATGGTGAGAATGCTCAGAAGGATAAGAAGTCCATATGGAATTGGAGGCCATTAAGGGCCCTTTCGCACATTCGAAATAAGAGGTTCAATTGTAGTTTTTATCTGCAAGTTCATTTGATTGAGGGGTTGCCGCCGAGTTTTGATGATGCCGGCCTTGCTGTTTACTGGAAGAGGCGGGACGGGGTTCTCGTGACCCAGCCGGCCAAGGTGGTTCAGTGTGTGGCTGAATTTGAGGAGAAGTTGACCTACACTTGTTCGGTGTATGGAAGCAGGAGCGGACCTCACCATTCTGCAAAGTATGAAGCGAAGCATTTTTTGCTCTATGCTTCGCTTCTCAGTGTGCCGGAGATGGATTTGGGGAAGCACCGGGTGGATCTGACGAGGTTGCTTCCTCTCACTCTGGAGGAGCTTGAGGAGGAGAAGAGCTCGGGGAAGTGGACTACTAGTTTTCGATTAATGGGATTGGCCAAGGGCGCTACGATGAATGTCAGTTTTGGGTATACTGTGGTTGGTGATAATGCTAGTGCTACCAGAGACAGCCTTCCGAAAGCATTGTCCTCCAGGCAGAATAGTTTTTCTCTGACTCCGACGAAGTTTGATGTTAAACCCAGACAGTTTGATGGAAGCAGCACGATGAGACGTGCCACAAGTTTGCAATACTCACCTCAAGCTTCTGACGAGGTAAAGGATCTTCATGAGGTGTTGCCATTAACTAAGTCAGCACTAGCTAGCTCAATAAACGTCTTATATAAGAAATTGGATGAAGAAAAGTTATGTAGCCCTCAGGATGATAAGACAGAACTTGATTCATTCACAGAAAATCTTGGGCCAATCAAGCCAGATGCCTATGCTTCTGATCTTGGAAAAGAAAGGCTTGAAGAGCATGCGACTAAGGATGAAAGTACATGTGACAAACCTGAACTCTATGTATTTCAAGAAAAGCTGGAGACAGTTAAACCAGATGGCTATTCTTTACCAGATTTTGGAAACAAAAACCCTGAACAGTGTCATGATAATGAATTTTTTGTTGTCGATAAGGGCATAGAACTTTCATCAAACGAACCTGTTAAACTAGAGGAATCCATCATAAAGGCTCCCGACGATGCTTCTACGGTTGATACTGTCTGTACCCTTGGTATATCAGGTATACAAATATCTTCTGAAGATAGTGTTAAACATGATTTTCTGGATGAGGCAAATGATAGTTCTAAGGATCAAGGAGTGGTAGAGGAATTTGCTAGCATAAAGGCTCCTGAGGATGCTTCTACAGTTGATACTTCGTGTACCCTTGGTATATCAGGCACACAAGTATCTTCTGAAGATAGTGTTGAACATGATTTTTTGGATGAGGCAAATGGCTTGGACACTAATGAGCTGCTCATGCAAGAACTAGAATCTGCTTTAAATAGTGTCTCGAATTTGGAGAGAGTGGCACTAGAATCTCCTAAAACTACAGAAGCGAAATCGGAACATAAAATGACAAAGTCACATAGCTTGGATGATGTTACAGCATCTGTTGCCACTGAATTTTTAAGCATGTTAGGCTTAGACCACAGTCCAATGGGCTTGAGTTCTGAAAGCGAGCCCGAGTCTCCAAGAGAGCTACTTTTAAGACAATTTGAGAAGGAAGCTCTGAATGGGGGCTTCTCTTCTTTGTTTGATTTTGACATGAACTATGATAGTGAAGCAGCTGGTGGCTATGATGCTTCTGCTTCTTCTGAGCAGTGGAACTTTTCTGAAGGTGTCAAGTCATCATCCTTCTTGCAAGATCTGCCGGAGGAGCCTCCAGTTGAATCTCAGGATGTTAGGAGCAAACAGAGGGCTCAAATGCTAGAAGACTTGGAAACAGAAGCCTTGATGCGTCAATGGGGTTTGAATGAGAATGCTTTTCATCATTCTCCACCGAAAGATTTTGCTGGTTTTGGAAGTCCAATTCATTTACCACCTGAAGAGCCTCCCACATTGCCTCCTCTTGATGATGGGTTGGGCCCTTTTCTTCAGACAAAAGATGGGGGTTTTCTACGCACTATGAGTCCCTCAATTTTCAAGAATTCTAAAAGTTGTGGGAGCTTAATCATGCAGGTATCCAACCCTGTTGTGGTACCCGCAGAAATGGGTTCTGGGATAATGGAGGTTTTGCAGTGTTTGGCATCAGTGGGTATTGAAAAGCTCTCAATGCAGGCAAAGGAGTTAATGCCGCTGGAAGATATCACAGGGAAGACAATGCAACAGATAGCATGGGAAGCTATGCCTTCCTTAGAGGGTGCAGAGAGGTTAGTCTATCCTGTTTGCATCAATGCTCTTGGAGTGAGTTTTTAGTAGTCATTTCTAAATCTTATACTGATTGAATTTTGCTTTGCTTTATGTAGGCAATGCCATTTGCAGCATGATCCAATAACAGTGCCAGACAGTGCTGGTGTGCAAAGGGACTTGAAAGGAATGCCATCTAAACAAAAGTCTGGCAAGTTTAGTTCAAGGACAGTGGCCAACCAAACAGGCTCGGAGTTTGTTTCAGTAGAAGACCTTGCTCCATTGGCTATGGATAAAATTGAAGCACTTTCAATGGAGGGTTTGAGAATCCAATCTGGGATGTCGGAAGAGGAAGCACCATCAAACATTATTGCTCAGTCCATTGGAGATATTTCAGCTCTCCAGGGCAAGGGGGTTGATATTAGTGGGTCCCTTGGCCTGGATGGAGCTGCTGGTTTGCAGCTGATGGATGTAAAAGACGGTGGTGATGGTGTTGATGGGATAATGAGCTTATCATTAACTCTTGATGAATGGATGAAGCTGGATTCAGGTGAGATTGATGATATAGATAATATCAGTGAGCACACTTCCAAACTTCTTGCAGCCCATCATGCCAACTCTTTTGACTTCATTCGTGGGAGTTCAAAGGGAGAGAAGAGACGAGGCAAAAGCAGATGTGGTTTGCTAGGAAACAATTTCACAGTAGCATTAATGGTGCAACTCCGTGATCCTATGAGAAACTATGAGCCGGTTGGAACACCAATGCTTGCTCTTATACAAGTTGAGAGAGAGTTCATACTTCCAAAGCAAAGAATTTTCTACAGTGTGTCTGAGATAAGGAAAAATTATTATGAGGATGACGAGAGCAAAATAGTAGCAAAATTGAAGACGAAGGACACCGAGAAAGAGGAGAAAAGTTCTGAAGAGGAAGGGGGCATTCCTCAGTTCAGAATCACTGAAGTCCATGTGGCAGGTCTGAAGCCTGAGCCTCAGAAAAAGAAGCTTTGGGGCACTTCAAGCCAGCAACAGTCTGGTTCTCGCTGGTTGCTCGCCAATGGAATGGGGAAGAGCAATAATAAGCTTTCACTGATGAAGTCAAAGGCTGCGTCTAAATCTAATGCTCCAGTTACCACAAAGGGGCAACCTGGTGACAGCTTGTGGAGCATATCATCTCGTATTGATGGTGCTCGAGGAAAATGGAAGGAGTTGGCTGCACTAAATCCACATATAAGAAACCCCAATGTCATTTTACCAAATTGAAGTCCACATATTAGATATTCTTGTTATCTTTTGGTGTTAATTTCATCAAGCCATGTGATTCTGAGCTCCTTGTCACTCAGGAACCTGTGCTAGGGCATTGTTTGGTATTGTTATAGCATCAGTGAAATTAGACTGATCCTTTAATAATTGCTAAGTACCAGATACTGAGAGAACATGATGAATTCTGTGTATTTTGCTGTAGGCACATTTTTCTTTTGTAAAGTCACCTGTAACTTTTGCATGCACCTGTTGTATTTATGTCCTCTGGAAGCAGTGTTTGCATGTTACATGCGGTAAATTATATTACAGTCCACAAATAGGTGGACTATTCTTGCAGAAAATGTTAATTATATTGCAAGTGCAAATTTAAGCTGCACACTTGTGGAGTTGTGGTCTCATCCATTTCATAAAATATTTGCTGTTGGGTTAATATTGGAAAACCATTACCATTCTCAAATGTTAATCCTCGTTTTCTTCTAATTTAAGTGGTGTTATATTTTGATTTATTTTAATATAAATGAACTTTGACATTGTATCGATTTTTAGAGTAATCAGTAATTAATCTTAAAATTTATCTTATTGATTTTAATATTTAAAGTTAAAATTATTAGTATACATTCAAACCTATTTATCAGTAATATCAATTATCAAGAATCACAAAAGAGGAAAATAAATCTTTAAAAGTGTTTAAAGTAAAATTAGATTCAAGTTTTACACAAATTCATCTCTTAACGCAGAGCAGTATATATATTTTAAAATAAAAATATCTGGTAAAATAGTACTATTTTTACTTTTAGTTCTTGTATAATGTAATTATTTATAATTCTTATTCTTATAATGTATAAATCTTGTCATTACAAGAAACGTAAACGCTCACATGACTTTGAAAAACATAAGAAATTACGACAATAGCCTAAAAAACAATATAATTGATTAAATGAACCATATAATCAATTATTTAGCGTATCCTAATAATAATTGATTAGGACACCTATTGTACAATCAAGGAGGTTAAACACTAGGAAGATTTATACCAATTAACATGAACAATCATATAAGTGAATTTGATACCATAATTTAATCCGAAACCTTAAAGTTCAAGCTTATGAGTTTTATTCTCACTTATATAGTGTTCAACTTTCCCATTCTCATTTGATGTGGGATTTCACCTCATATTTGTATTTCAACAATCTCTCCTTCAAGTGTGAGTCTTTCCCATGTGATAGCCTTCTCCTCAAGTGAAAGTTATTTTCAATCTACGAGTATCCAAGGATGGCTCTCAGAGTTTAATCATGACTGCCTCGATCCTACTTAGTCATTGTCACTCGCATGCTCTAATACCTTGCACCACCGTGCTTTCCACCGAGCCATGGGACACGCTACCTAGTCTCCATGCATGGACTCACTCGTCAGAAAGACTTTCGACACAAGGAATCCCCATCTCCATAAGTCCACTGTCAACTTCATTATACTCGTTTGAGCCGGTCACTTGGTCACCACATCAACCATCGGCTCTGATATCAATTGTTGTGCAATAAAAAGGGTTAAACACCAAGAAAATTTACACCAATGAACATGAACAACCATAAAGTAAACTTGACACTACATTTTAATTCAAAACCTTAAGGCTCAGGTTTATAAATTTTATCTTCACTTATATGATACTCACCTCACACGTGTATTCCAACATAAACTATAAATAAGGAACTTGAATTGAAGGATAAAAATAGTGTGACTCTTTTTCTTATTGTTTTCTATTGTTTCTTGAGAGAATCTAGCACTTTGAAATTTGATTTCTAAGTGAAGATCAATTGATTTTCCATACTTCAATACAATTTCAATGGATCTCTCAATAAATATTTGAAGATTCATTTAAGAGAAGAGGTTAATTAAGTGTGCTATACTTTTGTTAATTCATCACATCAAGTGATATAAATCCTTTTATCTTGTTTATAACATTGTTTTGTGTCTTTGAGTAGGTTTCTCAAAGGATCTTGTAATGGGTTTTTGCAAGAGTGGGTTAAGGTTTCTTAAGAGTATTGAGAACTTTTTTTTTATTTTTATTTGTATGCCATTGCATTTTCATGTGAAGCTTGTTTGTAAAAACTAGATTATTTTTAGTGAAATCTCAAGTTGATTGAGAAACTAGATGTAGATGACAATTGTGATTGAACCAATATAAAACATTTGTCTCTTCTCTCCATCTCTATCTCTTTATACCCTTTTCTTGATTAAAATTATGGATGCTTTAAATGATTTCACGAGTACCTTGTGATGGTAAAATTGGAGTGTTCCCAACACTTCCAACAAAAAGTTAGAATCTATTTTGTTTTCAAAATACATTACAACAATAATAGATAAAAAAAAGGATTTGTGTACTGAGGTGTGCGTTCTTGAATCAAATTATTTCTTTTTAATAGTGTGAAAACTACGTGTATCCACACCGAGACCACCAATCTTTGTTATCAACTTTTTGATGAGTAGAGCTCTAAAGAGCAAATCTTCTTACTATTTTTTCAAGTTTAGAAACTAGGCTTAAACTTTTTCTAGTTTGTGTTTGGTATACGTTGCTTTCAAGTAAATGTTTCTATTTATAATGTTAAAGATATGTGAATTTGGGCCTTTTAAAAAAAAGAAAAAAATTATTTAAAATAATTTCATATCTCTATATCTTTATATTTGAAAATAAAAACTATTTCATATCTTTTTTATCAGAAGAAGCTTTTTGATATAAGACAAAGATAATTTCCAAATAATCACATGATTATAACATAATACTCTTTGTTTATATTAATTATATTTTTGGTGCTAGCAAAAAATATAATAATATTTCACTAAAATATTTATTTGATTAAATTAAATTCTTTAATTTAATTATCAAATGAATTATTTTCTTTTGTAAAGATTAGAACACTCGTTTGTGTGCGATCTCATAGGTTCAATACAAAACCGATAGTAAATTAGTCATAATTAATTTACTAATCAAGGTAGGTGTCTAACAACACTCTTAACGTTTGGATAACATAAAATAGTATATTTTACTTTCAAGAACCAATAAAAGAATAATATAATATTTTCTTCCATCATGTATAGCTCAAGGTTAACTTTAGAGTATAATAATACTGTCAAACTCTAATAGATTAACACATTATATTTAATCAATGAATGACTTAAGAAATTTTTTCTTCTTTCATTCAATTGTCCTGATCAAAGTTTTAATTATATCATAGAGCTCAAATTCATTACCTAGAGTTGATGAATTCTTTCTTGATTAATCATTAATTCTACAAGTATTTAATCATATCTAATATTCATTCGACTAGTGTCTTAATGCATTAGGTGTCCAAAATTAAATTATAAAAAATAACTTGTTAATTACTATGATAATCTCGAGTCAAAAGAAACTATTATATTTTTTCTTGAGAACTTCCTATTGATAGATTAAGGTAATATTGACCATTAGGAATTCTCAATTGAGTCAATTCAATGATAACATCCACATGTACATCATCTATTGTAGGGAATGTTTTGAAATTGAGAATTGAACACAGAGAACTTAACTAAATGAATGATTTTTATTAGCAGCATCTCTGGCTTAAATAGGCATTCAATACACGTTTGCATATTAACTAGAAAGCAACCCACTTAGCAAAAATAAAGGCTAGTGGTAACAAAAAATAGATAAACTTAAACAGAAAAAGTATTTAAACAGAAAAATATCCCTAAGGACCAGAACATTCCTGGTAACTAGCATATTATTCTAAAGAGAAAAAGTACTGCATTGAACCCCTTCCCAGCATATTATTCTAAACAGAAAAAGTATTGCATTGAACCCCTTCAATGCCTCCCTTAAACTAAATGTTGTATAACAATTAGTTTATATTAGGAATTTCACATACTCCTAGCAACTTCCGAAACATTTGAAAAACTTCAAGCTTTAATGGTTTGGTCATTATGTCAACCACTTGATCTTGACTTCCACAGTGAACTAACTCAATTGTACTCTCCTTGCTAAGATTCCTTAAAAAATGAAACCTCACGTCAATATGCTTTCTGCGACCATGCATATCAGGATTTTTAGACAGCTTGATGGTTGAGCTGTTATCACACATTATAGTTATGCAGCCTTCATGAGATTGTCCCAGCTCCTCTAAAATGCTCTTCATCCAAACTCCTTGACAAACACAGACTACTGCAGCCACAAGCTCAGCTTCTGTGGTGGATAAAGTTACAATAGGCTATTTTTTTGAACACCATGAGATAGCACTTGAACTTATTAGAAACACATAACCAGACGTGCTCTTCCTATATTCCACATCTATGGCATAGTCGCTATTTGTAAATGCTAACAACTCACAATTCCCTCCCTTATAATGAATCCCATAGTTCACAATTCCTTTTAAGTAATGAAGTGCTCTTTTAGCTACCTGCAGATGAGTCTGTGAAGGTTTTGCCATAAATCTACTTACGAGACCGGTGACAAACATCATGTCAGGTCTTGTGGTAGTGATGTACATTAAACTGCCTACTAACTGCTTATAATATGTTCCATAAACAAAGTTTCTATCTCATTCTCTACTTATTTTGAAACCTGGAACTGTTGGACTGCCTACTGAAATACTTTCCATCATACCAAACCTTCTCAAAATCTCCAGCGCATATTTCTTTTGGCACATATAAATACCATCAGACTTTTGCAGCACTTCAATTCCAAGAAAAAACCTCATTTTCCCCAAGTCAGACATATCAAACTCTTTTAACATAGAGTTTTTAAATTCAGACATCATGAATTCACAATTACCGGTGAAAATTAAATCATCAACATAAACACTTACAATGATGAATTAAATCATCAACATAAACACTTACAATGATGATTTTTCCTTCTCTGTTTCTCTTAGTGAACAATGTCTGCTCGCTGTCGCATCTTTGAAATCCTTTACTAATAAAGTGTGCTTCAATTTGATTGAACCAAGCTCGTGGAGTTTGTTTTAGTCCATACAAAGCTTTGTGTAACTTGTAAACCAAATGCTCACTACCTTCTTTTTCATATCCTCTTGGCTGCTCCACATAAACATCTTCACTTAGCTCACCATGGAGGAAAGCCGACTTGACATCTAGTTGAAAAATCCACCAATTTTTATGTGCAGCTAGAGCAATGATCATCCTTACTGTGTCCATCCTTGCCACCAATGCAAAAACTTCTGTGTAATCCACTGCATGCTTTTGAGAGTACCCTTTAGCAACCAAACGAGCTTTGTATTTAGCAATCTTTCCATGCTCATTGTATTTAGTTTTATAGACCCACTTGACTCCAATTCTTTTGGCCCCAGCAGGTAGCTCAGTGAGTGTCCATGTTTGGTTCTTCTCTATGGATTTGATTTCATTGTCCATGGCTAATCTCCAATTTGCACTCTTCACGACTTCTTCAAAACATAATGGGTCAGTTGACACCATTAATGCCATATGAACCTCATCATCAGATAAACCCTCACAACTAACATAATCACCCATCCATGTAGGTGGTTGCCTCTCTCGAGGTTGTCTTGACTCCCTTAATCTCACTTCACTCTCACTAGAAACATTTCCAACTCCTTCATCACAAGTCTCTCTTATCTCTTTGTCATTATTTTCTCCATTTTCATTTTTACTCTCATCCCATTTTATATCTACTGCTATTTGTTTTCCATCCCAATCCCACTATTTTTCTTCTTCAAAAATCACATCTCTACTCACGACAACTCTCTTAGCAACTGGATCAAATAGCTTGTAGCCTTTTGATTCCTCACTAACTCCTAATAGTACACAAGTAAGGCTTTTATTATCAAGTTTAGTCCTCTTTGCTTCTGGAACATGGGCATGTGCTATGCATCCAAAGACTCAAAAGTGATCAACTGAGGGTTTCACTCCACTCCAAGCCTCCTCTGGTGTTATATCCTTCACTGCCAATGTAGGACACTTATTTAGGACATAGATAGTCCAGTTCACCGTTTCAGGCCAAAAGGTTTTCCGAATATTCTTATCAGTCAACATGGAGCGAACCATGTTCATGACTGTTCTATTTTTCCTTTCAGCAACGTCGTTCTATTGTGGAGTAAAAGCAGTGGTTAACTGTCTCTTGATCCCACTTTCTTTGCAAAAATGATTAAACTCATTTGAATTGGATCCTCCTCCTCTATCAGTACGAAGACATTTAATAAACATACTTGCTTCTTTCTCAACCATAGTTTTAAAGTATTTGAAAGAATTTAAAGCCTTCGACTTCTCCACCAAAAAATATACCCATGCTTTTCTACTGTAATCATCAATGAACAACAAAATATACCTCTTGTTGCTATTAGATGTCGGTGTAAGTGAACCACATATATCTGCATGAATAAGTGCCAGCTTCTGAGTTGCTCTCCAGGTACTCTTCTTTGGGATGAGATCACGATGTTTCTTCCCATTGATGCAACCAATGCATGTCATATTTGAGATAGGGAGATGAGGAAGTCCACATACCATATTCTTGGACAGTAATGTTCTCAAACCCTTGTAACTCAAATGCCCATACCTCCTATGCCAAAGATGGGTAAATTTTGAGTTTTTGTGAGAAGGCACTGATCGGATTGTTCTTGAGAGAATGTTTGAGATTGAGGCAGCAAAAAAAAAAAAAAATCCTATTAGCACTCATGTTGGTCTGAATTATCAAGCCCTTTTCTAGATGACAAATCTTGCACATCCCTTCCTTGATCAAAATAGCCAAACCTCTTTCCTGCAACTGTCCTATGCATAAGAGATTATTGTTTAACTCTGGAACATAGTATACCTCAGGAAAAACAAAGTTAACTCCATTCAACAGTAACTTCACGCTTCCCTTTCCCAGCACATTCATCTTAGTGTTATTTCCCAATTTTACGGAATGCCAAATTTTTTCATCAAGTTGACTAAACATAGTTCGATCACCGCACATATGATTAGAACATCCTGAATCAAGGAACCACACATCTTCTCCATTAGCTTCATGCAGCTTAGCATAGGACATCAAAAGCATTTCTTCTGCTTCATTATGCTCTGCATAATTTGCTTCTTTGTTCTGAGGGCATTCGTATAAAAAATGCCTCAGTTGATGGCATTGGTAACACTCTACAGTTGCTTTGTTGAAGTTGTTCGACCTCTTCCTCTTCCTATTCCCCTATAGGCAACACAACCACGACCTCTTCCTACTTCAGCCATCACTTGCAAGAATTGTTCCTCACCTTCATTACGTCTCTGAAATTTCTATTCATGTACTATTAAAGAGCTTTGTAACTCATCAACAGTACTAGCATCGATGTCCTTCGACTCCTCTATAGAACATAGAACATAGTTAAAGCTCTCAGTTAAAAAGCGTAGAATTTTTTCCACCACTTTAACATCTGGCATATCTTCCCCATAGATTCTCATTTTGTTGGCCACTGTCATGACCCTGGAGAAGTACTCTGTCACTCCTTCACTAGTCTTCATCTCAAGAATTTCAAATTCTCTACGGAGAGCTTGAAGATGAGCTCTCTTGACCCTTGCATTTCCTTTGAACTTCTTCTTCATGGCATCCCATATTTCTTTAGCAGTATTCTTCTTCAGAATGGTGTTGAGAACAGTTCAATCGATTGCCTGGAAAAGATAGTTCTTTACTTTAAGATCCTTCAGCTTCAACTCATCATTCTTTTTCTGTTGTGCTTCTGTCTGTGTTGCTCCACTTGCTGGCTCGACATAGCCAGGTTCGATTAGTTCCCAATATTCCTTAGACTGTAGGAAAATTTCCATTAACATGCTCCAATGGTCATAGTGACCATCAAAGCGTGGAATGGCTGGTTGTACAAAACTCCCTTTTGTAGTCATCTTCTCTGCTGAAATTCTAAGACTGCTGCTTTGCTGTATCAGGCCTATTAGGGGCTCTGATACCAGATTATAGGGAATGTTTTGAAATTGAGAATTGAACACAGAAACCTTAACTGAATGAATGATTTTTATTAGCAGCGTCTCTGGCTTAAATAGCCATTCAATACATGTTTGCATATTAACTAGAAAGCAACCCACTTAGCAAAAATAAAGGCTAGTGGTAACAGAAAATAGATAAACTTAAACAGAAAATATCCCTAAGGACTAGGACATTCCCAGTAACCAGCATATTATTCTAAACAGAAAAAGTAGTGCATTGAATCCCTTCATCTATACATGTAATTTAATAAACGAGATCTATTAATCTTTATCAAATAAAGATCATTATATATATATATATATATATATATATATATATATATATATATATATATATATTGATCTATCCGAATTATTGATATCCTATTCACAATAGTCCTACGATCATGAATAATTTAAATTAAAATTATAAAAGAATTATTTTTAATTATCATAATCTTTATCATGATAGCAAGTCTCTACTTTTAATTAATAATTTGTCAAATTAACAATTAATAAAACAATAAATATGATAATAAAATAGAGAATAATTTTTTACTAAAACTAATAACATGATGAATTGGATTTTGAACCTACACATTTATCCCCAACATCTTGTTCATATCAGCATTCTAAAATTGAAGAAAGATTTATAATCTTATCATTTCTATATTGCCAAATCAAGTTGATTTAAGGAAAGTAAAAATGACTTTTGTGAAGGCCTTTAAAAATAGTGTGGGGATTTCTAAAAATTTTGTGATCTAATTCACCCCATCTTAGATCCAACCCTTTTGCTTAATAATGCGTTAATCCACGTAATCCATCAACTCGTGATAAGCTAATAGGGTGATCCATGTTTAATCACTTTGACATCTCTTTACTTGTCCCCTCTACAAGTCTTTTCTTATGAAAAAAATTATCTTCTTTTCCTATTTTCATTAGGCTTAACTATCAGAGTGTGTTTGGATGGAGAAATTTAAAATTTTGAGAAATTTTAAATTCTAAGAATTTCAAATACTTCAATTGAAATTCTTTTATTTTCAAAATTTTGTGTTTGGATAAAAAAAAATTAAAATTATGAGGATGAAAAAAAAGAAAAAATATGGTTGGTGTGCTAGTTATACGTGTTTCTCTATGCTCACACCCCTGATCGATATTTTAGGAGCTCACCTTTTAGAAGGAAATTGAAGAAGAATGTAAGAAGAGAATTTCAATTTCTCACCTTTTAGAAGGAAATTGAAATTCCAGATTTTTAGTTGTTTAAAATTCTGTTTTAAAATTCTAAAATTTTAAATTCTTTATAAAAAGCATCCAAACAATGAATTCTAAATTACAAAAATTCAAATTTTCTGATAAATTACTTTTCTCAGTTAAAATTCTTTATCCAAACGCACTCTCAAGGTATTCAAGGTGATATATGGAATAATGCTTCTAATTTTTGGAGGCCTAAAATGTCACCATTATATTTTTTTGGAAAGAAAACAACCTTTCTTCTATCTATCTCATTCAATATATAACTAATGAAATAAAATTATACACTATTGCAAATGAGCTTTTTAAATCGGTTGTTTTGGGGATCCTACATTGGTTGTAGAATTGATTTATATTCTGCCAATGTAAAAAGTCAGATTTTGTTTTACATTGGTTTTAGAAATATGTAAAAAGTATTTTCTAGATCATTTAAAGTTATAACTGATGTAGAAAAGTACCACTTTCTGCACCGGTCAAAATTTGAATCGAAGTAGAATGGCCTAAAAGCTGCTCCACAATCACCTCGTCAACACACCATGATATAATACTTGTAACCATCCTAGAATAAAAAGAAATAGGAAATAGAACGTAACAATTAATTGCCTTTTTCATCGTCACTCAGAGAGATACCAACCCAAGTTACATACAATATATATTAATATTAAATAATTATGATAAAATTATATAAATATGTGTATTGCATAACCTTAACCCACACCCATAGACCAATTTTGTTGAGGTATACAAAATCAAAAAATTATTGCCACTTATGCCCATGCAATCACTGCTTGTCATTTATCATTTCACTAACCAACATTCACCCAATCGGCCATCATTCCCCCACCAATATGAGCAACACTGATTTCCCCTCTTTCGTTATTTTGTTCCTTTCCCCTTTCTCCCTTTCATTTTACATTTAGTAACTTATCTTCCATTTTTATTTGTTCATCTTTATTATGTAATTTAAGTAATTAGTGTTGTTTGGGACATGTATTGTATTTTTCTTGTGATAATATTTGTTTTGGATAGATGAACTTGTATGTTAATTTAGACAAACATTAAAGCCTTTAATAACATGAAAATTTTGTAATAGCGCTGAGTTGAAGTGGTCCGTTTGTTAGTCATTCAAAACTTCTGGCATAGTGTACATTGTCATTTTGATTTTTCTTCTACTTGTGCATTATTATTGTTTAGCTATCTTTTGCACATATTTGAATATCTTGATTTTGAATGACTTGAACTAATCAAGTACTTCATTTTTAATTGTGTCTGTGATCAAATGCAACTAGTACATGTAGGGTTATAAATAAAACTTATAAGGTTGCTATAATCAATTTAGTGTTGGTCTAATTTTTTATAAGTGAGATGTACATTTTTCTTAGTTTTAGTTAGGGGTGGGTAAACGGGCTGAGGTCCATGGACTGGCCCGCGGTCTGCACGGGTTACGGACCAATTTTTTAAACGGTCCATGATTATGTCTTATTTTTGAGCCCGTCCCGCTTAATCCGCGGACTATGAGGGTTTGGCTCGCGGGTTGTCCTCAGCCCGCATTAGGTTTGATTTGTGTGACCCTGACCCAATTATATTAGGTTTGATTTTCTCTTTTTCACTTTAAACTTTTCTTTTAAAATAACATATAAAGAAATATATTAGATAAGATAAAGATTTAAAGATAAAAATAAAAGATTTAAATTAAAAGATGATAAAGAAGATGAGTTGATTAGAACAATGGCAATTGATATGAAAACAAAGTTTGATAAATATTAGAGTGATTATAGCAATGTGCTTTCCTTTAGGTGCATTCTAGATCCACGTTGTAAAATCAAACTTTTGAAGTATAGTTATTCAAAACTTGGTCTTGATCCAATACTTTGTCAAGCAAAGTTGAAAGTTGTGGAGCATAAGTTGTATACTCTATATAATGAGTATGTTCAAATGTATTCCAAAGAAACAAGAAGCAATGCTGGTTTAAGTCAAGGTTCATCACAAGAGACTATGGCTACTACTAGTACTATTAGTATTGCTCAAGTTGATGTTATGGATGTAAGTCAAGGTTTCTCTTAATTTTTTTAACTACCAATCATTTATTCTTATTTACTTTGACTAACTATTTTTTATTTTTGTGGAATTAATGTAGGAGTTTATACAATTTGAAGATGAAGATATGTCATAAGTGGGTAAATCTCAACTAGATACATATTTGGAAGAGACAAATCTTTCAAATAAAAATCATCCCAATCTTGATGTTTTGCAATATTGGAAAGATAATCAAGCTCGGTTTCCAGATCTTTCATTATTTGGCTTGTGATATTTTAAGCATCCAAATTACAACGGTGGCTTCCGAATCAACATTTAGTATTGGCTCACGGGTGCTTAACAAATATCGAACTAGGCTTCTTGTTGACAACGTACAAGCCTTGATATGTACTAAAAATTAGTTACTAGGATTTGATATGCAAGGTAAATAATATGTAATAATTATTATCTTTTAATCACTTAACTTGACTTTATTCTAATATTTATTATTATTTTGAGTTTTAGGAAAAGAAGATGAAGATGTGGAGATGGAGAAGACTCAAGCTACTTCAAATATGGAATCATTTGTTGTTGGAGATGTTTAAATTTCATATTTTAGATTTATTGCTTGGATTTTCTTTTGTTAAAAAATTATTTATTTTATTGATGTAATTGACTAATTATTGAAATTTTTATTTACATTTGTATTGAACTTAATTTGATTGTATTATATTTTTATTAAAATTGAAATTCTTTTAAAGCTAGGCCCGCGGATTGGCCCGTTTGACCCACGGGGTCCGCGGGACGGGGCAGACCAATTTAGTTGGTCCATGTAAGAAGCGGGACGGATTGGCCCGATCCGCTGCCAATGCGGGCTTATGTAGATGGGCCTTACGTGGGGCAGGCCGGCCCACTTACTCACCACTAGTTTTAGCCATGGAATGTCATGTTTTATTTAATCTTTCACATTGTATTTGTTTGAATTTTTATTTATTTATTTTAAAGTTTTTAAAATATAATACTACCAACTTGATATTTTAATCATTTCACCAACTACTATAATAAAAATTGTAGTAATATTTTAATCAGTTCACCCAACTATCCAACCCAATTAAGGTCAAATTAGTTTAATTTGGGTTTCTTAAAAAAATAAATAACAAACTCAACCCAACTTGTCACTTTCATTAAGCAAGATCTTAAAATGGACTAAACACCACAGGTGTGTTGTTAGGGATTTTTCGTATGGTCAAGTGAAACCACAAGCTTTGAAATAGTAACATGACTTTCGTCCAAGTTGTCTTCCAAAGAACTAATGTTTATCTAGACAATTCTAATTAAATAGCTAAAGTTTTGTATAAAGTGTTTTCTCAAAGGCTTGTTGGGACCAATTTACAGAACAATGAATAGTAAAATAATAAAATAAAGAACAATTGTAGAAATAAAAACAATGTGAAATGAAGTAGCAGAATTGATCATAGTGTTGTTGTGAGAATTGAGAGGTTTGAATAGGTGGGGTTGGACTTGGTTTCCCTTATTTCAATGTAATAATCATAATTAATCTAATTATTCACATAGTTTATCCCTAATTCAAAAATATATTCTAACCATAATGTCTTAGGTGGAAGATCCTAAATTATTTAGATCAATTCCAATATCTTGACAAATTAATCTAAATAATCAGTGTTATCGTGTAAGAATTAGTGGAGCCTAATTGGTATTAACCTATGTCTAGCAATAATCTCAATTAGGTGCTCTTCTTAGTTTCTAGAACCAAAAGAGTGCACGTCAACTAAACTAACAGTTCTTATAATTAAACAATATGTGATCAGTCTAGAACAAGCATTAAGAATAAAAGAAGAATAATAAACACATAAAAAATTGTATTACAGGGAGAATTACCTAAAATTAAGTTCCAACCTTGACAGATGAGGAGATTAGCGGCTCATAGTTTGATTTCAATCCTTGAAAGAAATCATACAAATTGTAATGAATAACAATTTAAAAGCTTAGAAATGATCTACTCTCTCATAGAACAACTGCTAAAATCCGTACTAAGATCTTTCTTCATTCGCACACCAGGTTTTTATAAACTGTATTGGAATAACACAACTACTATATCTCCTCGCTTAAACGTGAATAATACTTCGCTTAAGCAAGACCTTCTAATTCCTTTCAAGGCATCTTTTGACTCTCCTTGCTTAAGCATGAATAGTGGCTCCCTTAAGCGTGAACAATGCCTTGCTTAAGCTAGGCCTTAACAAATTTTAGCTTATGCCTCTCCTCACTTAAGCGAGCAGATCTCCACTTGTAATTTGTTAATTTCCTACAAAATCTTCACAAAAACATCAAGAAATCCTAAAAACTAACAAACCAACGATCCTAAATGATAATTCCTAAATATATCCTAATTTTGAGTTAAAATAAGACTTAATGTATAAAAAATGTTAGGCAATTGCCTGAAATCATGTGTGAAATTAAAACATATTTGGCGTTTATCATGTGTCGGGTTGGTTGGATTTGGGTTCAGAAACCCAGTTTGACACAACCCAACAGGTTGATTTTTTAGGCTCGAACCCATCTGATTAGTGTATTTAGTTTGGGTCGGATACATGTTAGGTGGGTGCAGTTGCGGGTTAAATGGGTGGGTTGGTTTGGTTTTACGCTTCCTGCGCTTTTTGATCGTGGAACAGGTAACACACGCTCCATAGCATCGTCACCGCGTGCTTTGTTGTCGTGCTTGACACCTTTAGAACCTTGCTCACCATCGTTGCCAACATGCCTCATCCTCGCATATCTCCCTCTGCCTCCGTCAACAACCTCGACATCACCTTCACCACTCCAATCCTGACCTACTTTAGTTTGTTCTTGGACCACCAAAATGCTTGGACAATGTTATCACTCACCATAACCCATTGAGATTGGAGGTGCATTGTCACAATCACAAAGGCAAGCCACAACAACATAGGATAGAGAGCAAAAAGGTTGGGGCTGTGAATCTTCTAAACGTGAAGTGAGGATGAGCCATGAGCAATTAGACTATTCTTATTTCTCTAAAAGGGTTAAAGAATGTTGGGCTTCAAGTGTTTAACCGTCTTCTATACTCTACTTAAACGCTAACCCATTAAAACCCATCCATTTTGCCAAAATAAAAATTAAATTTTTCAGTTACAAAGCAGATCGGATCAAGTAAATTTGTACCCTCTTATTAAACAGAATCTAACCCGACTCATTTACATGCCTACACATATATATTCTATATTTAATTTAATTTAGATTAATAATTATATCAATCATGTGCTATATTTATTTTGGATTAAGATTTTTTTTTTAAAATGCACTAGTTTTGGAACAAACAAAAATTTATCTACACGACGTAAGTGTATCCCAATTAACCTTAATAATAAAATAAAAACAACAGGTGGATATTGAATAACGAATATGCATCGTATCATCATCAATATTTATATATTTGTAGTATAGAGTACTGCTAAATATTAAGACACAGCGGGGTCCGAGCCTGAGCGTGACTGTCAAATCTTACATATTCTCTCTCTCTCTTCCTCTTTCTCTGTCTCTCTCTATATCTCTCTCTTCAATTCTCAGAGACGAATTCATAGGACAAGTCTCTCACTCCAGAGATTCCATTCAATCGCTGATCTTAATCACTCTTTTACCTTTCAGTCTCACACCTAAAAGAAAAAAAATATAATGTTTTGGTTTCAGAAGGTATGAATTTTATAATATATGTGTGTAATGAATGATAATGTTGTTATTAGAACATGACTCTTAATAAAGTAGTTGATTATTTTGCTTGGTTGAATTTTTTGTATATGGATAAAAAATGTGAATTTTGCTCTCTCGTCCTTGTTTATTCTTAATCTTCGTTTTTGGGTCGCGCATTGATTTTATCGGCTCCATGTTTTTCATGTTTCGCTGCTGTTTCCTTCTTATAAGGTTATCTTTTTCCTTCTTGAAATAAAATATTCTAAGAAGATCTATCTCCACAATTTAATGGGATGGAGATGCGTTAGAACTTGGAATCATCAAACTCAATTTTTTGTCCTTCTACCCAATTACCCAATTTTCTGTTACTAGATATTATGCTGCTGCAGATTTTCCAAGTACGTCAGAACATTTTAATTTTTTTTGTTATATTACTTTTGATTTTTTCCATAGTTATTATTTCTGTCAATTGGAGATTATTAAACTTGGTTTTGGTTTTATTCAATGAATGTGTATGTTCGCCGAATTAGGTCAATTTATCTTTAGCATCTTGGACGATTACTTCTTTTTATTTTTTGTTTTTGTTTTCCATAATGTTGTCTAGAAAAAAGGTTAATGATGTTGTCCCTGTAAACCTTCATAGCCTCATATATAATCTACTCTGCATCATTGACTGATTTTAATTTTAATTTTTTGGGTCTTTGAGCTTTAGGTAGCTGTTTCCTGAGTGCAATATAAAAAGGTTCCCTTTTATGGAAATGGAATCTTCTTTTTTCCCAACTCAAAAAAAGTAAGAATAAAAGCTTATTATTAGTACCTATAATGATGATAATAATAGTAATAATATGCTTATAGTCTGATTCCTCTGGAAAAAGGAACTCATGGAGGTCATGATTTCTCCTACCCTGCTGCTTGCTGTTGTTGTCTCATCTGCCCAAATGCCTTAAACAATTCCAAAACTGGTCATGTTTTGTCTATCTCTGTTTTTTTTTTTCCTTCATCGACAAATGTTTGTTAGTGTTGTTAATTTTTGTTAACGAGGAGGATTTGAACCTCTTTTACCATTATACCAATCTTATATCTCTTTTGTCTATCTCAGTGTTGTGGTTAGTGCAGGCCATTGCAGATAGCGGATATTATTATCATTATTATTATTGTTATTATTATTATGGATAAATTTAATAAAAAAAATGACTATAGTGTGGTATTATTTTTTATATATACTTTCTCAATTCTCACCCTTTGCTCATGATGCAGGGTTGGTTCTGACTTGAGAATTAGGTTTTGATTCAAAGAGAGGAATGGAGGGTGACACATTCAATGGTGCTCAGATTGATGCCAAGATCATGCAGACATTTAAGAAGAACTTTGTTCAAGTTCAAGACATTTTTGATCAGAACAGGCTACTCATCAATGAGATAAACCAGAACCATGAGTCTAAGGTACCTGATAACCTCACCAGGAATGTGGGGCTAATTAGGGAGCTCAACAACAACATCAGAAGAGTTTATGACCTATATGTCGATCTTTCGAGTTCCTTTACCAAGTCGATGGAAGTTACTTCAGAGGGGGATTCAAGTGGTGGTGCTGTGAAATCATCAGATGGGAAAGCAGGCCACAAAAGACACAGGCCTGTGTAGAGGAGAGTTTGGTTGGTTTCTTTGTGATTCTTTTGCTTGGTGGAGAAGTTCAATTTGTGTTGAAAAATGAAAAGTTTAACACAAAGATTAGAAGATTGTGCTATAGTTGAAGAAGCTCTATTTTGTATTGTAGCACATCACTTACTCCTTATATTTCAAATAAAACAATATGATATATTGATTTTCCTCCACAGTTACTCTCATTGTAACCTTGTAATCTGGGGTCTAATAGAAATCTAGCATGGTTGTGTGCAACCAATTCAATCATGCTGCTGTTGTTCAAAGTGAAAATAAGAAAGTCTTTTATTTTATTTTTGGTTAATGTGTTCTTTTTTTCATTTTGATTCTGTCATGGAATGTAATTTACATATGTGCAAGATTGTATGAAGCATGCTTTGAAGTTTTATTAACAACTTTTTCTCAATGTCAAATGGAGCAAGAGGGTCTTCATAAATCTTTTGTTCTTCATTCCTTTTGATAGGAACTTGTCACTAAACCTTTATTCTCTTTACAAGTTCAACCCAAAATGTTGTTCCTAGTTCTCACTTTAGCTAATAGCTGAAATTGAGAAGGGTATGCAGATACTGTTTTAGGTCCATAATAACAAGAGCTTCCTCCTTTACTGAAAAATACTGTTCCTGATTTTATTATTCCTGTGTGTCCTTGTGGGTGTAAGAACTAAGAAGAGTACAAACATGAATACATGTGCACGAAGATGCCCTGAAACAGTGGGAAGAAAGCAGCTTTAGTCTATCTTTTTGGTTCCCAATCACACACTACAGCCACAGGAACAGAATCTCAGATCAGATAAGAAACGATGTGCCTTTGACATATTATTTTAATCTTTATACCAAATGAATGGTATTGGATGGGAAATTAAAGTATTATATATGGAAAATGATGTATTATGCACACCCATTTGTTAGTAAATACTCAGGCACATAGAAATAAAATAATAGATGTCATAGATATGATATAATATGATAAGAAGAAATATATAGAGAAAAAATGATAAATGTTGATGAGGTGTTTGTTTGTTGATTTGTAAAAAAATATTATTCAAACAAAGCAATAGAGTCTCTGGAATAATGATCACATCCCTTGGATATACCCCGAGTGGTAACAGAGAGAATAGAAGAAAAAATAAAGAGAAAATATCATTGATGATATGAGAAGAAAGAAAATTGAAAAAAAAAGGTGTATAATGAAAGTAAAAATTGGAATGTAAAAAGCCAGAGTTGACATGAAAATACAAATAGTGGCTCCAACAAGACAAGGGACCCAAAGGTTCCTTTTGGGATGAAACTGAAATTCTCCATTCTTATCCCTTCCTTCCAAGGTTCTTAATTACTCTTTTATTATATAGTTGTCTTCCTTTTCAACTGTCCATCTTTTATATTGAACAATTGTATTTATATTTAATTTTTAAAACATAAAAGAGAGATTAGAGGAGAAGAACTGAGAAATATTTGATAAGATACATGACAAAAAAGAAAAATAAAAGTGTATATAAACTATAAAAAAAATTGTGTATAATTAAATAGTGTTTCTCCTTTTTAGTCTTTCTTTTATATTAGATGTTTAGGTGAGTTAGGTTCTTTAGCACTTATCAGAGTCAAAATGAACCTTGAGAATTAAGGAGTGTTTACATATATATACTTACATAATAATAGTTTGATTTTTATCAATCAATAAAACCAATCTTTGTTGGTATCTTTCTTTTTTATTCCACTAATGCAATAAATGTCCACAATGACAAACCATGTAGTTGATAATTCTCTGGCTTGGGATTTCTCTCTCTCCCTGATTGAGCAAATGTCTTTGTTGATGGACCCACAGTGGCAGCCTAATTTCCAGATCTCAGTAAAAGAGGCCCACATGAGTGATTGCTGAAAATGGCCTGTTTCTGGTTTAGATTTTGCACATTGAAGGATGATACCTTTTCCTTATCTACAAAATTGATCCCTCTGTCCGTACTCTATATTCACAATCAATTTACTCAGGATCAAACTATAATTGTTAGACCATCATGTGTCCATGCCCCTCTTGGCCTTACATTTGAGAAATCGAATATTAAGTATCACATATCTTGTCCTACACACAAAGTGATGAAATATAACAGTAAGGCTTTCATATGCAATAATCATTATGACTTCAAGAGTCACTTAATCTCTTTCAAAGGTTCAGGAAAGGTGTGGAATTCTTACCTTCACATATTGATTCATTATTAAGGACTAGTAGTGGCTTTTTGCACTATTACGTGTACAAAATTTACTCGTTTCTTGAACAAACGAGGCAGAATGATTATATGATAGTAACGCATGTTGAGTGACTTAACACTATATATTAATGATTAACCTATGTCCTTAACATAGAGAATAAAAATTAAAAAAAGTGGGGGAAGGGAGGGGAGGTTTTGGGAACTGTGTCAAAAATGCATATGCATGCTACGTTTGAGGTTGTCATTAAGGGCTATAGAAAATCAGATATAAAAAATGGGTTTGGTCCCTACACAAGCCAAGACAAATTAAACATTGTCTAGTACATAACATGTGCAGTGGGAATCTACTTTTGCCTTTCTTTCCCTTTGTTCCTTGCATCTCCAGCAAATAGGTTGGAAAGGAGGTCATCTCTAGTTTGCACTTTAAAAGCTAATTTATAATAATAATGAAACTTATTGATATCTACATCATTGGTTGAAACCAATTACAGTAATTAATTCGACTATAATAATCCTATGCCCCATGTCGCAAATGTTTGATTGTGACTAAATGACACTCATAATAATTTGATAATTTTAGTAAGTTTGTTATCCTGTTCCTTTTTTTTCTTTCTTTTAAAAAAACCAAGTTCCACTTTTTGACGTTTCGAAAAGACACAGAATTATTAGAATTGGGTACTCTAAGAATATTAATAAACTTTATGACGTAGACCTCGCTTGGTGATCCTCAAACGTCCCCAAATTATGATTTAGGGATTTATATTGGATGGTCTTGCACAAAGATCATGTTTCAACGCTCTTTGAAGGAAGAATGCCACTAGGAAAAAAAATAAAAAAAGAAAGAAAGAAGAGGATAAGAAATTGAATATATATATATATATATATATATATATATATATATATATATATATATATATTATTTGTGAATTTTAAAGTGACTAACCTATATACTCAAATACAAGGGCAAAAATAGGATTTCATATAAAAACGACTTTGAAAAATTCTGGAAAATTTTGGGTAGACTTAAAACAAGTGCAGAAGCTTAGCATAAAATTTTTAGGATAAAATAACTTTGTTTTATGAGTTTTTGAATTTTTAAAGTTTAAGGATATCAGAGAAAAGAATTACGTACGATTATTCTTCTGATTAAATTATGTTCAAAATATTTGATCAAAAGGTATAAATTAGGAATAAATGCAATTAGATTTGAGATAGCACAAAGATTTTAAAAAGACTCAAGTGAAATTAATTTAATTCCTACATAATATTTATAATTTATGTTGTCCATTTACATTGGAACACTAGGGTATGAAACTCTATTAATGTTCGGGTTGCATGCTAGGACGACCTTATTCTCCTGTCTTTAAAGTGGTTGTTTGGTTAGACTTAAAATTTTTATAGTTAAACGTATTTGATTTGGAGTAAATTATGAGATAAGTGACGTTCTAAAAAGTTTATGTGAAAGCGTACTCGTGATAATTGTTAAGGTTGTTTGGTAGGACCTCATGTCTTTTTATAGAGATTGCTTGGTGAGATCTCCATCAATACATTTATAGGGGTTGCTTGGTAGGATCTTTGTCATGATAATTGTTAAGGTTGTTTGGTAGGACCTCATATCAATTTATAGAGGTTGCTTGGTAGGATCTGGCATGGCATTTATAAGGATTGCTTGGTAGGACGACTACTAGAAAGAATGGTTTTAATATCGTTACATTAACATCGGTTTTTTCAAAAATAGATGTTAACAAACTCATGTTAACATCGACTTTTTTAAAAACTGATGTTGACCCTAATTATAAATTAAACCCAGACATTGTCATTCTCATTTGATTCAATCTGTCGCGCGCCCAAACCTTGTGTCCAAATCCAAACTCTCATGTTGTTGTCGCTTCCATTATTGCCACCGTTGTCTCTGTGCTCGTCAAATTTGTGGTCATCGCCTGTCGCAGTTGGTTGTGACTACTTCTGTTTGTGCTCGTGACTGTCGTCTTGAGCCCTAGGTTCTCATTGTCGATGCTGGTATAGAGCTTTCGTCATCACCGCCGCCAGTTTCAGGTTCCTTTCTTCTCTTCATTGTGTTTGTCAGCTTCTCGTGCCCGGTGTGTCATTTCTCAATTTTAGTTTCAGCTTCTCGTGCTCAGTGTGTCGTTTCTTAGCTTCTCTTCATTATGTCGCTATACTAGTATATGTAATCTGTGATGTCGATTAATTTGTAATCCAATAATAGTCTATTAAATGAAATGTGTTTGGTTAAATTTTGAATGTTAGTTACAGGAAAGCAGATTCATAAGTTGAATTATGTGCATAAGGGTATGTTAGTGTGTGACTTCATGTTAGCATACATGATTTGAATATGTGGTTGAAAGGGTAGATATTATGCTAAAGACTCTATTTAGGGTATGTTCTAATGAGTTTAGAACCCACTCTAGTCTATTGAATGATTTACTCATAACAGGAACACTATGACATATTATACTTGAAGGAATTGTTGAATCTTGCTCATGTAGGTACCCTATCTTTGACATTATTATGTAATCTGCACAAATTGAATCTACATTAGCCTTTTTAGATTTGCAAATTTTCACATCTTATCTTTCAAACTCAATCGAACTCACCTCATTTTATTTTGCTATAATTTATATCAATATTTTTCTTATAATCATATCATATGTGAGTAATTGTTCGGTGATTTGGGTTTTGATTGTATTTGTGTGCAAATTAAGTGAGTTTAACCTTGGTTCTGTGAATGATATACCTTACCTCTAGTCATGTTAAAACAGAACCTAAGTGTAGATTATCAAAAAGTCCTAAGTTCTACATATTGATACACTATGCAAGTTATGCAAGATAGGTGCTTGTATATGTTGTTGAAAACATGCTACACTTTTGCCTTGTGGTATGAGATGCATTGTGATTGACATAGATCTTGGTTTTTAATGCCCTTTGGTATTTGTAGGCTTGTGTGTCTTCTTTGTGATGCAATTGATCCCATGTCATTTTGATTTTTGTACATTTTTTGATGATTTTTATAGTGTGAGTGATTTACTGCATGGTTGCTGTAATACAACAATAAAATGCTATGTTATAAACATCTTGACACTTGGTTTGTATTTTAATTGAAAATAGACTTAATAAGGGTTCTATAGGATTTGGAACTACTCAAATTGCTTTTATCTTCAATTTATACCAATATCATCTTTAAGGCATGTTAATCATGATTGGACATGGCAGCATGCTCATTAGTGAAATTTGTATAACTATGGCTCTAGCTTTTTCGATTTTACATGTACTCCAAAGGCCAAACTTAGTTAAACTTATTGCAACTTGTGTTCTAGTGCTCATAGTAGTGATTGATTTCTTTTACTTCCTAAATCAGAGGGTCTAATTAGTCAACAATGATATATTTTTTTTACACTTTCTTATAATGTTTAAAATATTTTTTAAAAAATTTCTTAACAAATATTCTAAGAGTATTAATTAGTAATATTTTTAATTAAAATTAATATAAATGATTTTTGTTAAAATAATTATTCTTAAACTTAATAATTTTATTTGTATATAATTAAATGTGAGTATAAAAAAGTCAATGTATTTGAATTAATTCTTTATTTTAACAATTAGTCAAATCACTTTTTTTTTCTCTGTGTGTTGTACATTGAGCAGCCCCTAGTATAATTTTAATAAAAAAGTAGCACTTTATTTTTGAGAAAAATGGTTATTTATTTATCTATAATTTTAAAATTTTTAACATGACATTAATTATTATATTTTCAATTATATCCTTATAGTATAGTAAGAAAAAAATTGTATAAAATACTAAAGTAATGAATGACAGATAAACTCTATATTAAAAAATACTAAATATTTTAGTAAAAATGATATTTTTAGTTATTTTGTGTATGATAACCTAAAATGATGGATAAAAGAAATGGATGAAATAATGGACAACGGTGATTAACTAATTATTATGGAAAATCTTACACCATAGATTGCACATTAAAGTTGATATTTATTTATTTAAAACTTACTTTTTTAAAAAAATTAAATATTTTATGGCAAAAGTCCATAAAAACTTAATTTTTTTGTCACTACAGATATTCTCATCACAATTTTATGTGAAGAGTGTAAAACCTTTTTAATGAACTTGTTAAATAAAAATGGTAAGATTGATACATTACTAGAAAATAAGGTTTTTATATCAGTTATTTAAGACTTTCAACATCGGTTATTAATCGATGTTGAAAGTACTGATGTAGAAAGTAGTACCGTTAACATTGATTTTTCAAAACCGATGTTAACTAATAAATACAACATTGGTTATTTAAATAACTGATGTTATATGATAAGAATTATGAAAAATAATTATAAATCTACATATCAACATCGGTTTTTTAAAAAACTGATGTTAAATGTTCTAAAATAACATTGATGTTAAATGTCGCTAACAACATCGATTTTTTAAAAATTGATGTTAAATGTTCTAAAACAACATTGGTTTTTTAAAAAATTGATATTAAATGTCCCTTACAACATCAATTTTTTAAAAAATCGATGTTAAATGTCACTAACAACATCGATTTTTTAAAAACTAATGTTGTAAGTGACATTTAACATCGGTTTTTTTCAATAACCGATGTTATTTTAGAACTTTTTTTTAACATGTTTTTTTTTCGATAAACTCAAAATTAACCTGCAAATTTTAAAACCAGACCATACAACATAAAATTTTCATTATGTTTTGAAACAGTTTTTATCAGAAATTCCATGAGAAATTTACTAATTACTATGAATTTAAAGCATATATTAATGTTGAGACTTGAATTGTAAAAAATGTAAAGTAAGGAAATATAAACTACAATTACAAAATTGTCTAAACATCCTAAGTTTCATTTTTAACTTTCAAATAGTACTTTGCCCACTGGATGCGAAGTGTCTTCAATCTCTCTGGTTCCAATGGTGTAGCATCAGTGAAATACTGCATGATATAATAAAACATAAGTTAATAATATATTAACAATCATAACAAAATGAAATTTGGTGAATTAAAAATTACCATTTTCCAATTATTCTTGAAATTTCCTAAGAATATATTTGACATCTAGTGCATGACGTAATACTCACACTCAGTGCTTCCTTTTTTTCTATTACACTAAATACATTATGAAATTTAGATATTCAACATTGAGTACAAATTAGTCTACACAGTACTAAAATATAAGTAGAAACATATTGTTTAAATGACTTACTTTAACAACAATCCATCTAGCAGGAGGCTTGGATTTACTTTGTTGAGTATCGTCAAGTCCTTTCAAAGCATTGTTGAATACAAACATGGTCGCTTATTCTACAATTAAAATTTGGATGTTCCTGACTAATGTTAATGCAAATGTATTGAAAAACAACACTGACCTGTTAATTATTCCTTTGAGGTAGTTGTCTAGCCTATTATGCAACGAACAAAACCAAATGACAACATTTTTCTTAGGCAAAATGACGATCATTTGCCAATGTGTACTGCAGTGGAGACCAATATAGGTTATTATACTATTATACATTATTTAAATTCATTTGTTGACCCCAAACATCGGTTATTTGAAAACCGACATTGTAAGTCTTAACGACATCGGTTTTCAAATAACTAATGTTAATAGGACGATGTTAAAACTCATTTTTTTAGTAGTTATATAACAAAATTTTAAAACTAAAAATAAAAGAAAAAAGTATTTTTAAATTGTTATAATTTAAAAACATTAACTAAAAATGACCCCAAACATGATGGTCAGTATAAACTTTAAGGGTTTGCTAACTTTTAACTCATTAATGATTTTATTGTAAGTTAAGATTAAAAAATATTTTAAAAAGAAATACTTTCATCAAGATTGGTGGAACTTCTTTTAAGTTCCAAAATACAACCATAACTTTTGTGTCATGTAATCTTGCTGTCACACGAATACCTTTATGGTTATATCAGTTTTTCATAATTGAGTTGTGTCATAATATTGTTGTTGGTGTAATTTTAATTGTAATGTTGTAGGTACTTTTCGGTTTGTTGTTTACATCGTCATCACGACATTCATTGTTCCAAATTGTTAGTGACCAATTTCATAGGTACCAATTGTAACATCTCATCTTTTGTAAAAGAAATTAAAAATAATTTTATTTAAAAATAAATAGAGTTTTAGAAAAATAACGAGGTTTTTGTAATTAAATAAATAAGAATAAATATTTTTATTAATTAAAATGATGGTTTTAAGGTAAATAAAATAAATATATGTTCTTAGAAAATAAAAAGGATGTTTTATTTATTCATTTGATGGGGAGTAAAATATAGTTCATTCTTATAAAATAATAAAATAAAGAAAAAATATAGTAAATAATAGGCTGAAAGTATCCTAATTATAAATAGAGATATATTAGGTCAATTTTTACATTTTCAATATGTCTTTATGCCCTCTTTTTCTCTCAAATTTGTTTTCCCTTCTTCCTCTCCCAAAATCCTCTATTTTCCCGCATACACCCAAACCTATCCTAGTAAAACTACAATCCTAAACTCGCTAACCGTTAGATCATCGTGAAATTTGAACACCAGGTTTGGAACTTATTTTTGCACATCCATACTCTTGGGATTTGTGAAATAATTTCTACAGAGGGAGAAATGACCCTGACACACAGATAATGAAATTGAGGCTCTAATCCTTTCTCATTCTGTCTAACACTTGGAAACCCTAACAGAACAACCAAAGGAAAAGTTTGAGGAATCTTTGGGAACCTCTAGAGACATTACAATCACTGTCAGACTACACATGTGAGCCCACTTAGAGGTAAGGGATGAGTTTATCGCAATTGGGGTTAGAATGAACATGTGTAGGGATCCTTAGAGGATCAAATTGAGGTTTATTTTGGGATGTTTACTGTATTGTAATTCTTCCTTTATGATTATAATTATGAGATTGTTGTTTGACAGGCCAATTGATGCTCTAATGCAAATTGATTGATAAAATTAAGTGTTATTGGTGTTTTTTGTGTGTTTTTGAACCTACGATTTTGATTTCTTTGATTTTGATATGGTTATGTGAAATTATTTGAGGGGTTTTACTCCCCATGTTGTGCGAAACATTTTTGTATAATTCGTTTGTGTTTTGGACAAGATTTACTAGATTAGCATGATAAATTGTTATATTGGGATTATAACATTGTGATTAAGATTAAGTGTATGTGATAAATTGAGTACGTGTTGAATTGTAAAATACATGTGTATTGAGATATTGTGTGCATTGAGTTGTGACCTATGAGCCATACTATTACACGACTATAAGACCCTTTAAAGGCGGCGAGTTAATGCGCGACAAATATTGTGATGGGATCCACTGTGAAAACTCGACGAGTTTAATCACTTTGAGGCACAACGAGTTAAAATTATATTGAGAAAAATTGAGGAGTCGTGTGTTTTGTATAGTTCATAGATAGAGTTTGTGTTCTAAAATATTTTTTGGGTTGGACCTGAATCAGGAGGGAGAGGCCCTGACGGGCTCTTCGGAGTCTAGGCCTTGGGGGTAAATAGGCCAAGTTTGAGTGTTCCTTTAAGTCTGTGTCGATCCCACATGGTGGGAGCATTCTTGCAAAACAGCATGACCCTGACTGGTTTCCCTATGATTTTACCTAGTGATCTGTCTTGTCATGTACTCCTGGGCGCCCAAAAAGGTTTTTCACTAATATGGTACCACATTGCATATAGGATTGAGTCTTAATATATTTGTTGCATAATGCTTGTGTATTGATCGATATTGATTGGTTGGGGGATATTGTGTTTTGATCTTTGAGTACGTGAATTTTGTGAAAATATGTGAGACGTGTAGTGTTGAGATATGATGTCACGCGAAAAGCGGTGGAATGACATGAGTTGTGTTTAAGTAAGTTGTATTTCATTTATATGATACGTATATCTATGTTGTTTTGTTTCTCTCTATTAGTTAGGAATTTGATAACTCAATCCATATGTGTTGTTTGTGTTTGGATCTTATGAAGATCTTGAACTTTATGTTCGTAGGAGCAGACAGTTAGGTGGATGGCTATGGAGAATCACATGCTAGAAGATGCTGGAACACAATGCTCTGATAGGATCTGACATTGAGACATGAGTTTCTGCATTATTTGCATAATGTTCTCAACATGTTACTTTATGTTATTTTGTTGCTTAACTTGTTTCCTTTTGTAAAAATTGGATGGCCTTGTTTTAGGACAGAGATATTTTCATACCCTTATTTGATAAGTTTTTAATTTGGTAATTAATGCGAATGTGAACCTTTTACCCGCTGAGCTCCTTTATGTTTATTGAATAAAATCATTTTAATTAATTATGCATTTTCATGTATCATATTATATAAATATGTATGTTGGGGTAGAGGGTGTGACACAAATGACTTTCATATTCTTTTGAAACTCTTATTTGTTACTAATGATTTTATAACTTGTTTTATGTGATTAATGACTATTTCTTTATATACAAGTAATGCTCATTATGAGTGACCCTTAGTTTCCCGTTTGAGATTCAATACAATGATTCTTCTAGATAGTTTGGATTAATCGTTGTATTGAATCTTGAATTATTTGTTTGGGCAGTTTGGCAGCATTTCGCAAATGCATACTTGATTGTGGTGGAATTCATGTCACTGCTACTGCTTTTATATCATGTACTTGGAGATCAATGCAAAATGCTGCCAAAATTTCGTCAAATATAAGAAAAAAAAAAGTTAACCTTTATGTATGAATTTACTATAAAAAAATGTCTTCCTGAATGGGATAGTACCACACCTTTAATGAAAAAGTGAAGTTTTCATGCATCAAATAAACTTTTTGAGTATCATAGAGTTATTAGATGGATTAAAGTTGGATGAATGCAAGTCGCATGAGCCCTGTGTATGAGGAAGACGTTGAACAGTTCTTAGAATTCACCTCTGAAAGAAGTCGACTGGATGAGGATGAAAAATATTTTGGTCCTTGTATAAACTGTTGGAAAAGGAGATGACAAGTACTCGATGACATACAAGAACATCTATTGTGTGATGAGATTAAAAAAAAATTATATGACATGGTGAATTGACAAACATACAGAGGGGGTCCCAATCTGAACCGGTTAATGTAGAAATGAGAGATCATCTAGAGGAAATGATTCATGATCTTGGACAAGAGTTTTTCAGCAAGCACATGCCTCTACGTATGATACATTAGAAAGTGATTCCAAGAAGCCTTTGTATCCGGGGTGCAAGAAGTCATCAATGGTGTTGTCAACAGTGTTAAGTTTGGATACTGTGAAGGCAAGATATGGGAGGAGTGACTAAAGCTTCACTTCACTGCTTCAGGTACTACAAGATATGTTTCCAAAGGAAAACATGATGCCAAAGAGTTACTATTAGGCGAAGAAGATATTGTGTCCGATGGGTATGAAGTATCAGAAAATACATGAATGCCCTAATGATTGTATACTATACAAACATGAGTATGAAGAAATGCATAAATGCTTCGGGTTTGGGTATCCTGGTATAAAGTGAAGGATGATGACGAGTGTAGCAGTGATGAAAGCATAAAGAAAGGCCCCCCCAGCGAAGTTGTTAGTTATGGTATCTTCCGATCATTCCAAGGTTCAAGTTTTGTTTGCTAATGTAGATGACGCAAAAGACCTTACATGGAAAGCAGATGAGAGAAATTATGATGAAAAGATGCAAGAAATCTTAGGTTTGGACTTGCCATTGATGGAATGAATCCCTTTGGCAATTTAAGCAATCAGTATAGTTTGTGACATGTTTTGCTAGTAATTTACAACTTGCCTCCTTGGTTGTGCATGAAGCAAAAATACATGATGTTGTCTATAATGATATCCGGCCCAAGACAACCATAAAATGATATCGATGTTTATCTCAGTCCGTTGATTAAAGACTTAACAAAATTGTGGGACAAGGGGGTTGCCGTGTATGATGGGTATCAAAATGAGACATTCAAGTTACATGCAATGCTATTTTGTACCATTAATGACTTTCTAACATATTAGAATTTGAGTGGATACAGTGTTAAGGGACATCGTGCATGCCCTATCTTTGAAGAGGACACAAGCTACGTACAATTGAAACATGACAGAAAAATAGTATACACTCAGCATCAATGTTTTATGAAACCTTTTCATCCTTACCGACGATTGAAAAAAACTTTTAATAGAAGTCAAGAGCATGAAATTGTGCCAATATCATTAAATGGTTGGTAGGTTCTTGAGCAGGTTAAGGACATCAATACTATAGTTGAAAAGACCCAAAAGAAGGGAAAAAAAGTAAAACTTGTATACGAAAGAAGAGGTCAATATTGTTTGATCTTCTATACTGGTCTGATCTAGATGTTAGATATGCTATTGATGTTATACATGTCAAGAAAAATGTGTGTGATAGAGTCATTAGAACGCTTCTTAACATTCAAGGCAAGACAAATGATAGTTTGAATACTCGTCAAGATCTAGCTGAAATGGGTATACGAGACCAGTTACATCCAAGTTCTAATGGTAAGAAAATATGCTTGCCTCCTGCATGTCATACTTTGTCAAGAAATGAGAAGATAAGCTTTTGTCAATGTCAAAGTGCCACAAGGTTACTCTTCAAATATTAAGTTCCTTGTGCAGCTGAAAGATTTAAAGTTAGTTGGCTTAAAGTCTTATGATTGCCACGCCTTGATGCAACAACTGTTAGTCGTGGCGATATGAGACATTTTGCCTAAAAAAGTCAGGCATGCCATAACTCGCCTGTGCTTTTTCTTCAATGCCATATATAGCAAAGTCATTGATCCCCTCAAGTTAGTTGAGCTGGAAAATGAGGTTGCTATTATCTTGTGTCAGTTGGAGATGTATTTTCCTCCTTCATTTTTCGACATCATGGTTCACTTAATTGTTCATCTGGTGAGGGAAATTAAATGTTATGGTCCCGTGTATTTGCGGTGGATGTACCCGGTTGAGGGATACATGAAGTTCTTAAAAGAGTATACAAAGAATCTTCACCGTCCTAAAGCATCTATTGTTGAAAGGTACATTACAAAAGAAACTATTGAGTTTTGTTCAGAGTACATTGAAAAGACAAAATCTATTGGGCTTCTCGAGTCTCGGCATGACGAAATAGTGAGAGGTAAGGTTCAAGAGGGCTACATGTTACCACTTTAAGTCTAAAAGAATTGCAACAAGCTCATTTGTATATACTGAATACCAGTAATGAATTTCTGTCATACATAGTTCGTCTAGAAGCTTTAGTCAAGGAAAGTAAGCCAAAAATGACCAAGAATAGGGTGTTGAAAGAGCATAACAAGACTTTCCTAAATTGGTTTAAAGATATAATCTTTGGTGATGATAATGTTTCAAAAATGTTAAGGAAGTTAGCAGATGGGCCTAAAAGAAATGTTATAACTTAACAAGGATATGATATCAACAAGTATTCGTTCTATACAAAATCACAAGGCGACAAGAGTACAGTGCAAAATAGTGGGGTTAGTCTAAGGGTTGAATCTCAACAGTTTGCTACTGTACATGATGACAATCCTCGTGTAGCTTACATGCCTTACTTTGGAGTCATTGAAGAAATTTGGGAGCTTAATTATATAAAATTCACGGTCTGTGTTTTCAAGTGTAAGTGGGTTGATAGCAATATCGGTGTAGGAGCTGATGGTTTCAGCTTTACTTTGATAGATTTGAAGAAGCTCGCTTATTAGAATAAGCCTTTTATCATGGCAGAACAACCTAAACATGTGTTTTATGTTCAAGATCCTTGTGATGAAATGTGGTTAGTGGTTCTACACGGAAAACGATTGGTGTTAATGTTGAAGATGATGATTTGATCGTTGATACTTGTCTCAGTCCTTTCTCCACACAAATGCCGCCTAACATCAACGGAGAATAAGAAGTTGATGACATCCATGCAAATTGTAATGATGATGATGAAGGAGAATTAATTAACATTGTATAATGTAATTTATTTTATATTTACTTGTTTTTATCATTTCAATTACATAACTTAATCTAGTTTTTAGACATTGTTTAATTAATCTTGTTTTTTAACAATCACATGGTTACACCACCTAACTCCCTTCCTCCTCTAGAGTTAGCATCACCTTTGTCGTCTACGTTGAAGAAGACGAGAAAAGAAACACAGCTCAGATCATTGGCTACTTGACTAGTTGGGGCAGAGAAACCAGTGGCTCATGTGGATCCTGCCACTAGGAACGTTGATGATCTCCATAGAAAGAAAATAAGAACGTATTTGGGGATTGTCGCTCGCAATAAGGTGGATGTTACATATGATAATTGGAAACAAGTCCCTGCAACTCAAAAGGATTTGATCTGGGAGGATATTCAGGTATTTCAATTAAATGTTGAATGTTGTTGGAATAAAATCTTAAATTGTAATTGACTAAATATAAAATCTATTTATTGTATCACAAACTGAATTTAATATTCCTAAAGCATCCGATTTGAGGACGAAGAAAAAAATACTTTAGATCGTAGGAGAGCGGTGGAGGCAGTTTAAGTTAGATTTGACCTCCAAATGGGCTTTGGCTGACGACAAGAAACGCGAGCATGATAAAGTGCGTGAAAAGTACAACATAAGCAAGGAGAAGTAGAACTAGTTTTGTAAGAGCCATAGAGACTCTTCATGGGATGTTAGTTGATTTTGATTGTTTTAAACTTTATATTTACGCATTATTGTCAAGCGTATTAAGTTAGGCTAACTTGTAATTGTTACAAGATGTTCGAAAGAAGGTGCAGGCCATTCATAACCAAAACACTTCCTCTCACGTGTTGTTTCATGAGGGTTATGATTATCTAGAAGAAAAGTTGATGGAGGAAAAGAAAAAGAAACGATTGGAGGAAGCAGCCCAATTCGGGAGCATTGACACAATCGTTGATCCTCCATCTCTCATAAGACGACACGTGAAGTGGAAGATGACCTACACAAAAAAATCTAGTCAAATGACATCTAAGGTAACAAAGGAAATTATAGATAGGATTGCAAGTGACTTTCATTTGTCAGTGACCATTTTTTATAATAATTGTTGGATGAGTAAACCAAATTTGTTTCATCTGTTAACTATAAGATTCCCTGGAAAAGGAGGCCTTACATGGAAGTTTTGTTGCCCATGGACGTTAGGATGTACTGACACCCTGGTCGTGTCCATGCTTCTGGAACTAGTGCCACAATCAAACAATACTTTGGACCGGCTTCAAGGAGCTCTCAAACGTCTACGTCCATGGCTCCCGAAGATCTGGAGTAGTTGACACAAAAAATCATGGACCGGTTGGAGGATTCGACCACAGAAAAAGTGACTCGACAACTAATGTTGTCCTTCAACTAGATGTAACCCCAGTTGCAGTCACATATGATATTATAGAGACTTGCATTGCTTCCTGTGCCTGAGGCTCGTGTCATCACCAAGAAAAGTTGTGTTGATCCCTTAAGGTAGGACCCAAACACAGGTGACTCAGAGAAATATGGGTTGTATGTCGATGAAAACCATCCCCACCTGGTTGCCTTTGGAAGAGTTTATGACCGGTCGACCACCATCCACAACATCCCTTTGGGCAATGATCAAGTCAAGGTCGGTGTTGAGGAAGTTCGAGATGTTGATGCTCGCGTTTCTGTACCCACTCAAGAGGTTCAGTTAGTGGGGCAGACACTTAACACCTTCCTTGCTTGGTTGACACATCTTGTAAAGCATTTTTGAGAACATATATTTCATTTTTGTTGTTTTTAAGAATTATTAAAAAAGGATTTGTTACAAATAAAGTGTTGACTATCATTCACTTATGTTATTAACTGTGTAGGATAAATAGGGAGCTGAGGGACCGACGAAACCTGCATGTGCCATAGGATGCTATCGTATTTGGGATGTGTAATGATAACTTTCCCTTGTACATAAAGCATGAAGATCTTTCTGAAATAGCACACAGTGGTCTATGTCTCAGCATCTCTCTTATACAATTGTGGGTTCTGTAAGTCACTCTACATTGTTGTATATTAGCTAACCGATTGTTTTAAATTCATACATAATTTACTTTATTTTAACAACAATAGGCATATGACTGAGACAAGTATGCGAGCGGGGAATGCTTCTGTGTATGGATTCCTTGAGCCATAGTCTATACAAAAATCTGGGCAATTGCAATTTGAATAAGAAGATTATATTAAGAAATGGCTGCAGAATCCACAAAAGATGTCTACCTATGAGCCTACTTGAATGGGTAAGTAAAATTGAACAGATCAATTTAAATAATGTATACACTATAATAACTTAATGTCTTTAATTCAATGCATATTGGCAAATGATAGTTATATGTCCTAAGGACAATGTTGGCATTTGGTTTTGTTCCTTATACATTAGGCCCGACAACTACTTGAAAGGAATTATTAACAAGATCAATTGTATTTTGTAATACATTTACATCATGATCTATATTTGACATCAATATCTTAATTGTACAATGCACAAACATATTTCTCTTGAGCAGTGCTTTGAAGGGATTCAACAATAGTCAAGAAAGTAAATCTAAGATTGCTGCTAGATAGATTGTAGTTAAATTAATTGATTTAAACAATGTTTGTTGCCTTAAAAATTAAATTTTATTACTTTGTATACTAATTTCTGGTTAACTTTGAGTATCTAAATATCTTATTCAATTTAGTGTAATAAGCAAAAAGGAAGCACTGAGTGCGGGTAGTACGTAATGCATTGGCTGTCAACGATAGTCCTAGGAGGTTTCAAGGATAATTGGGAAACGATAATTGTTTACTTCAAAACTAATTCAATTTGTTATAATAGTTATTATTTATACTTATTAACTTACGTTTTATTATATCAGGCGGTATTTTACTAATTCAAGACCATTGGAACTAGAGACCATGAAGGTAATTAGCATTTAGTGGGAAAATATTATTTAAAAGTTAAAAATGAAACATTAGGTGTTTAAGCAATTTTAGAATTGTAGAGTTATGTTAATTTGGATTAGGTTACAATTGATTTTATGTATTAATTTTTATCACTTTAAATATTTCTTTTAATTAATAGTAAATATTCAGTTATTATGGACTGTTTGGTAAAAACTGTTTGAAAACTATCTAGATTGATTATGTTTTCCAATTTGCAGGTTAATTTGGGGTAATTAAAAAAATAGATAGGATATTAATTTTTTTTTTTTTGAAAAAAAAACATGGATATGAGTTTATGCATATTTTAAATTTTTTTGTTATTTCTTACTATATGACATCGGTTTTCTAAATAACCGATGTTGTGTAGTTAGTTTAACATCGGTCTTCTAAAATTAATGTTAACGTTAATACCTTTAACATTGGTATGTTGATTTATACATATTTTACATTTTTTTTTGTTATTCCTTAATATACGACATTGATTTTCTAAAAAATTGATGTTGTGTAGTTTAGTTTAACATCGGTTTTCTAAAATCGATGTTAACGTTAATACCTTTAACATCAGTTATTTCAACATTGATTATAACCGATGTTGAAAGTCCTTAATAACCGATGTTAAAAGCCTATTTTCTAACAGTGTGGACTTCTACCATGATAATTGTTGAGGTTGCTTGGTAAGATGTCTATGGTGTTATTGGATGCACACAAGAACAATTTTTAGTTAGTATTTACTTGATGTATACTTGTTGTAAATGTGTTGGATTGATTTAATATTTCAATTAATCACTCTACATGCATAATTATATTTTTTAGCAGGCTTAATCTTGTATTTTGCTTGTATGTGTATGATTGTTAAGCTTACCTTTTGCCTTAAGTTTGTAGAGCTCGCCATTGGTCAAGACAGGACATGGGTAGTAGACTAGAACTCGTAGAACGTGAAATACACCACCACTTGCTATCACTTATCTATCCTTTTGATGACAATGGAGTTGTTGTCACCGATTAACAAGATGTGGCAAGCACCATTGCACACCACGAGAACTCTCAATTTCTTCCTCAACATAGAGTGGTCTTTAGAGGGGACCCTGCCTTAAAAGGGACCTGATCAGGATCTTTGATTTCATCCAGAGTACCCTTAATTCCAAGGCATTTGGTCTAGATTCAAGATTGGTAGGATGGGCAGATAGAGAATGTACAATTGCGTGATTTTCCATACACTTTTATTTTGATTATCATTGATGTTCAAATCTTTATCTTGTTTGTAATGCCAAGGAGCCATCATATACTCTATTTCTATTTATGTTGAGCTATGAATCATCAATGTTATCAAAAGTAGATTACAACAACACTCCTTGAGGATTCGTGTAATTACACAAACATCCCATGTTTTAGTGTAAAATTTAAGAAAATAAATTCACCTCCCTTGTAGGTGCTAGTGTAAAATTCAAGGGAATGTTGAGGGAGTGAAAGTATAACATTTACAAACATATAAGGAAGGAGATGTTAGTGTACAGTGTTTTCAAACTTATAAGGTAAGAAAATAAAAATTTGGAGTTAAGTGTAATTTGATAAAAGCTCGTAGTCCGTTGGTTTTAGCGACTAGGGATGAGGGACAATTTTTGTGTGGTTAAAACACTATGAATATATCATTTATATCTTGATGTGCTGGTAAATTGTCACAAACTGCATTACCGTTAACTCCACTTAGATCGAACGAAGGTGAGTGATGTGATATAGATGTACTGTGACAATCTCTTAGAAATAGAGGACCAAAAGCCATTTTTATATTTAGAAAGATTAAAAAGATGTTTAATCCAATAATTAAAATAAGTAATAATTAGAAAGAAATTAATTTTGGATAAATGGTTTAAAGAAAAAATATGAATTGAAATGTAGTAAACAGAAGAAAATGATTTTTTTGAGTTTTCTACCTTAAACAGAAGGCAAGAACACAAAAAAGATTAGTTTAATGCAATTGTGTCTTGATTCTGCAATGTTTCAAGCTTGTACAGTAAAGAAGACAAGAAAATAATCAATCTAGATGATACAACTATCTGATCAGGAATAGGAAGACAACATATCTATAATATCATCAACATCTCACATTTTTGTGGTTTTTTTAATTGACAAAGTGCTTGCTAGAAAAGCTAAGAATCAACACTATACTTGGACTGGGTTTTCTACAATTCCTGCGGCTTTGCAAAGTTTTTTTGTTTGAAAAACTAATATTGAACCTATAGGATTCAACTTTGATGCTATATTTTTTATTGTTGCGTAGGACAAGGGTTTGATTGAGAATCCGGATCGTTTGATGACTCCAATGAAAGCGAGTGATTGCTTCAATCTACTTTCTTCTAATGATTTTATTTTAAATTTTAAATATTTAAGTGTGTAATGACTAGGATGAAGAAGAAACATATCCCAATATTGATAGTAAAGTCAAAATTAAGTGACAAGGGGAATATAGATGATTGAGTTGTTTTAAGTTTCAGATGAATAAAGATGTTATATTATAAATAGATGAAATAAAATGTTTGAGTATCTGTTCTATGAGATGAGAGAACACACCAAGACAGTTGTTATTTGCTCCAGAGATAAAACTCCCCCCTAAGGTGACATGAAACAAGGAAATCATCTCTTCCTTTGTTTCTTTCTTTTTTTAATTTCTTAAATAATCAAACAATATTTTATGACATATATTTTAAAAATGCTAAAATATAATTTTGATTTTCTTATTTTTTTCAAATCCACTGTTTTGGGTCTCCTGAGTTTTAAGGGTAACACTTGGTTTTGTAGTTTTATAAATTGATAATTTTGGTTTATCTATAACATTATTAACTACAAATTGTGATCAATAAACTTTTTTTTTTTACCAAAGTTAATTGTAAATAAATTAAAAACAATTAATTATTAAAAAATAATTTATAATTAAATTAATAACTCTACCCATCACAGTTATTTGTTAATAATTTAACATATGAACCAAAATGGCTAATATATAAAACAAGGGGAGACCAATTGTTACAATTAATAAAAATCAGGGGGACCAATTTGCAATCTAGCCTTTAAAAAATAATAAATAATTCTATGTTAACAAAAAACAGTAGATTAGAAGTTAATTTTTTAATTAATTAATATATAATTTTTTCATATGATCTATTCATTTGCACCTACTTTTTCACTCATTTAAAGAACTAGAGAGAATTTTACTTGTTTTTTTAGTTTTATTTTAATCATACAAACAACACATCTTTTTCTAACATTTTTCTTCTATTTCTATTATTCTTATTCCAAGAAGATTATCTTAATTTTCTGAAAATATTTCATGCAATTACAAAATCGATGTATTTTACTAATCATAGTTAAATTTTAAGCAATTTACCTATTTACTTAAGTATAAGGACAAAATACATACTTCTAAACTTCTTGGAAATTTTTGGATAGACACATAAAACAAGTCAAGAAGCTTGTCATAATACTTTTAGAATAAAATTGATAATTTTTGAAATTTCAAAGTTTATGTAGACTAGAGAAACGAATCAAGATTATTTTTTTGGTTAAATTATTTTCGTTAAAATATTATTCAATTATAAGGTATAAAGTAAATGTGATTAAATCTCAGATAACACACACTTTAAAAAGTCAAAATTAATTTAATTCTTACATAATCTTTACAATTTATGTTATCCATATTGAAGATGGAAGATGAGTATTTGTAATTGTTGAGGCTGTTTAGTAGGACGTCTTTTATAGAGGTTGCTTGGTATGATCTCTATCACGATGATTGAGGTTTCTTGGTAGAACTTCATGTCTTTCTCTATACAGCTTGTTTGGTGGGACCTCTATCATGACATTTATAGGAGTTGTTCGGTAGGATCTTTGTCATGATAGTTGTTGAGGTTGCCTGGTATAACCTCAGTCATAACATTTATAGGGGTCGGTTTCTTGGTAGAACTTCAGTCATGAAATTTATAAGACTTGCTTGATAAAACTTCTGTCATGATAATTGTTGAGGTCACTTTGGTAGGACCTTATTATTTTTTTTAGAGGTTGCTTGATGGACCTCCCTTGTGTTATTGGATTTACCCGAACAATTATAATTATTTACTTGTAAATAAAAGTATAGCTTCTTAGTTGTGATCATGCAGAATGTTTTGCATGTCTTTTTATATCATGATATTCGTTGAAGGAGAGACACCTTGCCTGTGATGCATATCTATTGTAAATGATGGGTTGATTTAATATTTAAATTTATTATTTTATAGGCATAATTAAACACACATATTAGTAAGGTAACCTCCTTTGTATTTTGTTTATACATTGTCGTGATGATGGCATTATGTTCACAGGACTAAATGTGTGAGACATCATCTGATCTAGACCTTTGCTCTGAGTCTATCGAGTCTCCAATGATCATGTCCAATGATCATGACGGGGCATGGAAGTTCACTAGAACTCATAGAAGGTCAAATACACCGCAAGATTATAAATCACTTACATCCTAGCATGAATATTTTCCCCTTCGATGCTGAGTTCATCCGTAAAATCAAACGAGTTTAGGAGTGAAAAATTACCAACTGAGTTAATTTAGAGGAAAACTCACTTTTTGGGTGGACCCATCGCTCAGAATTGCAAGTTCAGGATGAATGGGTCAGTACGGTGGCAAAGCAACACTCATTCGGGACTTCTGAGGTGTGTTTTGTGTTTTACACAAAAACTTAGGTGACTACTGCAAATTGTCTTAGTTTTAGTGAGACGGTGATTGCATTTGCTCGACAAAGTCGCTTGCTCTGTGACAGGGTGTGAGTCAATGAAGAAGATGACCTGATTCAAGGAGGAGAACCCTAATTTGGAATGCATCATATTGAGATTTTATTTTCTTGCATCAACAACTTTTATTTGAAATTTGGGACTCACATCTCTCTTGATAATAATTTAACACACTTCATTATTTGTTTTGATGTTTCCTAAGTGCATTACAAATTGGTGGATAATCCGTGATACAAATTATAGTATAGATCGTTGAATCCGTAATGCACCTTGTTTAAAATTATAGATTTTTCCATCGTTATATTATGGATCTATTTTAATTGCAGCTTGGCTACAGAGTTTCTTTTAACGGCAACCTGCATTAATGATCTATGTTAATTTATAATGATCGTTCAGCCCTAACTAGAAACCACAATAAAAAGACACAACAATAAATCTACTAACAAGGCTAGATGAAGCCATGAGGAACTTCGAAGATATGACATCCTTCCGGCATGAAAAATAGAATTGAAATTTAAAGAAAACAAATGTTTTTTTTTTAAGTTTTCTATATATTTTTTTAAATGGAAGAAAGCATGAGCACAAGGATTGGTTTAATGCAACATGGGGAAAATGATTAGTCCTATTTCATCTAAAATTTCTAATTTAGATTTTTAATTCAATTAAATTTCTTACTTTGTCTATCATATTTCTAATTCATTTAAATCCTAGTTTCTTAGGAAACAAAACTTTTATCCCTAATTAACAACCCTAATTCCTTATGAAAAATTAAATAAACATTAAGATTTGAAATCCCTAACAATAACAACCATCAAGTGACTATTCCTTGCCTACAAGGTAGTTGAGCTTGTTTCTTAGAGCACATCAATGAAGTAAATTTCCATCCACCAAATAGATCTAAGATCTTCCTAAGAGCCACCAATTCTCAAGAAACATAAAAATTAGAGATCACAAAAAACAAATAAAGGACAAATAAAAATTTATTAAAGTTTTCAAATCAAAGATCCATGGGTTACATGTATAAATCCTCCATGCAGAATTTTTTTAGTGAGGGAAGATAAATTATTTACATTATTTTAGAGATTTATTTTTATAAATTACATTTTATGACAAAAAAATATCAAAATACATATACTTGTATAAATTATAATTGTTTTTTTACACATTTTCATATTTTTAAAAACATTATATATTTTTTTCATTTTTCAAAACTATAAAAAAATTAGAAAGATTAAATGATAAAAATTAATATAAAGTTATTCTCTCTTTTATTTTCTTTCGTTCATTTATAAAAAAAATATATATCTTTTGGAGGCAACACTATTTTTTTTATGGGGGCAAAAATAAAACTGATTACGTATACTCATGTAGAATAAATAAATCTTGCGGGAGCAATTGCCCCATATTTCTTCAAGTGGATCCCCCTCTGATCCTCCTAACCCCAAATAAAAGGTTTTTTTCCTAGACAAAAAAAAAAAAAAAACAAAAACAACAAATATTAAAAAGCAAGAAAAAACTTCATTAATAATTAAAGAGACATATGAGCAATTAAACCTTAAGGAAATGTTACAAATACCCTCTCAAACATATTTTTTTATTAGTTAAAATTTATATTTTGTAGGTCAACATCATATTTAATTAATCTCGCCATTTGATTTTATAGTTACTATTATCCTTTAAATAAATTTCAATTAATAGAAGAGAGTGAGTTAGAAAGTGTGTTCTTAAAATTTCTTTAAAACCTAGATGGCATGCTCCAAATTAGAGAATGAGGGAAAACATCTTTCATCCTCTCTTTTCATATCCTTTTATATGAGGGCGAAATATATAGCTCAAATTTAATTGACAAGCTCATGACTCTTAAATGCTCTTGGAAAAAAATTATACCTTCATTATCACACATGGTTGATGGGTTTGTGTTCTCGGGCAAGTTGTTGGCTGCCTGTGACAACACTTTAAAAACTTGGCTACATCTTCTCCTACTTCAGTTTAGCTGCTTTTGCTGCAATGAATTATTTGGTTATAAAAAAACTTAATGTTTATTATTTTATTTTCCATCAAGATTAGTAATCGACAATATTGAAAGTTATTTTGTGACATGATAACCCAAAATATTCCGCCAAGATTACATCAAACTTAATTTAATTGGTTTTAATTATTTCATATTAGGCTTGTAGTGATGAACAAAAATATAATTTTCGAAACATATTCTTTGTTTCCTATATTTGCTTATGCTATCTATTGGATGTAATTTTATGAGCACAAAACAAGCCCTCCTCACAAACAAATTTGTATGATAGCATCTGCGAGACAGAGATATTGGAGAGACTTACAATAGATCATACTAAACTCCTCACAAACAATAGACTCACAATATTAGTATGTATTAGTATATATCACTTACGAGCTTTTCAAGGTCCGTCTTGTTTAATTAGAATCGAGGATGCTGTAATGAAAGTATCTTACCTCGCCCCACAATCAAACATTTGCCATTAATTAGCGAAGATTTAATCATTGCTGGTAACGAAATGAAATTAACTCACAATAGATCATACTAAACTTCCATAAAAAAATGAAATTAATCTATCAATGCTATTTAATTTGTATTATAAACTTGTAATCATACATTATGTCTATTTCTTTAATTTGTGCGTTGGCATGCACATAAATCATATAGGAAGGAAATGAAAGGAGCATTTGTTATATTATTATTTTTAATTAGTTAAATAATTGCTTTTAATCTCACCATAATCCATCCATATGAGTCGCCATAGGATGGCACCACCACTGTATATGCAACCACATCTACACAAGAGTCCAAAGAAATATGCTTATCAACTAATTAATAATCAAAACCACATATTGGAAATATAATTAAGCATTATTATATATGTTTCTATAATGGAAAGGGTTAGAAGGAAAAATTGTGCTTACAAGTTACAAGTGAAAACTCGCTTATAATGGCGAGAACACAACTTTGTGTGTGAAAATTCCAGCGGGACCAGCGCGCCTGTATATATGAAGGGTTGCGTTTGATTAGTTTTAACAAAGTGAGTAGCTAGTGTCCAAGGTGCGCTTTTCATGATAATTTATACATTAGTTAAAAAAAAGACGAGAAAAAATGGTTATAAATAATTCAAACTATGATTTCATCATTTTGTTTTTGGACTTCATTTAGAAGGCCTCATACCAAATGGAGACATGTTTGTGCTTATAAACCCATGTTTTTAGGGCCGGTCCTAAGATTTCATGGGCCCACAGTAAAAAAATTAATTTGGACCTTTTATATTTAAGTATTAAAAAAATAAAAATATATATTATATAATAAAAATAGACACATAGATTTATTAAAAATATATGTTTTCTCTTTTCTTTAAAAAATAGACACATACATTTATTAAAAACTGCATTTTTATTCAATTTACTCTTAAGTTGTCACTATCATCTAATTTATTTTTAAAACAATTACATAACATAAATCTTTATATATAGGATAGGCATGACAATGAGATCAATCGATTATAAGTTTAATTTTCTCTATCCTTATACTTGCAAAGGACAAAATAAATTTACATTTATAAAAATAGATTTTTTTTTAAATCCATGTTCATCACATTTTGATAATTTTGAATAAAGTTACAAAGAACTTATCACATTCTCTATAACTTTAATATACTTAATATATCTATTATTTAATATTTAATTTGATTTAATATTTTGTTTTAGTTCGATCACTATTGTGCATTATAAGGAAATATCATTTCATTTTAAATATTTCATATTTTATTCTTTATTAATATACTAATACTTAGTTTTATTCACATAATTTGAGTTTTGTTTGTGTTTCTTATTTTTTTTAAAATATATATTTTAAGTCTATTATCATAAATTAATTATATGTTGATATGTCACACTAAGCTAAAAATTCTTTGTTATTAACCTATGAAGGTAATATATAAAAAGAAATTAATAATCAACATAGTAATACTTTTTAATCATATGAAACATCTTAATTTAAACAAAAGGAGACATGAAATAAAAAAATAATTTTAATTGTTATAAAAATAACTTAAATAATATAAAAAATATTACATGACTATAATTTTTTTTTTAAAATTTTGAGCCCCTTCTATGGGTTCTGTGCCGTCGCACGTCTGAACAGAATCAAGGGCCGGCCCTGCATGTTTCATCCCTTATTTATCCGATGTAGAACTTTGTTGTATCCCAACAGATACCATTGTCCTTGAGCTTAGGTTTGACAACATTCTCATAAAAGGATTTTGTGTATAGATGACTTGAACTTGAATCTGATTCATATATATATATATATATAGGTCAGGAAGATCCCCTAGTATCACATCAAACCTCTCTTCAGACTTCTCTAGTTCATACCTGTATGCAATACAAAAATATAAATATTTTTCTAAGAGCACACGATGCTAACAAATTCTCAAGAAATTCATATTCAATCAGCTTTCAATATTTTGATTCATACATAAACGAAGATAGCTAGAAAGAAGAAATGCAATGAAAATGAGAAGGAGCAGATAATGGAAGAATTAAATTACTCACTTTGCATCATTGTAAACAATTTGAAGCCTAATGCCATTGAAGGTCTCATGATTTGCCGTCATATGCTAGCGGATCCAATTGGCAATGCTATGTGTTTAAGCATATTAAACTCGGATTAACAATGTTTGGAAGAGAAGTTTTAATTAAAATATGCATGTATAATATGTTTTTAGTTCCTTAAAAAAATTAAATTTGATTTTAGTTATTGTAAATGTTTCATCTATTCCCATTTTTTAATTTTAAAATATTTCACTTTTAATTCTCAATTTTTTTACGGTCATTAAAGCTTCATTATAATTATTTTGAGGCAAAAAATGAAATATTTTTAAATAGAGGGAAAAAATAAGACAATTTTTTTGAAAGACCAATTGATTTTTCTTAGAAAGACCAAAGAAACATATTTTAGCTAAATATACATTTTATTATTTAACAAGAAGTTTTTATATGAACAACTTATCATATCAATATCACATATTATGACTTTCTCACTATTATCTTTGTGCTTATCTCTCTTGGGCCATATTCTCTACTCCTTCTATAATAAATACAATTTTAGAGGATATGATGCAAGAGAGGTATTAAAGCACAAAAGACATTGAGAAAATCTTAATAAGTATATGACATTAATAGAGTAAAGTTGTTCATATAGATATCTTTACATATCCCTTCTTAAATAATATGTATATTTTGCTAAAATGTCTTCTTTTTGTTATCTTTCTAAAAAAAAATTAAATTCAGTTTGACTTTAAAAAAATTGCATTATTTTTTCCCTTTATTTAAAAAATATTTCATTTTTTGCCTCACAAAATAATTATAATTAAGCTTTAAGGACTGTTATAAACTGTAAAAAAAATACATTTTGAGAATTAAAAGTGAAATAATTTTATATTAACAAAGCAGGATGGACCAAGCTTTCATGGTAAATGTATCCATCCAATTCTGTGTATTGCAAATGTCTATCAATAACGAGAGCATACACATAATAGACAAAATAAATAATGTAGTAATGTATTATTTATTTGCAAAATATTCCATCAATTACCAAACCCAAAACATACCTGTCCAAACCGTTTTGTAGAAAGAACGGTTAGATTTTAGAACTCATTTGTCCCTTGAAACTCCACACTGAAATCTACATATGAAATGGTCAAATTAGATGAATCCATGCAAGAAATGAAATTATATTATATATACACCTGTTTAAAGCCAAACACCATTTGACTTCATAATCTATTTTTTGCTCAAACCATTCACGGATATTGACCTCAGCCACATTTTTCCACCTCCTTCTTCATCTTCTTGTACATTAACATTAACGTGCAAGTCATCTTCTTAAAGGTTTTGGTCAAACCTTCTTCTCTCTAGTGTAAGGCTCACTCACTCTATGTCTGTATTTATAGTGCTCAAGTCTCAAAATGGAGAAGACAACTTGTAATTGGCATGAATTTTAGTAGTTGGAGGTCCCACAAACAGATCAGATTTTGGTCATAAGCTGATCAAGTTGGGCGTTAACACAAGATTCCGATTCCCTTTCGTCATTAAGTAGTTGACTAAAAATTAAATTTATATTAACATGTACTGTACTGTACATTAGAGAAAGAGAGAGGAAATATTTTTTTTATCAAGTGAGTTAAATGCTTTACTGATTAATTTAATAAAAATTGTCTTTCTCTTTGTAACATGAATGTACCATGTTACTCATAAGTTGGTATAAGTTTGTGTTTGCCTTAGAGAATTAATTTCGCATCCCAAATTGATTTTGTATAATTTTTCACATGTTTAATTTTATGTTGGACCGGAGAAGAATTTATAATTTATATTGAATCTAAAATTAGTTTTGAATTGAAATAATTATGAGTAACTTTTATATTAAATCTAAAATGTTGTAGTAAACAACGCTCTTAACATAGTTTTATAATAACAACACATAAACATAAATCATATCACTTCGAAATCAAATTTTACAAAATTTAATTTAATGATGACATAGAAATGGTTTTAATTATAAATAATCTCTATTGAATATGTGTTATAAAAATTTAAATTAAATAAATATTTATGTCATTATTAAAATATTGACGGAAAGAGTATATAAGTTGATTAATAGAAACTATGAATACTGTATTTATTGTAGACCTGAAAAATATTAAAATAAATCAAATTCAAGAGGGAGAGAAAAAATAAAAAAAGGAAAATAATTAATATCAAAGATAATATAATAAAAAAAGGAAAAAAATATAAGATGGGTGTAAAAATTAAAATGTAAAGTGTTTTAAATTACACCCAATATCCCTCACTATTATTTTTTCCATTAAAAATATCACAATGGGTATGTTATGAGATTTAGTCAATATATTTTCAACAAAATATACACAAATTTAAGGTAGGAAAATATTGAAATTTCACATAAAGAGAAGAGCGAGGTAACTAGTGTCCCGGTCTAAGGTAGGAAAATTTTCAAATTTAAACAATACTTACAAAAAACTTGTATTTGTTTCATCCTAAAAAATATAGTGAAAACCACAGTAAAAAAAATAGTGAAAACTCAAATTTATTAATTGTAAGATGCAAAATTAAATCGCTTCACATTAAATCATTAAAAATTGAAACGCATACAACAATCAAGAGCAGCAAAGATCTGACCAACAGTCAAAGGACCTTGTTATATAAAATATAACAAATAAAAATATACCTTTATAACCAAAACGCTAGTAATATTTTATATAACAAATAAATGTATATGTTTCATTAACAGTGGGTTTACTTATGTGCATTTTTAGCATCTTAATTCAATTAATTTTTATTTAATGCTCTGTAAGTATTTAAATAATCTCATTAATGAAAATATTCTAAAAATCAATAAATGTACTACTCCCATCATTTCATATTACTCCCTCTGAATTCTTATTAATTTTTTAAAAGGTTCTTATTCTTATAAGGTACTTTAATTTGGATATAAATCACACTGATCAATAAAAAGAGTTAATGTAGTTGATTTTATTGATAATTTTTTAAAAATTCTATTAATGTACCAATTTTATTCTTATTAATAATGATTAACTTATTATTGATAATGTGAAAATATTAAAGTCTAAGAGTATTATACACCACTCTCAATGAAAAACACAAATATTTAGAGTATTTAACAAGGGTAATTAATGGAAAAATTAAAATAAATAAATGTTGCATAGAAATTGTAAAGTGCCTTATAAAAATGGTCATCAGTCCTTATAAAAATGATCATCAATTCCTTCAAAATAGTGTATTATAATAAGGAGTAAATGGAGTAATGTTTAAGGTTTTGACACAAGAATTAATGAATGTCATTAATTTGTTCACTTTCTTAGAAAACATTAGGTAAATTTGTAATATAGTAGTATCATTTATCTCCCTAATTAATTAAACATTTACTTTTATTATAGAATACTCCCACTAATAATTGTTTAAGAGTAGTATTGAAAAAATGTACTTAATACAATGAATAAATACTCATTTTGATCCTTGAAAGCGTCAACAATGTCAAATTGCTTCTTGAAAAATAAATTTTAAATTTAGTCCTTAAATGTACAAAAAGTGAATCATATTGATTGTTTCATTAAATTTGTAACACCATTTTGTTATTAAGTTACAATGTTAAAGATCAATTTGATTTAAGTTATATTATTAATTTGAGAACTAATTTAAAAATAAGTTGCAAAGTTTATGAACCAATTTGTTGTTAAATTATTCACATGATTAATTTGTTACACTTTTTACATATTAGAAGATTAAATTTGAATTTTTCATATATAGAGACCAATTTGTCATTGTCTCATGCTTTTAGGGATAAAAATAAATATTTACCTTTAATACAACATTAATTTTGTAAAACAACATCTATTCTGGAACAATTTTTTTTATATCTAAAACGTCATATAATGTGAAACAAGAGAGTATTATTTTATATACTTTTTTTTCTTTTATAAAACTAGCAAGGAACTCGTGCATTTGCTCGGGTCATTTTCATTTTTCTGTATGTTCAAAATATATCTATATATAAAATAAAATATTTCCTTGAAACACACATAATTCGCTAATTAAGCTCTATAAAATGATTAAAAAAATTGAGAGAGTATTCAAGTAGACAAAATATTTTAATTATAGCCACACATATATTTATAATTTAATTTAAAATCTTTACAAAATTATATGAGAAATTTATTATGTATACAGATTTAAAAGACATTTAACTTTTGTTAAATTTAAATATTTCTTAATTTTAAAATATGAGATAATAAAATAATTCAAATTATTTTAAAACTATATAGTAAATAAAAAATATTGACTTTATGATATTATAATTGATAAAAAATATTTTGAATAATTTTTTAAATGTCAAAATTAATTAAATGAGACCCAAAATTTGAAATTATTATTATTTAAAATAAGTCGTTATTTTAATCTCAAATAGACAATTTATATTTCTTTAGTATTTATGTAAGATATACTATTATACTTGTGAGAAGAAAGTATATTAAGTTACTAACTATTAAGTTTTCTAATATAGATATTTTTCTTCTTAACTAACATAATCATGCAATATTACAATATTATCAAAAATATATTAGTTGTAACAAATAATAAAAAAGAGTAATATTTTTGTCCAAGTACTTTGATTAAAGTTTTATTTAAGTATTTATAACAATATTATATGTCATAAGTATGAAAAATACCAATATAATATAAATTTAATTTTAAAATAATTTTTTCGTATTTGAAGTTAATAAAATTATCATATAAGTATCAATCAACAAAAATTTTGCATATGAAGATACTAAGCATAGAGTCAACGTATAATTTTGTAATAAATATATTAACTAATTAAATTTAAATTATTTGTAGCATAAAAATCTCAACCTCATACAGTAAATATTACTAAAAAATATATATATTGATAAAATTATTTAAATTCATTTTATATGATTTTCAAGTAAAAATGATTTTATAGAATTTAAAAGTAAGAAAATATATTATTGAGTTTTAGGTATACAATTGTATTAAATATTTAGAGAAAAACATTTGTCACAATGAACCTACCTAACTCAAGCAGGGTTGTATACTTGTATTCTTTGTCACAAAAGAAATAAAGATAACTCAATTTATGATATTTATTGATGAAATAATTTAAAATCTTTGTAATAAAAATATATTTATTAGATAAATTTTAAAATATTTATTATATATTATGTAAAAAAACATTATTATTGATGGCCAAATATTTGTATATGAAATTATTAAAAATAGAGTCAAAATATTATTTTATAATAAATATATTAACTAATTAAATTTAAGTTAATATTTAATATAAAAATTCAACTGTAAAATATAAATATTATTCAATATAATATTTATTTGCATTAAAGTTTATATGCAAAATAAAAGGTATTGGTTGAAACAAATTAAAGTTGATGATATCTATTTGCCAAATAGATAATTTTAGGGGTCATTTGAAACAAAATTAAATTTAGGATGTATATTTGTAAAAAGTCTAAGTTGCCTAAACACACTTTTCCTAATTCATTTTAATATATTTAGGTCAAAAAATTATATTATACATTGTACTTATTAAAATTTAGAGTTGGCTTGCACATATCAAGGTGGACATGACTATGGTAGACTCCCAGACTTCACACATTGACTTTGAGAGGTACCTTTGTTAGGGGGATAGGTGGGGAGACTTTCAGAACAAAAGACCCTGACGTTCAATTAAGTTTATTAGTTAGGAGATAAAACAAGTATATGCTTAAATATAGCCTCAAGTGAGCGACAGAGAGAAAGATGTGCACAAGCTTGTTGCTCGTGTGTTGGTGTGTGGGATGTGTTTAGGGTTCGATGAAACCTAATATTTATAGAAATAGAGCGTAGTTCCATGTCCTTGTTTGTAGGGACTGTTATAACCTTTGCAGATAATTCCACTTATAGATAATAGCGGATAACTTGCAGATAATGTTAGAGATAAATTAAAGTGTTGCTTATAGATAAAAGTTAGAAGATAATTGTATCTTAGAGATAATGTGTGGCTTGGTAGATATTTAAATATCAATGTCAGTTAAGGAGTCTGGTTGTTATGGATCGACTGTCTATCCTAGACAATATATATATATATATATATATATATATATATATATCACTTAATAAAATTTTCGTATATGAAGGTTTTAAATAATGAGCCCAAATATTAGTTTGTGATAAATATATTAATGAGTTAGATTCAATTATTTTTTATACGAAAATTTCACTATCATAATAGAAATATTTATATTTTTAATATTATTATAAGTGAATAAACTTGTGTATCATTGAATATAAATAAATAAAATTAATATTAATATCAGAAAATAAAATAAAATAAAATAATAAAAGAAAAAAATAAAGAAAAAGGAAATAAAAATCATTAAATATTACATAAAGAGATATAGTAATCTATAATAATAGATAAAAGGTTATTATAGTCGCTCCTTGGTCTCCACTTTTATTTGCCCATTTTATCCTTAAATGTATTTGCATGTTTAAAACAAAAATAACAACATCCATGTACAAATGGAGAATAAAAAAAATGAAAAATCTTTAAAGTGGTCTCCATTTTTATCTAATCAATTTTATCTCTTTCTCTCACTTCTATCCACTCTCTCACCAACCGAAGTTACCCCATTGTAAGTGTCCACTGCTTCAAAAGTAAAAAACTAAACACTTTCTTTTTTTATGCACACTATCTATAAAATAATTGCACAACTTCTCAAAAGCTCTCATTCAATCATCATTGCTTCTAGTTTTCTTCTCTCTTGAGTTATATTTGTGTTCTTTTTTTTTCTTATTATTTAAGTGTTATTACATTATCCATTCTTTCTACAATTTTGATCAAATCCGCTTCTCTCAATGACAAGAATTTTAGTAAGTAGCACAATTTTTCTATTATGGTTCTTCTCCTTGGTCATTCTCATCACTTTATGTATTTATTCCCGATTTTTTTAATCCAACTCATTTTTAGAAATCTTTCTAAATTTTATTTCCTTTATTTGTTACTAATTAGTGTTTTAATTAATTTAACAAGTCTTTTATGGAATATGAAGAAATTGTTATTGTCAAGGAGAAGACAATTTATGAAAAAAGGAACACTACTACAAAAAGCAGTTTTAACATCGGTTTATTAACATCGGTTTTGGACAAAATCGATGTTAAGTTAAACGCGGTGGCATATTTGTAAATAAAATATTATTCTTAACATCAGTTTTCCAAAAAACCGATGTTAATGCATACACATTAACATCGATTTTTGAAAAATCGATTTAACAAATAATGTTAACATCGGTTTTTGAAAAACGGATGTTAACGTATGATATGTTAAAATCGGTTTTCTAAAAAACCAATGTTAATGCATACACGTTAACATCGGTTTTTGAAAAACTGATGTTAACGTATGATATGTTAACATCGGTTTTTCGAAAAACCGATGCTAATGCATACACGTTAACATCGGTTTTTTGAAAAATCGATGTTAACATATCACGCGTTAACATCGGTTTTTGAAAAATTGATGTTAACATCATTAGTTAACATCGGTTTTTTGGAAAACAGATGTTAACATATCACATGTTAACATTGGTTTTTGAAAAACCGATGTTAATGTATACACGTTAACATCGGTTTTTCAAAAACCGATGTTAACTAATGATGTTAACATCGGTTTTTGAAAAAACCGATGTTAATATAAACTTTTTTTTAATTATTTATATATATTTTTTAAAAAAATCATATATTGCGTTATTAATTATATTTTAATTTAAAAAATATAATAATTAATAAAAAATAATAAATTCAAAAGATAAACATTTAAAAATTAAACTAAATTTTTAAAATAAATTTCGTAATTTTAATTTTATTATTTAATGATTATCATTTAAATATAACACACATTTATATAAATTATTTGATATTAGTTAATTTGAAAAAAAAACTGTTTTTAATAATAGAGTTTAACTTTTATAGAATTTTTATAGAATGTTGGTAAAATCAATTATATCGTAAAAAAATTAAAATTTATTACTAATATATTTTGATTTAATTATTATAAAAATAAAAAAATTCTTCATAAAAAGGTAAATGTAGAATATTGTTTAAAAATTCTATGAAATCCTACTATATTTATGTTATCGTATTATCTTTAAATTAAAAATAAATTAAAATATTTGTATATATTAATTTAATTTATTGAAAATATATGTTACAGTGGTTTAATTTAAATAATTATAGTTATCTCATATATTTGTAGGATTTAAAAAAAATGATATTTTCATTATTTCTAAACAAAATTTTCAGAACAAAAATAAAAATATTTTCATGAGACACGAAAATTATGTTTTAAGTCTTTAAATTTAGAGTTAATTATAATCCACATGTAATTTATTTTTATTACATTTGTCATTTTTTTATTATTTTTAACCACATTTGTTAATTATGTGAATTTTTTGTTAATAAATTTAATAAAAAAATCATTTAGGAAAGAAGAAACAAAGAAAAAGAATTATATTTAAATAGTGATGAATTTTTTTTGTCAAAAGTTATTTTAATACTCAATTAAATATATTTTAATACTCATTTAGGAAAGAAGAAACAAAGAAAAAACATTTCGGATTAATTATTTTCAGTCTATTTTTTTTAAATTCTAATTTTAATATTTGAAAAAACATTTGGTTTGTCAAAGTCTTCAAACTTTTCTTTATCTTTAGATTTTTCCGTCAACTTTATTTGTTTGACAAAATGATGTTATGATAAACATTGAGACTATCACATGTTATTTTTAATTATTTATGAGGTCTATTTCTCTAATATTTAAAATTATTTTTCAATAAATAATTTCAGCTAGACTCATTATTTAAGAAACTCACGATTGTATGTTATTAGAGAACATAATAGTTTGCTTAAAAAAAGAGAAATAGTAAAAGATTTTAAGTGTAGTGTAATGTGTATGACCCATTAAAAAATTACTTCAACAATTCAATAAGCAAGCAATTCAACACAATAGATGTTCTTAGGTCGTTTTGCATTAGATAAAAAAATATATATTGAATTTTATTATTAACTTGTGTTAAAATTTTGGTGAATCCATTGCTTAAAAATAATTATTTAAGTTCCTGAGTTATGGTGAATTGGTGATAACTCAAATTTTTTTTTAAAGAGTTGCAAGGGTGTGAAGAAAAAAAAAACAGGAAGAAAGAAAATATAAATAATAATGTATTTTTAAATAATGGCAAAATAAAGAAAAAAAGTTAGTAATAATTAATTTGAAAAAACAATGTTTCCCATCATAGAGCTATTCAAGCGTGAAACTTCCAGAAGAACTCAAAGTCACTCCTCTTTTGCTTGCCCTCTTTTGCTTCCTGCAAATCTTTCTAAGGTACATTCTTTCTTCCTTTTTAAATATTTAAAGTTTACTACTTTGACTTTCGTTTTATCTTAGTATTTGTTTTCTCTCTACCTATCTTCAGAATCGAGTCACAAAGTAGAGCTAAATCAGTATAGAGGTACGCGTCATTGGTTTTTTTGCCCTAATTTTATTTTTATTGTTGAATGCTTTATCTTAGGGTTTTATTCAAAATTAGTGTCACATATTTCATGAACAACTATAGGCTGACCAGTGAATTAAGCCATTCGTTTTGTTTTTCATAGTTTTTTTCATTAGATGCTATAGAAGGGGAAGAGGATGAGAGTTTGTTATTGTTGATGCTTTTGGTTTCCGAGGGTAATGTGAGAACCAGAGAGGAGGAACCGGTGGTGGTGGTGAGGTCTTGTTCGGCGAACTTGTGAAGGGCGTCGCCGATTTCACTCAGCGAATGGAAATACGCCACGTGTGCAGCGACGAGAGCGTAGCGTTGCTCTGATGCGGCTTTGAGGAACGCCTTTCGCTCTCTGCACAGAACCACCGCGGGGAAGTCCTCCACCTTGGACCCGCCGCAGCCCATGTCAGTGTCCCGATATAAGAGAATGAGGTGTGGGTGTCCACGCCGGAGAAGAACATGCTTCACCGTCGCATAATGAAGAAGAAGAAGCTTCACCAGTACGTTTATTAATCAGTTATTGTGTATAATAATGTAACAATAAATACCTTAAGAGTGATGGGGGTAAGAACAAGACAAAAAAGGAGAGAGGTCACGCGATTCTTGACGGGTGTGTTTGGGATGAGGATTGGTGTTAGAAGAGTCTCCATTAGGAGTTTCTACACAAGCAAACGTTGCCGTTGATGTTGGTGTTGGCATTATTGTTTTTGCTTTAGTTTGGTGTTATTTTCCACACGGGTGGGACAAAGAGAGAGGAGAGAGTTTGGAAAAGAGGGGTATGGGGTGAGAGGTAGAAGTAGAAGGTAAGTGTGTTAGGAGTGAATGAATGAAGTGAGAGGAACAAGGGATAGGAATACAATGGGGTATTTATGGAGGAACAAGGGATAGGTACACAAGGCAGGATTAAGTAGCTTGATTTGAAAATATTTTTTCAAAGCCAAAATTATTGTGATTTTCCTATGACAGTTAATTATTTTTATTTTTAATTGTGCTATCCTATTTTTTTTTTAAAAAAAAATCTCCATTTGGAGTGTGTCATTCATAAAAAAGAATTCAAAAATAATTAAAAATTATTATAATATATTAATTTTTGACACAATAACACAATAGAAATTTGGACACTCAGGCGTGACATCTTCTTTGTGTTTTCACCAATAATAATAATAATAATAATAATAATTGAGAGTTTTTGCTAATAAAATGATAATGATTTTCTTATCTTATTAATTTGTCTTTAAATGTATTCTTATAAGTAAAAATATGAAATAAAAAAAGAAAATTAAGTAAAAACGAAGAGAGAGGAATTTGGAAGGGTAAAAAGTTAACCAAAATTGGACACTTGACATAGAAGAGATTATTATTTTGTAATAGTTGTCGAAATGTTAATTTTTTTTATAAATATATTAATGTTAATTTGTTATAACTATTAATGAACAAGACTTTCATAATTGAAGTTATTATACTCAATGTCCAAATATTATTTTATTTTGTAATAGATATACTAACTCGTTAGTTTAAGTTACTGATATGTATGAAAATTTCAACTTCATAATATAAATATTATTTATTAAAAGATTAATTTATGTAATTATTTAAAATGATTTTTAAAATTTCTCAGTAAAATGATTTATAGGATTTTAAAGGAAAAATGAATATTAAAAATTTTTGATATAAAATTGTGATAAATATTTTAAGAATGAACTTTATTAGGTACTTGTAATGATCTGACTCAAGTGACATCATATCTCGTGATGATAACTATGATTATTATCATAGAAAAATAAAACTAATTTAATATACGATATTATTAATGAAGTAAATTAAAATTATTTTATAATAAAAAATATGTTTAATATTCAGCAAAAAATAAATTATTTTTAATAAATTAATTTTATTGAATTTGTCCCACCTAGTGGGATAAGGCGTTGTTGTTGTTATATATTTATGTAAGAAATATATATATATATATATATATATATATATATATATATATATTAATTAATAAAATTTTATATATGAATTTATCAAACAGAGTCAAAATCAAAGTTTGTAATAAATATATATTAATTAATTAATTTTAATAAAAAAAATTCAATATCATAAAATAAATATTATTATTATTATAAATAAATAAAATTTATGTATAATTTAATATAGATAAATAAAATTATTATTAAATTCAGAAATAAAATTAATATTACAGATAAATAAAATTAAAAAAGGAAAGAATTTTTTTAAAAATAATAAAAGGAAAAGGAAAAATGAAAGAAAATACATAAAATAAAATAAAAACTGAAAAATAAGAAATAAATAAAAATTGAGTAGGATAAATAATAAAATTAAAATTATTATAGATAGATAATATAATAGAAAAATAAAAATAACAATAATTAAAAATATATAAATAGAAAAGACAAAAATAATAAATGAAGGAAAAAAAGTGTGTGTGAGAGAGATAGAAATGAAGGAAGGAAAGAAAAAAGAAAGGTGTGCTCAAAATAAAAATAAATGAATAAAATAAGCAATAAAGCAAATGGACTCAACTATCCTCATGTTTGATAGGTGTCAAAAAATTAAAAAGAGTTAATTTTTTAATTGTGCTAGCCTAATTAAACATTATATATATAAATATTAGATTAATTTGATTGAAGTCAATTGACCAATACAGGTGAGAACAAATTTTGATATAATTAATTATTATGGTTTCAAACCTTTATTTTGTATACCAACATCTTCCTGTTACTTTAAATGAAATTGTGCATGGATTTTCAAGTAAGATTTCTAGTTCATCAAATTTTGTGGTCAAAAAAATATATTTTCAAGATACCTTATTAAAGGTGACAAAAAAAATGAACAGTTTATGTCAATAATATAATGACTAATAAAATTGTATGCATATTTTCTGTATCGGTTATCTTAGGACAATATTTTGCAACCAAATTGTATATATTATCAGTTTTTAAGGTTCAAAAGTATCTTAATTTAGAACTTAAACTGAGCTAAAATTCCAGCTTCATATTTTTTTTCAAACAAACATAAAAAATAATATTGATAAATAATCTAATAAATTAAATAACAATTATAAAGTTTAAAGACAATTTGAAAATAAAAATAACATAATATTTAAGAATAAAAAATTTAAAAGCTAAATAACATAATATTATTTTATTATGTAATATTTATTAGTCAAATATATAATAAACAAGTATAAATGTAATATAATAGTTAAATGATAAACAAAGTATATAAAAGTTTCTCTCTGTGTACAGTGACGGAATCCAAAAAAATTCTCTGGTGGGGACAAAAAAGAATACCTTATAATATTTTCGGAAACGAAAAATACTATTAACTTTTATAAAATACATAATTTTATGATTTAAAAAATAAAATATATAACATTCTACAAATTTAAAAGGATAAACTAAATAAAGTTGATATTAATTTATTTTCTCCTTTGTTTTGTATAATTTTATATGGGTTTTCTTTAAAAAAATGTTTTTGTGGGGCCAACTATTTTTCTTTGGGAAAAAAAACTAATTATTTAATATATTCAAGTAAAAAAAATTATTTAGTGATGACAATTGGCCCATTGATACCAAATTATATCTGTCCCTGTCTCTATATATATATAAAGAGAGAATAATTTATTTGATACCAGTTTTCATTTTATCCTTAATTATTTTAAATCACTATAATATTTTATTTTAACTTTCAATAATAGTTATATCTTTCCAAACAAGTTATATCCAACTATTTATAAGTAACTTTCAAGTTGAGACACAGTATCCTTTTGGCACTAGTATATATAATACACAAAGACCAACACACTACCGAGATATTGGTTAAGAGTGGGTTTGTTGGGGTGGAGGGTCCTGTATCCATGGGGTAGCCTTGCCCCCACCCCCACCCAAAAAAAAAATTAAAGATTAAAAATAGAGATACATAAATATATATGCAAAAAATATCACCTTTAAGAGAAAAAAATATGAAAATGATTCTTAGATGCCCCTTAAATGTATATACATTGAGATAAAAAACAGATAATATATAATTGATTGATTTAATTGGTAATGTAGTGTACAATGTAATAGAAAGAAATGGATAAAAAAAATATTGATGGAGTTTATAATTTGTGAGTGTCCAAATATCATCACAAAAAAATACTACGTATGTATAAATTATTAATAATAACTTTATACACTTTTATTTAGTATAATTTTCCTTTTTTTTTCTCTTTTGCTTTCTTATCACAACTCACATTTCAGCTTTCTCCCCTTCCTATCTCTCTTATTATATAGATATATCTCCCTAAAAGTATACCGTCATCATTTACATAATAATGTAATAATGTAAGGTCTCTATCCATTTTTTAAAATGTTGCTTAATAAAAATAAATAAAATAATATTATTCCATATTTTATATTTTTTTCTTCATGGAACATGTATGAATTATTCTAATTATCACAAAATTTAAGGATTAATTATGCTTTCAAAACTTTAAACATAAAATAAATATTTTTCACCTGCTATAGTACTAGTATTATAGTCTTATAGCTTCTATTTAATTTATATAATTGTGGTTTTGTTATGTGTTCAATTATTATAACTTTTTAATCGTTATTTAAATTAATGTACTAATTTTAATCTAATAATTTAATTTTATAGTTGACCTCCTCAAAGAAAATCTTCTAGCTCTGCCCCTGGGTTGGGGTGGGGGTTCCAAAACCTTATTAAAACTTGGTGAATTCAGGGTGAACTATCTAATTAATGGATAATCTATATAAGCCATCAGATTAATTTTTTAATCAATGGTCTGGGTATGTGACTAGCAATCGGTTATCTTGTTAATTAGACTATATTGCAAATAACTATTTTTAAAATTAAGTTTTGGTCCTTTGTGTACTCACAGAAACATGCAAAACTTTAAAAATGAAATTAAGATAAAATAAATATTTTTCACCTGCTATAGTATTATACTTTCCAGAATGATGATATAGGGACATTTTGGGTATATCTAGTATTTATGATAGTAAAAAGAGTATACTTAGGAAGAAAAGAGAAGTTGATATAGCAAAAGCAAAAAATTCAATGCTTTGAAAATCGGATCAATCATTGAAGCTGTAATAGTGTCTTGGTTTAATGTTCGATTGTTTAACTGTAGTTAAATCACGGTTGAACGGTAATAAGCTAATTCTAAATTTTTAAAAATTTATATTATATATATATATTAATATTAAAAGTAACATAATATTCATTTCATAAAATAATACATGTTTATATTTTTAAATATATTTCAACTAATATTTTATGCATATAAAAAATAAAACAATAATTATTAAGACTGACTACGTAACAATATTTTATTAAGACATAATAATTAAGTTGAAGCAATAGATATAATAAAATGTATTTCTTTTTCAGATTTTTTTTCTTTATTAAGACTAATTAAGTATTATGTTTTTGTTCTTTAAATATAAAAGATTTATAAAACTTGTTACTGTTTTAAGTTTTTTTAGTATATAATTGTAGAAGAAGAAATGAAGAATTATTAAGTCCCACATTGAAAAAACTGTCCCTATCAACTGGAGGGATGGCTCTAAATATCCTCGTATGATCTTTAATGGTAAAATCAGTTCTTATTTTGGGAATGCGCACGACAGTCATTCTTCATCTGATCTTGGTAGATATGTCGTATTTGAATCTTTAATCAAAATTCTCGGTAAAAACAATTTTTTTTATTGATTTGAGGACATTTTCATATTAATGTGGTGATTTAAATACTTTGAATGTACTGCCGTAAAAAGAAAAACTTTAAATACATTAAATTAAAATAATTCAAATAAAACACGCATAATAAATTAACTTATTGATAACGAAACGTACACATTTATTTCTTTTATATACATTAATATTATTTTGGTTTAAAAGGTTTGTAGCTAAGTAAGGGTATGAAACTCTAAAAGAAAAATACTTTGAATGCATTAAATAAAAATAATAAAAATATCTTAAAAAATATACATAATAAATGAACAAATGAACTCTTTAATAACAAAAATGTAAACATTTTATTTCTTTTATATGAAATAATATTATTTTAGTTTAAAAGGTTTGTAGCTAAGGGTCGAAAAAAAATAAAAATGAAGAGTGGATCCTTTGACCAGTGACATCCTTTCAAATCCTTTTTGCTAGCTCATGACTTTTGTAAGCATCTTATTCTTGATTGGTTTAATGTGAAGAGATTCTTTTAATATGGTATTAAAGGTTTAATTATCTTACATTTTTTTCTCATTCTTTATTATATTAATTTTTAAATTTATTATTTTCATTTTTTTTCTCTCCCCTCTTAAATGTGAAAAATATTAATATTTTTCATGTATATAAGAAAGGCAGTACTCAATTTTTTATGACTGTATTAATGATTTGTGTGGGCTCAACAAACACATATAAACGTTTAAGGGAAAAAATGCGCAGAAATTTTTTATTCTTTCTTTGAATTTCTATAATCATATAATCAATAACATATAAATATTCATTTAAAACTCTATAACATATTTTTAATAGGAATTATTTATTATAGAAAACATCCTTATGTCAACATTTAATTGAAGATCCAACATGATGATAAGAAGATAAAAACCTTCATTCTAGCTATATGGTAAAATTATAATAACCAGTAAAAGCCTACGAACATTTGAACTCAATTCTTGTTTGTCCTAGCCTAAAATAATATTACCTTTCATCTTTTTTTTTTAAAGAAATAAGTTTAAGTGTAAAATATACTAAAACCCGTTTCTTGTAAAAAGAACCAGTTTGAGTAATAAATAATCTTTATTGAGATTTAGATGTTCTTATTAATAAGGTGATATATATAGTGTGTTAGAAAGAGAATCAAACACAATTTTTGTAAATATACTACTAATTAACTCATCATTTAACTCATTTGATGAAAGTAATATTTTTCTCTAACGTGCCTTTGTAAATTTAATTTTTAATCAAAATTATTTACTGTGTTCACCCTCAACTTAAACAAAATCTGATATCTTTGTGGGACCACAACTACAAGTTAAAAACAATTGCAAGGTAACTCAGTCTTGTTTATTTTGAGACTTGAGTAAGTGAGTGACCCTTACACTAGCGAGAAGAATCATTTGATCGTTTTGGCACATTGAGAGTGAAAAAAGCATAGATATCCTGAAAGAACAATGTGGTCATTCCTGATCAGTTCACTCATTATTCTCAGTTTTCCAACATTCTAAAATGTTGACGCGCAGGAATATCAGTTAGATCTTTTACTGAACCTTTATGCTCCTATTGCTGCACTAGAAGTAGGATATGTAGATGAAGGTGGTTGAGGTCATTAATGTGGAGCAGCATAAAGATAATTGGTTTGAACAAGAAATATGTTCTGAAGTCAAATGGTGCCGGGCTTTAGACAGGTATATATCATTTAATTTTGTATAAGCTGCCTATTTCATATCTTGATTTTGATAGTTCATCATCAATATTTGGTGCCACAGTGTGTAGCTTCGAGGGGCTAGTGAGTTCCAAAATCTAACCATCCTTTCAACAAAACGGTTTGGAAAGGTATTTTCATCTGTTATTTTATAGCAAAGATTTTGAATGCAATTTATGTTTTCATCCAATTCTTCCACCACAGTCCACACACATGATATGAATAATCTTAATGCATCTAACCATCAAACACATAGTCATGCATGTGGATGAAACATCGTGATTGTTTATCACATGCGTGCACCTTTTCTTTTTTATTAGTTTGCTGCTCTTTTAGATGAGAGTCTGTACATTCTGGTTTTATCTAACCTTTTTTTATTTTTTATTGATGGACTTTCAACAAGAGCAGCTTCCTGGTGTTATTTAAACTTAAATAAAACAATTTTAAAATAAATATTTTTTTAAAAAGTATTTTTATTATTAAGCATATAGAAGAATTTTCTTCTTAAAACAAACAAAAAACTATTTTTTATGCAATACTTTAGACAAACATATTAAGAAAACAAAGTTGCTTATTTTATTAACATAAGTATTTTTTTTAAAATAAGTTTAAACAAATTGACTCTAATCTCTTCCTCTCATTCAATTAACCAGCTTTTAACTAGCCATTCAAGCTTTGTATGTACCCTCAAGCAAGATTTTAACTGGCAGGCACAATGAGATTGTGGAGATTTCCAACACCTTCAATTCATATTAATTTTGGATATCCATTCACTAGCTTGTAGGAGCCTCACAAGATAAAAGTAATCCTATGTGTTTTTCTTGCTCTTCCAGCCCTATACATGATACCTTCTGTATGCCTTTAACTAGCTAGCACATACTCATGCATGTGTATATGCTATTAACTTGTATTTGCACTAGGTTGTTAATTTTCTGATTAAGATAGTATGCTTTAATTTGTATGCCTTTAACTAGCTAGCACATACTCATGCATGTGTATATGCTATTAACTTGTATTTACACTAGGTTGTTAATTTTCTGATTAAGATAGTATGCTTTAATTTCTCTCAATTAAGCTTTGTAATTAAATATACCATTGATTGCCCAGATAATAATTTAGTATGGTAGTTTTTTTTTCTCCAAACATAGAAATCTAATTAATTATATGATCTATCTTGCAGCAAATAGATAAATCACTAATTTATTTACCTTGTGTATATGAGTAGACTATCGTGATGGATGGCCATTTGTAAAACACAATTGGACGAATACTTCTACATATCTCTTTTTAAAGGTTTTTTATCCTATGGATAAATTTTTGCATTTCTAACCAATTAATTGTTGACAAAAGCAGACCATAAACTGTATTTATAACGGGAGGAGGTGGAGGGTCTGCAGCAAGAGAGGCACTAAGGCACCAAGTCCTTGAGAAAGTCATAATATGTGATATCGATAAGATAAGTTGCCCATATAGAGACCGTGTGTCATATTCCTTGTTAACTGATTGTGCAGATTTTAACTCAAACTAAACTTGTCTTCAATACGTGATCTGAGTTTAATATGCTTAATTAACCACATACCATTGCTGGTTTGATCCGTGCACATGTCTTTTCAATTCCTTCTTTTTTAGTTGGATTACAAACCAGAAGATATACTTCCATTTTCTGAAAAAAAAATCCTTTCTTAGAGGAATGAAAAGTTGCACATGAGTTCATATGTGGACAACCAATTAAAAAATTTGCTGACAATCCATGAGATCTTTCACTTTTATTACATTTCCTCTTGCAATATATATATATATATATATATATATATATATATATTTTTAAAGTATGAATTGAAATAATGTAGAGGGATTGAATATGTTTTTTTTTATTATCTTCTGGTATGAACTAGAGATGTCTCCAGAGAAGTTTGATGTGATCCTAGGGAATGTTCCAGAACCTGATGAATCAAATTCATCAAGTTGTGTCCATCTCTACACAAAATCCTTTTATGAGAATGTTGTCAAACCTAAGCTCAAAGGACAATGGTCTCTTTGTTACTCAAGTAAGCCTTTTCCATTATTCTTTTTCTGTCCTTTTTTCTAAATTATATATAAACATCAAACACTCACTTTAATTTGTTAAAACTAATTAAGCCCAACCTTCAAATACTCAAGCTGGTCCCGCAGGAATTTTTACACACAAGGCTATGTTCTCGCCATTATACAACACATTAAAGCAAGTTTTCACTTGTAAGCACAATTTTTCCTTCTAGTCCTTGCCATTATAGAAGCATATGTAATAATGCTTAATTTCCAATGTGGATTTTGATTATTAATTAGTTCATCATAATTAAGCATATTACGTTGGAATTTTATGTAGATGTGGTTGCATATACAGCAGTGTTGCCATCCTATGGCGACTCGTGTGGATGAATTATGGTGAGTTTAAAAGCATATATTTAAATGAGAAAAAAAATAGTATAACATATGCTCCTGCCCTTTCAATTCCTTCCTATCATTTTTGTCTATATCAGATACAAATCAAAGAAATAGACACAGTGTATTGTTACAAGCTTACAATACAAATTAAATTCATTAAGAGATCTATTGGGTGTTGATTTCATTTTCTTAGCCAACAATATTTATTAAACCTTAGCTAATTAAAAATTATCATTTGATGGTGCATTAATTTTATCAGGCTTCAAACGAACCAATCAATCTTGATGGTGAGGAACTCAACAACAGGATTGGTGAAAGAATCAAGGGCGAGTTAAGATATCTCGATGGGCCTGTCATTGCAGCGTCCACGGTTCTAAACAAGACCATGAAAAACTCGTCAGTGATCTATATATACTAATACTAATATTTATTATATGAATTGAAGTACTTCATCAACTTTTTTTTATTGATATTTATTCCGAATGTGTGCTTCAAATCAGTGCAGACTTATATGAAAATGTGAACATGGGGTTTGTTCGCAAACACGGAGTTTGCAACTAAGTTCAGTATCTGAAATGTAAAGTCTAATAACATGATTAAAGAAATTCATGTAATGATCAAGAGCTGTTAAACCTAATGTTCATAAATTTATTATGAAGCTCTTTAGTGATTACGAAAATCTCTCAATCTCTTCTCTCTCTGTCTCACATGCATCACTGTAAGATAGGTGTCAAAAAGAAAGGATTCAAGTTAAATTTAAACCTAATGTTCTGAAATGAAGGGAAAAAAAAAGGAGATTAATCACGCTAGGGAACTTGAATGAAGAAAGAGAAAGGATTCAAGTTTAAATGGGTTAGTTGTGAGATCATTATCAAAGCCTAAGATTCGAAATCACTCCAAGTTTGGTTATATTGAGCAATAGAGCCAACTTGATTCTCATTGGTTTCAGAGATATGAACAGACGACTGAGAATGGCTACTTGTCCATTTCTCAAGAACATTGTAATTGCTTTCATAAAAAATGCTATAATCATCCAAAACAGGAGGAAGTCTTTTCTATTTTGTCCAAGGGCAGGAGATTTTATAGTTTCTGGATCTTCATTATTTTACTCTTCCTCATGCATCCATGGGATTTTGATCTTTCGCTTCATCTTCTTCTTGAACTTTTTCATATGAACTTTCTAATTGTTCTTGGGTTTCTTCAGCACTTTTGGCATTTGGTATTTTCATAGCTAGCCTCCTCAAATTAGTCCTCTGAACTGACTGGTTTAGACGATGCAGGAGAGGTTTTGTTAGGAGATTGATGATTCACTTTCACTTTGTACTTCTTCATCCTCTCCTTTATCAATAATTTGAGTTGTAGGAGACACAGTCACATTAGGTGCACCTTGCCCTGGTTGAACATTTAATGTTATAGGGCCACAAATTAGTTAATTTTTATAATTATAGGCTTTCAGGAGTGATGTTCGTAGCAGTGCTTTCCTAACAATTCAAATTTGTTAGAAACATGTATTGGTTAGCAAACATTTATAAAGCAAAAGAAAATGTGGTGATTTCAAGAATTATCAAGTCTATAGGAGCCTATTCGGGAATAAGTTAAATCCTGCAAGCATTGCAACCAAAATTTATACCAGGTCATTCGACTAGAAACTTCTTGGAATTGTCTCTTAAACAAGGCGTTCTCAAACCTTGTATGTTACACTTGCAATGGAACATGACACTTAATCTCCAAGTTTCTAAAGACTTTAACCCAGTGTTTGGATGATACAATCTAAGCGAGTAATGTAATTTTTAAGGTATTTTAATTACTACTCACTAAAATGCTTCGCTAGGGATCAGAACTCTGGTGAAAAAGGTTTACGGAAGAGAAACAAGTGACAAATGAACCATGGAGGGTTAGGATTCTGTTTAGGTGAAGATTGAGAGATGAAGAATGTGAAATTTCACAAATTCCACCTATTTTAGTGGAATTTCAAATTCTGAATCTTACAAAGAATAGAAATGCGGAGAATTCTTTAAATTCTAATTTTATAGTATCCCAACGAAACATTCAAATTCTAGTTTTACAGTTTTAAATTGAAATGTCGACAATTACATTACCTGCTTAGATTACATCATCCAAACACAGGATAAGAGAATTTTAAAAGAGTTAAATTAATAAATATGACGTTAACGATATTTGTACTTTCTTTTTCTTGGAATTTCTTGAGAATGGAATTCAGTTGTTCAATGTAATAGCCCTTGTTACATTTTCCCAATTCATACATCAAGCTCTTTTTTATTTTAATTTTAATAAAACTCTTCAATTAATTTGTTTATGAAAAATTTGACTAAGGTTTTTGTGCGATAAACATTGATAATAAAAGTAGAATTAATTTAACTTCAAAAAACAAAGTAGCATAACATTAACATATGCACCATAAGGTTGTAGTACATCAAATGATGACAGTGAAATGGAAATTCATCGAAAAAGGAAATGCATCATAAGCAAAGAAACGTCCACCCGACCTATAATCACTAACATAGCAGTATATTAACGCACTATTTTCCGGATGGGATGTTGTTCATCGCCCACAGGTATGAGAGGTGATGGAGTCCGACATATATACTCTTCGTCGATACCAGGGTTGATAGAAGTCTTCTCCCAGTCAGGTAAGGGAAAAGCGAATTTAGTTGACACCAAAGATTTGCCTAAGTCTAAGTCATCTGATTGAAAATTGAGTTCTTGTGTGACCTAATTGAAATATAGTCAATAAGCATGCGTGATTATTTTTTTTATCAACAAATAATCAAGACATGCATGTAATATTTTGAATATGTAATACCTCGACCCTGGCAGAGGCAATTCCTGATGCCATCAACTTAGGCATAGTGCTTTGAATTTGTTTACTTGGTCGTCGATCTTCTGTGGCCAAAGCTTTACCTTTGGAGGCTTCTTTGGCAGGACCAGTGATCTATGGAGGGTACAATGAGTCAGTGATAAGAAAAGATATGGAAAAGAAAAATCAAAATTGAATTATCTCAGCGTTTTCTCATGTGAAACCTTTTCTTGAGTAATAGGCGTCAAGGTTCCCTTCTTTGAAGTTTTTACCTCTTTATTTTTCACAAAGGACTGAAATATATAGTTATATTACATGTCAGAAAAATCTTTCATGAAAGAGAAATTATAAAATTATCGAATCAAAGGTTACCTTTTTCGAAGATCTATTGCTTGTTTCTGACAATGAGGTACCTTTTCTTATTCGAGAAGCCTTGGGGGTAATGAGCTGATCCTCTTCCTCTTCAGCACTCTCCCAATCCTCATTCCTTTTGGGTAAAGTAAGTGGTTCAGCTATGCAAATTGAAGAGTAAATGTTATTGCAAAACATGAAATATATCATAGGCGATAATTTCCCATTTAGTGATCTTAATATATACAAAGTCAAAGATTACCTGCTTTGAGATCTAGTTCCGGAAAGGTGATAGAATTAGTCAATTTTTCAAAGATTTGATTAATAATGATGGGCTTCTTGGAGTAATAAGATTTCCACCAATCGAAAAAAGGTTGAATACCATAAAAATTATTCTCGAAAGAGACTGGAGTAAAAGAAGGTTGAGGTTTTGATATTGCTGTGTTGATCAAATCCGGAATGAACTTTTTGTTGAGGATATGATCAGGTTTTAGCCTCTGCTTCATAACAGGTACAGGTAACAACTGAGAAAGCCCAAATTGTCGAGCAAATAGTTGTGGCTGATAAGCATAAAATCGAATATCTCTTTCCATTGTCCCAGTGAAGATAATATCCCCAGTAAGAAATGCTGACCATATATTTATCAACTCAGATTGTTCACCTCTATTTTCACACGGAAATCTTAACTTAAGCCACTTTGGCCCTATCAAACTTGGTCTTAGGAAAGGAGCCAAATCATCAGTAAACTCCTCGAAACTTAGGAATGTGCTTATGTATTCTTTAAAAGCTTCCACCGTATATTCCTTTTTCCGAGTAAGATAGGTCAAACGAGCCCCTTCAACTTTTTGCATGGTAGCTTCTCCCTTCAGGTTTAGTTTCTTCTCAAAAATTGCATTTAGCCATAACTGCATAAGCCAAAGAGGGCCAGAAAAATTTCTGAGTAGATAAGGAGCTTTGAAGATGTCAACCGCTTCATCCATGGCTTTGTAGAGGGATGCCAGGAGGAATTTACTTAGGCATATATCTTTACCAAGATGGAGAGCTTGGGCAAGATTGAAAACATTTTTTGTAACTTTCAATGCTGGAGTACATAATACATGCGATGAAAGCCAATATAATAGAAAGCTTATGTGCTCTTTTTCGGTTACATAAGTACCTGCTTCTCCTTGATGTTCTTTGATGTATCTTCTGTAGGTTGAATATCTGAAGTTAACCCCAACTGTCTCTACATTGATTTCATCTTTGATCAGACCCATTGCATATCTTTCACCTATTGGTCGTAACCCTGTTATAGCTGCGATATCGAGAAGGGTTGGACTAGCTGGTCCACAAGGCAGATCGAAAGCATGTGTGCTTCGATTCCACACGATAAATGAAGCCATTAGAAGAGGGATATCAAGGGATGTCAAGTCAAGTCTGCATAGTTGCATGAACTCATAAATCCCTAATTTTTTCCAATGGTTACCATATACATTTTCCACTCGGTCCATCCATTTGAAAAAATTGTTCCTATCAACTGGAGGGGTGGCTCTAAATATCCTGGCATGATCTTTATTGGTAAAATCAGTCCTTATAATGGGAAGGTGTACAAGAGGCCATTCTTCATCTAATCTTGGTAAAAATTGGTCAAGTTGTTCTAGTTTCAAGTATGGTAGGAAAGGACCTAAGAAGGCATAAGAATGGTTGTTAGCAGTATAAGGCAACAATACCTGTGAGCTCCAGATCTTCAAACTTTTTTCCCCAAGTCTGGGTATTGGAATATAATTTTTTCCTTCAACTGGAAGGATTTCTTTGGCAGCCAAGTTAGCTTGAATATTGGTTCCATGAGAAGTAGCATATTCAGGATGAGGAGATGCCATTGTTCTTGATGCAGAAAAATGGATATCTTTGAGTAAAAAGGTTAACCAAGACTTTGATTCAGATCGAATCAATGAAGATATCTAAATTGGATTCTAAGTTTCTCAAACTGAAAACATACTTTGCTGCTAGTTTGATTCAACGAACTCTCATAGTATTTTGGTTAACTTGAAGTCCTTTTTAAAACAATTATTTGTTGAAAGTTATTTTGCAATCCTTAAAAAAAAGTTATTCGTCAACAAAAGAAAATTAAAATAATTAATGTGATCATTTAAATACATTGAATGTATTAAATGAAATATTTAAAATACCTTCAAAACACATACTCATTCATTAAATGAAATTATAAATGAGTTCAACGATAATAAATGAACTCATAAATAAGAAAATGCATACTCATTTATTATTTATTTATTATTTATAAATAATAAATGAGTATGCGTTTTCTTATTTATGAATTCATTTATTAGGTGTATTTTTAAGATATTTTAATTATTTTTATTTAATACATTTAATAATATCATTAATGTGATGATTTAAATACTTTGAATGTATTAAATAAAAATAATTAAAATATCTTAAAAATACACATAAGAAATTAACTCATTGATAACAAAATATGTACACATTTATTATTTAAAAGAAATTATCATTAATGTGATGATTTAAATAATGTAATGAGAATAATTAAAATGTCTTGAAAATACACATAATAAATGAACTCATAGATAACAAAATGCGTACTTACTTATTATTTATAAGACAATAATAAATGAACTCATTAATGTGATGATTTAAATACTTTGAATACATTAAGTGAAAATAATTAAAATATCTTTAAAATACACATAATAAATTAACTCATTGATAACAAAACATATACACATTTATTATTTATTAAGACAATATCATTAATGTGAGTATTTAAATAATGCAATGAAAATAATTAAAATGTCTTAACAATACACATAATAAATGAATTCATAGATAATAAAATGCGTACTTACTTATTATTTATAAGACAATAATAAATAAACTCATTCATAACAAAACGCGTACTCATTTAGTATTTATAAATAAGACAATAATAAATGAACTCATTAATAACAAGACGCATAATCATATATTATTACACGTTTTGTTATAGATGAGTTCCTTTATTATTGTCTTATTTATAAATAATAAATAATCAACAACTACGTATTTTGTTATGAATGACTTGATTTATTATTATATTATAAATAATAAATAAATATGCATTTTCTTATCTATGAGTTTATTTATTATGTGTATCGTGAAGATATTTTAATTATTTTTCATTTAATACATTCAATAATATCATTAATGTGATGATTTAAATACTTTGAAAGTAATAAATGAAAATAATTAAAATATTTTAAAAATACACATAATAAATTAACTCATTGATAACAAAACATGTACACATTTATTAATTATAAGACAATATCATTAATGTGATGATTTAAATACTTTGAATGCAATGAAAATATATAATTAAAACATCTTAACAATACACATGATAGATGAACTCATAAAGAACAAAATGCCTACTTACTTATTATTTATAAGACAATAATAAATGAACTCATTGATAACGAAACGCGTACTTATTTATTATTGATAAATAAGACAATAATAGATGAACTCATTAATAACAAAGCGTGTAATAATTTATTATTACACGTTTTTTTATAAATGAGTTCATTTATTATTGTCTTATTTATAAATAATAAACTAGTACGCGTTTTGTTATGAATGAGTTTATTTATTATTGTATTATAAATAATAAATAAGTATGTGTTTTCTTATCTATGAGTTCATTTATTATGTGTATCATGAAGATATTCTAATTATTTTTCATTTAATACATTCAATAATATCATTAATGTGATGATTTAAATACTTTGAATGCATTAAATGAAAATAATTAAAATATCTTTAAAATACACATAATAAATTAACTCATTGATAACATTTATTAATTATAAGACAATATCATTAATGTGATGATTTAAATATTTTGAATGCAATAAAAATAATTAAAATATCTTCACAATACACATGATAAATGAACTCAGAGATGAGAAAATGCGTATGTTAACACCGTTAATATATGTGTGATGTGACACGTTAAGTGCCACCTGGACGCACACGTGAAACTTCCACATCAATTTCTTCTACTTGCCACGTAAGGAGGAACTAAATTAACATTAAAGGGACTAAAATGATATAATTTAGGTGATCATCTTTTTCTCCAAAATGTTAAAACCCTAATGGCTACTTTAACATTCACGCTTTCATTCTATTTTTTCTCCTACTCATAGTCTCATCCAATTATTATTCTTCTCCTATTCATCTTTCTCCATCTTTGTAATTCTTCTTCTATTATTTTATGGTCTACCATGTCTGCTAATTCAAACACAAGAGGGAATGCCACGTCAAACCCTCTTTGTTATTGTCGTAGAAGAGCTACCTCTACTGGAAAGCACCGATTGCGTCAATCAACACTAGAGGGTGACGATGATCGACGTGGAACACACAAAAACACTGATTGCGTCAATGAACAGTGAAGGGTGACGAAGAACGACAACCACCACCACTGGGAGAGTGATGATCGACGCGGACCTAGCACAGGAACGATATCCTTCAACCATAGGAGGGAGAAAATGGTAAGAGGAAATTCATCACGTTTTCCATTAGACTGAAAACTATTAGGGATCAATTTGACACTATATACAAAAATTGACTATTCATTTTCCAATATAACATTTAAAATTATGTCATATTAGTCCCTATGACGTGACATTACTTATTTCCCAATTATGTTTGTCACGTGTGCGTCCAGGTGGCAGTTAATCGCACATTTACTAATTGTGTTAGGAGACTATTACCGACAGGGACTAACGTGACAAACGGAATGTAAAGTCGATTATCATTTTGATATTTTTTAAATCTCACGGACCAAATTGACAACGCCTCCAAAAGTGAAGGACTAATTTGATACTTTACTCAATAAATAAATGCACTTTTTTTTATCATGGTTTCATCATTATGTGTATTTTTTTAGGCATTTTAATTATTTTCATTTTATACATTCAATAATATCATTAATGTGATGATTTAAATACTTTGAATGCATTAAGTGAAAATAATTAAAATATCTTAAAAATACACATGATAAATTAACTCATTGATAACAAAACATGTACACATTTATTATTTATAAGACAATATCATTAATGTGATGATTTAAATACTTTGAATGCATTCAATGAAAATAATTAAAATGTCTTAACAATACACATAATAAATGAAACTCATAGATAACAAAATGCGTACTTACGTGTTATTTATAAGACAATAATAAATGAACTCATTCATAACAAAACGCATACTCATTTATTATTTATAAATAAGACAATAATAAATAAATTCATTAATAACAAAACGCGTAATCATTTATTATTACGCGTTTTGTTAAAAATGAGTTCATTTATTATTATCTTATTTATAAATAATAAATGAATACGCATTTTGTTATGAATGAGTTTATTTATTATTGTTATAAATAATAAATAAGTTCGCTTTTTATTATCATGGTTTCATTTATTATGTGTATTGTTAGGATATTTTAATTATTTTCATTTAATACATTCAATAATATCATTAATGTGATGATTTAAATACTTTGAATGCATTAAATGAAAATAATTAAAATATATTAAAAATACACATAATAAATTAACTCATTGATAACAAAACATGTACACATTTATTATTTATAAGACAATGTCATTAATGTGATGATTTAAATATTTTGAATGCAATAAAAATAATTAAAATATCTTTACAATACACATGATAAATGAACTCGGAGATGAGAAAACACGTACTTACTTATTATTTATAAGACAATAATAAATGAACTTATTAACAACGAAACACATACTCATTTATTATTTATAAATAAGACAATAATAATTGAACTCATTAATAACAAAATGTGTAATCATTTATTAATACGCGTTTTGTTATAAATGAGTTCACTTATTATTGTCTTATTTATAAATAATAACGAGTATGCGTTTTGTTATGAATGAGTTTATTTATTATTGTATTATATATAATAAATAAGTACGCATTTTCTTATGTATGACTTCATTTATCATGTGTATTGTGAAAATATTTTAATTATTTTTCATTTAATACATTCAATAATATCATTAATGTTATGATTTAAATACTTTGAATGCATTAAATGAAAATAATTAAAATATCTTAAAAATACACATAATAAATTAACTCATTGATAACAAAATATGTACACATTTATTATTTATAAGACAATATCATTAATGTAATGATTTAAATACTTTGAATGCATTAAATGAAAATAATTTAAATGCCTTAAAAATAAACTAAATAGATGAATTCATTCATAACAAAACATACACAAGTTTATTATTTTGAGAACAATTTTATTAATGCAACGATTTAAGTACTTGGAATGCATCAAATGAAAATAATTAAAATGTTTTAAAAATACACATAATAAATGAACTCATTGATAACGAAGCATATGCATTTATTTCTTTTATATGAAATTGTATTATTTTGGTTTGAAAGGTTTGCATCTCTCTAAGGATTTCATCCGCAACGAAGGTAGGTTGAACAATGGATCCATGATAAGTAGTATGTTCCAGGTGAGAAGATGTCATTGTTTTTTATACAAAAAATATGAATATCTTTGAGTAAAAAGAATAATTAGCACTTTGATTAAAATCGATCTATGAAAGTATCTAGATGAAATTCTAAGTTTCTAGAATTAATAGCATACTTTGTTACTAGTTCGATTTGAAGAACTCTTATAGTATTTTGGTTAATGTGAACTCTTTTTTTAAAAAAGATTATGTGTTCAATATGAAGTTTCATTTTGTAGACTTTAATAAAAAAAACTCTCCGTTAGAAGAAGAAAGAAAAAGTTAAAATAATTAATGTGATGATTTAAATATTTTGAATGCATTAAATGGAAATATTTAAAATATCTTAAAATACATAGAATAGATGAAATCATTGATAACAAAATGTGTACACATTTATTATTTTGAGAATAATTTCATTAATGCGATGATTTAAATACTTGGACGCATCAAATGAAAACAACTAAAATGTCTTAAAAATACACGGATGAACTCATTGATAACAAAATGCGTACGCATTTATTATTTTGAGAACAATTTAAATGCTTGGAATGCATCAAATGAAAAACAATTAAAAGGTCTTAAAAATACACATAATAAATAAACTCATTGATAACGAGACGTATACATTTGTTTCTTTTATATGAAATTATATTACTTTGGTTTGCAAGGTTTGTATCTCACCAAGGATTACTTCAGCCACGAAGGTAGCTTGAATATTGGTTCCTTGACAAATAGCATAGTGAGAGTGATAAGATGCCATTGTTTTTGAAGCAAAAGATATGAATATTTAGAGTAAAAAGAATAACAAACACTTTGATTAAAATCGATCTATGAAAATATCCATATTGGATTCTAAGTTTCTCGAATTGATAACACACATACTTTGTTGCTAGTTCAATTCAAAGAACTTTAATAATATTTTGATTAATGTGAACTCTTTTTAAAAAGATTATGTGTTGAATATGAGATTTCTTTTTGCAATCTTTAATTAAAATAATTCTTGGTCAACAAAAGAAAAAATATTTAAAATAATTAATGCAATGATTTAAATACTTTGAATGCATTAAATGAAAATAATTAAGATGTTTTAAAAAAACACATACAATAAATGAAGTCATTGATAACAAAATGTGTAGACATTTATTATTTATAAGACAATATCATTAATGTGATGATTTAAATATTTTGAATGCATTAAATGAAGATAATTAAAATTTATTAAAATTACAAAAATAGATATATTCATTGATAACAAAACGTACACATTTATTGTTTTGAAAACAATTCTATTAATACGATGATTTAAATACTTGTATCAAATGCAAACAATTAAAATGTTTTAAAAATACACATAATAAATGAACTCATTGATAACAGAATATACACATTTATTTCTTTTATATGAAATTATATTATTTTGGTTTGAAAGGTTTGTATCTCACTAATTAAGGATTTCTTCGGCTACCAAGGTAACTTGAATAATGATCCATGAGAAGTAGCATATGCAGGAGTGAGAAGATGTCATTGTTTATGATACAAAAAATATGAATATCTTTGAGTAAAAAGGATAACTAACACTTTGATTCAAATCCATCTATGAAAAGAATTCTTTTTTTAAAGATTACGTGTTGAATATGAGGTTTTTTTTGTTGCAATATTTAATACAAAAAATCTCAATCAACAACAGAAAAAAATAGTTGAAATAATTAATGTGATGATTTAAATATTTTGAATGCATTAAATGAAAATATTTTTAATGTCTTAAAAACTAAACATAATAAATGAACTCATTGATAACAAAATTTGTACACATTTACTATTTATAAGACAATATCATTAATGCAATAATTTAAATACTTTGAATTCATTAAATGAAAATAATTAAAAAGTCTTAAAAATACACCAACACATTTATTATTTTGAGAAAAATTTCATTAATGCGATGATTTAAATACTTGGAATGCAATAAATTAAAATTTCTTAAAAATACACAAAATATATGTACTCGTTGATAGCAAAACATTCACATTTATTATTTTGTGAAAAATTTCATTAATGTGATGATTTAAATACTTTAATTGCATTAAATGAAAATAATTAAAAAGTCTTAAAAATACACAGAATATATGAACTCATTGATAACAACATACATACACATTTATTACTTTGAGAAAAATTTCATTAATGTGATGATTTAAATACTTGGAATGCAATAAATTAAAATATCTTAAAAATGCACAAAATATATGTAGATAACAAAACATACACATTTATTATTTTGAGAACAATTTCATTAATGTGATAATTTAAATACTTTAATTGCATTAAATGAAAATAATTAAAATGTCTTAAAAATACATAGACGAACTCATTGATAACAAAACACATACACATTTATTATTTTGAGAACAATTTCATTAATGTGATGATTTAAATAGTTGGATGCATTAAATGAAAACAATTAAAACATCTTAAAAGTACACATAATAAATTAACTCATTGATAACTAAATGTACACATTTATTTCTTTGATATGAAGTTGTATTATTTTGGTTTGAAATGTTTGTATCTCATTGAGGATTTCTTCAATCACGAAGGTAGCTTGAATATCGGTTCAATGGGAATTAGCATATTCAAGGTGAGAAGATGCCATTGTTTTTCATGCAAAAAATATGACTATCTTTGAGTAAAAAGGATAACCAATACTTTGATTAAAATCTATTTATTAAAATACCGAGATTGAATTCTAAGTTTCTCAAATTGATAACATAGTCTGTTGCTAGTTCAGTTCAAAAAACTCTAATAGTATTATGGTTAATGTGAACTCCTTTTTAAAAAAGATTGTGTGTTGAATATGAGGGTTTTTTTTTGCAATCTTTAATAAAAAAAATTTGAGTCAACAGGATAAAAAATAATTAATGTGATCATTTAAATACTTTGAATGAATTAAATGAAAATAATTAAAATGTCTTAAAAAATACACATAATAAATGAACTCGTTGATGACAAAACGGGTACACATTTATGATTTATTAAGACAATATCATTAATACGATGATTTAAATACTTTAAATGTATTAAATGAAAATAATTAAAATATCTTTAAATTACACTGAATAGACGAACTCATTGATATCAAAATGCATACACATTTATTATTTTTAGAACAATTTCACTAATGCAATGATTTAAATACTTTGAAGGAATTAAATAAATATAACCAAAATTTCTTTAAAATATGCATAATAAATGAACTTATTGATAACGAAACATACATATTTATTTCTTTTATATGAAATTATACTATTTTGGTTTGAAAGGTTTGTATCTTAGTAAGTGATGTAAGCTCCATTTGAGCTTGTAGGCCTAGGATCTTCTTCATCAATGGATTCCTTTGCTTCTTGGAAGATGAATGGCAACGGAATGGAGAAAGGAAGAGAGAGAGGAGACGCCACTTCAAGGAGAAGATGAGTCTAGAAGAAGCTCACCACCATAGGAGGCCATGGATAAGAGCTTGGAGGAAGGAGATGAATGAAGGGAGAGAAGAGCACGAAATTTTGTGCTCTAAATGAGCTCTGAAATATGAAGTTTAATATTCAAATGATCAAAGTTCCAAAAAAAATGCACACACATGACCTCTATTTATAGCCTAAGTGTCACACAAAATTGGAGGGAAATTTGAATTTCACTTGAATTTGTGGAGCCAAACTTTGGAGCCAAAATTTCGCTAATTATGATTAGTAAATTTTAGTTATGGTTCAGCCCACTAATCCAAGATCAATTCCAAGATTCTCCACTAAGTGTGCTTAGGTGTCATGAGGCATGTAAAGCATGAAAGACATGCACAAAGTGTGACTATATGATGTGGCAATGGGGTGTAGTAAGCAAATGCTCACCTCCCCCTCTAAAATTTAATTGGATTGGGTTTCTACCAATTCAATTAAATTTATTTCCAACCACACACATCAAATATTCACTTAGTGCATGTGAAATTACAAAACTACCCCTAATACAAAAACTAGTCTAGGTGCCCTAAAATACAAGGGCTGAAAAATCCTATATTTCTAGGGTACCCTACCTACAATATGGATCCCTAAATACAAGGATCAAATATAATGACATCCTAGTCTAATATGTACAAAGATAAGTGGGCTCATACTTAGCCCATGGGCCCGAAATCTATCCTAAGGCTCATGAGAACCCTAGGGCCTTCTCTTGCATCTTTGGCCCAATCTTCTTGGAGTCTTCTATCGAATGCCCTTGGGGGGTAGGATTGCATCAGTAAGGGTCAAAATCTCAAAAAAATAAAAATAAAGAGTAGATCCTTTGATAACTAACATCCTTCCAAATCTATTTTCTTGACTTTGTTAGCGTTTTAATGTTGATTGGTTTAATATGAAGGATGCTTTCAATATAGTATTAAAGGTTTACGTCTCGTTTGGGGTGGATGTGACTTTCCAGTTTTTAGTTTTAAAATACATTTTTAAAACAAAAACATGTTTGGTAAAATTGGGGTTGAGTTGATTTTTTATTTGTTTTCAAAAGAATTTTACCTTTATTTCAAAAACAACAAAAATGGTTTATTGAGTTTTGTTGTTAGTTTCACCTTTACGTTCACCTTCGACTCTGAGAGACCTCACAATCCCCTTCACCTTCACACTCAATTGAGAGATCTTATGTTGCTCTCGCTCTCTCTATGACCTCTCTCTCTCTCACTCCACACGGACCTCTCTCGACATGATTGACTCTCATTAATGTTGTTGTCTTCATCTTCTTTGTTGGTTCTCAATGGTCGCCAGATGTCGCCCTTAGCATCACGTCTGTGAGTTTGTGGATTTTTATCACCTCTGCCATACTTATTTTGTCGTCGATCATCACCCTTTGCATCGTCCCCATGAGTTTGAGGGTTCTCTCTTGTGCCTCCATCAGATCTATTCTAGGTTCTCTCTTTTGCATCGTCTTTGTCGAGCCTTGTTGGTGTGAGAAGAGTCACTGTCACAACCTCTTTTCTTTGATCATTGTTTTGTTTTTAATTTTTTGTATAACCTTTATTTGTATAATTTTTTTATGAACATGTCGATTGTTTTTTGTGCTTTGTTTTTCTGATGATAATGTCGATTGGCAGAAATGCATGAGCCTTTTGAACTTTGTTGGCAGAAATGCTTCTACATAGTTGAGTTTCACTTCTTGCTATGGCATCTTTTTTTATCACAATCATGTTGCACCTCAATGCCTCTTTTTGGAAATTTTATAATTTTACCAAATTTTTATCCTTCGGTCATGATAATTTTGTCTATTTATTATCTTTTCACATATTACAATAAGCACAAATGATGAGTACCAGAAGCAATTAAACTTGTTGGAGGAAAGATTACTCGGGAACCTAGACTAGTACTTGGTATAAAGACAAATCACATGTGTGGATCTTCATGGTAGGAAGAAATGATATTCTTTGTTGAAGTTTTGTGATAGACTAGGTTACAAAACTCTAACAGAGGAAACCACCCCGAATAGAAACTGAAATCCAAAATAATTTAAAACTGGAAACTCAAACCCAAAACTAGTTATAGTTTTTTTTAAAAAAAATTAAACTAAAAACAGGAAACCATCCCAATTGGGACCTTAACTATCTTACATCTTTTTCTCTCTCGTTCTTTATTATATTAACTTTGATATTTTTTATTTTCATTTTTTCTTTCCCCTCTTTAAGGTGAAAAAGATTAATTTTAATATTTTCCAAGTCTACACTTGATTAACAAACATTATGATTTGTTGTTTCCCCTTGTTAATCTCCTTCCTAGCCGCTTCCTTTTGTGACTTCTTCTGAGATTTTCTAAGGCCCTGGATGCCACTTCATCGAATATAGCATTGCACCTTAGGCATAGCATGACTTCTCTCTCAGTGTTCTTTTTACCAATCAGAAAGAGCCAACGTGTCCCCAGGTTTAGGGTACACTTTAGTATTGTCTATCTAGACTATCGTTCGATTCCACAGACTTCAATTCATCGATCTCAAGTACAACATCCATTGCTAAGACCCATACAGACAAAACATCCTCTGGAACTACATCAAACATAAGTATTTGCACTAGTTCTTCCTAATTCGCCTAAGCAACAAAAGGGTCAGTGTGTACCTTCATTGGTCTTTCTTTGAATTTTAGTCATCCTTCAGAAATTTCTTTTTGAATCAAATCCTTGAAACAAATACAATTGTTAGTCCAATGATAAAAAACATTACGATATGTTTGTCCTGTTCACTGTTCGTTAAAAGGAAACTTAGGACCATTCAACAAAATAATATATTTATCTTTAAGAAAAATGTCAAATACCTTATATGCTTTCGAAACATCAAAATTATACTTAGCATTCAAAAAATTATTTCGATTATCTTCTGGTTTTAACATTTGACAAACATAATGTGATCCTAGTTTTAATTCTACTATGTTAACCTCTCCCTCATATTCAATATCAATATCTTGATTAAAATAAGAATCACTCGTGAAATTTGATATTTCAATATAGGCCACTTTGTGTCCCTCTTAACAAATTTGTCAAATTTATGATTACGCTCTTTCTTGAATTTTATTTGCTCAATCCACCTTACTTTTTCTGCTAATTGGGACATGTCTCTTAACTTTTCATTAACTAAATTCTTTTGAATAGAAAAATCAAGACTAGCTGCGGCCATTCTCACTAACTTGTGTTCAGGGATTTATGTGTAACATCTGGCTTTCATCTGCCAGAATCTATTCAAATAATCATCGACTATCTCTGTGGAAAATCGCCTAATGTTGACTAGGTTGATCAGACTCACTTGAGTCTCACCCCTAAAGAATTGCTCATGAAAAATCCTTTCTAGTTGAGTCCAATTTAAAATTGAATTAGGTGGAAGAGTAGTAAACCAAGTAAAAGCGTTTTTTGTTAAAACATTTGTGAAATATTTCATTCGCAGATACTTGTTTGTTGTTATATCCTCATATTCTATTTGATATTGATCCACATGCTCAATATTTGATTCTTTAACTTCTCCAGAAAACTTGGAAATTTTGGGTATTTTGTACCTTCTTGGTAATTCAGTTTGCAATACATGATCAATGGGGATACGAAATATGGATGATTGTAAAATCCCACATCAAAACCATGGTTGTTTAAAACTTGTTCGATCATGCTATTAATTTGATGAGGATCTTGAATGTCCTGAGGGTTTTGGACATAATTTTTTTGACCTAAAGCCATGTGGTTGGTCTGGGGTTCAGATTGAACAATGGGATTTGATTTTGCCCCAAGGGTTGGTTTTGAGTATTTGGTTGATCATTTTGTAACATTTGTAGCACATGGTCAACATTCTGATTCTGGTTGACCACAAGTGGATTTGTCACACAATTTTGGTTTGCTCCTATATTATTATCTACATTATTTCCATTTTGAGGTTTTTTTTCTCATCATTACCTTTGTAATCCTGTTTAGAATCCCATTCAATTGTTGGTAAGAATCATTAGTATTTGGAATCATGGGACTTGTGACGTCCTCTACCCTTCACATATATATACTAATAATTAAAGGAATAAGAAATCAAAATTAATTAAAAGTTTTTAAAACACATATAAATACAAGCCTTTCAAAAGGGTAAAAGGCTCACATTCACCTTTCTAACATTATAATAAAAATTTTCCAAATAAATAATAAATTATCTCTTTACACTTTTGATTAAACTCGTCAGGTCTCCACAGTGGTTCCCATCACAATACTCGTTGTGCATTAACTCGTCGTCCTTAAAGGGTCTTAACATTAACTCGTCGCCCTTAAAAGGACTTAGCATTAACTCGTCTCACTTAAAAGGCATTATAGTCATGTGATTGTACAATTCGTAATTCACAACTCAATGCACATATATATCTCAATCACATACATACTCAATTTATCAAATACACTCGATCTCAATCACAATGGTATAATCTTAATTTAACACGTTATCACACTTCCTAAATCATATACACTTTACCTATGAACTATGCAATACACATAACTACTCAATTGTTTTCAAAAACATTTTAACTCGTTGGGTTCTCACAGTGGATCCCATCACAATACTCGTCGCCCTTAAAGGGTCTTACAATTGTATGATTGCACAGTTCATAGCTCATAACTCAATACACACATCTCAATACACATTTATTTCACCATTAATCACAAGTTCAATTTATTACATACTCACAATTTGAATCACCATTTCACAATCTCAATATAACAATTTATACAAAAGGTTTATCACAACTTGGGGAGTATAACCCCTCAAATAATTTCACACAATTATAGCAAAATCGATTAATCTAAATTATAGGTATAAAAAGTGAAAACACCAATAACACTCAATTTTATCAACCAATTCGCATCAGAACATCAATATTGTATTTATAATCATAAAGTACAAAATTATAATTCAATAAACATCCAAAAATAAACCCCAATTTAATCCTCTAAGGATCCTTACACATGTTCGTTCTAATCCCAATTGCGATAAACTCATCCCTTACCTCGATGTTCTCATTCAAGTGTTCTCCGTTATCAATTGGAACGTTTCTAGTGCTCTCTAGAGCTCCTCCTCCGGTTGCTTTGTTAGCGTTCCCAAATGTTAGAGAAAAGGAAAAGAGATTGAAGCCTTCATTCCATGGTCCTACGTGTAGTGCATCTTTCTCCCACCATAGAAAATATTTTGCAAATCCCAATGCTAAAGACATGCGAAAATGATTCGCAAACTACATATCAAAATATCATGACAATCCAACGGTTAACGAATCAGAGATCATATTTTACTGAGACAGTTTTGGATTTCTACGGGAAAAGAAAAAGGTACGATGCAAAGGGTATTCCTCTCATCTCTAACATCTTTTCATAATTCCCAATGGTAAGAATTTTATGAGTTGAGTTGCGAACCAGGTTCTTAAAGTTCACGATGATCCAACGGTAAATGAGTCCGAGATCATCATTTTTCTAAGACAGGTTTGGTGGGGTGCAAGAAAAGAGAGGATTTTAGGAAGATGTGAGGGGAAAACGAAATTGAGAAGAAGAGGAGGCGTAGAAGATATCATCAGTCTGAACATTGACCTAACATGTCCCTATTTATAACTAGGGTACTCAACCTATCATTTATTCTATTTATTTATTTTTATTATTTTATAAAAAGAAACTCTATTTTATTCTCTATCAAATGAATAAATAAAATGTCCTTTGTTATTTTCTCTCAAACCATTATTTTAATTAATAAATTTATTTCTCCTTATTTATTCAATTATAAAACCTCATCATTTTTCTAAAACTCTATTTATTTATAAATAATAATTATTTTTAAATTAGTTTTCATTCCATCAAGCTAACCTTTCCTTTTCCGTGAATCATGTTTCATTCCTTGATTTGACTTTTGCTTCCAAGACCAGTGTTTTCCAATGACTAGTAGCCTTTCAAGTGTTGGACCTTTCAGAACAAACTCAGAATTGTCATTTCTCAAGTTATCATGCAATTTATTTATTCACGCATAAATTTAAACTACTGAAATTAAATTGCTGAAATCAAAATGCATAAAATCAAAATAAAGAAAAGAAATAACACAACTATCCTAAAAAAAATGCGATTAACTAAAAGAGAGATAAAGTAAGAAATCCTAGATTGCCTCCTAGTAAGCGCTTCTTTAACGTCATTAGCTTGACGAGTCAAATGCCTTCAAGGTGGCATGAAGGTCACGTAGAACACATCTTCCTTGCATTTTTGCCTCTTAGTTAGAGACGCCATTGATCGAGGCCGTACCCGAATCAAATAAACATGAAAATGCAGTAACTAGGAAGTGATCCTAGGTCGTTTCCCAACGAGCAGTGACAAACCAAATGTTCATAATATACTTGCAGTAACAGTAACGATTGGGGGGGGGGGTTTGGTTGTTTGGTAATTAAAGAGCAGAACAAATAACTAGAATACGAAACTTCTAATATTAAAAACGGGTTGTTTTCTCTGATCAGAAGCCATTCTCTTATCCTGGGTTATGGAGAATTCGTCCCTAACAGTCAACCACTTAATCCAACCCTATTTCAATTTACTAAGCGAAAATCAACTTAGGGTTTTCAATACGTGATTAGGCACCACATACACCAGTTAGCCCTTCGTCCATTAAGCATGAACACAAGTTAGGCTCAGAGGCAATTAATCGAACACGAAGCGTGCACTGATTAATATTCACGAAATTGGGATAACTGGTGAAGGAAAAACTGCCAGGAAACCACATTACAAGCGAAACCTCAAAGAGAGTTGGGCTTCGTCCTCAAAAGGAAACAACACCAGAAAATCTAGCCTTCCATGGATTCAAACAGAAAACGCAAATGAAATATGAAGCAGAAACGTAAATGAGACAGAAACGTAAATCAACAGAAACGTAAATGAACAAAAACATAAATGAACAAAAACATAAATGAGACAGAAACGTAAATGAAAGTAGAAGAAGAAGCAAGAATGAACTCGTAATTAGAAGCAGAAAACGGAAATTTGCATTAAGAACGAAAACCGTAACAAGGGAACAGAAAAACGTGAAAACCTAAAACCAAAGCTCTGAATAATGAAAATAGCAGAAAATAGAATGCCCTACACGAATCCCAAGGCAGCTATTTAAAAAGAGTCACTCAAAGTCACTGGGCCCTATTACAATACTCTGGCCCAAAACGAAATAAACACTGAACAACATAAAATAAAATTGCGAAATTTCCTAATTAGAAATTAACTAAGGTAAGCGCTGCTTTATTTGCCCTCTTCAAGTCCACAACCAAAATCCGGATTAAGCCCAATGTTTCATTAATTCCTGAAATTAGATTAAAAACATCAAATTAGCTAAATGAGCCCAAATAATAAAACTGCCTAATTAATTGACAATTAAGACCAATCAATAATTAAAATGGTGCAAAAAGGGTTTAGAAAATAGAAGAAAATGATGGCACATCAAAACCCCCCATACTTAGCCTTTTGCACTCCTGGGCAAAATGAAACAAAGAACAAAATCCAAGGATATCAAAGAGAGACAAACAAAAACATTCATATATTTCTCAATGAACATCAAGGAATGAAAGGAATGGGTAACATCTAACATAAGGAGATCCAAAAAGTCACGACATTCATGAAAATCATCCAAGCAACCCAATCATGGCAAAATAGTTAATCAGCTCAAGAATGAAAAGTGATAAAGCCTCACAAGATATACACTCTATCTCTCAAGTGTCTAGGCTACTATTTACCCTCAAAGCACCCATGAAAGCAAACATCACATAGACTTGGCAAGATTCTAAAATTGACAATTAACCCACAAACACAAGCACATGAGGATCAAAAGGTCTTTTAAGGTTGTAATGGGGCCAAAGACAAGGTATGAAGAAATATGGAATAAGTGGCTAAATCCCAAAGGAATAGAGGAGCAATGGGGAATAAGTGCATATTAAGAAAAAAATAAGAAAATAAAAAGAAGTAAAGATAAAATTTAAACGTGAAGAGTAGAACCAAGAGTTTCATCATTCTTGTGCCATTTAAGATCTTATTCACTCAACTTTATTGCTTTTCTTTTTCTTTTTTCGAATTTTTTTTTTTTACTCTATAGCCTTTGAGAAACAACATTTCATTCAGCATGTCCAACATTTAACCAATATACAATGTATATCAAGTATGGCCCAAAATACATCATGAAGCATAGCCAACAAAACAAGTTGTCCAATGAAACAAAATCCCCCCACACTTATTCCCAAAACAATTCCAAAGCTCCAAAATTCCTTAAGGATATGGTGATATCATGGTTTTTCACTTAAGGCTTGTAGTGAGCTTCAAAACAAGGAAAGGGAAACAAGGCTCAAAAGGGCTATCAAAGGAATTAATTCAAGGTAAGTTCATTTGGCTAGAAGCTTATAAGAACAAAATTGCCTCAATCATTTCCAAATATGCATGTGAATTAGGACGCATCAACAAGAATCAAGCCAAGGCTATTGTGCAAGCAATCAATGGGGCAAAACACACCAAATGATTATGATGATGGATGGCTCAAATTCTCACAAAGGTAAACTCATCACTTTCAAATTGAGCTTTCAAAACTATCATGACATGTAGAGAAGAATCAAGGATTTCAAGTCACAAAATGTCAAGAACTTTTATTTTCAAAACAATTACCCATTTCTTGAACATATCCTATAATTCAAAGAAAAACATGCAAAGTCGTACGTGCACACAAAATTGACCCAAAATATTAAACTAAAAATCCGACGAAACTAACAACATTAACAAATTAACACGACTAACAAATTAACAAAACCAACAAAACTAGCAAAAACCAAAGAACACTCCCCCCCCATACTTAAACAACACATTGTCCTCAATGTAGCACAATTAAAAGATTAAAAACAATTAAATCATCAAAGAGAATCGGACAAGTGTAATAAAAGCAAGGAAGGAGATAGGAAAAGAAAAACTCCCTAAGTCATGGTGGAGGAAGAGTAGGGTGGAGTAAAGAAGTCTCTTCCACCACTATGTCCACTAAAGAAGGGTTCGTGAGGAATGGCTTAAGTCGATGTCCGTTGACCTTGAAGCTCTTGTTTGTGGAGTCGCTTTTGATCTCAACTATACCATAAGGAAAAACATTAGTAACAACAAAAGGACCAATCCACTTAGACCTCAACTTACCACTCATGAGTCCAAGCCTAGAATTATACAATAACACTTTTTGCCCAACCACGAAGTCTTTTTTAACTATCATGCTATCATGGAACTTCTTGGTCTTTTCTTTGTAGAACTTGGCATTCTCGTAGGCTTCTAGGCGGATTTCATCTAACTCACTCAGTTGCAACTTTCTTTCCTCACCAGCTTGATCCATAGAGAAGTTGCAAGTCTTCACTGCCCAGTAAGCTTTGTGCTCAATTTCCACTGGAAGATGACATGCCTTTCCAAAGACAACCCGATAAGGAGACATTCCTATGGGTGCTTTGTAGGCAGTCCGATGTGCCCAGAGAGCATCATCAAGCCTGGTACTCCAATCTTTCCTGCTTGGCTGCACAATCTTCTCTAAAATTCGCTTGATTTCTCGGTTAGAAATTTCTGCCTGTCCATTGGTCTGGGGGTGGTATGGTGTGGATACCCTGTGTACCACCCCATACTTTTTAAGCAGGGCATGCATTGTCCTGTTGCAAAAATGGGTTCCTTGATCACTAACAATTGCTTTAGGTACTCCAAACCTACAAAACAGATTAGACCTGACAAAGTCTGCGACAACTTTAGCATCATTAATTCTAGTGGGCTTGGCTTCCACCCATTTTGAAACATAGTCAACTGCAAGGAGAATGTAAACATAACCAAAAGAGACAGGAAAAGGACCCATGAAATCTATACCCCAGACATCAAACACCTCACAGAATAGCATAGGTTGCTGAGGCATTTGTTGTCGCCATGTAAGTGTACTTCCTACTCTCTGAAACTGCTCACAAGTGCTGCAGATCTTCCACGCATCTTTAAAGATGGTGGGCCAATAAAAATCACAATCAAGCACTTTGCGAGCTGTCCTTTGAACACCCAGATGACCTCCCGGTGTGAAAGAATGACAGAATTGCAGGACTGAGTCAGTCTCATGATCTGGAATACACCGTCTAATGACCTGATCACTGCACAATTTCCACAAGTAGGGGTCATCCCAAATAAAATGCTTAGCATCACTTTTAATTTTATCTTTTTGGGCCTTAGATGCTAAGGGAGGAAAAACAGAAGCAACTAAATAATTGACAATATTAGCAAACCAGGGAGTAGAAAGAGAGTCAGAAATACTATACAGTATATACAAATGATCATTCGGGAAATCATCCCGAATAGGTGAATCTGCATCAGATACACGTTCGATCCGACTCAAATGATCAACAACTAGATTTTGTGCTCCGCTCCTATCACGGATCTCTAAGTCAAACTCTTGGAGCCAGAGCATCCATCGGATCAACCTAGGCTTAGAATCAGCCTTCTTCAACAAGTACTTTAAAGCTGCATGGTCAGTATAAACAATAATGCGGGTACCAAGCAAATAAGATCGAAATTTTTCAAGAGCAAAAACTATGGCTAGAAGCTCCTTCTCAGCAGTAGTATAATTCGCTTGGGCAGCATCTAAAGTCCTAGAAGCATAGTATATCACCCTGGGCAATTTATCAATTTTCTGAGCAAGGACAGCCCCCAATGCATAATTTGATGCATCACACATAAGCTCAAAAGGGGTTGTCCAGTCGGGTGCCTGGATGATGGGGGTGGTAGTCAGCGCTCTTTTGAGGCAATCAAAAGCCTCTTTGCATCTGTCATTAAAGTCAAACTCCACCTCCTTTTGCAACAAGTTGGACAATGGAAGGGCTACTTTGCTAAAATCCCTTATAAAGCGCCTGTAGAATCCTGCATGACCAAGAAAAGATCGCACCTCTCGCACACAAGAGGGGTAAGGCAATTATGAAATAACAGAAATTTTTGCAGGATTTACTTCAATACCCTTATTGGAAATAATGTGGCCTAAAACTATACCTTGCTCAACCATAAAATGACATTTTTCAAAATTTAGAACAAGGTTAGTTTCAATGCATCTATTCAAAACTTTTTCCAAACTATTCAAACAACCATCAAAAGAGGATCCATATACAGTGAAATCATCCATAAACACCTCTATGCAATTTTCTAAAAAATCACTGAAAATACTAATCATGCACCGCTGGAAGGTACCAGGGGCATTGCACAGGCCGAAGGGCATCATCCTATAGGCAAAAGTGCCGAAGGGGCAGGTGAATGTGGTCTTTTCCTGATCCTCAAGAGCAATAGTAATTTGCATATAACCAGAAAAAACTTCAAGGAAACAGTAGTGGAATTTACCTGCTAGGTGTTCAAGTATCTGGTCAATGAATGGCAGGGGAAAATGGTCCTTTTTGGTAACCTGGTTCAGCCTCCTATAGTCAATGCAGACTCTCCAACTGTTCTGCACCTGAGTAGGAATTAGCTCCTCCTTCTCATTTTTTATCACTGTGAGGCCGGTCTTCTTCGGGACTACCTGGACGGGATTCACCCATTGGCTGTCGGAGATAGGATAAATGATTCCAGCTTGCAAAAGCTTGGTTATCTCCTTCTTCACTACATCAAGAATCACCGGGTTGAGTCTTCTCTGTGGCTGTCTTACTGGTTTAGCTCCATCCTCTAAATTTATTCGATGCATACATGTGGATGGGCTAATACCAGGAATGTCCGCCAGGGTCCAGCCTATAGCCTTCTTATGCTTCTTGAGAACTGACAACAACTTCTCCTCTTGCTCATCAGCAAGGGAGGCAGATATAATCACTGGAAAACTCTTGCTATCATCCAAGTAAGCGTATTTTAAATTTGATGGCAGAGGCTTCAATTCTGGTGTGGTCGGCTGGACAGTGGTAGAAGGAGATGGTTTCTCAGCCTTTACCTCATAAAGAAAGTCAGAGGTATGTGTACTTCCTGAAACATGGTTAGTCATATCTGACTCTATAAAATCAATCTCGAGAGGTAAAACACCACCACCAGACATGCAATCAATATCACTCTCAGATTCACTCTCAGCATCAAATTCAGACATATGATCAAGTACAATTTCAGACTCAATGCATGAAGAGTGAGAGGCATGCAGATTAGAATAAAGATCAGTCATGTATTCATCAACAACATGGTCAATTATTTCAGCATGAAATAAAGAAAGATCTTCAGATGGGTATTTCATAGCATCCAGAATATTAAAATGAACAGTTATGTCACCAAATTCCATAGACAGTGTGCCTGCATAAACATCTATCTTAGTTCTAGCAGTTTTCATAAAGGGTCTACCTAGAATGATGGGAACTGATCCTTGAGAAAATCCATCTTCCATATTCAAGATATAAAAATCAACAGGGAAAATCAGTTCACCAACTCTAACTAAGACATCTTCTATGAAACCACCAGGATAGGCAACACTTCTATTAGCTAAATGAATTACCACATCAGTTGACTGCAAGGGACCTAGAGATAGAGAATTAAAAATAGACAGAGGCATAACACTAACAGAAGCTCCTAAATCTAGCATGACATTGTCAAACTTAATATTCCCTATAATACAAGGTATGCTGAATGTACCTGGATCTTTGCATTTTTCAGGAATTTGAGGAATAGATTTACCAATCAATGCGGAGACATTTCTGCCCATGCTAATTCGTTCACTTCCTTTAAGCTTCCGCTTATTAGTGCACAGCTCCTTCAAGAATTTGGCATATTTTGGAATTTGCTTTATTGCATCCAACAAAGGTATGTTTACCTCTACTTTTCTAAACGTTTCCAAGATCTCTTTCTCTGCCTCTTCCATTTTTTTGTTGGAAACTGCTCTTAGAGGGAATGGAAGAGGGGGAATGTGCTGCTTCTGCAAATCAGAATTACCTGTGGAAGAAGATTCACCTGCACAGAAATTGTTAGGTAAATTTTTGTCATCACCTTTTTCTGGAGTAGAGTGAAGTTTGGCAGGTTCATTTGCAGATGAGGAAGGTGCTACGGGTTGAGGTCCTTGACACTGCTTTCCCGACCTCAATGAAATGGCACTGACATTTTTGGGATTTTGGACAGCTTGAGAAGGCAGCTTGTCAGAATTCTGGGACTGTTGTTGATTCAATTGGGTAGCCAATTGTCCCATCTGATTGGTTAAGCTCTGAATGGAGGCTCTGGTCTCTTGCTGAAACTGCATGTTCTGCATAGTCATTTGCCTCACAAGTTCTTCGAGGGAAGGTTGTGGAGGGGCCTCGACTGTTGGCTGTTTCTGGGGTTGTTGCTGTTGTTGGATTGGTGGAGGAATGTATGGTCTGCTTGGGCCAGCAACATTTTGGAAGGAAGGAGCAGGCTGCTATTGTTGTTGCTGAGGGCTGGACCATCTGAGGTTAGGGTGATTCCTCCATCCAGGGTTATATCTGTTGCTGGAGAGGTCATAATTGTTCTGCTGTGGTTGATTTTGCTGTTGAGGTTGAGGAGGTCTATTGTAAATATTTGCAGCATAAGCTTCAGGCTGCTCGATTGCTCCAGGTTGCTGCATGGAAGGGAAAAGGTCTGTATGGTGGTCAGCAGAGGAGCACAAACCACAAACCCTTGCGACAGGTACAGATTTCTGATTCAAGGCCAGTTGGGTTACCAGGTTAACCAATGCATCCAGTTTGCCTTCAAGCTTCTTAGTCTCAGATGATGTAGCTGAGTTTGTAGCTACCCCACGCACTCCTCTAATGATTATGGCATCATTTCTGGCGCTAAACTGCTGAGAGTTGGAAGCCATCTTCTCAATTAAATTTCTGGCTTCAGCAGGAGTCATGTCTCCAAGGGCTCCACCACTGGCAGCATCTATCATACTTCTCTCCATATTGCTGAGTCCTTCATAAAAATATTGAAGAAGAAGCTGCTCCGAAATCTGATGGTGAGGGCAACTGGCACATAGTTTCTTAAATCGCTCCCAGTACTCATACAGGCTCTCTCCACTGAGTTGTCTAATACCTGAGATATCTTTCCTGATGGCTGTGGTCCTGGAAGCAGGGAAAAGTTTTTCTAAGAATACTCTCTTAAGGTCATCCCAGCTCGTGATGGACCTTGGAGCAAGGTAATACAGCCAGTCCTTTGCCACTCCCTCTAATGAATGAGGAAAAACCTTCAGAAATATGTGATCCTCTTGGACATCTGGGGGTTTCATGGTTAAACAAACAATATGAAATTCCTTCAAATGTTTGTGCGGGTCTTCACCTGCAAGGCCATGAAACTTTGGAAGCAAATGAATCAGTCCAGTTTTAAGAACATATGGGACATCCTCATCAGGGTATTGGATGCACAAGCTTTCGTAGGTGAAATCAGGTGCAGCCATTTCCCTTAGAGTCCTCTCACGGGGTGGAGGTTGTGCCATGTTCTCAGAATGTGCAAAATCAGAATGCTCAGAATCAGAATGCTCAAAATTATAATGCTCAAGATTAGGATGTTCAAAATCACCAATAACAGAATGCACAGATTCACCAGTAATGGAATGCTCAGAATGATCAAAAGGTTTAAAATGATGCCTAACTAATCTATGAAATGTCCTATCTATCTCAGGATCAAAGGGTTGTAAGTCAGATGGATTGCCTCTAGTCATACACTACATTCAGCATGCACACAACTAGTTGCTTTGTCATGTAAATAAAGGTGTAGGTTTAAACTACAGCTACCCTCAAATGATATCCAAATGACTTGAAATTTTGTGAGAAACCATATAAAATGATGAGAAGATAGCACAAAAAATTTCAGACAAAAATTCAAAGTCTAACTATGAAAGCTAAAAATGGTAAGTTAAGAAAAATAAGTGAATAAAACTTGAAAAATAAAAAATTTTGACAGAATTGTTTTTTTTGGACGATGGAGACCTCAGCCGGCTGCCACAGCGTAGGAAATTTTTTTCTACCCCAAATGCATATATAATAATTGCGATTCTGATAACCGGAGCAAAAGTTATGGCCGTTTGAAGTTTTGACAAACACAAAATTTGCTAGTTTTTTGGAACTTTCAAATCTGACCAAACTAAAGGCTCTAGCTATTTTTCCCACAAAATATGGATTAAAAGAAGTTACCACAAAAAAATTCAGCCAAAAATAACAACCCTAGCTACTAAAACAAAAAATCTCAAATAATTCAGCATGGGTGGTCGCTAAAATCCGTCTCTAATTGATTTCTACTACTACTCTGTTTTTGCCGCAAGCAAAATCTTCACAGCAAAACACCCAAGACTGAAACAGGGGAAACGCTTAATGGGAAAACTGAAACAGAACATACATTAAACAAAATACCAGGACACTAAACAACACTAACACACATACTAACACAATACTAACAATTTAAACATAAAACACGAAAGGATTAAACACACAACACTAGCTAGCTATTATGAACCTTTGGACACTGCTCCCCGGCAACGGCGCCAAATTTGATCGAGACCGTACCCGAATCAAATAAACATGAAAATGCAGTAACTAGGAAGTGATCCTAGGTCGTTTCCCAACGAGCAGTGACAAACCAAATGTTCATAATATACTTGCAGTAACAGTAACGATTGGGGGGGGGGGTTTGGTTGTTTGGTAATTAAATAGCAGAACAAATAACTGGAATACGAAACTACTAATATTAAAAACGGGTTGTTTCCTCTGATTCAGAAGCCATTCTCTTATCCTGGGTTATGGAGAATTCGTCCCTAACAGTCAACCACTTAATCCAACCCTATTTCAATTTACTAAGCGAAAATCAACTTAGGGTTTTCAATACGTGATTAGGCACCACATACACCAGTTAGCCCTTCGTCCATTAAGCATGAACGCAAGTTAGGCTTAGAGGCAATTAATCGAACACGAAGCGTGCACTGATTAATATTCACGAAATTGGGATAACTGGTGAAGGGAAAACTGCCAGGAAACCACATTACAAGCGAAACCTCAAAGAGAGTTGGGCTTCGTCCTCAAAAGGAAACAACACCAGAAAATCTAGCCTTCCATGGATTCAAACAGAAAACGCAAATGAAATATGAAGCAGAAACGTAAATGAACAGAAACGTAAATGAACAAAAACGTAAATGAGACAGAAACGTAAATAAAAGTAGAAGAAGAAGCAAGAATGAACTCGTAATTAGAAGCAGAAAACGGAAATTTGCATTAAGAACGAAAACCGTAACAAGGGAACAGAAAAACGTGAAAACCTAAAACCAAAGCTTTGAATAATGAAAATAGCAGAAAATAGAATGCCCTGCACGAATCCCAAGGCAGCTATTTAAAAAGAGTCACTCAAAGTCACTGGGCCCTATTACAATACTCTGGCCCAAAACGAAATAAACACTGAACAACATAAAATAAAATTGCGAAATTTCCTAATTAGAAATTAACTAAGGTAAGCGCTGCTTTATTTGCCCTCTTCAAGTCCACAACCAAAATCCGGATTAAACCCAATGTTTCATTAATTCCTGAAATTAGATTAAAAACATAAAATTGGCTAAATGAGCCCAAATAATAAAACTGCCTAATTAATTGACAATTAAGACCAATCAATAATTAAAATGGTGCAAAAAGGGTTTAGAAAATAGAAGAAAATGATGGCACATCACCATGAAACTCATGTATTATGGAAGCACCTTTCACATTATTGCAAGAGAAGTGGTGGCGATCAAGGAAAGAATGACACTTAAGGCTTTCTCATGTTTTCCATGTCTTTCTTCCTTGACAATAAGTTGATGAGGAGGGGTATTGACTTGGAGAATGCTTCCTTGTTGAATTTCTACTTGTGAGTACTTTTCCCATTGTTGTGCCTTCTCCTCATTTCTTTCTCTTTCTTCCTTCTTTTCTCCTTCCTCATCACGCACATCTTCCTCAGTTTTCTTTTCTTCCTCTTCTCTCTCAGTGAAAATTACCTTTCAATCCTCTTTGTGCTTCATCTCAGCATTTACCACAAAGGTTTTAGTGGGCTTTTCAACAGTTGACTCAGCTAGTTGGCCTATTTGTATCTCCAGGTTTCTGATGGCTGCATCTGTGCTCTTTTGGTGTGATCTCGTCTCCTGGATGAATGCCCTTGTCTCTTGGATGAATGCCCTTGTCTCTTGAGTGTTTGCCCTTGTTTCTTGGATGAGGCTTAATAGCATTTCCTCTATACTGATAGGTGGCTTCTCTTGCTGACTCTGACCCTGGCTAGGATGCTGATAGGGTGAACCCCCTTAGTTGAAGTTATTACTTGGATAATATCTCCAATCGTGGTCTTGCAAAAAATTATCGTTCTGATAGAATCCTGGTGGTCCTCTTTGATGGAATCCTTGATGATTATGACTGCCCATGTAGTTAACTTCATTGGATGCGTCATCTTGGACCATGCATAAGCCTGATGCATGTGTTCCTCCACATATGTGACATCCCCTTACCTGCATAATAGAAAAGTGAGAAGGACTTACCGCTTGTAGTTGCTATGGAAGCCTGTTGAGGGTCTCTGTCAGGGCTTCTATTTGTTGGGACAACAACTTCTTTTGAGCCAAGGTTGCATCTTGAGTGGTGAGTTCTAGAAGGCTTCTCTTTGTTGGTGCATATGTGCGATCACGAAGAATGGCGTGATCACTAGCCGCCATGTTTTCTATGAGTTCCATTGCCTCCTTCGGTGTCTTTAGCTTGATCTTCCCTCCTGCGGATGCATCTAGTAATTGCTTTGATTGGGGTCGTAGGCCATCTATGAAGATGTTTAGTTGCACCGGTTCACTGTATCCATGTGTAGGCGTCTTCCTAAGTAGTTCGTGGAAACGGTCGAGCGTCTCGCTGAGGGATTCGTCAGGATATTGATGGAATGAAGAGATTTCCATCTTCCCTTCAACGGTCTTTGATTCTAGGAAGTATTTCTTCAAGAATTTCTCCACCACCTCGTCCCATGTCTGCAGGCTATTCCCCTTAAACGAGCGAAGCCATATTTTTGCTTTACCTGCTAGTGAAAAAGAGAAAAGATTGGGGCGTGTTGCATTTTCAGGAACCCCGACTATCTTCACCGTGTTGCAAATGTCGATGTATGTGGCCAGGAGTGCGTATGGATCTTCACTTGGTAGGCTGTGAAATAGATTCCCTTGAATCAGCTAGATCAAGGAATATGGATATGAGAAGTTGGCCGCCTGCACCTCTGGTCTGACTATGCTGGTGAAGTATTGAGGTATAATAGGACCAGAGTAATCCTCTAGCGTCATCCTCTTTGGACGATCTTCTACCATGATGCATTCTCTAGAGAAGGAATGTGCACTGTTCACAAAAGAAACAACTACCGTACACGTTATCACAGAATAAAAATTAAACTTAAATATTTTTATTTTATTTTATTTATTTTTTTATAAAAAAAAATATAAACTAAGAATGAATAAAGACAAAAAATTGAAAAATAAAATGAATCACTAAAAAATAATATAAAAAAATAAAGAAGTTAAAATAAAAAAAAATAGAAAGTGAAAACTAATTGCTTTAAAATTGGAATATGCAAATAATCAAGTACGAAAAATAAAGTCCTCGGCAACGGCGCCAAAAACTTGTTAGCTCTTTGGCAAGTGTACCAAATCATCACAAGTAGTAAAGTTCTCAGAAGTCCGAGTGTCGAATCCACAGGGACTTTGTTTATACTTAGATTAATACAAACCCAATTTAAAAGCAAGAGATAAGAATTTTAAATAAAAGATAAAGAAAGATAGAAGATAAGGTAAAGAAAAGATAAGATATTTTAAGATAAAATTAGAAGAGAAACGAAAAGATAAGATATTTAAAAATAAAATTAGAAGATAAAAGAAAAGATAAAAGATTGAAAGATAAAAATAGAAGATAAAATATTTAAATTGAGATATGATAACTACTTCTACGAAATTCAAATAAAGGAAGAATTAAAGTCTAACTCTACTAAGCCTAAATACTTACTCCTAAATACTCCTAATAAAACCCAATAGAAAAATAAGGAATAACTACTTCTCAGAAAAGTCAACAATAAAATAGGGAATAAAATCTATATATTAAAATCACTAAAACCTAACAAGTCTAATCAGCCTAGATATATGGATTCAGGATTTGTCTGTTATCAATACCAGTGAACTAATTCTGCCCCACATCTGTCCATCTACTTGCCCCTGATGCCTCATGATGACAAGCCTACCTTAATTACCTATCTTCCAAATGCCCTTTACGAAGACTCAATAACTAATATGCATTAAGATTACATTCTAGATGTTTGCTAAAGCATGGGCATTGGGGCATTAGGTCATGCGAACCCTATGATTTCTTTCTTTTATTGTTCTATTAAGCGTTATCCTCTCCCGAGTGACCTAACCCTTAAAACCGATTCACGCATTCATTTCTTATCCCTAATTAGGCTTTACCCTCTCCCGAGTGGCCTAAAGACTAACAGAAAATAAAGTACGAGATGTAGAATAAATAAGAAAGAAAAGCAGATAAAAGAACCTGGATGGAAAACCCTCTAAAAGATAAACCAATAATTTCTTCCTTTTAGTGTTCTATTAAGCGTTACCCTCTCCCGAGTGGCCTAACCCTTAAAACAAATTCAAGTATTCATTCCTTACCCCTAATTAGGCTTTACCCTCTCCCGAGTGGACTAAACCCTAATAGAAAGTAAGTTCTGAGATACAGGATGAAAAAGAAAGAACAGTAAAATAAAAGAACCTGGAAGGAATTCCTCTTTTTATTGATAACTCTTGAAATGCTACATACATCATTGGCTTTTTAGGCCTACCAGGCCCTAGCTAGGGGGTTTAGCCACTCATAGTCATGAGGGCTTTACAATGAGAAGGGGGTGAAAGAAAGAAAGGGAGTAAATGAAACCCCTAGGAGAGGGGGTTCTGTTGTGGTGTCCCTGTCCCTTGGACTGACTCTCTATTTATAGTTGTTGAAGTGGGCTTTGGGCCTTCGTAGGCACACTTAGCGCGACACCCCGCGCTTAGCGTGTGTACTTCTTGGCCCGCTTAGCCTGTGACGCGCACTGAGCGCGCGTATTGGGCTGGGTCTTCTTCAAATTTTCTTCTTTTCTTCAATTTTCCTGCCCTTTTTGCTTGTTACACCTCCAATTTTTATATCTGCAACCAAAAATTCAATTTAATTAATTTTCTAACTTTTAATCACAAATAACTGCTAAATAATTAATTTCAGGCCAATATTTGACTAAATTTCTACTATTAAAATACAATTATTTAGCAGTTATCAGTTGGATGGAAGGAATATTCACAAATGTCATCTCTATATTAATTTAGGGCGGTGCCCTTCCTGGCATGCCTAGGGTTCCCACTATGGTTTGTGCTAGTGATGAAGACAAAACTCCATTGTTCACTCTCACCCCACCAGTTACCTGCCTGAATTGGGGTTATGAAATAGCATGTTCCGACACAATTGGTTAGGTAACTGTTGTTTGTTTTGTTAGTGGCGGTTGGGTGACTGTCGGTTGTGTGGTTAGTGGCAGCTGGGTAACCGTCACTTGTGTGACCATAGGTTGTGAAACCGCATCATTCCGAGAAGAATTAACATTTGATCTGGACATTCTTACTCATCCATTTCTCAAAATCATACACTTTTATCAATACTAGTTCTTTTGCACGCTATTTGGAAACATTAGTCCCACTAGGCATGCCAATATATTGACCAAGAACTTTAGTATTAGGTTTGACGACTATAAACCAACAAATAAGAGTTTTATATTAAGGACTAATGACACTAAACCAAAACACTTTGAAGGATTCTTTGTATTTAAACTAGCAATCATTTAGAATTTCAATTTGATAAAACTGTATATTTCTTATAGACTTATAATAATAACAAACTTTATTGTAATTGTGAATCAAGTAACATGGTCATAATGGTTAATTCTTACGAATGTGAGCATTTTTATGACTACATAGTAGTAAACTTATAATAACACTATTTACATACACACACACACACACACCCATATATATATATATATATATATATATATATATATATATATATATATATATATATATATATATATATATTGAAAACAATAAAGAATGAGATATAGACAGAGGAAAGAGTTATAGATAGATGAAAAATTTATCAAAATGAGAAGATGTTATAGTAAGATCATTCTCGATTCATTTTCCATTCGAATCACAACCTTTAGTAATTATAGATAGTTTTTTTCCTCCTAAATATCGAATTCACTAATATATATTCTATTATTTCTTCTTTTTACATATCTTTTAATTGATTCTATATTCTCGATATTAATCACTAGTTATCCCCTTTAACAACAAGAGCCTTCTATCAAAAGAAATTTCAAATTATCATATCAAAAAGGCTTAAATATATTTTTGATCCTTGATATATAACCGACTTTTGCGTTTGATCCATGATAAATTTTTCCTTTGCATCTACTCTCTAATATTTGAAAAGTTTTATTTATTTTAAATCCTTGCAATTAATTAAGTGATGATGTGTCCGTTAAATATTTAATAGCGCAATTTGTAGAATCAATTAATTCACTCATTTACTTTCTCTCTCTACATGGAGTCGTACACAACCAACAACACAAAAATGGTATTTTTAAACCAAAGGCCATAAACAAGGAACTTCAAATGCTCTGAAAATTTCTGAAACACCTGTGACGGAAGCCTGCTAGACCCATACCACTTATGCTCCCTCTCTTACAAGGTCTTTCTTTTTGTCACCCCTATTTTCGCCCTCTCACCAATGTTACCATTATTCTTTATTCTTATTATTTATATTATTATTATTACTATTCTTTTGTTCTCTTATTATGTAATGTGTGTCTTCTAATAATGCTTATGTTTATGTTTATTCCCTCAAATTTTTCTCTCATTTTTTTTTGTTTTAAACAAATAAATTATCTCATCAGAACAACATGATCTCTCTGCGGCAACCTCTTCGAGTGTAACTACTTGCCACTACCGAAATTTGGGATCGATGATGGTCTAATGATGACTCTTGATTTGGTTCTCAAACCTACCGGTTCATGAGGGTATAGATGGGTGCATTGTAGGATCACCTTGGCTTGCACTGCCACCACAGAGATTGTGAGGAAGAAGAGGACTAGTGGCGCCACTTTTCGGCCTCCGTGTCGACCGACGTGCTCATTGATCTCAAAAATCTTGGTGGGTCTCTTGAACCGGAGGAAAAGGAACCCCAGCGGGCCCCACTCCATTGAAGAACATACAAGAAAGAGAAAAAGAGAGGGTGAGTTTTTCTTTTTTTTTAAAAAAAAAACAAAAAAAAATTATTTTTTTACTTTAATTGATTTTGTCGATTTTTTTTCATAAAATTTAAATTTGATTTTGAAATAAACAGGCGGTTTTTTAGCCACCACAAATTGTGATATCAAATATTTAATGGATATGTCATCACTTAACTGATGATAGGGATTTAAAGCAAAACTTTTCAAATGTAAGGAGCAAATGTGAAGGAAAAATTTATCAGGGATCAAATGCAAAAGTCAAGTATACACCAGGAATCAAAAACATATTTAAGCCTATAAAAAATAATATTTGAAAACTTCCAACACTAATAAATAATAAATGTGAAGGCATCTCCTAAGAAAATTCCTAACCAAGGTTAACGATCAAACTGATTTCTTCACCAGCCATAACTAGTATTCGATTAAACAAAAAGTGTTTGATTCAATAGAAAGAAACATGTTCAAATATACCTACATAGAATTAAACAAAAAGTGTTTGATTATCCCCAACACAATATCCACCACACCAAATTATCAGCAAACTCTCTCTTAAACATCACACCAGGATTCAAAAGAGAACAACAAATGAAAACACTAAAACTAGCTCCAACTTATCACATAATATACCTTTTGTCAATTCAATGCTCAAAAGCCAATTTCAGAGAAACATTTAGATGACCAAGTATAACTCACCTCACTAGTTTAATTCTTGAGAAATACTATTCAACATGCAGAATTCTTTGCAAACAGTAAAAAAAGAAAAACATGTTGCATCCAAAGTTGATAGAGTTTAATTTATGTACCCTTTCAATTCCCTAAAGGTCCCTAAAGTTGTCTAGGTCCCTAAATTCCCTAATGTTGTCTAGGTACCCTCTCATTGAAGTTTGAGTCTTACTCTATGTTATGTTCAATTTGTTGTTTAAATCGATTCTTGTTACATCGCAACATACCAATAGACAGAGCCTTCATGTCCTAAGTGTTGTGAATTTAATAAGATTTTAACTTCTAAGTATAACTTTGTAGATAGTCTACTTCAAAATTGAAAAGTAGTTTCTTTCCTTGTTTTAATAAACTCAATATACAACTCCAAATTCTGCACACCCAACTTCTATTGAAAAATCTTGCAGTCTGGAAAGCAAAGGAGACCGCAATCAGGGGATCATATTGCACAATATTTAACATTTGCATATATCAAATCCTCACATTTAATAAACATTTGATTCAACTTAATTGGCTAGTGGTATTCCTTAGGCAACTGCACCAGTTCATAAGAGCAATATAAAGATTTCCACTTTCAACGAGTAATGATGTTAACACATTGATTCATGAAATCAAAACTAATTGGACATCATGCGAGTATGATTGAAGAGGACTCTATATCATTATATTTTCTTATAGAAACAAATCAAACAATTAAAAGCAAGCATAAATTTAAAACTAATGGGGATCCTAGAACCTTGGCATAAATAAAATTGTAAAATTATTGATATAACAACAACCCTTCGCAACTAAACAACTTTAATGTGTAAGAGTTTTTTATTTCATACCTTTGTCAAAGTGACGATGAAGGTTCGCAAATGTTGGGGACGACTAAGCTTCACAAACGGTAGCTAAGCTGCACGATAAAAGAAGAAAATGAAATTTGAGGTTTCTAACGCCTTCGATAGAGGGGTAAAGGGTTCTTACCTTCCACATCGCAGCTTAGCAGAACGATGATGGAGGGAGGTGGGAAAGTGAGGGGTTCATGGATTCAAACTTTCTCAAAATGGCTTTCGATTGCATCTACCCCAACAACACACACCCTCTCATCCGGAAGTAGGTCCCCACACCTCCCAATTGAACCCAAATCGACACGCCCATCGATGTTGCCCTTCGTCGCGTACCTCATAATTTCAATGACACACTTCTTGTTAGACACTTGACAATCCATCATTGGATGATGAACCATACATCTTTTACAGTTTTGATGAAAATAAAGATATAAATTTATATTAACCACATTGTTTCATGTAAGGTTTAATGATAGTAAACAACACTAGGAGAGACCTATCCACTATTGGATAACTCGTCTACTAGAAGTACAAAGTACTTGTCCAATCCATTCAAACAATGAATGGAATAAGAACTTTATTTGAATTATCTATTATTCCAGTTTATAGAATTTTGTTTAAAAGGAACATATATGTGAAACTATCTTTTATTTCCTTTTATATGGTTAACAATTATATTGAGTTATGAATAACAAATATGGAAAGTCTTAATCCTATCAGACAAAACTGTGCAGTATCCTCTTAATTCAAGAAATAAGATCAATCTGCACAACGTTTATACCATTTAATTCCAAAGATACTTTCTGCAATTAGGAGCGTCTCTCTACCTATAAATACGACATCAAAGATTGAACAACATTGACAAGCATACATAGAAAGACAAGAGTCGTGAATACGACAACTCATGCTTATTATTTCTTTCTACAATTAGACTAGATTCACTGACCTATTATATCTAAAGTACAATAACATTGCTAGTGCTAAGGAAGCTAGTAACTATTGGTTCTAGTTGTTATTGTTGATGGGGCCCATGGATGCCAACTAGCACATCATCTTGTTGAAGTATTTTATTTTTCATTATTGTTACACCTTGCACACAAGATTTTCTATTAAAAGACACGTTTTGAACCTCATTGGACGATAGTCAACCTTTTGTCACTAGACGAGGGTTTTATAAACTTATTTATTAAAACATCTTTCATTGTGAAAAAGGTTTTAGATTTTGACTAACACACTATTCAACCCTTCTAGTATGATTTGTTGTATTTCACTTCTACACCGACATCGTTGTATCGACATCATCGAATTCATCCCTCTCACTCGACATCAGAGCCTACTCCCTCGTTGTTGCGCTCTCCATTTTAGATGGCTTTTTCAACCCTAGATCCGATTGGCCAACAAGGGTGAAGGCTTGAATTACGACACGGGACGAGAGGAGAAATGGCACAATAGATAGGTCTGAGAGAGAGTGAGGATAATGAAACATTTGATTTCTATTGATTTCAAATATGATTTTTGAAAAACCTTCGTGGAACACTTGATTTCTATGAGTCTTTTAAAAACCATGGTTGAACACTTGCTTCGTTAAAAAATTTCAATTATTTAAAAAAATGTCTCATCATTTTGAATGATGGTCGTTTCGGAAGAATCGTCCTAGATTCAGTGTCATTGAAGATCATTTTTTAGTAGTCTACAAAAATTAAAAATAATTGCAAGCTAACTTAGTCTTGTCTATTATGAGGTTTAAGTATAAATATAGAAATAGGGAGTGAGGGATCCTCATACTTGCCAGAAAAATCATTGGTCCTTCTTACATATATTGAGAATGAAAAAAACACTTATAGATCCTATAAGAACAATAAGCTCATTCCTTATCAATGCATTCATCGGTCCTTCTTAATGAGGAGTATTTTTAGTTAGATCTTATAGGGGAATACATGAACCACAATGCTCACGTTCCTTTACTAAAAGATGAAGACGAAGGTGATGAGCAACATAATGACCAAGTGGATGAGGTCATCAATGTGATGCAACATAAAGATAATTGGTTTGAACAAGAAATTTATTCAAAAGTCAAATGGTGCTTGGCTTTAGACAGATATATATAATTTATTTTTTGCATAAGTTGTCCCTTTCATATCTTGATTTTGTTTGATATCTCATCATGAATTTGGTATCTTAGTGTGGAGTTTCAAGGGGCAAGTGAGTTCCAAAATCCAACTGTTCTTTTTATAAAACGGTTTGGAAAGGTATGTTTTTCTTACTTCTTGATAGCCTATATCTATCTTTTCTGGAAAAGAATTCGATTTGAAGGACGTGAAATATATCAAAACCATTCTTGTTACTATTGAATTTCAAATGCAAATCAAGCAAAGAATGATAAAGAATCAATGATTTTTCTCTCTAAAATGAGGATGTGGGTCTGGTGAAGGTTTAGTGAAGGATGAAGCTTTGGGGTGGCTTTAATGATGAAGTTGGGTAGTGGGTATGGTGAAGGTGGAATGTTGATGGGTATGAGAAAATAGCGAGAAAGGAGGTTGGGTAGAATGAATATTAGAAAGGTAATGTAATGGTGGTGTGAGTGTACATGTTGGTGGAAGCTTTGAGATATGACTTTGGAGATTTGGGGGTGGGGAGAAGAAGAAACAAAAGAGTGGATTGTGAATGTATGTGTATGAAGGTTTTGATGATGCCAAGATGTAAGCAACACAAGATTACATCAAGTCCAAATTCAAGATCAAGAAAACAAGACCAAGAGAAAGATAAGACTTAGTTTATTTTTGTTAAAAGAATCTCTTATTGGTTAAAAAGGTTTGGCCTCAAAAACATGATTTTGAAATGATTATAAATTTTTTTAAAAATGTTTTATCAGTGCAACAAAAATATATTTTTCCACTGGTAATCGATTACCATGTCTGGTAATCGATTACCAGATACAGATTGCGAATTGATTATTCAAAAAGAAGTTTAAAATTTGAATTTTAAACATTGTAATCGATTATAGTCAATGGGTAATCGATTACCAGTAACGAAACATCAGAAATTCAATTTGAAAAGTCATGACCCCTCCATGTATAACTGTGTAATCGATTACCAAGAAGCTGTAATCAATTACCAATGAGGGAATTTCAAACATGCCCTGAAAGGTCATATCTCTTCAAAATGTTTTATGAAAAGTCACCATTAGCCTATAAATATGTGACTTCTTTTACAAAAAATCTTCAGAGTTTTTCAAAACCTTATTGTTCTATTCTCTCATAAACAAATCATTGGTCAAACACTTGCAAATCAATTGAGTATTCTTCTAAGATCTTCAACTTGTATCATCTTCTTTAAAAGAGAGGAAAACTTATGTACCTTCTGAAAAGAATTGTTGTGATGAAGAGATTGTTTGTCTCTTGAATTATGAGAATCCTGAACACAAGAGAGAGGGATCCCTAACTAGGTTGTTTAAAAGTTGTAAAAGAGTTTCACAAAGATAGTGGAAAATCTCAAGTGACCGAAGCAGGATAAAACGAGTTTGCATTTCTCTCTTTCCTATCTTGGTTATTTTTATCTTGCATAATTGAAGAATATTGTTGAAATATTTTGCATCTTCATCTTCATCTTCTATATTCTGAACATATAGAATTAAAAAGAGAATTGGAACTTGATTAATCGAGAAAATTTTAAAACTTAATTCACCCCCCTCTTAAGTTATTGAGGTCACTTGTCCAACATAGATGGGGAAGGGGGTAATGTGGTGTTGTGAGAGGGAAAAATGATAGATGAATTAATAAAATAAAGGCTAAATTTTACTTTTAGTCGTTTGTCTTATTGTTTACATTCAGTTTTGGTCTTTTAAGTTTAAAAAGGATCAATGTGGGCATTTATGTTTTTAAACTAGGTCAAAATGGCCTTTTTTGTTATGCCTATTAAATTCAACGTTTAAAAATTTGGGTTGCCATTTTTTAGACCACCAATAATTTTATTGTGAGGGCATGACTTTTAAGAAGTATAAACAATTTTCTAGCAGTTTTAAATTGTCAAAAATTTCTTATTTTCCTCAACTTTTTTGTAGCATTTCCCTTGTGCTTTTAAATTGATCATCATTAAGAAAAATTTGGTCCTTTATGTTTTTAAAGTGAGTCAAAATGTTCTTTTTTTGTCATGTTCATTACGGTCAACATTAAAAAAATTTGAGTTGACATTTTTTTAGACCATTAATCATTTTATAGTAAAGGTGTGACTTTTAACAAGTGTAAAGAATTTTCTAGTAGTTTTAAACAACTAAAAATTACTTATTTTCCTCACCCTTACTTTTAGCATTTCCCTTGTGCTTTTAAATTGAGCATCATGCTTTTGTCAATCCCCTTCTAATCTATCTATTTTTCAACTACTGAAGCCTTTTGATCAAACCAAACATTTATAGCACCTCTTGAGTCCCAATTTCTACGAATTGAGTAGTACATCAACATTGCTCATGTAGATCTTCCTCTTCAAGTACTCCAACACTAACAAAGTTGATGCCTAATCAAGTACTCCAACACTAACAAAGTTGATGCCTAATAATTATTTTTCACACCTTATTTTGTGAGCAATTAATTATCTTAGTTTTTCTTTAGGATTCTTGTTGATAATTATGGTTTTTGTTAATAAATTGTATAAACTGGGTTTAGAAACTAAAAAATATATAATTTTTTATGTTTAGTGTAAATTTAGATGTTACAAGAGTATATTTGGATCATTAAAGAATTAGAGATTGCAGAGATGATCTTGCCTCAGTGAGATAAGCTTTTGCCATAGTGAAACAAGACCCTTGATTAATTTGAAATTTTGAAGATTTGCTAGGGAACTAGTCATGACCCCTTAAGTGGTAAAATCACTTGTCACACAAAATAATTAGACAGCATAACGAATGCAATTATAGCTATCTAAATAAACATAACAAACAATTTGCTAGGGGTCAAACACCCCCAAACCCAAACCACAACGCGTATAGATAAAAATGGCAATATGCAGAGATATATATAATAGAAAATAAATTTTCATGCCACAAATACAATTTCCAGAGTTCACACTCTGTCTGTCTTATCATTCAACAACAATAAAAATAAATATGCGTATAAAATTATATGTGCGTGCATGCATATCAATAATTTTATCATGAGAGAATCATCACAATTTCAAAACATGCAGCTCAGCAATATAATAACAAATAAATCTACAATTCTAGAAATAAATAATTCCAAGGTGATTTACCCAGACGTGTGGATTTCAATGTTAAGTTGTCTAAAATTACTTTGCCGCTCCAATTTATAAAGTTTCGCTCCTAGCTTATTTTCAATGTTCTATGTGCTTCATGAATCAGATTTCATAAAACTTATATGATATCCTACATTTTCAAACCTAAAAATCTTATTTTTGAGGTTAAAACTCTAAGAAAAATAGTTCATATTGTTGTAACACTTAGTCCAATTTCTTGACAAATTTTCTTTCTACCAAAGGTTCTTAAACTTATTTTACTTATAACTTTTGCAATGAAAAATGGATTTAAGTGAAATTTAAGGTTAACCCCATGTTTTAACATGCAAATAACTCATTTTTTGCATAAAAAACTCATGTAAAACAACTTAGCACGCAAATTCAGGACAGGGCAGCAAGCACAAAAATTTCAAGACAATAACATGTTCAAGGAAGTTTAACAAGCATAGGATTCAAGAGTTGGAGAGACCTTCCTTACCTTGATGAAGTTACACGAAATGGCTCATATGAACAAGGGGCTTGGGTCCTTGATGTCTCAAACTTCTTATAAGGAAAATGAAATTTGGGACCATGAATAAGAAGCTTGCACAAATTTGGTAACGAAAACAAGAAGAGAAAGAAGATTAAGAGCCCCTTACGAAAGCTTTGATGGAAGAAACCTTAAGAGCACTTGTATGAAGCTTTGAAGAAGAAAGAAATGGACTCCTCTCACCCTTGGTTCAACTCATGCAAATGGAGAAGAAAGGGCTCCAATTTGGTGTTTAAAAAGATATGAAGGTAAGGTTTAAGGCTTTGTCCAAATGACACTTGGTGAGATGTAAGTTGATAAGCTTAATTGACAACATGAATGACTAATGGACAGCCATGGTGAATGTGCCAAGTCATGCCATTTATGTGCATTATGCCTTTTGAAATTTTAACAAAAAATGTTTAAAGTAGACATAATAAAAAATGGTAAAATTTTCTTTTGCCAAAACTAATAAATTCTATCTTAAACATCTAGATTAATATGTTAACTTCCTAGTTTATTGTGTTAATATTCCTAGGGATATGTGTAATCAAAGTAAACCTCACAGAGACAAATTACATTGCAACTCAGTTTCTATTTTTATGTCAAGCTTTACTAAACCAATCATATACAAACATACATACACATATATATAGCACGAAAATCAATAATTAAAAGCATATAATTAGTGCCATTAAATACACACAGGCACAAAAGAAACAAATAGTTTTTTGTGTCAGTCTGAGTTGTAATTTTTCACGGTATTACAACTCTAACTTATTTTAATTATTCCACATCATATAATTAGTCACCAACTAATTAAACAAAATTCTATTTTTAAACTAGTTGTATAGTTATTTATGAAAATACCCTCCACTTTAAACTCTTATGACTTAATTACCCATTTTCTAATTCTATGAAATCTAGATCACCATTAATCAATCTTAATTATCCTCACCTAATTTCTAACTTTACTTACATTAATTATTAATTTTCTTTCAAGATTCTAATTTCTATTTCTAGACCAAAATCCAATTATTAACATCTAGGCTCTTAATGCATTGACAATTATTTGACAAGAGGATTTCTTCGAATTATCCTTATTCTTTCTAGACTTTAGCTTAATAATTTAAGAGCTTAAACATGCCTACGTATCCTATGGTAATATCTCATTTTCTACCATTTCAATAGTCTAAAAATACTACCCAATCACACTAGAAAGCAATAACATTGTCTACCAAACACACATGGAAAATTGGGATGTTACAAAGACCTTGGAATTAACAAAAACTCCACTATTACAAAAACAGGATTTTACATCGGTTCTAAAGCACTTTCTATGACGGTTTTGAACCGTCTTTGTTGTGGGTGTCGCAAAAAATAGGTAGATCTACGACGACGGTTTAGAGAGACTGTCTTAAAATGTCAATACATTTTAAGACGGGTGTCTTGAGGTACCATCTTAAAATATATTGTCTTCTACATCGGTTTTACACAGAACCGTCTTTGAAAATATTGCTTTCTACATCGGTTCTTTGTAGAACTGTCTTAAAATGGATTGCTTTCTACATCGGTTCTTCTTCGAACCGCCTTATAAAGTATTATATTCTAAAACGGGCATATAAGAGGACCGTCTTAGAATATAGTTTCTACATCGGTTCTGTGAAGAACCGCCTTAGAAAGTTTCTTTTTTAATTCTCACTTTTTTTTCTCATTTACTTTTGTTGATGAAAAAATTGAAAAGAGCTTATTGGCTAGATCACCAATCATATTTATGATTGGCTGTCAGGCAGCTAAATTGTCACACAGACTGTAATTTTATTTCATGATTCTAAAACTAAAATTTATTTGGTAAAAAAATTGGAAAATCATACCTTCATAGAAATAGTTCATCATCGCATATAAGTTAGTATAACATATTTGGATTTAGAACTGATTTTGCATTAGATCAAAAAAATTATAGAGTTTTACTACTAACATGGTTCTAGAATAAAATCATCCATACATAAATCATATTATTTCAAAATCAATTTTGTATATGCTCATTCAAACACATAACGAATCTATGAACAAATTTCAGACACAGATAAAAAATGGTGGTTACCTTCTTCCCTCGAATGACAATACCAGATTCACCCTGGATGACCATATATTTGGTGCCACCGAGATACAATCCTATTGGAGCAAGAGATCCAGGCTTGTTAAAGTCATCCATGATGGCAGCTATTTCCTCAGGTTTGAAGTAGATAAAAATCAATACATTAAAACAGATCAACAAAAATAAAAAAAAAACAGATATATTACTGCATGAATCAATCACACATGAAAACTAAAAATAAAAATAAAAATAATGTTATAAACATTTGAATTAATTAAATAAAATTATTATAAAAAAAGTATTATTATAAATAGATCTGTTAAACAACGTAAATATCTTATTTTATTAAATAAATCTAGCTTAATTAATTAAATAAAACTATTATAAATATTTGAATTCTTACAATAAAAAGATTCCTTATTTTATCCTTTATAAATTACAATCATGACCGGAGGAATACTCTACTACTATTAGTTGGTAGGCACGCGTGGTAAAAGCCAAATTTTATTGTAACTAGTGTTCAAATAAATTTATAATCTCAACCACTTTCTTTTTTTCAGAAATAATATTATATTACTCCTATTATTTCTCAAGTATTCAGTAATTTGGTGTTGGAGCATTCTCTTATATTACTCCACTTTCTCAACCACTTTTTACACATAATAAATGCAAGTAATAATTACATGGAGTTCTCTAAATGTATGACGTGCAGGGCTGTGAAAAGGTATTTACCTTATCCGTGTTGGAGGAATGATTAAAACATACTTGAGATGCTTCCATTGTCGAATGAAATAATAATATACAAAGTTATTCTCCTGAAAAATTGTTTGACAAGATTAAAAAAAATCTTATATATCAAAAGGATAAAAGATAACCAATTATGATAAAAGCTATCAAGGACGAATGAAATATGAAACATATATATGCATCCTATTATCCTAAAGCCAGATTCACCGGAAATAGAAAAACGCACACAACCTGCATGTATGCAATGTGTATGAATGTTAACCCTCCGCGTGAATTTCGTATGACTAGAAAGAAAAAAGAAACATTTATATAAAATTATTTTACTAATTACTAGTATCCCATTCATCCATTTCTCATGTGTCATATAAAAACTAGAGTTTTAATAAAGAGAAAAACAAAATTTCTAAAAATGATCAAATGATAATAAGATGGGAAAAGGAAAAATAGAAAAAATGAAATAAAAATAAGATACGCTACCTACGTCACCGATTAAAATGAAAAAGAAAAGAGTAAGAAAAATTGCAGTAGAAGGCGTTGACCAAAATAGGTTATTAATGTTACCTTTTGAGTGAGAGAAACATTGGGAAATGGAACACCAACTGAGAAATGAGTGAAATACCTTTGTCCTGAATGCAACCTGAAAGGCATTTACAATCAATGAGTATACTCCAGATTATCTGAAGGAGCTCTACAGTGTTCAAAGAAGCAGCAGTCACATAACACCTCCAAATAAGTGGGAAATTTGAAAGATTTATAAGATAAATTCACTAGAAATTACCCTTACCTTTCATACAGATATATTAAACCAGCCTATAAAGTCTATGAGATATATTAAACCAGCCTATAAAGTCTAAGTGAAAGATATAACTAGGATTTTCTCAAAATTTAACCAAATCAGAGCTATACTCCCACAGTTTCCTTGCCACTGCTAGATCGAATGCTAGTGAACTTGCTTAAGCTAAGTTACTATTAGCAAAACTTTTCATACGTAAATTCTTTAACATAGAGAGTTTTCTAATAACAAAATACAGCTTACCTCATCCACTATATCTCTCCACCTTTATTTATTAATTATTTCAATTAAGACATTTACAATCCTTCCCTCCTTCCTCTGTTTAATAGTAGTCTGTTTCATTCTTTCCAGCTACCACTTGTTGGCTCTTTCGCTTTCCCCAAGACCCTGACACCCTCAACTCACCAAGAGAACTCTACCTTTCTTCGACAACTTGAACATATCCATATAGTAAACAACAAATTTATTGCAGGATGACAGATAGGAACAAGGAATATATGAAAAGCAAGCATAAAAACCTTGTTGAATCTTTGTCCTTCTCGAGCTGCTTGCTCTTGTGCACGCTTTAATAAGTATAATAAGATAGTGTTATGAGAACAAATAAAGTTACCAACTACTCCATGGAAATTTCTGATGTATATCATTCTCCACAAATCAAGCGAAGATATGTATTAGTGAAAAGTTCCTTAACTCTTATCAATTTACCCACAAATCAATTTACACAAGTACATGTACATTAGTGAAAAGTTCCTTAACTCTTATATTCAGAATTGACAATTAATCATAAATATTAAGGCAAAATGAAATGCTTGATGTTCAGTTTGATCTGGTTTGCTCAGTGTGAAATTCATGCATATATATATATATATATATACACACACACACACACTCTTTCTTCTTCTTGTCATCACAAAAGAAAGAACAAAGAATAAGCATAAAAGTCCCCAGAAAAATACCAGCAGAGTGTGACAACAAAGAAAGCTCTCATAAATGAAAGCACTAATTATTTAACTTCATATATTAACAGAAAGTGACAACAAAGCACATATGTCAGCTTATGGCATGTCAATCGTTCAAATACCAGCAGAGTGTGAAGTGACTAAAACTCTAAAAGCAGCAATACCATAACCAAACAAATTTTTCCAGTAATAATAAGTGTTTAATTGTCATGCAGTGTCAATATAAGATACTTTACAGTATTGATCAATCAAAAGCCATCAAAGGGATGAAATTTAAGATAGATTTTTTAAAGAGATTAATTTCTATGAACTGTCAGTTTTAAAAAATTTAGTTTAAAAAATCTGTACACTCTCAATGCATTTCAATTAAACTCTAATAAGAAATAACAAGTCTTACATAGATAATCTAGTACAAAAAGTTAGATTTCATTTCACCAATGTGTCAATCCTCTAATGCCAACTCGACTCACCAATCTAGAAATCCTAATTGTCCTGTCTGAGGCAGAAGAATACCTTCATATGTTGATACTCCTGTCTGAGGCATTCAATCTTAGAGATAAGAGCAGGAATCTGAACAGCATCAGCATGGACCCTCTGAAGCTCCTAAGTCAAGTGCTGCGCTTTGGAAACAAGTTCATCCCTCGACACAACAAGGTTCTGTGCCTCCCCACGCACCTACTGCAACTCTATCTTCACGCTCTCCGAGCCCTGCGCCTCACTTTCCATTTTCACGATCTTCTCCAGCTGCGCACGAATCTGCTGCTCCCGCTTCCTCTTCAGCGCCACCACGTGCCCGTGAAGCATCTGCATCTCATGTTGCGCCACCGCCAGCTCCTGCCGCATCACACTGTGCGTCGCGGCCAGGCGCTGGTTCTCTGTCTCCAGACATTGCATCTCCGCGTTCTGCGACGCCAGCTTCTCCTTCATCACCTGAGGCGGAGGGAGCAAATCAAATGGCACCACGACCGGGAGCGGCATTGCGGCGGGGTCCTGCGGGTGCGACCGTCGCAGGTGAGGGGGCGGCGACATGCGGCCTTTGCTCCCCAATATTGCTGAAGAGAATGGAGTGATCGTGAAATTAGGGCACAATGGGAATCGAATTTGAAAGGAAAAATACGAAATTTAGGTAATAAAGAATTGGACAAAGGAAGGAGAATAATGAGGAAACAAGTACCGTGAAATTTAGGATAGAAAGAGATCGTGAATGTGAATCGAGGAGGGTTTCAAAATGAAGGAACTCCAAAAACCCTAACCCGATGATGAAATTAAGCAGGTTGGTCACATGCAGCTTGCAAGGTATAGTTGTCAGAGATTTTGAAGATCCCGTTCTTGAACTTGCCACTAATCTCCGCGAAATCGTTTCGGATACACTGTTGATGCAGCACAGCATAAGCTCTCAGCGTCGAGGTTGTCACGTTGCTTAGGGTTCAGAACGCCTATAACTTTCATTTTTTATTTTTTTCTAAATTAACAAGGACGGTTTTCTAATGAAACCCGTCTTAGAATGAAATCTTTAAATTATGATAATGCCATCGTGCGTTACTTACAAAGATGGGTGTCAAAAACCATTATAGTTATGTTGGCGTTAATAACAAAAATGCCACTAATGCATATTCTAAGACGGTTCTAAAGAACCGCCTTAGAAAGTGCGTCGTAAAAAAATGATTTTTTAGTAGTGCTCGCTCCAACGAACAAGGTGCATAAGCATAATGATCAAGTGTAGAGTCCTTAGTTCATTAGTGTAATTTTGCTATAGCATATTAGGCTTTTGCTACAATGAGAATCCTCTAAGGGACAAAAAAATAATGTAATATGAGATCTATTTAAAGAGCTTGTAACCTCCTTTGTAAAACTTTTGGTTGATTTGTGAATTCTAAGAAATAGAATCTTGAACTCCCTCTCTTTCTCTTTCTCTTTTCTCCCTTCTATATTTTTCCTCCATTGTTGCTCTTTTGAGGTTCTATTTGAATCCTTCATGATCCAAATGAGCTAAATTTCACAGTTGTGGAATGATTGAAGAAGAATTCAAGTATGTAGTATTTGTTTTTATGATTAATTCTTGTAGTTAATGTGATCTTGTTTTAGTTCTATGCTTAGATGCATGTTAGGAGTGATCATCCTAGTTTTTAGGAATATGGATGGTGTGGGAACAAGTTCAAATCCTAAATCTCAATTTAAATTGTGCAAGGCTTTAAATAATTGCATTTGTAGAAACTCATTGATCTAACTCTGAGTTTCTAGGTCTAAATCACTTAAGGAATTAGGGATTTGACTTGGAACTCAATGATTAATTATTGAGGAATTAGGATTAGTCATTGTTGTTTGGATCTTGGTTGCATTGAATTAGGAGATTGATTATGAACATATTTCATCCGAAGAATTCTATGGATTTCATCTCAACAACACTTTCCTCTGTTTGATTTCATTTTCGCTCCAAAAATTGTGTGTGAAACAAAAAAAAACAGTTTAGTTTCGCCATAGTTAATTAATGCATCACTACAACAAAACCTTATTTTTAGAAAAAAAAAATGAAACTCAACCCTTTCGCCATAACAAATTGACTACTTTGCTACAACGAATGTGTGTAAAAAAAATTTGTTAATTCCTTTTATGTTTCACTTAGTCTTTGTGGATATGACAATTCTCATACTTATTGTTTCTTTCTACAATTAGACTAGGTTCACTTACCTATTATATCTGAAGTACAATAACATTGCTAGTGCTAAGGAAGCTAGTAACTATTGGTTATAGTTGTTATTGTTGATGGGGTCCATGGATGCAAACTAACACATCATCTTGTGATCATCAATCTTCTTCTATGGCTGTTCACTTGTTTGAATGTGTTGCACACATTGTGACACATCTAGAAGAGGATGAAGTCATAGCCTTTGAACTTGTTGAAGACCTTGTTGCTGACGACCTTGCAGTCCTTAATGTCATGCTACCAGAATGCGCTAAGTATGTTTGAATGTGTTGAAGACCTTGCAGTCCTCGTTGGCCACCTTGTAGACACTACTATAAATATGTTATTCTACGACGTGCCTTCAACGACGGTGGTACCAAAAACAACATTGTTTTAGACGCGGTGGCATTTTAGTAAATAGGAGATTTATTTCAATGACGTTTTTGTTAAAAACAATGTCGTTTGTGCATGACAACGATGGGTTTATTAAACACCAACATTGAATTGCACTACCCTACCCCGCACTACCTAACTCATTTGCTGAAGGGATTGTGCGCATCGACGGAGAATAGAAGAATTGGGGTTTAGATTTGCTACATAGGGGAGACGCTGAGCATGGGACCGCCATCGTGGCGTTTATCGCGACGCCGACAGGGACTCGCTCCACGTGGCATCCGATGACGAGGCCATCCGAAGCAGACCGCCATCAGCGAAGCTCAGTTACCTAAGCATGCTCATGTCTTTTCTCTTTCTTTCTCGCACACGCAAACACTTGTTCCGGTGGCCCCTCTCTCTTTCGCTTCATCTTCAACATTAGGTCTTCTCTAACTCTGTGGTTGTTACTGCTTCTCAACTCTCTTCCCCTTTCCTTCACTTGCTTACTCACATTCGCAAACCCTAATGGACAAGACACCAAGTTGAATTTTCAGAATCTATTCATCCAAGTTTTATTCGAAGCAAAAAGAACCGAAATTGGAATTTTAGGGAAAGAAGAAGAAAAAAAAATGGCGTACGGTGGTGCAGGTCCCGTAGGTGGTTCGGGTTCGGCATCGACAATAAAGCAAGTCAAATTGGAGAGAGAAAGCGAACTGAGAATAGAAGTTGGTAACGACGCACCTCTTCGCCTTTGACTCCTTAATGACACTGCTGAGATTTTTGGCACCGAGCTTCCACCCGAAATCTGGCTTAATTTTCCTCCCAGGCTCAAGTTTGCTGTAATATCTTTTTATATCCGCATTTTTGTTACATTTACATGTCTATTTTCTTCTTTTTATAAGAAAAATGTTTTTTTTTATCTTTCAGGTGTTTACTTGGTATGGTGCAACCATTGAAATGGATGGTGCTACTGAAACTGATTATACTGCTGATGTGGTAAGCCAATGTAACCGCCCTATTGCGTGCATTCTTTCTGTCAAACTTATTGGTAAGACAAAAAAAACTTGGGATATCACTGATGAGGAGATTGCAACTTTTTGAGTGCAGACTCCAATGGTTAGTTATGTAAATCTGCATGTTGTGCTAGATGGAAGAAGAAGTCGTGCGAAAGCCTCACCACCAGATGATTCTGGTTCTTCTCAGGTATTTTTGGTGTGTATCTTGATTACTTGACTGGATGGTTGACATCAAGGTTTTAAATTGCGGCCACGGTTTTGTCACTTTCCTTTATATTGCAGGAAATTGCAGACAATTCCAGCTCATGTGTTGCAGCTGAAATCGCAGTTTCAGACATATTTTTAAAACCTTGTGACATGTAAGTTGGCGTGAAAAGTGTTGTTGTTACTTTTGTATGGCTTATAATTTTTAATGTTAACATGAACTGTGGAAAATAATGCTTTATTTTACGTAAATTGTGCTGAGAGACTTGAAAGCTTATGATTTTATCATAGATTGTCATGTTATTTTCTTTCATTTGTAAGCTCTAAAGTTTGTGGTATGTGAATTTTGTGAATTTGGTTGGTCAGGGCCCTAGGGTCATTGTTGTAGGACCTACTGATTCTAGAAAGAGTACCTTGTCGAGGATGCTTCTTAGTTGGGCAGTTAAACAAGGTTGGAAGCCTATCTTTGTTGATCTGGATATTGGCCAAGGGTCTATAACAATTCCTAAATGCATTGCCGCCACTCCAATTGAAATGTCAATCGATCCTGTGGAAGGCATTCCACTTGAAATGCCTCTTGTTTACTATTATGGGCACACGACTCCTAGGTGATTAGTGATGTAACTTCTATTTTAAGTTGGCAACATTATATAAATTTTCATTGGTTTGAACTTTTGAAATCATCAGTAGTGCATGAAGGAAATGAAAATCCAATCACCAAACGTATTTTTCTTTTTTGCATTAACAATGTAGAATTGTATAAAGTGCTTGTTAAGGAGCTTGCAGGGGTGATTGACAGGCAATTTACTGGAAATGTTGAATCTAGAGCTTTAGGCATGGTGATAAATACTATGGGATGGATAGAGGGTGTAGGTTATGATGTAATTGGCCTTTGAACTTTAGCTTATTGTTAAATTGATCACCATTCAGACATTTAACTCACTGCTAATTATGATTAGTATTGATTATAGTGTTCTATCCTCTCACTCCTTTTTTTTTTCTGTGCATGTGTATTCTGTTGCAATTGCTCTTGCATGCAATTCGTACATTCAAGGCCAATGTTGTCTTGGTTTTAGGTCAGGTATATGCCTTGTATATATATTATATACTATATTTAACGTTTGCATCATTGCATCTTCCACATTAGTTATGCATTGAAAGCCAGTTTTAATGATTGTCATATATACTATATACTATATTTAACATTAGTTCATGCTGATTTTGGCTCAAATGCCATCTTTCCACTCATTGAGACATATTAATCTAATGTCTTTGGTCATCTGCTTATCCTACAGTGCCTGTGTTACTGCAGCTTCCATATATATCAGTATTTTCTTTCCCCTCATTAATAATCCAATTAACTAATTAGCACTTATGCTTGCAATTGAGTGCATTCTGAATTTTCTCGAAATGTCTACGGAATCAGGAAAATCATCAAATGGGCCAGAAAAGGATTACTCTTTAATAGGTGACATAACAAATCGCATATTTGGAATCTTTAATGCCATTCCCACCATTTCCAACACTTATGGTAGCGGAATAGTTCCAGAAATTCATGTTAGAAACAATCAAATGTGTTCACTCTAATATATAGAACTTGTTAATGCTACCCACGCCATCAAAGTATTTTAACTTCTAATTAGAAAATTACACATTTTTATTACAGGCAACGTTAGCACCCCCGGTAGAAGGGGAAATGCTCAAATTTAAGGACTATGTGTTTGTTATGTTGTAGTGCATTGAGTTTCTTTAGCGTAGCTATCTCTGGCTATTGGGCATTTGGATATCAAGCTGCAGGCCTCATAGCAACTTCATAGATGATTACAACAAGCCTTTGGCTCCCAAGTGGCTTATTTATTTGCCCAACATTTGCACAATAGCTCAATTATTAGCTAATGGTGTGGTAAGTAACACCCTGATTCCCACTATAGTCTACAACATTAATTGCATGTTTAGATCATGGTATAGTTTGCGCACACCATACATTAGTTTAGATAATGTACACTAAATTTAATACTCAATAATAGGTTTTTTTTTATTATCTAAGTGTTGATAAATAGATAGGATAAAAAATTATTCATGTTGAGTAACAAAACCTGGTATATCAAAATGACTATAAGCAATGGATTGTCTATTCTAGAAGATTTGAAAAATATAAATGAAAAAACAGATGTAAATTTGAGTGAATGGTTTAATTGTCAACATAAATAGTTGGCACTTCTTTTCTTTTTATCTTGAAATTTGTGGGCTTAATATTTAATTATGTGCCCTTAATTGCTGTTTAAAAGCATATTTTTGTGCAATATAAAAACTACATTGACAGTAGATCACTTTTACAGGTTTTGATCTTTTTTGTTTCATGGGTCTTGGTACGGTCCTTCCATGCTTTTTCCTCATGGAAAAATTTTAAATTTGTTTAAAAGCTTTCTACATCGGCCGAAAAAGAAACACGTGACAAACTACATCGGTCATAAAACGACCATTGTAGAATACGTGATAAACAAAGTAGTATCTACGACAACACTAATGTAGAAAGTACTGCTTTCTACATCGGTGATGTTGTAGGCACAACTTTGTTTATCTCGTGTTTCTAAGACGGTCATTTTACGACCGTCATAGAAACATCCACCCTCTACAACATTGTTAGTTACAAAGACGTGTGTCCCCATCTTTGAAAAGCGTTTTCCACCGTTTTTGAATTCTACTTTTCTAGTAGTGAGATATGATCCACCATGTCGTGGTTCTATTGCAACCTCACATAGAAGGTTCAACATCTAGTCCTTGCTTTGAGGTTCCAAAAACTTTGAGATCGAGTCTTCGTCTTCTTGTTGTTGCTAGTCTTTCTCTTCATCTTATTGTTGTTGCTTTGAAGCTGTTACAATTTTATTTTTAATTTTCTTTCTAGTGATAAAATATGGAGGAGAATGTTTGGATCTGGCACGAATCCTGATAATAAGGGTGATTTTTCTAAGTCTTGATGTTTCTTTGTTGTTGTTGATGCAAAATTCTGAAAGCATAAGGAAAATACTAAAAAACTAAAGGGTATGGAAAATAAGTAAGTTTTGGTGGTTTAAAATTGTTAGAAAATTGGTTATAATTGTCAAAAGTCTTACACTAAAACAATTACTGGAGATCCAAAGGAATTCCAACTCGATATTTTTAACGTTGATCATAACCAACATGACGAGAAGGACTATTTTAATGCACTTTAAAACATAAAGTAATAATTTTTTTAAATAGTAATAAATTAAAATTATTAAAAATAAGATAAATGACAAAATATAATTTAGCCTAAAATAAAATTATGATAACTATTAAAAACTATCAATATATTAAAATTAAGGGTAAAATATGTTTTAGATCCCTCTAAAATTACCTATGTTTGTATTTATTTTAAAATTAGATGGACAAAAATAATAAAAAAAAAATAAAGGGATCAAATTTAATCATAATCATCTTAGAGGGACCTAAAATATATTGTCCTAAAATTAATTATTATTTTGACAACACTAATGACATTAATTTTAAGCTGACAAAGAATAACATCGAGCCAAATTTAAAAGATAAAATTGCCAAAATAAATATATTAAAATATAAACGACCAAAATTAATTTTAATAATACAATAAAAAAATAAAAATATATTTTAACCTAATCAAATTATATCATTTGTTTGTAAAAGGGTCTAGCTGTGTTGTTAAGTAAAAGTGTACGTGAGTTATTTTAAATTTTTTCACATTATTTTTTTATTTCTATACATAAAAAAATTGTTACTTTTATTTTTATTTATAAGAAACAAGTTATAAAGTAAATTATATTATAACTTTTTCTTATAAAAAGGAAGGCTAACTTATAATGTAAAATATAGTATAACTTTTTCTTATAGAAAGGAAGGTTGTATATCATATGTTTGCTTACCGGTTCAACAGACCTGATCATGTTTTTTCCTCGTGCTCCCGCCTTTCAAAACAACACCCAATCTCCCTCGTTTTCTTTTTCCGTTTGGGAGTAATGAGTTTGTTTGGGAAAATCCACAATTGGAGGGAGCATGTCGTTGAATCTCACAGCAAACATGATTCCGGTGATAATCGGCGGCGACGTGAATGCGAAACTGCTTGTTCAGGTTCTGGACATGGCCCTAATCTCCAACAGCTAAAACTCGCAACAACAGAGATACCGTCTTCTGTTAGAATTATTAATGTCTTATGTGAGAGACATGTGACTTATGTAGGGACTAATAAATAAATAATTAATAATTAAAGATTAAATTGTAATTGGGTTAATTGAGGGGAGTAGTGGTTATAAAAGGGGATTAATACCCACTAACGCGAAAAAAAGTCTCATTCCTAACAAAAAAGTGTTCTCTCTCACTCATAGTCATCACGAATGGAGAAAGGCAGAAAGAAAGGTCGAAGGAAGTGAAATCTAATTTCTCTCCTCTTTCATTGATTGTTTGTGAGAATCATAGGTTTCAAGATCCTGTTATTTCCTATAATTCTTAAGAATTTTTACATGTGGTATCAGAGCATGTGTTATGAAATTTATGATTCTCCAAGCATGATTTAATTTCTCCCAATTATGCATCAACCCTAATTATAAAATTTAGGAATAATTTAATTTCTCTCAATTATGCATGAATGCTAATTATGAAATTTAGGGATTTTTTCCGTTGCAAGTATGAAATCTTATATTGAAAAGAACATGAATGCGTAAAATTATATTATTTTGATTGCATTCAATGAAGAAAAACTTATGATATTTGTACGTAGTGGGTACTTTTGAATTGTATATATTAAATTTGGAGAAAGATTTCAAATTTATCCTTTTGTGCTATCTAATTTAATTCCATGATAATGGTGGCTGGTATTGATATTTTTATCATATAATATGAGAAAGCCACATTACTATGAGCGTAAGTTTCAACTTTTTGAAAAGCGCTAGCACGTACGTTACGTTCATTGCAGGGTATAAATATTATGAAAAGTTGGAAAATGCCATTGTGGCTGCCAGTATCTATTTCTAATGGAGAAAGAAAGCGTGAGTTGCAATTCCAATTCATGGAAAAGTTGCGGCTGCTACACGTAGGCTTCCTAGCAGGGGTGAAGGAATTTTGAAATTGCTATTTGCAACCCATTTTGCTATTTTCAGTCCCACTTGTTTTTTTTTTTTGAAAATTCTTATTAAATTTGATTAAAGGATTGAAAGTTTATACCCTGTAATTAAATTAACGTGAATGCTTTGAAATTATTGATAGCAGTAAATATATGTATATGTTACATATTTGTTTGAACGTGTTTGAATGAAAGACACAAATAAATACAAATATTATTTTATGGTCTGGAATGAAATTAATAAAATGGCTGTGAATTGTTAATAGCAATAAGTATGTGCAGACTATATATATTTGGTTAGAATTAAATGTATGTTGAATTTGTTAGTCACCAAAGTGGCCAAATTTGTAAGGTTATTTAATTCTAAATTAATGATTATTTTGATTACTCATGGAATAATAGATGTTAAATTATATGATTATTGGTTTATGGGTAATTGAAATTCATTGTTATAAGATATTTATGGATCATCCAAAGGTTGATTAGTTGTTCTTATAATTAATGAATATAATTGTAGGCGATTTGTGTGTATCATTAGTTTTATTTATATGTCCAAAGGAAATAGATACTACTAATTGGTGCATATTTAATTGCCAAATAATGTTAAAATTTTATTAGCATCATTATGTTTGTATGTTGTGTGTTGGTGTATCACCCAAAGGAGAACATCAATATACATTGACCGTTATTTGAATGAATCATATGCATGACATGTATTTTATGTCTCAAAACATTTATGTGAATTTTATTATGTAATAGATGTTTTGAATTCATTGGATTCTTATGTATCATCTGTGCCAATTTTAATGGACTTAACTTCTCTAACAGAAATGAGCAAGTCCAATTTTACCTCAGTGTTTTGGATTATGATCTTGCTATGTTGGAAGAGAAGTTTGTTACTATTATTGATGCTAGTAGCAATGATGAGAAACCCACTATAAAGATTAGGGAAGATTGGACAGACTTAGCCTAATGTAAATGAGAATGATTGTTGCAAACAGTATTAAGAGAACTCTCCCTAAAATCAAAAGTGCTAAAAAGTTTATGTGATTAGTGGGAGAGCACTCTCAAACAGCTGATAAGTCTGTTGCCGGGACATTAATGAGTACATTGACTATCATGAAGTTTGATGGTTCACATACTACGTATGAACATGTCTTTGAGATGACAAATATTGCAACAAGACTTAAGACCATGGGAATATAATGGCTGTGAATAAGAACTTTCTTGTTCAGTTTATTCTATACTCATTACCGTCTGAGTTTGGCCCATTCTAAATGAGCTATAATACCATGAAAGATAAATGGAATGTGCATGAATTGCACAATATGTTAGTTCAAGAAGAAACGAGGCTTAAGAATAAAGGAAGTCACTCAGTCCATTATGTAAGCCACCAAGGGAATCAATGAGCTGGAAATAAATTTATGAAGAAGCATGATAAAGGCAGAGGGTAATTAAAAATCAATACTCTTTGCAAATCCAGAGGAAGGTATCAAAGGGAAATAATTATCAATTTTGTAGGAAATCAAGACATTTCCAGAAGGATTACCTAAAGTGCAAGTCTTGATTCGAAAAGAAAAGTGAGCTTAATGCTCATGTATGTTTTGAATCAAACTTAACTGAAGTTTCCCATGATACATGATGGAGTAATTCTAGATGTATGACTCGTGTTTCTAACGCTATGCAGAGATTCCTTACAATCCAAACCATAAGCCCAAATGAGAAGTTCGTCTTCATGGGGAATAAAGTGAAAGCTCCAGTGTAAGTAGTCGTGACTTATTATTTAAAACTCGACACTAGACATCATTTAGATTTACTGGAAACTCTTTACGTACCTAGTTTATCTAGGAATTTAGTTTCATTATCTGAACTTGATGTTACTGGATACTCTTTTAATTTTTGGTAATGGATGTTTCAATTTATTTAAGCATAATCATCTCATTGGTACTGGTATTCTTTGTGATGGTTTATATAAATTGAAAATAGACAATTTGTATGTTGAAATTGTTTTAACTTTGCATCATAATGTTGGCACTAAACGTAGTTTAGTGAATGAACGATCTGCTTTCTTGTGACATAAATGTTTAGGTCACATTTCTAGAGAAAGGATGGAAAGATTAATAAAGAACGAAATTCTTCCTTATCTAGATTTTACGGATCTAAATATTTATGTGGGTTGTATTAAGGGAAAACAAGCAAAACATACAAAGAAAGGAGCTACAAGAAGCACTCAGCTTCTTGAAATTGTGCATACTGATATTTGTGAACCTTTTGATGTCAGTTCTTTCAAAAATGAATGATACTTTATCACCATTATTGATGATTATTCACGTTACGGTTATGTCTACTTACTGCCCGAGATTTTTTAGGCAATGGATGCCTTATAAATTTACTACAATGAAGTAAAAAGGCAATTAGACATAAATGTGAAAATTATTAGATATGATAGAGGTGGTGAGCATTACGAAAGATATGATGAAACTAGGCAACACTCAGGTCCATTTGCTAAGCTTCTTCAGAAACGTGGCATTTGTGCACAATACACAATGTTCGGTAGACCACAACAAAATGGTGTATAAAAAAGGCGTAATTGAACTTTAATGGATATGATTAGGAGTATGTTAATCAATTTGACTTTACCCGTATCTTTATGGATGCATGCCTTGAAAACTACCATGTATTTGTTGAATAGGATTCCTAGTAAGGCAGTTCCAAAGGCACCTTTGAACTGTGGACAAATAGGATACCTAGTATAAGGCACCTGCATGTTTGGGGTTGCCAGGCAGAAATAAGGATTTATAATCCGCAAGAAAGAAAATTGGATGCAAGAACAATCAATGGATATTTCATTGGTTATCCAGAAAAGTCAAAGGGGTATATGTTTTATTGTTCTAATCATAGTATGAGAATTGTCGAAACTGGAAATGCAAGATTCATTGAAAATGATGAAATCAATGGGAGTACAGTTCCACGAGAAGTGGAAATTAAAAAAGTTAGAGTGCAAGTCCTTTTAGCTTGTGCCTCTAGTAGTAAGGTGATTGCTTCTTTTAGTTGTTGTTGTTACAAAATTAATGAAGAGGAGCAACACAATAATGAACCTATGATGCATAATGAAGCTATTATGGAAGAACCGCAAGAAGTAGCATTAAGGAGGTCTCAAAGCAAAAAAGAGACCAACTATTTCGAATGACTATGTGGTATACCTACATCAAACAAAAACAGACTTAAGCATTATTGATAATGATCCCGTTTTGTTTTCACAAGCTGTAAGCTGTGATAATTCTAAGAAGTGGTTAAATGCCATGAAAGAAAAGATAAATTCCATGGAACCTAATGGTGTTTGGGACCTTGTAGAATTACCAAAGGGTTGTAAGAGAGTTGGTTGTAAGTGGGTCTTCAAGACTAAACGTGACTCTCATGGCAACCTTGAACATTACAAGGCTAGACTTGTTGCTAAGGGATTTACTCACAAAAATGACATTGATTATAAAGAGACGTTTTCACCGGTATTCTTTCAGGATTATCATGGCATTAGTAGCCCATTATAACTTGGAGCTACATCAAATAAATGTGAAAACCGCCTTTCTTAAAGGAGATTTAGATGAGAATGTTTATATGGATCAACCAATGAGGTTCTCAGTTGAAGGAAAGGAACACATGGTGTGCAAATTAAAGAAATCAACATACGGTCTTAAGCAAGCTTCCCACCAATGGTATTTGAAGCTTAATGATACCATTGTTTCCTTTGGATTTAAGGAAAATATTGTTGATCAGTGTATATATCTGAGGGTCAGTGGGAGTAAGGTTATGTTTCTAATCCTGTATGTTGATGATATATTGCTTGTAACTAATGATCTTGGTTTTCTTCATGAGACTAAGAAATTTCTCTCTAGAAACTTTGAAGTGAAAGATATGGGTCAGGTAAGCTATGTGATAGGGATAGAAATATTCTGTAATAGATCACAAGGATTGGTAGGTTTGTCTCAGAAAGCATATACCAATAAAGTACTAGAGAGATTCAAGATGGAAATGTGTTTAACATCACTTATTCTAATTTAGAAAGGAGACAAATTTAGTCTCGCACAATGTCCTAGAAATGATATGGAATGAAAACAAATGAAAGTTATTTTCTATTGCTAGGCCGCTGAAAATGTATTGTGATAGTTCTGCAGCAATATTTTTGTAAGAACGACAAGTACTCTAAGGGTACTAAGCATATGAAATTGAAATACTTTGTCGTTAAGGAAGAAGTTCAGAAACAAAGAGTGTCAATAGAATATATTAGCACAAACCTTATGATAGTTGACCCTTTGAATAAGGGATTACCGCCCAAGACATTATAGAACATGTTGAAAGTATGGGCATTATTGTTATTGATGATCATTAAGTGTAATTTATCTTATGCATTTTAGTGACACTCTGAGCTCAATTATGATATGTTTCTGATGACCTGTTCTCTATATTTGCATGCATGTTTGTGTTAGAGTAATGTTAACAGGTTTTGTCTTGAATGAAGACATTATGTTGGACCAATTATGTACTCCTAACTAATGGTCATATTAAGGAGAAGATTAATTTGTAGTGCATGGAAGGGACTATGTCGATTAGATGATGTACAATCGCCATGACTCGAATTGGTTCTTATTCTTAATCATGAAATTATGATGTACCCAATGTATAGAACAATTTAGTCAATTTTTAATGCGCATTATGTTAGTTAATCTATTTATTTATTTAGTCCATAATGTTTATTAATGTCACATGAGCCAAGTGGGAAAATGTTAGAATTAATGTCTCATGTAAGAGACATGTGACTTATGTAGGGACTAATAAATAAATAATTAATAATTAAAGACTAAATTGTAATTGGATTAATTAGGAGAAGTTTCTAAAGGGAACTGCTACTTGATGGGAGTAATGGTTATAAAAGGGGATTAATACACGAATGGAGAGAGGCAGAAGAAAAAAGGTCCCCTTCCTGACAAAAAAGTGTTCTCTCTCACTCATAGTCATCACGAATGGAGAGAGGCAGAAGAAAAAAAGGTCAAAGGAAGGGAAATTTTATTTCTCTCCTCTTTCAAGGAAATCAAAATACACCAGAGAGAAGTCTTCGAATGGAGAAAGGTATGCATTATTATTTGTTTGTGAGAATCATAAGTTTCAAGATCCTGTTGTTTCCTATAATTGATAGTCTAGGAAACCCCTTAAAATTTTTTACATCTTCTACTTTCCAACGCCGTTTTTTCTCACCACACAATGCTCGCAACTCAACTCAATGACCGAGTCTGAACCGATCAAGTTCAAAAGGGTTCGATTATTCAGCTTCTCGATTATATATGCATTTCTCTCAAGAACTGCAAGTAATCTCTGCAATTATGTTCGAATTAATAGTGTTACTATTACGAATTTCAGTTTTTATGTTATTCGAGTTTTAATTTGGTTGGAATTTCACTTCTGAAAGCAAATTTGTCATACCATAATTCTTTTGCTCCTATAAACCCTGACAATTGAAAAAGGAAACGGTTGAATTTTATGTTTCGTGAGTTTTTGCTTCTTGTGAATGGTTAATGTGTGAATAGAGAAATGCAATTGTGACCTAATTGAAGATTTGCAAAACCTTAGTTACCATATAGTTCTTAGAGACTTAATGTTTTTGCCAAGGTTTTAAATATCGGTTGCGGTTTCATTGTGTTTGTTGATATTAGGGACAGTTAAAAAACCTTGATGTTGCAGCCGAAATCACGGACACGGACCTTTTTTTAAAAAAATTTCATATTGATGGATGCTAAAGAATGAAAGCATGTTGCTGGTTGAATCTTACATCTTCAACTTTAGGTTTGTCATGTAAAATTAATTAATTAATCTATTTTACTGTGTTTTTCGTTACACAGGATTGTTGTGATTCTAAACAAGGAAACTATATTGGCTGAGTTTGAGATCATTGGGAATCCGAAGCCATATATGGATTCTGATAAATCGACTGTGAGAGCTTCAGCTGATAGCACTTGGAGAATTTGCCCAGGACTAGTAATAGTTCTGCTGCCCAAAATGCAAGTCATAATAACACACAGAATTTCAGGCCAACAATTCAACCACCATACCAACCGCCTCCACTTTACAAAGGCTGTGGGCCAGTGGTGAAAAATGAGGTGCCAGCACGCATCGTTCCTAAAGCTGCTTTAAATCCTTATCAATGTCGGTGGGCTATCAAAGCAAGGGTAACTGCTAAAGTGGATCTGCGTCGCTATAATAATGCTCGTGGTGATGGGAACGTCTTCTTATTTGATCTGCTTGATTCTGATGGAGGTGAAATACGAGTTCTGATGGAAGTGAAATACGAGTAACATGCTTTAATGCTGCTGTTGATCACTTCTATAATGTAATTGAGGTTGGTAAAGTTTACATGATATCGAAAGGTAGCTTGAAACCTGCTCAGAAGAATTTCAACCATTTGAAGAATGAATGGGAAATTTTGTTGGAATCAACTTCAACAGTTGAGCTCTGCCCAGATGAGGATGGTTCTATACCTAGATAGCAGTTCTCCTTCAGACCTATTAATGACATCGAGAATGTTGACAATAACTCCATACTGGATGTTATAGTGACATCTGTGAATCCTTCAGTTCCTATCTTGAGGAAGAATGGAGTGGAAACCCAGAGAAGAATTTTGAGTCTGAAGGACAGTTCTGGCAGGAGTGTTGAACTTACACTGTGGGGCGAATTCTGCAACAGGGAAGGACAACAGCTGCAAGAGATGGTGGATACTGGATCTTTCCCAATTTTAGCAGTCAAAGCTGGGAAGGTGAATGATTTTAGTGGAAAGTCAATAGGTTCTATTTCTACCACGCAGCTTTTCATAAATCCTGATTTTCCTGAGGCTCATAGCCTAAGAGAATGGTTTGATCGGGTAGGAAAAGATTCTGCCTCCCTATCAATTTCTAAGGACATTATTCCTGGAGCAGTGAAGAATAAGGTACGCAAAACTGTGTCTCGAATGAAGGATGAAGGTCTAGGGCGGTCAGACAAGCCAGACTGGATCATTGTAAGGGCTGCTATATTATTCATCAAAACAGATACATTTTGTTGCACAGCTTGCCCTCTGATGATTGGAGATCGCCGGTGCAATAAGAAAGTGACTAGGTCAGGAAACACTAGGTGGCAATGTGATAGATGCAACCAAGAGTTTGAGGAGGGGAAGAGATTATGGAGTACTCAGCAAAGGATCTGTACTTTTTGAAACATAAAGAGCAGGATGGTGAGAAGTTTGGAGAAATAATCAAGAACCGATTCTTCAACTAGTTTATGTTTAGGCTGAAAATCAAAGAGGAATTATACGGTGATGAACAGAAGGTGAAGATTACTGTTGTCAAGGCTGAGAAGGTGAACTATTCTTCAGAGAGTAAATACATACTTGATTCGATTTCCAAGTTTTGTAGGCAGTAATCGTATGGTTCCAGCTTCTTTTAGTACGATAAGCCATACCTATTAGTATTAGTATTCAAGCTTTACATAGAATCGATCATTACTCATTAGTAACTATGAGTTACTGTGTCATTTAGATAGTATCAATTCAAGTTTGAATCTTCTGTTTCTTTTTTTTGTGTGTGGCTTTATATCACACAGGATATATTCATTGTTCCCTGTGTTACCTCATATTATCGTGTGATCACACTATTGTTGAATTATCAATGATCTTTACTCCTACTATCTGATCCATTCTGATTTGCTGTCAGCTATATTTATACTTAATATTCTAGAACGTTCCTTAGAGTTGGATTATTTCAAAATGTAATCCATCATTGGTCTGCTACTTAATTTCGTTCCGTGCAACACAAACACGTAATTAACTATTTCTATAATGTGTAAAAACGAAAATTAACATTTTTAAGAATTGAAAAGCTTCTACTTAAGTGGAGTATAAGAGTCACATATTAGTACACAACAATAGAGGGTTCACTTCATTTCTAAAAAAAAATTGGATTCACAGTGGAAATCGAATCAAAACAGAGCAATAAGTTAAATATGAGAAATGGAGAGGACGACATCGGCGCACACCAAACAACTAACGATGAGGCAGCAACGAGGTCCTCCAACTCTGCATAATGGTAGTTGACAATGGAGAGGATGCACCACTGTTGTAGAGGACAATTGAGAGAGTATTTAAATCTTTTTTAATTTGAGCAATTAATGTTGGTCAACCATTAAATTACTGTCCAAATTTTAATAAGAATTGTTTAATGCTTGGGATAATGTTGCACTCAAACATTGACGTAACAAAGGACCTAACATACATTGATACGTCACTAACATGTGTGTTGACATTCTGACATGATATTTAGAGATTAAAATTACATAATTAATATATTCTAAGTACATTCCACAATTGTGATGCTTTAGAGAATAAAATTTTTAAAGCATGAATAATTACTTTTATTTCTTTTATTGTTGGATGATGAAAATATAAGATTTAGTATTCTAAAGATAAAAAGTGCGATAAATATATTCAATCGTTACTTCTATTAATAGAATAGCCTATGTGATATAGAAGGACGAATTTGTCACAACTTGACCTAGGACGAATTTGTCACAACTTGACCTCTAAATGACAGTATAAGAGTATATTTGTCCTATAATATTTTTTTATTTTTCTTCTTTCCACTTTGCTCACAAATGTGTATGAAAATATAAAATTTAATTCCTGAGTATAAAAAGTGCGATAAATATACCTAAATGTTAATAGTAAATTGTGATTAATTATTATAACTAAAAAAATTATAATGATTGCAACAAAATGATCGAATTAGTAATTTAATATTTTTTTAACTTAATTCGTATCAAATAACAAACAAAAGTTAGTCTCCATTTAAAATTAAAATTTGATTTGATTGTTAACTGAAATTCAGATCATAGAATTAAGATTAAAGATATAAAAGTAAAAAAACTTAAATAAGAAAAATATAATAATAAATATTTTTATATTTTCTTTATTAATGTTAAATTAATGATAAAAGCTCGTAAATTAAATTGAGTTTAAAAGAAATAAACTCGTTTTATTTTCACACATGTACATTAATTAAATTAGATACGTTAAAATTATGTTTATTTTCACACATGTACATTAATTAAATTAAATGCATTAAAATTATGTTTATTTTCACACATGCACATTAATTAAATTAAATACATTAAAATTATGTTTATTGTCACGACAGTCCACTTTCGGTGCCAATAATAATACTTATCAATCAAGATTCTCCCCTCTAAACACGACCCATAGTAGTTTCTTAGGCTTTGACGTTGTCCTTCCCTTTTCCAAAGCCAAAGCCAACGAACGATGACAAAAGAGAATCTTGACTGATTATTCTGGCGAAACTCAATCATTCCCGGTCATCATTGCCTGAAACTCTTCGAAATTAATTATGGGTTTCAAATCCCTTTTTAACAAGAAGAAGAAGAAACTTCCGAAGACGTCAACATCGTTTTCGCCACCACTATCTCTGCCGTTGCAGCACTCACGCGCTGCCCGTAACAGAGGACCTCAACCATGATGAAGAGTCTTGGCCAACCCACCACCGAAGAAGAGATTAAGAGGATGATTCAAGAGGTTGACGTGGAGGGTGATGGCCACATTAACTTAGGTGAGTTCTTGGAGTTGAACACCAAGGGCGCGGACCCCGACGAGATTTTGGAGAATCTAAAGGACGTTTTTTCCATCTTCAACATCGACGGTAATGGGTCGATTATCGCCGAAGAACTTAACATGGTCATGGCGAGCCTTGGAGACGTGTTCCATCGACGAGTGCCAGAAGATGATCGTCGGCGTCGACCGTAATAAATTTTATAATTCCTAATTAATTAATATGGGCTATATATTATAACATTTATATTAGTTACGGTTCAATATAAAGTGATTTGCCCATTAGACTACCAGAAATTGATATGGACTTACTGAGCAGTTGACTCATTAGGAGATAATAGAAACCCTAATAGGTTTAAAACCTAAGACATGGTTATAGTCCCCCAATACACCTAATCAATAAACAGTTTCTCCTCTCCCATCCCATAAGGAAGAATGTGATTTGGTTGATGAAGATTATTAAACCAATTGTTCGTGACCGCTATAAAATTCCGTTATGTAATGTGTTTTATGCTCATTTGGTATTTTATAAGGTTTATTAAAAATTCTCAAACATCAACGGCAACGGATTCAAAGATTCAAAGAGTTTCAAGCGATGATGTCCGGGAATGGAAATGGGAACATGAATAAATAAATAACCACATCAAAAAAGGTACTTTAATTTTTTTGCAGTCGTCGTCGTCGTTATTGTTATATATCATGCACTCCTCTCCTATTATTCTCTCGCTCTCCTATTATTCTCTGGCTTCTTTTCTCTTTCCCGTTAACAAATTAGGGTTTCAAGAATTAATGGTGTACGTACGCATTAGGTTTTCAAGAATTGATGTTGTGTGCAATTCCGTTGTAATTCAATTTTTTATCTTGTTTAGGGGAAATGAAAGATTTCTTTGATGATCGATATAAGATTTTCTGTGCATGGTTGTTATTCACACTGCTTATGAGTTAATTATTTCGTCATTTTCCTTTCTTTTTTTTTTTTGAAAATTCTGCGTAAATGGTGTAGTGTCTTAATTTCTATGGATTAATTTTATTCAATATAGGCAATTGAATTGTACTGTTACACGGTTATACATACCATGCATTATGGTACCGATCATCTTTCATATAGAAAAGGCGAAATATTACCTCGCTTATTTAGTTATAATATGTGCGTCATATAATAATTTTGCTATTTCAATTATTATAGTATGATTTTAATCTGGTATTTCAATTTTGGTTTTAATTAAGCCGGGAATGGAATTTTCTTACTTGGGATTAAATATTATATTTGTTAATGGAATGATATTTTTTTTATGTACATGGAATGATTTATTTTTTTGGACTGAAAATGGAATGATATATTATAACGCTGTGATATGTAAACATTATTGTATTACTATTGAATGCACCTATTTTGCATATTCTGTTATGCAATTGTTGAATCGGTGCATTTTTTTGGGGTAGATTTGTATTCATTCTTGGATATATTGAATAAGTCCATTTGGTATGTTATGTTCACATCCCATGATCTGGTATAGTTTTTAATGGATTTGAATATTATTTTCTATTTGGATGCACTATGGTACTGAATTTTACTTCAATTGTTGAAATGCAGTAATTAAGTATTAGCAGTCGTTTGAATTATTGATTGGTAAAATTGTTTTTTTTTTTTTGTTCATTTTTTAATTTACCAACTATACTAAATTTACATGACTGTATATTGATAATGAGAAGGATACATATCATAAATAATAAATGATTGTTGTATGAATAGTGTATATTTTTCTAAAATTGTTATTATTATGATAAGATTTCATTTACTAAATTTTTTCTATAATATATATATATATATATATATATATATATATATATTATCATCATCCAACTTCAATCACATTTAATTTTGATCCTATCACATTATTCATTAACTTCTATTTTTTTTATACATTTTTCCCTCAATTTTTCAGGTTTTGCATTATAATTTCCTAAATGAAATTCAAGCTTTATAGATTAAAAGACGGTAAAAATAAATAAATAACTAAAAATGATGAATTTCTCTGACACATTAATCATGAGAATATTTCCATCATCGGAAACAAAGTTCAAATCATAGACGCCTTGAGAGAAAATGTTGACAATCCAACCTCATGCCACACGTAAAAGTGTAAAAGTGCAAGAGTGACACTTATTAAACCCCACCGATCTACCCCAAATCCTCATACACTCACACTTTCACTCAACAACAATGACACCGTCGGAAGAGTCCAATACGGTTTCGACGTTTTCTCCGTCGACCTCAACAACCGCCATCCTCCGCCCCACGCCAAGGCAGACCACCGCCTCGCCGACGGCGTCTCAGTTAACTCTAACTCCCAATTCATTAACCAACAAAACGACGTCGTCTTTGTCTCTGAACGAACTGGGTCGCCCCGTTTCTACATTTCCCGACCCGAAACCGAACCCAAACCGTTGCCTTTTCTCCCCAACGCTCTCTTCCACGATCGCCCAATCGTTAATAACGGAAACCTATACTTCGTTTCCACGCACGAACAAAACGACGCAGTTTTCACTAGCTGGAGCGGCGTTTGCTCCACCGTCATAGATGGCGAAACTAGCACCCTCAAGAGACTCACCCCGCACGAAGAGGTGGACTACAGCCCCGCCGTGTCTCTCACGGGAAAATTCCTCGCCGTCGCTTCTTACCGCTCTCGCCGCTGGCAAACCAACGATTTCCGGGAACTCCAAACGGTTCAAATCGCGCGCATCGAGTTCTTTAAAAACGGTTCAAATCGGTGCCATACCATATGGTTAGATTCAATTCTTTAAAAACGAAAATTAACATTTTTAAGAATTGAAAAGCTTCTACTCATCAAGTGGAGTATAAGAGTCACATATTAGGACACAACAATAGAGGGTTCACTTCATTTCTGAAGAACATTACATTAAAGATACAAATCAATATAAGAGGTAACAAAAAAAAAAAAACACGGTGCCTCAGAACTTCATCAGCTTCGCTTGACGGGATCGAAATTGGAAACACCGATCACAGCACCAATAATGGCAACAACAACAACTCCACCTGCCGCGATGCTGAGCAAGAAGTTCTTGAGAGAAGGTGAGACGGCAGCCTCAGCCACATCAGGAACCATCATTGAAGCTGTCAATGCAGCTGCTGTGAGCCCTGTTACAACTTTCTCCTTCATGGAGGTCCTCACCTGAAACCTTCCATTGGAATTTGATGCCGCCACTACCTTGGAGGACCGTAGTGTGAGTGGCTTGAAGAATGCATCAGAGCTAGGCACCACTCTCTTCTGGCTGGCATAAGTTACCGGCATAACCATTGAAACTGCAGAAGTGGAAGCCATATCTTTTTCTCTAGTTTCTTTCTTGCCCTAGTAGTTGTTTGTTTACTCGCTTGAAGTTCCGGTGAAGAGTGATGAAATGGGAATGGATATGTTAACGTGTGTTTGAGAGAAATGGTGGTGGAGGCAGAAGTGTAATGAGAGGTGGAAATTTTCAGCATATTTGCCTGTATCTGACGCGGCAGCTTTCCTATTGGAAATTGATGGATAAGGTTATCTTATCAGTCTATTCATCACCCATTGTGTTGAAAATCCAGTTAGGTTTAAAATTGGATCTTTCTTTCCCGCATGTTCTTTTTTTTTCACCGGGCATAAAAGTTATTCTTTGTCTAGCTCTGTATTTGTGCTTGTAGTAGGAAGTCTTTGAACCGAATCAACATAACATAATTGGTTTAGTTTAATTTCATGGTTGGGTTCATTTGAATTATAGAAAATCATTGAAATATCAATTAATAAAATTTTAAGTAATTTTTTTAATGATTGATCTAATATTTAAAGAAATATTCTAATTTCAAATAGATTTGAGTTAAATTAATTTTAAGTAATTTTTACATTCGATAGAAATATCAGTTTGCTGAGAACACATTATAACTCTCCTTTTAACATAAATTTTTCCTCTGTTTAAAATTTATTAAAAATTATTTGTTTTTAAAAAAGATGTCCATTAAATAAAGCGTAAGACCCATAAAAGTTTGTGATTTTAAATAAATTTCAATCAATAAAAAAAATATATGCTTTTAGCACTAATTAAAATTTTATATTAAATCTCACTGATAACTTATTTATAGAATAAAAGCATCCTAATATAAATTGTTTCAGTTCGAAATTAATTTTAACATTTATTCAAAATCATTTTTATAAATGTTTGTCTAAACACATGCTAAATAAGGTTATCCAATACCTTTTGTAAAAATTCCAAAAAGAAAAAGAAATACTTCTATATTATAAGTTTGTAACCACGTCAGTTTAATTTAAAAATTAAAAATATAAATGAAAATAAAATATTAATAAAATGTAAAACAATTTTTAGATAGGTGAGTTATTTTTAAGCATGTTGACCATATGTCATGTACATGGAAAAAAATAATTAAAAGACACTTTTATAATCTCAATATTTTTAAAGCATTAGTAATTTTGTTGTCAATTGAGAAAATATCCTTGTGCATGTATACAAAATAGAATGAACAGGTAAGTATTGAATTTAGGGAAAATCATACTTTTTACCTTTTAATTTTATGAATTTATTTTTGTTTCATAATTATATTTTATTTCTTTCTTGCCCCATTTTTTTAATCCAATTAACAATTTCATTCTGAACATGGAGAGTGAGAGATCGATAGCAGGTCTACCTCACTTTTGGTTCAAACAATTCTCAAATACAAACTGCTACTAGGATGCTCTAGGAGGTTTACAATATATCTGGTTTAGAGATTAATTATAAAAAAAATCAGAACATTAGAATCTAAAGGGTGTTTAAACAAAGAGAATTTAATTGCCAACTCCTTCATATGCTTTGTTAACAACATAATAATAGCTCAGATATCACGCGGTACTAATAATAAAAGATAAACAACAAAAGATCATGATACTTAAACATGAATCTACCTCTTAAACAAAATAAAGAAACAAATCGTCTGATTTGAACTTCTCCAATTTTCCTAATGAGTAATGTTTATCCCCGCCACCAGTCCCTTCAATTTCTTTATCATTTGGCAACTTGGCATTCTTTGTGCAATTTGCAACTCCACAAGAGTACAAAGACATGACAACCTGTGTTCTTTCAAGTAAGAGTTCTTGGAGTGATCTTTGTTACTCAGAGCAATGCCATTAAACTTCATCATTCTTTCTTGGCCTCAGCTAATTCAAAGGGTAACACACTCAGTGAGCAAACCAATTTCACTTTTTTCCTAGAAACAACCAAGTCATCAATCTGTCACACCTTTTTTGGTCTCAAACTGGATATAGACTACGGGGGAAACCATTAGTCTAGAACCAAAATAATAGGACCAAAAATTGTGCTAGCCACTTGCGCATATGAAAGGATACATCAAACTGTGAAAGGTATCTTCCAAATGTTATGTTTGTGCCGTTGTGTCTTCTGACCTTGCATAACTCAGATGAACTTCTTTTGGCAGCAGATGATATTTAATATTAAGATCTTCAAGAATTTTCTTTAACTCCAGAACTAATTCAGATCTTCGGCTGCTCCTTTCCGCATAGTTCTGAAAATTTATGGTGTGATACATTTTCAATATCATTAACCAATATGCTGTGGTTGGGGTGCCAGTGTTGAGGATTACTCTCAAAATATCTGAAAATTTTGTCCAAAAATATCAAGTGACTTGAAATACACAGATGATGGAGACAATGTGCAAAGAAATCAAAAAGACTGTAGTTAGTATGTTCATCTCTTCCACTACCATCTGTAAAGCATAATGAATGTGTCAGTCAGGTACATTTTCTCATGAATGTTGAGAGAGCTCAGAGTTGGAAACTACCTGAACAGCATCAATGACGCAGCAATCACCAACATCAAATGGGTGCATCACAAAAAGAAATATAATAGCTACAAATACAGTCTTAGCCGTATTGCCAAACATGAAAGCCACAAGTAAAAGCTGGGATGAAATAAAGCCAAGAACTTGAAATGATAAGAAACCCATCATAAGAAGCCACACAATAGTGATCACAATAAGCACAATTACAGACACAAGCATATTAAAATCATGAATGGCTGTATTGGAATCATTTAGTGAATGTACAAGTGATCAGCGTTCAAGGTAGACTTTCACCTGCAAAGATGAATAATATTGAGCGTCATGCTTGTGGCATTGAAAAGAGTAATAGCTGGAAATGAAACATATGCATGCTGTGAAGGACAACTATATATGCTTGGTCACGAGCTATGAATTTAATAAATCTATAAGTGGGCAACTCTGTATGTTCCAGAAGTTTCGGTGCAGCAAAAATTGAAAGAAATTAGACTCTGATATATTCTTAACCAATTCTTAGGATAAAAATAATAATGGTAAAGGAAACTATTTTTTTCTTTTGACAAAAGGAAACATTTTGAAAATTGCAACTATGTAAATGCTCAATAAACATAGTCTAGGGCTTCTGATAAAATAAAATGTATTGTAGACCATATGAAGAAACTTTACCAGCCAGTTCTTCAGAGACTTCCTCTTAATTTCTTGTCTCAACTGCCCCTTCAAATAGTAGAAGCACATTTTCCACTTCTTCGTTTTTCATGAATCGCAAGAGGTCATCCTTCTCAATATATCTAGAACAAATTGAGGGTGAAATGAGAACAACAGACAATTCTAGAGAAATTGAATTAGAAAATATTGCTGAGAATTTTCAGAGGGTAGCAAATGTTACTTGTTTCCTGGCTTGGCTACGTTCCTGAAAATTCTATAAACAGCTGCCCTGGCTTCCCTCTCACTAGTAATTTCATTATCTTGCTGATCACTCCCATCTTCATTGGCACTCTTTGGTGTATAGGAGAGGGTAGACAACCCAGAACCCCTTATCACACTAATCAACCCTTTCATAGTCCAAGCAGAAACTTTTTCTTGTTTCATTTTCTTGAGCTTGTCTACATCAATGACTTGTTCTTCCTTCCCTTCATTCTCATTAATCATGGTCTTAAAACTGAGTCGACCACTAATCGAAGCCTTGCCTACTTTTTCAGCCATCTCCATCAAAGGAGGACCCGAAAGTGTCCTCAGAATCTACTGACTAAAGATTGATTCTTAAACCCTATCAAAAAATCTAGTAGATTGAAAATTTGAAGCAAACAGCTTTATCAACAATGTTTTGGCTAACCATATAGCTGCTCCAATAAGACAAGAAGCAAGGGCCCTAATAGTAAACTTTCCGGTTATCTCCACTAAACATGGTGGAAAAGCAGAATCCATGCCAAAAGAACCAAACTTAGCCATATGAAGCCCTGAACACTCTTCTGCACACCATAAACAAAATACAAAACCTTCTTAAACAAAAAGTTCCTCTCAATCAAGAAAATCAGAACATTTATAAACCATCCAGTGACCAGTCTACCACATTGTATAACCAATACCAACACACTGTTGGGGAATTTGAGGGGAGTAAACACCGGGGAGATTTACATCAATTTACACCAATGAGTCATGAGTAATCACATAAGGGAATTTGATACTACACTTTAACCCAAAATCTTAAGGCTCAGATCTCTTTGTCATTTCAATATGTGCAGTCTTGTAAACTTTTTCACCATCATCTTTCTCTTCTCCTGGAGTCCCAAGCAAGGTGGTTCTTGGGGTAACAATAGTTGCGTCAGGAACATTCTGTTTGGGAGAATTCCTTCCAGATGAATTGGAACTTGTCATTTGAGCCTTTTCTTCAACAAAGGTTGCATCTTTTGGACATGGTGGCTCCACCATTCTAGATTTTGGCTTCGAAAATTCCAAATGACCCATCAACCTCTTTTTTGTTGTCACCAACTCTATGGAAACTTGGCCCTTGTTTCTTAGATTATCAAACTCTGTGAGTTCATCATGAGAATCTCTAGACCCTTTAGGAGAGAAGGAACTACCTTCAGTTCTTTGTTCCTTCTTTGCAAATGTTGCTTCTTCAGTGTCTGAAATTCGTAGAACAACCTCGTTCTTTGTCTCTTTCTAGTCTGCCACACCTCTTTCTTCTTCCATGACAAGGTGACAACTTTTTAGCTAGTCCAAGTTGATTCAATACAACAACGGTTTTCAACTATATTGAAGCTGAAACTAGCAACAGGGTAACTGTGGGTTAGTGAAGATGGAAATTTTCCTAGAAAGTTTGAAACTTTTTGAGAATGCCTCTTTTAGAGAAATGGAAATGTTAAGGTTGTTGTCGAAACTGGAACAACAGAAGTACAAATATAGTAAGTGTTATGGAAGTGATGAAGAACAAACAAAAACAGCAGCAGCAGCAAATCAATATGTCATACACAGTTTTTAGAGAAAGGAAAGAGAGAGAAATATGAGGAAACAACACACAGATTTACATGGTTCACCCTTGAGTAAGGTTACATCCACAGGAGGGAAAACAGAGAGCTTTTATTACTGGTGCAATTCAAAATGGAAGATCCCCAATCACAGAGCAGCCTTGCCTTATATAAGCAAAGGATCAGAAAAAGAAAAAAAATGGCAGAACAAAAAACCAATAACTGAAATAACTGCCATATGGATTTTAGTCACAACCCAACAATCCACCACCTTGAACTAACATCCATATAAAACACAAGCTGCACCCTCCAAGAATACATGAACTTCACCCCAACAATCCACATTGAGCAAGCTTAAATAGTGATCAAACTTGCTCTTTGGAACTGGCTTTGTGAACATATCAGCAGGATTGTGTAGAGTGTTGATCTTATGAACCTCTTCTTTATGGCTGAATGAAGTGATATCTAACATCTATATGCTTGGTTCTATCATGATGAACCTGATCCTTGGCCAAGCATATAACACTAAGGCTATCACAGTAGATGTTAGCATATTCTTGATTAATTTCGAGATCATTTATCAGACCTCTCAGCCAAATTCCTTCCTTTGCAGCTTCAGTAAGAGCCATGTATTCAGCCTCAGTAATTGAGAGGGCAACAGAAGGTTGAAGTGTTTCCTTCCAACTCACCAAGCGGTCACCAAGGGTGTAAGCATACCCTGTTAGGGACCTTCTCTTGACAAGATCAGCAGCAAAATCAGCATCAGAATAGCCAGTGAGACAGCAATCTGAGTTAGATCCATAGATCAATCCTACATCTGCAATCCCTTTAAGATATCTGAAAATTCTCTTCACAGCCTTCCAATGTTCCTTCTGAGGTTGGTTTAAGAACCTATTAACCATGCTTACAGCATAAGCAAGGTCAGGTCTGGTGCATACCATGGCATACATAAGGCTGCCAACAGCACTTGAGTATGGAACCTTTGACATATAGTCCTGATCAGCCTGAGCTTGAACCTTTATCATAGCTGACAACTTCTCTTTTTTCTAAAAGGGGAGTGCTGATAGGTTTAGAATCAGTCATTCCAAACCTCATAAGTATCTTCTAAATGTAGTCCTTTTAAGACAAAAATAGCCTTTTCTGAGTTTTGTCCCTATAGATCTCCATTCCTAAGATTTTCTTTGCAGCCCCTAGATCTTTCATATCAAATTCACCTCTCAAGAGGATCTTCAGATTTTGTATATCACACATGCTTTTTTCTACAATAAGCATGTCATCTACATAGAGTAGAAGATAGATCATTGATCCATCTTCCACCTTGTTGTGATAAACACAACAATCATAGAGACTTCTTTTGAATCCTTGGCTGGTGATAAAGCTGTCAAACCTCATGTACCATTGCCTTGGAGATTGTTTCAATCCATACAAGGACCTCTGCATTTGACAAACATACCTTTCTTTTCCTTGAACTTCAAACCCTTAAGGTTGTTTCATTAGAATATTTTCTTCCAATCTTCCATGGAGAAAAACAATCTTGATATCAAGTTGTTCAAGTTCCAAATATTGGTTTGCCACTATAGCAAGCCAAAACCCTGATGGATGTATGTCTGACCACAGGTGAAAAGGTTTCGTTGAAAGCTACTTCTTCTTTCTGGCTGAACCCCTTGGCAACTAACCTAGCCTTGTATCTTATCCCTTCCTTTTCTGAAAAACCAGGTTTCCTCTTGAATATCCACTTTCAACCTACCACATGTCTTCCTTTAGGTAGTTCAACAAGTTTCCAGGTTTGATTCTTATAGAGATTCCATTTCCTTTTTCATAGCTAACAACCAATTTTCAGCTTCAGGATGATTGATAGCTTCTTTGTAGGTGGCAGGTTCATTTGAATCTATTTCTTCAACTGCATGTAATGCATAGGCAATCATGTCTTCAAAACCATATCTCTCAGGAGGCTTAATGACCCTCTTAGGTCTCTGATTGATTCCAGGATTGAACTGTGCAGGCTCGGGTTCAACATTCTTATGAGCCTCATTTGCACTGGAATCTTCTGATTGCTCACATTATTGAAAAACAGGAGATGTATCTGTATGACCCCCTTTTTCTGAGTCTTTGGTTGTAGATTCTACATCATTTTCTTGAGGAGAGTGGCAGCTCTGTGTTCCAGCAATTGGAACCTCAATTTTTGGATGGAGCAGATCTTATTCATCAAAAATTACATCTTTGGTGAGAAGAACTTTCCTTTCAGAGGGTGAGCAGATCCTATAACCTTTCACCCCATCACCATAACCTATAAACAAACCCTTTCTTGATCTAGGTACCAGTTTTCCTTCATTGACATGATAATAGGCATTGCGGCCAAATACTCTTAGATTTGAGTAGTTTGTTGTTTTTTCATTCCAGATTTCAATAGGAGTTTTAAGTCCTATAGCAGTAAAGAGTGTTCTATTGATCAGAAAACAAGTTATATTGATAGCTTCTCCCCAAAAACTTCTGTTGAGGCCAACATTAGACAATAAGCATCTTGTTCTTTCCAGAAGTGTTATGTTCATTCATTTAGCAACTCCATTTTGCTGAGGAGTATTCCTAACAGTAAGTTGTCTAGCAATTCCTTCATCTCTGCATAATTTGTTAAATTATGTTGAGCAGAACTCTAGGTCATTGTCAGTTCTGAGTCTTTTAACTTTCCTTTCAGTTTGTTTTTCAATTAGTGCTTTCCATTCTTTGAAGCATTTGAAAGCTTGACTCTTCTGACTCATGATGTAGATCCATGTCATTCTTGAGTAGTCATCAATTATGGACACAAAATACCTTCCACCACCTAGTAAAGGTACTCTTCCAGGCCCCCAACAGTCAGCATGAATGTAATCAAGAGTTCCTTCGGTGGTGTGAATAGCTTTAGGAAATTTAATCTTATGTTGCTTGCCGAAAACCTAATGCTCACGGAATTTAAGTTCATCCAGTTTTTTATTTCCTAACAACTGTTGTTTTTGGAGTATCATCATACCTTTTTTCCCTCATATGACCAAGCCTCATGTGCCACAATTGAGTTAAGTCAGGTATGCTCTTATTGAATTTTGATGCAACAGCTACTAGACCATCATCAATACATGTTGTACCTTGAAGTATATAGAGATTACCCCTCTTTATACCCTTCATCACCATTGCAGAGCCTTTTTGAATTTTCATGACCCCATTTTCAGTGTTGCATTTGAACCCCTTTCCATCCATAATACCTATGGAGATTAGATTCTTCTTCAGCTCTGGAACATGTCTAACTTCAGTGAGTGTTCGGATAATTCCATCATGCATCTTGATTTTTATTGTGCCAATTCCAACTGTCTTGCATGAGACATCATTTCCCATGAAGACATTTCCACCTGATTTCTCTTCATAGGTGTCAAACCAGGTTTTATTAGGACACATATGAAAGGAACAGCCTGAGTCTAATATCCATTGATTTTCAGAATGTTGGTGATGATCAGCAACTGAGAGAACAAGCTCATTTTCAGACGTGGAACCTTCCTTGGCAACAGCAGCTGATGGTTTTCCTTTTTTCTTAGGACAATCTTTCTTCTAGTGACCTGGATCCTTGCAGTAGTTACAGATGTCCTTTGGATTGACATGAGTTTTCTTTTTTCCTTTAAACACCTTTTTCTTGATGTTCTTGTTAGAGTTAGAGACCACAAGACCATATCCATTTGATTCTTCAGAATTTCCAGGTGCTTTAGATCGAAGTTCCCTTGAGTATAAGCTGGATTTCACCTCCTCCATGGTGACACATTCCTTACCAACACTAAGAGAGTTGACAAAGCTCTCATATGATGGTGGTAGAGAGTTTAACAGAATCATGGCAGCATCTTCATCCTCTATCTTAACATTTATATCTCTTAATTTCATCAAAATAGAATTCAGTTCATCGAGATGATCTTTAAGAGATGTACCTTCTTTCATGTGTAAACCAAATAAATGTCTCTTCAAGAAGAGCTTGTTGCAGATTGACTTGGTCATATATAGCTTTTCCAACTTGAGCCATAAGCCACTTGCAGTTTCTTCATTAGCAACTTCATATAAAACTTCATCAGACAAAGAAAACAAGATTAGTGAGTGAGCCTTTTCTTCTTGTTCCGCAAGTTCTTTAGTCTTTGAAACAGGTGCCTTTTCTTTTGAATCAGAAGCCACTGGTTTCTTCACAAATGCAGAAGTAACAGGAGCCCAAACACGTTGTTCCTTCAACAAAGCACGCATCTTGATGCACCACAAATTGAAGTTGTTCTTTTCATTGAATTTCTCAATCCTGATTGTGTTTGACATGATTTCTTGAGTGTTCTTGATCACAGTGAAGCAGCGAAAGATACCAGAAACAAGACTCCCACAACTTGATCTTCGTATTCAGACGAGAATCTTGAATTCCCTTGATCGCAACTTGAGTTCTTGATACCAGTTTGTTATAGAAGTGATGAAGAACAAACAAAAACAGTAGCAGTAGCAAATCAATATGTCACACATAGAGTTTTTAGAGAAAGGAAAGAAAGACAAATATGAGGAAACAACACACAGATTTACGTGGTTCACCCTTGAGTAAGGCTACATCCACGGGAGGGAAAACAGAGAGCTTTTATTACTGGTGCAATTCAAAAGGGAAGATCCCCAATTACAGAGCAGCCTTGCCTTATATAAGCAAAGGATCAGAAAAAGAAAAAAATGGCAGAACAAAAAACCAATAACTGAAATAATTGTCATATGAATTTTAGTCACAACCCAACAGTAAGTACATAGATGGAACTTGTGGTTAAGTATCTATCTATTCAACAACAATTATCACTTTATCAGAATCTGAAATAGTTCCTGTAATTTCTTTTTTTATAGTGTACTTTTTTATGTCGAGAGAATGAAATGTTGGTAAATATAAATAAGGAAATCAGACGATGATTATTGGGGCTGTGAAACGTGGCTGTTGTTGTGCATGGTGGAAGGAAATTAAGGTTGTGTGATTTTTTTTATTAACAGAAATATAGCGACTCTTTATTATAACTTTTTCCATGAAATAAATTATGGGTAAATCATATTTTGATCTTGAAATGTATATATCAGTGATAATTTAATTTTAAAAAGGGAAATTTTAATTTAGATTTTAAATGTGTAAAAAATATAATAATTGTGTTTAATATATACAATTTAAAGATTAATTATTCTTTAAATTTTAGAACTTTATATAAGTTCATTCTAAAAAATATAATTTATTCTTAAATTAGTTCGTAAACATTATAATTTAATAACAAAAAAGTTTTATAAACTTATCAGCAATCACATTTTTTACACATTCAAATACTAAATCAAAATATTATTTTTTTCATAAAGAAAATTATCGCACATTTATATATTCAATGATCAAAATGATTATTTACCTAATTAGGTACTATTAGGTTGGACTTCTTCATGCAAAACTAGATTGAAATAATTTTGTGTCCCTATAAAATAGGCTATTTTATATTTTAGTCCTTTAATTTTTTATAATTATTTAGTGCAAGTTTGAATCAAAAGTAAAAGTGTGTTATTAATTTAAGTTTGGTAAAAAACGATTTTACTATTACATGATTTATGTTTAAATATTTTTTTTAAAAAGTATGTTGATAAAATAAAATTTGCTTGAATAATATAAATAAAAAAAGGTACTTTTACTTTATGTTTTTTACATTGAAAAAAAAAAGTACTTTTACTTTAAAAGCATCAAATTTGTTACTAATGATTCAAATCATATTTTGTCCCTAACTTAGGTTACACAAATAATTTTGGGAGAATCTAAACATGATGCCAAATTGAGTTTGGGGCTCCAAAAGCATGTTTAAGGTGCCCAAATGTGTATCCAAACATAACCTTAAATATTTTAAAAAAATATATTTTTGTTGTCAAATAACAATATTAATTGATGATGTGACAATAATATTGATAGATAATTAATCTGTCAAGTTATCAAAGAGTGTGACATGGTAGTCACATGTAATATTTTTGTCAATAAAATATATTTTTAAATCTTTGATCAACTAGTCTAACATCATCAACTATTTTAAACAAATGAGGTTTCAAAAATACAATTTACTAAAATAAATTATGTGACTTTTTTTGCCTGTAAGACTCCTTCGTGACCTAACAAGTCATTAAGTTATCAACATCATTTTTACATCATTTAACAATATTATTATATAACAAGGACTACAAAAATATTTAAAGGACTAAATTTAAAAAAAAAACGTCTATTTTATAGATACAAAAAGGTTATTTAAAACTTAAAATTATTAAGGCTCATTTGGAGTGCTTGCGAGTTTTTTATTTTTAGTTTTGAAAAGCAATTTTTAGAACAAAATGTTTTTGACAAAAGTTATGTTGAAATGATTTGGCTTAATTGCGCATTTTATCACCCAACTATTATCATTTTGTAAATTTCACCATTCAAGTTTTTTTTCGTAAATTTTACCACTTAAATTTTCATTTTTTGCATATTTTATCACCCAAGTTTGTTGTTCTCGAATTTTATCAATCAAGTTTTCAATTTTTGCATATTTTATCATCATTGGTAATAAAATGACATTGTTTCAAAAAAATATAGCTTTTTTAGTGACTTGTCACCTTCAATAAAATATGCAAAAATTGAAAACTTAGGAGGTCAAATTTTTGCAAAAATAAACTTGGGTGGTAACATTCACAAAATAATGAAAGTTAGGTGGTGAAATGTTTAATTAAGCCAAAATGGTTTTTAACTTAGTTTTCAACGCACTTTTACATTCATTTTAAAAAACGAGAAAAAGAGGATTTGTAAATTTAACTTTTAATTTTTTTATAAAAAAAACACTATCTCTACATTTTAATATTTTATAACGATCATTGCTACTGGCATCATGTGCACCACCAATGTCATCATCCCTAATACTATTGTCACTAGTGACACCACCACTACTATTGCACTAGCATATCACCACCAGTAATACTACTACCATCGTCACTATCTTTGCCACTACCACCAATATACTTACCAACACTTCTATTCCAGTTATCACCACCACTATCATTATTATCATTGGCATGCCACTAGCAATTACCACTATGAGCATTATCGTTGACATTGTTATTGTCATCGTTGCAGATGTTATTGTCATTGTTATAGTCACCATCACCACTATACAAACGCACTCTTTAACTAATTTGAAACTAAAATTAGAAAAAAAATTAAAAACTAAATTTTATTGATGAAAATGAAATACATAACAAAAGCTTTTCAATAAGTCATTAAACAATACTCCTTTATCTTGAATATAAGTAACAAAAAATGTTACTTGTTAGGATGGTTACATCACGTTAAGGATGTCAAAAATCATAACCAAAGTAAAGGCGGTTACTGTTTGATGTTGTCTAATTTTTTGTTCTTTGAATATGGATTTTGGTACTCCTTGTACAATTATTAATAAAGTATTATTTGTCAATAAAAAAATACTATTTGTTTGTTTTAAATATAAGTAAATATTAACTAATTTTATCTTATTTAATAAGACTATTCTTAAAATATTTTTTATTTAATAGGATTAAAGATTTTTTTATGCTTTGATATCAATTTCCAATGAAGAATAATTTATGGAGTTAGTTTTTAATTGGGATTAATATAATTTAATGAAATTAACTAATTTTATTAATAAGTGTGAAATATGTTTTTTCTTCTTCTTATAATCAAGACCAAATGGAGTATTTAGATTAGGAAAATATCTTTAAAATATATTTTATTTTATTTAAACAATAAAATATTATTTTATTTTATTTTTTTTCATTTAATTCTATATTTTAAAATTATAAAATAATAATTTTAATTAATTAATGCACATATTTAAATATTTTTAATTTAAAATATATTATTATATTTTTATTTTCATTAAACAATAAAGTCTTGTTGTGTTCACTTATAAGAGAAAATCTATTTAATAGAGAACATGATTGTTGTGTTCACTTATAAGAGAAAATCTATTTAATAGAGAACATGTGGTTGATGTCCTTCTATGTATAAATTCTATTGAGCTAATGGTCCCCACGCATCATAAGAAGAATTAGTCCATAACAAAGGATAATAAATCTAATAAAATTTAAATATAGGCTTACATCTATTACTAGTTTTCTTTTATATTGTAATTTGGAACAAATAACTAAAATACCCACCCATGACTTAACATTAACACAACATATACAAAGTCCTCAAACCCGCAAATTATGCAAAGTCAATTCACATATAAATGTAATTTTTACCAAAATAAACATAAAATATTTCCAACTTCAAACACATATTTCTTGACCATATAAATAAAAGATATGTCATGAGGATCAATGCTATTATTAACACAATATAATAGTTCACATATCACATGACACTAATAATACTCCTACAATTTTTTTAGAAGATAATATTAGTTGTTAATTTGTTAATTTTTATTAGTAAGAAAGATTTAAATCTAGTATGTCTCTCTCCCTTGACCCTTAACCATACAATATAAACAACAAAAGATCATGATACTTAAGCATGACTCTACCTCTTACATATTAATAAAAGGAAAAAATAAAATAAATAAAAAAAGAAAAAATCATCTGATTTGAACTTCTCCAATTCTTCTAATGAGTAATGTTTATCTAAAACCGCAAACCCCTTTCTTTATTATTTGCCAACTTGGCATTCTTTGTGCAATTTGCAACTCCACAAGAGCACAAATTAAAGACATGACATAACTTGTGTTCTTTCATGTAAGAGCTCTTGGAGAGATCTTTGTTACTCAGAACAATGCCATTAAACTGCATCTTTCTTTCTTGGCCTCAGCTAATTCATAGGCAAACAGACTGCATGCACAAACCAAATTCACTTTTTGCCTAGAAACAACTAAATCATCAATTTGTCACACCATCTTTGATCTCAAACTGGATAGACTATGGGGGAAACCATTAGTGCATAACCAAAATAACAGCACAAAAAAATTGTTCTACACACCTGCATCCTGTTAAAGGATAAGCTATCTTCAAAAGGTATGTGCTGCTGAGTCTTGTGACCTTACATAACTGAGATGAACTTCTTGTGGCAGAAGATGATATTTAATATTAAGATCTTCAAGAATTTTCTTTAACTCCAGGACTAATTCAGATCTTCGGCTGTTCCTTTCCTTATAGTTCTGAAAATTTATGGTGTGAGTAACATTTAGACACATTTTCATCTTATTTACATTCTCAATATCCTTAACCAATACGTTGTGGTTGGAGCACCAGTGTTGAGGCTTACTCTCCAAATATCTGAAAATTTTATCCAAAAATATCAATTGACTAGAAATACACAGATAATGGAGACAATGTGCAAAGAAATCAGCCATCTCTAGTTTAAACAAGCACTATGGTAATAAACTATATCAGGAAAGTAAAATTGAAGTACAACATTTTGCTCCACAACAATGGAAGGAAAAGAACCGTGAAGTTAGATTAGTCATCATATTTATGAACATTATAATAGTATACTATTGGTAACCTCCTGGATCTACTACATATTTCTACCCCCGATCACCACCCTCCCTTTTGCTAGAACTCAACCAGAGGATAGATATAGATAAAAAAAAAAAAAAACATACAAAGCATTCAACTTAAATCTTATAATAACAGAATTAATAGCTAGAGCATAGTAAGAACATACGCTTTTAACTTCGCCTTTAAAGCTCCAATACTTTCAATAGAAGTAGAAACATCAACAGAAAATTCAACTGAATCTTGCATTTCTGGACTCCTGTAGAAGTTACTGATTGGCTTGGTTGCCAGAACTGAATTTGGATAGAAAATCTTTTCATTATCATATCTCAGAAAGACTGTAGTTAGTATGTTCATCTCTTCCACAACCATCTGTAAAGCATAATGAATGTGTCAGTCAGGTATTCTTTCTCATATGAATGTTGAGAGAGATCTGAGTTGAAAACTACCTGAACACCATCAACGACACAGCGATCACCAATATCAAACGGGTGTATCACAAAAACAAATATAATAGCTTCAAATACAGCCTTGGCTGTGTTGCCAAACATGAAGACCACAAGTAAAAGCTGGGATGAAATAAAGACAAGAACTTGAGTGTTTAAGAAACCCATAATAAGAAGCCACACAACAGTGATCACAATAATCACAATTACAGAAGCAAGCATATTCAAGTCATCAACAGCAGTTTTGGCATCATTTAGTGAATGTACAAGTGATCGGCGTTCAAGGTAGACTTTCACCTGAAAAACACGAATAATGTTGAGCATCATGCTCGTGGCATTGCAATAAATAACAACTTGATAGCTGGAAATAAAACATATGCCTGCTGTGAAAGACAATTTTTTATGCTTGATCCCGGGTTTTGAATTTAACAAATCTATATGTGAGCATCAACTCATCATGTTCCAGAAGTTTCAGTGCAGCAAAATTGAAACTGAAAGAAATTGGATCCTCATATATTGTTCACCAAAATTCTTAATATAAAACAAGAATGGTAAAAGAAACTATTTTTTTCTTTGACAAAAGGAAACATTTTGAAAATTGAATCTACGTAAATGCTCAATAAACATAGTCTAGGCCTTCTGATAAAATAAAATGTAACATAGACTGTAAGAAAACAACTTTACCAGCCAGTTCTTCAGAGACTTCCTCTTAATTCTTCCAGTCTCAACTGCCCCTTCAAATAGTGGAAGAACATTTTCCACTTCTTCAATTTTCATGAATCGCAAGAGGTCATCTTTCTCGATATACCTAGAAACATTTAGGGTGAAAAGAGAAGAAAAGACAATAATTCCAGAGAATTGAATCAGAAAAAAAAATTGCAGTTTTCAGAGGGTAACAATGTTACTTGTTTCCTGGCTTGGCTACGTTCCTGAAAATTCTATAAGCAGCTGCCTTTGCTTCCCACTCGCTAGTAATTTCATTGTCTTTCTGGTCACTCTCATCTTCAAAGGCACTCTCTGGTGTATAGGAAATGGTAGACAACCCAGAACTGCTTATCACATTAATCAACCCTTTCATAGTCCAAGCAGAAACTTTCTCTTGTTTCATTTTCTTGAGCTTGTCTACATCAATGACTTGTTCTTCCTTCCCTTCATTCTTATTAATCATGGCCTTAAAACTGAGTCGACCACTACTCGACATGTTGCCTACTGTTTCAGCCATATCCATCAAGGGAGGACCTGAAAGTGTCCTCAGAATGTATTGGTGAAAGATTGATACTTGGACCCTATCAAAAAATCTCGTAGATTGAAAATTTGAAGCTAACAGCTTTATCAAAAATGTTTTGGCTAACCATATAGCTGCTCCAATAAGACAAGAAGCAAGGGCCCTAGTAATGTAATTAAGAATCCTAGTAAACTTTCTGGCTGTCTCCACATCATGGTGGAAAAGCAGAACCCATGTCAAAAGAACCAAACTTAACCATACAAAGCCCTGAACACTATTCTTCACACCATAAACAAAATACAAAACTTTTTTCTTAAACAAGAAGTTCCTCTCAATCAAGAATACCAAAACATTGATAAACCACTCAGTGACCAATCTACCACATAGTATAACCAGCACCAACACACACCATTTCCACAGTTCCAAACCCCAAATTTCCCAATGTTGCAACTTATGATCTGTCAAGCTTGCAATCAAAAACCCCATTATGCAAACAAAAGCAAACCACTCAACAAAACCCAGTACACTATACTTCTTACCCGATCTCTTGGTCATTTCAATAAGTGCAGCCTTGTACACTTCTTCATCATCATCATCTTCTTCCCGCGGAGTCCCAAGCAAGGGGGTTCTTGGGGTAACAATAGTTGCTTCAGAAACATTCTTGTTGGAAGAATTCCTTGCAGATAAATTGGAACTTGTCATTTGAGCCTTTTCTACAACAAAGGTTGCGTCTTTTGGACATGGTGGCTCCACCAATCTGGACTTTGGCTTCGAAAATTCCGACCGACACATCAACCTCTTTGTAGTTGTCACCAACTCTGAGGAAACTTGACCCTTGTTTCTTAGATTCTCAAGCTCTGTGAGTTCACCATGTGAATCTGTAAACCCTTTACCTATGTGGGTGCTGTGCTGAGGAGAAAGGGAACTGATTTCAGCTTCTAGGGAACTTCTAGAATCTCTATGATCCTTCTCTGCATGCATGGCTTCTTCAGAGTCTGAAATTCGTAGAACAACCTCGTCATTCTTTGTCACTTTCTTGTCTGCCACGCCTTTGTCTTCTTCCATGACAAGGTGACAACTTTCTAGCTTCTCCAAACGCAGTGTAAGATTTCAATCAATACAACAACGATTTTCAGCAATATTGAAGCTGAAACTAGCAACAGGGTAACTAGGGGTTAGTGAAAATGGATATTTTCCAGGAAAGTTTGAAACTTTCTTATAATGCCGCTTGTAGAAATGCAAATGTTTAAGGTTGCTGCCGAAACAACAGAAGTACAAATATAATACTAGATGGAACCGGTGGTTAAGTATCTATTGGATAACTATTATCTGAATCTGAAATAGTTACTCTAGTTTTCATGTGAGAATGAATGCATGTTTGTTTTTACGTGAAATGATATTTTTGATGCAAGAAAGTAATTTTGTTAAGCCGTCATAAATTTTTTTATGTCAGATTTACATTAAATTATATCTATAATACTTTTAACTTCAATCTAAACATACACTAAACATTGTTAAAAGCAAATGAGGAAATCAGGCAACGATTTTTGGAGAGTGTGAAACGTGGATGTTGTTGTGCATGGTGGAAGGAAATTAAGGCGGAGTGTCATTGATAGCCAGAAATGTAGCGAGTCAAACTCTTTATTCTATGACTTTTTCCATGAAATTAGGTACTATTATTCCGGACTCAATCTGTTTAAAATTAGGGAAAGTATATTTCAACATTCTTGAGGTGTATAAATATATTGAGAGATAAGAGAATAATAGAGATAAATGATTGATTTAATTTATAGGTTAAAATATATTTGTTCTTCTTGTATAGTGTTTATTTTTGTAATTTTAGTTTTTCATTTTTAAATTAAGATATTTTATTATTTTATTTGTGCTTATATGCCAAGAGTTAAATGGAGTGAAAAAAAAAATATCTTAATAGAACCTGAAGTCATAATCTTTTAGACAATAATAAAAGAATGAATTATTATACCATATTTTTAGCTTGTCTTTCTTGTCCAATATTATTGAAAACAATATTTCTTATGTATCATGACTTCCTGAGTTATTAAATTTTTTATTTATTATAAAAAAATATAAATTAAAAATTAATTGAGTATCTAAATCTTTTTTATTTTAATTTATACAATTTTACATATTTTAATTTTGAATAATTTATATATTTTTATATGATTTTATTTAATATAAATTCATTAAATTTTAATATGAAAACATTGTTTTTTATTTTATCCTAGTTATATAAATTGAATTTCATAAACTAATATGTAAATTTTACATAAATTATTTTATATAATTTATAAAAATTATGTAAATTTATTTTAATATATAAAATTTTATATTCTAATTATAAAAATGAATATATGATTCCATGAATTATTTATATAACTATTTTATGTAATTATTTGTTTTAATATGTAAATTATTTTATTCTAATTATACAAATTAATAAAAAAAATTACTTTTAATTATTTAGATAAGTTACATAATAATATTTTCATTTTAACATTAAAAAAATTTAATAAATAATATTTTTATTCCAATTATATAAATTAAATAAACTTACATACATTAATATGCAAATTATTTATATAGATTATTTTATGTAATTTACAAATTACATAGAAAATAATGCGTAAATTATTTTATTCTAATTATTTAAATTAATAAAATCTTAATATTTAATTTTCAAATAATTTACATGTTAATATATGTTAAGTTAAAAGACATTTAAGTCTTAAAGATGAATCAAAACTTCTAATTATTTTGATTAGATGCAAATAAACACAAATGATAAAACTACGTTTGATATGCTATCATATCATGATCTATCTTATATAACATTTAAGTAATGTATTTAAGACTTTCATTTAATAATATATGTTTGAGATTCTTTCATGCAGAAAACATTCTCCAAGGATCTACCAAAGTCCTATGAAAAATAAAATAAATTTCCAATATGAAAGACATTGATCCTCATCAAAAGGAACGCTCTGTTGATGAAAGAAGTGACTTTCATACTGAGGTACTAGGCATACTACCCTATCATCATAGACTTTGCATGAACAAGGGATGTACATTTAATGTAAGCATTAAATGCTTTGACGACCTCAAGATCTCAGACAAAGAATAAAGTGAAGAATTCAACCATTAAGAGATAACAAATACTTGGATATGAAGGCTATATATAGAAGAAGCTTTGAAGAAACAACATACGAACAATTACACGAATCATTCTTTCATTATTTCTTGTAAAAAAAATTTTGTAAATTCTTGTAAAGATACTAAGCTTTCAAAGCACCTTGTATACCTTGAAAGAAAATAATTAAAGTGTTGAGTGATATATCAGTTTGTAAGACAACCATTAATTTTAGTCAGTGTGCAAACTTTCAAAAATCTTGTTGATTTGTTTAGAGATAGTAGTAATTTGGTAGAACAAAGAATATTGGTGTTAAGTCAAACTTGGGATAGAGCTTGTAAGTGTAAGAGCTAGAAGTGACAGTGTACAATACTTGTAACTTTAATAAGTTTTTGGAAACTTGGTGGTTGCCATGAACTAGACGTAATCTCAAGGTTGAGATGAACCAATATATAATTTTGTGTGTTTTATTGTTGATTAACTGGCAAAGGGTTAGAATTTATTTTTAGATCTTATATCTTTTTTGTTTTTCAAAGAAAATTGTTTTCTTCATTGTCTAATAAAGTGTAAATCAAAACATGTCTAAGTTTTTTTAGGTTTATCTACATCATATGATAAAAATGTGTTTAACAATCTTAAGAAAAAACAGTAAATTTCTAAAAACACAATTAAATCCCCCCCCCCCTTCTTGTGTTATTTGCTTTTACAGATTGGCAGATAACCAACTTCAGTTCATCACTGAGGGAGCATCTCTCACAAGACCACCAGGCTTCACTAGGGAAGACTAACATTACATGAAGGACAGGATGGAGATGTACATAAAGTCCACCCATTATAGAATTTGGCTCATCATTAACAATAAGGATATTCCCATCACCAGACCTGAAGTTAAATGGACAGATGACGATCTAGCCATTATGGAGCTCAATACTAAAGCCATATATACTTTGACATGTGCTCTATCAAAGAATGAGTACAACAAGATTTGTAGGCTGAAAACTACTAAAGAGATCTGGGACTTATTAAGCATAAACTATGAAGGCACTGAAGATGTCTAACTAAGGAAAGTCATGACTCTGACCAGACACTACAAAAGTTTCTTGTTGAAGGATGGAGAGTCTGTGGATGACATGTTTGAGAGACTTCAAGTTCTTCCAAAAAATATTGAAGCTCTGGGACAAACATACTCCAAGGCTCATATAAACTTAAAAGTGTAACATCCCAATTTTCGTCAACTAGATTAAAAAGGATTGTTATTTATAAATAAATAGAGTTTTAAAAAAATGATGAGATTTTATAAATAAATAAATAAAGAGATATAATTATTAATTAAAATAATGATTTGAGGGAAAATAAAAAGGATATTTTATTTATTTGTTTGATAGAGAATAAAATAAAGTTTATTTTTATAAAATAATAAATAAATAAATAAATAGAGTAAACCTAGCTATAAATAGCGTTAGGTCAGTTTTCACACTGACGGTGTCTCTTCTTTCCCTCATATTTGTTTTCTCTCTTCTCTTGTCTCCTCCAAAACTCTTTCTTTTTCCCGCAGCCCACAAAACTTGTCTCAGAAAAACAATGATCTCGGACTCATTCATCGTTAGATCGTCGTGAAATTTTAGCAGCAAGTTCGCAATCCAATTCCGAACATTCTCACCGTTGGGAATTTGAAAATAACGTCTAAGCTTAGACGAAAACCCTTCACATTGTACCCTTTTTATTTTCCCGCAGAAACCCAAAACTGTCTCGGTAAAACCACGATCCCGGTTTCGTTAACCGTTGGATTGTCATGAAATTTGGATATGTTGTTAGACATTCAATTGCGCACACTTTCACCGTTGGGATTTTTGAGATAATGTTCACGGAGGGAGAAAGAGGAATCACATGAAGACAGTACAAGTGGAGGCTTCAATCTCTTCTCCGTCTCTCTGACGTTCGAGAATTATATCGGAGCAATCGGAGGAAAAACTGGAGGAATATCAGGGAACCGCTAGAGATGCCGCAATTTTTGTCGGAAGACACGTGAGTCCTCTTAGAGGTAAGGGATGAGTTATTCACAATTGGGGGTTAGTGAGAACATACGTAGGGATCCTTAGAGAATTAAATTTTGGTTTATTTTGGGATGTTTATTGAATTATAATTTTTCTTTATGATTATGAATACAATATTATTGTGTTCTGTGTACCAATTGATGTCCTGATGAGAATTGATTGATAAATTTGAGTGTTCTTGATGTCTGTGTTTAACCCATGATTTTGATACAATTATGAGAAACTATTTCAGAGGTTTTACATCCCATGTTGTGATAAAATCTTTTGTATAAATTGATATGTTGAGATTGTGAAATGATGATTCAAACTGTGAGTATGTGATAAATTGAACATGTGACGGATGATGAAATACATGTGTATTGAGATTATACCATTGTGATTGGGATTAAGTGTATGTGATAAATTGAGTATGTATATGATTCAGATATATATGTGCATTGAGGTGTTGTGTGCATTGAGTTGTAAACTATGAATTGTACAAACACACGATCATAAGTCCCTTCAAGGGCGACGAGTTAATGCTAAGTCTCTTTTAGGGCGACGAGTTGATGCTAAGTCCCTTTTAGGGCGGCGAGTTGATGCTAAGTCTCTTTTTGGGCGACGAGTTAATGTTAAGTCCCTTTAAGAGCGACGAGTTAATGATAAGACCCTTAAAGGGCGACGAGTTAAAACTATTTTGAGAACAATTGAGGAGTCATATGTTTTGTACAGTTCATAGATAGAGTCTGTGTGCTAAAATATTTTCTGGGTTGGACCTGAATCAGGTGGGAGAGGCCCTAACAGACTCTTCGGAATGTAGGCCTTGGGGGTCACACGGTTTGAGTGCTCCTTTAAGCCTATGTTGATCCCATATGGTTGGGCATTCTCGCAAAACACTGTGACCCTAACTGGTCTCCCTATGATATTACCTAGTGAGAGTGACTTGACTTGCTAGTGTGTGGTTTGTCTTGTCATGTACCCATAGGCACCCGACGAGGTTTTTCACTGACATGGTACCACATTGCATATAGGCTTGAGTCTTAACATAACTGTTTCATGCGCTTGCTAATTGTTTATTATGAAATTGATGTGTTATTATGTCTTGATCAGAGCGTGTAATTCTTGTGTAATGTGATTGATGATTGAAAAGTGTGATTGATGGATGAAAAGTGAACTTTGAATGACAAAGTGGTGGAATTACGTGAATTACTTGTAAGTAATTTTTATTTGGTTTATATGAAATGTATATCTAGCTGTCTTGTTTCTCTATTAGTTAGGAATGTGATAACTCACTCCACATGTGTTGTTTGTGTTTGGATCCTGTGATGATCTTGAACTTTGTGGTCGGGGGAGCAGATGACTAGGTGAATTGCTTTAAGGAACATTATGTTGAAGGACATCAAGACATAACGCTCTGATAGAATGTGACAGTAAGACATAAGTTTTTATATTAATTACATGATGTTAGTCTATTTTATTTTATTTCACTGATTTAATAAAATATCTATGTAAATTTTGACGGTCTTATTTTGAGTCGAATATGTTTTTAATAAGTTTTAATTGATAACAGTGAAGTGAATGTGAACCTTTTACCCGTGTGAATTTGGTTACCGATATTTTTATATATTTTGTGTATATATATATATATATATATATATATATATATATATATATATATATATATATATATGTCGGGGTAGAGGGTGTCACAGAAAGCATTGGACAACTTTCCTAAGGCGTGGGAACCCAAGACCAGAACCATCCAGGAAGCAAGAGATCTTTAAAATCTTGCAAAGGATGAGTTGTTAGGCATTATGAGATCCCATGAAGTTCCCTTCAAAATTGGGAGCATCTATAAAAGAAGAATTCCATAGCCCTCAAGTCTGAAGAATCAAGCTTCAGAAGAAAAGAAAAGAAAAACTTGTCCAAAGCTTTTCATGTGCAAATGCAGGAATCTGATGATTCAAACAACTCTGATGGATCAATTGATGATGAAGTGGCCCTAATGTCTAGAAAGTCCAAACAAATGATGAAGAAGAAGGGAAATTTTAAACACTCCTCCAAACATAAAGATTTTAGATTCAAAAAGAAGAACAAGGAGGAAAACAATGAGATAATTTATTGAGTGCAGAAAGCCTAAACATAGAAAGGTTAAATGTCTTCAACTAAAGAAGAAACGATACATTGGGGTTAATAAGAAGAAAAGTATGATGGTAACCTAGGATGACTCAAATAGTGAATAGAGTACCAGTTCAAACGATAAACAAGCCAACATTTGTCTCATGGTAGACACAGACGTTAAGGTTGAGGTAAAAACCTGTTCTGAATATGATACTTCTTCTTGTGCTTCATCAAATGATGAAGATTACGTATTATGATGTTATTCTTCATATCTATGATATGATTTCTCTTCAGTGTAAAATGTTTAAAGAAAAATTCAAAGTTTGTGCTTCTGAAAACACTGAATTAAAGAAATCAAATGAGGATCTGAAAAAGAAGATCCAAACTCTAAAAGAGAGTCTGAGCCTGGCTAGTAAGACTGATGAAACTTCCAGTGTTGAAAAACTAAGGGAATAAGTAGAATGTCTTACTAATGACTTAAGGAATTTTCTAGAAGTTCAAAAACTCTCACCACTCTTTTGAAATTCCATCAACATCCCCATGATAAGTTTGGTCTAGGCTTTGAAAAAGGAGAACCTTCTCCAAAGTCAGATTCTGCTTCAGACAAATGTGACTTTTGTTGTAAATTTGGACACTCCAAGTTCAAATGCATCCATAAGAAGAAACAAATGTCTAAGGGTACTGACTATGTTGGACCCAAAAAGATATGGGTACCAAAATCTCAAATAGTGCATGTTATAGATATCCTTGGTAGGAAAAGTCCAGGGTTTAAGATGGTACCTGGACAATGGATGCTCACGACACATGATAGGGGAAAGTATATGTTCCTAAACCTAAATCCACATGAAGGAGGATCAGTTGCCTTTGGAGGCATAGGTAAGGGAAAAATCTCTAGTATAGACAAAGTTCTTATTCCCTCTCTAGCCTCCATAGACAAAGTCTTGTATGTTAAAGATCTGAAGTATAATCTACTTAGCATAATTCAATTATGTGATAATGGTTATATTGTTTCCTTCAACAAAGACCAAGTGTATAGTCAAGACAGAAAATAACAAGTTTTTCTTTACCGCCAAACAACACAATAATATGTATGAGATTGATTTGATAGATCCTAGTCAACAAAATGTAACATACATGTTGTCCAAAGAAGATGAAAGATGGCTTTGACATAAAATACTTGGGCATGTCAACTTAAAACATATTTCAAAACTATCCAAAAAGTATTTAGTCAAAGGATTGCCCAGGATCTATTAGAAAATTCATCTTCTCTGTGAAGCATGTTAACAAGGAAAGCAAATCAAAACCTCTTTTAAATCAAAAGATGTTGTTTCCACTTCCAAACTGTTATAGCTGTTGAACATGGATCTATTTGGACCAACTAGAACTTTGAGTCTGGGAGGAAAGAAGTATAGCTTGGTCATAGTTGATGACTATTCAAGATATACTTGGGTATACTTCCTTGCTCACAAGCACGAGCCTTTCAAAAAATAAATATTTTGTAAAAGAGTTTGAAATGAAAAAGGTTTTTGCATCTCTAATATCAAGAGTGACCATGGAACTGAGTTTGAAAATTTTGAGTATAGATCATTCTCTGAAAAAAATGGTATTTTCCACAGCTTCTCTTCACCGAGAACACCTAAACAAAATGGAGTAGTTGAAAGAAAAATTAGAACTATGCAACAAATGACTAGAACCTTGCTCTATGAAAAGTCACTTCCTAAACACTTCTAGATAGAAGCAGTTAATACAACATTGTATGTTCAAAACTGAATATTGATCAGACCATTGATAAAAAATACTCCCTATGAATTTTGGAAAGGAAGAAGACCTACCTTTTCATACTTCCATCCATTTGGATGTGAGTGTCTTATCCTGAACACTAAAGATCAATTTGCAAAGTTTGATTCTGAAGTGGATAAAGGGATTTTTCTTGGTTTTTCTAATACATCTAAAACATATAGGGCTTTTAACACTAGAACTTTAGTTGTGGAAGAATCCATTAATGTTAAATTTAATGATGAACTAATGTCTGATAAGAGTTATTAGATCTTGAGGATGATTTTGCATATATGCATATAAGATCATTTGTACCTTCTAAAGAGAAAGATATCAAATAGTTTGAAGAAATTCTTCATCAAACTGAAGAATCATCAGATTATAAGCCTTAGACAAAGGACTAAAAGTTTGTCCATCATCATCCTCAAGATCATATCATCAGAGATCAGGCTGAAGGAGTCAAGACCAGATCATCATTCAAGGATCTTGCTTTATGTGCTCTTGTGTTTGAAATAAAGCCCAATACCATAGAAGAAGCTCTAACAGATAATGATTGGATCACTGCTATGGAAGAAGAGCTTCACCAGTTTACCAGAAACAATATCTAGACTCTTGTTCCTAAACCTAAAAACAAGAGCATCACTGGAACAAGATGGGTATTCAGAAACAAACTGGATGAACAAGGAAAAGTGGTAAGAAACAAAGCTAGGTTAGTAGTTCAAAGCTATAACCAGTAAGAAGGTATTGATTTCACTGAAACTTTTGCTCCTGTTGCTGGACTTAGATTTATAAGAATCATGCTTGCCTCTGTTGCTCATAAAAACATAAAGCTTTTTCAAATGGATGTTAAAAGTGCTTTTTAAAATGGCTTTATTGAAGAGGAAGTGCATCAGATAACCCCTTGGCTTTGAAGATCATACAATTCCATACTTTGTTTTCAAACTACAAAAGACTTTGTATGGTCTGAAATAGACACCTCGTGCTTGGTATGACAGGCTGAGCTTTTTTCTTTTAGAAAATGGCTTTATGAGAGGAAAAGTAGATACAACTCTCTTCAGAAGAAACATTGGCAAGGATTTCATTATAGTTCATATATGTGCTGATGATATTATCTTTGGAACCACTAATGAATCTTTGTGCAACGAATTCTCTTATCTAATGAAGATTGAGTTTGAGATAAGCAAGATGGGAGAACTTAAGTTCTTTTTGGGGGCTTTAGATTATGCAAAATAGCAAAGGAATTTACATCCACCAGCAAAAATACACTAAGGAACTTCTGAAGAAGTTTAAAATGGAAGATGTTGTTAACCTATTGGCAAGTGCACCAATTTGTCCCAAGTAGTAAAGTTAAAACATAAGTCCGAGTGTCGAATCCACAGGGACTTTGTTTGCATTTAGGTAGATGAATATTTAATTAAGAAAAAGATTTGAAAAATGTTGTAGAAAAACAGTAAATTAAATTGACAAAGAATTAAATTAAAAGAAACAAGGAAAGGAATTAAACATGCATTTAAATTAATTAATTAAAAACATGAAAGGGAAGAAAAGCCAATATTATAGAAGTTAAATTTAGAAGATGAGAATGTTGGAAACTTAGCCTACCAAAGCTACTCTTGATGTAATATTAATGATTTTTCTCTATTTATAATTATTCCAATTTACACCGGCATATACTAATATACTATAACCAAGATCCCTCAAGGGAAAGAGCCTAATTTATCTATTTTAACTTTGAAATTCCTTTGTAGAGAGCAAATAGTTAAATTGTATTAAGAATAGAGATGTATAACAGGCTAAACAAATTCAACTTATCCCTAGTGATGACTTTATTTAGATACCCTTTCCCAGTTCAATTAGAAAATAATGTTTCCCAATGCTACCCCTAAAACTTAGTATGCAAATGGGTGATCAAGCCACAAGCAATAATTTAAGCACAAGAAAGGATAATGCAAAAGTAATATTATTAAATAGATAGAAAGATAAATTACATCAAAAATAGTTGACTGTCAAGTTCCTAATAAAGGGAGTTTAGCCTCTCATTGTCATAGGAGGCGTTACAAATGCAAGAGGGAAATATTTAATAAAAGGGGAATGGATAAGAAAGGGAATGAAGGGTGTAACATATATATATATATATATATATATATATATATATTAGTAATTATATTTTATGTTTGATTATTTGTTGCATTATTTTTTCTGTAATTATTTTCAAGGAGGTTAATTTACTTAATAGAGGGGTGTGGGTAGATAAGAATCTAGCTTGTCAAAGAAGTCTCTCGAGAAAACTTTTCAAAGAAGCCATGAGGAAGCCTCTTAATGAAGCTTCTCAAGGAAGCTACATGAAGCTGTCTCGGTAAAAATGCTGCCCAGCCTTCTTTAACCATTGGATCTTCTCAAAATTTGGTCTGGAGCTTCATAGAACACTTGTCCATGATCTGATCGTTGAGATCTTTAAGAAGACTTCTGGAGTGTCACAATGCTTACGTTTCCGAGAGCATTAGTCACTTGTGCATTTTGAGCCTTGTAGTCCAAGTAGCTTTGGAAAAATGCCATTTCTTCTCCTTCTTTCTTCCAAAACCATTTCCAACGTTCCAAGATCTTTCTCCATCACCCACAACCACCAGTAGCCACCACAAACCGCCATTGTTCTCTGTTGAAACCCCACACCGAAAGGGACCCTTCAACCGAAGCGGAATCTTCCAACTTGCCTTGCGGCTTCGGTAGAGAACGAAGCCCTAATCTGACCTTTCATTTTCCTTCGAGGTAAACATGGTTCTACGCTTGTTTCTTGTTAGTTTTATCTTACCTTTGCATCATTTCTAAGTTTGGAAACCGTCATTGCATGTTTTACGCTTCCTCTGAACAACCCTAGAGCAAATAGACTTTGTAAAAATTATCCTTTTCTGAAATAGGTGCTATTTTCGTGACCTTCACTAAACCCCGATCACATTGGCATGATTGGAATTTCAAAATGATGTCCATTTGTAAAACCCAAAATGCTCTCAGCCCTTTCATGTAGTGACGTGGGTGTTTGACCCAGAGCATTGTTATTAGCTTTGTTTTCTGAAATCCATATTAAGTCTCCTTTGTTTTGGTATGGTAGAGGCTTGCGTGGAACCGACGAGCGAGGACGATAAAGAAATCTCCAAGTGACGTGATGAGGAACCCACGAGTAGCTCACAATAGGTGAGGGGAGTTTATTATAAAATTTACCATTTTAACACCATAGTTAAGGTCGGGGAACTTAGCTATGAGAATAATTGTTTGTCCCTATTGCATGCTGATTTTTCCTTTATAGAAAATGATGTTTTTAACTAATGGGATGCAATATAATTGTCCTTGATGTGCATGCGGGTTTTCCAAGAGAAATAATGTTTTAACTAATTGTAGAAGCAAGCTTCATGATGTTGAACCAAGAAATTTTGATGATGCCAAAAGCCCAAGTGATTGATTCAAGATTGATTCAAGACTTCAAGATCAAGCATCAAGAATCTGATCCAAGATTCAAGATTCAAGAGAAAAAATCAAGAAGCAACAAGTCAAGACTTCATATAAGATAAGTATTAAAAGATTTTTTCAAAAACCAAATAGCACAGTTTTTTTTTACAAAATAAATTTCTCAAATTTTCTAAGTTACCAGAGTGATTACTCTCTGGTAATCGATTACCAGTTATCAGTAATCGATTACCAGTTACCAGCTTGGTTTTCAAAATGTTTTCAAATGGTTTGCAACGTTCCAAAATGATTTTCAAATAGTGTAATCGATTACACTATATTAGTAATCGATTACAAGTGAATCTGAACGTTGGAATTCAAATCCAATTGTAAAGAGTCACAACTTTTTATAAAATGCATTGTGTAATCAATTACACCTTTGTGGTAATCGATTACCAGTGAACAGTTTTGAAGAAAAAGTTAAATTATAACTCTTAACATGGTTTTCTCTAAAGTCACAACTTTTCCAATGGTTTCTTTGACCAGACATGAAGAGTCTATAAAAGCATGACTTTGGCACACATTTAAAAAATATATATGATATTCTTCCAAACAATTCTTTTTCACAATCTTTCTCTAACCATTGCCCATTGTTTTTTCTTTGCCAAAAAGCTTTCTAAACTTTGTTACAAAACTTTGTTTTCCTGCAAGTGGAAATTCTGCAGAAAACAAAAGTGTGCTATCTTTTCATCCCTTCTTCCTCTTGACAAAAGATTCAAAGGACTAACTGCCTGAGAATTCTTTTTTATTCTCCCTTCCCCCTCTTGACAAAAGATTCAAAGGACTAACCACCTGAGAATTCTTTTGATTCTTCCCTTTCCCTTTAAACAAAAGATTTCAAAGGACTAACCGCCTGAGATATCTTTTGTTTCCCCTTACAAAGATTCAAGGGACTAACCGCCTAAGAATTCTTTGTCTTAACACATTGGAGCGTACATCCTTTGTGGTACAAGTAGAGCGTACATCTACTTGGGTTGTTATACTGAGAATAAGATAGGGTACATCTCTTGTGGATCAATTCAAGTGGAGCGTACATCCACTTGGTTGTACAAAGAGAACAAGGGAGGGTACATCTCTTGTGGATCTTTGCTTGTAAAAGATTTTACAAGGTTATTGGAAATCTCAAGAACCGGTGGTTGCTTGGGAACTGGATGTAGGCACGGGTTGTTGCCGAACCAGTATAAATCTTGTGTTTGTCTTCTTCTTCCCTACACTCTTTAATTTTCGTTGTGTACTTTTCATTTCCACTTTACTTTTTGTCTAAGTTATTGTTTCTATTCTTTACTTTCTCATAACTTAGTAGTAAAGCCTAATTGAATCTAGTAATATTAAGAAGGATAATTTTTAATTAGTCAAGACACGTTTATAATTAATTCAACCCCCCCTTCTTAATTATTCCGAGACCACTTAACACTAATGGGATGCGATATAATTGTTATTGATATGCATGCTGATTTTTAGGAAAAACTATGTTTTGACGAATGGGATGCGATATATATATTTATTGTGATGAATGAAATTGGTGTCTTTATTTGATTTATGTTGTTTGAAGACCGGGGGAGTGTAAATCTCAGGCATGAAAGAAATATATATGTATGGAATGCAATTTATTGTTGATGTCTCTATTGAGGATTTTAATTGATATGTGGTGATATTGATAATTATGATGATATTGATTTGAGATGATATTGTTAATAAAGATCATGTCAACATGAATTGATGTTATTGTTGATGATTATGTGAATATGAAATGGGGTTGTTGTTGTTGTTGATAACGTCATTGAGATGAGATGATGTCTATGTTGAGAATGATATGAAAATGGAATGTTGATTGATGTTGGAAATGCATTAGCATGTGCATGTTGTGTATGTTCATGGGGGGTGCATTGACCTTGTCAGATGGCCCATTCGTGGGGGACTAGAATGGTTAAAGAATCTAAGCATTCACTGCAGGGATGCTTAGGCACTTTAATTTGTCCATCGTCATTGCACTTGATGGTGTCCATGTTCGATATGTTGGATGTTGTGTATGTTCGTGGGGGGCGAAGTGCATTGACCTTGTCGGATGGCCCATTCGTGGGGGACAAGCGTGGTTAAAGAATCTAAGCATTTCTGAGGGGATGCTTAGGCGCTTTAATTGGTCCATGGTCATTGGCACTTGCTTTTGGTCATGTTCATACGTCGTATGTAGTGTATGTTCATGGGGGGAAGTGCATTGACCTTGTCAGATGGCCCATTCGTGGGGGACAAGCGTGGTTAAAGAATCTAAGCATTTCTGAGGGGATGCTTAGGTGCTTTAATTGGTCCATGGTCATTGGCACTTGCTTTTGGCCATATTCATACCTCATACGACACAGGAAAAAAATAATTGTGGCAGAGTGTACTTTGTAATGAGGGGGCGTGTCACCTGGTAGGGAACTCCTTTGGGCCCCAAGCTGATCACCTATGGGGGGCAGTTACGTGCACAACCAGGTGGTCTTGACGAACTCTGCATGGTTTCCTAAGTGAGAGTACCGTGTGGACACGTTTAGGCTATTTCCTGGGATTTGGTTGTTGGTACGTACCACATTGCATCTGAGAGTTGAGTCAGGTGCATGCATCATTCTATGCAGTCTTGATTGGATCAATGGATGGATGATGAGTAATTGTTGAATATGGATGATGAGTAATTGTTGAATGTGAATGATGAATAATTGTTGGATGTGAGTGTTGAATAATGAATGTTGTGTAAGCTCATAATGTTCTGCTTATGTTTCTTGCTAATTGTGGTTATTTGGATTGGTATTGGTTCTTTTTATAATGAACACACCCTTGCAATTTTGTATCGTGTGGTTGATACCTGTGATGATCGTGAACATTATTCGTGGGAGCAGAATGACAGCAGCAAGGTGCAAGGAGTAAGATTCTGGTGAGGAGCCGCCAAGCCAACGTGACGACGTTGGCATTATTTTGGGAGAGAGTTGTATTTTGTTTATCAACTCCTCCATAGTTGGGTTATGAGTCATTTTGTTAAATCAAAGATGTAAACTTCAGATTTTACTTATATGCATGAACAAATTTTAATTTCCCATCATGTGGATGACGTGTACTAAGTTGTTGCTCCTATATATATATATATATATATATATATATATATATATATATATATATATATATATATATATATATTCACCTAAGTAAATGTGTATGTTTTAGCGAATGTATGTTGGGGCAAAATTACTTCTATTTTCATAAGCAAATTAAGGGAATTCTTTTTTTTATAAAAAATTGAAATTATCGCACATTAGAGTGTTGATATCGTAGCGACGAGGCGGGTCGTTACAAAGGGAAGGAATGACTTCTAATGTTTGCTTATTCTTTTTCTGGCCTTTGCCTTCTATAAAAAATTGTATTCTCTTGAATTATCCATGTGTTTTTCCTTCTTCTCTTTCCTTCTTTTATAAGTGCAAATCAGCTTAGTTTTCATGCAACCTTCGCGTACACACTTGTCACACTTAGTGAGTATGGCGGTGATCCTCGTGCTTAGGGCGTGACTTGCGCTAAACGCGTCTTTTTCCTCAATTAGCCCTACTTTTCTAAATTATCATGCTAGCATTAAGCGTGATGTTCCCGCTAAGCCTGAGCCTCGCGCTAAGCGCGCCTCTTTAGATTTCTAATTTGCTCTTTTGGACTTTACTTTACTCACTAAGCATCACAAATTCATTAACTTTTAATATTTTCTGCACAAAAACTTAAATGATGTTAAAATAACATTTATTTGCACAAAAAGGAAGAAATATGAGAGAAAAAAATACCAATCCTTATATAATTTAATCCCAAAATATACCTATAAATAGAAATTACCAAATGTCAAGCCTATGAAAACTCCTATGCATGCTTCCAATCCTCTGAGAAAGACGAATTAGGTAAACTAGTAGATTAGACAATCTACATAGGCATGATTAGATCTCTTTTGTATCTAACCTCAAGTAAACCTGATATTATGCATAGTGTATGTATGTATGCTAGATTTCAAGTTAGTAGGATATTGTTATGCAGACTATGTAAGAGATAGAGAAGAAAGAAAGAGCATAAGTGGAGGATGTCACTATATTGAACCTTGTTTGATATCTTGGGCAAGCAAGAAACAAAACCACATTGCTCTATCTACAACTGAAGTTGAATATGTGTATACTACAAGTTGTTGTTCACAACTATTATAGGTAAAGTATCAACTGGAAGATTATTCTAGTTTTGAAAACAATATACCAGTATATTGTCACAACACTAGTGCAATAAACCTATCTAAAAATCCCATACAACATTCAAAGACTAAGCATATTGAGATAAGATATCATTTCATTCATGATTATATGCAAAAAGGTGTCTTTGATATAAAGTTTGTAGACATAGATCGTCGATAGGTTGATATCTTCACTATGCCTTTGTCTGAAGAACACTTTGTTTGTATAATGAAACATTTAAATATGATTAGTTTATTAAATTAATGAAATACTTATTTTCAAACAATCACATCGTCTTATCTTATTAACCTATTGGACTAATGTTTGTTGAAGTGTTTAGACATAAGAGGAAATGTGTTCACAAAGACAAAAATGTTTCAGTTTTTATTGAGAAACATGGACCACGATTCCTATCGTGATTGAAAAATTATTTTCAAAATATTTAATGAGATTTGATAGGTTACATCAAATTCTCTTTCCTTCTCTTTTTGAAAACTATAAAAGGCAAACACAGGCACTTTGAGAAACTCTTAGAATATATAAAACTCTCAAAAGTATTTATGCTTGTGCAAATTCATCATCTGAAAATTCAAAGACTTCAAATACTCTCTATTTTTTCCTTCTTTTCAAAACCTTTGTGAACAATGGCACCTCCAAGGAGGAACAAGTCCTCTAGAATCCACATCATCAACAATGTTGACGATGTCATTCAAGCCTTCCCCGAAGGTTGGTTTATCCCTAGAAAGTGGATAAACTTTCAAAGCTTGAAGGAAGAAGGCTTTGACATCAAAGGACTTTGATAAGGTTGGTTGGACACCTTTTCTAGAAAAGTTCAGTACCTGGCATTATAGCCCATACACACTCTTCTGGGGAACAACATGGCAAGATGGAGTTAGCATCAAAGGGACTATTGTTGAGACCTAGGTGGTGATCTCTCCTATGACCATTGTTGTTGCGTTTGGATGTACACCAGAGAGTCTGACCATGAGTAAAGACTAAGAAAACAAGATAACCCAGGAGACTATGGACAAGCTGCTCTATGGAAAGGCTTGCCCAGACGAAGGTGACACGAAGGCTCTCAACACCTTCTTGAGGACAACAAACCTGACCTACATGTGTAGGATGATCCACAACATGTTGTTCAACATAGTCATGCGCAGGGTTGGCTTCAGAGATCGTTTCTACATCTATAAGATTATGGTAGGTGAAAAGGTGAATCTTCCTGAGATCATCTTTTTAGATTGGATGCAAGTGTTTAAGGATAGGTTTAACCCCAAGGTGAAGAAGAACCATATTCCTTTTGGAATATTCTTCACCCGGATCCTGAGGCTTGCTGGGGTGGAGGTTTCCTTTATGGAGCCATCGGTTAGTGCCACTCAACTGAAAGGGGCAACCTTTGTGAAGATAGCAATTGCTGAAAAATTTCCTAAGTATATGCAAAGGCACATAAAGAAGAAAGTGAAAAAGGAGGTGATTAAGACTTCTTTGTCTTATGATGATTAGATGATAGGAACTCAAGTAAATCCTTTGTATCTTGAGTCTGAAGCATCTTCTCCACAGACGTAGAAGGAGCAAGTCAAGCCTAGCCAACCCAAACACAAACTACCCACCAAAAGAAAAGATCACCCTCCATCATCTAACTTTCAACCCCCACCTTCAACCAAAAAACCAAGAAACCAAGCTCTATGTAACCCTAAAAAGAGAAAGAGTTCAGACTCTAACCGAGACCATACACCCAAACTCAAGAAACCTATCATTAGAATCAAACCATTCCTAGCTTAAGCAACACTATCCATACCATCATCTCCCCAACCTACTCTGAACACTGAATCTTCCCAACCTACACTAGCCACACCATCATTTAAGGTGGAAATCCTAGAAACACCTACCCATGCACCCTCACCTTAACTAGTCCTTCCTTCCCAACCATTACCCAAGTCTATTTCACCCCCTCCCAGCATGGCCAAAGTTACTGCCATTGCCAAAGCCAAGCAATACTCTCTTGCAGATGCTGAGAGAAGAGCAAGAGCAGAAAAGGCCATGAAGAAAAAGCAGCAAGGAAAGCTACCACCCTTGAAGGATAGGCTTCATAGGAGATCCCTGAAGAGATTATTATTGAATCTTTAAAGACCTTGACAAGGGAAAAGGAGCTACGACAGACAACTACCAGTGATCAACTACCTAATGAAGTGGTACTTGAAGCTGTCAAACCTAGGTTTGAAGAAAAGTTGTGGAAGGCAGAGTTTGATGTCAAAGTACAATCAGCCTTGGAAACAAGTGCTAAAATATTTTCTATAGCATCTACTGCAAGAGACACAGAGCTCCAACCAACTATGGTTCATGAAGAAATAGTTGAGGACGAAAGATAAGCTCTACATGTTGCAATGTTTCAGTCTGTCATTGAAGTATCATTCCAAGGGTTTGATATTGGTGTCATTTCAAACTCTATTGAAACAAACCCTAGAGTTGCACCACTGCACTCCCATCCAGTAATAATCGATGATGAAGCTATTCTTGATGCTTTGCTTGCTAAACCAATGTCATAAGTAGCATTTCAAGATTAGAAAGCATTTATGGAGCCACTAAGTTTGTCTCTTTTGATGCAATTAAGGTTAGATTAGAAATCAAGAAGAGACTGGAGACTATTATTGCACCTCAATTCTATTGAAACAAATCCTAGAGTTGCACCACTACACTCCGATCTAGTAATAATCGATGATGAAGCTATTGTTGATGCTCTGCTTGCTCAACCAATGTCATAAGTAGCATTTCAAGATTAGAAAGCATTTGTGGAGCCGCTAAGTTTGTCTCTTTTGATGCAATTAAGGTTAGATTAGAAATCAGGAAGAGACTGGAGACTATTGCTGCACCTTAACTCTTAATTGATATTTTCAAAAAATTGCATCAACTTCTGAACAAATCATACAGAGACTCAACTGATTGGTTATTGCCTTCAAGATCTCAACCTCATACTGAACCTAAGCCAATGCATGTTTCAAACAAAAACATCAGATTTTATCATAGCTTCAAGGTATACAAATTGTCTGAAGAGAAAATCAACAACCAAGCATGGAGAAAGAAGATGGATATAGGCAGCCAACGCTTGAACCCATAAATGTAGAAGATTGAGCTTCAAAAGTATGATTTGGTCAAGCTATGGAAAGGTGTTGATCCCTTCTCTTACTCCTCTTCTGAGACCCTTGTCCAATTACATTAATGATCGAAGATCTTGTCCGACAAAGCCAATTAACTGACGATGATGGGAAAGAGGTCATCAAGGTACTTTGTACTCACCAGTAGAGATGCAAAGAAGTAGGCACGGGGGTTGAGAGAGAAAAAGAAGAAAAATAATTTGGTGTAAAGGATCCATCCTATTATTGTGTAAATCTTATTAATCTAAGGGTGGGCAAAAATGATCATCATATATCACATGATCTCCTTATTTTATCCTAGAAGTCGACTTTATTTTATGTTTAATTATAAAAATGATACTAGAACTGTTGAAAACAAAAGACAATACACAAGATAAGATATATAAAAAAATGTCATATAAATGTTTTATTATCCAAACCACAACCTTATAAGGCCAAAATTATTCCATTTTTTTCCTTTAACAATTCACTCTTCTTCATTGCCAACCGAAATTTTGATAACTATAGCATCATAGCATGACGTTACACCACCGACCATAACCAACTTCAAATTTCAAACATTCGAAAGCTTATTTATTTTCACATTAAAATATAATATTCAATACATTTATATTAATTAGAAAACTTTATAAGTTTGACGTTTATATATTTAAAATATGATGTATATATATATTAGTCTTAAGCAAATTAATATATCTAACATAATATAATATAATGTTATTCAATATAATATAAAAAAAATTAAAAGTAAAAATAACTGAATAATAAATATTAAATAATTGAAAATACAAAAATATTGTCGTATGCCTTTCCAGTTTCCATAATAATGTAAAATAAATACTGCACAGTACAAGGACATTATAGTAAATTTTGGATTGCTACTTTTGTGTGCATGAAACAACATTACAAAATTGTTTTTATAATAAATCGATCATCCTCTAATTTTTTTTTTTAAATTGATCACCAAATAGAAAAATGAACAAAAAATAGTCCATCCGTCATCTTATTTTGTACACTGTTCTGATTTGTTATAGTTTGTGTATCAAACTCGTCCGAATTATTTTTACTAACATAAGAAGAACATTGAATATTCCTATATTTCTATTAATTTAGGGATGATTATACTTTTTTTTCTCCTAAGGTTAACGTTAATTATACTTACACCCTTGAGAAAGCATTGACTTTTTACTTTGTTATTTTTAAGGGTATTGTGTGGAAATACATAAAAAAATATAAGAGGTACGTATAGTTTTTAAAAAATAATAGATGCCGACATGTGAAAATAATATATAAAGTGAAAAAGACGAGTGTGGTTTTTCAATAAAAAAAATGTCTACTTGTTGGTGATAAGCTCAAGGAATGTACGCAACTTGTTTTACTAGAGGGAATCAATCTTTTTTAAAAATACAGTAATAATAACCTAGATCAAACTTAAGTTTTCATACATTTATTCAACCCTTCCTCACTAGATCAACCCTAATAGATTGAGGCAATCAATCGTCTAGTTCTTTTATAACTAGTCAGGCAAATTAAAGTAATATATGATAGGAAGAGATTTAGTTAATGTTAACCTTAAAACATGCTGTTTTTAAAAGATAAAACAGCATTCCAAAGAAGCTTTCAAGTTATAAGAAATAAATATGCAGAGGGAGAGAGAAAATTCTCTACAAATGAAGGAGTTTTATCCAATTTTGGCAATAATTAAATTGAAAAGAAAAAGTTATATATGGAAAGTATATCATTATATATAATAAATTTATTAACTTTTAAAATAATTTAAATAATAACATATTTATAATTAATATGTTTGAATAACCGTGTAAAATATTCAAAATGGATAAACATTAAATTTAAATAAAAATTTATTAAGGAAATAATCTCCCAATATCAAGAGAGACCCTTAATATAAAAAAAAGTGTAGGGAATTCGTTCAATTATGGAATTCTCTTATTCTTTTTTGAATAACTCTGATTCTGCAAAAACAAAATCTTCTATAATTGACTCTCTTTCAGTGTAGAAAACAGAAATATTCTTTTTTTTTCCTTTTCCCCAATTAATTTCCCAATGATCGATGAAAGGAAATTAGCAAGTGGCCACTGCTGTTTTCTCTACTATTTTCAAATTCTGTAGTGCCACTCCGTCTGACCAATTATGATAGCAATTTACGTGGGAAAAGTCCTGTTTAACAACTCAAATTGCTCTACTTGCTAACTCCCCCTTTCAAAAAAACTAATAATTAGTGTTCAATCTCGCAACACGCCTCTGTTGGAAAGAGACATTATTATCCAATTATCATATACAAGGATTTAATGAAATCTTAATAAACCATGTATAGGTCTCTTTACCTGTGATGAATAGAAGCAAATTTGATTTCCGAATAGATACAAAATTGTTTTTTAGCATTTAACCATAGAGGCTTCCCAAAACCCTAGGCAAAGAAAAAGAAAGAAATAGAACGTGCAAGAGATACAGGACACTTATCTACAAATTAATTTCTGGTCACTCACCCATCTTTGTTCACTGCCCCCCTTATAGTACATTTTTTTGTCTGCTCCTCTTAGTCTTCTCTAAAATAGTAAATATTCCATGACACATTATATCCAACTTGCAAGAAAAAAAATTATATTCTCCCCTTCAATGATAACATAACCACCACGTCTTTTAGCTTAACTACTTAACATTAATTGATTTTTTCTCAATAAAAATAAATTAATATATAAACCCCCTCCAATAATTCCATCATCTAAACTATAACCCCCATTGGATAGATAAGGGTGTGTACTGTAGTTAGTTGTCTACAAAACAATATTCTTCAAAACTTGTGTTCTCTCCCAATTTCATCAAAACAAAAAACCCCATCATGGGCGATGTTCTAAGCCCCTTCACAATCTCATCCCCTCCTCCACCCTCCTCCCCATCAACCAAGAACAACAGCATGCCCATGTTGTACTACGGTCTCGTGGTGGTCGGAACCGCGGCCATAGTGCTAGCCATATACAACCTCGTCCTCCTAAGACGGAGCCAAACGCGCCACGCGCGGCCGGCGCAAAGTATCACGCATAATAGAGATATTGTACAAGTTGTTTCCGAAAGAACAAGGAGCTTCGAGGACAGCCAACAACGAAACTTGTTGTCGAGCTTCAAGTACAAGAAAGAAGTAGTGGCAAAAGAAGAAGAAGAAGAAGAAGAAGAAGAGCAAGATGATGAGTTTGAGTGCTCCGTTTGCTTATCGGTTTACGAAGAAGGCGAAGAGGTGAGAAAGCTTCCACAGTGCAAGCACTATTTCCACGTTCTTTGCATAGACATGTGGCTTTACTCCCACTTGGATTGCCCAATTTGTAGAACTCCCGTTGATGTTTTGTGTCCGGGGGAGAATTCTCCTGATGGGATGATGGAATCCGGTGCTGGAATGGCAGCATCTCTCTAGATTGAGTTCACAAATTATCGTGTAGGTGGAGAGAAATAATTAGATAGTCTCATATTAATCATATAATTTTGATCAGTTTTCATATCACACATAATTAAAATTGAGTTTAATGACAAATACTGTAAAAAAAAAAAATCATTGACATCTAGTAAAAAATTATCAGAATTGGTTTTTAAGATAATTATTTTTTAAAGTTAATAAATTTTTTATATCTAATATTTTTATCAGATAATAATATAAAATTATTTTTATATTATTATATTTTATACTTAAATAATGTGTCACAGTTAATATGATGTGAATTATATGGATTTTGAATCATACAATAATTTATGGTGGGTGGGGCCTTGCTTCTTTGGTGATAGATGTGACATTGAGTCAGTGATCGACAACTTGAACACCACACACTAGGTTCTCCTTCGGAGCAATTTAGGAATTAGCACGGAGGAGCAAATTTTTACCTGTTTTTTCTTCTTCTTTTTTTTTATCACAGCACTTTTATTTAACATTAAATATGTGTAAATTATTTTTATTTAGATTTTTAATATTAAATATGTGTTAGAAAATAGACATATTTTTAATACAATTTATAGTCATTACACTTGAATGCAAGAAATTTTTTTTAATCATCATAGTTAGAATTTTTTTTCTTTTTCGGTAGAATTTAGAGATATTTTTACAAACTTCATTATCTTGAATTAATGATGAGATTAACTCTCAATCTAAAATTTAGTTATATTTAAAGTTATTTTTCTCTTTCAAAAAATATATTATGTGGAGAATTACAAATATCCAAAGACAAACATGCTTAAAGCATTATTAGACACTATGAATAAAAAAACATTATTAAGCACTAAATACTTTACCAAAAAAAGAAGAGACTAAATACAAAAGCTTTTCAATTTTTTATATTAATATTACTTTTTTCTTTAAATCCTAATTTTATTTCTTTTTTAAAAAAAATTATATTATTTTTTCTCAAATCTTAGAACTTTGTTTTCAAATTAATTCTATTTTCAATTTTTATAAATTTATTTATCCTGAATTTAAGTCATTATATTTGTTTATTTGAATTATATATGTTTTATTTTGGAGTTACTTCAACTGAAAAATATCTGCATGATGCACGAGATATTTATACTAGCTTTATGTATATATTTATTTATAGTTAAATAAAATTATAACTATAAAGATCCATAGTTAAAATATGGATCAAGTTGAAGATTTAGCCCTTTTCAATTTACGGGGCCAGGGCGGCTTCTAGCAGCATTCTATTGGTTGGGCATATACCATTGGTTGTGGTCCACTTGTGTCCACATCTTTCAACTGCCTTCTTTCCCTTGATCTATTGATTATTGCTGGGTTGTTATTATAATTATAAACGTGTGTCTTAAACATATTATTTAGTAATAAAATAAATAAATTTCTTTATATATTAAAATTTAGAATTCAAATTTTATGCATGATATGTGTTAAAGGGTTTTTTATTGCCGACCTAATATAAATCTAAATATAACTTTTAATGCAATAATTATAAAAATCTACTAAACTTACCGTAAATATTAATATGTAATTCAATGATAATGTAGAATCCTTTTGGTATATAAATTATTTTCTCTCTAAGTTATAGTAAAAATATATTAATAATAATAAATTTTATATTTTATTAAAAAATCATTTTTAATTTCTTAACTGGAGTCTACTTATTATTATTATTTGGAGTTTGTACTTTATCATTATGAATCCATTTAAAATAAATATCGATACATTCACAATTAACTTTTACAAAATAAAATTAAAATTCTAAATTCAACAAAAAAAAATGTTTTAATTTTCTCACTTTAAAATCTAGATCAATTTAGAATAATTCTTTACCGTTTTAGCGTGTGGCAGTTGAGCTGCATTTATACCGTTTGTCCCTTGATGAACTTCGAATGTCAATTTAAGACGTGGTAAAAAGTACTTTACATATGGGAAAGTTCTCATGACTCATGGTGTAGCATCTTCAGCTTCAATTCCGGTCTATTTGGAAGATAATGTTCGCAAGGAACAAAAACGACGTATAGCATATAATACCAGAATTCCATAAACAAAAATCGACACCAAATTTGTGTTTCTTTCTTTTCATTTTTTATTTTTCATATTTAATTAATTTACAACAAAAAGAGGGCAAATTGCCCTAAATGTACTACTTTTCCAAACTTTTTTCTCAAATGGTGCTGTTTTGAAATTTATTCCTGCATATGTCTGTTTTTTTTTTATGTAAAATGCAGGCAGGAAAGAAGGAAATTGTCAGTCCCATATATTGGCGAGTTTGGATTGGCGTCGACACGTGGCGCGGAGTGCAGTGATCTCGCCACTTGCACTGGCGATTTGACCATGCACGGGACTAGCCAGTTTGACTGACAAGTTACGCTAGGGGGATCTGCTTTTCATGATTGCAAGCACGCATAACAGAAGAGCAGGGTGCAATGAAGGCAGCAACAGCAGGTGGAATCGTAGGCTTAAGTGGCGATTTGATGTTGGAGGAAATCGCAAGCTTTAGTGGAGATTTGAGGTCCATAAATCCCTCCCTCCTCCCTAAACGAGCATTCACTTAAACGCAAGAAAGAAGCAATTGGTGTTGGTGTTGGAGTGAAGCTTTCCCAGAACAAGAACGTGTTCTTCCACTTTCAGTTTTCTCAAAACTTGGTAAGTTTGTTTAATTTTATTTTTATTTTATTTATTTAATTGTTTGTATTCTGATAATTAAATTAGTTATTTTAGATATTATAAAATTTGTATAGAGTTTTAGGTATAGTAAATTAGTAGTGTAAGTTATTAGTTTTCTATGTTACCTTAGTTTTATTTTTAAATGGTAAATTAGATTTAGTTTGATAATTTAGTTATAGTTAATGTAAGTTATTAGTTTTGTACATTAGGTTTAGTTTTAGTTATATGTATTTTAAGTTATTAGTTTTGTATGTTAAATTAGTTTTACTTGTGGTCCAATTGTAAGTTATTATTTAAATATATTTAAATTTTCTATGTTAGATTAATTATATGATACCTTGTATTAATTTTGTATATATATTATATTAATTTTTTGCCACAAATATATATATATATATTATGTTATTTATTTAAATTTGTGTTTGCATGTAATTTAATTTATTTATAGAATATATTTAAATAATGTTTTATATATTTAAATTATGTTATATATTTAAATTTTGTGCTTGATGGGTATCTAAAATAGTTTTAGTTATAGGTAGTGTAAGTTATTATTTAAATATATTTAAATAATAACTATGTTATTTAAATTTTGTATGCTAGTTATATGATACCTTAGTTTGTAGTAATTTTGTATATATATTGTTTTAATTTTTGACCGCAAATATATATATTATGTTATTTATTTAAATTTATGTTTGCATGTAATTTAATTTATTTATAAAATATATTTAAATTTTTTTATTTGTATAATATATTTTGTTATTAAAATATTTGAATTAAAAAATATATAATCTGTTAATTATTTAAAGTTATGTTTGCATATATTTTAATTTATTTGGAGACTACATTTAAATTTTATTAGTTGTATAATATATTTTGTTATTCAAATATATATATTTTGTTATTTGTTCAAATTTTAATTATGTGGTATATATATTTAATTAATTTTTTGTAAATATAGTTAATTTTTTTTCTTTACAAGGAATGTATAAAATTTATTGTCAACTTATTATATTATATTTTATTTTGCAGTATCAATGACATCTTTTTTGTCATGTTCATCAAATATACAAAGTAAGTCTGGTCCAATTGATGATGACGTTTTATGGATGCAAACCAAGCATGTTTCAGAACATATTTGGAATGAGAAAGACGACAGAAAATTACACATCAAACGAGTTGTCCCCACGTATCAAGGTCAAGAAGAAATACCAGAGGAAATTATTCCTCTACTTCGGCAATTTGGTTTTTACTGAATTATGAAGATGGGATACTTTAAAATAAATGCATCATTAATTAGTATCTTGATTGAAAGATGGAGACCCGAAACACATACGTTTCACATGAGATGTGGAGAGTGTACTATTACTCTTCAAGATGTGTCTGTTTTGTTAGGTCTCCGTGTGGATAGGGCAACATTAATTAGTTCAACAAATCTTGATTGGGCTGATTTATGTGAAGAATTGTTAGGGGTCAGACCACAAGAATGTGAACTTCAAGGTAGTGTGGTTAAATTAAGTTGGTTAGCTCACCATTTTTCACAGTTAAATAACCATGACGGCAACGTACAACAACTAGAAAGGTTTACCCGTGCATGGATCCTTAAATTCATAGGAGGTGTCCTATTTGTTGACAAAGGCAGTAGCAAAGTTTCCCTAAGGTACCTGCAATTTTTACGTGACTTTGCACAGTGCAGCACGTATGCATGAAGACCTGTCGTGCTTGCTTATTTATATAGAGAGATGTGCAGCGCCACCGATTACAAAACTAAATCAATCGGAGGTATGTGCATCTTAATCCAATTGTGGGCATGGAAACGATGCACAACTTTGGCTCCAAAGAGGACTCCTCCCGTAATAGAAAATAAACCCCTTGAACACAGGTTAGTCGTTTAAAAAAATTGATTTCATTTGAAAATAATTAATAATGTAACGTGTCAACAATGATGATTTCATATTTTTTTTAGGTGGTTGCGACGTGGAAATCAGCATATTGGCAATGATGATCTGATAGTTTTTCATCGCAAATTGGATATCATGAAACGACATGAGGTAAGAAGATCGTAATGTATTGGTTAAATAATAAATAATGTCATGTTTCAGTGAAAATTAACAATTGTCTTGTTATATGCAGTTTCTGTGGGAGTCTTACACAACAACTGTTATGTCAGCGCTGCCTTCAATTTGTTTGATTGGAAGTGTAGCATGGTGTGCAGTGGTGCCACTCATTTGTTTCCATGTTGTTGAGTGGCATCAACCCGATCGAGTTTTGAGACAATTTGGAATGCAACAACCTATTCTCGGGTGTCCTTCGCAACCGTGAATATTCATGGCATAACGCTGAAAGACAAACAAGATGGAAATTGGGGACAATTATTCGCCCCAATTATTAGTCAATGGAACAATCGAGATGAGTTTAGGGTCGACGTTTATCCTCGACAAGAGGGCCTATTGAGTTTTAACTCCGACTACATGGTCTAGTATAGGCGAAAAACAAAGATGTTTGTTCACCGGAACAATGCAAACACAGCTACATTGGTATTTTATTTGTTTTTGAATATTTAAGTTCAAATTATTTTTTAAAGCATCGACATTAATTTCCTTACCCTAATAATTGCAGGCTGAAGTTGCGGAGACATTACAGTATATAGTGTCACCACATGGGAGGAACACATGGACAGTTGATAATCTCGTGCCTTATGTGGAGAAGATAACGATTTTATCCAAAGAGCAAGTGAGAATCATTGAGCCCGTGTCACATGGTCCAGCATCAGAGCGTCAATTTCCAGCACAAGAGTTTCACATTCTTCAGTCAAATGTTGAAACTCAGGGTATAGGCAGACGAAGGGAGGCTGTTGAAGCAGAAGAATATTCGCAACAAATGGTGGACCGTGGCCATGGAATGTATTACACGCCACCAACATTTTCTCAGTATCCTTCACAGATGTATCAATATCCTTTCGAAGGTCATCACATTGATACTTTTGCAAGCGAACATTCGTTCGGTGGTGTTGCGGAAACACATCCTCATTTTTCATGGCCGACTATGACCCCTTCACAGCAACATGATGTCCCAATTGTAACACCTAACGCCAGAAGAAATCCTGATCGTCAAGTACGAAGATTATGGGATCAACCATGTGTGCCGTCAACTTGTATGATTGGCTTATAAAACTTGAAAGCCTCTTTACATTGACCAAAAGTCTAAAACACTCTATGAAACTGACGGTGTTCGAGACTAACCGTATTCCCAACAATAAAATCATCATGTAGTATTTGAAAATATGATCCAGGAGAATGATTTTGCATGTGTGTTAGCCACGGCGAAAGTTTAGAATATGACTCTTCCCAATCGTCATATTCAAGTGCAATGGTTTTTTGTTTCGCCAACCAAGCTTTTTTGTACGACACCTTGTAGGCAAATTCATTGTTAATCCTCTCTTGAATCAAAGAAACTTTTATTGATGGATCTTCTCTGATCATGCATGTTAATAAAATAACAAAATTTAAATGACAATTAACGCAAAAGTAGCATAATATGAACAAAAAATACGTACTTACTACACAAGTGGCAATTAAATCTGAATCAAGCTTCTCGTGATCTTGTGTCATGATCATATTGAGACGTGTGTGGTCCACCCCATTGTGTGACTTTCCATGAATCAGTTTTTAAATTGCCCTCATATAGAAAAGGCAAGGACACTCTGTACTTTTATTCAAGCAACAAACGACATACTTGTTCAATTTGCTTTCAACAACTTTGAAACTTTGATGCACCTTCATAACATATAGTTTGACTGCATTTTTGACCGCATCTTTACTATCAAAATCCATGTCAACATATAATTCTTGGCCAACATTAAAACTCGATGGCATCTCCAAACCACAAATGTCTTCCTCATCAGGATGACTCCAGTTGATATTGTTATAATGCAAAGCATCATTACAAAATGGATTTTGAATTCCTTGTACACCTAATAGTTCAAAAAAAAAATTCAAATCATACTTATTTAACATTAAATACAATTGTCATCAAATGATAAATGTATTCACCTATTTTTTATTTAATAAATTATACCTTCTGCTGGGTGAACAATTATTACTGGTTGAATCATGTCGGTGACTTCATCGTCTGTATCAGATATACCGTCAACACTATCATCTTCGTTTAAAGACTCTTCAACGTATGAGTTAGACACAAGATAATCATCATCATCATCATCATCATCATAATCTTCATCACCATGTAAGTTGCTCACATTTCTTGGCAGTTGCGCCTCATTATTAGATAAATTATTTCCACATGATGTAAGAGAATTTGCAAAATGAAACATAGAACCACCAGCCACATCCTTTTCTATGTACAATTCCAAAACTAACATTTGGTTTTGTTGTTGAAAAATTTCCAGCATGGTTTCAACATCTTCGTCATCACAAATTTGCAAATCAACATATTTTCCAGAAACTAAAAATCTACAATTGATAGCAGAAATAATTTCATTATTTTCTAACTTTACCTTATCTCCAATTTTTTTTCTAAAGCATTGAAACTAATTCCACGTTTAATCTGAATCGCTTTTTTATTGTCTTCAAATATTATACCATCATTCTCTTCATATACCATTCCATTGAAATACAACATTGTTATAACTGAGTTCATCATGTACCTACAAAAACACTATTGTAAATAATTAATCATAATAATAATAAATTCAAAATAAAAAAATCTAATCACAAAAAACCTCTTTACTGAAACTTCACATTAAAACTTTATTCTAAATAAAAATTATTAACTTCAACTAAATATGATGAAAGAGACTTAAAAAAGTTGAACGATTTGAAGGTACTAATTTTAAAGGCAAAATAATCCATCAATGAAGCAAAAGGTAGTAATTAATCTTAACAATAATAACTTAAAAATAAATAAAGGTCATTAATTAAATATGATGCCACAAACTTAGAAGTAAAAAGTAAAAATTAAAAAAGGCAGAACAAAGGAACGCTTTCAAAGTAGACATTTTAATTACATTACAAAGCATCAACCAAGCTATTATTATAAAGTCACACGAACAAAACATCAACAACAAGCTAATCTAATTAAAAAAAAAATACTACACACTTCATATTGAAAAAATTTTCCGCACTCAAAATACTTACTTCAAATAAATATGATGCCAAATAAATTTTTTATTTTAAACAGGGTTGAAGTTCAAGGCTCGTAAATTTTTAACACACACGAACAAACCATGAACACCAACCTAATCTAATTAAAAAAAAATACTACAACTTCATATTTAAAAAATTTTCCACACTCAAAATACTTACTTCAAATAAACATGATGCCACAAAAATTTTGGATTTTAAACACACTTCAAAAAAGGCTCATAAATTTTTAAGACAGTAATACAACATCAACACCAACCTAATGTAATTATAAAATGACTACAAGCTTCATATTCAAAACAATTTCCCGACTCTAAATATTTTGTTCAAATAAATATGATGAGACAAATTTTGTTTTTTAAACAGACTTTTACTTCAACCCTCACAAATTTTTAACACCAACAAAACATCAAATACAAAGCTAACTTAATTATAAAAAAATTATAATAAAAACTTCATATTCAAACTTTATTCCGGCGTAAAAAAAATTACTTCAAAAAATTTAATTTCATGCCACACACATTTGATTGTGAACTTCAAACCTTGAAGGCTGACTTGAAGAATAAAAGGTTCAACAATTATCAGAAAACGGAGAGCAAACAATTTTAAAAACTGAGCAATTTTTAAAATGCACAGCAAATGTGGGAGAAGCGCCTATTTAAACCTGATGATCTCGCCAGTGCCACTGGCTATATCAGTGATCTCGCCAGTAGCACTGGCTATTTCCTTGTCATCTCGCCAATACCACTAGCTATATGCCCTGAAAAGGCAGTGCCTCTGAAAAGCTGCATCTGAACCCTAAAAAAACGCTGCCAAAAGTTGATGCCCTAACTGTGCAAATCGCCAATACGAGTGGCTACTCCCCTCATGGTCAAATCGCCAATATGACTGGCGAGACCATTGCCACGTGTCGACGCCAGCCCAAACTCGCCAATGGGGCTAGCGATTTCCTTCTTCCTTGCATGCATTCACGTACAAAACAGACCCATGTAGGAATAAGTTTAAAAACAACACCATTTGAGGAAAAAGTTTGGAAAAGTAGCCCCTTTAGGGCAATTTGCCCGAAAAGAGAGGTATCATTTTCTCTTGCTTTCTAGGTTTATACACCGTTAGTTTGAAAACACATTATTGTGTTTAATTTAATATCAAAACAAAAAAAAGTATGCTTTATTTATTTGGTTTAGATTGTCTTGAAGTTGGAGATTAGAGGGTGCAAAATCATGGACCAACTTGGCTGAGTCAAAGCATGGGCCTTATTATTCAATGGGTGTAGCTAAAGTTATCAAACTCAAAAAATTTCATAAATTCATATGAATTATGTAAACTCAACTAATAGACTTGAATAATTTATTTTATATAAAAAAATAATAAAATACTTATAAAAATAATATTTCAATTCAATATTTCAACATTATAATTAGGATCAGTCTTGACGTTTTAGGGGTTATAGGTGAAATAATAAATAATGTTTCTAATATATTGGCAAAATAATAAATAATAATTCTAATATTTTTTTTGTAATTATGTTATTTGTATGAAATATTTATTGATTTTGCTGAAATTTTCAACAAGAAAACTTGACTAAGAACTTTTAATAGGACATTTTTTCCAACCACTTTTTTCATCTAAGACTGAAATCTGAAGCTTTATTTCTTTAAACTACTTCAACTTATATACATATATTTAAAAATGTAAATATATTTTGCATAAAGAATAGACACCTGATTTCATTAAAAATGATACATTTGATTACATTCAACAAACATATGATTTTCATTCAATTTATGTCATCCAAAAATTTACATACAGCCAAGTATTTATGTATAAGGTTACATCTTAAAGAGAAAACATATACACAATATGCATATATAATTTGTTTATGCAATTTGATTTCTTAAAAATTATCTTCATTTTCTTTTTCTCTTTTCTATTCTCTTCCCATCATAAATTTTTGTTCTTTATTAATATACTAAATTTTAAAAAATTATAATTTAAATTGTTGTATGTGCTTCTTATCTTGTTAAAAATAAACATTTTAAGTTATTATGATATGTTTCTTACATATTAATTTCTCACATTTACTTAAAAATTCATTTAACATGAATTTATGAATATGATATGACACATTAGAGAGAAAAAAAAACTATTTTTTTTTACTTTCTACTTATATGTCATATTTTTATTTGACTAAAAATAAACATAAAACCAGAAAATAATTTTAACTTATTTATAAAAACAATATAGAAAAAAAATTCTATATAATTATATTTAAAAAAAAATTGGGTCTCTTTTAGCAATGGATCCTAGGCAGTTGCACTCCTGGATTATGCTTAGGGCTGACCTTGACCATAATATTGCAAAATAGCAAATCATAAACTTCATAATACTAAAATAATTAAGTGTAATAGTAAATCACCACTAGATAAGTTCAAACTCCACCAAATAAAACATAAATAATAAGTTCACACGATTACAAAACATAAGTTCTTAAAATTGATAACACTTAAATAACTAAAAAATGACAAATATCACTTAGATAATCCATAAAATAACTTAAACAATAAAATGTAGTACATTACATGAACATTTTGAGTTAATTTTTTTAATTCGATAAACTCGTACTTAAACTCACGACCTTACTCAGTTTGCTCCAAGTCTACCGAGTTTACCTGATTTTGTGTGAGTTTACTCAATTTCTGAGGGTTAATCCATGGAGACAAAGTGAACTCATAAAATCGTACGATTTTACAAGTTAAAATGCGATTTCGATAACCATGGGTGTAGCTTTAACACATCTTTTGGGAGGGATAAAGAGTTTAAGTGTGATGAAGCTCTGAACCGAAGATTAGTATTATAGTCGGCCTAAAGAAATTCAGCTAGCATGTGAGCTTTTAGCTTTCAACTCTTAGTTTATACCTTATAAATTTTTAAGTAATTTATCAATTAGTTTTATCAAATATAGCCTAAGTTTGTGGGATGCTTTAGAATAAAAAAAAAAACAAACATGTTAATTAAGGTGATTTAAAAAAAATGTGAGCCTTAATGCTGTAATTCATAGCTAAATTGACCAATAGCCGACCTACCTTGCAATCTACAAGTTCGAGTTTCTATAAAACATGTGTTTTAAGAAATCAAATATGTTAAGGTGATAGTCATGGACTACGGATGGTTATATAGAAAATAATGGCAGTGATAAATTGGTGATTATAATACTATATAAGATGAATCTTACCACCCAAAATGAGAGAACAATGAAGACAAAGGCTGAAAATGTTTTTTTCATAAAAATGTTACCCTTGTGGCTTGAAAGGACATTGGACTCGTGTCTACCATACACGTATGCCCAAATATCTTACTCAATTCTATCAAGTATCCACTAAGGAAATGAAAAAATGTTGCTGAAACAAATTTCACCCAATACAATGACAATGACGATATATATTGACGCAACACATTTTGATGTGTTAGAAGTCCTTTAGCAACTCGAAAGGAAAAATTAATCACTTGATTGATGGTGAGAATGTTTGCATGTGAATAACAAAATCCCAATACACATGTATCTTATAATTCAACACATACTCAATTTATCATTTGCATATAATCTTAATCACAATTTCATAATCTCAATATAATAATTTGGCACGTATCATGAATCATATACACATCCATCACACTCAGTAGTAATATTTGCATGACATAAAGCATATATATATATATATATATATATATATTAAATCAAACTATATTATTTTAAATTAAAAAGAGTTTCTAAAATAATTAAATTAAAATTGTATCAAAAGAAATTACTACTAAGCATTAACTATACAACTTTCTTTGATTTATTATTTTATTACTTTTATTATTACAATGTATATATAACATGTTGATCATCATCGTGGGAAGATACATGACAAAGATAATAATTTGTATAAAATAAGCAATTAAAGAGAAGATTATTTAGAGTACAATTCATGTTAATTGGAAGAAAAAAACCAAATTTCTAGGATTCACACTCAACACAAGAACACATCAATTTCACAGCAATTTTGTTTTGGGACATCAATTGGCACGTCAAACATATATAATTCATTGTTATAATTGTAAAGATAGAATCAAAATTGCATCAACACCCCAAAACTCATCCCAATTGTTCATCTAAAGATCCCTACACATGTTCTCACTACTCCCCAACTTGTGAATAACTCATCACTTACCTCTAAGCAGGTATGTGTGTAGTCTGGTAGCGATAGCGGCGTCTCTAGTGATTCTCTAAGATTACTCAACCTTTTCCTTTGGCTGCTCTGGTAGGGTTTCCAAGCGTTAAAGAGAAGGAGAAGGGATTGAAGCCTCAATTTCACTATCTCCATGCGAAAATGAGTTTGAAGGTGATGTCTAAATTTCAGGACGATCCAACGGTTAACGAGACTAGGATCGTAATTTTAATGAAGCAGATTTGAGCGTATGCAAGAAAAAAACAGGGTTTTGGAAGAGGAAGAAGGAGAACAAATGTGGAAATAAGAGAAAGCGTAGAAACATATCGTAGATATAAAAATTGACCTAGTATGTTTTTATTTATAGTCATGGTACTCTGAGTCTATTATTTACTCTATTTTTTTTCTTTATTTTATTATTTTATAAAAATAAACTCTATTTTACTCTTTCATTAAATAAATAACCAATTAAAACATCTCTTTATTTTCTAAAATATATTTTCTTTATTTTTTTCTAATACTATGAAACTCTTGTTTTAATCAACAAAAACTCTTTCCTTTCGTTTATTTACTTTCTAAAAACTCTATTAATTTTTAAATAATTTTTTTTATACAAAAAATAGGGTGCTACACTATCAACTAGAGATGACCTTTAGACAAGAAAACTTCCCACAAGCCTCAAGATAGATTGATCAAACAAGCACACAAAGAGTCTCAAAGTTGGAAAATCATAAAGGCATTAACAAATCAAAAATATGATTTCACAAGGCACAATAAGAAGAATTCACCATCTTTTCAAGTTGATAGAGTTGATGAACTATCACTTCTTAGGGTTGATACAATTGAAAGAAATTGTTGCCCTTTTAGGTCAACATCCTTGAGCTACGAGAAAAAAAAGAAGGAAATATCCATATTGGGAAAAATGAATTACCCAAAGCGTTAGGTATATATGCCTCAACAAGTTCATACCTTATGTTATCATAAACTACCAATTTTTGTCCCCTATTTTACTCAATTTGTAATTTTTGTCCCCTTATAAAAAAAAATAGAGTTGGAAGACACAATAAAAAAAAGTAGCATTACCTAATAAAAATATATGACTTCGCAAGGCACAATCAAAAGAATCCACCATCTTTTCAAGTCGGTAGAGTTGGTAGAATTGTGACTTCTTAGGGTCAATACAATCAAAAGAAATTGTTGTCTTTTTAGGACAACATCTTCAAGCAACAAGAAAAGAAAATAACCATATTGGATACATTAAACTACCCAAAGCATTAAGTAAGTCTCAACAAGTTCATACCTTGTGTTACCACAAGTTATCAATTTTGGTCTCCTTATTTTACCTAATTTGTATTTTTTATTCCCTTATAAAAAAAAATAAAGACAACCGGATGCCCTATTTTTTAAAATCAAGAATTTTCGTTCAAACATCAATTTTAGGGTGTCGATAGTTAATGGAAAACATTGACGGCTAAATCATTGATGTGACACTATAATATTATATTTTTAATTATTAATTTGATTTGTAGAGAATTTAATTTAATAATAATTTAATTAAAAACTATTAATCACTAAAAAAACCTCTTTAAATCAGCTAAAAATTTAATTAAAAATTTTAATATTATAATGTAACACCGACGATTTAACACTCAATGCCTAAAAATTAAATATAGAACCAAATTGTTGATTTTAAAAAATAAGGAAACTAAATATCTTTATTTTTTTTATAGGAGTCAAAATTGTAAATTGAATAAATTATGGAGACCAAAACTATATTTTAGTCTTATTTATATTAAATAATTTTTAATTTCTTACTATATATTTTACAATCATTTTTTCATTAATGATAAGCATATAAAATATTTAAAAGATTAAGAAGACATAATAATACAATTAAAATTAATAATAAAAATAACCAATTAATATTATCATGAAACTTTTCAAAGGAGAAATATATGAAAAAATTATTATAAATTTAAATAGATAAAAAGAGAATACAACGAAGATAACTTACCAAAAAACACACTGAATTATTATTTTTTATTAAAAAAAAGGCTTACGACATGGGTTTCCTAGGAACTGATGTAGTAAGGTTGTTTTAGAAAAAATAATAAATACAAGAAACCAATTTCTCAATGTCAAAATGAAAAAAAAAAAATAAACAAAGGTGAGAAATCGATGTGGGAGAACCGATTTCTCACCTTGTACATTGATTGGTACCATTTATATTTATGTTGAGTGTTTAAATATATGTATTTTTCTTAAATATTATTTGAGATAAATTATACTTTATTATAAATTAAAAATCAGTGTTTAATCAAATTATCTTATAGAAAGTATCTTGTATCGTGCACGATATTAAAAAAAATAACACCTGGAATCAGTTTCTGGTTAACCGAATTCATAATGTAAAAATGAAGGTAAAAAATCAGTTTCACCTTAAATAGTAGTGACCTGTATAATTTGTGTAAATATTTTTTGAGTTGTATTATTTGAATAATTTTTTAATTTTTTTGTATTATTTGGATGAAAAATTCAATCATTGTGAACTGACCATATATGTATTTTGATACATAAGAATAATAAAAAAGTCGGGAGAAAAAAAAAAAAAAAACACACTTGATTGTTACGTGACTATTCCCATTAGGCCAAGCCAGGGTGCGTTGCAAGCGTTGTATATGCACGGAAGGACGTCAGTAGTCAAATATGGCGTCATGTGGAAACTAGCCAGCGACACACCTTGTGAAACATGTCATGTGAGGTAGGCACAAGCTAAATTTTCCTTTTGTTCTTTAAAGAGGCAAGTCCTGGTACGATTATGAACGTGCAACATGGAGTTTTGTCTTCCCAAACGACAATTCCAGAATGTTTTCAACCATTATTTCGAACATGATTCAAGAAGCTATATAGTAACCTTAAAAATGACCATTCTAAAATATATAAAAATATTTTTCTTTTTCAACCATTATTTTTTTATTATTATGGAACATAAATTTCAAAAATTATTTTTTTTTACTATTAGTAACACCTATTTTAGAAGGTGAAAACTATTTTTTTACTGTTATTAAACATTTATTTTGAAAAAACATAAGTTATTTTTTATTGTTATGAAACACTCATTTCAAAGACGAAAACGGAAAGAGGAGGATGTCGAGAGAAGGAGATGACACAGGACAAGAAGGATCTGTCGTGGGAAGAAAAGCTGTTGCACGGGAGGGAGCTGTCGTCACGGGTTGGAGGTGCATCGCGGATTGAATGGTTTCTTAAGGAGGAATTGTTAGGGTTAGGGAAGGAGGAACTAACTTATTAAAGGTAATTTAGTATTTTACAAACTAAAATAAGGAATGCAATATACACATATAGGAGTGTAGGATTCAAATCTCGTCACTGAAAAATGGTCTTCCATTAATTTGCAGCTTGACTTTGTCTACGTCATTATTAATTTTTTGAAACTACCAACCCAAGTGTCACAAATGAGTTGAAGAAATACTGTATAGTTTGTATATTATTCTTACACGGTATAGATAAAATTAAGGATAAAATGTATTAGTTCCCTTATTTTTTCTTCTTATAAATAGTGAATTCTATCTCCCATTTTAGTATCCTAAGTTTTATGAAGAGAAATTAAATTAATCAATTTAAAAAAATAAGAAAATAATATATAAATATACTAATAATAATGTGTGACATTTACGTGATACCTGCTTTATGTTCAAAATAGAAAGTGATTTTTTTCCAACTTACATCATAAATCATCCTTAATATCTCTTTTTAAAATAATTATTATAGAATTTCACAAACATATATGATAATAGATCATAAATGGATGTCCGTTTAAAGTGCATGCCTAGTTCATTTTATAATGTATTAACATTTCATCAAAGTTTTGAAAATTGGACAGAACCGAGTTCTATCGGTTGAACCGAAAATCGGCCTGTCATTTGGTCCGGATAATCTCTGAAACTGGCAATTAACAATCCGGACAGGAAACCGTTAAACCGGTGTAAAACCGTGAAAACTGATGGTTTAGCGGTTTTCAACTGTTTTTGGAAAAAATTTCTCATTTTCTCAAAATTAAACGTGCTTTGCTACGAATTCAGACACGCAAGCTTAAGCCACTTTTGTACCAAGTCTGCAGGGAGCTGACACCGTCACAATGCATGAAAAGAAGGAACTTTGACTAAAGTTAAAAAGTTAAAACTTAAAAAACTAAAAAAAGAAAGACAAAATTATAAATTTAGTCTTCCATTTTATCTCCAATTTCTAATTTGGTCATCATTAATTTAATTCACAAAATTGGTCTTTCAATAATTTAATTCACAAATTTGATCCCTTATCTTATAAAATCGTGCAATGTTGGTCTTTCAGACCACAACGTTGACCGTTAAAATGTGACCGTTAACATCACCTGTTAACGGTCAACGTCTAATTGTGATCTAGAAAATCAATAATAGTGTACGATTTTATAAAATAAGGGGACCAAATTTGTGAATTAAATTATTGGGGATCAAATTCAAAATTGGAGATAAACTGAGAAATAAAAATATAATTTTGCCAAAAAAAAAAAATGAAGATTACAAACTGAACTATATGCTATGCATAATTAGTGACATCTATTTGTAAAAAATAAAAATAAAAATTAGTGACATCTACTTTTATTTTCCAGAAACGATTTTAATTCTTCTTCCCGGGAGTTCACACATCAAAAAAATATTCAATATTGTTTAAAAAGCCATTAAAGTAACATTAATTAGTTTAGACACCTTTGCAATAAAATTAACGGATAAATATAAGAGTTTTTAGGAAGTTTATTTAGATTTATGTAATAACCTGTTACTCTAATAAGTTTTTTATGACTTATTTAAATAATTTTTTGATAAAAATTATTTAAACTCATATTTTTAAATTTTCAGTGATTAAAAAAGAATATTCATGTTATTCTAAAGTTAAACGTGATACTCTTTCAACTGTATAAAAGTTTGACAATAGTTAATCCATTGATAAAAAAAATGGCGTTAATTTAAGTCTTTAATTATTAAAAATATCATTTTTATTAAAATAAATTAGTGTTATTTGTATTAGATTAAAAATATATATTACAGTATGTCAAATGTGATATTATATTTATTTAGTATTATTGCATAAACTATTTAATTATTACTATCTTATTCAACCACAATTCAATTATAATTAAACCTTTAAACTTTGGCCGATTCAATGACCAATTCAATTTTAAAAACCTTCCATTTTATAGTCTGAGCAGAGTTTGGATTCAATACTAATTCAATAAGCAAATTACATTACTAGAATTAAAATTCCCACGTTGATATATACTGTCATTTGAAGATATTCTCAGAGTCACGGGACATTATTCCATTTTTATAATATCCCTACAACTACACACATCTTAAAAACCCATTTTGACAACAATTTACTTTATGCACGAAGAGAATCAGTGCACATCAAAATATCAATCGATATGTACATTAGATACACAACCTACACACTGTTACTACAAAAATAAATAATTCAAAGGATACTCCATGTTACACAACACTATTTATTTAAGAAAACCATCATTTTATAACCATGAGTTCATCAAATCCTCGCACAACTTCTCAATTATGCTATATGGTACAAATGAGCATCAATTTTCCCAGTAAAACTAGAGTCCCTGATATCATAGAGGAAAGATTACATCTTTCTTAAATTGTCTAACCTTGCCTGTAAATCACTATCTATCCCTCCATCATCATTCCCAGTCGTTTCAACTTGTGGTACCTTTGTCTTTGCAGCCGGGGCAGCAACAGCTGATGATGGTGCATTTACAAGCTGTATACATCAAACAAAAAACTTATTAGACTTTGTTATAGTGACCCGGTCATTTACTTTTTTGGGTGAAAAGAGATGTTGAATGGGGGAAACCATAAGCATACCTCTTGGTTAATGTCAATGCCAATCTCATCAAGAACTTGGTTAACTAGGTCTTCAGTTTCCTCTTCATCTTCTTCTCCTTCCAAAGCATCATCTATTGCATCTCCCATCATCTCAGATGTCAATTCCATCTTCTCATTCTGTCTCTCAAATTCTTGCATGATTTTCTGCAATGATGGCAAGTTCATCTGCCTATTCATTTGCCCCATGGCCTTTGTCACGCCTTTCATAGCCTCACCCATTGCTTGTGTTGATTTCAAAGTCTGAACAATTGTATTACAAAAGAAACTACCTTTTAGTACTTGAATATCAAAAGACACATCTGTTTTGATAAAAGTTTTGAGACTGTTGGCCAGTTAGTTATATACCAATAAAAACAAAATGCCATGAATCTTAGGGAAGAACCATTATCCTATATTAACCATATATGCTAGAACAAATTACAAAGAAATAGATACAGTCACCACAATAGCATACCTGAATTCTGAGTGATACACCTTGGAGCTGAGATTTTAGCTTATAAAATTTCTCAACCTGATGCCTTGTTCTAACAAGATCTTTTGCCATAACTCTAACAGCTCCCTGGACAACATTACATGAAATACAATATTGGCATTTGGTGAAAGTGAAACATTTGCCACCCACCTTAAAGGTTAAATAAAAATTTAACTATAAACAGCAGATAAACACGTTAAGGCATTACAGACAAATATAGATTTGGGGTAAAATTCTAAACCTGTCGGTAAAAAACATTGAAACGAAACTAGATTTCATCATGAGCAAGCCAGTTCCACTATCTAGAGGAACCACATTAGTTAACATTTCACAATTTAATGCCATACTACTTTTCAAATTAGAATCCTGTAGTAGATAGAAATTGAGATAAACAAGAGAACAGAGGAAAAAAAAGGAAAAGAGGAGAGTTCCTCAAGCAAATTAGAATGATCTCATCATGCTATTTTAAGAGGGATACAATGGTATTTATTTACAGATGATTCAGATTAAATTTATCCTGACTAACCACTAGATCTGAACAATAATCATGAATAATGCCAGTCTGGCAATCAGTTAATTATCAATTGACTGTTACATCTGTAACTACTGCAACTACCTAGCAGAACAAATAAGTTAAGCTAATAGCTAACACTGTGTTTCTACTCTAGCAGTGTCCACTCAAACTCAAGTAGGCTCAACAATTAAAAAATTGTTCAACCACTTTGAGTTTGCTTCTTACATCACAAAATCTGGCGTTGCCTAAGTTTGGTAAGTATAACAACAATCTGATCATGAGCTGGTATATGACAAACACTGAGACTTTTAACCCTTTCTCTTACGAAGCAGAGGTCCAATTCCATGAGTTCATACAACAGTTAATTAATGGATTATAAGCCAGTGACAGTACTTAGGTAGTTATCACAGTAGACAACAGGGGTTACAATAGGAATTTGTAATTCTTGTAGAAGAGACTGAATCATAGGACCTCAGTTGTAGTGATTGCCAAGCTGTGATATTCGGCTTCTGCAATAGAGCAAGCAATCAAGGTCTGCTTCTTTTACTACCATGAGATCAGATTCTGGTCAAGGTAAATGCATGCCCCAGATGTTGATCTTCCACCATCTGGGTCTGAGGACAATCAGCATCACAGAATGGGTGTATGGCTAGCTATTTGAGATCAGAAGCGGGTTGAAAAGGTAACCCATAGTTGATCATGCTTTGGAAGTATCCAAGAATCCGCCTGACTATATTCCAATGATTGTAAAGGGGCTGAGATAATAACTGGCATGCCTAAACTGTGGCTTATTTCTTGCCTAACATTTGTTGCATATTGAAGAGCTCCAACAATTAATATGTAGATGCTGGGGTCCTGAACATAGTCTGATCCAAACATGGGAGAGTTTGGAACCTCCAATCATGGGGTGTAGAAATTCCCTTTTCTGTTGACTTGTTGGATTCAGCAAGCAGATCATAAATATATTTCCTTTGACATAAGAGGATGGAGCCACTACAGAAATATTTAAATTCAATTCCCAAGAAGTAATCTATGTTGATGTTACCCAATTGTTTAAGGGGAAAAATTGAGTTAAGATTAGTTATCAGCTGCTGAATGAGGATGAGTATTTCCCTTGTGATTAAAATGTCATCAAGATAGACTAAGATGTAAATAAAGCGGCTGAAAGTGGTTAATATGAATAGAGATGAGTCACATTAGAGAACATCTCAAGTAGGGCATGTTTTATTCCATATAATGCTTTGTGGACTTTGCATAGAAGAGCTTTGTCAACAGCTTCAAGTTGTGAAGGCTGGACCACATAAAGCATTTTTAATATCTAGTTGTTGTATTGGTCATTTATTTGTTAAAGCAAAATTATGTCTCGGATAGTGACAGGCTTAACTACCGGAGAAAAGGTATTTTTATAGTCAAAACCATGTTGATGAAATCCCTTTGCAACAAGCTGAGCCTTATTTTTATTGATTGAGCCATCTGAGTTTTCTTTGACCTGAAAAACCTCTTCACATCCTCTTGCTTGCATGTGAGAAGGAAGGGGTACTAATTGGCAAGAAGAGCTGAATATTGAGCTTTCTAAACAGAAGAGGGTTCCCGTGTGACAAGAGAGTAGATAAAGGCTGAGGTTTGTAGATGCTAGACTTCATCTAGTCTGCATTCGATGAGTGGCAAGGAGGATCAGTACATATGTTGAGGACATCCTGACAATCAGAAGAGGCAGTGGAAGAAGAGGGAGGCAGAACAATGTGAGAATGAGAAGAAATGGTGGAAAAGGAAGAGATGAGGAAGTGGAAGATGGTTGGGGATAAAGTCAGGGATAGAGGAATAGACAGGATTTCATTGAATAAAACATTCTTGGAAATTTATAGCCTCCCATCAGAAGAAAGGCACTTGTAGCCTTGTTGACTTGTTGAGTAGCCAAGAAATATACACTCTGTGGAATGAGTAACAAGAAAGGATAGCAGGCACACTCACACCCCCGATCATATTAAGAGAGGAATATGCAGGATTTGACCTGAATAGTTCGGTGAAAGGAATTTCACCATTGATTTGACCTGTATGGCTGTATCTTGCTGAGACTGAGATACACCTCAACTATATATATTCACCAATATAGTATACATGATTCAACAACATAATTCTCATATTTTCCCTAAATTGTGTAATGTTGCAAATAAATGACATGGTAGACTAAGAATTTCAAAATTGAAAATGGAAATTGAAGTGGAAAACACATTCAAGACACCCAATGAAAGAAGGATTCCAGTGCTGCAGAAAGGTAACATTTTCAAAAGGAAAAACAAAACTTCTGATGCATTAGGAAAACAGGTATCATATTGAGTCTGCAACAGCACTAGGAAAGCAATTCCCAGTGACAAGCACAGCAACAACAAAAAGTTTCATCCTCAAAATCAATGTGAATATATATCTTAGTTAATACAAGTGATAACATTAAGTAATACAATTTCCCAAACCACAACTATCAATAACAAACAACCCACACAGCAAGGAACAAGGAAATCATAAGAACAAGAAAAAAATAAATAAATAATATCATCTCAGCCGCCAACACAATCAGACCCTCTTCCTTCTTTCTAAAAAAGAGCAGCAAATTCCAATCCAAATTCTCTACCAGACAGCAGAGGTTGGGTGTTTTAAACTTGCATCGAAAAACAGCTAAACTAACATATTCACAGTAAGACATGTTCACCATACATACCATTAAAAACAAAAGGCAAATAATACACAATTAACACACAGTCACTGTACCATCTGGCCCTGTTTGGCACTTTTCTTTATCTCCGCAATCAATTTCTTCTCTTGCGTTTGCAAGCCTTGCCGCTCGCGCTCAATTTCTCTGATTGATTTGTCCAGCATCCTCTTATTTTCCCGCAGAAGCTCTGAAAGTCACAAACTTCATGGTCATGTACTACGAAATCAATATGCAGTATTTCATAATTGCAATACCCTCACAAAGACACCCCCATTTGAATCAGGTACACAACTAAACGAGCCAGCAAGTAGTTCATCAAAATTATGAATTATGATTCTCATAGTTACAAAGCATAATCGAAATTGAAAAGAAAAGGGATACAAAATATAAATCATAAGGCAATTTCTGAATCTTATCAGAACTAGGAGACAAAAGCTAACAAGAACATAAAATAGAACAAATCATTAGTTAAATCTGCAAAACAACAACCACACAAGAAAGAAAAGCAAAGAATTTAATATTTGCATAAACGAAAAGGTTTTGCGGTACATCTGATTATGTCGAATTGAACATAAATTAAAGAAAATGTAAAAAAAAAAAATGATGATGGGGATAACTCTACCATCAAAATTGAGCAACCCCATTTTAAAAAATCATTTTTTATTTTCGACAGAGAACGCGATGATGAACAAACCTGCGGGTGTTTTTCGCTTTCCGAAGATGAAACTCATGGCGGTGGAAGGAACAACCTTGGTTGAGATCGAACAGAAAATTTTGTAGAAGACGAGAGAACAGCGCCTAATAGATTAGCCTCCGATCCCGTTGTTATGATATGCGTTTGGGATTTGGTGATGATGCTTTTGGTTTGATCACAGGTTGAGGTTGCTTACGCGGTAAGCGTTGAAACGAGGAATCATCAACGAACCATGATCTCCGTCGTTTTCCACACGTGCTGCACTCGGTGTCGGACCCACCGTTGCGTAGTTACTCAGTTAGTTACTTAGTTTCCTCGAAATAACCACACCCTAGGGGTGGGTATGGTTGCGGGTGAATTTGATAGTGAAGAGTAAATAATGAAAAAAAAAAAAAAGTCTGTAAAATATTTTAAGTAAAAAAGAGAAGAACAGAGATGTGATCCACACAAAATTTTGAAATTTTCTCATAGTTTTTCTCTTTTATTTCTTGATTACTAAACACACACTAACAGACTTTGAGTTAGGTTTGTATTTTATTCGGATTTTAAAAAATTATTTTAACATGCTAAAAGACCTCGAAGGAATGTTGTGATTATTAGAATTTTTTAAAAGACTTTTTATTATTAATATTTTAAGTTTCAATTTTAATGAATTTACATATTAAGAAATTTAAAAATATTTCATAAATTTTATAAGATTTGAAATGATTTAATAGATGTAAAAAAATAGTAAAAAATTATTGGAGTCAATGAAAAAAAATAACAAAAAAATAATGAGGTTTGAATAGAAAAATTAATATGATTTTATAAGTCTTTGTGAGGGAGTTTGTTCACGAATAATTTTTTAAGTCACAAGAATAATTTTTCTTGGGAATATAATATTATTCTCGTGTATTATTAAAAAATATGTTTTATCAACTATTAAAATTGATGGAGATTATTTTTTATATTCACATGAATATGATTAAAACATATGTTTGATTGAGTTATTTTTTTTGGGAATATATATTATAATTATTAAAATATCCTTATTACAAAAACTTTCATTACACTTATTTCCTCTCCATGTGTTGGATGATTACGATAAATGAAAAAAAAAAAACAAAAATTGCCTATTAAAAAATGAACATTGGAAGAAAAGGAAAAATTATCATAAGATGTAGAAATAAAATTAACACTAAAACAAATTGCGGGGACATTAATTGGGCAGGAATGAAATTTGTGAGATTGAAAATATTTAAGCATGCATTATGAAGGAACAACAAAGAGTGGTAGAGTAATGGTTAGTAAAAGGATATATATGAATTTTTATTCATGAAGATGTATTCATGTCTCATGGGAATAATTTTTCTCCACCTCCTCTATTGGAACCAATTGATATAATATGAGATTATGTCCTTTCCAAAAATAAAATATGTCCAGGATTAACTTTTTTACAACCTCATAACAAATGTGATATAATTTTCCACATCTTTTATTCTTGGGAATAAATGAATAATTCATTAAACAAACATCTCCTAAATAGTTTATTTATTAATATATGTCCTTGTATACTATCCTTTTTCTCCATCAGTGTCTTTTTTTTTCTGCTGGTTCCTCTTCTTGGATTTAAACAACAGATACAAAATTATCATTTTTGTTTTCTAATAATACTTTTTAAAAGTAACAAAAGAAATTATTATTACTATTATTATTATTATTATTATTATTATTATTAATTAGATGTAACTTGTACTTAAAAGATATAACTATGGTTGGAAGTTAAATAAAATATTATGACAATCGATTTTTTTTATATTAGATTCTTTTAGTTTTTTAGTTGTTTGCAAGACATATTTTTTCACATAATTTTAATCTTGGTTATGGCCTTTTTAGTTTTAATATTTTTTATATTTTATAATTTTTATATAAGTGAATTTAATGAGACAACTTTTATGTCTTGAATTAATAAAAAAGATTTAAAATTATGTCCTAAAATTAAAAATGAATGTTATAATAAAAGAACAATATTAACTCAAATTTGAGTTAAGGAATCAAAATAATTTAACAGAAATAAAAAAAATATATTTTGAGTAAAAAGTAAGAATTAAAAATATATTTTAACCTTTAAAATATGATCCTACGTAATATATATTTTGTTTACGAATTTTATACTTAGAAATGAAAATTATAGGCATGATTTGACTGAACCGTTCCTTAAACGCAACTTAATATCCTAATATCTGATTTTTCATTTTGCATTAATTACCAACACAGAAATCACAACAAAAGAAAAATTATTCATTTTGCAATAATGGGCCTCTCTGAGTTATGATTCCTTTCTGGGCTTAGGAAAAGAAGCCCATGATCGTAGTTTGGAGACAAAATCTAGCGGTGGTCCTCTCTGTAGCTTATCCCTTTCATTCTCTCACAATTAATATTTTTATTATTATTTACTAATTCAAAAAATAATCTATGTGCTTAAACTTGCAGGTTACCTATATACATAATTGGGTGTAATTGATTTGGAAAGAAATAAGTATTGTTGGAAGTTAAAATAAAATGTTATAGTAATTTATAATAATTGAGAATAAAAGTGTCTAAAAGAAAGATGACACTTAATGGGATTATTTCTTTTATAACAGTTGATGATAAAAATATTCAGAAGAAATATGACATCAAATGAAATATTTCCTTTATAATAGTTATAGATGAATTAACTAATAGGTTTTTTTTTTTGTATAATAAGGGAAGAAGGAGTTGGTTGAGGGTTTTGTGGTTTTTTTACTAGGTGGTGGGCATGAGGACATTCATAAAGAAGGAGATATGCTTGCTTTAGGGGACTGCATAATATTTTATTGGAAAATATCAGAAACTAGCATCAACAGAGATGGTCAGGTTTGAATGCTAATAAAGCAAATTATTAGTGCTAGTTTTTGTGATTGGTTTTTATCAGAGGAGAGGTCGTTGATGAATAATGTATTTTGTATTATGATTGGTGTGGCTGTGTGGAGCAGGAGAGATTATCTGAAAACTGATAGAAAAAGAAATAAATTCTAGCAAAATTTCAAAGATTTAAATGAGATTGTTTAGTGAGTGTGATATTTATATTTTTTTTTACTAAAAAATTACATAAAGTTTATCGAAATTCATCCTAGACAATAATCAACTGAAATATGTATGATTTTGAATACCATAAAACTTCTTTTAAGTTGTGAATAATCTCAATTGAATACCATCGAATTTCATTGTCGTAAAAAAATAATCCTTAAAGTGTTCATTGAATATCATAAGATTTTTTTATCATGTTTAAAAATCTTAATTGAATACCACTATAAAATCCTAATTGAATATCTCCCCAAGGAGGTGCAGGAAGCAATAGCCTGAAATTCAATATAGAAAATGATTGAGCAAAAGCCATGGAGGGTGTGACACATGGATGATCTATGATCATTACCTTATAGTGCAAATTTGGTTTCCAAAATTTAATTTTCCAATAGCCAAAATTGGCAAAAAAAAACTAATGTGTGGATTTGCTTCCCAGGTTTGAATCTTGTTTATTATGATGAAAGCATTTTGTTGGAACTTGCTTCTGTAGTAAGTAGGTCGACTTATCAAGGTGGATAACCATACTTTGGATGTTTGACGTGTGCACTTTGCTCATGTGTGTGTTTATGTCGACATAGATTTGGGTAAACCTTTTGCCGGGAAGGTTTGGCTGAAGGGATTTCGGTTTAATCTCTCTCACACACGAACTCTGCAGTTGTTCATAAAAGTTGTTCATATTTTATTCTTTAATCGGTGTCCTCAGAACAATGCTATAATTGTTAATCAGATCACAAAACTAGTTTTTTTTCTCTCACTATTGGCTCATGCAAGTTCATTTATTATGACATACATCTGATCTGAATGTAGGAGTTGCAAGTTGGATGCTTAAGAAACAAAAAGAAAATGAAGTAGATTCATTCTCTGTATCCAATTTCAACAGCTATATAATTTACACCCATTACTTATAAGCTTCGACAAAACAATAGCTACTCTGACTAACAGAAGCTACATTTACTCCCTAGATTCAAGAGAATAACTAGAGGTATATATAGCCCAAGGTAGAGGTGCAAGTAGCACTAGTTCTAACATCTGATCCTCTATGGAAGAGACTTTATATAGCAAAAATATAAACTAAGCAAATTAATAAGAAACACCACCTCCACATTTTGTGAACCATCTGCAGCCACCCCTTTGAGAATTCTCACAAGTATTGTTCATGTATTCTGGCACGGTTCTCTTCCCACCACAGTCTAGCATGCATCTCACCAAACTTTTCTCGACTGCATCAAATATGAGGAAACACCAAAAGAAATAAATTTCATACAGTTCTACATGAGAATTATAACATGCTAATGAAATTGAGAGCAGAATGGCTAACAGCAGACAAATCAGAATACAACATATAAAGCATCAGAGTAGTAATTTGAACTTTGATGTCAGTTTTGACTTTAAACTGACTCTAGTCTGATTGTAAAAACTTCTACTATGATTTGTACACTACATTCCACAGGCTTAAAACAAAGGTACTGTCAGCGAGTTCAGGACTAATGCTAGATTGAATTATTTGTCAATCCCATAAGCAGATAATCCTGAGTTCTATTGACCAGTGTGGCTTCTCTAAATGAAGCTGTGAAGGCAAGATTGCATTTCAACCCATTTGAAGATACAGATAGTTGTCTGGCCCTTGTGACACAATCAGTTCAATGTTGTAGGAGGATTGACCAAATTTTGTAGGATGGTGAGAAAATTAATCGTACAGTTGTCAAAGGAAAAAACGGTGATTTACTTTTCTTTTTTTACCTGGTCAAACAATCAAGCTAGATAACCTAGACTTTATGCATGATCCATAAACTACTATGAACAATCATTGTCAAAGGCCATCATTTCAAAAATTAAAAAACTTAAGCTGATGAAGCATGAATCATGAACCATGCTCACTATATAACTTGTAATTCAACTTTACTTTCATCATGAAAAATGGGGGAGCATTTGGTCATAAAGCTTTATGTCAATTACCAACTAGTCATAGATCTTTAAAACCTTATTTATAACCTGTGTTGGTCTAAAGACACAAAATTTGTAGCAAGCATACCTGAACCTGACTCGTCTGAGCTCCTTTTTGCCACCTGGGAGAGCTCTGATGGTGATGTAAACCCCAGGCTCATCCTGCTCAACCCATTCAGTGTCAAGGTCACTGGCATTGCTGATTGACAGGTCCCCAGAGCGATCAGCTTCTCTAGAAGAGCTACTTCTTATGGAAGCATCAACATCCATTGATGATGAGATATCTGTCTTGGCAGCAGCACTAATGGTGGAAGAAGCTTTTGGGGTTGAGTTAACGTCATTGGGGTCATAGTAATGCCGGGATGATTGCATTGAGTGATGATCAAATGAATCTGAGGATGAGTACCCCATTCCCATCCCTCCTCCTCCTGCACGGAATAAGTTACATGGTGGCCTTTCCCTGCTCAGTGGAGGTGTCACTGGGAAATCTTCTATTGATTCACGCTTTGAACTCTGCGTTCAGCCCACACAGAAAAGCAAATCAAGAAGAATAAAAAAATGTGGTCAAAAGTTTCATCTTGGTAACTATGAAAAACATGAAGACAGGGATGGCAAAAGCATATAACTGTAACAAAGACAGGTGGCTTCTAGGGTGGGAGAATAAATAAAAACTAGTTTTACGTTTATTTTAAATTATTGGGATTTTTTTGCTGAATAAATACAAAAAAACCCAAAGAATTTAAAATAAACGTAATTTATTAGCAATATCGTAAGTTTTTTCTGAACAGAAAAAGAAAAATAATTCCACATTTTTGTGATGAGAAAATAATTTATTAGATATAAAGAAAGACGCATGTAGAAAACTAATTTATTCCAATGTAATTGTGTAAGGAATTGATATATTTAATATATTTTTTAATTTGTTTCGGTGTGGGGATGTCTATGATAATTCCACATGTATCTAAAAAAAGGTTTATATCTTACGGATCATATTTGTTTCCCCCGGTTGGAAATTTGGTGTAATGCTAACCTTGGAAGCCACCAATAAAGACATGCATGTTTGGATTTGAGTTCCAAAAGCAACCCAAATCTTACTTATATAAAACTAATAGTTTTCAAACACTTCACCAGAGTTGTCACTAACAAACCAAACATATAATTCAACAACAACAACAAAAAAGTATGGCATACCATACAAGATAGAATTTCTGATTTTTAGATACTCAAAGTAGCCATTACATTCTTATTCTTATTTTTTTTTATCACATCATATTTCTTTATCATATTTATATTTTAATCTGTATCTCTCTCCCAATATCTATCCATAAAACATTTTTCTACAAAATAAGTACTATTTTTATTTCAATAACTTTATTCTTACTTCAAATTCTAGATAACCTTTTTACAACTCATTTTCTTGTGATTCTCTCTCATACTTCACTGATTTTACAGTTTTCTATCTTCTATTCTTATTTCTTTCCTCGTCAAGTGTTGTGGAAAAATGAGTAAGGATAACATTATTATGTTTATATGATGTACTTAACTTTATAAATTAAAATGATTTTAAATATTTAAAAGTATATTTTCATTGTTAAATAGTACTGCTATAATCTTTTCAAGTGGAGAAACTATTAATAGGACTAGAATAAAGTCAGCGTTGGTATTTGCACCACCACACGTCTGTATCTACATTCCAAATTACAAACAGTTCACACAGCGTAAATTCAGAAGTTACCTCGTCTTCAGATCTAGGCGGAGTTGGAAGAGGGAAAGCTTGACGATTAAGCCTTTGCACATTGTAAAGTTCCATCACCTTGTCATAGTTCTCTGCCCACCATCTTTGAGCTTGCCATTTGTTAAATATCTCACGGCTATACATAAAATATAAACCTTAATTTAGTTCACCACTCAGTTGTTAAGTCATCATATCATATGAACTATCGTAACTAACCATCCTAGCTAATAATTAATATTTACCGATAAAAAAAATGATACATATATAATTTTGAAATTAACAATGATATCTTAGTCTAATAATAATAAAAAATAAATAAATATTGACAGCTGAACCTTTCCTACTTTTTCATTTTTTGTCTTTTTGTCAGTTCTGTTGTCATTTTTTTCTCTTCAATCTTGCTAATTATACAATTATGCTTTTTCTATGTGTACCAATGTATGGAGTGGTCCGTGAAACTAGTCGCAATTTGCTGCTATGATGATTATGTTATGTTTTGTTGACCAAAGTTTTCTTGGAAGAATTTTTAATTGTCAGTGGTACATGACACTGTTCTCAATTATGTTAGGTCACTCGAGTAGATGCTTTTTGACAAAGAATTCTCTGATGAATAATTAAAAGCAAACCCGATCATTCCGTGAGGAAAATAAAGTTTGTTCTAAGGCCAACATTGACCATACAGTGGAGTTGTCTAAGCAATCGAAAGCAGGTGGGTCCAAACTTTAGTCTCAACTACATCACTAATCACGCCAAACAAAGAAATGATTTAAATGTTTCACTAGGATTTAATATATTAACTTAAGATGTGTTGGAATTTGATCGTGATGTGAACTTTCACATGAAATAAGAATAAAAAAATTAAATAATATATAAATGAAAGAACTATAAATCTGAAATTTAAAATTTTGGGATAAAGTTTGATTTTAACCCTTGGTTTCCCAACAATACCTATCTACTTCAATTTCTGAGCTAAAATTCATGAGGAAAAAAAGGTAAAGAGAAAATCATTTATACATTGACCCACCCACCAGCAACCCTACAGCCATATTGGTTGGGATTGCACCACAAGTCACCTAGTAGGACGTAAGATATAAACTGATACCATTGATATTTGATGCTTTTATCTCACGATGAGATAAAAGACAAAAATATAAAATTTGGAAAAAAGAGGACAACACTATAAGCTATGATATTGCTAGCTATCTAGTATCTACAACTTTACTAGGTCCCCACCTTGCAGATGTTCACATTTTGTCTTGTATATAGTTATGGAGTGAAAGATGTGGGAGCATTCCGCAGCAAATTGCAGATTAAAAGACAAAAACTGTTATAGGAGGAAGACAAAATTACGAAAAATCAAGCAAGCATGAAGAATAACTATTATTGTTTGTGGAAAATATATTTACTGTTTGAACATAAAAACAATTGGCATCATATATGAAAATGAAATTACATATATATAACTATTTCCATCTTTCATTTTAATTCTTTTTTTGTATATTCATGTCTTAAAATACTCTGAAATTTAAAAAATATTATCCCATTTTATCCTTATTGATTTCCTAAAAATAATGCATAAGAGCTTCCTCCGACCAAACGACAAGACCCGATTTTAAAGGTTCCAAAAGACAATTAACTCTGGCCCACATCCACTCTCAAGCCACAGTAAGTTTTACTTTTGGACCCACTTTTTGGATTGCTTTTGGCAAAGGCGAGAAATAACAGGGGAAAGTGGACCCACCTAAATCCTTTCATATATGCAGAGGACGATTCATTCATATTAATTATCACTTGTTAGGACGTTGAAAATTTGGAGTTTTTAGATGCTACACAGTAATCACATATATGGCATAATAGACAATAATGATCAGAAAGAAAAGGATCAAACTTGTGTTACCTGTTCCAATCCAAGTTCTATTTCTAACAAAACAAAATAGAGACAATGGTTTGTTTGTCAGCCTAAAGTTATAAAATTTGGATTTATTTCCGAAAATAAATATCCTCAGATGTTTGTTGGAGGATCATTCTGATATGCTCAAATGCTTGTTTGAAGATCATTCTAACCTCATGCAAAAACATGCATCACGCGACTTAAAAATGCCTTTCTATGGTCTAACACTCAATTCGTAAATGTTTCATTATTAATTCATTGCGCAATTTATAAACGTCTTCTATATTAATAAGTACTTTTTAACTTTGAAACCACTTTAAAAGAAATACTAACAGATATTTCTTTCATGACACATTTTTTATTTTTTTGGTAAAAGAGGAAAGTGAAAGACAATAGGACAAGTTAGAGGCCCCGTTATGGATACATCACACCCGCTTCATCAACTAGAAGAAGCAGATCATGAGGTAGCACACCAAGCTTTGCTAAAATTTACTTCTTTCAACACAAGTAACATTGACTGCCCAACCCAAATCACTTTAAATTTAGGTAGAATTAAAATTGCAAATTTGAAAGAGAAAATATTGAAAATTATTTAAAAATATTGCAGATTTTTTCTAATAATATTCTATTTTTTGTACAATATATTTATAATTCAAATTTTTTGTTATCTATTTGATTAATGTTAATGCAGCATATATAAAATTTAAGAAACAAAACTAAAATCATTTTTTGGTAGAAAATATTAATTTGTTAGATCATTATTACATCCACACATTCAATTATAAACTGATAAACATTTGCATTTTTTAATATAAATTTATAAATACCTTTTTTTTTGGTACATAAATAATTACCTAGGCTGGTCACATTTTTCAATTTTTTTATTAAAGTTCTAGTATTTTTTTTGTTAGTTTTATCCTCTTGTATGTAAGTATTAATTGTTTATCTCTAAATACTAGTAAAAATATATGACAAACTACGTTATATTTCACCAACCAGAGGTGTTCAAAATAAAAGAAACAAATCTCTTAAAATAAACTTACTTCTAAAGTGAATAAATGAACCCTCAATTTAATATAGAGTAGATAGTACATCTTTTTAACTTTAATTAGAGTTTAAAATTGAAGTGAGTTTAGATACTTTTTTCAATACCAATGAACAATTATTTTAATGTGAAATAAAATAAAATAAAACCAATCATCATACTTGTCAACATATCCCTGTTAATTTCATAGTTGCTATGAACCAAACAAAACAACACAAAGAAACCGAAGGCATTAATCTCAAAACCAACATATGAACTTATAGTAAAACAACTGGAGTATATAAACAAAGTAATTTAAACAGAAGATTAGTATGTAGCGTTGTTATCAAAATCGAACCAACGAGTTAATTAACTTTTAGTCCCTATAATTTTAGATAATGGAACCTGAAATATATTTAGATTATATAAGTATAGAGAGAGCAAATAAATAATTAAACTTTTTTAATTTCAAGAACTCTGTAACAACTCTTATTAGAAATGCTGTAAGAAACTTAAGAGTCATTGTTTTTTTTTTTCTGAATGAGAGTCATTGGTTCATTTGTACTCATTAAATCGACTAGGTCATTTATGCACTAAAGAAAATTTGCCAAGTTACATTATATTACACCAGTTTTGTAATGTTTCCAATCCAACAATTTCCCAAATTAATTATATCACTGTTCCTAATCAGACTGAATATTGCAGGACTGATAACAAAATGACTAAAGCAACTTCGCCATAGTTTGTATGACTAAAAATGTTGCAAGTAGACAGATATTATGTAATTTTTTAAAAAATTATAAAATGAGTTTAATCATCACTAACAAATTTTATACTAATGAGACTAGATGAGTTGTGAAATCATTTTAACACTGTTAACTCTTTTTTCTCATAAAATTTACATGTTAGGATTTTTAAAAACAGAAATTGTTAATTGGATTGAACCATTGACAACGGATGGTCCCATAGGATTGGTAGGCATGAGATGAGTTACAGATTAGTGAGAGCATTTGAAACAGTTAAATAAAATACATAAATTATTATAAACTTTTTAATACTAATATTATTTTTTTATTTTTACAGATAAAACAATAATAAACAATCAAACAATAACAAAAAATAAGCAGCTACTGTCGCAATCACTAGGGCAGCCACTAGCCCGAATCTAAGACCATGGACCAACTAACACTACTACAGTGTCACCGTCCAAACTCTAAACGGCACCCAAACCTAACAATTAACCGATTAATATACAGCGAAGAAGAAGAAAAAACATACAGGAGATGGTGGGAATTTGCCCGCAAATAAAAATTAACAATTAACCGATTAACATTGGCCGAGCACGTACCTGAATCGTATCCGTTTGAGATGGTTCCCGCCACGGGGAAGCGACACGAAGGTGATCAAAACGCCGGGCTCAACCTGCGCCACCCACTCCTTCGGCTCTTCCTCGTCTTCAAGCAGCAGCACCACCCTCCTCCCGCTCGAGCTCGGCGTCCCCTCCCCGCTCGATATCCCCTTCAGCCGTGCCTCCAGCTCCTTCCCCCACCGCCGCCGAGACGAAGACGACGACGACGACTCCGAGTCCAACTCGGTTCCGCCGCCGCGACTCACTCGACTCGGCGGCGCCGTCGCGCACGGCCCGCCGCACTGCTTGTACGCCCCCGACGCCTTCAGCGCCATCTCCTTCAGCTGACCCGTCAGCGACTTCACTCCCCGCGAACTCGGATCCTCGCTCGCTGCCGAGTCGCCGACGAGTTTCTTCGGACGTGCTATGCACGTAAGCATTATTTTTTTCTGGTGTTTTGGATCGAGATAGCGAAATGAGGTACTTCTTATTGGGTTACGGTGATGTAAGGGATTCTTCGAAGGGAAAGGAATTTAGGGTGTGTGGATTTTGCAAATAAAGAAATGAGAAAAGAAGGAGCTAGCATGTGCTGGGTCTCGGAGTAATGGAGGATTCTGGTGGGAATGGGAATTGGGAGAAGGGGTGTTTGGTTTTTTGTAACTTTTGTTTACGTGAGAGAGAGAGATAGAGAGGAATCTGCTTTTTTGTCTTGGAAACTTGGGTTGGGATTCTCACCCTCTCTCTGTCTCTCTCTCTCTTTTGTTTAAAAGTAATCAAATTAAGGCTAAATAAAATAAATCAGAGGTCCCGGAATTATTTAGTACTAATATTTAATTAAGTCTTTAAATTAGTGCGTGTATAAAACGATTTGTTAACTTCCACTCCCTGTATCTTTTTTTTTTTTAAGGAGGAAGTTAGTAAATTATGTATCTGAAGAAATTTGTAAGTTTATTAACTTATTTCTTTTAAAAAATAAATTTGATGTAAATTTTGATTTATTAAGTTTCACTATTATTTTATTTTGATAATAAAGTTTAAAAAATTTTATTTTAATTATTTATGTTTTTAAAATATTTCGAACTGATATTTTTCTTAATTTTTTTGTTAGAAACATTAAGTTCCCTTAATCTTCTAATTTTAAAATAATTAAATTAAAAATAGAAACAACTAAAAATCATTATGATCTTTATTTTATTTTAAAAATTAAAAAGCACTAGAAAAATCATCTCTTCCCTCAAGCACTTCGCAACCTCAACCCATCCACGGAGCGACGCCATGTGTAGCGGCGTCATAATCCCTCGCCTTCATCGGCAGGCGATAAATCCTCCTCTAGAAGCTTTCGCACTGTTGTGGGGTCATTTTGGTGCCTATGCCTCACAATCTTCGACTCAAAGGCACTTCTCCTTGGTCATTGCCACATTAACTTTAACTAGATTAGTTCAAGTTCACTACTCGTGCGGAGGCACAAAATTAAATATATAATATAGTTATATACATTTAATGATAACTGTATAAAAAAAAATTAAATGAGAATAAAAATTAATATAATTGAAATATATAATATATTTTTTAAAATAACATTGTTTATTGAACTTTGGTAATATTCATGTTTTAAAATTTTATAAATAATAAAATATATGTATTTAATTTTATTGAGATTATTATTATTATTAGATATAAAAGATTTAACTGTTAACATATTAAAATGCATTCATGGTAAATATATTAAAGAATAATTACAAGACTAATTTGGAACATGCATACCAATGTCATATGATAAATAATTTAATAAAAACATGAGAATAAATCAAAGTATTTTTTTAAAATTTAGAAAACAAAATTAAAGCCAAAAAATAAATAAAAATAAAAAAGTATTTAATTTTATGTTTATATATAATTTTTTGTAAATGTACAAATGATGGTTAAGATAAGCATGATGATGGAACACCCACCACGAGATTGGATATTATTCTTATACTTGTTCTCTAACATTATCTTCATTCGTGTTCCTGATTCGTGATGACCATAATAAACAAATATAAAAGATAGAAAATAAATATTAGTAACTACAATAGTTTCCAGATATGATTGAAATATATAATATATTTTATAAAATAATAGTGTCTATTTAGATTCGATGATATACATGGTTATTCATATTTTAAAATTTTATAAACAATGAAATACATATTTAATTTTATTGAGGTTATTGTCATTAGATATATTATTTGTATATTGTTTACAAAAAACTAAACTACGAAGTAAAAATCTAAAACTACTAACATATTGAAATGGATTCATAATAAATATATTGAAGAACAATTGCAAAACTAATTTGGAGCATCAACTTGACAATGTCATATGATAAATGATTTAATAAAAACATGAGAACAAATCAAAGTATTTCTTTTTAATTTAAAAAATAAAATTAAACCCAAAAATTAAAAAATTAAGAAAATATTCACCAACATTTGTGTTTAATTTGAATTATTTACACACAAATCATAGAACGAGAAAGAGAGATGATGGATTAGGTCCGGTGCAGGTTGATAAGTCTAGTTAGTGCAATTATGTTCAACAATTTTAATAGTAAACCAAGGTTGTTCCATTACATGCACACTACACATGTGTGGCACGTTCTGTTCTGTTAAGGAGATCAGAGTAGCTTTTTGATGAAGTGTTGAGTCATGCCAACCAGGACCCTGTATGCTAAGAAGCAATCTGGATGAGTTTTTCATGGAGTGTTGAGTCGTATCAATCTAGTGTATCAAGATTTTTTAAAACAATTTTTATTACAAATAAACTTTGCAACATCCATGAGAGATTGAGCCTAATACTTAAAACAATTTTTATTAAAAATATATAATGTATCTTAGTATGCAACATACCAAGAGAAACATTCTTGAGAGAGCATGCATGGCCAAGTTTGAGTGATTGAAGACATATTCTTCTGAGCTCCTATTATTTTTCACATGAAAAAAAAGGTGAACATTGAGGAGATTCTTCATACAATGAAGAAGATATTTAATAATCCCAGACAACCGGGCATACTGTGTTGAGGAACTTTGATCTCAGTTCACTTGCAACCCTAAAAGTGCATGATTTAAATGATGAGAGAATTCACAGTCAAATGTTACTTCATTTCCCTTAAAGAAGAGGAAAATGAAGAAAGGTGGAAATTACAATCAAACATTACCCAATGTTACATAATATATGTCAAAAACCTGTCTAGGAGGTATAATTAACTTAAAGAGATCAAATAAAAATGAGATAGAAATGCATATCAAAGAGAAGTTGTAAACAACCTTGGTCACTCTAAGGACTGTAGTGCGGATTGATTGATCATTACTTCTAACAAATTGCAGAGTCTCATAGAATCATAAACAATTGAAAGAGGAATGTCCTTGCTAGTGGAATCAAGCAAACCCACTACAACATGAATGAATGTGGGTTCCTTAACTAATTGCCCTGGAGTTGGCGGTATCTCTTGACTGCAAAAAATGCCCCATCAAACATATTAAAAAAATCAAAAGGAGAAATGAAAGTTGATAATTGTATACCTAATTTTTAAAGAAAAAGTATGTGCTTTTGGATTATAAGAAGTATTTACTTTGACAAGTTGTCCCAGCTTGAGAATACTTGCATGGTAGTTGATAAGTTAATACAAAATGAGTAAAAAAAATGTAGGGAATTAGAAGGAAAAAATACAAACAATAGCAAGAAAGTTACATAATATGCATCATTAGCATCTCGCATGGCAACAAAAAAATCTTCACATATCACAACTTGGCCATCAAGTCTCTTAAAATAAAGATTCATGCCCTGAAATCCAAGGAGTTTGTAAGATTTGAACCCTAAATTAAGCGGAAAATAAAAAAGCAGACTCAACTCTAAAATATAAATTTATTAAAATGAACCAATGAAACATAATGATAGAGTTTCTACATAAAAAGCATGAAATAAATCAACAATACTATTCTATTTTCCTAAAATCAGAAGTTGTGAGTTCAATACAATAGGTAAAACAATATTTTCCTGCGTCGGAAACTTCCTCGCTGACTTAGAGTGGAGGCAGTCCATTATGGAGGGAAAACATGTAAGGCAACACAACACAGTACCGGTGCTCGAACTTACCTAAAATATATATCATCAAAATCATCTTAACCTTTCAAATTTCAACCAAATTGAAACACCACAATATATAAATAATAAATAAACAATCCAACCCTCCAATAATGCATGATAGGTTAACTAAAAAAACAAAAAGTTGTCTTAGAAAAACTAAAAGAAAGATGAGGAAAAAATTAAAATAATGTTTGCAGTCCAAAGGATTCCAAGAGAGATGAAAGATCATTATGCAAAAATATACAGTCGATTATATCTTCCAATAAGTGGTGTCAAACTCCTACAATTAACAAATTCAAAAAAACCAAATAAATAGGATGTGGAATTCTCCTGCAAAAAAAGAAAAATAAAAAAGAAAGGTAAAGAATAAGAAAATTAAGTTCATAGACACAAGCGTCCTGAACATCTTTGACTGCAACCTGTTCAACAATGTTCCTCACCACAAACCTCTTCATAGCCTTGTCCTGTTATAATTATTTTTTTTTTACAAATCACACAATTGAACGTTTAAGAAAGTGAAATAAGAACGAACCTTATGACAACATTTGTTGTAGTTGGAGCATCGAATGAAAAGTTCTTCACACATTTGGATCCCATTTTTCTGAGAAAATAATCACTTTGTTGTCAAAAGTTTTTTTTTTCCAGAAGTTGGCAAAAAATCAATTATTTTTCTAAATAAGTGGTGCCAAACACCTACAATTAGGAGAGAACTAACGTGAGAGTGAATAACCTGACAGAAGGAGAGAAGCTTCGAGATAATCGTTGTTGTTGTTACCGTGAGAGTCGTCGAAGCTGGATCTACGACGGGAGGAATCAGAGGAAATGAGGAAGGATCTGTGACAGCAAGACCGTGGTGGTGAAAGGTGGAGTGGCGAGAAGTCGACAGTGACGAAGCTCGAAATGGAGCGAGCGGTTCAACTCAAAAATAATTTTGAATGGAGCGGGCGGTATAGCTAAGTTTTGTCTAGGAAAAAGATAAAGAAGAAGAAAGAGGAAATTATAAAAGCAAAAAATTTGAAATTCAAATTTGAAATTTGAAAAGCTCATCACAAGAGGGAGAGGAAGAGGCCCGGAAGAAAGCGGAAATGGACAAATTATAAAATTGAGAAAGCTATGGGTTTTGAAACATGAATTTTATAATAGCGTGCTTGTGGGGCTTCTATGGAGGCTGGATCTTTGAGCTTCAATGAGGTCCTTTAATGGTGATTTTCCACCATGGAGATGCAGTGGAAGACAAAGGAAAAGAGGTGAGAGGAGGCGCCATCCACTAGGGAATAAGCCATAGAAGAAGGAGCTTCACCACCAAGATGAGCCTTGGATAAGAAGCTTGGAGAGGATGCTTCAATGAAGGAAAAGAAATAGGGAGAGAAAGAGAGAGGGGAGAGCACGAAATTGAAAGAAGAAAAAGGGAGAGAAGTTGAACTTTGAGTTGTGTCTCACAAGACTCTCATTCATCAAAGTTACAACAAGTGTTACACATGCTTCTATTTATAGACTAGGTAGCTTCCTTGAGAAGCTTTCTTGAGAAAACTTCCTTGAGAAGCTTCTTTGAGAAAACTTCCTTGAGAAGCTAGAGCTTAGCTACATACACCCCTCTCATAACTAAGCTCACCTCCTTGAGAAGCTTCCTTAAGAAGATTCCTAAAGAAGCTAGAGCTTAGCTACACATACCTCTCTAATAGCTAAGCTCACCTCCTTGAGATGAGAAGCTAGAACTTAGCTACACACCCCCTATAATAGCTAAGCTCACCCCCATGACAAAAAACATGAAAATACAAAAAAAAGTCCTTACTACAAAGACTACTCAAAATGCCCCAAAATACAAGGCTAAAACCCTATACTACTAGAATGGCCAAAATACAAGGCCCAAACGAAGGAAAAATCTATTCTAATATTTACAAAGATAAACGGGCTCATACTTAGCCCATGGGCTCGAAATCTACCCTAAGGCTCATGAGAACCCTAGGGCCTTCCCTTGGATCTCTAGCCGAATATACTTGGAGTCTTCTACCCAATGCCCTTGCGGGATAGGATTGCATCATAGCGGAAATTCATGGAGTTGACATGTTATCAGAGGTGAAGCGGGAGTAAGAAAACAGAAGAAGAGTTGAAGCGCAGTTGCCGGAGGAGATCATTATTTTATTGCCAAAAATTTGTGGATGCTTCGTTGTTTTATTACTAAGATATAGATATTTTGTATGATTTTCTATTATACCTAAATGTTCATACTTATACTTGTTTGTTATCACACTTTAATTAATATAAAAAATTGATAAATAAATAATATTGATTAAAAATGCTATAGCAATTAAATTTATATTCATTGAAAGATATTTTATACAGCAAAATTATAATCATAAAACATCACAAAAATTAAAATTATATTAAAAAAATATAAACATATGAAAGTATGTATAAAAATTTAATTGAAAAGTATTACTTTTGTGACATAATTAACTTCATACTTAAAAGGTTTAATTACAAATTTTATCATCAAACTTTCATTATTTTTGTGAATTTTATCACTTAACTTTCATAATTTTGCGTATTTTACCACTTAAGTTTTTTTTTCACGAATTTTAGCATTCAAGTTTTAACATTTTGCATATTTTACCATTCAAAATTTTGATTTTTGTGCATTTTATCATCATATTAGTAACAAAACAACGTCATTTTGTTTTATCTTTAATTTTTCAGTAAATACTCATATTGGTCCCTTAAAGTGTGAGGTGATAAGAAATTGATCCTTGAAAGATGAAAAATTTAAATTTAGTCTTCGAATATGCAAAAGTGCAACAAATATTGGTTCTGTCGTTAAATTTGTAAGATCATCTTGTCATTAAATTGTAATATTCAAGGATCAATTTAATAATAAGTTGTATTTTTTAGAATCATTTTGATATTAAGTTGCAAAATTTTGGGATCAATTTGTCATTAAATTATCTGCAAAATATATCACATTTTTTTATACATTTGGGGACTAGATTTGAATTTTTCATATTTCAGTGACCTATTTGTCATCAACTCACATTTTTAAAGGACTAAAATGGATATTTATCCCTTTTTGTAATAAGTGGTGGTAAAATGTGCAAAAAAATTTAAAAAAAAAACTAGTTTAGCTTTTAGCTTTTCTTACTAGTTAAAAATTTTGTTTGATTGTTTGGTAATCAAGTTTTTTTTTAGTAGCTTTTAACGTTTTTTGAAATGTTACTTAAAATAATATTTTTAACATATTAGTTTCTAGTCTTTTTATATTTTCTTCCATTTTTAACCTCAATATATTTATCCAATCTTTTTAAAAAAATTATAATTTTATTATTTTTACATTATTTTACACTTTTCAATTACTTCAACCACTAGTTTTATCCAATATTAATAATAATTTAGTAAGCTAATTTTTTACTATCTAGCTTTTAACTAATTTTTTAGTTAATTTTATCAAACATAATCATAATTTCATTTATGTCGTCATTCCATTAATTAATAAATCCTGCACAATAACATCTCCCCTAATTTTTTGTATAATTAAATGGAAATTTCTGGATAGTTCAATTATCAAAATTTTGAACTTGCTTTGTAATGGAACTAAACATTTACGAAACACCGAATAATGATACATGTCATACAAACCTTCAAAACTATGTTGAGAGCAAAATACATATAAAATATGTGTTCAAAGTCCTAGAAGAATATTTGTTATTGTTTTTAACGAAGGTAACTTTATACCAATACTATGGTTGCAACAAAAACCTTGAAAAGCTATCGTATTTTGTCGTGTGTCATTTCAACCTGTTTATGAATTCTTAAATTTTTAATATTACAGATTAACAGATTATTACATTTAATTACATTAATGGTAGTTATAATTAAACGGTTTTAAATTGTATTGTATTTCTAATTATTTTTAATTTTTAACCGTTAATAAATCAATCTATTAAAATTCTAAAATCAGAACAAACAATTACGACAACTAAATTAATATTTATGTTAACCAAAGTTTATTACTTTTAAATTAGTAATATAATGTTATACTACTAATTGCACAGGTCATTAACTAAGATAATTGCACGGGTAAAAATAAATTAACTAAGACAATTATTTTTTTTAGGATAATAAATGTGATTTGAAAATGGGCAGAACTAAGATAATTGTTTTAGGATAATAATTTTTTTTCAGATTTTGTTTAGGCCATAATTCTCTATATCATGTTAAATCGGGTTTGAAAATGGGCAATAATTTAATTAAAATTTAAACGACCAAAATAAATGTAATTTCAATTTATTACCATAAATATATAAAGTTCTATTAAACTGTTTCCAAATTGAATTATGTTACAAAATTGAGAATTATTATGTTCCGTAACACATTTCAGTTAGTTTTTAAGTTTTTTATTAGCTGAAAAGTTCATTTAACTGTTTGGTAAATAAGTTTTTCTTAATAATTTCTCGGTAGCTTTTGGTATTTTTTTTTTAAACTTTACTTGAAGTAACATTTTTTAAAATAATTGTTTCTAATTTTTAACTATTTATATTTTTTTATTTTTTATCCTTAATGTTTTTATCAAATTTATTGTTTACCCTTTTCAAATAGATTAGGACTTTTTTTTTCATTTTTTACTCATCCATATATTTGTCGTCTCCTTTTTTGCTCTAACGTGCAAATCCTGTCATTTTGTTTTTACAACTTGCACACTAACTTTTTTTTATTTGGGTAATGATATTTTAAATTTTATTTCATTCTCATATAATACATTGATAGGTTTTCTTTACAATATTTTAATTGTGAAATTTTTAATATGAATGAGTAAAAAAAGAAAAAAAAAGAAACATAGGGATTGATTATTTAATTTTTTATATTATGTTTTGGATATTTTTATATTACTTTCTTAATTTAATGATTATACTATTTATTTTATTAATTTAACATTATAAATCAAAACATTGATAATGATAGATGATAGGTTTTTTTTTATTCTATTTTATATTTTTTTACCACTTATAATATTTAATTTATTATTTCAACACTATATTTTGTTTATTATTTTTTGAATAATTTTATATTTTATTATTTATTTTGACTATTACACTAGTTAACATAATAAAAGTATAATGTCTATTTAAGTATATCTTCTTATATTATTTTTAATTTGATTAAAAATATTTTAAAAAATAATATAAAATTAATAGTAGAATATTTAACATGAAAAATGTAACATAAAATAATAAAATATAAATATGTCTATTTATATTATTTTACAATTTTCAATTACTTTAACATTTCTAATTTTATTAATTAATTTTTCAGTTTTTAACTAACTTTTCATATTCAAATTAATTTTTTCAGCTAATTTTATCAAATATAACCCCTGTATAAAAATTGTGTTACCTTTTAGTAGCTAAACACAACGTTGTAAGTTTCTTTCTCCTCCATCCTGCATTCTACATTTTCTTTCTTAAACAAAGAGAAGCATCTTTTTTTTTTCTTTTTTAAATTAATACAAATTTTCTTATTGTCTTTTTTTTTCTATATCTTCCATTGAACAATGACTTTTTTACTATTTTATTTTTCTTTCTTCCATTGAAAATGGATACATATTTACTTATTGTCTTTCTTTTGCAGTCATTTAAGTTTGTAGAGCAAACTCTTTCAGAAAGGTTAGTATTTATTCCACATTTTACAAAGATTTATGTTATATATATTTTTATAATTCCTATTTTCTAATTTTCTATCTTTTTGTAGATACCTCTTTGTGTGACAATTAATATGCAAAACTTTTCTTTTAGTCTTGTTTCCTGAAACTCACTCTTGCAGTTTATAGTTAGCTCATGCTTAATCTTACTCATTTTGCAACTTCTAAAAGTTGTTTTGGCTATAGTGCCCGGTATTTGAGGTTTAATTTAGCAAGGAAAGATGACGGATACAGTTCCTATTGCATACTGAGACACGAGGATCATGAATTCCTTTTCATGCTATTTCTCTTTTATTTTTATCTTTCTTATTTCTTTCTTTCCTATTTATTTCACTCCCAATACAAACAAACATGTGTCTGTGTTGTTAAATTCTTTAGCAGTACACATAATACCAGGGGTTTGGGTTGCATCAATTAATAAAATTAAACTTGTATTGTTTTCAAAAACAGAGAGGAACGCTTTATAGCCCCATCTAGGATGAGGGATCAAAACTATAATCATAAATCATAATTTTGTGAGGAATATTTGTGTGCACTAGGTTATATTATAATCAACAACTTCTCTTTGCCTTATACTTTAGATTGTCGCCGAGTTGAAACTAAAAAGTGTACAGAAAAATAATAGAAAAATAAAATATTTTTTTTTATCTAAAATATAATTTTTTAAACTAATTTTATCTTATTTAATATTATTATCTTTAAAATATCTTTCATTTAATTGAGATGCTAGTTTTAATGACTCATATTCTTGATATTAAGTTCCTATGAAAGATAAGTTGAAAAAATAATTTTTAATTAAAATTTATGTAATTAAATATAGGTAATTAACTTTCTTAGTTAAGGTAATATTTTTTTCCTTCTTATATTTGAGACCGGAGGAAATAATGGTTTAATTTTCTTTGTCAATAATATAGGTAAGAGTGTCAAAATTAACATATAACTCACATGGATTAATTAAATCATCACCGGTTGAGACTTAAACGGACTGAGTTAGTCCGACTTACTTTTAAATGAGCCACAAAAATACCATTCCAGTCTAGCTCAGGTTGGTGGGTTAGATGGATTGGCTCAATAAATTTAAAGATCTAATATAACATAAAAGTAATCAATCAAATGTCTCAATTCTCAAATACATAAAATAACCTTCAAAAGTCTAAAACACCAAAGTCTTAAATCCAAATATAAGTCATAGTTTAACAACATTATAGTCTTAAAATTAAAAATATCAAATTGTAAAGACAACATACATAATTGAAATTACTAAACAAGTAAGCAACTACTTGAGTGAGTTAAGTAGCTCAACTCGACTCTAGCTCGAATCCACCTAACCGATGGATTAAGTAAACTAGGTTTGTTTTCTCTCACTATTGCGGAACTTAGTTAGCCTCTGGAACACTGTCAGTATTGCTGTGAGTTACTAATCTGTATCCCCTAGTAACTGATGTCCATCTCTCTCACAAAAGCAAATGCGTTGTTTAATTTTGGATCTCTAGCTTTTTTGTGACAAGGGAAGACTTGCAGTTGATTCAAATTAAATCACTTTAGATAAATTTTGCATTCTGTATTTATACAACTTGTTTGTTCATGTGTTTACATATACTTAAAGAGTAAGAACCAAAAGGTTTTTCCCATATAGTTGTATTCAAGCCTGAGCTAGGTTACCAAAAGGAATTGAAGACATGAAAAACTCAACTGTTGCACATTTATCTGTCATAGTTTCTAGCAGTATTTTGAAAAAGAACTGTTGTTCTATATTGCAGGGGTCATTGACAGGCTGAAAGCCTCTAGAGAGCTGTGTATAAAGCAACCTATTCTTTATATAAGATGTAAATAGCTGAATTCAAGGTTGAGCTAGGTGACCAAAAGGAGTTCAAAACATGTAAACTCAACTTTTCCAAGTAAATCCTTCTTTAACTTACTTTCTCATTTATTTATCTATTTATTATTCCCGTAGTTCTAGATACTGATGGAGATCCGTGCCGATGAAGAAACCAGATCCTTTTCAAGGTTTTCTGTATGCTTCTCTCTTTCTTGATTACTTGGTTTTCAATTGTATCGTATAATACGTGGGGGATGTCAAAGCTCATTTTGATATAACAAGGTGATTACATTGTTATAGGGCTTAAATACATTTTTTTTGCTTATAATTTAGTATTTTTTATTTTTATTCCTGTAATTTTTTTTTTGTTTTAAGCGTTTAAGATAACGTTTTTATTTCATTATTCAAAGTAATTTTTTTTACTGTTTAAAGCGTTATTTAAAGTGTTTAAGGACGAAAAACAAAATAAACATAATAAAGACTAAAACGAAAAAAATAATTTATAAGAACAAAAATAAAAAAAATTAAATTACAAGAGGACAAAAAATGTATTTAACCCATGTTATATTTTAGTTCAATACAGCTGTATCTGTCTTCAAATTACCTGGCAATTGTGTTGCTTCTCAATCCTGATAAGTTATTCCATCATTATTATATCACATAAATTTAGTTCATTTGATTATTCAATCAGGGATTTTTCAAATGCTAATATGATAGGAGCAAAAGGTTAACTGGGCAACTCCTTGCCTGATTTGGACATGCTGCCATTTGGATGGCTAACTAATCCTTGTTAATGAGGCTTTGTTGCTATTTTTTCTCTTTCCTGTATGAATATCAAAACCCTCATACTTTTAATCAGTTAGCTATCGCAATGTACTTTAGACCAAATTATTTCACTTTTCCATATTTATTAATCTTTCCTCTATCTTCAGCCATTTTTGTTATTTTATATAAATAATTTTTTTTTTGTGAAACCAGAATCTTGAGGCATTGTTAGTATTTGTCTGCATTCTATTAGGATGAGGACATTTCTGGCTCACTGAAATTGTTAGATTACAAAACTCAAAAGATGTTTTGTAATCTCTTATGATAGAAAATTGCTACTAGCTGTTTGAATTTAGAGTCACAGGAAAATGGATTATGACACTGCCTTTTCACCTCTCTCTTTTTTTCTATGGAAGGTTCAAATGAAGGTCCACATAGGTATAGTAACCTCAATTTAGAAGAGAAGAAAACACAGGTATTGACAAAAGCACAACTAAGTTGTTTTCCAATATGTTCATGTGTTAATTTTAACTTGAGTATATCAATAGGTTGAGTGAATGTGTTCTTATTCCACAGATGATTATGTGGTCTATGGACTATGGCAAAATCTCCCCTTATGTTTTAAGCTAAAATCTAACAGATTTAACCCTTCAATGAATTATTTTTCTTTCCAGACCATCAAACAGAGAATAAAAAATAAATATCTGGCAATCGAGAAAGTCAATTGTTATTGCTTCTTTGTTCACTTGAGGTATGTTTTGAAGGACTATTGCTTCTTGGATTTTGTCGCGGTTTAACATCTGTATAGGGAAAAAGAACCATCCACAATTTTTCACCCTCATGGTTGCTACTATGCTCTTGGTAAGCAATATTGTCCACCTATGCCTTGCTCATTCACATGGTTGAATCTACTGCAACTAGCTATATAAGTTATACTATGTAATTTGTTGATCTAAATGATTTTTTTTCCTTCTTATCTACAAATTCTCGCCCTTAATTTTCATGGTTGCGAGTTTCAAAGCTAGTTCAAGTGGCTTTTTCTTCTTCCACTTCTTTTTTGTAGTTTCTGTTATCTTATAAGGTGAGTTGCTGACTAATATCAACCTTTTTTTCCAAATAGCAAAAGTTGTAGTTCTTTTTTTTCTGCAACTTTATTGAATGATATATGATATCAATTTGTGACCTTTTGCAGGTGACTCATTTACATATAATTTGTATTGGATCTGGTTTTAAATACTCTTTTTTTCTTTCTTTTTTTTTCTTGGGAGTTTATTGAATGAGGATGCCATTGTGTGAGCTTATTGAAGGACGGTAAAGGTTTCAACAAAGAACACAAGACTCGGCTATTGCGGTTTGTGACATGCACATCCAAGGTCTATTGCTATCCAGGACTTTGAACATTTTAATTTTTTATAAGCTACTAAATGTCTGGTTGTTTTCCAACTATTTGAACATATTATTTCATAATATGATAGTTATGTGTAATTATACCTATTTTCTTGAGATCAATTTATTTCTGAAGCATTTTAGTCAATCAAGAATGAGTCTCACCTCACATGATTGAACGTTACTGCAGAGTATGTAAGGCTTTGGAACCTCACAAAGAATATTGTGATAGTTGTAATTTGAGTGATCTGAAATGAGGATGGATCTATGACTTAGGCTTTTTCTTGCCTACGTATAATGATCTAAGTAGTGTTGCTTACTATTCAATCTGCAAGTCTTAATTTCAAATTTATGTTGTATCAGTGGAATGCAAGATTTAATGTCTCATGTGAAAGGGATGTGACTTATTAAGGATTAATAAGTAAATAGTTAATGGTTATGAACTAAAGTGTAAATTGGGTCATAGGCTTAAGTGGAGTAGTTTCTAAAGATAATTGTTGTTTGACGGGGAACAATGATTTTAAAGGGGTTAATATTTATTTACGTGAAACAATGTCTCCTTTCTAACATTAGAGTATTCTCTTAATCCTAGTTACCATCATGAAAGATACAGAAAATAGAAAGAAAAGTCAAAGAAAACAAAATCTTGTTTTCTCCTCTTTCAAGGAATCAAAACGTACTAAAGAGAAGTCTCACTAATGGAGAAAGAAACACACTTTCTTCTATTAATTGTGAGAATCGTATATTTTAATATTCTATTGGTTTTCTATTGAGAACCCTAGAAAGTCATAACGTCATAACTTACACGGAATAGTTGATGAAGGATTTGATTTCGGTAGATTATTGAATGAACTCTAACATGTAATACTGAATTGATTGTTTTTGTGTCCATGTGGACTCTAACTTGGAACTTTTTCTCTCTATTAATCTGTTACTGAATAAATGGTTATAAAACTTTTGTTGGTTATTTAGAAAGATGTATAGGGTTATAGCAAGAATAAAAGAAAGATATTGAACTGTAGAAGGTTGTATTTTTATTGAATAGCATAACGTGCATTTATACAACAATAAGAAAACCAAAATCCCATAAAATTTGCTATTGATTGGCAAAACAAATGCCAAAAAAAAGAGAATCAAACATTCTATTTCTAGCAAATTATTTGACTACAAATTAGGAAGCTTAAAAAGGTGATTTGGCAGCTTAACAGGTCATTGCAATCAACACTCCTCCTTGACACTGAAGCTGCATATTCCAAGTCTTTTCCTGAAGAACTCAAATATGTTTTTAGGAAGTGCCTTTGTTAGAATGTCAGCATTATGATATTCTATTCTACAATGAACAAGTTGCACTTCTCCATCCTTCTGAACTTCTCTTAGAAAGAAAAACTTGATCTTGAAGTGTTTTGTTCTTCCATGGAACACTGGATCATTTGCAATTGGAATTACAGCTTGGTTGTCAACAAATATCTATGTGCTTTCTATTGGTTATGTGTGCAAGTCTATCATAAGCTTTCTAATCCAAAGAGCTTGGTTTACCGCAACAACATCAGCTATATACTCTGCTTCTGTTGTTGATTGAGCTATAACTTCTTGTTTTTTATAACACAATGAAAACATACTAAAACCTAAAGTAAAACAATAACCAGAAGTGCTCCTCTTATCATCAACACATCCTGCCCAATCACTATCAGAATAACCAAGAAGATTGAAACTTTTAACTTGACTGAACCTTATTCCATAATCAATTGTGCCTTTAACATATCTAAGGATTCTTTTTGCTGCTTGAAAGTGAATTTCACTAGCACAATGCATGTACCTTGATAGTAAACTCATAGCATACATAATATCTGGTCTGGTTGCTATCAAATACATCAAACACCTTATTAAGCTTTTGTACAACCTTTCATCAACCCTTTTAGCTTCATCTTCTTTGCAAAACTTTTCCTTTTGATTCATTGGAGTTGCAGTTGGTTTGCACTCTTCCATGTTGAACTTCCTAAGGACTTTTTTTTGCATATTTTTGATGGAACACAAATATTTCATTATGCTTTTGCTGCACCTACATACCAAGGAAAAATTTCATATTTCCAAGGTCTATCATTTCAAAGGCATCTTTCATTCTTTCTTTGAACTTATCAATAAGCTCATTATGACTTCCTATAACAAACAGATCATCAACATAAAGAGATACCACAAGTATGTCATTATCAACCTTTTTTATATAAAGGGTAAATTCACTTGGACTTTTTACAAAGCCTAAGTTCACTAAGTGTGCATCAATTCTACTATACCATGATCTTGGTACTTGTTTTAGGCCATATAAGGCCTTATTCAATTTATACACCTTCTCCTCCTGTCCTTGGACAAAAAAACCTTCTGGTTGCTCAACAAAGATTTCTTCCTCCAAGTACCTATTCAAAAAGGCAGACTTGACATCCATATGATGTATGTTAGACAAGTGGCCTCAGTATCTTAAGAAGGGGGGTTAAATTAAGATACCAAACTATCTCCAATTAAAATTTAACTCTCTTTTTAATTAATAATGAAACCTTAATTATGAATTATTTCAAGAACAATTCAAAATAAACTTCTTTAAAGTGAAATATAAACTAGAATAAATAAAAGAAGTTTAAGGGAAGAGAGAATGCAAACTCAGTTTTTATACTGGTTCGGTCACGCTCTGTGCCTACGTCTAGTCCCCAAGCAACCCGCTTGAGATTTCCACTATCTTGTAAAAAGCCTTTTACAAAGTCTGAACCACACCGAGACAACTCTTCCCTTGTGTTCAGATAACATTACAACTTAAGAGACCCTCAGTCTCTTAAACAGATTTCTTCCTCCAAGTACCCATTCAAAAAGGCGGACTTGACATTCATATAATGTATAGCCCAACCATTTTTGTGCAACAAGCGCGAACAACAATCTTATCGTATCCAACCTAGCCACTGGAGCAAAGGTTTCAGAAAAATCCACCCCAAAGATTTAGGCATATCCCTTAACAACTAGTCTTGCTTTATACTTGTTTACAGAACCATTTGGATTAAGCTTGGTCCTGTAAATCTGCTTAACTCCAATAGTTTTCTTATGATTTGGCATGTCCACCAATTCCCATGTCTGATTTTTTTTTCCAATCATCTTGAGCTCCTCCTGCGTTGCACTTATCTATTTTTTATTGGTTGCAGCCTTCTCATATCCTACAGGTTCCATGATAGAAACATTACACCTTTGATAGATATCAAAAAGTGATCTTGTTCCTCTGTTAGGTTCTTCATCTACGTTCTCATTCTCCTTCTGAAATTCAATCTTCTTGTCATCTTCCCAGCTCCAACTATACAGCTCCAAGAATCTCACATTCCTGCTAACAATTACTTTGTCATGATGTGGCAAATAAATCCTGTAGGCCTTTGAAATTAGGTTATAGCCTACAAAGATTCCAAGTTCAACTTTATTGTCTAGTTTGTCCCTCTTAACTTAAGGAATGTAAGAAAATCACAAACAACCAAATATCTTTGTATTGAGCAACTCAGGTTTATAGCCATACCATGCTTCAAATGGTGTCTTCTTTGTTGGCAGTCTGTTAAGCAAGAAAACTGCAGTATTTGTGGCTTTTGCCCAGAATTTCTTTAGGAATTCTTTTTCATGAAGCAAGAACCTAGCCATCTCCATAATCATCCTATTCTTCCTTTCTGCGGTGCCATTTTGTTGAAGAGAATAAGGTGTTGTCAACTAGTGTTCTATGCCTGCATCTTCATAAAACTTATTAAATTTGTTACAGGTATATTCAATTCCATTGTCAGATCTGATTACATGTAGTTTACAATTGCTTTGAGTTTCCACCTAAGCTTTGAACTTCCAAAAGATGTCACCAACTTTATATTTAAACTTCATAAAGTAAATCCAACACATCCTTGTATTATCATCAATGAAAACAACATAATACTTACTCCCATTTAGTGCTTGTGTTATCATGGGTCCTTCAACATTTGTGTGTATCAATTGTAGCCTTTATGAAACCCTCCAAGTCATAGTTTGTGGAAAATGGAGTCTTGTTTGCTTTCCATATTGGCAGATAGAACATGTAGGAAGTTCTTCTTCGAATTCAAGTGAGTTTTTTTCCAAGATTGTTCTTCTTCATAAACATTAGAGCACCATGATGGAAATGCCCTAATCTCTTGTGCCAAAGTATTGTGCTACTAACCTCTTTGTGCATTGTAGCTTGCTCTTTGTTCATGAAATCCAAGGCAAAACTGTTGCCTTTCATTTGAACATTGAACACCTCTCTACCTTCTGAGTCTTTAATCATGCAATTTTTTTCTTCAAACAGCACCTTATAACCTTTTTCGAGCAACTGAGGAACACTTTAAAGGTTTTGACTAATTTTCGGGACATATAACACATCAGAAATTAGTTTCAAACCAATGTGGCCTTCAATTGCCATAGTTCCTTTGCCTTTTACTTCAATATATGCTTCATTTCCAATATTGACTTTAGGAAAAATAGCTTCATCAAGTTCTGTAAAGAGTTCACGATCATAGGTCATGTGGTTTGTACAACCACTATTAATAAGCTAACTTTCTATAGAGCTACTGGCAGCAAAGCATGATACAACAAACAACTGCTCCTCTTGTGATTGGTCCTCAGCAACCTTGACTTTTTCTTGTTGTTGTTGAAATTTGCATATTCTTTCAACATGCCCTCACTGACCACACCTATGACACCTTACATCTGGCCTCCACCAACACCTTTTTTTTTGTGGGTGATTAGTTTTTTTACAATAAAGGCAAGGCAGATGTACCTGAGTGTTGTTGTTTTGATTTTTGTTGTTTGCAAAAGCTTCAAGTTTTTTGTTATGGCTTTTGCCATTATTGTTGATTTGCAACTTGACTTGAAATGCACCCTCCATTGATCCTTCCCACCTCATAAGCTTTCTTTGCTCTTGTGCCTTTATAGCATGCAAAACTTTTGACAAAGTGATATGGGATATATCCTTTGTGTTCTCCAAAGTTGTTACAGAGGCTTCATATTTTTCGGGAATTGTTACTAGTATTTTTTGTACAATTCTTGAATCTTCAAATTTTATGCCTAACAACCTCACCTTGGTAGCAATGTCAAGCAGTCTGTCTAAGAACTCTTTGATTATCTTAGACTCCTTCATCCTTTGTAATTCGAGTTCTCGAATTAAATTCAAAACTTGCATGTTTCATATCCGATCATCTTCTTCATACTCCTTCAAATAATTCCAAATGGCACTTGCATTTTTTAGTTTCATGATTCTTATGAAAATTGTTTTTGAGACTCCAACAAACAGACAAGTCTTTGCCTTTGCTTTTATGTTTTTTCTCTCCTTGTGATTTTTCATCTAGGCGACTAGAAGATTGTCTGGTAGTTGAGGAACATCATAATCCTCTTCTACAACCTCCCAGACTTCTAAAGCCTCCAAGTAATTTTCCATTCTCATCGCCCAAAGGTTATAGTTCTCTCCATTAAACACTGGAAGAGCAACCTGTGAAAAGCTTGGCTCAATATCCGTGGCAGAGGTCCCGTAAGAAGTTTGCTCTAATTACCAATTTGTTGGTTATTTAGAAAGATGTATAGGGTTGTAGCAAGAACAAAAGAAAGAAATTGAACTGCAGAAGGTTGTTTTTCTATTGAATAGCATAACGTGCATTTGTATAGCAATAAGAAAACCAGAATCCCATAAAATCTGCTATTGATTGGCAAAACAGATGCCAAAAAAAAAGAGAATCAAATATTCTAATTCTAACAAATTATTTGACTCTATTGCCTACAAATTAGGAAACTTGAAAAGGTGATTTGGCAGCTTCACAGGTCATTGCAACGAATAACTCTATTAGAACATGTCATAGATTTTTTATCACTTTCAAGTGTAGTCCTAAGTCATCTATAGCTATAATATAATCATTTTGAAAGTCATTGTTGGGGGAACAATATACATGAGCACACCATAATGGTTCTATCAAATAAAGCTTTTGTAGAAAAATTCTACTTCGGGACATTTGGGTTGTATTGTTCGCAAATAGGTCTCTCTCTACGCATTCAAAGAAGCATGTAGTGGACTTCCTCACATGACATTCAAACAAACCGCATAAAGAAATATAAGATTGTTCTAAGGGTGAGAAGGGAGAAGAGAAAGGAAAAGAGATGACCTGTTCAAATTCTTATTAATAAAAACTAACAATGCACAATTAATATTTTGTCGATTAAAAAAAATTGCTTGAAGATAATACTTAATAGAATAATGAAAGGGGTACTCAGATAAAGGTCGTGACAACTGTTAGCATCAGGTAGATTGGGCTCTGGCATGTAAACTATATTAACTCTTTTCATAATCATTTGTTGGGTTGGGACTTGGTGGAGGTACTCAACAATGAGCAGCATTGGGATTGCAACTTTCTTGCACGAATAGAGTGAATGGTCATAAATTGGATTTGGACATCTCGTTTATAGTGTAGGGAATTTATATTTGAATAATGTTAGAAGAACCACTGAATAAGTTCCGCCCTCCATCAACACCCCTGAGGTGGAATAAAATAATATTATTTTATTATTTAAGAATTTTAATAAAAATGCAAATAACAAAAAATTAAATGAAATAATAAAAAAATGAAAAGAGAGAAAAGGGGGTGAGAAAAATTTCAAAACCCAAATTCTTTGAGTCTCTCACTTGCCCCTATTGTGCTTCTTTGGTTTCTCTTCCGTTTGCATCATGTAGAGGTGGTTCACGACGAGGCCCGCAACGCTTGCTTTGGTTCTCCCGTTTATGTGGCATCTCGTTGGCACTGGCTTATAGGTGATTTGTTTTAACTGCTACCATGAGGTCCACACTTGCCTGCTTCTCCCGTTTCTCTGGCATCTCCTTGGACCCGACGTCAAGGTGGTTGTTTTGCAGTTGTAGTTGGTCGTGTACTCTTCTCTCTCTGACCTATAACCCTAAAGCACACAATTTTTAATTTCGTTGTGTGTCATCACACCCCACTTCTTCTATTTTGGGCATCTCCTTGCACGACCTTATACCTCTCCCGCTATTACTCCATTTCTTTCTCCTATTGCTCCATTGGTTACTCCAGTCGCACCTTGTATCTTCTATTTCTAGGTCATCTCATTCTCTGTAAGTAGTTTTTCCCACATAATTTTTAATTTTATTTTGCTTTCAATAAGTGAAACTGATAGAGTATGAGCCCATGTCGCCACCTATTTTTTAGGTTATGCAATAATTTCCTTGAAAATGTTGACACTACGTAGAAACAAGTGCTTTGATTTGCATGTAGTATTTCCAATTTGTGTAGCTGTAATACAAGTTCTCAAAACAAGATTGGTTGTCAATACAAGTGGCATGATATATTTTTAAGTGGAAGATAAATGCATTAAAATGTATCCATTTGCCCAAAAGAAAGCACAATCTTATCTCAACTAATAGACAATTATAATACTTGTCTCATTAACATCTTCATAGATTCATATATAATTTCTTCCCTATGTTTATGCAGTGTACAATGTTTCTTTAAGAGTGTTTTGTGTGTTCAAGTTTAACTTTAATAATGTCTAGTTATTGAAGTCTAATATTAAAATGTTTAGTATGATTGGTTTAGTCAAGTTGAAATAGCAAAAATTTTAGTTCAATTTTCTTTTGACAATAATGTGCTCGTGGTGCTCACATAGTTACATGAGCAAATTGTGTTTACTTTGGTAAAAAAATTATACATAATTGGATTCTAACAAACATGATGATAAAAATAAATTGTGTATAGAAGTATGCAGTGTTGAATAAAAGGTTTATTACCTATTGAGTTAGACTGTTGAAGTAATAGTCTTTTCTCATAGAGTGCATAGTACAAATTTATGAATAGTACAAACAATAAAGCCTCATATTTTTTGTTTTTTTTTCTTTCCTTTGTTTTTTTGGAAAGAAACTAAAGCATATTTTAATTCACCAGATCATTCTTGAAACTTCTACAAAATTTCCTTGCTTCCTCTTGATAAGATCCTACTTCTTCTCTAAACTCCCCCAATCAATCCTAACTTGGTCATGAGCTTTTGCAACCTCTAAAGTGAAACTCTCCAATGTTTTAAAAATGGAAATCAAACCAGCTTTGAATTATTATTTTTTTATTGTTTCATTAGTTCATTTGATAAAATCCAAGTCAACAATTCATCTATTGACTAGTAGTTCGTAAAGACAAAGTAGTCATTTAAGTCACGTGATTTTTTTAAAATTTTTTGTGTATGAAGAACAAAATACCACCAGGGACAAACCCTTTGCTTGTGACATGGATCTAAAAGAGGAACATTTGATTTGGCCATGCATTATTTTTCACGAGCCCTTATATACGTGAAGATGGGGAGTATGTAGGTCAGAAAATGGTGGGTCCCACATGCCATGTGTAACATCCTAAAATTTGAATACCACCTCCGAAACTTATTTTTGCACATTCTCACCATTGGGATTTTCAAAATAATGTTTGTAGAGAGAGAAATTCCCATCGCACGAAGATAGTGAAATTGAGGCTCCAATCTCTTCTCCTTCTTCTCTCTAACACTTGGAAACCCTAGCAAAGCAACCAGAGGAAAAGCTTGAAGAATCTTAGGGAACTGCTAGAGACATCGCTACCGCTGATGGACTACACACGTGAGCCCGTTTAGAGGTAAGAGATGAGTTTATCGCAATTGGGGTTAGAGTGAACATGTATAGGCATCCTTAGAGGATCAAATTGGGGTTAATTTTGGGGTGTTTTATGCATTTTAATTTTGTTTGTACAATGATAACTACAAATTGTCTGTGTTTGACGGACCAATTGATGTCTTGATGCGAAATTGTTGTGAAATTGATATGTTCTTGTGTTTAGTATAAACCCTAGAAATTGGGATTTTTCCTAATTAGCGTGAATTGATGAAATTAAGTAAGGAGGGATGTACCGTAAGAGGAAGTGAGATAATGATTTTGTATTTTCCCCTTTTTTGTGCTTTATAGGATTTTTTTTTTAAATATTTAAGATTAACTCAGGTTAATAATATCATATTATGCATGTTAGTTTGGAAAGGTATTTTCAATGGCAACTTCAGTTACTATATAAATATTTACTTATGATAAAAATATTTATATAATTGAGTCCAGTAGATTTGCTTTCTACTTTTTTATATATTCGAATTGTTTACTCTTATGCCTTGTTTCATGTTATATATATATATATATATACACACACACACACACACACATATATATATATATATATATATATATATATATATTTGATGCAAATAATATTGTAGTGTTGTTATAGTATGATTCCGAAAAGTATTCAAGTGTTGGAGTTTGAGAATATTATTTTTAGACTTGATATACATATGTATTTTGTACCTTATGAATATTGTTATGAATGTTAAGAAGATGTATAAATAAACATGAGACGTAATGACATATCATTTTGGGATTATGAAATTGTGATTGAGAGTGAGTATAAATGGCAAGTTAAGCATGTGCTAATCTATGGGATACACATGAACATGTGATGATGGATTGTGACATTGTGAGTTGTTAAATTGTAGACATGAGATATGGTTGTGATTAAGTGTGTGGTTAATACTTGATGTGATATTACTTGTGGTGTGAGTTGTGAGTTATACAATAATCCGACTGGTGTTTACCTTAAGAAAAGTTTTTATGCGCGAGGTGTTAAATTATAGTGCAATGTGTTAAACGTATTTGAAAACAAGTGTGAGGTTGTGGGTATTGTATAATTCATGAGTAGTGTTTGCGTGCAAGTTGGACCTGAATCAGGAAGGTGAGACCCTAACGGATTCTTCGGAGTCTAGGCCTTAGGGATAAATACACTCGGTTTGAGTGCTCTTTTAAGCCTATGTTGGTCCCATATGGTTGGAGCACTCTCGCAAAACAGAGTGGCCCTGACTAGTCACCTTATGATTTTACTTAGTGAGAGTGATCTGACATGCCCATTGTGTGGCGTGTCTTGTTATGTACTCCTAAGTGCCCTGGTGTTGTTTTTCACTAACATGGTATAACATTGCATGTAGGCTTAAGTCTTAGTATAATTGTTACATAACACATGTGAATGATTTATTATGAAATTGGTAAGTGTTGTTACTTCTTGAGTCGAGTGTGTGATTCATGTGTAATGTGATTGGTGATTGAAAAATGAATTTTAAATGATAAAGTGGTGAAGTGATGTGAATTGTATTTAGTTGAGCTATGTGATAAATATTTCTATAATGTATTTTGCTTATGTCTTTGTTTATTTGTATTTTATTTAGAAATGTGATAACTCACTCCTTATTATTGTTTGTGTTTGGATCTTATGATGATCTTGAACCTTGTGTTCGTGGGAGCAGATGACTAGTTGGATGTTTTTAAAGAACCTCGTGTAGAGGACACTGGGACACAATGCTTTGATAGGATGTAACAATGATACATGGGTTTCTGTTTCAATTGCATGATGTTCTGAACATGTTATTTTACTATTTTATTCCACTGCTTAACTTGAGTTCTTTTGTAAACTTGGACGACCTTATTTTGAGTCGGAGATGTTTTTAATAAGTTTTATTTGATAGTAGTGAAACGAATGTGACCTTTTTACTGACGTGGATTTGTTTACGTGATTTGAATAAAATCGCATTTTTATATTTTTTTCTTATTTATATGTATATCAAGGTAAAGGGTGTCACACCATGGCTTCCTCATCTTGTTAAGCTTTTCATACAAATTTTAACCATGGCTCCCCCATCTAGTTAATAAAATAAATTGTTTTAAGGTTGAAGAAAAGTTATCAAGGTAAAATGTTCAATGAGCTCATATTCTGCTGATAGAAATTGGAATTTGTGTTGCATGTTTGCAAGATGGTGTGTTGTGCCCTTTGTTGCTTAATTTTCTCCATTAAGTTTGTATGACTGCATGTATGATATACAATAATCTTTTACCATTTATTTAGGATTTGCATGAGTTTTATGTGAGTCTAAACTTTTAACAAGTTTAAGTGTGTTTTACTTGTTAAATTACCTTGTCATTATATATGTCAGAATTTACACACTATGCAATATTCTCAGGAAATGGAACAAATTGAATCTGAGTTATCTTACAGTAATGCACGGTCCAACACACCAAATGAATTTCAAGCAAATACTTTTATGAACTTAAAGACTTATGGATAGATACTTTGCCATTGAACTTTGCATACGATCTCTTCCACTAATATATAATTGACATTTTTTTGTTGGCTTGGTCTAAAGATGCTTAATAGAAGAAACTAGAGAGAAGGAACCGGGTAAAGAAAAAGAACCAAACATTTGGGTAGGCTTTTATTTATGTGGTGTTAATATAAGAACTATCCTGAGGCCAACCTTTGTATTGACATGCAACATTAATTTTGTTGTGAAGATCTTAATCAAATCCTCATGACATAGTAGAAAATAATGCATAGCAGTTGCTTGTAAAATTCTTCCTTGTCTTTTCCTTTCTTTTTTTCCTATTATTATTGTGTTCTTAGAATTCAACATTTTCATTTTCTTCCAGCAGCTATAGTATGTTCACTTTTTGTAAATATTATTACCCTACCTATGGGAGCTTCACTTTTAGAATTGTAGATAATTGATTCTTTTAAATAACTTTGCTTGTTGTAATGTATAATAACTCATGAGTATAATCATACTACTATGGCTTTTAGGCCATGTGGTTCTTTACGAGTAATGTTCGTGTAACTAATCTTACGCCTCCCCCCCTCCCCCACAATTAATTTTAAAAAAATGAATGGTGATGATGAAGAGTAACTAATCTTACCCATGGATTTGCATTTCACACCGTGCTTGTACCATAAGTGATTAATTTCATAAGGTTATTCAATATTATCTATGGTTAACTATATTTGCAAGGATAGTTAATTTTGACTAAAATATTAATATTGTAAGTTATGGTTAAATACATATAAAATTATGGTTACCATTGCCTACAAAATAGATAAGCATAAATTAAGGTCTCAATAGTCAACCCCTTATGGTTAACTACATGACACATGCTTTCCTCACATAAGTTTAATCAGTCCTTCATACATCAGACAAACAAATTCTTGTTCACATAACTTTTGAGTAATTATATTAGAATGATTAGAGTTAACCACTTATGAGAAAATGTAAGTCGTTATTTAATATAGACTTAATCGCCTTATCCATAGCACGAATACAAATTTTCATCATATGGTGTGCCCTAAATGTAAAACAATTATAAGATAATGGAAGTTATATTATAAACTTATCAAATCATTTAGGATAATCATTTTTAGTAGTTCTTTAATGAAAGTTTGAATGTAAAACAAAACTCAATCGAATGTAACCACTTAAGTTACTAAAGTAACTTTACTTTGGTCATAACTAACAAGTGAAAGTTTGAATGTAAAATGAAATCCAATCAAATGTAACAACTTAAATTATTAAAGTAACCTTAACTTTTGGCATAACTAACCAGTGAGAGTTTTGATGTAAAACGAAATCCAATCGAATGTAACCACTTAAGTTACTAAAATAATTTTAACTTTTGGCATAACTAACCAGTAGAAGTTTGGATGTAAAATGAAATCTAATCGAATGCAACCACTTAAATTACTAATGTAACTTTAACTTTGTGCATAACTAACTAGTAAATGTAGCTCTCGTGATCCCGTATGATAGAAGTTGAATTATTCTCAGATGACATGACGCATGCTTTCCTCAAATAAGTTATGTCATTGATGCATAAGACAAACAAATTCTTGTTCACATATGACTTTTGAGTAATAATATTAGAAAGGCTATAGCTAACCGTCAATGGTAAAGGATAACATGTATTTATTATAGACTTAACCACCTTATTCATAACATGAATTCAAAATTTTATCATATGATGACATGACATACACTTTGATCATACAAATTTAGTCTTTCAGGCATGAGCTAAAGAAATTCATGTTCACATGTGAGTTTTAAGTAATAATATTATAAATGTTAGAATTAACCACAAATGATAAGATGTTAGCAATTTTTTATGATAGACTTAATCACCTTATTCATAGCACGAATACAAATTTTCATATGTTGTTTCTAAATTTCAAATAATTTAAAGAGTTACCAAGTATATTATACACTTATCGAATCATTTAGGATGATCATTTTTTATAGTTTCTAATGAAAGTTTGGATTTAAAATGAAATTCAATCGAATGTAACCACTTAAGTTACTAAAGTAATCTTACCTTTGAGCATAACAAACCAGCAATATTTTTAATTATTTATTTATTTAATGAAAGAGTATAATAGAGTTCTTTTTTATAAAATAATAAAATAAAGAAAATATAGTAAATAATAGACTCAGAGTACCCTAGCTATAAATAGAGACATTTTAAGGTCAATTTCTACATTTACAATATGTTTCGACGCTCTCTCTCTCTTCCTCCCAAATTCGTTCTCCCTTCTTTCTCTCTCAAAACCCTCTTTTTTTTCATATACCCAAATTTGTCCTAGTAAAACTACGATCTCACACTCGTTAACCGTTGGATCATCCTGAAACTAGAACACCACCATTGGAACTCATTTTCTCACATTCCACCATTAGAATTTTCTAAATAATGTCTGTAGAGAGAAAAATGTCCCTCGCATAAAGACAGTGAAATTGAGGCTACAATCTCTTCTCATTCTCTCTAACGCTTGGAAATCCTAGTAGAGCAACTAGAGGAAAAGCTTAAGTAATCTTAGAGAACTGCTAGAGACACCGCTATCGCTACCAGACTACATACGTGAGCCCACTTAGAGGTAAGGGATTAGTTATTCACAGTTGGGGAGTAATGAGAACATGTGTAAGGATCCTTAGAGGATCAATTAGGATGAGTTTTGGGGTGTTTTTGCAATTTTGATTCTATATTTACAATTATAATTGTTAATTATATATGTTTGATGGATCAATTGATGTTCTGATGCGAAATTACTGTGAAATTGATGTGTTCTTATGTTGAGTGTGAACCCTATAAATTGAGTTTTTTTAATTAACGTGAATTGTACTCTAAATAATCTTCTCTTTAATTGCTTATTTTATACAAATTATTGTCTTTGTCTTGTATCTTCCTACAATGATGATCAACATGTTATATATACATTGTAATAATAAAATAATAAATTAAATGAAGTTATAAAGTTAATGCTTAGTAGTAATTTCTTTTGATACAATTTTAATTTAATTGTTGTAGAAACTCTTTTTAATTGAAAATAATATAGTTTGATTTAATATGCGTGTGTGTGTTTTGTGCAATGCAAATATTACTACTGTGTGATGTGTATATGATTCATGAGGCGTGATAAATTGTTATATTGAAATTATGAAATTGTGGTTGAGATTGTGTGTAAGTGATAAATTGAGTATGTGCTGAATTGTAAGATACATGTGTATTGAGATTTTGTATGCATGGAGTTGTGAGCTATGAATTATACAATCACACAACTGTAAGACCCTTTAAGGGTGATGAGTTAATGTGCGATGAGTATTGTGATGATATCCACTATGGGAACCCAACCAGTTTAATCACTTTGAGGCGCAACGAGTTAAAATTATTTTGAAAACAATTGAGGAGTTGTGTGTTTTATATAGTTCATAGATAATGTCTACATGTTAAAATGTTTTCTGGATTGGACCTGAATCAAGAGGGAGAGACCCTAACAGACTCTTTGGATTCTAGGCATTGGGGGTAAATAAACCTAGTTTGAGTGCTCCTTTAAGTCTGTGCCGATCCTATATGGTTGGAGCATTCTCGCAAAACAGTGTGACCCTGACTGGTTTCCCTATGATTTTACCTAGTGAGAGTTACCTGACTTACCAGTGTGTGATATGTCTTGTCATGTACTCTTAGACGCCCAACGAGATTTTCACTGACATGGTACCACGTTGCATATAGGATTGAGTCTTAGTGTATTTATTGTATAACACTTGTGTAATGATCATTGTAACTTGTTACGTGATAGTGGGTAATGAATTGTGTAAGTGTGAGATGTTGTGTTGTACTTGAGATGTGTTATTTTGAACACATGATTAATGTGAAGGTATGGAATGTGATTTTGTGATTAAATCTTTGGGACAAATGATGTTACGCAATGAGTGGTAAAATGATGCAAATTGTGCTAAGTTGAGTTTGTTATACTTATGTGTGTGTGTGTGTGTGTGATTTTGGTTATCTCTACCTATTTGAGAATGTGATAACTCACTCCCTGTGTGTTGTTTGTGTTTGAATCCCATGATGATCTCGAACCTTGTGTTCATGGGAGAATATGACTAGGTGGATTGCTTTAAAGAATCCTGTGTTGGGGATGCCAGGACACGATGCTCTGATAGGATGTGACATTGAGGCATGTGTTTCTACTTTAATTGCATGATGTTCCAAACATGTTATTTTACTTTATTTTATTTTGCTGCTTAACTTGAGTTCTTTTGTAAACTTGAGCAGCCTTGTTTTGAGCTAGAAATGTTTTCATATCCTTAATTGATAAGTTTTTAATTTGGTGATTAATGCGAATGTGAACCTTTTATCCATGTGAACTTCTTTATGTTTATTGAATAAAATCATTTTATGTAATTCACATTTCCATGTATTTTATTATATGAATATGTATATCGGGGTAAAGAGTATCAAAGACATGATAGGCAAATGGTTTTTACTGAGCTTACTTGGTTATTGATAAAGTTATTGTTATCAATTAGCACAAAAATCATGAGCAATACATATGAGAATCTCAGGTCGATGCCTACTTCACTATTACCTAGAACCTTAATAGGAAACAACTAGAAAGGGGAACTAAAGTCACCTTGTTCCTCAAGGATAACCAGTTGGAGTACTTGGAAGAGACGAGGATCAAGGATCTTGTTAACAAACTCTTTGAATTCATTAGCCATCCCATTTACATGTGGACTGAGAACAAAATTGGTGATGTTGATGAGGATAAGGACAAAGGTTCTAAGATCAAGGAGGTGGAGATTTCTCATAGAAGAAATTTGTGGGTGCCACTAGTGGAAAGCATAATAAGAACCACATACTTGATGATCTTGCATTCTCCATTCTGTCAAATCTGCCTTTAAAACCTCTCAAGAGATTTGGATGTGTATGCAAATCATGGGCCCTCTTATTTGAAAACCCTCATTTCATTAGCATCTCCAGCAACAATTTCATATTTGATCATCATTCTTACTATGACGATACATCTCTCCTCTTGCATTAGGTTGTGTTATGCTCTTCTGGTTTCTCTTTGTTTCTCTTTCTGGTAAGAGGTTTCAGGATAGTTAAATTAGACTAGCCAAACCCATTTCAAGAGAAAAACCCTTTTTTTGCTATTTTAGGTTATGTTGATATTGATGGAATTTTGTGCCTCTACTTATATAGGTTATGTTCAATAAGACATTTCAACTAACTTCTAGCTTCTATTAGTAACTGAAAAACTCATTTGTTTGTTTGGTAAACAAGGTTTTTTAGTAGCTTTTCAGTAACTTCTAGCGTTTTTTGAAACATTACTTGAATTATCATTTTTTGAAACATTTGCTTCTAGTTTTTTTATATATCTTTCACTTTTATCCTTAATATATTTATTCATTTTCCTTGTTACCTTTTTTAAATAAATCATGGTTTTATTATTTTGTCATTTTATAATTTTCAACTACTTCAACAACTTATTTTAGCGAACATTTCTAATTTGATAAGCTAGTTTTTTTATTTTTAGTTACCAACTAACTTTCCAGCTAGTTTTACTGAACATAACCATAATGAGACAGTTGTATTGTAGAAATCAGCTACTGGGGAATCCAATGTCATTCCCCTAGCCCAGTTGAGTTTGTACCACCTTATAATTGTAGAGTTACAAGCCAAGCCAAGAGGTACTGAACCACGTTAAATTTTTGTGTTTGTTATTATTTTTCTTACGGTGTAATCTTTGTGTGTGTTCTCACGGTCCTTTGTAGGTGTGGGTAATTTTGTTTATGGGAGTCTTGATTACCCAACACTTATCAGAACCTTTTTGTTAGTATTCATGGATTTGGTTATGACCTTGTTACATGTGACTATAAGGTGATTAGGCATGTAGACTTTGCATTAGGAACGATAGAATACGTGAAGACGGAGGTATCTCTTAAGCTCAATTACCCCTTATGGGATATATATAGCTTAATTTTTTATTTATTTTTGCATCATAGTTATGTTGGAATTTATATGTAGTGGGGACAATTTCTCTTATGTCTTAACAATTTATAAAGTTATGATATGGGGTTGTGTCTACACACAGCCTCAACTCAACTAAGACATTACAACTTCTTGGACTAATATCACAAAATTAATTGTGGTTGAACATTTATCTCAGTATGAATTAAAAATTAAAATTTTCAAGTTATCTTTACTCTCTCATTCTTTTTTTTTTTTTCTGTTTTTTCCTTTTTTTCTATTATTTTATTAAAATGTGAAGTGAATTATCAAAATGGGTAACATTTAACTTATATCAAATTGTTGGAGTAAAAAATATTATCAAGTAATTTTCTTTTATTATCCTTCATTTTGATATTTTATTTTTGTCATATCTTTTATTGATATGAGATGTTGAACACATATTTTAATTAAAAGAAATTATTCCCTTAAATTAATCTTAAATTCTTAGTATTCATGAAATTAATCTTAAACCCGGATATTTTGTAACTATTGCTTATAAGATGTGGTCTATGTTATACACAAGTAACTATATAATCTTGTTGTCTTTATAATAATACTATATTAGAAACATTTAACAATATTATTTTGATTCTAACAAGACCTCACGATGAAATCAAATCATGTTATTCAAATTTTATCATGTTGTATGTACATTAAGTCCTATAACTTCTCAAAAATTAAAAAGAAATTTAATCATGTCCATTAGAATGGATGACAAAAAAAAAAATTACAAAGTCAAAATAATACATAATACATCAAATTTCTAATATAGTCAAGCATGATCCGCCATTAAGAAAGATATCACATTCCACCAAATAACCACAAAAAATAAAAATAGAGAATTAATTACATTTTCTTACCAAGATGGACAATCTAGCATAACTTTTTCATATATAACAAAGCTACTCTTTCTGCAATAATGGCTAGCTAGAATCTATGGGCATCGTTTCACTTTTATTACATATCTCTATCTTTTTTAGATCGATACATGGTTCGAATTTCTGTATTTTATTTTTCTTTACACTCTCAATATTTTAAAGATTAATTCCTTCCAATCCGTAGATGTTATCTCTTTCGATAAAATTCTTTTCATATAGATGACTATGAATAGAATTCCTAAAAATATATTTAAGAGACTCAAATATTTATTATTATTATTATTATTATTATTATTATTATTATTGTTATTATTGTGTTATACTTTGTTTAGTCATACTACTGTACTCTTGTATGAACAAAATATCTCAACATTGCTTTCTCAATACAAAATAAAAATGATTTACTTAAAGATATTTTGCTTGTAGCTCGGTGATCTAAATTGTTTAATTCCATGACACCGACATTCTCGTACTTAATCCAATGCTTATAAATTTTTAGAATTCTTCCATCTTTTACAAAGTGGAAGCCTTATCTTGGACCGATTCCTGCTAATTATTTTATGTATTTTATCCTCATGTACTTTAATCTAACTTTTTTTTAATATTACAATCCAGTTATTCCTTACTAATAAATTTATGAGTGCCTATGGTTAAGTTTTGAAAGAAAAAAAAAAGAATAACATGCTAAAAAATATTGAAAAAATATTTTTTATAATAATAAATACTTCCTTGTATTCGTATCTGAGTGGTCACTCTTATATTAACGTATTTTGAGAAATTATCATTAAATTACATGGATTTTATATTAAAGTTACAATTTTATTTTATTTAGAATTTGTATTCCTTCAACTTTTTTAGACATGTTTTGAAGATTATTATAATATTAATCAAATCTATAATTTTTAAATTTTAGCATATAAGAATTCTTCCTTAAGTTCATTGTTAAAAACGCAAACTACTTATCACTTGTTGTATTTGTTAATTATTTTTTTGAATGGGTTTGTTAATTATTTTTATACCACAATTTAATTATAATATTAGTGTATTTTTTAATTATTTTTATACCATAATCTAATTATAATATTATTTAAAGATTATGACTATTTTTTAGAGGATTTAAAGATTATGACTTAAACCATTATTATCATATAGACACTCTTTTGAAAGTAAAATTAAAACATATATTCTTTTTCTAGATTCAAACTTTGTTTCAGTTATGTTTATTACGAAATGTGAAAGCTTTGAATTTACCTCAATTTGTTCATGGTCCCAAACTGACTTTTTTTTTTTTTTGCTTTTTTAAATTGTAAATATCACTATTACTAAAGTGTTATGATGAGAGACTTGAACAAAACTAATAGTAGCAGTCATTTTCAGGATAAGCTTAACACAGCATGAATTAATTAATAAATTATTTAGTGGCATCCAATACAGACCTCCTTTGATCATTAGCAAAAGAAAAAGAGAAAGGATAAAAAAGACTCGTCTAGGTTATCGCCACTCACAATTCCAAAGAAAGCAGTCTAATGAAAGTAACAATTATCTGATTTTCCAAGATGTTGCTCAATTAAAAATAGGTAAATAGAAAATTCATTCTTAAAAGTTTCATGCGATAATAAATTGATTTTTGAATTGATGAAAAATATAAATTTTGTTTTTAAATATTTAAAAAATATGATAAATTAATCCTACTGTTAAATTTGTGAGACCATTTTATGTTATAATTTTTAATGAACAATTTAATAATAAATTAAATTAAGTTGTAAAATTTAAAAATCAATTTATTATTAAATTTTTTTATAATTTATCATATTTTTTCATATTTAAAAATTAAATAGAAATTTTTCATATTTCATAAACCAATTTAACTACCTCGTATTCATTCTTAACAACAAATTTAGTTTTTCAGCCTTAAAATTAGTAATACAAAGAGTGAAACCAAATAAAAAATAACAAAAAGCTAGGGGCAAATTGGCTATTTACGAGAACACTCTGCCAAATGTCACCTAAGCAGCGAATCTGAAAGGTGGGAGTGGGTAAGAACGACAATGCAACAACGAATAGGACAATACCTCTTATGATTTCAGTGTCTGTGTTGATTTTATGTTCACATAATGGCTTATAATTTGAGCTCTCATTTTTCTATTTATTGGATATTTGATAAATTATACTACTTGAATGCAGTTCTCATGCTTTAATTAAATAATATATTTATCAACAAAGTGCAACATAATGGGTAAATAGCTGAGTTTCTTAAATATACTGACAAAAAAGAATTTACTATTTAAACATTAAAACTAATTATAAAAATTAATATAATAGAAAAAAATATACATATAATTTTATTAAACAGATATTTAAAAATATTGTAAACCTTGACCATAAAACATTTAAAATTGTACATAGTATCTCTCATTTTTTTATAGTAATCTCTTAAAAAAAATTGATTCTTTATTTTTTTTATAAGATTCTTTCCAATTATGGTGTTGCTTTTTTTTTTTTTACAAAAATACAACACATTAATCAATTAAGTGGTAAGAAATAAGATGAATTACTGATAAATTTAATATTATATTTTAAACTAACTAATATTTTTAATTCTTATGAGATATTTTTAAAAAATTGCATATACAATTAAAGGTAGCAACAAACAAGACTTGACTAAATTCAAATATAATACAATGAGATAATTAATTAAAATCCATTGTAATATTTTTAACTATAAAAAAATAAACAACTTGAAATAAATAGTCTTAGATATTTTTAGTCCGAAGTGTGGCAGGTGATGGTCTAGACTATAGTTGCTTGGTGGCCTATAAACTGTTGAATAGGCATGCCTGAAGCGAAATTAACATGACCTGAGCTCTACAACTTTGAATTGCACAAAGGGGGAATACTTGCCAAGATATACTATGTTGTTTGAGTTAATAAAGAATCCTACTCAAAGTATATTGTAATAAATGTGCATACGTATAACATGTTATTTAGGTATATATACTTTATGAAATTTAGCTGAATTTCTATATTTAAGGGGTGACCGAGTAGAGCAAGACATTATTTCACATCTAATAGATTGTAGATTTAAATCTTGGTTTGTCTCCTTCGAATGAGTTAAATATAAGTATATATGTAAATGTTGATTTAGCCTAAAAAAATTTCATGCCTTGGATTGGGGTGTCATCCTCTCCTCCTAAAATTATCAGTAAATTTTTTTTATGAAAATGAGCTAAATTTCTATATTCAAGACCCATGGTTAAGGAGAAGAAGTTATATGTGATTCTAAGATAATTTTAATCTTAGATATATCATACTATATTTTACTTCTTAAGGAAGTGAACTCGAACTTAAGGGATGTTTATTTCACCAAATATTATTGTATTCCAATTACATTTTAATATTTTTAAGATTATTTTTAAAATTTAAATAGAAAAGTAAAAATGAAAGTTACATATACATTAGAAAATAACTTTTCGTCACATTCTCAGTCTCCTTCGTGGGAATAAAACCATGAGAAAACATAATAAAAAAAAAGTTATGACATTTTCATGGATCAACAATACTTGAAAATAATTTTTTGAAACTTATAATAAATATGAGAATATTGCATTCCCATGCTTACATTCATGCGAATAAACTTTTAATCTGCAAAACAAACAGACTCTAAGTCAAATCCTAAACATAATTCATTACAAAATCAACATACAAAAGTATATTCATATATTTGTTATGTTGATGATTAATTTTTTTTATTTGGTATCACCATAGTTAGGATCTTAGGCTTTCCTGTGGTATTCTTACAAACTTTAGTTCTTTGAATCGAATATGAAATTAATCTTTGGTTGTGACTTAGTTACACTTAAAACTCCTCATCCTTTTACAAAAATGTATTATGTGTGGATTGAAATCAGATCATCTCTCACAAATATTTGACATATATTTCCATGTATAATCATGTATAGGATTATTTTAACTATTATACAAGAATTAAAATATTACTATTAATTTAGTTATTGATGTTAAATTTTTCAATAATTAGTTTTTAGAATTGTTTTTAGAAATATTAAGATTTGATTTTCTTAATGTCTTTCTATCTGATTAACTCATCATGTCATATTTAATAAATAAGATCATGTGATAAAAAAATATAATTTAAATATAATTTCTTAACTATTTTGGTATTATTCTTCGGTTTATCCTTTAATTAAAATTAAAGCTTCATTTCAATACAATTAATTTATCTCTAATGCAAATTTTTATTCTGTATATACAAATTAAAGGGAAAACACTGTTATTATGAAGCTTCTTCCTGGGCCTCCTATTTATAATAATCGCTATGCTCATATGCAAAGGTAAATTAAGCATTGGTTGTCTAAAAATTGACATGTGAAAATTACTCATACTTCTCCATTGAAGGTAATTCAGTTGCTGATGCACTAGGGTTTACTGGTTTGATTTTGTTACTTTCTTTTTGTTATAATTTGTTGTTAGCTAACTCTTGAAATGTTTCTTATCCTCGAAGAATTTCTTAGTAGTTCTAATTGTTACTCTCCATTTAATAAAAAAAAGGAAAAATCCAATTCACATTAAAAATCAACACTAACAAACTGTATTTAAATTTTAACCCTTTAAAAACTTTTATAAAAAATTATGCTTATGATATACTAAAGGTATAAATTAAATACTATTAAAGTCCTCATAGTTACACGTTTCATTTTTAAAAATGAATTAAGTAGAAAACTTATTTAATGAATAATTTCATAATTGTCATTCTGAGGTGGATGCTGAAGAGGTCAAATTTACAAGCATTTTAATTCTTATTTATTTTCCAAGATCACTCGAGTAACGTGTGACGCGCATAAGTAGAATGTGCGGTGTGCATGACACTCGTGGAAGATTTGCTCGTAAGGAAATGGTGCACAGTCAAGGGCGGCTGCAAATTCACCCTCTCTATTTATAAAGGAAAGAAAATAAAAATGAAACAAAACAATATGGTAAGTTTGAATTTATAAGTTTACGCTTTAAGGTTTGTAAATTTAAATCTGGATAAAATTTATTTTGTAATTGAGTTTGTACAAACAATTCTTTCTTTGCTTTTTATTTTAGACCAAGTTTTAAAATAAAATAAAATAGTAATAAAACTCAGTTTGAAATTGTAAAAACAACTTTACTTTTTTAACATGCTTTTAGACTTTTAAATTGAAAATAAATATGGATTAAGTATTTTTTTTTCTTAACTTTGAGACTTGTTGGTGAGTTTCATTTAAAATCTTGACTTATTTAAACTTTAAATTCATAAAAAAATAAAATTCTATATAAAAATCTATAACTTTAATAATAGATACTCTAATTCGATTTTCACTTTTTGTTCATACTTTTTATGCTTGATTTTTATTAAATAACTATAAATATGAGTATAAATTTTTAAATTTTATTTTCTATTTCATTTTGTCTCTCTTTCTATAAAAGTCAACTGCCTTTTATTTATTTATTTAGCCTTTATCTTCTCTTATTTATCTTTATTTAAAAAAATTAGAATACCTTTCTTTTTCCTAATTTAAATTAAGAAAAAAAATTAAACATAAAATTTATTTTTGAAAACAAACTTTTTCCTTTTAGTTTTACATTTTTAATTAAACAACAAATTTATCTTTATTTTCTCCCTATTTTATATATTCTTTTCTTGTATATCACAAAAAACGTTGATTAATTATTTTTCTTTAATTAAATGTTTCAAGAATACACACTAGTGTATTAATATTTTGAAGAAATATTTTGTTGTCCATAAATACCTTATTTATCTCAAAATAAATTATTTTTAGTAAAAAAAATACTTGTTATTTAAAAAAAAAGTAATTCTCTTGTATTAAAACCAAGCATTAATAATAAATAACGAAAAGGAAGGCCCAAGGCCCAAGGGTTGAGGAACTGTGCCAAGAAAAGGACGTAAAATACGAGAATAAAGACAAAACACAAAGAGAGAGAAAGTGAAGAAGACATTGATGGTGGACCTAGTGTTGTTGGTTACTTGGTACTGTGTGTCTGTGTCGAGTGTGTGTATTATTAATGGGTTGGGTGTGTTTGTTTTGTTTCATTTCATCAAACAAACAAAGCCTTCAACAATCAAAAGCAAAGAAGTGAAGAGAGAGAGAAAGAGATCATTCTAGAGACAGAGAGAAAAATTAGCTTCAGTAGATATTAGTGGTGGGTTTGGGTTTCAAGAGAGGAGACATGCCTAACTTGAACCCAACACTTCAAGTACTTGCTTCTTCATACCCTTACCAGATCCCAAAGGTACTCTTATAGTACTTCTTCTCTTTTCTCTCACTGTTTTTGTTGCTTATTCTGCCTTATCCTGTCTCCCTCTCTTCACTACCCTTTTTTTTTTCACTTTCCTTCTTATCATCTTTTTTTCTTTTTTGGTTTATATTTTGGGGGGGTATTTTTCTTTTCATTTGTACTTTTTTATTTATTGATCTTGGGTTTTGGTTTATTTTATTGTGTGTGGAATACAAGTGGTGAAGTTAGAAATTTTGTTGTTTCCCATTTGCATGTGGAGTTTGAGGTCAGCTTTGTGTTTGTTAAGGTCACTCACTTCTCATGACTTCAAGATTTGGAAACTGGCTGTTATTTGTTAAGGTTGTGTATTCTGTTTTTGCTTATTCTCTTCTTCTTCTCAGTCTTTAGCTATGGACATTGTAGATGAAAAAAAAAGGTTTTTTTTTTGTTTTTTTTTAATATTTAAAATCAACTCATGGTTGATCCAGTTCTTGGTTTTGCCGCTTTGGCATGTTTGTGTCTTGTTGTTGTTACGAATGATTATATCATATAACTCGTCTACGTTGGAGTTTTCGTGACAAACATGGTAGCTGAGCTTGTTTGTCTATCCCCATTCTCAAAAGGTTTTTGGATGAGATGCTATAATACAGCAAAAAATGCAATTTTTTTGGTTGTGTTTTTATGAAGGGCATTTGTGGGATTTATGATGCTTTTTATATACAGTTTCTTGTTGAATTTCCTATTTATTTATTGTCGGCAATGTTTGTGATTTGTATTATTTCGATAAGATCAAAGACAAGTGAAAGGGATATCTTAGATATTTATGTTTGAGGCTTGATTTGATCAAAGAACTTTTTTTTCTTCTTTATTTTCTAATGAGCCAGACAAAAAATATTGGATTCAAGATCCGTAGGTTTTTGTGATCATTTTGAGGATTAGGGCTACATTGCAAGACAAACACTATACTAAGCGAATAAATTTTGTTTTTCAAGGTAATATTTGTTTTGCCGAATGTCTCAAAATTATCGTTTATTTATATAATGATATGTACAATGTAAAATACCCACTACCAATTTTGATATGTCAGCAATGTAACAATATTTTATAGCGGACATGTCATAATTGAACAAATAGTTTGGTAAAAAAATCACTATGAGGACAATGATGCATCTAAAAATCGAAAAAAATTGAAAGGTTTAATATGAACACGGAATGAAAATGTAACGAGTTAAGAGTTCAAACTTAATTAAGGCTAAATATATTACTCTGATGGGAAAGAAGTGGAAGAACCCATCTAATTTATTTTGTAGCCTAAATTGCTTCAAGTTAACTGTTATGTGTTGTAGAAGGCTAGAAGCAGCTTAGTAATTTTCTGATCGTTCAGAATTTGGTATGTATGTTATTTTGATTTCAAGAAATTAACTATAAATTTGGAATGTAGAGTTCTAGGGATTGCCTTAACCAGTGTTCTAGTATCACTGTCCTTTTTCAAATCTATGTTTTGTTCTACATGAGTGTGGCTTTCATGGCTAACTAGTGTTTTGTAAGAACCTCTAAGGGGAAGAAATCATTGTTTTAATTACCTAGCTTTATAACCTTTGTTGTTTGGTTTCTGGTTGGATTTTCCATTGAATACGATGCTCGCTGAACCAGCCATGGCTACTTTTCTGCTGAATACTCGTTAAATCCAAGGGGATAATTTTGGCATATTTGGTTCGAGGGGGATGCTCTGAGTTCTTTTGTAGGGTGTTTTTATGCTGTTCATTTCCTCCCTAACAATTATGAAGAGGAACTGGAAAGCTTCTTTTTATTGTGAAGCTTGTTTTGATTTCTGTGTTATGTAGGATTTCCTTTCCTCCACTTTGTATGATACCCTATTCTATAATATAAAGTTTTGGAAGATTACCTCTATTTTTCCCCAACCTATAGGAATATCTGCTGTGTTGTAGTTCTGTGGTGTGTAAATATGTACCTGTCCTTTCATGTTGTTCCTCTTACATATATGTGATATTTCTTGCCTCACTACACCTTTAGGCCTGTCTAATATGTAACCTTCTCTCAGGTCTTGATCTAATTTTAAGTGATTCTTCTGATGACTATATTGAAGGTTACATGAAGCCATTTCTCTTTTTAAATCTTCCCAACACCGAGTTCAATTCTTCACAAGTTGATTGTAATCACTCAATGGTATGAGACACTGCTGTTTTTGGATTTCTTGCTTGCAGTTTTAGTGACTAACTAGTCGTCCTCTAATTTCAGGCTCATTCTTCTTATCCCTACGGCGATCCAATTTTTGCTTATGGACCACAAGCTATTGTAAGTACTATGTTTAGTACATATTTTTTATGGATGCTCTTAATATTTAGGTGCACTTTATGATGCCTGATTTTGACAATGCAAAAACTTTGTTACATTTATTGTTGGTGATGGGAATTTTTGTTATAATTTGATTTAGTAGTATAATGTTTTAATATGATGTTACTGTTTATATTTAGAGTCATCCCCAAATGATACCCCCGATGCTGGGACTAGCATCCACCAGAGTGGCTTTGCCACTTGATCTTGCAGAAGATGGACCAATTTATGTCAATGCAAAACAATACCATGGTATACTGAGAAGGCGTCAGTCACGAGCAAAACTTGAGGCTCAGAACAAACTTATCAAAAATCGTAAGGTATGCACCATAAGATCAAGTGGCATATTTTCATTTTGACTGAAAGATTTTCATTTTGTATAACCCTTCTAGGGTGAATATGGTTCCTCCCCTGGCAAGGGTATAGTATAATTTTATAACAACCTGTGCTACAGAAAAACTGCATGTTAATTACAGGGTTAGCTTTTTATTTGCAGGTGTTGTATTCTGTTTAAACATCAAAAGATAGTTTTAGAATTCAGAAATGAAACTGCGATATAGTAGAATTAATTACATGATGCATTATTTTATAAAAAAATATATTTCATGTTGTTGAATGTTGAATTGTATAGCAAAGTTTTGCCTGCTTTTTTGAATCTGGTTGGACTAAATGAAATGATGCTACTTTACTTAATTTCCTCGTACTTCAATTGAATGCAGCCATATCTTCACGAGTCTCGGCACCGCCATGCTTTGAATAGGGTTAGGGGATCCGGGGGGCGATTTCTCAGCACCAAACAGCTTGCACAGTCTAATGCAGAATTTGTCACTGGTGCACATTCTGGTTCTGACCCTACCAACAGATATCAAAAGGAACATCTATCAGAGGTGGAAAGTCATTCCTCAAAAGATGGAGATAATTCATCTTTCATCACAACCTGCTCCGACCGGCCATGTTTATCTGGCAACAATGTCAATTTTCGGCAGCAGGAGTGCATGTTTCTGGGGAATTCTGCAAACATGGGTGGATCACCACAGTTCAGTGGGGGACTCACCTTTGGCGGAGCAAAGCAGCGCACATCAGTTGTCCGGTGAGAGAAGAAACTGATCGAAACCGACTTCACCGGTCAGGCAAATCATCCTTGGCTTAGTCACTTTTGTCTGTGTCTTTATGTGTTCGTACTAAATGCTCATTTTGAGAGACTTTTTTCAGTCTGCATTAGCACTATAAGACCTTTCCAATTGCTTTGGCATGTATTTTAAAGTTGCTATTGTACTGGATTTTGAACTGGATTGGAATAGTCTTTTGCATGGAACTTGTATGTTTGTGTTAGTTACTGTTGAATTTCCTTGCTTCAAAATATGTGATTTCTAATAGTGGATTATTTACTCTTTTGGGTTATTATAGTATCCATTGAATCTGGTTGATCACTCTTAGTGGAGTTTTCCTCCTAATCACACTTTTTTTTTTTTTTTTTTCATTTTGTATTGTGGGATAGTTGTAGACATGTGACATTGGTTTGGTTCATGTTTTGGACCAAATATTTTTAACATGTCTAAGATTGTCTGGTGCAAGGGAACAAAGTATTCAGACTATTTGATCGCTTTGTAGAAGTGTCACTTAATGAAAGTTGTCGGGACCATATGCTAAATTCTAGATGGGTTGTGATGATTGCACAGGAAACTTGAAAACTCAGCCAGAGGATACCAAACCTAAAACACTTTCTAGGGGTACTAAATTATTTATTTCCTTGTTACGTTACCTATTGAAACACTGCAAAATTCGCCTGATTTCATTATATGCTATATTTACAATTATAGTGGAAGAGAAAAAAAATTGTTTTAAAATAATTGTTATTTTAGTTTTTTTTAATGTAACAGAAAAATATATAAATGTCCCAAAATAATTTGTTTCATTTATTAATTTTTCACTTATATTTTTATAATATTAATGATGTGTAATAAAATATATAAATAAATGAATTAATTATGATATAACGTTGATTTTGTAAAATTATTTTTTTATAGTTTTTTTTGTCTGTGGAAAGTAACTTAGTATAATAATTATTTTGGACTGGAGAGACTAATATCTATAGTGAACGTATTTGGAAAACTCTGCATGGTTCATCTTTTGATTTTACGTGCTAGTAAGTAGTAACAAATAAAACTGAAGGGAAGTTTCGATAAGGGGTTTTGAACTTCGCTTACGGCATGTGAGTTTCATTTCATAATATAACAATTGGTGTTATTACATTTACAGAGAAGATATTACAGTACACATTTTAAAGACTCAAGATTACAAATGATAATCAGCAATTTCACATGTAATCAAGAATGAATTTATAATAAAATTGGATATTTAGGTTATGTTGGGAAGTAATTTAAGTTTCACATCAATTAAAAGTAATTTTACATTAGAATATATAAGTGAGGCTCTTTGAGTTAGTTAGTTTTTTTGGTTGAGTTAGGCTTTTCAAGTACTTGATGTAAGGAATTGTGTTAAAATTAATCTAAGTTTTAAATTGGTTAAAAATAATCTCACATTAAAATTCAGGTTGGTTATATCATTTAAAAAAAAATATTTTAATTTTATTATAATAGATTTGAATAAATTATGTTATTCATTAGATTGTGTTTTACGAGTCAACAATCATTGAACAATAATTTACTTTCAAATAATTAAAAAAAATAAAAGAAAAATGGTTGTCGCAACAAACATTACATCTTTGAAAGCAAATTATGGCACCACATATTTCTAGCTCACTTAAATGAGAAGAGTGTATAAGTTGTTGTAAATTTTTTATACGTGTCTTTAATTTTTAATGATAAATAAATAAATTTTGACAAATATTCATTGTAACTTGATATCTAATTTACTTCTTAAGATTTATATTGCACGCGAGTTTGGATCTTCAGATCGGAATAACAGTCAAGTCTCATGATAGTAACAATTAAGAACAAAGAAGACAATACAAAGATGATGATAAAAAATGAAATGTTTATCGATATGTTTTAAAATTTAAGTTGTTAGTATGGTATTTTTAAATTTGACTCATTGACAATGATTAATAAAAATATATGATTACCAACTATAATTATTTATTACTTTTAAAATATAAAAAAATAATATTCAAATATTTTATCTAAAAAATAAAAAAGAAATACAATTATTCCTACAATAAATATCAATTTACCTACTTAATAAATTCCCTAAATAAAAATAATCAGGGGAAGGGGGGAATACAGGTCGAAGGTCCACCTGTGGTAAAGGATAGAAAGGAGGTAGATGGAGTAGATAAGGCAAATGTTCTGTTGTTTAGTTTGTATTAATGATTAATGAAGATGGAAGAATGGAAGATAATGAAAACTTATCCATTCCATTGTTTATTCCTCTTTTTCTTTCCCTCCAATTTGGGGTACACAACATGCATCAAACCTCCCTAAAAAAAACGTATCAAACCTTCTAAATTACAAAATTACTAATTTGATTTTCTTTATTTTATTTCATCCTAAACACATGTAACTCTTTATGTTGATCGTGTGGATTTCTCTTGCACCTCTTAAATGCAACAAATTCCTTTCATTCTTAATTATAAGAAATAATTAACTAATTTTTATTTATTAAAAGGATAGTCAATTTAATTATTGGCATTAAATGTCTATAACTATAACAATTTTCTAAATTTATCATTAGCTTGATTGGAAACCTATTCATCTTCTCCCATCTTTGCAGGAGAGAGAAATAGACAATTTAGAATATTTTAATAAAAAATAATTAATGCAAAAAAAAAGATGAAATGAAGTCTTATATAAGGAATTAAAAACTTTGTTAGAATGTGGTTATGTTTGGCATGACATTTAAGTTAACTTAATATTTTTTTTTATTAATTAAAAAATTTATTTGATTGTTTAGTAAATAAGTTCTTTTAGTAGTATTTTTTTAAAATGTTAGCTTAGAGTTTTTTTTGTTTTTTTCTTAATATTTTTGTTCAATTTCTTGATTATTTTTTTAAATAAATCATGAATTTATTATTTTTTGTCATTTTATACTTTTCAGTTACTTTAACACTAAATTTTATCAAATACTTATAATTTAATAAATTATTTTTTCAACTTTCAACTCCCAGGTAATTTTTTTATCTTCTACTTAACTTTTTAGCTTCCAATTAACTTTTCATTAGTTTTATAAGAAATAGAAACGAAAGAAGTCCTACTTTATTCTTTCCGGAAGCTAGCCATATGTCAGAATATCTTTTTTTAGGGAAAATTTTTTTAATCTTCATAGTTAAAGGTTTTACCGGCTGCCTATGTGTTATAAGTAAAAAACAAGGAAATTACTTCTTTATTCTATTAGAAATAGACTCATCTTCAACTCTTAAGTGCATTTAAAAAGGACTAAAGTTTCAATTTACTCTTTATAATTACACACAATCTAATCTAAAGTCAACTTGAATTATTAGTATTTGATTGAATAAAATTCAACTTGATTTTTTTACACAAAATTAGATATCCTTTAATAATTTTGCAAATTTGTTCTATATTCACTTCAAACCTTTTTTATATTATAACAAACCAATATTTGCTCACAACTTTTATAGAGTAAAAATTCATCGACAACACTCACATTCTTTGATTGGTTTACGGTTTTTTTCTAAGTAGATTTTAATACAATTTAATAGCATTTGTATACTTTTTAAAAAGATTTTTCCTATATGATGTTGATCGGTCCCAGTCATGTTTTCAATAACTCAATTCTTTTAAGTGACATTTAGTACAATAAATGTTTTAATATTTAAAAAAAATATGAGTGCAAGTTTTATTTGTTTGAAGAAAAAGAATAAAAATATTTCTCAGACATTAATATTTTCTGAGAATGCTATTTTGTAAATAAATAGAAAAAAAAACTATTTCAGGTTTATAAAAAAAATTAAAACTTTACCTATTAAGCTTTGTTGTAATAATCAATTATAAGTATATTATTTTAAGAAATATAAATTTAAATAATAATAAATATGTTTTATAAAAAAAATCTCAAACATCTAAAATAATTAATTAAGTCAGAAATAAAAAAATTTATGTATCAAACATTACCTTAATGTTAGACTTTGTTTGAGACAAGTGTTAGTATCTCACTTTCTTACCTACCAGACACATATACATGAACTTAATTACTAATGTAAAATTTATTCCACATGTGTCACTCTTCAATAAGCCAATTGTCGAATATAGATCTTACGGTATAATGTAATGCCTTAAAATGTGTGTATTTTTTTCTGTAAAAATAAAGGTGTTTACTTTTTCATTTGAAAAAGATACTCAAATTGACATTTGACCCAATCCAAGAAAACACAGGCTTCTTCGTTGAAGCGTTTTGAAAGTTGTGACAACAACATATCAAAATTGATTTACATATTTTACAATTTTTCATGCACCTCGACAATTTTATTTTTTTTCATCTTGTAAGATTGAGTTCAACATTTTTTTTTTTGACAAAATTGAGTTCAACATATGTTTAAATACTCTCAACGTCAAAAACAAACATACCTTAATTGTTTACATGAACTCCTAAACTCAATTTTATTATGAATATAATGTGAAATAATTGATAAATAAAAATCAAACTTTTAATTTATACATATGAAAAATATTTGGTTATAAAAAACTCAATTTGACTACCAAGTAGTAAATTTATTCAAATTTCAAGAATTCTAAATTTTTCAATTTAAAAAAATAATAAAATATGACATAAAAATTTGTGAATCCCACGTTCTAGTTTATATATCTGCTTTCACTTTCCTCTCTTTTATTTGTGGACCATTTTATTGTTGTGGCACCCCTTTCAATAATTATACTCTCAAATACCCCGTTTCTAAAATGTATCCAAATACCTCCCTTTTCTTAAGACGTGAATTTGGTTGGGAGGGATCCGAGTTCACACCAGGATTTTTTGCATTGCTTTAAAAAAACAGTTAAGAATAAAAATCAAATTCTTAATGTGTCTTTTTTAAATATTAAAAAAATTAATTATAAAAATATATATTTTTCTTAATTTTTTACTATCTTTTAGTTTTTGTTTTATACTTTTGAAAACATTCATTTTGGTTTTTTAATTAAGAAATTTGACTTAGTGAACTAATTTTAAAATTTTAGTTTAAGGGAATGACTTTCATGCTTTTTTTAATGTTGATGATATTTTTTGGTTAAAAAATAGTTAAGTTAAATAGTTTTCATGTAAATGAATTTGATGGTATAAGTTTTAAATCTTGACATGGTTTAAAAAACCTTGAAAAAGGTGTCTTGAAAACACAAAATAATATTTTGCATTTTAATAGTTTCTTGATGGTTTTTTTTCCTGCATGTTTTTGCTTATGAATGAGGTTATTTTGTATGGACAATGCATTATCTGCATTGTTTTCATATTGATGGATTCAACAATATAAATTTTGTAACTTTAGTCTATTTAGAAATGTTTTAAAATTGTGTTTGAAAATTATAAAATTATATTTGAGACTTAGTAAACTCCTTTTAGAATATAATTAGTTAATTATGAGTTAATATATCATGTTAAATAATAAAACTTAATGTAAACTGGAATTACTACTATTATTAAAAAGATATTGTGATTAAACTTAAATGATAATCCATAAAAAAAAAATAAGATTTTACATAACCATGTGTCATACCCTAATTTCATCCGGAGACAATTGTTCGTCAAAGTACGGACTTTGGCTAACCACTTTAAGATGCTTAACACTTGTCGTCGTGTAATCTGTAAAGTTTCACGATGTTTTGAAAGGAAATCAGCTAAAAAACACAAAAATGGGGGTGCATTGATCAAATTGGGGGGGGGGGGGTTGTAACTAGCATTTGGGCCCATCTAGAATGTTCTGGAAGGGGGTTACTTCAAGTGGAAGCAACAAGCGAGCTGAGCGGCAAACATCTCCCCCATTTTTCTATAAAATGGCATGGGTGGGGGCTGAGGAAGGGGTTCAACATTTTTTGGTATTCAGTTTTCACTTAAAATTAGTGAGGAGAAGAAGAAAGAAGGAAAAAATCCAAGCCGAGGCGCTTTCATGATATTTTCATGATCAAATCTGTGGACGTTCTTCGTTCGTTCTTCATCGTTCGTCGATCTTCAACCGATTAGTTTTTTATTTTGAAGCTTTGAATTCATTCTATGCACCCTTAAGGGTCTATTCTTGCTTTGTATGTTTTCATCTTCATTCTTCTACTTTCAGTATTCTTTTTTCTTCATTTTAAGCGAGTTTCGACCGATTGTTTAAGCCGTAACCTCACGTAATTGATGTTTAAATGAATTTCAACCGATCGTTTGTGTTGTAATCTCGCTTAATCGCCTTTAAAATAAAGTTCAACTAATCGTTCATGTCATAACCTCGGTTAAATAAAAAAATAATAAAATAAGTGTCAACTGGACATTTTACTTTAAAAGTCCTCTTTAATGAGATGAGAAATAACCAAGTGAAACTAAGGCTAAAATCAACTCACAAATCAAGCATTTGCCCCCAAAAAGGTCATTCGAAACCATTTCAAGGTCCAACGCCTTAACGGTTCCTTTTTACTTTTATCGGTGAAAACGAACTGTTTAAAAGTTTAAAATCAACACCCCACATAACTTTCTTGCTTTCTAAAGAACTACGTAGGTTTGAGTTCCTCATCGCAATTGAGGATACGTAGGAGCAAAAGCTCCACTTTTGTCGACCCCATAAGATAAAAACATAAAAAAGGGGAAAAGAAAATAAAACAAAAGTCATGATTTTTGCACATTTGATTAAAGGTTGTCGTCCCTTGTGACGGACGCGTGAGGTACTAATACCTTCCCCATGTGTAAAAACAACTCCCGAACCTTTTCATACTTAAAGTTCGTAGACCCGCTTTTTGGTTTTGCTAACATTTTCCTCAAATAAACGATGGTGGCGACTCCGCGCGTTTTCCTCCCGTGGAAGATGCACCTGTGAGACTCGTATCGCCCTCCGCCGAAGGGTAGGTTGCGACACCATGGATTCTTATTAAATTCACATTGAGTTTCTTGGTGGGTATGCATTATGAATTATTGAGTTGGGAGTGATTCTCTAGAGTGTCAATTCTTCATGACAACTTGTACAACCCCTACAGGACCATGAATAAGTGGTCTTGAGCTGAAGGATGACAAATTTGGGTTAGAAAGGCGAATAAGATGGGAGGTCTGAGTCATTAATATTGAGAAACTCCCTCAGTGTATTGTTCATGATGAAAGAGACTTTGTGAGAAAAATAAATGATTTGAAGATAATGAGATATTGAAGTTAAAATGTATACATTACCCATATTTATACAAATAAATGAATCAAGCTTTGAATGGAATAGATAGCACAATTATGGGTTGTTGATTGTCATCGGTGCTATCTTGACCACTCTTTTTCTTGGTACAAAAGATGAAACTGTGCAGTATTCTTGACTAATGAATAGTAACCTTGTTTACGTCAATGTGTTATGAGCCATTGATTATCGTCGGTGCTATCTCGGTCACTCCTTTTCTGGCACAAAAGACTAAACTTTGTAGGATTCCTGATGGGTGAACAGTAACCTCGTTTACGTCAATGCGTTATGGGTCGTTGATTATTGTCGGTGCTATCTTGGTTATCCTTCTTCTAACACAAAAGATGAAGTTGTATAGGATTCCTGATGGGTGAATAATAATCTCATTTATGTCCATGTGTTCCGGGTCGTTGATTATCGTCAGTGCTATCTTGGCCACTCCTATTCTGGCACAAAAGATGAAGCTCTGCATGTTTATTTGTGAATTGTTGATGGGTTGATTGATTCACGATGTGTTGTGCAACTGATTTGTTTATTTATTAATAAAAAAACTAAAATAAGAAACACATACATTAATTCATACAAACAAAATCCATACATTATTATTATAGTAAACAAACACTAAAATTACAAACACTTAACCTTGAAGTCAAAATAACATGAAAATAAAAATTTCACTAAATGTTGATTGTAATCTCTACATAATGTCATTCAAGTTTCATTGTTTTGTAAGAAATTTTTCTATAACGTCCCAAAGATTGCATTAGGATTGTGGTTTGATTTCAACACACATGAGGTTAGGATTTTCTTCGAATATAGAAAACATCATATGTACATCCTTATCATCTTCAAATTTCCACACCCTATATTCAATATTTCCATCAACATTGGATATAGGCCATCAATAATAGATGTTGCTTACTTGTTTGTCATGCAAACATGGTGTATTCTTACTCTGGATGGCTTGCATTAAGGCCTCAAGTGCCACGTCTTGATGAAGACAAACTAGCCTTGTGTTATCACTGACAAATGACGTGGATCTGTGCTCAGTTGTAATCGTTTGGTCATTGTAATCTACACAAGCCCAAACAACATATGAACTCATTTAAATAAAGAAGATTTGATGTAACACTTAGTTAATTGATGTTATGAATATAGACTATAGGCTAATGATATCGTGTGGAAGGTAATACCTACGCCAGTAATATTTATAGGCAAAAATTCTGAAAAAAATGGTTTCGTCTAGTGAGGCATAAAAATTAACAAAGGGTTGTCATCATTGTTGACAAAATCAACGGCTAAGATAAAATCGAATCTTCTAATCACTATCACTTGTACCAATAAAAGTAGTGGTCATGATACTGACAACATTTTTTCAACTAACTAAATGTGGAAAATTAAAATTAATCCCCATAGTGGTGTCCAGTTCCACATTGTCGATGTCTCTTGTTACATGGAGGATTTTGGCGGGGTTGCTGTTGTTGTGTTGCATTTTGTCTGTCGTCAAATTTTTTTTTATGCAATTCATCCACATCTTGACTAATATTTAAATTAAACGATGATGAAGTTAAACTACCAAGTGTCGCACGCAACAAAGAATTGCTAGAATCATTATGATGAGTATTTAGCTGAGTACATACTCTGCATGTATGCATGAGCTGCCTCTGGCATTTCAACATTTGCACCAAACAAATTGTTAACAAATTCTTTAGAAGTCGATGCAAATGAGTGTGGACGATTGTCAATATTTGAGTATGGTTGTTGTTGAAATACAGAGAACGCAAATGAATGACGAGGTAGCTCTAGATCTTCTTCATTGGGCACGGTGTTAGGATTGGAGGTGTTGGGATGAGGAAGTGTTTTCTTCCTTTGTGCACGTTATGGTTCCATTTTGATGTGTTATAGCACTTGTGTTACTAACCTCCATGTCAATTGTAACCTGTGGGCCTTGCATAGTTAGGAAAGGTATCAAATTTGTAAAATATCATTCCATGTATTCATGGGTTTATGAGGGAGGACCATGAATAGGCTGTCTCACTATTATCATTTGGTCTTGTTTATTCCAGAATGCAATCCACCTTGCATTCTTTTCTCCTCAATTTTTGCCAATGTGTCCTTGCATGTCGATCTTGTGGAGTTTATTAAGATTTCTAGGTGTAGTCCAAACTGAAGCTTCACCTTGTCTGCTTGTTGCCACACTACAGTTGCATAATAAATCAAAGTAGTGCATCCAGTCTATATGTTTGAATCCACAAATGCTTATGGTGGCAAAAATTGCTGACAAGCGTTGTATGACATCTATAAGAACTAAAAAATTAAGCATGATTAGTACATTTACAATAAAAGAAACAAAAAAAATATTTCTTTTAAATGAATGAAGTATTTTGTAACTTGTTTTGGTTTCATATTATCTAATCTAAATTTGTATCCTATAAGATCACCATGAGACATTCCTGTATGTTGTAGTCTGCCACTGCTCCATCTAATAAGTACTAGATACATGGGTTGACGATTGACTCTTGGTGCAATGAAGGGTATGCGATACCATGCCCAACTTTGCAACAATGAAGAACACACCCTATGATTTTTGTCTCTAGGTGAATAGCCTTGCACATTTCTTTGAAGAGTGTCACTAATCAAGTTGAACCCAAACTATATGTACAATCACGATCAATATCTCACAACAACGTTAAATACATAAGGTGGACTTTGTTGCCTATTTTATCTGGCATCAGTACCCCCCAATCAACCCTAGGATGTAAGTCTTACAATGAGCTTCTAATTATTGTTGTGTTGGTTCTTCGGGCAAAGGCATCATATTTTGGAGCAACCATTTAAGTTTAAGCGTCGATCCTACTATTGTGTTCCCCTTAGAAGGAGCAACACCCAAATATGTTATGCATATTTCATCCTAGTCATAATAGGTTGGGCAAGTTACTGGTTTTCCATTAACCCATAATCCTAGTTGGAGTGCCACATTTTGCAATATTATGTGCATTCACCAACTGGAAGATGGAATGTGTGTGGCTCGGGTCTTTACCTTTCTACCAATGTAGTAACTAAATGATGGTCACTCTTGAAATGGTGTAGCTTTGCTACTTTAGCAAAGGTAGATCACTCCAACAATTGTATGATTAATGGATTTGGGGCAGGCATAGAGTGACAATATGATGGTATAATTTTTTTTGAGTGCCCTGTAAAATGAAGACTATAACTATGACAATCAGATAATGCTAGTGGAAAAAAATTAATGATCGTTTATGTTAAAATTGACTAAAACCTACCATGTTATCCACTTTTGTAGATCTGTGTTCATGTTGCTTTCATAACAAGGTTGAAGTTTGCATAATTGTATTCATAAGTTAGGAAATCATGATAATTGGAAGGGGTTATTATTTTATTGATGAAATGCTTGTGTATGTAATGAGGTGCAATGACTGATATGTATTTATACTAGTCTCGGACATTTGAATTAGTGTCATGTTAGTCATTACTTTTTCCTTGCGCAAATGGAAAGTCACTATGAAAATGCATCACACATGAACAATATCTGCCCATTATTTATGTCATATCGATACACTAGAACTTCATCATGAATGTCTCCACTTGCACATGGGTAAGCATTGTGTGTCTACATATGTTTAATCATGATTGTCTTTTGTACATTGTCAATTGTGTCTTGAAAAGAAATATCACTATTGAGCGTGCAATTATGAGTTTTATTGTTCCCCCATGAAGAATCAAGAAGTGTGCAAAGCCAAACAACGGTTGTCATTACACCAACAAAAATATTGCGCAGAGTAGCACGGGGCAGGCGGAGGTCAAGGAGAGGTCGCCCCTTGCGGGGTGTGGGGTTACGCCTCGTCCAAAAAAAATTTACATAATGATATTATTAGGGGTATACTATGCCAACCATAATACAACTCTACAAATCTCGTTTGGAATCAATCAATGCTAACATTTTAGCACGGTGTGCCAGAGACATGACACTTCAATGTGTCATTTATTGAATGCTAGTATTCCCCTATCAGGAATCAAACAATGCTAACACTACAAGCATGGTGCGCTAGAGATATGACACTTTAGTGTGACATTTATTGAATGCTACTATTTTCTCATTGAGAATCACTCAATGCACTGCAAACATGGTGCGCTAGAGACATGACACTTCAGCGTGACATTTATTGAATGTTATTATTCTCCTATCAGGAATCAACCAATGCTAACACTACAAGCATGGTGTACTAGAGATATGACATTTTAGTGTGACAAATATTGAATCTTACTATTCCCTTGTTGGTAATCACTTAACGCCAATACTACAAGCATGGTATACCAAAGACATGACACTTCAACATGACATTTATTGAATGCTACTATTCTCTCATTAGGAATCAACCAATGCTAACACTGCAAACATGATGTGCTAGAGACTTGACACTTCATCGTTTCATTTATTGAATGCTATTATTCCCCCATCAGGAATCAACCAATGCTAACATTGCAAGCATGGTGTGCTAGAGACATCACACTTCAGCGTGTCATTTATTGAATGTTACTATTCTCCCGTCAGGAATCAACCAATGCTAACACTGTAAGCATGGTGTGTCAGAGACATGACACTTTAGCGTGACATTATTGAATGCTACTATTCTTTCGTCAGGAATCACTCAATGCATGTTGTTCCACCATCAGGAATCTAAGAAGCTAACAATTCCCATACATAAGTATGCATGTGTGCCCTATATTTTGTAGATTTGGAAGGGTGCCAAGACAAACAATGACTAAGTATGCCTTCTCCCATAACATTATCAAGCATGTGTTTTTTTTTACCGTGTATAAATACAAGTAGTGTGTTTACAATCCAAACACAACACAACCTCACTGTCACCGTTCTATATAGCTAAACTCAACCTAAAATCCTTCTTCACCTAAAACTTCTTCTAAAATCATGGCTAGTTCTAGTTCAAGTAAATAACATTTATTCGTCTATTACAACAGAGAAATGCTCTTACAAGAAAGTTGTGGGGCATTGTAAAGATGTCTTTGCCTAGCGACATTTTTCGTTAAGAGAAACATATCCTTATATGTCTTGAAAGAAAAGATACAAGTAATGAATCCACATTACCCTACATCAAAGGGTTGTTACTATATATTTTCGCCACCCTTTATCCATTGGAGATGATTACACATACTATGGATCGTCACCCCTTTATGACGATGAAGATGTCCATAATATATTCACAGTTGTATCTAATTATCATTCTCTTCGTTCAATTGAAATTTACACACAGTTGGAGGATATTCCTGAGGAACCACAATATCAACCCAACCATTCTTTAAAAGGATATTATTCCTTTCAACCTAATTGTTCTTCTAACCATACGTTCACCTAGACACAACCTCAATCCTTCGACTCAGTAAACTTACACACACCCTTTACCCAAATGTTGGGCTCATCATCATTTGATTTCCATGATTTTATGTTGCCTTAGCCCAATCATTCTCAATGCGAGACACTCAAACCAATCTAAATAATCTCATTAATGCAATAACAAGAAGATCCAATGATTGCAATACATTAAGAATTCATAGGGTCTTTTAGTGAACATGAAGATGACATCCTTTCTATCCAAGCTGAGAATGATGATGACAATGATCCAAGAGTTTGCCAATTGAGCCTAAAGGAATACTATGGGTTGGGATGCAATTCATGACAAAAGATGAATGTAAATTTGCAATCCAAGAGTTTGCCATAAAGGAAAATGTTGAATACAAGACAGAAAAGTCTGACCAATCATGATTAATTGTGTATTGTCCCAATGGATGTGATTGGTATTGTAGATCACATTTTCAAATAAGGCTAAGATGTGGGAGATAAAAATACTGGAAGGTTTTCATCAATGTGTGACACACATGATTTCTCAAGATCATTCCAAGTTAGGCTACAAGAAGATTGCAAAACAAATCTTGCCATTGATAAGAAAAGATTCAACATTTTCAGTACCAGTGTTGATTGAAGAAATAAAAAAAGTCTACACCTACAGAACCACTTACATAAAAGCATGGATGACAAAACAAAGGGAAATTGAGCAAGTGTATGGAAACTGGGAGGAATCATACAAACAGTTATCCAAATGTCTCCTAGCCATGAATGATTCTCTTCCTAGAACAATCATAGATTTTTAGACCTGACCAACCATTGAAAGAGGCTGTCTGGTTCCAGGTAAGACAACATTCCAAAGAGTCTTTTGGGTTTTTGAACCATGCATAAGAGGGTTTGATATTGTAAGCCAATTGTACAAGTTGATGGAACTTGGTTGTACAAAAAATACACTGGGACTTTATTGATCACTATGGCACAAGACGGGAACAAACACATCTTTTCAATTACCATTTTCATTGTTGAGGGTGAGACAACATAGGATTGGTTCTTCTTTCTTAAAAATTTGAGAGCACACGTCACACCCTAACCAGAACTTTGTTTGATTTCAAACAGACACAAAACTATCAAGAGTGCCTACAATCGAGAGGACATGGGTAGGAGACAACAAAAAGTTCATGTGTATTGCATTAGACACATTGGACAAAATTCATGCAAAAGTATAAGAATGTTGGATGTGCAAGAAAGTTGTTAAAATGGGTAAGTAACACATTCATGTCAATTACATTTATCTATATCATATATGTAACAATGCTAACAATTCTTACACTATCCTCAACATACGTATTTACGGAGACGATGTTCATTCACCATTATAATGATCTCAAGTCAAATAATGTGGAGGCTGCATATTGGTTTAAACGCATCCCAAAGAAAAAATGGACTCAAGCATTTGATGAAAGTCGATGATGGGAACACATGACAACCAACCTTACTGAGTCTATCAATTCAATGCTGAAGGGTACACATTATTTACCAATAACCGCGATCATCAAAGAAACATGCAGGAAAGTTGCTATACTTTTCGCAAAGAGGGGGATGGAAGCACATCCAATAATAACATCTGACCAAGAATTTTGAGAACTTGTCAACAAGTCTCTCATTGATGTTGTGGCAAAATCTGTCACTCATCATGTCCTATGATCACTAAAATAAATTTTTTACTATGACTGAAACAATAAACCCAAGCGAGTTTGGCCGACCTCCTGGGAGATTTAGGGTCTACTTAGAAACACAAAAGTGTAATTTTAGGCATTTCACATGCATTGCCATCATGTCATTGCTGCTTGTGCATATGTTCGCGTAGATCACAGGTCATACATGTCTCCCATATACAGGTTGCAAAATGTTTTCAATGTGTACAACCATTCATTCGAGATACTTCCCGACGAATCATTGTGGTCATAAAATCTTGGAGATGAATGTTGTCATGATCCAGACAATCGGAGAAATCCTTGTAGTTGTCCAAAACAAGCCGCATACGCACCGAGATGGATATGAGAAAAAAGGGTCAGCCAAAAAGATGTAGTATAAGTTGAACCATTGACCATTCTAAAAACAAGTGTCCTAACAGATCAGAAGGAGCTTAAAGTCAACCACAATAAATTCTCTTGTGTTATTGTATTTTATGCTTTTATTGTTGTATTGTATGTTTTTCCTTTCTTTTATTTTACGAATTATCTTTTAAGTTCAACCGTAATGTCTTTTTTTTATTAATAGTAGTAATTCTAATTTACATTAATTTTTATTATTTAATATGATATATTAACTCATAATTAACTAATTATATTAGAAAAGGATTTTACTAAATCTAAAAGTTAATTTTTACAATTTCCTAACACAATTTTAAAGCTTTTCTAAATTGATTAGTTAAGAAAGTTATAATGTTGCATTCATCAACATGAAAACAATGCAAATGATGCATTGTTTGTACGAAATGACCTCATATTGATATGCAAAAATATACAATAAAAAACCATCAAAAAACTATTAAAGGATAAAACATAATTTTTTGCATTTTCATACATTTTTTTTCAAGTCTTTTTAAATCGAGTCAAGATGTGAAACTTATACCATTAAATTCATTTACATAAAAACTATCAAACCTAACTATTTTTCAAACCATAAAACATCATCAACATTAAAAAAAGCGCAAAAAGTTATCCCGAACAACATTTAAACTAAAATTTTAAAATTATTTCACTAAGTCAAATTTCACAATTAAAAATTCAAAATGAATGTTTTCAAATGTATACGACAAAAGAATTGTTAAAAAATATTTTTCTATTTAATTTTTTAAAATATATTTTTTAAAAAAAAACACTTTAAGAATTTAATTTTTTACAAACCGAATTTTTCACTATTTTTTAAAGCAGTACAAAAAAGCTAGTGTGAATTTGGGTTCCTCCAACCCAATTCACACCTTAAAATAAAAGGGGGTATTTGGGTACATAATTTAGAAAGAGGGGTATTACGGATTACGGAGTATAATTATTGAAAGGCATCCGGCAGTAAAAATCTTTATTTGTGCTACTGGAAATCCTAAAAGCACACCCCCTTAAACTATCTCTGTTTATTTCTTCACTCCCTTTTTTCTTCTTCAAGGGCAATGGACAGTGGAGGACACTACAACCCCCGCACCGTCGAAGAGGTTTTCCGGGACTTCAAGGGCCGCCGGGCTGGCATGATCAAAGCCCTCACCACTGGTTACTCTCTCTTTCTCTCTAAATTTTCTTCTTTCTTTTTCTTTTTTTTTTAAAAATTCTACTCACTAAAGTTTATTTATTTATTATTTTATTTTTTTTGCAGATGTTGAGGAATTTTACCAGCAGTGTGATCCTGGTTAGGGTTTGGCCCTTTCTTCTTCTTTTTTTTTTGTGTTTTGACTCTCCAATTGTGATTCTGTTTTATCGTTGTTTTTTTGTTTTGTTTGTTTCAAGTGTTCGGTGTCTGTGATTTCTTCTGTGACAGTTGCTTACTCATTTTACTGCATTGTGTGTGAGTCATGAAAATTGGCCCTTTCTTTTTCTTTTTTTTTTTTTTAAATTTTAATGACCATGAAGCGTGAAATAGCAAATTGAGCCGTTGAAGAAATTTTTTTAGCGCTTTTGTGATTTTGATTAACCTTGCTGTTGGGGATGGTGCGTTGTAGCTTTGTTGGGTGGACTTGTTATGCATTTTTCTTTGGTCTTTATGGATGAGGTTCTTGTGATTTTGAATAAATGGTTTGCTTCTTCTGATCTATGGTCTTAGATATATTTTGTGTTCTGAATTCTGATTGTATTAAACTATTTTGATTACCAAGGGGTCTAGATTATTTGGGCTTTTTTGGGGAGTCTGATTACAACCTCTTTTTTTTTTTTTCTTTTTTCTCTTAGCAACCCCTTTCGCGTTTTTGTAATTTTTTCTGACAAAAATCCTCTTCCTGGGACAATTTTTGGAATCTATAGAAATTCCAGAATTTAATTTTCCAGGTTCATCAAACTAATTTCCGGTTAACTTTTGTTGTTGTTGCTGCTCCTTTTTCCAACCATAGATGGGATCTTACTTCTTAGTTTGAGTGACATCCTTGTTTTATGACTTTTGTCACTTACAATACATATTCTTTTTGGTAGTATACATGGGTTTGTCTAGAAGTTCCCCATTCTATGATATTTTACAGATTTTGAATCAACCATATGTGGTGAATGAAGATTTTGGTTTGGGATTTTGAAAGTTTTGAAGAACTGGATTTTGTATTTCTCTTGTTTGCTTTCAATAAGTGAGACTAATTCCTTAACATGTGTTGTATTATTTGTTTTAATAGCTAGAGCCTACAGCTAATTATATTCTTTGTTGTTTTCTTTCTTACTTAGTTAGCAGCATCGTTGTCTTGGTAATATTCAAGTTAAAATTAGATGTTGAATTTCTTTTCTTTTCTTTTCATTATAGTATTTAGTATTTTTGCATGTATCTCAAAAATCTAATTTGCAATTTGTGGTATATTAAACAAGTTTACATTGTAAAATTTATTGATGCTTTATTTGTTTACCTGTTGTACATCAGAAAAGGAGAATTTATGTCTGTATGGATTCCCCACTGAACAATGGGAAGTAAATTTGCCTGCTGAAGAAGTTCCCCCAGAACTTCCCGAGCCAGCACTGGGCATAAATTTTGCTAGGGATGGGATGCAAGAAAAGGACTGGCTATCTTTAGTTGCTGTACACAGTGATGCATGGCTACAATCAGTGGCTTTCTACTTTGGGGCAAGATTTGGTTTTGATAAAGCTGACAGGTATAATAGTTCTTTTCTCCAATCCTTTATTATCTTATACTCTCTGGAATTGTTTCAGGTGTTCAATGAGAACATGTTTTGAATGCATGCCATTGCCTTTTTCTTCTGAACTCATGTTTTTTATGTGGCAGTATTGATTTATGTGTCTGCATAGTGTTTTCCGTAGAGATTTAGTTAATGGAAAAATATTTTAACATGGACTCTTCATTTGTATCAATGGAGTATGTCTTCTGATTGTTTGTTTGACTTAAATTATGGTGCCTAAATAAGCATATACTCCCTCCGTTCCTAATTATAAGATCGAAGTTTGAAATGATGTTTGTTCCTTTTTATAAGACTCAATCTATAATGTTCACTGCATTAATTATTTATAGACTAGAAATACCCCTAATTAAAAGAAGAGAGAAATAATAATGACAAGGATAATTTTGGAAAAAATTATAAACTAAGACAAATTTATTGCTATCAACTAATTTAACCACTTTTCTTAATCTTGATGAATTTGGTAATTGAGTCTTATAAATAGGAACAGAGAGAGTATTTTATATGGAAAAAGTTTCAGTCAACACAAACCATCATGAGATGTCTACCACTTGTAGGTTAGAGCTTTGCTTTATTTATGCAATTTTACCAATTGCTAAAGGAAAAGCACAACTGAAAAAAGCATAAGCAAGTCGCTTTTCTTATGCCCTGTGTCATTCATTATCTTTCCTTTGCTTATACTGGATCAAAATGGTTTTTGCAATTGATCTATTTCATCAACAATTCAATGTTTTTTGCATACTTGTCTGTCATGTGTACTCATCAGGAAAGAATGATATCTCCTTAAGAATTTGCATTTAAGATTCCAAGCTTTTCTCTTTATGGAAAAAGGGGGTTTGGCACTTTGCATTGTTTACATTGGTCTACAACAAGCTGCTGACAGTAAAAATTCCGTATACATGCCCCTCATGACTAGTTAGCAGTGAAATATATGTATGTGTGTTGGAATACAGAATTGTATGTGATGATTCATGTAAAAATTAGCATGATGAAAAAAAATGTTCATTCAAAGCAAATATACTTGTGATATCCTGATCAGTGACAACATGGAATTCTTTGTGCAGAAAGCGCCTGTTCACTATGATTAATGATTTGCCTACAATATTTGAGGTTGTAACTGGATCTGCAAAGAAACAGACAAAGGAGAAGTCATCAGAGAACAATGGCAACAAATCAAAGTCCAGTTCAAAAGGGGTAAGAAAACATCTTGTTACATCTGCACATCCTTGTATTTTTCTGGGTTTTTTTAAAATCATTTTTAATATCATAATTGTACTATTTATTGCTCATGCTCTTGTCACTATTGAAGGTCCATATATTTGGTCTGAGTAGAAGTGGGAAATGTCTTATTATCATAATATGCTAAATAGGGTTGACATGCTGTTTACTTGTTAATTTATTTCCTTCATGAAATGTCATTTTTACATAATTGTCTGCTCTATGGAACAAAATAAAAATAGCGAGGATCTGAACCCCCAAAGTATTCAAAGCAAGTGAAGGATGAGGAGGAGGGATTGGACGAAGAAGACGATGACGAGCATGGGGAGACCTTGTGTGGAGCATGTGGGGAGAACTATGCATCTGATGAGTTCTGGATTTGTTGCGACATATGTGAGAAGTGGTTTCATGGCAAGTGTGTGAAGATCACTCCTGCCCGGGCTGAGCACATCAAACACTACAAGTGCCCCTCATGCAGCAATAAGAGACCAAGGCCTTGATATCATAGGGATGTGGGGTTAGTTATCACGGCCCTGTAAATCATGCTGGACTGCTAACTAGTTAGTGGCTTAGGCATTCTGTATTGTGCCATGTTGGTGCATCGTAGGTATTCACTAGTTTGGTCTTGTCAACTTCTTAATGTGGATAGAATTATTTAATATTTGATGGTTTCTGATTCTGAACGTCTCTAACATTTGTCCTGCATTGGGATATTTATGTTCTTAGTACCTGATAACATATTCGTGCAGCAGGCTTCATTTGTGCTTGGTATATATTCTCAATTCTCAATTTTTTTTTTTTCATGTTTGCTAGCATGCTATAGATTTAGTGTGTTTGTTTTACCCTAATCACACATTATGAGGCATGTTGAACGTAATTTGTGAGAGAGAGCTTTGGTGTTCAATGTGGTTGAACATGAGAACAAACTCAGCCTTAGAATCTACATGTGTGGCAGCATAGCTTCCTCTCCAGCTTCGGAAAAATGATCCAAGTTGGCTTTAGGATTTTTAACAGACAAAATGCAGTCAGCATTTAAGCAGTATATCTAACTTACATGCTTCTAGCTTCTTTCTAGAAGCACTGATAAGCTATTTGATCATGTCAAATATATGGTAGTGCAGACTGCAGAGTGCTTTTGCTATTACTAGAATGAAGAGGAGAGGAATTGGTCAAAATCAAATGAAAGACAACTTGAGAAAAAAAAAAAAATTCACGCCAATGGATTCAGTTTCGGAACAAGGGTATCATTGCACCAGATCTTGTAACCCTTATGAATGAGACTATGGATTAGTATATACTCAAGAACACTAATATAATTAGAAGTTGATGCTTCATGCTCTGGCCAACAATGGTACCTTGGGGGTCGGTAGGGGAAGCCGGGTCAGCAAGAATGATGAGATTATGGTGCTGGGTAAGTATAAGAACAAGCAAACCATGCTACAAAAAATTACAGTGTTTGGATTGGGTGATTTAGGAGGGAGAGAAGTTGTGTGACTTTCAGTTGTTTGGTCTGAAGAGATAGGAAGAAGTTGCCAAATTTTGTGGATTCTATCATTTGAGAAATCTTTCTCCGTTTGCCATTATTAGTGATGATTTCTGGTGCGTCTCTCCTTTTCTTAGAAAACAATATATTAAAACATTAAGTAATTTTTATAATATAAAAATATTTTAAAAATAAATAATTGTGTTAAGAAAAAATTCAGTAAAAGATTACATTTTTTAACGAGTATAAAAATACTTTTATATAATGTACTTATTCTTTAACTCACCTTATTACTCATCTAAACAGGTGGAGATTATTTTTTTCTTCCTAATTTTATTCACTCAAATAACACATTTTACGCTATTTCTATCTTTTTTATTTCTTTCATGTACTTCACTTCTAATCCAAGCAGTAAGGTATATCAGCTGAATACTAATCACATCAAATAATGAAACCATGTTATGGACGACGGAACAAATCACACCAAACAAGCAATCCATAGTCTATATGGAAATCATGACAGATCAAGTCGAAATCCTAACCATAGAACAAAAAGGAAAGACAAGATCAACAATAAACGTACGTGTCACGATAAAAGTGTTGAAAGAACCCACGAATATCCTATAGAATGGATTGGCTTCTTTTTCTTATTAAACATTTGTAAGCCGGGAAAGTCATTCACACCACCAATGAAGGGATGCCTAGAAATGGTCGTCAACTCATGACTTTCTTCATATATTGGAAATGATGGAGGTGTAATTTGTGCTACTTATTTGTGTCATGCGTTCAATCATATTTTCCTAAGATTTTTTTAATTAATTTATATCATTTTAGAAAAATGATTAATTTTATTAGCAGTATTGAATTTATTAGTAACTTTTATTATTTTTTAGAATTATCCTTAAAATTATTGGGATTCATTATCTTTCTCTTTCAACTTAATTACTCTCTACCTAATTAATGATTGTATGTTAGTGTTATTCTTCAATTCTTATAAAAGAGAAAATGCATTTATCTTTTTAATTTATAGTATTTATTGTAAAGTAATTAAGGGTATTTTGGTAAAAAAATAATTAATATAAAATACAACTTAAAAAGAGTCTTATAAAAATGAATAAATAAATTTGAGAAAAATTTCTTATATTTAAGGATGGAGGGAATAAATTGTTATTTTCTTGTTCTTGTTAAGATGCTATCAAGACTCAAGATTGATCTCCAATAACCATACATTCTCAAATTAATCTTTTCTTTTCCCTTGACTTCTAATCAATATGTCAAATTCCTAAAGGCATTGAGTGTTCAACACTCAACACTCAGTGAGTGAATAATCAGAGTATAAATAAAGTTAGAAGGATCCCTTTAATGGTAGTGTATCCCTTTATTTATAATAGTAAAGTTTGCTAGTTAGTGAAATAAGAGGTTTCCTAATTGTGAGTTAGGTGATGTTTGACAAAATTAATTAAAAAATTAGCTGGAAACTAAAAAGAGTCGAAAGTTGAAAAAAATTATTTAATAGTTGAAAAATTAACTTGTTAAATTGTTTAGATATTGAAGTACCTGAAAAATATAAAATGACATATTAAAAAGGATAATAAAGAAATTCAATAATTATTTTAAAGATAAAAAGGGAATAAGATGTAAAAAATTAGGAATAGTGTTTAAAAAAAACGCTAGAATCCACTAAAAAATGATAGAAACTACTTTAAAAAAAAACTTTTTTATCGAACAAAACTTTTTTTAGCTGTTAAAAAAAATTAAAAATTAACTTAATTGACTTGTCAATTATAATAAAAAATTAATATTTTAAAAAACAGTACTTCAAATAACATTTTAAAAATCAAATTTTCAGTTAATAAAAAAAATTAATTAAAATATCTTACCCAACGTAGTGTTAAAGTGGGATACATTGATGAGTGGTCGTTATCTCCATGCTGTCAAAGTATACAATAATTTTTCCTGAAAAAAAAAGGAAAAGAAAATCCTCAATTTGAATATCTCTGTTCGAATCGAGCTCTCGTCACTTCTCTAAAAGAAATACAAGTTACTTCTGAGAGTTCAGAGGCAAAGAGGGGTCTCTTCCGCGTTCTCTTCTCGCGTGTGATGGTGTTCTCTCTATCACCATCCCAAGAAATCTAAGACCGTTAGGGTTCCACACTCCACAATTGATTCGAATCGTTGTTGCGAAATCAATGGCGTCCGTGTACATACCGGTGCAGAATTCGGAGGAGGAGGTTAGGGTTGCTCTCGACCAGCTTCCGAGGGACGCCTCCGACATCCTCGACATCCTCAAGGCGGAACAAGCCCCTCTCGATCTCTGGCTCGTCATTGCGGTTCGTTTCGCGCTTTCAATTTACTAGTTTCATGAATAATAAATGAACATGCTCGAGTTTTGATTTCCTAGTTGCAACTGCGTGTGATGATTCTAGTGAATGAGATGGTCTAGCTCAGTTGATTGAGTATGGTGCGTTAGTTTTTTTTTTTTTTTTTGATTGGCAAATGTTAATCGTTAGGTTGTTAGTTTTTGGTAGCAGGAGGATACAACCCATGACCTTTCCTTCTTTCTTAAGCCAGCCAATCAAACTTATATCTCCCAGGGGTGCGTTAGTTGTTGTATATTCCGTGGTACCTGTGTTCGATTCCTATGGAAAAATTGCGTGTGATTCTGCGGTTTTGCTTATGCTCTCTCTGTGCGTGTTGTAACACGTGACAACGTTTAATTTCTGATGGGTGTTTGTAAGGCCTGTAGAAATAATTTATAATTATATGGCAAGTCAATGATGAGTTTAATTTCTACGCACCGACTGTAAAAAAAATAAATTACATTGTTAACCGATTAAAAATCATGCTAGGTATGACTTTTTGAAAGTAGTTATTGTGAAAGTAAACAAACTTGCACACATGATGATTTCTGATTGATTGACAATGTAAAAACCCTTTACACCGTTAGGTCATATACTATTTAGTGCGTGTTTGTATAACTGTTTCACCATCCGTTACACGTGTTCCATGACACCAACACACATGTTTTTAAAAAAAATGCTGGTTAAGTTTGGGAAAATGGTAACCCAAACACACTGTTACTCATTTATGATTGAGTAATAGTGTATTTTTATACAGACATATTGTATTCCCTATTTAAATGCACAGATTGCATATTATCTGTTTTTTTTTTCTTTGCTTTGATAATAATTGAACTCAACTGAACTTCTAATATCATGTATGTGTGCAGAGGGAGTACTTCAAGCAGGGAAAAATTGATCAATTTCGCCAGATTTTGGAGGAAGGGTCCAGTCCAGGTATACTTTCTTCATAGATTTTGGTACATATTCTATTCAGTTGTGTATGGGTTTGGTCTATTAACCTTATTGATTGATATTGATTATTAAGTTTTGTAAATTTAACTGCGCCTGATTGTTTTCAATGCATTTTGCAGAAATTGATGACTATTATGCTGATGTCAGATATGAGAGGATTGCTATCTTAAATGCCCTTGGAGCTTACTACAGCTACCTTGGAAAAATAGAGACGAAACAAAGAGAAAAGGAGGAGCATTTCATTTTGGCAACACAGTATTACAATAAAGCATCTAGGATTGACATGCACGAGCCCTCCACTTGGGTTGGGAAAGGTGACTTTTGCTTATGTTTTTGTGAAGTATGTCTTATTAAAAATAGATTGTGGTCAGTAATTTCACAACAATGAAAATGATACCTGATTACCTATTAGAGTTATCTTGGATTGGGTTATAGCTAATTAGCTATGGCTTTAGGTAGCCTATAGACATCCTAGCAAAATATCCAATATCCCTTTTGTGGTTGATTCATAAAACTCAACTTTTTAGAATTTGGACTTTCTTCTTGATATTTTGAAAGGAGTTCATTTGATTATGTTTTATATCTCATCATATGGTCTTGTAAATCAATAAAAGGAATCAGAGAAGCTCCAATATAAAAATATTGGAAGGGAAAAAAACTTCGAAGATGAACCTGTTCCCATTTCGGCATATTGACTATTTAGAAACATCTATATTTTGGCTTTGCTGCTGAAACATGTTTGGTGTTTGAAATAAATTCAGGGATTATTTTGTTATATTTGTGCCTGATGGTATAGTTATTACCTTATATCTTGATAATATCTTACAAGTTACTATTAACTATATTTCTAAAACCTCATGTTTGTCGTATGTCATCAGATGAATGCATCATTCACTGAAGATACTAAAAAAAAATTAATGTGTGGTTACTTCTGACAGGTCAGCTTTTGCTAGCAAAGGGTGAAGTAGAACAGGCATCTGCTGCATTTAAGATTGTGTTAGATGGAGACCGTGATAATGTTCCTGCTCTTTTGGGCCAGGTAAAATAGTAGATATATTAAGTTTGTGTTTTCTCGTAAAAGATTTCAGCATTTGTGATTGAAACACATAATTTCAAGAGTTGTGAGATGGTTACAAGTTGGTTTCTCTTCAATCAACTATTTTTTATTTGAACAAAAAAGTTCTTTGATTAAACAGATTCAACATTGAATACATGTTATAATCCCTTTATATACATCAGGAGTGGGTCAATTTGAGTTGAAAAGAAATCAAATGCCAAAGGATGTTCTTTTTGATTCCTTTGTTTAATCTCTGCCAAGTGCCAATGACATCTGTGGAACTTGCCCATTAGAAATTGACATTAAACTATTATTCTCAATTGCCATGAGTTGATTGCTTGAGGAGTGTTCATTCTTTTTTCATTAACCATGTTTAGAAGGATAGATTACTTTTATTGTTGAAGTAATCATAGAACATCCATCGGTTGTGATGTAGCCCGGTAGACTTGAATTTTTTTCTTTTTTAATGTTTTTGGGACTAGTAGATTTTGATTTGATGCATTGAACATTCTTTGCACTTATCAATGTTAGGAGGCATTTGTTAGAATAAGGAGTTATTCAGGTTAGAGATTTTGTGAGAAATTAATTGAGTGATTTTCTATTATTCAATGAATGGTATAACAATTATGGTGTTGGGGATATTTATAGTTAGATCTAACCCAAGAGAGTCAAAACTAACTAAACCAACTCCCAACTAACTGAAAGTGATAGAGAGGAAATACATGTGTCCATAAGCAACTGAAACTAAAGCAGAATGTTCTCATGCCCCCCTCCCCCAAAGCCCAAGTTGGGTGAGTCATGAATGACATTAGGAAGCATATCCACATTGAGCTTGTCTCTGAGCTGGATAAATCTGGCAGGAGAAAGAGGCTTGGTTAGGAATCCGCCCAAAGAAAAGACCAAATGCCATATGTTTGGTACGGGCATGAAGGACAGGATTATGAGATAAGGAGACTGTGTTTTGATTGTCACAGAAAACAATTGGTTAGGATTATTGAAATAATCTATTTTTTTCAGCTGTCCCAAACACACCCTTACAGGTTTAAGTTTCTGAGAGATTTTTTGATGAACATACAGAGTGGGGTTGTAAAGATCTTTGAACCTAATTGTTTTTCCTTTTTCCATAGTTAATTTTCGAATTTTCATCCTAGTCTTCATCTTGGTAGAACTTTTTATTCTTCCGTTTTTATCATATGTAGTGGTTATGAGATTTGTCTTTCTTTATGGCTTTCCACGATTTCTCTAGGGGGTTCTTTGAGCTGATGCAATTTTGAATTTCTTGTAGTTCTGTCTTTTCTTTTTCCTTCGACATAATTGCAATTCATCAGGGTAGCAATTGTTTTTGGTAAAATTACAAAAAGCAGGAATCTTGGAAGGAGTGTAAAATGTTTACTCATGAATGAACAGGAAATATATTTTCCAATAATTCTAATTTCAGGGTCAATTGTGCTGGGTTGTGTCAAATCTCAATGCATTTTCATATTCTTATTACAGTGCTGCAAACTATTGAGTAAATATCTATATTTATTGGTCACTATATGCTAGGAATCTACATCTGCTGCATTTTTACTCAATTTGAAAATCACTTATTTTCATCTACTGTTATTCTGTTTGTTTCCAGAATGTGAATACGAAAATCTGGAGCCAATTTGAGGTGTCATTTAGTTTCATTTTCATCATATATGTACTGCATTTCTTATAATATCTTCACTGAATATTTACAGGCATGTGTTGAGTTCAACCGCGGACGATATTCTGATTCACTTGAGTTGTATAAGGTTCGTAGTATAGCTATATTCTTTGCTGGTGATGGATGATTGACAGTTTACATATGTCCAAATTTATCTATATGCATTCACATCCCATATCCGTATTGTCATTGAGGATTTACATAAAAATGCTAGACTATTACTATAGATTGTACTATTTTGGGGCAGATTATTCCTTTTATTTTAGCCCTATTATGTGCAAATAGTTATAATTCTTAGTTTATGTCAATACAATGTAACTTCCTTTGTACAATTGTTATTCAGAAAAATATATTCAAAACTCCTTTTTTATTTATTCAAGTTTGTTGAGAATCAAAATAGGATCAATTTCATATTCTCTCTTTATTATCATATCAGAATTAAAGGAACAACATCTCCTATAATTAATTGTAGGTTTAATTACCCATTTAGTCCCTATAGTTTTCAAACTTATCCCTTTTAGTCCCTTGGTTAATAAGTGGAGTTTTTAGTCCCTGAAGTTTAATAAGTGGATTTTTTACTCCCTGAAGTTTACATTTTAATTTCCAAAAGTTCTCTGCCGTTAAATTTTTTAACTCCGTTAGTTAAAGAATTTTAACGGCAGAGACCTTTTGGGAATTAAAATGTAAACTTCAGGGATTAAAAAATCCACTTATTAACTATAGAGACTAAAAGGGATAAGTTTGGAAACTATAGAGACTAAATGGGTAACTAAACCTTAATTGTAATTAATCTATATAAAGGAGCATCCGGTGTGTAGTAAAACACACGGTTCTCACACAAATATCCCTCAGGTTTTATCCTTTTTTACAAAGTTCAAATGATAACCATTTGAAACTAGATCAGTGTTGCACACGCTTTGATAGGATTTAATTTCCCTGAAATCATTCTCTCAACATATAATTTGAATGACATTCATGCCCAAATTCAAATGGATTGGGGGTTAGTCTTGTGGTTGTTTCAACTTATTGCATTTAAGATATAATGTCAACAGACTATATGGATGATATTAAATTCTGTGGGTAAATATTTTATTTTCGCAACTTATTCTTCAAGCTATGTAAAAAAATATAGAATTTGTGAATGCAATAAAGGCTATAGAAACCCAATATTGTTATTATGCCTGGCTCATTACTTGAATTATGACAGTTCTTCTGTGCCTTGAACACATCTTAATACCACCTTTGTCTTTGATTTGCAAACCTGAAGAGAGCGTTGCTAGTGTATCCTGATTGCCCAGCAGCTGTGAGACTTGGCATAGGTCTATGTCGCTACAAATTAGGTCAATTTGAGAAAGCTCAACAGGCATTTGAACGTGTTTTACAGGCAAGTGAATCTCTTAATAACTACTGGTTCAACCATTGAGATAATTTGTTGGCTCTGATGTCTGATGCTTCTTGATTTTATTTTTTCAGCTAGATCCAGAAAATGTTGAGGCTCTTGTTGCCCTTGCTATAATGGATTTGCGTACTAATGAAGGTTCACTTTTTCTTTCTTTACTATTTTTTATGCACTTGATACATATTAATTACTGTTAGCTTCTCATCTAATGGACTAATTCTGATACTGTATAATATCTTTAAGCTACTGGAATCAGGACGGGAATGGTAAAAATGCAGAGGGCATTTGAGATATACCCATACTGTGCAATGGCTCTGAATTATCTTGCAAATCATTTCTTCTTCACTGGACAGCATTTTTTAGTAGAACAACTGACTGAAACTGCATTGGCTGTTACCAACCATGGCCCAACAAAGTCTCACTCTTACTACAATTTAGCACGTTCATATCATAGCAAGGTTGGAAGCTTGTTTTTACATTTCCATTGACAACATTGTTCTGAAACTTTACTGGGTATATGTGGTTGGTTGAACTCTGTCAGAGGTTGAAAGAGTGTTTGAGTTCCAAGATGAAATGATGCTCTAGTCTTCTATCAGTTCTATGTGCATCTATATTTTCACTCATAACACTATTGATCTGTACTTTTTTTTTTATCAGAAAAAGTATGTATGTATTATATATACATAAATCAGTACAAGTAGTACTAAAATCTGTACATCCCAGTGTGCACGTTATCAATGTAAGATTATGGTATGGAAATATGCTATGGATATTAGAATACCATAATCCCCATCCCTGGGCACACTGGAATACCCATTACAAAAAGTATCTATGGCCTAGTCCCTCCCCTGTACAAGAATCCAGATTTAATATTACTGGCCAAAAAGTGGAATGGCAGCTCAAAATCATTATCTAAATATCTAAGCCACGTCCAGCAGAAGAAAATTGCATCCTCCATCAATTTCTGTCCATTAAACTCCTCATTTGAGAAAACAATTCTGTTTCGGAGATTCCTAATGCACCATGTGATATAAGCCTTAGGCTGGATGATGTAAAGGGTTTAGTTTGGGACCAACTTTTAGGCTCAGGTCCAAGTAAGCCAATCCATATATGGAAGGTATATTCTAGAAGGGGTACTAGGCAGTGAGGGAATGCTTTCTATCATGTGGATTTGCTGATGTAGCTGAGTTAGTTAGGTCGATCATAGGGGGGGAGTAGGGTCTAGGTGAGAATCTTGTTGAGGAGTATTATGGCTATTTGACTGAGTGCTTTCTAAGGGTAGCCTTGGCTCTGGTAGTGTAGGAGAAATTGTAATTTCTTTGGTTATCTTTTAATTCATTAATATTACGAATTTAAACCTTCTTCCATTCTACATATTCTAGCATTGTATCAGTACTTGATTATTTACTAATTACATCTGTAGGTTTCATTCATAAGACTATTGATCCATAGCATGACTAGTTAGGTTGATTTTTTTACGTTCCAATTTCAAATTTCAAGCGGTAATATTGCTGATGGCACTATTTTTTTATCCTCATCATAGGGAGACTATGACAAAGCTGGGGTGTATTACATGGCATCCGTCAAGGAAGTCAACAAGCCCCATGAATTTGTGTTTCCTTATTATGGTCAGTTGCTCCATAATATTTGAAACTCTTTACCATTTCTGCAACTTTGATATATAAATGCAAAAGGATTAGTGTTTTATTAGCTATGAAACCATTGCTGTAAAAATCTTCGTTGCTTCTATGGTTAGCAGATGCTGTACCTGGCTACCTGCCTATGTTGACACAGTAATAGCTGATGTTTATTGTGTTCTTTAAACATACAATCATGTTTTGGTTATTGGTTTTGTGATATGAATAGGTCTATGGCCATGTTTCAGTAATATGAAAATGTAGCATGTGAATAAATATATTATTCTTGATTCCCTTGGACTATTTTCTTGTGTTTTAGTTGTGTTATGACTTTTGAAGAACTGATAATTATGACTTATGAGTAGTATTGGACGTCATGCTTATGATTTTTCCACTTTTGTTTAATGATGTGATTTAGAGGTTATTTTCATTATCTGTGTTATTTTCTATGAATTTGTATATGTATAATTTTGCATTTTTAGTGGAATCTTAAGATTTGTGTTACAATCCTACAATTTACTATCTTTCACCCACTTCCCTTCCCAATCCTGTGTGAAATCTTGATTTTGACAACATTGCTTGAAACACACCCAAAGACATTTTTGCTCACCTAATTCACTGTTTCAATTTTTAATGTTTCCAGGTTTGGGACAAGTGCAGATAAAGTTGGGAGATTTTAAAAGTGCACTCTCAAACTTTGAAAAGGTCTTGGAAGTGTACCCAGATAATTGTGAGACATTGAAAGTAAGTGCTTAAAATCGTAAGAATCTTTATTGTCCCCCCTTTTTTACATCAATTCTCTTTTTAGGGCTTGAATGCTTTTTGTGGCAATGAAAGAGTCATTTAACTACCTAAGTAGGCCATAATGTAAGGTGCAAGATTGGAAAATATCAGTTGAGAACATGCCTTTCTGTTTGGAGAAATTGATTTAGATTCCATAACATATATAACAATCTTTCAAATCATGCATTGTTCAACTTCAATCACTACAAATTTCATGATCATCTATATATTTATGTGAGCTAACAGGCCCAACACTAATCATTTCCTTCAAATTTGTTTGGGAAAATTTCTAAAAAGGAATTCATGGTTATTAGTTGAGGAGGAGTGATGGGTTTTTACTGTGAATACTTAACATTCTTACACCAGGACCAGGATTAATCATATTTTGAACATCATTAACCAGTTAGGTTGTTGATTATTCCTTAATTGAAACATTTTTTTAACAGAAATTTGTTTTTATAATTTCCCCAAATTTCACTGAAAATTATTGAAAAATACCAAAAATTTGGGTAATCAATGTACAAAATATTATAGATTTGAGTACAGATGTCTTAGAAAAAGAAATTGATGATTAAGTTTGTGTATGAAGCAAAAACTGTTAGTACAAAATGTATCTATCACTAGATATTATTTCTTCCTTCTCCTCTATTGTTGTATTGATATATTCTTTCCTTATAGGCGCTTGGGCATATATATGTTCAACTTGGTCAAACTGACAAGGGCCAGGACTTTATTAGGAAAGCTACAAAAATTGATCCCCGTGATGCCCAGGTGAAAGCTTCTGGTACTTTTTATTTTAATAATTTATTGAACAACACCCTTTGCAAAGATATATTTTGGATTATTGATAGTATTCCATGTGTTGTATCATGTCTTGCAACACTTGGTTGATTACTTATTAAATCCTTGTTTTACAATGAAAACTGTTATTGGTTTCAAGCTGGTATTTATGCCATCATTTGAGTCAGTGGGTTTTAATATTTAATTTTTCTTTATGAGAATAGATATATTTTTGCCGAAGTTTGCTAGGGATTAATTGTTAGGATTCTTAGGATGATTTGTTAGGAATTTTAGGAAGATTTATTATTTAGAACTTAGAATAAAAACTGAATTTACTGAACCTTTTATACAAGATTTGAAGTTTTTAAGATTTAATATTTAGTGGTAGCAGTCCTCAAAATTAGTTATCCCCCTCTTGCTTCACTAGTCCAGGCACTGACCATTATCCTTTAATCTACTAGTATATTTGCGAAGCATATATGTGGAATAGTATTGTTTCTTCAAAATATGGGCATCATACGGCGTAGGGAACAATTAAACAGTTTCCAAAAGTGACACATTGGGGAGTCCCCTTTTCCTTATCCACATTTTTTCTCTCTCAGTGAAAGAGCAATTCTTTATTTATCAATAATTGGGAAAAGTAGCTCATAATTATTATCCTTTAGGGTTTAGTTTATGAGGGATGACATGTCTGATTGCATAAATTAAACTCTTATGATAATACTGCAGTTTTTGCAATCTATGATCATATTAATGTTTCAGAACAGTTGCCTAATTAACCAAATACTATTTTCTTTGTGTTATGCTAAACTACTCCTAAAGAGGCCAAATTGAAAGTTGTGGGTCCATGATCTGGAAATTAAAGCATACTGGTTTCATTCAAAATGATGTTATGCCTTTTAAATGGGTACTTCAAACTCCATGTTCCTTCGTTTTCGGTGAAGATTTTTTTTCTTTTTTTGCATTAATGTTGTCATGTGCCCTTTCTTTTGTTGGCGTGATTCTGCATTTCTTAGTATATAATATTAGTCATTAATTAAATTCATTAGATTCTCTGAATTGATTGCATGTGTTGCTAAAATGAAGTTTATGATTTGACCAACATTCTTGATCTAGCTTTTGGTTTGTTCTTATAAATTTTTTTTGCTGTATTACAGGCGTTTCTTGAGCTGGGAGAATTGTTAATTCTTTCTGACACGGGAGCTGCACTGGATGCATTCAAAACTGTAAGGGACTAAGAGCTTATCTTATGCTGTTCTTTTGTGGTTTGGAAATGCTATCTTTATGAAATTTAATGAAATACTTCATTTTTGAAGTTCCATAATCTGTTATAACCTAGATATTGTAATTCTGGTACAGGCTCGTACTCTATTTAAGAAGGGAGGTCAAGAAGTACCAATTGAATTACTCAATAATATTGGTGTGCTTCAGTTTGAAAGGGGGGAATTTGAGGTTTGTACTTTTGTTTAAAATGAAGCAAAGCTCATGTTATGGCTCCTTCCTCTGCACAGTTACCATTGTTAAGCTCTATTTTCTTCAAATTTTCAGCTTGCTCAACAAACATTTAAGGAGGCACTAGGTGATGGTGTTTGGCTATCTTTCATCAACGAGGAAAAGAAGTCTTCCATTGATGCTGCTACTTCTACTCTTCAATTCAAGGACATGAAATTATTTCATGACCTTGAAAGCAATGGTCACCATGTGGAAGTTCCTTGGGATAAAGTCACTGTACTCTTTAACTTGGCTAGGTTACTTGAGCAGTTAAATGATTCTGGAACTGCAAGCATATTGTATCGCCTTGTCTTGTTCAAGGTATGTGTATGAGTGTAGCATCTTGTGCATCAAGATGCATATGTAACTACGTATGAATGAATAGACTCATAAGATTAACCAATGTGCCTCCACAGTCTTGGTTATGATATATTGATAACTTCACAACACCAATTTTGACCAATGTTTGAAAATTTAAGTTAAAAGTGTTGAATGTGTAATGAAGCGATCTAATGTCATTTAACAATTGAAACATGGTAATAAGGGTGTTTGAAACCATTCAGTGACCTCCCCATGTGCATAGTGCTTATGGTACTTTTCACTTAATTTTATTTTGGGATTGAACAGAAATCTTAAATTGTTTGACAAAAATTTTATTTGTCTCAAAAAATTGTTTTTTTATTTTTTGGTCAACCATCAACAAATATTAATTTTATATATATTTCCCTCCATCATCCTCAATCAGATTTGCAGCTAGCTTCTTTGCTTTTGCTTCCATGCAGACTTGAATTGAAATTTTCCTTTTGAATAAATAATGTTTGTTATTTCCTGCTCACACTGAAAAAATCTGTTAATGCCTTTATTGTTGCAGTACAATATGATTATCATGTATAGTTCAATTACAGAGTGCCTATATTGTGCAAAAGTTCACCTGGATAACTATATTTGATGACTATTTTATTACATGGGACATGATTAACATTTGGCTTATATATTTCATTCAATTTTATTATCTTTTGTCTCCAGTATCCTGACTATATTGATGCGTATCTGAGGCTAGCTGCAATTGCAAAAGCTCGGAACAACATTCTGTTAAGCATTGAACTGGTTACTATTATCCCTATGGTCTTCTTGCTTTTCTTATTTATAAATAAATTATATATTATATAAATTTACTATTTGACACTCCTTTCTGTAGGTTAATGATGCCTTGAAGGTGAATAACAAGTGTCCCAATGCATTATCTATGCTTGGTGAGTTGGAGTTGAAAAATGATGATTGGGTGAAGGCAAAAGAAACTCTCCGCGCGGCTAGTGATGCAACTGAAGGCAAGGACTCATATGCCACTCTTTCTCTGGTATGGCTGCTCTTCGGTGCACAATTCACTTCATTATTTTTGCATCCCCAACACCTGTAATCCTGTTCCTGCAGCAATTGTTATAATATCAACGGAAAGAATGTGTGGCCATGTGGCTATTCTACTATTATCCATCTCATCTGTAACTTCATATTGATATTGATCTCTTAAGTGTTACTTTGATAATTCATTTGATACCCTGGCTGTGAATTGAATAGGGAAACTGGAACTACTTTGCAGCAGTTCGCAATGAGAAGAGAAATCCGAAGCTAGAAGCTACTCATTTGGAAAAGGCCAAAGAACTTTATACCAGAGTAGGTCTTTTTATCTTTCTTACTGTCTATGAGAATGAGAGCTATTTTTGCATTTTTGTTGTTACTTCTCAACTTTTGGTCTGTAGTTATATATCTGCTTACAATATCTCCACTAATCATTTCATTCACTTGATATGCATAGAAAATTAGAAAGAAAATCAACTAAAGTCATTTGGGAACAGCTTAATTACCAGGTTGACTTGGTCCTTGATATGGTATTATAGCTTCTATGAATAAGTGGTCAGGAGTTTGATCCATGCTGCCTCCATTCTTCATAATTGTAACTAAATTTCAGCTGCAGAGTTGTGCATTGTCTGTGCTTTTGCCTATTATTTGTATAATTAAAATATTGTCCTAATAATGGAATTGTATTATTTGATATGTATCTCTTTTATTTTCAAACATTTGTAGGTTCTGATTCAGCATTCTTCTAATTTATATGCTGCCAATGGTGCTGCGGTAGTCTTAGCTGAAAAGGGCCATTTTGATGTGTCAAAGGATATCTTTACCCAGGTTACTATCACATGTCAGCTTAACTTTGGAATGCAGTGGGCTTAAACTTTTATCCATTGGAATTACTCACTTTTATTAATTTTGGTAGGTTCAAGAAGCTGCCAGTGGTAGTGTTTTTGTCCAGATGCCTGATGTTTGGATAAATCTGGCGCATGTTTATTTTGCTCAGGGGAATTTTACTTTGGCTGTGAAAATGGTGATCTTATCCTATTTTTACGTTGTATCCCTTATTTGCTATCGAGTTCCTACTCAAGTCTTTATTACCACAATCATCTGATGACCTTTTCTTATTATGCAGTATCAAAATTGCTTGCGGAAGTTTTATCACAACACAGACTCTCAAATACTTCTATATTTAGCTCGTACACATTACGAGGCTGAACAGTGGCAAGACTGTATAAAAACTCTACTGAGAGCCATACATTTGGCACCCTCAAACTATACCTTAAGGTTTGATGCAGGGGTTGCAATGCAAAAGTTTTCAGCATCAACACTACAAAAGGCAAAGAGGACTGCAGATGAGGTTTCTTTTTGATTCGTTGAGATTTATTATTAAAGATGTTCATAAATGGAAGTAGGATGTCAATTTTCACCTTCAACTATAGCAGGGTTCTTTTAATATGTTCATAAATGGTTTTTTGTTATGATCTACATTTTTTTCTTTTAATAAATTGATATTATTATCCTCTGATGTAGTTGTGAATTAATGATGTATGATCAATGTCTCTTAAATATCCAGGTCGTAAATTATGTTTTCTTTTTAAAGCCATGTTAACATGATTGTATTGTGCCTTGAATTTTTTCGAATTTCACTTATCTATGTCGTATGGTACCTGTGTCATTTTAAGTATACTCTAGATTTTATTACAGAATTTATAAGTCTTGATTTAACCTGAATTTTGCCTCAAGGTAAAATTTTAGCTGACTTTTGTTTGGTACTTCGGTTGGATTGCCTATGTTCAACATTCAACAATATATATTGGGTTTATGAACCTTTTTTATTATTATATTTATAATTAGAGTATGTGTAGATAATTCTGTTTTCACTATTATTTTGTTCTGTTTTGGTAAACTACTAAATATCTGTTATTGCTAGTTTTAGATGCTTAGTATATATAATTGGGTCAAGTATTGAGCGATGTCTTCACTTTATTACTTTAATTTGCTTTGCTATGGAGTTGGAATGTTGAATATTTGTTATTGATATCTTAATAGATAACGTTTGGATACTAGGACATGTTCTCTTAGTAAGGGATGCTATCGAGTGCCATAAGAATACCTAGTGAAGAAACATTATGTGTTTTCAATGTGATAAAAGTTTCTCTTTCCACTTGACACCTTTTACTTTTGTTAACATTGTCCTTTAAACAATCATATTAGTTTATGGATCAAGGTAATAATTTGAGTTTATCAGGGTCTAACTTTTAAGAGAGGTCTAGCTTTTGTGCAAGGGTAGCTTAAGCTGTCAAATAATTGGGGTTTGTTTTCTGCTGAATGGTTCTCCTTTTTAAATATTTTATTCAAGTGATTCCCTTACTAACCTTTTATTCTTGATAGATGAACACACTAAAGCAGGATCTGGTTTGATGCTGTACATTGTGATTGATATTGGTTTCTTAATGTTAGGTGAGAGCAACTGTTGCAGAGCTTCAAAATGCTGTTCGTGTATTTAGTCAGTTGTCTGCTGCTTCCAACCTACATATTCACGGGTTTGATGAGAAGAAAATTGACACTCATGTTGGATACTGCAACCACTTACTTTCAGCTGCAAAAGTTCATCTTGAAGCAGCTGAACGTGAAGAGCAGCAAGTACGGCAGAGACAAGAACTTGCTCGTCAGGTTGCATTTGCTGAGGAAGCCCGTCGAAAGGCTGAAGAGCAAAGGAAATTTCAGGTGCACTGTTTTTAATTGCTCAGTATCTACTACATGCCTGTTGGTTGAGATGTACATGTTTTCTCTATATAAATTACTTTACTTTCATTTTAATTTGAAATAGATGGAAAGGAGAAAACAAGAGGATGAACTAAAGCGAGTGCAACAACAGGAGGAACATTTTAGGCGTGTTAAGGTAAGGAACATTTGCCTGTTTGGTTAGAAATTGAAAAGTCAAATAAGTTTAAATCATTAAATAAGAAGGAACCCAAGAAGCTCTATCGAATGCCATCCTATATGATTATACCTCTATCTGATTTCATTATTCTGAAACAGGGGTTTCACATTGTCACTCACTCATTCTATGCACTCTATTTAGTTGTTCCTTTCTGTTGTTTTCATACTTCTGAAATAGAGGTTTCACACTCATTCTTGACACTTGATTTTGTTGCGACATTGAGTACCATACATCACTTTAAGTTATTTTTCATTGTGTCCCTAAATCTTATAATTCAATACAATTTTCAATTCATCATTCAAAAATCAACATAAGGATTCGTGATTTGAATTGCAATTTAGTAACCTTACTCTTGGCTGTAAACAATAGCCTGAATTCCATTTAGAAACATGATTCTTGGGAAATATTGTTTTCAAATAAAAAAAATGTTCTACACGTCATGCCCCCTAAACTTCCAATTTGCATTTCTAGGAGCAATGGAAGAGCAGCAGTCATTCAAAACGGAGAGAAAGATCAGATGATGAAGAGGGAGGAGGGACTGGTGAGAAGAAGAGAAAAAAAGGTGGAAAGCGGAGAAAGAAGGATAAGCACTCAAAATCGCGCTATGACACAGAGGAACCCGAAAATGATATGATGGATGAACAGGAAATGGAGGATGAAGAAGCTGACATAAACTACAGAGAGGAGCCCCAAACTCAGATGAATGATGATGCTGAGGAAAATGCTCAGGGTCTTCTTGCAGCAGCTGGGCTTGAAGATTCCGATGCAGATGAGGAAGCGGTAAGTTATTATTTAATTGGAATTAAGACTTTTGAAAACTTATTTTGTTTTCCTCACACTATTGTCTGATTGGAAATTATTTTTCTCTATCTTAGCCTTACAATGGACTAATTGGTAATAGAACATCTCTTTGGATTTATGTCTTGTGATAAATGTCTAATAGCATCATCATCAAGTGAGTTGGTTGTTGGTTAAACCAATTTATCCTAAGCTCATGACAGTAGAATCCAATAACAATGCAAAATCATTTCCACTTGTGTTGATGTTTTAAGTTATATAAGATTCATTATAATATCGTTTACTAATTTTATTTCCATCTTCCTCTTTGTTTCATCCAATAATTCAATTTGATTTACATTCAATCTCTGAAACTTCAATTTTATTGGTTACCTTTCGGCTAGATGAAATATTTCCGTGCTTATTTTTCTTGTTTAGCCTGCACCTTCCTCAAGCATAGCCCGGCGAAGGCAAGCATTATCAGAATCTGATGATGACGAACCATTAATACAAAGGCAGTCAAGTCCAGCAAGAGAAAACTCTGCTGATATGCAGTTGAGTGATGGAGAAATCAGGGATGGGGATAAGACAAATGGAGATGATGGCAGTGAAGAGGAGAAACAATATTAGATTTTGGACCCTACAGGTTAGTCTTATTATCAGCCAAGTGATTTTGTACGAGTGATAACATTTAAATTTTATGTATATATACTTGAAAAGTTAAAAAGGTTTTATTTAGAAAAGGCCAACTTTTTTGTTCGTGGCAAAAAAAAAAAAAGCTTTGTTATGTCAAATGTAAGGCGTCGTTTGTAGCTCATTCATTAGTATATAACCTTTAATCAAATGGATTTCCATAAGTACACTAAGGAATTTTAACAAAATTATTTGATTTAATAATACGAAGTACATGTATACAAGTCATCAGAAATGAGACTACTGTTTTAGGATGAATTACATTTTATCCCTTAATAGTTTCACTGTTTTTTAAAATAACTCGTAACCTTATTTAAACATCACGGAAGATCTATTTGTTCAAGTTTTTCAAAAACATTTTTATAATACGATTTTCAGAACTTTTTTTTTATATCTTAATCTATTATTTTTTATTTTTGAAAAATGCAATGCAATATATTGTTTTTTAATGCATAACTATATAAAATAAAAGTACCATTTTATATCATCTAAAAAAATATAAAATAAAAGCCGGATAAACCAACCATGTCTATTTTGGATTCAAACTGCAATTTATTTATTTGTTTAAACCAATGATAGCATTAGATAATATATTGTCATAGGAATAATATATTTATATTTTTTTTATCTGTATGAATTAAAAACATGTGTAAAAAAATTTATAAAAATACATGCATCATGCTTCAACTAAGTTACACCTCTTTAATTCCGTTTATTTGATATAAAGATTGTGATGTGATAAATCTGAGTCCAAAAGAAATTAACTGTAGGTCCAATCATATTAATAAGTTCGTTAAATTGGGATAGTATGTTGAATTTCAATTGTTTGAAATTGATGGACACTAATCTAATAAAGTTTATCCTTCCTCTTTGAGTAAAGTGGTAAGTATGATCGAATTTACAGGACGGGTAAACTTACTTTTTTATGAAACTAGGATAAGAAGAGAAAGAAAAAAGAGGTAAACTTACTTTTTTTAATGAAACTAGAATAAGAAAGAACAAAGAGGGGGTTGAGTATGAATTGAAGTTAACAAAATAACTACAAATGTTCGAGCCGAATAAATTTATTATGGACAACCATGACCGGCCATTTTTTTGACGGAGTAAATGGAAAATTTGCCTAAAATGAGGGACTAAACAATAATTAACTCTATCCATTTATTGTATTTGAACTTAACAGATGAAATTTTAGGGTTACATGGTTACCTTCACACTTCGTGAAGTTTGGTTGTCTCAAGTTAAAAAAATACTTTATTGTGGTGTTTGGAGAGACATGTGAAAAAATACTTAAGCTTAAAGAGACAAAGTTTAAACTTAAAAGAATACTAGTAAAATGTGGAACAAGGTTCCTATAAATACATTTTTAATAGAAATCTTTAATTTTTTTTATGGACTAGACATAGTATGAGGTTGTGAAATGCACAAACATAAAAACTTGGTTTTTTTTTTCTTTTTCCCCTTATCTCTTTCATTTGTACTAACATAAAGGGAGTTGAATGAGGAAACATTTTTAGTTTTGAACAAGATTTATAAAATTTGTACACATTATCCATAAGACAATAACTTCATTTCATTTTATAAAGTTATTTTGATTTGAAAACTTGTTCATTTGTTTGTTTTTACATGGTTTCAAAAGAGTTTATAAATATTTTGATAAATGCTAAGAACATACTCTTTCATATTGGTTGGAATTTACTTGTAATCACAAAATTTGTGAGTCCAATGTTTTATTTAATGATTATTTCTTTTGATTTTGTAGTTTTCCATAAATTTGAATCAATAAAAGAATGTGTTTTAGAAGGGGAAAAAATGTGTCAAAGAGAATGTTTTTGATAACATTTTTTTTACTTAGTCTCTAAACTGAAATAATGATGTGGCGGCTTTCACTGACATAACATGGCATTGATAACATGATACTATGTTGATATGGTGCATGATGATATCATCAGATGTCATCTTTTACTGATTGATAATGTCAGCAAATTAACGTTTTTAACAACGAATGACGACATGGACTAAAAATAAAAGCTAACAAATAGTGGAGAAATTTTGTTTTTAACATATTAAATAAATAAATAAGCGTTGAAATGTCTATGTTAGTTTATGCATTAGATATTTAATATTGAGGTCCATTATTATGAGAACCTATAGGCTCATATGCATAGAGTAGATTGGAGGGGAAAGAACATTAAGTATAACTGTAATGTTTCTTACAGATTGTGTTCATAATGTTTGAGGCCCGGTTAAAGCAAAGTCGTAATAATGAGGAAAATATTAGTTTCTCATAGGTCATACTCTTAATCTAAGGGCACGCTAAGGAGTTTCTATATAAAAGAAGCGCCTAAGGCATTAAGTTGCATGCAAATGTGCGTGAAATAAACCCTAGTTGTTATGATATTCCGCTCGTGTTTTCTGGACTAAGTGATTCAGCGCAGTATCATGCTCCAAGAGGTAAATTCTAACCATAGCTTTATGTTCTTTCCCATGGATCCTATGATAGATAAATTTTCCTCACGGTTGTTTTGGTCCGCGTTATCCAATAGTCTACTCTCAAAACTTTGGCTAAATAGTATTTTTATCCTCTCAATTATTGTGACTATGTGAGTTTGATTTCTAGGTTTCAAATATTGGGTTAATTAAGCATAAAAAATATTGCATTAATCAAGTTCTTTAATTTTTTTTTTCTATTTACAATCAAGTCTCCTCATCTTGATTTCATTTAATATTTAATAAAATTAATGGACAATGGCACACTGCAAACAAATTGAACATAACAGGACAATGAGTAAATATGTTGTACTGCCTAAAAAAACAAAATATTAAAACTACAATGACCTAAAATAGTGTTTTGTCTGTATTAAGTTGTTTGTCATGTTGCTAATATTTGTGGATAAATAATATTTATGACATCAATGAGTAGCATGAAATATCTTTCCATCTAGGGAAAAACTATGAGCTAAATATTAAACAAAATTAGGATACAAGGACTTAATTATAAATAGGAGAAAACCTTAATTAAAATGTGAAAGAAGAAAAATCATATACAATTGTGATACATAAAGAATTAAACTTAAAAAAAAATTCTTATTCCGGATAAATCCCTCACTTGGTCATTAAGAAATTTAGAGGTAGAAACATGATCCTTAAAATTTATAAGTGTCGCTTATATTTTTGTTTTTAAAAAACAACAACACTGAACACAATTAGTTCTAAAAAAACGTTAATTAATAGAATCGACATTTGTAAACAAATGAAGATAAAAATTTACAATCCAAAATATTAACTATATATATACCTACCACCATATTTTAAGAACGGATTTTCTGTTTTTCCACGTATCTAATTGCATTAAGATGATGGTCACAGGACCGATCCACATATATCTGATCAGGCATATGCTGCTGGTAATAGTGGCATAGTAGTCAACGTTTTCGAATTGTGCAAATTTATAGTAGTCAGAGTCCGAGACAACAAGAATTTTACGTAACGGAAAAAACAAACTTAGGCTATGCCATAGAAAATGCAAAATAGTGATAAGAAAACACTTTGGGCACACCTTGTTTCTTTCATGGCCAACGGTGTTTCCCCAAATTACGTAAATATATTATATATGCACTTTTCCTTATTAATTAGGAATCAATAAGTTTCTCTTTGTGACAAAAAAAGGAAAAGAAATCAATAAGTTTCCTTTGGTTTAAACTTTTAATCACTGGTGATTACGAAGAGGCAATACTTGAAATGGACACAAGTGACAGACAAGCAAATTCTGTGGGCCATAAAGCACCCAATTTCATGTTTGATTTTTGGCTGGAATAACTGCGAAGGGCGTTCCAATGTAATTCAACATATAAAAATAAAATGAAAACCAAAACAAAGTGCTGATTCTTTAGCAAAAGTATTTTTTGCCTCAGCCATACTTTTTCACCTGATTTCCAAACATGATGAAAACAAAAAATGATGAACCAAAAATTCAAAGATGTGCAATTGAATGTTAGCTCAAAAATATTAAACAGCTTAGGCTTTGTCACAGAGAATTTTTTATACTATGTTTGGAAGGAAGCACTTTATAACTAAGAAAGCATTAGCATCATATAGCATTACACATTAGATCTCTCCATGGAGACAGAAATCCCTTTCAAGTGCCTTTATGGCAGAAGGAAAAAGAAGAGGATGTGGTTGAAATAAGACCCCAAAGCATCTTAAACCCCACCTTCTAGGTACATTTTAGGCCTTTGATTCCGTACAGAGGACCCATTATTGAAAAACCTAAACTCAACCATCTGCAAAACAGAACGAACCAGAAAGATGCCAAGTTATTATTGTCATGCCAAGGACTTGCTTAAATAAATTTCTCACTGATCACTTAAAAGACTAATAAAAAGGATTAAATAAATTAATTTATTTCAGGAGTGACAATTAACAATTAACTTATATACTTCCAATTTCAAAATTAGATGAAAGAGTTACAAAAAAAGTTCAAGTACATAATTTATCATCTTCTTAGACAAGTTCAATTCATTTTTCTTTTATTAATTACTTATCTATAAGTAGTTATATGAAGTTTATGCTTATCCCTAAGTAGATAATTAAAAAGCATGTAATAAGAAAGGAACAGAACAATCAAATTAATTAACATGAATGTGGAAGTTAAATTAGTAATTTACCGTGGTGGTTTCTAGAACTGAAAGTTGGAAAATCATGAGAACATGTGGGGATGGAAATTGAAAGTTGGGTTGTGGAAGATTTGTCATCCAAATCAAGCCAAGACCCTTCTCTTCCTTTGTGGGGCCATTCATCAAAGAAGCGATGAACCGTTTTCTGAGGTTCTTCTTTCACAACTTGACCACCACCAAACATGTAGCAACCCTGATCTTGATGATGCTCTTGTTGCTGCTGCTTTGAGTGGCTCTGAAGTTGCAAGCAAGAGTAATCACTGGACAAGCCAAAGGAACTCCTCTGTTTGGAAGAAGAAGATGAGGAACTCATAGTCAATGGTGTGAGTTGCCATGAGTCATCCATAGAGGAAGCAGAGAAGCTTTTCATAACACCACAAGGTTCTGTGAAGAAAGCATGCTCATCCACCTCCTCTTTCTCTCCATAAACATACCTACTCCTTTTCATTAGAAAAAAAAAGATCAATTACTACCCACAAACACTTACAAAGAAATTAATCATCAGCAAAATGGTAAATACTTTGCACTAATCGATAAATACTTGGCACTGATAAGATAATATGATATCAAAAAATTATTAGAAAAAAAAATCAATTACAACTCACAAACACTTTGAAATTTGAAAGAATTTGGATATCAGTAAATACTTCGCAGCACTGATAATAACAAAAAATTTATTAGAAAAAAAATCAAACAATTACAATTTACAACTATCAAACACTTGGAAGAAATTAATATCAACAAAACTGATAAATATTTGGCACAGATGATAAAAAAATGCTTGAAGAAAGTGTTACAAGTTTTAAGAAGTGTGAACACAAGACAAACCTGCAGTCTGTGTTGGACTGAGAGCAAGAGCCAGTGTCAAGAAACAAGGGAGCCCTATTATCTTCAAAGGACAAGCCAATGCCAGAGGACCTTGAAGGAGGGTGATGATGATAGAGAAAGGAGCCATAGTGTTGAGGGTGGTGTTGGTGAGTCTCAGATGAAGCAAGAGGTGAAAGAGTATTAATTTTGGTGATTGATGAGATTGCTTGTTGTGTTGAAGAAGCATTTGAGTTTGTGTTTGTTGTTGTCATTGTTGATGATGGTGTTGTTGTTTTCAAAACTTCCACAGGCTTTCTTGAACGATTCTTCCCTCTGTGCATGTGCCTCTCACAGTACTTAGAATCTGGGTATGCTTCTTTTGAGCATCTCCATTTCTTGCCATCAGTTCTTCTACACCTACCTGGCTCAGGGTCTATTTTTCTTCCCAAACCCATCTGAAGGTAGTTCCATCCAACTGAATACAAGTCACAGAAAAACAAACAAAATCCTTTTGTCAAAAGATTTGCTTGCACTCTCACTTCTCACACAGTGACACAGAAAAAGAGAAAAAAAGAAGGAGGAAGAAACTTACAGTGTTGTGGCTGGTTAGGCAAAAGCCTTGAGGAGAGAGGGGAATCAAAATAGCTCCTTTTTATGGTGAAGAGAAGATCAGGGGGAATGGAAATGCCTGAAGCCATGTACTTGTAGATGAGAGCTTGGTGTTCAAGCTCTTGCCACTGTGATGGGGTAAAGGGAAACCTGTTTCTTCCATTCATCATCAAAGCAACTAGTAGAGTAGTAGCAGAAGTGCAAACCAAAGACCAAGGATATATTATATATAAAGGAAATTGTTTGTAGACACCCCTCCAGTGTTTACATTGTGAGAGAGGTAGAAAAATTGAAGAAAAAAAAAGTGATTAATATGATAAATAATGAAAGGTATTAAAAGAGAAAAATGAAACTAAAGGATTATAACTTAGTTGATTAAATAAATTATGTAAGTTATTATAAATTTTTTATAACATTGTTTTAATTCTTACACATAAAGAAAAAAAAAAGGAAATATTAATCGAGTATTTGTAATCTGTGAGTATTTAAAATAATGTCATAGAAAATTTATAATAACTTTACAATTTATTTAAAAACAAACATTTCATATACCAAGAGGAAATAAAATTTAATGATTATATCTTATCAAAGTAAAAGAAATATACCATTAATAAAAAATATTTATTATTAATATGAAAATAAATTTTATAAAAAGGAAAATGTTAATCTATGTTCTTAGACAACTTACTAAGAAACGAGAGAATTTTTTTTATTGAAATGTGTAAATTATACAGTTTGTAATTTCTTTCAAGTGTCTGATTTTTCTTGTGTTTTCCTATACTTTTACAATAAAAAATATTTTTTTAATTCTTTAACTTGATTATCCTGGGGGCACCTCATAACATGACTCTTACCAATATCAATAAACTGATGGTATAAAATAATTTGTAATTAAATAATGATGAAAAACTCTTTACTGAAAGAAATATCAACAAAGTGTCAAGAATTCAGAAAAAAAAAAATATTTGTATTGTATATGTAACAGTAGAAGAGAGAGTGGGGTGTTTGTGGGCTAATAGTATTAATAATAGAATAGGGGATGGATAGTAGAGTAGGTATATTTATTTGAGGGACCATTGCGTTACAGAATCTTCTGTACATGGATAAAACTAATGGTTCTGATTACAGTGCTGCAGAGGCTCAGTCTGCAGCATGCTCTGATCTGATGACTACTGATGCATTCTTTCTCTCTCTACTCTCTGCCACACTCTGCCACTCTCTGCAGCTAAGCTGTCTCTCTGCCACCTCTTGTCTCTGACACCTTCTACGGAAATCCATAAACTAAAGGGAGACACAAAGTAAAAGAAAGGGTCCTAATAGAAAAACAAAAGAGGAAATACTTGTTTTTAAAAGAGCTGGTGTAGTGTCTCATGTCTGAAGCCAATGCCTATCTGAGAAGCCTTGTACGGTTCGAGCTTTTACTGCTACTAAACTCTTTTACTTTTTCTGTTCCTTTACCTCAGAACCCCCCCACTTACATTTTCACCTTTTTTTTTCATTTCGGAAACGTAGAAAACGAGACATGCAGCTGCAGCTGCAGCCTTCAACCCTCTTGTTCTGGGCTGCTTTCTATTTTATTTTATACAATATAATTTTTTTACTTTTTTTAAAATTTTTGAAATTCATTTAAGAGATTAATTTTTTTCTTTTTTAATAGATATTTTTTATAAATATAAGTTAAAAAATCAAATTTATGACCAAATATTTATCTAACAATATTGTTACACCATGTTGATATATATATATATATACTAAATTGTCTTTAAATGGTTTTAGGCTTTCTTTTTTTTGCCTTTTGCCCTTTGTGTCTCACCCTCACGTTAATTTTTTTTCTCCCTCTTTCTGTTGGGAGAAAGAGAGATATAAGTTAATTAATCAATTATGCTTAAATAACTTGTTTTTTAGAATATAATATCTTTTAGGAGAGTCAATCATATTTGAGATGATAAGATTACTGTATATGATAAAAAAAATTCACTAATAAATCATGTATAGTCACTAAACTTTAAAAAATAATTGTAATAGATATTTTTTATAATATATGATTGTAAAAAATTCACTAATAACTTTTTAACTAATAATTGTAATAACACCTTATCATGTATAGTCACTAAACTTTAAAAAATCAAATTATAAATTTAATACTATATTACAAAGAATGTATTATCTTTTTAGTTTCTTTAAATATTTTGTTTTTAGTTTGAATTTTCTTTATTTGTTTTTATTTTTTTTATTTTTGTTTGTTCTGACTTTTAGTCCTTAAAAAGATTAAAAATACGGATAAAAAAGTTAAATGTCTAAAAGTAAGAATGATAAAAAAATTAAATTATAAATTTAATTCTATATTATAAATCTAATTCTAAAATCAAATTCTAAAAAGTTAAGAAACTAAAAAAGTAAAAAATTTAAGGACCGCATACAAAAAATTTTAAAAATTTAAAGACTGAAAATATAATTTACCATGTAATAAATTAGGAACAATTCTTATATACACACAAATGTAACACGTTAGATTTACAGATAGCGATTCAAAATTTGACAGCTCACTAAAACAAAAGATGAAAAATATAATATATGAAATTTACAATCAAAGCCACATGAGACTTTGTATCTCTTTTTTTCTCTAGTTCGAATGTCGAAGTTGGCTTGCCTCTCACACACCGAGTGTAATATCCGAACAAATCACATCAGACTAAAAAAGATCTAGAGATTATTTAGTTATGGAAGTGTACAATTAAAGATAATTTAAAAAAATTAATTAGTATTATTTATATTAATAATATGTATTTATTTTTCGGTAGTTTATTATTAAGAATTTTATAATTGACTGGGTTTGGCTTAGGGTAGTAATGGGATAGGTGAAAAGTTTTCTAAAAAGCGTGTGAATGAAGACAAAATACGCTAAAAAGTCTTGTGTTGAATTGTAGGGTTAATCATTGATTCTAGAAACAAATAAAATTGATTTTCAAGGTCTCGAGAAGAATTACCTGCATAAAGATTTTAACCAGTGGAGGATTCTAATAAACAAAGATGTGAATGAAATGCCTAGTATAAGAACTGTCAAAGAGTAAAAAATCAAGAACGTCATACCGAGTCACCATGCCCCTCCTTCGTCTTTCTCTTTTGTCACCACGCGATAGTACTTTCAAAGCTATGCATTTTCTGATGATCTTAATAATATTTTCCAGTGATGTTAATGCTCTTTGAGTTTCTAACACCATGTTTCCATTTGCTACCCACTATGAAGCAGTGGAGGGGCCATGTTTATGGTCCAAGTTAAGATGTTAGAGAACTTTGTGTGGTGAAAAATGAACTCAACTTTCATTCATTAGAGAAGTTTAGAGCACCTTTAGAACACCTTGCTTAAGTGAGAAAATATTACATTGAATCTAAATATATTTGTAATTTAAAATTAATAACAATGAAACCAGTGTTGACAAAAATGTGATTTAGAGCCTACTATTTAGGAACCATGATCTTTTGTAGTTGACAGAAATGTGACAAGTTGTTGCCTATGACCATTGCTTTCCAAATAGAAACATTTCTCCTTGGCATGAATTTCATCAAATAGGTTCTTGGCACTCTCAAGATTGCTCATTTTAAGACGGCATTTATCATGATATTACACAAATGGTGTTCCTCTTAGGCATTTATGAAACAGTGTCACAACGACCATAGATTGAAAATGAACTTGTTTGAGGAACACCCAGAAGTTAATATCAAAGAATGAAGTTAACAATTGTTTCAATGTCATGGTATTTAGAAACATAAAGAATCACCAAGCCACCTCCTACATCAAGAGTTCGTTGAACACAAGAGTCTAAGCATAGGTGGATTTAAAGGAGGCAGTGTGAAGAGATAGAATCATTTAATAGAATCTCTCCAATAGAAGGTGACATAGCGCTTGCGGCTGTTGGAGGATGAGCAACGTAGATTCTAGTAAAAGGTTTCAACGACGTTTTTGAAAGAAATAAAGATGGTAAAAAATTCTAAAAAATTTGGTAAAGTATGAGAGAGAAAAAGTTTGCAGTTGCTTTTAATTTTATATTTCATATATTGTTTTTTATTTTTAATTTCACTGAGTTGTTAATTTATGAGACTATGTGTAAAACCTCACGTGTGTTACATTTGTGTGTATATAAGATTTTTTTTTTTAATGTCTCTCAAATCTGACCAATCTGGTGAAAAAAGTATTTTTGAATTTTTTATAATCCATTAGGGGTAGGTCAGGTCTAAGGTCTAAGGTTGCTTTTATGCACAAATATAATAGATAATAGTGTTATATATATCCACTCTCTTTGTATCTCTCTTGTACTAATATTCAATATATATTTTAGAAGAATACTAATACTCAATATAATGAGTTGTTTCTCCTCTTCCTGTGGTTTTTTTTTTCTCGTTTTGTTTCTATATTAAATTTGTGTGATCATTATTTTACTTTCTTTCTCTCTGTCGCGAATTATTTCTAACACTCTAAACATACATTTTTAATATTCTATTATCTTTTCATTTGAATGCCCATCTCACATTTTCATGCAACTACAATTTTTTCTCTCAATTATCCTAACCTATTCTTCATTTTTATTCGTATATTTAATCTTTTATATTGATTTCTAAATTATATTTCAATCATTTTCTAAAAAAATAATAAATTATTAAAAATATCTTAGTTTACAATCTAAATTATTTATTATAAATTTATATTAAAATATTTATTTTTATAATTTTTAATCACAATATAATTTATTTATTAAAAGATTATTTGTTATAAGTGTTAATGAGATTTTTTCTAACACTATTTTGTGATTTGTTGAAATTGTTCAAAATTATTAATTTTTGTTGTTCTTACATTCAAATGAAATACATGACCTAAAAAAAATTGATGATTTTTAATAAATTTTAATTAAAAAAATATCATTAACATTTCTCAACATTTGTATTAAGTAATGCCAAACTAATTATAGTTATATTCCATAACATGCACCAACAAGGAGGTACAAGAAACGTTAAAGAAAATAATCAAGTATATTTGACTTCAAAAAACAATGTAGAACTGTTGGAAGCATGTAGGAATTGTTTGTTGCTCAGATGACTCGGATATAGATCTTGATACTCTGTTTACCTTAGACATTGAAGAGTAATATTACTGTATTTAACATGAGACAGTCCTCACATGCTTACCATCTTTTTCTTTTTCCTCTTCACTAAAACAATAAGAACATGGCAGAACGGAGGATTGTTTGCGTTTCAGCACCATTTTAAATTCATTAATACAATCAATTGTTGAATGCACATGCTATCTATTTGGCACATCTACTCTAAGCTAAGCACCTATAATTATTATTAGATGGTTTTGAGTGACAATAGATTTAATTAAACTTGTAAATTCGATGAATCAAATTCAAAAGATGGGTGAATCCCAACTGAGTCATCTTTTGGTGAGTCTAACCCAACCTATCAGGAGTTGATGGGTTAAACGATTTGATGCATCTAAAATAAAATTTTTAAATCAACTTTATTTTTTGGAAAAAAATGTTCCAATGTTTTTTATTTGCAACAAGTCTTTTTTTAATAGACAAAATCGTATTGGGACAAAACACGTAAAGTTAACTTGTAAATACAGTAAACATTTTTTTTAAAACATTAATATTGAAAAGTATATATGTCATAAAAAAAAATAAAGAATACCTCTTTATTCCATTTGATTTGGAATTCTGAGCAAAGAAGTGAGGCTTTTATGAAACATGACAAAAGCACACCAAACATAATTTGATTTTTTTTATTTATTTTAGGTGTCATAAGCAGATCGGAACATATTTTATGAATAATTGAAATGGACTAAATTTTACTAATCCAATCCAGCCTAAACTCGTGGTAAAGTTGAATTGGCCTGTGAATTCTAACTTGTTTTGATGACTTTATTTTTTAAGATGCTTTAAAAAACTCAGTTATTTATCATTATAGGGAAAATTATTGGTACACTTTTAATTTTTTTCGAGAATATGATTTTTTCTTCTTTCAAATTTGATCCTTATTATTTGTAATTATACAATTTTGGCCAATTCAATAACTTAAATTTAATATGTAACGAAAATACTTATGAAGCATTCTATTATACTGTCATGTAAGTGATATTCTACTATATTGTCATGTCAAAAAATTTACTGCATACTATATGTTAAATTAATAAATAGACAAAATCTATACAATTAAAATACTAGAATCAAATTTAGTAAATAATGATAATGACAATACAGAAAAGCAATTAAGGTACTTGTGTACTACTAAATAAACAAGCAAATTGTAGTCAAAAGGGAAGAGGGCATATAAGTAAAAAATGAGAAGAATAGTTGGTATGATATTTATATTGTTTGGTTGTATTAAATTCTCCGAGCTATTCTTGCAGTGTAAGTTCTGCAGAAACGTACAGTACTATACAAGTGTAGTGTGTGTTCTTCAGCAGATACCCCCCAACCCCTGGCTGGTCCAATTGGTCCAAACACCATCTACCCTCTCCGTACACCACCATACCACCTCATTTCAAACAAAAAACACAACACCCCTATGCTTTCTATCTGTCTTTTATTTATTACTTTTTTTCTTACTCCCCCACATCTTCATGTAACTTCAACCCTTTCAACTCTTATTTTCTTTCAGTCTTCTAACTTTCTTTTTTGTCCATTTCTCAAACCTTTACTGACATCATGCACGGAATTTGTGATATTGTAGAGTAGTGAATGATTTTAGATCCTTTCAAAATATTTTTTTTAATTATTAGAAAAAATATCAAGTATTTTTAAGATATTTGTTTAATTAATTTTTATTTTATATAACAATAGAAGGACTATTACGAGGATATTTTAGAAATGCTCTAAACTTTCGTTTGCTAGAGTATTTGTAAGACAAAGTTTAGTAAATAATCTTTTTTACAACTTCAAGTGTGTATACACCTCGTAGAGAAGAAAGATAGAAAAGGCAAAAAGAGAAAGAAAAAAATGTTATATAATAGGTGCTATGCTAAAAAAAACTTAAATATGTATATATAATTCCTCAAATTTGAGTTATTGTTATTTTTTTTCCCCTAATTTTAAGTTTGTTTATTTGGTCACTCCTCTCAAGTTAAATAAATATTTTTTTAGTCCTTTTGATGTTCTTTTAACCATTTAAATATCATTTGAATGTATAATTTGTGATGATTTTTGTGATAGAAGAGGATTTAAAAAATATTTTTTTAAAAGAATATTTATTTTAAAAATTAAATAAATGAGAAAATAAAGTTTAAATTTAAGAATAAAGGTGAGACTAAAAATATATTTAAGTCTAAAAGATTAAAATGAAAAAATTAAGGCTTTAAGTGGAAATAGATAACGAAGCTAGAGGATTCAATCATATCGGAAAGAAAAGTTTCATTTTTTTTTTCGATATTCAGAAAAGGTTCATTTAGCTGATACGATTTATTCCTGTAACCGTAAGTTGTAATCCATTTTTGCTTTAAACACTTTCATTTTCTTTATGTCAAAATGTATATAAAAACAAGATAAACTGAAGTCTAACTAAGATTTGATTCATAAACAATGTATTTCTACAAAGTAAACTCATCATGCCCTGTTCAAGTGAATTTTTTTTTTCTCTTTGCGGAAACCTAGTGAATCATATCACGTAGGTCAATTTGTTGATTAAAAAAAAGTAAAGGTAAAAAATTAGGATGCATTTTTTTGTCTTAATTTTCAGTTGATATATTTTTGTGACAATTACAAAAAAAAAATCCTAATTTTTATATTTTAAAGTTTACTAAGAAAGTAACAAAAAAATATTTTTATTATTTATTTTGCAAATTACTTTAAACTAAAATGAAGTAAAAGCAAAAATATGTGTATAATTGCTACCGAAAATATATCATCTTAGAATATAAAAAAATATCAAACACAAATATTGCATTGCTTCAAAAACCTAATCTTTAATTTTAGATAAATGAAAATAAGAATTAAGTAGATATCAACAACAATGTAATACTCAATCAAATCACACCAAAATGAAAGAGATTTAGATGTTGTTTGGGCATGGTATGTACATCTAAGGATGACCTAAAAGAATTAATTAGTATTATCAATATAAATAAGATGTATTTTTCAGTCATCCATCACTTAAAAACTTCATATTTAAGCGTACTTGATTTGGAATAGTTATAGATAGATGACCTTTGGAAAAGTTTTCCATAAAGCTTGTGAGCCAAAACAAAGCACTTTGAAAAATTTTATGTTGGTTTGTGGAAACAATCATTAGTCCGGCAGCCGAAATAGATTGTCAAGGTCTTGAAAATAATTACCTATAGAGGGTTCTAACCGGAGTGAAGTGTCACCGCGTGAAGTGTAATAATATAAGAGTCTTTGAAAAGTCAAAAATAAAAAATGTTACAAATAACTAATACGAGAATACGTCTAACTCTATAAATCTGATTGCAAAACAGTTATTTTATTAGAGTACATTATCAATTATTTTAAAGTAAAATAACAAATTTAAATATTATGAATAAAAATATATAAAAACTAAAATATGATTTTTAAACATCAAGAATATAAAGAAAAAAAGTATCAACATCCCAAACAAACAAAGTATTTACATATGATTATATTAGTGTGACATTACGTGTTACTTTAACAAATCATTCGAGTATGGTGTGTACATCCGAAGTATCTCTTGTTTCTGTCTAGTTTTACTCCTACATCAAATAAAAAGAAGTGACTGAGACAACAATTTCCGATTTCAAACATGTTAAGAGCATTTATATAGATAGAGGGGTATATATATCAGTACTCCTTCAATTATTTGTTTCACTTTATCAAAGCACATCAGCACCTATGGTCTCTATGTATGTCATCTCAAATGCTTATCAATTCACAAAGCTCCAAAACACTATCGTGTTATTTTAAACACTGGCATATTTAAGAAATAAAAGGTCTCATGCAATAAGGGACACACCAAATGTTTCCATTATTGTAACACCCAGAAGTGTAAATGCTGGTATCTTTGCTTTAGCATTTGTTGGAAAATGGCAAATTTGGGTTTTCCCTTTTGAAAAAATAAGTGTTCATATTAGGCATAAAATTTTTTTAGTTAGTTATTAGAAGTTGTGTAAAATTTGTGTAAATTAGTTGGTTACTCAAGTTATAGTTACTAGAAGTTATTTGAGTAAGTTAGTGTTGGTTACTCAAGTTAGTTATTTTCTATCTTTGTATAAATACATCAATTTTGTAATACTTTAATGAATGAATGAATTGAATGAATTCAAAAATTATCGTTCATTTCTTTCATTCCTAATATGATATCAGAAGTTTTTGCTTCCGTGTCTCTTGCTTCATATTGAAGCTATTTATGGTTCTGCACGGTGGTGTGGATAGTGCTGCAAGCCCTCGTTTTGCGGCGTTGAGCCCTGACTCGAGGGGACGTGTTGCGAGTCCCACATCGGATGGTTCACGAGAATGATTCAGTTCTTATATAACTGGGTAGACCACCCCCTTATAAATTGTTTTTTAAGGGGACCTTTCGGATGCCTGGTTGATTCTTTTTTTTTTTTTTCTCTCATGGTCATGGATGTCATTGATGATTAAGTTCTTATATAACTGGGTAGGTCACCCCCTTATGCATCGTTTTTTTAAGGAAACCTTTCGGATGCCTGGTTGGTTCTTTTTTTTTCTCTCATGGCCATGGATGTCATTGATGATTAAATTCTTATATAACTGGGTAAGCCACCCCCTTACGAATCATTTTTTTTTTTAAAGGGGACCTTTCGGATGCCTGGTTGATTCTTTTTTTTCTCTCATGGCCATGGATATCATTGATGATTAAGTTCTTATATAACTGGATAAGTCATCCCCTTATGAATCATTTTTTATGGGGACTTTTCGGATGTCTGGTTGGCTCTTTTTTTTTTTCTCTCATGGCCATGGCTGTCATTGATGATTCTAACCCCTTCATTCTTCATTCTTCTGACAATCTTGGCATTGCCTTAGTTTCTCATCCTTTCATCGTGTTCTCGGCAAAGGCTTAGTTGTTGATGTGGTGTTGTGGATGAATTGGCGTGGAGCGGTTGCGGTGCTCGTTTATGCCACCGCATTGTGGTACTTCTTCGAGCGTGTTGGTTACAATTTCTTGTCCTTCGTCATCAAAGTTTTTGCCAACAAGCTTTGATGCTTGCTTTGGCCTCTTAGAAGTAATCGAAGTTGGTCGAAGATTTCTCAAAGTTTTTGTTTTGACCGAAGTATTTCCGACATGTTTCGCTATATTTCATGTTTTCATATTTTTTTTCTTTTCTCTTTCTTCTTTAATGTTGATGTATTGTATTCTCCAAGCTAGAAGTGTTTTCAACACATTCCAGCTTGTGGGGGGTATTAGGCATAAAATTGTTTTAGTTAATTATTATAAGTTATTTGTGTAAATTAGTTGGTTACTCAAGTTATAGTTACTAGAAGTTATTTGAGTAAGTTAATGTTGGTTACTCAAGTTAGTTATTTTCTATCTTTGTATAAATACATCAATTTTGTAATACTTTAATGAATGAATGAATTGAATGAATTCAAAAATTATCGTTCATTTCTTTCATTCCTAATAGTTCACAGGTAATTTAAATTTTTAAGGTTTCTTTTATTTATTTTTAGATTCATGTTTCATGTATAGGATGACGGCGAGGTGAAGTGGATATGAGTAGTAGTCACCCATTAGCCGCTATGTACTCATCCCGTCGCCTGTGGAGGGTTATCCGCTAAGCAAATAATTCTAAATATTTTTAATATCTGTTGTAACTTTATCTTTTCAACAAACAAGGCATTTAGAATTTATTTGTCATGAGGTTTAGAATTATATAAGTAACTTACAAGCATGCATATTATTCATAAGAAAAGTGTGACGTAATTCAGTTTTTGTTCACATTCTTTCCTCTTATTCACATATTTATAAATTTACAATTTGGTTGCTTCATCTACTACTTTTTTGATACACAATATTAATTTCTCACATCATTCTGGATTTGAATCATGGAGCAGAGAGTGTCAGATCTTGGACTTGGACCACACAGTCGTACACTCAGCTCACGCTTGTTGAATAGAAATCATTTCCCCAACTTGGAATAGCAATGCCAAGTGGACCATCAATTTTCCTCAAGTGGGACGATATTTGCAATTGAAAATTGAAGATCATTAAGACTCCACCACTCTACTACGTTGAAAACTTGACGATGTCAACAAATATAAATGACCCCCCCTACATGACCATTTTCTCAATGAAGAATTTTGTTACATAAAATATAAGCTGATCGAAGTATTGAAAAAGGCTGATATGAGATCGAATATGACCCACTTTAAAGATTTGGAAACGAATAATCCCTTTATTGTTCCTTATATATTTGTTTCTAAAATATAATAATCAACCTTTTGGATGAAAAAAATGTGACCGGAAGAAAGACTTCAAGACTCTATCAAAGATGTCAGGTTTTTTAACAAAAATTAATCATCAATAAAATTAGTGAATATTCTTTACTGATAACATGATAATTCAAAAATATAATAATAATGAGGAAAAGAAAATCTTATGAAGAGAGGTTGGCATTACCATGTGGACTTGCCTTTACGTGTATTTTCAACAATGCTATTGCCAGCAGCATTTAAGTACTTAGCTTCATATTTAATCTTTTTCGCGTCAAAGAACAACTTGAGAGATATCATATGATACAGCAAACGGGGTTTCACATCCTCACAATCTATGTATGAATACGACAAGGTCAGAGATCTCTAGTGGAGAGTGCATACAACAATGTTTGTTTTTTCGTTAGGAAACAGTCAAGTCATATCAGTTAACTGAGCAAAGTACCTAAACAGCGATGAGGTAGTTAAATCTAATAAAGCTTGATCCCCATGAGAGACACCATGAATGAAGCACCCGAAATGTTTGTTTCCTTCTCTGTAGTAAGGACTAGGGACCCAGAGGTCCATGTCTGCTAGCTACCACCCATTTGTTAGTGGCCATGGATCACCAAACACGAAACCTTTGCTTTTACTACTGCCTTTTGAATCAGGAGAGTTTTTAAGTTGCACTCAATCAAGTCTTACTGTATTTGGCTGACCCTCAACCTTTATGAATACTTTTAATATAAAAAATACTTTGAATATATTTAACATATACCTAATATAGTTCCTTTTTAATTTACTACCTAATTTCTTTTTTTTACTACTTGATATTTTTAAACTTTACTTGTCTGATGTTATCCTAAGTCTATTAAATGATGACGTCTTATTCTGTTAGTCTGTCACATCATCACTTAATTAATAACGTGATAGTATTAATTTATCACATCATCACTTAATGGATTCAGACTAACGATAAATATAAAAATAAAAATTTGAATATTAGTAAAACAAAAAAAAATAGTAAATTTAAAAAGAAATATCATAAAAAAACATATTCAAATCTAAAAAAACATAAATATTAGTGATATGAAGTATTAAGAATAATAAGTATTAGTAAAATGTTTAAAGTAATGAATGTTTAGTAAGTGCTCCAAAGTACAATAAGGTTACTGCTAACCCAACAGAAACAGTCGACATGAAATTTGTTTTTATTTTTTATTTTTTTATCCATACAAATAAAAACCAATACCAAATTTTTTTCAATAACTCACATTCTATTCAAACCAGTTGAGCTAGACCTCAATATGAAATTTAATTGAAATGCTTGTAATTAGAGGAAGGAGGAGAAATGCTTGTAATTGGAGGAACATTATTACAAATATTCAAGCGTACAGTTGGTCTTCATAATGAATGAATATCCATGATTCCTTCCATATGTTTACGAGGATTTACAAAACGTACTTGGCTTTTCTGCTAGCAAGTTCTGCATCATATTTAAAGACCATTTAAACATACTAGGTCATATCGAAATCAAGTGATACGTAACGGAGGGTTCAGGTGTTAGCGTTCACAGTATCTTGTGAGCATAAAGCATAACTTTTACCTTTGGTGTATGAAAAAATGTCATTTACATAGAATGAAACCTTAACAGCACTTATTAAGATTAAATATACTATCTAACTAATTATATACAGGTGTTGCGGCAAGCCTAAGCTGGTAACATTAGGCGTCACGTGTAGGGAGAAAATTTTAGCTCATACATAATTTAAGAATACAACACTGAACGTGCGTTCAAGCTTTGCAAGGCAGTAATATTCCCAAATAGCGTTATTCCTTTTGGAAGAAAGAGAGAACAATATCTGTATGAACAGAGAAGAGCTGTGTATCCACGAAAAGCTGTTTAGCACAAGACAACAAAGGAGAAATCCGCATTAGTAATATGAGAATAAATACCTAAGAACATGAAGGCAATGCAAAGATAGAAATGTGTCAATAAATTACACAGATAAGCATGCCTAAATTATTTATTCACGCTGACAAATAAGTACTGTACTACATTTAATCCGAGTATAGGTATAAACTACTGCTAATTATACAAATTCATTTGGTTTCCTACACAGATATGCAGTAGAGAAATCAACAATCACATCCGTTTACACGTTAGAAAAAGTCAATTACCCAAGCAAGAACTACATGGAAATCCAGCTGAGCAAGTAGCTACCCACCCATATGTTTCTATTTTCCAAGTGTACAGGACACTCGGTAAGGTTCAACATGAATCTCAAGATTTTAATCCTGCTTGGCCTGATGCCAATGGATGGAAGCTTGTCACTGGTTATATATATATATCCCACAAACAGGTTCAATAGTTGAAAATAAATTGGCCATGTCTCAGATAACAAACAAGACAACGATTCTCAAGCACTCATGCATCTGCAAGACCAGCAACCAATAAGTTGACTTAGCTAGTTGTACATTTGTGTAAACCACCTTAACACAATTTTCACAAGTTATCTTCGTCTTGTCAATTTAGCTAGAAAAACTGCAGCAAGAAACTGCTTACACAGTGCCCTAGTTGTGATCCCAAGATGGCAATGACTAAGTTCGAATTATATTCACATAGATATAGATTTTGGAATTGGACTTGACTACTTGGAAATCAGATACATTTGAAAATCAGTTCAGTCATTTAAAACCAGAAAGTAAATAACATAATTAGCATAAATCATGAAGTAAAGTTTACGAGCCAAACCTTCATGAAAGGCTGATCACGATAAGGAAACGAGTCAATGAAACTCTCCTTCAAAAGCAAGGATACCTGAAGGTACAAGCAATAACATTAAATTATTAACTAGAATATTTTGCAAACAACAATATGCATAAGAATTACAATGATTCAATTACATAATCTTGGTTCAATTATTATTACAATTCTGCTTATTGAACTTAAGAATATGACCATCTTCATTTCAATGCATAAGAATTTGCATAGAGACGAAGAAAACAGTGTTAAAAGTTGAGAATCAATTAAATACTAACCACTACATAAAGGGATTAACTACAATATTTTCCTTTTCAATGAAGTCCAAGTAGTAGATTCTTTATGTTGAGAATCAATTACAATTAAATACATTTGCGATAAATGGAAAAAATGTAATAGATAACAAATGAAAATGTAATGCAGTTTCCTGTTATGACAAAAACACAGACCTTATCATCATTGGATTGTACATTGGTTATTGTATGAGAACGAATGTTACAGCAAAGAGAATCCAAATAAGACCTTAACACCGATAGGAACCTCTTAGCAGCTTCTGTCTGTGAGAAAAACAACACATGATGAGGATATAACATTATGGTGACATGGTTGTTGACAATATGACATGGAAATATTCTGCAAACCTATCACAAACTACTTGAATTTTTTTAAACCACAATATGATGATGAGCTATTAGGCAAAAGGAGAGATGCATAGGGGAGAGTAATGTATAATGATGAAATGATGCATAAGGGCAGCGCACCTGCACTTCCGTGCATTCATACACTGGCCTTCTCCTACCCAAGTAACTTTCTCCCACAAGAGTTTCATGATAAGGACGTAAAGAAGAGATTAACTCTTTCTGACTTGGCAGTTGAGGTACTGTTGATGACTTCACCTATTGTGGAAAAAAAGTATTTTGATAAGAGTTCATGTGTATCTCTCTGTAACTTGAAAATAAATTATAATAGAAGTTAGAACTTAGAATATGACTATAAAAAGCAAAAATTGAGAAGCTAAGCCCCAATCATTTTCAGGGCAATATTGAAGGAAGTCTGCACTCACATAAACCCACAATATATCATCCATAGATACTACTTTTATCTTTTTAACTTAAGAAACAATATCTAGTCAGATAAAACAATTTGTTGAACTGTGGTCATATCGAGTGCAAGAGCAAAAAAATCATAAACTCGAAGATAAAAAAATCTAAGTTCCTGATTTGGTATGGGGACTGACTTCAAAAAGACTTGAACTGAAGAAGCTTTAATGGGATCATAAGATTTGCAAGTTTAGTAAGCTGCTGAAATGCTTTAAATTAATTGCATTGATGTCCAAATTTCAGGTGTAAATTAGTAAAATTTAAATCTGGCGGCGGTTATATTAGGCCTTTAAATGTTAAAAATCAGTAGATACGGAACAAACACAATTCCAATATGTTAAAATAGGAAAGAAACAATCACATGACCAATGACAAGAAACATATTAGAGATTGATGCCAAAATACATTGCCAAAGTCAAAATATGCATCTGTTAATACATCTCAATCATAGGAAAAGGAACAATCACAATTCCAACAAGTTTAGGTATCAAATTAGTAAAATTGAAGTTCCCAAGGCCAAATCCCATCAATCTACCACACAACTAAAAGACAATAAGCTGCTAGTCCACATTAATATTCACAAAATTCAGCAAGTTATAAACCTTAATTATATATGAGCAATTTGAGCACTTTCTTACCATATAAAGAAATAGCTTCCAATTTGATAACAGATAATTTTTAAGGAACACGGAATATGAAACCGTGAATGTATGTTGCAAGCAAATGATAATAATCAAGCAGTATGAAGTCAACAAAGTGTAGTAATGTTTCCTTCCTTTTCAACCATGAATTTTGTAAAAGGTTATTTTGGTGGGTAGCTCTACAACAACAACAACGCCTTATCCCACTAGGTGGGGTCGGCTACATGGATCAACTTCCGCCATAATGTTCTATCAAGTACCATACTTCTATCCAAATCATTAAGTTCGAGATCCTTCTTGATAACCTCTCTTATAGTCTTTTTGGGTCTTCCTCTGTCTCGAATTGTTTGCCTTCTCTCCATCTGGTCTACTCTCCATCTGGTGGGTAGCTCTAAATTGGTCCATTTGGCAGCATAGAAATAAGGTTATTTTCATGAATGCTCCATTCAATGGCAGTAAGTTGCTGGAAGATGCACTGTTTTTGGCATGGACATGGTTCAGAACAATGGAGGAAAACTTTACAATGCATTTCAACTATTGGTCTAGCAATCTACCAGCTGGTTTTCTGTAAACTAGGGTGACACCAGCTGTGGTTTTGTAATTTTTGCCGCTTTGTAGTAGGCTAGTAAGCTCCTATCAGTCTGTATTCATCCTGATATGAGGATTTACCAGCCTTACTTACATACTCTTGTATCTATGGTACCTCTGGTACTCCCTCATATATCAATATATATTAACTTTGCTGACCAAAAAAAAAAAACCATGAATTTTGTAAGATAAGAGGAGACACGTAGTCATGCAACCTATTCCTCAATGAATAAAATACTGTTGGGGAAGGGGGGTGGAGACTACAATTTATGGCATTGGAGAACAGAAAAAGAAAAGGAAAAAAAACACACACCTGGTTTCTGCTGACGTCAATCAGGATAACATTATTAGTTAACTTTGACTGAACTTCATTGGTCTTGTTCTTGATACCAACCTAGAGTATCAATTTTGTAGCAAGTCAGGTCTCATAGATCATATACTCAGTAGAAAAGGCTAAGATAAAAAACAGTAGAAACCAAATTTAGAACTAAACACTACAGTGACCACTCTAATATTAATGTTCCAATTTGTGAAAGATAATATTAAATGGGCTTTACAAGCTCCAACACACTATATTCAATATCATTATAAGTAATAATAATGGGGCGTGTACAAGAGCAAGCCCTGAACATGGATTTAAAAGAACAGGTAAATTCAAATTCCAAACAAATAAATAATCATTTTCTGACATAAAGCAGATATTACTCTTGATAGTAAAGCAGGACTAGAATACTCACTATGTAGGGGACAGGTGCATCCAGAAACTCGAGCATGCCATTTGGTAAAACCTGGAAGAGTATGCTCTTATCAAATACTAAGGTGGAGAAGTGATGTTAAAAATTAAGAAAATTAATATTGATTTTTAATCTGAAAAGAGAGAAACCAAACTGGCATAAGCAAGCTTTGCCATTGGTAGGGCCGGATTAGTGGAATAACTGATAAAACTGAAGCAGATAGGATTCCCTGATCATGAAAGAAGCAAAATGTTTCCATTAAGGACTATGATTAAATATCAACAATACAAGTGAGATGCTAATTTATGACAATTAAACTCTCCAAATCAGCAAATCAATGATCAGGTCAAAAGCACAGCAAAGCTATCCATATTTCATCATGAATGTAATCAATCTGTAAAAAGACAATATGCACATTCGCAAGATCTAAAACAATTAACACAACTTCTGGTGCTGTACATTACAAAATACAAATAAGTAGAAAAATGGCTGATTAAATATGTATGAGCACGTCAGCAAGGCCAAAATGGGAACATCAAAATTCAAATTCAAGAACTGCCATTCCTAATAGAGCAAGGGAAAGATGCTAAAATACAAATATAATTACTATTTGTTCCTAATAGAGCAGGGGACAGTAATGAAGGAATAACAATAAATCTGAAGGAAAAAAAGCATGTACAAGAGTCCAACCAATGACTCAAATAATTTTAACATCAATATAAAAATTGAGTAGAGAAAATTAATAATATTCACAATATCATTACTAACATAATTTGAGGCACAAGACATACCAAATTAGAACAGACAAAAACAATCTGCTTCTCCAGTAGAGCTCCTGCAAAGAATGTTAACACCTGCAGAATAGACATACAACCATTCAAACAAACATGCAGGGCTCAAACGGATAAGCATTATGTTAATGCCATCTAGGCTGTTATACTTATTATTTAATCACGTCTTTAACTGTTTACAACTGTTATTTTATTACCATGTATAGATCCCAATGTTAGGAATTGATTTCCTTTCCTACAAATTAGTCGTAATATCTGTAACATCTATAATCCCTGCTTTTTAAAGTTGCTGACTATTTAATGAAAATGACACATAGGACAAATCAGTTCTTCCAAAATGATTTTCCTGATATTCTTTACATGGTTCTTGTGAATAGTTGACACATTAAGTCATTCCAACATTCATAGTGCCCCCCCCAAAAAGTTTATCTACAATTGAAGTGACCAAATAAAACAATTAATACCAGATCTCATTAAATCTAGAAGCAAATAGAGCGATAAATGTCCACAAATGTTGAGATATTAGGTATAAGAACATAGATTCTAGAAAATCACAAGTTAAAACAGAAATTACATTTTCAAGTCTCAAGGTACCACACATGCATGCTACAGCCCATATAGATAATGCAGTTGCCTCCTCCTCAGCCAAAAGAGAATTATGTGCCTGACAGGAACAAACAAACATGATACAATCCAGAAGACACATATCCTAAATCTTAAGGGGAGAAAAAGCAATCTAATCCAATCATTATAATTAATGTAACATACCTCTGCAAATTCCAGACCTGTACTGCAAGATTTCAAGTCAACAGTTGAACCGGCAAGATGTAGAATTGTCTCATCTGGTCTGTGATATTCCAAGGGATGCAGGTGTTCCAAAGGATGAAACCTAAGTGCTGAGTCCCTTGCAGGGCAAGCTAAGCAATAATACTCACTTATAATCTGTAATGGTCCACAGTTATTTGCCTGGAAATTGATAAAAATAACATCAGCTGTAAATGTCAACACACAATCCAGACAATAACAGTACAAGGTGAATTTAAATTACAAACCTTCGCCCATTCAAGAATATCATTTAGGTCATTTAAATCCTCTTGGCCAGAGAATGAAGCATCTTCTGTCTCAGTATCATCAGCATCACTCCTAAAATTTCTGTCATCACAAGGAGAACCCTGAAAACTGCATGAAGCAGTTGTATAAGATACGTCATTTATAATAATGAACAATAAAAAATGCCTAAAATATCCTTCACAGGGTTAACCTTGAAAACGGCATAAAACAGACAATATGTTTTATATAACCACTTGGAAGAAGTGGACAGAAATATAATATATTATATAATAAACCATAAAGTACAGTCACTCTAAAAGATAATTGTGTAAATACATCTGGATTTGTTTGGATAAGTAAAGATAATTTATTAGAAAGAAAGAAGTAATGTGAAAGAAAAATAGGAATTCTATGTGCAGAATGCAACCTCAAAAAGAAAAAGAAACCACAGCAGATATGAAGTTAGAAACACAATGGGTCGCTACTGTGACTCATTCTATGTCTCTACATTATTCCACATCAACTTATTTCATGTGGCATGAACAAGAATATACCAGGGAACATAAAGTAATACTAATAAATACAACTTTATGACTCCCACCTTGCGTAAATAAAAATCCACCAACATATCTGCTGTTAAATGAAGTCAAGGAATAAATGCACTGGACTTTTATTTGAACCTATAAAGAATTAAAGTGCTTCAAACGACACTCATACAAAACTTCTTATTATTAGTACTTTCAGATCTGACCACAAAAGAAAACACATCCATGAGAAAGCACATGAAGCTCCATTACATAATGTTTGTTAGCATAAATGCAGACTAAATGTACTGGACAATCAATGTCTTGTACCTGCAGGAAGATTCAGAGCTTTCATACTGGCTATAGCGCAGGAGTGGTAGAATAGCATTTGGTAAACGCCTATCTTCAGACTGTTTGTTTGTTACAAAAGCATCCCCATACAAATCACTATCTTCAGCATTTGTAGGACCAGATTCTTTGACAGTTTTTCTATCAGTTTCAGGATCACTAGGCACGGCATTGTCATCATTGACTCTCTCCTTAAATGTATGCAGATCCCCATTAACAATGTGTTTCTCAGGATAATTACTATCATCCTCAATGTTTTCAGGTGAGGAATTTCTTAGGCTTGATTGAGAAATCCTTGGATTGTCATCATGTCTATCTTCTAATCTATCATTCACCAACATGCACTCTGATTTTTCCTCCAAATTTTCCTCCTCGCAGCTACCTTCAACATATTCTAAATTTAAATCTCCAACACTTCCCGTCAACCGCTCTAGCCGTTCTTGCATGAAGATGCTACAATGATATCAGCACAATAAGAATAAATGCATTGTCAGGCTAGATGGCAAACAATTCTAGCATTCCAAGTATCACACATAAGAATAAATGCGAGCATATAATATGCAGAATTCAAATAATTTTACCAAATACCAGATAACAAACAACATGCCATCATGTAAGCAACAACAAACAAGCCTTATCCCATGAGGTGGAGTTGGTTACATGGATCAATCAATTCCATTGGGCTCTATCAAAAACAATAGCATTCTTAATGGTCTCTACCAATTTTTTTCAAGTATCCTTTTTTATGACACTAAGAATCTAAATGGTGGAAAATATTTCACTTTATCTTCCAAATATAACTACTAATTTTATTTGAGAAGGCCCTGCAAGAGGTAAGAAAAATAATCACAAGCATTGAAATCTAAAGCCAAGGGACAAATGAACCACTAAATATTTCCTATGTACAACAGACAAGTATAAAAGTTTGTTCACCTATGTACAATAGTAAAGTTTACTCCTCTATGTACAAGCCAAATTTATGCTACAACAAACTACATCTTAGCTCCCGCAAAAATTGAACCATTTGCAGTTACTTTCAGCCAATATATTATTTGCTTCACTTAATATTTGGACATCAATAAAACTGGCTTTTTATCCTCCAGAAACCTACATTGGGGTGTGGATGTTTAGCCCGAGTACATGAATTCCTTGCTATTAAACTTTGCTTATTGCATGTTGTCTTATTGCATGTTGTCAGAGGATAATTTTCTGATTCATATTGATATAAGAGCATGTGCTCTTAAATAGAATACAAGGTAATCTAAAAAAGGAAACTCCTGAACTAATGCTCATCATTGTACCCACTGTCAATTCCTATAAGGGTCAATGATTCCTGGTCATAAATACAAAATATGCAGCTAATCAAATCTCCTAATAATGGGATTTAAATCCTATCTATAAAAGGAAATAAAATATATAGTGGGATTCTGACTTAAAAAAATGTTTAATATTGCAATCACACTTGCAAGTCAACTTCACAAAACATACAAAATACTAGCAGTCTAGCACATATATGTTTCAGAAAGTACTACACATTAATTCTATAAACCTGCAGCAGATGAGTAGCAGTTACTTGACACACTTTTGGTGCATACAAGACACAACAGATCACTTGTTAATACTAACAGAACCATCCTTCCAAAAATTAATACAACAAATGACAAGATATAGCAAATATCATCAACATCTCACCCCTCATAGGGGAGGGAACTCAGGATTGTTATGAATACCTACCTATTTAATACACCAAAGTGCAATTCAAAAAATGGGAGCCTTGAGAGAATGCAGTAACATCTCTGTGTGGTTAATATATGCCGTTGGCGTTTCAAAGGAGAATAAGTCAACTGCTTATCAGAAATCAGGGAGAGAAATCCAGAGGGTTTTTGCACTAACTCTTCAACTAAGAGACAGCACCCATAAAGTGTTGAATTATCCGCACCCTGTGGCATTAAAAAAAGCCCAAAAGAAAGTAGCATTGTGAGTACAGGAATGAGAACAATATAAAAAACTTAAAACAATAAGGTAGACTTACAGTTATAGGTGAAGCTATTAAGTATTCAAACTTAAGGATCAACTAAACAAATGACCAGTCAACAGGTCCTTAAGACACTGTTTACTTCATAGGTGATTTTGGAAAGAAAAGCAAGTTTGAAGAGATATAGAAAATCACAAGGCTGACAAAAAATGTTTCCCTTCAGAACTCAAAGGGAAATTTGAAGTTAATTTTAGGATGGTATAAATATATGCTTAGCACAGGCAACTAGAAGCAGATTCTTAGCTTAAATGAGAGTATATAAGCCTTTTATGCACCACAAGAGGTAAACCTCAAAACTTACAAATGTAGACTGAATTAAATTAAGGTCCAAAAACATCTGCAAAAGAATCCAAACTAATGCTGGTCCAGCTATAAACCTCTTCAAATGGTAAAAAGGAATTCTTGATTAAAATATTTGCACCTTAGGAACAAGTTAATACTAAAGTGGTTAATTAAGTCCAGAAGTGGTTACTCATTAACAATTCTGAATATTGTTATACAATTGAGTGGTTAAATAATCCTAAACAGTAACTCCTTTTCAGTAATTTTCAAATAACATTTGCTAATTGCTAAGAATAATTTAGGAAGATACGTTGAATGGAAAATAAAAATGAAAAGATAGATGAATAGTATATTTCTGTTATGAAATATATAGTTCCAAAATACATTTCTAAAAGTTTCCTGTGATCCAATTTTCATCCTTAGAATATATAAGAAAATATAAGAAAAGATAGAAGTAAGGAAGAAAGAGAATATTAATAAGAAAATATAAGAAAGTTGAATCAATGTAACAATTCAATCACTTAAGTTACCTGTAGCCTAAATACAAAAGACGGATCCCTTTGTTTAAGGTGTTCCTGCATAAATCAATATACAAACACAGCTAAGCATCAGTGTTTAGAAACTTTTGACACCCTCCAACTTCATCATATAAATTGGTAATCTAATACACTGGGTCTGTATACAATGAAGTTGTAGATGCAAAGTAACCAGATTAACAAAGGTATATATCATTTAAGACTGTCTGTTACTAATGGTCAAGTAATTAAAAGGGGAAGGAAAAATAATTTCATATTAACAAAGACAATTTGCATAATGCATAATATTAATGGAAGCAAAATATATCATAAATACCTGCCCAAATAGAATTTCGTTCAACTCACTCATGGAAGGGGTTCTCTCAACAGCATTAACCTAAAAGTCAGATCCAGGAAAAAGAAAAACCTAAGTGTAAGCTCCACATAAGTTATTGGCATGAAAACAAATAAATCTACGACTCACTGTACATATTGAGTATTCAAATAATTAACGAAAAATTTTTAATTCAAAGTAATATTAATCACTCTGATTCATCAAGATGCTTTTTGTTTACTGTTACTGTGAGTACCTAATCAATGTAAGTGTTTATTTGGTAACAATTATGTTCTCTTTGGCCCCATTTGGAAGAGCTTATTTACAGCTCATTTGGGCTTATGACACAAGTAGTTGTGTAACAGTTTGGGAGAGCTTATGCAAATAGCTTATGATATGTTCATAAGCTGTTTTCAGATTTTTTCAATGAACTCTCCAGGACAGCTTATGAAAACAACTTACAACTTATACAAAACAGTTTGACCATACTTCCCCCTTTGATTATAGAAACAACTTATACATAAATGCTTCTTACAGAATAAGTACTTATTCATTAAGACCTTAATTAAGCTGTTTATCCAAGCGGCCCTTAGTCTTTAAGGCTTTCATGAGAGTCAAGTGTCAAGCCTTATTTATCCTATCCCACCCCATCCTTGCCTCTTCAGATGGCATTAATTATGTTCTTTGATTTCAAAATAACAACATCAATAAATTCAAACTCCTTAATAACAAAAGAAAATAGCACAAAAGACAGACACACCCAGGAAGATAAAGTTTGAAACCTTCATATGAATTAAAAGCTCTTTTACATAATATCAATTTGAGGGGGGAAATATCTCTCAAAAAGCTACAACTTTCCCTGGCCTTTTTTGTTTGTCAAAACAATACGCTAATGCTAGAGGTCCATAAAAACAAAAAGAAAATACCAGTGCCTTTTCCATAATATCAAAATTGGGGGACAAATATCTCTCAAAAAGCTACAACTTTTTCCTTTTAATTGTCAAGATAATTCCCTAATGGTGATGGTGATGATGATATTAATAGTAATGACATCAAATGGATGGGGGCAAATTAGAAGTTCATTGTGCATACTATTGATAGTGATGGTGATGATGATAGAGATAGTAATGACATCAAATGGATAGGGAGAAAATTAGAAGTTCATTGTGCATACACCTAACCTCCAAGCCTCCAGGGAAGCAGAAAGAGAGAAGATCCTTGCCTTTAAGAGGCAGCTGTTTTTCTGGAGGGTAAACAAATAAAACCTGGAAAAAAAATTAAATGTAAAGTTTTCATGAAACCGATAGATGTTAACACATAACTAAGATTCAGAACGGAAACCAATGAAAGTTGTAGTGGACATAGCAATAATACTGTTTTAAAAAAAAAACAGTACTAGGACGAGAGGCAGTAACAATAATTATCACTATAGTACATAGTAATTCAATCAAAACCTGAGGTTCTAGATTGGGTTCCACTTCCACACGGGACTGATTCTGATAACCAAGTGCACTTCTCAATTTACCAGGGCCTTCAGACTTTCTTAAAAAACATTGCCTTTGCAGTGCCTGAATATCACAATTAGGATGAAGTCCAGCAACCACCATGCTTTCAAACAGCTTTGTTGGCTCCTTCCAAGACTTATGGTCCTGTGAAATCAAATATGAGAGTGTATCAGTGTCCGAGAAGAATCCAATTCCAAGGAATTAGTATGAGTTTTTGTGCTTTCAAAATAAAAGGCACAAAACTAAAAACACTGATAATGACATGTAACAAGAACAAACACGTGTAGCTATGATCTAAGGTGAAAGGGGAAACAACTGAATTTTCAAGTAACTGATGCTAGGGCCAAACCGCTAAAGGAAGAACAAAGAAAAAAAAGCATTAAAATCCAAGGACCAAAAATCCAACAGTATCAACCAACTTAAATTTCTTTATTGTTTAGTGTATAACAAACATCTACTTCTCACTTCTCATGTATTCAATAAGCAGATTTTAGTTTTACCGTGTACTGCAACTGAAAGTTTGCAGCCCATTGACGCTTCTGAGTTGTCAAGATTTCCGGATTGTAATTTGTATATTTAACTTCTGGAGGGCTAGAAAATCCTTTTATCATTTTCGTAACTTGATACTGCAGCCTTTGAAGTTGGCTGCCACCATGATCATTTTTCAATGAATATACCACAGATGGCCTCTGAGAATTCATAGCAGTGGCAACAGCTCTAGCCACATCCTCTGTTGTCTGCGTAAAAAATGAAGCACCCCAACTAGGACTACCCCTCTCTTCCTCCTTTGTCACTCCAGCCATTTGTTCCTTCACAAACATAACAATGATTTCAATAAGTAATACTCTCTAAGAAGCAAGATCAATTCAAACAAAGTATCACTCAAACTAAAGCTACAATATATCTCAAATATGTTAATGCTTGATTATAATGCAAGCCAGCATAAAATAGTGACAGCTATGAACAAATATACCAACAAGTCACCAAAAACTGACTATACACATCATATGCTTAGAAAACAAGCCTTTTTCAAGTAGAACTTCAAATTTATTTATTAAACATGGCAATCCACAACTAAAAATATGTGATATTGAGCTCTTCAGAAGTGTCATCAGCAAATTATAATCGATAGCAATAAAGCAAACCAAACGATGAACCTACAACCGCATCATTTCATCAAAAAAATAAAATAAACTCCTAAAAGATTCCACATATAACTTGTCTTCAACAAAAAAGCTTAAGTATTACAAAATTTATAAAAAAAATCCATTTTAGCACTAATAACGCGTGCTACAGATTTCATACTCATAGCTTCTTCAAAGCTACACCATAACTATCTTCTGTTTCATGTTCTACTCTGTTCCACAAACCGAAAAGCACAAACAGGGTGAAAACCCGATGCACAAGTGGACCAATATACCTAAAATAAACAAATTTTTTTATAAAAATAAACATTTATTCGAATTCAAGCAACACGATCGTAAATAAAATAAATAAAAATTATGAAAAAAAGAAAACAAAACAGAGAAGGGTAGAAGTTGAATTGAACAAACACACAGCTGAAATCGGAAAACCCACAAAAAAAAAAAAAAAAAAAAAAAAGCTTACCAGAAAATAGCGGAAAAAAGGAAGCAATAGAATAGAGAGAGAGAGAGCGAGAGAGAGAGAGAGAGAGGCTTAAGGGTGGGGTTGAGGTTGGAAAGAGAAAGAGAAAAAATATTTAAGAATTAAGATTAAATTAATTCATCAACTTCTTCGGTAGTTTTTTCTTTTTTTCTCTGCCTCAGGGACGAGAAAATATTAAAGAAAATTTGTAGGTGTTAGAATGGGAAATGGTCCATGCAATCGAAATTGAAAAAAGGAAGAAGAAGAAAAAAAAAAGGGGGTTGGCGATAGTAATTAGGGTAAAAACAATAAAATTGAATGAATGAATGTGGCGCAGTGGAAGAAGTAGAAGAAGCTTCGTGCGCGTCGAAACGCCACTGCTATTCAATTGTATATTGTTTTGCAGTTTTGTTTGGATCGTTGGATTGGATGTTGCGTACTCCTGTTTCTCACCCCCATCGTCCCACTCACACTTGCATATTCTCGTTCTCGAATCTTAATATTATTGCTTCTTTTTTATATACATATATAATTAAGGCCTATTATTTGCAGGGACAATAGTATATATTTTATTCTGTCAAAAAATTTATTTTGAAGAAGAAAAAACATAAAAAGAATAAAAGGAAATAAGATTCAGCGAACAATTATTAAGATTGAGTGAATACCATTTTTATTTTTTTTATTTTTATAAATGATCTTATATTGATTAAATTTGCATCTATTTTTTCAACTTAATATACATTTAAACTGAATAAATAAAGGATAGAATTTATTATTTAGTTTTAAATTTATAAATTGTTAACTTGTGTTGGATGAATGAAATATAGACAAATAAAGTTCAGGAGAATAATCTTTTATTATATAATTAAGCTTGAGAAAGATTCAGTAGAATTAAATTACCGAAAATTAGAAGGAAAAAATCTTGCAAAATTATATAATTATATAATTATGTTATTAATCGATTAATAAGTTCACATTTTATAATAATTTTTATATAATTATGTATTAAAATTATTTATAATAAAATAATATTAAATTCTTGAAAAAAAATGCTATAAAAAAATCATTGTTATAAAAAAATTATAGGGAAGTTTTATGCAATTGAGCAAGATAATTAAGATTGAATTAAAATAGAAAAATTTTAATTATATGGAAAAATATTGTCTTAAATTAATATATATATATATATATATATATATAATAAATATTTCATGCAGCTAAATTTCTATAAAATATACTTAGGGTCCCTTTGATTCGTCAAAAATTATAATACTAGATAGAATAAATATTTTTATTCCGCCCTTGATTTAAAAAAGATTAAAAAACAACACAAATCAAGTAGATAAACACTTGATAAAATCTCTAATTTTTGTATTAAAAAACATGAGACATTTTTTTTTTCAGGTACAAAGTATTAAAATAATGCACCCGTATTTCTATCTCTTTAACTGAAAAAATAGTAACAGTGTAATCATTTTAAGAAGGAAATATCAATTTTTTTTAATTCTAGCATCTCTCTTTTTATTTTGGTAAAACATATAAAATTTGATAAAAAAAATTGTATTAAGATAATTAATATTAAGTATTTTAGTAAATGTTATATTATTTTACTTATATTATTTATTATTCGTCAAACGATATACAAGATAAAAAATTATTTTATAACTTGTATCTCTATCTTGTACGATTTTTTTTGTTTTATCTGGTACCATATTTTTAAAAAATAAATTCTTAACATGTTACTTTCAAGAGATATAGTTAATATAATTTTTTATTTAATCTTAATGTATAATTTCTTGGGGGTTTCCCCAGCTTATTCTCCAAAAAAACGTATAATTTTCTTTGCTCATGAGGTATATGGGGTTTATAAATAACTATAAAAAATATTATCTATTTTTTAAAAAAAAAGTATTTTCAAAGAATTTGATTTGATAAAATTAACAATGTTTTCACCTTTTAAAAAATATTATAAACCTTAGAATAAAAATATTTTCACCATTTTATATATCTATTAAAATAAGAAATAAAATGAAAGAAGATATCTTTATAATTATTTATAAAACTAAAAAAATATGAATTATTTTCTTGACCAAGAAAGTCTTGTACTAACTCATGATATTTAGGCACATCCAATAAAATAAGAACACATTATTAAAACTAGCGAAAACACATGTCACGTTTATATGTCCACATTTCTATTATGCTAAATTTAATATTCTTTGTAATTTTTATTAGGCTAAAATTAATATATCTCATATTCTAATGGATGTGAATATTGAAATTTAATATTCTTTGTAATTTTTATTATGCTAAAATTAATATATCTCATATTCTAATGGATGTGAATATTGAAATTTAATATTCTTTGTAATTTTTATTATGCTAAAATTAATATATCTCATATTCTAATGGATGTGAATATTGGTTTAAGGTAAATTATTTTTTCTAATTTAAAACATTTTTATTATGCTATTGTATTTTTGTTATGTTAAATTTAATATATTGTAACGATTTTTCTTATTATACATTGTGACTACATAATAGTATAACTTAATAAAATAAATTATTAAAAATTAATTACTAAATTGTAATGTGAACTTGGATTTTATAAATAGGAATAAAAGGAATATATTTTTATGTTTCTATTATATATTTATCATCATTTATAATAAAAATTATAAATAAATAATATAATTATGTGTATATATTTTTTCTAACTCAATAAATTCTATCACAAATATCTCACATTATTTTTCAAAAATTGTTTCTCTATTGTTAATTTTTTTTCTTTATTTCATTATTAATTTTTGGTACTTCTTTTTCTTTTTTATATTTAAAAACCTCATTTTTTTCACATACTTTTAACAAAATAACATAAATTACTAAATTAGTTTAGGACACATAAAACTTTTGGATGAATTTAGACATGATTAATATTTTTTAAGAAGAATATTAGATTGTGAGGTACTTTATATAATTTCTCATGTTCAATTCACATTTTAACGATCATTTTTTTTATAAGTTTGTTGGATATGTTGTAAAATATTTATTTACTATTGATCAATATTATATTTGTTTATCATTTAGAGACATGATTTTTCTTATATGCTTAGATGTATTACTCCAAATTGAAAAGATAACATAATAATTCAAATTAAAATGTAATAAGATAATATGTATTAATGTAGTAATTTAAATAAGATAAGTAATTAAAATCAACAACCAATTCTTTTATCCTATTAATCTTCTATATTTATTTTCTTACTAATTGCAAAACGTTTGCATCAATTATTTTCACATTTATAATATAATGGGTCTTGGTCTTCATTCTAGCATTATCAAAATCTATATGACATGACACACACATCCATGATCTTCTTTTTATTTTTCTTTGATCTACAAAAGGAAACCAACTTATTAAAAAATGACAAACTACCTTAAAAAAAAACTACAAACTATGTAAACCAACAAAAAAATTAAAATAATCCCTAATAAATGTTAGTAATCAAACACTAATATGAAATTTTTTTAGGTAGATAGATATAACATCAAAACCTATTTTAAAACTAACAAATATCTAAATTTAAATTAATTGTTAATTTTGTTAACTTAGCCGTTTAACAAGAAAGAGTTCTATACAAAAACACAAAACAAAAAAAAAATGGATAATTTTAAAATTCACAAATATATCTATAAAATGAGTTTTAAATTAAAAAATGACAAGTATTTATTATTAGTTGGTAGGTTTAAAAAAATTAAAATGAAGTTAGAGATTAAGAAGAATTAGTTATTTGCAAATTTGATTTAGTAGAAGTTTTAAAATTGACAAATATGTTACCATGATTGTTCATGAATACATTAAAAAATAATCAATTTTAAAATCAAAATGAGTTTTAAAATCAAGAAATAACAAAATGAAAATAAATTTTAAAATAAAAAAATAGATAGATTTATATTTGATTTAATAGAGATGGTTGTGTATATTGATGTAGAGAGATCTTTGTACATTATCAAAAGAAAAGTATAAAGAAAATAAGAAAAAGGAAGAAAATAATTATATAAAAATAATATTAATACAAATTAAAAACTATTTGTCTTACCATTTAAGTAAAGAGTGAAAAAGAAGTGGAAAGAATCCAATCTATTCCCCTTTATTCTACTAATTACTTTTGCTTAATAGCATTAGCACAAAATTTTTTTGCTTGAAAACCATCAAAAACTGTAAAAACAATATTTATACACTTTTCTTCGTGGTCCTCATCGGTGCTTCTCTAATAGGACTTTGCGTTGTCCATCTTTGCACCACCGTCTTCCTTTGTCGTCGTCATTCCACTACATTGCGTCCAAACTTGCTCCAAATTATAATGTAGAGTATTTGTTCTGACTTCGTTTATTAAAAAAATGAAAATATATATAATTATTGTGTTTTGAAGAAAGTAAAAATTTATATAAAGTAAGTGCTACTACCATGAACCATTTATATAATATGGGTGATTACATGAACAAAACAAAAATGTAAGTTTTGAAGAATGAAAATAATTTTTATAAAAATGAAAAACATTTTTTCTAATTTTTATTATGCTAAAATTAATATATCTCATATTCTAATGGATGTGAATATTGGTTTGAGGTAAATTATTTTTTCTAATTTAAAACATTTTTATTATGCTATTGTATTTTTTTTATGTTAAATTTAATATATTGTAACGATTTTTCTTATTATACATTGTGACTACATAATAGTATAACTTAATAAAATAAATTATTAAAAATTAATTACTAAATTGTAATGTGAACTTGGATTTTATAAACAGGAATAAAAGGAATATATTTTTATGTTTCTATTATTTATCATCATTTATAATAAAAATTATAAATAAATAATATAATTATGTGTATATATTTTTTCTAACTCAATAAATTCTATCACAAATATCTCACATTATTTTTCAAAAATTGTTTCTCTATTGTTAATTTTTTTCTTTATTTCATTATTAATTTTTGGTACTTCTTTTTCTTTTTTATATTTAAAAACCTCATTTTTCACATACTTTTAACAAAATAACATAAATTACTAAATTAGTTTAGGACACATAAATTTTTTGGATGAATTTAGACATGATTAATATTTTTTAAGAAGAATATTAGATTGTGAAGTACTTTATATAATTTCTCATGTTCAATTCACATTTTAACGACCATTTTTTTTTTATAAGTTTTCTGGATATGTTGGATATGTTGTAAAATATTTATTTACTATTAATCAATATTATATTTGTTTATCATTTAGAGACATGATTTTTCTTATATGCTTAGATGTATTACTCCAAATTGAAAAGATAACATAATAATTCAGATTAAAATGTAATAAGATAATATGTATTAATGTAGCAATTTAAATAAGATAAGTAATTAAAATCAACAACCAATTCTTTTATCCTATTAATCTTCTATATTTATTTTTTTACTAATTGTAAAACTTTTGCATCAATTATTTTCACATTTATAATATAATGGGTCTTGGTCTTTATTCTAGCATTATCAAAATCTATATGACATGACACACACATCCATGATCTTCGTTTTATTTTTCTTTGATCTACAAAAAGGAAACCAATTTATTAAAAAATGACAAACTACTTTAAAAAAAACTGCAAACTATGTAAACCAACAAAAAAATTAAAATAATCCCTAATAAATGTTAGTAATCAAACACTCATATGAAAATTTTTTAGGTAGATAGATATAACATCAAAACCTATTTTAAAACTAACAAATATCTAAATTTAAATTAATTGTTAATTTTGTTAACTCAGCAGTTTAACAAGAAAGAGTTCTATACAAAAATACAAAATAAAACAAAAATGGATAATTTTAAAATTCACAAATATATCTATAAAATGAGTTTTAAATTAAAAAATGACAAGTATTTATTATTAGTTGGTAGGTTTAAAAAATGAAGTTAGAGATTAAAAAGAATTAGTTATTTGCAAATTTGATTTAGGAGAAGTTTTAAATTGACAAATATGTTATCATGGTTCATGAATACATTAAAAAATAACCAATTTAAAAATCAAAATAAGTTTTAAAATAAAAAAATAACAAAATAAAAATAAATTTTAAAATAAAAAATAGACAGATTTATATTTGATTTAATAGAGATGGTTGTGTATATTGATGTAGAGAGATCTTTGTACATCATCAAAAGAAAAATATAAAGAAAATAAGAAAAATGATGAAAATAATTATGTAAAAATAATATTAATACAAATTAGAAATTACTTGTCTTACCATTTATGTAAAGAGTGAGAAAGAAGTGGAAAGAATCCAATCTATTCCCCTTTATTCTATTAATTACTTTTGCTTAATAACATTAGCATAAAATTTTTTTGCTTGAAAACCATCAAAAACTGTAAAGACAATATTTATACACTTTTCTTCTCGATCCTCCTCTAATAGGACTTTGCGTTGTCCATCTTTGCACCACCGTCTTCCTTTGTCGTCGCCATTCCACTACATTGCGTCCAAACTTGCTCCAAATTATAATGTAGAGTATTTGTTCTGACTTCGTTTATTAAAAAAATGAAAATATATATAATTATTGTGTTTTGAAGAAAGTAAAAATTTATATAAAGTAAGTGCTATTACCATGAACCATTTATATAATATGGGTGATTACATGAACAAAACAAAAATGTAAGTTTTGAAGAATGAAAATAATTTTTATAAAAATGAAAACCAAAAGGTGATTATCAAAAGAGATATCTCATTTCTCTATTGATATAGATATAAAAAAATAATGAGAATTGTTTCTGGTTCCAACAGCCCAACTCATTGATCTATTCTTTCTCACCCTCTTTCCCATGCGAAGTTGCGATCCATTCATGGTGGGTTCAGTGTTCAAGGAGGTCAAAAGAGATAATGGTCAAGTGAGAGAACGAGAAAGAAGGGATCAGTTGAAAGAACTTTTTCTTTTTTCATTTTAATAATGTGTCCTTATTTTATTGGGTGTGTATAAATATGATGCTTAAGGATTGTGTTTATAGAAGACTTTCGACAATCCGTGTTTCAGCTGAAGAAAACATGTGATTTAATAATCTCCCATATGAGAAGATTTGACATGGAACTATAGAAGAAATGCTTGCAAATGAATATTTCTACTGTCTTTTCTTTTTTAAGACAACTCCTATTGTCAATACTTATCAATCAAATAATTAATTAAACGATAATATTATTATCACGTAATTAATTAACCTAAGGCGATGGCCCATAAGAGGCCTTTCTTATTCGAAGATGCTATTTGCATCAAATATGGATAAACCAAAGTCGCAATATTTGTTTAATTATTTATTAAATGACCTTAATCCTATTCATCATGCAAATAAATATTATGTTAGATAAGATATTTCAGTTAATTTTTAGTTTTTTCATCAGCCTAAAAATTTATTTAGTTGTTTGGTAAATTAATTTTCCTTAATAATTTTTAGGATTTTTTTGAAAAGTTATTTGAATTAGCGGTTATTACAATGTTAGTTTTTAATTTTTAAATTTTTTATATTTTTTTCATTTTTATTCTTGATATATTTATTTATTTTTATTGTTACTTTTTTTAAAATAAATTATTATATTATTATTTTTCTATATTTTACACTTTTTAGATATTTCAATAATTAATTTTATCAAATACTTTTAATAAGTTAGTTTTTTCAACTTTTAACAAGTAATTTTCATCTAATTTTGGCAATAGACAATAAAAAAATTAAACACCATCAATTTTACCTGAATCCAAATTAATGACACAATGAAAATGCATTAATACATAACTAATTAACTATGAACTGATTCAATGACTCATAAGATCTAAATTGCGTGTTTTTCTCGTCTGAGTTTAGTTTTGATATATTTTTAATATAAAAAATTACACAATTAATTCATTAAAAAGCATTCTTAATACTGTTTTTAAAATAAATATTATAAAAGTAAATAATTTTATCATACTAAAAAAACTTTTACTAGTACATTTTAAATAAATTATTTTTAATTAGAGACAATCATGTCTCGTAATTAAAAGGAATTTTCCAATTCGTTAGGATTTTGAACTATCATTAATTGTTTCAACTTCCAACTAACACACGACTGTTTTTTTTTTCTTCTTCTGTTTTTTGTAAGAAAAAATGAATTTTATTTATTTCATTTCTGAATATAGTTAATAATATATTTATTTAAAATAAAATAAATTTTAACATTATTGTAATATTAATTTGAATAAAAAATTTAAATTTTGAGTTTTGATACATCATATTAATAAAAAAAATGATTGTGTGTTGATTTTAATATTTATTTTCAATTTATAAGTTTTCCCAATTTTAAAAGTTACTTATTTTTTTAACTTACTCTTATTTAATAGAAATTTTTTATTTATTATTATTAATAAAATATCCGTTATTTTATACTAGTAGAGTTTTACTTAAATTTAACACGAGTAATATTGGAAAACAAGTTGACAAGTAGTTATAAAAAAATAGAGTAAATTGTACTAGTATTTCATGATTTTTTTCAGATAAGATACCTCTTTTTTTTTTAAAGTTCCTATACTAACTCGTTAATTATTTAGAAAATATTATCCTAACTCAACTTAATTGTTTAAAAATAAATAAATTGTGTTGCCTAGCTAGTAAGAAAGATTAGTACAGACATTAAAAAACACAGGGAAATTACGTGTAATATAAAAAAAAAACTCATGAAGTATTAATGTAATTTACTTAAACAAATTAATGAAAGAAAAATATTTTAACTATAACATCTTGATCCATTATGTTTTGCTACCATATTATTAATATAAAACATTAAAGTAGGTAATTGATCTTTAACAAAGAATTTAATTGATCATTTTTTGGTGAATTTTCTATTTTCAATTATGATTTTTTTTATCTATAAGATTTGAACTCAAAATTTTATTTAAGAGGATTAAGTCTATTATTATTCAAACCAATGACTTATGGGTGAATCTTGATCCATTATGAACCCTTTACAAATGCACCTTTAATGTCGAAATTTTGGCATAAGCAATGTTTCTTTGTCTTAAATTTGTTCTCTCTACCAAAAGTTGGATAAAGATGAGAGAGATGACGTACCATGAAGGGGATGAGAGTGACCAAACTTGTTCTACTGGTGATGTTCAATTGTTCATGATGGCCCACGTAGTGTTATCCTTCCCCAACATGATTGCATCACTACTATAAAAGCATGTTTCCTCGACGTTGAATTTAAATCGGTTCTTGGAAGACCGATATAAAAAAATAAATGGTAGCATTTTTAAAATTAAGTCCAACTTTTTAAAGAAGGTAACAATGGTTTTTGTAAAATCATATTTGATTTGGAGGTTACTAGGACGAGCTTTTTTTTAACTGTCTTTAATTTTAATGTAAAAATTAAATTTTTAGATCTCGTGTTGTTCACTTTGTCATTTTGCTTCTCGTGCCCTTATTTCTTCCAATTTCCGTCGATTCCGCTTCTTTTGCCCCCTTTCCAAAAACTCAAAGAAAGGTGAGAAGACCAATTGCACTCATCATCATATTCTCATACACTCATCACTACGTTTCCTTCAAAATATATTTTAATTTTGAAAAAATTATCTTAGAATTCTCAGAATATATTTTATCCTAAAAAAAACACATTCTAAAACGATTCAATGAAAAACCGTCATAGAATATAGGCATTCTAAGACGGCCTTTCACAAAAATTGTTTTAGAATCTATAAATATATTTATTTTAAAAAAAAAACATTACATTCTAAAATGGTTTTTTTAGAACCATAGTAGAGATTTAAGACTTCTACGATGTTGGTTATAACGATGTTTAACAACCTTCGTAAAAGAGTGTTTTAATAATCGTTGAATAATATTTTTGTAGTAGTGCATAAACACATCAACAGACACAAATTTGTTATGTTACGAGAAGCCTGACTTTCCCTCGTACTAGACCCAGTTATAACTGTTCCTTTGTTTCATTTATTTTAAAGGGTGTTTCAGCATCTTAGGCATGGTACTATAATATTAAAGGAAATGCATATGCGTACAATAATTAACGTTATGAACTTCTCTAGCTGTTTTAGCTAAGTGAACCAAACAGATGCTCTCTTCTGTCCCATAAAATATTCAGAGAATAACTTTCAAATGAAGGAATTTGGCCTCTCATCATATAAAAAAAAAACTTAACTAAGTTTGGCCTATCATCTAATTTTATGCTTGTCATTTCCACAAGTATCTTGTATATATGGCAAAATTATATTAATATCATTTTTATTAAAAAAAATTTTAAATGCATTGTTTACAAATGATTCTGTCACTTGCCATATTGAGTTAAATTAATACATAAGCAATTGAGATTTGGTCTTCTAATTTATTTCTATACAAAGTGTAATACGATTAAGTTTAAATTACACATGTTTCAGCAAGCAGAATATATATGCTTACATTTTGTTCCAAAAATAAGCAATATAATTTATTTTGTTGTTGTTTATCACTCCAAAAATCCAAATTATTTAGACAAAATAATAAATTTTACAATAAATAATTATCCTCGAATTTATAAATTTTACCGAAATAATAGTTTATTTTATTTTTTATATTATGAATAGTTGAAAATTTTAATTAGGATAAAATATAATCTATAAAATAATAATATCGAATCATCATCGTCATCTTTAATGATTGTATTGTGTATTGGTATGCATGGTGGCTTGTGGGAATCTATAAAATAATAATATCGAATCATCATCGTCATCTTTAATAATTGTATTGTGTATTGGTATGCATGGTGGCTTGTGGGCCTTTTTTTTTTCTTTTTCTGGTGGGGGTCTAAGGTCTTAGTAAATTAATTAGTGGTGAATTCACTGAATTTAATGATCTTATGATGCAAAGGGATCAAATCAAAGACAACTGAAATGTTCATCTCCAACCACTATAATAAACAAGCACTTGAAATGGAACGGTCCTCTCGTGTATATAAAGTCATATTGTCTTTAATGATCGATTCTAGTGACTTAGGATTTTCTTCAAAAAAGTATATATTAAAAAAAACTCTTAGATTTTATTGAAATTATTATCATGAATCCCATAGTAAAAATTATAAAATAAATAATTAAAATTAAGAATGGTTAAAACTTAAAACTATAGATTATTATATAACAAAAGTTATATATTTTATTTTAAGTTTCATTACTTAGTCTATAATTTAAAAGTAAAAATAAAAGAAGTCCAAAATTAAATGCTGCTTACTTACGCAACATAAAAAGAAAAATCATTTAAAAGATGAAAAGTCAAAATAATTAAAATTTGTAAAAAGAAACATAAGATGGGAGTATATGATATGACGTGAATACTTCTGCATAAATTTCATGCCATGGTTGACGCCAAAGATTATGAGTCAAAATTTTGCCTAGGACTCTGTGAATCGAGTAATCTGCATTGGTAATAGCGCATTTGGCATACTCCTTTTTTATTTATTTATTTATTTTTCTTACGTTTGAATCTTTCTTTTCTATGAGATGAGATATGTTGTTCCCGATTTTAAGCACAAAATATATCTATAAATAAAACTGAGCTTCTACGTTGTTTCATTAGTGCTTGCTTGAGATGAGATATACTGCCATTTTAAGTTCAAGAGAAGTGTCGTAAACATTTTGTGTACCTTTGGGAAAATGAGCATTTACGGGACAAAACAAAACATGTATGTAAGAAATCATGTGCGAAGGGGTGAAGTCACAAAGGCACGTCAAGAGTATTTTTTTTCAATTAAATATAGTATCACTGGACCTCATTATTCATGATTCATGTACCTACATAGTTAAATTGAATAGACGAATGCTAGATAGAAAAACTTAATTGAGAGAAAATAAAATTTCATTTTTCAAAATTTTACTTTCTTAAACAAAATATTGTCTAGTCTTAGTTTATGATATTTTTGTTGGTCAATGATTTTGGTCCTTATCATCAAAATTTGGCGTTAAATGACGACGTCGCATTAATTTTATCATCAAAGATTGTCTTCCTCTTGATTTTTCTGGTTTGTTCATTCTCAAATTTTCATTTTCTTTTGGAGTTTCTATCATAACTATGTGTGAGTAGAATCTTGTTTTCTAGGATTGGGGCTCAGCCCTTGGGAACCAATTTGGTTTAACTAAAATTTTGTCGACTTTTATTTGTGTTCCTATCTTGATCTTTATATTGTTGATTTATTGAATGTAAAACACTTGATCAACGTTTTTCATAACTTTAAACAATTGGGAAAAAACTAAAAGGTCAGCCTAATTGTTTGAAACCCTTGATAAAGACTTAGACTTTAAACCACAAAAGAAGGTTTGATCCCTTGAGGATTTAACAAATTAACACCGATCATAAAGGGTCTAATTAAATATAGTTATTACAAAAATAAGAATAAATTCAATTAGGCACATCTTTATATCTTGAAAGATAAGGTAATTTAATTTTTGTTGATTTGTTTTTATTAAGAATCAAATAAAGAAATTGGTTAGTCGATTAAGTAAATTGAAATCTATTATGCGAAAACCCTAATCTTGAAAGTTTTTCATTATTGAATCATATCTTATCATATCTTTATCTCTTTAATCAAAATTTTAAATATTTTTCCTATTATTTAATTTCTATTTTAATTGTAATAATTGTAAAGTCAAAAGTGGGATACCTGGAAAAAAATGATAAATTTATTACTAGAACAATATTGTGCACTTGCGGTAACGTATCAAAATCCATGGTGTAAGATTTTGGTTATCAGCTGGCTACAAATTCTAACAATTGATTAAAACCCTTAAGAATTATTGAAATATTCTAACATTCTCTTAAGTAGATAGATAAAATCAGTTGTGTAGTTTCTAATTTTGTAGAAAGCATTTCAAAAAATGAATCCCAGGCTAATAACATACCGTCATTCTTTCATATGCTTGATAGCCAATGAAATTCCATGGTTATATCAAAACCAACATGCCTCAACTCCATCAAAGCAATAACCATGAGCATAATGTGGTCCCAACGACATCAAACTTTAACAATTCAACATTCGATATACATATATAATTAAACTTAAACTAAATGGAAAAATATCATTAAGACACCAAAATATCCAAAACCAAAAGGTCCATCAACATAAAGAAGAGCAACATAGAACTCAGACTCTCGTTAACCAAGCATATGTTAAAAGAAATTGTTTTTTTTAAAATAACAATAATGTAAATATTTAAAAAGTACTTAATTTATAATGTTAAAATCATTTAATAAATAAAAGTATGTAATTAAGAATTTAAAAAATAACCACAAATTTGTTATAAAAAAACTAACCGAAAATATAAAAAATTTAGAATAAAATTATAAATATTTTGAAATATAAAAATTTTATTTAACAATACTATTTTCTTATTTCAATAATATTCTTCTATAACATGTAATAAAAAAAATTTAAAAAAAAGAGAAAATAGTAACCTTATTTTTTAAAATAAATAATTTAAAATAAATCAATATCTTAAATTGGGAATTCAGAGATAAATAATAAATAAAAAATGACATTTCAGGATGAGTTAAGATTTAAAGAGGGAACTGGGTGAATAAATTTCATAGGCTGCAAAAAAGGCTTCCCCTACTCATTTAATTAAAAAAGTTTTTTTACAACTTTTATTTTAAGAGTTCTTTTTATAATTTTTTTAATTCAACTTTTCTTTTAAGGAGGATATAAGCTTATTACAAGAAAAATTAAAATTAATAACAGAAAAATTATATATAGTTTATTAAAAAATTTGTCAACTAATTTTTTGTGACCCTAAAGTTAGTAAAATAACTTTCTTATTATCTATTTATTTGTTTTTAAATAGTGACTCAAAAAAGTTAAATCAAACACATTATTTTAAGGAGTGTTTGGTTTAGAGGATGGAAATAAAAAAAATGAAAATAAAAAATAATTTTTTAATTAAAGTAAAATGTAAAAAGTATGAATCTCATTTAAAAAAAAATACAAAATTTCCATCCAATATTATTTTTCTCTTAAAAAACAAACACACTCCTCGTATTTTACTTATTTTTTAAGAGCTTATTTTAGAAATCATTTAACTTAACTAAAAGAAAAGAAAACCAAAAAAAAGAAGAGATAAGTGTACATAATAAAATGAGGAACTGTTTTCTTCTTCCATCTCTTCCATTATTTCTTCACTAATGTAAAAAGAAAATCATTAAAAAAATAGTTTCTCACTAAAATAACATCATATTTTGCCCCCTTCAAGTGAGAGTGGTCAAGATCTTAGACACCCTGAGTCTTTCCACAATGTCTATAATAAATGCTATGTCCATTTTGTCCAAATGACAAGGTTTAGGTTCTCCATCTCTCAAAAACTCCCATACTTGAGAATCTTATTTGCTTTTACAAATATTGCTCTAGTCATTTTCTCAAATCTGTTAAAAAAAAAACTATAATCTTCTTAGTATGCTCATATATTTTTATAACAAACAAGTATTGATCCGATTTTCAATGCCTTCAATCCTGTTTTGTTTCTTCCACGGTCAAATGAAGCGTCCTAGTGGGAATTTAACAAACTAGGAATTCTTAGCAACTGCGTTGTTGACTTGAGTAATTGTCAAATATTTCGGATATTAATTTGAAAACTTTTACTAATACTTAGGATTAAGTTAGTATTGTAGACTTGTAGTCTATATAATATACAACATAAATGATTATTTTTTATTAACTAAAATTTATAAAAATAAATATTAATATAAATTATATTATAATTAATTTTTTAATGAAAAACATTTTTAACGTATAAATCATTTTCTTTATTTAAATTGGAATAACTATTTGAACGAGAGTGTTTTTTGTTATTATTCTTCAACAAAAGTATTTTTAGAAGTTTTTCTTTTATGAAATCATGTTTAGATTTTTTTTAACATCTCATCTTGTTCAATCTAACATTTTTAATATTTTTATTTTTAACTTGAATTTTAATATTTTTATAAAAGAAATTAACAATATTAAAAATAAGATTGTATCACAATATAAATCATAAATATAAAATATAATTTATATATTTAGAAGTACGTATTTAGTTATTTAAAAACAATTATTATATACATGCTAAAATAATAGTTATATTTGTATTTACGATAAACAATATATTTTGGTACAATTATACAAGGTTATTTTTAATCATTGGCAAATTCTTTTAAAAATTAAGTATATGGATAAAGATAAAAGGAAATCAGTTTGAGATTGTTGAAAAAATAATTCTCATTAATAAATCAAATTAAACTAGAAATTTACATCAAGAAATGTATTTGAAAAGAATAATTTTTTTTCTCTCCATAAAACTACATGCTTCATATATAAAATTTGGATAAGACATGCGGATTGATCCCCAACCAATAAGACACGTGATTTACTGAACATGAGAATAACTCTTAAAAATGAGCTCGTTCAAGAATATTTCTCACTAACTCTCATTTATTTGAGAATAATCCTAAAAACACTTCCATTAAAAAAAATGAGGATTTAGATTTATAATATAGGAGTAGGTTAAACTTATTATTTAAAGAAATATATTTGGGCTACACTCAATTTAAAATTTTCAAATTATTATTAATTTAATTATGTATATTAGTAAACTATTAAAAATTACAGTCTTAATTATTATCTTACTTAAGAATAAAAATAGGAAAAAATAAATTCTTCTAGGGGAGGAATGATCTCTCTCGATCTTTAATTTAGGTTAATTGTTCATTTGATCCAGTAGTTGTTTTATTTTAAGTTTTATTTTCTATATGATAAAATCATAAGTTTCATTCTTTACACAATTTTTTAATAGTAATTATCACTGTCAGAAAGTTTTTGTAACAATTTGATACTGTAAAATAAATTTCTCGATCGAGTGTTTTCGAGAGAGGCTAAAGCTTAACTTTGATTTGTATATAATAACTAAAACTTATAATTTTTTCTTATATACTATAAAAAAACAACTACTATAAAAACTAGAGTTTAACCTTTAATTAATTTACTTGTGAAACCGTATCATCCCAGTGGGGGGCATCATGCGCTCATTTCGTCCCCATGAGCAAACCCATGTCAACAGGTTTTTAGACACATAACAGAGCCTCCTCAAACCCTCAATGCTTATTTTTTTTTTTTAATTATCTTATTATTGATATATGGTTGATATGAAATATTTACTAATTTTATTGATAAATTAATTTTTGTCGTGTAACTTTGGCAATCACTTTTAATAAGATCTTTTTTTCTAATACATCTTTTACATACAAAACTTGAATTCGATATATAGTTTAAGAAAATCAAACTTAAATACATCTCAAACCAACCACTTATTAATAACGCTCCATGCTTAGAGATAATAGAGATGGTATTTCATTAGATACCATCACATTAGTTTTTCGGAATACTATGAAACGTAAAATAGGAATTCCTCTTAATAATAATAATAATATTTTTTCCTTCACATGAATCTCATAATTAAATCAAAGACATATATCCTTACACTTGTTTTAAAAGAAAGTCTGAACCTCCCACTCCGACCAATACTGTTTCAATGTCAATTCCTTTTATCAAGAGCATGCAGTGTTAGGCACATTGCGTTGAAAAATGGCATGAAACTAACCACTTTCTGCGACATGCGGTGCATCGAATAATTATGAACGTGTCACCTTTTTAAGGGCTCCATAATTGAACCCGAGTCAAATAAGAAGAAAAACAAACAAATAAATAAATAAAATAAGGTGGTGTTTTATTTTTTCACTATTATACCACCATGCCTCATACCTATCCACATTATTTGTGGTCCACATTGAGAAAAGTTAGATCCTTTTAGTCCCAATGATGCATCTTAGTGTTACAGACTTTCATGAAATTTCTACATGAGCATCAAAATAGAGAGGTAACTGTACAAGGTTGAAAATAAGATATATATCAAGTCAACTTTAGTAGTTGCTCTTTGGAAAAATTCAATTGCTAGTTCATGTGATTCTCTTTTCTTGCACCATATTAGAATTTGCCTCTTGGAACAATTTTTTATCTTCATTTAACGACACAGTTGACAAATTATAACTTTTCTTTAAATGTTTTGAAAACTGATCATTTAAACTATTAAAGAGAAATATTTACAATTTTGCGGATTAACGAAAAATGGATTAGGGTCAAAGAAGATCTTGATAACCATTAAATTTATCAATTTAATAGTTAAATCACATTATTTTAACATAATAGTCTTGTTTATAAAATTTTAAATAATTTAAACATTGACAAATTTTTAGTTTAATATTAAAAAATTATCATACTTTAAATAAAATAAAATAAATATTAATTCATGTATATATAGTTGACCTGAATAAGGGATTAGAATTGATCAAAATTAGAGGATAGTGGTGGACTAAATCTAAAGTTTCTTGGTGCTAATTTTTCATAATACAAATAGATTCACAATCCCATTTGCTTTGTTCGTCTTCTTCTCTTCTTTTTTCCTTACATTTACACTATTATAACTTTACTGTGATTAAACGAGATAGTTATCAAAATAAACTTGAGTCTTTTTCTTGAATTTAATTTAAATTTTTATATGACATCATTTTTAATGTAGATAATTATTTGAACTAATCAACTTAAAACATATTCTCTGATTTCTAAAAATAAAAATATATTTCAAATCCCATAAACTAAATCAAATGAGTTTAACTACTATTGATATAACTTTTAATATAATTTTGTAAACATTAACAAATTCACTATAAATGATAGTTTCTTATTAACTGTGTAAAATCATTTTAGACTTCCAGCATATTACATTTTTTTTCTCAAATCAAATTAACTCATTATTCACCGAGTCGATTTCATTTGAATTTGATGAAAAAATATATTATGCAATCAAACCATTACCAAACCAAACACATTCATTTTTTTTTTTTTAATTTTGAACTTTTTTTCTCATAAAATCAAACGAAACTATTACCCTCTTTCCCATATTTGCCTGTTCGATAGGCCCCGAAATTAATTAGGAGTATCTTAAGACAGCAATGTAAAGATGTAGGGTATGATAATAGCAAGGCAAATTGAAATAGAATATGTATATTGTTATTTCATTGATCCTTTGCATGATATATATAATACATGTACAAGAATGTTCTATACCAATTCTAAGGCATGACAGACGTGATCCATAATCAGTGGCATCTGATTTATTCTATGCATTATAAGGTAAATAAATATAGAATCAAGGTAACATAGGAAAGTAAATATATACACAGCATATTTGCAATCATGTAGAAGATATTTCCTAATACTCCCCCTCAAGTTGGTGAGTGAATATCGTGAAGTCCCAACTTGTTGCGCAATGTCACAAATTGATCTTTTCCCAAAGCTTTTGTAAACACATCTGCTAGCTGGAATTTTGTTGGCACATAAGAAGGATTGATCATCCCAGCTTGTAGTTTTTCCCGTACTATATGACAATCAATTTCAATATGTTTTGTACGCTCATGAAATACAGGATTCGCCGCAATGTGTAGAGCTGCCTGGTTGTCACAGAATAATGGTGTTGGAGCATCTTGTGGGACTTTTAAATCTTGTAATATGAACCGTAGCCAGGTCAACTCCAAGCATGTATTAGCCATAGCTCGATATTCAGATTCGGCTGATGATCTAGAGACGACAACTTGCTTCTTAGACTTCCATGAGATGAGAGAATTTCCAAGGAAAAAGCAAAATCCTGTAACAGATTTTCTAGTGGCATGACAACCTCCCCAATCTGAATCACAAAAAGCCTTTAAGGTAAGGTCATTAGCAGATGAAAATAGTAAGCCCTGTCCAGGTGTGCCTTTGATGTATCTGAGGACTCTCAATGCAGCATCCCAGTGAGGCTTTCTTGGCTCATGCATGAATTGACTCAATGTTTGGACAGAATATACAATGTCAGGTCTTGTGACAGTAAGGTAAATTAACCTACCAACAAGCCTTCTATATTTGGTTGGATCATTTAGTACCACTCCATCTGTGGGAGTTAGTTTCAAATTTTGTTCCATTGGAAATTTATCAGGGCGAGCGCCTGTCAGTCCCGAATCTTGCAAAATGTCTAGAGCATATTTTCTTTGAGACATGAAGATACCTTCTTTGGAACGAGAAAACTCAATGCCCAAAAAATATTTCAAATCTCCAAGATCTTTGATACGGAAACGCTTGAGAAGAAACTCTTTAAGGCGTTTCATTTCTTGAAGATCGTTGCCCGTGAGAAGTATGTCATCAACATAAATAAGAACAATTGTGAGTGAAGTACCTTGAGATTTGATGAAGAGGGAGTAGTCAGCCTTTGATTGTTGATAACCAGCCTTTTGAATGGCTTCAGAAAAAGTAGAGAACCAGTTTCTTGATGCTTGTTTGAGTCCATAGAGTGACTTATTGAGCCGACATACAACGTTCTCCCCCTGTCGGCGAAGACCAGGTGGAGGCTCCATGTACACTAACTCATGCAAATCGCCATGAAGAAAGGCGTTTTGCACATCTAATTGGTGTATGAACCAATTACGAGCAGCTGCAACAGTGAGAAGACAACGAAGAGTAGTGACCTTGGCAGTAGGGGAAAAGGTTTCTTGATAGTCAATGCCTTCAACTTGAGTATATCCCTTAGCAACAAGGCGTGCCTTATAGCGCTCTATCGTGCCATCAGATTTGTACTTTATTTTGTATACCCATTTGCAACCAATGGGCTTATGACCAGAAGGAAGAGGTACAAGGCTCCATGTGTTATTTTGTTCTAATGCTTCTAATTCTGCATTCATTGCATCTTGCCAATGTGGATCATGGACAGCTTGATCATAGGATTGTGGTTCTGTGTGGGCTGTAATGTTAGCTAAAAAAGCACAATGTGAAGAAGAAATGCGTGAATATGAAAGGTAATGTGAAAGAGGATACCGAGTACCTGACCCAGAAGTTGGCTCTGAGGGAGATTTATTGACTTGTGTGGACATGTGGTAGTCTTTATGCCATATCGGGGGGTTCTTGTCACGGAGAGACTGCCGAACTTGGGGAATGGAGGGAGTTGGAGTGTTTGAAGTGTGGGAAGTAGGTAGAGTTGGTTCAACTATAGGTGAGGCAGCGGAAGATGTTTCGGTAGTTAGGTGTGAAGGATAATTTGGCTCATGTGCAGAAGGTATACCAGTTTGTTGTGATTGATGATGAGATGGAGAAGGCCAATCATCAATGGCCTCATATGAAGGATGAGATGAAGTTAGGTTGGGTTCAGATGTGTTTGGAATGGAAGGAAAATTGGTTTCGCAAAATTTGACATCACGACTCACAAAGAAAGTCTTTGTCTCAGGATCATAAATTTTATAACCTTTTTGACCAGTAGGATATCCAACAAAGATACCCCTTTTTGCACGAGGATCAAATTTATGTGTAGGTTGGACAATAGTAGCATAACATAAGCAACCAAACACTCTCAAGTGATCAAATGATGGTGGCTTATTGTATAATAATTCAAAAGGTGATTTGTTGGATAACAATGGGGATGGCAAACGATTTATAAGGTAAACAGCAGTTAATACACATTCTCCCCAAAATGCAAGAGGTAGATGAGAATGAAATAGTAATGCTCGTGCCACAACTAGAATATGACGATGCTTGCGTTCTACAACTCCATTTTGTTGTGGTGTGTAAACGCAAGTTCGTTGATATTCTATCCCATGAGATTGAAAGAATTCTCTCATGGACATGAATTCAGAACCATTGTCAACTCTAATTGCTTTAACAGTAGCTTGAAATTGGGTATAAGCAAAATTAATGAAGGATTTCAAAATATTTTGAGAATCTGATTTGTATCGCATAAGAAATACCCATGTGCATCTTGTAAAATCATCGACAATAGTTAAAAAAAAACGTGCCCCTGAATGTGTGGGGACTTTATGAGGACCCCAAATATCACAATGTAATAAATCAAAAGGAGCATGAGTTGATATAGTGCTTAAAGGAAAAGGAAATCTAGTCTGTTTAGCCATAGGGCAAACATTACAATTATTCTCAAAAGATATGTTGTTTGGAGACAATAAAGGAGAACATAATTTGAGGCGAGATGTAGATGGGTGTCCAAGACGCATGTGCCATATATTTGAGGGCTGAGAAACTTGATGAGAGACAGGTATTTTTTGTAATGGAGACATGTAATAAAGACCACCACATTGTTCACCCGAGCCAATCGTCTTCCCCGTAGCCAAGTCCTGCAACACACAAAAGTCAGGAAACAAAATGACACAACAATTTAGAGATTTGGTGAGCTTGCTAACAGACATCAAGTTTAACCGAAATGAAGGAACACACAAAACATTTTTTAAGGTTATATTGGAATTGAATGACATGTCTCCAATAGATGTGATTGGAGCAGAAGACCCAGTAGGTAAATTGACAGAAGGTATGGATGGAAATTTTGTTTTAGAGAGAAATGTAGAATCAGATGTGATATGATCGGTAGCTCCACTGTCCAAAATCCAAGGCTTGGTGAATACAGAATTAATTGAGGCATTAGAGAAAAGAGACAGACCTGCAGCATTTGCATGAGCATTGCTATTACCAGAGGTATTGTTTGGAGACATCATATTCAATGCGCGGGCAAGTTGCTGAAGCTGTTCTGCAGATAGCTCAAGTGCATTTTTGGAAAAATCTGCTGCATTGGCAGCAGAGAAAGTCCTAGGTGCAGTGCTTCGAGGCCCTTGTTGTCGCTGTTGTGATTGGATGTGCTTGTTGCTTTGAGTTCCTGTGTTGTAAGTCCCATTTTTAATTCTGCATCGATCCTCTGTGTGCCCGTTTTTATTGCAAAAATCGCAATAAAATTTTAGAGTCCGACAATTGCTAATTGTATGACCATCTCTATTGCAGTGCTCACAGTGTTTGTCTTTGACAAATTTGTTGGAGAGGCTGTCTGGATGACTATGGATTGCAGCGGCAATGGAGAAATTCTCCGTTGTTTCGGAAGTCATCTGGCGCTGTGTCTCATCTTGAATGACTAGAGAGTAGGCCTGTCGCACATTGGGTAATGGTGACATCATGAGAATGTTGGTGCGAACAGTGCTGTAGGTATCATTAAGACCCATGAGAAATTGCATCAAGCGATCTTCTTCCCTTTGTTCATCATGTGCTTTCATCTGGTTGCAAGTAGGAAGAGTGCGGTATGTTTCTAATTCATCCCAAAGGCCTTTGATTTTTGTAAAGTACGTTGAGGCAGCCATGGTGCCTTGGGATATAGAGGCTAAGGACTTTTGAATCCGATATATTGCTGGAGCATTCTTTTGTGAGAACTGATCTTTAAAATCTTCCCAAACCTGATGCGCAGTCTTGGCATGAATGACTCCCTTGGCTAAATCGGGTTCTACAGAATGGGTGAGCCATGATAAAATCATGCTGTTACACCGATTCCATAAGGCATGCTCTGCAGATTGATCTACTGCTGATGGTGCTTTGATGGATCCATTGATAAAGCCTATTTTGTTTTTGGCTGTGAGGGCATGGATCATCGATATACTCCATGATGGGTAATTGGTGCCATTCAGTTTTATTGGGACAAGCAAATGACCAGGGTGATCTGAAGGATGGATATAGTATGGATTTGAGGAATCCATATTAGAACTGTTGTTATTTGAATTGTTGCTACTGCTATTTGGTTGTTTTTGAGGTGAATTTTTTGATGGTATTTCATTTTCTAGATCGTGCTCTGATACCATCTTAAGACAGCAATGTAAAGATGTAGGGTATGATAATAGCAAGGCAAATTGAAATAGAATATGTATATTGTTATTTCATTGATCCTTTGCATGATATATATAATACATGTACAAGAATGTTCTATACCAATTCTAAGGCATGACAGACGTGATCCATAATCAGTGGCATCTGATTTATTCTATGCATTATAAGGTAAATAAATATAGAATCAAGGTAACATAGGAAAGTAAATATATACACAGCATATTTGCAATCATGTAGAAGATATTTCCTAATAGAGTACCTTCACACAAAAAGAGGAGTTAAGGCTTTGATTGTATTAATGCTAGCTTGTAGTCGTTTGTTACATAGAAGGAAATTACATAACACATCTCATTTATTGTTTGGTGCACTCCCAAAATTTGTATTATGAATTGTTCAATTAGTAATACAAACAAATGCATTATGCATTAAGTAATCTATAATACAAATGTATTATCAATATTTCAATCCAAAATGCATTTATTTTTATTACAAATTGCTCAATTTATATTGCATTTGTTTGTGTATATTGAGCAATTTGTAATAGAAACCAAATGTATTATGGATTAAAAAATCCATAATACAAATGTATTATAGATTGAACAATCCATAATAAAAACAAATATATTACATATTGTTCAATATGTAATAGACACAATTTTTTGCTTGAATACTATTTTTGACTTTGACCACTACCACTCCAAGTTTCTTGGGGTTAAGTCGACGATCAACCTCCACCATTCTCCATGAATCCAAGGACGTGGTTGAGAACAACCTCAAGTCATGTGTTCTTGCTATGTGTGCTAAGACCATTTTTCCTTCCTTCTGTGTTTCTATTGAGTCCAATGTTGATGCTCATAGGACAGGTTCTGCTCAGTGATGGTGGCTGCAACAATGAAGAGGAAGATAAAGAGAATAAGAGAGTGAGTGAGATGAAAAGGGTAAGATGAGAACTTTATAAATTTTGGGAGTACATCAAGCAAAAAATGGGTGTGTTAAGTGATTGCCCATATAGAAACTCACGTGACAGCTAAATGGATTGGACGCGCGTGAAATTTGAGACTTGGGCAGGCCTCCTACTAGGCAAATAAATATAGAAGTGAAATGTCTTTCTTTCTTATGCTTATGAGGCAAATAAATATTTTAAGGTTAAATTATTAACAAGTTCCTGAACTATTTTGAGAGTTTTTAAATAGGTCTTTAAACTATTTTTTTTAATTGAATTCCTAAATTAAAAAAGCAGGTCATTGAATTATTTTTTGATAGCTTGAAATTGTTAAAAAAAAAATTTGTGATGATTTTAAAAACTTCAGGACTCAACTAACAAATTTACGTGATGGACTCAATTAAAAAAAATATTTAGACACCTATTTGAAAATTTCTGAATAGTTGAAAGATCAACATACTAGCTTAACCTATTTTTAACCATTATTACAAACACTTGTAAATGCATGACTTTAATATAAAAATTTAAAATATATGGTTGAAGCTAAATGGCAGGGAGGACCATCATTTTCTTACATATGCTGGTCCTCGGGATGGTTGAAGCTAAATATGGATGATGGCATCAAGAAAATCCAGGTACCGGTTATGGTGAAAATATATATATTTTTCTGTGTAGGAATATTTTTGTCAAATTAACTTTAATATAAAAATTAAAAAATGAAAATCGTATCCAGTTAGTTTTTCTTTTTTATATGAGCATCCAAACTATAATTAAAATAAAAATCTAGAGTCCCTTTAATTACTTTAAGCACTATTTAGATCGATCAAAATAGATAAAATTGAGTAATATATCAGGATAAAAATAGTACTGGATAATGTGACCTTTTTTATGTTGGGATTGCCAGCATATGCTGACAAAAAAAATCCAATATATATATATATTCCAACAAGAAAGAAAAACTAAAAAAAAGCATACACAAAGTAATTCCTATCATTTTACCATCATTAAGTGACATTAAAAAGTATAAAGATGAGAATAGTTTGAATATCACTGAATCCATAATACAACCCAAGATATCAAAATAAGAGATAATAGTTTGAAAAGATATTTTTTTTTAAAGAAAAGTAATCCCTATATAAGCAAAATGTCATTCTCATAATCTATCCCTGCATCAACAAAAAGCCATTGTATCAGTAATGACTAGTATAGTTTTCATGTATTCAAGTGTTTTCAAACCTAGAAACATAATTAACCATCAGAAAAAAAATAAAAATTAAACAGGGTTATATTCAAGGAAAAAAATTATAGTATCAACACTAGATGGAATTATTGACTAGTATAGAGTTTTCATCCTACAAAGTACAAATTAGAATATAGAATATTACATATAGTCATGTGTTTGATTTGATAAGACAGAAATCTATTACTAAGTTTGATTACACATAGTCAGCAGGTTGTTGTCTCATACAAGCTGACCTAAAGTGACTTGCAAACTCCAGCAACCACCCCCGGTCACTTGAACATAAGGATTAGATTAATGATTAAAATAAAAAAGCATAGATCAGAAAACACAGTTTTGAAGAGTTAAACAAAGCAAAAAAGACAGATCCTTATCAAGAAGGATGGTACAGATCTAACAGACTAACACCATGTTGGAATTATAGGTTAAGAGGTAGAAGACAAAGACTGAAAAAAAGGCTAATAGTAACCAACCAAAAAACTGCATTAAGTTCTATTAGGCTTTAACACAATTGTAGTATTTGGCTTTCTGAAACTGCGATAGCTACATACTAAATATCAGATAAAGTCACAAACACAATAGTGTACTGCCAAAAACATTACACAATAAGCAAATTCGAATTATCTTAGCTCCCAACCAACTCTCTAATTATCATTGAATAAACAATCAACAAACCTACAATTCTTTAGATTCGGCTATATGAACGCCCTGTAGTTTCCTATCTCAAACGCGTCAATTCCTGTATAAGCCAGGTTCAAGTGCTTTATCTCACAACATCTCTTTAAAACCTCAGCAATACATTCTCCACCCTCACAACCAGTTAAGTCAAGAAGCTGTAAACTGGGGCAAATTTAGAATAGAGAAAAACTGACAAATTGAAATTCCATCATAATAATTTGGATCCAATCTGCTATCCATATAAGATCAATCTATCATCTTTAACATCATCAAAACACATTCTGTTTAGTCAGTGCATGATAATGAACATATATATATTAAACTAACAACAATCTCTCCTTTGTCAATATGTTTCCTTGCTTTAATCTCTACCTTTTTTTCCCTTTCAAAGAAATGAATGTTATACTTCGAAGTCACAAGGGTCAATTTTTTCATTACTAAGTTATTGTGAAGTCACCAAGGCCAATTCAAATACTTTTTTTTTCAAACTCAGGTTTTTCCTTTAAAACAAATTCTGAAACTTATTTCTTAAGCTATTCAAACGTTAAAAAAGATAACAAATTTAGATGATCTTTTAAGTAGGCACAACTGCACAAGTGATCCCCATGTTGCAGTACACCAATGAAACAAAAATAGATTTTACAAAATGCACTTCCTTCTACAAAAGCTAATAATCTTAAAAAATCTAGCAACTAAATTCCCATGACCTTCCTTATTCCTTTCTAGTTTCTAGTAATAATACCATTCAGTTTCAATGATGCATAACCTCCTCTACTGTTCACACTGCTTAACAGTCTATACAATCTCAAGCAACAACAAATAAAACAAGGAAATACCTCTCTAAAACACTCAAAGAGATATGAACATTCTGATTCATTTTCACTGCATCATGTTTCTCCACTTGTCCTTCAAATCAACCTGAAAAAAATAATTTCATCAGAATCAAAAGCATGAGTTCAAAACGAAAAATAAATATCAACAACTTTTTAGAAACTTCAGTTCTCTCTTCAAATATATCTTTGTGAGAATATAGGATTAAATTCCAATTTCCCCTGCCAAACCTGTACATATAAAACAAACTTTAACAAGAATAGGAAATTGTATTGAAACCATAATTAATTCTATTTACACTCTCAATGAAGTGGAAAGGATAGCAGCAAGCAACTCAAAATACTTGCAGAGGTAAAACAGCAGAAAAACAAAATACTTGTATAATCAAAATGCACAGTAAAAATTATTATTTGACTAATTTAGAACAAGGACATACTTGTCTATGGCAGTCTTTAGAGTCTCCTCTTCCACTTTTCTACTCTATGTAATGCTTTCTGGTTTATACATTTCCAATGGAGAAACTTTTGTCCCCTTGGGGCTAGGCAAATGAAATCTAGTTGCATGATTTGATGTTCCATCCTCCAAGCCGTCTATCGAATCATCCCACTGAAACAAGAACCAATAACTAATATATTAATTTAAAGACACATCTAAATAAAGAATGATTATCAAAAAATTATAAAGGGAGAAAGAGACAATAAAAAAGTGTCCAAGAGTTGAGCTATTAAATTAACAGCTAGTCCCTTCTAAGGAGTCAAAAGGAATCATCAGTCAATCAAAATAAGAAATTATAATTACAAAACATAATTACCTCGTAAATACAAGCGGTGCTATTTCTTTCCATTAAACTTGGCCTATGATCATCATTCCTCATTGTTATTAGTAACATGTGGGAAAGGTACATCTGCATCTCTACTTTGAGTAGGTGCCTCCTCATTCACTTCCAATGAATTGAGTAGAGAATCATCAGCCAACTTTTGTAACTCCGCAGAATCATATTCCCTAACCTTTTGAAACTCAACAGCTGTTGAGGGATGCACTTCTCAGTTTCTGTTGTACACACTAAAAATATTAAGAGTTTACTCAATACAACAACAACAACAACGCCTTATCCCACTAGGTGGGGTCGGCTACATGGATCAACTTCTGCCATAATGTTCTATCAAGTACCATACTTCTATCCAAACCATTAATTTCGAGATCCTTTTTGATAACCTCTCTTATAGTCTTTTTGGGTCTTCCTCTGCCTCGAATTGTTTGTCTTCTCTCCATCTGGTCTACTCTCCTCACTACAGAGTCTACCGGTCTTCTCTCTACATGCCCAAACCACCTAAGTCTATTTTCCACCATCTTCTCTACAATAGGCGCTACTCCAACCCTCTCTCTAATAGCTTCGTTTCTAATTTTATCCTGTCGAGTCTTACCACACATCCACCGCAACATCCTCATCTCCGCTACACCTACTTTATTCTCATGTTGGCTCTTGACCGCCCAACATTCTGTTCCGTACAAAATCGCCGGTCTTACCGCAGTCCGATAAAACTTTCCCTTTAGCTTGATCGGTACCTTTGCATCACATAACACCCCCGATGCTTTTCTCCATTTCATCCATCCTGCTTGAATGCGATGATTCACATCCCCGTCAATTTCCCCATCATCCTGTATTACAGACCCAAGATATTTAAACCGTGTGACTTGAGGGATAATATGGTCTCCTATTTTCACCTCTGAGTTAGAAACCCTCCTTCTTTTGTTGAACTTACATTCCATATACTCCGATTTGCTTCTGCTTAGGCGAAAGCCATGTGTTTCTAGAGCTCGTCTCCAAGTTTCCAACCTCTCATTCAGCTCCTCCCTCGACTCTCCAAGGAGGACTATGTCATCTGCAAAAAGCATGCATCTCGGCGCTATCTCTTGGATTTGTTCCGTGAGGACATCCAGAATTAAGGTAAAAAGGTAGGGGCTAAGGGTTGACCCTTGATGTAAACCAATTGTGATGGGAAAATCGTCTGACTCTCCACCCTATGTCCTAACACTAGTCGATACCCTATCATACATATCTTGGATAGCTCGAATATATGCAACCCTAACCCCTTTCTTCTCTAGAGCTTTCCACAAAATCTCTCTAGGCACTCTATCATACGCTTTCTCCAAGTCAATAAAAATCAAGTGCAAGTCTTGTTGGGCCATGCGATATTGCTCCATCACCCGCCGTAATAAATAAATCGCTTCCATGGTCGACCTTCCCGGCATGAAACCAAATTGATTCTCAGTAACTTGAGTCTCCTTTCTTAATCTCCGTTCGATCACTCTTTCCCATAATTTCATGGTATGACTCATGAGCTTACTCAATATAATAACATTTTTTAAATTCAAAGCACAAACCTCCTAGAGTTGCTTAAACCCCTAGTCAATTCTAGACTAGAATCAATTCAAACATGTGAAAATGTACCTAAAATTATTTCAATTTCAACATGAAACTACCAAATACCTGACTTTTAAAATAATTGTTACAGTCAACGAATTCATCACATGTTTTTTTTATTGGCAAATGTTAATTGTTAGTATGTTAGTTTTTGTTAGCAATAGGGATCGAACCCACGATCTTTTCTAGCTTTTCTCGCTTTCCTTCTTTCTTAACCCCCAACCAACCTTATATCTCCATTTTATCACATGGATGTTTATGATTCTCAATTTTATCACACATGGTTGTTTATGATTAAAAGTCACATATACCCTTACTCCCCTGGGTGAGGTTAAAAATCAATAGATACACTGTTTACTTAAGCATTAAACAACAAAATGAAATCCATTATGATCAAAACAGTTTGGCATCATCACAGTTTAACAAAATTGACCTCCTCTCTCCTGGTGTTGGGCCTCCAATCGGTTCTCGGCTACGACATTGTTGTTTATTTGCTCCGACGCTGCTAGCTCAAGCTTGACGGCGGCCTCCCTTCTGGTATCAACGAAGGCAAACCTCTCTCTCACTTGCAAGTCCGAAAGGGAAGCTTCAATGTTGCTCCTCCACTGCTCCAACTCCAACGAGAGCAGAAAGGTTCCCTCCCCAGCACCGGCACCGGGGTACAAGTGGTCTTGAAGGGTTCCGAGAAGAAGGGTTTTCTTGATTAGGGTACTAGGAAGGAGTGGGTCATCAGTCCGGAGAATGTACTCCAACACTGAATGCCGAACGTCACCATCCTCCATTTTCCTCCCCCACAAGGCACAACGGTTACAATGCTTTGGAATTTAACTCTTAAACTTCTATATCTCATTTTAGAATCTTAGGGGGTGTATTGGATTAAGATTTCAAAGGATTTTAAAAGACTTTTTTATGATTAAAAAGTCTTGTGGTATTCAATCAAGACTTTTATAAAATATAAACAAATCTTGTGGTATTCAATTAAGACAATAAAGATTTTTTTTTCAGGGCAACAAAATCTGTTGGTATTCAATTGAGATTTCTTACCACTTTTAAAATGTCTTTTGGTATTCAAAAGTAAATAGATTTTGATGGATTCTTTTGTGGAATGGATTTTGAGAGACTTTTTAGTTAGAAATACACATAAAATACTCCTCCAACAATCTCACCCAAACCCTTGAGACTTTTCATAATCTTTCAAAGACTTTTTCTTCTCCTGCCGAACAAGACACAAACCACTACCAGGTTCATTCTCTTACAACTTTTAAGACATAGTTACTATTGGAAGTATCCTTAACATGTGCCCTAAGTGCGCATGTTAGCATGACCCTTATTTTATTATTAGGTAGTTTTTTATTGGTTTTTCTATTGAATTGTATATTATTTGGGATATAGTCACTATACTTTTGACAATTAGGAAACAATAACTATTTTTGTCAAATAACTAGTTTCTTATATATATATTAGCGATCAAATGGGGGATTCACAAGAAAATAACAAAGGAAAGAGTAGAGACAAAGATAATTATGTATCTTGGACTATGGAGGATACCAATGAGTTGTTGCACCTCTTGGTGGATGCTATGAATAGGGGATTGTGTGATGCCAATGGGTCACTTAGCAAACAAAATGTAGAACAAATAATACTTCCTCAACTCAATGCAAAAACTAAATTCCCTAAAACTTATAGTCATTATTTGAGTCGGATGAAGTGGTTTCGAAACCAGTATAACATGATGTCAACCCTTATGCGCAACAACTCTGGCTTTGGATGGGACCCAATTGGAAAAACTTTCACTGCTCATGAGGATGTATGGAAAGATTACTTAAAGGTGAGCTAAGTTCATAATCTTTTAAATATATTAATAGTTATAAATTTAGTAAATTATAATATTTGTAGTATATTAACAATGATTTTTTTTTAGTCCCACCCAAGTCACAGCAAACTTCGAGGAAAAAGTATGGTTGATTATGAGTATTTGAAGATCGTTGTTGGGGGTGGAGTTTCTAGCGGGAATAATTCTATATCAGTCGATCCAGATGATACTGATGCAACAACTTTTGAGCCAGAAAATAGAACTGTTGGGATAGAAGAATTTTCATATGATCCTAATAGTGATACATTCATAACACCAAATAACTATGAACCAGCATATCAGCCTCCATCACCAAACCAACCAAGTCCACCATCCCACCCCCCTTTAGATTCAGAGGTTCCCATAGAAAAACAAAACTGTCACAAGCGAAGGAGATCCGAGTATGGAGGGAGTTCAAGCGCTGTTGGGATCAACAATCAAGACAACGTTCTGGAAAATCTTTCTGTTGGCATTGGGACTATTGCTGTGAATTTTGAAAAAATATCCAACATGATGGAGAAAAGAGAAAAAGATAGAGATAGAGATAGAGAGCTCGAGGGTATTATTTGGGATGTTATAAAAGAAATTCCAAATTTGGATGACATAACGCGTTTCAAGACAGCTGAATTGTTAAATACTAAAGCAAAAAAGGATTTTTTCTTGAAGATGTCACCGGAAGAACGCTCATCTTGGATAAACTTTAAGTTAGGGAATAATTAATATTTTGATCATCTATTATTAACATATTATTTTAAACATCGTGAGTTTGTTGAACTATATCTTTTGGGTCTCTATTTTGGTTGAAGTATTTGGTTTGTTTTTTGGTCGAACTATTATGGTTGTATTTTGGTTGAAATATTTGGTTTGTTTTTTGGTCGAACTATTATGGTTGAAGTATTTAGGTTATATATTTTGTTAAATTGTTGTGGTTAAACTTTAGTTATATTTATTTTATATATGAATTTGTATTAACTTTGATATTGACTTATAACCATGACCATGACATAAAGAACGAAGAAATGGATGGAGATATATATAATGAAGATACAAATGATGAAGATATAGATGACGAGGAAACAAATGAAGAATTTTATGAAGCCACATACACATATGTGATGGCAATTTATGCTTTAATAGATATATTAAATCAGTTTTTGAATATGATGCGTGGTGAACATATTGAACGTCCATTAACTCGACGACAAATTACTAGTCGGGGATATGACTATATACACAAAGCATTAAACGATGATCTTGCAATCTTTCGACAAGTATATAGGATGTATCCTGATGTATTTCGAAAGTTGTGCACGATTATAAGAGAAAAAACACCTTTGGAGGATACAAGATTTATTTGTGTTGAAGAAATGCTTGCATCATTCCTACAGATTGTCGGCCAGAACACTCGATATTGTGTAATCCGCAATACATTTGGCCGATCACAATTTGCTACAAGTGAAAATTTTCACAAGATTTTGAAAGCTCTGAACTCATTAGCACCTGATTTAATGGTTAGACCAGGCTCAACTGTGCCTACAAAAATAAGGGAAAGCACAAGGTTTTATCCTTATTTTAAGGTATGTGATCATTATCTAATTATAACAAAATTATAATTATAATTGTGATTATTATAATAATATTTATGATTATTGATACACACACTTTAGGATTGCATTGGAGCTATTGATGGTACACATATTCCCGCATCAGTAAAAGGACGAGATGTAAGCAGTTATCGTGATCGTCATGGAAATATATCACAAAATGTATTAGCTGCTTGTAACTTTGATTTGGAATTCATGTACGTTCTTAGCGGGTGGGAGGGTTCAGCACATGATTCCAAGGTGTTAAGTGATGCTTTGGCAAGGAAGAATGGACTTAAAGTGCTCCAAGGTAAGTATTATCTGGTGGATTGTGGATTTCCTAATCGACGCAAATTTTTAGCCCCATATCGAGGTGTACGATATCATCTACAAGATTTTGCAGGTCACGGTAATGACCCTGAAAATGAAAAGGAATTATTTAATCTTCGGCATGCATCCTTAAGGAATGTGATTGAGAGGATATTTGGTATTTTTAAATCGCGGTTCACAATTTTTAAGTCAGCACCTCCATTTCTATTTAAAACACAAGCAGAGCTTGTGTTGGCATGTGCAGCACTTCATAATTTTCTTCGCAAAGAATGTCGTTCTGATGAATTTCTAGTGGAACCTACTGACGAGTCTTCATCTTCATCTTCAGTGTTACCAAATTACGAAGACAATGATCATGAACCCATTGTTCAAACACAAGAGCAGGAACGAGAATATGCTAATATATGGAGGACTAATATAGGTTCAGATATGTGGAGAAATGCTAATAATTAGGCGAACATGAAGTGAGAATCACTTTGTTATTATTTTTTTAGGCAATAATGACTTTGTTATTAAAAGGTTTAAAATTTCTATCGTTTTTATTTTCTTTATTCAAACATTATAATTTATTTATCATCTTTTTCATTCACTTTTGTAACTTCCGTTATTTTTTTGTTTAAAATGTATTAATCTTTCAAAATCTTAAAAATCCATAAAGTACTTTGAAATCTTAAAAATCTGTGTTAGAAATCCATTAAAATCTTGGGTTAAGAATCCTGATTGTAAAAAGTCTTTTAAAAAAAATCTTTCAAAATCCCACAAAATCAATACAATCCCACATAATCTTTTAAAATCTTCAAGATTGTTTTTGTCAAAATATTCTCTCAAAATCCCAATCCAATACACCCCCCTTAGATAATTTTTAAGTCTCACATGAATTTAATTTTTAAATATTTAATGAAGTAAATACTAATGAACTTGTTACAGGTTATTTGAGTTTGTCTGTAAATTAATTGAGTATTTTCTTTGTTCACCAATTACTTTATGGGCATACTTTTTTTTCCAGCAAATTATAAGGTAGTATATATATATATATATATATAAAGTACCAGGGATACTGAGAATACAAAATTTTCAAGTTTAGTAGACATAGGGTTTCCTAATACAAGCTTGAAAAGTTGAATTAACTAACCATAAGCTACTCATATTGTAAGCTATAAGCTACCCAGATCTTATGTATGCTTCCCTCCCCTGATTACAAGATCCCTCTCTCAGATTACTCGACCATTGATTAAAATGCATTCCAAAACCCTTTTCCATGTTCTTAAACCATGACCAACACAAAAAGATTGCATCATCCATCGGTTTGCTAGCATTAAAGCTATCATTTGAGAAAACTATCTCATTTCTATCCTTCCATATAGTCCAGGTTAATGCTATCCACTAGCACTGCCATCTGTGAACCCTTAGGCCAGCATACCCCCCATGAGCATGTTGGAGAAAGTGATGTCTTGAGTTTTGCAGGAAAGCACCCAAAATGTTTAACCAAGACATTGATTCCCACCAAATAGGGAGGATTTTGCTGTAGTTGAAGAATAAATGAGTTGCATCCTCATCATTGTTTCTGCAGAATGGGCAAAGGAGGTCATTGATTTCGAAGTTCTTCCTTCACAAGTTTAATTTTGTTGGCAGGCCGTCTCTGATTAATCTCCAAGCGAAGAAGGATGTTTTGGTTGGGATCTTTAGATTCCATAGCTCCTTAGATACTCCATCTTGATTCTCATCTATCGATTCTCCCAATAGTAGATTATATGCGCTTGTCTTGTTGATCTGGGTGAATAAAGCTGCCTTCTATATCCCCCAAAAATCTAGCAGCCATGTCAATTTCATTGTCAAACATAGATTGCCTCCATATAAAATTCCACTCCCTACCTGCAACTGTGGGGTTTCCCATCTGTTGAATAAGCTGTTTTTGCTTACAGGAAATGTGGTATAGCCTAGGGTATTTTAGCATTAACGAAATGTCATCATCATTCCATCAATCCTCCCAAAAACTCACCTTATCTCCGCACCCCACCCTCCAAACTATTCCATTTTGAAAAAAATTACCCTCCTGCGATGGTCAAAACATTTACTTTAGGTCCTGCCACCATAATGATTTGTTGCTACCTCTTCTTTTGTCATCCATAATCCTCCATCTGTCGTATTTTGAATCCAACACCTGAGCCTAAAGTTCCCCTTGATGATGAAATAGATTCCATCTTAATTTTCCAAGCAAAGCTAAATTGAAACTCTTGATATCCTTGATCCCTAACCCTCTTTTTTCCTTTGGTAGACACATTATATCCCACTTGACTCATGCAATCTTCTTCTTCTTAAGTCCTCTTCCCCACAGGAACCGACATTGTAAACTCACCAACGTATTTGCAACTCTATTGGGGACCCTGAAAAACAAAAAGAAATAAATGAGAATGGATGTTAAAACTGACTTTATAAGAGTCACTCTCCCCCTGAATGAAATGTCTTTTTGTTTTCATTTTGCTAACTTTCTCTCACACTTCTTGATAATAGAATCCCATAACTCACTACACCTTGGGTTTGCCCCAATCAGGATACCCAAGTATAGGAACGATATAAACAACATTCTATGGTTCAAGTAATTTGCAGCAACCTTTTCGATTGTTTCGACTTCCCGATTGCCCCAAAACTACTCTTTGCGAAATTGATTTTAAGCCCCAAAGCTCTATGGGCATACTTAGGTTCCTGATGATAGAGTATTAATGATGGGCCATTCACTTGCAATTGATGAATCTAGTATGACTGGTGAAAACAAGATCGTATGTTTTATATACTTTCTATTGACCAAATTTTCACTAATTAATTCTTATGACTTTTAAGAAAATAATGTTCTACAGGTTCATAAGGATCACAAAACCCCATTTTTTTTGTCTGGTTGCAAACTAGCGTAATGAGAATGACCAGTTAGTTCTAAAAAAATGTTAAATATTTTGGCTTTTATTTCCTAACACTACTTTTTATTCTGATCTCCCTATATAAAAAAAATCTACATTTTGTTTTTGTTTTTCAGGATAATTCTACACTTTGCATGAATCATTTTGTAAAAATGCTTACGAATGTGTTTTTATCATTTGCCAATGTTGTATTAATATTAATTTTATCAAGCTAATTGAGATTTTATAATATTAGTTTTTCTATGATTTTTTGTGTTATTCTTTAATCTGAATTGAAGTTTTATCACATTAATTTACATACAAAATTTTGTATTAATTTTAGCATCTGATAGAAAAAGTATGTAAATTTGGTATTGAATCATATTGTGAAAATGATGAAGAACTATTTATGCTTGGGAAAATTATATGACATGATATCTCATATTTTTAAATTATTTATGAAAATCATGAATAACTATTTCTGCTTGAGAATATTATGTAACTAAATCTCATTTTTTGATTTAGAGTTTGTTTATATGGCAACAATTTTTTTTTAAAAAGACATTCTAATTCAATTTTTGGAAAAATTGTCTTAGAATCATAATTTTTTTTTTATTTTTACTTTTTATTTTGAAAAAGACATTCTAAGACGGTTACTTGAAAACCCGTCTTAGATTATAAATATTCTAAGACGGTTTTCCAAAAACTGTCTTAGAATTCTCAATTTTTTTTAATGAAAACCAACTTAAAATTTCACCATTTTAAGACAATTATTTGTCTAAAAAGTTGTCTTAGAATAATAGTTTTTCTAAGATAATTTTTTAGGAACTGTCGTGAAAAGTATTTGTTGGCTTCAAAGACATTTTTGAACCGTCTTTAAATGTGTCAAAAAATTATTGTCGAAAGTTCTTTTTTGAGTAATGTTTTTCCCCACCTTGCAAATGACATTTCATGTCAAGAAGAAATCAAGGAAAAAAAAGAGGTTGGATTTTTTTACTTAAAAATAGAAAAAGAAAATTATTGTAATAGGAAATAAGTTGATTACATTTTATGATCAATATTTGCACTGTGAAACATAATAATTTAGTGAACGATGCGAGAATTAGGATCGACAAAGTGGTTTCGAGTTCCAAGCACTACTAGGAAAAGCGCATTTTACGACGTTGATTTTACATCATTGATCAACAATCGACTTAGAAAGAAACACGATGACACTTTCGTAAATAAATGCAAAAGTTTTATGACGGTCGTACGAAAACTGCTTTAGAAAACTGTCATTCTAGGACAGTTTTATAAAACCGCCTTAAAAGACTATCATTCTAAGATGGTTTTTTAAAAACCGTTTTAGAATATTTTTCATTATTTTAAAAAATTCATTTCTCTCTCCACTGTTTCATATACTCAAACTCTTAGACTTCCCCTCTCACTCTTTACTCCCCGCCGCTACCAGTGCTAATTAATAGCATTCACTGCGCATTCATTTCTCTTTTCCTAGGGTTCCTTTCTTCTCTTTCATTTTCATCACCATTTATTTACTCTTTCACTTCATTTTTTTTTCCAAGAAATACACGCGCATCGAGATTCACATGCTTTCTCCCCAAGGCTTGCAGGTTCTTTCTCTATTCCATTTCACAGGCTACTTGTTTTAATCATTTTTATTTGAATATGCATTTTTTGGATTTTGTTGTCTTCTGTTTTCGACATAGAAAAAGAGAAGAGCTTATGGTGGAAGGTTGAAGAAAGAGATGAGTGGAACTGGAACATTCTTCTACGAAGAACCACTTCCCGTTCCGTCACTCTCTGCCACAAAAAAAAAAACAAAGCAACAACGAAGCTTCGAAAGAAGAAAGAAGACGACATCCTTTCTGATAACCGCTTCAAGCTCCACAACGAAAGAGAGGTCTCTACTCTCTCTCTCTCTCTCTCTTCGTTTTTCGGTTTCCTTCTTCAATTTTATCATTATTTGGCATTTTCAGGTCTTTGAAGAAAAAGCATACCTCGTAGGCGTTGAGTGCAAGAACGATGTTTAGGATTTCGGCATCAAAGAGTCTCTGAGCAAATTGTAACAGTTAGCTGACACTGCTTGTCAGAATGAAGGACTTACAAAGCCATGGAGTTTCTCACTGGCTGGTGTTGAGAAAGGGAAATTAAAGGGTAAGAATTGTGATTTTTACTAATTTTTTCCTATATAAATTTTATTGATTTTGTGATTTTTTTACTAATTTTAATAATTTTTTTAGAATCAATACTATTTATTATCCCATAGTCAAAATTAATGCGGGGAAGTGAAGATATTTTTAGTAAAATTGTTGGAAAAAAATCATATATGCTAGACTAGTATTTGGAGTCTGATCATGTCTAAGTATACTTTTGCTAAGCATTATATATATTTGGTTGACCTCATAGTCATACCTACAATTTTTAATGTAACAATTTCTAAATTATTAGATTGAAATAGCAATTTTGGTATGTATATATATTGGCTATATTTACAAATTCGTTTATTAATTTGACTTGATAGTTCAAGTTCAATATTTAAATAAAACCTTCTTTAGTTGCAATTAATTTGGTTATTGGAATGTTGTGCAGAAGAGTCAACAAAGATGGGAACCACTGCGCAGGTCCTATGGGGCCGTGTTTGACTTTGCTAACCCACCCAGTGGTGAAATCCTCTTGAGGTCCTATGGGAACCCTGCTAATTGGAAGCTGGAGCAACTTATGACACCAAAGTTCAGATTAGCAGCAACCTCTTTAGGTTAACAGCTTCTATTGGTGAAATCCTCTTTAGCCATTTCTTTGGCATATTTATATTCTTTCCTTGTTTATGGTAATTTTGATCAGGTTAACTTGGAATTTTCATGCTGTTTTGTTTATGAGAAAATAGTTAAAAGTAAAGGATTGTCAACCGTATGCAGTGAATTACTGAAATAGTGTAGTATGATTTTGTAGAATTATGGACTAGACGACTAGTCATCATTTTTATAGTTGGCTAGTAATTAGGACAGTGAAAGGTTATGGTTGAGTTTGTCAATATTAGGTGAGAACCAGTTTGATTGATTATTTAATATAAATGTGTCCTGGGATGGGATTTATCTGCAATCCTCTTTATGCTTTTGTAATATCACCCTCTGATCAATGTACATTTAGTTTTAGGCCTATAGAAATGATCACCATCGATTGTGGCTCTTTCTTGATTTTTTTTTCCATGTGACTTGTTGCCAGATAATCAGGTAGAACCACCTTCATTTATCGTTAACCTGACCTATACTTGTTTTATGAGAAAAGATAACTCAAATTATCCCCATATGGACATGCCAATACATGCTATAAATGTCATTGAAAACCTAAGGTATTTGACTGCTACTCTGATAGTAGTGAAGGTATAGCTCTTCATCTATGACTTGTATGTTCAAAGTGCGGTAGAGAAGGCAGGTTTGGCTGTAAACAAGAAAGGTTTGACTTTAAAAGAACTTCTCCAGCAAACATCTCATCACAATCCAAAAGTTCGTAGAGGTATATTTATTTTTTATAATATATTGTAATCATCTAATTGCCTTTAAATGTACTTATTAGTGTCATTAATCCTCTACAGAACCATAGAACAAATTTTGTATGTTTTAAACCCAGAAAATCTTCAAAAATATTATTCTTGATAAGCTGAGTTGAACAAAATTTTATGAATTCAAATAACAATGAACCTTGGTTTGGAGCTGAAACACCAAACAAAAACCTTGGTTCTGGATTAGTTTTAAATTTTTGAGGAATGATAGCTCAAGTTGGTTCGAGTTTAAGCTTGAAGCCAAAAAATCAGTACCATGGGCACTGTGTCAATATTAATCATTATTTCCAAATCTGTCAAAAATAAAATTAAGCAACCATTAATTATATTACTTGGATTTTATGAAAGTTAATCTAATGGCATGTCTTGATTGATTTAATGTCTTGGCTTGGTTTCTATTCCTAATGTACTCTTATTCTTTTTGAATTGTAATATCACATATTAATGTCATTGCGTTATTTAATCTAGTTAAGCATTCAAATTTTCATTTAAATTTGGTAATCCTCATATTAATACTATTTCTTTTCCACCCTTTAAATTACAGATGCATTGATTGGTATTAAGGATTTATTCACCAGATATCCAACTGAATAGAAGTTGCACAAATATGCTACTGTAGAAAAACTTCGTGAGCGTATTGGTGATGATGATAAAGTGGTTCGAAAATCATTATATGATCTTTTTAAAGTAGTGATTTTACCTTGCTGTAAAGAGGTACTTTCCATTTTGTTTACTTAAATCACTTTTCTGACACATTGGGATTATACACCATTATCATTTGGATGGATAAAATATTGTAGGTTGTCGCTTTTTGTTTTCTCCATTTTTTATAATAGAGTTCACGTAGAACAAAGAAAAAAACAGTAGGAGGATTAAGATATTCTTGGATGGATAAAATATTTTAGGCTGCACATCAACTCAAAAGAGCAGCCCAATACATACTGGAAGCCCAAAACTAGAAGAACCTTTAAAAATCTTATCAGCAAAAGCCCAAACTGCCCAAGAATGGTGGGGTAGAAGAAATTTATGGTTAAAGGTTATGGAATCATGCTCCCACCTAATTAAATCAATCAAGACAAAATTATAAGTAACCACCAAATAGTTTTTCCAAAGTTATATGAATCACAACATTATTTCTCCAAGAATTAGTTGTGACCATATCAGGCACAAATAATTTTACATTAACAAATTTTGTTAGCAATTGTTTGTCATGTAACAATTAAATCAACAATTAAATAGTTGAATTATTTATTTGATGTTTTGCAGTTCTCCTAGGTGAATCTAGCTATGTAGGAATTTATTATTAGCATATGAAAACTTTGGTATGGTGCATGAAAACCCAATCACTTCACCTCTATCATTTACAAGCTCATTCAAAGAAAGTAAAGAATCATCGGCCACCTCATCTTGGTTCTAATTATTAATAAAAGAGAAAGTAACAAGTCATAGTTTAGCATACCTACACTGCAATTGCAGTGACACACAACAAGCTTTCCTTCCCTTGTTGTAAGGGCTTCCGACTACTGTCTGCTCTTTTATTTAGTAGGAATAATGATCAGCGGATTGAGGTAACATTAATTCCTTGCGGTGTTTAAACCTGAAGTAAAAAAAGGGGAAAAATAAGCCAAAAAATTTGATAAGTAATGTGATATATAAAATACAAGATAAATATAAGAAATCATAATTAATCTTAATAGAGCTTATTTAAGCCAAACTCCTACTATACGTAAGTGCTAGTAGTATTAACTTAAAGGAATTGAAAATTTTAAAGCTACCAGTATATATCTCTGCATACAATGTAGATGATTAACAAGATAAAACAATGGTCTAAAGGGAAAGAAGGAAACATATGCTCCCTATTATCGACATTACAATATGTAAGAAAAAAAATAAAATTGTCCTTTACTCCTTGCTATTCTTATCCCACTTTTATTGAAAATTTGATTTCTTCTTGTTGTTTGTGAAATAAGATAAAGCATTTTATTTTCAATTTAAATCATAGCTACAGGTTAGTGCTTTTAAAGTCCATTGATGGGACTAGAGAGTCTAATAATCTCATTTGGATGGTATACTCTAAGAGGGGACATCTCTGCTAACATTTGGATGATATATCGTCTTTAAATATCATTTTTGATTGCACAGGCTAGATCAATTGGAGTATGCTTTAATACCACTTAAAACATCTGTGGTTATTTGAAATCTCTGCTGACTTTTGTCTTAAAGCACATTTGAGTTGTGATTTAAAGTGACTAGCTATGGAAGACTAACATTTTTATTTCTTATTTAAGATTGAGACAGATTTATATTGTTAATTTTCTCTTAGTTAATTGCTAACTCTTGGTTCATTTTTCTTTGCATATCTTTTACTTGCAGCTTGTAAATAATTATTAATCTTTACATTTTTCTTTCAACTAAAGTCTTGCCAGACTGTTGCCAAATGATCTCAGACTTATAGTTGCTTATTTATTGTTGTAGACTAACGGGAATTGGGGAATGGATTTACAAATCATCATGCAAGTATCTTGAAGATGATTTGGGCATTTGAATTACATATATTCTACATGTTTTGCTCTACTATTCTTGTTGTCGTATTCTTTTGCTGTTGAATATTGATCAAGTTTCATCATGAAGATGTTCCTGCTCTAATGAGGCTTTGGACAAACTATGTTCTTAGGCTCTTAGCTAAGATTTTAGATTTGTTAGTTAAGTTTTGTATATTTTGACATATACTTAGTTACAATTATTCTGAAGTTTAGTTTATCATTTTGACTAAACTATATATAAACTAAAATTTTGTTTAGCACCCCCCCTTCCCTTCCCCAATAGGATTGTAGTTCATCCCAACAAACAATTAAGCTACAATTTGGCCCATTTTGTCTTAAATATTTGTATGTTTAAATGCAGTTCCTTGGAAGTTTAGATTGCTGGAGGAGCTTGAACGTGGTGAACAACTCATTGGAGATGGCACAGTTAGCTATGGAGGACATACTGACCCAGCTGAAGAAGGAAATGGCCGCACCTTGGAGGACATACCTTGGATCGAATTGCATATTTGCTGTATGCAATATATAGTGTGTAATGCTTTGTTGATCCATCCTTCTGAACTCTTTTATATAAGTAATATTTTCCCTTATAATTACAAAGGTGCTTTCAATTTTAGTCTCACTTCTTATTGCAAATATATAATGTGTAATTGCATATTTGCTTTCTGTCTTGTATGTAATTAAGCTGGAGCCAAATGGAAAATTGGTAATGGACATGTCAATGTGTGCTTTTGTCTATGTGAATGTGTGCTTTATGTCTTGTATACGTCTTTCAATTCTGAAAAATTTAATTATATTTGCATTGTTATTGCCATTCATGAAGAAAAAAGAAAAAAATTAATAATTCTACATCGGTTATTAGGTCAACCAATGTAGTATTGGTGGATACTCTACATCGGTTATTACGCAAAACCAATGTAGAATGCATTACCATGGGTAGCAATCTACGACGTTTGACAACCACAACCGATGTAGAACACCAAACATTTTATATCGGTTGTCCTGACAATCGATGTAGAATGATCAAAATTCTAAGACTGGTGTGGCTCATGACTCGTCTTTGAACTGCATCATTCTAAGACGGTCATTCAACCGATGTAGAAAGACGCGGTTGTTTCAACAACGCCGGTTACAATGACGCGTGAAAACCGATGTAAAAATGCGAATTTAACCGATGTAAAAAACCAATTTTGTAGTAGTGAAAGATGCTATGAATTTGATTGTTGGGCATCAATGCTTGAAAGTGAGAGGAGTTTATGGTTGATGATTGCAATGGGTTCTAGGTGTCTAATTGGGGGTGATTTAGGAGTGTCCGATTGTAGGGTTAGTGAATTGATAGGATTTGATAATTATGTGCAATTTAGGTCATTACATTTGCAATTTATAATATTGAGTCTCTCAGGTGGGTGTTTTGTACCTGTAACATTAAAGTTTAAATCCCTCCTAGTCTATTAATCCAATTTGTGAAGTTGGGATCATTATGTTTGCCATTTGTGGGATTAGAAACCGCAAATAATTATTAAAATCAAACTAATTTTGTGAATACAACTTTTGGGAATTTTAAATTATTACCAAAAAAATATATTTAGACGGCAACAAATAATAATGTTAGAAACGAATCTAGTTCACTCCATACTTATGGTTGAAAGTATAATTACATCGATTTCTTAGAGTATGTTTACTTTGTCGGTTGAAATGCAGTGACATATAAAATCCGATGCACATTCACTGCAAAAGCAAGAAATGTGATGCTTCTTAAAAATGGAGATTGACTTAAACATATATTGCGACCGGAAATATTCCAAACACGCACTAATACCACTTACAAAAACACAATGACCAAAACTCATTGTTTGCATGTTCAAATTTGAAAACTTACCATATGGATTCAGAAAGTTAACAAATTAGGAAAGCGCATGGCAACAGTAATTTGTACATTTATCTCAATCACAATCTGCCCCTTATTCCAGAGATGTCGGTTTCAGCTTCAAAAATATCTAGGAATCCAAGAATTATGCAACGAGTAACTCTGATGACTTTTGGTACCTCAGAGACAAACAATATAAACACCAACGTTATGGCAAAGATAATGACATCAATGACACACCCTTTTTGGCTCTAAATGGAATGAATGGCCAATGAAAATCTTATCCTTCGCTGCAGAGTGAACATCCAACAGAATTTATATGTTATAGAGAAGAACCAATGGTAAGCGCCAGAAGCATAATACAGAATGATCCTAATTCATGTCAAGAGAAAAAAAAATATTGAGACCCATTTTATGGTCTCTCTAACTTAGTACAGTAAAAATAAGGTTCCCTAAAAAATGGGGAATTTAAGATGACCACAAATATATGTGCCCATGCAAGTCAGCGTGACTTGCATATAGGGGTCCTTCTACTAGCTGTCAAAACGTCTTCTTATGCCCGTCATTTCTTGCCCATGCCATGTTCTTGTGCATGGACCATACGATCCTCATCTTCTTTACCTTTGCACCCCTGAAATTCCATGAAGAATTTTACTGGAATATTATGCACAGGTTCGTACGTGTTGCCAAGTGGCCAGCTGTGCTCTTTTGTATTGTGGAATTAATTAAACTATGATGATGCACCAATCTTTTTCATTTGTTTCATATGGATCTGTATCTGATACTTTAAAATTGGTATTCTTGCATAGCTAAGATCAAATATAGATAATATATAATAGTCAACATTTATCTCTCTCGCTGGCTCTCGCATAAAAGACTCTTCATTAAATATATCTCTAATAAATTTCAACTACGATATAATAAAAAAGTACAGTAAAAAGTGTGTTGTTAACATTTGTGATATTAATTCAATTATCTATCATTCATCCGATCTATCTATAAATAAATTCATCTATCCATCCATTACTAACAAAATAAAAAATAAAATGGATTAATCCAATCATTTATTTTATGAATGATTAATGATCTATCTATTATTTTCAAAATCCAACATATTTTTCAAGGAATACTTAATGTATTAAAATTGATCTAACTTAATATATAGTTAAAGAATTTGGATAAATTTTTGATCAACATTAATCAAGATTATTTTTTTGACCAACATTAGCATGGAATTTTTTTTTACTAACCTTGATTGAGACTTGGGACTATGTTTGGCGCTGACCTAAGTGGAGAAAGTTTTTGGTCGAGACAATTTTTCAACCAACACAAGCGACCTGAGTTCATGTCAATAAAAAAATAATAACTGACTGATATTGACAAAAAATTAGTCTCAATTGAAATCCACAGTATACGACCCCCTGTTAGTGTAAGTTGGGTTTGTTATCAATGGATGAACAGGATGAAATTTTATCAAATGAATCATTCATGGATCAAATTTTTCAAATAAATTTTTAATGGGTCAAAATGAATTAATAAATTATTTTGATCCCAATTAAAATTTATCTTGAGTCTTCCATTTTTTTTCCACCCCTAGTTGGGTTACACACTTGAGTAACGCTGCGGGCTACTCCAAAGAAACTATGTTTTCTTTTATAGAAGATACGCAGAAGATCCTGTATTTCTCATCCATTCAAACCAAAATACACTTCTTGTTGTTATCCGGGAAGAAAAAAATTGATATTCAATGGCACCAAACTTAGCTCAAAATCTGTTTCCACGTACAGCACAGGGTAAGAAAATTCTATCCACATATGTCTAACCACATCGAAGCAACTCAAATGCAAAAGGTGAATATAGGGTATCTAGTTATCCATCAAGCAGTTCATGAGTGCAGCACATCTAACAATATATGCTGAATTAGTAAGAAAAACTTTTTTGAGTTTAATTTCCGCAGAATATAATTTTTAAGATGAATTATAAATTTTAAATGTAATTAATTAAGTCTTAAAAGATAATTAATCTTATAGTTGATCAAAAAACAATTAAACCTTATGAAAATATCTTAAGATTTTACTTATTAGCCAAAAGATTTTTAATTACGTGGTTTTTTTAAAAAAATAATCCATCAAGTTATTCACCATCCTCACACACACACACATTTATATATATATATATATATATATAATAGAACTAAACCCCAACCTTAGTCACTGTGATAAATTGAGAAAAAACACACACTTAAAAAAAACCTATCAACAAAAATGAGGATGATTCTAACCCTCTTCTTCATCATCTCATCCCTCCTCTCCCTCTCCCACGCCTCCGTGGTAGATTTCTGCGTACCGGCAACACCTCAAACATCATCAAGGTCGCGGTGACGCCGGCCTTCGACGACGCGCAATTCTCCGGCGTAAAAGGCCTGGGAATCTCCATTGCGCGCCTAGACCTAGCACCTGGTGGAGTCATCCCACTCCACACTCACCCTGGAGCCTCAGAACTACTGTTGTTGTGAAGGGAAAAATCTGCACCGGCTTCATTGCTTCGGACAACACTGTGTACCTCAAAACCCTAGAAAAAGGTGATGTCATGGTGTACCCTCAAGGGTTGTTAATGCTCAACCAAAGCACCGAGATGTTATTGGCCCTATGGGTTATGTTATGTATTCTAGGATAATGATTAGAATTTTTCATTAAATTTGTATTTCTTTAACTTTCTTAGATTTTATTTTTTATTCTCTAATTTTTTTTACAATCTCTCTTTTTTTTTTAATAAAAAAGGTTGTTAAAAAAATTCATCAATATTTTTAGTCTCTTTAATATTTTTTTGCCTATTTCATGTTTTTATTTTATTTTTATTGTTCAAAATTATATTCAAATATAAAATAAATAAGGGATTAAAAATGGACAAAATAAGAACTAATTTTAATCAATAAAAATAAAAGAGAAACTAAAAGTGGACAAGAAGTTCTAAAAAGACTAAAAATGTTAACTAAAAATTGTAAAAACAAAAGAAAGAAAGATTAGAATTTGAAAATTTTGAGGAATTAAAAACTTAATTACCGATGCTTTGGTTGCACCAACGATTACAAGGCTTTATATAATATTATAATAAACAGTAACAGAATGTGTGAATGTGATACAAAATCACCACAAAGTACTAACAATACAAACAAATTAATTATTTCTACGACCTTTTGAGTTACTGCATCAATTTATTTCTTGGGCCTATTATCTAAATGCGAAATTTGGTTTGGCTTTTGCACAACAATAAACAGTTTCCCTCACCACAATGTAAACGGTGCCTTAGCCGATTAGCACAACAAATAACAGTGATATTTTAGAGTGGAAAACAAACGAAAGTCCTCAAACATTTTAGCTCAACTCTTCCCCCCAGCCTCTTCTACCACTTTTTTCATCACGTTTATGATTATTATTGGGCTTTGAAATTTCAATGAAATTTGTTTGATTTAATTATTTGTAAAAATGTTGCCGATCCAAATTTAAGTTTTTGAGAAATTTAGAGATGTTATAAGAGTATGAAAAATTTCTAGTCAGCAAAAAAAGCATGAAAAATTTCTTATCTTGCATCCTTAAAATTAAAATTAAATAGGACTCAGGATAAAATCATATAATGAAAATCAAAAGGCGCATGATTTTTCATATAGAAAATGCAATAAACATATATTATTATGAATGTTCTCATTCCAATTAATACTTAAATTAAATGTATAGTACTATATAAAGTTGGCATCAAGCTGTAAAGGATTGGATGACAGAGAACCTTCAACATGTTTTTGACAATTATATTTTGCCAAAAAAATAAAAAACAACGCAATGCATTTTCTAATTTAAGTACATATAAATTAAGAAAGTTGTCGATGCCACTTACAAATTAGTCAATTTCTTTTTCCTGCCATGATGTCGAACTTATCTAATTTGAGTATACGACTGTAATCTTAATTGTACGTATAATTGTTTTTTCCAAAAACAGTTAAAATAAAAGATTTAGAATTATTGTTATTATTTATTTATTAAGTTTCTTTTGTATCTCACATATATTCCATTATTTTTTTTCTTTCTTTTTTATTATGTTATTTATCACATTTCTAATTTTTTTTTCTTTTTTTTTCTTCCTATCTTTTGCTTCCTTCCATTTTTGTGTTATACAAATAGAGTGTACATTGAACATTAAAAAAATGACAATCTGTACAATTCTTAGTTAAACACAGAATCTTATTTTTATTAACGTATCTCTAGCAGAACATTTCAAATTTAAGCAGACCACTCAACCAAAAAAAAAAAACCAATTTTTTATTTAAAAAAGGCCACCACCACCATAGAATTTTCTTAAAGAATAAAAAAGTATATCTCATCTTAATGCTTCCATTCACCATTAATTTGATGCCTAAATCCTTCACATACAACTGTTACAATATCCTTTTTAAGACTATCATTCATTAAACTCTTAAAATTAAAAGGAGAGAGAAGAGGATTAAAAAAAGGAAAAGGAAAATAATAGTAGGAAGAGGATAAGAATATACGCTAAAAATAAATTAAAAAGATAAGAACAAGTCAGAAAATCAAGAAAATGAAAGAAAAGAAAAAGAAAGAGCATCAGGCATAGCCAGCCAGGTAAGCATATGCAGGTTGGCAAATGGAGTTTTTGCCTTTCTCTCTCTTCACTGGGAGGAGAGAGAGAGAGAGAGAGACGGAGGAAGTGACAGACTGGCATTAAGGAGGTTAAGCATTCTCTGTCTCTCTCTATATATATTTATATAAAGTCGTTTTGGTCATTCTTCAAATTTTTGGTTTTTGTGATTTTGATAGGACGACCCTTTGGTGTTTGGATCTTCAAGAAAGAGAGACCCTTGGGATTTCGTCACCATGAGTCTCTTCGGTCTTGGAAACAGGTTCTTCATCCAAATTTCTCTCCTTTTCTTCCGCTTCATCTTTTCTTTTTAGATTCTGTGTTTTTTTATGTAAAAAAAATGTCTTTTTGTGTTACCCTTTTGAGGGTGAGCTGGGATTTTGATTTTGAGGCTGCCCTTGATTTGTTTTTGGATGAATTTTTATCCCCTTTGTTTGATCTTAGTGTTTTCTTGATATGTTTGTTACATAGTTGTCTTTTGTGTTCTGTTAAATGAGACGGTTGATCATCATATGATAGAACTATAACAGACATAACGGTTATCTGAACCTGTGTTGCTAATATGGCTGTGAAATTTGTATGCTTTAATTTAATTATTACTTTGTGTTATGGCAATGAGAATTTGTCTCATTCTGAAGCGGCTAATAGGAATTGATCAAGTGATTCATGACCGAGAATTCAAATATACATCTAATAATGTAATAAGTGATGTTTGGATCAAAGGATGGGGGAGGAGGAAAATATAATCTCCCAATATTGGGGGAGAGGCAAAAATTGGAAGGAAGGAATTTTGACCCTTTTCAACTTTTGAACCGAGCAAGGGTCGAAATTCCTTTCATCCCTTCTTCTATTCTCTTCCAACCAAACAGTATGTTAAATGTTTTTAAACTGCGTGTGATGTTACTAATGGGTTTGGTCATGCCAAGAATGGAATTTTGGGTCTTTGAAGGATACTCTGTTGGCTGGGTAGTGCTATGATCTTGTGTATGCATGTATGATTCTCAGCTGGTCATACTTGACTTGATGTTACAATGATGCTTTTGATGAGTTTTAGCTGCTTCTGCGCTGTATAGGTGGCTTACAAAAGTTGAATAATAAATATTATGCCATCAAAGTTTAATTGTGCTATTGAATTTTTCAGAACTTTTTTGTTATGTGAAATGGGAGATAGAAACCAGTTTTGTAACGTTTTATGAGCATGTAAAGCTACCTTCAACAATAAATGCTTCAAAACTAGTAGACAAAAGTTGAATCCGTATGTACCATTTATAGGGCATAGATCATTGGTAGAAACAATTATATGAGCCAAATTGCTCTAGTCTGCAATTTTTTCCTCTAGTAAAATGAATTGTCTGATATGTTAATCCCCTTTATTTTTTTTTATTTTTTATTTTTTGGTTGATAGTTTGGTATACTTTTGTTTTTGTCGATGACTACTCATACATTATCAAACTTTGATCCATGCAGAAACCAAAAAACATTTCGTCCAAAAAAGAGTGCTCCATCTGGAAGTAAGGTTGGTGGTCTTTTTTACTTGTGGATTGGTTACTGGATTCTTTTCTATTTTTTCTTTATGGTTTATATTCAACCAACTGAGCCTTCTATGCATTTTGATTATGAAATGCAGGGTGCTCAACTTCAAAAACACATCGATGCCACGTTGGGTAGTGGGAACTTGAGGGAGGCTGTTAAACTGCCTCCCGGTGAAGATATTAATGAATGGCTAGCTGTAAACAGTAAGTATCTTTAGTATTTTGCTTTTTGAATACAGTGCTTGAGTTTCCTACTTAAATTTGTGTTCTGCCCTGTCTCTCTTCCATATTCACAAGACTTATCTTCTTAACCTCTTCTATATAATTGACATTGTTTGGTGTTGTATTTACACTGCCTGGTAACTTTTAGTCATTGGTAAATGATATTTCACTGCAAAATTGCTTATAAAAAAATTTGCACATTAACATTTATATTTTGTTTTTTATGTGCAGCCGTGGACTTCTTTAATCAAGTGAATATCCTGTTTGGTACTCTTACAGAATTCTGCACGCCAAGTAACTGCCCTTCAATGACTGCAGGACCAAAGTATTGTTTGATCCTTCAACCAACTCCTCTTATTTTACTTACATAGTATTGTTGCAGCTAGATTAGATTGGCTATTATATGTATCTTTTCTCTTTTTGGCTTGTCTGCAATGTATTTACAGCAATTGACTTTGTGTTGCTAAATAAATATTCTAAGATGATTAGGAGAGCTAAATGCATAGGGAGTGGTAAAAGGAAAACAGATTTCGACTATAACTATAAAACTGGGAAAATTTATTTTACACAAAACATTGTGAGTAAGAGGGCATACCAAGTCCCTTGAGGTTGTATCACCCTTTTTCACCTTTTTTGTGCCAATTTTCCTTTTCTTTTTCATTGTCCGTGAGTCAATTATCTGTAGCTTCATATTCTTAAATGACAAACTAAATCATTGTAAACAACATTATACATATATGAGACAAGTATTTAACATATTAAACTCTACAGGTATGAGTATCGATGGGCTGATGGTGTTACTATAAAGAAACCAATAGAGGTGTCTGCTCCAAAATATGTTGAGTATTTGATGGACTGGATTGAATCTCAGCTAGATGATGAAACGATTTTCCCTCAAAGATTGGGTATGTTTGACATATTGATAAAGCTAGTTGGCCAGTTAGCTGAATTTTCTGGATTGTTATTTGCTAATAATATGCATCATAGCACTATTTTAATTAATTGCTGCATTGCTATAGGGGCTCCCTTTCCAACCAATTTCCGAGATGTTGTCAAGACAATTTTCAAGCGATTATTCCGTGTATATGCTCACATTTACCACTCACATTTTCAGAAAATAGTGAGTTTGAAGGAAGAAGCTCACCTTAATACTTGCTTCAAGCATTTTGTTTTATTTACTTGGGTAAGTGAGTTATAAAGATTAAAAAAAGAAGTTCAATGATGCATTTGTTTCTTCATCTTTTGGTTTTGTATTGGGTTGGTTGTGCTAGGGTGGAGAAATTATTGCATGATCTAGACCACCACTATGATCTTGTCAATCTCCACGTGACACGTAGTCTAGTTTTTTAATTTACAAGAGTTAATAAAATTGTGTTATGTGTCAAGTGAAGATTAGTCGGGATCATGAACACATGATGATTTCGGACTATACAATAATTTCTCATGAGGGTGAGCCCTGGTGCAACAGTAAGGTCATTTTGCCTTGTGACCTAGATGTTGCCAGTTCAAATCTCATTCAAATGCAAATATGGGAAGTATGCTTTTCTATCCAACTTGACTGCTGCCATCTTTTTTATTTTCTTGCTGATATGCTGCTATCTTGTGTTGCAGGAATTCCGTTTGATCGACAAAGCAGAGTTGGCACCTCTTGAGGACCTTGTTGAATCTATTGTTCAGTTATAGTGCTGTTGGTGTTTTCTTTCCCTGATTTTTAGGAGAGATTAAACATTGGAAATGTTGGCTATACATTTTTGTGACCCCTTGTAAAATACTTGCTAAATGAAAAATCTTTATCAACCCCTTATGTATTTGGCTCTTAATTGTTGTGATGGTTGCTCAATAACAATAATAATCGTGTGAATCTAGCGAAAACCTCCTTGTGAGGCAAGGGAAATAATAGATGCAATTGACGCTTTATATATTCTGGCAAATGTTATAAAGTCCTTATTTTTTTTTTCTCCCCTCCCCCTAAATTAATAAAGGCTAGGGGAACATAATGGCTTTCTGAAAAGAACAAGCAATTGGAGATTTTATCCAATTTCTTCACCAAGATATCGCATTCACTATTCAATTTCTTTGGATTGTCTGTATTGATCTTGAGAACTGCTTTCATGTCATCAATAAAACCATGAAAGCTAAAACAGTATATGTAAAATACCAAGGTGGTTTAATATCAAGTTGACTAGCTAGATATTAAAATATGATTTATATATTTAAAAGGTAAAATTATATTTTTGGTCCCCTTAGTTGTCTCTAATTTCGATTTTAGTTCTCCTTTAAATTTATTCATGAATTTAGTTCTCCAATTATGTTAAATCCTGTAAATATGATCTTCAAATTCATATTTGAACGTTGACGGTCACGTGCCACGTTTTGATCGGACAGTGAACAGAAAAAAAAAATAGAATTAGCTCTTGGACGCACCTTTTCATGTTCAATCAAAATGTGATACGTTGTAGTCAAAGTTTTTTTGTGACAATTAACGTTTAAATTTGGACTTGGAGATCACATTCACGAGATTTAACATAATTGGAGGACTAAATTTGTGAATAAATTTAAAAAGAGACTGAAATCTAAATTAAAGACAACTAGGAGGACTAAAAATGCAATTTTGCTTATTTAAAAATACTCATTTATTGTAAATTTTAACTATAATATAATTTATGTATTAAAAGTATTTATTTATTATAAACTTTATTTATATAAAATGAATATTTATACTATGCATTGCATAGGATAAAATATTGGTTATTTTTTATTATTATTATCAAGTATCACAATAGAAATGCATTTCAAACTTTAAATAATACATTTTTTTAATTAAAATATCCACTTTTTTTTTATTTAACCTATTCCCAAACTGATTCAAATCATCTGGCTTCTAACTTATAAAGGCGATACACATATATCTTCAGAAAATTATTAATCGCACTAGTTACTATGATGAAATTATTTTCTTTCACTTCTTTTACTAAAAGAGTTCAAGTATACATGTGAATTAATTAGTATTTAGGTGAGATAGTAATAAATAATGCCATTGTTGGAAAAGAATAATACTCTCTTAATAGTCTAAAATAACATATTTTGAAACAAATAAAAGAAATTAAGATGATAGAATACTTAAAATGGAAGGAATGGTTAACAAAAAGGATAAAGCTTCTTCAGCAAAAAAAAAAAAAAGTGTCTTCAGCGAAAAAGGTAAAGCTTGACCTCAATTGTGATTGGATAACTAAAGAACTAAACCTAACTCTTTTCCTAACAATTAGTTCTCTATTAATGAGTTGATATGCTTAATAGCTTTTAAATAGACTAATAACTCCTCAAATTTTGACCTCTAACTGCCCTTCAATCACGATTATATTTTGAGTAATTTTCTGTCTATTTGACCTAACTCTTTTTCATCAAACAAATTGTGAAAAATCTGACTTTTAAAGCAGCCAAATTGTATGAAGACTCACATCTTAAGGGGACATATCTAAAGATTAATTAAAATGACCAAAATGAATGTCTTATCTAAGGACACTTGCTTAAAAGAATTGATAATGCACAAAAGCCAGAATATTTTGTATTATTGAATAATGAACTATAACAATACAATACAATACAGCTTATTCAGTCTCGCCATCTTTTCTTGGCATGAAAAGATATTGAATAATTTTAAATCTATATAAATGAAAAAAAAAAACTTCACTAGTAGTGTGATTAAGGATGAGGTTTGCCCCTCAAGGTATGGTGTTTAATCATTAATGATTATCATGTGTTGTGAATGGTATATAGTATAGTAGTATACTTGACCTGCCTGTGCTTGATCCTTCAATTTGTAAATTGTGATGAAGCTGAGTGGCTTATTTCTTAACCCCTTTTTCTTGGCCCCATGTAAACATGTCCATCATCCAGGCCAACACATAACACTTATCAAACAACCAAGCTTTTGTAGACTCACATTCCCACCTTCTCAAAACAGAAATACTGAAGGTAGCACAGCCACAATGTTCTGTACGTGTAACCCTCAGCATGGCATCAATCATATGAAAGACAACCTACTATGAAGTATCTAACCTTCTTTCACATATACATCCTGGCAGAGGATTTGAATAAAAACTTTCCTCTAGCTTAGGTATTTCTCCGTGCTCCCTAGGATATGGAGCACCGATTCGGTCTTCATGGAGCCTTTTTACCTTGGAGCTGAACTTCTTCCAAGAAATTTTTCCTTCATCCAACTTATCAACGAGTTTAACAAAATTTACCCTGCACAGCAGAATGAATATGATCAAACAGTCAAGCAAGAAGTGATGCAGAAGATTAGGTTAAGAATATGTTACTTGTCTTGGTTGATAGTCTTCTTGAAGTTTTTGAAGCCCCTATGGCCTTGTACTGCCTTTGCCATATTTCCATCATAAGTATAGAGAAATACATCACTCTGAAGTGCAACAATATATTCTATGCCAGCTAACTTGTTCTGGTGATTCCTGAAAGTATTCAACTCTTCTTCAGAAGAGAGAGAGGAATGAGAGAAAATGTTGGGGAAATCATCCTCAAGATATTTCATACTTCCTCTACCATATGCTTCTCCAGCTACCAGATAAATCCTGGTTTGTGATGGAAAACCTAGTGCTCTAAGCAATAGGGAAGTTTCCCTCGGAGTTAATGGGCAACCTCCAGTCAATCTCCTCTCAGTCCCATTAATCTCCTCCTTCCAGTGACCAACTTCATTTCGCATCTGTCGTAGCTCTTCATCTTCTTCTGCGGTCAAATTGTGACTGCAACCTGTAAATGCAAGCATATCCTTCTCATACCTGTTACAAAAGAAAATAGAGCAAGGTGATTTAAAGCAAAATATATAATTTAAAAGTTCTTGACAGGATAAATATTAACACCAGCCTAATAGTTGGGACTCTTATAGTCTTACTCCACCAGAAAACTATTTCTAAGCATGATTCAATCATACAGTTAAACTATAAATGAATAATTTATGATCTAATCCCCAAAAGAACTTGGTGGTAATTGAGCTATGCAAGCCAGACTAAGCAATAAAGTACCTCGTATTTTTTCCTCTGCCTGTGAAAGTTTAGAAATTCGCTGGTTTGATAGAGAAAAAAGCCAGAATGGAATGAGTTCTGTTTATTTGACTTTCTTTCACATTACTTATTATTTTCTTTCAAGAACAGAATATCGCCATAGTAACTAGTCTTTCAACTTTAAAACTACAGATGGACTTAGAGACAAATGAAAAAGAGTAAAAAGTGGGGGGATGAAAGATAAGAGAAGAAGATCCACTTTTCCTCTTGTACTAAAATATTAGAGTTGTAACTTGCCTCAAATGAAGCGTGAGATAAGGATTTTCATTCTGTCGCATTCTAGATATTAATTTGTTTCCAAATTCTTCAATGAGAGCTGAATATTTCAATGCTCTATAATTTACACGACATCTTAGCTTTTGTATGGAACTAGGAATTCCATTATTAGCAAGTCTAGAATCGGTATGGGTGAAATAGATCACTTTGTGATGCTTTAGCAGGGAAAGTGCAATGAAGGAAAATAGGGAAGACACGTTCTCGGCCAAGTTAGCTAAAGGGGACCCATATGGAGAAAAAGGGAATAATGCTGTTAGCATTGGTCCGAAAATGATGGGGCAAAGGAAAAGAATGAGGAATCGCATGACTAGCACCAAACTGAGGGACTACGTACGCAATTGAGCTAGTATATAAAGAATAATTAATAGTATTGTTTTTTTATGCAAGTTGTGAGAATTATCTCGATTCTATTCTCTCTCTCATACTCTCTTGTTCCCAGAATTTGTATCTGTGTAATTTCCTTCCAGAACTCTAGCTGGAAGTGAGTCTTAATTTCAGTCAATATACGTACTCTTCTCCGTCTCTTCATTTTTGCACATTACATTTGGTGCACAATTTTGCACATTACATTTGGTGCTTTCATCTCACCATGGCAGAGAATACCCGGATGAAGGAGCTCATTGCCGATGTCAAGCGCAACGCTGACACTATCCAGAAGATGTACAACGATTTCCATGAGCAGATTGAAAAAATGGAAGTCACGAATGCATCTCGATTTGCACGGATGGAAGCGATGCAGACAGAGACAAACAACAAATTTTCTTAGATCCACAATGCGCTTGATTTGCTTCTGAACCAAAGCCCCAAGAAATCTTCCCACGATGACAATAACTCAAGCAAACAATCATTTCGGGTGAGGAACATTAAACTCGAATTCCCTCGTTTCAATGGCAAAAATGTCTTGGAATGGATATTTCGTGCGGAACAATTTTTTGATTATTATGGTACACTAGACCCAGATCGATTAACCATTGCTTTTGTGCACTTGGACAAGGAGGTAGTCCCTTAGTTCTAGATGATGTAGTGCTCTCACCCATTTCACTCTTGGGTCGAGTTCACTCGAGCCTTAGAGCTGGATTTTGGACCTTCCATTTATGAGTGTCAAAGAGCTACATTATTCAAATTAAGTCAGATTGGTATTGTAGCTGATTATTATCTGCAATTTATGTCATTAGCTAACAGAGTTTATGGCTTGAGTAATGATGCATTGATAGACTGTTTCATTAGTGGTTTAATTCCTGAGATCTGACGAGAGGTGATGATTCACTCACCTATTTCTATTGTTAAAGTTGTGTCCCTTGCTAAAGTTTATGAAGAAAAATATACATCCACCATTACACCACATGAATTCACCTCATCCAATTATTACAACCACAGAGCACCCTTCAATTCAATTAAGCTAGAAAATAACCACAAAACCAATCCTACTCCTATACTCCAAACCCCACCAACACGACCCATGAACCTTGCTCAACGAAACCCAAACATCAAATCATGTTATTGGTGTGATGACCAATTTTCTCTAACCCACAAATGTCCCAACCGTCAAATCATGATGCTACAATTTGATGACCCTGAAGAGGATACCCAACCTGAACCAGAAAAACCCAACTAGATATGACCTACCTTGAACCTGACCTAGCCACAAATGACCATCATCTTTCTCTAAATGCAATGAAAGGGACCGATAGCATGGGTATTTTGCGATTCACAAGCCAAATTGGGCAAATCAGTGTACAAGTCTTAGTTGATGGAGGAAGTTCAGACAATTTTTTACAACCCCGAATTGCTGAATTTATTAAACTCCCAGTGGAACCAGGTCCTTGTTTCAAAGTTTTGGTGGGAAATGGCCAATCTATGATTGCTGAGGGAGTGGTCCCTAATTTGTCCATCACATTACAAGGACATGAGTTGACAATACCTGTATTCTTATTGCCTGTGGTAGGAGCTGACATTATTTTGGGATCTTCATGGTTGGCTACTTTAGGCCCACATGTGGCAGACTATGCAGCTTTGACACTAAAATTTTTCAACAAAGGAAAATTTGTGGCATTACAAGGAGAGAGAGGCACACCACCTAAACTGGCTCAATTCAATCATTATAGAATGATGCGAAATACTGATGCTATTGCTGATTCATTTACCGTTCAGCTATTTCAATTCCACACTGAGGATGATGCTTTGAAATATTTACCACAACATATAGCTCCAGAGATTGCCCTGTTGCTGCACACTTATAGTTCAGTGTTCCAAACTCCAACATCATTACCACCTCCTAGAAGTCAGAATCATGCTATTCCACTTTTGGAGGGTACACAACCAGTTAAAGTCAAATCGTATAGATATCCTCATAGCCAAAAAGAACAAATTGAGAATATGGTGCATGAAATGCTAGACCAAGGTATTATACAACCTAGTACTAGTCCTTTTTCTTCACCCATTGTACCGATGAAAAAGAAAGATGATAGTTGGAGGTTTTGTACTGATTATAGGGCCTATGTTGTGACAATAAAGGATAGTTTTCCTATGCCAACTGTTGATGAATTACTAGATGATTTATTTGGTGCAATTTTTTTTTTTCAAAACTGGACTTAAGATTAGGTTACCATCAGATTTTGGTACAACCTGAAGAGCGGCACAAAACAACTTTTAGGACACATCATGGATACTATGAATGGTTAGTCATGCTTTTTGGATTAACCAATGCCCCAACAACTTTTCAGAATTTAATGAATCAAATTTTTCATGATGCCTTGAGAAAGTATGTGCTAGTTTTCTTTGATGATATCCTTATATACAACTTTACTTGGCTGGAACATTTGACACATTTGGAAAATATGCTATGAGTCCTTCAACAACATGTACTATTTGTGAAGTTGTCCAAGTGTTCATTTGGAGTATTGGAAATTGAATACTTGGGACACATAGTTTCCGGACAAGGAGTATCTATGGATAGTAGTAAGGTTCAGGCAATCTATGAGTGGCCACCACCCACAAATGTGACACAATTAAGAGGATTTCTAGGTCTCACAGGCTACTATAGGCGTTTCATCAAAGCATATGCCAAAATTGATGCCCCTTTGACTGAATTACTCAAGAAAGATGGTTATTTATGGACTGAGGAAACTGAAACAACATTCCTTAGACTCAAAGAAGCTATGATGACAACACCTGTTCTGGGGTTACCTAATTTCCAACAACCCTTTATCTTAGAAACGGATGCATCAGGGATTGGTATAGGTGCAATGTTACATCAAAATGGTCACCCAAATGCCTATTTCTCCAAACAAACTTGCACCACACACTCAAAAGAAGTCCGCTTATTTTAGAGAGATGTTGGCCATGGCAGAAGAAATTTCTAAGTTTAGACACTATTTACTGGGCCATAGATTTATTATTAGAATTGATCAGAAAAGTTTGAGAAGCTTGATGGATCAAAGTTTGCAAACCCCAAAGCAACAAGAGTGGTTGCATAGATTTTTGGGATATGATTTCACAATAGAGTATAAGCCAGGAAAAGATAATTTGGTAGCTGATGCCCTCTCTAGAGTAATGTCATTATCATGGTCTGAGCCGGAGCATTCCATTGTTAGAAAATTGAAAAAAGCACTGCAGAGAGATCCCAAGTTACAAGTTATTATGCACCAATGTGTGGAACAACCCTTATTGCATCCCCATTACTCAATGAAAGGTGAATTATTATATTGGAAAAACAAAATTGTTGTTCATAAGGATGTGGACTTGATACAACAACTCTTACAGGAATTTCATAGCTCACCAATTGGGGGACATTCCGGGTTAAAAAGAACTTTGGCAAGGGTGACACAACAGTTTCACTGGCCAAATTTGAAGCATGATGTGCAATAATTTGTTCAATCTTGTGCAATTTGTCAATAGGAAAAAACTTTACATACCAAACCTGCTGGACTGCTGTAACCACTGCCTATACCATCTCAAGTATGGGAGGATATAACAATGGATTTTATCACTGGCCTACCAAATTCGTATGGCTTCAATACTATTCTGGTAGTAGTAGACCGTTTATCAAAATATGGTCATTTCATAGCACTCGAAGGGGATTACACGAGTAGGTCTGTAGCTGAGTTATTCATGACTTATGTGGTCATGCCTAAGTCAATAGTGTCTGACAGGGATAAGGTTTTTACTAGCAATTTCTGGAAGAACTTATTTCAATTGCAGGGTACCACATTGGCCATGTCCTCAGCCTACCATCCTCAATCCGATGGCCTATCAGAAGTAGTGAACAAGTGCTTGGAGATGTTTCTCAGGTGTTTCACTTTTCACAATCCAAAAGCTTGGTACAAGGCTTTAAACTGGGCAGAGTTTTGGTACAACACATCATTTCACACCAGCATTGGTATGGCACCATTTAAACCATTATATGGGAGAGATCCACCTACTCTTACTCGATACAATCCACAGGCATCAGACCCTGTTACTCTACAGGAACAATTGATCAACATGGATAGCATTTTACAACAATTGAAACAACAATTGGAAAGAGCTCAAGTATATATGAAGAACCAAGCTGATAAGAAGAGAACTGATGTGTCCTTCTGATCGAGGCCGTACCCGAATCAAATAAATATTAAAAATGCAGTATCTAGGAAGTGATCCTAGGTCGTCTCCCAACGAGCAATGGTCAACCAAACGTTCATAACAGATAGTAATAAAACAGTAACGAATGGGGGGGGGGGGTTGTTTGTTTTTGTAAATTAAACAGCAAGCAAATTTGAATTAGAAAATAACAGAATTAAAAATATGTTGTTTCCCCTTGATTTACAAGCAAGTCTCTTATCCTAGGTTACGAGAATTTATCCTTAATCAGTTCAACCACTTAATCCAACCTTAAATTAAATTACTAAGTGAAAATTAACATAAGGCTGTCATTATGTGATTAAGCAACACATACACCAATTAATCATGAACGAAATTGATCATTAAGCATGACTTAAATTAAGCGCAAATACAATTAATCAAGCACTAAGCATGCATGGATTAATAACAACAAATACAGAGTAATTGGTGAAGAGGAAAACTTGATCAGAATTCAATAGTAATAATAAAACCTCAAAGAGAGTTGTGCTTGATCCTCAAGAGAAAACAACGCTGGAGACTTAACCTTCCATTAATCAGTAGAAAATGAAATTGCAGATTGAAGCAGAAAACGAAATTGCATTGCTACGTGAATAGTTAAAACTGGAATTGCAAAACCTAAAATTATTCTTTCTCACAAAACGAAAAAAACTCCATAAACTAAAACCTTGGTGCTGTTATATAGGTTCTCAGCCCCCAAAGCTTACAAATCTATTTTAAGTCCAAGCCCATTAATAAGATAAAATCTGGACAAGATAAGATTTGATAAAATAAAATCTGGATGAAATAAAATCTAGATAAGATAAGATAAGATAAAATCTAGATGAAATAATATCTAGATTAGATAAAATCTGGATAAGATAAGATTTGGTAGAATAAAATTGTCTGCTCTCTTCAAGTCCAAGCCCAATTCCGGATTCAAGCCCAATTACTTATAATTCTCCTGAAATTAAATTAAAAACACAAAATTAGTCCAGTAGGCCCAAATGATAAAATTGCATAATTAATTTGACAATTAAGACTAATCAGTAATTAAAATGATGACAAAAAGGGTTAAGAAATAAGAGGAAAGTGATGGCACATCACCTTCGCAATGGGAGATTTAGTTCTAGTGAAGCTCCAACCATATAGGCAACACTCTGTCACTTTGAAGAAATCAGAAGAATGAGATATTTTGGGCCATTTCCTATTGTGGCCAAAATAGGTAGCGTGCCTTACAAGTTACAACTACCTGATGCGGCCAAAATACATCCAGTTTTTCACATCTCTCAGCTGAAGCCTTTCAAAGGAATTCCACAAGAACAGTACATGCCTTTGCCTCTAATCACAACCGATACAGGTCCAGTAATTGCCCTAATTGCCATTCTGCAAACTAGGTCCATCAAGAAAGGCTCAAATTTTATACCACAGGTGCTTGTGCAATGGGACAACACAACTCCAACTGAAGCCACATGGGAGGTTTTAATGAGATGTTAGACAGCTTCCCTAACTTCAACCTTGAGGACAAGGTTGTCATAAATGGGGATGGTATTGCAATGAAGGAAAATAGGGAAGGCACGTTCTCAACCAAGTCAGCTAAAAGGGACCCACATGGAGAAAAAGGGAATAATGTTGTTAGCATTGGTCGGGAAATGATGAGGCAAAGGAAAAGAATGAGGAATCGCATGACTAGCACCAAGTTGAGGGACTACGTATGCAATTGAGCTAGTATATAAAGAATAATTGATAGTATTGTTTTTTTAAGCAAGTTGTGAGAATTATCTCGATTCTATTCTCTCTCCCATACTCTCTTGTTCCTAGAATTTGCATATGTGTAATTTCCTTCCAGAACTCTAGCTGGAAGTGAGTCTTAATTTCAGTCAATATACGTACTCTTCTCCGTCTCTTCATTTTTGCACATTTCATTTGGTGCACAGTTTTGAACATTACATTTTTCACATTACAGAAAGAACCTCAGTCTTGTAATAACTGGCTTGTGAAAAAGCATGTAAATTGACTATTGATAAAACATTATGAAAAAAGGTCGAAAAAAACATTGTCATTATATGACACAAAGCAACTCAAAACGAATATGATGACAAATGTATATGTCTATCATTTGATACTCCCATTTTCTTATAAACTATAGCTGGTTACCTAAAATGGATCATATGGGTTGCTAACCTTTCCCAAGAATACAATAAATTGATTAAAGAAGCATAATTTTGGATTTAAAAAAGATGTAATTGGAGATAGGCAATTTATGTTGACCTTTGACCAAGATATTGAAGTTTTTGAGAAAGGTTCAATTTCAGCATAGGTAGGTGGTAATGTCTCAACTACGTGGATATCATCATCCTTCAGTGTCTCAATAAAATATTTCCAATCAAATAAATCCTTGAAGCCACTGCAAATATATCAAAACAAATTAACTACAGAGTAAAAGTATTGAATATTGAAGCTTATTTGCAACTTAAAACATCATCTGAGGGGCAATTGTTAAATTGGAAACCCGTCAATTGATCTGTTAACGTAAAAAAATGATAGCTCAAGGGAAAATATATGGGAGGGAGAGATTCAAAGGACCATCTAGATCTTTCTTGCATCTTCACTTCTGTCATTTAAGGTAAAAGTAATGAAAATTGTCTATAAAAAGATGATGGTTGTAAGATTGCAATTGATGGCCATTTCTCAAAAGTGTAGTAGAAGTTCCAACAGGCTAAATTTACCCCAACTTCATTTCTTACAGAAATTTGATCATCTTTAGTTTTGTTGTTTGCATTGCCTCAAGTTAAACTAAATGAAGTTTTGGGCTTGCAAGAAACAAGGAAATTATGCTTACACCAATCAATCCAATTTTCCAATACCACAATACGAGAGAAGGTAAAAATAAACCAACCTTGCATCACCCCAATAAGAGGTGTTATCAAGAGAAGGAAGAACAAGTGTTGCCTTCATAATCTTAGCAACAACAACCATATCACATATATCTACATTCAAAATATATCAACACGTTAGATTATGCTAGCTGCCTAACTTTCTCAAATATTTCATTAGAAAACCACAAAACCAGACCCCAAATCTCATTTGATTCAGGCCACCATTAGAATTTACAAGAATGTAGCCATTGGTCTTCTCATCTTGCTTGACAAAAAAGAATTCAGAAGTTTAGCGGAGATAAATTTCGGAATATGAGTAGGAGAAAGGAGTACAATTGATAATAAAATTTCATACTTTTATGATTTCTTGGCAGGTCTATACATTGGGTGAAATTTTCATAGTTAGGTCTAGACCAGACACCTGTTCCTAAATACAAAGCAAATGTTGATAAATAAAAAGATTAAAACATCTTTGAATTTATACACCAATAAATCACCTTTTGTTGTTCATTCCATATACCTTGTCATTTTATTTGACAACCAAACAAAAAATAACAGAATAATATAGCTAAACACATGAGACAACGATTAGAGGCTTTCTTCAGTCGTGCCAGCCTAGCCGTCAATCACCCCTGTAGTTACCAACTTTAGAGTTCGGTCAACCTCATTTGCTCCCTCCCTATATGCATAACCATGGGAGCTTTGATCCATTAGATTTTGACTAGTAATGGAGTCAGATAGTTCCTGATAAAAGGGTGAAATAATTTACTTAGTGTGACCTGTCTGATTCTTAATCTACCTAAATCCTTGAAAAATAGTAGAACTTAGATATAGTTCCTTAGGCACTTTTGATGTTTTTCAATCAAAAATTGAAGTTTCATCTTGGTAATCTATGTAATAAAGGTTTAAATTAAGAGAAATATTATCAACATACTAACATACTATTGATTGAGCTCATATGGAGCTTCGTGCCACTCAGCTTAAACAATTCTTGCCAGAATCTACTGATCAAGAGAGGATCACGGTCCGATACTAGACTGCAGGGCATGCCATGAATTTTCCCCGAAATGTCAATGAAGGTTCTTGCCATGCCGGATGCTGTGTAATGTGGCAGCAACAACCCTAAGTGTACTCCTTTCAAGAAGCGGTCCACCACTACCAGAATGACTGAATGACCTCAAAAAACTGGTGAGCCCACAATGAAATCTAATGAGAGATCTTCCCATGGTCGTGCCGGAATAGGTAAGGGACATAGTAGCCCTGGTTGTCGACGGTGATTGTACTTTGTCTGTTGGTAGGTGATATAGCTGGTGACATATTGATGGACATCCTTTTTCATGGTTGCCCAAACAAAATTTTCCCCGACCAGTGCCAATGTCTTCATAATTCCCATGTGACCTCCGGTGGGCATTGAATGGAACTCTGCGAGGTTAGTTGGTATTGAATGAGCTCCATGTGGCAACCAAATGCAACCCTTCTGTAGAATTAAGTCATGTCGGAGAACATAGTCAAGATGATTATGGGGTTCATCCTTTATCTTCTGTCAATACCCCAAAAGTTCCTGATTGGTCAATAAATTTGCTTTTAATTCCTGCAAAAAAATATAATTGGGAGTTGTTAGTACAAAGAATTCTCTCGGGGAATTTTCCAATCGTCGCGACAAGGCATCTACCGTTAGGTTTGACTTGCCGGTGCGATACTGGATAATATAGTCGTATCCCAGTAATCGTGCGAGGTATATCTGCTGCTCTGGAGTTTGAATTGCTTGCACCATGAGTTCCTTGAGGCTTCGGTGATCTGTTAAGATCGTGAAATGGTGACCCAACAAGAATTGTCGCCATTTCTTGACCGCTACCGTGATTGCGGCAAGTTCCCTCACATACGTGGATGCGTGAAGCAATTTCGAGCAAAAGGGTTTACTAAAGAAGGCAATATGGTGATTTTGTTGTGATAAAATCGCCCACATGCCTACCCTCGACGCGTCTGTCTCCACCACGAATGGCAAGTAAAAGTCCGGTAGTCCCTAGACCGGGGCCTGACACAGAGCATCCTTCAACTTGGTGAAAGCCTGGTCAGCCTCGCTAGTCCATTGGAATTGATCCTTCGTCAACAGTGCCGTGAGAGGTGCTGCCATCGTAGCATACCCTTTTGTGAAACGACGATAAAATCCCGATAGACCCAGGAAACCTCGCAAAGTTCAAACAGACTGTGGTGTAGGCCATTGTTGAATGGCATCGACTTTCGTAGGTACTGGTTCCACTTCGCATTTGGAGACGACATGACCCAGATATTCTACTTGTTGGGTTACAAACGAGCATTTTGGTAATTTGAGGAAGAAGTTGTTATCTCTGAGGATCTGAAAAGCTGTCTTTAAGTGCTCGAGATGTTCTGAGAAGGATCTACTGTAAATTAGAATATCGTCAAAGAAGACAATGATGAATTTACACAAATAGGGCCCAAAGGTATTGTTCATAGTGGCTTGGAAAGATGATGGTGCATTGTAGAGGCCGAAAAGCATTACAAGGAATTCATAATGTCCATGATGGGTTTGAAATGCAATTTTGCTCACATTAGCAGCCGCCATTAAAATTTGATGATATCCCTGTAGTAGGTCCAATTTCGAAAACTAGCTTGCTCCTCCCAATTCATCCAGTAGTTCATCAATCGTCGGAATTGGAAATCGGTCTTTAATAATGATTGCATTAAGAGCTCTATAGTCCACACAAAAGCGCCAAGAGCTATCCCTCTTTTTGACTAGTAATATTGTCGATGAGAATGAGCTGGTACTTGGCCTAATAATTCCATTTTGGAGCATCGTTGTGTCTTGCATTTCAATTTCCTGCTTCTGGAAATGAGGGTATCGATAGGGTTGTATATTTACCGGGGTAGAGTTGGGTAAAAGGTGGATAGGGTGGATGGTTGTTTGCGAAGGGGGTAAGGTCGTAGGAGACTGGAATAGAGAGGCGAATTGAGTGGTCAAGGTGATGATATCTGGGTGAGTGTTTTGGGAAGGTAAAGCTTGGGAACAGACCCTGATATGAAAATATTCACTAGCGCTTCTGGTCTGGATCAGACGATGAAGTTGTGGAGGAGTGACTGCCTGCAGAGCCATGTCTAAGTTTCCTTTTAGTTCAATTAGTTTTCCTTCATGAACGAACTTCATGGTCAAGTCGTTGTAATCTATTAACACCGGCCCAAGCGATTTAAGCCATTGGACCCCTAGAACAATATCAACACCACACAGTGGAAGTACATGGAGGTCCACCGTGAACATGCGTCCTTGCACATGTACCGCGAAACCCATGCATAATTGACAACATTCAACTTCATTGCCATTTCCAACAAGCACTGTCAAGGTTGGTGTGGGCTGAGCGTTCAAGCCCAAGGACTTGATTAAGCATTCTTGCACAAAGTTGTGCGTGCTTCCTCCGTCAATCAGGATCATCACATTCTAGTTTGGAATCCGGCCCATCATTCGCAAGGTTTTCGGGGCTGACTTTCCCAAGAGAGTGTGCAAACTGATTTAGGCCTGGGGCGGTTCAGTTTAGGGTGGGTTAGTTCGGGTCAGATCGTCTATTTGTGGGTACTGGCTAGCTATTTTAGGGTTCAGAACTTCATCTCCTTGCTCTTCATCTGCGATGAAAAGGAAGAATTATGAGGCACAACGATGTCCCCTGGTGAACTTCTCATCGCAATTAAAGCATAGCTCTCTCTCTCTCTCTCTCTTCGACTCGTTAGTTCCTATGGTGTGAGTCGTTTTAATGGTAAGGGAGGGGGTTTCGCTGGTGAAGGTAATAGTGGTAGATTCGGGGGAGGTGACGTTGTGGTTGAAGGTGTTTGTGGAATGAAATTGGGTCCAGTAAGCGTTCGACCGCGAAGGCCCCTTCGATTTTCCAGGAGTTTTTCTTCCTGGAGGCGAGCTAAGTCGGATGCATGCACCAAGGTCAGAGGCTAAAGAGCCTGCACTTCGTGTCTGATATCAAGATCCAGTCCAGATACGAAACAACTCAGAAGAAATGGTGGCGGCAACCCCATAATCCGATTGGCAAGCGCTTCAAATTGGGTCAGGTAATCCTTCACTGAACCCTTCTGTGTTAGTTTGAAGAGTATTCTGGTAGGATCATCGTACGACAAGTGCATAAATTGAGCTTTTATTGCTTGCAAGAAGCTGGGTCATGTGGTGAGTTGGTGGTTTCGCATCATCCACTGGAACCACGCTAAGTTGGGCCCTCTATGTAAAAAGAGGCAATGGTGAGCCATTATGACTCAGGGGTTGAATGGTATTCAAAAAACTACGTAATTTTGAATACCTAGCCCGAGGGATCTGAGCCATCAAATCGCGGCACTTCGAGTTTCATTCTGGGTGGGTTGGCTGTATGGTTAGTTGGTGTGGGTATGGCTGATGATGATGAAGGTGAGGCTAAGTGGTGAGAGGTGTTTTCAAGAACTACTACTCGATGAATGAGTTCGTCAAGATTCTCTATGACGTGAAGCTGATTAGAGGCTAATTTGGCCATATCTTCTTCAGAACGTTCCGTGTTAGATTTGGATCGGGTTGATTCAGCCATGGGGCTTCTCTTAGAGAAAGCAACAAGTTGTTGTGAACTACAGAGCAAATTCCTAGTATTCGAGATCTAGGGCCTCCAGAATAAGGTGAGGAGAAAAGAGATTTTATTTCTGCTTATCCATTAGAATTACATCATTCCTATATATAGATGTTCTGCTAACAAATTCTAGAAAAATTCTAACAGATTTTGGCATTGTATGCCTTAGAGGAATTCAAATGCAACGACAAGGGAGACAATCCTTAACGGCAAGGAATATTTGGTCGATAAGGTTTCTAGAATATCACTACTCAATTGTCAGCTTAACCACTACTTTCTCAATTAGCTACACATAGTCCTCAAGGTATCATGGTCTATTAATTTCCCTTTTTGGCCTTTTATCCTTTTCTTTGTTCAGTTTTGTATCTTGCTCTGTATTTGCTGCATTTTGGTTTTTGCTCATAACAGGGCCCCTTTCCTTAACTCATGAATTTGTAGTTTTCAATAAATTTTAACTAATGAGAGTCTTAGAAGGAGTGTATTAGAAAATGAATTGCTAACACTCCTCTTAAATTAAACATTGACATAGGTTATCATTGAAGTGAAACTCTAATTTTGATTGAAGAACAAAACTAGATGCGCTTAAGAACTGCGCTATTGAAGTTTTATCTCAATAATCTACATGATAAAGGCTTAAATTAAACTTGGCATAGGTTGTCATCGAGATGAACTCTAATTTTGATTGAAGAAAAACATTAGAAGCACCTAAGTTTTGTCCTGGGGTTTCACAATTTGGTGCAATATCTATCATCAATAAATAGTAGTACATGAAAAATGAAAACAAAACGCTCCCATTTATAAGTTCTCCTTTCAATAAACATTTAGATGATAACAATAACAACAACATCATCATCATAATAATAAGGTTAAACTAATCACTTGTCCTTATAGTCGTCTTAATTTTAAGTTTTAGTCCCTATACTAGAAAACTGTAAATTTTAGTCACTGCACATACATAAAAGTTAAGCCTTGATCCTTGTCGCTAACACCAGACAACAATATCTAGAAGTATAAAACCGCTACAAAAATTGTATAGGAACTACAACTTAATAGTTCTTTTTTTTTGGCATAGGAGCTAAAACTTAAAATGAAAAGACAAAATGATACTTTAACCCAATAATAATAACAATATGAAAATTATGGCATGATTGAAACCTGAATAATGGATTCATGTGTACTATGTACTTTAGATCGGAACCACCAGGCAGAAGCACAAATCATGAGAAGACCCAGAAACAAGCACACCCCACAGAAGAGCAAGAACACCCAACAACCAAATTTGTTCTTTTTCTCCTTTTGATGATGCTGATTCCTTTTTGAAACAGACCCTTCAGCAGAAACCAAGGGTGATCTGGGTGAGTTGATTTGAAGCTCAATCTCACTGTTGTTGTTGTTGCGTTTGAATGAGTGAGCTGGACGAGTCATCGACCCAGTGTAACGCGGGCTGTTAACTCGGTGAGGAACGCCATCCGTAGTGGTGGAGGGAAGAAGGAAAAACAATGTGGTTCCATCTTTGCTAACAAAAACTAATAATTAATAATTGTCAATAAAAAAAATTAATGTCATCATAATTCACACATCATCAGTTCATCACGTCTCTTTATGCTGCTGCTACTGAATATTGAGTTCAGGTATTGTAGCAATTAAAGTTGCAGTGATTGTAGGTGCGGCTCAATGTTTTCCATTCCTATCATTCATGTTGAAATCAGATAAAATACTAACGAGAAAACTTTTGTATGAATATTTAATACAACTATATATATATATATCTAAAATTTAAACTCAAGACACTTGATCCATCTGTTTATTCCAACTTTTTCTCTTTTCTCTTCCTTCTCCGTGTCCTGAATCTGAATGTTATGACTTATGCGGTGCTTAGTCAAGTGTTCTTGCTTTACGGTTACTTTTTGTTTGTTTGTCTTGTTCTACTTTTTTTAAAGACAAAAAAAAAAGACAAAAAAGTAAAGAAATATTCCAACTTATTTGAGATGATAGTATATAACAATTATGGTTTGTAATTATGTGGTTAGTAATGATTTCGCTTGAGATCGACAAATCACATACAATTATCAACTACGCACATGGTGGGATGCTTCTAGCTGCTAGTTGCGAGTTGCCTCACTATTTATAGGAAAATGATGTAGATATTCTTAGTACTATGGTAGTTGACATTTAAAGAGAAAAAAAGTTGAAAAAAATAGGTATAATAGGAAAGAAAGTACAATATTTTTAAAAAATAATACAATTGAATTTGAATTTAAGGTAAAATATATTTGTGATATTAATAAATACCTTAATTTTATTGTCTAATACACATGAAACTTCCTTATTATTTGTGTCATTGGAAAGCTTGCTGAAAAAATTATAGTTCATCCCTACACCTTATAAACCAAAATAAGCTTTAATCTTAGAGAAAATTGGATCTTAAATAGGTCACTTGATCATGAAAAACACCTTAGGTCTCACATCGGGCAAAATAACCTCTTGAATTCCTTTCTTTCCCTATATATAGAGAAGACGACCCAGCCTTAGGAGCACCATAGATTAAAGTAGGCTTAGCGTTAAATGTGAAGCCCCTCATAGTTAATATTTTTTATATTCCCTTTAGAGTTTCAAAATTTAGGGCATATAGGCAACATGGGGTTATGTTTTAAACCATAACTATGTTTTAGCCTTAGTAAGAATTGGGGGGTCATGGTGGACAACACCATCAAAATAGTAAAGGTTAGTCAGAATTTGTCTCTATGCTTTCCAAGTGAGTGTTTTCCTATCCTTTATAAGTTATTTTCTTCTTTAGCTTTTGATGTAAGTATTTTATCTTATCTTAGTTTAGGAGAATGATATGGAAACTAAGAGATGTGAAAAGAGTAACTAGAAACGTGATATTAATGTGAAAAAATGAGTTAAAAAGATGATCAAACTAGACTTGTCTTTATAAGAAATATAAACCTATATGTTAGCTAACTAATAATGTTGGTTTCATGTAATTTGGACTTATGCAATCAGTTCATGTTCTTCCTAATTTTAGGCACAGTAGATGATTGAACTAGCTTTTGAGCTAAACATAAAAGTTGTAGATAATTGTCTTATCTTTCAAACAGGATAGGAATAAACTTTATTAAGTTAGTATAACTCCAAATATAATATCATGTACATCGTACAAAGGTCATAGGAACATAAAAGTAAATAAAGGAGGTAATACTCCAAGAACTTAAGGAATGATATACAGACTATAGGTGTTAATAGATAATTACTATAATAGGAAAATGATATAGAATTTGGATGGATTGAATAATGTACTACTTAGCCATGTGTGCTTAAGGATTATTGTGATTGAATTATGTTTGAGAACATTGTTTCTTTTGATTATCAACATGATTTTATGTATATTGAAATGAGTGGCGTGTAATGTGTATGAGATGTGGATGCCATGGTACATGAGTAAGATTTGAATTTTTAGACAACCTAGTCCCTATGGGATATGAGTCTCCATGTGATTTGATAAGTGAAACCATGTGCATCCAATGTGATCCTGCATCATAAATGTGCATTGTTTTTAAGTTGAGGGAAGTGGTCGAGTTTAACCGAGCAGGGCATGAATGAGTTGAAGTATGCTTTGTCCTTTGGGAGTATCGTCTCGATGATAGTGTACTAATGGAATCCTGTGGGTTCGTTACTACATATCCTTTCGAGCTTCTTTTGCAAATGTTTTATTGGTACAACATGCATATGAGGAAAGAGAAATTAACATCACATTGCATATGTGCATTTTTGTGAATTGTCTAACTTGTGTGATTTAAGAAGTGGATCTTTGATAACTGTGGAATTTGAGTTAATTTGATAGTCAACTTTAGCTAATAATGATTGCAATTTCTTCACTTTAATATTGTTTTTAATGAAATAATGAAGAAATTAACATCTTTGTAATTTTTGATAAGCAGAAGTCAAAAGAAGAAGATTTCAAGTACTTTAAAGGAAAATTAATGTAAAAACTGAAAGAAAAAGCCTTGAAGAAAAGTTGGAAGAATTGGACAGCTTGCTCAGCGCGCACTCTAGGCTTAGCACACAGACAACCCACAGCGAAGCCCAAAGGCACGCTTAGCGTGAAAACCCAAGTTAAGCGCGAAGTCAACATGAAAAGTAAGATACCTTAGGCCTATAAAAGGAGTAGGAAGTAGAAGGAAAAGACACCACCCCGGAGACTCAGAGCTCTCTAATAAATACATCTTAAGTCTGAGTATCTCTAATTGGAAAAATCATCTTTCTATGTCCATTATCTCCTTCTCTTCCTTTATCCATCCCTCTTCTTCTATCCACATCATCCTCTAATGTCTAAAGTCTCTCATGACAATGAGAGGTTAAGCCCTATTGTTGGGAGTCTGGCAAGCCAACACCCTTGTAATGTAACTGTTCTTATTATCTATTGAATGTAAATTCTATTTCTATTGCTTCTTTTCTGCTCTTCATCTTTATTGTATGGTTTGATCACCCATGCATTAGCTTTAGAGATTATACATTGGGAAATGGTAATTTCTAAAGAACTGGAAAATGAAATCTAAACAATTCATTTATAGGGATAGAGTGACTTTGTTTTGCCTCTGCATACATCTTCATGCTTAATGCGATTTATTATTCAATCTTTGCAAAGGGATTTAGGAGAAAGAATAGATAAATTAGGCTCTTCACCGTAAGGGATCAAAGTTGAGTGTCTTAGTAAATGTGAGTGGAAATTAGGAAAACATTTAATAGAGAAAAACATTAATATTGCATCAAGGATAGTTAGGCATGCTAGGCCCCAACATATTTAAATTTTGAAGTTATCTTTTGCATTAATCTTGTTTATTTTATTACTCTTGTCTTTTTTAATTTCAAATTCTTTCTTTCTTCTAATCCATTGCAATTCTTTATCTCTTGCTTACAAATTGGGTATTTATCAACGCAAGTACAAACAAAGTTCCCGTAGATTAGACACTCAGACTTCCGTTTTAAACTTTACTACTTGTGATAAATTAGTATACTTGCCAACGAGTTAACAATCTCATGTGTGGCTTGTGTTGTACTTATGTTATGTGTGGATGATTCTATCCATAATTTTAAGACTTAATTGTAAAATCTGTTCTCCTATTTTGCCTATTTCACCAAATCGATCCTCCTATTTTTTTAATTCACTATTTGAGTCTTCTTATATTTCAAAATTCACCCAAGCATGATCCTTAAATTGAATGACAGTTTTTACCACTATACTAACATAACAATTTGAATATTTTATGCAAAATATAATATTTATATCAGTTATATACGAAAATAGTTCTGAATTAAAATTTTATTCTTTTTTAATTTATTATATTTTTATAATTTTATATATTATCTTTTAAAATATAATATATAAGATTAAATTCTATTTTTGCATAAATTAGAATATGTATGCTTATGTAACATAACATTATATTTCTATTTTAAGGATGGTTTTATGTTATATACACTGAGATAATTACTTTGGTTTTTTTATGATTGTGATTCTGATTAAAAGGATCTGGTATTTAGCTTTGCAGCATTTTGTTCATTGTTTGGACTGCATTGTCTATTGTTCATTTTATTTTTTTCGTTGACACCCCCTAGGCATGGTACTTAATGTGTGCGTATATAATTTAGCATATTTGCTGGATATTGAATTTCATTTAATGGCTGAAATGACTACCTCTTCCTGTGACCTTGATTACTTCTACTGCATTTAAATATCATGCTTAGGCTTTTAGCATTTTAAGCAACCACTACATAGAGCAAAAAGAGAGGGTGACAGTGTCTCGCACCTAGTAAAACATTATTCTTCCCATGGAGAACCTAGATTAGGGCTTATATTTTGAATTTAACTGCATAGTTTCTATTATTTTTGCTTTCCTTTTAAAATCTTTATTAGCATTGTGTGCAATACTTGTATATTTTGGTCATGTGCTGTGTTAGATGAGTGGGTATATTGGACAAGATAGGTTTAAGATTAAAAGCATTAAGGAGAACGTTCGGATGGGTGCTAATGTATAGAAAAGATGGTAGAAAGTAGAAACTTGCATAAGGTGATTTGAGCATGCTTTAAGAAGAGCACGTGTTAAGAAGAGCTGTTGAAAAGGCCATTAAGGAGAAGATTAGTCTGACTGCTAGAGTTAGAGAGACTAAGTCAAACATTAAGCAAAACTGACATTATGGTTCTGTTTCATACATTTAACTGGCATTTACCTAGTGGGAAAAGCTTTGGTGTTTGTTGACTTGTTTTGTTTTTTTTCAGTGTGTTTTTCTTGCTTTGCTGGCTATTTTTTCCCTTGTATTTACTGTTTTGCTTTTTGAATATTTGATTAGCTTCTTGTCAGCTTCTGTTTTCAAAATCCTATAATAACAAGTTTGTGTTTTAGGTACTGCAACTTGACCAATGTGGGCGCTGTTTGCCTGATTATGTAATAGTTGCTACTTTGGCACAGTCACCTAGGCATTATTTAGGTTAACTACTCTATCCCTCAGTGGTGCATGTTGACTCTCAGATGGAGGTTTGCTCGCACTTGTTTCTTCTGCTCCAGCTCTTAGATCGATAAATCTCAGCCAGTGCTCCCTTCTCACTTCTGCTAGTATATATATTTTGGCTGAATCATCAAAATCTCTTCTGAAAGAGTTGCACCTTGATGATTGCCAAGGCATTGATGCTGCACTAATTTTGCCAGCATTAATTGAGCTTGAACATTTAGAAGTGTTGTCAGTAGCTGGTATTCAAATTGTTTGTGATGAATTTGTCAAGAACTACATTGTTGCTCGTGGGCAAAACATGAAAGAGCTTGTTTTGAAGGACTGTATGTAAGTATGACTGTCTCCTTAATCTATGATTGATTACTTTCACAGAAGCATTTTCATTGAGAACTCATTTTAGAAAGTTTGGTGAACAAATTTCCAATTGAAGGAAAATTTAATCCAAGTTAGGATTTATGGCTAATCAATTTAGTGTATGAGTGTTTGGCTAATTGTTAATCATTCTTTGAACATGGTTTAATTGTGAATTTGGTTATTTCTTTTGAAATTGCAATTTCCTTATTTTCCTTCATTTTTAAAAGTTATTAGTCCTTTAAATTTGTTGATTTATATTTCCTATTGTGCAGAAACTTGACTAATGCATCAATCAAAGCCATTGTTGAGCACTGTCCAAGATTATCTGTGCTTGATCTTATGAACCTGCACAAATTAACAGATTTATCTATAGGACATCTTACAAATGGTTGTTGTGCACTTCATACACTGAAACTTTGCCGTAACCCATTCAGGTGTTTTTCCTGTTCTCTACTTTGTTTTTTCCTTAACATATGACACTTGTGTTACCCTCACTTTCTATCTTGCACTTGCTTGTTCGTCTATGATCAATCTGATCTTTGCACAAAGCAATTAATGGGAATTGATCCATGCATGAAAGATTTCCACATGGTAGGGTCATTTAAAGAGATAGACACAAACCCTAAATAGAATCCCAAAATTTTGTTGGCAGGGCATTAAGAGTCTGGCTATCTCTATATAAATTACCTGTCATATGAAAAAACTTACAAAGAGGATTCATTCTCTCTTGATGAATGATTCCCTACTTGAATACAAGTATTGGATACCAATATTACTTTTGTTTTCTGATGGAAACCAGGTAGATTCATTGGTTCACAAACCCGCCAAGCCACCGAAGGATACATGCGATAGTAGGAAACTGCTAGTAGCAGTTACATGTTGAAAACAACTGACAGATTATTTGTTACCTGCAGTTTGTGGACAGAGATTACTCTTTATAGGAGATTAACAAGCAAATTGTTGTATTATGTATCATGTGTTCAGTAATATATTTTATCAATTAATCTCTAGTGCCCTATCATATTCTGGATTTGAGAATTAGTATTCCATGATATTGTCATGTATGTATGGTATGCTTGGATGGTGCTTATTGGATATAATCATGATGATATCTTCCAACTGATGAATAAATTACCTTACTATTTTGTTGTAGTGATGAAGCAATTGCTGCATTTGTGGAGACCACTGGAGGGTCCTTAAAAGAATTGTCACTTAACAACATTAAGAGGGTACGTTGTTTTTCGGCCTCATGATTTTATCACAATTTGTTTGCTGGGGTATATACTATGGGCGCATATTCTATATAAACAGCTAGACATGCTCGGGTCGATAGAACTTTAACATTGTGGCATGCTGGAAGAGCTGCTCCGTGATTGGAAAGAGATTAACTAACCTATTTTGAGCTTATCAATAGCTTGTAAAAAACTTGAAGTATCAGCAAACTATCCTTAATTTCTTGCTCAATATTCTTCTAACTTCTGAGTGCAAATTGGATTTGATTGAGAATCAAATCTGTAGATCAAAATGGAGGAAGCACCGGGCAACAACTTCAGTGTCTTCTAGGGTGTGACTATCGGAGAAAGAAATGGCTTCCGACACTGGCGTTCGGCGAATCTTCTGGTGACAGATTTTTGTTTCTTCTACCATGTTTTTTTGCCTCCTGATTAGTATTACAAATTGTTGTGTTTTGGGCTTTACATTGCTTTGAAATCTGGTGGGGCTCTTGCTTTTTCTTTGGATTGGTTCATTAGCCTTATTGACCGTGGTGGACAGGAGTTGAACCCCAATAATGTTGTTTGGCGGTGAATAATATGAAAAATAATATGCAAAATAAAATTAAATGTTAAAAACTGAAGCAATCAGTAACAACTAAACAATCCTGATCTTTGAATATTTAACTAATATATCCATCTATCCGACTTTCCCACCTTAGACATCGTCTTCTTTGGTATATTGTTTTATCGAGTACCTTGTTGTGTTTGATCCAGGTTGGTTACCTCACAACCTTGTCACTTGCAAATCATGCGAAAAACTTGCATTCTCTAAATTTATCTTCGTGCAGAAATTTGACAGACAATGCGTTGGGTTTGATTGTGGATAGCTGCTTGGCGCTGAGGTCACTTAAACTTTTTTGGATGCAGTCAGGTATATATCTATCATTAAACCTCACCTCAAAAACATTTGTGGTCGTATAAAAATATGTAGTTCACTTATTTTTATCTTTGTTTATTTTTGTTATGGTTGTGTGTATATTGTAATGTGTTGGGAAATCAATATTCTAATATTATTGTTGGCTAATTAACATTTCTTCAAATAAGATTACTTACATTCATCAAAGAGATCGTGGAAATACACCGTAGAGAAATAATAATAAATATAAGAATTTAACGTGATTTGACACATCGTGTCTACATTCACAAACCATCTCAAAAGGGTATTTTACTGTCACAAAAATGATTACAAGATTAAAACTCACCCCAAATAATATCACTTTACAAACCCGAATATCTCACTTAATGATTACAAGAAATGATAACACTCTTACACAAAGACACTTTTCTCTCAACAAACTAACTTTGTTTCATAATCTCTCTCCTCACGCACTCTCTCTCTTCATGTGTTGTATTTCTCCACTAATTCTTTTTTCTATTTATAGTGAAGAATATTACCAATTATGATAAATAAGTTATCTTGGAAGTTGAAATAAAAACAACTTTTAATGTATCTATTCAACTAAGGTTCATCTAGTAAAATTCAATCTTTTACTTTGCATTTAAGTCACCTAAACCTTAATGATAAAAATTCAATTTTCAATATGCATGCACCTTATCTTTTGACTTAAAACTTTACATAATTTTATGATTCATCCGAGTATATACAAGAAATGCTATGTATTTTTTAAGGTAACATATGCTTTTCTCAATGGCCACTCAAACCTATAGATCCAGATAATTGGTTTGAAAATGTCTCTTGTGTTGGAACATGTTAAAGTGCCATATCCTCATCAAGGTGCTTTGAATTATTCATCAGTCTCCATAGATTTGGTATAAATTAGGATCAGAATCTAAATTTGTAGCGGCATTTAGCATAACTATGTCTACGAAGATATTTCCAGTAATCCTAGATCAGACGAAAGCCTTCTACAAACGTGGCCTTTAATTGAAAGGGGTTTTAACTATTGTCGTCTCTGAGTTGCCCGTTCTGTGATGCCTGTTAAAGGAATCTTTCTTAACTAATAGTGAATATTACATTTTTCCTTTACAAACATTTAGAGTATATGTACCAACTAATTTTCAGCCTTCGTACAAAGATATATATATATATATATATATAGCCTTGCTATTTTATCGTCTTTTGTGTACCGAGCATCAAATTTTGGTAATTGTACGTATTCAGATTATCAGGCATTCACTATTACTAATACTAATTAATTAATTTTAGAATGATACAAGCGATTTTGGCTGTTGAATTTCTTCTCAGTTAACCGGCTCATAATGTTTCCCAATTGTTAACACGAAACTCAATTTAGAATTGGAAGTTTAATAATAGATTTTATAAATTAATTAAAAAATTTCAGTATAAAATTATTTTACAGTATATATTGGTTAAATTCATCAACTAAGCGAAGACACCTAAATAATTAGGTACGGCATTAATTGGCATTGCAATCTAGTAGTAGTATAACATTAAAAATAGTTGTATTGTTTTCATATTTAACAGCGGTCTAGTGAAAAGCGGACAGTTACTTATTGTGTTGGTTCGAATTCTGTACCTCGTTAGACCCATGTCAAATGGAAACAGCTTGACACAGATTAAGTAAATCATAGGAAAAGAAGACATTTTAATCGAGGAATATGATCATTTGACCTCGAAATTAAATCTTGGACAAATAAAAAAGACAAAAATGTTGCAATAAAAAATAACTTGACTTTCTTCAAATCCAATACAATCAGAGTTTGTTTTTCAGATGACAATTTTTTCCGTTAAATATAATTTCAGGAAGAATACAGGACACCTAAAAAAACTGCAGAATTAAATACCCATGCATTGAAAATGAAAAGGGAGAAATAATGGAAACTTGATACCATAGGTACAAGCCTGGACACCTACATGCATGTACATAAACTAAAAGCTTATACCTCTAAGATTACAGGAACGTATTCAAATTTTGAAATTCGCAATTGTTCCAAAGCTATCCAATTGAAGCGTAAGTAATCTTTCGTATTTTATGTCTGTAAACGTAGTAAGTATGTTTCTTCTACCAACCGGGAGTTTGCCATTTCAACCATCTGAGAAGGAAGAGGAACACGAGTAGAAATAATACATTATGAATAAACCATCAATTTAGTTTCATCCTTAAAGGATTCTCTCTCCTAAATGGTCCCTAAAAATTTTTTAAAAATAAAAAATTATATAAGTAATTCTTTTAAGTATAAGAAATTATGTCAAATAGTTCTCCAAATATTGGAAAGCCCTTCAAATTGATCTCTGAACATTAGTAAATATATCAACATAGGAACTAAACTGATAGACATTCAATATTTGGGGAGTTACTTACATAGTTTTATGACTTGAGGAGTGCTAGGAACACACCTCTAACACATTCCTTACAACACACTCTCTAACACATTCCTTCAAACACACTCTCACTCATTGGTTAAAATTTATTAAAAACTACAAAATAAGGAGAGAGTAATTAAATAGGATGTGAGACCCACAAAAATTTGTGATTTCCAATAAATTTCAACCAATAGGATAGACTGTGTTCAAAAGAGTGTTCCTAGTATTTCTCGAATGACTTTAAGGATTACTTAGGAGACGGTAATACTTTGAGGATCAAATTGATGGTTTATTCAATCCATCATAGACAATGAGAAATACACATGAACTAACAATGTTACCTCAAAGCCCATCTTTTGGTACAATATCTGTGCAGGCCTATTATTTCTGTCTACATGCACATACACCTGTGTCAAACCTGCTAAATGAATTCATGAATATGTGAAATTTTAGTCTCTTATTTCATAAGTTATATCAGACAAAGAAAAGTTACTCTCACTTCATTGTTCATATTACCATTAGATTTTGCAGCTTCAATAGCAAAAGACATCATGTTACTTGCAATTCCCTGTCGCCTAGCTGATTTGATAACGCATAAGTTTGCAATGTAGCCATATCTGCTTGGTGGTGTTCTGTTGATGCTGCAAAAAAGAGGGGCCTTTACCCGTTCCTGCAGAAATGATCGAGTTGCAAAATGTATCAACACCATCAATGTATAGAAGACAAAGCAACAAATGAGATAGAATGTGTAATAGTAATACCCCGGGATAAGTCTCCCCTTGCAGCAAATATCGGATATTCAAATCAAGGGTTCCTACAACACTTTTTAATATTGAGTGCTTTGCATTTTTCTGCTCCTTCCTCACCTGTTAAACTTGACTCCAAACACCATAAGTTGAAACATTAAGGACAATCAACTATCAAACTATTTGCCAGGTTCCTTCTCATTTTTAATCATCAAATCAGAGCTTTAAAGTATATATTATAAACCTGAAATTCTCGAGTAAACCAGAATCTAAGATGAGATCAATTTACCGTGATGATGCATGCGCAGCTATCACCATTTTGCACCTTGCACCGCCTTTTTAATGCATTAAATTCCTACACAATTGGAATTCTTGTTAAGATTTTTCATGAACAACACTGTTTATACAGTGCACACACACACACAGCAACTACATCAACTCCTACCTGCTCCGCAAATTTCCTTTTGTAGTTATCAACATATCTGGACAAAACATAAGGAGAATCAGTTGCACTCATCATCTATTGTGAACCAAAGCAAATGATTTAGACCCACCGTTAGCAGGTTATATAGACCTCTTCCTGTAATCTACTGCAATCATTTAATCAATTATTGACATAATACCTCTTGATCTGATTAATTGTCCCCTATCTCTTTTTTATCAGCGGGAATCGAAGACAGTGACAGGAAGTTTTTCAATAACTCACGCACCCTGCTCAATCAATTTTTGACATAATACCTCTTGATCTGATTAATTGTCCCCTCTGAATTCAAATGTAATCTGCTATACGTGTTTACATAATACACCATGCTATTAAGTAAAAGCTGAACCACAATGAAAGCAATAAATTGTTTCACATTCATTCCTCACATTTCCTTGTTTATCACTACCAAAAGATATCTATGAATATGTGTCATTTTATACCTTTCGAATGGTCGATCCTCCCAGTGACTTTCTGCCCTTAACCATGCTGCTGTCTACCACAAAATTTTAAAAAAAAAACAAATAAATAAATACAAGAAAAAAAGATGCCAGCATCATAAATTATAGTACATGATAATACACACACTTCATTTTTTTTTTCTTTCTTTTTCTTTATCCAACAATTTATCATAGCATACCCAATACTCTTCATCAAGCACAGTTTCTCGTGCGACAAATTGCCCAAACTCAAACCTTTTGACTCGACCCAATTCTTGATCCGATGGCTGCAATCGATCAAATTGGAGGTCATTGGAGTTTAAAGTTTCAACTTTGGAAATGGGTGGGGTTGAAATCTGCACAGAGAGTTCTTCATCCTTCTTCTTCTTCAGATTATAATCATTATCACTATTATTCTTGATGGTTGAAGAAAATTTCGAATCCATGGCCCTGTTCATGTCAAAAATAGAACAGAAACAAGCTAAGAAAAACCACCTAACCAAAAAAAAAAAAAAGTTCCCAAAGAAATGAAAATGAAAATTGAAACTCACATGATCCATGAGGCAGTAATTCTGGGGCATTTATAAGGGCTTGGAGACCCATTGAAGAATAAGGTACAAAATTCAGGTCTGTGAATTGGAATCGTGGACATGGGAGGCATGTTTTTCTTCTAGAATCAAGGGCTTCTTATTATTGAAACCTTCCAAAGAAATGAAAATGAAAAATCTTTTTTTTTTATAGCCTAAGGGGTTGAATTTAATTGTGCAGGAACAAACCCCTTTTGGCACGGATGCAACAACATGTAAGAAAATAGAAAAATGAAGGGAAAGAGGGGAGAAAGGTGAAGAATTTGGGAGGGAAAGCATGCGTTGAAAGGGGGCCCTTATGGTATGGTTTGTAGCGAAGAAGGTGGAAAATTACCCTCTATTTTGTTGTTCTTCATAAGATTGAGAATTGGTGTTGATGGTGAAGGCACTTCATTTCATGGTAGTTGTACGCCAGGACTTGAGTTCTGGATTGATGGTATTGATGTGGTGGGGCATGCTATGACTTGAGTCATGAGTCACGACAATGGATATGTTATATGTCTATCCGTTTTATTTTGTTTCACTTTTATGATTCGGGTTACACTTTTTTTTTTTTTACAATAATTTATAAAACAGATTTCTTTTTATTATTGTGTTATTAATATGACATTTAATTTTTTATTATACAATTTCTTAATCACTTTTAATAAGATTTTTTTAATTATATTTTTTATTTATAAAATTTAAATATAAAATCTTATTTAAAAGGATTGAATTAACTTAAACTAATGAATTATCAGTTAATTTATAAAATAGTTTGTACAATATTATTATTTTTGTGTTTGTCTTTATTATTATGATATGTAATGTAATTAATGATGCATACCAAAGATAAACATAAAAAATACTGTTATACAGTATTAATGATTGTATATGCAACATTTGTTTTATATCGTGAGTGATTCCAAATTAATCTTCAAGAAAGAATATTCACATCTAGATCTTTAAAGAAACTAATTATTTAGTATTTTATGATTATAATTAATCATTTCCCGCGGGCGCCAACAACCAACATGCAAGTGGCAAGCCACCTATCCTAATTGATGAGTTGGACCAAACCGACTAAATAAAAAAGTCAAACAAGTTGGGGTTTAAACATACATAAAAAAACAATTAAATACATACATACATACCCCCATTTATTAACACATATATACAACGTTATTATTTATTGTATAGATTTAAGTTGGAGAGACCTGAATTTACATGGTGATTCTTAAAATATTTGCAAATTTACGTTGAGAATTCAGGTCTCCCAACCCGAATTCTCAACATGTAATTTTTTATTTTTAAGAAAAAATTAAATTTTTTTAAAAGAAAAAAATAATATAAATAAAAAAAATTAATTCAAAAATAGTTAAAAACACTCATGTTGAAGAATTTTTTTTTTAATTTATATATAGTGAAATTAAATACATTGATAACATAAATAGTAAACAAAAAAAGGAAAAAATAAATTGCTTGACTAAAACCCCAAATTAAGCAACGTTTTGGTTAACCTCTTTCTCTCTCATCCATATTAGTTTATATTTTAATTGATTTTGGTTGACCTTTTTTATTTTTCCTCATGGTTGGATTGACAAATAATTATGATCGTTCATATGATTACCAATAACCGTGATAACACATGCCTGTTAACAGGACTCTGTACACACTTAACAGTAGTCCAATGTGTACATTGGATGTACATATTACAAGTAATGTATATTGATGTGCTTACATGCAGCAATGACATGTGTAACTTTTAAGGCTTCCTACAATCACATGTTCTTTGATTCAGCCTCAGTGAATTTTCTCATGTGGTGCTTCTCTCTCGAGTTCACTTTTTCCTCAACTTGAAACTCAAATCTTTGGCGGTCAAATTGTCGAACAAAATGAGTGTTAGACCTAGTTTCTTCTTCATTGATGAACGTGGCCGCAATGAGTGTGTAAACTTGTCCGGAGGCAATCATTGCATCAGCTTGAGTTCCACGGTCGACAAAATATTTGTTTAACTTCTCATACTTGGCTTTGACCAAGGTAGTGATTGGAAAATTTCTCATTTTTTTTAGGACCGAGTTCAGTGACTTTGCCAAATTAGTGGTCATGTGTCTCTACCGCAATGAGTGTGTAAACTTATCTGGAGGTAATCATTGCATTAACTTGAGTCCCACGATCAATGAAATATTTGTTCAACTTCTCATACATGGCTTTCACCAAGGCAATGATTGGAAAATTTCTCATTTTTTTAGAACTGAGTTAAGTGACTCTACCAAATTAGTGGTCATGTGTCCACACCGCTTTCCATCATCCCATGCCAAAGTCCACTGTTCCCTTGGAATTTGATCAAGCCAAGCAGTGTCGTGTGGGTTGTCTTCTTGTAACAACTAGTAGTAACGAAAAAACTCTGGTTGGGTCATTGCATACCCTATTGTTTAAAAAAATGTAAATCTGATTGTCAGTTATATTTTAAATAATAAAATAATGTGAATTAAAATTTTAAAAAATATCTTACCCATACTCAAGATGTTTTTTCTTTTGTGCTCACTTTTAAATTGTTTTTTTGTAATTTTTCCCAATGTGTCAAATGCAGAACACATGCGATGAGTTGTCTGTTGTCCACCCACTTTCTAGGTGTCTGCATGCACTTTTGATTGACTCGTGCCCATCAGAGATTAGGCATATACCATGTTATGGTGTGACGTGTGTTCTCAAGTTTTGCCAAAAAAAAGTGTCAACCATCTGTTGTCTCACCCTTGTCAATGGCAAATGCTAATGGAAATATATTGTTTGTCCCATCCTATGCAATTGAAATTAATAGTGTCCCTTTGTATCGTCCATAAAGTCATGTTCCATCAATTTGCACCATGGGTTTAAAGAATGCAAACGCATCAATGCATGCCTTGAATGACCAAAAAAAGTAAATGGAATATAACCTTGTTTGGAATTGGTTGGTTTGACTCGTCTAGTGCAGGTTTTGGTTGAATTTTGACAATTGTTCCAAGAACGATTAGTTGCAATGCTTGTAGACATTTGGGAAGTATGTTATATGACTCTTCCCAACTATCATATACCTTCTTAAGGCCTATTGTTTTGCTAGCCATGTTTTTCGATATGTTATGGTGTAGTCGAATTCTTGTCTAATGAATGCGATGAATGTTGGAATGATTAGTTGCTCATTTTCTTCAACCATTGTAAGGATATTTTTGCCTATGATCGAGTTTGGAATTCATCTTATTGTGATCTTGTGAAATGGTGGGCATGACGCATGTGTAAGGCCCTTCAATCATTCTAATTTCCCAAAGTTTTAAATTTTTGTGTTCTGACACTCTAAGTTTCCATTGGCACTCCTCAGCTTGACAACACAAGACTCATGAATCCTTCGTACACCTCTTGTGTTTGAAAGTGACATGGTTCTTAATGTGCCACATTTTTACTGCGTGTTTAAGGTCCTCCAATTGACGAAATCGTTGACCAACATATAGCTCGCCATCCTATGATTCAGATTGTTGTAGTAAGTCCAAAAAATGCCCATAATAGGGGTTCTCAACCACTTGGTTGTCGCCAACATCAGTGCAATTTGGATATGGACGATAGACATTTTCAGTTGTTGTTGGTTGGAAAAGAAATTGGATGTCATTATCATCATTGTCGTTGATGTTGTTTTCATCATTGACTGTCAAAATTTCATCTTCATTGTCACTGAAGTCACCAACTACTTCATCCGGCAACCCGTTTTCATCATGATAGTTGTGTGACATTTCGTTTCTTTAAGATTGAGCAACATGGATTCTAGTAGTTGGTTGGACATTTAGGTTGGATGGCTTATTTAGGTTCAAAAGTTGGGGTGCCGTCACACAATAGTCTGATGATCCACTAAGTAGCTGTGTATATGAGCTAATGTGTGCACCAAATTCAGCAGGTTCAAAATAAGGGATGTAACAATCATTTGTGGGCATGCATGGGTTTGGGGTTTAAGAAGATAGGCCTTCATGTTGGCTTTCAGTATGGTAGTCAGTATATTGTGTTTGCTGAATTTGTGATGATGGATTAGTTGTTTCAACATTAGTGGTAGATGAAGATTGTTGTTCGTATTGTATGAGCAACTCAAAGAAACTTATGCATTCATGTCGGTTATCGACGTCGAACATGCTGTCAATATCCTCATCCTCATTGATGGTAACAGCCTGGTAAATGAACATGCTTGACCCGACAGTTACGGTGTATCGATAAATTACTGTCATTATGCTTTGACCTTGGTTTAGGCCCATCTTTTGTTGGATTTGTCTTTTCAAGGCATTCAAGGTCATGTCTCTCTTCATAGAAACAAGTACATTTTTTTCACTCTTAAACTCTATGCTAATGTTACAATCGGCTACATAGACATTATAGTGGACTACGACAAAAGACTTTTTGGTTTATGCTTGACACGATTATACTAAGGTGTGATGTATGTGAATAAGTTATATATTTGATAGTGAATTGAAAGTTATCTGGTGAAGGGTTTGATGTGTTATGAAGAATATGTTATGAGTGTAATTTATAATGTGATGATATGAGAATGTTGTACTAATAGATCTAATGATATTCATCACACCAACACTTTTAGCGGTCGAGATTACATCGACAATTACAACTACAATACCATGAATAATGTTTGTACCACGTCTGCACTAGAATCTATGATACACAATACCATGAACAATGTTTGCACAATGTTTCTGTTGGATTCCTAATGCGCACAATGTCTCTGCACAATGATCCGATAGGATTCCTGACATGCACAATGTCGCTACACAGTATCTCTGTAGGATTCATGACGTGTACAATGTCTATGCACCGTGATTCAACAATATTCCTAATGAGCATAGAGTCTCTGGAAGATTTCTGACACGCACAGTGTCTTTGCATGATTCCTAATGCAGATGGTGTCTTTGCACGGTGATCTGGTAGGATTCCAGATGCACACAGTGACACGTAGTGTCTCTGTAGGACTCCTGACGCACAGTGGCACTGCCCAATGTCTCTACAGGATTCCTAACGCGCACAGTGTCTCTACACAGTGATCCAATAGGATTCCTAACGCACACAGTGACACGCACAATGTCTCTATAGGATTTCTGACGCGTATAATGTCGCTGCATAGTGTCTCTGCATGATTCCTAAAGTGCACATTGTCTTTATTCTTTGCCCAATGATCCGACAGGATTCCTGATGCACACAGTGTCTCTGCAGGATTCCTGATGCACACAGTGTTTGCACAATATTTCGCACTGATTGCACTGACACCTCTTCATGCATATAACACTTCTTGATGCCTATAAATACCCTACACCAGCTTATTTAGAATCATGGCAAAAAAATTTGTTAATAACAACTTTCATTGTGCAAAGGGAGAATGGAGTCAACAACGTTATTATGAAAACAAGATTGTCATCGATCTTCATAGATACAAAATATGGTAAGTACAAATTAAATGATATTATAGAATAAGATTAGACAACATAATGCCTGAACAGGTAATAAATACTAAACTATGGATTACGTAAAAAATTCATTGAGGTTTGTGTTTTTAATAATTAACTAATTATTTAAATGTATTATTTCAGTTTTGTGGAATCCATATCTCCACTTTTTGGAGCTTATTAAGTCGAGAGCTTTTGAAGACTCCTCCATATGGTCATCCTGCACCACACTAATTTGTTTCTTAATAGTAGAATGACAACAAGTGGATAGAGTTAAACTTTAATTTCGGCTACAACAAGGCATACTAGATCCCCCAAAAAAACATGGACAAACTTCACAAAATTGACATGCGAGGTCGAACTAACATAAATTGGGCTAAAAAACATGCAAAATGGATAGGATATTGGTGACAATGCTAATCAATGTTTTTAGAGGGACAACCGATTATAGTCCGTGCAAAGCATTCTATAGAATACCTGGCGTGGTATCAAAGTAATTCTATTATTTTTTTATATATATGCAACCACCAAGTGGAGCGTCAATGAATGTAGAAACTTGCAAATCCTCAAGGACAACAAACATGATGCAAACATAATGTAATCCTATATACACACCAATTCTCCCGATCACGGATTATGTTCCACCTAGTCCTTTGAACATGGACTACACTCCACCAATTGTCTAATCTGATGAATTCTTGAGCAATGTTTTTGGAACTGATTGTGGCACACTAGCATCAGCTCGTGAATACATGCATAGCCTACAAAACAAAATGGGTCACTTTACTCCACCAAGTTTCAATTTGATGTTTAGCCAAGATGTTGACAAGAATAATCCATCATTGCATGATATACCAGATCAACGCCCACGTCAAAATCCAGGACGTAATAGGAGACGTCCTCCTTGTGGAATAGAACACCATTATGGGGATTAATTAGTCAAATTTGTTGTAGTAGGACAATATTATTTTCCATTTACTTTATGTTCAACTTATCCACTTACCTTATGTTCATGTTCAAGTGCTTTAATCTTTGCAATTTATTTAAGCACCCTCATGACAAATGAAAATAACAACTGAAAAGCATGGTACAAACGCCAAATACATAATAAATACTAACAAGTAATTAAAAGCAATACAACAACAAAATATGTTACATAGTTTATTCTAATTTCATGGAATTATGCAGCTTATGCTCCATCTTTGTCCATATTAGCTCATAGCTTGAAAAGGTGATGGTGAAGTATGAACTTCAACTCTAAGTTCCATACATATTACACTTGGCATATTTGTGAATGTATTAAACATGCACCAAACACCCTCGTCAACAATTCAACATGCCCTATACTCAACATGTCCATTCATTTTGTATATAGGACAACGATCAAAGTGAAGTAATTGCAGACGAAACATCACCAGTTTTGATTGATGACTGTATTACAGTGATTATGTCTGGCAGCACCATTGTTGCATTCAACAACATCGATTTTGTGTTGTCACTGGTGAAAACTGCGTTTCGACTATATGCAAAGTATGGGGTGATATGATGCCCTTAAATATATAATCAATCACAAGTTCATGGTTGACATGCTTTGCAATCTCAAGGCATGATAGTAAGATAGTCGTTTTAACGTGCTTTGTAATTTTGAGGCCTTACATTTAGACAAAAGCCATGTGTTGTGCAACTTCACATGCCAATTATTAGTGCATGTGATCGCATAGTGAACAACTGCACCCAACCGACAAAGCCTGTGCAAACGATTAAAGCTATTTTTTATTGTTATTCCTCATTGCACAGACCCTTTACTGCATCTCGAGGCCATGTGTTGCTCAGTCTCACATGTCAATTATCAGTGCATGTGACTGCATAATGAACAACTACACGCAACCGAAAAAGAGTCCAAAAAAATAATGTTTAAGTGGTCATGTTATGTAATTTTTTAAATTTATCTCCAATACACTAAAGAAATCTGTGGCAAATTTATTTCATAGTTTTCACGTCAAAGAATCCAAAAAATATATATATCGTGTAACAATTTCATCAACAAGGACCTCAAATCAAGACTAAAAAATTAAAAAAAATGATGTTTTTAACCCTTAAAACAATGTTTAAGTGACCATGTTATGCAATTTTTTAATTTATCTCCAATACATTAAAAAAAATCCATGACAAATTTATATCATAGTTTTCACGTCAAAGAATCCAAAAAATATATATCGTGTAACTATTTCATCAACAATGACCTCAAATTAAGAGTAAAAAGTAAAAAATGAGTTTTTGACAAATTCATCAATAAGGACTAGTGCGTGTGACTGCATAGTGAACACCTGCTTGCAACCGACAAATTCTATAAATACCACTACCAGCTAAAGACATTCGTAGAACTTTCAAATATTCATCTCAATCCCTACCACAATATGTCACCCAACTGCTTATGTTTGTGTTTACTACAATGTCAAATCTGCAACACTAATGAGGGCACCACCTTCATTAGTAATAATACAAAAACTTTTATGGTCAACTAGACCATAACCCTTACACATTGCTTGAACTTGTTCACCAAAAAATAAACATTGAACCACACTAACATATTTGAGTTAGGACAACCATATATGTACACATGTTTTATTCTGGGAGATGATCCTGATGTTCGACGAATGTTACACATTTTTTACAACAACCTAACACTACCATTTGTGGAGTAATTTGCCACAATTTGTGACAACAATAACCCACCAAACAACCAACATGACTCAACCTCTAATCTTGAAGACCTATTAGATGAATATGAGAGTTGTTGGGTCAAAGACCATGGTAGTCATAATGACTCCTCTTCCGAGCCGGAAGGAAGTAACATATCTCCTTCCCACTAACCAATATTCAAACGAGGTTGGTAAGCTGGGGATGATTCGTGTGTTAGTTGTTTCTGCTTTGAGGTTTTCTCGTGGTGTGCTATGTCAGTGTTTAATGCTTTAACATTATGTCATTGTGAGTTTGCATTGCCTACTTTGTTTCGTAGTTGTTGTTTGTAGTACTTACTTTACATAATGAAATACTTAGAAAAACGATAATAAGCTTTGAAAAAGTAAAGTCGCCTACCTATATTTGTTTTTGTTAGGAAAAAATACTTAGAAATACACAAAGTAAATTACTCTTGGCTTCGATTTTCAAGTGATGCGAGACTTTGTGGCATACATGCTAGCAAGTGGATTTAGGCTTAACCAAACCTTACAAAATTGGCTTGTAAGGTGAGGATTGTTCCCCACTTACATAATTTATCTCAATACCATCTTTAGTTGATATGGAACTTCAGCATGTCCATTTTTGCCTAGCGGTGTTCACGAGTTTGGGTTGACCCGTGACCCAACTTGACCCAATTATATTGGTTAGGTTTTAAAAGTATTTGGATCAGACCCAATCTGACCCAATATAGACACAATTATATTAGGTTGGGCAATGGGTTGCGAATTGTCACCTTGTGAGTCGTGACCCAACCCGACCTGATCATATAATAAAAAAATGTTAATGTTATTAATAAGAATATAATAAAGAGTAAATTGTAATTTTGGTTTTCTTAGTTTTTTAAATCCATGATTTTGGTCCCCTTGATAGATTATTAACAAATAATTTTAATTAATAGAGTTATTAAGTTAATTAAAAATTATTAATTATTAAAAACTTTAATAACAAATTATTAACTTTAATCCAACCCAACCTATGTACACCCTAGAGGGTGATAGACACAGGGACCCATCTAAGGTAGGCCATGATATCATGTTAGAGATTGAGTTTGGGCCTAACTAAATCTTATAAAATTGGCTTGTAAGTTGAAAATTACTTTCCACTTATATAGTTTATCTCGACACCATCTTTAGTCGATGTGGAACTTCAACAATACCAAAATAAACCTCCTAGTCGAGGTTAAGGGACAATAATGGCTTAGACCCTTTTTCTAGTGTTAATGTTCTGATATCAAATTCTCAAGTACCGTTAGGATCATCTCATTTGAGGTATTATTCGCTTTGGTGTCATGTGTAACTTTTTGACATACCCTTTTATTTTAATAAAATGTTTATGAGGAAGGATGCTCTTTGACAAATTATTCCACAGATCAAATTTAATATATGAGATAGTTTAAAACAAAACTTGGAGGTTTATAATAGATTTTTTTAACCACTGATATTTGATAATATTTTTTAAAGATACACCATCATCCTATATATGCTGGAAAAGTTTGAACGTTAAATTAGAAATATTAAAAACCATGTTGGATGCTTTTTTTTATTTTATTTTTTTACACGTTATAATTTCCAAGGGTTTTGTATCTTTTACTAGTTAATCGATTAATGCTTTTACATGATTTATAATGGAGAAGATATATTTTTTTTTTGGTGAATTTTATGATGTAGAAGATTATTTTTATTACAATATTATTAGTATGAAGTATAATGCTGATATAGTAGAGAATTCAAGGAAGTCATTTTAAAATTAGTTGAAATAACATTTAAAATATGTACTTGTTGATGATATCCAACTCTTTTTTTTTTCTCAATTTCATCCCATATGTTATCGGTAATTATTAATATTGTTTTTGTTAGTAGGAGAGATTGAATTCATGATTTTTTTTTTATTTTCTTCTTTTTAACCACTTAGACAATTTTATATCTCCAAATCTTATATACATATATATTGTGTTAGTGAATCAGTGGCTCAAAAGATATATGGTAAATTTGTTTAAACTGTAAAAATAACTTTAAAATAAAACATTTTGCTAAATAAGAATTTTTTTAAGAAGCTGATAAGATTTATTTTTTTAAAAAAATAAAATTATTTTTTTAGAAAAATTAAAAAGAAACTTATTTTAAGTAAAATCAATTTAGACAAATATATCAGAAAATCATAAAATTACTTATTTTATTTTAAAAAATACTTATTTTAAAAATAAACATGCACAAACTAACCCATAAATGAACGGAAGAAAGATGGACTAACGAGAATAATTTCAAGTTGACTTTAATTTCATACTCTAACGGATTTAACTAATAGTGGATATTGTTTTGATGTTACAAATTTGATATTGAATTTGACTGATGTTCACAACTCGAAAACAAAGTAAGGAATAGAGGATAAGATGGAACACATGTCTGCTATTATATATCTGTATATTCATATCTTTATAACTATTTAGCATTTATGGAAATCTATACGTCATAGAGATAAGGGACCTATATGTTTGTTTTTTACTAAACATGTGTTATTTTTATTTACGCATAAGAATCTTATATGTTAGCAAAAAATACGATAATAATAGTTAAACTAATATATAAGTTAATCAAAGTAAATTATAAACTACTAAAATGTTTAATTAAATATACCCTATAAGGGAAAGATATAAAATAAAAGCTTAAATATGTTTTGAGACAAATTTATTTTTCATCTTTACTGGCATAGTTAACGACATTTACGTTATGACATGCCTCTTGAAAATATGTTTTTTTTTCTTAAATATTTTTTGTTTCCTTAAATCCTCAAAAAAATAAGATAAATGAATAATGTTTTAAAATATATTTTATGATATTTTTAAGCCCCAAAATACAATAAAACAAAAGAAAAAAGAAAAAAAAATCATTGTGTTTTCCAATTCAAACATGTTTACATATTCATTCATAAGTCACCATCATATCTTAGTCCCAAAATAAAACACAAGCTAAAACCCTATCTATGACGACACGAAGAGGAATAGAGGAAATAGAGGAGAGGAAAAGGGAGAGAGATGATGAAAGAGTAAGAGAGAAAACAACCAGAGAGGAAAAAAATGAGATGTAGTCATGATTGATGATGGTGACATCAATCAACCTAAGCCTAAAAGGAAAGGGGAAGAGCGAGAAAGAGAGAAGAAAGAGAACACCTCAAAAAGAAAAGAAGAAAATATAGAAGGACAGGAGAAGAGAAGAATTAAGAAAGGGAGAAAGAGAAATGAAAACAACAACTACGAGTGTGTTTAAATTAACGTTGAAACCACGCTGAATAAAAAAATTACATGTTCCAATGCAAAACTTTCAAAGTAATTATGTTATAACTTTCATGAAATTTTTTTGGTGTTGAACTCAATTGCTTCCCAAACACACACTATCACTTCCCTCACAATTCCTTTTTGTGTGTTTTGGCTTGATTTCTCTTGTTTACACCTTATCATTTCTCATCATTTAGATGCATATATCATAGGCCAATGTTAATAGTAAAATCAATGGGAATATGCTATTTACACTCCTTTTTAGTTTTTTATTTTGTTTTTTTGCATTGTTTGTTTTCTTAAATAATTTTTAGATTAAAAAGTCTTCTTAGGAAAATTACTTTCCATGATGTATTATGTTATAGTATATCAATTAGGGAGATTTACACACACTTATAAAAGAATGATCAAATTACATCGGTGTAATTTTGATAAACTATTACAGTGTTTAGTAGTTTTTAATTGGGTAATGTTTTCTTAAAATTCACTATTGGATTAAAAGTTCATTTCACATAAATCATATATACAAAATTTCATATTAATTTAAAATTATTTGTTATCTCGTTTATACAAATTAAAAAAATTTACGTAATATAAACTTTTTAAAATATACTAAAATATGAATCATTTGATTACCTTTTTATTATTGTTTAATTTTTATAAAATTTGACACAAACAATCTTAAAAATATGTAGATATAATTCAACGGTTGGATCGATAAAAATTACATTTTATATCAAGTTGTAAAATAATGTAATAATTGGTTAAGTTACATCAGTATAATTTGATTTTCCTCATATATATATATATATATATATATATATATATATATATATATATATATATATATATATATATATATATAAACTAATTTTCATAATGTAAAACTTTATAGCTTACCAAAACACTAGTTTCTATAATGCAAAAACGTATATTTTGAAACTAGTTTTTGTAATGTATAAAAAAAAGTCACATTATAAAAATTTTATTTTTTTAATATAGAATTATATTATGAAAATGAGTTTTTGAAAATACAAAACAAAAAAAAAACACTAAGAAGTGTGAGCTAAAAGGGACAAAACTTCCTGGATTTATAAGCATTTATATCTTGCACTTTTACTATTATATATGACTTTAGTTATTAGCACAACGCTCTAACCAATTGAACTAATAAGTCAATTACATTATAAAATAAATAATGTTATTATACATAACACTAAAATTTCTAATGTATATTTAATGCGCATGTAAATTTAAATAATAAATTTTGTTGCAATTAATTTTGATATAAATCATACAGATTATTTAATCTGTATATTTTTTAAAAAATAAAAAATATTTACTATTACAAAATTTAATATATATTATTGATGTGTCATTAATTTTTTTTACTATTACAAAATTTAAATATATATTAAATAATTAATGACACATCAATAATATATATTAAATTTTGTAATCGTAAATATCTTTTATTTTTAAAAAAATATACGGATTAAATAATTCATATGATTTATATCAAAATTAATTGTCACAAAATTTATTATTTAAATTTACATGCGCATTAAATATACATTAGAAATTTTAGTGTTATACATAACAACATTATTTATTTTATAATGTAATTAGCTCATTGGACCATTAATTTTAAATTAATTCATCACAACTATTTTTCAAAAAAATTATAAAAAAAAACTCTTACGGAAGAAACCTCTTCCGTAAGATTTCTACGGAAGAGGTTCTTCCATAAAAAAAAAAAAAAAAAAAAAAAAAAAAAAAAAAAAACCTCTTACGAAGAGGTTCTACACAAGTTTTAGGTTGTAGGAGAGCACAGGTCAAGATAAATTTACCCTTAATTTAGGGGAGTTAGATGTTTGGTTCTAGGTGAAAAATTGTGTTTCAAGAACATCACTAGCAGCACACCCTCAAACGTAAAGTAGGATAATTTGCTGTAGTATCTGTTTCCAAAAAAAAAAAACTTGTGTGCAAATAAAAAGTTGATAGCAACTAAATGTAAATAAATTTTAAGTGTTGTTAGGAAAAAGGACAGGAAAGTGGGAGCGTTGGAATACAAGTCATGGGTTATCAGGTAGGTGCTCTCTTAGAATCTAACTTAGTTTTCCCAAGAAAAACCATGAGTTCTTTGTTAGCCCAACCACGTTACAAGCCTAAAAAGTCCTTAGTGATCCACAATATGTATTTATGATTGCTCTAACTGAGAAGAAGTACAAAGTTGGGAACATTAGTTCAATTGTTAGAATTAGAACAATTTTGAGCTGAGACACTTGTGTGCTAAGAGAAACACTAACCTTGTGAGGAATGAAGTGTTGTATTTTGCCTTAAGGAAATTCTTATTTGCTAACCTTTTTCATCTCCATGTTTATTTCTTCATGTTTCCAACTCAAGATCAAGACTAATGCAAGTTCTGGATCAAGCAATGAAAGGTTTGAAAGGATTCGCAATTATCTCATGTGTTGAGACACTCAGAACTTGTCTTTTGCTTTAAGACAAACAAATGTTTTAATTTGGGAGAGTTGATAACTGCAAAATCTGAGCTAAATTGATAGTCAATTTTGGCAACTGAAGTGCTTTAGAGAGAAATTGATGAGAAATGTGGAAGAAAAAACATTGTAGAAAAGTTGGAAGAAATGGACAGCTCGCTCAGCGTGCAAACCAGGCTCAGCACAACTCTCACTCAGTGGGCAAAGTCAGGCTCTACGCTAGGTCTCGCTCAATGTGCAACTCTCGCTTACCGTGCAGTCTCGCTCAGCGCGAAGGTCAGGCTTAGCGCAAGAAGGCCCACGAGGAAAAGCCCAGGGCGCGCTCAGCGTGAAGTCAACCTGGAAATTAAGCTAACTCGGGCCTATAAAAAGAGTAAGAGGCAGAAAGAAAAGACACATTGAGTCTGTCTCAGAGCTCTCCAGTGCAGAAATCCAAAGCCTGAACCTCTCCCTTAGGGGAAACCCTCTTTCCTTAGTCATTCCCCATTTTCTTGTTATTAGTCATCCATCACTTTCTTCCATTAACCCTTGCAATGTAAAGCCTCTCATGACTATGAGAGGTTAAACCCCCCATTGTTGGGCGCCTGGAGGCCAAAATGCTTGTAATGTGATTCTCTGTCTATTATCTAATTAATGTTATTATGTTTCCATTATTCTTCTCTGTGCTCATTTATTATTACAATCTGATCATCCATATAATGTTTAGAGGGTAACGCATTGAAAAATGATTATTTTCTAAAGAACTGGAGAAGAGTATCTTAATAAATTCATTGCTAGAAATAGGTTGACATTTATTTTGTCCACTGTTTATTTTTCTTGCTATCTTTCTTCTTTTCTTTTACTCTAAATTTCACACTTACAATTTCTTATCTCTTTCTTCTCATTGCTTAATAATTGGATTTGCCTTACTTAAGTATAACCAAAGTCCTTGTGGATTCGACACTTGGACTTCCCAATCTGTTAATAACAACTTTAATCTTTGGATCAATGTTTGACTACTTAATTGTTGGGTTTAGTACTTTAAATGGGATAAAAACAAAATTGAAGTGTCACATGAATCATCAGTTTTTCCCAATGATACACCTCCACTTGAACTCACTGCACATTTTTTGTTGATATTTTTCAGCTATGTGATGGATGAGCTAGGTTCAGCTTTGCGGCATAGTGATGAACCAAATTTCAGAGTGGCACCCTTTCTGTTCATGCCAAAAGGCAATCTATCATCAGCTGTGAGGTTATCTTCTATATTTTTCATTTTCAGATTTTTGCTTTGATGTGAAAGTCATATTTCCATGCTCTACGAATGTATCTTCTGCTTTAATAGTTAATTGTACTTAATATTTAACACCTTTTTTATGATAAATAAAAGATTCTGTTGTAAGTTTTGATTCTTATTGCTGGCTCATTAATGTATCCTGCCTTCATTACCTATATGTCTAATGATAGAGAATTCTGTATCTGAAACTTCTCTTTGCCTCCCTCCCCTCCCCATAAAAATAATGGACTTATGCATTTGTTATGCACTGACCTCTGGATTTGTTATAAGTCAAAATTAATCACATACAAGTATTAACTCTCCCATTTTCTCCAGTTTTTCTATTCTATGGCCAACACAGAATGTTCAGAAAGGTGATAGGTGCACACGCGATTTTCTTCTTGGTATTGGGGAGGATAAACAACGTTCTGCCAGGCTTACAGCCTGGTTCCACACTCCAGAGAATTATCCATGTATTTCTCTTATTGCTAAGATAGTTTATGATTCTGTTTTGTGGTTAATGATCTATTATACAAGAATATCAGGAAGTTTTGGAGCTAATTAGTTCACTGCTTTCAGGCATATGAGAAGCACCATCAGAAATTGTTGTCCCCAAGCTTAATACCTCCCACCATTCAGTCTTCTGAGACTAGAAGTATTATTCATCAACCTGGTGGGCGTCCGTTACGTGTTTACACAAATATACCTCATGTAGAGGAATACTTGACACATCTGAAGTTTGCAATCAGCAAGTTTAATGCATGCAGGCTTGAACTTTATCTCAATTTTTTCTTTGTTCTTTGTTCTGTTAGTTTTTATTTTATGGTTGTCATCTTGCCTACAAAATTATACTTTGTATTGCTGACCTTCTCCTTCTCTCTTGCCTACAGCAAAGGAACCGAAAGATGCAGATATAGTATGGACAAGTGTGCAGGTAGATGAGGATATGAAGAAGGCCGTGGGAATTACAGAACAGCAATACATTAATCAATTTCCTTTTGAGGCAAGTCTTGTTATGAAGCATCATTTAGCAGAGACAATTCAGAAGGTGATAATAGTTAACTAACATCTAAATGACTGACTTGTGTCACTGGCATGCAACATTTATTTTCTTTTCCAAGTGAGGCTTTTTTGATAACCTTGGCCTTTTCTTTTGGGTGGTGGTGTTGGTTTACCTCATTACAGGCACATGGATCTCCTCAATGGTTGCAGCCTACTTATAATCTTGAAACACACCTATCTCAACTTATTGGTGACTATTGTGTACGCAAAAAGGAAGGACTAGACAATCTTTGGATCTTGAAACCCTGGAACATGGCCCGAACTATTGATACCACTGTGACTGATAATTTGCCTGCAATAATCCGGCTCATGTAGACTGGTCCAAAGATTTGTCAGAAGTATATTGAACAACCTGCTTTGTTCCAGGGGAGAAAGTTTGATCTCCGTTACATAGTACTGGTTCGGAGCATGCATCCTCTGGAGTTATTCCTGTCAGATTGTTTCTGGGTATACTGCTTCTTCTTTTGAGTTCTGTGTTTCTAACTATTTGTAACTTAATATGTCTAGACTTAGGTTTTACATTTCATTTTCAGGCTAGGATAGCCAACAACCAATATTCTTTGGACAGAAGTAGTTTGTTTGAATATGAAACTCACTTCACTGTTATGGTATGTCTTGAGTATCATTTTATTTAGCAGCCAGATATTCGGATGAAAACTTGATTGAAATATTTATTTCAGTGTTTCCTTTTGTCAACAAGTTTTAACATAAGTCACTTCATGGATTACAGAATTATCGCGGAACAATAAATCATAAGAATGCGAATGATTTTGTGAGGGAATTTGAGGAAGAACATCAAGGTAATGGGGACTGGATCATGTTTATCCTCTGCCACATTTAAGATGAGTGCTTAGTGCTTTCCAGATCACGGATTACATTTCTAATGAGTTCTTGATGCAAATTCCTGTCCCTGTATCTCTTTCAGTTAAATGGTTGGATATACACACAAGAGTAAGGAAAATGATTCGATCAGTGTTTGAGGCAGCTGCTGGCACTCATCCTGAGATGCAGAGTCCAACATCTCGGGCAATGTATGGTGTAGATGTCATGTTGGACAGCTCTTTTCAACCTAAGTTACTAGAGGTTTGTAAATGAAGCAATGCTCTTCTTCTGATGCACCTTTTTTAATACCAAATTTTTTTTGAGTCCCACTTGTCATATATTGAGTGATTTGTTGTTAAGGATGTGTTTCCTGTGTTAATTTTGGAAGAGAAATACTTGCATAACTCTGTTTCTAAGATTCTTTCTATGATTAGTTATAATTAATTAGAAATTACCATTTTTGATATGTTTTGTTCTTTATTTAATGATTTTTTCTCTTGATTTGTATTAAATGAGAAGCAAAACTTATTAAAATTAATGATTTTTAATAATTTCTAACCAATCATTGAGAATACCAGAGAGAGTTCAGCATTCCTCGTTAAAGAATTATTTGTTACATGTATTTCCTTTTATGCAGGTGACTTACTGCCCGGATTGTACAAGAGCTTGCAAATATGACATGGATATTGTGGTTGGAGAGGGAGGCGTTGCCAAAGCTAGTGATTTCTTCAACAATGTGTCTCTTTTTGAATGAAATTCCACAGGTTAGCCCATTGTAATCCAGTCTTCATAAACAATTGCAAATCTAGGTGCTTGGGCCATATAATCGAGTGGTTTGTGTAAGAGTATTGTTAGGTGCATCCAACATTCTTTGAAAATGACAAAAATATTCCTGCTAATTTCTCCCCTTATAGATTAACTTGATCCATAAGTCTTAAAAATCAACTTATGGATCAACCTGATCCGTAAAATATTTACGGATCAAATTGATCCGTAAGTCTTAAAAATTAACTTACGGATCAATTTGATCCATAAGGGATATTTTTATCTTTTCATTGTTAATGTTGGGTGCACCAGCATTCTTTGTGTAATGCCTTTTTTCTCATGGACCAAGTGGTTTTTGTAATGTCGCAGGTGCCATAGTTTCCCTTGTTTATTGATGGTAAAATTTAAAAGTAAACAATTTTGAGCACCATTCAGCAACGACCATTCTCGTTGCCTCATTGAATCGCTCCCAGTAACCATTTTCAAATTTGAACAAGGTTTATAAATTATGTCGCCTCCCGTTTGTTTTTTCATTTATTCTGTTTATGGGAACATAAATACTATTGAATTTATAAATTATTAAAGAGAAATTATACTTGTACAACAAAATCTTACAACAAAGAGAGGGAGAACGGGAGAAAAGTGAGAAGAGAGAAAATTTTGAAATATAGCAAATGATATGGTAGAGAAAGATACACATAAAATAATGTATGAATGATTGTACATGTATCATATCTCATTATTAAATTATTGTACATGTATTATACACTCAAATCACTTGGAATTTTTTTATATTACACTTTTTAATTCGTATAATTATATATTAAGAGTAAATGTGTTAAGGACAAATATATAATACCACATTATTATACAAATTAAAAATATTTATATGGAATAAATATTACATTATCATATAAATTAAAAAATATCTTATATTAATTAAATATGTAGCTACAATAACAAATGTGAGATAACTTATATTGTCTATTTAGTAGCATAACATGGAGAATCTAATTGAACTTGTTTTTTTCATTAAAAAATCACGTTTAATAGTATTTGTAATTTATAACCCTGTAATCAATTATGTAACTATTATCTTTATTTTCACGCATTAAAATTACTATGTATTTTGATGGCATTTATATCTATGTTAATAATCATTTTGATATAGGCATAATTACCATCACGACCCATAAGGTTGGACCATTCTGATTACGTAATCGAATCGCCTCCATTAACCATTTCTTTAAACAAGGTTTATAATTTTTGTTGCATCTCGTTTGGTTTTTGATTTATGAAATGAGTCAAATTGTATATTAACTTCCTTTAATGAAACACAATATATTTTTTTAGTAAATTGTAATTTTGGTCTTTCAATAATTTTTAATTCATAATTTTAGTTTTTTTTTATGATTTTGATTCTTTATTTTAAAATCCATAATTTTAGATCATTCTTTGATTTTGTATAAATTTATTTTTATAATTTTTTATTTTAATTAAATAAATTACTTTTTATCATATCTTAAGTGAATATATTAGATTTAGGATTCAACAAAAAATGCAAAACTAAAAATTGAACCAAAATTTAAAAAATTTAAAATAGAAGACCAAAATTATATATTAGAAATTATAGGAAGATTAAAATTATAATTTTTTTGAAGGCAGATGCAAAAAATGGAGAACAATGGCGCACGATAACTCAATTAAATTACATCAATTTGAATTTCTCTTAACAAAAATAAAACCCTATTTGAAGCTAATATGTACATTGAATCTCTCCACAATAGTGACGGTACCTTGGACACACGTCTAAGTGTTCTTTTTAAATTGTGAGAACAAGGTTAAATGCTCAACAACACGAACTGGGCATGTTCCATATTTGCCTGCAAGTGAGTTAAGCTCCAAGTTCGTTTGCTTCATCTGCTGTATATGATTGACTTCTAAGCGTTGAAAGTTTCCTTTGTAATTCAAGAGTTGACATCCGCTCAGCCTCCAGTGCTCGCTCAAGCTTTAATCATTGATAATAAAAGGTTTAAGCAGAATATACTTTCACAACAACAAAACCCAACCGAAGTACTCAACCTCTGGTCTCGAATATAATACTGTAGTGTTAAATGCTCAACACGAACTGGGCATGTTTCTTATTTTTGTGTCTTAAATATAAACAAATCTTAATTACCTATGTCTTATTTAATGAGATTCTCTCTAAAATATTCTTCATTTATTAAGGTCAAAGACTTTTTTTTATGCTTGATATCAAGTTTCAATGAAATATAGTTTAGAAAATGTTTATTTTTTAATTGAAAATGACACAATTTAATAAAATTAACTAATTTTCTTAATAAGTGTGAAACATGTCTTTTTTGCTTATAAATTAAGACCGGATGGAGTATATATTGTAACAGTTGGTAGCTGTTCGCATTTATTGCAGATATGAATAATAAATACCTTGGCAGCCCGGGTGCTCCATTCCCCTAAGATAGCTCTTAGTCTTTCATTCTCTTCTACATACTGTTAGGATGTTTACTGTAAGCACCTTGCAGTCAAAGCACATACACTTTTCAGTATTAGTAAATCCAGTGAGATACCTGGTTGTTGGTCGTGCGAACATGTTGGATCTCTGAGTCCCTTTCAGCAATCAAGGAACGGGCAAGCCTCAACTCAGATTGCACTTGGTTCATCTGAAAAATTTTAAGCGAATCGTTTTGGTTTGTGAAGATGGAGTTGAATGATATCTGATGATTTCCTAAACTTGGGGTTACTAACCAGCAACATTTTGCCAAAAGGATAAAATGACTCATTATACGAGGCATTACAGAAATGTTCATTTGGAATTGTTATTTACAAGATAAAGGCACATTAAGATGACCGCATTTAGTTGCCTGCACAGACATTTAACACTAGAATAGACAGTAATTACCTCTGCAGAAAGTGTCCGTAACTCTTGATCACGAGCAGCTAGTAGATGGGCAAGGTCAACCTGCAATGTAAGCAATTTATTACCGAAAAAAGGAAAGAATGAAGAGGGAACAACTAATATTTACCGACACCAATATTGAGTCTAGGAGTTTTGACAAGTCAAGCTAGTTCATGAGTTTCTTACGGTTTAGCCAAACTGCTTTATAATTATGTAAATGTTATTTGGTTAAAATTCAAGCCCAGTTCCTTGTAATTTAGCCTAAAAAAAGTGGAACAGAATTGAAGCTTGCCTCAGGCCATTGACTCAAGAATTTTGGTACGATAAAAAAAAGAAGAAAAAACCTACCTTCGGATCACTGTTGAAGTAACAGAAAGGAATAAAATACTAAGTACCATATTCACCCAAAAAAAAATAGTAAGCATTATTATCCGTGTTAACTATTACCTGTGGTGTGCTCCGATCATCAGTTCCCTCATATTTGCTTAGACACTCTTGCAATCGAAGAATCTGCAAGACCAAATATTGATGGAGAACTAATTAAATGAAATATAATTAGTGGAATGTCTACACTATAAGTATCATTTATAAGTTATATAATCAACAGTAAATGAGTGCTTCAAATCTTTGTATACCTCCTCACTCAAAAAATGAAGATTTTCACGCTGATATTGCAGCAAAGCCATTTGCTGATCAGAGAGCCTACCATCATGGTACCTATTGCATCAAAGCTTTTTCTTCACAATCAAAGAACACACAGTTTGATTTGTGCTATTGGCATAATGTAATCTAATAAATGGCATGCATAAAGGTAGACCATCATGCATTCAGAAATACTAGTTTGCAGAACAGTTTTTTTTTTCTTTTTCATTTTTGGGTTTGAAAATCAAACATGGATATTATGTCATGAAGTAAATTAAAAAAAAAGAAACTAAATTACAAAATGTTTGCCTTAGACCCTCCAGAGAACTTGATGGTTGTAGTGGTGAGTATAAGGACTTCAGAACATCTGGATGTGAGTTTAATGAATTGTACTGGTGTATGTAACCTGTTTGCACCAAAAATGTAGTTAGAAAGGACAAGGTTAAACTACTTCTATTACTACTATATACGAAGAAGAGATCTTATAATTATAAAAGTGGTGAATTTAAGCAAAACATATCAATAATAACTTTAAATTAAAAGGGTATATTGGTAGAATGCAATACATTTTTCTAGTGTTTTTTCATCCAATGGGGGATAGGTGGGGGCCACAGTCCCCACAAGGCATAAGTCATCCCTATAATTCTTTCTAAACAGATTTCTTAAAATTCTTTTAAATTTTGAATATAATAGTATCTAACTATCTATACCAAAAGTACTATCTATCAATACATTTTGCCCAGGTTTTTAATCCAAATAGGGGCTGTAGCACCTGAAGATTCAAGATATCCCTTTAAATGTTCTTAAATTTGTTGCGATATTTTAGCTCCATCAATATAAAGTATAAACAAATCATAAATGGAATTTGTAGCTCCGTCTCCTCCTCCCCCCTACCAAAAATAAAATATTAAACTCACCAATGTAAAGACTCATAAAACATACGGCAGATACTGCTTCAACTACCATAATAATCCTGCAGTTTTAAATAACCAAAATGAGACAATTATCTTGGTAGAGTAAAAACGTGAACAACTAATTTCCAGTCCTTCTCTAAAGAAAAATAGCATAGGAAAGAAATATGTCACATGATAGTGAACAATTTATCATTAGGTGGAAGATTATAAGCATAACAGAGTTATAGCATTTTTTTTTTTAAATTACAATAAAATAATCTTTGAGGAAATTATTGCGAGTTGTGAATAACATAATTTCATTAAATCATGGCCATGTCAGAAGTTCAACTGTTAACACATCTAGACAAGAGGAAGGGGACATGGAGGTAAAGACATTCTATAAGCTGTAAAATGTCAAGGTGTCAATCAAGCTCTCTGTCTCCTACTAAGCATATATACTGCAGCTAGAAACTCAATAAATTGAAATATATTGAACCTCCCTATCTACTAGATAAATCACTTTTAAAATGGCAAGGGTTTAGGTTTAGTATATTCATTTGACCAAACATACAAAAGGCCTCAATGTCTGTTCCCTATAGTTGACACCTATTATTGATAACATGATTCAGATTAAGGATGTAGTTCATATTTAGAAGTGGCATACTCCTGTTAGTATACCATTTTTTAATTCAAGTTAATTTATACTAGAAAAATTTCTAAAATGGACAAGTATAACCAAATGGAGAATATACCTCAATATTGCAGAGATAGACAGAAAACCAGTGTAAGGTTTCCAGACTATAACAAGTAGCATTGCAGCAGTTCCTGACATTATTGAGAACATTCAGATTATAATTAACAACTCAAATAATATAAACTATCCACATTGTTAAAATATCAAAACATTCACGTGCCTCCACCTAACAATTTATGTTTTGGGCTTGAGTTGGTTCTTGATATTATGACATATATATCAACTGACTTCATATATTAAGTATGATTTGAAAGAAAAGTCTAAACACTGAAATACATACCATAGGCTGTAATAGCAAAGGGTATGCGGACAATAAATTTCAACTTCTGACTGAAACTATAATAGCCCTGAAAAATAACGTTGGTGATAAAAGAAAATACAATCAAACAATAAATCACCACCAAACCAAAGCTTTCAACAATCTTTGCAACAAAAATTTATTGGTAATTATATTATTTTATAGGTCCAATGCCATTGCAGAGCTTTCAGAAACAGCTGTGAAAATGAAGTACTTGTCATTAAGAGAATTACCTGCAAGCGTATCTTCTGCACTTGATAAACCAGGTATTGTTGAAAGATTCCTGAAACAGTAAAAATATGGCATTTAAACATAATAAAACTGTAGGCACTGAATATTAAGTATAAGTAGCAGAAGCTTATAGGTTATAATAATGCTTAGTAAAAGTAAACTAATATTTATTTAGCTACACGAAGTATTGTTAACTTTATACATACATAATAATAATGTCTGCACTCGAGTTTGGATTCTATTAACAAACCTCAAGATGGCTAAATTGAAAATTAATTTTAACTACTAATGCTGTGTTAATACATAAAAATTTCCAGTATTCTATAGAGATCTGATTTGGGCTTCCTAAAACATCAAGGGACTCAAAGTGAAGCATGCAGCAAGCAGTGATGGATCTTGGCCTAACTATTCTTTCCTTGGGGGAGGGGGCACAAAGGGAAGTTAAGTTGTAGTTCTCATATTTATTTCCACTTTGCCAAGCCATCCTCTAAAGTAGTCATCAAATTCATCCCAGAAAAAATGGCTGTAGTGAAAATTACTTGTGAAGTCATATAATTTTTCTCCTTATCACTAACTCCTCTCTCAAAAAATCCATAGTGTTTAAAGTTTGATTTTCACCATTATATTTCCAAAAAGCCAGAAATACAATTTTACACCATATAAAATCACTCATTAGGAAAAAAGCTAAATTACAACTAGGCACTGGTTAGTAGCCATGACATAACAAGGAAATTTTAGCATTCTTCTGAAGATCTCAGTGGAGACAACAGCAGCAAAACTTAGCACAATAAGTAAAGAAAGAGTGTTTAAACAAGCTTAAAAGGCATTGATTTATTTTACACATTCAGTAAACACGCTAGCTTATCTAGAGATAACAATCAAGAAAACCCTAATTGAGGACAGTTCCAAACCTGTCAACAGCAAAAGCAGAACATCACAACTACAAAGCACGGGAGAGATGAGTCCTTGCACTGGACGAAATATCCAGTGAGCTCCAATGGCCAAAGTAGCATAACCTGCCTAAAATGGAAACCAAAAAAAAAAAAAAAAACCAATTCACACCACAATCAATGTCAAATTCGAATGCAATCAAAATCATCATGATAACATGTTTTGCCAAAGGAGCAGAATTAGAATTATTTGAACTTGCCAGTAGTATGCAGTAGAAAACGCTCCCGATAACCCTCGCGGCTTTGCGATGAGCGAAAAGAGGAGCTTCGTGTAGTATATCGAGAAAGCTACGAAAAAAACGAAAGGTGAATTATGAATTATGTTATGCATCGCGGCATTAACAGAAATTTGAAGAGCGTTGTGTTGTGTGTGACTCACAGAGCGTTCTCCTCCGGCGATGTAGCTGGCGGAGAAGCGTATCTGTCGGTTGCCATCGCACAAGAGAAGAGAAGAGAGGGTTCAGTCACGGAACGGAGGTTCTTCGATCCCTCGCCAAAACTGTAACGATGTCTGGTTTACCTAATACTAATTTTTTTAAAAAAATAATTAATTGTTGACTATTTTCATTTCGTTTGCATTATTTTTTTTTATGACAAATAAACTTTTGGTCTTTACAATTTTGTGTTTTTTTTTATTTATATTAGTGTAAAATAACCATTTCATGCTTATAGACTGGACTTGAAAATTAATTGTATGTATAATTTTTTTTTACATAATGATTTGTTTTAAAAGAATGTAACTTCCGTTGGAAATTTAAGTAAAATGGTGATGGTTTCTAATAGTTGGGGATACAAATGTTAAAAAAAATTGACACAAAATGGGATCATTATTTTTATAATATTTATAGATTTTTTTATTGTTCTTTTGAAATTGTTTCTTGATTTCTTTTCTTTTGTGTTTTTTTGTCTTTGTTATTAAGTTGAGTGTATTAAGTGAGAAACTCTTTATTGGTCATGTCACTTGAGGTCACGTGTCACCATTTTATCATGTCACATAAATAAGAATTTTCTTTTGTTTTAGGTCACTTAATAAAAGAAAAGTTTGTATACATGATAATGGACACTAGATGATCTACTCCTAAATTCACATATCGAGCATCGAGCATGTGCACCAGTTATTGAACATTCAAAGATTGTAGCATTGTTCTCACTTCTCACAAATGATTCTATTAGTGTTATATTCATATTGTTGTAGTGACAACTATTTTCCTTGTAAGAGTGGACTGAAATTGTAGTTGTTTGTTTTAAATGTTATGTTGGAAAGTTGTATTGAGGTTTTAATTGAGTTGTTTGATTAAAATGAAATTCTCTTTTACTCAACATAGTAAATCAAATTAAAAAAAAACATATCCGTAAACATATTTCATGCTATGATTCCTTTAACAACTACAAGCCCCATTTATTATTATTTCCCTTTTTTACCTTACGAAAGCCATTGATCTCACCATTTTATTAAGCTATCAATGTTGTTATCATATTTTTCCTTGGGTGGGTTGGATCAACTATTTGTGTTTATAGCATAAACTATGGAGTCTTTTTATGTTTACAAGACTATGGAGTCTCTTTTTCAACCTTTTCTTAGTTGTTTTTGTTGTGTTGTTATATTTTAACTGGGAAATTAGAAAATGGCATGTCAGGGAGAGTAGGTGATTACTGATTTGAACCCCTTGAACCTTTTGTGACCTTTGGGTCATAACATTTTGTGATATTTTTCCATGACTAGAAGTAGTCAACCCGAACTCTTCATGCTCTTGTATCATCAATTGGAAAATTATACTATATATATATATATATATTATAATTTTATTAAGATAATTAATATTAAAAAGATATTTTAATAATTTCAAAATTATTTTGTTTGTGTTATTCATTGCCCACCTAATAATATATATATATATATATATATATATATATATATATATATATATATATATATATAATGTTTTGTTACTCAAGTATTTGTTCTATATTGATCTGCTTATGTTGTACCTTAGTGTGTATCAAATGCACTCTTTGTTAGTATTTATAAGCAAGTGATATTTTTATGATTTTTATTTTACTTTTAAGTTATTCCATAGATCTCTAAATTGTTTGGAAATTTTTAATTAGGTCTGTGATCAATTTTTTTCAATTAGAATATTGATTTTGTATTTATTCTTTAATTAGATTCTAGTGATTAATTTTTAGTAATTAAACAAAAAGGATTTAATTAAAAAACAAATAAAATTTAATAATCCAATTGAAAAAAGAGTCTGAAAACCTAATTGAAATTGCCTAACCTAATAAGAAAATTGACTATCGATACTAGCAAACGAGCAAAAAGTTCAGTTTCCTTTTAAGTGTTAATATTACATGTTTCTCTTCCACCCTCTCATTTTATTTGTCGTTTAAAGTAATGCACACATTTTTTTAAAAAAAATATTGTATCAATTTTTATGGTAAAATAATCATTTTCTCTTACTAAAATATCTTTATTAATTGCACTGTACAGTTACAACTATACATCAATCAGTATATTTTTTTCTTGAGGGTATTATTATAATAAAAGTTAATGTTTTTTTAATACTTTAAAAGCACAATAATTTGAGATGCTAACATATTTTACAAGTGACAAATAAATTAAACCGAAAGAAGTAATAATGTTGCATAGTGCAAAGTAGCAAAGACAATGCTATCTTATAACTGATATTTGAAGCGGGAGCATCAATACAATACAATATGTAACTATGAACTATCAATATATGATCGTTATTATGTCTGTGATACACACAATTAAGGCCATAATATACTTATGTGATTTACAACAACTTCTAGCTTATTTTATACATCATGCCAACCCAACTAGGAGCAATTTTCATCATACAATTACACTTATCTTTAATCATCATTCATCAATACTGGCATCAGCAATACGCTCTAAACTCTGAAGCATGACAAGGTGGTAGTCACCAGGGACCATATTGTTATGCAATTTATGCCACAATTGGATAAGATGCACAAGTTGCAACACCTGAAAATAAACAATTACCAAAATCAATACTGCAAAATGCAATTGGTTCATCTAAGCTTTACAAACCCATAATTTCAACTTTGCTATCAACAACTCTAGCAAGCCAAAGTTGAGCCAAGATACTAAAGATTTAGAATTTTCAATTGTTCATTTGTTTTAAAATCTGAAGCCCTTTACTATGCCAATCATCAAACCTGTAAAGGGAAATTGATTGAAGTTATTTTTAGGTTTGGTATTTGTTGGGGGCAGGGTTCTGTAGGAGAAATTTAAATGTGTTGCATAATCATTGATTGGAACAGGATCACCTAATAATTTCTCGGGTAAGTGGGAGGTTGTATATGTATACATACCACACATGTTCTTCCCCAATTCCATCTTGAAGTAGCCATTTTCACCCCAGCTTTCTCCCCATGAATTTTTTATGAGCCAATATGGGACACCATTTTCAACTCCATATCCAACAGCAAGAACGGCATGGTTCACATCCTGCCAAACAAATTCGGAATTTAATGTCTCTTCAATTACCAAAATAAACATGCAAAATACAAGGAACTAGGACATTTCGAGCACATCCAAACAATTAACTAACATTTGAGATGCTAATAGTTGTAAGCATATGATGTATTAAAAAAAAAATACCACATATATTTGATGTAACAGAAATGCTAGCGACACACTCTTTCTTATTAACTGTTTTTTTTTTAAAAAGAAACAAAGCCGTTTTATTGGGTTCCATTTCTTATATAAGGAGTCTCTCTCATGCTTTTGTAGTTTTAATAAATATTAACCCGTAGTAGTCTCTTAAAAAGTGTTTGTCACAACATTCCTCTTCCATATAAATTGTCACAAAGCATAAACTTGTAGAAAACTATTTTGTTTTGAAAATTCTATTAGACACTAGACTTGATTATCAAAAGCCAGGTAATTATTTGTAGAACTCACCTGGGAAGTGCTACCACAAGTGTCACTAGTGAAAACTCCATTCTCGTAGAAATGGAACCCATTCACCACCTGAAAGGCCACACTAACTGGCCGAACAAATGCAACTGCATGTTTTAGTTCATCTTCAGCACCCTGTACACAAAACATAGAATAAAAAAGAATTAGAAAATCTCATGTAATGTCATCAAGGTGTCAGAGTGAGACCAAGAAAGATTTGATTCTGCTATGTCTCACTACAATAAATCATTGTATTAGTAACAAAATTTAGTGACCATTTTTTTAAAGATAAAGTACAAGTTATTTTGTCGCTGATGTTAAACTATGAATACATAAACCAACAAGTCGTTGGTCCGAGTGGTATTGGACTTAATCCCCTTAAGCAAGTTTTGAGGTTCGAGTCATTTGGATGAAACAAAAACGTAATTGGGAGAGAAGATACCACTAAAAGTGATCATCCGGGTTTTCCAGCGAAAATTAATCATCAACGAAATCGGTGGATACTCCACACCAATATCATGGTAACAAAAAAAACTATGAATACATAAAGCAGAAAACCCCAACTCATTTAGAGTAGAAATCAGATAATTCAGTACCAAGGTGATATTCACAGAGTCAAGGACTTGAACAGCAACATTTTCAGCTGAGAATTTGCAGACACCATCTTTTCCTGTGTAGGGATATGCTTCCTCTGTCTCTAGTCCACCATTGTATTTAATGTACTCAAAGGCTTGTGATGGCAACCCACCATGGCAGCCAAAGTTGTTGAAAGGGCCAGCACAGTCCACTAGCTGCTGCTCAGAAAGAGAGATACTCTTCCCAAATGCTTGTGCATAGGCTGCTTCTAAAGCCCCAGTTGTGCTGCATTACGAAGATATCACGGTTAGAATCATGAAAAATTAGACACTGTCCCTTACTCATTCATTCCAAAGAATTTTTCAGGGTCCAAAATAACCTGAATGTCCAGCATGATCCGCAGCTGCCTTGATCTTTAACTGAACTCACTATACCTTCTTTTCTCCAGTCTTTCTGTACACATGGTCAATGAAATACAAATTTGAGTAATGCTATAGTCTTCTATAATACCTATCAATAATTTGTAGAAAAAAGTATTGAATAGAAAAAAATACTTAATATCAGACATAGAATTGGTCACAAGCATCACTTTTAGTCCTTAACATTACAAATATGTTATTTTTAGAATGCTTGTGCTTTTTGCTTATAACATTATTAAATGACCATCAATTAGTCAGACAAAAATTGGTCTCAACTCACAAGTATCAATTAGTCCTTAACGTTACAAATATGTTATTTTAGTTTCTAACATTATTAAATGAGCATCATTTTCTTATCAAAAATAAAATGAGATCACACAAAAGATAGTGCTGTGTTGGGAATAAGAGGAGGTAAAACACTAGAAGATTTCTGTCACGAACACAGTACAAGTGAACTAGACACTACACGAGAAGACCATCATTTCAATTCAACGTGGACCTTCACATTTACACTTACACTTGCCTGGGTTGAGTTACCCAACAACTGCACCCTAATTTCCAATATTCCACGAGGAACACACAATTTCTATCGAGTGGAACCATTGAAATGACGTTGGGAACAAATTTGTAAGGGTGTGAAGTAACTGCTAAACTTGTGTCAAAAGTCAAACATTTATGTGTTGTGATAAAAGGGGTTGACAGTGAACATGAGATGTTGCTATTTTGATCATTTACAAGTTTTTTAAATTTTTGTTGCATGGAACAATACAGTTAAAGTAGAATTTTGAAAATGTGGCATACCGTTGGAGGAAGAACAGCATCGGTGAGCTTGTGGTTGCCGTTAAGAGTGGCAGAGCAATTTTGGGCAGCTCCTAGTCTGTGTCTTTTGAACTCCTCCCAAGTCCAATCAGCAAAATCTGTTTCATAAGATAAATAAATAATGTCAAAACCTGTTTCAAACCAAAAACCTTTCCCCTCTTCTCTCCCTCTCTCTGTTTTTTCTAGAACACCAAAACCAAACTTGAGCACTCAACTCACAAATGTAAAGTTCACGCTTTTTATTTTTTCTTTTCTTTTCTTTTCTTTTCCTTCATGATGATTTCTGATTACTGATTTCGAGAAAATCAATCAAAAAAGTTAAACTAAAAAGATAGAATAAAAACTATTGAAATTTCCCATTAAATAAAGTAAGTGCTTTATATTTTCATTTTGGTTATGTGAGAAATGACTTATTTGATTTGGAAACTGTTGATAAAAATAAGCAGAGATTTTTATTTTCTTAAAATAAAAAAACTCTCGTAATGAAATAGTACTCTTTAATTCAATAACGATAATGAAATTCAAGATTTTAAACTGCGGATTGCGGTCTAGTGAGTATGTATACAAGAAAATTTTCTCTTATTATGCAGAGATAAAATAAATATTGAAAAATAATTTTCTTCATATACCTATCTATATATTATTATATTTGAAAAATACAAATATTATTTAACATAATTACATTTTTTTAATCTTTTAACTTCTCCGTCAAATAATTAAAAGAAATAATTATTGTCTTTTTTCTTTCATTCTCTAAACAATATAAAACATTATTATTTTTATGACTTTAATGATTATATATCACAGTGTAAAAGAAATTATATCACAGTGTAAAAAATCAACAAGTTTAACATTTGTCCAATTTTTTTTTATTATTTCTCTCAACACCCAAAGCACATGGTAGGTCAACGGTAACTAAGATAAGATCGAATGGTATGATTCTCATATAATTATATTATCTCTTAAGCACAGGATTAGATGCATGCTCCATTTTCATGTTTGTGCCTTAAATAAAATGTTAGTAGAGGATTTCTCAATCTCTTAACTAGAGGATACTCCATTTAAAGAAAAAGTAGGTGAAGGGTCAACACTTTGAGTCACAAGCTCGATTAGCTATGAGAATCCGATCACACAGTCAGATAAAAATCTAAGTCCAGAAAATGGAAAAGAAAGAAACAATAAGAAGAGAAAGAGTAAGTAAGACATACGATTAACAGAGAGAGTATAGGGCAAACGCTTCTTGTTGTGGGAGCGGATGAACCTGAGATTCTGCGAGAATATCTCGTACCTCTCCTTCATCTCTTCCTCGCTTTGGTAACTCTTCCCGAACCTGCTCACGAACCTAGCAAACTTCAACGCACGCCGGCACTCCCCGATCACCCGAACCACCTCCGCCTCCACGCCAGACACCATTCGTATCGGGTTCGCCGCCTCCTCCACCCACGACGCACCGGCCGCGGCGCATAATAGCACCGCCACCGCGCACCACACCACTGTGATCAACCGCGCCATCTTTTCCACTCTCTCTTTTTGGATCTCCCTCCCACTGTTGTGGAATCTTCAATGGGGTTATGTTATGTTTGTATGATAGCATTGTATTGATTAAATATTACTTGTCTCGGGACCACAGTAACCATCCTGTCTTCTTGGTTTTGATATTTTTAAGAGGTCGCTGTCTTGCTGATGTGTTCAATGACGTGGTATTTCTGATTGAGTTATGATATTTAGGCATTCCAATAATATTATATTAACACTCCATTTCATTCCATAAAAAAAACACTTCATTTAATTTATTTTTTCTTTCTTCTAATTTTTTTTAAACAAATAAAATTATTTTCTAAGTCAAATCACCTATTTAATCTTTTATCTTATTTTTTATTCAATTTAATCTTTTATCTTTTAGAAAGTTTATTTTGATTCTTTATTTTTTTTAAAAAAAAAGTTCAAAATATACCTTCTATTCATTTAATATTAACGTCATTAAAAAGTAATTTTTTTTCCCTTTCACCCCAGCAACCTTGGAAACTCATCATTTTCTTCACACCACACTCTTTGGAAGCAATAGTAGTAGGGTGGCTCTTAATCTCTTTCTCATCGAAACTTGCTCTTAATTTCTTTCTCATCAAAATTGTTATTGTTGCCATCATGGAATCTCACGGTTTTGGAAATCCGCTCGCTGCTACTCACTTGTTGCAACGACACCGTTTGGAGTTCAAAGGCCGCCCCTCCCCAAAATCCGTAACATCAATAGCAAAACCATTTTCCCCTCCCATCTTTTTATTCTCCTTCTTCAACGAAACCTCTTTCTTTTTCATTAGTTTTTGTTTTGTTTCATCTTCTAATTTGGGATTGCTCACACTCGACCCAAATTTAGGTGGGTAACTTAAGTAACCATTATCAATGGTTGCATAGTACACTATAAAAAAGGTATTTTCGACGGCACAAATTCGCCGGTAACTCCCAAAATTCATCGATAATTTAATATTTTTGATGGATTTTTGAAGAAACAAAATTCATCGATAAAATAGTCATAGGAAATATCAGCTGATGGAAAGTTATGTCCATCGTTAATTTCCGATGAATATATCTATCGGAAATACTAACAACCTTTTTCCGACGAAAAATATCCATAGGAAATTACCAACAAATTTATCTGTGAAAACTTTTTGACAGAAATATCTGTCGATAATTACCCACAAAAATATCCGTGGAAAGTTTCTAATGGATATATTTGTCGGTGTTGTCCATTTCCATATTTTCGACGAATATATTTCACTGATAAAATTTGTTGATAATTCCTTTTTTTCTTAAAAATTTATTATTTTATTTTTATCATTTAACATGGGTAAATTAAGAATATTTTTTTCATTTATATAATTCAACATCTATATTTAAATTAACACATACATGTAATTAATGAAATACTCATTCATAAATCCAAAACAAATGATAAAAAAATTTCACTTAAATTCAAAATAAATCCAAAATGATAGCACAATGTCTAATATGTCAATTGTAACAAGTGTTGCTAAGTCATTAATTAAAATATTTGGTGTTAGAGTGCCTTTATTGGTCATCTAGCTAGTCATCGTCTTGTTGCTATTGGCCATCTGGTTGGTGATCGACTTCTTGTTGTTGGTCATTCTCTTATTGTTGTTGGTCAGGTTGTTGACGTTGATGAATAATGTTCCACGCTTCAGGTAATAGGAACTGAAATATAAGTGATTGAAATACATGCATCTTCTCATTTGATTGACGAAATTCCTTCCATAGTCGATTGATTTTCATTGAATCTTGAGCGTGACTGCAAGATCCTTGCATATGCTGCATGAAACTGTTATCTCCACATTTATAAGTATGAGCAAGATCTCTGATACCATAAAGGCGTCCCTTACAATTTGATCCACATGCATAATATTCACCTCCACTTTCTTTCAAGCATCGTTACTGCATAGGAAGCTAAAAATATTATCAAAGAAATATCCTTAGGAAGATATATATAGCAAACCAAGTTCCATGTCTACCTTAAATTAAAAAATTGATAAGAATGTGGAAAAGTTTAAAAATCAATTTGAGGCTAAAAAGAATCAAATGACATAATAATTAAAGAACAATTAGAGGTATAAGAATAGTTGAAGTGGAGCTTAAGAATAATTGAAATGGAGCTTGAATCTAGTGAGGGTAAGTTGATATTCACCGTTTTCCTTAAAATCTGTGTTTATCATATAAGTCAAGAGAATGATACGTTGATTCAAAATCACACGTAAACATTTTTTAAAATATAAACTATAAATCATAAAAAATAATTATTTTTAATATATAAATTATATTTTAAATTTATGATATATAATTTATATTGTGATACATGATTATTTTTAACTATTGATATTTTTTTAAAAATATTAAAATTCAACTTAAAAATAAAAGAAGAAATTGTTATATTAAAAAATATTAAAGGTTAAGAAAATTCCTAAAAACTCTATTGTTGAAGAAAAACGCCTAAAAAGGTTTTCATTGAAGAATAAAGAATGGTTGAACGTCAAAAAAAAGAAAGAATGGTTCCCTCTATCTTTATTAAACTTGATTGTCATCTTCCATCCTCTCATAATAGAAATTAAATTTTAACAATTTCTTTAAGAAATTATTAAAATTTAATTTAAAGATAGAGATAAAAATTTATAGATTTAAAGGTATAATTAAAAAGATCAAATGAAGATAATTGAGAGATTAAATTTTGTATCAAAAGTAACATATGAACCGAAATGCACATCCAAATGGGAGAACCTAAATGGAGGACTAAAAAAATGAAAGTTCCGGTGTTCAAATTATATATTCTAATTTATAACATAGAAGTACTTTATTGTTTTCCATTTCCCGCAAACAAGTATGTTAGTTTCCACTTTCCACTCCTTAAGTAAATGAGTGTGTAAATTTACACAGACATAAATGTAGGGTCATGAAACTAAATAAAGTAAGGATGGGAATGACGATAGCAGTGTGAGTGACTTTCTGTCTCTGTTCTTGTCAAAATAGTAAATTGTGTAATTACTTAATTTTATTATTATTATTATTATTATTATTATTATTATTATTATTATTATAACTTTAGAGCATTTCATAAATTTCATATTTTTCATGCTTTCTTCACTTTTTCATCAAAGTGCAGTTCATTCTCCTCTCTCACACACGCATCATATCTGTTTTCAATTAATATATCTCTTTGATAGATTAATCAAAGTGCCTGTAATTTTAAGGTTCAATTAATCTGTTGGTCCATGAACTTTTACAGAATTTTTAATTAATTGAGTTTCTAAACATTTTTTTTGTTTCAATTAGGTCCTGAACTTGTCATTATTTTTTAATTTTGCAAGAAATTATTTTCAGTCTCAGTCAAAGATACAGATGCGGGTGATTGATATTAGGATTTCGCTGCTAGCTAGTTTTATTTTCAGCCACGTGTAGTCTTGAAATAGTTGCAATCGGTAATAGCAAGATCAATCGCGATTTCATTAAGGAGAACAAGAGCATAGAAGAGGGGGGAAGGGGCAACAATTGCATTAGCAATAGCTTAAAACCATATTTCTACCTATGATTATAGGTTGTAGTGAGTTATTAGATCAGTTTAGTGACAGTGGACAATGTAGAATGTATCAAAGAGAAATGTTTGCTAGCACATAGTAATATGCCAATCAAGATCGCCTTGCATGTTGAACCTAAAACGTGCGTCATTTTCCACCATTTTATAGATTAAGAAACATCCAATAAGTGTGGCCAAAGAATGACACTGCAAATCTTAACATGTATATATATATTGAAAATTAAATAAGTAACATGACTGTAGTAATAAGTAACCAATATTGTTATGTATAAATTTCGTTCTTGACTGTTCAAACTTAAAAAGAAAAAAAAAATCTTTTCTATGTACTAGCAAACATTTCTTAAGCTCCATTTACATAGAGATTAAGCCTTGACCCCATCCAAAACAAAAATTTAAACTAAAGAAGTATAAATATGAAAAAATAGATATACTGACTAGGTAATACTCCATTTTCTTCATGGCACACATAATAGACTAAAATGAGTGTTGGACAAGTAGACTCAATAACTTAAGAGGGGATGAATTGAGTTTCAAAATTTTTCACTAACAAACTTTTAACTCCCTTCTAAATGATAGGCTTAGAATATAGAAGAAAAAGAAGAAACAATCAATTTAACAATATTCTTTTAAATATGCAAGACAAAGTAAACAACAGTAAAATAACTGAGATAAGAAAAGAGAGAAATGCAAACTCAGTTTTATACTGGTTCGGCCACGCCCTGTGCCTATGTCCAGTACTCAGTAACCCACTTGATATTTTCACTAACTTTGTAAATCCCTTTACAACTTCTGAACCACCCAGGGATACCCTTCCCTTGTGTTCAGGAAACTTTACAAATCAAGAGACTCACTGTCTCTTGATTAACAATAGTTTGCTTTGAAGTACAGAAGAATGTTTCTCTCTCTTTTAGAGAAGAATGATACAAGTTAAAGAACTTAGAGAAATTTCTCTCTTTTAGAGATGATAATACAATTTAAAATTCCTGGATGAACTCTCAATAGATTTGTAAGTGTTTGCCCAAGAGTTGTTGAGAGAGCATTTGGCAATGAAATTCTCTTCGAATATCTCTCTCTTGCTTTTCGAAGTCAGACACACATATATATAGGTCATTCGTGTCTTTTCAAAATGGTTTGAAGATATGTGTATTTTCAAAAAGTCTTTTCTAAAATTCTTCACTGGTAATCGATTACAGAATTCTGACAATTGATTACACAATTATATCTTGAAGGGTCATGACTTTTCAAATTAAAAGATGTTAAAAATTTTATTATATGGATGAAACTGCTAAATTTAAATCGTACAAAGATGTTAAAAATATTATTCTTATTATATCTATTAATTAGTATATATATCACTTTCGGTTAAATTATAGTAGTAATTAGTGACAGTATTTATTATTGAAAAGATTAGTATTTTTTTCAGTACAAAAAAATCAGTATATAATAAGTGATATAACATATATTATTTATAAGATTTATTAATTAGTATATGTTATTTTCTTGTTGGAAGTAGTATGTATATTATTAATTGGTATATAATAATATATACTAATTAGTACATATAATTAGTACATATTAATTATAATATATACTAATTAGTATATAAGTTTTTTCTAAAATTCTTCACTAGTAAACCGATTACAGGACTCTGGTAATTGATTACACGGTTATATTTCGAAGGGTCATGACTTTTCAAATTGAATTTTAAGAGTTCCGTTGCTTGTAATCAATTACCACAGTCTTGAATGTCTTGAAAACACTTTGTTTTGAGGCAAAACTTGATCTTGAATTAATCTTGAAGCAATGCTTGTTTGTTGAAGCAACCTTGTATTAATCTTGAAGCAATGTTTAACCTTTGAATGTTTGTTGAAGTAATCTTGAACGCAACCTTGTTTGATTATTCTTTGGCATCATCAAAATCATGTATTCATACATTCACAATGAGAACCTTCATCGATTGTCATATAAAGGCAAAGTAAAGAGTTTGACATATAATTAAAAATAAGAGCACTAATCAGCTGGCATGGGCGCGACGATGTAGGCGACGACGGTGAGGGCACAACAATGTGGGTGAGAGAATGGCGCGACGATGTGCGACGGTAGTGAGCGTGCGACTGCAACCTAGGTGTGACGTGAGAGGATGACTATGATGGAGGCCTGGGCACCTCGTGTGACGACGGTGTGACAGTGGTGGAGCTCGTGTGACAGCGGTGTGACCATGAGTGTGAAAGCTTTCAAAATTTGCCAAAAGGAAGTGATTGAGGGTTTGGTTAGGGTTGGATTCTTTTAATTTTGGGTAAAATTTTAGTTTCCGAAAAACACTTATTCCGTCAGTAATATTTAAATTTTCGACAAAATTAAATAAATGGGTAAAAATTCGTCGATACTTTATACTTTCTGATGGGAAACTTGTCTGTGGGTAAATCATGTCGGTAATTCAAACATTTTCCAACGGAAGACATTTCTTTGGTAAATTCCGTTGGTAATTCAAACATTTCCGACAAAATACATTCTATGGGAAATATTTCGTCAGTAATAACGATTTTTCTTTTAGTGGTTGTTTTGGCTGGATCTAGGTGGTGATGGTGTTTTTGGGGATGGTTGGGTCATGATTGGCATTGTTGGGCTTCTTGAAGGTGGCACAATGGCTTGGAGGTTGCAAATCTAAGTTGTTTTGGACAGATCTAGGCGACTAAGGTTGATGGTGCACCGATGTGGTGGTTTTGATGGTGCTTGGAGGTTGCATAGTTTGGGTTGCTATGGTGGCCGTTGGGTGTGTGTTGGCGTTTTAGGAGGAGATGGTGACACACTAGTTGATGGTGGTGGTGTCAACATTTTGGGAGAAGATGGTGTCATGCTAGTTGATGGTGGTGATGTATGGCTTGGTTGTCGTGGTTAGGTGTGCGATGGTTGTGGGTGGTGATAATGGGTGCACGGTGGTTGTGGGTGGTGGTGGAGGTGTAGAGGAAGAGAAGAAAGAAGAAACCTACATTTTGTGGTGATTTTAACCATTAATATGTTTATTCTATTAATGATATTAACATTATGCGAACAAAGGGACTATTTTAAATTTTTTTAAACAGAAAAATAATCAAAATATTTTTTAAAAAATTAAAGGACTAAACTGAACCAAAAAATAAGATAAAATTATTTAATAGATCATTGGACTTTTTTAAACAAAAATAATTTAGACAAATAACTAACAAAACAGAAAATTATTTATTTTATTAAAATAAATACTTATTTTAATAAATAAGTTTAAATAAACTGACTCATTATGTATTATTTCAATTATTTCTCTCTTTATCTCCTTGTTTTTCTCAGAGTGCGTTTGGATATAAAATTTTAACTAAGGAAACTAAGTTATCAAATTTAATTTTTTTTAATCTAAAATGAATTTTTTTATAAAGAATTTAAATTTTTAAAATTTTAAAACAGAATTTTAAAGAACTAAAAATATGAAATTTTAATTTTCTTATAAAATATAAAAAATTAAAATTCTCTTCATAAAAGAACCTTTCAAAATATTCAAGTATTTCCTTTATAATCTAAGTTCTCAGTGACTCATTTTCTTTTATCCTCACAATTTTAATTTTTTATTATCAAAACACAAATTTTGAAAATAAAAAAAATGCAATTATAATATTTAAAATTATTAAAATTTAAAATTTCTTAATATTTTAAATTCACTCGTCCAACCACACTCAAAAAAATTTTAAATCAAGTGTCCAAATATAATTTTTCATTCGCGATATTATCTTGCCGTCATAGTCCCTGCTGCATCCAAACTAATATGTAGATGTGTCAGTGAAATATTCAAAAACCTTTAATAAAAACTTTTGAAAATACAATAGAGTTACATATCAAACATTGAAGCACGTGTATAGAAACATGTATAATATAGAAATATAGAAGTATTATTTTTCATAAATTTATGCAAGGAATAAAATTCATATTATTTATATTTATAGGTAATTAGAAGTAATTTATGATGACAATGATTTATCTAATTTTTATTTTGCTTTTAGCTAGTAATATTTAAGAGGTATATTCTTAATTTGAATTTGTAAAATTGCAATTTATACTTATCGGTGTTTTACGATTTTTTGTGCATATCGATTTAGGTATGTATTTTACATATATAGGTTATTTATCTATTTATCTATTGCATACACGTATCATAACTGTGAATCATAAGTTGTATTGATTCTTCTAAGCGTTATAGTCGTACAAGCAACTCTAAAGGATAACGAAGATTTGTGGAATTATAAAAGATATAACCTATGCTTGGACCACCCAAGTGTACCAATTGAAGTTCAGCTTTCGTAATAGTTCGATATGTCAATGCTATTCCTCCAGCAAATAGGTACAATATTATTTGAAAAAGGGTTAAATTGAATAGCATATATAACAATTTATGTCCCTTTCGTTTGGAATCTTGGTACAATGAATCTAGACATGAAAATCATTTTTCAAAAGCAGCAAGAGTAAGCACACAATGGTAAAGTCATGCTCAAATCTTGATAAGCTTTAAATTTAGCAGTTTCATCCATATAATAAAATTTTTAACATCTTTGTACGGTTTTCAATGCATCATTACCTGCCTGCAAACTTTCAAAGAGAGTCTTCTGCTTGCTTGCCAGTTGAATATCTGCTAACTAAACCAGAAATATATATATATATATATATATATATATATATATATATATATATATATAAAATCAAGTTAAAGAAAGCAATGTTGATGCACAATTAACTCTTCTGATAATAATAATAAGAATGATATTTTTGTATGACTTTCGATCAATTATTACTAATTATAGTTTGTGAATTATTATAAGTCTCATTTATCTATATATCTAATTATTAATATTATATTATAAATATATTTATATATATTATATATAATTGTTGAGAAATTTGATGACTTTTAATTATTATTATATTTAATATGTTTATTTTTGAATTGTGAGATTATTGCTATGTGATTCGTTTAATTGTTTCTATGCTTATGAGATCAATTTTTTTTTCAAAACTTGATAAAAAAAATGTTTGAGTTATAAAATATAAACACATGTATTTCTTTGTTGTATCATTTGAAATAAATAAAAAATAATAATTTTATTTGTGAAACTAACAAATAATTATATAAAAGTTATTATTTATTAAATTTTTTTTAGAATTCACTGTAGATACTTAAATAATTAAAGTAAAACAAAAAATCAGTCCTCTGTTTGATAATTTTCATGATCCATCAAATCATAGAAACTCAACCATACAGTTCCATGTCTCGAGACCAGTAAATTTATCACCGTGTTTCTCAGCTAAATCAGCAAACCGCTGCAAATTAAATTGATTAACAAGTATGTGGAAATTCAAGAGAGGATTTTTTGCCCTTCATTTATATGCTCCACCAAAATAGCTTTATATAAAAAATTATTGTCAATTAGCTCTCAAATTGGCTCCTAATATAAACAAAAGAAATATGTTAAGAGATCAGGGCCGAAAAAATAATTAAATATTTAATAATTATAAAAGAAATATTTATTAATAGGTGTAATCCCAATTCCGCATAGATTTTTTTTAGGTATTCTCGTTTTAAAAAATTTTTATTTCAGTCTTTTGTTAAATATTTAATAAATATTATTAATTGACATTTGATAATAACATGATAGTGATAATGATGTGATAATTATAAAATTTATTATTTTTTAGTCAGACACATGTTCAAATATCTTGAACCTATGTTGTTTAATTTAAATTTCAAAAACATTTTTGGGGATTAAAAATCCCTAGTCCACCACAAAATGCAAAAAATGAAAAACCTACTATTGATTGAATAACAATCCGTAATAGTACGCTCCAAAGTTAATGCACCGGAAGTGACCAATTGAAATCCAATCCTTTTCTTCACCGGTTCGCCCTTTTCCTCTCTATACCCATTGTATCCATCAACAAAGGTGACTCCATGTGAAACAAGATTGGTAATTTGGTGAGATGTGCAAAGCAGACCCCACATAAAAATGATCCCCTAAAATTTATAATAAGATTATAGAAAAATGATATGCAAAAAATACTATGTTAGAAGATACTAGAAAGATAAAAAAAATGAAGAGAAATACGTATGATAATTAAAGGGGTGTTTGGTTTGAATGTTTTCCGTTTTTATTTTTTACTGAAAATAGAAAATGACGATGAAAATATGTTTGGTTAGATTTCTGAAAACATTTTCAGTGAAAATGAAAACAGAAAACAACCAGAAAATAAAAATAATAAAATCTCGTGTTGAAAACAAAAATTTCATTTCGGGTAAAATGAAATTGCGATGACAATAAATGTAGTTTTAAGAAAATTTAAAAATAAAAAATGACAAGAAGTCAATATATCATAAATTTTTAGTATTTTTATTTCATGAAAACAGAAAACAAGAAATCAAACCAAACATATTTTCAGAATTCTAATCTTTTAAAAATGAAAACAGTTTTCAGAAAATGAAAATGCAAACCAAACACACCCTAACATAATCTAATGTTTTCAAAAGGGATAAAGAGAAATTATAAGTGTTAATAAAAATGTTAATAATGTTGAGGTACCTATATATAATTAATTAAAATATATTATTTTATCTGTCTAATTTTTTTACCTTTGTACTTAATGTAGTTATATATATATTTTTTATTTATGAAAGAAATTCGATATATATAATAATATATTAATTTCTTTAACATTTTCTGCATGCAAAAATTTCATTTTTTAAATAAAATTATATAAATTTTTTTGGCCCCCATAAACCAAATTTATGGTTCCGCCCTTGGTCAGAGGTCTCTCTCTCAAGATCCACGCACTGTTTCTCCCTCTCTTCATGTTTTGGCTATTGGGTTTAAGAGTTTGAAAGAAGATAAAGAAGGTTAGGAAAGAGATGCAAAATTTGTGACATTTTTTTTTATATTTTATGGGGGTTTTAGCCCCTAAAAATCTTAAGAAGATAATAACTCACTAATGGGCCAATGAGAAAGTGACAGTAGGTATAAAAATCACTTAAATTACATCCGAGGACGAAAAAATTACTTAAAAATTTGCAAAGACTAAACCCTAATATTTTCATTTAGTTTTAGCCTTTTAGGTCCTGAGCTGCTGGGTGGTGTGGGTTGTTAATGGGCTACCCGTTTTGGGCTGAATCTTGGTAGAGCAAGGACTTCAAGCAAAGGGTCCACTCTATTTCTAATTCGTCGGATGCTAGATATTATATTAACTTTTATACAAGATTTGATAAAACGAAATTAAATGGACTTAAATGAATTTAACTTTTAAATAAATTTCGTCCAATTTAAATTAAATTAAATTAATTTTCCAATGAATTTGAAGAAAAATTCTATGTTTATATGTGTCTGACTTTTGAAAATATCACGGGTATTGATTTTATTTTTTTAGTGTCCATATTTTACAAAAATAACGTTAATTTAGCCTTTTACAAAAGACTACAACTATCCTTTACTAGGGACTGTTAAATGTGATTTTATTAATTATAGAGATTAAAAATAAATAAGTTTTTTATATAGACTAAATTTAAGATTAGTGGATGATATTTTCCTTTAAAAATAAATAAGTTTTTTATATAGACTACAAATATCTTTCCTAATTAAGAGCAACTGTTTATCCTACGAGTCTTCTCCAATTCCTCACATAATGATGGGCGTTCTGAAAGAAGCAAACGTTGGTCTTATATATCAACTTTGACTTTTTCCTAGTAAAAAAATATACATTGACTTTCTGGTCAAAGCTTCTATAGAAAATTTATAGGGAACATTTAGTTATATGTCTTTTCAAACAATGCTTCGGCAAAGTGGACTATAATTTATTGACAAAGAGTTGTTGAAAAAGAGTGTGTTGTCCCCCTTTGCAACTTGGATAGGCTTCGGAAATTTATCAACTGCGGTGCAATAAGGTGCCAGAGACTTGATGGCTTATGCAAATATGCAAAGCGCAATAGTGCATGCTGAAATGGATTTTCTTGCCTGGTATTAATAATACCTTAGTAACAACATCACTCCAGTTAACCGAATTTCTTAAGTATGTTCACACAGGTTTGACTTTTTGATTGTATATATGAAGAATATTTTGATGGGTGAGACAAAATCCACTTCGATCATCTTTACTGCTTGATGATTAATCTCATAATTTTTTACTATGAGAATATGTTGTTTCCAAAAAATAAAAAACCCTTAATAACCATAACAGAAAAACCTTTAGTGGGTTATAGCCTCCAACATTTTCATTTATGAACAATTGCATAGAAATTGAAGATACAATACCGGATATATAACTTCCACTATAATATTCACCAAATTAAGTGTACTGGGAAGTACCAGTCATATAGATTATATAAATTTTTCTATAAGTAATAATGTCAAAGTAATATAAATATAAAATGAATTAAGTTTATCTCAAGGTAAAATTAATTTATACATTTAATTTTTAAGAAAACTCTTTTATTTAACTTTTCTAAGAATTGAAGTGCATAAGTTTATTTAGCTTGGGAAAGAAGGTCAATTTATTTTATGTTTTTGTTCTCTTCTCTTTCTCTTGTAAATGTCTATGGAAAATTTTATCAAAATAGGACTTAGGTTAATCTTGTTTGGGATCTCCCTAAAAAGCATGGGATAACAAATATGAAATAGTGCATTAGTTATAAAATATTTGGATAATTAATTATTTAATTATAATAAAATTTAACTAATATGTAAATATATAAAATGAGAAAGATGAAGGATTCACTTATTCCAACCTCAGCATTCATCTTCCCATGATCTAATAATTATAATAAGTAACTAATTTTAACCATTAGATCTCAAGAAAATGAATAATGAGGATGAGGAGTAACTCTAAGAGTTACTCTTGAAGTAGATTCCTCTTATATATACTAATGGAAACACATGCCCTATCACGTCTTTGTGCTCACATTTTTATTGTTCTATTGTGTCAAAAATTAATATACTACAATAATTTAATTACAATTTTTGAATTCTATTCAATGAATGATACACTCCATATGAAAAAAATTAAAAACAAACTAAATAGCACAACTAAAAATAAAAATAATTAATTGGTCATAGGAAAACCACAATAATCTGGGCTTTAAAAAAATGTTTTCCCTCTCCTTTTTCCATAAATTGTCTCCTCGTTGACAATGATAGTTTTCAACTGCATATCCCATGAAAGGCTTGTTAAATTAATTAAAAAAATAATTAGTAACAAGCAAAAGAAATAAAATATAGAAAGATGTGTAAGAATGAGTTAGAATAAGAAAAATAAGTATAAATACGTAAAGTGATGAGAAGGACAAGAGAAGAAGGACCACAGAAAAATGTGCTAGTACCAAAAAAATTGTCATTAAGGAAAGCACCTTTGATCAAAATTGTAGAAAAAATGGAGAATGCAACAACACTAAAATAATAGGAAAAAGAAAAAAACACAAATATGGATCATGAGAGAGAAAAATTGAAAGCAACTAAAAACGAAAATTGAATGAGAACTTTGAGGACTAATGAAATTATGCTTATAGATAGTGTGCATAAAAAAGAGAGTGTGTAGAAGTGAAAGAAAAAGATAAAATTGATTAGATGAAAATGGAAATCACATTAAAGATTTTTCATTTTTTAATTCTCCATTTGTATATGATTATTGTTATTTTTTTTAAACATGTAAAAACATTTTAGAGGAAAATGGACAAATAAAAATAAGGAACGGTTATAACAATTTATATTTATCTATTGTTATATATATATATATATATATATATATATATATATATATATATATATATATATATATATATATATATATATATATATATATATTTACGATTGATATAATCTTAACTAATTTTAAAAGAATTAATGGTGAGTATATTACTTTCTTACTTTACGTATTTGTTAGTTTTCAACCTCGAATATATTACTTGGGGAAAAAAGGAAAATTATTTCAGTATGGACCCCTAGATGATGCAGTGACATTTCATATTTGGAGGTAGCAAGCCTTATTCGTCACTCTCTCATGTGGGTAACGTGTAAACGAGTTGACTGTATAGATAGTGCCTTGCTGCTAGAGAGATGCTAGCTAGAGTCCTTGGTTGTGTTGAATTGTGATATCCAAAGTGCATTCTTTTGTACGAGTAAAAAACAAGAGAAATGAATAATAAAATAATGTGAAATTCATATTTTTATACTTTATTTTAATTCAAAACTTTCATTTCAATTCATTCTTTTTTTTCAATTCTTTCACTCTATGAATGGATCATAATATGGACCCTAATCAAAAATATTATTTGTAGCAATTTTAAACTACCATAAACTAAGTAAAAGTGTGTGTGTGAAAGAGGGGAATCTTCACCATTCATTTATAAGATGAGGGATCAAGTTAATCCAAAATGATAGAGTTATTTTTCATCTCTACCGTTCATTTGGACACCCCCAGCACCTATTTAGTTAACATCTCATTAGAAATAAAGATAGAAAAGAAATTAATTTGTGTATAATAGATGATAGAGCAATGTTACGATGGACCATCTTAACAAGCGGTCCACGATGAAGCACAATATTAAACGTCTAGATTAATCTTGTAACTATATGTCCTTCCAAGTCATATTTCTCCTAACCTCTTTCCATAATCCCTCTTTCCAAGTCATATTTCGGCTTCAAGATTTCAAGGTTTTTTTCCTATCCATTATTTATCAACTCCATCCTCTCCAACAACTTCATCTTCTTCTTCTTTGAAAATAATTATTGTAAATTGACAAGGAAATTGTGTATCCTCTATATGCTACAAAAGTATTGTAGAGAGTCCAAGTAATGATAGCTGAAACACTTCATCCTCACGAGCCTAACTTGGGAACTTGGTCTTCCACACCTTGCGCACCATCTTCCTATGCAAGCCTAACTAGAGGAGCTCTCCCTAAAGTTGTGGGAGTGGGTTGGTGGTTGTCGCGACTCCACCGCGTTCGATTAGAGTTTGATTGGTGGAGATAAGTTTAAGTTTGGATTGCTGATAAATCGAGATTCGATGGTGTTTTTGAATGATTTTTCATGTCAATTTGATTCATTGTAGCACACTTTTATTGGCAAAAATCATTGATTGTGGTTGGCTTGTCTAAGGCAAGAGGTGTTTAAGAGGTTTCATGTGAAAAAGAGCTAAAAATCATTAAGAGAAGATCGAGAATGTGAATTAAAACAATTTGGAGAGATGTTTCAAAAGCATTAAAGTCGTCATTCAAGCTCTAAAGATGGATTTGGGAAGATGCAAAGTTGGCTTAAGCGAGCCTTTGCAGGGATGACTTAAGCAACTCAATTTTTTGGAGGAACAAAAGAGTATTATTGTCACAACTTAAGTAATTTTGTAGGCGCATGGTATTTTTTTACACATCCCAACTTTGTACACGCGCAGTTATTTTGTATGGGTTGTAATTTTGTCTCCATGTGGCGCGCTTAAATAGAGAAATTAAGTTTCTCAAGATCTTTTTTGTCCTGTTCATGAAAATTATACACAGCGGTGGCCTAGGCATAGAGTGAGAGCACTTTTGGGTTGGAAAGAATGTGAGAAAAATTGTGGGGGCTTCTGATTGTTGGAGGTTATTATTTTGTTTGTTTGTGCCGATTGTTGGCTAAATCTCTCTTTTCTAGGGTTATGATATAATTCTCGGATGAATCACAAATTTACGTAATTGAAATTGTCTTTATTTAATCAATTATGTTGCTCTATTGTGCTTAATTTCTCATTAGAATTTGTCAATCTATGTTTTAGTTATTTGTGTGTTTGTGATAAGCTTTGTATGCATAATGAAATATTATAGAACAAATGAATTCTTTTAGAATGATGATTCATCAAACACATTTTAGAGATTTTTTTATTATCATTCTCTATGGGCTTATGTTTCCTAGTAATTTATTTCTTAATTTATCAAATTATAACTAAAGTAAGAGAAAGACTCTTGAAAGTGTTTAGCCAAAATCTCTTTAACAACCTTAAGAGAAGTAAGTAATGTTGGAATTTTCTATTCCAACAATTAATGTGGGCTAATATTATAAGATAATTATATTAGATATTTATCATTAGTGAGTTTTATTTTATGTGATCAAATTAAGTGAGTCCGTTAGACAACCAAATCAGATGATATGAACTTAAATCAGTAGATGTCAATGTTGGCCCATTAGGAGATAATGAAAATCCTATTAGGTTAATACGCTATAAAAAGGCTATGGTCCCCAATATACCGAGCTAACACATATGGTTTTTCTCTTCTCCCCATCTGAAGAGTTACGAAAGTCCTATTAAGGAATAAAGTTTCGATTGAGGAAGAACCATGAAGCCACCGGTTACCTACGAATTCAGATTCCACTGCGTTTGTTGATTAATCATTATGAATCCAGGTATTCCTAAAACTCTTCGTGCTAATCTAACGTAATGTGTTCTTAACAGTTATTGATATTTTATAAGGATTCTCTAAAATTTCAACAAGTAATGGATAAACATTAAGAATTCAATTAACGTAAAATTGAGGGAATTCAATTGTAAGATTTTATCATAACCATAAGCCTTTTTATTTGATAAATTCATTATACTATCTCTAATTGCTCTAGAATATTGCTTTATGCCAAAATAATTGACACAAATCCTTCAACTTTTCATAAAATCCAAAATGTTTAGTTTTATGTAAATTAAATTATTTGAGAACATAATTAGTCTCTAGGATACAATATTTGAACTTTTAAAATTCACGATACTAGTGCATAAGCTACACTTGTTCATAGCAAACATATTTTACACATCAATTGATTCAGGTCACATTCTTCGTTGGGCTTACGATTGGTTAGTTCACTTTCACATTTGATCCTACAAGTTTCACAGTCTCCACAATCAAATCCTGAAACTCCGCCCCTAATGCTTAGAGTTGCCTACTCCCCCACATTCACCAGACACCCTAGTCGATAGTACAAAGACACCACCATTTTATGCATCTCATTGCAGCGAAGATTGCACACAAAATCCAGTGTGGTGTTGCTCATCACTATGTTATGAGCGAGAGGAAGAAGATGAAATGCCTTGGTTCGAGGTCAAGGTCCCTCCTACTAAACTAAGCTTTCTTGGAATATTTCTCTGCTTTTTATTCATGTAAGCCAAGCCTTTATATACAATTGTGCTTGAACTGCTACAATGCGTAACTACTTTGCAGTGCCATTACAACAAACTAACATCTCGTAACTAACTAACTAATAGCCGTTAGACAGTTAGTTAGCTTCAGCAGCAAGAAGAAGGAGGAAGACTCTTCGGATGCATGCATGGATACCAGTTAGTTAGGGACCGTTAGACAGTTACGCTAGGCCGTTATTCTGTTATCGCAAGATAGTTGCTGCCATTGCAGGCCTTAGCAATGTAAGACCCGTGTATAAAAGGAAAGCTCATTCATGAATAAAACGCAGAGAAATCATTTCCCAGTATTAGCTTAGTGTAGTTATCTCTCTCTCTCCTCTGCTCATAACAATTGGTCCGACCTGTCGCCCATGACTTCCTTCCATGGCTGCCATACCACCCTCCACTACCTCAACCCATACCACTCACCATACGAAGCGCCCATGGCCGCCTACCACCATCCACACTACCTGTCGTACGAAGCCTCCATGGCTGCCCTCCACAACTGCAAGACCACCCTCCACTACCACCCACAACACCACCTTGAATTTTTGTCCACCACCGAGGACCGCCTTGAGGCTGCCTTAGCCAAACTTACCCTCAGCCAACACAACCTCGCCGCTTCCATCGACACCCTGGCCACCACCATCGACAACCTTCTTCAGCGACTGCCTTGCAATCTCACTCCACATTTTTCATCTTCCTTTCCGTCGCCGCCTCCGCCGCAGACTCCCCTGCTCAAGCCAACTCCATCACACATGTGCACCGCATTCACGACCGTACCACCTCCGCCAATCATGATGCCTCCGTCGCCACCTCCACCAGCCACGACGCCTCCGCCGCCACCTCCACTTTTTACACCCATACAGTCGTCCCCCACAACCTTGTCGGGTCCGCTTCCCATTGTGATTATTTCCCTCCTTGTTAACAGCAACTCCCACGTGTCCTCTGACCGCCGCAGGATTACCATCATCGAGCCCACAAGGAGCACTCCAGCTGCTGCAAAGAGCTCGACCACCCCTTCCTCCTCATCATCTTCGTCATTCTCGTAACTGCCAAATGGCTCTGTCTCCGTAACAATTTTCAGCCACTCATTCCTTCACCCATTTTCATTTGGGATTCAAGTTTTATTTTCTGCATCCCATCACCTTGAGGACAAGGTGATTTTCCCAGGGTGGGATAATGATAGCATCAGCAGCAGGAAGAAGGAGGAAGACTCTTCAGATGCATGCATGAATACCAATTAGTTAGGGACCGTTAGACAGTTATGTTAGGTCGTTATTCTGTTATCGCAAGATAGTTGCTGGCATTGTAGGCCTTAGCAATGTAAGACCCGTGTATAAAAGGAAAGTTCATTCATGAATAAAATGCAGAGAAATCATTTCCCAATATTAGCTTAGTGTAGTTATCTCTCTTTCCTCTGCTCATAACACACTATCTCCCGCACACACTTTCCTTCATATATTATGGTGCTATTAATTATTAAGAGGAGAAAATGAAGGGAAATGATGAGTTGATAAGGAAAGGAGATGAAAAAATGAGAAAAAATATTGTCGCCGTCAGAGGGGAGGGGTGGCTCAAATCTAGGAAGGGTGAAGAAATATGATGTGAAGGGTGTGCCATATTAAAATGAAGGTGATCTTACAAGTGTGGTTGATCTCATGAGAAAACAAATCTTATAATATTGTTGTTTTAATTTTATGATACATTAGTCTTCAAAAATTACTCTTAAAAATGTTCAAAAGTTACTCTCCTCTTAGTCGTCAAGATAAGACAGATACTTCATAAGTAGGTAATTTTGTTTGCATATTTGTTTTGTTTTTATTTATAAGATTAATTATATATTAAAAGAAAATCAAATTGTTTGATCGATGAGCATTGAGGAATAGCATCTATGGATCAAACATGTTATTTTATTTTACTTGATCATAAAAATGCTTTATTAATTTCTTAACAATACTTATAAAAGAAAATTATGATATCTTTGACTTTTCTTAATTTTTACTTAATGATTTCACTATTTTCATTATTATATTATGTGTCTTCCTATATTAAATTAAATTATAAACCTAAAAAATCGTAAACGAACCTAGAAACGGGATTAAACAAAGGCTCATTTCAAGATAAAAGTTAAAAGGAAAAATTATTATCTGTTTTTAAACAAGGAACAAAGGGTAAAGAAATGAAAACAAAGAAGTAAAGTTATATAATTTTTTATTATTAAAAGCTGGAAATTATTCTCAAATGAAATTGGTAGATCAGAAACCTAGTGAATCATGCTGCTCGTGTCATTAACGAATCAAAATAAATAAAAACCAAAAGGAATAAAAAAAAAAATACTGCTCTAACTAGCTATTACTATGGCTCGAACCTCTTCTATTAATCTTAATTGTAGTCGATGGATGGATTTTCGAATGATAAGATACTGATGTCTCACATGTAAACCAACATTCAGATACATAAATATTCAATTAGAAGTTATGAGGTTCATCATAAAAGTTGGATGATCATGCAGGGGTATGCCACTTTATATAGTGATTTGTCACAGTAAAAAATAAGGAAAGCAAAATATGTAAATGGGAAAAGTAATAACCCATCATGCACTAGCAGGGGTATGCCCCTTTATATGCATATATTGATGAATTTATACTTTTTTAATAATTATTTGTTAATAAGAATACTTCTCGAGTTAATATATATATATATAGATAATAATCTACGTATAACATGATATATATTGATATATTTTTTTTAAAAATGTTACATTTATTTTTATTTTTAAGATTCAATTACATTATTTATCAGGATTAAAGGAAATACTTAATTTAGTTTATAGATCAATAAATTTGTCTTAAATTTTTATTTTATTTTTTTAAAACTATTCTTTTCATTATTACCGGTTTCTTCAGTCTAATTGTTTTTTTTTATGTAGTCTAATTGTTTGTTAGTATATGAGTATTTTAAATTAAAAATAATTAATGAAAAAGTCATTATTATGGTTTGATTCTCATGAAAAAGGAATACAAAAAGACATTGTTTTTAATTTGGGTTTTATAAATAAAAATAAAGATAGTACTATAAGGTATAAAATATATTCTAATTTAATTTATATTCTTTAATTTTATAATTTAATTTATATTCTTTAATTTTATAATTTAATTATAAATAATATTAACATGTATATATTGCATTAACAAATCAAGTTAATCTGGTCTCATATATATATTTATGAGTTTTAATTGAATCAAATAAAAATTAAGATAAACCAATGCATCATAATCCGCAATGTGATCATTACCGCTAATTAGTATAATCTTGGACTAATTTTAAAATTTAAATTGTTAATCAATTATATACATCCATACACACACTGCCTATATTTTTTTTCTATGAAAGGTACATAAGATCAAATTGCATTATAGGGAAATTTCAGCTTCTAGATACTTTAATTTTCATAAAAAAGAAAAAGGCTTCTAGATACTTTCATTATCCAAGCTAGCTTAATTAAATTAACCCTCGTTTAATTGATGTTCAGCTTCTGCGACAGTTTGTTTAACTGTCCACATCAGATGTTAATTACTTCATAGAATAACACAGTGACATTATTAGGGCATATTATTATCCATTTTTCTGGACTTCTTTAATGTTATTGTGATTCCGCCGCTCAGTTTACTTTCCCTTGCATGCCAAGTGATACGCTGAATTGTCAGTGTCGACAAAGTCGTCAATTTTTTATTTTTTTTATGGAATTAATTAATTAATCAATTTTTTTTATATATATTATTTTTAAGGAAACGACCACACAACATGTTCATTGACTTTATAATGCACAGAATGATGACACGTGGAATGGCCCCACGTAACGTACTCCCCGTGTTTACGGAATTGTCCTCGTTTGGCACACCGTTTTGATTGGTATTATGTAACACCGCGGTTTTCACCATCACCTAAATTTTCTCTTGCAACGCACACAAAGTTTGAGAGCCCAAGTTATTTGGAAGATGCCAACCTCGTTACTTATTTTTCAACCAAACAATGGAAAGAGTAATAGAAAACGGATTCCTCCATTTACATGTTGGTCCCACCCTAATCTAGTTGTTTATCTCCACACATGCAATTAACAAGGTTATCCACTTATTTGAGATTAATCCTATTTTTGTACTTTTATATTTACAATTGGCCACGTACGAAGACATTTTTTTTATAAAATTATATTGTTAGGTTTTGTAAAATTACATAAATATTTTTTATTTTTTAATTATTACAAAACTTTCTTTTGTAGAAGATGTTAATGTAACGTATAAATTAATAGAATGTCAGTATAATGTTTTTTGAATATTAAAAGAGTGTTAGTAAAACATATAAGAAAACGTCAATGTGATATTTTTAAATATAAAGAAAGATTAGTGTAAAAACAGAAGGAAAAAAAAAAAAAAAAGCAATGTTGTGTGTAACTAAAATTAAAAGGCTTAGTAGATGCGAGCTCTCTTCTATGTCTGATTAACCTATTTAAGTTAAGATAGTTACTAGTTTGGACCATCGTCCATCAAGAACAAAAAATTTCTGTTTATGTAGTTTTATTTTCTAAATGTAAACTCAAAACCACTTATTAAATTATAAGAATTTGCTTCGTACGGTTATACCAACCGCTCTACGCGCTAGGTGGTATTAGCCTAGAGAGAGATACACACGAGTGTTTTATTTTCAACATTTTTTCTCCTAGCCTCCATATTAGTTGACTTATTTGTAGTTTCCACTCTCCAACAACAATGTAAAAGGGGGAAATTTACTATACATATGGAAATTTCATTTGGAAGGGATATATAGAATTTCTTCTATCTGCTTCTTCGAGAATTCTTAGCTGGGTTTCTGCATCTGTTTTCGTGCTTGTTTTGAAGGTCTTGGGGTGTTATGCCATGTAATCTTATGGGTATTTTGAACTTGACAAAGGTGGTTACACGATATTTATTCTGTGATGAAACAAATATACTGTAACCACTGCACCTATTCTTGGGTAGTGTTTCTTATTTCGTATGTGGTTGGATATTCCTTATACCCCTATTATATATATATATATATATATATATATATATATATATATATATATATATATATATATATATATATATATATATATTTTGCTAATAAAAAATATTTGGAAGGGATATATAAAATCCCCTCTTGGTACACTATAAACCAAAAAGTCAGAAACATAGGAATGAGGTTTGTCCTAGAAGATTTGAAATTTCCTTAACTTCATCAATTCTAAATCATATATTATTAAAAGTATGACTAGTATATATCTCTTATAGAATTGTATCATCTTTCAAATTGCAATATCTATTTAGGCTTTTTTTATTTGGTGGACCCTCTAATATTTTCATTCCAATTTCCCTTCACTAGCATTTTCAGATGGTAACCCCATAGATATGCCAGGCCTATATATTATAAGTCCTTGTGTTGGTTGTTAATAATATGCATATCCGTCCAATTCATTTAAATGATGTTTTGCCATTTTATAAACAACAAGATGAATTAATTCATGTAAGATCTACATCTTCTAGAAACCAATCCAATTAAGGTCGTAAGCATGCCAACCAAGTATGATTTTCAATATCTGAAGAACAAACACGCAGGAAAAAACAATAAAAAAAGTACAAATTACTTGCTTACACACCTTTTCCCTAAAAAAGAAATAGTACAACTACAAACACGTCGTACGTGTGACAGAATTGTCCTCTGACTAGATCACTCGGGAATGGGACATATTACTCTTTTGTACTATCTTCATAGTAAAACATTTTATATGTGCACAAACACGTCGTACGTGCTTTTTTTTTTTCATCTAAAGCGACACAAATTTCAATGATAAAATTTAAGATCGATCGCAATTTATTTGAACACAAACGCCCTCTATATATATTAAATAATTCAAATTTAGTTCTATCAAAATCAATTTTATTCAGCTTTCAAATAAACAGCTGGCACTACGAAAAGTAGTCTAGATCAATGGAGAAAAGCAGAAGGGCATACCCAAACATTAATTTGAGTTTCAGAAATTAAGGTCAACGAAAACCGAACAAAACAAAGAAGAAAATATGGTTCAATTAAGAGAGCAGTATGAAATCATAGCAGCTTCCGGAACCGTGACAGTGTGTAATTCTTTACCAAATAGTAGAAATTAGAAAATGAAAGGAAATGTTGAGGTGCTTTCGCAATTGAAAAGATCGAAATATGACAAGTCAAAGTTTCTTTGCCCAATTTGTCACCATTTAACAAATGCATGAACACGTCAAAAAAATGCATAAAAGTCAAGAGGGGTAGTTACGTCATTTGCGTTTAACCAACACCTTAGACTTGGGATACTCGCTTCCCCGTTATCAAATAATCAAATAATATTAAACAATTGGTTCAGATCTTTGGCCAAACAATTACAACCCCTTCATTCCTATGTCTATATATATTATATACAAAAAAGAAGAAAATCCATGGCATATAGGACCTAGACAATTAATCAAAAACAACTTTATAGGAAAAAAATCAACATTGGGTTAGTATATAAAAAGGAGCTGAAAGCCTCTTTTCTCTCTAAACATAGTTGAAGATTTTGAATACAACCTCTCTACCATTCCCACAAAAGTCTTAAACCCATTTTCCATTTCTACAAACCCTATCTCTCTTCATACCTAATACATACAAATATCTCACCAAGTGTCCAACCTTCCTCAAGTACGTATATATCTCTATACAAACACTTTGGGAGCAAAGTATAGCTATGAGATTGTAGGCTAATTACTATATCATAAAGAACCATTTCAAGTTTGAATTCATTCATTTCATTCTTTTCTCAGTATTCATCAACAATGACCCTTATGAAAATCCTATGGAAATCACTCTTCCCCGGTTGTTACAAGGGTGAATATCCCTCTCCAAAGCCAAAGAAAGTGGTGGCTACAAAGCCAAATTCTTCACACAGGATTTCTGTGACGGATTTGAGTTATCCAAGCACGACTCTTTCGGAGGATCTCTCTATTTCTCTAGCGGGGACCAACCTCCATGTTTTCTCAATCGCTGAGCTCAAGATTATCACTCAACAATTCTCTTCTAGCAATTTTCTTGGAGAAGGTGGGTTCGGACCGGTTCATAAGGGGTTCATTGATGACAAGCTTAGGCATGGCCTCAAGGCTCAACCCGTGGCTGTTAAGCTCTTGAACTTGGATGGCTCGCAGGGCCACAAAGAGTGGTTGGTATGTATGCTCCTTTGCTTTCTTTCTCGTAACTATCATGGTCCTATCTATTTCGATCGTGCAGCATATTTGTGGTCTTAATCAAAAATATGCAGACATGGTCTAATAATGAGTGCCTTTAGAGACATTTGCTTAATTAGAACGTGCATAGTTAAGTTGATGAAAGTGGCTTCTTATTCTTTCATGATTTTTTAAAATGTTTCGATAAATTCATGATAAAGCTTATTAAAAACAAATGGAGGTTAGGTAGAGGGTTGGCTATTCAAATTTTCGTAAAGAGAAATACTTGCATTTTTTTTTACTTCATTTAATTAGGTTTGCCTTTATCAAAATTGTCTACTAAAAAAAATACTTGTGACAAAAAAATGGTAAAGCTTATATTACAAATACTTTATTAAATTAAATGTTTACCGCATAAGTTCTCATACAACAAGTTATTATTGTAGAAACACTTAATTAAGTTGCTTACTAAAATAATTAACGTGGCATGCATATTTTAATAGATAGTTTGATTAAGTGTTTAATTGGATGAGGCAATCATTAAATGAAACAACTCTATCAAGTTGAAGGTAAAATTTATTGAAATAAATTTTATATTTTATAATTTTCCCTAAACTAATAATAAGTTAACAATATTTTATATGAATGCATGTCACGGATTATTTTATAAATTTATATAATAAGGTCTTTAAGATTACGCGCCTTTAATTTGATCGGTTCTGACCTTTTGGTTTTGTGCTGACGACAGACTGAGGTTGTTTTTCTGGGGCAACTTAGGCATCCACATCTCGTGAAGCTGATAGGATACTGTTGTGAAGAAGAACACAGGGTTTTGGTGTATGAATATTTACCAAGAGGAAGCTTGGAGAATCAATTATTTAGAAGTAAGATTTTTGTTATGACAATAAGTACCCAATACTCCTTATTAATGTATTCATGCAATAAGCCTAAATTATTCTTGAAGAACTAATTAATTAACCTCATATTATTCTTTATTGTGGCAATTAATTCAGGATTCTCAGCATCACTTCCATGGTCAACGAGAATGAAAATTGCTGTTGGAGCTGCGAAGGGCCTAGCCTTTCTTCATGAGGCTGAGAAGCCAGTCATCTATAGAGATTTCAAAGCTTCCAACATCTTGTTAGACTCTGTAAGTGTCACTTTTACTTCTACTGTTCCATTGTATAGAGAAGTTCATATCACCTTTCTATATGTGTTCATTTGATTTAACATCTTATAAGGAGTGTAAAGGAATTTTAAAAAAAATAATGTGAAATAGATATAAGATATTCTTATATTCTTCAAGGATTGCTCTTATATGGGATATAATGTTGTTCTTAATACTCACTCTTCTCATTTAATATTCTTTCAGGATTACAATGCAAAGTTATCTGATTTTGGGTTGGCAAAAGACGGTCCCGAAGGAGATGACACCCACGTTTCAACCCGAGTTATGGGTACACACGGCTACGCAGCTCCAGAATATGTCATGACAGGTAACCTTACAACTTTAAATTTTCAATTAATCCAATTTCCATATAATAATAGTAATAATACCAAAAGATAACATAATCATGATAATTAAAGATTTATAAGTCATTTTCTTATAAAAAAAAAAAAGTGTAACATTTAATCTTAACAATGTACTAATTTCCAATAAAATTTTATAACTATTTCTTAACTCAAGTAAAGCCGTAATATTAATTAATAAAGGTCAAATATGCTTTCGGTTTGTACTTTTAGTGAAATTTTTTTTTCCTGAATTTAAACTTTAATCAATTTAGTACCTAAATTTTATAAGAAATAATGGTTTTTATCATTCTTCATTCACGATAAAAAATCATATTTGATAAGAGACAAAAATCATTACTTTTATGAAATTTAGGAATTAAATTTATCAAGATTAAAGTATGAAAACTAATATTAATTTTTACTGAAAATACAAAGATTAAAAATATATTTTATCCAAATAATAATATAATATATAATTAGTAGTTAATCATGCACTTGATGAGCTAGAATTCTTGTAGCTAACTCAAATTTACAATACTTTTTTTTTATAGGTCACTTGACAGCAATGAGTGATGTGTATAGTTTTGGAGTAGTGCTATTGGAGCTGTTAACAGGAAGAAGGTCAGTGGACAAAAACCGGCCTCCAAGGGAGCAAAACCTAGTGGAGTGGGCAAGGCCAATGCTAAACGATTCAAGGAAACTCAGCAGAATAATGGATCCTAGACTTGAAGGCCAATATTCAGAAATGGGAACAAAAAAAGCAGCAGCATTGGCATACCAATGCCTCAGCCACAGGCCAAGGAGCAGACCCTCAATGAGCACAGTGGTCAAGACCCTTGAGCCACTTCAAGATTTTGATGACATTCCAATTGGAACATTTGTGTACACAGCTCCACCAGATAATAATAATGAAGTGCAGCATAAGGATCAATGTGAGACACCTAAGAGGAGGGAAAATAATAATAATGGTCACAATATTCATAGGAATGGCCACAGGCATCATCCACTTAAATCCCCCAAGGCCCCAAGGTCACAATCACAATCACAATCACAGTCACATTTACGTCCAAATGACCACAAACACAGAAATGGAAGAGGAAGTGGACCAAATTCTCCTCCATCACATGTGAAAATAATTAGGCCAGGAGTTATTGCTTGTTAGGAGGCATAAATTGATAACTTATTATATTTTGTACATATACATACATAGAGATATTTTCCCTCTAAATTGGTTAGTTTTGTGTACTGTATACCAACTAGCTAGCTACTAGGCCCCGTGTAATGATGCATACATATATCATGCCAAGAAAAAACAGACAAAGACACAAGAGGAGAGTGAGCGTGCAAGTATATATAGAATATATATGGTCCACACATGGAAAACATGCTTGAGTTAATTTTTTTCTATAGTAATTTAATTTCTTCAATTAATTAGGAAAGGATTAGGGAAAGTTCTTCGATTATTTTAAGTTGTGTATATAAATATTGTGATGAGGTTTTCTTCTGGACGAATCAAAAGACTGGTTCAATAATTGGACAATTACCAACTACGAGTTGTTGAACAAATTTAGATATGATCTTTCAACAAGAGAGGGGGTTACAGCTAAGAGATTTGACCAAACAACACGTAATATTGAATATGATGGTGAGTAACATGCCACTACGTAAGCTAATTCTAGATATACTAGTACTAATACTAATATTTATCAAAGTGGAGACAGAAAGGAAAGCCTCCCTCGTATGCGCACTTGATGATTAAATAACTAAACCTATGATTATCTCTTTCGTCAAAAGAAAGATAATCATTACGTATGATGATGATGATGATGGGGTTGGGGGGAATGCTTAGAAAAACAAAAGTAATTGGAGTACCCTACTAGTCTATTCGACACAAGAATTTTAAAATTGGATTGTTAATTTAACAATTCAAGGCATTGGTTCAAACTTTAATAGTGTAATCGAATCTGCTTGTAATAATAATAATAATAATAATAATAATAATAATAATACTTAATTGGTTCACTAGTTTTACACTCTAATTAATCAGCCGGTCCATTTTCCATAATAGTGATTTAACATCCAATAAAGAGAAATAGATCTAGATAGAAAAGTTTTAACATCAAGGCTATATCTCCAAGGACTGGTCTCTGATTATGAAAACTGCCTCTCTAGTTAGAATCAAGTCCTAATCAAAACCATCATATTATGCAAATTTGAGATTGAAAGCACAAAATTTTCTAAAAGATAAATTATGTAACGATGGAGAATACGGAACTAGCTAGGTTCGAATTGGTGTTTAGATCAGTGATCCATGGATTCTAAAGCCTGCATGGATGTTTAGGGCAACTAATCCAAATGGATTTGGTGACTCAAGGCTATTGGTCTCAACTCTTTTAGACCAAGAGAACGTCAATGGAATGTACATTTGGTTACACATTTATTTTTCCCTTTACCTATATATGACTTTTAGGTTGTTCGTATCTCAGATCACAATTCATCACAGCACCCAAGTTATAATATGGCAATTTAGCTCTAGCGATACTTTTATTTAAAATGTGTTTATGATCAATTTTAAGGATGGACTAGCGGTTTAATAATTTAGCAGGAGGTCTAGTGCTGCTATAAAAGAGAGAACACAAAAGGGAAATATAAATAAGATGGAAAAAAAAAAAAGAATATATAATTATGTTTATATTAACCTCATCTTATATGCACTACATCAACATGTTTGCATCAGCTTTGGAAATACACATAAGAGTCATTTTTCATCTCAAATTAATATAAGAACATAAAATTAGCTGCTTTGTGTAGATGTTTTATTGTATTCCCTTTTTGCCTTTCTTTAATATATCTTTCTGATTTCTTAAAAAAAATGCTTAGTTGAGAAAAAGGAAACAAACACACTACTATAGGTCAAGTTTTAAAAATAGTTCACCACTACAATTTCAACCAGAATGTCAAGATTTTTTAAAATGCGGGCAACCACAATGCCGCAATTGTGGTGGCATTATACATAAGCAAATTTCTACAGTGCTAATATCATGAAATGCATTTATTCACAAATCCTCACAGTATCATAAAATGCGACAAAACCTTACTAAAAGGCATGTTTAGAGTATTTTCTTATAGCATTTAATGTACCTTCAAATTAAGTTAGACATTTTCTAAACCAAAGGGTGTGCCTTCAAAGTTTGATATCTTCTAAACCAAAAGTGGGGCGGGGCCTAAATCCTTTTGACCAGCTATACAAACGGGAAAGAAAGAAGAATAATGATAAAAAAAAAAGGTGAGAAATACCTTTAACAAATATTATTTTAAATTTTTATTTCTTGTGTATCAGTTTCTATTGCCTACAAAGGTATTCGATCGACCAATGCAAAAGAAATTAATGAAATAAGATAAATATTAATGTTCCGTTTATTTAATGTTACAAATTAGAAACTATTTAAATAAATAAATAATATTTTAGCTTTCTCAAAATATTAAAATAAATATTTTAATATTTTTGCTTTTTCAAATTTATATAATCATTATAATTTTTTTATACCCACTTTTTAACAGAAAAAAAAAATCTTCAGAAAAATTACAAAGAACAAACGCAAAAGGCACAAAACTAGAGTGATCCTTCTTGCAGGTATTAACAAATGTGTTAGCCATCCAAACAAACTAGAATGTCTACGGTCAAACCCTTCTTTACCCTATTGAAATTATCAACACTTTGTTGCATACCAATTAAACACCGTGTTTAACATGTTTTTGGATTTGGATTTTTTAAAACAAAATCTTGAATTCGAATATTGTGAAAAAAGAAAAAAAATAATTAAAAAGAAAAACTTTGTCAAAAGAACTGAGTTAATTAATTTTTGGGATAGATATTAATCATCAATAAAATTGATAGATAATTGGTATATGTAACATGATTATTCAAATTACTATGTGTCTGAATTAAATAAATAAAAAGGATGAGCCGTTTAAAATGTTCGAACCAAAACCCCAGCAAAAACTAGTATGTTCTTCAAACGTGAAACCAAAAATGGTTTATGTAGAAACGAAGATTTAAGTGGTTTCATCACTTCCTGAAACTTCTTATGTTGTTGCCACCGAAACAACCATCAGGGGTTTTGCCCCATTAAATGGTTTTCATGATGATCTATATATATAAAAAATTCAAGCTACCATTTTCCCATTAATATATATATATATATATATGTGTGCGCTCTATTAATTCCTACATTTGTCTCCACTACTGTATACCTATTTAGTAGTTAGAAAACCTACGTGGGATTTTCATTCAGGGTTGTGTAGTGTTCACAAAACAAAATTAGAAGATTTTTCCTTTCTGAAGGAAAAATAATGGACCGAGACAAAAGTATAGATAAAGCAATCAAATTGCGAAGGCATCGTCACCAAAGAAGAAACAATGAATGGAGTTCGCTGCCATCATAGTCAAGTGGCTGGTTTTTGTTGCTTTCTTCTTGTAATCGTCCTATTGTCCTTAGTTTTTTTTTTTTTTTGTCTTTTATCTCATTTTAGGCTTATGATGATAAGTAGAAAGTAGACAAATTTACGTCAGAAGGTCCTTTTTATAAACTATTTATATAATAGGGTCTATTTTGAAAGTTTTTACGAACGGGGTCTGTTTTGTATGGAAGCCGCCAGTGTCATTAGCGATAACAAGGAATCGTCATTGTCATTGGCGAGAAAGGAGATGGCATGGACAGTTCCACCTTGACGAGACAGGTTGATGTTGCCGTCCCACCATTGCTGCTGGCGAGTCTGGTGATGTGGAGCGCCAATGCTTCTTGCGATATAGGTTGCAAGCTAGTGGTTTCTCACCACTTGAAATGGTGAGGCTGGTGTCGGGGATTCTGGTTTCCTTTAAATAGATAGTTTTTGCCTTGAAAATTTGTAGTGATTACCGAAGAGAGAAAGAAAGAAAGCACAAAGCGTGTTGAGTCAATAATTTATAAATCTTGCATTCATTCTCTTTAAATAGCCAGTTTTGCGTTGAAGTTTCTGATTTCATCCTTCACAATTGTATTTATTTGAAGTAACAATTGTTATTGTTGTTCAGTCAATAATTTACAAGTCTTGCGTTCATTCTCTTTCAAGTTAAGTTTTTGAATAATTTTTATCATTTACAAATTATTTATTTTGAAGTAATAATTTGTGTGGTTAGAATCAAATTTGAAGCTGAAGTTTAAGTGTAGTAATTTTTGGAATTAGATTTTTTATTTTAAAATTATTACGAGTAATTATTTATAAGTCTTTGTTGATGGTTTTTATGCCTTAGAAATTTTTATGTGTGACCCTTCCAGTTTTTTAAGTTAAAGAATTATTCACAAATTATTTGATTGGAGTAATAATTTTTTTGTTAGAATGAAGTTTTAATCTCTAGTTTAAGTTTAATAGAGTAAGCAAATAGATTTTTTTATTTTTATCATTCACAAATTATTTATTTGAAGTAATAATTTTTTTGTTAGAATAAAATTTTAAGCTGAAATTTAAGTGTATTAATTTTTGTAATTAGAATTTTTATTTTTAATTTATTTTTATTAGATTAATTATTTATAAGCCTTAGTTGATGTTTTTTCTGCCTTAAAAATATTTACGTGATTCCCTTCCAATTTTTGAAGTTAAGGAATTATCCAAAAATTATTTAATTGGAGTAATAATTTTTAATGTCTAGAAGAATTATACGCGTTCTAATGGGAGAGTTTTTTTATGGAAGAAAGGTGGTGCAACGGTCACATTATTCTCGCCATTAGTAATGGCAATATATGTTCAAAAAAGCTGGTCTTCTACTGTTGCCTCTGCAACCTGCTGCTGCAACTGCAACCCTAGTATGCCCGTGTTGTGCTTGTCTCGCCAATGGGAAGGGCGATACGCTCCACGTCATCAGACTCGCCAAGAGCAATGACGGGACAACCACGTTAGCCTGTCTCGCCAACCGCGATGACGGGACCGTCCATGTCATCTCCTTTTTTGTCAATGACAATGACGGTTGACACTAGCGCCTTCCATGCAAAACCGATCTCCTTCGAAAAAACTTTTGAAACAAACCTTATTACGTAAATAGTTTATAAAAAAGACTCTCTAATGTAAATTTGCCTAGAGAGTACTATTGCAGGAACTGGCTACAGAAAAACAAAAGGGTAAAGTGGACCTTTGGTTTCGAATTTGGTAGAAAATGCGAGAATTTAGATGAAATATGTATTCTTATTTAAAAAATGCGAGAATTTATTTAAAACTCAAACAAGCAACGCCATAAGGGAGAGACTAAGGTAATAGATTTTCTTGACGAAAAAAAAGTAATAGATATTTTAGTGTATGAGATATTTATAATGTATGTCATTGACTTGAAGCATGGTGTATGTTTCTTTTCTTGAGATAGAAAGAACTCAAAGAAGTATAGATAAACAAATCTCTACTCTCTCTCTCTCTAGTGTTGTTATACGGTTTATGTTTGAAAAATAGATTATAATTTTATCAAAGGAATGAAAGGATGACTAGAATTTACCGGTTATACTTAATAAGTAGTATTTAAATACATTTTTTTTCTTGTATCACAATTGTGTGACTTTGGTCCTTAGATTTTAATGGCACAAATTGAGTACTGTTGTAATAATGAAATTTTAGTCTCTCCATTAATCTTCTATTAAATATTTAACAAATTTTACTAACATGACACTAGATAAAAATGTGTGTTATAATTAAAGTGTTGTTAGTCAGATATGTTGAGCAACATATCAATAATTATGTCAACAAAATCTATTAAATATTTGATGGAGAATTGACGCAGACTAAAATCATATAATTTTTATATAGAAAGACTAAATTCACACAATTTAAACTTCAAACTCCAAAATTGCACAGATATAAAATCAAAGGGATCAAACTATTATGCCTTTTATAAAATATTTTTTTTACCTCAATCCTTCAAGTTGATTTCAAACCAACTAAAAGTAGAAGGGTTTTCTGAGAAAAAAAAAAACATCTGTTACTTTTTTCCATCTTTTATGTAACAATTGCTTTCTTTTTTTATATAAAAGTTCTTCGCATAAAATCGACTTAAAAGCTTTTGTTAACAAAATTACTAGTGATAAAAAAAATCATATTTCCCATCATAACATCCTATTTTCCAACAAAAAGACTAAGGTCCAACATAAACCAATCAAATTGCAGAAGCTAAAAGGCGTTGGGCACTAAAATACAAGGAAAATTCTTTTTGCATTTGTTTTACTCATTGCGCCTCTCCCTTTTTTTTTAATTTTTCTGAAATTAGTTTTAGCAGTATATTTTACATTCCAAAAAATAATTTTCAAAATACAAGTAAGGAACGTAAAGGGAAAAAAAACGAGCGAATAGAATGTACCCTACCCAAACACAAAGGAACAATTGTTTTTTAAAAGGCCTCTTTATTTCCTTCTCGTGGCCATCATTTTCTCCTTATTATATATTTTTCTTTTAGTGTTTCCCATATTTCAATTTTGGTTCATTGAAAAATAGGAATCACGTATCTTTGGATTAAAATAAAAGGCAAGCTTAATGCATTTTTTTATCTGTAAGAATTAAAAACATATATCAAGAAATTTATAATAAATTATGTATTTTTGTTTAAACAACTGAGTTAGATTTTCTTAATAGACAATCTAAACATATAAAAAAAATATAAGACAAGTTGTATTCTTTATTTTTATTGAAATATCTCCTTTTGAAGATATTTGAAATAAGAAAACAAGATATTCTAACTTTTTGCTCATTTATTTTATATTTTATATTTTAAAATCTAAAAATACTCTATATAGGCAAGGGCGGATTATTATGCATGTTTCTTTAAGTAGTCCCTTCAAGGCAAAAACAGTTAGTGGCCCAACGGACTGCTCTTGTGGTACATAACAGCTGTTAACGAACGGGGTGGGTATTTGATCAGATATTGGTCCCAATTAAACTGCTCTTGCTCCAGCCAAGAGCAAATATCAAAATATACTCTCTCACTCCACCCTATGTATCCTTTCCTTTCCTTTTTTCATTCATTTTATCCATTTTTTCATGTACAATGGAATCACCATTTCCTTTTACAAAGTTTTTTCATCCCCTCTAATGTAACAAAATCATGATTTTGTTGTACATTTTATGGAAGGATAATTTTAAATTTTTTGAATGATTGTAGGGGCCAATAGCAAAGTCATTGGGGTCAATAGCAACTCATTATTAGATATTAGGCTGAAAAGGCCCTTTTAAAAATGCATAGGAAACAACTATTCTCACTACCTATTTTGCTATTGACATTATCAACCATTGCAATTTGACCATTCTACCCTTCTTCCTTTTTCCTACACCCCCAACTCTTCTCCCTTCCTCTCACTTTCCCCTTCCTCTTTCATAACACACCCAACCCTTATCCTTCCCTCTCTTATTTCTCCATCACTTCTCTTCTCTCTCATTCCCTTAGACCACTGGTAATTTTTTTACACAATAAAATCATATTTTCGTATTTTTAAAAATTTCTAGAATATTACAAAAACATGTTTTTGTTGTTTTTAAATAATTTACAAAATGAAAATATGTTTTTGTTGTGTAGGTATACAACGGAAACATGTTTCCCTTTTGTAAAGTTTATCAGAAAAAATAACAATGGAAACACATTTCCATTGTACATTGGTAGTTACTCAATAGAAACGTGTATTGAGAAAATGGGTGTGAAAAAAAACACAATGGAAACACATTTTCATTTTGTTATTACCAATGTAGAACAAAAATGTGTTTCCATTGTGTAATTGGGGTGAAAAAAAATACACAACTTGCATGAGGAAAATGTACTTCCATTGTGTATTTTTTTTACCTTCAATTATACAATAGAAACATGTTTCCCATGTGTAATTTTTTAGATGGCAGTTTTGGAATATTAGTAAAAAGCATTCACATGAGTAGTGCCATTAGCAAAAGTAGGAGTGTCAATAGCAGTTCTCAAATGCACAATGGCATCATGGACTCAAACAAAATTTTTCACTAGCTACATTGATCATGAAAAAAAAAAACTAAATATACGTTTAAACTAGTTTATTTATATTTAAAATAAATTTTATAAAAATATCTTAGTATTCTCAAAAAGAATTCCTTAAATGAAAAAAAAAAGTAGACTAATCATGCATGAGATTTTATGAAATTATACAAATTCTTTATGTTTTTATCTACTTTTACGATAACCCTCATTAATTTTTTAGAAATATACATTGACGCTCCTTTATACATTACACTAATTTTCCTTAATTATTTTTAAAAACATTACACCATGCTCTCCAATAAAGGAGATTACTGTAAATATTGAAAAAAGTATTTGTGTAACTTTATGATTGAATTTTTCTTATCGGCGTTAATATACAATGTTAGTGGAAAAATTTAAACAGCTAACCTTATCGCTCAAACTCTTATGTGTCTCCAACCACCAAATCACCTTATAACTCCAAATCCAAGAAGTAATTACTGTAATTTATTCTAAAAGAATAATCTAAAAATATGTTAACAGGTTTGGCCATGAGATAAAGTCACTAATAGCACATTTGGATAAAATTTTGGGTCAGATGTGACGTGAATTTTGTGAAACAGCTAGTATTAATTTTGCATCAAAACAAGAATTGGACATGGAAATCAAACAATACGTGCGTTTTCAATCAACACCATTCCAAACACGCATTAAGGCCCTAATAATTTCACGAAACCTCATATTGTGCACTGATTATACTTAATACATTTTAAATTATAAGGACAATTTATATATTTTAAGGCTTAAATATGATTTTTTTACTTAAATTGGAGTAACTGTCGGGTTTAATTTTTTTTCTATCGGGTTTAAATCTGTTTTTTAGAGTACTTTAATTTCAAAAATTATTCTTTGTAGTTCCTCTTGTGATAAAAAAATTGTCACAAATTAATTATATATTTAAATCACCAAAAATCAGACAAGAGAAACTAAAAAGAAATATGTTTTTGAAATTAAGGGACTAAGAAAACATATTTACATTTCAAGAAAAAAACAATGATAACCTAAATTTAAGAGATCAAAACATAATTAAGCCTATATATTATATTAAGACAAGTTACAAAGCTTGTAGGAACTACTGCCCCCACAGCTCTTAACCTAGCTAGGTCCTTCCCTGGTAATTAATATGGAGTTTAGATGAAATTCTAATTAAAAACTTCATTGCGACTATTCTACGTTTAAAGGCCAAACTACACAAGATAAACCGTATAAGTTATTATAAATCACATTTGAAAGTGCGATTAATTCATTTTTTGTATTTATAGTTCCGCCATTGTTGGTAGTACACATGATGCACAGATCATGATCTCTAATAAACTAGCATGATGAAAAGATTCCTTTGCCCTATTGCGTTTGTCTCGGATCTCTTCATGCCATCTAACGTGGCAAATAAAGTAGCAAGTTATGTCATCAACACTAGGACTCTAATTCTGAGGGGAAAGCCCCATGCAGTTTTGTACATTAAACCAAAGCAACATTTATGAATTTTTTATTTACTTATATATTATTCAACTTTTTTTATTTATATCCAATAAAAAAAATTAATTCACACTTATACACCAACATATTCCATTTGTACAATTAATTGCAAGCCCCATGCTGAGATGTGAAACACCAAGGATGGACGTTAGGTGTGAAATAATTATAATGTATTATTAACTTGATTCATTCTTCCCTTTTCTCTATTTTGCACTGCATCATGTTATTGTGTGGGCTATGATAGTGCCCAAAACCCTTGCTATGGTAGCTACATGGTACGATTCGATAAAATCTAGGACGCGTTTTTCATATTGCAAGTCAATCACCTAAGTTTTATTTTACGTGGATAGGTCATGCATTACTCGGCTTAGGCTAGACCCGTGACAAGGGACAAATCATTCAATGGCCGGAATAATGAATCAAATACTATAGTATAAATTATAACATGATTTTTAACGTGATAACCAAAAATAATATTATAACTCGTGTTATTTAATTAGAAACAGAAAGAGAAGACCCCATAAACAAACAAATCTCTTGTAAATATGTTTTTTTTATTCACAAAACTTGAATCTAAAATTTAATTAAAAGAGAGTTAAGTCTTTTTTTGCATAAAATAATATATCATCTAACTAATAGTTAGAAATGATCCCTTTTAAAACATAAGGAAGGATTATCAAAATAAAGTCTATCTTTAATAATGAAGCATTTTTTACACACGCAATAAGAATTAAAACTATTCAACATTTTTAAGAGATCCAACTACTCACGAAGCTAACTCAGTTAAGTTAATTATATGTATATGTGAATTATTATAAATTTGAAAGTATTGTTTAAATAAAAGGACGCAAACAATGGGGTCAGGGCAATGAACAGTTTTATTGTGCAATTACCCATGCTTTTGCTGGAATAGTAGAGTGCAAATGAGCATGAGCAGTAGTGCAGCTAAGAAACAGATGCACGGAACTTTCTGATTTGTAGTTTTGTACCCTTGCGCCCTCAATCAAACACTCTTTATTCTTTAAAGTACTTTTATTTTCCCTTTAAGGCACACTCATTGAGGCCATTGAATCTTTTATCACGCCTTCAAATGAGCAGACACATAATGATAATATTGTTGCGTGATTGCATGAACAAGATCGGTTCTCTAATTGATGCTTCAAAATTTTTAATTAAGTATTCTTATTCTAAAATAATTAACATTTGAAAAGTTTTAATCTGTTTTAAATTTCTTGTTAAACCTATATTTTTTCAAGTTATATAAAATTCTCGTCTAATATTACTTTGCAGTACTGCATAGTTTACTTTTATTTAACATTTTCATACAAGGTAATTCATCATATAATAGAGATTAGACAACCAGTTGAGTAAATTGTTTTTCTGTTGAACTTGGACTCTTCTAGTCCAAAAGAAAAAAGAAAAGAAAAGAGTTCTAAACTTATATTAGAGTTGTTTGTTTTTGTTTTTTGTTTTTCTCAGCCTAATATCTCTCCTCACATCTTCAATAGGTAACAAGTCAGGCAGATGTCCCGTAACTTGCATATGAAGTTGGATGCTTTTTTGTGTTTTTTTGTGAAGAAATTGGATTGCTTTGATGCCCTTATTTTTTTTTCTCTTAAATTATTAAATCTTACTTTTTTAAAAAAAAAACATAAATATTTATTTAAGTTGTTAAATGTTTCTTAATTGTTAGTTATATTTAATGTATTCATAAAGATTTATTAAAAAATAATTTTCATGTATGGATAGTTTTTTAAATAATTATTATAGAAGTCAATAGTGTTATAAATAATATATGATAATATATAATTAGATAATGATTGGAATGATTTTATATTGTTAAGATATTCTAATTAGAATAAATAATATATCCAATGTAAAGGTTTTATTCTGTTATTATTTATTCACAAATTATTATATATAATAAATATATTGATTATTATAATAATTATCATAAAAGTTAATAGTAAAAATCATTTCTAATTAATTCACATTGTTAGAAATTTTGCTGATTAATTAATTATCAATCTGCTCCTCAAATTAATAGTTTTAAATGAATTAATTTAGTTTTTAATTTTTAAAAAAAATTAAGAACTTGAGATCAAATTGAACCATTTAAAATAATTTAGAGACCAAATTAATTTGTTTTTAAAAATTTGAGAATTAAATTTAACATTTTAAAAAAAATGGGGTTAAATTAATTTATTTTCATAAATTTGAGAATTAAAATGAATATTTTAAAGATTTAGAAATTAAATTGAATCGTTTAAAATAACATGGTGAGCATATTGATAATTGTATCAACTTTTTCCCAAAAAGTGTGTATGCCTATTGAACTCTTGTAACTAAATTCTCTATTAAAAAATTGATATTTAATAAATTGACGATTCATCCTAGATACAGTAGTAACTTCCAAGAAATTTTGGAAGAAACAGTTTTAAATATGTCCCATGCTATGCGGCTATTTTCCAGCCAAAAGTTAGGGAATATTAAACTTCACTCTCTCTTCTCGAGCATTGGTTTACAATTTTCTATAATGAACACAAGTATGAACTTTGTTTGCTTCAGGCTTGGTTTTCATTTTTTTATGAACCTGAGCATATATATATTCATTAAGTTCAGATAGGTCGTTGAAGATTATGCACATCTTTAGCTTATCTCACAGCTGGTAGATTTTCTCTGTTGCTACGCTAACTTGCACCATGGTATCAATCTAAACTCGAGCTTTTATTAATTAATTATTTGCAAGCGATTGAACTGCAAGTTGTTTTGCACAGTCATTATTCTCTCAAAATCTTGACCAGAGTTTGGCCAAACTGTTATATGTGGGGATTATTCCTTCAAGTCTTCTACTCGATGACTTGTGCTCAATTACTCAAATAGAGAGTTTATAATAACTCAAATATATTATTTAACTAACTGAAATAAACTCTTTTAACCTTAACTAAAAACAAGGGTACTATAGGAATGAGTTAGATATATGGTAGTGCCACAAATTAATGTTGCCAAAGATATGTTAATAGCTTCTATATTCTGAAGCAGTGAGGAAGGTTGCACAAGACTATGCCAGCGGTACATAAATCCTAGTATTACATAAATGGAGCAAAAAGTTTGATGAGCACATGCGTGCGTGTGACAAAATATTGATTTTTGTTGCTTTCATAGGCTCTTTCATAAATCATAACATTATGGGTTGTTGATAAGATGATAGTAATACCCAAATTAATTAGTCGTGCCGTTGTGTTTAAGAAATACTACTGGATATGCCCTTTTATAAGAATCTTCTGAAAAGTTTATATCAATACTTGTTATAAGCTCTCAAAGAAATACTTATTATAAGTCTCTTTACAAATTGTATATTGCATGAATGATCATATATATATATATATATATATATATATACACCAGATGTAGTGTTCCATGCATATGCCCGAACAGGAAAAAAAAAACTTGTATCTAAAAAAAGGGAAAGAAAAAAGTATAATAAAATACAAAAAAACCAAAAAAATACAGTAAAAATATTAAAATAAACAGTGAGGTACAAAAGCCGACAAATAAAAGGCAACGGTATAAAATCACGACAGCATGCCATTTAACCTAATATTGGTCATTATATATATATATATATATATATATATATATATATATATATATATATATATATATATATTACAAGTTTAAACTTCTTTATAAATACTTCTAAAGTAAAAAAAAAGAAAATAAATTAAATATTTTGTTCATAAATTAAAATTAACTTATATATATATGTTAAATTTTACAATAATTACTTAATTAATAGTATAAAAGTTTTTATTGTATAATCATTATATTCATACATGTACGTGTGTGTAAGCAATGGCGGATGCAGGTTATGACTTGTGAGGGCAATTATCCTTGCAAGATATTTTGTTTGTTTGTTAATGTGTAAAAAAGAATTGCCCCTATTAGATATTTTTAAAAAACTTTGGGTGTAATAAATAAAAAGATCACAATTTATGTAACCATTAAACTATTTTTTACCTACTAAAAAATTTCTGATCCGCGTGTATAAGTATCGATCTCATAAAAAAGATAGCATGATAAGTATATTAGTAATATTTTTCTAGGTTTTAGAGAGATAATGTGTGCATATGAGGGAGATGAAAGGTGGCATGGCCAATATGAAAAGGTGAAATAAAAGTTGAAGCTTGGATGGCGGTGGCAGGAGAATATGTTTTTAACAAAGTAATTGGCTGCTCGAATTGCGCCACTATCACCGCTCCACGATTCTATGTAAATATACATCCAATGTACGGTTAAGTGAAATAATTGAACATCAATCATTAATATGTGTTAAGTTAAAATTAAATCATTTAAATAGTATTTAAATTTAATAGTTAACAGAAATTATTTTTTTTTCAGATTTTATTTTCTTTTTTTACTGAAATTTGAATTAGTTAGATCTTAAAGAGTTAAAAAAAATATATTGTTAAAGTAATTAGTCAAACAAAACTAAATTTTAGAGATTAAGTATTCGTTTGTTTTAAATATGAATACTTTTTTTTATAAATTGGTATGTTTATATATTTTTTATAGATAAAAGTATATTTTATGTAAATATAATTTTAATTTTTGAAGTCTTTTAGTATTTGATTAAAAATAAAAATAATGCGATATAACAAAAAAATTATTAAAGTAAATAATGGCATATTAATGAACGCAGTAAATTGGGAATTTAGGGTATAAATAGAAAATGTTATAATGAGGTATAAGTTACAAGTTTAAATGTTATTCCGAGTAATTAACGTTTGAAAAATGTTAAAACTAGTAAAATAAGTTGATTCATCAAATATAATAACTATTTTTAGTAAATAAACTTATAAACAAGTTATATAAATTGTAACTGTGATTTCAGACACAATTTTTTTATTAAGACGAATACAATTATATGAAAAATTAATTAATTGTCATAAATCAAACTGAATCAAAGCTGTTAAGACAAGGTTTTTTTTTTTTTTTTTTTGAGAGAGGGTTAAGAAAAGTATTTAGGTGATGTCTAATCGCTGAAATGAAATTGTTGGCTGAAATATGTTTGAAAAGTAGATGTCATTTCGGAGCTTGATTGGGCCTCCTGCCCTTGTTGGAACATGTTTACAGCTCACTTTGATTAATCGGCTTAAGTGAAATGTTAAATACCACATTCTTTAATACATTGCTTAATGCATCTTTAATAATTATTTTACTGTTTTAAATAGTATTTTTTTTTATCTTAAGCTTTTAGTTCATTAGATCACATGAAAGAGATATTGACCAATTCAAAAAATTTGATTAAAAGATAAATAAAATCTAATAAAAATATTTTTTTATCAAAAATTAAATTCAAATAATACTCAAATGAAATAATCCTATTTTTCATACATTAGTTACCTGATTTTTAAAATATTGTTTAAGGTTATGGTATAGAGATTAAAAACAATAACTAATGTTATATTTTTATTAAAGATATTATTTAGTTTATTATTATGGCCATACTAGTTAAAAGCTAAAAGATGACAAGTTAACATATTAAATCAGAAATGCTTGAGAAAATTAATTGATAAGGGTAAAATAATATAAAAGGCATAAACGAACGAATTATAACAAGACAGTGAACATAAAAATGAAAAACAAGAGCTTATAATTTAAAGTACTTCATAAGAATAAAGATATATATATATATATATATATATATATATATATATATATATATATAATTGGGTTAATTAAGTAATTATTATAAATTTTTTATATCTAAATTTAATTTCTATAAAAGAAACCATTGCATAAGATAAATTTTCAAAGAAAGCTACAAAACACCACACAAGCAACTAAAATAAATTCATTTACAAAATAAGTTAATTTAGTTAAACAAGCTTAATTAAACTAATCAAATTAAATAAGTAAGAAACTAACTTAAAGGGGAGTTAGGTATAAGATTTTTTATAGTTTACCGAGAATTTAAAGTTAGAAATGTTTGTTTTTCATGTTTAATTATTTTTTTAAAAAAAAATATTTCTATTGCACAATGTGTTCGTAAGAATGTTTTTAGTTATGTTTTCCACAAAATTGTTCCGATAGGAAAAGGGTGGAAATTTAACTTTCTCAAGTTAGAAAAAAAACTCTTATTGTAGTAAAAATGACATGTTACTTTTATTAGATAGGTAAATAACTAAAGTTTTTTTTAAAAATATAAATTTATTATTTAATTTCTAAGAAATTATATAAATATTTCTAAAAAGATCAATCAAACATATTTTAATTATTCCAATAAATTAATATATCTAAGATTTGTGATCTTTAAGAATCATGATTCACTTACATAAAAAATTATCTTATGTTAAACACTCCTAAAAGTCAAAACAAACACACTTACATTTCTTTCCATTGACTAATTATAATAATTTAATTTTTAAAAGAAATATGTATAATAATATAAATATGTCTCAAATTGATATATATATATATATATATATATATATATATATACTCTCATCTCCAGAAAAATGTGAATATTACACTATCCTTCCCTCTTATGTTAAAATATATAATTTAGTTCATTTGAATTAACATTGTAAAAGTAAATTATTATCCCCTCGCTTAGAGATGCATGTATTAGAATGCTCTCCCTCTTTATGTTCAAATATAAATTAAATTACATATTTATCCCTTAAAATGTGAGTATTACACTGTTTTTCCTCTCTTACATTGAAATATATAGTTTACCTCCATTTAGTTAATACCATGAAAAAAAAATCTTTAAAAGACTCTAGAATATATGTTTAACTAATATAATTCTAGAATATATAAATTTAATTTTAATAATTAAATTTGATTTAATATTAATTTTGTAGTTTATAAATTCATTTAAAAAGTTATACATTTAACATTCATATATTATTATTAATTTTATGAAATTCAATAATTATATATTTAATAAATATAATATTTGATAATGTTATTAAAGGTAAATATAAATTATATTCAATAAATATAATAATTAATAATATAAAAAAATATCAGTTTATTTACATATATATATATATATTACATTAATAACATTAATTAAATACTATTTTAATAATTATATTTAGTTATATTTTACTTATATATATATATATAAATTTAAATATGTCATAAATTATTATAAATCTTCTTATTTTTATTTTCCACTGGTGTTGGTCATCTCTTAGTCCGCTTTTAGGTTTTTCAAGATTGAATCCAACTTTGTTGAATCGAAACTTGTATATTTGAACCAATTCAATAAATGACTTGCTCAATGAACTAATAATTTAGTCAATGTTTGACTCAATTTATTTTAAACTTAGTTTTTAATATGAAAAGTTATACTAAATATAATTTCACAAAAACTTTAAAATGTATATAAATGGATTTTTAATATAATATAAAAAAAGCTTTTAAATAAACTAATTTTAGAAATTTTCTATTTTCCTCTTCTTTCTTTATTATAAATTTCCAAACCTAAGAACATACAACTAAATACTTTGGCATATTAATTAAATAAAAAGGTATCCGTTGATATCTATGTCCATCTGTTTTCATAATTTATTTAGATTCATAGTTATATTCAAACTCTACTTTCTCCACCTTATCATTATAGACTCTCTTTTTTTATAGAAAATATTCATTAAATACAAGTTTAATTATCATCTTAAAGTACCACTGAAAGGTACTTTAAAAAAAAATCATAAAAACACAACAATAAAGTTTACGTGCCAACGGTTGCGCGTGAGATTGGATGATGCATTTTGACTCAAGTTTAGAGAGATTTATGGCATGCAAGGTTACGTCATTGTCAAATATGCAAGCAATGATTGGGCAACAAAAATCAATCCGTTAGCTTACAAGTAAGGTGAAAATAGGTTCAAATGACGTAGGTTTTGTTAGGTTTAAATTTGCATTGAAATAAAAGTATATTGTAAATCTCACTTATTTATCCGTTAAATGTTTTTTTAATGGCTTGAATTTAGTCTATATGAAAGTTTGATCTAATGGAGAAGTCTATTTTAAGGACGTGTAATAATTTAACATTAGGATAAATATAAAAATAGTATGCTACATCTTTTAAGAATTAAATCTAATTTATTCATATGATATAAACATGTTTTTTAAGCTTTAACATAGTATTTACAATCTTATTTAAAAATACAATCTTATTTAAAAATATATTTTACAATAAGACATTTAAATACGACAAATTTATTTTTTAGTAAATTTAAATATAAATTTTAACTTACTTTTTATACAAATGAACCTAATTAACATTTAAAAAGACAAATAAGTGTAATATTTTAATAAACCATAACAAAATTAATATAATAATAATACTAACAATGAATCTAGGCCAGCATGTTAGGCGTACAAGATTTTTTTGAATGATTTAGGATTTGATCTATGACTAAATATGTTTTACTAAAAACTTTGATATGATCTATTTTTTTAAAAGGTCCGGTCCAGTGTGATCCTAACATAGGTTAGGTCATAGGTTCTTATCGAATGATCTAACTTATTTATATCCCTACTTATAAGAGAAAAAAAGAGAAAATTGTGTAAAAATATACTCCTTCTATACCATTATAATTATTTTGTAAGGAAAAAAAGTATCACATAATAATGATCATTTTATATTTTAAATGTAATGTTAATTATTTTTTTCGCTTAAATTCCTTATATATTAATGATGAACTACAAAATTTAGAGATCAATTAATTAATGATGTAAGGTTAATTTTGTAAAATTATTATTTTCTTTTATTTATTTATCATACTTTTTTTTTTGTATAAAACAACATAAAACTATAATTATTTTGGGACAAAAGGAGTAGTGTGTATGTATGTTTGGTTAAATGAAATTGTGTGGAATTTTTTTAATTTTAATGAGGGTTTCATAACTTTTATTTCTTACCCATTAAATAACTTTAATTTAAAGAGACAAAAGATTAAGCATTAACATTATAAAATAATTTTACACAATTATTCAATTATAAATTATTAAATATGATAAGTTTATTGACTTTTAAAACAATTACCTTAAAAATCATAAATAATAATTTCTTATTGAATGAGCATGTAAAATTATTTTACACTATTAATATATAATTATTAAACTTTAATTCAAATATTTTCTTTTTATTCCACTTTATTTCATTCTCTCTCTTTGTTTCTCCACGTCTAATTGGTGACTTGGATTTAGCTAGAGAATATTTCCTCACAAATCTGTCTTAAATTCCTAAAAAACTTATTAACGACGGATTTACAAGAAAACATTCTCTCAATAATTCGTGATTTTCTTGTAGTGAACAATATTGATTTTTCTACTTTTCGGTTTTGGTTGTTTTGCACTTCTTTCCACGATAATTGTGGTTTCATAAAAATGTTTTTGCATAGTCTTAATTCATGAAACGATACATAGTTTTCAGTTGCAAAAATATCTATATTGATTTATTTTTTTTAATGAGCATCTTGTAAAAGGTTTTTTTATCTATAAAAAAGGATTTCAAAATATAATTCAATTTCCTTCTTGTATTCCCCCCCCCCCCCCCTACTTTTTAGAATCTCACTTTTATTTAAATACAATATATTTTTTAAGAAAATCTGAGTTATATAAATAGCTAGCATGTTCCTTTTTCACCCTGTTTAGGTACAGGAAGAAATTAAATTTATGGAAAAATAATTTCTATAGTTGGACAAAAAAAGAGAAAACTTAATATTTTCGTTCTCTTGTTATCTATAATAGTAAATGGGAGAAAAAAAATTATGTATACAAAAAATATCTAAAACATGTTTAACTTTTGATTTAATTTGAAAAATAATTTAGTAATGGCCAATTCAAAAAGCATACTTTTCCCAACATTTTCTTCTTATATGACGAAAAGTTTTTATTCTTACCTACCAATGTCAGAAATTATGCAGTTCTTAAAAATTATTTTATTTTCTTCAATTAAACATGAGATTTGTTTTTATTCTAATGCCACTTTTTAAAAAATATTAAGATATTTTTTATCTGAAACGTAACCTTCAGTTAAAGTCCAATTCTAATATGTTTAATTGTTAGCAATGATTTGGTAAAGATAATATAGATTCCACAGTGCTTTTTGGGTGGATCTATGGATGGTATTGAACCAAATAGTTCTTATTGTCGCCAAGGATAACAAAACAGAAGTACACTTATTTTTAGTACATAATATTGAAATGCAACTTTAAAACTCCACTAAACTCCATATCCTTTTGCATTCTCATAATTGTAATGAGATAAAATCTTTTATCATGGTTCTCGAACCTTTAATGTAAAGAAGAAGAAAGCACTTACAAAACCAACTTTCAACATCTATATATCTAATGATTTTGTTCATTCACTCCCAACATAAAATAATTCCTTCCATCCATTATGCTTTATGCCATGTAAAATATTTTAATGCTTATATATATATATATATATATAACTGTTCTTTTCAGGGTGGAAATTAAAATATTCAATTAAAGAGTACATTGCTGAGTGCCCATGCTCATATCAAGATGAAGATTTGGTTTGGCTAGTTGAAATAATATAATATACACGAAACAAGCTTATCAACAAGTTCCACCTTGATATCCTCTCTCTTTTTTTTTTCATCCACACAGAAGGGTAGAGTTGTGGACCCTTTACTATTACGCGTATCCAGCTATTTAGGGCTTGTCTTCACTAGACACTTGTTTTAGTAGTAACATTTATTCTCTTTAATCATATAAATTTACGATTTTGATTCGTGTATAAATTATTAACTAATAATTCTTATTATTAGACATATTAAATTAATTAAAAATTATTAAAAACCTTTAATAAAAGACTATTAATGTGATATTAATCTTATATAATTATTGTAAGTGGAATTGTGTGCGATAGTGTAAGTAAAAGAAATATTTGCAGAGTAGCAGGGGAACATAGTATTATGAAAAATTGTGATTAATAATTTTTTAATAATCAATAGTTTTGATTAATTTATAATTAATTTAATAACACAATTAATTAAAATTATTTATTAATATTTTATTAAGAGAATCAAAATTATTAATTTATAAGACTAATAAAATTAAATAAAAAAAAATTATGGATTTAAAAAGTCAAGAGGATGAAAATTATAATTTAAGATAAAGGCAAATATCTCATATTTTCTCCCCCCGAATCGACCCCATGATCTAAATTACCGGCACCGAAAATGTAAAAGTGTCATATAGAATATACTCACGAAGAACTAGGAATAAAGATGGCGAAAACCAAAAACATTCATAACATAGCTCCATAGCTATAACATGTGTCAATAGTTCCACAAATAGTACATTAAAAAATTGTACAATATAACTTTTTTAACGAGTAAAGGATGGGCCTAACTCTTAATTTCTTTTATTTTTTTGGAGGCCGTAACTCTTAATTTCTTGGATAGTGTTCAGCTTAATACGAGTGTGTTGCACTAGTTTTATTGAATATTAGGAAAAAAGAGAGACTTTGATCGAGCATCTCTATATTTTCTTAAAAAATAATAATTAAAAAAAAGATAATGGAAGTTAAATAATAATAAGTGATTTACGAGGTATAATTGGAGGGTATTTTGGACTCCTTTTTGGGCTTGCCCCTTGACTCAGAGATAACAAGGCTATATATACCTCACATCAACATGAGCCACGGACACCAACAATTGTCTAACATTTTCTAACATCATCGAACCCAGGCTTCAATTATGGCATAAGCTCCAAAAATTCAACGTGAGCCACAGACTTTGGGGGCTATTATTTTGAATCATGGCTCATGACAACAAATTTGCTTTACTTGTCAAATACTACTATATTAGGTATTTGAAGCCTATATAGTATAAATTTAAGCTCATTTTGCACATATTTTACACTCTGACTTGACCGTGTAAGTATTTACAAATTTTGCTTCTAATTGAAATCGTTATTGTTGTCTAAGAATCCACCACGTTCTTTGGATGTGCCAAAATTCCTTTAAACAAAGGGTGTGAAATGGTTTGGAGAGTGTAATTAATAAGAAAATAGAACAAAAAGAGAAGAAAATTAAATAAAATATAAGATAGCGAGAGAAATAGTGATTTACCAACATTGTTATAAGGATAAAATAGTATGTAAATTTTTTTTTATGCAAATTACAGTTTGTTATAAATAATCATTGTAAATAACATTTTTAAGATGATTTATTTTTTAAGATTATTAATGTGAGTTGTCAATTTTTTTTAATGAAATTATGATTGAAGAAAGAAATATATCAAATATTACAGTGATTTGAAGTGGTTTATTTAGTAAAAATATGCATAATTGTATAGAAATTAGTAAGAGGCAATAGACATAAAGTAAAAATAAAACATGTGGCACAAAATTACTTTTTATTATAACAATGCACATTTGAACTTTGAAATTTCAAATATATTTTATAAATTAATTAATCTCATACACATAAATGAAGTCAAGTAAAGTGGAAAACCGTGTTTGAAACCGATATTAATAATTTAATATCATTAACTGAAGCTAACGCTATTAAATTTTATTTAATTGTATCTGATTAAACTTAAATAACAAAAATAGGCTCGAATCAATTAAACAGATTAAGTTACTGTAATGATTGTTTTTAAGAGTTATTTTTTAGCAGTTTTTTTAATGATAAAATTTTAGAAAATTTTCTTAATTTCACAATAAAAATTATTCATCTTAAATTGAAAATATAATTTATATTTAAAAATATTTGTTAATAAATTTTTTTACATATTTAAAATTATTTATTACAAATATTAGTTACATAAAATTATATTTATTCTATACATTGTGCAAACTAAATTATTAATATAGTAAAAAAAATGAGATATAAATTTAACTTAAACAAAACTTTTTTCTGATAAGCATTATAAGTTTGTTTTTTTTTTATTTTTATAAAATAGACATTATAAGTACATTAAAGAAAACAAAATCAGTACACTAAAAAAAAAATCAAAAGTGAGTATCTTTTATTCTTCATTTGAGGGTACTCCCTTTATCTTTATTTTTGAATACAAGTTCAATGTAGTTTTACAGAAAATCTAGTCTTGAATGTAATTTTACAGCAGTTATTAGGAAGAGCAATAAATAAAGTGCAGCCCTGGAATTTGAAGTCCAATGTGAAGTCAAAAAAGTGGAGAAGGACAGGTAACGGCACAGAAGACCACAGACAGAGAAGAGAAGAAACTGAAACACAGTAGTAATAATAAAACAAAGAAGCAATGGCAAAAACGTAAATAAACCAAACAGAGAGTCTCATTAAGCAACTCCACCCTCATTATAAACCCGAACATGAACCCCTCTTTTCTTATGACACACCCTTCTCACTCTCCCCATTAAATAAACAAAGAAAGAGAGAAAGAAACTCAACCTCGTTCGTTTCGTTCCTCCATGAAATAATGGCTTCCGTTTCTACTTTCTGTTTCGTTCTCTTCTTCTTCTTCTTCCTCACACAATGCTGGTTCTTAACTTCAGCAAAGAAAACCTACATAGTTCACATGAAACACCACGAAAAGCCTTCGGTTTACCCCACACACACTGACTGGTACAGCGCCAGTCTTCAACAATCTCTCACTCTCACCACTGCCGATTCAGATTCCGATTCCAATCCGTTACTCTATTCCTACACCACCGCCTACAACGGTTTCGCCGCGTCCCTCAACGACGAACAGGCGGAACAGCTTCTCAGATCCGAGGATGTTCTCGGAGTGTACGAGGACACGGTGTACCAGTTGCACACCACCCGCACTCCTGAGTTTCTAGGGTTGGAAAAGGAAACAGGGCTTTGGGAGGGTCACACCGCACAGGATCTCAACCAGGCTTCCAATGACGTCATCATTGGGGTCCTCGACACCGGAGTGTGGCCGGAGTCGCCGAGCTTCGACGACGCAGGAATGCCGGAGATTCCGGCCCGGTGGCGCGGCGAGTGCGAGACGGGTCCAGATTTCTCCCCCAAAATGTGTAACAGGAAACTCATCGGCGCTAGAAGCTTCTCTAAAGGTTTCCATATGGCCTCAGGGATTGGGGTGAGAGAGAAGGAGCCAGCGTCGGCACGTGACAGGGATGGTCACGGGACCCACACGTCGAGCACCGCCGCGGGGTCGCACGTGACGAACGCGAGCTTATTAGGTTATGCGAGCGGGACCGCGCGTGGGATGGCTCCCACCGCACGTGTGGCTGCTTATAAGGTTTGCTGGACCGACGGCTGCTTCGCCTCCGACATTCTCGCCGGAATGGACCGTGCCATCGAGGACGGCGTCGACGTCCTCTCGCTCTCCCTCGGTGGCGGTTCCGCACCGTACTTCCGCGACACAATCGCCATCGGCGCGTTCGCCGCCATGGCGAAAGGTATCTTCGTTGCATGCTCCGCCGGGAACAGTGGGCCCCAGAAGGCCTCGCTTGCCAACGTGGCACCGTGGATAATGACGGTTGGTGCAGGAACCCTAGATCGTGATTTCCCTGCCTACGCTTCTCTCGGTAACAAAAAAAGATTCTCCGGTGTTTCTCTCTATAGTGGAAAAGGAATGGGGAACGAACCGGTTGGTTTGGTTTATGACAAAGGCTTGAACCAGTCAGGTAGCATTTGCTTGCCCGGTTCGCTTGAACCGGGTCTGGTTCGTGGGAAGGTGGTTGTTTGCGACCGTGGAATCAACGCGCGGGTGGAGAAAGGTAAGGTGGTGCGTGATGCCGGTGGTGTTGGGATGATTCTCGCGAACACAGCAGCGAGTGGGGAGGAGTTAGTTGCGGATAGTCACCTGCTACCGGCTGTGGCAGTTGGAAGAATCGTGGGGGACCAGATCAGAGCCTATGCTTCTTCCGATCGTAATCCAACGGTGCATCTTGATTTCCGTGGAACAGTATTGAACGTTAAGCCTTCACCAGTAGTGGCAGCTTTTAGTTCCAGAGGGCCCAATATGGTTACCAGACAGATTCTGAAACCGGACGTTATTGGGCCTGGGGTTAACATCTTGGCCGGGTGGTCCGAAGCAATTGGGCCATCAGGGTTATCCGATGACACTAGGAAAACTCAGTTCAACATCATGTCAGGTATATTTTGTTTCCATCTTCAATGAATTTTTGTTTTCTTTTTTGATTTTAACAACAACTAGTGTAATAACTCATGTCATGCAATTGAATTGTTATTGTAGGTACATCTATGTCTTGTCCACACATAAGTGGATTGGCTGCCTTGTTGAAAGCTGCACATCCGCAATGGAGTCCTAGTGCGATAAAATCAGCACTAATGACAACGGCAGATGTACACGACAACACCAAGTCCCAACTCCGTGATGCGGCAGGGGGTGCATTTTCCAACCCATGGGCTCATGGTGCGGGCCACGTGAACCCACACAAGGCACTTTCCCCTGGGCTTGTCTATGATGCCACACCAAGTGACTACATTAAGTTCCTATGTTCCTTGGAGTACACACCTGAACGCATACAACTCATTACTAAGCGTTCAGGTGTTAATTGTACTAAGAGGTTCTCTGACCCTGGCCAATTGAACTACCCTTCATTCTCTGTTCTCTTTGGCGGTAAGAGGGTCGTGAGGTACACACGAGTCCTGACCAACGTGGGCGAGGCAGGCTCCGTCTATAACGTCACCGTGGATGCACCTTCCACGGTGACGGTAACGGTGAAGCCTGTCGCGCTCGTGTTTGGAAAAGTAGGGGAAAGGCAAAGGTACACGGCAACCTTTGTGTCCAAGAATGGTGTCGGGGATTCCGTTAGGTATGGATTTGGAAGCATTCTGTGGAGCAATGCGCAACACCAAGTTAGGAGCCCAGTTGCTTTTTCTTGGACTTTGTTGTGAGATTATTGCTTCTTTTTTTTTTAACTGCACAGCCACTATTCCAAGCCCAACCAAACATGCCTTTTGCCTGGAGCTGATTGAGGCTTTTGTTGATGTCAGCCAACACTATTATTAACATTATTTAGTTGGACATTTAGAAGGTTGTGTATTTTTTTTTTAATTGTGAGAATTGAAGAAAAAAAGAGAGGTGAGATTGAGAAGAAGAGCGAGGAGAGATGCTTGTTTTCTTTGTTTATTGTGTGTATCCAGTAAAAACAAATGTTACAAAACAAGGGCGTTGATGGTATGTATAAACGACTGGCTCTAATTATCCTTAAGAATGAGATTTCATTTTTCTCCTCAATTTTTTTACTTATTATATGTTTTTTGTTACAATTTTTCTCAGTGTATATATATATATATATTAAAAAGGTAAACCACGCTTTTATTTAGTCCGTGGAAATATTTTAGAATGTTGGTTTTAATCTTATAAAAATTTAGTACTGAATAGCACAAATGTGTTTTTAATTCATAAAGGACTAAAACTATATTATAAATTTAGGGATTAAATTAATTTTTTATAGGAATTAAAATCAATATTTAGAAACATCTTGAGAGACAAAAATATATTTTATTTTATTAAAAATCATAATGATAAATTGGACAACTTAATTTAGATACAATTGCATTTGTAGTGTTGTTTCCTGATCAGAGTTTGATTTCAGAAGTCCATGTAAATAATTGACGTGAAACTTCATTTACCATCGGAAAACGTTACCCCAAATATTCACAGATCTGTATTTAAATTATTTCCTAATGAATTTTAGTAATTAACTACCACATTAATTTGCAACTTCCCATTGCTTTTTAATTTGGCATGATTCGAATATTTTAGAAGCCCAAAGTTATTTTGGGCAGAATCAACTTATTCCAGAAGAATATTTCATTTAAAAGATTCGAATCTCTAAGTTAATGAAAATCGAAAAACCTTATCGCTGCCAATTCTCCTGTGGTCAGATGGGCTATGTTTACAAATATGGAAACACTCCACACTGAATTTCTCTTGTTTTTATCGTTCTCTTTCATTTCATCTACATGAGTGCAATTAATTAGACGAGTGAAGGTGTTATCTAGTTCTTCGACCATAGTACAAACAAACTATAGTGTCCTCTGAGTTAAAACTTGAAACATTATTTCAAATCTAGGTGCTGAAAGGAAAAGACACTTCATGTGTCATTAAACAAACAGTTACGAAGAAAAGATAGCACATGGTCATCACATATTTTTCGCTGCCATTCCAATTTCATCGATCACCAACTTTTTCTTGCAGGGTTAAACGGGGGTGGTAAAAAAAGGGTAATATTTATATTCCTGACTTCAAAAATCAAAAGGGATTTTAAAAAACTAAACAAATTCAAATCGACGAACGAGGCAATGAGCTAAAACAAAAAGTTTTGGCCCGTTAATTGTTTTTTTTTTTTTTTTTGTGTGTGCTTTAACCTTTTGATTATTCATCTTTACTTTACTTTTAAGAGAAACAACTTTTGTTTCCTCAAATTAAAAAAATTATTGGATGCTGACTTTATTTATCATTCAAGAGTATATTAAAAAAATAATAATATTATCAATAGAAATTAAAGAAAATGATTAATAATCAAGGTATTTGTTACTAGCTTCCATGCTAAGAATATGCTAATCATACAATGGATCCGGACTCCACGGCATTTTTCCCCTATTGCATCTTTCATTTCACATGTAATGATACTGTCTGGAAATTCAGTGCAGCAAAGAAATGAAAGAGGTCAAATTTTTTGTAACCCATAATTGCTAGTGAGAAATATTACATTTGCTTCTAGTAAGTAGTAGTATCCACATGATGAAAAAGATTAACAGGACATTTATAATTATAAACTTCTATATTTCCAATTTCATAAAATTGCTACTATAAATACAATTTTTATAGACAAATTTTATTTTTTTGTGATACTATACTAGAAACATGAACAGGGGTTCCAACAGGAATTTGTACAACAGCAACATGGACGAACCTTGGGACATTTTTTTGGGCCTGACCAAGAGCAAGAGCAAGAGCATTTGCAAATGCAGCAAGAGGGAAAAGGCCACCCAATATTGCAACTTGGGAGAGTGCAACAAATTTTGCAACCACAACTATCTTTGCAGCAATGTGATATTCCATTAGGGCAGCAAGAGCAATTGGTAGATGGAAGACAACTAGAACAGCAATTGCATGGCATGCAGTGGGAACAACAACTTGACATGTTTTGATGTTCAAAGCACCCATCACAGCACCAATGGCAGATCCAAGACAAGTTAAAGCAAGGGATGTCACTGCAGAAAAAGGCCACACTCATGTTATTCAAGTAAGTAGTGATATTTTTTTTCTGATAGGAAAATATTAATTTGTTATTTTGTTAGAAATGTCCATTGGGGGATTTGAACTCGTGACCTCTCTTCCCTCGCTTCTTCTTTCACTCTTCCCCAACCACTGGACCAACCTTATATCTTCTAAAAAGAAAATGGTTACTCTTCAAGAAAGAAGTAATATGGTTACTCATAATTTTAAAACCTGTCTATTTTTTTTTATTTATTTTTTTAAATTGTTGGTTCTTTAAGTTCTTTAGGTAGCTGGTGCAAGTGTGGTATGGGAATGTCAACAATTTTGAAGCATACATGCATCATTAACTATTGTAAAAGGTTTATTACATTAGAAGTTGCTGGTATAAAATGAAAAAAGAAAACAGCTTATGAATTATTATCTGGTTCATCTCAGACATAAGAAAGTGTATCTCAGATATACACACACAACACTTGTTAGATTCAGCAGTATGCGAGTATGAAGCTAAGCTAAGGATACAAGTGGCTAGAAAACTAGGCATGATCTTTTGAAGTTAGGCATAAGTCAGCGTGTCATTGCTAAATCAGACTCTAACATTGCCTTCTACACAGAATCCCAAATAGTCACTAGTGACATTAGGACACTTATTAAGGAAGTAAAAATAGATTTTTTTTTTTTTTAAATTGAGATACATAAAATTACATTCCTCTATAATTTTTAAATGTGTTCTCATATAATTTTTAATAAAATGTTTTTTCTTTTAATCCCTTAATCAATGTCCTTATGACACTTAAGGTCACTGGGTTAGCAAGAACTTTCAACTTAATAAATCAACTAACAAAATTTATTAACAAAAAAGGGTACCACAGCCACTTCCAGAAGCTACATGACCGGTGGTTCTTCTTGCTCCTGCTTGAATGAGAAAGATATAATTAAAAATCATGATATTTTATTTTTAAACTGACAAGGGAAGTTTGGCAAGAGCATTTCTTACGTAGGTAACAGAGGATCTGAGTTTGCCATCACAAAATCGGCAATCCTGCAATATTGTTGCATTCAATTAACAAAGTGGACTTAGCTAGCAATAATGAATTAAAATATTCTGAGTAATTTCTCTAGTTTCATAATCCAAATGTTATACAAGCAATTCCACAAATACACATACTCTTTGCAGCATCTTGAAGCTGGTTGAAGGCCTTCAGAAGATTTTAACTCTTCCTGTTTGATGCAAATTTGTCAATAATTTTTGTTAATTAACACCAAAAGAGGCCAGAAAGGGAAGGTATCAGTACTATTTAACAAGGTTGCAAATAAAGTGTCTATGCACAGATTTAATGCAAAATTGTAAGATTGATAGTGGTATCACGATGCCATGTAATGCGTCATTCTTTGCAATTTTCTTAAGACAACAATATTTGTTAGAGGATAAAATTGGAACTGATGTTTGAATATCTCATTAAAAACTGAGAACACCAGTCAATTTGAAAGTTTTTTCAAAGGCTATAAATTACAGTCATTTTAGAACAGAGAAAATAATTTTAACATGCAATTCCATAACTACATAAGATTCACAATCTTGGAAACTATGACCTACTGTGAGTCCTTCAATTGGCATCCAAGGAGCACAGTTTAAAAGTTCAGCACTGTTTTTACTTTTCCTCTCTCCATGCTTAATAAATGTTAGTGGTTGGCTCACAATGACAACTTATAATTCAGTAAATTATTGAATATTAATAAATGCTAATTTATTGTGTTTGGATGTGAAATGAAGCATAATGCAGTAGAGGGTAAAAAAATAATATCCGTCCTGAAAAAAAAGGCTAGGTCCCATACACCGAAAATAAAAGGAAAAAATAAAGTTAAAACGGATTGCAATGAAACACAGAAAAAAGACAATAAGACAATCTATAATCATTACATTATATTTCACTCAATTCTAACTCTTTCTTTCGATCTAAAGGTAATCTCTAAAGGCATAAGACCACTCGAAGTGGTAATCAATTAGTTGCAAAATCTTCTGGCAAAATTAAAGAACACCCTATGTTCATGTGCAATTATACGTTGAAAGTCTATCTACTAATGATTCCCACATCCCCAATGAACAGTGCATTCATCACTCTGTTTCTTACTTAAAAAGTATGGTTTTGATCATGAAATGTAATGGTAACAGACTAACAGGTGCTAAAAGTGAAGAGGATTTGGTAATAGTAGAAATCAACACCTCACACTAGACAAAGTCATAATTAACAGTCACGTATTATAGAGTATACAATAACTCAACACAGGTATTCTGTTCAACCAACTCAGTAGTAAATGTCTGGAAAGAGAGTTTAAGTGGTGAATTTACAGTTTAACAAAGTAAAACCAACCTCGAGGAAACTTATCTCTCTTTCCAGCATCTGAATCTTGGCCATTTCGCGACGCTTTCCATACAAATCTGGGCACGAAGGAGGCGCCGCCTTAGGAGAGGGCAGTGGCAGAGAGAGAAGGATGTTGGAAGTTGCCCTTGTGGAAGTGCTCATCACTGCTCTCTCAATTGAACTTAGTAAATGCCCCCAACAGAAGAAGAAATAAACAGTGCTAGTTAGCAGAAAGGGATAGTAGCAGTAGTAGTAATAGTATTGGTCATTGTTGATGCTCAAGTAAGAAATAAGAGGGTGATGAAGAGTGAGTAATGTAACTGTAAGTGGCAAAGGAGAGGAGGCACATCATAATATTATTTGAGTCTGTTAAGGTGTGAATGCCACATGAAATGACTGTGGCAGCGGCAGTAAATAGGGGGCACAGACAAGGGACAGTTAAGAACACACTCACACACACACACACACACACAAGGTAACAAAAAAACGAACTAGAGATTGGAGTTTTGCCAGAAGAAACAAGGCCTCAATAGTGTCACAAGGATCGGTTTTTTAGAGTGAGATAATAATAAAGGGTTGAATTTCATTATGGAAAGTGGAAAGGGTCATAAATGAGAGTGGCTAGAAAGAGAGTCATTATTATTGCAGGCTGGGGGAAATAAGGAAAAATGAAGGAGAGTGGCAGTGACCAGCGACAATCTGATGGAAACTGAGCCTGGCTGCAACGGATTTTGAATTACCATCTTAATTACTACTACTATTTATCTATTAAATGCATGATTCAATTACCAACTTGTTTTTTTTTTTTTTTGAGATGTTGTAAATAATTGTTTTGAACGAAGTCTTGTATATTTGGGCTAAACCAAGGCCCAACTTGGATCAATCTAGGGACTTCAATCTTAGGGCAATTTTAACGGGAGTTGTATGGGTAGTTCTTAGAGGTTATTACTAGTTCTTTTTTTAAGGAGGTAATTACTAGTTCTTAAAGTGGCTTTTTTTTTATCAAGGGGGTAATTTTTTTCAACCTTTAAACATTTTTAAAAATTGGGATTAAGTTTGGTTTTAAATATGATCAAATTGAATTGAATCTTTTAAAAATAAAAGAATCAAATTGAACTCAATAAATAAAGTAAGGGATCAAATTGAATCTTTTAATAATAAAAATATCAAATTCAACCCCAAAAAATAAATTGAAACTATGTCTAAACACAAAAGTATCAAATTTTAAATTTTAATTTTGTAAGAACAAAAGAATTACTTAAAATTTTAAATATTTATGAATATTTTAATTATTACGAGAATGAAAAATATATTTTGATATTTCTTTAATAAAGTAACACTATCATGTTAATAAATTGGGGTTTGTTAATTTCACCAAAAAAAAAAATTTGTTAGTAAATTGGGTACGATGAAAATTATAGCCAGGCGTTCTTTAATTTTAGAAGGTCCAAAACTCCAAATGCTCTTGAGATATCTGAGAAAACGACTATTGGCCGCGTCTCCATGATTCACATCTTCAGTCCACCACGTGTCATGAGCACGGCATAGACAACTATCTCGTAAGGTAAGAAGATGCTACATTCTATTGTTGGGTACTAAAGTCAATGAAATACTACTATATAATTAAATTTTAATTTTATTATGCGATATAGTCATATTTATCAATACATGCCAACTTTGTATTAATATTTTATTTGCTTCTATTGTACCTAAACCAAATGCATGAAGTTTATACAAAAGTCTTTCGTCTAAGATGTTTCGATAAATAAATATATATAATAACCTTTTTATGTGAAGAAAAATAAAATTTTGATGAAGGTGCATGCTATATATCATCGAGTCATCTGAGTACCCAACGTGCTTATGTTTTCTCCATCCAAAAGCATATATAAGATTCTTTTATACTTTAAAGTTTCAATTATTCCTCTTTGAATTTTAGGCTTGATTAGCTCTACCGAATTTCAAAAGCTTTGGAACACTATTTTGAAAATCTCTATCTAACGATTCTAACCACTTCGTATTTTACTTTTGTCAACATTGTCCCGAGACTTTTCTGATTGAATTCTCAAGGTTTTGGCATTCCATATGTTAATTTCCAACACAGCTAAAACCCCATATGGCAAGTCAATCTACCGTAACTAAAAGAGTAGTCTAACACGCCTACGCATGCTATCAATTGGGCTAATTATATATGAGAGAGAGAGAGAAAATAAAAAAGTTTCTTAAGCAATTCACATGTGAACATAACCCAAACTTTCCATCTCATCCACAAGCAACCTCAACCAATAATGCCTCGTAATATTCTTCTATCTCCTATACGTCAAAACTTGCCAAACCTAAAGCCTACAAGCATAAATTAACCAGAGAAGTCTAGTCACACAAGTGAGAAAAACCCTTTTTTCGTTAGTTAATATATTAATTGTTTCAATGATAGGCCCTAATGCTTTGTGTATATATATAAAACTAATGGGTTGGCATTTGGGAAAAGCCAACAAGTTTTGCAACTATTGTGAGCACGTCGAAAGATAGAGCCAAGAAATTAAGGTATTTACATACAAAAAGATAGAGAAAGAAACTAAGCATTAATCAGTGTTGGAAGATGAGCATGATGGCCATCATTAGCAAACTATACTGTTCATCTTCTCAGACGGTGCTTGGGGTCAGGAAAAGACCTCATGTGGTGAATGGAGGGGGTTTTGTGGTCACGGATTGTAGTGGCCAGAGGGTTGTTTTCAGAGTTGATGGTTGTGGGATTCATGGCACTAAGGGACAGTTGATTCTAAGAGATGGGGAAGGAGATGCTTTACTTCTCATGCGTCGAAAGGTATATATATATAATATCTGTGTGTGAAAATGTTATGCCTCATGCCCTCATCGTTATAAAGTTTTTTTTATATTATGCATGTATTGTGTGTATGTCTATGCATATAAAATAGGTTACCATGCATCTCATATATATATATATATATATATATATATATGAGGAGTAATTCTTTCATCTTTATTATTCATTTTTTTAAAATCTAGTGATTAAGATTAATTATTTATTATAATCATTAGATCTTAAAAAAAAAATGATGAGAATGAGAAATAACTCTAAATGTCTGTATGCTTAATTAACTATTTTAATTTGCTATATCTAGGGAGTCTTCTGTACACAAAGCAATTTATATGTACACAAAGGTAAGATTTGCAACTGGAATTTAACTTTTTTGTAATGTGCAGGGAGGCATGGTTGAAGCCCTTAGCATTTACAAGAAGTGGAATGGTTATAGTGTAAACTATGAAGGATTGCAGAGCCTGGTTTTCAGCTTGAAAGAGCCCAACAGTTGTTGTTTGGTTAGGAACAATGCCATTAGAATCTCCATTGAGCCAAGGAATGCTAGTAACAAGGGCTGGGACTTTGAGGTAAGGGGTTACTTCCCCGATAGAAGTTGCAGCATTGTTGACGTTAGAGGCAACGTAATAGCACAGGTAAGTAATTATGCAAGTCTATATATTAATATGTTAATTTATTTTGTAAATTATGTAAGGTGTGTAAGTTATTGTAAACTTATGTTACATATCTTTTATTTTTATGAATAAAAAAATAAGTTGATAACTAATGAGTACGTGGATGATCGACTTATACACAGGTTGGGGTGAACAAGGAAGTGGAGAAATTGATGGAAAGCAAGGATTTGTATCATGTTGTTGTGAAACCAGGGATCGATCAAGCGTTTGTTTTTGGAGTCATTGCCATCCTTGACAACATTTATGGCGAATCCACGCACTGCTGAATTATTATTTTATAAAATAACCAATACAGTGGTTTTCTAGTACGTATCACAAATATGTATATATGATCTGACAAATATGCCTAGTATATTATGGAAGGGAAATTGGATTGTTACTTCACGTTAAGCTGTTGCTTGTAATTTCGTTAATTTGAATGACTTGTTTGACAATGATGGATGTGAAAGTTATTTAAGTATTATTCCTAGTGCTTATCGTTTATAGGCTGATTTCGAATGTGTGTGAAATTGATTGGTGATGAATGAGTTTGAAATTTTATATAAGTACTGCTTAATTCAATAAATTAGGTATGGATTTTGATTAATTTGGTTGAAAAGAATCTAAGGATTGTGAATTCATGCATGTATTATATCCAAGTATTATGATTAGTTTTGTGTAAATTATATATGAACATAGTTGATTAATTTGGATTATTGAGTTTAAGGGAGATATTGATTCGGACCTGGATCTCGATCTTATTACACCTTCGTAACTTTGTCGTTTGGTTTCAATCGACGGCACAAGTGACTTCTTCCACGTTCAAATCATCTCTAGCGAGCTTCCTTTGACCCAAAACAATTTTTTTTGGAAATAATTACCCTTATCAATAAATTTGTCGTCTTGTTTTAGACCCCGACATCCCTAACCCCATTGAGACCTACTAACCATAACATTCACCTTTTTTCGAATTTGGAGCCACTAAATATTTGATCCTATCGTTATCCTTACTTCCAAAAGCAGGAAATCAAAATCCAGGTGGAATCGATGCTGCAAAAGGGGATCATCCGCCCAAGCATCAACCCTTTTTTCTCCCTTGTTCTTTTGGTCAAGAAGCATGATGGCTCATGACGATTTTTTGTCGATTACTGCACACTAAACGCAATAACCATCAAGGATAGATTTATGATACCCATTATTGATAAACTTCTTGATGATTTAGGGGCCATGTGCCGGTTTTTGAAATTGGACCTCTTACATGGCTACCATCAAATACTGATGAATGAGGACGATGTCAGTAAGATGACCTTTCGAACTCATCATGGTCACTATGAGTTTCGGGTTATGCCATTTGGATTATACAATGCTCCATCTTCATTTTAGGCAACCATGAACACAATTTTTTGTCCGTATCTCCGTCAATTCATAATTGTATTCTTTGATTATATTTTAATCTATATTAGGACCTTTGTAGAACATCTAGTTCATTTGGAGAAAGGTTTTTAGGTACTTATGGACGAAATTTTTTTCCTCAAGTTATCGAAGTGTTCCTTTGCTCAGAAATAGATCAAGTACTTGGGTCACCTGGTTTCTACCAAGGGTGTCGAACCAGTGTCGGCTAAAGTTCAGGCAATCCAACAGTGGCCTACACCACAGTCTCACAAAGCATTGTGAAGCTTCCTTGGCTTATCTGGATTTTATCGATGATTCATTCGTGACCATGCGTCCTTTGCATCTCCCTTGACCAACCTATTGATGTAACGACCCGCCTCGTCGCTACGATATCATCACTCTAAACCGCGATAAATTCAATTTTTAAATAAAAACTCCCTTAATTTTTTGCTTATGAAAATAAAGTAATTTTGTCATACACATAATGGAAATTAAATCTGTTTATACATATATATAAAATCTGAGGTTTACATCTTTAACTCAACAAAATAAAACTTGAAAACCAACTATGGAGGAGTTGATTACAAAACACAACTCTCTCTCCCTTTTTAATGCCAACGTCATCACGTCGGCTCGGCAGCTCCTCACCAGAATCTTACTCCTTGCACCTTGCTGCTGTCATTCTGCTCCCACGAACAAGGTTCGCGATCATCACAGGTATCAACCACACGATACAAAATTACAGGGGTGAGTTCATTATAAAAAGAACCAATATCCAATCCAAATAACCACAATTAGCAAGAAACATGGGTAAACATTATGAGCTTACACAACATTCGTTATTCAACATCCACATTCAACAATTACTCATCATCCACTCATGGATTCAATCAAGCACAGAATGATGCATGCACCTGACCTCAACTCTCAGATGCAATGTGGTATGTACCAACAACCTAATCCCAAGAAATAGCCTAAGCGTGTCCACACGACATCTCACTTAGGAAACCATGCAGAGTTCGTCGAGACCACCCAGTCGTGCACCGTAACTTCTCCCCTAGGTGATCAGTCTGGGGCCACAAGGAGTTCCCTACCAGGTGACGCGCCCCCTTAGTACAAAGTACACTCTGCCACAGTTATTCTATTTCCTGTGTCGTATGAGGTATGAACCATGGGCACCATCAAATGCAATGGCCATGGACAAATTAAAGTGCCTAAACATCCCTGCAGTGAATGCTTAGATTCTTTAACCACACTAGTCCCCCACGAATGGGCCGTCCGACAAGGTCAATGCACCCCCATGAACATACACTACATACGACATATGAACGTGGGCACCATCAAGTGCAATGACCATGGACCAATTAAAGCGCCTAAGCATCCCCTTAGAAATGCTTAAATTCTTTAACCACTCTTGTCCCCCATGAATGGGCCATCCGACAAGGTCAAAGCACCCCCCCACGAACATACACAACATCCAACGTATCGAACATGGGCACCATCAAATGCAATGACCATGGACAAATTAAAACGCCTAAGCATCTCCTCAGAAATGCTTAAATTCTTTAACCACTCTAGTCCCCCACGAATGGGTCGTCCGACAAGGTCAATGCACCCCCTATGAACATACACAACATGCACATGTCAATGCATTTCCAACATCATCAACATTCCATTTCAATATCATTCTCAACATAATCATCGTCTCATCTTTATGACATTATCAACAACCACAACAACCTCGTTTCATAATTAACATAATTATCAATAATATCATCAATTCATGTTGACATGTCCACCATTAATAGCGTCACCTCATATCAATATCATCACAAATATCATATCACCACATATCAATTAAAGTCATCAATAACAACATTAACAGTAAGTTGTATTCTGCCTATACATATATCTTTCATGCCTGAGATTCACACTCCCCGAGACTTCAAACAACACAGGTCAAATAAAGACAACAATTTCATTCATCACAATAAATATATATCACATCCCATTCGTCAAAACATAGTTTTTCCTGAAAAACCAGCATGCATATCAATAACAATTATGTTGGATCGAGTGGCCTCAGAATAATTAAGAAGGGGGGGTTGAATTAATTATTCATAAACCTTTACTAATTAAAAAATTTACTCTTCTAAGGTTTTTACTTATGTTGTTAAGAGAATAAGGAGTAGAAGAGAAACTAAACCAAAAGTAAAAGCGGAAATTAAAATGCACAGCGGAAAGTAAAAAAGTAGGGAAGAAGGAGACAAACACACATGAGTTTTTATACTGGTTCAGCAACAATCCGTGCCTACATCTAGTCCCCAAGCGACCTGCGGTCCTTGAGATTTCTTTCAACCTTGTAAAAATCCTTTTACAAGCAAAGATCCACAAGGGATGTACCCTCCCTTGTTCTCTTTGAAACCCTAGTGAATGTACCCTCCACTAGAACTGATCCACAAGAGATGTACCCTCTCTTGTTCTCAGTCAAGCCCAAGTAGATGTACCCTCTACTTGTACCACAAAGGATGTACCCTCCAATGTGTTAAGACAAAGATCTCAGGCGGTTAAACCTTTGATACTTTGTGAATGGGGATACAAAAGAATTCTCAGGCGGTTAGTCCTTTGAACACTTTTGTATTAGAGAAAAGGAAGAATCAAAAGAATTCTCAGACTATGTCGTTTTGAATTCTTTGACAAGGGAGAAGGGAGACACAAAAGAATTCAGGCGGTTAGTCCTTCGTTCTTTTGGAAAAGGGAGAAGAGAGACACAAAAAGAATTCAGGCGGTTAGTCCTTGGCGAATTCTTTTTGGCAAAGGGAGAAGACAATGAAAAGATGAATAGCACAAGTTTTCAAGGTTTAGAAAACCAGAAAACTTTAGAAAGCTTTTTGGTACAAAGAAGAAGAGGTTCAAAGAGATTCAAGGCTTGTAAAGGATTGTAAGAGATTGATTGGAAAAGTATTCAAGATTGAAAGAATGAATTAAATTGAAAATGTAAAACAAAGCCTTACTTTTATAGACTCTTCATGTCTGGTCAAGAAGACCATTTAGAAGAGTTATAACTTTTAGAAAAACTTAAAACCAATTTGAAAAAGTCAAAACCTTTTTGAAGAGTTACATCTTTTGATTTATTTAGAAATAGTCACTGGTAATCGATTACCAAATAAGTGTAATCGATTACACAAAGCTTTTATGTGAAAGGATGTGACTCTTCACATTTGAATTTGAATTTCAACGTTCAAAGGCACTGGTAATCGATTACCAAAACATTGTAATCGATTACAGCTTTTTGAAATTAATTGGAACGTTGTAAATTCAATTTGAAAACTTTTTCAAAACAATTTTGCTGCTGGTAATCGATTACAACAATCTGGTAATCGATTACCAGAGAGTAAAAACTCTTTGGTAAACATGTTTTGAGAAAAATCATGTGCTACTCAATTTTTCAGAAAAACTTTTCATACTTATCTTGATTAAGCCTTCTCTTGATTCTTGAATCTTGAGTCTTGAATCTTGATCTTGATTCTTGAGATCTTGAACCTTGAATCTTGATTCTTGACTCTAAACTTTCTTCTTGAGTCTTGAATTCTTCTTGATTCTTATCTTGAACTCTTGAATTGTTCTTGATTCTTATCTTGAACTCTTGAATTGTTCTTGATTCACTTGAGTTGTTCTTTGATTGATCTTTGAGCTTTTTGTCATCATCTTTTGTTATCATCATTGTTATCATCAAAACACCTTTGAATCACCTTTGATTCACCATAAAGCTTTGCTTCTACAAATTATACCGCATCCCATTAGTTAAAAACATTGTTTCTCTTGGAAAACCTGCATGCACATCAAGGACAATTATATCGCATCCCATTAATTAAAAACATAGTTTTCTTGAAAGAAAATCAGCATGCAACAAGGACAGACAGATATTCTCATAGCTAGGTTCCCTGACCCTAACTATGGTGTCAAAACGGTAAGTTTTATAATAAACTCTCCTCACCTATTGTGAGCTCCCCACGGGTTCCTCGTCACGTCACTTGGAGATTTCTTTTTCGTCCCCGCTCGTCGGTTCTACGCAAGCCCACGTCACTACATGAAAGGGCTGAGGGCATTTCGGGTTTTACAAAGGGACATCATTTTGAAATTCCGATCACGCCAATGTGACCGGGATTCAGTGTAGGTCACGAAAATAACACCCATTTCCTGAAGAAATAACGTTTTACAAAGTTTCTTTGCTCTAGGGTTATTCAGAGGAAGCGTAAAACATGCAATGGCGGTTTCCAAACTCAGAAATGATGCAAAGGTAAGATGAAACTAATAAGAAACAAGCGCAGAACCATGGTTACCTCGAAGGAAAACGAAAGGTCAGATTAGGGCTTCGTTCTCTATCGAAACCGCGAGCCAAGTTGGACGGTTCCACTCCGATCGACGGGTTCCAAGGCTACAAGAAAAGGCTTTGGGAGAAGAAGCTTGGCACATTGGAAATGGATTTGGGAAGAAAGAAGGAGAAGGAAATGATGTTTTTCCAAGTCTACACGAAAAGCAAAGGCTGAAACACTCAAGTGCTTATGCTCACGGGAAAGGAAGCGTTCCTCACACGCCGGACGTCGTATTGTAGATCGCAACGGTCAAATCATGGACCTCTATCCTATGAACCTCCAGACCAAATTTCGAAAAGATCCAACGGTAAACGATGGCTGGGAAGCATTTTTACCGAGACAGCTTCATGTAACTTCCTTGAGAAGCTTCATTAAGAGGCTTCCTCGAGAAGCTTCCTCGTGGGCTTCTTTGAGAAGCTTTCTCATGAGGATTCTTTGAGAAGTTATATTTTTATCTACCCACACCCCTTTATTAACTAAATTCACCTCTTTGAAAATAATTACGGATAAAATAACACAGCAAATTAAATCAAATATCAATTATAATTACTAATAACATTTCAGGGTGTTACAATTGACACATGACCGTTTTGAATGGACTTTCGAAGCTTAACTAGCCTTCAACGACTTGAAGAATGCAATTACGACAGCTCTGGTCTTGCTTCTGCCCAATTTCGCACTACCCTTTATTCTGGAAACAAACGCGTCCAACGTCAGAATGGGTGTGGTTTTGTCTCAACAGGGTCACCCTATTGCTTTTTTCTGCAAATCCTTCAGTCCCAAGCTGCTTCATGCCTCCACCTATGTCCGAGAACTCTTCACCATTACTACTGCAGTAAAGAAATGACATCAATATTTATTGGGCCATCACTTAATCATCCTCACGGACCATCGGAGCCTCAAGGAGTTGATGACTCAAGTGGTGCAAACACCAGAGCAACAAATGTATTTAGCCAGACTGATTGGCTATGACTATTCGATCCAATATTGCTTCAGCAAGACAAACGTGGTTACGAGCGCTCTATCCTAAATTCCTGAGACTTCCCCATGCACTTTTTTGGTGTTGTCGCCCCCCTGCTTTACATGTCTAAAGGAACTCAAACAGCAATTATCTAACGATCTCGATTTTCTTGCACCCTGACAAGCCATCTCTGATGACCCAGCCGCTTATCCAGATAACACTATTATCCAATATTTCATCATGAAAGGCGGTCGCATTTGTCTACCTCAAGGATCACCATTCATTCACACTCTATTAACAGAGTTTCATTCATCTCCCAGAGGTAGGCACATGGGAATAGCAAAAACTCTTGCACGGATCCGCGAGAACTTCAATTGGTCCGGGATTCAACAGGATGCCAAACACTTTGTAGTAGCTTATGTCGATTGTCAACATACAAAGTATGAAACCAGAAAAGTAGTGGGTTTGCTTTGTCCATTACCAATTCCGTTCCGGCCATGGAAAGATCACTCTGGATTTTATTATGGGCTTGCCGGCATATCACGACCATACCACTATCCTTGTGGTTATGGATCGTTTTTTGAAAGGGATTCAGTTGGGGATGCTTCCACCTCATCATACTTCTTACACTGTTGCGCTCCTTTTTATGGACATCGTCAGAAAACTCCATGGAATGCTCAAAAGCCTCTTTTCGGATTGTAGTCCTCTGTTCATCAGTCGATTTTGGCAGGAGTTGTTTTGGTCGCGTGGCACTAAACATGAGTTTTGTGTACCACCCGCAAACAGACTGACAAACTGAGGTCTTGAATCGCATCATCGAGGAGTATCTCCATGCTTTTGTGCACAAGAAACCTTTTTCATTAGGGAAGTTCTTGAATTGGGTTGAATGGTCTTGCAATACCTCCATACATTCAGGCTATGGTGTTTCTCCATATGAGACTACCTTTGGCAAGAAACCTCTTAGCATCCCACAGTACATTGTTGGAACCTCAAACACTAAGGTTGTTGATGACTTCATGACCAAGAGAGAGGAGGTGTTCGCAGATCTAAGGAAAAAGCTTTTGAAATTCTAGAAAACCATGAAGCAAACTGCTGATGTCAAGCGCAGGGAAGTCACTTTCAACGTATGGGATTGGGTAATGGTTAAATTATGGCCTCACAGGCAACTATCTGCTTCCGAGGAACGCCCACCTTACTCCAAATTTGCTAAGAAATACTATGGGCTATACCAAATTTTGGAACGAGTTGGCAAGGTTGCTTATAGACTTCAATTGCCTGAGGGATCACTTATCCACCCTGTCTTCCACAGCTCTCTGCTTAAACCATTTCATCACTCAACTGCAGAAATCAACTCTCCATTACTTCTACCTGCCACAGCAATTGAAAATCAACCTATCATCACCCTTTTAGCTATACTTGGTACTTGTTGGGAATCTGCCACTACTGATCCCAAATTGCAGGTCTTAGTTCAGTGGGAAGGCCTGTCACCTGACGATACTTCATGGGAAGCATGGGAGTTGAAGACCACTTATCACCTTGAGGAAAAGGTGCTTTTGGATGGCATAAGGGATGATAGAAAGGAGAAGATGCAGCAGGTTCCCACCATCATTCTGTTATACCTTGTCTTCCATCTATTGAGCTGGCACGATAGGATTGGAGAGGATGCTTGGTTATTGTTTGCCATCATCATTCTGTTATACCTTGTCTGCTACAATTCTGTTATTGCATTCCTGTTATGATCGAATAGTAGCATTAGCATCTTATAGGCTGCTTATAAATAGCTAATAAGGGAGACCAATATACAAGCCTTTATTTTTCCCTCTTATGTTCTGGAGGTTGCCTAGGCCTCAAAAGCTTGGTTCCCATTCCCATTCCTATTTCCTTTTCCTTCTGTGCTCTTAACAGAATCTGTGTGAAATTGATTGGTGATGAATGAGTTTGGAACTTTATATAAGTACCGCTTAATTCAATAAATTAGGTACGGATTTTGACTAATTTGGCTGAAAAGAATCACAAGGATTGTGAATTCATGCATGTATTATATCCAATTATTATGATTAGTTTTGTGTAAATTATATATAAACAGAGTTGGTGCGATGCTCTTAATTAGCAACTAAAGATGATTCTAAGCATAGGATTCGTCGAATTTTCGCCTAACTAGACAAGAAAAGGCCGAGAGCCTATGTTTTGCGTGATTTAAAAGTCTAGCTGCTATAACAATATTTGTCTGTGCATGTAGTTTCAACCAATCCATGCATTATCATGCATTCATCAGACGTTGTAATCTTACAAAGATAAATTTTATAAAGTAATAATAATTGAATCTTCACATGCATTAAACTTCAACATGAGATTAATTTTTGGGTAAAAATTAATTTTGATTCATGAACGTTTATAACGCTATCCCTTTAGTTTTTGAAACTAATGTACAAAGTTTTTAAAAGTGAAATCCATCAATTAAATTAGTCCAACTTTTACATGTTAGAAAATAAAATAAAAATGAAAGAAAATAAATACAAAGAAGATGCACAGTCTTGAATTAAATAACAAAATAATAGTAGCAAAATAAATTTAATTGACAGCACATGAATAATGCATTATAACATACAATAAACACAAGGAAAAAATAAATTAGGGGAAGAAAGATATATATAGGCATTTTTGCAACAACAAAATATGACCGTTGAAAACCAACCTACAGTTATCACAACAAACGTAACAAACTAGTTGACTCATTAAAACAAAATCTTAAGAAAATCTAAAATAAATATTTTATTTTATAAAATAGAATTAATATATATTTATAAATTTTAAATTAAAACACAAATATTTACCAACATTCCCCCACATAATTTAAAATTTTAAAATATATTTTCTAAAAGATAATTTGTATAAAAATATAAGAGAAAGAGCATGTGATATTGTATTTCGGTATAAGGAACCTTCCAGCTTTGAGCCTTATACCTAGTGTTTATGAACTTCCATCCGAGAAAAATATAGTGACTTGATTGTCTTGAACTACATATTCTTTAACCGGACTTTAGTATGCAACCCCTACAATATTGGCGTTCAATTAGGTTCTGATCAGTGGTAGCGTGTTACACGACCTTGCGCTTGTATCTTGTTTTGTGAGTGTCACTTAGAGATTAGCCCATATCTCACAGTGGCGGCCCCACCACTACACTCACTAGGTGAATCCTCAAAGAGTGGGTTGTGACCCCCACCCTTACAATAATTGTCATCGGATTCATTAAGAGGTATTTTTTTTACCAAAAATACACATATATAAATACCTCAACCTTAATATTGTCACAATTTATAATACACCTCGTTATAGGAATGCGAAACGGAACAGCTCCGCCAAATTTCATTTTGGTGTACTTTAGTCAACAAACAATTTCGTTGTTACCCGTTGAACTCCATTCATGGGATCACCAATCACACAGAGACGGGTGTCCATTGTTGTAACTAAATAATGGACTTTAGTCCTATTCCCCTCGACGACTCAAGTACTTGTTGACGCGTCAACCCTTTTGTAAGCGGATCCGCAATATTATTTTCTGACCTGACAAAGTCAAGAGAAATGACACCATGAAAAATCAAATTTCTAATAGACTTATGTCTCACTCTTAAGTGTCTTCTTTTTTCATTGAAATTTTTGCTAATAACTTTAGATATAACAACTTGACTATCATAATGCATTGGAATTGGAGGTATAGGCTTATTCAACAATGGAAAATCACATAACAAATTTTTAAGAAACTCAGCCTCACTAGTAGAAGTATCCAAAGCAATAATTTTTGCTTCCATAGTAGAACGTGAAATAATAGTTTGTTTAGCAGATTTCCATGATACTGCACCACCAGTTAAAGTAAAAACATAACCACTTGTTGATTTTGTTTCATCAGAATCAGAAATCCAATTTGCATCACTAAACCCCTCAATTATTGTAGGAAAACATGTATAATGAATGCCATAATTGATGGTTCCTCTTAAGTATCTAAAAACTCTTTCTAATGCAATCCAATGAGAATGATCAGGATTATTAGTATACCTTCCTAATCTACCAACTACATATGCAATGTCAGGCCTAGAGAAGTTTGTCAAATGCAACAAAGAACTGATAATTTGAGAATATTTATGTGAAGAAATTCCTTTACTCAAATTTTTCTTTAGCTTGATGGATGAGTCATAAGGAGTAGAAACAGGTTTCACATCAAAATAGCTAAACTTTTTCAATAGCTTTTCAACATAGTGTGATTGGGTTAAAATCATGCCATCAATTTTCTTTATAAGCTTAATACTCAAAATCACATCTACAGGATCAAGGTCGTTCATATCAAAATTTCTAGACAAGAAAGACTTCACATCATTTATGAATTGCATATTACTACCAAATATCAATATGTCATACACATACAAACATAAAATGACACATCCATTATCATCAAATTGTTTCACATACACACATTTATCAGTATTATTGATTTGAAAACCATACGAAAGAACAACTTGATCAAATTTTTCGTGCCATTGTTTTGGAGCTTGTTTCAAACCATATAAAGATTTAACAAATTTGCAAACTTTCTTTTCCTTCCCCGGTTCTACAAAGCCTTCAGGTTGGCTCATATAAATTTCTTCTTCTAATTCACCATTTAAAAAGGCAGTTTTTATATCCATTTGATGAATTTCTAAATTAAAAACACAAGCAAGTGCAATTAAGACCCTAATGGTAGTAACTTTAGAAACAGAAGAATATGTATCAAAGAAATCTACACCTTCTATTTGTTTACACCCAATTACAACAAGTCTTGCCTTAAATTTTTCTATAGATCCATCAGTTCTTAATTTCTTTTGAAAAACCCACTTACAACCTATACTTTTACAACCAGGGGGAAGATCAGTAAGAAACCAAGTTTTATTATTTTTAAGAGAACCCATTTCATCATTAATAACTTCTTTCCAAAAAGGTGCATCAATAGACCTCATGGCCTCACCATAAGTTTTAGGATCATCTTCAAGCAAAAAAGAGCAAAATTCAGAACCAAAATCCTTAACTTTTTTAGATCTTTTACTCCTCCTAGGTTCAAACACAATGTCCCTATTAGTATTACTACAAGAAGACAAATTAGAACAAGAAGTATCACAAACAGATTTAGACAATTTATTTTTCAAAGAAAAATATTTTCAAAGAAAGTAGCATCTCTAGATTCCATAATAGTACCATTAGAAATTTCAGACACTTCTGAATTAACTACCAAAAATCTATAAGTAGTACTATGCATAAAGTATCCAACAAAAACACAATCAACAATTTTGGGTCCAATTTTCCTTTTCTTACTAATGGGGATGTTTACCTTTGCTAGACACCCCTACACTTTAAGATATTTCAGGTTTGGTTCTCTATTTCTCCATAGCTCATAAGGGTTTTTTTCAAAATTTTTATAAGGCACTCTATTAAGAATATGACATGCAGAATACAAAGCTTCACCCCACATATTACTTGGTAAACCAGAACTTACAAGCATAGCATTCACCATATCAAGCAATGTACGATTCTTTCTTTCCGCAATACCATTATATTGAGGAGCATACGGAGGTGTCACTTCATGAATAATACCATGCATTTCACAAAAATTACTCATTTCTAAAGATGTGTATTCTCCACCTCTATCGGAACGTAAAATTTTAATTTTTCTTTCTAATTGATTTTCTACTTCTATTTTATATACTTTGAACTTATCAAACAATTCACTTTTGTGATTAACTAAATACACATAACAATATTTGGAGAAATCATCAATGAAAGTAATAAAATATATCTTACCACCACGTGTTAACACATCATTACTATCACATACATCACTATGAACCAATTCAAGCAAGTTAGTTTCTCTTTCAATACATGTAGTAAAAAATTTTCTAGGTTGCTTTGCTTGAATACATGTTTCACATTTTTGTTTTAAATCAATGAAAGCCTAAGGAATAAGATTAAGAGACATCATTCTTTTGATAGAATTCAAATTCACATGTCCAAGTCTAGCATGCCACATATTAGAACATTCAACATTTGCAACAAAAGAAGAAATATTGGATATTTTATTAATAGACTGAGACATAAGACTTAACTTAAACAAACCATCACAAATGCAGCCTTTACCAATAAAATTACCATGTCTCGTAATAACAACTCTATTGGATTCAAAAACAACCTTGTACCCTTGTTGGACTAACAAAGAAGTACTTATTAAATTTTTCCTAATATCAAAAATATGATAGATACCATCTAAAAAAATAAAGTTTCCTGAAGATAACTCTAGCTTCACTTGACCTTCTCCTAACACATGTGTTATACTCTCATTCCCCATGCTCACAGTACGTGTGCTTGATTCTTGATATAAAGAAAATAATTTTTTATCAGCACACACATGAACATTAGCCCCGGAGTTTATAAACCAATCATTTGAGTTAAAAACACAATTTAACTCAGGGCTAGTGACATGATACCTGTCAGATGGGGAATCAGAGGCAGCACTGATGGTAACAACATTAGCCTGAGGTTTAGGGAAAGACGTGGGTTGGCGCTGACGTTGAAAACAATTCTTGGCCAAATGATTAGCTCGCCCACAAACAAAGCAAAAAATTTCATTCCCCGAATTTTTATCCTTAGGCTTATTGTTGTTATTAAAAGCATTGTTCTTATTTTTAGAAAATGAAGGCTTTCTACCAAATTTATTTTTGTTAAACCCATGTCTTTTGAAGGACTTAGAGAAAGGTTTGCTAGAGCTCTCAACAAGATAGGCCTTAGGGTGAGAATCAGATTTTTGCAAGTGTTTTTTAGATGAACAATGTTTATCCTCAATGCGGAGACAAACAAGCAAATCATCAAAGGTAAAACTTTCATGTTTATGTTTCAGACTTCGAGCAAAATCAGTCCACGAAGGAGGCAATTTTGAAATCATGAAAGCCACAAGCATAATGTCAAGCAAAACGATTCCTTTCAATTTCATGTCATAAACAATGTTTTCAAATTCATGGATCTGATCTGAAATAAATTTTCCATCAATCATTTGAAACTCAATCATTTTTTCACAAGAGTAACGACTTAAACCTTTTTCAGCAGATCCATATTTCAATTCAAGTGCTTCCCATAACTCAACAAAAGTTTTGGTATGGCAAAAAATCTTATATATGTTATCAGCCAAAGCACTTAAAATGCGTCCATGACATAAAATATCTTTATCAGAAACATTATGCTTAATGGTTGCATCAGTTTGAACTATATCAGTAGAGGAAGTTGAAATTTTTATTTCTCTTTTAAAAATCACAGAGTATAAATCCAATTCAGTAAACCAGAATTTCATTTGTTGTTGCCAATAGAAAAAATTTTCACTTGTAAATTTTTTAGGCTTACCGGAAAGGGACTTAATCATATCCATGATGGACATTTTGATAAAATAGAATGCTACTGTAGAAAAGACTATACAAGAAGAAGGTGAAAAATAATTTTTCTCTCTAAGACTGTTAGAAAATAAAATAAAAATGAAAGAAAATAAATACGAAGAAGATGCACAGTCTTGAATTAAATAACAAAATAACAGTAGTAAAATAAATTTAATTGACAGCACATGAATAATGCATTATAACATACAATAAGCACAAGAAAAAAATAAATTAGGGGAAGAAAGATATAGCTTGGGTTGAAGTGCGTAAACACTATCTTTAGAGAGAAAACGCCCCACTGCACTGGTAGGAAAATTTGATTACACTCCTCTCCCAAGATACGACAACCGGTTGGTTCCGATCGTGTGCAGTGAAAGGATCCCCGAATTCTGAACACCAATACTCTTGCTCTCACAAAAATAAATTTTTTTTATAGGAAAAGAAAGAGACAATTTTTTGGGAGAAAGAAACCAGACGTTGCTCTGTGTCTTTTTTTAGAGAAGAGAAAAAAATATATATAAACATTTTTGCAACAACAAAATATGACCGTTAGAAATATGATCATTGGAAACCAATCTATACTTCTCACAACAAACGTAACAAACTAGTTGACTCATTAAAACAAAATCTTAAGAAAATCTAAAATAAATATTTTATTTTATAAAATAGAATTAATATAATTAATATATATTTATAAATTTTAAATTAAAACACAAATATTTACCAACATTACATACATAGTGTAATTAAGTAATAATATTAAGATATGTTTAGAGAGCAAAATTACATTGGTGAAGATAATCATGGACAAAAGGTGAACCTTTGGAGATCGTGGCAAGCTGCTCCTTGAGCTTGAAGGACAGGATTTTAGCATGAGAGCGATTGGCATAAGCCTTCTTTAGTTTGGTCCATGCATCATCGCATGAGACAACAAAGGACATAACTATTTGTGCCTGTGATCCACATGATTCAGATCCGAGGAGAGCAAGAGAAACATGGTTGTCTTACACCAAAGAGAGTGATCGGGATTCACAGTTTCAATACCATTACCTTTAATGGTTTCGAGAGGGCAAGGAATTGTGCCAAAAACGCGTAATTTGCTTGTGCAATTAATGTAGGATAGTTTGATCAGGAGATTGCTGGTGAGATTAAACTCAACCAGTCAGGAAATTAACAATGGTTCTTGTGTTAAATGAGGCATTAGAGGAGATCTTTTGTGGATAAAAAAAGACTTTGGAGCTTAAAGGGCGCATGATACCATATAGAGGATAATTGTTGAATATTATTTCATGCTTAAATGAGATTATTGAGCTTGTATTTAAACGTAACTAACAAAAGATAGAATAACAATAAATCATAAACTACTGATGATTGGTAACAAACTGAAGTAACATTACAATAGATAATCAACTGCATTTGAAATTCAAAATATGAGAGCTATTAGGAGGTTGTTCAGACAAAAATTACCTCAAAATTTTTCAGAAGGTTAATTATGATTAATTGTCACTAACCATAATAATATCCCTAATAAATTTGATTGCCTTTTTTTAGTTAATAGTTGAAAATTTCTTAAAAAATATGAGAAACTCTAATTAATTAAATTTTAGGATTTAATTGATATTTTTACTTATAAATATTGCAAATCAAGTTAATAGAAAAACAAAAATTAGGTGTTACAAAAATACATTTTTCAAAAATAGAAAAATGATTTTATTCATAAACTAGTTTACACCAAAGGGTAAGATGAAGTCTTCGTCTTGCAAATCTTCTTTCAACTACAAAAGTAAACTTAATGAATCAGGAGTTATTTTAAAAAAAAAGTTAATTAAGTCTTTAGTTTTTAATTTAAATTTTAGTTTCTGAATGAAAGTTAGACTGATCAAAGTCTTTATAATTGTAAATTTTTTACCTTAGTTCCTATATTTAAAAATCATCCCCTTTTAATTCTTATACATACTATTTTTAATTTTAATTCCTATGAATTTTAATTCCAAAATGGGTGATTTTTCAGCAGAGGTTAAAAGGTAAAAATTGTACAACTATAAAAACTAAATGAATAATAAAATCTATAATAAATAAATATACTTACTTTATGTTATTGGCTAGTATTTATTAATATTAAATTATTAGACTTGTTGTTAAGTATCTCCTCCTTATTTATTAGATCTTTTGCAGAAAAATTGTTTGTTTTCTTTTATAAGATCATTTTTTAATTTTCAAATGTATTAGTTATTTTTTTCTTTTAAAATTATATTTAATTAATTACTCTCTTTCTAGACGTTAATTAATTGGATGAGAAATAATTAAGTAAAAAGAGAGATAACTATTTTTTTTAAGACAAAAAATACTCTCTAACAAATTTAAATTTAATGTGATTAATTAAATTAATTATTTTTCTTAAAAAAATATAAATAAATTGAGAGGGGAAATTTCTTTCACAGATAGATTTTTTAGTCCTGAAAATACACGAGGGAGAAAAATAATCATGTATTTCTTATAAGGTAATTAAATAATTAATTGTGGATATATTTTTTATATGAGTATACAATAATCCCACCTTAAGCCAATATTTAATTTTGGCAAAGGGGATGGAAAATACTTATTCCCATGGGATAAAAATCTTTTTTGTAAGTAAAAATACATATATACTCTCTTCATGTCCAGTATCATACTCTTCTCTTAATGATTCCTTAATTTACCTTCTCTATCTTTTTTTATTTTTAAAATTTTCTTTGATGTGCTAATTTTTATTTACCACCACTCTCATAAATTTTACCCATAATAATTTGTTAGTAACGTGAGATATATAACATTTAAAATATATTTTATTTTTCATTTGTTGGTCTTATAATAAAATTATTTGTTTTATAAAAAAATAACATCTTTAACATAATAAGGATATTTTAGTAATTATAATATATATTCCCAAGAAAAAATAATTTAACTAAACATATGTTGTAATTATTCCTGGGATATAAAAAAATTCCCAACTAATTATAGTTCTTGTAAAAAAATTATAATTAATCAAACATATTTTTTATTAAATACTCAAAAATAACATTTTTATATTTTATTTCTAGGAATAATGTTCTGGGGACTAAAAAATTTATTCACAACATCCAAACAATCTTATAACTAAAGACGGAAAAAGTAAAAGATAAGATTTACATTATTTTTTATTTGTTTATCATAATATTAGTATAGTTATAGTATGAAATAACTATAGTTGAAAATAATTACTAATTTTTATAAGAAACAATAAATATAATAAGAAGGATGGATCCCCTTCTAAAATAATAATGTTAGTTATATACACGATCTACATTATTTAATAATGCCAATGTGATTCAAACAAATATTTGTCGATATTGACACATGGTCACCATACAAACCCATTACAAAATGGTTTCTTCACGGCCCACGCAAGTACTTCAATTTCGGTCCCATTGATAATACAATAGCATTATCTTTTGAATTATCCTTCCCTGTCTGTCGGGCCCAAAAGCCATGCCTTTTGCAAAAAGAAAATATTATTTAAAATGTGTCAAGTTTGATAGTAATAATATTCCTCAGCCCTGATTCAGTAAAATCAAACTAATTTGTGTGGCTCAGCTCAGTTAACCTTAGTTGACATGCAAAGTTAATATTTCATAATTGAATTATTATAGTTCTATTTTTTTTTAATTTTAAATGAAAATCAATTTTAAATTCTGAATATAGACCAATTTTATATTTTATTATAAATCAATAAATCAACTAACCTTGATAAAACTTGGTCAATTTTAATGGTTAATAAAGTTTTAAATTGCAGTTATAATTTCATATATAATAACCATAAAAATTCTATATATTAGAGAAAACAACAAATATAATTGATACAGTCGTAATTAATGTTGTAATGCATTGAAAACTTCAAAAGCCAAGCCTTGGCAGTATGATTGTAGTTGAGAACAGGGTATAAAGAGTAAATACAGGTAGATCCAATAGTAAAATAATTAAAACTTAAACTTTACCTCTATAAACAAAATAATATCTGTCTCTTTAAAAAAACTATTTAATATTAATTTTTGTTTTAAAAAAATGCATTAACAAAAAGACCAATATATAACTCTTTAATTTAAAATATAAATCTAACAAGATTTATTTCAGACCTCACTTGTTTGACCGACTCTGAGTAAATGGCTAAATTAGTTTATGAAAATGTGTCTTTATATACTTATATTAATCCTTAAAATTTTTCTTATTATTTATTGAGTATGAAAAAAATAAATTATATATAAAAAACTGTTATTTAAACTGTGGATTTTTTCTCATAGATTAAAATGAACACATATTTTAAAATTAATTAAAATTTATCAAAAATTAATTAAACAATATATAAGACCAACCAATCAGTAAATAATTCGTAAGTTGCATCAAATTCTTTTTCCTTAGGTAAGATTTTATGTTCAAGTTTTATAAATAAAAAAATATTATTAAAAGAAGAAAAATTTATTAAAGATGATCACATAGATTTTCCAACAAAAGATAATTATTATAAAATTCATGAATATTTTATACCTATATCATAATATAAAAAAAATCCTTGTTAGTGGTTTCTAAAAAATTCAACAATAATAAAATATGTTTTCATGTTAATAGCATTTTCTCTCTATAATTTTAAGGAATGGATATTCTCTTCCTTTCAAGTAATAGTGTATACTATGCAAATACAATACAATGAGTAAGAAATTACTGGATTATTAGGAAAAAGACTTCTAATTTCTTTTATCATTATCCGTCTGTCTTCTTTGTTTCGATGACTAAAAAAATCAAATACATTTAAGGGTAAATAGTCACTTTTATCTCTCAATATGTAATTCGTTGATGATAAATATATCTATGAATGATGAAAATACAAAATTTAGTCCTTTAAAGAGAGTAAAAAGTGCGATCAATATATCTGATCGTTAACTTCCGTCTGTCACCATTAATAAGATAGCCTATGTGACACGAAAGGATGAATTTGTCATTAAAATAATGATCAAAGTGGATTGACAACATATAAGCATATTTGTCATAATATTTTTTTTTGTTTTTTTTAAGTTAACTTCTATATTAGTTTGAGCATTATTGTATTTTTTATTTAAATTTATTTGAGTTTTTTATTTGTTAGTAATTGTTTTCATTTCATTCACATTATGTATAATAAGTGTTGTCTCGAGTGGAAGTACATAAGATTTATCTATGAGATTCTTTCATATTCGAGGTATATATATACATTTAATTGATTAAGGAAAAAGACTTATAATTTCACTTTAACTTTATCTAGTTTAAATTTTGTGAGACTTTTTTCTTTAAAAAAAAATAGTTGATTAATTTTTTTTTTAAAAATAAATAAATTTGGTCTCACTACGCGTCGTGTTTATCTACTCAAAACTCTCAAGACATTATTTTTTTAATCTAAATATGTACTTAAGTTGAAATTAGGATATGAAATAATTTTAAAGATTAAAAGAGAGAAATTTAATAAAAATTTGACAAAATATAAGATATAAGATAAAAAAAATTTAACAGCAAAGATTAAAGTTTGACAAGAAAATTAAAATAATAAAAATATATATATTAAAAGGCAATTTAAAAAATATATTACATAATTACTCAATAAATAGGAATAATAAATTATAAACATATAATAATAATAAGTATCACACTTTTTATACTTTAGAAAATTAAATTTTATATTTTCAACTGAACACATTTATTAATGTGAAAAAACAAAAAGTAAAAATATTATAATAAATATGTCCTTATATGTCAATGACAAATTTGTCCCTCCCATGAACGACACATCTTTATATTTTCAATAATGCATCTTTCAATCAATTAAATCTAAGGAACACATAGAGGGACAAAAGTTACTAAATATCTTGAAATTAATTTTTATTTTTGTCCCACGTTATCTCAAAGTGCAAGCTTTGTTATTGTAAAAAAAAAACAAATACTGAATCCCCATCACTTTCTTCCCCATCGTATGTGTGTCCCTGTCAGAGTATGATATGAGAAACTCTATAAATTAACTATTTTTTCTCCCACTTTCTGAATCAAACACAACACACACACGTAACTTCATCTGGGTTTCAGGAAAAAAGAAAAAGGAAAACAATGGGTTCCGATAATCACCAGAACTTGGAGTTCTTGAAGGAGATCGGTTTGGGCTCTTCCAACATTGGCTCTTACATTAATGGCCAGTGGAAAGCCACTGGTTCTTCTGTCACTTCTGTTAATCCTTCTAACAATCAGGTTCACCTTCTCATAATTAATTTTTTTCTTCAATTTTTGTTATTTATTTCTTTATTTTGTGAGGCTTTCTTGTCTTTTTTGTTTTCATGTGTATGTGATTATTGGTTATTGGTGATTTGAAAATTAGAGTATAGCTCAAGTGACCGAAGCAACTTTGCAAGATTTTGAGGAGGGGTTGCGAGCTTGCAGTGAAGCAGCTAAGACATGGATGACTGTGAGTTCTTTTAAAAATACTTTTAATTTTTTTTTTTTTTTTTGGGGGGGGGGGGGGGGGGGGGATGTGTGTGTGTTATAGTTGTGTTTTGGTTATATGTGGTAGAGTTGGTAGCTAGTAGCCTTTTTTTTATGGACAAATGTTAGAATGTTAGTTTTTGTTAGCAAAAGGATCAAACATTCAACCCACCTTATATCTCCCTGGTAACCTAGTACTGAATCTACGTGCTATTGGAAACTAATTGAGGATGTGCTTGTAATGTTGTTGCAGATACCGGCACCGAAGAGAGGTGAGATTGTGAGACAGATTGGTGAAGCATTGAGGGCCAAATTGGATCCTTTGGGTAGGCTGGTGTCTCTTGAGATGGGAAAAATTCTCCCAGAAGGAATTGGGGAAGTTCAGGTATCGCAATTCTCTTTGTTCTGCCATATTTTGTTACATGTCCTGACACCAAAGAAATCAGAGTTTAGATTGTGTATAAGGCTATAATACTTCTTTGATGGCAACTAAATCAAGATAAGGTGGTGAGCTTTAGCTGTTTCTAATTAGAACAGTGTGATATATTCAGGGACATACAAATTTATGTCATTCTGATGAAATTTATGCCCTCTAGCTGATTATCCGGTGATTTTCATTGCAAATGTTCTTAGAAATGTGAAGGGATTTGATGCTTTTTCATGGGGGTCTTCCTGAGCAACTGCTCATATCTAACTACATTTACATTTTATTTTCATCGATCGCATATGTTTTTCACCTAATCAAAAGGTTCTGTTCTCAGAAGAAAATGGCTGTTCTATTCAGTTTTTTTAGTAAATTGCGTATATTTCAGAATTTTCTATATTCACTGCATCATCTTGGCTTAGGCCCCATGGTTCTCTGAGGATGGTTGCTTTTCAAAGTTACTTCATTCTTTCTATTGGGAGCATTCCATATATGTTTGGTGTGTATATAGGCTAACTGCACTCTGAAAGCATTTTAGTGTTTTTTCTAATTATGCACAGAACTAAATTAATCACATACACCATGGGAAAGAGAAAATTATTAAAGATTTTGCACATAACATTTTTATATGATATAGTTTGTGATCTTTATCCATTACAGGAAATTATTGATATGTGTGATTATTGTGTTGGGCTAAGCAGACAATTGAATGGATCAATTATACCATCAGAACGTAAGATTGTTGTGTATCTATATTAATTGACCATCTTTTCTTTATAATCCTTCTGGTTACAAAGTTATTTAAAATCATATGTAGTTAGCGATAGTCTCTTGTTTTTATACTGTTTTCTCCAAGATATTCCAATTTTGAGTTTTTGTTTTCTTCTACTTGTTTTTTAACAGGTCCAGATCATATGATGTTTGAGGTGCGTATTTGAAGTATAATTATTCACTGACTTTTGTACTGATTTATATGATATTAACTGTAACCCATGCTTTTACACCACAGGTATGGAACCCACTAGGAATAGTTGGTGTAATCAGTGCTTTCAACTTTCCATGCGCTGTTCTAGGTATGTATTTTCTCATCCTGTCTTAATGCACATAGCAACAAATTCCTTTGGATCTTAGATTCAGTTCAAAGTTACTTATAATCAGATTGAAAATGTTAGTGCATTCATTCACTGTCATTTGGTCATCTAATTTAGGCATGTATTTTAAACTTTACCTGAAAATCTGTTGTGTCTAGGAGCCATCTTGATCTGTCATCAATCAGATTGTGTGTGAACTGTTGTTCTGATAAAAGCTTGCAATATCATCAATTCATTAAACTTCTTGTTATCAAATTCATCTCCATGTTTAGATCATTTTTATTTGGTGATATGTTTTAGCTTTTTGTTACTTTTTTAGCTGCTCTTCAATCTTTCATATAATACAAAAGTAAGTCAGAATGGGGATTGTGACGTTGAATCTTTGTCAATTAAACATACTACTGGTTTCATTACTGACTCCTACTTTAAATAAATGGATGGGTGCCAACATATATGAGCAGATAGCTTTCTTGAAGTTTTTCCATCTAGTTTGACTGCATTTTGCATCATACAGTCCACTTTCTATGATCTGATTTTTTTTATGTGTTGTTTTTTTATTGTAACTAAAACATGTTCATTTCTGTTGTGCTTCAGGATGGAATGCTTGCATTGCTTTAGTCTGTGGTAACTGTGTTGTGTGGTAAGTCTATATATCTATCTCTGTATATTTTATGAGATTACTCAACTGGACATTTTTAAGTCAGATCATGATTGTTTTGTTAATATTTCATGACCTCTGCAATATTTCTTCTCTATTTTCATGTGACAATCAGCTTTGATCGAATATTTCATTTGCAAAATTGGTTGGAATAATGGTATATATGGACTTCGGATCAATTTTCATTGGTCTTATTGTGTCCACCATTTTCTTTGACTTGAACTAGTGTAGGAACCCGTACTTCAGTTAGACTCAACTCTATTTAACCAATACTTCAGTTCTTGATGCATTAGTGTTTAGTTGTATGTATTTTATCAGCACCAATTTGTATGATTGGTCAGAAACAGAGATATAGTGAATGTCTTCCTTGACTTTTTGGCTTCCTGCAACCACACATCTTGTTAGGGAAATTCACCTCTTCGATGGATCTCCTATCCAATTTAAACGTATTAGGTGAATATATCTTAGATGACAAAATGTTGTTGCTAGAGAAGCTGAAAGATTTGGAGATAATATGCCCTCCAACTTCTCCAATTGCACTTCCAGTTCCTTTGACTTATTTTCTTTTTACGAAGTGTCATAACCAATGACATCAATCCATGAAGCCTAACTCTCATAGTGGAATAAGGCTTGGTGGTGGTGGTTTTTATTGTTGTTCATGAAATGGTAATGGTTAAAGCGCTATATATTTTTGTAGTTCAATCATCCTTGATTTCTGATTTATCTCCATAATGATTGCATACTTCATGCTTATCTCCATGTTGCACTTTGCCTACCCTTCAGCTCCCTCCCCCCCCAAAAAAGTTCATATAATATACACAGTCATGAAAGAAGGTCTATTAGAAAAGATGATAAAATTATCTTTGTTGGTGCCAATTATGTAGATCTGTTTGGATTTTTTATGTGATATATGTTCACTTGTCAGATTCTTGAGTGTTTCAAATTTTCAATGGCAATCATGTTATCTTTTTAATATATGTTTTTTCTACGGCATCCATTAAAGGAAGGGTGCTCCAACAACTCCTTTGATAACTATTGCTGTGACAAAGCTAGTAGCTGAAGTTCTTGAGAGGAACAAATTACCTGGTGCAATATTCACCTCTTTCTGTGGAGGTGCTGACATTGGTCAGGCAATAGCAAAAGACACTCGCATTCCCCTGGTTTCATTTACTGGAAGTTCAAAGGTATGTTATGTACTAAGTAGTTGGACATGAAATTTTAAACAGGAAACATAATTAAACTAAGTTTAATGCATATACACTGACGGTATAAAACTGTCTTACATTGTCTTCCAATCACATATCACCGTTTGAATTACTTTAAGATAATTATTTTAAAAGTCAACAAACTTACCATACATGGTTGGTTGTGATTGGATGGCTGTGTAAAACTTTTTACACTGTCAGTGCATAACTCTTTTTCTCTTAAAATAACTGAATAGGATTTATAAATTTATATTTTGTGTTAAAAGATGTTGATGTCACCTTAATGGTGCTCAGTTTAGTTGCCTGTGGTACTAGTAGTATCGGTCTTATTGCAGTCACTGTCTAAAGATATGTGATATCAAACACACTAAAATATCACCCCTTTAGCGAAATTACTTCCATGTGTCATGTACTGGGTAATTGTGTATGTTGCTCTTGTGCCCCACGTTAAAATAAAACTGTGCAAACATTTACTTATTTCATAATGATTTGGACAATACGATCTATGCTGTTTAGTTCATAATGATGTGTTCCCTGTTATATAGGTTGGCTTGATGGTCCAGCAAACAGTTAATGAGAGATTTGGCAAATGCTTGCTTGAGTTAAGTGGTAACAATGCAATAATTGTCATGGATGATGCAGACATCAAATTGGCTGTACGCTCTATTTTGTTTGCTGCTGTGGGTACTACTGGTCAGCGGTGTACAACTTGTCGTAGACTGGTATTAGAACCAATTTAAAAAATTGAATTTCATAATTTTAATGCAATCACGTGTGATTTTTTTAAGATATATTTAATTTTTAATTTAGCTTCCTTGTACTGCAGTTTCTGCATGAAAGTATTTATACAGACGTACTAGACCAACTTGTTGAAGTCTACAAACAAGTCAAAATTGGGAACCCCTTGGAGAAGGGGACTCTAGTTGGGCCCTTGCATACTCGTACTTCAGTAGAAAACTTTCAGAAGGGTATTTCAGTCATAAAATCTCAGGCATGGTTCATTTTACTCTTTTTCTAGTTAAGTTAAATATTTAGGGGATGTAACCTTCCATTTCATGTCTGTAATTTTGCTCAGTAGGATATGCAAGCTTTTTCTCATACATATACCACGGATTGGATGCTTGTCTTCTGTGTAGAGATAATTTACTTGATACTCTGATTATCAGGGAGGGAAAATCCTAACCGGTGGATCTGTATTAGAGTCGGGAGGAAATTTTGTACAACCAACAATTGTTGAGATTTCTCCAGATGCTCCTGTAGTTAAAGAAGAATTGTTTGGTCCAGTTCTGTATGTTATGAAATTTCAGGTAGCATATATTCTATATCTTCTTTCATCGGACTATTTCTTTTGGAGTTTAGTTTATGATCAAACTTCATGATTTTCTACTTAGACTCTAGAAGAAGCAATTGCCTTGAACAATTCTGTACCTCAAGGATTAAGTAGTTCAATCTTTACCCAAAGACCTGGAACTATATTCAAATGGATCGGGTAAGTACTCACAAACTTATTTTTGTCCTATCCTTTGGATCTCTGCTAATGAGTTTGGCCTACACACTTCAGTACTTGACTAACAATCCTATAAGATGTTTGTGGTGATTTATAGTTGCACAAATAGTATATTTTACTTGTTCATGGGTGTAAATATGGTGCGCAGGCCACGAGGTAGTGATTGTGGTATAGTGAATGCAAACATACCTACAAATGGAGCTGAAATTGGTGGTGCCTTTGGTGGAGAAAAGGCGACAGGTGGTGGCCGTGAAGCGGGAAGTGACTCATGGAAGCAATACATGCGGCGTTCTACATGGTAAGTCTTCGTTGAATTTATGATTGTTACATTCCTTGGTTATAAGCTCTGTTAATGGTGAATATATCTTAATATTTTTTCTGTGCATGCTCGTAATGACATTATAATTGCTGTTCTTGGCAGTACCATCAATTATGGAAGTGAACTACCATTAGCTCAGGGGATAAACTTTGGCTAGAAAGCTATCCTAGCACATGAGGCTGCACAAAATAATGCGATTTTGCAGTCTGAAGAGAGTTCTATATATACCGAGATGTTAGTCTGGCTGACATGGGTTCAAAGTGTTGTCTTAACAAGACATGCTTGCTGTAAGGATGGCACCTTGATATGACAGTTTCAATGTATAAGATATCTTAAATAAATGTTAAATGAATAAGCTGAGAATTCTTTTCCCAGTCAAAAAGTGTTTGATGTTTAAATTCGTGTTTTGTGATTTTGGCCATTGAAAAAATAATATATATATATATATATATATATATATATATATATATATATATATATATATATGTATGTATGTATTCATTGCTATAAAAAATTTATTCTTTTTAGACTTAATATTCAACAAAATGACATGAATTTAGTGTCTCACAAGAAACTAAAAACGTGTGATAAGGGACTAGAGACTAAAATGTGTATTTTGATAATGATATATACCTGGTTCAGCAAGTTATTGAACGAGTTAAACTTTGTTTCAAACAATCGTAGATATGAATTCTTCATGAATTGTAATAAGACATGAATTAAATGTTGTGGTACTAACTGGATGTTAAATTCCCTCTATGAAATGTTAGAGAATGGAATGGTTGTATTGATTTAATGTAACATGCACTAGAATGGGTGTATTGTTCCTCTAAAAAAAAGGGTGTATTGTATTAAAATTACCACCGCCTTGATTGATTGGCTTAATTATTTACTAGTAAATTATATTAAGGTGTTGAAATTTTGCCTTGATATAGAATTCTTCACGAAAGCACTTATCAGCACGACAAGTATCAACACTTTTTTTTCTTTCAAAACTTTACATCTTAGTACATGGCGAATGCTTTTTTAGTTTATCAAAAAATTCTAACTCAATTGATTAAGTAGAGTACATAAGTTATTATAAACTCCAATATCATTTTCAATTCTTACATATAAAAAAAAAGTACATGACGAAGGACATTGGCCATTTACTGAAGTACACACCATAAGCTTGAACTAAATTGAGTAGGGGAACACAGTTCAAATTTGACTACTGACGACTTTGACACATGGTAGGGATATCTGAACAAACAAATCCTGCTTCAATTATGACAACACATGTTGTTATTCGGGTACAACAGTAATTCATCTATGGCTTAAACTTTTATAACATTCCGTCTTAACATAATATTAGAGCGATTGGCTCAAATATATAGCATGGCTTCCAATCTGATTAGAGTGAGCTCAAGCTTGGTTCTAGTAGTTTTAGTAGCTCTCACAGTTCAAATCTTTTACTTCTCACCCATAGATCCAGTTTTGCTGGATATAAAACCTGTGTCTTTAACCATAGACAACAAATTACGGGTGAAAAGTTAATACTTTGTATAAGGTCTTATCTATGGTGTTAAAGAATTAGTATTTACTAGCTACTTTTCTTTGCTATATATATTGTTTTCCATCTCAACAAAATATCAGTATGCTTGGAGAATGACTTCTGAAGGAGTCAGAAGATGTTTGTGTGGATAAAGAAGGGACTCTCTATACAGCTACTCGAGATGGTTGGATTAAAAGATTGCGCAGGAATAAGGGAAATTGGGAGAATTGGAAGCATATGGATAGTGATACCTTGATAGGAATCACAACCGCAAAAGAAGTTGGTATCATTGTATGTGATGTTACCAAGGTAAAATAAACTCTTAACCCAACCAAGGGGTCTAGTTCAGTTGGCTGAGGGTTTGTGAGTGTTGTAAAGTGTGTTCAATTCTTACGGATTAAAAAAACTCTTTAACCCAAGCAAAATGAAACTGTCTTATTAATAGTATATGATAAAGAAATATTTTATCTGGTTAGGATATTGAATAGCAAGAAGAGCATATGCATAATTACATTTTTACTAAATTGCGGTTGCAGACACATTGCAACAACAATATTTTGGTCGCAATTGTGGTTACGGGCCGCAATTTAAAACCATGATTTGTAGTCTCTAGGATTCGGCAAATAACTTCATTTCTAAGAAAGCTAAAAGTCTGACAGGTGGAACATATATATGCTGAAAAATTAAAGAACACAATTATGATTTGCAGGGTTTGTTCAAGGTTACAGAAAAAGATGGTTTCAGTGTTCTCATTTCACAACTGAATGGTTGTCAATTAAGGTTAGTCCCAGACAAACAACTAATTCTTATGCAGATTGCTTTGTGTTTTATTCAGTTCTATGTTCCTATCACAGGATAAGCTTAATTATTCACTTGCATAGTTACTATTTAATTTTTGTATCTTAAATGTGAAATTATCTTCATATATAGTATTGTGTTCATAGTTCCGTAGGACTTGGGTACCATGATGATATCAATCGTGCAATCTTCCACAAATTATATTGTCAAGAAAAATACTATGAAATCTAACATAATACACAAACATAATAAATGTCAGATATTCCTAACAATTCCAAGCTTCACTTGAATGAATATTCAGAGGCAATTTTATTGCATCCCCTAACTATGAAACTCATTTTTGCTACTGCCATGAATTTTAATGCAATCTCATTTTTGCAGACGATGCGATAGAAGCCTCAGACGGGAACATATATTTCAGTGTTCTTAATACCAAATTTGATATGCAAAATTGGTATTTGGATGTGCTAGAGGCAAGCTCTCATGGACAAGTTCTCAAGTACAATCCCACATCAAATGAGACTGTTATTTTCCTCAATAATGTTGTTGCCTTTGCCAATGGGGTTGCACTCTCCAAGGACGAAGATTATCTTGTGGCATGTGAAATTTGGAAGTAAGTCAATTTCTTCATGGAGTTTTCCTCTGTTTTCTCTTTGCCAATTAATTGAATCTCTTGTTACCTGCAGATGCAGGCAGATGCAGACTGCAAAACAATGCAATAGTGTTATTTTTATCTTCACAAATAACTAAAAAAGATAAACTAGAGAGGTTGAGACAATGTACTGGTCCCTTCTAGTTTTTGAATAGACATTTAACTCTGTTATGTTTTTAATGAAGTGGCTCTCACTCCTCTTATTTTGTTTAATAAAGTGACACAAACATTTTTTCTTTATCAACAATGATTGACAAGTGTTAACAGCTTGTATTTCTTAAATAAGTGGTTCAGGGTTCAAATTCTGATTGACTATTGGATATGAAATAGATTATTTTAGAAGGAAAATATTCACCTATGTGCGCTATAGTCTCCAACAAAGATTGGTCATTGTTTCTTCTTTAATACTATATTCGGGGAGGTGAAAGTTTTTTAAAAATTAGAGGTAGTGTTAATGTCATTTTAGAAGATTTGGAAGGAAGAAAGCTCAATTTTCCCTTATTAAAAGGTCCTGATATAACTTTTACTAGGAATTTCAAATATCTTGAATCAGTCTCTACATATTAATTGGTGCACTTTCTATCATCTTAACAATATATTTTTTTTTATCTAATGTTAATCTTTTTGTGAATCAGATATAGGTGTATAAGGCATTGGTTAAAAGGAGCAAACAAAGGCATAACAGATGTTTTAATTGAAAACCTCCCTGGTGCACCTGATAACATCAATCTTGCTCCTGATGGATCTTTCTGGATCCCTTTGATTCTGGTACTATTACTATGATTCTTCACTATATAAATAGTCAGAGATTATTGTGTGACCATGTGTTTATTAAACCCAAGATAACAGTAAACTAACTCCAGCAAGCACTATTTATTCTTTTTAATGCATGTACACAGGAGGCGTATCAAGTGGAAGAGTGCTTATAATGAAAGAGTGAGAGGAGTAAATCTAGAGTGTCCAGCCATACATGGATAATTAGGATTAAAAGTTATTGAATGATCACTTAAAAAAGTCATAAAACTTTGTGATTTAATTAATAATTCATGTATGGTTAGATTGACTCTTTCATACTCTCATATTAACACTCTGACTAAAATAGAATTTTAGTTCCTTAATCATCTACATTTTTAGGGTTTGTTTTTGTCACTTTATAAGTTCAAAAAATTTCACTTTGGTTCCTTATTTTGTGTTTGTTAGATCAAATTAATACTTTAGTCAGTTTTCTATACTAACATTGACAATTTTAGTTTATTTAGAATCTTTCGTATATACCCACCCTATTCAATTTTTTATCGGTGCATATACATACTAAAATAGCATTAAGTACACTTGAAGATTGAACCTCATATATATAGGACATGATATTGTATTATTTTTCTTCAACATTGATGCCACAGTTGACTTCTAAAGGACTGGAGTTTGTGCACAAGTACAAGACAACCAAGCACCTGGTTGATTCATTTCCAAGGCTAATTGTGGTGAATGTGGCAACTGATGGCAAGATTATTAGAGAGTTTGATGATGCTGATTGGAAGGTTATTACTTTTGTGACTTCAGCTTTGGAGTTCGAGGACCACCTTTACTTGGGTAATCTTAATTGCAACTTTCTTGGATAATTACCACTGAATAGCACATAGAAAAGCGAATGAAGTTCAGCTCTCATTGAATAAGGGTGTGCGTGTGTCTCAACTTGGATCAAGCAAAAGAAACATCTCCTAATGATATGTATGATTCAGAGTTCAAATTAACCAAACAGATACTAAATAAGATAATATCGTCCCCATTAAGCAAATTTATTGTTCACTTTTGGTAAGTACCAAAACTAGTAGTATTCTCTTATTAACTGAAAGAAAATAAAGGAAAAATTGAGGGTTGAGTAAATAAGAAAGACCAACAATCAGATAGCACCATCACTTGAAAGTTCAATACCTCTAAATGTACCCAAAAAATAAGAAAACTTGAACAGTTATATTTCTCACGCAACAACTCCCAATTTCACCTCACTCTCATGATGCGAAATTCTTTGCAATATCTCTTTCCATAATGAATAAATGAAGAATTGAATATCAATAAGGATAAATAACCATGTCATATATGGTTAAGTATTTTTCACTAAAAAAATATGGTTAAGTATTTGCTCTTTATTAGTATAATTGTAATGTTTTTAAATAAATAAAAAATATGATTGAATTTTTTAATAATTGAGATTCAATTGAAGTATTTAAATAATTGGAAGATTTTATTGTTAAAAAATTCAATTGAATTTTTAATTTTAATGAAGGAACCAATGTATAATTAAGCCTTACTTAGGAAAGGTAAAAAGCGAAGAAAGAGGATCGTATCATCTTGCTTTGCGCATGCGGTCCAATGCGTTGCGTAAAAGACATTGAAACAAATCAAATGGCATAAAGACAGCACGGTGGTGAAAAACGGAAGGACCAAAAAAGAAGCATAATTCACGAATAATTAAGGTAAAGTTCTAAATTCTAGTAAGCACGGCATTGACACTTTGCCTTGATATGGAATTCGCAACGAACGCACTCAGAAATTTGAAATTTCCACACCCTATTCTTCTTTTTTATCGTTCAAAATTTCACAATATATAATCATAATACGTGGTGAAGAAGATTGTCCAATTTTAACACCCTTTACTCTGATATACATATAATTAAAAAAAAATATATAAAAATTTAAAATTTTATTAAATCAATTTTATTCAAATCACTTAAATAAATTTTTACGTGGGTAGAAGGGTCATATTCGTTTCACTGTTACCACATAAAGCTTACTAAAAACATCATCAGAGACTCAAAGAAAGGTGCTCTAAGTTTACAAAAGAACTCAAGTTAAACAACAAAATAAAATAAATTACCATGTAATTAAAACAGAAACTCATGCATCATCACAGGATCTAAACACAACACAATACAAGGAGGGTGAGTTATCACATTTCTAAATTAAATACAAATAAACAAAGACATAAGTAAAATACATCATAAAAATATTTATAACATAGTTCAACTTAATACAGTTCACGTCACTTCACCACTTTATCATTTAAAATTCATTTCACAATCACCAATCACATTACACATGAATCACACACTCGAGTCAAGACGTAACAAAACTCGTCAATTTCATAATAAAAAATTCACAGACTTTGTGCAACAATTATACTATGACTCAAGTATATATGCAATGTGGTACCATGTCAGTGAAAAATCACACTAGGGTGCTTATGAGTACATAACAAGACACGCCACACAATGAGTATGTCAGGTCTCTTTCACTAAGTAAAATCATAAGGTGACCAGTCAGGGTCACTCTATTTTGCGAGAATGTTCCAACCATGTGATATCAACATAAGCTTAAAGGAGCACTCAAACTGAGTGTATTTAATTCTAATGCTTAAACTCCGAAGAATCCATTAGGGTCTCACCTTCTTGATTCAGGTCCAACCCCTAAAACAACTTTTGCACGCGGACACCAATCAAATTATATAATACTTATGACCTCACACTTGTTTTCAAACACGTTTAACACATTGCATTACAAATTAACACTTTAGGTTCCTAACCTCGAATCATATACTTTCTTCTAACACCTCACACATAAATATTTTTCTCAAGGTAAACACCAGTTGAGTTATTTTATAATTCACAACTCACAATACAAGTATTGTTACATTAAGTATTAATCACACACTTATTCACAATCATATCACATGTCCACAGTTTAACATCTCACAATGTCATAATCCACCATCACAGGTTCACGTTTATCCCACATTAACACATGCTCAATTTATCCCTTACACACAAGTTCAATCACAATTTCATGATTTCAATATAGTAATTTATCACGCTAATCTAGTAAATCTTATCCAAAACACAAAAAAATTATACAAAAATACTTCTCAACACATGGGGAGTAAAACCCCTCAAATAATTTCACATAATCATATCAAAATCAAAGGAATCAAAATCATATGTAAAAAACACAAAAATACCAAGAACACTCAATTTTATCAACCAATTCACATCAAGACATCAATTGGTTCGTCAAACATAAAAATTTGGTAATTATGATAATAAAGGAAGAATTTTAATACAATAAACATCCTAAAATGAAACTTAATCTGATCCTCTAAGGATCCCTACACATGTTCATTCTAATCTCAATTGCGATAAACTCATCCCTTACCTCTAAGCGAGCTCACGTGTGTAGTTCGACAATGATAGAAACATTCCTAGCAGTTTCCTAAGATTCTCAAGTTTTTTCTCTGGTTGTTTTGCTAGGATTTTCAAGCATTAGAGAAAAAGAGAACGAATTGGAACATTCATTTCACTGTCTCTGTGCTATACATGTTTTTTTTACCCTATACATTATTTTACCAATCCCAACGGTGAGGATGTGTGAAAATTAGTTCCTAACTTGATATTCAAATTTCACAACGATCTAACGAGTCGGGAATCATAATTTTACTTGGACGGATTTAAGTGTATGCGGAAAAAAGAGAGCTCCGTGCGAGGGACATTTCTCTCAGAACAGACATTATTTTACAAATCCAACGGTGGGGATGTGTGAAAATGAGTTCCGAACTTGGTGTTTAAATTTCATAACAATCAAACAGTTAACGAGTCTGAGATAATAGTTTTACTGTGAAAAATTTGAGTGTATGCGAAATAGAGAAGGAGTTTTGGAAGAGTGAGAAAGGAAAATGAAAGTAACAGAAAAAGATCGTAAGATGTAAAAGCTGACACAATATGTCTTTATTTATAACTAGGATACTCCCAACTTATTATTTATTCTATTTTTTATTTTTTTTATTTTATAAAAAGAAACTCAATTTTACTCCCTATCAAATGAATAAATAAAATATTTTTTTATTTTCTAAGAACATATATTTATTTTATTTACCTTAAAATCATTATTTTATTAATAAAATTATTTCTTCTTATTTATTTAATTACAAAAATCTCATTATTTTTCTAAAATTTTATTTATTTTTAAATAAAATTCTTTTTAATTTATTTAATTACTATTGATGACTTTAATTATTGACACATGCTTCAATTATGTCCAGACATGTTGTTATCGTGTACAACTGTTGGATAAATGTATTATTCATCCATGCCTTAAATTTTTAGAACTCTATCTAACATAATACTAGAGCCAGTCTTTTATAATATTAGAGCATCTAGCTCAAATAGCATGGCTTCCAATCTGATTAGAGTGAGCACAAGCTTGGTTCTAGTAGTTTTAGTAGCTCTCACAGTTCAAATTTTCTACATTTCACCCATAGATCCAGTTTTGCTGGATATAAAACCTGCTCCTTCAACCAAAGACAATCAATTACAGGTGAAAAGTTAATTCTTCTTAATTCTTATATACATGGTCTTTATGGTGTTGAAGAATTAGTATTTACTAGCTACTTTTCTTTGCTATATATGTTTGTTTTCTTAACAGAATATCATTAAGCTTGGAGAAGGACTTTTGAAGGAACCAGAAGATGTTGTTGTAGATAAAGAAGGGACTCTCTATACAGCTACTCGAGATGGTTGGATTAAAAGATTGCGCAGGAATAATGGAAAATGGGAGAATTGGAAGCATATAGATAGTCATACTTTGCTAGGAATCGCAACAGCAAAAGAAGGTGGTCTCATTGTTTGTGATACTTCCAAGGTAAAATAAACTCTTGAACACAAGAAAAAGTAAAACTGTTTCAATAGTAGATAATCAAGATATATTATGGTTTAGGATATTCAATAGCAAGAGGAGCATGCATGCATGGTTACATTTTTAGTCTCTGTGATTTGGATAATAAATTTGTTGAAAGGACAAAGGCTACAAAAGGTAGAAATATTGTAGAATATATATATATATATATATATATATATATGCTGAAAGATTAAAGAACATAATTATGATTTGCAGGGTTTGCTCAAGGTTACAGAAGAAGATGGTTTTAGTGTTCTTGTTTCACACGTAAATGGTTCTCAGTTAAGGTTAGTCCCACACAAACAATTAATATAATTCATATGCAGATTGCTTTGTGTTTTCAGCACTTTTTTGTTTTTATCACAGAATCACTTGCATATGGTTAGTATGTTTATATTTTAAATTAAATGTGAAATTATCTTTATAGTATCCACAAGCTTTCAGCTCAATTATAAGGAGATTCCCCCAAAAAAAGAAAGACAAAATCACTTGCGTGTTTGGTTTTGCCTTACCTTACGTGCATAAAAAGCATAAAAAAATGGGGCACGGATCCTCTTTCTGCATAAACGTGAGAATCTGACGTGTGTAACCTTTGAAGTGACATAAACCAAAACATTCTGTTTGGATTTATGTTTAATTGCCTAAAATTATATTAAAATAATAACTAACATGATAAAAGTTCGCTTGATTAGTTATAAATTAAACAATTGATTTTGAATTTAAAATTAATTTTAGTTGAGATAACTTAAACTTCATTATTAGATAAAAAATAATAATTCAATATCAACTTATAAAAACAAATTTACAAAAGAGAAATATCATAAGTGCAAAAATATTTAAATAATGATTTTGTGTGTCTCTAACTTTCTCATCTATATTATTTATTATAAATGAATAAAGATAAATACCAAAAACGATATTATATAATCTATTATATTATATGAATTGTTGTATTCATATTACATCTAGAAAATACTAGTCCAATCATATACTTGAGCTACAAACAGTTGTGTGTACAAAAATTCATATTACATTTCTTTAGGCAGAGTTGCACGTGAGGCCTGCTAGCCAGTACAATCCGTCACGGAAGAGAGTTGTTATTGGCACTATTGATGTGAATGAATTTTTAATGTTATTTTAAAAAATTATTCTTTTCATGAATCTAATTTTATTAGATATTTATATAATGAAATTATATTTCTGTTAATTATAAATATATTTTATTATAGTTTATTACGATTCGTTATACACTGGACAAAAACGGAATCGTATTCCGTTGGACATCCCGGATCACCGGAACAACAACCACCCTGATAAGGTTATGGGTTGGGTGGTGCTTGGTGGATGGGTTCAGATCTATGGCGGAGATGGTTTGGTGTAGGAATTTGATGAATGGAAAAAAAAAAAAAAAAAAGAAGGAATTTCACAAACTTTGGTAGTATCAATGAGTTAGGAAGGGGTGAAATGATTTATAATTGAGAATATATAAATATCAAATAACTTAGGAACATATTTTTTTATTATAAAAAAATCACATATATTAACTAATCATTTTCTGATTAAAAAACATATTCCTTAATTTTTTTTTTGCTGCAAATTTGTGTACATATTCCTTAATAGAAATTATTATACTTTTGTAGAAAATAAAAATGAAGAAAATTATGGTGTATTTTTTATCTATTAAAAGATAAAATTTTAATCTTAAAATAAAAAAAGGAGAAAAATGTGATAATAAAATCTCTTAAGATAGGAGAGTTAAAGATAGTTTACTCATAAGACTATTTTTTACAAAAAAAATTAAAAATAGAGTAAAGTGTAATATATTTGTATTTATCAACAAAGAGAGTGTATATCTCAATACAAAAAGGGAAGACAGTATAATACTTCTCTTAGATATGTAGTGTAAAATATATTTTGGTAATAAATTTTTTTAAAACTAATAGAATTTTTTTAAAAAAAGTAAAATTTCATAAATTAACTCAAATATGTCATGGAAGAATATTTTAACATAATTTAATAATTTACAATATCCTCTTAAAATCAGGTTTGCAGACGATGTGATAGAAGGCTCAAACGGGAATGTATATTTTAGTGTTGTTAGTACAAAATTTGATCTTCAAGATTGGTATTTGGATGTGTTAGAGGCAAGACCTCGTGGACAAGTTCTCAAGTACAATCCCACATCAAATGAGACTGTTATTGTTCTTGATAATGTTGCATTTGCCAACGGCGTTGCACTCTCTAAGGACGAAGATTATCTTGTGGTTTGTGAAACTTGGAAGTAAGTAAATTTCTTCATGGAATTTTCATGTCTCTCTTAGCCAATTGAGTTTACAAAACAATACAATGATGTTCTTTACTTATTTTTGTATCTTCAAATAAATAAGAGAATAATTTTATTATAAACCATCGTTTATAATAATAAGAAAATCATTTTTACAATAATTACCTTAAAATAACATATCAATATTAATCTCTAATTAATTGATATTGTAATTTTTTATATTAGTAATACATAACTATTAAACTCAATAAATAAATTAAGTAGAGGTTGAGACAAGGTACTGGTCCTTCAAAGTTATGAGAGAAATGATAAAAAAAATATACCTCATTTTAGAGAAAATTGAGGTAGAAGAAAAGAAAAAAAATGATAGATGTTATAAATGACATAATGAAAAATAAATAAAAATAAAGTGAAAATAAAATAAAACGAATATATTTAATTAGTTTCCTAAAAATTAAATATACATATATGAGCATAGCCAACATTATTGCTATTTCATAGTACAACCGGCTTAAATTATAAAAATGATGCTCTTCATTTTCGTTAGGATATATATATATATATATATATATATATATATATTAACAAGTATATAAAATTTAAGAAGAAACAAAATTAATTTTAAAAGTTAAATATTAGTTCTTGTAATTTGATTTTTTTGCTTTTCATCCTTGTAAAATTATTCTTTTATTTTCAGTTTTTATATATTTGTTTTGTTTTTAGTTTTTAAATCACTTTAGAGCTTTGAATAATGAAAAAAAGGTGTTATCTAAAATATTATAAGGATGAAAAACAAAATGTATTTAAATTTAATTATATAAAATTAATAATTAGTTTTGCATCATAAAAAGATAAAAAAAAACATATATTTTATATTATTAAAATGTCCTAACTAAAAAAAAAAAATTTACAAGAAAATTCAAATATTTTTGAATAAGTCTTGCCATATTGATTTGTTCGTTTTCTATAATCTTAACTAATTATTTTTATCTAATGATAATCTTTCTATGTGAATCAGATACAGGTGTTTGAGGCATTGGTTAGAAGGAGCAAACAAAGGCACAACAGATATTTTCATTGAAAACCTTCCTGGTGCACCTGATAATATCAATCTTGCTCCCGATGGATCCTTCTGGATCGCTTTGATTCAGGTATTATTACTATGAATTCTTGGCCACACACACACACTATCTTAAATTTTTCGGTGTATATACATCATAAGATAAATGTTAGTCATACTATTTTTAATATTCTTTATTATTGACTAAATTTTTTTAGAAATTTTAAATTTTAATGAATTTCATTTTTTATTTAATTACTCCCTCGATTTAGAGGTAGAACCCACAAACATATGTGATTTTCAATCAATTTCATTCAATAACAGATAGTGTTAAAAAGTTTGAGAGGGTTGGTAACATATCTGGCGAGCTAAAATATGACATGATACCGAATTGTTTTTGGTAAATGTTGATGTCACAGTTGACTTCTGAAGGATTTGAGTTTGTCCACAACTACAAGATAACTAAGCACTTGGTTGCATCGTTTCCAAGGCTAATTAACCTTGTCAATGGCTGCAAGAAGAAAGCAACGGTGGTGAATGTGGCAACTAATGGCAGGATAATAAGAAAGCTTGATGATAGTGATGGGAAGGTGATTAATTTTGTGACTTCAGCTGTGGAGTTTGAGGACCACCTTTACCTTGGTAGTCTTAATTCCAACTTTGTTGGAAAATTACCATTGTATAGTGCATAGAATAGTCAAGTTTAGCCCTCCTTGAATAAAGGTGTGCCTCAGCTTGGATCAAGCGAAAGAAGCATCCCATGATGGATATGTATGATTTAGACCAAGCACATGTAGGAGAATATTGTTCCATAATGCATATTCTCTGTTCACATTTTGTTAGTACTAGAACTAGTATTCTGTTTTTGACTGAAAAAAAAATAAAGGAAAAATTGAGTGGTAAAAAAATATGAAGACCATCAATCGGATAGCACCATTGCCTAGTGTAGTACCTCTAAGAGTGTTGCTAGGTGCACCCAGCATTCTAATAAAATGGCAAAATTATCCTTGCTTGATTTTTCTCTTACGGATCAAGTTGATCCGGAAGTCTTTTCCAGGTCAAGTTGATCCGGAAGTCTCTTACGGATCAACTTGATCCGTAAAAGGAAAAATAAATTTTTTGTTAATTATACAATATATTTAAAAATATTTATTTTGCTAATCAATTAATCATAATCATAATTCATGTTAATCAATCAATCATAATTTCCTAAAAGAAGATATATCTATATATAATCATAATTCATTCTAATCAATCATAATTCCCTAAAAGAGGATATATCTATATATAATCATAATTCATGCTAATCAATCAATCATGCCAATCAATCATAATTCCCTAAAAGAAGATATATCCGAGAAAATTGAATCTAATTCAATCATAATTAACATGAATTATGATTATATATAGATATATCCTCTTTTAGGGAATTATGATTGATTAGCATGAATTATGATTATGATTGATTAGCAAAATAAATATCTTTAAACATCTTGTATAATTAACAAAAAATTTATTTTTCCTCTTACAAATCAAGTTAATCTGGAAGTCTCTTACGGATCAAGTTGATCCGGAAGAGACTTCTGGATCAAGTTGATCCATAAGAAAAAAATCAAGCAAGAGCAATTTTGTCATTTTTTTAGAATATTGGATGCACCAACAATAATGCTGAGTGCACCTAGCAACACTCTACCTCTAAATGTACCAAGAGAAAATGAGATGGGTTCAACTGTTAAATTTCTCACGCACAACTCCCAATTTCATCACAACTCTAGACTGTGAAACTCTTTGCAATCCCTTTCCATAATGAATATAGAAATGCATATCCATTGGGATAAATAGACATATCATATCATATTTAGTTAATTACTTGTGCTTTATTGGTCAATATTTTAATCATAACTCTACACTCCCATGATATCAAAGGGACTCACCCAACAAAAATAGGAAACGCAGCAGAAATGGCCATGGAAGATATTCCCTGGTAGATGGCAACAAATTCAATCGGAAATCATACAAGCCAAGAAAACCGACATTTTTTTGTAATTAGAAAACTGAGTTTTATTATCTCATCAAATTCAAAAAGTAGTGGACTAAAAGCACAAAAATTGATCATGATTGCTTCTCTTTTTCCTTTTTGGCGAATACATGATTACTTCTCTTGATTCTTGAAAAAGCACATTAGCTTTTAATTAACAGTTGCTGCAGGATTGTTTCCTTAATGTTATCGCTTAGACAAGACTTTGATCCAACAAAAATACACAGCATCAATCGTGCTCTGAACGCTCAAATGGAATTTTATCCTTATAAGAAAAAAACGAAAATGATTGAAAAACAGCTATTTGATTTAGAAAAACCAAAGTTGGCTGTCGATACTTTGCAACTAAAATCTGAACTCAATAATAGTAGCCACTGGATTAAGTCTACTGTATCCTCATCTTCTTTTCAACTCTTGATGAATGCCTTTTGGTGTCATGTAATTGGTCCCCTTTTGCTTTCCTACTATTTACGAATTCAGAGAAGGATGGTATCTGTGGCAAATTGGTACTAAAAGAACCTTCCATTGGCAAGACACATGCAGAAGTTTCTGATCTAGCAGTGCCTGAGTGTTCATTGCTGGTATCTCTTGCATAAGGATCTAAAGCAGGTGGCGATGTGAGGGGCTGTTCAGCTGGTGTGAGGGGCTGATTAGCTGGGATGAGGAGGTTTTCAGCTTCAGACAAGACATTCATTGAGGTAGAAGCATTAATTGCACTAAGTCGGTTGATCAGTTCGCTAGAACTTGCAGTTGTCAGCCATCTTACAGTACTTGCCACTTGCGAATAATAGAATGATTTACCAACCTTGCCATATTTCTTGTAGCATTCTTCTTCAAGGAAAGATGCTGATGTTTCCATTTCAATCCTGAACAAATGTATTAAATTGAGAAATATGGATATAGCTCATATCTCAACTGTCATTGTTGCTTCTAATTGTTGAGTGGTAGGGAAGGTGTACCAAGCACAAGCACACATGCATGTAAACAAGGACTTGGAACTAGAGAACTTATGCTTTAGCTGTGATATAATTTAAGGTGATATTTATCATCGCCATCAATATATTATGGGGAAACACTTGGTTTTGGTATTTAAATAATTCATCTTTAGCAATATAATGATGTGATCTTTGAACAAGATTCATATCAATTAAGTTTCACTGTTAAAGCAAGAAACTATCGAGCAATTGAGTGGATGGTTTATTTTGTTTTGGCAGAAGGAGTGGGGTGATAGAAGAAAAACTAAAACAAGCAAGAAGGATGATAAGCATACTTGAAGTTGTCAAGCCGTTGCTGAACCTGTTTTAGAGCATTTTGTAACCTTTGCCTGCTTGATCCTCGCATTGGATCAGAAATAGCATTTTTGTCAACTTTGTTGCTCTGTAAATCAAATTACATAAGTGGGTATGCAGACAGTGGAACAGTTTATCTCTATTGATCTTAACAGTACTGAACTTCAAAAAGAAATAGGCAGAGACTACAAAAGAATCAAAGAACTGTTCTGCCTTTCCCAGTACAGATTGCTTCGGTACAGTTTTTGCTATGTTACCACCCAAAGGTTCTAACCATGCAAAATAGGATAAGGCATAAAAGAATAGGAGAATTTACGTTTTTAACTAACAAAGTGATCAATTAAGATAAACCTGTTTGTAAGCATTATTATTTCGATAGAAGTTTTCTTCTGCCCGTTGTAACATAGCAAGCTTTTCACTCACTCCCAATTTGGATTGAAGCTTTGACCGGGTTAGGTTGTTGACAACCTCATTACCATCTGCCAATGAAAATTCATCCACATGAATCGATCGTCTAATAACCACACTTCTTCACCCCAAGAGTAAAACACAAGCAACTGAAATTAGGTACTACCATCTGAATCAGATATATCTTCCTCTGATCCACTAGCTTCCTCATCCTGATTCCAGAATTCAGATAACTGTTCTCCGTTAATTGCATCAGTGGAACTGAAAATTGGAAGTTGTGAATAAATCAGAAGCTAGACTTCATTTCATTGGATTAATTAATATAGCAAAAGGCAATCACCATCAAGCCAATTATAAAATACACAAAGAATAACCATAGAGTGATACAAACAAGTCAGACCATACAATCCTCATGTTGGAGGAAACTACTCAATAGTCAAATTATGTTAACTCCATTGTTTTCTTTTCTTTTTATGTTATTGGATAAATACAAGCGAGAAGAAAGTCCCATGGTAGGTCCTATAAAATCACACACTAAAAAAGCACAACCTTGAGGCAAAAAGCTCTCTTAAAATTCCATCTTTATACCCATATAGCCAAATCAGATAATGTCATTTGAGTAACAAAATAAACCATGGTCTGCATGTGGTACCTAGCATTCATAAAATTTATCATAGCACAAAAAACAACAGCTCATGTATACCCAAAATCTGTTCAGTTTATCAACTTTAAGTTCAATTCCTAATGCATAATAGGCTTCTTTTCCCATGAAAAGCACCTGGTCATAAAAACTCGAGAAGAACCATTTTTCTGGCGTAGAGCACAAGCAGTTGTGAGATCCTCCAAATATCGGGCAACTAAGTTTGGATGTCTGCAGCCATCACATGTTTTTCCACATAGTGATGCAGTTACCTGCTTTTAACAAAGATAATTAATAATCCACAAGGGTCAACACGGAACACACCACATATTACCTAGGTATTTCATTACCTGTTCCCCAAAACTCTCGAGAACCCTTTTCCTGCGACATCCAGACCCTTCACAATATTCAACCATCTACATAGTTACAGATACATTCCATTTTGTAAGTATATAATGGCATGGTGCATAGCTACTTTGTTAAAGGAAAAGCACGCAGAGATTAGATGTCACCAGATTGAAAGCAATCAGGGACATTTTGGATGATTCTTCTTGTGAACTAGATGACTGTGACTTCTTGCTCACTGATTTACGTAATATAAATTCCTGACACAGATTGCAATGAGAAAACAAGTCTAATAAGAAAAACAAGAGCAAAGTATCAAGTAAGCCAACCATTCTTTTGCGATCATCTACCCCATAGTACAGCAGACTTCTAGATGGCAATTGATCACGACCAGCTCTGCCTGACTCTTGATAGAATGCTTCCATTGACTTGGGAATGTTGAAGTGGCATACAATTCTGACATCCTTTCTATCAATGCCCTGGTTAATTTGGTCTCAAGTTATTACCAGCAATTCACGAGTATAATGAAGATTACAAATGTTAAAACATCACAGAAATTTTAGTCAAGCTAATACAAAATCACCATGTAGTACGTACCATTCTGAAAGAAGACCAAAGGCTCAGTAACTATATGCAACAGCACAGCTCCATGCAGAGATTAGGAAAAAAAAAAAAAAAGGAATACATCACAATCTCAAATAAAAAAATAAATTCTTAGCATCATACTAAAATCAGAAATGTTGTAAATATACTTGAACCAGTAATTTATACCATCTTACAATTGTGGGTTTAGGCCCTAACTCAACCTTATAAAAATAGCTTAAATTTGGAGAGAACTAATCACCAGGAGAATATGGTGGAGGCTTTTTTTTTTCCAAGATTCACGGTCATAAGCTTTCAGGTAGTTTAGCTCATGAGACACCATATTACTTGAAGAAAAATTTTCCCCAGCAATATCAATTTCAAAGATGATCTCATGCACAGTGGCAGGCTTTGAGACACATGCCACAAAGTGACGAAAAATCAGTTGACAACTTGACATAGATCAATGTGGTCATTGTCAAACTGTCCTCCTACACAAAATTTTGAGGCGGTCAACTGAATAGACGACTTTTTCCCAAAAATCATGACTTTTTGATCTCTAAAACCTAAAATAAATAATTGCAGTTAAAACTAGGTAGTAGCATTAAGAGGCTTATGTAATTGCAAATCACAAAGTATCAATTATTTTCCACACCTTTTGATAGCTTATTTTGATTATTGAAATTTGCAGCTATTTGTTCTCCAACTCTATCCATAACTTCATAGATACATGGCATGACAAGTTTTCTGTCACCAACTACAAGCCTTAAAACCTTTACAGTGCAATCACACATATACTGGATACATTTCCAAAATGCATCACATAAACAATATTCATCACTTGTTTGCCCTCATTTTACCAGTATGATTACTAGTAGTCCAGTCTTCAAAAGCAAACAAAGATCGAAGTGCATTCTTTTGTTATATTATACATTGTAGGGTGAGATAAGCATTTGCAAACCTTGTGAATGTTGATTTAGATAACTCCTTTCATTGGAATGCTTTCTATACAAGTTTAGGACCCATGTGTGCCTATAAATGGAAGTTGTGACTTTTTGCATCTGCAATGGTATTAAAAAATATCGGAAGATAGCCAATGTCTTCAAGGTAGTGAGCTAAACAAGGAGACCAAAATAACTTTGTTCTCTTCTCCTCTAACATCTTTCCAGTTATACCACAGGATGTGAAGCATCGTCTGCCACAAGTTGCACTACATTTTTTTTTGCTCGGCAAGTTGCACTACATTATCTTCCCTAATTTCTTCTACCATGGAATTCAATAATTCAAATATTTGTTTGACATCCTTGATTGCATCACAAGTGTCAAGAAATTTTAAGAAAACAATTGCTCTTTGACTATAAACCAAAAAATTGGAAACTGACATGTCTTTTCCATTTATCCAACCATCACATATCAAAGTACAACCCCATTTTTTCCATTCCAACATGTATTTAACTTTTTCAAGTAAGATACATCTATTTCAGGAAGTAAGACATTTTAACCCTCTTCATATTCATCATCAGATTTCAGCATTTGGACAAATATAGGAATTCTTAAACTGATTCAATGACAAAGCATTGCCATAGACACATTAGGAAATGTCTTGAATCACCAACTCATTGATCTTTCAACACCTCAAACATTGTTTTTTGCTTCATAGTTCCTAGCTTTCCCTTAGCAAATGACTTCGTTGTTCCTTTTTGTGTATAATCTTGTGTGTGTTTTTTTGTCTTGAATCTATGGACATAAACACTTCCTTGTTCCAATGAACTATGACGTGAGTAAAAAAAAAAAAGAACCATGAAGGAGAAGCAGGGAACTATGAAGCAAAAACTAATGAATATGGTGTTGAAAGATAGGGAGTCTGTGATTCAAGACATTTGCAAATGTATATATGGCAATGCTTTGTCATTAATTTGGTAAGAAGTTTTATTTGTACAAATGTTGAAATTTGTTGGTGAATATAGAAGGGATTTAAAGCATCCTACTTATCATGAGAATAAAGTATCTTGAAAAAGGAAATTGACAACATCCAAGTAAGTTTCGAGAAATACAAGGTTGAATGGGAAAAGTAGGGCTATACTTTTATGTGTAACGGTCCGACAAATGGAAAAAGGCAAGTCACTTACAAAGTTTTGGTTAATATTCCTAGTGAGACTTTTTTCTTAAAATTTGTTTACAGTAGTGATGTTATCAAGGATGCCAAGCTAATATTTGAATTATTCTATTCCATAGTAGAAGAAACTATGGATGACAACGTGGTGCAAATTGTGACAAATGGTGCTTCTTGTCTCCATATTCAACTCTACCTTGATTTAATCCTTAAAGATAATGGATAGCCTAAAAATTTTATAATACCATTGCAAATGAAAAAAACTTCATTTATAGGCATACATGGGTTATAAAATATAGAAAATAGACAGGAGTTAGCTAAACAAGCAGTCATAAGACTTGCAACTTCTTATCACACCCAACCATATATAAAAAAATGTTCCTTGGTCTATGTTTGCTTCAAAGGAATGGGCTACTAGTAATCATTCTAGTAAAAATGTGGGTAAAAAAGTTATTAACATTGTTTTATGGGTGCTAGATTTTGAAAATCCATCCAATAATGCTATAAGTGTGTGACTCCACTTGTGCAAGTTAAGCATTATAGATGGAAACTCAAAACCTATCATGTCATATATCCATGAAGCTATGGATAAAGTTAAAGGACATAGTTGCAAACTTCAAAAATAAAGAGTAAAGATATAAAAAGGTGTGGAAGATTGATATTCATTGGAATTTACAATTACATAGGCCTTTCATGTTATTTCTTACTACCATAATCCTAAGTAATTCTACTCTTAAGTTTTATGGACTACAATTATTTATTTTAGGCTTTAGAGATCAAATCATGTTACTTTGGTAATTGAAAATTTACTGATTCCTTATTTTATTAGGCTTCACTGTGACAAGACAAAACTTTAATCCGTATAGTTTAGTTTTTATTTGGTTTATATGAGACCATTGAAAGAATGGTCCCAAACAAAGGATTAGTTAATTATAGATGCAAGACACCCAAGGGACTTTTTGGTAAGAACATGACACTGAACACTAGAAAAAGAAGTAACTTGGTCAGCTTTAGACTAATTTCATGATTCATGACAGTCAAGATATAGTTTTGATTTTTATTTTGTCTTTTAGTTTGACACTGCAACTCTTTTGTGAGAAAGTTTTGGTGGAGAGGACAAAGAGTTACAAAAGCAAGAAATGAGAGTTTTGAGTCTCATTTGTAGTGCTACTGGTGCGAAAGAAATTGGAGCACATTTGATCAAGTCCATATTAAGAAATAAGAAAAGAAATTGCTTAGAGCAACAAAGATTAAATGTTCTTGGTTGTCAAACTCATTATTATGTTTTTCTTTCTCTAATAGGTCCAAGAACCTTGAATGTCAAGGTTGATAAGGGAAAAACTACCATAATAGATGAGAATGAAAGTGAAGAGATAGTTGGAGATGTATAAGAATAAGGATGAACTCACATTGATCTTAGGGCTGATGAATAAGAGTACAAAACCAAGGCGTAGAAAGTAGGAAACAGTAATCTGCATTTTGTCATCTTTATGTTTTTTTTGAGGGGTTGAACACTTTGTGCATTATATAATGTTATCTTTTTGGCTTGTCATTTATTTTTAGGGGGTTCTTGATAATTATAATACATAAATGTGTTTTATAACATGAGCACACCACCACCTACTAATAATAAAAACATTTAATTATTCATAATACGATTTGATTCACGATTCAGATATTAGCTCTTTCAATTCACAATTTGAATCCCAATTCAATAACCTTGGTGGTCTAAATACTAAATACATTTATCATGTGATGGATGAAGTCATTTAATATGGGATACAAGAATGGTGTGCTATTCTAACAATTGATGGCAATCATTGATGATAGGTGGTGGCGGTGTTGACAAGACACTGGTTAACAGCAGGACAAGCATATGACAAGATACATGGTGGGAAAAATGGAAAGAGAGAGGGAGAATGCATGGACATCAGGTCGGCATGTTGATTATTTTTTAATTGTTACATATTTAGTTAATATGTATTTTGAAACCCTTTTCTTAATTCATTTTACAAGATATGAGTATCATAGTGTCAGACATACCCAAAAAATGTAGCATAGCTTGTGTTTTATGGTTAACATCAGTTAAGCCTAGGATGATTATTGAGTCGTCTGAGTTATATCTTCAAAGTCAGTTCAGTTCTCATACACATTAATTGTTTTAAATGGATATAGTTGTCATTATGATTATACTAGGGTGATAAAAAAATAACAGAATAAAAAAAATTAATAATATAAAAGTAGTGGGAAGTTTATTAAAATTAGAAGAAAATTTTGAAATTTAAGAAGTGGCAAGGGTAAAATTGTCCAATGAATTGAGTACACCAAATGGGGTAATTTCCATTATTAATAGTTATAGATAAAATATATCAAATATGTTTAATATACTGTGTCCTAAGCAGTGTTATCAGTGTTGGCTCATGGCAGTGAATCAAAAGTGCATCCAATGGTGGTTTTTTTTTTTTTTGCACTGTGCAGCCAATGGTGGTTATGTTAAAAAAACAAGTATAAAAGAAAAACTGCAAAAATAATCTGCCGAATATAAATGACAAAATAATAAATTATATCAAGATTATAGAAACATTTCTTAGGAAATTAAAAATCACCAAATCTATTTCAAAATTAAGATAAAAAACACACAAAGGCAAACCATAAAACAATTATTGGATGTTGAACAAAAAAATAATGTAGTTATGAAAATGGTGGGTAAATTATAGTACATGTATTGCTATTACCTTTTTATTTTACTTTAAAAATATTTTCTATTCTCCATTTCTGCTATTTTACTACGAAATTATTTTTATAATTAATTGGTTAATTGATTAGTTATTAGTATAATTTTAAAACAAAAGTGCATATAATAAAACTAATAAAAAGGAATATAATAAATAAAATTAATTATAGTAATTTATATATTTTAATCTATCAACATTAATTTCAATCTTTATATTGGTCCTGTCATGTTTGGTCAAAAGCATAGTTAATAGCACGCTTTTGCACTATGAAGGTGTCATGGCCTTTGGCCACTACAAAAGTCCCATGATAGGGCATTTTAGCTCAGCAGATGTCGCACCCAATATCAAACCAGAATTCATTGTAATTCATAGCTGTTATGGCCGCTACTGTGAACAGGAGCCAAAAAACTCACCTCCCCCCACCCCCACCACCACCACAAAGCAACATGTAATTGCATGCTACTTAAAACAAACATAAAAAGGGGAAAGCATACCCAAAAGCAACAGTAGCAACAACAACTTTTATCTTGGAAGATATCCAATCATCCAACACCGAAGTTCGCATTTTATTATTCAATCCTGCATGATAAGCTGAAAAGACCTAACATAATATATGAACATTGTAACAACTGAGTTGTAGACAATTAGCAAAGAACAGTAAAATTATATAAAAGTACCAGCACATGAAATGCCATTTTGGGATAGATTAGTTGACAAGTCATCACACATTGAACGTTCAAGGCAGTACACTATTGCACAGACATCTCCCAGAGATTTGAGTGTATTAGATAAATCAGCATAAGCATCATCCAACAGATCTTTGTATCTAACTGTATCATTAAGAAATCAAATCAGATTTTGAATTTAAAAATTATAAATTAGCTGCATCTCATACAAAATCAACATCTAGAGCTATCACCAATAAAACTCATGTAATTGGATTGCTTAAAGTAGCCTAAATAGAATAGCATGCAATTCTTTTGCTTTGTTCTATCATCTTTGTCATTGAATCTTCACCATCAATGGTAGCAGACACTAAGATTTATGTAGCGTGTGGATTGATTTATCATTTATGCACCAGTCAGATTACATGTCATATAGGACAGCTATATTTCACCATTACTAGCATAGAAATCATGGCATAAAAGCTTTTTTTAGTTATAAATCCAATCAACAAAGCAGAACTAACCTTCATAATATATATTAGGACGATTAAATGAAGACTTGAGCATTAATGGATTTTGCATCTGCAAGGATTCAACTACATCCTTCTGAACCCTACAGAAAAATGAATATCCAAGGAATCAATGCCACAGCGTAATTCCCATTTCTCTCCCCTCAAAACATAAAAATTTGAGATAAGAATGAATGAGAATGCCTGTACCAAAAAAATTACCCAGAATGTGCAATGATCATTGTGGTAAGATGAGTGTTGACAGAATAACTAGCAAAGAATAATTTGACAATTCTATAATACAAAAAATCCTTTCATGATACAAAATATACCAGAAGTTGCTTGTTATATATATAGACTAAATTATTGTTTTGGTCCTCTAATTTTTAAATGGTTCAATTTGGTCCTCTAATTTATAAAATCAAATCAAGTAAGTCTTTCCGTCTAAATTAAAGCTAACGACGTTAACATAGGAAGGTCACATGTCGCTTTTACACTTTTTGGCGGTTTAAAAACCTCCAGTATGTGGTCTTTTTTTATACCGCATCTCCAGTGAGAGCATGTTCATGCGGACAAAACTTTTGAATGATATCTTTGTTGAGACACATGACAGCGAGCCATCCAAAGGCACCATTGCCATCGCCCTACCAAACGCTCTTGATCTCTTCCCTTCCCAGCAGAAGCCATCCACCCCCTGCATTCAAAATGCGAAACTGATAGATACAATCAACTTCCTTCAATATCACTAAGTTCCTTTCTGGAATCCCCAAATGCATCTCCCTCCACAACCATATTCAGATATTCCCCCTTTTCACCTTCAATTTTCGCTTAACCCCAACACAATCCCACTAAAGCAACCCACGTGCTTTCTCATCCTCGATTAAGACCATTGGATCTCCACCCTCACAATAAAATATTTATTTCAAGCCCCAACCATCCATTCAGTTTCGCATTAATTTTCCATTGGCTTACCATCATTATCAAATTCAAAACACTCCCCCATCAACTTTCCACACATGCTTGCTTTTACTCACTCCAAATTCATCACCACCAGAAAGAGAGAAAGAGAGTAGAGTGAAGGTGTGGTTTCAGTATAAAAATAAAAAATAAAAAATAAAAAAACAACATCACTTACTAGCGGTTTTTAACTTTAATTTAGACAAAAGGACTTAATTGAACTGATTTTAAAAATTACAGAATCAAATCGAACCATTTATAATTTGAGAACCAAAACAGTAATTTAGCCATATATATATCACCTATAGGAGAATAACAATTGCAAAACCCTGTGACAAGCGGACAATTGCCAAATTATTGTTCAAAACCAGTGTTGTTAAATGGCGGCCATGGCGGCGCCATGGCGGATTTTCATGGCGGTTTTTCGAAAAAACGCCACCGAATAGCGGTGGCGTGGCGGGTTTGGGATGGCGGCGCCATGGCGGCCGCCATAGCCATGGCGGTCGTGGCGGTTATGGCGGGGTGGCGGAAAATGGCGTTTTTTTTTTTGCTTTTTGTCCGCGGTAGGAGTTGGGCTGACCCGACCCAACCCTACCCGGTTATTCATTCAGCTAAAAGACCCTCTAGCACAGCTCTGTGATTCAGAACAACCTTCCATCTAAGAGAGAACCCAACCGCGAGCCTCCCCTGCACCAGCCGCGTCCCTCCCGCACCCCACACGCGCACCCAGCCGCGACACCTGCAGCCGCACGCACACGCAGCTGTGACGACCTCCGGCAGCGACGCACCGGCACAAATGGCGGCGACGAGCTCCGGCAGCGACGCACCTGTCACGAACGGCGGCCTGCAGCGAGAAGTTCTCGCGGAGAAGACGAAGCTGTCGCGAAGAAGAAGAAGACGTAGGTTTTCTTAATTTTATTTTTGCTGTTTGGCACCCCCTGTTTTCTGTCTGCAGCTTTTTTTTTCCTTTTGTTATTTGACACCCCTTTTTACTTTTAACAGTCCCATTTTTTTTTTCGTATTTGACACCACAATTTTTTTTTCTGTTCAGTCCTCTTTTAAATGGCTGAGTTTATTTGAACTCTTTAATGAGTTTATTTGGTGTTGGTACTTGATTATTGTATGAACTCATGAAACTTTTTTAGTTTATTTGAATGCAATCCTTTGTTTTTTTCAATTTCAATGAGTTTATATATATGTTTTTTTTTTTTTGGTCCGCCATGACATCCGCCATTTTCCGCTACGCCATCCGCCATATTTTTATGGCGGATTTTTTACTTTCCGCCATGAACCGCCATCCACCATTAACAACATTGTTCAAAACAATATGCAAGGTTGCTAAAGCAGAAGCTTGAATATGAAATACAATCATGAACAAAATTAAAATGTAACAAAAAAACAAGCTAATTTATCATAGAAATCAAATTAAGACTCACTTAGGCACAGCAGTAGCAGTCAAAGCTAATATTGGTACATCTGGTAGGTGGCTTCTCAAAGAGGATAGCTTACGGTAGCTAGGTCTGTGTTCCCAAATAGAGAAGGAAAAGAGAATTGTATATCATGAGAATAAACTCTAATTCATATGTATATAATGGAAATTAAACACAACCACCCACAAACTCAATCAAATATTCAGATATTGGATAAAGAAAACCCAAAAGGCAAAGATAACAGACATAATGGAATTCAGCTGGAATCTATTGAAGTACAATCAAGTACTACCAATATTAACATTCTAGCTTTAGCATTAGCATAAAATGTAAAAATAAAAGAAAGCATATATACAAGTGAATGGAGCAAAAGAGAGAATGAATCTAATATTCTAATTATGCGGGCACTAGGGAAATATTAGCATATAATATTTTAATTGCCTTAGCAGAAACATATAGATCCAATAAGATAACCACGAAAGAATTCCAGCATGACAAACTCCAATTGGCTTGTTGCAGAATGGATGACAAACCTGAAATCATGACCCCAAGATGAGATGCAATGCGCCTGAAAATTTTGCAGAGTGAAATTATTAACAGAACAATTAAATTCCAGCAGAAACAGAAATTTGAAATGGTCTTTCCAGCTCACACCTCATCTATCGCAATCAGATTTAGCAACCCCCTGGTATAAATCTTTGTCAGCTTAGTCATAAACCCTGGTGTTGTTATCAACTCTGGAGTCACATATAGCAGCCTCGTAGAAGGTTTTCCAGAATCAAGGTCCTCATGAATCTTAAAACATAAACGATAAAAATCACTTTCCTGAATCAATAACACTAGGGAACAAGTGAGGAATTGGTTACAATAAAGATGGTTAGGCTAGACACAATGATAAAGTTGCTGCCTTGCTACTCGCTAGGTGATAGTATCAGTCATTGATTCAAGCTCCTAGTATCAGTCACATTGCTTGCAAGATGAGTCATCTTACATCTACCCCAGACCCCACTAGGTAGGAGCAGGGAGTCTCATGCATCAGATTGCCTATCATAAAATACCAGCATTTTAACAGCTCACCTTTACTTTTGCATCTGTTGTTTTCGTTGAGGAGAGAAATTCTGCCGCTATGCCTTTCTCCTTTAGTGCCATTACTTGGTTTTCCTAACTTATAGAAAGACAGAAAAATGAGCCAAAACAAGCTTTTAATTCAGAAAATCAACATGTCTGAAAAAGCCATAAATTCGATGTAATTTAAAAGATTCACATACCATTAAGGCTGTCAGAGGAACAAAAGTCAGAAATCACATGTGTCCTAGCACACAAAACTAAGTGAATTACCAAGCAGCAATAAGCTCAGAAAAAGTTACAAAATTTATAAAAGAAGAATGTGATTCACCTATTAAAGGGCAAACGACAAGCACAATGCCTGCTTTTGCCAATGCAGGGATCTGATAACACATCGACTTGCCTCCTCCAGTTGGCATAAGACAAAAACAATCTTTCCCTGCAGCCAAAAAATAAAAATAAAGAGCCACAATCAATGGAAAAATCAAACTTAAATTACCACATGCTAGGGGTGTGAAAAAAACAAACAAACCAAACTGATCTAAAATTGAACTGAATTATATAAACCGAACCAGTTTGAGAAAACCAAACCGTTTTTATAAAGGGGTTTAGTTCGGTTCTCAGGAAAAACCGAACCATATATGAGTATAAAATAGATAATCAAATTGAACCGAATCGAGCCTAAAAAACAAACCAAACCACTTTATAACTGAACCTAAATTGAACCATTTTTATAAAGTGAAGTGGTTTGTTGAATCAATTCGGATTTTTTGGAAAATCCAAAAACCACTTGTGAATCAAATAGTCACTTCTCTTTCCCTAATGCAAAGAACACAAGTTGAATTGATATCATTAATCATCAACAATTCTCTAAGGCACCAATTACTACAAACACAAAGAAAAAAATACCATAATTCAATTTTTCTATGCTTTTAGAGAGAAAAAGGTTAATGCACCTGAGAGCACAGCTTGAATAGCGTCCAATTGCATGTCCCTGAAATCGGGGTACCCAAAATGCCATCTCAGAAGCTTCACCAACGTTTCCTTGCTGCGCAATTCCTTCCTCTTCTTGTTCGCATTCGCGTCGCTCAGTGGCAATGCCGACTTCTGCATTTCGATTCCAACCTGCCAAACCAAAAATCGGTCAAAGAATTCGCCACAAGAAGAATTTGAGAATTGAATTGCTTGAACGTGCGTCGAAAGTGCGAACCTTTGATCGAAGGGTTTCGTGAATCGCTCAGTGCAAAGCCGTTAGCGGGTTTTTCTTTTATTTTCTGTATGGGTCAGAAATTGAATTTGGACAGTGAATGAATTGCGTCGGGCCTTTTATATATGCTTAGGTGAGTGAAAAAACAGGGTAACAATTTAGAGCAAAAGGAGTAAACAAAAAAAAGAAAAATATCTCTTACTTACTAGCATAGGAAGAAAAGAATAATTACATTAAATGATGTTTATAGATTTTTAAATTTAATAATAATAATAAAAATAATCAATCATAAAAGATTTTTTCCTATAAAAAATACCACGTGACTTTACTATATTAACTTTATTCTAAAAAAATTAGGTTAATTTTATTTTTTAATTCAAAAAGACATAATCATATTAGATAATTATGACATGTATATTTTGATTTAAATTTATAACATTTAAATTAAGAAATACATATGATTTATTCTTATTTAACAAACACTTTTAATTGTAAATTGAAATATATTTTTTTAGAAACTAAAACTTTAAGAGTGTGTTTGATGGTGTATCTTGTCCTTCTAATCAACTTTGGTACACCAATAACATGTGATTTCTGTAACTTTTAGTTATTTCGTTTTAATAGTATAGTATATAGTATATTTCTTATCATGAAAAATAATTGGGTTGGATTATGACACAATATGGTAAGATAGTCTTTTTCTTTTCCTCCTTCAATCATATCACCATCACTCTTGCCACTAGGAGATCCATTTGCTCCCACAAGATTTTTTTTTTTATTTGTTTGTGTAATAAAAAAATTGTTCCCATAAAAAAACAAACACTACCCCCATGATATTTTTTTTGTTAAAATGAAAGTGAAAAGAATATAAGAAATAAAAAAGGAGAATAAATTGATATTGTTCTTTTAATTTAATAGAATTGATAATAAAAAAAATCATATAACATTTTTAAATACGAAGATGTGTAGAAAACAATTGGAATTTGTAAAAGTTTAAGTATTTGAAATTTTTTTATCATGAGATTATATATTTTGTAAAAGCTTAAAATATTTTTCTTTTTGTGAAAATATTATAAATTTGTATTGTCCCCACTAAAAAAACTCTAGATATATCTCTTGTTATTAGGGGTGGGAATAGGCCAGGTCAGGCCAGACTTTGAAAGGCCTGAGTCTAGCCTACGATGAATCTTTGAGGCTTGAGCTTGGCGTATAGCCTATCAAATACTTTTTATTTTGGCTCGGCCTGGCCTTTTTAAAAGGCCTGATAGCCTTTTTAAAAGCCTTCTTCACATTTAATATTATTATGGATGAAGTAGGAACGTAATAGGAAAGTTAAAGAAAAAGGAAAGTCAATAAAAATAATAAGGAATATAAAAGGACACATAACTCATACCTAAATTGTAATTACATTTTTACTTAATTATAGGAATAAAAGTTATGAAGGTAATCAAAGTCTGATAGTTTTTAAAAAAATAATTGTACCTAAAAAATAATATCATATATATATATATATATGTCAGCCTATCAGGCTTATAAGGCTTTTTAATAAGTCTAAGCTTGGTCTATTTAATTTAATAGACTTTTAAAAAAGCTTGAGTCTAGGCTTTTAATTAAATAGGCCAGTTCAGACCAGACTTTATGTAGGTCAGGCCGTAGGCCCCTGTAGGCCGGTCTGGCCTATTCTCATCCCTACTTGTTATCATTACCATTGTTGTCACATCTATCATTACTAACACCTTTATCATCGCCATAACATTGTTATCATCACTTGTTAAAGTTGTTATCACTATTATCATTATACTCATTATTGTTATTGTCGTTACTATAACCCTCACTAACACCCTGTGTGTTAATAGTTGTGATGACAATAATTATAATAATGATAATAATGAAAAAAATAAAGATCAAGATGATGATAATGATAACAATAATAATAATAATAATAAAATGATTACAATAACAACGATGACATTAAATGTTGTGGCAAGGAGGAAGGCAAGGTGATCACAATGACAAGAGTAGGAGCAGGTGTCAGGGGATTTGAAATTTTATATATTTTATATTTTCTAGTAATTCGTAAAAATTAAACTAAAAAATACTTTTTAGAAAATCATATATAATTTTAACAAAAGAGTACTTTTTCATTTGACATAATTTATATTTGTATGCACTAGAGGTTGGATACGATTAGAATTTATCCTGTCTACTCTCATATCTGTAACAACTGGGATTGCAAAAAATATGTTAAAAGGAGAGTCGCCACCAAAGTTATTTTTAGGGAAAAAAACATTGAAAAATCCTTTAAAAAATGGTTATTGCTAATGCTAAAAGGCTTTTGCAACAATTAAATCGGAAGTGCATCCAAAAGTAATTATTGTTGACCTTTATAGCAATTGTAACAACTAAATTAGAAGTGCATCCAAATAGTTACTACTAAAGCTTCATATACGTAAATAACAAATTATACAGTTAGGAATGAAAATAGTGATTTTAAGTCTAAAAGAAGATTCCAGAACTTTTATTTCTCCAAAAATTATATGACTGTACAACATTTTTAAGTAAAAAAAATAAAGTATTTTTGTACAAGGTGTCAATTTTTATCATATCTAATGTTTATACAATGGATCACTACACATATGACATAATTATCTCATGCAATATAATATATTTTTCCATGCCATACCAAACATTGCATAATATATTGATGTTATCATCTTATACAATTAGGTCTCAAAGTTAATAAGTCTTATCTAACTTGCGTACCAAAGAGGCTCTTAAAGAACCCTACCACTCCAATACTTTTCAAGCCTACAATGTTGTAACGTGTGATAAAAATCTCACTCTACCTTAACCTGTTTTCTGTACGAAGGCTTTGATGTCAAATGCATCACCAGCAGATGTCTTCGTAATGACACCCTGCTCAAAGAACATGAAATGGTTAGAGAACAAAATGCAACTGAACCCCATACAAATTATGCAAGTCAAGGAGGGAAGGGCTAAGAAAGAGTGAAAGACCTTCTCAGTGATGATCCCCGATATTAGATTAGCAGGAGTAACATCAAAAGCTGGGTTCCACACAGAAATTCCTGAGGCAGCAATCTGCTCTCCAAGTCCTCCATGTGTGTTCAGCAATTCCTTGGGAGACCTCTCCTCAATGACAATTTCTTGTCCAGAAGAAAGTGATAGATCAATGGAAGTTAGGGGTGCAGCCACATAAAAAGGTACATTATGAAACTTAGCGGACAAGGCAACGCTGTAGGTTCCAATTTTGTTGGCTGTGTCACCTGCAATGTCATATAGAGGAAGACGAATCTGATTATAGCTTTCATGCTCAAGCAAATTATAGCTTATTTTCATTGTAACTCAAAGTACCATTTGATGCAACCCGATCTGCCCCAACAACAACAGCATCCACATGTCCTGCCTTCATTAATGCAGCTGCAGCAGAATCGGCAATAAGAGTTCCTGGTATTTTTTCATGCACCAACTCAAAGGCAGTAAGTCTAGATCCCTGCAATTAAACATTATGATTGGTAAGCAAAAACCTCCAAATCAATCTAACTTTGATTTCATAGTGTGCAGTCAATGGAAATGTCATTCTTAACACAGATAGCCTACATGGCTACATTAATAAAGGTTAGATATGCATTCTCAAAAGTCAAAACTACTACAATCTTCAGCTATCATGTCATCAATCCACTGCCCCTGTCCAAAAAAAACACATAAAAATACAGGACCACTGTAATCAGCAAGATCATCACCTGCAATATTTCTGACTCTGGTAATGAAAATTAGTATTTTGGTTTAATGGGCCCCATTTTTTTTCCTCATCTTTTCCCTTTTTAAATGAACGACAGATGACTAGGCTGACAACCTAAGCTCAAATATAATAATTTGATAAACTACAACTATCACTAAGATACAGATTGAAGAATATCTGTTAGTTGAGTGCTCTTGTTCAGAGATCCATGCTACATATAGAAACTTTGAAGATGGATAGAAACCAAAAGGTAAATACATCATTATGGTTCAGTTATGTTCTCAAGTCATGCCATTAATCCTAGTTGTCAAATAATAAAACATAAAACAACTTATACAGATCATCCTATTTAAATATAACTTAGAGGATGCATATTCTCTTAAAAGAGCTCTGGGTATACCTAAATTTTGAATATACTAGGGAAAAGTGCACTCACTTGATTAAATGGGCGTGTTTCTGTGCAATAAGCCCTTTTTAGAACTCCGGCACTATGAAGTGCACGGATGACACCCAGAGCAGTACCATATCCAGCTGTGGCTAGACTGAGTATTAATCAAATACAAGTACAAGTGAGTCCAAACACCTCATCACTTCATTTGTCAAACAAGTAATAACTTATTTTTTCAAATTTGAAGGACTAAACTGATTTTTTTTCTCTTTTAGATTTGGGAGACCAAAACTGGATTCACCCCAAATTTCAGGGAATAAAAAATATAATAAGACCTTGTACTATAATAATAAGGGATGGTACTGTAACAGGCACCTTCCAGTGTTGCAATGAGTCAAAACAGAAAGCTTTTGTTTCTCTGTTTGTTGTTGAATAATACTAGCTCCATAAGAACCAATAGCTCTATTTGACGCAACATCATCCTCAAGCATAACTTCAGCAGCATCTATATACACCTATGAAGTAATCCAGTAGATTCAGCTTCAAATCGCCAAACCAAAAATAGGAGTAAAAAGTGTAAAAAAAAATGTATGTTCCTTTATTGGCAAGAATTCCTTAATTGTAAATTTTAGATATACTTGGAAAACACTCCTTCCCTCTGAAGTGGTAGCAGCAGCATTTGATATCACTTCTTTGAGTTTTGTCGCAGCATCTGATAGGTTCACTGCAGTTGGCCGACTGCAGTATTAAGAAAGGAATCATTATGCTTGAAACTTGAAAGGAACTTCACAACAACCACATCAACTTCTTAAAAAAAGACTTCAATATGCCAAATGCTATGTACTAGGCAATGACATACTTATATTAATCAAAATAAGTAGACTGCTGTCTTAGAAATGCAGAGAATCGGAAATACCTTGTGACAAGATATTCTAATTTCTTCTGCAGCAAGGATACAGCATCAGTAGCTGACCCATTAAAATCTAAATTGAACACCTCCACAGCCAAAGAGAGTGCCGCTGCAATTGCAATAGCAGGTGCTCCCCGGACCACCATTTCCCGTATGGCATTCCTGAGAAGGTTATTAACATTTAAATATTTGAATCCACTAACTGAAAAAATTAAGATCATAATCCAAATTCTAGAGGCTCTTTCAAATCTGTTACTATGGTAACATGACAATTGACCTCTTAAAAAGTTATCTATAGTGATCCAGCAAAATTCAAGGCAGCAGAAAACCAAGTCAGGTAGATTGACTACGTGCCCATGTAGCAAACTACAAGAACCAATTCTCTCACCATGAGACACATTTCAGTATAAGATCTATGATTAATACTAGTGTGTTTGATTCAACATAAAAAAATTCAAGTCTCTAGTCAAAATTTATGTAAAAAAAGTGAAATAAGACACAGAACTGACAGAAGCTAATGTACCAAGCTTCCACCACATCAAGTACTCTGTATCCACATCCAAACATGCAGTAAAATTAATTTGGCACACATCCCAACTGCATTCAACAATTTAAAAACTGATTCTATCAAAATCAATTCTACCAGACTTTAAATGCATGTTTGGTAACACAATTGCCAACAAGCAATCCACGTCAAGCAGAAGCTACAAAGAGCAGCTTAAACGTTTTTTTCTCAAATAGTCAAATCTAACATGGAAAGAGCAGTGAGACTTGGGTTGGGGACACGTATCCAAACACACAATAAATCAAACAAGCCGTGCCCGGAGAGGGAACATTTGGAAGAACTTTTATTGAACGTATTCGAGTTCATCTTAACATACAAGCCCTTAAATAGGTGTTTGCCTAAACCTTACCCTCCTATAAGCCTTGTTTTCCTTCTTTAGTTTATTTCAACAAATTCACATTGAGACTTATCCAAACAAGCTTTTTTCACAAAATAAGCACTTAATTACAACCTGTAAATGCAATAATCACATTATTACTCCCTTTACAACTCAAACAAAGCATCAGCGATGGCACAAACAAGTTTCTTTCTCCCTTCAAATTCAACTAGAATAATATCTTACCAGCCATCCGTTGAATCCCGAATTTCCAAGTAAACTGTCTCCAGAGGGAGCTTTCTCTGCAGAAGGTAAAGATCAAAACAAAACCGAAACGAAATGCATGGTTGTCAGCATCCGTACGGTAACATTCCTATCACTAATTAAGTCACGCTTTGAAATTTAAAAGAAGTTGAAAACGCAAAATGGTTTTGCATGCGAAAAATCGGCGAAGGGAAAGGGGAAATGGAGAGAAGACCTGATCGAGAAGCTGGAGGGAACCGCGCTTGTAGCATATGGCTTGGAGCGTTGTGGCTGCAACTTCGTTGGACTCAAATGCCATGCCTCCTTCGCTTTCCGAAACAGATTCTGCGTTTTTCTTAGGTTTCGGTTCCCAAAACCAAGAGAGCTTTACTTTGCTACTTTCCAGGAACTGCGTGCAATGAACTTGTAATCATGCTTTTCTCTTCTTTTATAGTAGATTCTTTCGCCACCAGCAGCCAATTTGTCTTTTTAATTTCCCAAGCCTTTGGTCCAAGAAATTTTTTAAACGTTGAACAATGACTAAATTTGTTTGTTATAATAAATATTCGTTTCAAATATAATTTTGTTATTTCTATTTTATTTAATTTATAATTTTGATTTTTTATTTTAAAAAAATTATAATTTTAATCCCCTTGTTTTAAAATATAAATATTTGATTATCATATTTTAAAAAAATTTGTAATTTTAATTCTTGTATTATAGAAAACCCATAATTTTGGGTTAATATTTATTTTTTTTCATGTTTTATTTCTTTTATTTTTTATTTTTTAACTAATTAAATTATTTTTTTATGTTACCTTAAATAAATATGTTAGATTTAGGGTTCATACAAATTAAGTTTATTATGAATAATAAAATTTACAATGAAGGGATTCAAAACGCTCTTAAGCTTACTCAACCACAACTCAACAAACAAACAAAAAAAGCTCATTAAATCCAAAATAAAAAGTTCCCTTATAAAGGAAACAACAAGTAATTGTCTAACTGAAAATGGTTACAACATAAAAACATAAAACAATTACAGTTACAATACACCAGATTGGACACTCCCTTCTATGTGAGTGGACACTCCACTAAATTATAAAAGATTGGACGACTAATACATAAGACAAAAGTACTGGACTAGACGACCAATGTTATCATCCACCCTATCTTTATCATCCATCGTTCAACAACCAACAATCTCCACCTTAGTTCAATAACATTTCTGAATTACAAGCAACTCAATTCATTTCCAACAATCTACGTTAAGTAAATTCAGACAGTGCATGAACTTGCTACTTGGAACAGGTTTCATGAATATCAATTGGATTATCCCTTGTATCAACTTTCTGGATTTTGATCCTCTTCTCAATACGGATGAAGTGATATTTAATGTCAATGTGCTTAGTCTTCTCATGATGGACTTGATCATTGGCTAAGCAGATTGCACTCAGACTGTTGCAGAAAATGATAGCATTTTCATGTAGAAACCCAAGACTGCTAATCAAATCCTTCTATCACATCCCTTCATTTGTTACTTTTGCCAAAGCCATGTACTCTACATCTATAGTGGATAAAGTCATTGTAGGCTGAAGTGTTGTCTTCTAACGAACAAGAGAGTTGTCAATCATGAACACGTACCCAATAGCATATCTCCTTGCATCCAAATATGTGCATAGTTAGAAATTGAGTAACCAGCGAGAGCACAAGATGCGCCATCATGGTAAACGAGTCCAATATTAGTTGTACCCTTAAGGTACTTGAATGTACATTTCACAGGTTGCCAATGTTCCTTCCTAGGATTACCCATATACTCACTCACAACATTAACTGCTTGTATTAGGTCCATTCTAGTGCATACCATAACATATATGAGACAACTTACAACACTTGCATAAGGAACAAAACATGTATTCCTTCTCTAATTTTGATCGAGTAGTATTGAGTTCAGATAGACGAATGGACGGTGTTAGAGGAAAACATACTGATTTTGTGAATGCCATCCCAAAATGATTAAACACTTTCAAAATGTATTCTTTCTAACACAAAAAGATCTTCTTTTAGACTTGATCCCTCTTGATCTCCATGCCCATAATCTTTCTAATAGCTCACATGTCCTTCATCTAAAGTTCACCATTGAGTAGTGACTTCAACCTTTGAATTACCAACAAATTTTGAGATGCTATGAACATGTTGTCCACATAAAAGCAGTAGATAGATCTTCCATTTTGTTATGATAAACACGAGTCATGGGGACTTCTAATGTACCCATGAGAGATAATGAACTCATCGAATCTCTTGTATAACTGCCTTGGTTATTGCTTCATCCCACAAAGAGACATTTTCAATCTATAGACAAAACATTCATTTCCTTCCACCTCAAAACCTTCAGGTTGTTATATCAAAATGTCTTCCTCCGGTCTTCCATGGAGAAAGGCAATTTTGACATTGAGTTGCTCTAACTCCATGTCCAGAGTTGTCACTAGGGCTAATAAAACATGTATAGAGGTGTGTCAAACTTTTGAAGAGAGTATATCAATGTAGTTCAATCCTTTCTTCTAACTGTAGCCTTTAGATACCAAATGTGCTTTATAACAAACGACTTCTTCAACAGAAGATCCATATTTCTTCTTGAAGATCTACTTGTACCCCATTACTCGTCTGCCTTCAAGTAGCTAAACTAAATCCCAAGCCTGGTTCTTCTAAAGGGATTTCATCTCTTTACACATAGCCATTGTCCATTCCTTGGCTTTAGAATAGGAAATTGCTTCTTGATAAATGGACAGTTTGATTGAATCGATATCTTCTACTACATGTAGTGCATAAGACACTATATCAAAGTCATCTTTTAGGAGCTTTGATTTGCCTTTGAGACTTTCTGGTTGTTGTGGTTTTAGAATGCCTCAGACTGTTTTGACTCATCCAGTCAGTCCCCTAAACTAACGTTGTATTCTAACGTTGATGGTGCACTTAAAGATCATGATTAGTCTCATAAGGTGTTTTAAACTGTTTTTTATCATTAATGTTTCTGATTGTGGAACTCTCTAACTCCACATACTTAGTAACATCCTCTGCTTTTCCCAAATCTTCATCAGATTTAGAATGCATCATAGAGAATTTTTCAAAGACGATATCTATACTCATAATGACCTTTCTTTCAAATGGAGAGCAAACTTAGAATCCTTTGACTCCATCTTCATAGCCCATAAAGAATCACTTCTTGGCTATGGGCTCCAGCTTACTTTCACTTACATGATAGTATGTCAGACATCCAAACACCTTCAATATTGAGTATTCAATTGGTTTGTTAGACCATACCTCAATAGAGGTCTTAAAGTCTATGGTAGTGGATGGTGAGCAATTCACGAGATAACATGATATGTTGACAACCTCAGTTCAGAAACTCTTATTCAAGCTTGAATTAGATAACATGCATTTGGCCTTTTCCAACAAGGTTTTGTTCATTATTTCAACTACTCCGTTTTGGTGTAGAGTATAGCATACAATATGTTGCCTTGCTTTGCCTTCATCTCTACAAAATTCATTGAATTCAATAGAACAAAATTTCAAGCCATTGTTAGTCCTAAGCCACTTTACTATCTTTCTTGTCTGATTCTTCATACGAATTTTCCAATGCTAGGAAATTTTGAAAACTTCAAATTTATACTTCATGAATACCTATGTCATCTTGGATTAATCGTCGATGATGAAGAAGAAATACCTTGCCCCTTACAATGATGGAACTTTCAACGACCCCCAACAATCAGAATGGATGTAGTCCAACATGGCCTTTGTTGTGTGCATAACCTTTGGAAACTTCATATGATGTTTCTTCCAATAGATGTAGTGCTCACAAAACTGAAGAGGTTTCACCTTGTGATTTTCAAGTAAGCCTCACTTGCTCAAAATATCTAGACCTTTTTCACTTAAATGACCTAGACACAGATGCCACAAAGAAGTATCAGACAAGCCATTGGATGGATGACTTCCAGATTGTGAAACAACAAAGATAAAACCTGTCACAATGGACCCTTAAATGATATATGTTGGTCGTTAGTTATGAATAACTTTTACATTGAATAGTTTCATCAAATTAGCATCTTTCCCTCAATTTATGGTTCTTTTTGTAGGAGTTGTACATATTTTTATGTTTGTTTTGGTTTTACTCAGTAGATACTCCCAATTTTGTGAATTAATGTGAATCAAGTTCAGTTTTAGGCCAAAAGAAGGAGGTTCAAGCAGCTACTGTCTCGCTAAGCGAGCCATATGCGCTTAGCGAGTGATGTCTGCTAAGCGAGACACTCAGCTCGCTTAGCTTGTTGGGAAATCCTAGAAGAGGATCAGTCACATATGCTCGCGCTCAGCGCGCCGCCAACTCGTCCAAAGAGTCATTTGTCCCTTCTCGCGCTCAACGCGCTCAGCTCGCTAAGCCAGATTTCACTAACTCATGCTTAGCGAGCCATTCTCGCTAAGCGAGTCTTCATAATCTAAAACGTCAAGGAGCCTTTAAAACACTAAAGTTGACGTAAAATAGAGAGAGGAGTTGGAAAACAGAGTAAGAGAAGAAGCTAGAGTGACAAAACACCAGCCTTCAAGAGAGTTTAGGTTAGAGGAGTGATTTTAGGGTTCTAGAGGTTGGAGGAGACATCCCTAACCATTTGTAGCCTTAGTCTTTCCTTAAAATCTATCATTTGTGCTGAAAGTTGCTAACTTGTAATGGAAGGTTAAATCTCTTGTTGGGGAGTTCTGCCGAACCTTTGATGTAATACTCTCTTACCATCTATTTAAAGTTACTTTTATGTGTTCATTACTTCTATCTATGCCTATTTCTGTATGCTTGTGACTTGATCACCCATTTGTATGCATAGTTAGGATTTTTAGTACTGGGAAGTGCTTTAAAGCCTTAGAACTTGATAGAGCAAGCTAGAGAACTGTATGTCTGGGGACGGAGTGCAGTGATTTAGTTTCTATTATGCTGTAATCTTAATGTGACTCATTTAGACTAAGTTTGTTGAGGGATCAAGGACGAAGTTTAGATAGAGTTAGGCCCATTCACTCGAGGGATCTTGGTTTGGGTAATTTATTTTCAGCAAAAGAACACTAAGACAATGTTAAATAGAAAAAAATATTTAGCAACATCAAAGTAAGTTCAGTAGAATAACCCAACGCTTTCACTTGATTGTTTTACTTCTCAATTTATAGATATTTTAGTTTGTAGTTAAGTAGATTTTCATATAAAAATTTCTTTTAATATTTACTTGCTTTATACAAATGTTTGCTCATTGGACATATATTTTATGAATGAAACAAGCTCCCTGTGATTCGATACTCGGTTCTTACCGTTTTATATTACTTGTGCGACTCAGTACATTTGCTTATTAGCATCGCGGATTAATCGCAAAATATTATCGAACAGTTTTTCTGTCGGGAAACAATGTACGAATTTCCTTTCTTTGTTCTTTTGAATCCATTGCACCCACAGATACAAGATTTTTCTTAAGCTTTTGAACATGACGAACTTCAATTAAGGTTCTAACAGCACCATCATGCATTTTGATTTTACAGAACCTATACCAATAAACTTGCAAGGAGCATCATTACCTATGAGAACGTTACCACCAAACATTTTCTCATATGTTACAAACTAATGCCTGTATGGACACATATTATAAGAAAAACTTGAGTCCAATACCTATTGTTTAAAGTGTTGTCGTAGTTGTTTACCAGCAACCAAAACTAAATTGTTTTCCGATGATGAATCATTATGAACAAAAACAACAATAAAATCTTTCTTTACTTTCTTTGGATAGTCTCTTTTTTAGTGACTCAACTTTTTGCAGTAGTTACATATGTCCTTAGGATCAATTTTGCTCTTCTTGCCACCTTTGTCTTTCTTCATCTTCTGTCTTTTAGTAGAATCAATCATTGATAATCCAGATGCAAAGACTTCATCACCATTCCCAAACGTCTTTAGTAGAAACTCTCTAGAATAGAGACTAGACTTGACTTCTTCAAGTGTAATGGAGTCATTGTCTACACTAAGAAAACTCACAAAATTCTCGTAGGAGGGAGGGAAAAAGGCTAATCAAATCATTATCAGGTCTTCATCTTCGATCTTGACATCAATGTTACGTAGCTCCATCAGAACAAAGTTTAGCTCATCAAGGTGTTCCTTCAGTAGTGTACCTTCACTCATTTGGAGACCAAACAAACGTTGTTTTAGAAGCAACTTGTTGGAAATTGATTTTGTCATGAAGAGTTTCTTAAATTTCAGCCAAAGCCCAACAACAGACAGTTCTTCAAAAACTTCGTAAATAACCTCATCAAACAGAGATAAGAGAATTAGTAAATATCAAATACATCTTTTCTTCTTGTAACTCAAGCATTGACTTATCAATCTTCGATGGTTGACCAGAGAGAGGTGCCCAAATGCCTTGTTCTTTCAACAAGGCTTGCATCTTGATGCACCAAAAGTTGCAGCTATTCTTCACTGTGAATTTCTCAATCTTGATTGTGTTGACCATCTTCTTAATAGAATCTTGAAGATGCAACATGATCAAATAACAAACAAAATGATTTACCTTTGATGACCTAGACCCACCACGAAACAAATGTGGAATTTTTCAAATGATAGAAGGAGACGGGATATCACACAAATTATTAAGTTTATTAGGAATAACACACTTTACAATGTAGGGGGTTAAAGTGTCCTCAAGCTCATTGAACCCAAAATACAAAGCTCCTTATAAAAGAGACAACTAATAATTGTCTAATCGGAAACAGATACAACAAAAAACATAAAACAATTATAGTTACAACACAACCTATGTTAATGAACCACTAGACTAAACATTTCACCAGATTATAAAAGATTAGATGATCGACTAATACAAAAGACATGAGTATTATATTAGACAACCAATATTGTCGTCCATCCTATCTCCATCGTCCATCGTCCAACAATCAACATATGATCATATAAGTTTTCTAGGAATATAAAAGTAAAATAGTATATTTATCACAATCTTTAATTATTTACCTCATTAAAAAGTTTAAATAGAATAACATAATATTTTAAACGTAATTAAACTTGTTTTATTTAACTCGAAAAACTTAGATTTCCACCTTCCCTTCCCATGGAAATATTTTCGTGTGAAACTCGGCCTGAAAAATTCTCGGGAAACATTGCTTTTGGGAATGTTATTTTAAAAAAATCAAACCATTATTGGAAATTAACATTCCCAACTTAAGATTCTCGAGAAAATATTTTTTTTGTAGCAAACACTCCCTAAATGTCACTTTTGGTCCATTAGGTTTCAATGTTGTTTCATTTTGATCTTTTATATTTTACAAAGTTCTATTTTGGTATTTTCTTTCATTTTTCATTTTAAATGTTTCTATTCTATTAACTTTTAAATTCTAAAATAATTAATTTTCGATAATGAGAGCTAAAACATGTCATATGTTTTTAATATAGTAATAACCACAATCGTTTAACATAGAACTTTTATATCTTATGTAATTTAGTAATATACCACATTGTATAATAAATTAATTCAATATTTTATGTTTAATCATCACTATGTTCAATTAATTATTTTAAATTTTAAAACATTGACCAAACACTAACATTTTTGACGAAAAATGAAAAAAAGTATCAAAATCAAACTTTCAAAAATGTAAAGAATTAAAATAAAACCAACTAACATTAAAATATAATGGATCAAAAATGATATTTATTCTTTTCCCTTTTAAATAATGTTTGTCTACAACTAAGGACTAACATTCATTCATTAAGAAAGAAAATATTGATTAACTTTTTATTAAAAAAATAGGTAAAATTACATTGAAAATTATAATGAAAATGAAAATAAGTTAACAAAAAAATCTTTTATTAAAAAAATATCACTTTTAATTTTTTAGTTTAAGTTTTATATATTGTTAATACAAAAAAATTACATTATAAATCAATAAAATTTATGATAGATATAAGTTTTAAACTATTTTTTATAAAATTCAACAAACATAACTCGAGATTAGTTTTGCTCTATCTTTTAATCCATATCATACCATAAATACTTTTTAAATATCTTTTAGTAATGAAACTTATTTTATATATTTTTTATAATATCATATTATTTTTATGTAAGTTAAATAATTATTTCTTTTACCAATATTTTATAGACTTGTTTAAATGGGCCCACAATCTAATTCTAAAACATTGATTTTTATATACAAGTCAGACCCAAAAGTTACAAAACATTGATTGCTTAATAGACTAACTCATTATTTTTTTAGCTTCTCTTTCATTGTTTTGTAAATGCTTGATACTCAATTTGGTCCTTAAGTTTTTTAAAAGTGTTCAATTGAGTCCTTTTAAGTAACCATTTATGCCAATTTAGACTAACGCCATTAAAAGGAGAAGAAATAGAGACAAAAACACTTTCTTAATGACATTAACCCAAATTGACAGAAAGGACAACATTAATGCATTTTTAAAATTTTGAGGATCTAATTATAGTTGTAGAAGGAAATAGCACAAAAGGGAGGTTAAATTGTTTTTATAAATTTAAAACTTTTTCTAAGACTGAAAACATGCTTATCATCTAATGTAGATAAACCTAAAAACACGTAAAGAAGATTTTGATACATACTTTATCAGACGATGAGAAAAACAATCTCTTAGTAAATCAAAACATTAAATAAGATCTAAAAACAGATTCAAACCATTTGTCAGTTAAAACAATAAAAGGAAGCATACATGAAATTATACTAGATCATCTCAAATCCAATACTACATCCAATTTATTACAACCTATCAAGTTTCCACTGACTTAGCAAAGTTACTAGTATTTTCCACTACCACTTTTGGCTCTTACACATGCAAGCTCTACCCCAAGCTTGACTTTAACCCAACATTCTTTGTCCTACTAAGTCACTGCTAGCTCTAAACAAATCAACAAGATTTGTTAGAAGTTTGCACAATGACTAATATGTGATAGTCTTATAGAAGGATATATCACTCAACACTTTAGTATTTTCTCTCAAGGTTTGCAAGGTGTTTTGAATGCTTAATATTTATACAAAGATTTATAGAAAGCTTTACAAGAAAGAATATGTTTGTGCAAGATGATTTGTATTTTGTTTCTTCAAAGCTTTGTCTATTTATAGCTTTCATCTTTAAGAATCTGTTGTCTCACAATGGTTGGATTCTTCACTCTATTCTTCATTTGAAGTCTTGAGTCCATTGGAGTATTTAATACTTGCATTAAACCTTCTTCATGCAAAGTTCATGCTGATAGGCTAGCATGTCTTGTATTTTAGCAAGAAAGTCTCTTCTTTCATCATAACAGGTCTACACCAGTAGAGCACGCCTTTTGATGAGGATAAATGCTTCTAGATTGTGGAATCCATTTATTCTTCATAGGACTTTGACAGGTCCTAGAAGAATATTTTCTGCATGAAAGAATCTTAGACACAGTATTAAATGAAGGTCTTATATATACTTCATAAATGCTATGCAGATCGTCTTATGGATGTATCGTATAAAAATATAGACATAGAGATACAAAACATGATACATTAGACACAACTTTTATCATTTGTATTTGTTTGCATTTAATCAAAATAATTAGGAGTGATGATTCGTCTTTAAGACATAAATGTCTTTTGACTTAACAATAGTTTTTAAAACATGGGGATCCAATTGAACACTTTAATAAAAGTTGATGACCCAATTGGATATTAAGCCTTTAGTAAAAATAAAAGGACACATGATATATTTTATAAACCATCGTTACTGACTTACTGTAATATATGATCCATCAAATAGGGATCATAATGAGTAAGTCTAGGTAAGATATTATAATATTCATTCTTATATCCCCATTTTTTAAAAATGCATGTACTCACTCTCATACCCACACAAATAGCAATTTCAATCTCCACCCCTTACCTTGGGTACTTATATGCCCATACTTGCACTTGCTACTATGGACGAATTCACGTTAGAGGGAAGGGGACGTTGTCCCCATAATTCTTTTCCAAATTGAATAATTCATAATTTATTGTGCATTTCCATTTAAAAAATCCATTTTTTTATTCAATAAAGAAATCTAATCCTTTTTTTTGGTAATTAAAGAAATATGATCTAAAATCAAATATTATATTTTATTAAATTGTAATTATCATAGAAATAGTTTTTATCTTTTAAATTTTTCTAAATTATAAAATCAATATTCTAGAAACACATATATGGATAAAGTTGTCTTCTTTATAAAATTCTATTGCTATTTAAAATATGTTTATGTAGAGTAAATTTTGTTTTTAGTCCTCAAACGTTTCAAGTTTTATGCTTTTGATCTTTTAACTTTTTGGAGACTAGTCTTTGTCCCCTAATTTTTTTTCCATCTGGTATTTTGGTCTTTTCTTTCTAAATCCACCGTTAATGGCCTACATGACATTATTTTATATTATTATTTATGGTCCTTTAAATATACACATGACACTCATATATTTCCATTTGAATCCATTGTGTACGCTTTTCTAAGTAACAACTTGTCTCCCCAATATTCATTGAAATTTTTACTAATATGAATTCCGTTCTAAATAAAATTAAAAATATGTTAAGATTATAATTGAAAAGCATATAAAAGTACACACACTTCAATTGATATAAGACAATTATAATACCTTAGATGGATCTAAATTAGCAGAAAAGGAATTGAACCACTTATTGAAAATGTCTTTGTTATCAGGTATCATTCAATATAAAAAAGAGATATTACAATGAATTTTTGCTTAACTAAAATAATTAGGAAAACAAGAAGTTCTTAAGATGATAAACAAATCAAAAAAAGAATGTGTAAAAATTCTTGATAAACAAAAATAAATAAGTTTAAATAAGATTTGTTTTTTTTTAAATGCATCAAAACTCACATTAAACAATAATAAAACATTCCAAATTCATAAACTTTGTTATGTTTACATAGGTGCGATGTTGAAGGGATTCAACTATGATTGCTCATTTCAAAACTCACACAAATGATTAATCATGCACAATAAATGGAACAAAATAATACTTTGTTAAAAATTTGTGGTTGCATCATTTTCCTTAGATTTTTCTCTCTCTATATATACATTTACATAAAACTACATTACATTAATATATGATTCATAAATTGGAGTTTAAATTGATTTCTTGATTTTCTAATTTCTGATTCAAAATTTTGTGATGACAACTAATAAAGCTTCTTATAAAGGAAAAATATACACCAAGTTTTATTTACATGTCCTTGCATAGTCTGTAAGTTGTTTTATATTTTGGTGGCATAATAATTTGATTTATTTATTTTTATCTAATCATACTAAAATGAAAATAATATTATTTTTTTGTATTTGTTCTAATAGGATTTTGTTCAAATTCTATATCACTTTTATCAACCATTGAAAAAAAACCTTCCAACTAAGGTTCATTTCATTGATAAAGTTGGTACAACAATTGAAATTGTTTTGCTCAAATTTCGTAACAATGGTTATTTTACACATGAAATGCAAAATATCTTAAATCATTATCATTTGAAAGACAATGGTTGGATTAAGTTCAATTATATCGAATTCACGCAAAAAAAAAATCAGTTCAATTATATTGGTGGCAAGAAGACAAGAAGTTGTTCATATTAGTTAGCATTAATTCATCATATTTTTAGTCTTTATGTAAAGTTCTCACTTTAACAAAAAATATGAGGCTTCAATTAGGGTCTTTCAATGAAGATGTTACTCAATTGAAATAATTTGTAGATTGGGTGTTGGATATTGGATATGGCAATGAGTTGAATGAACATATTATGACATTGATTCCTAGTGAAACAATAACTTACTTAAGTTTTGGTGCCCCATGTTCAGTAATTAAAAATGTTGATACACCAGATGTTGTCCATATTCCTAAGTTTTTAAATAGAATTGTTGCATCAAATCTTCTAAATCATAAATTGAAGCTAAAGATTGAGATTTCCATTATGTTATCGAGAAATATTGACCAATCTTTTGCATATTGTAATGACACATGACTCACTATAACTCAATTGGGCAATCACATTTTCAAAGCAAAAGTTATTTATGGTAGCAAAATAGGAGAAAACGTCTTGATTTCAATATTATCATTGATTTCATCTGATCCTAGAATCTCATTTAAATTTCAGAGAAAACAATTTCTAGTGGTAATTTCTTTTGCAATAACAATCGCCAAAAGTCAAGAACAATTTCTCAAGAATGTTTAAAATTTATCTTCTAATATTAGTTTTCTCACATGACCAATTATATGTTACAATGTCAAGAGTTATAACACGTAAAAGTTTGAAATTTCTTGTATGTAACAATGAGGGACAAATTATGAACAACACCTCAAATGTTGTTATTACTAAGAGAAATATGATCTAAAATCAAATATTATATTTTATTAAATTGTAATTATCATAGAAATAGTTTTTATCTTTTAAATTTTTCTAAATTATAAAATCAATATTCTAGAAACACATATATGGATAAAGTTGTCTTCTTTATAAAATTCTATTGCTATTTAAAATATGTTTGTGTAGCAATATCTTCTTTATGAGGGACAAGATATATGATGATTGAATGGAAAAAAGAAACTTTGACATCAACAATACAAATGGAGATTTTCATGTAATAACAACCATTGAACATTATTTCCATTTTGATACATCAATTACTAAGAGAAGATATTGCTACACAAAATTTTCAAATTATTATATAAATATATATTTAATTTCTTTCCTATTCTGAATTTACATAATCATGATTTTCATTGATTTCTTTTATCATTTTTATTCCAGATGAGTTACATAATGCAAGCATCATGTGTCTTATATTAAAAATAATCAACAAAGATGTTATATATATATATATATATATATATATATATATATATATATATATATATATATATCCAACAATTATGTATACACTATTAATGATTATGATATTTGTTCCTATATAATTTTATGTTATCAATATGCGTTTTTATATTATATCATCATTTTTTTTATTTCTTTAAAGTGTTTTTAAACTTGAATACCTCGAGTAGATTTGATTACAAATAAACAAATGCATTCAAAATGTTCACCCTGTGCATCACATGATTAAAAAAAACCTAGCTATTATTTTCACATGTTAATTTCAATTATGTACCAAAATCATTAATTAAACCATCATTTATTGATCATATGACATGAGAAATAATAAAAAAAATGAAAATGGTGATTAAAATAATTAAATTTGCATTTAGAAAAAGACACAAGATGACATTGTTCCTATAATAAAGTCAATTTAGAGATCCCTTATAAGTTATAAAATAGAAAAAGACAGAAAAAAAGAAAAAAGAAAACAAGTATCCAAAGATAAGACTGTTCGACTATTTATACATTTTAATAAAAAGTCATAGAAAATTTATTAAAATCCATCCTACAAAATAATCTATTAATATTATATATTTTTGAATATCAAAGACATTTACTAAAATTTTTGATCAACTATCAAATTTTTTTTAGAGAAAAATTTGTATACTAATAATTCAAAATAATTTTACATTAACATCCAATCACAAACTATCATATAATAAGTTTATTAAATTTTATAATAAATATCTTAAAAATTATTAATAATTTATTTATTAATTAATATTAATTAGTTTTTTTTAAATATTTAATAAAAAAATTCGAACCTATTATTTTCTTCTTTTTCTCCCTTTAACCCTTGAACCTTTCATTTTCAATCACCAAATCAATCCAATAACTCTCATAACTAATCAATAATCAAATAACAATATAAAGTTATTTTAATGCATGGATTTTTTTTTTTACAATTCAAAGCATACATAGTTTTTTTGTTATACAATGTACATATATAATTTGACATGCAATTATCAATTTATGTTTTTTATATTCAAATCCCAAAATCATATTGGGTGGAAAAGGAGTAAAAGATTGAATTTGAAGATGAAGCCTTTGACTGTGAGTGACACGGCAGCACCGACCAAACGAGAATGAAACCCGACCCGAAAAAGCATGGAAGTTAACATCAACACAACAAATAAAGAGGATGCGCAAGACAATAAAATAATATTAAGAAATCACATTTTATAATAATTTAAATTTTAAAACTCATTAAATAATTTTAAATAACCACAAAATAGATATAGCATGATTAAAACGAATTAATTTTAAAAATCAAAAAATTAAAAATAACAAAAAGATCAAATTAAACGTATATAATAAATTAAAAGAAAAACCTAATTAAACAGAGAAAATAAGAGAAAAAATGATCACACTTACGCAAGTTCCAACGAATCACATCACAATAGACATAATTGAAAGTTGACGTAATATTATTAGTTCCGTTGCATTCAGAAGTGCGCACTTGATAATATAACGAAAACGACGACGTGGCTCGTGGCTCGTGGCCCGTTGAGGGCGTATCTATTTTTACCCCTTTTGGCGACAAAAATGAAACGAAAGTCACCAGCGTGAGAGAGGGTGCAGGTAGGTTTGAGAGGGAATCTCCACCATTCCCATGTCTCCCTCCTCCAATCCAAATCTTCTTCTTCTTCTTCTTTAATCTCAACAATGGCGGAGGAATTCTCCAAGTCCGTGGAGGAGGGGCTGCGGCTCTCCAAGCGCATATACTTCGGCAACGACAGGGCCGTGTCGCCGCCGAAGCCGCCGCCGAGCATGTCAAAGTCCCACACCGCCTGCCTCCCCACGGCGCCCATGCTCTACGCCGTCATTCACGACCCTGCCATTGTCGACAACCCCGACGTTCCCAGCTACCAGCCCTACGTGCATGGACAGTGTGACCCCCCGGCGCTCATTCCCCTCCACATGATTGGAAATGTTCACCTTCAAGCACATTGCTACGTCAATGCCGTCGCGTTCGTCACCGTCTCCGGCTCGTGGAGACTCCACTGCGTCTCCGGCAGCCGCACCTGCGATTGCATCGTTGCCCTGCCCGTGCCACCTCAGGTGCATCCTCGAATTAAAAAAAAATTAATTGATACTATTTTTATTAGGTCTAATTATTAATTTGGTTCTCATGAAGGTTAGTTAGTTTTTTTTAGTGGAACGATCTCTCGTACATATAAGTACTTTATTGTTTTTGTTTACCGGATAGGTCAAATTTGCAAGTTTTAGTCGCAGCAAATTGAAAGTGTTTTGATTACAAAACTTTTCTGGCTGATTTTTTTTTGGCAATTGTTAAATGACCAAACAAAAATTTGGTATAGTTTTTTATATCCTTAGAAATGTTAGGATTTTCGTATAATTTTTTTTTATCAATAGCTCAAAAAGTTTGGACACACCCAAGAGAGAGGGAGAAAGAGCTTCTTAATAACAATACCAAAACCCTTGCATTTGGAGAGTAAGTATCATTGAATTTCTATAAGACATCACTTCTATAAGATATCGGTGTTAATTTTTATAATAATTAGTTTATAAATTAATAATGTAAAAGAATTTTATACTAACATCTAATTACATATAGTAAGTTTTTGCTTTGTTGACAATGTGAAATTTTTTACACTAATAGTGCATAGAAAATAAACTTTAAGGGATATATCAAAAGTGATTTCTAATTAGTTAATAATAATGTAAAAGTATTTACATTCACATTTTATCAAAATTAAAATAAAAAAATAAATCATGTTTACTTGTTCTCAACCAAAGGTGATTATGTCCCTAAAACCTCCTTTTGACTTAAAGGAAACAAAATTTGCATGTAGTTGAGAATTTTCTACTAGTTTTTATGTGAACTTGCTTCTGGCTTTTAAAATAAAAGACTCCAAGCATATAACTGGTGGTGAGAATTTGCAAAATAAATTACCCAAAATCAAGTCAAAATGGTGGTGAGAATTTTCAAACTTATCAAAATAAATTTTGCAAAATCAATATTACCCAAAATCAAGTATACAAACACTCACCACCATGCTTTATAGTTTGAATAAGAAGCCTAGGCTAGAAGAATTTCTGGCGTTCCAAATCCATTATCAGTTGTTTGTGTATATTAAATATATTTTTATACAATTTAATGTGGAATTATCCACGAATAAATGTTTTGAAAACTGGCCTATATGTAAGGTTGCCATAATGACTCCCAAACTCTGTTGCGTTTGAATGTTTTAAAGAAGTTGCAGATTTTGTGTTCTGATACCATTTGGCTAACAGGGTTCAATTCTAGGTGTGGAGGTTAGCGTTCATAGGAAGTCTTATTCTACTCAGCTAGTTGATATGAAAGACAACAATGGTAAGGAGAATATGATCCGAGCTCAAGATGGAGGCTTTGTCGGGCTGAATTTGTTTACTTTGCGTATACCACAGGTAAATATTATATTCTATGTAACATTCTAACAAACTAACATTTGACAATAAAAAAAAATATTATAGTCTGTGTATTCTGAAGGTTGTTGATTTCTAGGTCCATAATGTTTGATTATCTTGTTCTGAAGTTGCTTGTTATGCTTGTAACAGATCGATGGAGGTTCCAATTTATCTGTTAAAATTAGTTGGTACCAGAAGATACTATACAGCAATGATGTGTTCTGCTTGAATGTGCCGTTTAACTTTCCAGATTTTGTCAACCCTGTTGGGAAGAAAATGGAAAAAAAAGAAAAGATAGAAATAATTATGAATGCTATAACTGGAAGTGAGATTCTATGCAAGACAATGAGTCATCCCCTGAAGGTTCATATTTGGTTCAATTCTTGTGGTATATTTGTGCACAACCAATTAGCAATGTGATGTGATTCTATTCCCTGACTGAACAGAAAGTGAGGCATAATGCTGGGAGTATGGGTTTCTCGTATGAGTCAGATGTTCTCTCATGGTCAAAAACTGATTTCAGCTTTTCATATGCTGTGCCTGTAAGACTCAATGCCACTTTTAAATTTTAATGTCATTCTTATTTGTAGCTTCAGTTTTTGAAAGCTGCTCTTACGCATGTTGTGTAAATTCAGGATTCTTCAAGTCATATAAGTGGTGGTGTTCTTTTGGAATCTCCATCGGTGGATGATTTTGATCAACGAGAGATGTTCTGCATGTACCTTTCTCCTGGAAATCTTCAGGGTAGGAAGGTTGGTACAATATCTGAAGATTTTGTATCTGTGCATTTTACATATGATTTTGTAAAAATTTTTTGTTCACATTGCTGGTCCTACAATGTCTAGATATTCAGAAAGGACATCGTGTTCGTGATTGACATAAGTGGAAGCATGCGGGGAAAGCTAATCGATCATACAAAGAATGCACTATCGGCTGCTCTCTCTAAGCTCAATCCTCATGATTCATTTAGTATTATAGCATTCAATGGAGAGATATATCAATTTTCAAAATCAATGGAATTGGCTTCAAAGGATGCTGTTGAAAGGGCCATCGAGTGGATTAACATGAATTTTATTGCAGGGGGTGATACAAATATTTTGCATCCCTTAAACACGGTAACTCAATATTCATACAAAATTTTCTTTTTCCTTGAGCTGAATTTTATGTTTATTTTGACATTATTTATCAATTTTTCTTTAGTGTCTTGTTAGTAACAAGTAAATGTTTTGGTTCTAATCTTTATCATTCATCGAGAAAATCACTGAACCGAAGTGTAATGTACTGTGTACTGAACAAAGGAATCAATATATGCTCAACTTGATGCATGTAGAACCAAATTGTTTGTTTTTTAATCTCATCTTTGTGTACCCTCAGACTAGCTTTTAAGATTGTTGATGGGCATCATAGTTCTTTTCTGTTCACTGTCATTGGATAGAGTTGTATTGTATATTTGTATATTTTTACTGTTTTTTCTTTCAGGCAATAGAGATGCTATCTGATGCTCAAAGTTCAGTTCCAATTATTTTCCTAGTTACAGATGGAACTGTTGAAGATGAGAGACAAATTTGTGATATGATGAAGAATCATATGACCAATGGAGAGTCAATATCCCCCCGAATTTACACTTTTGGCATAGGTACGATTTCTTCTTTCCAGTATTTCAAGCCTGGATTGGAATTTTAACATTATTACATTCTTTTCCAATTAAAATTTTAACATTATTACATAAAGATTCTTATGCTTTTTCATTAATTGTGAAATTTTTGCTATTAGTTTATTTCCTAATGTTCATAGTAAAACCTCATTCAATCCCAGGTTCATTCTGCAATCATTATTTCTTGCGGATGCTTTCTATGATTGGTCGGGGCCAACATGTTGCAGCATTGGATGTAGGCAAGTTCTGAATTTTAACTTCAAAAAGTAAATATCATTATCATTGTTTATCATTTTTTTATTATTTTGAGCCTATTGGCGATGTTGGATTCTAGTGAAAACCTGATCTTTGAACCATGTCAATGAACGTACACCTAACAACTTAACAAGAAATTGTATTATCTAAATGTTGGTTGCATATACTATTATACTATGCATTCTATTTGGAGCACTTGATTGGGTTGACTAGCCATAAAAATAAGAGGCCCTACACTGGTTTTGCATATAAGTTTCACAATGTTTATCTTGCAAGAGATGCATAAATATGTAGAACAGATTTGAATTGAGATAGCATTTTTGTCACCCTTTTCAAAATTACTTTTGGTGTTAGACAAGACAAGTTATTTCAGTGGCATTATGACCTCTTTGAATTATTTATTGTCAGATTTGATCGAGCCTCAGATGCTGAAATTGTTTGACAAAGCTTCATCTCTTGTTCTTGCAAATATCACAATGGACATATTCAATGATGTGGATGAAGTTGAGGTAAGCATTTTACTGGTACTCGTTGGCTAGATAGAAGGGAAATAAAAGTGTCACCCATGTTTTGCTTTTTCCTTTACATTAACTACCTTTCTTGTTTCTTGATGCCTTTGGGGATACTTGCATTTTTCTTCATGTTTCTTTTTGCCTGTTTATATCTTTAGAGAAATATTAGAGTTAAGACTTATAAGTGTTGCCATGATGGGATTCACATGTCCTGTGTCAACTATGGCAATTAAGTTTCTGTAACATGTGTGCTATTATATGTTGCATTTTTTTAATCTCACTCTTCCTTTGAACTTGTGGTTTCCTCTAATGGCATTATTTGCAATATCTTGTGATAGGTGTGCCCCTCTCACATTCCAGATCTTTCCTCAGATGGTCCATTGCTTTTATGTGGAAGATATAAGGGAAGTTTTCCCAAAGATCTTGAAATTAAAGGTGTCTTGCCTGATTTCAGTAATTTTGTGATAGATCTGAAGATTCAAGAGGCTAAGGGCATACCTGTACAAAGGGTAATGTTCTCTGCACTACCTTGCTTATTTACTATTCAAGTTTGTTTGTCCCCAACCCCCCCCCCCTCCCTAATTAAATTATGTCTAAAATTTCTTGAGAGGATGTTCCACATGTTGTTTATGGTTGCTTGGAATCTATTTGTTACTCTGCAATCCTCTTTGAACTTTGAAGGATCTGTTATTTCATGAAGCAGAGAGTAATATATGAGTTGCATTTTACTATTTATATATGATCTATTGAATTGGGAGAAACTAATCGTAATTCCCTTTTTTTCGTCCCATCCTTGTGATTTTCTGTGGCTACATAAAAGAACCATAGCCTTCTTTATCTTTCTATGGTGTGCAACTGTGCATATACCAAAAGTATGGTTTGCTTCATCTTACTCTTGCAGTTACCCTCCTCCTAATAAATATACACAATTTTTGTTATTTTGTTTCGTTTCGTTTCCTTTACTGTTAACTGTTATTCTGCTGCACTGCCTTTTCTTTCAACAGATTTGTGCAAGAGATCAAATAGAGTATCTTACTGCTCAAGCATGGCTCTCAAAAGATGAAAAATTAGAACAAATGGTTTGTTATTAGCTTTCTGTGCCACCACTCCACGTACTCAAATGCATGAATTGAAATTTCATCTAAATTGTCATGGTTCCTCTATTCGATATTCGGCCAATTCTTTTCTCTAATATTTTTTTCTTGTGTCACATCGTTTAAATTGGCAGGTTGCCAAACTAAGTTTACAAACTGGCTTTACATCGGAGTACACGAGTATGACAATTCTTGAGATTGATCTTCGAAAGAAAGCCAAGGAATCAGATGGAAAGAAAGTATGTATCAAAAGTTTTGAGGTTCTTTTTCCTAATAAAATAGATCTTATTTTATGTAAACCTATTTTTTGTCATTTCACACTTTGAAATTTATTCCTTTCTGTATTAGATGTATCTTAACATGACAGAAAAACTAAAGTTTAGTCGGTTGGTTTGCCTGTTTTAATTGAATGCTTATAATTCAATTTTCTATTGTGGTTTTACATAGTTACATAGTTCTATTAAAATAGATAAAATCTCTCACTTCCTTTCTTCTAAATCATGGCAAAAGGTGTCAAAAAAGAGCAATCCTCAGAGTGGAGCAAAAGAACAAGAGCAGAGAGTTATTTTGCTCCCTCCCCTAGGTATAGGATTTGGCAACTTAACTGCAACTGCTGAAAACATTCAACCAGGATCTGAAGAAACAAAAGGGCCTGATGGGGCTGAAATCTTTGTTAAGGCTGCCACAAATTGTTGTGGCACCTGCTGCAATTACTGCTGTTGCATGTGCTGCATCCAGGCCTTTACCCGGATAAACAACCAATGTGCAATTGCATTTACTCAACTTTGTGTTGGCTTAGGATGCTTCAGCTGCATCAACTGTTGTGCAGATATATGTTGTTCTGGAAATGAAAACTGAAACGTCAACATATGTTGTATGGTTGTTGTATACTACATAGAAATTTCTGTTTACTGGGTTGTCATTTTGGAAATGTATATGCTTGAGTCATCAGTTTTGTTTTATAGTTCATTTTCTTGCCATAATTGGGTAGTCTAAAATTTCCTAGAGTATATAGTCTGGCATGGTTAATTTTGCAATAGAAAGTCAATTTTCAATGTTTTACTTCAGAAAAGAAACAACTTTCTGCAAATACTGCAGTACTCTATGCTTATTTTACGTGAAGAATAGACACACTATCTCAAAGGATATTTACTGTTTAAAATAAACAAATTGAAAGGAAATCTATTGTCATTTAATCTTTTTGTTAATTACCCGAGAAATAATATTTATACTATCTATTCTAGCAAGTCCTAACACTCGTGAAGTACACCATTGCAATTTCATTTCCATTACCGCTAAGATTTTGCGACATCTTTCTCAACCTGTATATCTTCTTCTTCTTCTTCTTCTTCTTCTTCTTCATCATCATCATCATCATCATCATCATCATCATCATCATCATCATCATCATCATCATCATCATCATCCGATGAAACGACCGTTTTGTGATGGAAGGTTTCTTGAATTCTTGTCACTCCCTTTTCCACAGGCCCTATTGCTTGATTTATTGTTAGTACAACATCCTTGACAACCTGATTTTTGTTGATATACAAAATTAATGATTCTCATTAAGCATGATGGATAGGATGGGGTTAACAGTGATATGATAATTAATACACCTTATGTTTTTATTATGAAATGAACTTACTCGTTGACCACCTTCCACAACAATATCCTGGACGCTCTCTGTGACACTAGTTGTTGGAGCCTCAACTTGAGTTATTTTCTCTTTAAGCACAGCTGATTTCTGTTTGTTCCCTTCATCTATCTCCAAGGCTGCTTCTATTGTTTCCTTTGAGACTTTTCCATATGCAGGAGGAGGAAGAAAATGATATGGTTTTGCAGAAAATACAAACACATGAGCAACACCTGCAATGGCCATCTGCATTACCATGGACATGAAAGTAGTCTTGGATGAAAAAGGTATTGAAAAATATTTTAAGGTGTGTTAATTTAGGACTATTTTCTGATAAGTAAAAGAAATTTGGGGTTGCAATGGTTCGTAGAATTCAGTAACCCAAATATTCACTTCTATACATCTAGGCTTAAACCTTTCACCCTAAAACAAGTATATTGAAAAGAGTCAACCCTGATTTTTCATTCACTCATAACATTTTTCCAGGATTGCACGCAGAAAATGGAGATAAACCTAACAAAGTTCTAAGAGCTAACAAAATGGATCACAATCCCTTTTGTCAGTGTTAGGTAAACAGACCGCAATGATTTAGTATATTGAGGAACTACCTCTATGGAAATTAAGAAATCTTGCAGTCCCGTTTGAAATTTTCCTTCATTGGGTAGTACTCCAAATGTACACAAAACTGCAATACCTACACCTTGCCACCAAGTAGCAAACACAATGGCCTTGAAGCTGATGAACTTTGCAAGTGGTTTTATTGGTTGAAGTCTCTCATGAGTAACATTATAAAACTGAACAAGGCAGTATAATGCCCACATCTGGCTGAAGTTCAATACCACTGCTATATATGGATACCTGCAAAATGTGGAAGACCATGTTTATTGTTGATCAAAGTTAAAGACTCCTTTGCTTAATATTAATCAGTGTGTACAATTTCACAGAAAAGAAAAATGCATGGTCAAAACATACGAGGGATATATCAGTTTATGATGTGAGACAATGATAAAACTGATCTTGGATTCCACCTTTGTATGAAAAACATACCCGTAGTACCACTTGAATTCCCCATCACCATAAACACCAGCCAATTCCAATATAAATGCTAACAATGCACAAACAGTCTTCAGGATCATCTGCTCTATATCTAAGTGACATTAGTGTCAGTTTAGAACTAAAATGAACACATTTAGGGAAACTTCAGTGACTTACATATTGAACAAGACCAAATTTTTCTGTTGTGAGAAGATCTTTTCCAAGCTTGGATGGATACCAAAAGAAGTTCCAAAATGATCTATTTTCTATGCCGTGATTCTCATCTGAACCATCCAACAAGGATTTACTTAGTTGTTCTGCAGATTCATCTTCAAGTACTTCTACAACCTTTCCTTCACCACCTGGCAGATTGTATTTGAAAAAATAAAGTGAAATATTTTCATAGTTATGGCATTGAGTATCAATGTATCATGATATGTGGTCTTCTCTAAAACAGGATTGCATGCCCAGTAAAACAAAGAGAGAATATGAGCCAAAAAATGCTATAGAAATTTAAGATGAGGTGTCTGAAGTAACACTGGCACAGCATATTGACTTGAGAAGCAGAAGTGTTTCTAAAAACCTTTTTTATTTCCAGTTCCACAGAACGGCTTTCAGTAGCATATATAACACATGCAACTTCTATTTTTACTTCCTGAATTTCACAAATAGCCAATTTTAGCTGAGAAGAAGACTAGATATGCATGATATTAATGCATCCCTAGCAATATTCTTAATGCATTGAGGTTACTGTAACTTACCAAGACAAGCAATCAGGTATCTGCCAAAAGAATACAGAGCAAAGGCTTCATAGTAGTTTCTTAAAATGTCACATGCTAGAGATAATCTCGGATTCCACAAAGAAATAATCTGGAATGACAGGGAGAGAGAAAACAAAAGCTCTGAGTTATGTTGATGTTGTGTAGCTACTTTATAACACTCTTTAGATGTAGAAATTAGATCAAGACATCATCATGAAATATGCTTTTCACTTAGTTTAACAAGGGAGATGTAACACGGATTGAAAAGATGAGAGCATGCACCAATGCAATTTATCATGCAATTGCATGGCTATAGAGGCACAAAAGTAAACCATGAGCCTAAAAGTTTGCAATCTAGGTGGTTTCCTAAACTTTTCCCCCCTCCCTTTTTGGACTGTAAATAGTTCATATTTCTTGAAGAATATAGGAATTGTAGTTAACTAGTTATCATAGATCTGTGTCATCTGAATCTCTGATTTCAAGAGAATTTCACCGCTGACATATATACCCCCCCCCCCCCCCCCCCCCACACACACTGTTATCTAATCACAAATCACCATTTCCGTGACTTTTAAGATAATCTGGTAAAAGTTAACAAATTTACCGTAAATGGTGAGTTGTGATTGGATGATACTGTAAACCTTTTTACACTGTCAGGGCATAGTCTTTTTTGGCTTAAAATAACCTCCATACACCTATTAACTATTTCCTCTGCCAAGGCTACCTCAGGTTCCACCCTTAAAACTGCCTTGTAAGGGTAGTGGTCGTGGTTGATGCAAAAGCAAAGCCAAATTCTACCAGCCTAGGAAAAACACAATTTGGTGAATTCCATGATCCCCTTATGGAAATCCAAGGGGGAAAAAACTCTAGGACAATTGGAAAGGCCTATCAGTCTATTACCAATTGCTTGTATCCTAATACAACCTTAAAACAATCCAAGACTAGATGTAGTTGTTCCTTCAAATGACTAATCCAACCATGCCAAAAAGAAGTCAGGAATGTGTTTTAGAGTAATAGAATCTTACAGACTCGATAGCATAGATAGGGACCATTGAAATAACAGCAACAATCCACTTCTGCTCCTGAATGTAAACCAATTTCGGGTTAGCCGAAGTTATTCCTAACTCCTTAAATATTTCATTCAAGCTAGAAAGGTTGCATTGCAACTTGAATATGTGAAAGCGCATAATGTGTTATTTTCTACTTTTCTTTTTCTTCTTCCCAGACAAGCAGAAGTGATAATTGAAGGCACTACATTGAATAAAATTTTAATGACCAAGAACCATAGAACTCACTTTCATGGCATATAAAAGGCCAAGAGAAAAAAAACAACTTCAGTGATTCAATAGCTATTTCATTGAATAAAATTTCAATGACCAAGAACCATAGAACTCACTAACACCTCATGGCATATAAAAAGGCCAAGAGAAAAAAAATTAAAAAAAAAGCAACTTCAGTGATTCAATAGCTATGAGAAAAATAACTCACTGCAGGATTGGTATATGATCGAAGATGTTGCAGAATGAGAAGAATGGAGAGCACTAGAGCTACAAGCACAGAACACCCCGCAATTATGAGAGCAGGTGGGCGAAGATTCTTGTATGTTCCTTCAAAGTTTGAGAAGTGATTTGATGCCATTCCTCATGCATCTTTCTCTCCAAGCACTTCAGAATTTTTGCAAGTCAAGAGGCATGTATGGTAGCTTGTCCTATTGGTGTCAATGACCATGATCACACCAAAGCATGCAAAATGTAACATTCATAAATACAAGATACATGAGTAGGGCGGGATATAAGGTGGCTTGAATGATTAAAGGAGAAGGGAAGAGGGGAAAGGTCATGGATTCGATCCGCTCTGCAAACAAAAACTATCATTCTAACAGATTAACATTTGTGGTTAAAAAAAATACATGATTAAGGTTCAAGTTCTTAATAGAAACCATTCAAAGGTTAAGTATCTGCATTTACTATCATTCATCAATAACTCCATCGATCATCTTTATTAGAATTAATTAAGTCAATGCCACTTCATGAATCTCATTTATCAATACCATTGTGCTAAGGAAACACACGGGGATAACATTATACAAAAGGAATATTTTACATTTATACTCTGCTAATATAAATGAGCAAATTTGAAGCTCATGCTGAGTGTAACAAATGGAGTTCAATTAACGCAATAAAAAAAAACACGAATAAAGAATCAGTTACCACATAAAGAAGGGAATCCATGAAGCTAAACGAGTCAGAAAAAGAAACAACTAACCAACCTATTGAAAATGTTACTGAGGCAACCATGTGTCCCAATAAAGCCAAACTCGAAACCTCTTCACAAAGTGTTGTAAGTGCAACAAAACAAGTAACAACCATGCATATCCATGCCATATCTAACAAGGGATCTTTACACGTTTGGGCAACGAACTGACACGTTTTGCTATGTCACTTTACAAAAGGACACGTGTGTAGCTTCATCGTGAAATCCATGCCATGTCTAACAAACGGATCCCACATTTTTGTTCCCTTCAATTTTAATTTGTTTTCTTAACGGTTACTAGTATAATTCAAAAATATATAATCAATGTTCTTTCATTTTTTAAATTATACAATTTTTAAGTTAAATAAATATTTGTTCAACCTATGTTTTTCTCTCTTGAAGTGCTGTTTGAGGCCGACTCACTTATACTGGGCTCAATAAGCCCAACAGATAAAAGTTTTCGGGTGTTGTTTCGTGCACCGCAACTATTGCTTACTGCACTTTCGCATTCTGGAAAGTTGATTCCAAAATGTAATAAACTTTTCATAATATAATGGAAAGTGAAAAATTATATTTCGCAATAAAATTTTCAAAACATAATGAAAAGTGCAAAAAACAAATAGTGAAAGTACATGAAGTTTTAGCCAAAGTTTTCCCTCTCCACATAAGTAAGCTCATTCTTTCACTTTTGAACAATGCTACGAGATTCATATAATTTTTACATTTTCTAATGAGTAAATTACAATAATCACTCCTATGATTTGCTTTTATTATATTGGATATTCCTTCTTTTAAACCTTAAAAAAAAACACTCTAATTGTTATTTTTCATTTCACTAACCACCCTTTGATTTTTTTTTTTGGAAGCCACCCTTTCATGTTTTATACATGAGAAACGTGAGTTTGAGATTTGTAACAGCAGTAACTTTTAGAATAAAGTAATAAATAAATAAATAAATAAGTAAAAGTAAATAGGTCATAATTTTCCTATAAGCCAAGCCAAATGTTAACCTAGAACAACTTTTAGAAAACACATTCTATTCCTTTCTTCTTCTTCTGACCATAAGAACCCTAACAAAGCAATCAGATGAAAAGTTCTAGAGAGCATCAGAGACGCCACACTTGTTAACAGAGAATGTTTGAGTGACTACATCGAGATAAGAGATGAGTTACTCATGCTTGGGGGTTAGAATGAACATGTGTAGGGATCCCTAGAGGATCAATTTTTGGGTTATTTCGGAGTGTTTATGAAGTTTAATTATGTTTTCATGTTTAATCGCGGATTGAGTGTGTTTGATGAACTAATTGGTGTTCTGATGCGAATTTGTTGTAAAATTGACATGTTCCTATGTTAGGTGTGTAGCTTAGGAATTAGAATTCTTTATAAATAGCATAAAAATTTGTGTGGTAATAATTTTGTTTATACCAGATATGTTGGCCTTTCAATTTTTTTTGTTTTTATTGTTTTTTTTCACACCGCAGTGTATACATATAGATATTGACACTCTTATTTTAGAAACTTCATATTTTATTTTGTGTAGCTGATTTCTCATCATGAAATTCACATGTGTAACAATTATAAGATAATTGAATTGACTAAAATTATTTGAAGAAATTAACTAAAGCTGTGTTCACATTGTAATTAGGCATTTTCTTGATGTTGGCGAATTAGTTGAAATATATTTAGAATATGAGTATACATGTTTTTCATATAAAACAATATATATATATAATATAATATATACGTTCAAATTAATATATACAATATATATATTATAAGTTTATATTAAGATTTTAATATCTTACGTTAACGTATGTTACGTTAATTTATATTGAATATAATATATTATTTACATGGTTTAATATAATTATGTTAATATTTTAAATGTTTACGTGAATGTTATATATATATATATATTACATAATTATGCACTAATATGTTATATATATTTGTTTATAAGTCTTGAAATTAGAGGTGTTATGTTATTTTTATTATACATTGTTACCTAATTGTTAAGTATATTTTGTAATTAGTTAAATTGTAGACATGGGATATGGTTGTGAATGAGAGTGTGATTGATATTTGTTATAATATTACTTGTCTTGTGAGTTATGAGTTATACAGTAACCCGACCAGTGTTTATCTCGAGAAATTTTTTATGTGCAGTGTTAAAGGAAAATTGTAGGATTCCTAGTTAGAATTCTAAAGGGTTGAACTGTTGCGCAACTTGCTAAACATGTTTGAAAATATAAGTGTGAGGTCGTCAATATTTTATAATTCATGAACAGTGTCTACGTGCAAAAAAAGAAAAAAAAATATTTTAGGGGTTGGACCTGAATTAGGAGGGAGAGGCCCTGACAGACTCTTCAGAGTGTAGGCTTTGGGGGTCATTCGATTTGAGTGCTCCTTTAAGTCTGTGTCAATCCCATATGGTTGGAGCATTCTCGCAAAACAGCGTAACCCTGACTGGTCTCCCTATGATTTTACTTAGTGAGAGTGACATGGCATACCCATTGTGTGGTGTGTCTTGTTATGTACTCCTAAGCGCATGTTATAATTTCCACATGCTCTGATAAGTGTGACATTGGGGCATAGGATTTTACTTCGCATGTTATAATTTCCATAAATGATATAATTGTGTTATGTTTTCTATTTTAGTTTTCTTTTTTTTATTTAGCATGGACGACCTTGTTTTAAGCCGGGATAACTTTATTTTTTTTATTCGAACAATTTCTATAATGTTTTTATTAAGTAAGTGTGAACCCTTTATCTTTTGAAATTAATTTAAAGTCAATGTGTTTTAAAAAAAAAATTTCGCATGATTTCATTTCCTTTTATTCCTTATTTGTAAGGGTTGAGGGTGTTACAAGATTGTCACATGATTTTTCCTTTTAACTTCGCAATTGCTTCACATTAAAATGAATGACATCCGAGAAATACATGTGTGTAAAATAGTCCACATTAAATTTCAACAAACAGAATCAAAATTTAAAGTTCAATTAAGTAAACTAAAAAATTACATGTAATTAAGTATTAAAATGGTTACAGATAAAATTCTTCATATCACTATTTAAACATCACTTTCTTTTGCCTTTATTTTTTTCTTCCATAAATAAATGTTTTTTTTTTCTTTTATTAAATTTACTAACAAAAGTTCCACGGAGTTAATAAATGAGGTTAAAAGTATTCTACGGTGACAAGTGCATGAATAATCATTATAAATTTACTAACAGAAGTTTCACGGAGTTAATTTACATAAAAAATATAATTAAAAAGTATGTCAAAAAATGTGATTTGTTTTGTAAGTGAGTAGCAGTAAGTAGGTGTTTGCATAATTAATTTTGAATGAAATTAATATTAAATTTAACTTAATTTCGTTAATTTTTTTATGCTGCTCGCCAACTTACTTTTGCATCAGGTACCCATTTAGCTAATACTTTAAACAGTTGAACTTATCTTATTCACACTCAGCTAACCTTCGTATTTAACTAATACTAAAAAATTGTTAGCCACACATTCAATTTAACTGACTTTATCCATATTCAGTCAACACTAAAATTAGTTAAATTTCACACTAGTGGGCACCAATTCCGTTTAACTCTTCGTAGTTGGATTTCATCGCTTGCAGATATTTTTCAAGACGTCAACAATTTCTAATAAATTTTAGTTAAAAAGAAAAGATATATTTTTAAAAGATTATGTTAAAGAATTTGTTATTAGAATTTCTCTTTTCATTAATATTTTGCTTTTACTTGGATCTGCAGCTGATGTGAACTACAGTACAATCCCGTTGTAAGTTCGAAAATGTGGGTGAATGTCACTATTATAACTTATTGGGAGGGGATATCAAGTTCCACAAGTAAGTAATCAAGACCTATAGTACTGAATCCCAGTAACTAACTCATCATAACCTCACTCTTCTCGGTTAATTTTCACGGGAGAAATCATAGCTATATTTTGCACCCTTCACAATCATTATTGGTGGAATTTATCTTTTTCAAACCGTATCTATCTATATTAAATGTTCCTATTTGAGAATTTTAAGGCCAATGAAAACACGCAAAGATGATCATTACGTACTAGCTACTAGTATTAAATATTAATGCTTGTGACTTTTCTTAGTATTTCCTTGCTATGCGAGCTACGTACTTTCTATTAAGGGCAAGACTTCCATTTGGGGACAGGCAGACACACGACTATAATGCAAAAAACCCATAACTAGTCTCTGTTTCACATGCTTATGTTTTGTTCCGTACAAAACAAAAATGTTCCACTTGAAGAATTTAGTTAGTTAGCAAGGAACATATTTTTATCTATATTTTAATTTAGGGAAACGAATCAGACCATAGTGGAAAATAAAAAAAAAATTATTATTAACAGTTTGATATAAGTGATAATAATTTGTGTCTCTTAATAAGTAATTCAGAATTGAAATTTTTAAGTATGAAATAAGTTATGTTAGAAGATAAATATGCATTTTATATTTGTCATTGATCTTGACAAAAATAATCAAGCATCAATGCCATGATATCAAAAAACAGAAAAAGCCTTTGAGATTAAAGAGTATTTTGAGAGTTATTTAAATTTATCTCACTTAAAAAAGACAAGTAAGGACTCAAATCTGGGACTTGGCAAATGAGAAAACTCTGTTTTACTCCACTTGACAAACTTCTAGAGATTAAAAAGGGTACATTTTTAATTTAAAGGGTTTGTTTTACCCTTACAAAGTTAGGCATTCGAGCCACGACGACACTGTTTGTGTATGCCATGATATTAATTAACCTTAATTATTTCTTTACTAACTTAGATGCAACACACTGATCCCTTTCGGCGTAAATTCCACACCTTTTTTATATGTGGTGACGCTAGTTTGATTAACAATCCCAATCCCTTCCTTAATTTGCCAATACCCTCGCTTTGCAAAGCTAAACTAATCATATCTGCAAAATAAATAATTTGTTGTAAATTCTTCAAAGATATAAAACTAACTATATTAATTCATTAAAGGATAGAAATTGCTTTGAAGATATATACCTTTGAATGTGTACTCTATCAATTAGTGTGTATTTCATTTAGTTTATTTTGAGAAATAATTGTTTTCTTTTTCTTAGCTCTGATAGAGAATTTGAAAATAATTGTGCTTAGAACCAGTTCAAGAGAAGAAATATTTGATAAATTTTTTTATTATTCCACTCAACTCAAACTCTAGAGATGTACATACATACAAAGCCTCAAACGCCCAAGTTAGTATTTGTATGTGGATGTTAAGAGTGTACAAAAGCTAAATATTATACCCCAAATTTTTATAATCTATTTATATAATTTATTTTTTTATCAATAAATATTAATTATTAATTATTAGCAAGAAAAATTAAACTCATGATCTTTTCCTCTCTTCCTTCTTCTTTTACCAACAAGTGAAACTTATAACTTCATTTATATAATTTGTGTTAGACTATAGTAGTTATTCTTACTTGATGAGATGTGAATGGTATATCTAGGAGTCAATCTCGTGGTATTCATATTGTTTATTGACAACAGTTTATATGCCAGATCTTATGCTTCATGCATGAACGTAAATATAGGATTGAAAGATTATCAATTCTATAGAGTATTGGGTCTACAAACCTTCAACTGAACTAACTAATAGTATTGGGTTAGCGTATTGACTTTGTTCATTTATCTTAAGTCTTCTGATGAGATCTAGAACAATTTTTTTCTTGAAAAATAAATTTTCTCAATCATGTGCTCACATTAGCTTTCATGTAACGCACTATGATCATATTGGATGCATATTTCATAAAAAAAATCCTTTGCCTTCCTAGTCAATGACATTATAGTTGTTAAAGTCAAAATAATAGGGCAATCAATGGTGTAGGTGCTAGGAAACAAAAACAAGGACAAAAAACGTGCTGTGTAGAGAAAAAAAGGAACATTACAAGAAGAAGAAAAAGCAATATACCCCAAATGAATGGAGTGTACTGTATACATACAACGCAAGAGAAACAAGGATTATACCATTAATATAATATGATCATGTCAACTAATTTTGTCAAAATGTCACTTTCTTTGCTACTATCATGTAATTAGAAATCCCTATCAATCTTTGTGATGGTAACTAGACTATGTGCATGGAAGGATAATGTTACAACGGCCACCGACTTTGGCCCGAATCTCACGCGGGGGACATATGTTGTGGCTAAGCCGCATCGTAATGATTTCCTTGTAGACTTGATAATTAGAAGGAGAGAAACAAAAGAAGACGAAAATTATAACCTTTTTAAAACACTGATTAATATATGGAAATTGTTATACTTTATGTATTTACTATTGAATTATAATGTATACATACATCTTGGGATAAATTTAAGGATATAAGTAAAGTTGTTTTTACCTTAGACAAAAAGTTGTTTTTATATAGACAGTGTCCAACACGCTAATATTTCATCCAATGCTTTTAAAATAGATGCATTCAAAAGCTTTCGTCCAATGTTTATTAAGATAACTCACATGTGATTTATATGTTTACTTAATTTTTTCATCCAAAGCAAACACGTGCTAGAGTTCTTTATTGTATAAAGTTTGATTGCTAATTAAGCTCACGTTTACTGAGCTTAATTATATTCTATCTTGTATAACCTTATACCGTTATTTCCTTTGTTTTTCGAATATGCTCTAAATAAATAAATAAAAAAACAAAGATTTCTATAAACTCAACCTCTGGTCAAAAGCAGGCTACTATTCGAGGCTTAGTACAAGAAGACAGAAGTAGAAGTGCACAAAAAAGTAGAACACACTTTCAAAGAGGGTAAGTATATTTTTGGAAAAGAAATGACACCTATCCTTTCTTTTTCCTTTGCAAAATAGTGATAATTGTCATATACTGTTACATTTTTGTACAATTATGTAATGTCTCTTATTCTTTTCAACTTTGTTTGAGTTGTTTTTTTTTGTTTAAGTTTTGAATAAATGCTTTTCATTGTTTAAATTTTAGTATTATTTCCTTCTACTTGATCTTGTTTATTTTTTGTCAGTTTTAAAGGAATTTGTTGAAGGGCCAATTTGGAGAAGGCTCGGAGCATTGTCAATGATATTAGAAGAAAAGTGAAGGACCTGGAAAGCTTCAAAGGAGGAAAAAAGAGCTAAAAAAGTATAAATTTTGGCTCCAAGAAAATTAGCATGGCGTCTTGCATAATTATGCACGATCCCCCTGCATAACCCCAGGAATGGGGCATGTAGATCAACCTTCGCTTAAAAAATTGTGCACAACCCCTACATAATATGCATAACCACGCGCATAACCCAATGCATGAGACGTGCAGATTAGGCTCTGATTCGAAAATATATACGATCCCATGCATAATATGCAGAACCCCATGCATTTCCCTGCAACTCAGCAAGCCCATTAAGCCTATAAATAATTTGGGTTTAGCTTTTGTAGGGGAAGTTGATTCTTGGCTATTTTTTAAGAGAGAAAAGCTCATGGTGATATCTATCCCTAAGGATCTTCTCCATCTTCTTCTTCTTCAATAAATTTTACTTCCCTTATATGACTATGAGTAGCTAAGTTCATCTTTCTTTAGGGTTTAATATAATTAGACTACTACTCATGTAATTACATTTTATTTTTATTCAATAAAGATTATTATTGTTCTTCTTCTATGTTTAATGCTTATATTTTATTTCTATGATTTTATTTTTATTCTTTTAAATTGTGAACTAAAAAAAATAACTAATCATTTTTATGCTTATTATGGGTCTCCAATTCAACTATGATTATATAGGTTTGGATCTTACCATTAAATTTATTATTCAAATAATAAATAAATGAATTAGAAAATTAAGTGTGAAGTGTAAAGTGAGAATTAAATGTATGATTGTTAAGGATGGAAAAAACTAAATGAGTTGGGCTAGAGCCTAAAGGCTAAAGCCTTAAACTCTAAAGGTTAATAAAAAAAATGAAAGATATTATGTGATAGGATGGATCAGATCGATTCAAGTCCTCAAAATTAAAATTTGATATCTGAATCATCTGATTAGATTTTCATTTTTTCAATTTGGTGTGAACCAATGATCTAAATGGATACAAAATTTTCAATTCAAAATGGTTCAATTCATGTTTATTGAGTTACCGAATTGATCAAAATCCATAATCACCCCTAACTTTTAGAATAGTTATTATGAAAATCAATAAACTTATTATATATAATAGTTTATGATTGGATGACAATACAAAGTTTTTTTTTTATAATATTAGTGCATATACTTTTTTGTCTTAAATATGTTTTTAGTCCTTCAAATTTAAAATAAGTGCATTTTTATCTTCCAAATTTAAAATTAATTTTTTATTGTCATTTTTTTATTATAGAAAAGCTTGTTTAAGTCCTCTGCCCAAAAGTCCTTTGCCCAAACTTTGTCTAAATAAATACCTTAGACACATGTTATCCGGGATGGACCCAGGTATAGAAGTTAAGGGGACAAATATAAGTATATAACCTTCATGAATTTATAATAAAAAAATTATATTAACTGTATTTTTAATTAGAATGAAGACTTAAAAAAAAGAAAAATAATATATTTGTCTAGAAGAAGAAAAAATATCATTATTTTCACGATGAATATATACTATAAAAGGAAACAAAATATTTTATAAAAAAATAGATAAATAATACTTAAATATTATTATGTCTATAATCAAATCTTTGGCAAACGTGACTTTGGGCAGGTTCCATCGATCCTGAGTATAATCTTAGTCAGTGTCAATTATCCCAATTCGATCAGATTTTCAAACTCCAAGAGGTGGCCTACCTCATTTGCTTGAGCTCAATCCAAAACAATGAATGAGAAGATGAAAATTTTCTATGTATCAACCAAAATTATTAGTCTTCACTAACCTTTAGACTAGTGAATCCAAAGAGGCAGGGAACAAAAACCACTTTGAAAAGCCGCAAGTCCGGGAACGGCCATCAAGCCATATTGCTTTCACATCTCTCTTATAGCTACCATGTTTAGTTGTTCACTATCAATAGAGGAAATGAAATAAAAATATAAATAAATGAAAAATATAAGGAAATATGTGGAGGAAAATCTTACAAAAATTCCTTTCATGTAACCATAATTTTTTTTTCTATACGGCACAAGGCACCTATCCTTTCTTTCCGCTCTTCTTTTCCTTTTCACCCAATTTTGTATACCCAAACAACCCAATATATGTAATAGCTAGCAAAAAAACATTTGACGTGTAGGTATTTCAAAAGAATCTTAATTGTGTTAATTTTAAATGTGTTTTAAACTTCCCTAATCAAGACTACTTAGGCTTATGTAATGAATAAATCAAACACTTTGTCTCTGTGTGATACCCAATTATTTAACTATAACCTAATGTCTTTCATGGTTTGTAAACCTTTCTCTCATACACTAAGACACTTATAAATGTAAAGTACAGAGTCGAACACAATTCTTTAATAAAATACCACTAATTAAGGGGTTCACTTCAAAAATGTCTCTCGTGTCTCATTTACGATCACTTTGACTTAAGAAGAACCCTATAAGTAATTCTAAAGTAAATAATTCTCTTTAATTTTATACACTCCATTATCTAATACAACACTCACTAACTTAAATGTTAAAACCTTTGTATATTATATATTATATATTATATATATATATATATATATATATATATATATATATATATATATATATATATATATGTATGTATGTATCCTATCAAAACTTGGTTTATAGAATAACATCTTTGATTCCAAAATTTGTTTTGAATATTCTTTGCCTAAAGCATGTTGACAAAATGTTATTGATATAGATTTTTTACTTTTATTAAATTTTATTCACGTTATAATTTATTATGAATAACACAGTTGATTAAATACATGGTATGATCGATACGTGAACTGTTGCAAATCTACTTTAACTTTCATTAAAGCCATGCCTTAGAAAAGTATATTGGTTAGTCTCAAAATAACTTTTTTTCCATGTAAATTAAATAATTCAGCCTTAAAATGTACATAAACTAATTGAAGGAATAAAATTTATCAAAATATCATCAATGACCACATGCATGTACGGTACCCATTAATAAAAAAAATTATGATATAAAAACAGATATAAAATGATGAGGGTAGTGGAATTTGGTACTGTCTAGAGAAACTGCCCAATGAAATGCATGGTGGAGATATGGTGATGATGGGAATGACATGAAGCAGACTTATAGTGGTTCGGTTAGTAAGGGACAGCTAACGGGAACTTTGGCCCCCAAATCTTTTCTGTTTCCAAATTTCCAATATTTTTACACCTGTCTTCTTACTGTGCTAGAAAAAGATTTTCAAAATATATTTTCCCCGTGATTTAATTTAGCATGCATGTCAAAAACTGCTACAAATTAATTGTGAATGCATAACTTTAAGTTGTAGTGGACAAGATCTAACTCAATTTGTTAAAAATGATTTATGAATTATTATAAATAATTTGATACTAAATTTTGATTCCTACCTATAAGAAAAAAACATTAACTTATCACCATACATTTTACCTCCTTTTTATTTTTTCATCACGTTTCTCGCATTGTTCGTCAATCAACAGAACTTGCTACATCTGGTCTAATTTTCTATTCATCATATCAGTTGTGATTTATGTTCAAGTGTCAGATTTTAATTTCTTCTGTTGATAGCTAGACAATATGTAAATTTTATTATAAACTTTTGTCATTTCCTGACCTTACATGCAAGTATATTATCATTTTCTCATCTAAATTCTTGGTTGAAATTTTTTACTTGGTTGGTCAAAGATAAGCAAAGCAATTAGTATACCTTATTATTAATTGGCAATGACACACCACCCCCAATATTATGTTCATGCTGATGCCACACAGCATGCAGTGCATCGTTTTACATAGTTTGCTTTTTAATTCATGATGGTTTTACATCATATCCTTCTATTTACCAATGTAACTCTTCCTTTGGCCAGCATCCATAAGTTAAATCACGTACGTTAAGCATTCTTGATTTAGATGTATTGTAGAGTATATATAAACAAATAATGCGGGTGCACACACACGCAAGTATGGAGGATTGGTGACTCGTTGGTTGCACGGTTTATACTAATTGATTATGACGTGGATATATAATTTGTTTGAGAATAATTGTGAAAATAAAATAAATATAATTTTATAAAAATTATCTTCAAGTAAACAATATATACAATGTTGAAGAACAATACTAATATTTAATACAATTTATATTAGATATAAAAAACAGCTCCTAAAACCTGATTCAATTAAAAGTGTGTGATAGACAAACTTATTTTAATATTTTTTATAAGATTTTTTCAACTAGTTTATATTCCTTAAGAAATAACATTAAATTTATCAATAATTTATAATACTCTTCTAAAATTTCTCTTAATTTTGTAACTTAATCGCCACTCTTTTTTTACTAATTAATTGTTTCTCACCCAATTGTTACATTCATCTTCTCCAACCCCAATTAAAGAGAGAAATAGTTTCTTTCATTAATTTTATAATTTATTATTTTTGGCTAAAAAATTGTTAATTAATTAATTAAGGATATACTAATGAAAAAAATTAATGCAACAAATAATTAGAAAATATTATTATAAAAATAGATGAATAGTGTTTTGAAAAAAGTCTTATAAAAATGAATGGATTGAGTATTTTATAACTTACTTTTATAAGCTACTTTAACTAGCTTATGAAAGTAAGCTAATTTATGAACTACTAGCCTTTTTTTGTTTTCTCACTTTTATCCTTTATCATTAATTTATTTGAAATCTCTTTTTACTTTATTGTTTAATTTAAAATATCTTTTGTCAATTTTATTATCCTTGATCATTAATTTACTGTACTATCTATTAACACACTTTTTTTTTACTTGCACCGCACCATGCATGTTGTTTATTACATTGTTTATTTTTATTTAAAATATTTAGTGACTAAATAAAAAGTTGATGAAAAATGAAAATTATAAATAAAAATATAATTTTTAAGATAGTATTATTACAAATATTTAAAAATTGAAAAATGATTTTAAACAACATAGTTTTATTTAATTAAATTCTACCCTTTAAAAAAACAAAACAAAAAATGATTTTTTTAATATAAAAGTTTAGATAAGTTGAGTCTTGAGAACCCACAAGGATCAGAATAGACCTCATGGTTCAATGAACACTTGTTAAAATACTTACAAGATTGGTTATCAACAAAGTTCTCACATCAACATGAAAAACTTAATTTGAGACAATATTAATAAAATCATCAAATATTTATCATTCTTTTATAATACAATTTTTTAAAAAACATTATCCTACTTTTTAAGATGACAATTTATTAAAAACAAATATATATTTTGAAGTAATTTAATATTTATTAATTAACTTATTATTTATCAAATACTTTTAATTAAATTAAGCTTCAAACTTTTTAGCTAGCTTATAATTTAATATTACTAAATATTTAACATTCACTCCATCTTACTAGCCTATAAATAATTTAATCTTACTAAATATTTAACATTCTCTCCCTCTCTATTCTTATAGAAGGTGGGATATATTCAAGTTTAAAATAGATAAATTTATATTTTTAAACACATTCCCATCTCGGATGGGTTTTATCTAATTTAGGTATACATGTGAGGAAGTTTTCACATTTTTATAATTTTAATTTATTTATATATTTTTAAATATTATTTTTATATTTATAATTTAATTTTATATTTTGTCTCTCAAAAGAAAATATTTTAGTATAATCATTCTTTTCTATCATGGACAAGATATTATTTCATATTAAAGCTTAATATATTTTTGTTTTTATATTAATATACTGTCATTTTTTTATTCCTTTATAATTTGAGTTTTTATTTGTGTTTTGTATTTTGTTAAAAAAGCAAATATTTTAAGTCTATTACCATAGATCCATTATATGTTGAAATGTCAGGGTGAGTTGAAAACTCATTCAATATAAACTTACGAAGACAATATACATAAAAAATAAACTAGCAATTAATACGATAATACTTTTTAATCACATATCATATCTTAATTTGAATAAAAAAGATATGAAATAAATTAATAATTACAATTTAGTTATAAAAATAACATAAAAATATATTAAAAAAAATCATTTTTTTGGATTACTTGGAGAAGTAAGCCTTGTGTTGTTGCATCTTTGAATAGGGTCCAGGGTCAACCTAGTTGTATTGATCTAATTATAATACTTTAAGAATACATTAGGTAGTTGTTCACATGTTTAGATTAGTATCTTGGTGTACATTTGGTATCAGGGCAATTTTTTTTATAATGTGTTTAAAATTTGATACTATTAAAATTTAAAACCACAAAAATATTAAAACTTATTTCAATTTCTTAAAAAAATGGGAAATTATAACCAGCTACCAAAGCAAAAAATCATAATTAAAATATTTAGGTTTACTTTTTTACACACCTATAAGTTACTAAAATAGTGTGACATAATTAGCAGATAACCTTACTCTTTAAATATGTGTCAAGGGTTTGATTTCTTTGTGATGCTTAAGAACTTGGTTCTGAATCAAGGGATATATGAGTTCACCAAAAAAATATACACCTATAAGTTTTTGACATATTATGAATGTGGAATAGGGCAAACTCCTTAGTGAACTCTCTTGAAAAAAAGAGGGGGAGAGATGGAAAAAATAATCACCTATGAACTTATATGCCATGCATTTGGCTCTAAACTGAACTCTTCAATATTTGGGTGCAACATAATATCATTCTTGAAGGTTTTAGATCCTTCATTTGTGATTGGCCACATTTGTTTAGCTTTTCCTCCATAAAAAATCAGATAATAAAGGAGACAAGAAATAAAAAAAAATATGGTTGGGAAGAGGGATGATAAAAAGACAACGTAGAGAAATCAAGAAAATGCGAAAGTCACTGTTTGGGAACTTGAACCACTAATTAGCAAGTCTATTTAAACTTTAAAGCCTTTTGCAGCTCATCACTTGCTGGACTTGGCTCAATTGTGGGATCTGAGCACTGTACATTCTTGACAGTGCAATCTTGCAAAAATTTCTATATATTTTACTTAGAGGATCGCCAAAAGCTGATTCACCAAAAATGAAGGTAAGAAAAACTTGCTTTCTCTTATGTTCATATTATATTGTCCATTGCCAATTATCATGCATCTCTAAGCAAAGTTATGTGTCCCTTTGCAGATTTTTGAATGGATGCAAAACAGGATCAATGGGAGCAATGGAAAAAAGAAACAAAGTGGCTCAATTTCAACTACTAGTAGTAAGCTTTTTTTTATTTCTTTTTCTTTGCTTTCATCACTCTCCAATGAAAGGATCATTTTTACCACAGTTTTTACATGGTTTAGTATACTCCTCGGGTCTTGATTATGACGTTGGCTAGCTATGAGTTTTGTTTTCTAGATGCACATAATGATAAAACACTATTTTGTACAGAGTTAAGAACACAATAATGCTCACGGCTAAGAACAACAAAACAATGTTCACAGAATTAAGGTTTGGTTGGTGTCTACTGTGTGTTGGGTAACCTTGTTCAATTCTACAGGAAAAGAAACATGCCACTTGAGCTTAATTAGGTAGAGTCAGTGGAGATTTGGGTAGAGGGAGATTCTAGGCTTCAATTATTACATTTTTCAATAAAAGTGTAGTACAAGAGAAAGTAACAGTTAGGAAAAAAATAATTCAGTTGATATAGTTATAACTTATAAACCAACTAGCTTCAATTCTAAAGCACTTGAAACATTTATCCATTTCAACTTTGTGTTTCCTATTTTATATCACCTTCTATTCTATCATCTTTGATGATTGATTTTGTTCCATCAGATTACAATATGAGGCATGAACCTTGCAAACAAGAGTTCAGTGACTGGCCTCAAGCACTCCTTGCTATCGGAACATTTGGGGGAAACAACTTGAAAGAAGATTCGGGTGGAAGGAGTAACAACACCGCAGAGGATTCGTCTTCCTTTCAGGATTGCACACAAGAGATCACTCTTGAAGATGTTGGCAATCTTCAGAATGAGTTCAGCATATTCTTTAAGGGGCCAAATTTGGCAGGTGAACAAGAAGAACACACCAATGATCTTATCAAAGAAAATGAGTCTCCTTGTGATGGCTCCAATGTTAGCCGTGGTAATTTCTGTCCAAGCAATAGTATAATATTCAGCAGGGGAAAAGATTGTAGTTTGGATCATAGCAGTAAGAAAGGTGTTGGGAAGAAATCACTTTCTTTTCTTCTTAAGAAGATGCTTGCTTGCAAAAGTGGATTTCAACCTACCCCTTTGTTCAAAGATCTACTTTCCACTGAGTCCAGAATGGAAAAGGTAGATGAGAAAACAATAAACCATATATGCAAAGCTTTGTTCATTTCTCACCTTTTAACTTAGTTACTCCTTTTAAATTGCTTTTCTTACTCTTGTTACTTTGCTTGTGATCACAGATTTTGAGGGCAATACTTCACAAAAAGATATATCCCCAAGGTTCATGTTCAACAACACCGTTTGTAAAGAAGTATCTTGAAGCCACACCAATTTCTGATGATGGGGAGGATGATGATGATGAAGAGGAGCTTGCTGCTGCTGCAGCAGAAAATGGATGTAAATGGGTCAAGACTGATTCTGAATGTAAGTTCTACACATTGATTAATTTATTTATATCATATGATACTTAAGTTCATGTAATCTTGTCTGAGTTATTTAATTAGTGAGAATGCTTTCCTCCTTTTCAATCTAGGAACAAAGCTAATTTCAGCTATTTTTGACAATTTATTTTTTTCTTAACAGATATTGTTCTTGAGATATAATTGGCTTCTTCTCCTGTACAATTTTGATTATACTTGCTCAACTTTGCACATGGAAGATAGTATAGCATAAACATCATGCAAGATGAAGTAGTGTACCTACTCTTTTGGATGTATGAATCACGCCAAGGAAAAGGTGACAAAACTGGAAGAAGAATCGGGAAGAAAGTTCTATACTTAAAAAACTTTGTAGCACATGAATGTCAGAGAACATAATTCCAGCTTCATACAGGAGAGAGATCTTAACTTCTATATTTGTAATAAAGTGTGATTAATTCAACAATAACAAGCTTTTCTTTTTCTTTTTCTTTCAAGCTTTGAAGGTTTACTGTATTATGGTGTTAAAGCCTTGTGGACGATAAATTATTACATGGTCCGACACCACCTTGTATTTATAATATCGACTAATCTTTACCTGACATATATTCGATTTTCCAGAATTTCTTTTTAATAAAAACTGAATACCTGACAAAAATTGATTGGAACCAAATTAATTTTAGATGATACAATAATAATAATAATTTCTCCGGTGTACATTATTTTACAATCTGGCAGGATGAGAAATAAGGCTAGAGGACGGGGCAGCATTGATGTTTCATAGATGGAGTAAATAGTGTACAGCACAGTCTCAGTTAGGTGCTATACTTCAAATATGCAAATACAAACTAAGTCTTTTCTAATACTGAGTTAAGTGGTGTTAGGAGGCAAGCTAATTTCGTAGCTCACACTTTAGCTGCAGCTACGAAATTCTTTGCTAGCTCCAAAGTCTTTGGATTACTCGATTTTTCATATAAAACAAATTGAATTAAAGTAATTTAACTACTATTTTCCTAACAAAAGATACAAAACAAGAAACAATTCTTTATGATGACATAAATTTATATTTGCACAACAAACAGAAAGAAAGTCTCCACCAAAAGAAAAATAAACAAAAAGAAAGTTTACGACCATTTATCAGGACCATCAATGACAATAACTAAGGCCTAGTTATTTCCATATCTGTGTAAAATAATTAAAGGGTTAACTTTAGTTAAGAGCTAACTTCAAATTTTGTTATAGCCACATCACTTCATTTTGCGAAACATTATGTAAAGAGTAAATAATTATTTTAGTTCTCAAAAGTGTATATAAAATTGTCACATTAGTCCCTCAAAAGTAAGAAAATTTTAAATATATTCCTAAAATTTCTAATTATTTCATCTAAATCTCTAAACTTAACCACTAATTGTCATCTATGAAACACAAACTCGGACTTAGACACGAGACCTAGGAAGCATGAATACATTAGATAAACGTCATGTTCAGGGATTGGACACGTTTATGACATAAACATAATGTTAGACACCTTTTGTTGTGTTTTGATTTTTTTTTTAAAAAAAATTGGGCTTGGACATGACGTGGATAGGGTGTTGCTAGGTGCACCTAGCAATAGTGCACCCAACAATTTAAGTGAAGTGACAAAAATGTCCTTTACTTAAATTTTAAAACCCTCCCTCTTCTTTGTTCGTTTGTACGTCGTTGTAGCCCATCTTCTTCCTTCACCTCCCTCTATCGTCTTCTTCCTTCGTCTTCTTTGGTTTGTGCCGCGTCGCCACCGTTTGTTGCTTCCATTGTCGAGGACGTCTCCACTACCACCGTGTCGTTTCCGCCGTCGAGATAAGCTTTCTTCTTCTCTTTAATGGTTGTTGTTTGGAATCCATATAACACATACGAATTTGTTAATCCATATGAGTGATATGGATCCGTATGAGTTATACGGATTAACTAATCCGTATAACTCATACGGATTACGTAATCTGTATGTTATTTTTTTATTATTAATAAATTAATTTTTTTGATAGTAAATGTTTTTTTATTTATAAATATTATTTTGATTTTTGTTTTTAAATAGTTACTTTTTTATTAAATATAAATATATTATTTTATTTTTTGTTTGTAAATAGTTTTTTTTTATTTTTTAAATAAAAATAGATTATTTGGAATTATGTTTTTAAATAGTAATTGTTTTTTTAATTGTAAATATATTATTTTTTTTGTTTGCAAATATTTATTGTTTGCTTTTTTTAAATAAAAATAGATTATTTTAAATTATGTTTTTAAATAGTAATTGTTTTTTGATTTTAAATATATTAATTTTATTTTTGTTTTTAAATAGTTATTGTTTCTTTTTTAAATAAAAATAGATTATTTTGAATTATGTTTTCAAATAGTTATTTTTTTAATTGTTAATATATTAATTTTATTTTTTTAAATAGCTATTGTTATTTTAATTATAAATATATTATTATGATTTTTGCTTTGAAATAGTTGTTTCTATTAATTATAAATATATTATTTTGAATTTTGTTTTGAAATAGTAATTTTTTTAATAAAAAATATATTATTTTGAATTATGTTTTCAAATAGTTATTGTTGTTTTAATTAAAATATATTATTTTGAATTATGTTTTCAAATAGTTATTGTATTTTTTAATTTATAAATGTATTATTTTAGAATATCGTTTTTAAATAGTTAATATGTTTTAATAAAAAATAGATTATTTTAATTTTTGTTTTGTAAAATTTATTGTTTAATTTTTAATTATAAATATATTTATAATTATTATATATTATTTTTTATGTAATTAATTAATTATAGTGTTTTTTTAAGTTTCTTTTTAATAAAGAAGTTATTTGATTACATATAATTAATTAAAAATAAAATTTGAATATATATATATATATATATATATATATATATATATATATATATATATATATAATAATCTTTTATTTATGAATGATTGTATAATAATTGATTGAAATATTGTTTGAATTTTGACATAAATTTGTATGTATATTCAAATTTGCAAATTATGGTTAGAACAAGAGATTTGGGTCGTGCTTTAGGCAGAGTTATATGAAAAGCCCTGAAGAGAGAAGATAATCGTGATTTAGATAAAGCTCTCCACCTGTGAAGGCCCACAGCATTTGCACGTAGGCAATAGGAAGTTGCCACTGTTGCTAAGGATGTTCATCACTTGGTGACACATCATTTCTGATTGCCTATGCGGATCATGTAGCAATCATTGTTTGGAATGGAGAAGTATTTATAGTTTTAAATAAATTATATTTCAATAAGTATTTGTTATTATTGTTAAAATTAATTTTTTTTAGGAACGTTCTGAATTGAAGTTATCCTCCCATGAAAAGAAGGTTAAGATATTCAGGAGGCCTGCTGCTGAGATTGAAGGGTTAGTTGTTGCCACAAGATTAAGTCCTTTGATCGCATGTTCATTGGACACTAACGATTGGGGACTTATCAGTTTTTGTGGAGATGTGGCATAAGGAAACTAGCGGTTTCCATCTTCCAATAAGAGAGGTCACCATCACCCTCGATGATGTGGCCTCTTTGCTTCATCTGCCCATCACAGGCGCCTTCCATAGCTTCGAGACTCTTCATGTTGACAAAGTGGTGTTGATGTTAGTAGAATTACTTGAAGTCAGTGCAGATGAAGCTGGAGCTGAGATAGTACAGTGTCATGGGGCATATGTATGACTATCATGGCTACGAGACATTTATCGTAGCAAATGTGATGTCGCACACTGGATTGTAGCAGCTCGAACTTATATGTTGCATTTGCTAGGTTGCATTCTTTTGCTAACAAGAGTGCAACACACGTACATGTGGTGTTCTTGGACGCCTTTCGAGACCTCAGTCATAGTGGAAGCTATGCATGAGGAGTTGTCGCCCTAATGCATATGTACGATAATTTGAATAATGCATCTAAGAGCAATGACAAACAACTTGCTGGATATATCACACTATTACAGGTAATTGTAATTGAATTTGATTTATTTTTTTGTTTTGAAAATACGTGCAGTGTTTAATTTATGAGAATTTTCCATCTGTTGTTAAGGGCTATTATTGCTGAAGACTATCATGAAAGGAATACACGTGCCTATCGTTGGACCTCTACGAAGACATTACCAGTGTCGATGTATTGGAAGCGTCTAGATCGAGTGACGTCTGATGATGTTTGCTAGATGCCTTATAGTGACCACCGTGCAGATAGAGAGTTCGAGCTCATTTCTTTTTTTTTTTTGGACATATCAGATGGAGTCTCATTGTTGTCATACACCGACGAGAGAGGGTTGTGCGGTAGTTTGGAAATGTTCAGATGATTCCTCCACACTCTCCATGTTCAAGATTATGCTTAGAAGATATTGACGACAGATGGATGCACTTCTCTGACTACCTTGCACCGGTGGGCCAGATTTTTCTTGTGCTTGGACAATGTGCACCACTACATAGATTGGTTCTACATGATTTCGCATCCATTCATGAGGCTGACACAGCCTGGGGATCCAATCAGACATCCACCTATCGTGCCAGATGACACGTATGTCGAACCAAATATGCCTCAGTACCCGATGGCGGCAGTAGCTATAGAGGAAGCACCTGTACATGCATTTTCTCATGCCGAGCAGCCTAGACATGCAGTGGTAACATATATATTCATCTTACTCTTAATTTCATTTTATTTAAACATGCAATATGGTTAAACCTTATCCATTGTTGTGAATGTCATAAGAGGTTTGCCAAGCAATAGTCGAAAGGTTGGAGTAGTTGCTCAACCTAAGGATAGTGGCTGAAGCCACCGAAACATACGATGTCATGCAAGACTGTCTAAGGATCGCTAGAGGTGTGACTGTGAATTGCAATGTATATGTGCGGTCACGACAAAGGCGGCACATGGAGGACGCATAAAGACATTTTGAATTTTTTAGCAAATGTGTACACACAATGTTTATCATTTTATTTTATTTGACAACATTTTTATTTTGCCAATTTTATTTGAAATATTTTTTATATTACTATTGAACCGCTTATATCAACACACGTGAATTAAATCATAAACCTTATTTTCCACACATTAAATTTTTTTTAATAATTTTCGAATTAACCCTAAAGCGTAACTATTCGGGTGGTCGGCAAGTGTATCAATTCGCACAAGTAGTATATAAAACGGTAAGACCGAGTATCGTATCCACAAGAAATTTGTTTCACCTAGAATATGTATATTCAGTATGTAAACACTTTTAGAGCTTGGAATAAAACAAATATTGAGTTCTGCAGTATTAAACTATTTGAACAAAAACAAAATATTCAAAGCTATAAAATGTGACAACTATCAAGATAAATGCGTTGGGGAGTGTCCTACTAAATTTCTCTTGCTGTATAAAAAGTTTTTCTCTATTTAACGCTATCCTAGTATTCTTACACTGAGAAAATACTCAGACCATGATTCCTCACATGAATGAGCCTAACTCTCTTAGCTTTCGTTCTTGATTCCTCAACAAACTCGGTCTAACAGAGTTACACTAAGCACAAGTGTAAAATAGACTAGATCACTGCACTCCATTCCTAGACATACAAATTTCTAGCTTGCTCTATCAAGTTCTAAGGTTTTAAAGCATTTTCCAATACTAAAAAGCCTAACTACACATACAAATGGATGATCAAACCACAAGCATGTAAAATAAGCATAGATAGAAACAAAGAACACAAAAACATAACATTAAATAGATAGTAAGAGTATTACATCATGAGTTTCGGTAGTAACTCCCCAATAAAGAGGCTCTAGCCTTCCATTACAAACAAAGCTTCAAAATACAAGAAGAAAACTATTTTTGGTGAAAGAAAAATGGAAGAAAATGATGGAGAATGTCTTCTCCAGCCTCTCAACCCTAAATCTCTCTGTTTTTCATGAAGCCAAGCTCTCTTTGTTGCTCTCAACCAATTGTCCCCCTTTTCATTTCCCCTAACTTTAGTGTTTTAAAGGCTCTTGAATCCGAAGGCTCGCTCAGCGAGTGAGCATGTTTCGCTGAGCGAGAGTTAGTGAAAATCCGCTAAGCGAGCATAGGCGCGCTAAGCGCGAGAAGAGACAACGTCCTCACTAGGCGGGCTGGTTGTGTGTTGGGCATGCAGATCTCTGACTTATCCTCTTCTAGGGTTTCCCATCCATTAAGCGAGCTGGATGCCTCGCTAAGCGGATGCACCTCGCTTAGCTAATCTGTCTCGCTAAGCGAGTCATAAGCAACTTTTACTTTCTTTTCTTTGGCCTGAAACTAAGTTGGATTCAACATTAGGTCACAAAAATGGAGTTTTTATTCTATAAAATCACACAATAAAGGATATATGTACAATTTCTACAAAAAGAACCATAAATTGGAGGCACATTGCTATTTCCTTACAAATTTTCAATACTAAACTAACTTATGAATAACAACTAACAGTAACACTAAACCCTAGTCTGCAAAACCCCTACTTTTTGATGTTCTACTAAACCATGGTTTTCCCGTCACAATTAACTCTAACAACGCATGTAACAGTAAACCTTACGTATTATAGTAACCCTAAGTCGTTTGAACGTAAGGTATAATACATAATTATGTGAATTTCCAATGAAACAGTTGTATATTATTGTAGTACATGACAATGACATAGGTACCTAAATGTTCACTCTTCACTTAAATCAACATAGTCTGTTTTCAACGTCATCAAATTTATGTACTGTTGCATTCTACTAATATATGAAGTTGGTCACTCCTTTACCCGAGGATAACAATTCCTAGACCATAACAAAGCTTGAGGCGGTAAGGGACATCGATCTCTTAAATAAACCTGTTACACATGCACAAACAATTTGAAGTTATTATAACACATTTAATTTCATAAATTAAAAAACAGGATTATGATGAATCTACATGAAAAAAATGATTGTCATACACATGACCAATACATATTACGTGATGCACAATAAAATCTGTTGGTGGTTGAATTTTAAGAGGAAAAAATGTCATGCTTTGTTGCAGAGACAGAGATACAAGGATAACATTATACATTGATGCAATGACATATCCCATGTCGATTATATTCATCCATTATCCATAGTAATATGCGTGAACCAGTTATATGGATTACATTTATTAAAACTTAATTTTAAATAAAAAAATAAAACATTAATTACATACCATGGATAATCCATCAACAAGTAGGGACTTTTTTAATTCCTCAAATTTGTTTATTCCACCAAGGAGGTTGATACTCATACAATGTCACAAGTTCTTTAAGCAAATGGTTGCGCACCAACGACCATGAATCTTCACCTATACCTAATAAGGCAGCAATTGCATGATATCCACAATTACCGTCAGCTTTGACATCGAGAATGTTTTCAATGGAACCGTAAATGCACAGATGAAATTGATCTAACATCGACATAGTCCTTCTTAGAATTGCCTAGTCAGATGATGATGCACTACATTTGACTAAAGAATTACTATTTTGCACAGAATGTAAAGCATCAACATACTTCGAGTAAGACGGATCACACTTTGTTGATCTTTGATGTTTGGTCATTAGTTTCTTCTGAGCACCTTTGGTGTTGACCTTTTCTAGAGGAGGACACATAGAGTTTAGATCAGGGTAGGCAATTTCTCGGAGTTTACTCTTTAGAGTAACTTTGACACAAACATCAAGCTCTTTAAATAGTTTGGATATGGTTTTCATTTCTTCGATTATGGTCACTTGGGGCTCAGATAACCCTTGGTTTGAAAAAGTTAGCCCCGCCAAAACATATGGATTGTCTCAAATGGTATGGTACCAATAACATATTTGGATAAATCACATGCACATGGAAGATCATGAGTAGTTCTCATGATACATCCACAACGAGAAGGGTTTTTGCCAGTATAATGTACACGCTCAAACTCAGCAACAATCTGATTTAAAGCATACCTTGATACCATGCCAAGTAGCCTCTTGTATAAGGTAATTTTAAAAACATGTCCAACCACATGTGTACTTGTCTCAAATAATGCCTTAATTTCAGTGTGTTGCAGTGTGATCATGTTGTTCATGGCTTCCCAAACACTACATAGGTCTCCAAGACTATTCTGTAATAGTCTTTTTAAAGCATAATGAACAGATTCAACCCTGCATATGAAATACACAAAAAACAATAAATAAATACAAGTATTTTTATCCATTAATTACTAAACCCTAATAAAAAAATGACAATTTTCGTACCTGTTTGTTGTTGTGTTTCCTAAGTGCATCACCTTATTTGTCTAGGCTTTAACAAATTTTTCTTTGTGGGGAATTATCCATGTTTGGTTGACATAGTCAACAAACATTGTTCATGATGAACAAACAATTTCAAACTTCTTAAAGCAATCATCAAACTGACGCTCAAAAGGACAATCAACCAAACTCCCCCAAGCATTCATGACATAATCTCATGCATTTTTTGACCAATTAGGGATTTACATTATGTCTTGACATTCTTGTCGATGTGAAACCTACACAACAAGTCGGTACACTCAGGGAATACAGTTTTTACTGCATTCATCAATGCTAGGTTTCTATCGGTAACAATAACTCTAGAGAAGGCATCACATCTTAGAAAAAGACCTTGAAACCGTTCTAGAGCCCAGACCATACTATTTACATGTTCTCCCTTTAAATAGGCAAAACCGACAGAGAATGTCATCTCCGTTGGTGTCACACCAACCGACAGAGAGTCTATACCAAATTACAAGCATTGCATAACTTCAATGCATCAAAATGACACCAGAAGATATCACGTACAACATCTTCATTCTTTAATCTATGCTAATGAATATACTGATCTCATTCAAGAAGCTTCATTAGTTGTTGCATTTCAATATCATTGTCTCTTATGGAAGAACGGTATGCACTTCTTGCATTTGTATATTTGTTTGATATATAACAATTGGCATCGCGCTCCTTCAGCGTTAGCAGAATATTTTTTGATTTTACCATTGACTTTGTCATATAAAAAATAGTTGTATTTTCATCCTTAGTCAATCGATCAACGTATGGATGTCCAACTAATGACTTTGTCATTTTATGATTGTGACTCACACACATTAACTTCACCATCCATCCTTAACTTCCAACCACTAGTTTTTCACGAAACTTAAATGGACACCCACATTTCCTACTGCCAATATCTCCAATATTTCTTCTTACAAAATCTTTCTTCCTAGACCTATACTAACTACTCCTTTCACAACCAATTAAGACAAATGAAGTCCTTCTTCTCATACCAGTGTTTGTGTCTGACCTTGTAATCATCACCACAAATCCAATTTCATAAGCAACAGATCGAGCCCAATGCAGAACATCATCTCGCGTAGCAAATACCTACAATGCAATCCACACAAGTTTAGTGTTCTAGGGACATTCATTTTATTACTTTAATAACAATAAATCACATTAATACCTGAGAAGTATTGAACAAATCAGAACAACCAACATGTTCTTCATTCACACCAACTTCATCTTTATTTTGTTCATTCATATCAACTTCTTCAGACATTATACTGTTATCCATCCATTGATCTTCGTCCATCTTAATAAGACATTAAAAAATTTTAACATCACAAACAAACAACCTCTAACCACACCATACATATACTATCACACAAAATCCTACGTAATTTTAAACCACATATAATATTATAAAACATTAAAATTGATGACCCTATATATTAAAAATCAATAACATCAACTTTTTTTACTTACAATTGATAACCATATAATACATAAAAAATTATAACCAAATCATATGTAGTAAAATAAATTATCTTATTCAACTTAATTCTAATTCATGAAATTATGACCACAAAATACAATCAATTTTAGACCACAACAACTCAAATAAATTATACATAAATTACAAGTGTAAATTATTTTACAATTAATATCATTTCCAAAATATAAAAATAAATAATTACAAATTAATTATCAATCTACACCTATTTAAAAATATTTAAAATAATAATATGAATTACATTTCAAATAAACAAATAAACAAATAAATTTTTTTATACACATTAATTTAATTTTTTTAACAATCACATTAACATATTTATAATTTTAAAAAATTCAAAATTTTAATATTTCTTTTAAATAAAAAAGTTAAAAATTCGTATAACTCATACGAATTAACCAATCCGTAAGTTATATAAAACTTACGAATTAATCAATCCGTAAGTTTTATATAACTTGTTGATTCTTTAATCCGTATTATACGCAAAAAAAAACAAAGAACATTGACGTACCTCCATTAACAACCAAACCAATCACCGCCACAATCACCACCGGCGTACTTCCGTAAAACTTTCACCTCGATCAAAGCGACACAATGCACCTCTCACGACAATGAAAAAACCAGAAGAAACCAAGAAAATGAACGAATGAGTAAGTTACCGTAAAAAATTTTACTTAAAAGGAAGCAGAAAACACTTAAGGGCATTTTTGAAATTATCTTAAGTTGGGTGCACAAACAATATTCCCGGTGCAGCTAGCAACACTCCGATGGATATTGCCCAAAGAGCAGGCCGAGCAGCGGACACTTCCCTATTGCTATTTTATAAAAAATTTAAAAATCAACCTAAAAGATTAGATTATAAAAAATCCTTTTTAAAAAAAATCAACGTATTTTGATAACCTCTCTCGTGAAGCGTTCTGCCTTTTCTTCTATTCATGCTTGCATTTTGCCCCTTTTGCGCGACACTATTTGAATGTTCTTTAGTATGCCAGTGTCGATGTCATTGGTCATTACTGTTCGTCATCGGTGTTTGTTCGTCTTTCTTGGCTGACTTCGCGTTCGTGCTTCCCCTAGTTGTCACTTCATCTTGTTTTTCTTCTCTGGTTCGCTAACTTTCCTCCCATGTTGTGTTTTTTTACACCCTTTGTTTGTCTTGATTTTCTTCGCTGGGTTAAAGACTTTGCTTCATTATTCGCTATCCTTTCTAAGACTTAGGGGGGTGTATTGGATTAAGATTTCAAAGGATTTTAAAAGACTTTTTTATGATTAAAAAGTCTTGTGGTATTCATTCAAGACTTTTATAAAATATAAACAAATCTTGTGGTATTCAATTAAGACAATAAAGATTTTTTTTTCAGGGCAACAAAATCTGTTGGTATTCAATTGAGATTTCTTACCACTTTTAAAATGTCTTTTGGTATTCAAAAGTAAATAGATTTTGATGGATTCTTTTGTGGAATGGATTTTGAGAGACTTTTTAGTTAGAAATACACATAAAATACTCTTCCAACAATCTCACCCAAACCCTTGAGACTTTTCATAATCTTCCAAAGACTTTTTCTTCTCCTGCCGAACAAGACACAAACCACTACCAGGTTCATTCTCTTACAACTTTTCAATCAATTTTACCTATTTTTTTAATGGCAATCGATAGTCAATATTGTTCATACTATATGTATATTAAAAGAAAAGGGTGTTGTATATGCTTCAAGATTTCGTATTCATATTGTTTTCAACGTCCAGGCAATGAATATGCATCAAAAGAATGGCAATTGATATGCATCAAGATTTCATATTGCTTTTTTTTTAGTACTGTATATGCAAATCAAAATAAAAAACTCTTTTTTTTTTTTCTGTTTCTTCAACTTGTTTTTTTACAACGTCCATTATTATTATTATTATTTTCTTGTGTTATTATTAAAATGTTAATTATTAATGTGTTATTATTATTTTTTTGACAGCGTGTTATTATTATTATTATTGTGTTAATAATTTTTTAATTGTTATTGTGTTATTATTATTGTTATTTTGTTAATAGTTTTTTTTAAAATGATTTTATGATATATGAGTATTATTTTTATGGAAAATGCTAACATGTGCCCTTAAGACACTTATTAGTGTATTATGTATAGAAATTTTGTATTGAAAGTTGTGCAATTTACCTTTTTAAAAGTCAAAAATTGTTGTTTTTAAGACATAGTTACTATTGGAAGTATCCTTAACATGTGCCCTAAGTGCGCATGTTAGTATGACCCTTATTTTATTATTAAGTAGTTTTTTATTGGTTTTTCTATTGAATTGTATATTATTATATAGTCACTATACTTTTGACAATTAGGAAACAATAACTATTTTTGTCAAATAACTAGTTTCTTATATATATATTAGCGATCAAATGGGGGATTCACAAGAAAATAACAAAGGAAAGAGTAGAGACAAAGATAATTATGTATCTTGGACTATGGAGGATACCAATGAGTTGTTGCACCTCTTGGTGGATGCTATGAATAGGGGGTTGCGTGATGCCAATGGGTCACTTAGCAAACAAAATGTAGAACGATCAATACTTCCTCAACTCAATGCAAAAACTAAATTCCCTAAAACTTATAGTCATTATTTGAGTCGGATGAAGTGGTTTCGAAACCAGTATAACATGATGTCAACCCTTATGCGCAACAACTCTGGCTTTGGATGGGACCCAATTGGAAAAACTTTCACTGCTCATGAGGATGTATGGAAAGATTACTTAAAGGTGAGCTAAGTTCATAATCTTTTAAATATATTAATAGTTATAAATTTAGTAAATTATAATATTTGTAGTATATTAACAATGATTTTTTTTAGTCCCACCCAAGTCACAGCAAACTTCGAGGAAAAAGTATGGTTGATTATGAGTATTTGAAGATCGTTGTTGGGGGTGGAGTTTCTAGCGGGAATAATTCTATATCAGTCGATCCAGATGATACTGATGCAACAACTTTTGAGCCAGAAAATAGAACTGTTGGGATAGAAGAATTTTCATATGATCCTAATAGTGATACATTCATAACACCAAATAACTATGAACCAGCATATCAGCCTCCATCACCAAACCAACCAAGTCCACCATCACACCCCCCTTTAGATTCAGAGGTTCCCATAGAAAAACAAAACTGTCACAAGCGAAGGAGATCCGAGTATGGAGGGAGTTCAAGCGCTGTTGGGATCAACAATCAAGGCAACGCTCTGGAAAATCTTTCTGTTGGCATTGGGACTATTGCTGTGAATTTTGAAAAAATATCCAACATGATGGAGAAAAGAGAAAAAGATAGAGATAGAGATAGAGAGCTCGAGGGTATTATTTGGGATGTTATAAAAGAAATTCCAAATTTGGATGTTATTGATGGTACACATATTCCCGCATCAGTAAAAGGACGAGATGTAAGCAGTTATCGTGATCGTCATGGAAATATATCACAAAATGTATTAGCTGCTTGTAACTTTGATTTGGAATTCATGTACGTTCTTAGCGGGTGGGAGGGTTCAGCACATGATTCCAAGGTGTTAAGTGATGCTTTGGCAAGGAAGAATGGACTTAAAGTGCCCCAAGGTAAGTATTATCTGGTGGATTGTGGATTTCCTAATCGACGCAAATTTTTAGCCCCATATCGAGGTGTACGATATCATCTACAAGATTTTGCAGGTCACGGTAATGACCCTGAAAATGAAAAGGAATTATTTAATCTTCGGCATGCATCCTTAAGGAATGTGATTGAGAGGATATTTGGTATTTTTAAATCGCGGTTCACAATTTTTAAGTCAGCACCTTGATAACTGCTAAATAATTGTAAATTTATAGGAGTTAAATAGTCAAATTTGGCTTAAAATTAATTATTTAGCAGTTATTTATAATTAAAAGTGAGAAAATTAATTTAATTGAATTTCTGATTGCAGATACAAAAATTAAGGTTGCATTTAGCAAAAGTGGCACAGAAAAGAAGAAAAAAGAAGAAATTCTGAAGCAGGCCCAATCCAACAGGGGCGCTAAGCGCGCATCAGGCGCTAAGCGAGCAACTAACAGCAGGCGCTGAGCGTGGCGTTAAGCACGAAGGTGGAAACCGTTACGCGCGCTAAGCCCAGCTAGGCGCCCAGCGCCCGATCCAACAGAAGCACAGGCCCAGCGTGCATGGCGCGCCCAGCGCACGATCTGAACGCGCTAAGCGCGAGGTGTGGCGCTGAGCGCGACTACGAAGGCCCATAAGCCCACTTCAGCAACTATAAATAGAGAGGCAGTCCCAAGGAAATTTCATCCCATCTCAGAGCATCACTCTCAGTACTTCAAGCCTAAGTTTTCTTCCCTCTCTATATTCTTTGTGTTATTAGCCCTTTTTCTTTCTTTCATCCCCAGTTGTAAGCCCTCAAATGGCCATGAGTGGCTAAACCCCTAGCTAGGGCCTGGCAGGCCTAAAAAGCGAACGATGTACAATGAGCCTCAAGAGTTATCAATGCAAAGGAATTTATTCCAGGTTTTTCTGTTCTATTTCTTTTCTTTTACCCTTGCATTCATTCTTAGATCTCTTTTTGGGTTTTAATCGCTCGGGAGAGGGTAATTCTCAATAATATTTAAGATTCAATGCATGCATCAGTTTTAGGGGTTAATCGCTTGGGAAAGGGTAACACCTAACAGAACATCTAAAGAAAAGAATCATTGGGTTAGCATTGCTAGGCATAGAATGATAACTCACTGCCCATGCATTTAGCAACATCTAGAACTTAATCTTAATGCATTTTAATTATTGAATCTTCACAAAGGCATTTGGGAGATAGGTAGTTAAAATAGGCTTGCCAACGTGAGGCATCAGGGGCAAGCAGTCAACAGATGTGGGTAGAACTAACACCATTTCATTGATAATGAATATCATACTTACATGCATCGTAGGCCAATTGGGTTTGTCTGGTCTTGGCATTTCTATCAATTGTTTTCCCTTTTACTTATTTGTTTTAGTAATAGCACTCTTTTCTATTCCTATTTTCATTCCTACTTTACTACTCCCACGTACAAATTGAGAGGTATTGAATAAGTGCAATAAAATCCCTGCGGACACGACACTCGGACTTCCGAGCTTTACTACTTGTCACGATTTGGTGCACTTGCCAAAGTCTTAACAAGTTTTTGGCGCCATTGCCGGGGATTTTGTTTTCGCACTTAATACTATATCAGTTTGTAAGCCCAATTTTTCTTTTCTTGGCTTACTTTATCAGTATTTTCTCTTTACTTCTATTCTTTCTTTCTTTCCTCTATAATTGCACGGGTAGTGCCTTCTTGTTTTTATGCGACTTAGGACTGCATCTGGAGACGTGGTCCCTATCAACTTGGAAATCGAAGCCACTTGTCGGCGTAACAACGCTGCAAGAAGAAGAAGGGAACAGGACACCGAAGGAAGCAGTCACACATCACCTCCTCTCTCTCCACATCACGCTGAAATGGACGGGGAACAGGCACGAAGAGTCACCTTAGAAGACTTCTCCAACACCGCCACTCCTCAGTTCTTCACAAGTATTGCAAGACCGGAGGTGCAAGCAGCAAATATCTCCTACCCGCATTCCCTTATCCAGCTTATTCAAGGGAATCTCTTCCATGGTCTTCCAAGCGAAGATCCATATGCTCACCTTGCCTCATACATTGAAATATGCAACACCGTAAAGATCGCTGGAGTCCCAGAAGATGCGGTACGCCTTAACCTCTTCTCTTTTTCTCTAGCAGGAGAGGCAAAACGATGGTTGCACTCCTTCAAAGGCAACAACTTAAGAACCTGGGAAGAAGTGGTGGAAAAGTTTTTAAAGAAATACTTCCCAGAGTCGAAGACCGCCGAAGGGAAAATGGAGATTTCCTCCTTCCACCAATTTCCGGATGAGTCCCTCAGCGAAGCACTAGACCGTTTTCACGGGCTGTTACGAAAGACACCGACACACGGATATAGCAAGCCGGTACAACTGAATATATTCATCGATGGCTTGCGACCCCACTCGAAACAGCTACTAGACGCGTCCGCAGGGGGAAAAATCAAGTTGAAGACTCCGGAGGAAGCAATGGAGCTCATCGAGAACATGGCGGCCAGTGATCAAGCAATCCTTCGTGATCGAAGCTATGTGCCTACAAAAAGAAGCCTTTTGGAACTTGGCACGCAAGACGCGACATTGGCACAGAATAAGCTGTTGACGAGGCAGATTGAAGCCCTTACCGAAACCCTCAGCAAACTACCTCAACAGTTACAAGCGGTAAGTTCTTCCCACTCTTCTGTTTTGCAGGTAGAAGGATGCCCCACATGCGGAGGAACCCATGAGCCTGGACATTGTGTAAGCCAACAGGATACTTCTCGAGAAGTAAACTATATGGGCGTACCAAATCGCGGATATCAGGGTTACAACCAGGGGAACTCATCTGGATTCCACCAAGGGGGAGCAGGATTCAATCATGGGCCACCAGGATTCAATCAAGGAAGGAACTTCACGCAAGGTTCAGGGTGGAGGAATCAGGGAAACCAGTACAAGGAGCAGAGGAATCAACAACCGTACCAACCGCCATACCAGCATCCTAGCCAGGGCCCCAATCAGCAAGACAAGCCCACCAACATAGAAGAGCTCTTGCTGCAATTCATCCAGGAGACACGGTCCCATCAGAAGAGCACGGATGCAGCCATTCGGAATCTGGAAGTTCAAATGGGCCAATTGGCACAAGACAAAGCTGAAAGGCCCACTAGAACTTTCGGGGCTAACACAGAGAAGAATCCAAAAGAAGAATGCAAGGCCGTGCTAACTCGAGGGCAGAGGAAAGCACAAGAGGAAGGTAAGGTTGAGGAAGAAGACCAGACAGAGGAAGATAAGACAGAGACACAGGAGGACAGGACAGAAGTCGAAGAGAAGGTGGCATCACCACCTAAGACAAAGAGCCAGAAAGCACGGGAAGCCAGGAAAGAAGAACCACCAGCCCTACCACAAGATCTCCCATATCCTGTGGTGCCCACCAAGAAGAACAAGGAACGCTACTTCAAGCGTTTCTTGGAAATATTCAAAGGGCTGGAGATCACTATGCCATTCGGGGAAGCCTTACAGCAGATGCCCCTCTACTCCAAATTTATGAAGGACATCCTCACCAAGAAGGGGAAGTACATAGACAATGAGAACATTGTGGTAGGGGGTAACTGCAGCGCTATAACACAGAGGAAGCTACCCAAGAAGTTTAAGGATCCCGTAAGTGTTACCATCCCATGCACCATAGGGAAGGAGACGGTGAATAAGGCCCTCATTGACTTAGGAGCAAGCATCAATCTGATGCCCTTGTCAATGTGCAAAAGAATTGGGAATCTGAAGATCGATCCTACCAAGATGACGCTTCAGCTAGCAGACCGTTCGATTACACGACCTTACGGGGTGGTAGAAGATGTCCTAGTCAAGGTCCGCCACTTTACTTTCCCGGTGGACTTTGTGATCATGGATATCGAAGAAGACACAGACATTCCCCTCATTTTAGGCAGACCATTCATGCTGACTGCCAACTGTGTGGTGGATATGGGGAATGGGAACTTGGAGCTGAGTATTGACAACCAGAAGATCACCTTCGACCTCTTCAAAGCAATGAAGTATCCACAGGAAGGTTGGAAGTGTTTCAGAGTAGAAGAGATTGATAAGGAGGATGTCAGTATTCTCGAGACACCACAGTCTTCACTGGAGAAAGCAATGGTTAATGCTTTGGACTGTCTGACCAGTGAAGAAGAGGAAGATCTAAAGGCTTGCTTGGAAGACTTGGATCGACAAGACAGTATTCCGGAGGGAGAAGCCAAGTTTGAGAAGCTAGAAGAGAAAGTTCCGTCCGAGAAGAAGAAGGTAGAGTTGAAGATATTGCCAGATCACCTAAAGTATGTGTTCTTGGAGGAAGACAAGCCTGTAGTAATCAGCAATGCACTCACAATAGAAGAAGAAAACAGGTTAGTAGGTATCCTCAAGAGACACAGGGAAGCTATTGGATGGCATATATCGGATCTCAAGGGAATCAGCCCTGCTTATTGCATGCACAGGATAATGATGGAAGAGGATTACAAGCCAATCCGGCAACCCCAGAGAAGGCTAAATCCGACAATGAAGGAAGAGGTCAGAAAGGAGGTACTCAAGCTCTTGGAGGCGGGACTCATATACCCCATCTCTGACAGTGCTTGGGTAAGCCCAGTACAGGTGGTTCCCAAGAAAGGTGGAATGACAGTGGTGCGGAATGAGAAGAATGACTTGATACCAACAAGGACTGTCACGGGCTGGCGAATGTGCATCGACTATCGCAAGCTGAATGAGGCCACCCGAAAGGACCACTTCCCTCTACCGTTCATGGATCAGATGCTGGAGAGACTTGCAGGGCAGGCGTATTATTGTTTCTTGGATGGATACTCAGGATATAATCAGATTGCGGTGGACCCTAGAGACCAGGAGAAGACGACCTTCACATGCCCTTTTGGCGTCTTTGCTTACAGAAGGATGCCATTCGGGTTATGTAATGCACCAGCCACATTTCAAAGGTGCATGCTGGCCATTTTTTCAGACATGGTAGAGAAAAGCATCGAAGTGTTCATGGATGACTTCTCGGTTTTCGGATCCTCATTCGACAGTTGCTTGAGGAACCTAGAGATGGTACTTCAGAGGTGCGTAGAGACTAATCTAGTCCTGAATTGGGAGAAGTGTCATTTCATGGTCTGAGAAGGCATAGTTCTGGGCCACAAGATCTCAGCTAGAGGGATTGAAGTTGACCGGGCAAAGATAGAGGTTATAGAGAAACTGCCACCACCACTGAATGTTAAAGGTGTCCGAAGTTTCTTGGGGCATGCAGGGTTCTACAGGAGATTCATCAAGGATTTTTCAAAGATTGCTAGACCCCTAAGCAACCTGCTGAATAAAGATGTGGCCTTCAAGTTTGATGAAGAATGTTCAGCAGCATTTCAGACACTGAAAGACAAGCTTACTACTGCACCTGTGATGATTGCACCTGACTGGAGTAAAGACTTTGAGCTAATGTGCGATGCCAGTGATTATGCTATAGGAGCAGTCCTTGGACAGAGACACGATAAGGTATTTCATGCTATTTATTATGCTAGCAGGGTCCTGAATGAAGCACAGTTGAACTATGCCACCACGGAGAAGGAAATGTTAGCTGTTGTCTTTGCCTTGGAGAAGTTCAGATCATACTTGATAGGATCGAAGGTCACCATTTTCACAGATCATGCTGCCATCAAGCACCTGCTCGCCAAGACTGATTCGAAGCCAAGGTTGATTAGATGGGTCCTCTTATTGCAGGAATTTGACATCATCATTAAGGATAAGAGAGGATCCGAGAATGTGGTAGCTGATCACTTATCTCGGTTAAAGAATGAAGAAGTCACTAAGGAAGAGCCTGAGGTAAGAGATGAATTTCCTGATGAGTTTCTTTTGCAGGTTACCACCAGACCTTGGTTTGCAGACATGGCAAACTACAAAGCCACGGGAGTCATTCCAGAGGAGTACACTTGGAATCAGAGGAAGAAGTTCCTACACGACGCACGCTTCTATGTTTGGGATGACCCCCACTTGTTCAAAGCAGGGGCAGATAATGTATTGAGAAGATGTGTCACAAAGGAAGAAGCACGAAGCATTCTTTGGCACTGTCACAGTTCATCATACGGCGGACATCATAGCGGGGACAGAACAGCAGCAAAAGTGTTACAATCAGGTTTTTTCTGGCCCTCTCTTTTTAAAGATGCTTACGAGTTTGTGCGTTGTTGTGATAGATGCCAGAGAACAAAGGGGATATCATGGAGAAATGAGATGCCGTTGTAGAACATCATGGAGGTGGAAATCTTTGACTGTTGGGGCATAGACTTCATGGGACCCCTGCCTTCGTCATACGGGAATATTTAGATCTTGGTAGCAGTTGACTATGTCTCCAAGTGGGTGGAGGCCATAGCTACGCCGAAGGACGATGCCAGGGTTGTAATCAAGTTTCTAAAGAAGAACATTTTCTCCCGCTTCGGAGTCCCACGAGCCTTGATCAGTGATGGAGGAACGCATTTCTGCAACAATCAGTTGAAGAAAGTCCTGGAGCACTATAATGTCCGACATAAGGTGGCCACACCTTATCATCCTCAGACGAATGGCCAAGCAGAAATCTCTAACAGGGAGCTCAAGCGAATCCTAGAGAAGACAGTTGCATCATCCAGAAAGGATTGGGCCTTGAAGCTCGATGATACTCTCTGGGCCTATAGGACAGCGTTCAAGACCCCCATCGGCTTATCACCGTTCCAGCTAGTGTATGGGAAGTCATGCCATTTACCAGTGGAGTTGGAGCACAAAGCATATTGGGCTCTCCGATTGCTTAACTTTGACAAAAATGCATGCGGGGAAAAGAGGAAATTGCAGCTTCAAGAGTTAGAAGAGATGAGACTGAATGCCTATGAATCGTCCAGAATTTACAAGGAAAGAACGAAGGCATATCATGATAAGAAGCTACAGAGGAGAGAGTTCTAGCCAGGACAGCAGGTATTGCTCTTTAACTCAAGACTAAGGCTGTTCCCAGGTAAGCTGAAATCCAAGTGGTCTGGGCCGTTTATCATAAAAGAAGTTAGACCTCATGGAGCAGTGGAATTGGTGGACCCTAGAGAAGGGAGCTTCGAGAAGAAATGGATCGTCAATGGCCAGCGTTTAAAGCCGTATAACGGAGGGCAATTAGAGCGATTGACGACCATTATCTATTTAAATGATCCTTGAGAGGGCCTACTGTCTAGCTAAAGACAATAAACTAAGCGCTGGTTGGGAGGCAACCCAACATTTAGTGTAAAAATGTAGAGTTTTATTTAGGTAAAAAAAAAAAAGAAGAAGCCCAACAGGTGTGAATAGTAAACAAGGGGTACGAAAAGCAAAGGCCCACAGGTACAAATAGCAAACGGAGGGGTGCCAATAGCATAAATCAAGTGGGCTACACGAAGAACCGCGCTTAGCGCGAGACCTCGCGCTAAGCGCCCAGGTAAGTTTTTCAAATTTGAATTTTAAAGTCTGAGGGGCAACGAAGGGACGCTTTACTTGGTGCGCTTAGCGGCCTAAGCGCGCATGTCATAAATTCTGGGGAGTTTTCAAAACTCCCCAACGCCTCAGTTGCCTCCGAGGAGCCTTTTTAAGTGCAGCGCCTCATTTTCTTTTCTTTTCTCTACGCTTTCACACTTCCTGCACTCCTCCTCTCTACATCTTCTTACCTTCGTCATTCCCTTGTGCTTTTTCACGTTTTTTTCACGAAACCAGAGGTAAGCTGGAATCTGGATTACACTCTTAGCCTTGCAGGTATCGGCATGCTAAGCTCTTGTGCATAGGCTTAGCGGCAATGGACATCATGAGGAACGAAACAAGAAGCGCGCTAAGCCGGTGCAAGACACAGCAGAGGATACGAAGCGCGCGCTTAGCGGGCGCCGCCACGCTAAGCGCGCTCATCAAACTGGAAGCACACGCTAAGCGCGCTCTCGTAGCGCTAAGCGCGTGCCAGCAGCAGCGCGCAGGATGGCGCCAAGTGCGAGGCTGGGCCTTAGGGCCACCAGTCCTCGTGCTTCACTCTCTGTACCCCCCCTCCGTCTACTTTCTGCACCCCCTTCTTTACTACTTTCACCCCTAATTTGTTACTTTTTGCACTCCCACTAATTACTAACTGCAATCTGTTTTGCTGTTTTTGTGGATTTTGTTTTTTTCAGATGGCTTCTCGCAAGCGCCGTGCCGTGCCCACACCAGGGGAAGCGTCCAACTGGGACACTTCCCGCTTCACATCTGAGATTGCTTGGCACAGGTACCAAGACAACATTCAGCTCCGGAACATCCTTCCGGAGAGGAATGTTGAACTGGGACCCGGGATGTTTGACGAGTTCCTCCAGGAACTCAGGAGGCGCAGATGGGATCAGGTGCTGACTCACCTTCCGGAGAAGCGGATTGACGTGGCTCTGGTGAAAGAGTTCTATTTGAACCTTTATGATCCAGAGGACCACAGTCCCAGATTCTGCAGGGTGCGAGGACAGGTCGTTCGTTTTGATGCTGACACCATTAACGACTTCCTCGACACCCCGGTTATCTTGGAGGATGGGGAGGAGTATCCAGCATACACCAGATACCTCAGCACTCACCCCGATCCTGACACCATCGCGGCCACACTGTGCACTCCAGGGGGGCGCTTTGTCCTTAATGCTGATGGTCTTCCCTGGAAGCTGCTGAGGAAGGACATGACGACACTTGCTCAGACATGGAGTGTCCTTTCTTACTACGATCTTGCACCCACTTCTCACACTTCTGATGTTAATCTTGACAGGGCCCGCTTGATCTACGGTTTGGTGAGCCGCATGGACATGGATGTGGGCAGCTTTATATCACAGCAGATCAGCCAGATTGCCCAGTCCAGCACCTCGAGGCTCGGGTTCCCAGCATTGATTGCAGCGCTGTGTGACATTCAGGGGGTGGTTTCTGATACCCTGATCTTTGAGTCACTCAGCCCTGCGATCAACCTAGCCTATGTGAAGAAGAACTGCTGGAACCCCGCCGACCCATCGATCACTTTCCCTGGGCCTCGCCGCACACGTACCAGAGCTTCAGCATCAGCTTCCGAGGCCCCTCTTCCTACCCAGTCTCCGTCTCAGCCATCCCAGCGACCGCGACATCCACCTGCTTCCACCTCAGCATCCATGGACATGCATGGGCAGATGCTGAGGTCCCTTCACGTAGGACAGCAGCTCATCATGGAGAATATGCATAGGCTGTCCCTACACCTGCAGATGGACCCCCCGCTCACCACTCCAGAGGCCTATCGTCAGCGAGTCGCCTGGCCAGGAGACCAGCCCTCCACTGACAGGGGGGAAGAGCCTTCTGGAGCCACTGAGGATCCTGCAGTCGATGAGGACCTCATTGCTGACTTAGCCACTGCTGACTGGGGCCCATGGGCAGACTTGGGCGGAGGAAGTTGATTTTTCTTGATGTTTTCCTTTGATGTTCTGATGTTTCTTTTATGTTTTGTTTTCTTTTGTGTTTTGTGGTCTGTTTAGGTATTAAAAAGAAGTAGTAGTAATAATATGAGAGATTTAGCATTTGTTTTCTGAATAATAATTGCATGATAACTTGAAGCGGTCATAGTTTTTGAGCTTGTTCTGAAAGGTTGAAACACTTGAGATGCCACTAGTCCTTGGAAACATTGGTTCTGGAAGCACGAGTCAGGTCAGGAAGTGGAACATGAATAGCACAAGGTGGGAAGGATAGTCTGATGGAACAAGGTCATAACTGGTATGCCGTATACTTACTTTAATTCCGGTGAGAGTGTGAACTTAATTGTGAGAGAAAACGCCTGTTTTTAAGTTCCTGGTTTTGCATCACTCTTGGATTGTTAGAATAGTTACTTAAGGTGGATATGATCAAGGCCATGTTTGTTATACCTAGCTACTTAGCCAAAAAGCCAACCCGACATCATCTTTTTCCCCTTGCACCCATGATTGAGCCTATATATAATGTTATTCCGAATTAACCCTTGAGCCAATAAAATGATAAGTCCTACCCTTTAGGATGATAAGAGAGCAAAAATGGGTTATAAAGGTTTTAATTTGGGGGATTTTGGGAAAATAGGTAGCTAAAGATAATAGTACACCTCTCACAAATTAGAAGCCCAGTTTATTCCAAAAAAAAATAAAAAATCATCATGAGTAAAATAAAGGGCAGAAACAAAGAGCAAAGAGAGGTGTCAAAAGAAAAGTGTTGTGGGGAAATAAAAGGGTTAAGAAGAATGCATCGGAAGTATTAGAAATTTTTGCTCTCTTAATCCTAATTTGAATTTTCAAGAAAAACCATGATTTTTTGTGAGCCAAGCCCCAATACAAGCCAATAAAGTCCTTAGTAATCCACCTGAAGGTAACTAAAGATAACTATACTTAAGAGGAAATGCAAAACTTTGGAATCTTACTTGCAGGTTGTTAGAAAATTGCAGACACTAAACCATACACTTGTGAGCAGAGGAAAACACCAGCCTTGTGACGAAAGTAAGGCAAGCCAGATTTGATCAAGATTTCAGAAGACTGACTAACCACTTGTGTGTTTTATGCTTTCATTTTGAGATGTTGACAGATGCGGAAAGGACCACTGGAAGAAGGAGGAACTAGGACCATGGACAGTGTTGAAACACTCATAACTTGTTTGGAAATTTATTTTTGTTCTTGGTTTGCTTGGGGACAAGCAAAGTTTAATTTGGGGGATTTTGATAACTGCTAAATAATTGTAAATTTATAGGAGTTAAATAGTCAAATTTGGCTTAAAATTAATTATTTAGCAGTTATTTATAATTAAAAGTGAGAAAATTAATTTAATTGAATTTCTGATTGCAGATACAAAAATTAAGGTTGCATTTAGCAAAAGTGGCACAGAAAAGAAGAAAAAAGAAGAAATTCTGAAGCAGGCCCAATCCAACAGGGGCGCTAAGCGCGCATCAGGCGCTAAGCGAGCAACTAACAGCAGGCGCTGAGCGTGGCGTTAAGCACGAAGGTGGAAACCGTTACGCGCGCTAAGCCCAGCTAGGCGCCCAGTGCCCGATCCAACAGAAGCACAGGCCCAGCGTGCATGGCGCGCCCAGCGCACGATCTGAACGCGCTAAGCGCGAGGTGTGGCGCTGAGCGCGACTACGAAGGCCCATAAGCCCACTTCAGCAACTATAAATAGAGAGGCAGTCCCAAGGAAATTTCATCCCATCTCAGAGCATCACTCTTAGTACTTCAAGCCTGAGTTTTCTTCCCTCTCTATATTCTTTGTGTTATTAGCCCTTTTTCTTTCTTTCATCCCCAGTTGTAAGCCCTCAAATGGCCATGAGTGGCTAAACCCCTAGCTAGGGCCTGGCAGGCTTAAAAAGCCAACGATGTACAATGAGCCTCAAGAGTTATCAATGCAAAGGAATTTATTCCAGGTTTTTCTGTTCTATTTCTTTTCTTTTACCCTTGCATTCATTCTTAGATCTCTTTTTGGGTTTTAATCGCTCGGGAGAGGGTAATTCTCAATAATATTTAAGATTCAATGCATGCATCAGTTTTAGGGGTTAATCGCTTGGGAAAGGGTAACACCTAACAGAACATCTAAAGAAAAGAATCATTGGGTTAGCATTGCTAGGCATAGAATGATAACTCACTGCCCATGCATTTAGCAACATCTAGAACTTAATCTTAATGCATTTTAATTATTGAATCTTCACAAAGGCATTTGGGAGATAGGTAGTTAAAATAGGCTTGCCAACGTGAGGCATCAGGGGCAAGCAGTCAACAGATGTGGGTAGAACTAACACCATTTCATTGATAATGAATATCATACTTACATGCATCGTAGGCCAATTGGGTTTGTCTGGTCTTGGCATTTCTATCAATTGTTTTCCCTTTTACTTATTTGTTTTAGTAATAGCACTCTTTTCTATTCCTATTTTCATTCCTACTTTACTACTCCCACGTACAAATTGAGAGGTATTGAATAAGTGCAATAAAATCCCTGCGGACACGACACTCGGACTTCCGAGCTTTACTACTTGTCACGATTTGGTGCACTTGTCAAAGTCTTAACACACCTCCATTTCTATTTAAAACACAAGCAGAGCTTGTGTTGGCATGTGCAGCACTTCATAATTTTCTTCGCAAAGAATGTCGTTCTGATGAATTTCCAGTGGAACCTACTGACGAGTCTTCATCTTCATCTTCAGTGTTACCAAATTACGAAGACAATGATCATGAACCCATTGTTCAAACACAAGAGCAGGAACGAGAAGATGCTAATATATGGAGGACTAATATAGGTTCAGATATGTGGAGAAATGCTAATAATTAGGCGAACATGAAGTGAGAATCACTTTGTTATTATTTTTTTAGGCAATAATGACTTTGTTATTAAAAGGTTTAAAATTTCTATCGTTTTTATTTTCTTTATTCAAACATTATAATTTATTTATCATCTTTTTCATTCACTTTTGTAACTTCCGTTATTTTTTTGTTTAAAATGTATTAATCTTTCAAAATCTTAAAAATCCATAAAGTACTTTGAAATCTTAAAAATCTGTGTTAGAAATCCATTAAAATCTTGGGTTAAGAATCCTGATTGTAAAAAGTCTTTTAAAATCCCACAAAATCAATACAATCCCACATAATCTTTTAAAATCTTCAAGATTGTTTTTGTCAAAATATTCTCTCAAAATCCCAATCCAATACACCCCCCTATTATCATATAAAAATTGTAAAAGCTTAAGTATAAAGTGGGCTGATTTGTTTAAACTAAAAAAACAATTCTAAAGCACTTTTTTTAAAAATATTTTTTAATAAGCAAATAGGATTTGCTTATGAAAATAAGTAAAAATCAATAGAAAGTTACTTATTCTATTAAAATAAATATTTTTATAAAAAATAAGTTTAAATAAACTCATCTAATATGTGGATTTCTTTGGCCGAATCAAAAGAAAAAAAGTGCCAAGAGAAGTATAGAATTTTTTATCCACTATCCATTTTAATAGAATTTTTTATCCACTATCCATTTTAAAAGTTTAGTCTAGATTTTTTTTATCCCACCCTAGAACAAAAAAAAGTTTCTTGTTATCACAATACTTATTAAGGAGGGGAAATGGAAATGAAAGAGTGAGAAAAATGGGTTCATAATAAAAATAAAAATAAAAAATACTCTTGATATAATTTTACTATATTACTATATTCACATTTATATTTTAATTAACAAGGTTATATTTTTTTAATCACCAAAAACTAAGTTATTTTGTTATATATTAAATTAGAATATATATTCTTAAAAGAGTTGTTTAATTTTTTAAATATTTATAATAACTATTTTTTGTTTTGTTTTGGTTCATAAGATTATACCTGAATTTATTGTATATTATATATATATATATATCCCCAATTGGCCGTTAAAGGGGTAGTAGTAGGGGGAGCGGGATTTGAAATTCAAAAAAACAAGGAAGCCGTTGGAGATGGAGATGGAGAAGACGGGCGCAGGAGTAGCAGTGTTGTCGGCGAAGGAGGCATTCGAGAAGCTTGAGAAGGTCGGAGAAGGGACATACGGGAAGGTGTACAGGGCACGAGAGAAGGCCACCGGAAAGATCGTTGCTCTCAAGAAGACTCGCCTCCACGAGGACCAAGAAGGCGTCCCTCCCACCACTCTCCGCGAGGTTTCCATCTTGCGAATGCTCTCTCGCGATCCCCATGTCGTTAGGTTAATGGATGTGAAGCAAGGCCAGAACAAGGAAGGGAAGACAGTGCTCTACTTGGTGTTTGAGTACATGGACACCGATCTCAAGAAATTCATTCGCTCTTTCCGCCAAACCGGACAAAGCATTCCACCCCAAACTATCAAAGTAATACTAGTATATTTATGATTTCTCACAACTCTATCTATTCTATATACATTCAATTCTTGTGAATTTGTTCAATATTCATTCATTTTTGTGAATTTGGTTGCAGTGCTTGATGTATCAGCTTTGCAAGGGGATTGCTTTCTGCCACGGTCATGGGATCTTGCACAGGTAGTACTTAACCCTTAACCCTTGTTCCCTTTCATTTCCCTCACTCATGTATGTAACTATGTATGTATGTACATATTATGAAATAATTTGAATTTTTATTTATTTATTAAGGGACTTGAAGCCTCACAATCTGTTGATGGACCGGAAAACAATGATGCTTAAAATTGCTGATCTTGGACTCGCTCGGGCATTTACTGTGCCAATTAAGAAATATACACACGAGGTAGATAAAAAAGAAAAGAAAAGTGAGATATATAGCACCCTTTTGTTTTCCTCTGCCTTCGTTAATAATGCCTTTGTATTTTCAGATATTAACCCTGTGGTATAGAGCTCCTGAAGTCCTCTTGGGTGCTACCCATTACTCAATGGCAGTGGACATATGGTCCGTTGGCTGCATATTTGGTAAGGATAAACATCTTGTTTAACCAATCGCTATTTCATGTTTGTTACATGTGTTTAATAATGAATGTCATTTGTGTCTCAATTGCAGCCGAACTTGTCACCAAACAAGCTCTCTTTGCTGGTGATTCCGAGCTGCAACAACTCCTGCATATATTCAGGTATATGTGTGTGTATGTATTGTGTGTGTGTGTGTGTGTGTGTGTCACTTGTTTATGTATATGTGTTGTGTGTGTGTCACTTGTTTAGTTTGCTTTTGTTTATAATTTTACTACCCTGATTGTTTATGCAGGCTATTAGGTACTCCAAATGAAGAGGTGTGGCCAGGGGTGAGTAAACTAAAGGACTGGCATGAATACCCCCAATGGAACCCTAAAAGTCTGTCAACGGCTGTTCCAGGTTTGGATGAGCTTGGACTTGATTTGCTATCCGTAAGTTGCTGCTCTTTAACTAACTCTTTCTAGTAGTGGTTCCTGTTGATTTTTTGTTTCATTATATTTTTCTCTTCTTTTCAGCAAATGTTGAAATATGAACCTTCCAAGAGGATTTCTGCAAAGAAAGCAATGGAACATGCTTACTTCAATGACCTGGACAAGGGGCATCTTTAGAAACACAAATTATTGATCTATGCTTCTCTTGTGCGTGTATCGTTTTAAGACGATAGACTTTTGCTGTTTAACTTTTCATATTTGTGGAATCATGGAGTGATTGATTGCCCTTGGGATTTATGGTCATGGTTACTTCTGTCTTTTCTAGTCATTCTAATGAGTAATGAAAATATCAAGGTGTTTTCATGTTATTAATGAAATCCATTCCTTTTTTCTTGTGAATTCCCTTGTCTGGAAATTGCCACTATTATCCTCATTGAAATAGAGTTGTATGGTCATTTAAAATAAGAAATTCAAAATTGACTATGAACACTTAAAACTCGTGCATGTTCGTGGATAAAGAGGGAGGAGAAACAGAACTATAGTGTTGTAGACAGTTGCTTTTTTTTATTTGGTTCATCAGTAGTCTGTTATATGACTCCTGTTAGCCATTCAAAACGTGGATCAGTTATTGCAACTAGTTATTTTTTATCAATTAGTATTTTTTAAGCAAACAATAGTTTTTTAGAATTCAAATGTTGCATTGTCTTAAAATTCTTATGACATTGTTCTATTTCAACAAGTTTCAATCGTTCACTCACATGAGACAAATAGCACTTACAAAATCTACTTTACGCATGAATACCCCCAATTTTGTATGACTTTTTTTTTTACTTGTTTTCACTTTTTATTTTATTATATCAATTCAATTTTATGTTTGAAAAAGAAAATGTTCAAATTCTCCTTGTGAAGATCCGATTTGTGCTCCGAGAGAGTCAAGTACATGCTTCTGTAGTGAACATTCTCTACACAAATATCTGGTCTCTTGGAAGTACTAGTACCACTTCTTTCATCCAATAGCACTTTTAATATGTTCTAAACATATCCAGAAACTAAATTTGAAATTAGGACTAGTAAAAAAATGTTCTTTTCTGTTTTCAATATAAAAATAAATAAATAAATATCATTTCAAAGTTTTTGTTTTTTAATCCCTTTCTATACATGTTTTGAAAGTTCTGATTTCTAAAGTATCTATCCTTTGAAGAGAACCGATAGTTGGATAAGTACATACCTAGGGAATGCCAGCATGACATGGAAAAAGCATACAATTCCTCATCTGGTGGTTCAAACTCTGGTTGAGAGTCCCAGGGGGTAAAAAATGCTGCATCGCATGCTTGTTGGTGCTGCTCCTGAGCAGCAGAAAGAGATACTTGGGTAGCATATTTACATGCTAGTTCTGAAACTAAAGACATAATATGTTATTGTGGTTAATCTAATTATCGAAATGTAAAGATGTTCAAAGTAGTTTTTTTCTGTCAACAAATTTTTTTTCATACGTACAATCAAGAAATTGAACCCTATTAATAAATTTAAAAAATCCAACCATCTACCAACTTTTTTAGAATGTCATTAATTTAAATATTAGTGTATAAAACAGCTTAAAATTTTCTGAACTTTTTAAGATAAAAAAAAGTGACATCTTTTATTTGATAAAAAATCCCCACAGATAAAAAAAAAAAAAAAAAAAACTCAAGAGATGGTGTTTACTAAATAAAGTCTTTCCTAACGTAATTATTCCATTATTTAAATTCTTGAAGTTATAGGTATAGTTTGCTTGAATGTGCAGGGATGGTTGTAGAATATTTTTTCCTTCGAAATTAATCAAAGCTCAACATACACTAATCTCATTGTGGTAACTAATCTTGGGAGAGGAAATAAATAAATTGAATAAAAAAATTAGACTAATTAATTTATACTACAATTTCTTTAGATTGTTAATTAAAAAATTATCGTTGGTATGACTTAAGTTAATTATTATCAAGGAATTTATCATATACAATTACTGAGTAAAATTAGTTTACATGGATAGTAAACATTCTATTTTTTCTATATTAAAATAAATATAATTATTATAAATCACATGGACATTTTTCTTTTACAATTCCAATGGGATCACATCATTCTTTTTTTTAAATTCCAAAAATTTCCAATTGTATCATGTGGACTTACATAATGAGTGTGCTTTTCTAAATTTAAAAAAATAACTTTAAAATAAATGTTTTTATATAAGTATTTTCTTAAAAAGAAAGATAAGATTTATTTTTAAAATAAGTGAAAAATGATTTTTTTTAAAGCAAAAACAAGTACACTAAAAAAATTATTTATTTTATTAAAATAAACACTTATTTCAATAAATAAATTTAAACAAATTGATTAATATTTTATTAAATTACTACAGTCCATGAATCCATTTTGGGACACTAGGCAAGGAATCCACGGGAGACAAAAGCTTAAACCAAATATTTACAACAAGCAATAGGAGAACAACTATTCACACTACCTAATTTTAAAATTCTAAGGAAAGGACCAAAATAACCCGTGTGTAGTTTCCTTCACCTGCTTCCTCTTCCTCTTCAGTCTTCCCCTCCTTCCTTTGCATGGTTTCCCTCAACGACGCACACGACGGGGATGACGGTGCTTTCCCTCCACAAGTCCGTTCTTCGACACCTCTTCCTCAGTGGCGTCGTCACAAAAAAAGAATCCTCCTTCCCTTCGTGTTGCGTCGTACCAACGTCGTTGTTGGGGAGGATCTTGTCGACATCTAAGGTGTGGTGGTGGTCCAAGAGGGTCTCGCACTCCTAGAGGACCTTCTAGGCAGAGATCAAATCAAACACCATCTCGCTTAACCAGATTGGCGTTGCGTCACACCAACCACATCACCCCACCATATCTGTGTTGAGCCACCGCGCCTTCAAGATCCGAGAAACACCGCACACCCCTTGCCCCGTTGAGACTACGCACCCGATATGTTTCTCATTTTTAGATTTTGTTGTTGAATCTGTGTTACTATTAATGGGTTGGGGATGTTGTGTCAGGGTGGTTGGTGATGTTGGGCTAACAACGGAAATACGATTATGTTGTCGAACAATGTGCAACTCGTATTTTTGTTGTACAAATGAGATGAAAAAATAATAAAAATACGATTGCATTATATAATGTATAATGAAATCATATTCTCATTGTTTTATTATTTTTTTCATCCACACATAACAATGGAATCACGAATTTGTTATTTAAATACAAGTGAACAAAAATAACAGAAATATGATTCTATTGAATACTTATACAACATAATCATGTTTTCATTGTCCTTTGTTTTTTCATTCCATATTGGCAACAAAAATAATATTTCATTATGTTTTTGTCATAAAAGTACATTTTTTGGGATATTGTTAAAGAACACGTGAATCATATTAATAGCAATTTGGACAGTGCTAATAGCAACTCCCTGCAATAATGATTGTATAGAAACCAAAATTTTGCGACTTCCTTATCAGTACTCTAGAGACTTTGGGAACAACTCGTCTACACATTTTTTGGCGTGGCATGTTCCACCTCCGGTTGTAATATAGCAAGGCATCATGAGTAGGCGTCATAGTGGCTTGAAGTAAGTTTAATATATCATCTAGTGTTCTACCAATGGTACATAATAACTCAATCGGGCCAACACACGTGCATTGATCATTACACATTAACATTGTGTTAACATCATCATCATTTTTCAATTGCATAGATTGAAAGCCAAATTAGTTACCTACATCTGCAAATGATTGCTGGTAGTAAATTTCATCCAAATATTGATTGTCGGTTAGTTGAAGAGTATTGTGCATTCTGCTTTTTAGCGTTTCAAAACCACAATCATTAGGTACTCAAATGGGTATCAGAGTGGAACTTTGGAAATAAACACTAGATTTGTTGTGAATAATCGATCCATTCTGAAAAACAAAAGCTAATCTAGAGTTGACAATGGTCTGAGTGCTTGTTTCTCCAAAAAATGTCATAGTTTCTTGTAAAATTTGGTTTCTAAAGTTAGATTGGGTGAGAATGTGTGATTTTTGATAGTGTTGTTGTCGTATATATAGATGTTGTTCATTGAGACTACTTGTGTTATTTTTTTTTAAATAGACACATGTCACTTCCTATGTGTTGTCAAGTACAACAATGTTGTGTCATGCTTTAATTTTGCATCAGACATGCATTATTACTATCAAAACCAAAACAACTGAGTAGTCATTTAGATGTTAGTACGTACATGTAATATTCATTTTTTTTTAAACATACACATGCAATTCACAGTGTGTTGTCAACTTTGAGAACGATTTATGATGCTTCAATGTTACAAAAAACATACATTTGTAATTTGTTATGGACGAATTAATTTATTCCTCAAATCAACATTAACGGCTAGTTAACGATAAACGGATGACAAAAATTTGTATCGCATAATTAAAAATGTGTCTGTAAGTAAGGCACCAAAATTATAAATCAGTCTGTCCAGACGCCTGTGATACGTCAACTACGTCAGGGGTCAGCCTGTCCAGATGCCTACGATACGTCAACATAGGCAGTGCCTTGCCAGAGGTCCATCAATATGCACGCGATCTCCTCTCGTCATAATCCTTGGTAGCTAGGGCGGAACCAACGGACGAGAAATGCTCGTAGATCCAAAACTAAATATATTTTGCAAACATATTCATTAAAATATGTGACAACATATAATAATCAACGCCAATGAAAAAAAAAATTCGTAACATTGGAACTAACATGTAATAGAGTGATATATCTTGCAAGCTGCCTAGTCGTGGTCTTTGATGCCTCATTTAAATTATCATACATGTGCACAAGTACAACAACACCCTAAGCGTAAGTCTCACTATGCGTCAAGTCACGCAGTGCATCCAAGAATACCATGTGCACGTGTGTGACACTCTTGTTAGCAAAGAATGTGCATCCAAGCAGATGCAACAAATACACTCACACTGCTACAATCCAGTGACATGTGTTGATTTTCGTCTGATACATGTCTCGCAACAACGATAGTCGAACATAAGAGCCATGACATTGAATCGTCTTCGCTCTCGCCTCTGCAGCACTGACCTCGAGTAATTCTACCAACATGTCGACAACGTTGTCGATATGAAGTTGCTCAAAGCTGTGGAACGCCCCTATGATAGGCAAATGTAGCAACGATGCCACGTCATCCAAGGTGATAGTCACCTCTCCGATGGGCAAATGGAAACTACTAGTTTCCTTATGTCAGCGTTCTACAAAAGTAGACATTAGTCCTTGATCACTCATATCTAGGGAACATGCGATCTAAGGACTTAGTCCGCTGACATCCACAAGGCCTTCAATCTCTGGAGTAGGCCTCCCGAACTTAGCCATCTTCCTTCCATGGGAAGATAGCTTCAACTTAGAACGTTCTTGCAAATAATAATATCGATCATGTAAAAAAATAATTAAGTTGTAAACTACGTGCTTTATGTTTTTTAATAATTACATACCTCTCCATTCCAAACTATCAGAGCAATAAGATTTTCAAAATCTCTCAGAACTGACGTGTCATGGGGTCCTCCTAGAAAACCCTCAACATCAATAACAACTTCTTTAATAGGTGCTTCTTACTGCTCTTTGTTCAATTCCTCCACGGCCGCAGGAGGATCCTCAACAACACGCTCCTGTTGTCGCTGCCTACGGGCAGCTGCAGTAGGCCTTCGCCGCTGGGGGGCATCATTGTCCTTTGCCGCTGCAATAGTCCAAATAGAGGAGCTAATATTAACGACATTGATTTTAACACTCTTTCTCTATTTGTTTGTGTCATATAGAAATGATGTTGTGTTACATAAAGAAATGGTCAATCTTGAGTTGGCAAGGTTGGGTAAACCCCTAGTTAACTCAAAAGGAATCCTTGGAATTGACAAAATAATTGCAAATGTAGTAGAATCATTGACATGCAAAGAGCAAGAAGACATCATTGGAATTAGGGGCATGGGTGGTATCGGCAAGACTACCTTATACAAGAAACTACTTAAACCATATTGGATCAATTTCATTCATGCATTCATGATTTCATTGAAAATATTGTCGATGTTAAACCTGATGGTAATTGTGGATATCATGCAATTCTTGCCTTATTATGTATGGGTGAAGATTCATGATCTTTGGTTCGTAACCATTTACTTAAAGAACTTACAAAATGGTCTGATTAGTATATGAACCTGCTTGGTGGCATAGACAAATTTGAGGAATTAAAGTGGTCACTACTTGTTGATGGATTATCCATGGTATATAAGTTATTTGTTAGATTTTGATGGATTAATTTTCTGTAAATAAATCTAATTAAAATTGTTATGTGTAGGTTACCATGAATATAACCGACATGGGTTATGTGATTACATCAAGGTATAACGTCATCCTTGTTTCTCTTTCTCTCTAACAAAGCATGACATTTTTTCTCTTAGAAGTCAACCACCGAGAGATTGTTTTGTACATTGCGTTATGTGTATTGGTCATATGTATGACAATCATTTTGTTCAAGTAAAATCATGGTCATCGTGTTTGTGTATTTTTTATTATAAAATGTGTTGTGATCATTTGAATATGTATGTGCTTATGTAACAAGTATTTTTAAGAGATAATTGTCTCTTACCGCTAGCAAATTTGTTATGGTCAACATTGTCATTATCATGCAAAGCAGTGGTCTATACCTTATATTAGTAGAATGCAACAGTATACCAATTTAATAATATTGACAACACACTTTCTTGTTTTAGAGAAGAGACAAACGACTCGCTGGGTGAGCTTGCGGCGCGCTGGGCGATTACATATTTGACTGATCCTCTTCTAAGATTTCCTAGCACGCTAAGCGCATATGTCTCGCTTAGTGAGACATTAGTTGCTTGAACATTCTCTCCTTTTAGCCTGAAATTGAAGTGATTTCAACATTAATTCACAAAATGGGAGTATCTACTATATAAAATCAAACTAAACATGAAAATATGTACAATTCCTACAAAAAGAACCATAAATTGGAGGAAAGATGCTAATTTTATGTAACTATTCAATACAAAAGTTAGACGTAAATAACGACTAATACTCAGGGGTACCCCTAGCCAATCTCAGGCAATGCTCATTCAAAGTGTATGCTTTAATTCCAACAACAATCATCTTCGTGCTGATCATGTGTTCCAGAATTCCTGCTATCAATTGGCAAGCATCCTACGATATTGACAACAAGGTAAAAAGTATTTATTGAAAGCATGACGCAAAAAATGACTAACAATGAACTGAAATTATATTATACCACTGCATGTTGAGGCATATCTATATCAGTAGGTGCAAGTGGTTCTAGTATAGTTGTTACGTTGATGAGTTGTTGAAGAGGATTAAGTACAATAAATGTATCATCATGCACCATGGGTGGATGTCTAGGAGGATCCCTAGGTTATGTCAGACTCATGAAGGGGTAAGGTATCCTATAGAATCACTTCATGTAGTTTGTTGCACACTGCCCTGGAGCAATACAAATTTGTCCAACCAGTGCAAGGTATTATGAAAACTGAAGTCATTTATCATTAGTCTCCTCAATAGATAAGGATGGAGCATCAACATGTGGAGGAATGCTCTGCACATAACTAAACTGTTGCACTACCCTTTCTGGTCAGTGTATGACAATACACGAACCCCATCTGATATGTCTGGAAAATAACGAGATGAGCTCAAATTCTCTAAATGAATGGTGGTCATCATAAGAAATCCAACAATCAGCATCTGATGTCAATCTATCCAAGCACTTATGATATGCCAACACTGGTAATGCCTTCTCAGACTTCCATCGACAAGCACATGGTTTCCTTTCATGATAATCCTCATCAACAACAACATAAGCAATAGTAGGGAAATGCTCGTAGATCCAACATTGCACATATTTAATGAAACAAAAAAATTCTAATCAATAGTAAATATAAACTATAAAATTAATAATCGAAGTTAAGAGAAATTATAATTACCTATAATAGTGTGATATATCCTGCAAGTTGTCTGGCTAAATTCTTTGATGCATCATTCAAATTGTCATACATATGGACCAGTGCAGCTGCTCCCCATGAATAGCTTCCAGATTGGCTAAGGTCACGAAATGCATCCAAGAATACCACATGCACGTGTGTGACACTCTTGTTAGCAAACAATGTGCAACCTACTAGATGAAATAAATATGCTCGAGCTACTACAGTCCATTGTCCTATGTCACATTTCCTACGATAAATATATCGCAGTCAGGCTAGGCGAACATATGTCCCTTTGGTTTGAAATGTCTCATCTTTTGCTTCTTGTGTACTGACTTCAAGCAACTCAACTATCAAGTCCACGACTTGGTTTACATCATGAGCATCGAAGGTATGGAAGGCGCTTGTAATGGACAGATGTAACAATGATGCCACATCATTGAGGGTGATAGTGACATCTCCTATCAGAAGATGGAAACTACTAGTTTTCTTTTGCCACCTCTTCGCAAAAGCAGATATAAGTCCCCTGCCACTAATGTCCAATGAACATGTAATCAAGAGAATTTAATCATGTAGCAACCACTATGCCTTCAATCTCTGGTGTAGGTCTTCCAAATTTCTCTACCTTTCTCCCATGAGAGGCCAACTTTAAGTTAGTACATTCCTAAAAAAAATTAAAATTAATTAGTTCAAGTTAAATGATAAATAGTAATTCAAATTTTATATAATTCAACAATTAACTATCTGTCCTTCCCAAACTTTGATTGTCACATGATGAACATAATCTGTCAACGTTGAAGTATCTTTGGGCCCACCTGAAAAACCCTGTGTATCAGCACGTACATCAACAGTAACTGGCTCCTGAGGCTACTCATGAACCTCGTCAGCTGGATGATCCACATGCTTAACATTCTTAACAACAGCTGCAACTACCCGTTGTCTTTGTGCAGATGTTGTCGGCCTTCAACACTAAGGGGCTTCTTCCGCATCACCACTAACTTGTCTCCCTAAGATTCTTCCTAAAATTTTGCCTAAAGCCAACGCAATACTCTGGTTCTAACCATAATCTACGAATTTAAACAATTATAACAATTAATGTCTTCGTTCAAATAATAATTGAGTTTCATAAACTAACTAACAAATTGATTAATAAATGTTCTAAAACTCTATTGTATTATACAATGTAGTATATTTTAACAAAGATAATAACAACATTTATATTAAAATTAGATCATTAATGTAACAAACTAAAATATATCATGAAAATCAAACTGCAATTTAATTTAAAATACTTTATAAATTACTATTTAATAATTCATAAATACATATTTAATTATTTTTCAATAATTATTTTAATACTTTTATATATTCATAAATCAATATAAAAATTCTTTTTTAAAATTTTTATACTTCACATGACCAATTCTAATAAACTCAAATAAATCATCAAAATCTAATGACCAGCAATAGTATTTTTCTTAAAAAGGAATGGGATATAAACAAACTTGCTCAAGGTTGTAGTTTTATTATAATGAAAAAAGTGTATGAATTAATTTTAATAGAATGAAAAACTAATTAGCTTAAACTTTTTTGTTTTTGTTTTCTAGAGTATATTGTCACGTACCCAATAAATAAGAAACAAAAAACTAATCTTTAAAATATAGTCATGCATTAAAACAAGAACACCTTCCAATTATGTTTAAAAAAATCACTTTCAATCAATACATATTAACAAGTACCAACAACCTATTTAAAGGGTATTCCTTATACTATATCTATGTGAAGTAACCCCAATAAATTGTTCCTAAAACTAAAAACTAAAACAAACTAAAACAAAACATAAAATCTAAGATGCATATTCTGTGTTAAAAAATCTGAAATCCATGTGAAATGCTTTGTTAGTTTTTTTTTAAATTTATTTTAGTTGAAGTCAGATATCTAACTTTTTTTTTCATTTCAAATCAGTTTTTCTTTATGTTATAACTTGAAACCATTAAAGTAAATTAAAGAAGAAATCAACAGGTATAGTTGAGTTTAGATAGTTTGTTGTTTTGGGTTTCTTTTTGTTGCTTTCTCCTGTATAAAAAAAAAAATAAAAAATTGAAGAAGAAATTTGAGAGTTTACACTTAAACACAGCTTGCACTCTCTTGCTCGCAGCTATCCAAAAAGGAACATGTATTAGCACTGTTTGTGAACCTCAGAGTGAATTGGGGTTTAAATTGTTCTAAGAGTTTGGATCAAATCGATCTTACATTTGAACTTATCGTGAACCTCAATAAGCGAATGAGCTTGGCTAGCTAGTTAATGCGGCCTTTAACTTCATTACTTGAGGTTTGACTTATCCAAAGAAAATGTTTCGAACCATACACGAAATTTCCCTTCTTGTAATTTAATAGAAAAAAGAGTAAATTACAATGATCCTTTTAAGGTTTACCTTAATTACACCCGACACCTCAATACCTCAATGATCCAAAGCAATTGCAATTTGATTTTGTTTAAAAGAATCAAAACCTTGTGTCAATTGTAAAGCTTGGATTAGGAAGCCAAGTACATGTTTAAAGTAAATAACGGATATTGCTGGTGCAGCATAAAGCTACTATGTTCATTCCTGACGCATATCTTCAGTCTTCTTTTCTTCAAACTGTACATTGCCCTAACGCGTGAAAGCCTGCATTTTCAAGGGAAGCAAATTTTAACAATTTGTCACTACCATCCTCATAACATATCCTTCACAACTGTTTAAAATCTATGAGAATAGTGGGAGAGTAACTTAAAGGGAAAAAAACTTAAACACAATTCTTTTGGTATTCTATAATAATCTATGTTAATCTTTAATTCAAATCTTATTACAGATATGTTTAGATAAACTTTTCTACAAGTATTTATAATAAGAGAAAATTAGAAAATAAAAATAAGTTTCTTTCATAAGTTAAATACAATTCTCATTTAGCTTATTTTAAATCATGAATAGATCATTTTAGTCTATAAGAAAAGTTTATTTCATTTAGATGTCGTATTTTCTTCTCCAAAAAATATTTATAAACAAATTTATCTGCACAAGTTCAATGTAAGTAGTACTTTTCAATTCTAAGCATTTAAATTCTGTTAACAAATTAATCAAGGTGACAATAGAATAAATGAAGGAACAAAACATTACCGAGAAAATGTTGCAGTGACCAGGATCAGCAAGGTGTGCCATCAAATTTTCAATGGGTCCTTCCCCTGTATAAATAGCTTGGAACCAGAACCCAACAAAAGCCAACATTGCAAGTCTTCCATTCTTGATCTCCTTGGTCCTCAAAACCATCACTGGCTCAGGTGAACCTCTTCCCCACATCATTGGGTCAAACCAAAGCCCACCAGGGTACCCAACATCGGGCTTTGGGTTCGTGACGTGTGGCACTTTGGGCTCAATGTCAACACTCCCTGGGTTAACAATGTCGGCCCATCTTCGACCCTCCACCCAGCCCATCAGGCCCATTTGCACGACGAATAAGGTTGTGGGGTCCACAAAATACTCTCGTGTGCCAGCATCGTACCAAGAGAAGTTCTCGATGTAGCCGATTCTTTCGAGCAATTCGGGGACCAGAATTCCGAACACTGCCAGCATTGCCCATCTTGAATGCATTAGTTCTGCCTGAGCGAACCACTTTAACAACTCTGGATCAGACCCTGATTCAAACAAAACAACCACATGGGTTCTTAGTGAACCACAACTAGCCTAAAACTTCCTGCATTCCCTTACATTTTGGAATTAGACATATGTAATGGAGTGCAGAAAGTAAATTTTGGAGGTGCAGGAAGTAACAGTCCCATGACTATGTATTCTGGACCATTTTGAAGTACATGGTAAAAGCAACACTTGTTTACCTAATCCAAGAGGGTCGAATCCGAAATCACCAGGAAGACTGCAATAGGCAGAAATTTGAAACAATTAAGCCTAAGTGTTTGATAATAGCTAGGCTCTGTCATTTGGCTGTAAACAATTAAACACCATTCCTATGCTCAATTTTTTGTTTTCTTAAACCATTTTCTATTTATAAAGTTTAATTTTTATACATGTGAGGGCAGTTACACTATTAATTAACTAGAAAACACTTGTTTTTTTAAGGAGTAATGACAATAACAAGGTTTGATATTAAGAACTCGTGTAAATTAGAAATCATTTTAGTATCTCTGGATATGACTTGTAAATAATTATCACAATAAAAGTTAATTATCTTCAATTAGATTGAAATTTATAATCATATTATTAAAAACCTTTACATTTAGTGTATTCTTTTAAACCATAAGTATCATTTTTTTTTTATCGGAGAGAATCATGAGAGTCAGATAGAAGTATTATAGAGAGTTGAGCTATCTCATTCAGTGTATTGTAATTGAATTCAAACCTTAGACATACAAATTAAAAGTATAATTTGTGTTACGAAATTAACAGAAAACTAGCTGAAAATTGAAGATATTTTTTGTGACTAATTTAACTTGTGAAGCATACCTGCCATCAAGCCACTCAGGAGGTGAGCTACCAGGGAACCACAATGGTCTATCTGGAGGAAGTGGTTCACAGACAGCTGAGACTCCTTTTGTAGCATTTGCAATTGTTCTTCTGGTCAGGCTCAAGCATGTGGGTGTTCTTTCTGGGAAACCCTTTTGACGAATTTCTCTGCATCAAAAAAGAAAGCACGCATTCTCAAGAGAGTTTAAAAAGCAACATAATGAACAAAATAGTGAGTGGTTGGGCCAAAAGGGTAAGACCTGTTTGGAAGACTTGACAATGCGGTGGAGGAAAGTGCTAAAGCCATGAATTCAGATTAGTGAAAGGCGTGGCAGAATGTGTTAGTTGGAATGGAACAATATATTCAGATGATGGATAAGCTCAAGTTGTGATATTCTGCTTGGAACGAAAAATATGAAATGAGAGCCAATGGTACATCAAATGATCCACACGTGGCCTGGATATGGAAGGTTCAGAGGCTCAGAGCTAAGATGGATAATCAGAAAAATAGTAGTAGTACTATATTATTATCCGTGCAACTGGAAAAATTAAATTAAAAATATTTAAAATATAAAATATGTTAACTTTTTTAAAATTTAATAAAAAAAAAAGTATAATATTATGAAGAAAAAAATTGACTTCTATTTTGTTAAGAACTCGGTAGAGATTGTATAAAAAAAACCCTCAAAACTAATATAGATTTGGGTTGGAAAGCAACGTGAATCCCATAGCTGCACTAGTACTATATATTTTTTGGTTATTATTTCACTATCATACAAATTTCTTCTACACCTGATAATTGAAGTAAAAATATTAAATTATCTTTCAATTAAAACTCATATACATCCATCCCTTCACACACCATTCATGTCTCCTTTTCTTTCCTAATGCGCCGCGACGTCTCCTTCCCTTCCCTGTTGTTGTGTCACAAGTCTGTCCCCTCCCCTCTGTTTATCTTCACCATTCATCTTCTATCCTATTTTGTCTCTCGTGAGTAACTCATACGGATTGATAATTTATATGATACACGGAAGGAAGAGTTTTGCAAACAAAAAACCGCTAGTAAATGATGTAAGAAGAAAACAAGGAAGGAAGAAGCGAAGAAGAAGTGAAAAGGATAAACTTAAAATTCTTAAAAATATATTGAGTGCAGAATAAATGTGAATGATCCACAAAGAATATTCCTATATTTTTTGGGTAACATATTCTATAATTGCTGGAGGATATGTTTTATGATCCTTTGCCAAAAAAATAATCAAAGCACTAGATGGAAAAAAAAAACGAACTTATTTATAAACTAAAATTAATTTATACCTAAATTAAAAATCATTTTTGAAAATTTATGAAAAATATTTTATAATTTAACTTATGAAAAAAATTATTTTAATTTTTTACTTTTTATTGTTTTCTTCTTGAAATACTTTTGAAAAAAATTATTCAAACAAGCCTTTGATAAATGAATTCATTAGGTGCATGTGATCAAATATACTGAATTTTTTTAAGAATTGTATGTTAAGAAATATTGACATTAATTGATTTTTTAAGATAATGTAAATGTTGTTGATTATTGATATATCATATAAGAGTTTCAAAACTAGAATATGATCACATTTAATTAAACTCTCCGGCACAATCAAAATTAGTTAAATTGAGTTAGATTTGTACAATTTTATTGATAAATTCAAATCGAATCCACCTGATTATAAACAAATTTGAATATTTTAAAATTGTTTTTTATTTTGTACATTTAAAATGTGTAACTATCCTCTTTAATTTTACTCCAGGGCAAAGTCACGACTGCATCAATTTGAAATGATAAAGTACAATTAAAATTACTAATGAAAATAATAATAATAAATTTAGAATCTATTATTTATATTTTTATATTTTATTATAGTATCATTTATTATTTTTTAATTTAAAATTATAAATATATTTTATGTTATAAATTATACTCTCCTGAAAAATAATTGACAAACTCCTTAAAAGAATTATATCTTAAAAAATGTGTTACTTGTAAAAAAAAAAAAATATAGTGTATCTAATGTTGATTGGTCTCGATCACATGACGCAAATAAATTGCTCTCTAAGAAAACCATGTTACTTTCTCACTTTCACCGTTACTATTTCAATACGTTAGAAATGCCGTCGACAGTATAACATCGAATTTTTCATGGTACATAAAGTAGTAAACACTTATATATTCTATATGAAACTATTTGCTTATGTAAAAAAATAATAATGATAAGGAACTAATAGATATGTACATAAGTTATCAAAATAATTTCCACAAAAGGCACCAACAAATATATTGTTAACAAGTGTCTTATATATAAAACATGTTGCCAGAGATCTCTTTATATAAATTTTTTATATTCATCGCGTATCAACATATTTATATTAAGTAGTGGTTCCAACGATTACATCACGTAAAACTCGCATTTGACTTTAAAAATAAAACGAATGATATTTCTTATGAACAAGACGTTCATGAATTTGGTGAGCTAACGTTCAGGATAGTAATGTGTTCGGATCAACTTCTCCAATATCCTCCACCTAGAAAGTGGAGAAGATAAACTGTTTAAAAATAAAAGAACAATGTAATTTGTTTTCTTAATTAATTTATATGAGCAAATAACTCGAATCTTTTGAATAAAATACCTACATCTTTATTAATAAATTTTCTTTCTGACTTCTTACATCTGCATGGTCTTCCAACCATCATTTAAGGGTCTAATTTATTTTTTATTATATTATATTTTATCATTTAAAGTATATCATTTTTTATGAATAAAATTTCATGCAGTTACTTCAATTCACACTTCATAAATTTTGCCAATCATCACATAAAATGCAAAGTTAATAATAACTATTTTTTTTAGTGAAAGTTGATAATAATTAGGAAAATGAACTTTTTACTTTGAAGAAACCAAATCTGTTAAAAAGAAAATATTAAAACTCAATAGAAACAATTTTTGCATGAAAGAAAATAAATAATTCATTTTAAAGAACAATAAATGAATAGATCAACTAACACAAAAAATTATTTTAGTTTTTTTAGTTTAACCATACAATTATAAGTAGGGGTGGATAAACGGGCCAGTCCGTCCCACGTAAGGTCCGTCCGCGTAAGCCCGCATTGGTAGTGGATCGGTTCAATCCGTCTCGCTTCTTACACGGACCAAATAAATTGGTCTGTCCCCGTCCCGCATATCCTGCGGGTCAAACGGGCCGATCCACGGGCCTATTTTAAAAGAATTTTAATTTTAATAAAAATATAATGCAATCAAGTTAAGTTTAATACAAATGTAAATAAAATCTCAATAATTAGTCAATTACATCAATAAAATAAATAATGTTTTAACAAAAGAAATTTCAAGCAATAAATTTAGAATATGAAATTTAAACATCTCCAACAATAAATGATTTCATATTTGAAGTAGTTTGAGGCTTCTCCATCTTCATCTTCTTTTCATAAAACTCGAAATAATAATAAATATTAAAATAAGATCGTTAAGTGATTAAAAGATAATAATTATTACATATTATTTACCCTGCATATCAAATACTATTAACCAATTTTTAGTATATATTGTCAACAAGAAGCCTAGTTCGAAAAAATGTTTTTATAATAAAAATATGATATGAGCTATTTTTAGCCCACACATGAGGAGAAAAATGTTTTTAGCCTGCTACAACTACTAAATATGATATGAGCTATTTTTTATAATAAAAATATATTGAAATATCATTAAAAATATTTATTTAACAATTACTTTTGGCTTAAATAATAAGAATTGATATTTTTATTATTTATGACTTTCAGATTTGAAAATGATAGATTAAAAGAGAAAAAGATCGAGAAAATATCAAAAAAGAAGATTTTTAGCAGATTATCACTTATCTTTTTTACCTTAATATTTTATTTTTGTTATCTTTTATTTTTCTTATCTTATCCTTTTTTATCTTTATCATTTTTTAATTTAAATATTTTATTTTTATCTTTATATATACATCTTATCTAATATATTTCTTTATCTGTTATTTTTTTAAAAAAAGTTTTAAGTAAAAAAGAGAAAATCAAATCTAATATAATTAGGTCAGGATGACACAAATTAAACCTAATTCGTACTGCTGATAACCCGCGGACCCCACATGCCAAACCCGCATAGCATTTATCCACCCCTAATTATAAGAAACATTAACAAAATTACTCAGGCCAGTTGTAGTCTCGCTTTAAAATTCAACAATGGTTAACTCAATTTTTTACATATTTAGAGTTACAAGTTTAATTTCACGTGTGAAAGAGAAGAAGGAAAAGGTAATTGTTTTGATTCTTTCCACTAATAAAATATTAATAATTAACCATTAATATTTGTTGATAAAAAAATTCTATATATAAATCATATTAGATTAGATTAACAACAATAGAATGCACATCTTATACATACTCATATTTTCTGATAAAGATTAATGATTATTTCGTATTCCAAATTCTCAACCACCATATATAGTCGATATCTTGGTTGCAAATTGCAATTGTTCTATCATTATCTTAGGAAACACATCTTTCAGTTCTCGTTTCCTTTCAACCTCACACACCGTGCAGTGCTTGCCTTTGAATACACTCCATCATCAATCATCACCCAATTCTGACTACTACTACTACCATCACTTCTCTCACTGTTCTTCCCTCCAAAACCAAGCCACGTAAACAAATAAAAACAACCTCGTCACGTTCTTATTCATAATCATAGGACGACCGTTTTCGAAGCAACCCACGTAACGTAACCAGTTTCGCGCACGAACGATGGTGGAGAGCACAGAACCAGGAGCGAGAGGGATACTCGGGTTGTTCCAGTTCCAGTTACTCCACCCCAAAACGACACCCTTCGCGTCTCACAAGACGCTCTTAGCGTTCCTGTGGGTGGCCACGCTGGCCTCGGTGTTGTTGTGGCAGAGAACTACGATCAGCGGGTTTCTGGTGCAGGGCGGCGTGCCGGTGAGGGCGCCGCCGAAGCTAAGGCCGGTGGTTTTCTGTTTGACGGAGTTCGGCGGTGTCGGCGACGGCGTTACGCTCAACACGGAGGCGTTTGAGAGAGGTGTTGGTGCGATCTCGAAGTTGGGAGATAAGGGTGGGGGTCAACTTAATGTGCCACCTGGGCGGTGGCTCACTGCGCCGTTTAATCTCACCAGTCATATGACGCTCTTTCTTGCCAGAGATTCTGTCATACTTGCAGTTCAGGTGCTTTTTCTTTCTTTCAAATCTCAATTCAATGGTAATGCTAATTGGTAATAATAACATTAATACCAATGATAACAACACTAAAAGGGACTTGTATTAGTTAAAGATTGTGACTTTTTTTTTTTTTTTTTTTTTGTATTAGAAGAGAAAGTTAAAATTGTGATTGTTCCAGAAAAACAACGCATCTAATTTATTTATTTTTACATCATGTGTGATTTCATGTGCATTAGATAGTTTTCTTAAACATAGTAGATAAATTTCTTAAACATGTTGCTGTCAATATTTGATTTCTGATCGTGTGTGTTAAAAAAAATTGTTCGAAGAGATTAAATTTACTTATTCCATGATGTCTTTGAGTCAAATAGGCCTATTCAACTCAAGGCTACACATTGGATCTGTTACATGGACATGGGAATATGTAGATCTTTGAAGCAAATCCAAACACCTTGAGTATTTCGTTCATAGGTCAAATTGAAAATGTTTGTCAAAATTTAATTAGAGGTTGTATGTTGGTATTATTTTTAATTAAAATTAGATTTATCGTAATAACTAATATCAAGTTTATTGTTAGCGGTGGTCTCTTCTCTTATACTCATGTTTATCGTGAAGCTAGTCAATTGATGTAGCTATTTCTTCCCCTTGTAGAATTTAATAAATAGTTTCTTGGGGGCTTTAGACCCATCTCTGCACACACAACAAATATTAAGATTAAATATCAAAAAATTATTTGTTCGAGTTGAAGTGAATTTCAGTATCACAAATATTTTAATTTTTATTAGAATGATAACCAGGTGTTAATTAGGGAATTAAAGACATTTTTTTTATAGAAAATATAATGTTAATATTTTAAATTATACCAACTATATTTTTTAATAAAAATATTTATCAATTTAGTGACCAGTATCTTTGTTCATAAGAGCTTTTTTATAATAAATTTAATTTGTATATATTGTTCTACTATACTGGGCCTATGATGAAGATAGGAATAATTATCAACGCAAATATTTTTATATTTTTAACTAATTAAAAATAACTATGTGTGTGACTTTTAAATAATTGACATAAAAGAGAATAATTTTGTCTTATATATTATTGAGATGATAATGTACAACTTTATATCTATAAAATAAAATTATGAAATTTTAAGTAAATTATTATAAAAAATTATTATTAGTGTATGAATTTTAAGTAAATTATTATAAAAATTATGAAATTTATCATATAAAATAATTTATAAATAAATAAATTTATAAAAAAAACTTTTATATCGTCAGTATATTTTTTTCTCAAACTTTAAATCTTGCATTTTTACATTGTGAGGTATTTTAACAAAATTCTCTTATAATTACTTTTTTTAATTTCCTTAATCAGGCAGTTTGATAATAATAACCAAATGTCGGTCCCACTATTCCACTCGAACTCTATCTATTTTGCTTTACATGTCTCTTTCCTCACTCTTGATTAAAACATTTTACTTACTTTATGTTTGTTATCCTGTGTGATGATTAACAGGATGAAAAGTATTGGCCATTGATGCCCGCATTGCCTTCATATGGGTATGGAAGGGAGCATCCTGGTCCTCGATATAGCAGTTTAATTCATGGTCAAAATCTTAGAGATGTTGTCATAACAGGTCAGGATAAAAAAAGGCATCGTCCTCTATCTAGAACAACTGTTTTTACTTAAAAATTTAGATCATTTCTTCTTTTAAGTATTTATATATAAGAGAAGAAATAAAATAAATTGAGTTTTATTCCTATAAATTAAAATTAACTTATTCATTTACACCTTATTTTCTTCTCTTATAAATGTCAATATGGAAAAATTGATCCAAACAAATTTTAGCATCCAAATATAATCTAATTATTATATGTTGAGGAAAAGAAGGAACATCATCTTATTGTCTCTTGATCCCTTGATTTAAAGTCTCAAAGAAAATAATATTGTCCGACTTTAGCCAATGCAAAACAGTACTACTATTTCTATTTGATAACTTTTGTATTTGGGCAGTAGTTTATCAATGCAAACCATGTGGCACCTCCAAGGGCAGCTTATCCTGTTAAATTTATTTGTTAGGTTAAATTTTCAAGTTTAAGTATCAAGATGAACCAATATTGTTTTGATATCAGATGAGAAACCAGTTTATTTGGTGTTTCTAACCCCTTCCTATTATTTTTAGTTGAATAAAAGGGAAGGGTCTAAGATAACATAAATCTTTGTTTACTATCATCAATCATCATGAATCTGATTGTTCAATCAATCATCCCAAATGCCATATAATAGTTTATTTTGAAGTTTACTTGTTTCACATTAGATGAACTACATAAAGTAGCAAAGAGAAATCACAAGCAGGGTGAACTAATTAGGAACAGACATGCCACAGTACTGATCTCTTTTACTTTTCTTTGTGCAATACTTACTCTCTATGTTTTCTCTTGTTGACAGGCCATAATGGTACCATAAATGGACAGGGACAAACATGGTGGACAAAGTATCGCCAGAAGCTTCTGAACCACACAAGGGGGCCACTTGTTCAGATATTGTGGTCTAGTAACATTGTGATCTCAAATATTACTCTGCGTGACTCTCCTTTTTGGACACTTCATCCATATGACTGCAAAAATGTTACAGTTAAAAATGTTACTATATTGGCTCCTGTTTCTCATGCTCCAAATACTGATGGCATAGATCCTGGCAAGTATCTTTTACAAAATGCCATAATACATTTCGTATCTTAGAGCCGGTTTAGATAAGCCTATTTAGAAATTATTCTAGAAGAAAATAAGAAAAAAAAAATGAAATGAGTTTTTTCATTAAAAATCATCTTTCAGAGAAATTATATGAGAGTTTGCACAAATTATGTTGTGCATAAGTTAATTTTATCTTATGGAGAAGTTTATTTAATTTTTTTTTCTTTTCAATTTCTTCTCCTATAAATGTTTCTAGAGAAGTTTATCCGAACGGACTAATATATGATGTGTTGGTTATTTCTATCTACCCTGCTTTAGCCTTTAAGTTACTAATGTTGATGGGAGAAGCATATTCATCTTGATGGCTTCCAAATAAACAAACTTAAAAGAGGTTTCATGATCTTGCTCATTATCTTTTTATCTGTTAATACCTCATCTGACAAATGTTCAAGTTTGCATGACAAATTGTTATCTGGAATGCTCTCTGGATAAAATCAGAGGAGAATCCCTGCTTGATTACTTTTTACTAAAATGTTCGGTATTGTTTGCTGCCAATCTCACCTAGTGGAATAGAAATTTTATTGTTATTGTTGTTGTTCTGTATAGTTTATTGTATGAGGAATTTTAACAAGTCTTAAAGTCTCTATTATATGAACAGATTCTTGTGAGGATATGTTGATAGAGGACTGTTACATAAGTGTGGGGGATGATGCAATTGCAATAAAAAGTGGCTGGGATCAATATGGAATAACTTATGGAAGGCCTTCCAAGAATATAGTAATTCGAAACCTTGTTGTTCGCTCTAATGTCAGGTGAAGGGAATTCCTAACTCAAGCCTCTTGTACTTATTGCATGCTTGTCAGCATCTTACTTATCATGTTTGCTCCCGGCTGCAGCCATATATTGCTGTTTCTCTATGTGTATTTTAGAAAATTTAACTATTTATTATGAAACATATCATGTATTATGGCATTGGATTTTGCTGAATCTTCATACTGTTTTGAATCACGGAAACACAAGCACTGTTTTGTCCATCGCCATAAATTCTCTAATCTATGCCTTTCTATATACCAGAACATCCACGTATCCCATACCCTAGTTGACCATAAGTTTTGAGATTTGGTAAGTCTACAATACAAGTAAATTCACCGGCATGAAACCCATTTTGATATTTAGTATGGATTGAAATTGTCTCCAGAGCCTGTCTTTTCCTTTTTCAATCTTTTTGTTGTAGATGAGACAAGATTAATAGCCAGCATATGCTAAATGCCTTGATGTGGTCCATAGGCTTAAGGTTCTGTATATATAAATTTCTTTATCTTCTAGGAAAAGATAAGGAGGTAAAATGAATTAAATTTCTCCATAAACTGAAGTGCATAAATTAATTGTATCTTATGCAAGAAGTTTAATTCATTTTACCTACTTATTTTCTTTCCTTACAAGTTTTTGTGGAGAAGTTTGTTCAAACAAGTCATGAAAGGCTTTAGTTTAGTTGAATGGTGGTGGTTTCTCCAACTGATGGCTCATATATAGTAGGATACTATTTCCAATTAAATGTTGTTTGGAAATATCAATCCTAGTTAACAATTGCATATTCGTTACTCATTAGTACTAACTTCCCATGTGCTGAGGTCTTCACATTTTAATAATTTAACTTAGGACTTTTCTTTGTGTGAAATGCAACAGTGCTGGCATCTCAATAGGCAGTGAGATGTCTGGTGGGGTATCCAACGTCCTGGTGGAGAACATTCTTGTATGGGAATCAAGGCGTGCCATGAGAATCAAGACTGCACCAGGAAGAGGTGGATATGTGCGTCAAATAACTTACAAAAATCTAATGTTCAAAAACGTTCGCGTTGGAATTGTGATCAAGACAGATTACAATGAACACCCTGGTACTGGATATGATCCTAGAGCACTTCCAATACTCAGAGACATAAGCTTCATCAACATTCGCGGTCAAGGAGTTCGTGTGCCTGTTCGAATTCAAGGTAGTGAACAGATTCCAGTTAGAAATGTGACTTTCCAGGATATGAAGATTGGCATAACTTACAAGAAGAAGCATATCTTCCAGTGTGCCTTTGTCCAAGGTCAGGCAATAGGGACCATCTTTCCTTCTCCCTGTGACAGCTTTGATCGGTACAATGAGCAAGGACAGCTTGTTAAGCATGCTGCTTCTCAGAATGTAACAGATATAGATTATGAAATTTGAGGTGGTGTCATGTTGTCCAAACTTGATGTTTGCACGCGCGTGTATGTGCGTGCGTGTGGGTATATATAAGTGGCATGTTTAATGCAAGCATTATAGGAAATAATCTTGGTGATAGATGATCAAGATTGTTACCTTTCTTAGGGTTATGAGTTGTATATAGGAAAAATTTTCTGATGCTTATATAAATTTTCCAGGATTACAAAAATGCGTAAGCAAGCTCATTTCATTTTATAGGATTTATTGCTAGTGTATTAAGTGGTTATTATTTTTCTGTGAAAGGAAGATAATCCTGTACGTGATACTAGTCTAAGAGAATGGAACTATTTTGTTTTATTATCCGAAGTTACTTAGAGGCCAATCCAGATCTCTTTAAATAATAACCAGAAAACTTTTTGAAAATAGCTTAAAGATGGAAGCCTAGTCACTGCTACACAATTAGTGGACGAAAACCCGTGTTAGATTTAAGTGTATTTATGTATCATAGGCTCTTGGTACCTATATTAGTACAATATTGTTTATGAAAAAGTTTACTAATTCATATAGTAATTTCATTATGCTTGACGAATGACTGAATAAGTTGTTCTATGAATATAAGCCGTCAATACCTTGGACCCCGTGTTAAACTAGCTAGTACGTCTATCAAAAAAGTTTAACTTAATTAGTTAAACAAAATAAGTGACTGAGGTATTATAAATTCTTTAATACATGTCTTTGATTTCTACGGAAAATAAAAAAAAAAAATAACTTGTACTCCTTCTAGATTTGATTGTATTATTGCAAACATTTAAATTCTATGACCACTAATAAATTCTTAAATGGAACCATAACTGATTTTTGTTGATTGAAATAAACTTTGGAACATATTTCATCCTTTCAATTTGTTAGAAAGTGATCTCAGATATCTTAAGAAGGGAGGTTAAATTAAGACATCACAGACTTTTCTTCTTTAAAAAATTCTACTTTAATTTTAACCCAATTCCTAAGATTTCTTTCAAAAATGAACTCCTAAATAATTATGCAAATTAATATTAATGAATAGAAACAATAAGCAAAAAGCAATAAACAATAAAAGAGTTTAAGGGAAAAAGAATTGCAAACTCAGATTTATACTGGTTCGGCCACACCCTTGTGCCTACGTCAAGTCCCCAAGCAATCCGCTTGAGAGTTCCACTATCTTGCAAAAGCTCTTTACAAGTTCTGAACCACACAAGGACAACCCTTCCTTTGTGTTCAGATTACTTTACAACAAGAGACCCTTGGTCTCTTAATCCCTTTTTAGAAATAAGATGAAGAGAAAAAGAAATCTCTCTTGAAAGAGATAGATTGAACAATTGAGCACTCAAATAATTCCTTATTGAATTGCAAGTGTAATGGCTAAGGAATTTTTAAGAGGATAAGATGATTTTGCTTTTTGAGAGGATAAGACCTTTTTGTTCTGAAAAACTCTAAGCAAATTCGTGTTCCAAGTCACATATAAATAGACCTTTGATGGTCATGTAAAAACCATTTGAATAGATGTGACACTTGTAAATAATTTTCTGAAAATCTCCTCTGGTAATCGATTACAAGACTTGTGTAATCGATTACAGGCTTTAAAATTTGAATTAAAACGTTCAATAACTGCTGGTAATCGATTACCATCCATGTGTAATCGATTACACAGTGTAAAATTTGAATTCAAATTTCTAATAGTTGTTATAAATCATTTTGGCCACTGGTAATCGATTACATCCTCTAGTAATTGATTATCAGAGAGTAAATCTCTTGAAAAAGACATTTCAGCTTAAATTTCTTGGCAAAACCTCTTGTTGTTTCAATTTGGAATTCCCTCCCTAAATCACTAGAGATCTTCTTGATGATGTATCTTGAATCTCTTGGATTTTTGTCTTGATCTTAACTTGAGAAGCGCATATTCATATGGCATCAACACATCATGCTCATATGGCATCATCAAAACATCAAAGTCAAAGTCTTTGCTTCTACACAATTCATTCATTGCATGATCATAACCCATTAGCTCCACAGCTCCAGATAGAGCTTGGCGCCTTGGCTGATTGATGGTGGATTCTCCAAGAATGTCTACATACACTATTCAAAGTACTCCTAGTTGTTAAGGAGACTTTCTTCCTACACCCAACATTTTTCTTGTGCATCTAACAATTTTTCCAAAATTATCCCTGCTAACTTCTTCTTCTTTCTTTTCCTTCTTCACGCACCATTCATTCTTTTCTTCGCATTCATTGTCGTGAGAGTTGTTCGTTCGTTGTTGTGTTCATTTTGGTCGAGGCGCATTGGTTACGGTGGTTCGTTGGCAAGTGGTGATTGGTGTGGTGATTAACGGCGGAGGTACGTTGATATTATCTTTGGAATTTCAATCTAGTTTTATACAGAGTTGCAATCCGTATAAAACTTGCGGATTAACCATCTGTATATTTCTTATGAATTGACAATCTATATGAAACTTACGGATTGCTAATCCATAAGTGTTATACATATTGACAATCCCTATAATTTATACGGATTGTCAATCCGTATAACCTTAAATTTTTTAAAATTTTTTATTGTTTTTTAATATAATTAGTTTTAGTATTTATAATATGTTTAGGTACGTATAGTTTCATAATTTGTACCTTTTAATTTTTATAGTTTGAAAGTAGTATTTATTTTTAAATAATTTTTATTTTAATTTTATTTTAGTCATTTTTATTTTAAAAATGGTTTTTTAGTCCTTATAATTTTTACTTTAATTATTTTTTAGTCCTTATAATTTGAAAGAGGTCCTTTAATCCTATAGTTTATATTTTGATTCCCTTTTAGTCCTATTAATCAAAATATGATTAATTTTATGAATTATAATTAACTACAAAAATATTAACAAATAATTCTTAAGTAATTTATCACAACATAATTTGTAATAAAAAAGAGTTGATATTTTATAAATAATTTGTAGGGAATTATTTATTTATATATTTTTTTGTAGCAAGAACTAAAAGGTAATAAAAAAAGAGCTGATATGTTTTTTGGTAGCAAGCACCGGATGAGTAATTAAACCTTTATAATATTTGTGGAAATATTATTACGTTAACTACTTTATTCAAGTAAAAAAATAATAAAATTGTGTCATATATTAGTTTATGTAAGTCTAAATTTTAATATGTATATATATATATATATATATATATATATATATATGTTTATCAATTTCAATGTATTATATTATTAAATGCAATAAAAAAATAAAAAAATTGTGTGATAATATATGTATGCTGTCGTTAGGGGTCGTTTGTTGGTCATTGAATTTTTTTGTTAAAATGGATGAAGATTGGTGGATGTAAGACAATATAATTTCTGAAGAAGTTAATATGAATGAAGAAAATGGAGAGGAATATAGTGTGTTTCAAAATATTGATTGTTTTGATGCCTTCAATACTTCTCAGGTATTGATATGAATTTTTGTTTTGTTGAAGTAAGTGAATAATTTGCATTGGACTCACTCTGTTGCTTATGATATTGGTTTTGTGGTGGTGATTATGAGGTCAGACACATATACTGGAAATAGAGAAAGAACCTTATTTGTTTTAATTGGTTGCGAAAGGAATGAAAAATATAGGACTAGGAAAGATTTAGTATGAACAGTTACTGGGGTGTCTCTTTAAGTTGTGAGTGAAACCAGTAATGGGAGGTGAAGGATGGATGATGAATTTACTACGTGTGGGTTATAATCATGCATTGGCTAAGTCATTAGTTGGACATCCATATGTTGGTCGACTAACTAAGGATGAAAAGATTATTATTGCTTATGACTAAGTCAATGGTTAAATCAAGAAATATTCTTCTAACATTGAAGGAGTACAATGTCAACATTTATACAACAATCAAGCAAGTATACAATACAAGATATGCATAAGAGACAATAATTGTAACACCTCATTTTTCGTAAAATAAATTAAAAGGTATTTATTTAAAAATAAATAGATTTTTAGAAAAATAATAAATTTTTTATAATTAAATAAATAAGGAGAAATAATTTTATTAATTGAAATAATGATTTGAAGGAAAAAAAAAGAATGTTTTATTTATTCATTTGATAGGGAATAAAATAGAATTTTTTATAAAATAAATAAATAAAAATAGAGTAAATAATAGACTGAGAGTACCCTAACTATAAATAGATATACTACATCATTTTTTACATTTACGATACGTCTTTACACTCTATTTTTCTCTGAAATTCGTTTTCGCTTCTCCTTCTCCTAAAATCTTATCTTTTTTCCGCATATACTCAAACTTATCTCAGTAAACCTACAATCCCAGACACTTTAACCGTTGGATCGTTATGAAATTTGATCACCAAGTTTGCAACTTATTTCTGAATTCCCGCACCGTCATAATTTGTAAATTAATGTTTGTGGTGCGACACATTTCCCTCGCACCCAGCTCTTTTTTTTTCCTATGCACCCAAATCTGTCCCGGTAAAACTAATATCCCGTACTCATTAGCCGTTGGATCGTCAGGAAATTTGGGTACCAGGTTTGAAATTCATTCTCTCACATCTTGACCGTTGGTATTTTCAGAATAAGGTCTATGGAGGGAGAAATGTTCATCGCACGCAGACAGTACAATGAAGGCTCTAATCACTTCTCTTTCTCTCTAATGCTTGGAAATCCTAGCAGAACAACCAAAGGAAAAGCTTGGAGAATCTTAAGAAACTACTAGAGATTTCACTATCACTATTGAACTACACATGTGAGCCCGCTTAGAGGTAAGGTATGAATTTATCACAATTGAGGTTAGAATGAACATGTGTAGGGATCCTTAGGGGATCAAATTAGAACTTATTTTGGGATGTTTATTATATTGTATTTCTTCTTTTGATTTTGATATGATTATGTGAAATTGTTTGAGGGTTTTTAATCCTCTTGTTGTGAGAAACATTTTTGTATAATTTGTTTGTATTTGGACAAGATTTTACTGGATTAGCATGATACTTTATTATATTGGGATCATGAAATTGTGATTGAAAATGTGAGTAAGTGATAAATTGAATATGTGATAAATTGTGAAATACCCGTGTATTGAGATATTATATGTACTGATTTGCGAGCTATGAACTGTGTAATCACACAATTGTAAGATTCTTTAAGGGTGACGAGTTTTTGTGCGACGAATATTATGATGAGATCCACTGTGAGAACCCAACTAGTTGAATCACTTTGAGGTGCGACGAGTTAAAATAATTTTGAAAACAATTGATGAGGACATGACCAAGAGCAAGGGCAAGGATCCACTTGAAGGACTTGGAGGACCTATGACAAGGGCTAGAGCAAGGAAAGCAAATGAAGCTCTTCAAAAAGTGTTGTCCATACTATTTGAATACAAGCCCAAGTTTCAAGGAGAAAAGTCCAAGGTTGTGAGTTGTATCATGGCCCAAATGGAGGAGGACTAAATGGTGCCACTTCGTCTCAATTTTAGAGTGTTTAGTTTGTCTAAATAATGGTCCAATCCATGTAAAGTTGGCTGACCAAAAATATGTTTTGGGTTAATCAACTAAAGGGGCTTTAGTTTGGTTTATTTCAAGTTGTAATAAAGGCCCAATTGGTAGCTTAGGCATCAGCCTTGGGGTGACTTTTGGTTGCCACAATTTCAGTTACACTCAGCCATTAAGTTCTTTTAATTCCCTAGGTTAGTGGATCATTACTAAATCTTAATTGCCTTTAATGAAGCATATGTAAAATTTGATGGTAAAGCTTCTTTATAAGTTGAACCATTTTATCAATAAACACAAGTTGAGTTTTATTCAGAAAAAATTAGAGTTTATCTCTTTTATCTTAGTGAAAGTGATTCTCCTAAGTTCTTGAGTGATTCAAGAACACCCTAGCTATATCAAAGGTCTTTCACTACCCAACCCGTGAATCTTGCCAATTTACCATCCTTTTCTTAATCAATTTTTTGAATTTTCCAACAAGGTTCAATCCTAGACGATCCTAAGTCAGCCCTTGTGCCATGAGGGTTCATATCAACAATTGAGTAGTTGTGTGTATTGCATAGTTCATAGGTAAAGTCTATGTGTGTGCCATGTATGTATTAATATTGTGTGATGTATATATGATTCATGACGTGTGATAACATGTTGCTTTGGAATTATACCATTGTGATTGAGATTGAGTGTATGTGATAATTAAGTATGTATTGAATTGTAATATACATGTGTATGGAGATGTTTTATGCATTGAGTTATTAGTTATGAACTATACAATCACACGACTATAAGACCCTTTAAGGGCGATGAGTTAATGTGTGACGAGTATTGTCATGGGAACCAGTGTGGGAACCCGACGAGTTTAATCATAAGTACGACGAGATAAAATTATTTTGAGAACAATTAAGGAGTCATGTGGTTTGTAAAGTTCATAGATAGAGTATGCGTGCTAAAATGTTTTCTGGGTTGGATTTGAATAAGGAGGGAGAGGCCCTGACGGACTCTTCGGAGTGTAGGCCTTGTGGGTAAATACACTCAGTTTGAATATTCCTTGAATCCTATGTTGATCTCATATGGTTGGAGCGTACTCAAAACAGAGTGATCCTAACTAGTCTCCCTATGATTTTACCTAGTGAGAGTGACTTGACTTACCAGTGTATGGTCTGTCTTATCATGTACTCCTAGGCGCTCGATGAGGTTTTTCACTGACATGATACCACATTGCATACAAGATTGAGCCTTAATATATTTGTTGCATAGCACCTGTGTATTGATTGATGTTGATTGGTTGAGTGATATTATGTTTGATTCTTGAGTACATGAATGATGTAAAAATGTGTGAGACATGTAGTATTGAGATGTGATGTCACGTGATAAGTGGTGGAATGACGGGAGTTGTGTTTAAGTAAGTTGTATTTCATTTATATGATATGTATATCTATGTTGTTTTGTTTCTCTCTATTAGTTAGGAATGTGATAACTCACTTTCCGTGTGTTGTTTGTGTTTGATCCTGTGATGATCTCGAACCTTGTGTTCGTACGAGCAAATGGTTAGGTGCATAGCTATGGAGAACCTCATGCTAGAGGACGATGGAACACAATGCTCTGATAGGATGTGACATTAAGGCATGATCTTTTATTTTAAATGCATGATGTTTTGAGCCGAAAATATTTCTAAAGGGTTTTATTTGTAATAGTAGAGTGAATGTGAACCTTTTACCCACGTGAACTTTTTTATGTTCATTGAATAAAATTTCATTTAATGTAATTCCATATTTTTGTATGTTTTTATATAAATATGTATATCGGGGTAAAGGGTGTCACAGTAATACTAAAATGCAACAACTAATGAAGTTTCTTGAACGAGATCAATATATTAATTGGCATAGATTGAAGGACGAAGATGTTGTACATGATATATTTTGGAGTCATCCTAATGCAGTCAAATTAATCAATGCTTGTAATTTGGTATTTCTCATAGATAGTACCTACAAAACAAACAGGTATAGGTTGTCGTTACTTGACATTGTTGGTGTGACACCAACAAGGATGATATTTTCAGCTTCATTTTCCTATTTGGAAGGAGAATGTCTAAACAATGTTGTTTGGGCTCAAGAACGATTTTGAGGTATTTTTCTGAGATGTGATGCACTCCCTGAAGTTATTGTTACCGACAAAGATTTAGCATTGATGAATGTAATGAAAATTGTTTTCCCTGAGTCAACAAATTTGTTATGTTGGTTTCACATTGATAAGAATGTGAAGCCAAAATGTAAAACCCTTGTTGGTCAAAAAAATGCATGGGATTATGTCATGGAAGCCTGAGAGAGTCTTGTGGATTGTCCTTCTGAGCAAGAGTTTGATGACTTCCTTATGAAGTTTGAAATTGTTTGCTCGCCATGGCCAATGTTTGTTGACTATGTGAAGCAAACATAGTTGATTCCCCATAAAGAAAGATTTGGTAAAGCCTGAACGAATAAGGTGATGCATCTAGGAAACACAATAACTAACAGGTATGAAAATTGTAAATATATTTAGGTGTTAGGGTTTAGGGTCTAATGGATAAAAATAATTATTTTTGTTTACTTGTTTGTGTATTTCAAATGCAGGGTTGAGTCTGATCGTTGGGCCTTAAAGAGACTACTGCAGAATAGCATTGGAGAACTATGTAGTGTTTGGGAAGCCATGAACAACATGATCACGCTGTAACATACTGAAATTAAGGCATCTTTTGAAACAAGTACACATGTGGTTGAACATCTTTTTACAATTACCTTATACAAGAAACTACTTGACATGGTATCAAGGTATGCTTTAAACCAGATTAATGTTGAGTTTGAGCGTCTAAATTATGTTGGCATTGACAGTTCTCATTGTGGATGTGTAATGAGAACTACTTATGGTCTTCCATGTGCATGTGCTTTAGCTATATCTGTTATGGGTACCATACCATTTGACACAATCGATATGTTTTGGCAGAGGCTACGTTTTTCATACCAAGGTTTATCTGAGCCCAAAGTCAGCATAACCGAAGAGATGCAAACCATATTGAAGCGGTTTGAAAAGCTTGATGTATGTGGCAAAGTTACTCTAAAGAGTGAAACTTTGGGAAATTGTCTACCCTGATCTAAATTCTATGTGTGCTCCTCCAGAAAAGGTGAAAACAAAAGGCACTCAAAAGAAACAGATGACCAAACATCAAAGATCAATGAAGCGTGATTTGTTTTACTGGAAGTATGTGGATGCATTACATTTTGTGCAAAATAGCAATTTCTTTAGTGAAACGGGCTGCATCATCATTTGAACAACTAAAATCACAAAGGAGCATGCCCATGTTGGATCAATTTCATTCATGCATTCATGATTTCATTGAAAACATTGTCAATGTCAAACCTGATGGTAATTGTGGATATCGTGCAATTGTTACCTTATTAGGTATGGGTGAAGATTCATGGTCTTTGGTTCGTAAGCATTTCCTGAAAAAACTTGCAAAATGGTATGATGAGTATATGAACCTACTTGGTGGCATAGACAGATTTGAGGAGTTAAAGTGGTCGCTACTTGTTGATGGATTATCCATGGTATATAAGTTATTTGTTACATTTTGATGGATTAATTTTACCATGGATAAGTGGATGGATATAATCGACATGGGTTATGTGATTGCATTAAGGTATAATGTCATCCTTGTTTCTTTTTCTCTCCAACAAAGCATGACATTTTTCCTCTTAGAAGTCAACCACCGAGAGATTGTTTTGTACATCGCGTTATATGTATTGGTCATGTGTACGACAATCATTTTGTTCAGGTAAAATCATGATCATCTTGTTTGTGTATTTTTTATTATAAAATATGTTGTGATCATTTGAATGTGTATGTGTCTATGTAACACGTATTTCTAAGAGATGATTGTCCCTTACTAACAGCAGTTTTGTTATGGTCAACACATTGTCATTATCTTGCAAAGTAGTGGCCTACACCTTATATTAGTAAAATGCAGTAATATACCAATTTGATGAGGTTGACAACACACTTTGTTGATTTAAGAGAAGATTGAAATTTTTTTTATTGTTAAGGCAATGTATGTAACTTACATACTTGTGAAATAATTATGGGGTTGTCATGTAATGTGGTAATTAACATGTGTTTCAATGGACGTTCATATAATTATTTCTTTTACGTATTCATCAATTGTGCAAATAGTCAGATTAGAAAAAAGACAAAACATAAAAGGAAGAAATAATTATGGGGTTTATGGATTACAAGGTTTAAGGTTTACTTATTGTAGGGTTAAGGGTTTAAGGCTTAGTTTGTTAGTTGTAATGTATTTAGGGTTTATGTCTTAAGGCTTAGGGCATAGGGTTTATGGTTTACCTAGTGTAAGTGTTAGAGTTGATTTATTTTACTTTTAGGTTTTAGGGGTTAGGGCTTACTAAATTTAGGGTTTAGGGTTGGCTTAGTCAAGAGTTAGTTGTTAGGGTTTATGCCTTAGTTAGTTTAGGGTTTATGGTTTATGGTTTATGATCTAGGGATTAGGATTTAGGGTATATGGATTGTGGTGCAGTCTTTACTTATTTTAGGGTTTAAGGCTTAATTTGTTTATCGATTAGGATTTACTTATTTTAGGGTTTAAGGTTTAGTTAGTTTATGGTTTAGATTTCAGGGGATTAGGGTTTATGCCTGCTATTTAACTGAGGATTGATTGTTAAGGGTTTACTCATTTTAGGAATTAGTGATTAGTTAGTGTAGGGCTTAGGGCTTACTTAGTTTAGGGTTTATGGTTTATGGATTGAGGGTTAAAGGTTTACCTATTTTACGAATAAGGGTTTAAAATATTCTAGTTTGGCGAAGAACTTAATATTCAAATACTACATAAACATAAATTAAAAGCTTAGTCATAACATACTTGTTTGTCAAATAATAGCAAATATTAAACATTGTTCAGTCATATTGCATACATATGTCCTATACTACTTAATCAATCCCAAGTATCTTCATGTGTCCAGTGTGTCCCGCCTTCGTCTTGACCGAAGTAAACCCTAATCCAGTAGACAACATTTGACGTCAATTTATTCAAGCGCTTACGATATGTCGACACTAGTAATGCCTTCCCAGACTTCCATCAACAAGCATGCAGTTTCCTTTCATGGTAATCCTCATCAGCAACAATGGAAGCAATAGTAGGGAAATGTTCACTGCACATATTTAAAAAAACAAAAAAAATTCTAATCAATAGTAAATATAAACTATACAATTAATAATTGAAGTTTAGAGAAATTATAATTACCTGTAACAGTTTGATATATCCTGCAAGTTGTCTGGCTGAATTCTTTGACGCATCATTCAAATTGTCATACATATGGACCAGTGTAGCCGCTCCCCATGAATAGCTTCTAGATTGGCTGAGGTCACAAAATGCGTCCAAGAATACCACATGCATGTGTGTGGCACTCTTGTTTGCAAATAGAGTGCAACCTACTGGATGCAATTAATATGCTCGAGCTGCTATGATCCACTATCTTGCATCACATTTGCTACGATAAATGTCTCGCAGCCAAGCTAGCCGAACATATGTCCCTCTAGTTTGAGATGTCTCATTTTTTGCTTCTTGTGTACTAACTTCAAGCAACTCAATTATCAAGTCCATGACTTGATCTATATCAAGAGCATCAAAGGTATGGAAGGCGCCTGTAATGGGTAGATGTAACAACGATGTCACATCATTGAAGGTGACAGTGACCTCTCCTACCGAAAGATGGAAACTACTAGTTTCCTTGTGGCACCTCTCCGCAAAAGGAGATATAAGTCCCGTGTCACCAGTGTCCGACAAACATGTAATCAGAGGACTTAATCCTGTAGCAACCACTAAGCCTTCAATCTTTGGTGCAGGTCTTCCAAATTTCTTTACCTTCCTCCCATGAGAGTCCAACTTTAAGTGAGTACGTTCCTAAAAAAATTAAAATTAATTAGTTCAAGTTAAGTGATAAATAGTAATTCAAATTTTATATAATTCAACAATTAACTATTTGTCCTTCCCAAACTTTGGCTGCCACATGATAAACATAATCCATCGACACTGAAGTATCTTCGGGCCCACCTAAAAACCCTATGTATCAACACGTACATCATCAGTAACTGGCTCCCGAGGTTGCTCATGAACCTCGTCAGCCGAATGATCCACATGCTCAACATCCTCAGCAACAACTGCAGCTATCCGTTGTCTACATGCAGATGTTGTTGGCCTTTGACGCTGAGGAACTTCTTGAGCATTACCACTAACCTGTCTCCCTAAGGCTTTTCCTAAAACTATGCCTAAAGCCCAATGCAATCCTCTAGTTCTAACCATAATTTACAAATTTAAACAGTAATAACAATTAATGTCATTGTTCAAATAATAGTTGAGTTTCATAAACTAACTAACAAATTGACTAATAAATCTTCTAACATCCGATTGTATTATACAATGTAGTATATTTTAACAAAGGTAACAACAACATTTAAATTAAAATTAAATCATTAATGCAACAAACTAAAATATATCATGAAAATCAAACTACAATTTAATTTAAAATGTTTTACAAATTACTATTTAATAATTCATAAATATATATTTAATTATTTTTAAATAACTATTTTAATACTTTTATGTATTCATAAATCAATATAGAAATTCTTTTTTTTAAATTTGTATACTTCACATGACCAATTCTAGTAAACTAAAATAAATCATCAAAATCTAAGTATAATTTTGTTTTTTATTTCTAATAAATAACTACTTCATTATTTTACAAATAAGTATTTTAATGCTTTTAAATATTTATAAATAAATGAAGAAATTCTTTATTTGTATACTTCCAAACACTATTTATATAAATATTTTAACACTATTAGTGTAATAATATTGATGCGAGTATATAAAAAAATTTGTCATATATAATATTATCTTTTCTTGTTTAATTAAATTCTATAATATATTGTTATAAATAAATTGAAATTTTTGTTATCTCACAATTTTATAAACAACTATTTTAAATATAAAATTAAATTAAATTTTTTATTTTCAACATAGTTAAATAACAATAAAATTTATACATTTATTTTTAAATAAATTATTTATTAAATTAATTAATTACTAAAAAATAGCTTAAATAAACAAATATAAATAATTAAATGAATAGATTTTAAAACAAATTATCCAATAAAAAAATAACAACAAAATTTTAAAATTATATTTAAATAAATAAATAAATTCAAATAATAATTTATTATCAAACAAACCAAATAAAAATAAAAAATTATAGGGATTGCGAATCCGTATAATCCATACGATTTGTATGCATTATACGGATTCCCATTTTGAATCAACACAGCAAAATACAGTCAGAAAAAGGGACTTACGACGACGGCAAAGGCGACGGCGACAGCGGTGGCGGGAACCTGTGGCAACACGCAAATGAAGGGATGAACAGTGGGGACTTGACGGCGTGGCGAACGGACGAAAAATGAAGAAGAAGGAAGCAACAACACGACGGGTTAGGTGTAGGGAGAGGAAGAGGGAGACTACTTTTAAAATTTTAAGTGAAGGGCAATTTCACCACTTCACTTAAAATGTTGGGTGCATGAGAAAAAATATTGGGTGGAGGAAGACATTTTGATTGTTAAGTTATGTTGCTTTGTATAATGACCTGGGTAACTCTTTGGAACTTGAATTGGGCAGTTGCTTCATGCACCTCTTTTAATCTTCCGGAACGCCTAATCGCAGAAAGGATTCTTTGGAATATAAAAATTTACATTTTGAAAAGACCTTTCTAGAATGTAATTTTACATTCTTTAATAAGTGCAAGAAGCAAATGGGAGGTGAAGGAAGAACAAGCCCTTGAATTGTCTTTCGGAATTGAGCTAGTGTTTGGACTTTGGAGTAGTTGGACCAAACAGAAATTTAAGAAAAATGTCAAAAACAAACTTTTAAAAAAGACAACTTATTTTCATAAAAAAATTAAAAGAATTTTTGAAAATTTAGTTTTAATAAATTTTTACTTCTATTTTTTTCTTTATTTCAAGTCTCAAAATTTAAAAATACACTAAGAAATTTTATCTAAAAATAAATTTAGTTTTTTTGTTGGTTTATAAATAACCTTTTTAACCTTAAAAATTATAGAATTGTCAAACAATATAACTTTAAATTTAAAGTTTTTTTTTATTTTCAATCTAAAATTCAAAGTAACATTTTAATTCTGAAAACAGTGAGACCAAACATTGCTTCGAGTTAGGCCCAATTCATTTTTAATTTTAATACCATTCTGCGGTGAAAAACTATATGAGGAAACGTTTATAATGATTCGCACAATAGCAAGAGTTAGCTTTTCTTTCTAAAAAATACTATTCTTAGTTATATCAATATGACAATATATTCACTAGTATCTAGTCACTTTGTGGTGTCTTCGTATCCTTAAATTAACCGACATATATACAATACATCAAATGATAGTGCCTGTAAAAAGATGTCTAATGGGGTAATTGGGTGCCTAATGTCACTTATAAAGGGACACTTTCGATGGGAATCTATATATGCTTGATATTACCAAAATGCATGGGGATGGATATACACAGAAATATGCATCTGCCATTTGACAATGTTCCTGTTCGGATTCTTACCAAAACAGTGCAAATTAATGAGCCAACAACAATTGCAATATAAAGCATGAACTTAATTAAACCCGTTTTCTAGTCCAGAGAGTTTGTTTAAGATACAATTAATCGGCTGATTAGCCTCGTTGTTCAGGGTAGTCACTTTCATAAGAACCACGTAGAAGGTCCTGGCCTAGTCTCAACATACATTTGTGTTGGATCTTTTTATGTTGCAGTGTTACTCAACATTTTAAAATGAGAGTCTTCCAAAGAAAGACATTTTAAAATGAGAATTGAGTGTGGAAAAATGATCCATATGTCCCTAACTAATTCATTCGTTTTTAAAATAAATATCCGTTTAAGAAAACTAAAATGAAATGAGATTAGATGGGTTATCTTGATTGTCAAGGTTAGTTTGTTTGTGCCTTTTCAATTAAAAAAAACATTTAAAATTTTATAATAATCAGAAGTGGAAAGAAAAACTATTTTAATATTTTCTCTTAAGTTTTAAAAACATATTCATAGAAATCAAGAACAGGTATATATGGAAGGATTATAATAACTCATATATTTTACTTAATCAATTAAGTTAAATTCTCTCGATCCTTTGGCAGAATAATTTTAGAAAAATCTAAAAAATAAATGTTACAACTTGAATCTTTAAAAGAAATTGAAATAAAACGTATCCTTAATCAACTTTTGGCTCAAAAAAGGACTCACCCTCCTTCATGGGTCTGCTGCTTAATAAATTCTCTTTTGAGTTAAAGAGAAAATCCTTAACATGTTACCTTCTTTGTTTTGATTGAAGGAGTGGAAGAAAACAGGTGTTTCGTTTGTTAATACTTGTGCAATAGACAATGCTGCTATATCGCATAATTGGGTTTAAGATGTAGAATAATTCTCTTACTAGATATGTTTCATATTCTTTAATAGTGATATTAATTAATTTTAGTTTGAGGAGTTAATGAGAAGATTATGTCTGTCCACAAGTGTTTTTAAGCAATTTGAAACTGCTGAATTACAAAAATATCTTAAATACTTAACTCGGCCATACATGCCTGTCTTTAATTACACCCCCTAATTAATAAACTTTAGAAGCCATCATGAAAACTGAATATATAAAATCAGATAAAAAAGATCTGGTTAACAAAATGTAATTCATACTTGAAGAGACTCACAAAAAATATGAGTAAAATTACACTCGTACTCATGCGCTTTTTCAATTACACATAATAAAACTCTTTTTTTCTATTTCCACACTAGCTCTATTTATGTTTTAAAATATTGCATAGATACTCTCTTATATGTTATACTGACACTTTTAAGATAAATAAGTATATAAATGTAATTCATACTTGAAGAGACTCACAAAAAATATGAGTAAAATTACACTCGTACTCATGCGCTTTTTCAATTACACATAATAAAACTCTTTTTTTCTATTTCCACACTAGCTCTATTTATGTTTTAAAATATTGCATAGATACTCTCTTATATGTTATACTGACACTTTTAAGATATATATATATATATATATATATATATATATATATATATATATATATATATATATATATATATATATATATATATATATTACACTAACACTCCTATAAAAAAAATTCTAAAAAAACCTTTAAAAGAGGTTTCTATTAATGGTTAAAAAGGTAATAAATATTTGTATAATTTCAGAGATTATTACACTGTAATTTATTCAAAATAAATATAAGTGCATTCATTGCATATGTTTTGGGTTTATTCCGGTGCCTTCCAACTCCAAGTGAAGGAAGTAATCCAGTGAGCCTTATGATAAGTTTTCGCAACAAATACTTAAGAGATAAACTACACAAGCTCTTGATCTAGCATGTGCCAAATGTCAACAAATACAATTCACATGTGATGCATAATGTAATTAATGTTCATTGTGAACTGCACCACTTGACTTGGTTGTGCGTAGTGGCTGCCAATACCTATGCCAATTGCCAACCAAACTTGGCGGCAACCAATTGGATTTGTTTCAATTTGACCTAATTAAATTCAATTTTGATTTTTTCACTAAAGTTTGCCCCATGGTTGGCCCACTTCATATTTTATTTCTAGATAACGATGCAGTGGACTGGATCCATAAGCAGATAACCTTTAATCTTTTATGACTTACCAAGTTTGCCCCCTTTGCTTATGCCAACCTATTATTCTTAGTTATTAGTTTAGTTCTTAGTTCTTACTTTGAATTGTTTTCACTTTTCAAAACAATGGTATTCATATTAAGTAAATTAGACCTATTTAGGGTGATTTTTAGTTGGAGTTTCAATTTTTTTTTAAAAATAACCAGTTTTAAGTTTTTAAACTTTAGCTTTAATTTTTCGTTAAGTTTTAGTTTTAAAATAATCTCATTTTAAATTTTTTCTTTCCTGTTAAAATTAGTTTGATGATGTTCTATGTGAGGTGATGATAACAATAATGACAATAACCATAGTGATAATTTTGATAATGGTTTAAAAATTAAGAAAAATATAAAGGTACCGGAAGTATCCAATACAAGAGAAGTCAAAGCTAAGTTCATTATGATTGGTTATGATATAATTATCACAAATAACTATAAATAATAGATAACCAAATATCACCAGAACTAAGGCATAGAAGTGATGCTAGTGGTTGTAAAAATGATGGTGTCAATAATTATGATAGTGGTCAAGATAATAATGATGATGAGAGCGAGATCAATAGTAACAATAAAGATAATATTATTGGTGGTGTTAATAGTAATGTCAATAATGATAATAGTGATAATAATAATAAGGATAATCAGGATGACAACCAGAAAAGTCATTATCAAATATAAAGTGTATTTTTTAAAACTAAAAATCAAATTCATCAAAAAAAATTTCTTGATTTTAAAAATTAATATAAAAGTGTTTTTGAGAATGAGTTAAATACTATTTTAATTTCATTTTTGTCATATTCATTTGTGTTAAAAATTATATTTTAAAACCCAAACCAAAATTGACTATGGTCCTAAACATGTCCTTAATGTTTTAATTTTTGTTAAAAGATATACTCATATTTACTGTATGGCTATATTTCAAATAGAATTGTTTTAAAAAACGGGTACCTGTAGGAAATAATAAAAAGTATTCATATTAATTAATTGTGTATTCTTAAATATGTGAAACTTATAAATAGTTTATTGATAATTTCAATGTTTAAAAATAAATATAAATACTAATAGTTAAATTGTTGTTATTTAATTAAGTACCTAAAAATAACTGATAAAGTATAAACATTTTGTATCCAAATATAATTATTTTTTAGTGATTCAAAATTTCATATTATATAATTATTAATTATTTTAGATTTATAATTATTTATTTTTTCTTATATATAATACAAAAAAATTCTTAGACATGAATGTATTAAAATTTATATAAAGTCTTTTAAGTAATAGATAAAAATAAGGGGAAAAACAAATTTTAACATATAATTTTAATAAATGAGTAAAATTAAAATTATTTATAAATTTATTACATATATACAATTTTATGGGAATAGATTTTCTACATTTAAATTTTGTGAACGTGACAAGAAGTTAGATACTTCTTCTGGTGCCGCTGTGTTCCCGTTGTAGCTTTCAATGCCTAATTCCCATTTTGATAGATTTTCTTGAAGCTAGTGTTTTCTGTAGTAGGTTTGACTTGTTCATTTATAGTTTGATGTAGTAGACTAGTAATAAATCTCAATATTTTAATTATTGGTGTGAATACAAATTACAAAGTACTAATATACTCATCCAAAGTACTGTAAAAGAAATACTGGACAAACAAGATTACATTTTAACTCAAGAGTTTAATTCTTAACTATAATATGTATAAATAATAGACAAGACAGTTTCCCTACATAGGGAGAATTCATTTGATCCGTTGGTCCTGTGATGGAGAAGAGAAAATAGAGGAGAGAAGGATATTCTTATTTCACTATACTTTTTCCCGTGAAATCTCAAATGAGACAATTAACACTTTACAAAAGTTAGAAATAGGAATCTCTTCCTTTTAAAATCAATATGAACTTACTTATCCATCATTTAAGCTTGCCCACAAGCCTGCCACACCAACATATATGTTACTAATAGTGCTCTATAATAATAATATTAATCCCAATACACATTAATATAATAATCACATAATTTGGACTAATAAAACAACATAATCTTGTATAATTTTTACACCATTTTAATCTGAGTTTTAGGAAAAATAATAACACTGACTATGATGTTTACTATAAAATAATCCAGCAAATAATTACTCATTCAAATAGGATATTATTTTTTTATCAGCATATATTAATTATTAATTTATTAGATTGTGTTGACAGAATGAATCAAATCCATAATTTTTCTCTTCTTTCTTCATTCCTAAATGCCTAACCAATCTTATATCTCCCAAATTGGATACGAGTATAATAGTAAATATTTTCATAATGCATTTGTATTGGGGTTATCATGCATCCCAAAACATGTTAACGTTTAATGTACTCTAGTAGGAATTTTTTTTTTGGTAACAATTGATAAGACAACAAAACGAAAAACAAAAACACAAAGCAAATTAACTAGCTTCTAGTGAAAGACATTTCACTAGCATCCTCTCTCAGTTGAGTGCGCAGCTCCTCTGGTGGATGCTGAAAACTCCACCATTGCCTCAAATCTATCCTTCTCATCTATGCTAACACGTCTACGCACCTATTTCCTTCTCCTAGAGTGTGATGCATCAAGCAAGTCCAATTTCACCCAAGAAGCTCCTTCGTTTGCATGATCTCATTGTTGTAAGCATGGTGATAATCCAACACCCCTAGGACCAATTGCACCACTAAACTTAAATCCGTATAGCAAATTAACTCTTTATACCCCTCATCCCAACACAACCATAGTCTTCTCCACAAGGCTACCAATTCCACAAAAACCATATTTGAGCTCCCGACATTTCCACATAAGCCCCTCGGGAATAAACCCCTATGATCTCTGTAGATCCCTCCAAAGCCCCCACGAGGAGACCCCTCCAAAACACTTTCATCAACATTAAGATCAATAACGCCCTTCTGAGGGTGCTTCCAACTCATCAACCTCCTATTCTTCTACTGTCTGACCTGATTGAACACAACTTTTGAATGGTTGACTGTGACTTGAACCTTTGCCTTTAGCTCAAACACTTAATGCTTCTTCCCATCAAAATGACCATATATCTCACCCTTCAAATGGTCTAGATGATGATGGGAATAGTAGTCCTCACTACCTTGCTTCTCTCTATAATCCAGCCTTGAATCTAGTTCACATTCTCTGGGAGTTGACTTCCAACCAAACCATACACCAACCACAAGTTACATGCATGCATGCAAGAAAACGAACAGTGGACAACTATCTCCCACTCATAATTGCAAAGAAGGCAGATATCGCTCTCAATAATCCTTCTATTCTTTAACACACTTCGCACCAGGATGGCTCTATGACACACTTGCCAAATGAAAAATTGGATGGATGACGATACCTTCAATTTCCACACCCATTTTCAATCCTCCATTCCCTCCTGAACCTTTTCCTTGTCCCTGAGAAATTTGTTTGCACACTTGGCCGAATACACTCCTTCCACATTCTGATTCCAAACTCAAATATCAGGCATGTGATCCATCCATGTTGGAGTCATTGCCTTAACCTTATTCATGACCTCCATAGGAAGACTCGTGTATCACACCTCTAAGTTCCACCTATAACGCCTTGAAATTTTGATAACTGAAAATAAATATTTGATGTATTTCTTGTATTATTTAAATACATGATTAATTTGGATCAGTTGAAGTGTTGTGTGAATTATCCTTGTGCAATTGCTTGGTGTGGATGTTAGATTATGTGGAATTTGATTAATCTGCGTTGGAACTGTGTGATTCTGAGTTTGACCAAAAACATGTTTCAATAAAACTACGATATCGAACTCGTTAACTGTTGGATCACCTTTAAACTTGGACTTAAACTCACAACCCACGTCTGCATGTTTTGACCGTTGGAATTTGTGAAATAACATTTGTAGTGTGAGATATAACCTTTTCATATAAGTAATGAAATATGTTGGAGCACCTTGGAGATTTGCTGAACAGTTGGTTCAGCAGCACTAGCTCGCTAAGCGCAATTTCAGCTAAAAGAGAAATTTTGCTTAGCATGAATGTCTTGCTTAGTGACAAAAGTTAAATTTCGCTTAGCGACACCAGCTCACTAAGTGAGTCTTACAGGTTATAAATACGTTCAACAGCAAATAAAACCTGTTTCCTCCACCACCCACAACCACCGAAGACCACCACGACCGGACTATCGCACGGAGTGGAAGCCTTTTCTATGCCTTCTCCTAGTTAGATTGAGTTTACCATTGTATCTCTTGTGATTTGGTTACCGTTAGAAGACTTTTTACATTTCCTTTGAAAAACCCTTGAAAATGAGACGTTGTAAAAGTTACATTTTTATAAAATTGATTTCATTTTTGTGATCTTCACTGAGCCCCGATCACATTGGCATGATATGAATCTCAAAATGACATCTCTTTGATGTGGACCCCAAAACACCATTTTAGCTTCCTTCAAAATTAAATGGGTATTTGACCCTAAATGTTAAAATTGACCATGCCCTTGAAATCTATACTGAATTGTCTTTGATTTGGTATATAGATCTCTTCGTTTGGACCAATAGAAATGAACCTAAGAAATCTCAAAACAACGTTGCGAGGAGCTAATTAGGAGATATAGACAGGTGAGGGGAGTTATAGCTTTTGATACCATAGTTGGGGTTTGAGAATCCAATTATGCGGTTGTATGTTGGTTTCCAAGCAAAAACAAATTGTGTTTTAAACTAATGGGATGCGATATATTTGTTATTGATGAATAAAATTGTGAATGATGTTGTTTGTTGTATTGATTGGAATTTTTGGCAAAAGTCTTAATCACAAAGGAGACTCAGCCCAAAATTTTATAATTTATTCTCTTATTTACTTATATTACTAAATTTTTAATAGCCTTAAAAGTTGCTTGTATAATATAGACCTTCTCTTTAATTTTGAATTTTCCCTAAAATATCAGTCTCGTTATATTATAAATTATTATGTGCGATTTATATTGTCCAAAGACCTGGGGAATTTAAATCCCATGCATGAGTTTATATGTATATGTGTGGAATGTGATTGCTTGTGATGTTGATGACATTAAGATGACATGATGTTGATGTTGATGATCACATTGAGATGAGATGATGTTGATGTTGATGATGTCATTGAGATGAATGCATGCGGGGTAAGTACATGGGGGTGTAGTGACCTGTCTAAATATCCATGAAAAGGAAATGGGATTTGATTTAAAAATTATGAGCGTCCCTGGAAAGGGAAGGGGATTGTTTAAAATTTTTATCTATTCAAGGTTGGTGCACTGTTGGAGCCCATGTTTCATAGTGCATAATTATATGGAAATATTATACACTTGTCATTAAGTACTTGTGGTTCTTCACAAGGAAAAAATCTTGGTACTTTAGGGCATATCACTCGGTTTAGAACTTCCTTAAGACTCATGTTGATCAACATGGAGGCAGTGGCCTGTGCATGACTGGGTGACCTCGATAATTGTTGTAAAGTTTTCCCAAGTGAGAGTGTCATGAGGACACGCTTAGGCTATTTTCTTCTGAATGGTACCACATTGCATTTGAGAGTTGAGTCAGGTGCATGCATCATTTTGAGCATAATTTATTTGAATTGTTGGAAAGTTGATGACTAATTTGTTGAGTGTATGTTGAACTTATAAATTATTGAGAATGATTATGATTATTTGTTATTGTTTTCTTTCTAATCATTGTCATCTGATAGTCATTAATCTTTTACAATAAACTCACCCTTGCATTTTGTACCATGTGGTTGGTGCCTGTGATGATTTTGAACTTTTGTTCATGGGAACAAATGAGTAGTAGTAGGTGCCTTTGGAGGGATTTTTTTGTTGGAGCCGCCAAGCTGATGTGATAACATTGGAGTTTCATTTGGGAGAATTGTGTTTTGTTATCAAACTCTTCCTTAGTTGATTCCTTAATGTTTTGATTTGTCATGTAAATTCCAGTTTTAGATACATATAAAAACTAAATTATACATTGACATGTGAATAATGTATAGTGGCTATATATATATATATATATATATATATATATATATATATATATATATATATATATATATATATATATATATATATACACGTATTTATGCATTATTTAGTAAATGTATATCACAAAACATTTACCATCGTTATCAAAATCAAATTAATAGAACTTTCACTTAAAATTAAAATTTCGCATTTTAAAGTAATGATATTGTAGCAACAAGGCGGGTCGTTACACCATCGATCCTCCACCCATAAATCCTTCATTCTCAATCCCACATTATGAATGTCTATCCATGGAACCAATTTCACTAGAGGTGATGACATGGCCCATGCGTCATTCCAAAAATCTAAGTTCCATTATTCTCGTTTCATTTCAAATCCCTCCTTTAGTGACTCCAATTCCTTCACAATGGACTTCCAGGTTAAGGAACCCTTCCTATCCTTAGCCATAAATAAATTTCCCTCAGGAAAATATTTCGCCCATAACATAGATACCCAAAGGTGATTGGTGGGTTGTAGGAGCTTCAACACCAATTTCCCCAACAAAGTAGTTTTTATTTTGTGTAATGCGCACCCCTAAACTGCCATGACCCTTGATCTCATTATAGTGTCCCACTTGACCATATGAATCCCTCTCTCTTTATTTCCCTTCCATAGGAAGCTCTTATTTTTCTTGTCTATAGCATCACACGCATATTGTGGGAACCATTGAACATGCATACCATACGCTGGTAGAGAGGACAACACCGCATTTGCTAACATCAAACGACCTGGCTTATTAAGTAATTTGTTCTGCCAGACACTTAATTTGGATATTACTTTGTCAAACAAATCCTTAAAATTTAAGTGTCTCACTCTCCCATGATAAATCTTGAAACCCAGGTACTTTCCCAACTGCTTCGTAAAGTGAATTTTCATTACCCCATACAACTCATTCTTTATTCTTGTCAGGACACCCTTAGACGCCAAAGCTCTTGACTTTTAAAATTTCATTTTCATGTCTAACGAAGTGCAAAATGTCGAGACCACCTCCTCAATTTTCCTTGCCTGATTAGACCTTGCCTTTGAGCAAAAAAGCACATCATCAGCAAAAAAGAGATGTGATATGCAACCTCTCCATACATAATACAAAAAGGTATAGAGACAAGTGATCTTTCTACTAAAGCCCTCGCGTTGGTTCAAAATTCTCCAATCTCTCTCCATTCCATAAAAGTGAAATAATTGTGGCTTGAATCTCATGTTGATCATCCCATATGGTGAACTACCTCTTGTAACATTATCGCATTATCCTTTGGTCCCTGCCCCAGGATGAAACTACTTTGATGCACACTAACAACCTCATCAAGAAACGATCTCAACTTGCTCACCAGAACTTTTGACACCAACTTTTAAATAACATTCAATAAGCTAATGGGTCGAAAGTGTTTAACCGTTGTTAGGGAATCCTCCATAGGAATAAGCACCAATAATGCCTTCATCACTCTTGGATCAAACATGCCTCTCTGAAATGCTCTAGCAAAAAATTTCCATACATCATCACCCACAACCTCCCAATACATTTTAAAAAAGATTGGCTGAAAACTGTCGAGCCCTGACACCTTATAGGACTTCATTGACATTAGAGCTCAGTGCACCTCCACCTTTGAGACTGATGCCATCAACACCATCCTCGCCTCATACAATAAGTCGATGATCGTCTAATGGACTCCCCCAAGATGTGTCTACCTTGTGTTTCACTCGTACAGAACAAGGCCTTAAAATACTTAAGAGCTTCCATCTTTAGAGTCTCTGCCTTCGTACACCATTCCCCATCAAGAAGGTGTAACCCGTGAATCTTATTCTTCTTTCTTCTTATCACTATTTGAGCGTTGAAAAGGTTGTCTTTCTACTACGAATCCACTTTTCTCGAGATTTTTTAAAGTAGAACATTTCCTCCAAGAAAAGTATCTCCCCATATTTTGCCAAAAACTGCTTCGACAAATTACATAGTTGGGATGAGTCGACATTCTCTAGAGTTCATTGAATCTAGCTCAGACGAGCTTCAATATCCTTCCTCATACCAATAACACTACAAAAATCCTCCTTATTGAACACCAGAGTCTCCTTTGATACATTATACAGTGCTTTAAACACTTCAGCTCTCTCTTTATTCCAAGCCCGACTTACCACTTGAGCATAACCCTCATAAGTACACTTGGCGGCTTGAAACCTGAATGATCTCTTCCCTCTAGTTGTAACCTGATTACAACACCTTAACAAAATAGGATTGTGATCAGAGTGTCTACGAACTAGATGTTCCACAGTTGCTTCAGGAAAGGCTAACCTCCACTGAATGTCACTCACCACCCTATCTAGTCTTTTTGCCATTAACATCCCTCTTGTACACCTCTTCTGCCAAGTGAATTTACTTCCAAAGTATTCTAAATTCACAAGAGCATATATGTCCAAACACACCTTAAAGTGGCGGCTCACAAATGCGAGAACACCCTTCCACCTTGCCTTGGTGGAATTAAAATATCATTGAAATCTCCAACTAGACTCAAAGGGTGATTAATTCTTCCTTTTAAGTCCCCCAAATACCCCCATAATGTCTTCCTAGTTGAAGAATGTAGGCTCACATATACCCTGGAGCAAAACCAAGTCTGTCTCCCCCTAACCAAATTTAGATTCATACATTGTTTCATGGACTCTTCTAGAGTTACAGAAAAATTCACCCATTTTGAACAAATCCCCCCAATGCCACCTGAGTGTCTTTCCGCTTCCTCCAATCCAACCACCTTATACCCCATTTGATCCCAAAACTTTTAGTATCTAGCTATCATTGTGTGAGTCTCATAAAGAAAGATCACATCTGGGTGATATTTCAAAATAAGCTCTTGACTCTTCCTGCTAGCAAACCCCCTAACATTCCGAGATACCATAGAGCATTCTTTAAACTCAATCATCATAACAACATTATATCATTGTGAGCATAACTTGCCTCACCTCTATCAAGGTTGATTACTTTCTGAGCCTGCATCCCCATCCACCACTACTTCCATAGTCTGGGTCGTGTTCTCCACTCCCTCATCACCACCCTTATTCTGCACCCTCTCACCCTGATCTTTAGACAGATCCGATTCAGTATTCCACCCTAGTCTAAAGGGTGCCACTATTCGCTCTGACATGATCGTACTACTCCCTACCGGAGCCCCTTCAGCCTGTTGAGGATTCTTTGTAATAGTTACCTCCCTCCTTTCTTTCATCATTGCCTCACCACTATTGGGCTCACATATACTATCTTTGTTGTGCCATCTCGAAACATGATGGTACTCTCATTTCTATATGTCAACTCTCTAATGGTCACTATTGTATTCCTCCCAACCCCTTTGAACTTTAGCCAAGCCCTTTTCTACCTCTAACCTCTTTTCATTGGCTCCTTCAAAGTGGGAACCTCCTCATTATTGGATACCAAAATTGGCCCATAGTTTTCTCCTCCCGAGCCCACCCTCATATATAAAACATTAAATTTATTACCCTTTATCACTAGTTTATTCCTATCATTTCCTCCCTTAAAATTCGCATTCTCATTTCATCCCTTATTCCGTTTCCTTATTTTGGAGACCATTATTCAATCCCCATATAAGTCAATAACTGAATCACCTTTCAATTTCGCCTCATGGAAATTCACTTTCTGTAATATTCTCCCCCCTCACCCTAATTGATTTTGGATTAGGGTTTGACTTTTGGCTACCCTACGACTAAACCCCAACGTCGCCATCTGGCCTTCAACTCTCAGGAACTGTCCGGTGTACTTCCTTCCTCCTCCTTTAATTGTGGACATGTTCTTGCAATATGTCCATGCAACCCACACTTCTTGCATACGAAATGCAAACCCTCGTATTCCACTCGAAAGTAGTGATCTCTAAACCATACCTTTCTCACTATCGGTTGATTAAGATCTATTTCCATATAAACCCTCGCAAACTTGCCTTTGGTTGCATCCATTATTCAAATATCCACTTTGATCGAACTCCACACCACTGATGCCAATGCCAAGAATAGACTTTCATCATAGTACTCCATCCCCAGCAAAGGAAATCGTATCCAAACTAGTGTTCGCTCAATCTTCACTTCCAACACAATAAAATCATGTATCCATGGTCGCACCGCCGGATAGTGATCAAATACCATTTGTGGTCCTCCACTAACCACCTTCTTTGTATCTTGCGGAAGGTCGAACTTAACCATATAAAACCCAAAGCCCACATCTAACATATCAAAAACCCCTAACAACTTCCACATCGCCTTTCAGCGATCCCTCATGACAAAGAAACTCACAAATATTCCAAGCAACTTTACTATTAGTGCATCTTTACAAGGTTTCCACAATTCCTAAATAATAGAGTCTTCTACATAACATTTTGATCTCAACCTGTCTCCTTGCTCCAACTTGATATGAAATTATTTGTTCGCAATTAAATTTGTTTTTTTAATCCATCATATCATTGCATGAGTCCCCATCATCTTATCTCTAAACGAGACCTTGGTCACACCAGCCTTCCCTTCCCCATCTGGTGGTTTGGGTGAAGGTTTATTGTTCGACATACTCGCAACATCTCTTTCACTCATTCCCGTAGACTCTTACCTTAGAATCTTTGAGTTTAATAATTATCACTCTAGTAGGAATATAATCTTAGTTTTAGTTGTTAATCAAAACATTTATAGTAATTGTTAATTTATTATTAAAAAATATTTGTTAATTTTCTTAAATTTAAGATTAGATGGCATACTCTCTAAAATGGGTTGCTCACTTTAGTTTAGAGTACGCAGATATTTTATAAGTTATGTAAAATGTTTTCAAAAACAAATACAGTATAAATTAAGAACTTTTTTAATGTTAGCGATAGAAATGACTTGTGCAAGTGTAAAATTTGCATTATACTATTTTTTTTCTAACAAAATAAAGAGGGGAGTGGCATGACAGAAAAGTTAAAACTTGAAATAATAGTAAAAGGAGGAATAAAAGTGGGTGAATTCGCATTGTAATTGTTGAGAAGGAGGTAAGGGTGTTTCGTAAAGGAGCATCTATTGAGTAGTCATGAATGTCACACATCATGATCATGGCCGAAACAATTAATAAACAAAAAAGTTACAATATAATTATCTTCCTCTTATTTTTTTTTCAAATATGTACTTTTATTTATCTTTATTTCATTGAGACATTTTATTTCTTATTTTTAAAAATTTTATGATTTTAATTTTTTAATTTTTTTAATTAAGACATTTCACCTCTTAATTTTAAAAATTAACAATTTTAATGTTTGTAACTAATTTTAAATATTAATTTATTTACTCTGTGAATGTTGGGCTATAATTATTTATTTATTATACAATGATGTTTCTTTAAAATTATTTAATTACTAATTAATTTAATTTATTAAAAAAACAATTTAAAAAGTTCACACTCCATAAGTCTAAAATTGAACAAGAAGATTAAAATTATAAATTTTTAAAAGTAAAAAAAAAATGTCTCAATTAAAATTAGAAGGACTAAAATCACATATTTTTTAAAAAATAAATGATAAAATATTTTTATTAAAAAATAAGAGAATTAAAATTATCAATTTAAAAAAATAAAAAAATTAAAAATTACATTTTAGGCAAATAAAATAATAAAGTCATGAATATCACGTGAGTGAGTAAAAGAGGAAACAAACAGACGCACCTAGTTCTAATCAAGGATTAAATAATGGTAAATTAAGGTTGCTCAACCTTATAAGAAAGCGTTGAAATTGAAAACATCTTTTATCAGAAACATTATTTTTACGAATATATAAAGATAGTGCTGTTAAAACGTAAAGGTGAGAGTTAAAGAAAAGCTTAATTTTTTTTTAGGGTGGATAAACTTATTTCATATATATAATTTTCTAGTAAACGTTATATTTGTATTTTTTTTTCTTAAAGAAAGAAAAGGTATAAGTGCATCAATTTATGTTTAAACATTGAAGGATTTATCTTCTATTTAAAGATGTAAAAAAAAATTGTACCCAATAAAAGAGGAGAGAAACTTCTTGGTTTTTTCTGGTAATGCACCTTCTCTCTTCACTTTTTTTCCAATCTACACCATTTTCTTCTTTTATTCTCATAGTGCATTGCTTTTGGAATGCTCGTTGGAAGTCGGGTTTGGTCACCCCGACCTCCATACTTGGCTTTTTTTTTTAATTTAAAATATTATAAAATATAAATATTATATTATATAAAAAAATTTAATTGATTTTAAAATTACTTATTTATTAAATTAAATTTTTTAATTTTGTTTTTAATTAATTTTTTTAATAAGAAAATGATATTGTTAAATATAATTATTTTGGTTTTAGTATTTAATTTACTTAACATATTTTTTAGGTGGATATTTTTTTTAAATCTGAATTTTGTAATATAATTATATTACTAAATATAATTAGTTTATTTATGTCATTAGATTTAATTAAAAATAATAAGACTTTTTGTTTAACAATTTATTTATAAAAGAACATTATATCGCATTATCAATAAAATACTTAAACAATCACATTTGGCTAAGGAAAAACTTAAGATGAAGATATGTTAGGACAATTGTTTCTGTTATGACCATGTTGCCGGCAAATTCCACATTTTTTTTTCTACTTTACCGTTTATTTTCGTCTTCGTCCATCTCAGTAAGAATGCGAGTTGAAACGAGACGACCCTTTGCAGTCCTCTTTCTCCTTGGATCAGGACCCTACTCATCTCCTTCATATTTTTGCCACATTGATTCGTGTGACAGTAAATCAGAGGAGTTGTCATAGACGTGCAAAATGTGTTGTAAAGTGAATAGTATCGGCACATAGTTCATGGGATCAACATTGACAAATTTACAGGCAGCCATGACGTGAGAACACGACAAGTATTTAGCCTGATATTCACCACAATCACACTTTTAGGATTGTAACATTACTCTAAACCTTCCAGGTGGTCTGGGTGTTTGAAGTGGGGATTGGGTCTCTGTTATAATAAAAGTGTGATTGTGTCTGTCGAATTCATTTACAATGTGTGTATTAGATTCTTGTTGACCACTATTCATTGCATCAAAGACAACTTCAGAATACTGTGAACCGGAGTTGATCATTGTCTGAGTTTGTCGACCTCTAATAGCAAAGAGTTGTGCGATCTTGAAATACATCTCCTCAACCAACGATGACACCGACAAATGTCTTGTGTTTTTGAACATGGAATTAACAGACTAAGACAAATTGGTAGTCATATGTCCCCAACGTTTTCCCTCATCGAAGCATTGTACCCAGTTTTGTTTGGGCAATTGATCAAGCCATTCAGCTTCACTTGGCTTATTCGCATGCATATCCCCAAGATGTCGCTGGTGCATCTTCTTCGTGTATGCGTAACCTGTAAATATTCAATCAATCTATTACGTTATAAAATTTGATTGAAAAAGTTTAACGAATAAATAAAATAGATTCTCACCAGCCAGCATAAGTGGTTTCTTTAAATGTTTGCAGTTTGAGTTACTGCGAAAAAAAATTTGTGCAATGTGGCACAGGCAAAAGAAATGGGACGTGTCCTGAAACCATAAGTTATTTGGGTTGTTGTAGGCACTTATAATTGAGGGGTGTCTGTCTGAAATGAGAGAAATGTTAATTTGCAGAGTAACATGTCTTCTCAAATTCTTTAGAAAAAACATGAAGCTGAAGTTGTCTCCCCTTCTATAATGACGTAGGCAATCGGAAAGATATGGTTAGCTTCATCTTGTGCAGTAGCTATCAACAATGTGCCAGTATACTTCCTGTAAAGCCATGTACCATCTACTTGTACTATGTGTTTGCAATATGCAAAACCATTAATGCATGGACCAAATGACCAAAAGACACGTTTAAACATTCTTTTGTTCGGTACAATTTCTCCTCCCTCATACACGGATTCTGTTTGAGCAACGACCACAGTCCCGGGAACACAAGATTGCAAAGCTCCCAAAAGTTTTGGCAGTTTGGCATATGATTCTTCTCAGTTTCCATGAATAATCTCCAACACTCTTTGCTTTGCTAACCATGTCTTCTTGTAGGATGGGGTATAATTCATGAACATTTTGATCTCTGCAATCAACATCTTGATGGAGACGGTTGGGTTTGTTTTGACAATTGGTTGGATAATCTGTGCTATGACGTGTTTGTCGAGTTGTCGATGATCTTGTCTGAGCATTGACGCGAGACAAGTGTGATGACCTCTGATACTCTTGATAATCTATTTGTTATGCCTCTTTGAATTGCATGCACCTAAGCTCCATGTACAACCATCTTCATGTAATTTACACACGAAGTTTAGCCTTCTCTGGTCAGAGTAAATTGTTCTGCAATCAAAATGATTTCTGAAGTTGTATTCTTTGACTGCTCGAATACATTGTGTTTTTTCATCGAAGGTCATGCCAACCTCGAGTGCACCAGTTGGTGATTGTACATTATGTTGCTGACTTGCTGCTGAACAAAATGGTGTCGATCAATGTAGTGTGGTAGGTGGTCAAAGTTCAAGTCTACTGGACACCTAGGTTGGTAATATTGCAATGGAGGTGTCATTGGTCTGCCAACACCCTCGTCATCGCTTTGGTCATCACTTTGGTCATCGCTTTGGTGATTGGTGTGATAAAAGAACTATTGATCCTCATCCTCACTAAAATCATCCATGTTTTCGTCATGAAATCATATAATGGGATCTTCGTTAGCGATGGGATTTTCATTTCGGTTTGATGTTTGGGTTTATGGTTGTTGTGAAGGTGGCGTAAAGGGGGATGAAGGATGGTTTTATTGGTCAAAGGAGGTTTGTTGGGCATAAAAAAAAATCATTTTTGGATAATAGTTGTGTGTATGAAGTATAAATGTCAAAGAGGTCTTGTGTTTCAAGGTTGTTGTATGAAGATACTAGATTATTAAGGTCTATGTTGTTGTACGGTAATTGTTGTGGAGGCGGTAGTTGTAGTTGTGGACATGAGGGTTGTGGAGACGATGGTTGTGGTTGAGAAATAAGGTCAGTAGCAGCATAGAATTCAGCAAAATTCAATTGTGGATTCTGGAGAATTATTTTCATTGCACCTCTGAGATCGTCATTGTCGAGTAGTTATGCTAAAATATAATGTGTCTGACTCTGATGAAATGAAATAAGGACACGAAATAACAATTGAGCAACTTTTTCAGTTGCTCAAGTAGGGAGACGGTTGTTGATTTTTTGAATGAATTGTGTAAACGTAATAGAACGACTAATGTAAATAAATATTGGTTATTTACATATAGTGAAATGTAAATTTTTTATTTCAATGACGCGCATTATAACATTACAATGAATACTGATTTTGTATGTTTTACATTTCAAATGGAGTGGTGGTAGATTAGAATATAGGGCCACACCTTATGGTGACTTGGTCAGATATAGATCTTGTATAGATCATATCGAGAGCTATGAGGTATAACACTATCATGATTTGCACCATCAATATGTACATACTAACATTTACTAATGTTGCATTGTTGCCTTGTTGGCATATATTTTAGTTTTCCTGGGTCCCATATAGAGGATTTGAGGAACACTTACCCAAACGTGCATATAGAGACATGGAGATTTGGTCTGCATGAACTGCAATTATTTGTTTCTTGATTGTCGAATGGCATCAAACAAACCGGGTCAAGCTACAGTTTGGACTACAACAAGATATCTTTGTTGATCCCATGAATCTTGATTGACTTCACCAAATTGACATGCGAGGCAATCATTATATTGACAGGATGGAATACCATGCGGAGTGAATTAATATCTGGAAAAACAAACACAAAGATGTTTTAGCTGGGCAATGGGTTGAAGGAATAGTGACACATACATCAACGTACATGGAATGTTATAGGAAAAACATTACTTTGTTCTTGTCTGTTGCACAACAAATAATCCACGCACAACAATTACCCATAATGTTGCAGGGACAAGTGTTGAACAAACACATTTTGAAATTCCACATCCTCAGTCAATGTATTGTACTCCTTCACCTGTTCATCAAACTTTTGGTCACACTGGCGAGTCAGTCACCGCAACTAGCCATGAATGGATGACCGATTTATTTGGCATCGATTTTAATACACCAAATTCAGCGGCATCATATTTAGTTTCTTTATAACAGTTCAATGCACCACATTCGTTTGGAGAACAAGGACAAAGTTATTCAGCTGCAGCAACGGACATTGAATATACTAACATAGAACAACAACATCATCATGACGTGGGAGAACCAGCCATACAGGAAAAAAGAAATCCACGACGTAATCGGCGTCCACCACCTTGTGGGACTGGACATCATCTTGGTCATTGAAGTATAAAATGCTGTGATAATGGGATCAAATATGTTTAAATGCCCCTGTAACGGTTTCATCAACTATTATTTGGACCCTTGCATCTATGCTTAAGTGTCCATGTTTTGCATTTTTTTTCAAATTATGTCCAACACATTAATGATATTCGTGATACACTTTTTCCATGGTTTGAATGTCAAAGAATCCAAAAAAATATATCGTGCACCAGTTCCATGGAATAACACCTCAAAATAGTAACACAAAATAAAAATAAAAAACTATGATTTAGACCCTTGCAACTATGCTTAAGTGTCAATGTTCTGCATTTTTTTCAAATTATGTCCAACACATTAATGATATTTGTAACACACTTTTTCCATGGTTTCAACGTCAAAGAATCCAAAAAATATATATCGTGCTCCAATTCCATGGAATAACACCTCAAAATAGAAACACAAAATCAAAAAAACTATGATTTAGACCCTTGCAACTATGCTTAAGTGCCCATGTTCTGTATTTTTTTCAAATTATGTCCAACACATTAATGATATTTGTGACACACTTTTTCCATGTTTTGAACATCAAAAAATCCAAAAAAAAAAATATCGTGCACTAGTTCCATAGAATACCACCTCAAAATATAAGCACAAAATAAATATAAAAAAAACTATGATTTGGACCCTTGCATCTATGCTTAAGTCTCATGTTCTGTATTTTTTTTCAAATTATGTCCAACACATTAATGATATTAATGACACACGTTTTCCATGGTTTGAACATCAAAGAATCCAAAAAAAAAATATCGTGCACCAGTTTCATGGAATAGCACCTCAAAATAGAAGCACAAAATCAACAAAAAATTATGATTTGGACCCTTGCAACTATGCTTAAGTGTCCATGTTCTGCATTTTTTTTCAAATTATGTCCAACACATTAATGATATTTGTGACACACTTTTTCCATGGTTTGAACGTCAAAGAATCAAAAAAAAATATCGTGCACCAGTTCCATGAAATACAACCTCAAAATAGAAGCACAAAATAAAATAAAAATAAAAACTATGATTTGAACACTTTTTCCATGGTAATAACATTAAAGAATCCAAAAAATATATATTCGTAATACACTCTGCAATTTGCACAACTTAGTTTTTTTTCACTCTGAAAATTATAATGAACTTTTGTTGCATCAGTTATCAGGGATAAATCACAGTCGAAATTGGCAACACTCGACAATTTGCACATGTCTCTAAAAAAATAAATGTCGCACCAATAAAACTGACATGAGATGGACAACTCAGCTTTTTTTTCACTCTGATAATTATAATGGACTTCTGCTCCATTAGTTACCAGGGATAAATCATAGTCCAAATTGACAACACTCTGTAATTTGCACACGTCTCTAAAAAATTAAATGCCTTACTAGCAACACTTTACAATTTGCACATTATGGACCCTTACAAATATGTTTAAGTGTTCATTTACCCATTCATCTAAATGTTTAGTTAACTAGTGACTCACCCAGCTATAACCAAATTCTATAAATACCACTACAACTAAAGACATTCGTAACAATTTCAAATTTTCATCTCAATCCCTACCATAATGTGTCACCTAACTGCATATGTTTGTATTTACTACAATGGTCAAATTTACAATACTAATGAGGACACCACCTTCGTTAGTAACAATACAAAAACTTTCATGGTCAATAAGGGCATAACCTTTACACAATTGCTTGAACTTGTTCACCAAAAACTAAACATTGACCCACGACAACATATCCAACATCTCCACTTTCGGTGCCCTATATTTGAGTCGGAACAACGTTATATGTACACATATTTTATTCTGCAAGATGATGTTGATGTTCAACAAATGTTCAACATTTTTTATAACAACCCATCACTACCATTTGTGGAGTTATTTGCCATAATCTGCCACAATAATAACCCACCAACCAACCAACAAGGCTCAACCTCTAATCTTGAGGACTTATCAGATGAATACGAGACTTGTTGGGTCAAAAACCATGATAGTGATCCTGACTCCTCTTCTGGGCCCAAAGGAAGTAACATGTCTCCATCCCACGAAACAATATTCAAACGGGATTGGTAATCTACAGATCATTCATGTCTTAGTTATTTCTACTTTGAGGTTTTCATGTAGTGTCTTATGTTCGTGTTCAGTTATCACTTTACGTATTGAAATAATTTTTTTCTTTAAATTTAAATTAGCAATTTTCAGTTTACCCATTTTTACTGCAGTAGGTGACATGGTAACATAACTGTCAAAATTCATAACACTTTGCAATTTACACTACAATGTTTCAAAAAATTAAATGTTTCACCGGCAAAACTGACATGAAATGGACTACTCATAATCTCTTTTTTCACTTTGAAAATTATCATGGACATTTAACGACTTAATTACAAGGGACAAATTACTACTCCAAATTGACAACACGCTGCCATTTGCACACGTCTCTAAAAATTAAATGTCTCACCAGCAAAATTGACATGAAATGGACAACTCATAATCTCTTGTTTCACTCTGAAAATTATCATGGACTTCTAACGACTTAATTACAAGGGACAAATTACTGCTCCAAATTAGCAACACTCTGTAATTTGCACACATCTCTAAGAATTAAATGTCTTACCAGCAAAACTGACATGAAATGGATAACTCATAATCTCTTTTTTTCACTCTGAAAATCATCATGGACGTCTGCTGCATTAATTCCATGAGAAAAATCACAGCCCAAATTGACAACACTCTGCAATTTGCACTAGTCTATAAAAAATTAAATGTCTCACCATCAAAACTGACATGAGATGGACAACTCATAATCTCTTTTTTCACTTTGAAAATTATCATGGACGTCTGCTGCATTAGTTACATGGGAAAATCACAATTCAAATTGACAACACTCTGCAATTTGCACCAGTCTCTAAAAAAATTAAATGTCTCACTAGCATAACTGACATGAAATTGATAACTCATAATCTCTTTTTTCACTCTGAAATTATAATGGACGTCTACTACATCAGTTACTAGGGAAAAAGAAACATTGAATTCCAATACACATCAACGTGGCAAAATGCTCATACAACTATAAATAACACAAAATACATTTAATACAAACGCACAATTTCACACAAGATACCTTCATAAACCAAATTCAATCTTATTATTGTGTCATTTTTGGGAGAAACAAGCAGCCAGACCATTGCTAACTCCAGATTAGTTTTCATTTTTCCAAATGGATCAATCACTCACAACCAAATTGGTGTTTATTTTCAAAGTCTCACTCCAACACCAATGCGAGTTCCTAATGATTGTTCTTTTGATACACTCAAGCGCAGAATGCACAATACCATTCAACTAACCAACGATCAATTAGTGGATGAAATCTACCACCGACAACCATTCATAGATGTAAGTCAGCAATATTTTTTTTAATCTCTATAATTGAAAAATGATGATGATATTTACACAATGTTAATGTGCAATGAGCAATACTCGTGTGTTGTCCCTATAGAATTATTATGTACCATCATTAGAACACCAGATGTTATACTCAACCTGCTTCAATCAACTATCACTCCTACTCATGATGCAATTATGTATTATAATCGGAAATGGAACATATCACGTCAAGGTGGATTTTTGGGTTACTCCTTTACTGGAACAAATCCAATAAGATTTGACATTCCGTTGGGATGTAGCATGGACAAACTCAAGCATTTAATCAAGCAAGTTATACCTATAGGGGTTCCCCCTTATGGAATTCACGAATCACAATTGGTTAGACGATTGTCCTTTCGACAACCAGGTCATGCTAGGTATTCAGAAAATTTAATTGAATATGAAATAATAGAAATTGAAAAATGACGAAGACGTGCTAAAGGTGTTAGTACAATTCAACTATTGGAAACGATTTTGCACAATAGAAATTTTGGTTATTTTTAACAAACCAGTAATCGAAATAGAATAAGACATGTATCTTGCACAACATATTTCAGATCATCATTTGTCATATTTGCGTTGTAATTGTATTTTTTAATATGTTTCATTATTCTCGACTATCATCTCAGTTACTATACTTTGAAATTTTATGTCTACTATATAAGATAGATGGATCAATTATTTTTTCACTGTTTTAATTTGTTTTAATACTATTAACTAATTTTCTTATTTTTTAATTAACGAACATAACAAAAAAAACATCAACAACACATAAATTTAACTATAAAATTACATACAACATAACTAAAAAATTATACTCTAATTTTTTATTTTTCTTTATCTATACATTTTTCTTTTAAAAATTAAAAACAAAATTAAAAAATTTAATTTAATAAATAAGTAATTTTAAAACCAATTAAAAAAAATTATATAATATAATATTTATATTTTATAATATTTTAAATTTTTTTAGAAAAAAGGTCAAATACAAAAGTCGAGGTGACCAAACCCAACTTGTAAACACTCCAAAAGCAATGCACTAAAAGAAGAAATTGGTGTAGATTGAGAAAAAAAGTGAAGAGAGAAAATGCATTGGTGGAAAAAAACCACAATGTAAAAAAAAAATTGGTATAAGTGCCTCAATTTATGTTTAAATATTGAAGGATTTATCTTCTATTTAAAGATGTAAAAGAAATTGTACATAATAAAAGAGGAGAGAGAAAGTTCTCCATTGTTATTTAGAATACAGGACTGACTCAGTCCTTGCTCGTGACTCCATAAATATTTTATAGTCCGTCACCCTCGCAAGGCACGTGCTCCAACTAACTACTACTCTATAAACTACTAATAAATATATAGTTATTTTTAAAGATTAATATTAAATATATTGATCGATACAATATAAATAACTCATTACAAAGTTTTAAATGCATAATAACTTTTTTGGATACTAAATTATGAATAATTTATTGATGTGACATGATTTTATATAAACAAAAAAAATATTTTTGTAATGATTTTATATAAACAAAAAAAATATTTATTTTTGTGTCAAAAAAACAAAAAATATTTTGTAATAAAGAAAAAATATAACAAAAAAAAATGCGCGTTCTTAAAAGCCGTTTCGTCTTGCCACGTGTTTTATAATTTCGCGTTAGCGTGAAGGCGTGTATGCTGCGTGCATCCTAGAAGTTTCCTTGTCTCCCCATTTTCCACACGAAATTTCAACGTCAACTTTTTAGTTTCAAATTGATAAACACTATTTTTTTCGAAATTTAAATTAATATTGTTATGCTATTGCCCGACATCTATGATTGGTTATCTATGCACCAAAATTTGTATTTGCTTCAATTTTATGATTGTTACTATTTGCAGTTGCTAACACGTAGTATATTCTTTACGTAAATTAAAATTTATATTATTCGCCCATTCACACGTGAAAAAAAAACGTTTTTAAAATGTTTTAGTGCATCAATTTGATAAATTAACATTTAAAAAGTTGTTTTAAAATAATTGGACATTTTGAGCATAAATTATGGGGTGAAGGAATTTGTTTGAAAAAAAAATCACTTTTAATTATACAGTGATTTTAATGCATAATTAATATTTAATTAGTATTCATATTTATGATGTATATAAGTCTTCAATTAATAATTAGAGAGTGATTTTCTAAAGACACAAAAATATACCTGGCTCTCCCATAAAACCATAGGCATTCCTGCATGGTTGCATGTCTTGCCAATGGAGGCACATTTCGTTTGGAGTATTTTTTATTTTTTTTTTACATAAATACATAAGTAACAAATGACGTACACAAATCTTACATAATTTTTTTTCATTTTTCGTGAAAATTAATCTATTTTCAAAATTATTGAGAAATTATAGCATTTTATCATCAATAGTCTGTATTTTAATTTATTAAAAATATTAAAATTTACTAACAATGTTAATTTTGTAAGATATTTGTTAGATTTTTAACATAAAATAAATATTTTTAGGATTAGAAAAATATTAAAAAATAAAAAATGTTAAAGAAAATATAGGGGTGAGCAAAGGACGATCCTAACTCCATTCCTAAACTTTGATCGGATAAATTTCTTAGATTCAAAATTAATTCTTATTTTGTCCGTTTTTAAACCCTCATTTGTTATATATTTGGGGATTAATTTTGATCAATAAAGATAAACAAAAAATTAAACATAGACAAAAAAAATTAGAATAATTAAAGTTGCCGACACAAAATATTTGAGGACTAAAAGTTAAAAAAAATTAAAAAATTAAAATTTAAAATCTCAAAAAGTTGAGAGACTAAAATCTTTTTTTTTTTAAGAAGAGTGACTAAAAACTTAAATAATCTCATAATTATATATTTTAATTTATAAAGTATAATTTTAGTTTAGAGTAGGGCCAATCACTAGATTTTGAGTCAATAGACATGTAGGTTCATATTTATGGTAACCTATGTATAAGTAAAAAAAATAACACATTTTAATTTAATAAGGACAAAAAATAAATCAAAATTCTAATTGGAATGAATTCTGAACATTTATATATTTATAAGTTTGTATCTTAATTACATTAAGTATTTCAAGGGCTCCTTTGATGGTTAAAATATGATAGAGTAGTGTAGAATATGAGACCCGAATATATAAAAACAAAATAAACTTTAAGTATATCTAATGTTTGATGAGAAATAAATAGCAATTCAAATAACAATATGATATCATATAAATTATAAATTACGTTCAAATGATAAAGTTGTTATTATTAAAATTACATATAATTTTCTAAAAGAAACTTTTGATTTAGTTTTTACAGATTATGAAAGTATACAAAAACTATAATTATAACTAAATTATACAAAATTATATTTTATTTATGCAGTTAATATTCTTAAAATTATAAAAAAATTATATAGTTTTTTTAAACTATAAACATTATTCAATTTTTTATTTTAAAAATTAAATAATAATTATATAATTTTAATGTTTTAATTAATAATATAATTTAATTTATGTGCCACAATTATTATATATATTATAAACTAATATATTAGTATATATTTTATTTATTATATATTATATATAAATCTTATATTTTTTTGGGATAATAAGTTATACATATATTTAATGTAGTAGATTGAATATTATAATAATTACTCTTACACAATAGTTATTATAATATTAAGTATATTACATAATAGAGAGAGAAAGAAAGAGAGCTTATCATATAGTTTTCATCCTAACTCAACTCTCATTTTAAAAAAAATACACTAGACCAATAAGGTAGGATAAGAAATAAGATAATATTATTATATCCTGCAAATCCTTTTTTTGTGTGGTGTGTTGATTTTATTTGAAAATTTAGGATTGAGTTTCTTGTGATGGGTCTTTGAATTCAAGTTTGTGGTTGTGCTAAGACACGCCTATGGTGTTGGATTTGGTGTCACGGAGAACTGAGAAACTTTTACATCCGTTATAATATAATTGATATACTATAACATTTTTTACACCGATCCTAATTATAATCGGCTTGTAAAAGTTGGAAAAAATAAACAAGTTAAAAAATAAAAAAATTTTAAGAATGAAAAACTTAAAAATTTATAAGAATGTATTTTGAATATTTTGATATTTATAAAGACGAAAAATATATTTTAATCAAATATTAATATTTTTATTATATAGTTGATGGCCTCATGGAAGAGAGGCTTACGTACGTGTTTCAAAAGGATTTGGTGGAAAATATAACTTTATTAACATTTTACCGTGTCACCTCTTCATCTCCCAACTATTTCTTCATCTCCCAACTATTTTTTTCTACTAAATCTATTCTACCAAACAGTACAATACAAGAGTTAAATTGTACAATTTTAAAATTCAAAACTAAGTTAAACGTGATTACATATATACATTCATAAATATTAAGGGAAAAAATTCAAGATTCAAAGTACCCATTTTGGAGGTTTCTTTAGATCAAGGAAAAAGAAAATGAAAAGATACTACTGTCCTTTGACCTCATTCTGATACCAGAGTTTGTCCCAAGTATTATCAAAGAAACCGAGTTATCGACCTATGGATTAATTATCTTAGATCCTAGGTTAGTTTTCCTTTTAACTGGGATTAGGTCAGGTTTAGGCAATGAAAGTATGAAACACAGCCTATCATGCAAATTATCCTATAGGGCATGATAATGATATATAAGTAAATTATTAAGAAAGAAATATTGACGAGAATCAATTTCAATATTTTTCTGTCTTGAATCTTGTTAATTGAGTTAAATAATTAACTTTTTTATATAAAAAAATTATCTTATACTCTTTACTCTAACAATAATATTCCCAACAATTGGAATTTGATCTAAAATTCGTATACTTTTTTGACAAAAAAAAAAATCATATATGGTACACTAGTATTGAATATTTAAATTCAATGAAAAATACGCAATGCTGTTGTGCTGTCAATATTATAAAAAAAAAAAACATATAGTACTGGCTAGCATTAATTTTAAGTAAATTAAGCATTAAATAATGTGACTAGTACTTGCACATGAAGTCACATCCCGTAGAAATGCAGTGGTTAGCCGTATGTTTTGTAATGAATTGTGTTGTCAGTGTCACAAATAAATCAGAACGTGCTAAAATTTGAACATATTCAATGAATAAAGGTTATAGGAAGAGCATCGAACACGAGAAGTTGCGTTGCCGTTGCGTTGGGTTCAGCGCCACACGTCGTTTTCTCGTTGGCCTATGAAACCGCGTTTTGCCTTCTCCCTCCTTTTTTATTTTTCTACAATAAAATAAATAAATAAATATATATTCGTGAACGGTGACGGTGCCCACTTTCGCATATTGGGACTATTGGCAATTGGCCTATACTTCTGTTATCTCTACCTGACGCCGTTATACGGAGTACCTCACCCTGTGAAAGTCGTCGAATGGACTCATCCTTTCTTGTATTTACCCAAATACCCATTTCAAAATATCAATTCATTTTTTTTTTTTTTGCCGCGTGAAACACCTCAAGTCAAACATGTGTTTAAATGAATGTTGAATAAATTGATTTTATAAAATTAATATATGAGTGATATAATTTATATTTGGATGTTTTATTATAAGATTAATTTAGACGTAATATTTAGTACAAAATTTTGGATATAATGTAAAAGTTACTCAAAGTTAATTAAAAAAATTAAATTTTATTTTATCATGAAACCAAATATATAAAAATATATAAAAAATTAATTTTGGATTCAAAATTAATTCCCACAACGCCAAACAAAAAACACACGAAATAGTAGTATATCAGTACATCCTAAATGTTTTGTAGGCTAAAATACAGGAATAGTTCTTTATCTTATCTTTTGGTTTTAAATTATTCTTGTAACTTTTAAAAGTTATAAAATAATCTTTTATTTAACTTATAACAAATTAGTCATTTCAAAAATTGATCATTTTTTATTTTTTATTACAATTTTGAATATTTTGTTGATTGATTTAGATCATAAAACTTGTTTTATTAAATTCACCTATATGAAAATTATAGGAATCAAGTTTGAAAAAAAATAATAAATGTATTAAAAATAACATGAAAAGTGAGTCTCATAAATAATAATAATAATAATAAAACAACGTGACATTAAATTTTTAAGTTTTCAATTGATCATAAAACTTACTTTTCATGTATTTTTCATTTTATTTATGTTTTTTTAGTCTAAAATTTAGTTAATTTTCAGGTAGATGAATCTAATAAAAAAAATTATATTTTAAGTCAATAAAAAATGAAAATTGTGATAAAAAAATAATTTTTTGAAAAGTCTAAGTTGTCGTGAATTAAATAAAAAGGGAATCATGTCATAACTTTTAAAAATTAGAAAATCAATTTAGAAAAAATATATATAAATTAACAGACTATTATTTGTATATTTAGCCTATTCCATCCATCAATGAATATATATCTAATTGAACGTTTAGGGTGTGTATGAATTTATGTTGTATCTAATTGAATCCATGTTGAGTTTAATGTATCATTTACTTTTTCTGTATGTGCATTATAATGTGTAATTTTCTCGTTCAACTTTGATAGAATGTTTATTTAAATACTCTAATATAAGATTATTTTAGTATAAAAAGTGGATTTAAGTTAAAAAAATTGAATATGTAGTTACATTAAACTAAAACAATCAGATGTAAAATTTAATTATCATTCATAATAATCTTATTTAACTGAGTATAATAATTTTATTAAAAACTAACGTAGTCTATAAAAAAAATTAATTAGAGTGTTTTACTCTGAACGAAAATCAGGGTAAATAGTTTAGTAAAAAAAATCAGCATAAATAGCGTTTTTACAAATTTTCTCAAAATAGAATTTAATGTAACGTTATATATATATATATATATATATATATATATATATATATATATATATATATAACATTTCAGATAGCTATATTAATTTATATGTATTCATGATAATCGTTTTCTCTTTAAATTTCTTTCCACCCAACTTTTGTTATCTCTTTTATTTCATTATTTATCACACTTTTTCACATTTTTTCCCTTTCCTTCTTCTCTGTCTTTTTCTTTTTATTTATCTCTTCCTGTCTTCCTTACTCTTAATTATCCACTCAAAATTAGGATAGTCTTTCAACATTTTCGTAATACTTATAAATTCAAATGATTGATACACTTAGTTGATAACGTCAAACTAAAGGGAAGTATATTGAATCGGTCAAATTAACGTTTAGTTCCTGTTACCTTGCTTTTTTCTGATCTCCTGTTACTACAATCTGATGTGGTGTGTGGAGATAGGGAATTAGTATATATATTGAATTTGGTCAAACGACTAGTTCCTGTTGCTTAATTCAACATACTGTTAGAATAGAATTTTTATAAAAACAATGTTTTTTAAAAGAAAAATTAGATAACAAAATATTTTCATGTTAATTTTTGAGTATATTTTTTTATGATTGCATACAATAAAGATAAAAGTAATTAAAAAATTATATACAATATATATCTATATACAATCTTCTGTCAAAAAAATAAATCTATATACAATCTCAGATTTTCTATATTTTAATAATTGAGTTATGATGTAAATGAACATAAATCTTTTTCAAAATTTGTATAAAAATTAAAGGATGAGTTTTCTTTGGACCACTAACATATACACACACATATATATATATATATATATATATATATATATATATATATATATATATATATATATATATATATATATATATATATATAGACACACATGAGACTAACAAATTAGAACACTGGCATGTGCAGTTGTACATAATGTATTAATACATTATATTTTAAGACTTGTATCATCCTATTAATCCAATTCGATTTGAGGCTAATTCTAATTCTACTATATTTAAACTTTAGAATTTAGACACAATATATTTTAGACCAAAAAACAGAGACAAGTTCAATTTATATTTTGAAACATTCCAATCCAATCAATCTTCCATATGTTTTAAAAAATTATATATGTTAATACTAAATTGTCTAAACTTAACTATTATTTACATAGCATGATAATAAATCTAAATTAAAATGATTCATTTTCAAATATCTATTTCAAATTATATCTTAATTTTAATTATATACTTCTTCAAATCTATAGTTTAAATAAATATAATATTAAAATTTATATATTAAAATTAGATTTTAACGTGATTATAAAAAATTCAAATTGATATAAAAATAAATTCACCCCAACATAACAGTATATATAGAGAATGAGAGATTAAATTACACTAGTATAATTTTCATAATCATTACACAATTTTATAACTTTCAAATAAATAATATTTTCTTAAAACTCATTGTTGGATTCAAAGTTTCTTTTACATAAATTATATATACAAAATTTTATATTAATCTAAAATCATTTATTATCTTTTTTATATAGATTAAAATTGATATATTATAAACATTTCAAAATATATTAAAATATTAATCATTTAATTACTTTCTTATTATTTTTCAATTTTGACACAAACAATTTTAGTAATGTATAGATATAATTCAATAGTTGAATCAATAAAAATTACATTCTATATCAAGTTATAAAAATGATATCTCTCCTTTATATATATATATATATATATATGAAAAAAACTTCTTTTTTTAATTATTTAAATGTTTAACTTTCAATAAATAATATTTTTTAAATACTATTTTTACATAAAATTAAAACTAGTTTTTATATTAAATGATAATTACAAACAAATACACAACTAATTTTACACAATTTCACACTAATTATCACTTTAAATGTTACAATAAAACATCAAATATAACTAATTTTATACTAATTAATCTTAACTATTATTATAATAATAACATACAAAATTAAGTTTATATAATTTTATACTAATTAATTGAAAAACATATATGTATATATATGAAAAATTTCAAGAGATGAGGGGACTTGGGCCTCTACCTACCCCTCAAGATACATATATTCATAATAAAAAATAAACTAAATGGTGAATATATATGATTAAGATAAGATATGTTGCTCACTAAAAATAAAATAAAGACGTTCTCAATATAAAAAAACTCTAAAAAATAGTTTATAAAATCGTTCTCAATTAAAGATGATATTTAAATTTATAAAATAAGGACAGATAGCAAAATTACAACTACCCAATACCTATCTAAAGCAAAACAAAAAACAAAAAAAACTACATGTGTTGTAGGTATCTAACCACTGCAATTCTAACGCTTATTCCAGGAGGTAGACCGATAATTATAAATACTATTGAATTGGTTAAACGTAAGATATACTATTCAATATTTTTTTCTCAGACTATTCCATCACCAAACTATTTGACTTGTAGCTATCATATATGGACTTGTTTTAAACATGTGTTGTAGATAGTTGAAAAGTCAAACATCTTCATGTTATTAAACAATTTTCTCATCCGTCTTACTGGACCGTATTTACCAAGCTTTATTTTACATCTCGAAGAATACATTTGACTTTCATTACATTATTAGTAACCTAGAAATTCTATTATTATTATTATTATTATTATTATTATTATTATTATTATTATTATTATTATTATTATTATTATTATTATTATTATTATTATACTGTCCTGTCGTTCGTCAAATTAACCTTCCCATGATTTCCATTACACACTTGTTGCCGATCGAACGCTATCAATATAGCATTACTAACTTTAAGAATTTTTACTAACGTTAGTTGAATGTTTTTGAATTAGTTGTCGTAAATTGACTTAGTTTCACAAATATTATTATTATTATTATAAATTTATTTACGATACACGTCTTTATAAATTTATTATAAATGTTGAACTTAGGTGCTATTCATTATTTAGACGAATCATTCTCAGGTTATGTCTTGTTTGAATTTATCTATTAACTATTAATAGCAAAGAAAATAAGATAGAGAGCTACTACTACGAAATTTCTAAAGTAGTGCGCATATATATATAAAAGTCGTCCAGGCGCTGTCTCACATTTATCGACATGTGAATCAAATAGTTAAAATAATATAGTCACGGCTAATTGATGAGATTAGTCAATTGCGCGTGATAATATAATACTATATCGTTATATTATAACTTTTTTTATAATTTTTTTTAATCATTAGAAAATTCTATGAAAAACTATTGAATTCAAATTAAGAATAAGGATGAAGATTAAAGAAAATAAATTGAAATGAATAAACAATTTAAAAAGTTAAACATATAGATAAAGATAAAAGAAGTGTAATTTGAAATGGTTAAAAATATCAAAAAGACAAAAGGCTGTAAAACTACTACGCTTAAAATTGTTTATTTTCATTTATAATATAAAAAGTTTATTTTTAAGCACTAACTTAACACTCATTCTTAAATTAAATTATCATTGTATAATCATACAATAAGTAGAGGTGTTGATGAGTTTTTATACTTAAAATTGTTTAGTTTCATTTATAATATAAAAAGCTTTTTTCAAACACTAATTTAACACTCATTCTTGAATCAAATCATCACTCTATAACCATACAATAAGTAGAGGTGTTCACAAGTTTTTATGCTTAAAATTGTTTATTTTCATTTATAATATATATATTTTTTCAAACAATAACTTAAGATTCATTCTTGAATCAAATTACCATTCTAGAACCATACAATATGTAGAGGTGTTCACAGGTACATAATGGTCGTGACATCTTTATCCCAACATACATATACTTAAGAAAAATATATAAAAACTCAAAATTTAATTAAATCAATTTTATTCAAATCGCTTAAACAAATTCACGTGGATAAAAAGGTCATATTCACTTCATTATTACTAAATAAAACTTATTAAAAACATATCTGACTTAGAACAAGACCATCTAAGTTTATAAAAGAACTCAAGTTAAGCACTGAAATAAAATAAAGTAAAAAAACATGTTCAGAACACCATGCAATTGAAATAAAAACTCATGTCCCAAATGTCACATTCTATCAAAGCATTATATCCCAGCGTCCTCTAGCATGAAGTTCTTCAAAGTCATCCATCTTATCATCTGCTCCTACGAACACAAAGTTCAAGATCATCACAGGATCCAAACACAAACAACACACATGGAGTGAGTTATCACATTCCTAAATAGGTAGAGATAAACAAAATCACATATATAATATAAGTATAACAAACTTAACTTAACACTATTCGCATCATCTTACCACTCATTGCGTAACATCACTTGTCTCAAGGATTTAATCACACAATCACATTCCACACCTTCACGTTAATCATGTGTTCATAACAACGCGTCTCAAGTATAATACAATGTCTCACACTCACATAATTCATTATCCACCATCACGTAACGAGTCACAATAGTCATTACACAGACGTTATGTAACAAATGCATTAAGACTCAATTCTATATGCAATGTGATATCATGTAAGTGAAAAATCCCGTTGGGCGCCTAGGATTACATGACAAGACAAACCACACACAGGTAAGTCAGGTCACTCTCACTAGGTAAAATCATAGGGAGACCAGTTAGGGTCATACTATTTTATGAGAATGCTCCAACCATGTAGGATCGGCACAAGTTTAAAGGAACACTCAAATCGGGTGTATTTACTCCCAAGGCCTAGACTCCGAAGAGTCCGTTAGGGCCTCTCCTTCTTAATTAAAATCCAACCCAGAAAACATTTTAGCACACAAACTCTATCTATGAACTGTACAAAACACATGACTCCTTAATTATTCTAAAAAAAATTTCAACTCGTCGCGCCTAAAAGTAATTAAACTCGTCGGGTTCCCACAGTGGATCCTATCATAATACTCGTCTCACATTAACTCATTGTCTTTAAAGGGTCTTATAGTCATGTGATTGTATAGTTCATTACTCACAACTCAATGCACACAACATTTCAATACATGTGTGATCTCACAATTTAATACATACTCAACTTGTCATTTACACACAATTCATCACACTTCCATAATCCCAAGACAACACATTATCACGCCTCATGCATCATATACATGTCACACAATAATAATATTAATATGTTATATTCATATGATTAAACCCCTCAAACAATTTCACATACCCATATCAAAATCAAATGAATCAAAATCATAGGTACAAAATACGAAAACATCAAGATTACTCAATTTTATCAACCAATTCGCATTAGGACATCAATTGGTTTTTTAAACACAACAATATCGTAATTATAATCGTAAAGGAAGAATTATAATTCAATAAATATCCAAAAATAAACCTCAATTTAATTCTCTAAGGATCCCTACACATGTTCATTCTAACCCTAATTGCGATAAACCCATCCCTTACCTCTAAGCGGGCTCACGTCTGTAGTCCAGTAGCGATAGTAGTGTCTCTAGTGGTTTCATAATATTCCTCAAGTTTTTCCTCTGGTTATTTTGTTAGGGTTTCCAAACGTTAGAGAGAAGGAGAAGGGATTAGAGCCTCTTCACTGTCTCCGTGCGAGGGACGTTTCTCTCACCATTGACATTATTTTGAAAATCCCAATGGTCGAGATGTGCGAAAATGAGTTCCAAACCTGATGTTCAAATTTCACGATGATCCAACGATTAACGAGTATGAAATTGTAATTTTATTGAGATATGTTTGAGTATATGCGAAAAAAAGAGAGAGTTTCGAGAGAGGGAGAAGAGATAACAAATGTGAGAGAAAGAGAGGCTAGAGACTTATCGCCAATGTAAAACTGACTTAATATGTCTCTATTTATGGTTAGGGCATTGTCAGCCTATTATTAACTCTATTTTTTTATTTTATTATTTTATAAAAATAAACTTTATTTTACTCCCCATCAAATGAATTAATAAAACCTTATTTTTATTTTTTAAGATCATATATTTATTTTATTTACCTTAAAAACATTATTTTAATTAATAAAAATATTTTTTATTATTTATTTAATTACAAAAATTTTATTATTTTTTTAAAATTTTATTTATTTTTAAATAAAATTATTTTTAATTTATTTTATGAAAAATAGGATGTTAGTGTGACAGATGTAGGATTTGAAAGTAATTGGAACAATTTATTTTCATAAATGTAATTATTATAATAATCAAGATTTTTAATTACTATTGTAGTTCCGATCACAATTATAATTTTATTGTAATTCTTGACATTTTGGAAAATTATAAAAAAATGTGATTGTCATGGCACAATTGCGGTTGAAAGACAATTATCATAAGTTAAAATTTTTTTATGTTGTGTCATAGTTAAAGTTGTGGACCGCAATTTAAAATCATGATTATGAAAATAAAGCATGAGATAAAATAAAATATGTAATTCAACAAAGTGTAAAGTTAGTTAACCGGATGAAAAGAGAAAAAGTTAGTCAATAAAAAATAGAATTTGACAATGATATAAAATTGGGGACATAAAGTTCAAATTATAAAAATAGAATTGCTTAAAAGATAATACTATACTAAGAATATACTTGTATTTTGGTAACAATCAGGGGGGAGCATTTAACTCCGGCTTAAAAACTGAGAACAATGGTTCAAATAATAGAGAGGACTAAAAGATGATAATATTAGATAAATATTTGTATTTTTTTAAAAGCCAAGGAGTGCACATGCATCACTCCCAAGTATAGGTCTGTCCATGGATATGACTAGATATGGCAACGGAGTCGGGTGGAGACGAGTATTGCTTCTCGAGTCTCATATTCGTTGCTGATATCCTGACAGGTTAACATTTTTTACTCCATCCCTTATCAGTATCCTTGTTCCTGGTTCAGATTTGTAAAAAAGTTTTTTTTGTAAAATGTTTATATTGAAAATTTGATTAAAAAATTGATTGTTACACATTTATTTTTAACTACTTGTATTTGCAACGCATTTATCTACAAAAATCATCAAGAAAAGAATATTAAATCATGTAAAAATTATAAAAAAAATAATTAACAAATAATTAATAAAATTTTAATAATTTCATCATCGGGGTGGATACGGAAATGAGTATGAAACGGTACGCCGATTAAAAAAATCGGATAATCTTCGAATCCGAATCTGTACCTGATTAATTCGAATATTCTTTGTCAAAATTGAGATAGATTTATATGAATATTCATGAATACGAATTTCATTATCATGCCTAAATTAGGCATCCGAGTAACTCGCAAACTCAAATTAATCCTGAGTTTTTACTAAACGGACTGATATTATCATCAACAAGTTTTAATCGTGGACAACTTTTTTTTTTCTTTGGAAAGAATTAATCTAATCACAAAGTTGTATTCACGATGACTTCCATGCGTGCTGGTGATGTGTGTTTCACGTTTGAGGCCAGTCATGATTCCACAAATATTTTGTACCGGATATAATATTGTTTGATTTGGGTAGAATAAATTAAAATGGTTACTGAAATTAAGAAAGACATTCTAAAGCTAAATTATTTGAATCAAGATAGGTTATTTTATTAATAGAATGTGTCAAAAATTAAAATTGATTGAAATGAAAATAACATTTAAAAGCAAATTTTCATAAAACTTAATTGAATTGGGTATTATCAATATTTATGATTTAAATTTAGTTTAAGTAATAGTATCTAGGAATAGACAAATTATAAGTAAAAAAAAAGTTAAATTAAATATTTAACATAGAAAAAGGCACGTGTGACTTTTTTTTCTATATATTATTTTTTTTTCTTTTTAAAACCATTTGATGCTTTTTCCAAAACAATTTTTTTAAAAAAATTATTTTTGGTTTATATCCTCATTATTTACTTTTCTACAGCTCATCCTAAATTACTAATCTTAGTTAAATTAAACAAACTTACTTTATAATTTTTTTTTAAAATATGTCTTTTTAGTTTCTATACTTTTGATTAAACATGATTAGTGTCTATACTTTTATTGATGAGTTGGATTCTCAAACTTTTAAAACACATGTAAATTAAGTTTCTGTTTTCTAAGAATTTATCATATTTTTTAAAGTTTAAAAGGATTAAATACTATATGTTTAAAAGTTTGAAAATCAAATTTATCAATATAAACATATAAAGATTTTAATCATGTTTGATTAAAAGTATAAAAACTAAAACACATTTCTTCTCCTTTTTACTCAACTATTATTTTCTTTATTTAAAAATAGATATCGTCAAATATAAATTTTGATACTAGAATATACTAATACTTCCTCTCCGCTTTTTATTATAAGTAACAAAATTTACTTATTTCTTTATCTCAAATATAAATAAAAATTAATTAATTTTATCTTTAATAAAATTATCTTTAAAATATTATTCATTTGATCATAATATGATCAAAGACTTTTGTATATTTAATATTAAGTTCAAAAGTAATATAACAAAAAGTTATCTTTGTTTTGAAATTAACACGATTTAATGAAAAAACTGATTTATCAATAAATGTAATGTAAAACAACTTAGGGTAAAAATTATTTATGACACAGTAATTGATAAGTTAACATTATTTACTAAATCGAATTAGTATTTCTATTAATTAAATGAATTGATTTAGGTATGATAAATTGATTAATAATGATCCAAACGCGGGATATTTAGGCAAAAGCATTAATTGCTTATGGCATGATAGTTTAATTCATTTAATGAGTTAAACGTGAAGTGAAAAACCAAAAACGTGGGCGCATTTACGGCACTGATAAACGCAGTCATAAAAGCCAAAGTAGCCAATTGGTGCGAACAAAACAAAGCCAAACAGAACCTAACCCAACCACTTGCCGTGTCCGTTTCGTTGCCGTTTAGGTATGCCGACCTAAACAACACGTGGTCCAAATTAAAAAGAAAAACCAAAATATACAAATACAAATAATAAATAATTATCGATAATACTCCACTTTATACAAAAGAAAACAAACGGAATAGCATGACATGGTAGGAGACAGCGGCAAGAAAAAGAAAAGAACCGCTTTTGAAAACCCCCACATATTCCTCGTGCTTCAATTTTCCACCTCCAACTTGAAAATTAAAAGTTAAAAATAATAAATAATATTACTTTATTCAACCAATTAAAATTGGTTGATATTGGTTATATATAAGATGAAGGGTCGGAGACAAAGATTATCATTACATTACATCTTAGGAGTCTTTCTTCCTTTGTAATAGAAAGCACGCGTTTCTCTCTCTCCCTCTCTCAACGAATATTTGTGTACTTCCTCTTTTGTGGGTAGATTCAATTTACCATGTCGAGTTCATCGGAATACTCTCAATTTTCCGGCCAGAAACCGGCGAGGTCGCCGGAGAAATCGAGCTTCTCTCAGACTTGTAGCCTGTTGAGTCAATACATCAAGGAGAAGGGTAGCTTCGGAGATCTTACCCTCGGAATGACATCATGTGGTACGGCTCCTTAAACTCTCCGAAATTTTTACTTTTTTTACTTTTGTTATTTTATTCTTTTTATAATTTTCTCTGAATTTTTTTTGGATGTTGCTTAGTTCTATAGGAAGTGGTTTATTGTAGGAAGGGGAAAATTTGGAATTAGATGGGTGTTTTTTGAGGTTTATAAAATATTAGAATCTTGATGGGTACTTAATTAGATATTCTTTTCCTCTTGGTTTGTTTTGAAATAAATAAATCCTAGGTAGGAAGGAGAAGCAGTTTATGGGTCTTTCAAAGTTTTCTCTTTCTTTAGAAAAAAAATAAAATCAAACCACTCTTTTTTTTTTAATTTGCAGTTTTAGGCTTGAACCTCTATCTCAATTCTTAGGTTTAATTTGTTACCCTGGATGATTTTTCAAATTTGATAGATCTAACACATGGCTCCAATTTTGCCCCTCTAATTTAGTGAAAAAGTAAATATGTTGTAAGGGAAGAAAAATGATACCAGGTTTAATGTTTGGTTTCTTTTAGTTTCAAAACGGGTTTAATTTTCAGATGTTTTTGCCTTCTTTCCTTTAAGAGGCTTTTTCTTTTTCATCCTTTTTTGCCTAATGTGAATTTTTTTACAGGGTCACCTGAGACATCTTGTCAATCTGCTACAACCATGAACTTGTTTCCTACCAAGGAAAACAACGTGACACCAAAGGACCTGACAGCTATGGATTTGTTCTCTCCACAAGCTTCCTCCTATCGTCCTTCAGAGGAGATTCCAACCTTGATTAATTCCAGGTGGGTTTTGTTGCTTTGCTTCTTTAATTTGTTGTGAAGTCAATTAACAGTGTACCTTTTTGTTCCATCTTGCTGTGGAAGAAAATTAATGAGCTATGACTCCATACCAATACATAAAACTGCTATTTTTTAGATATATTTAAAGGGTCTAGATAATCATTCCCTTATAAGGACATTGGATAAGAAATTATGAGCAACACAATTTTATGTATCTAGATAAAACTTTGTTTACTTTTAATTTCTTAAGGAGTGTTAAGGACACTAGATAACATTTGTCATATTTAAATCTCTAACTTCTTTTATGGCTATTAAAGATATTGCTATTAGACTAATATGTGGCAATTCATTCATGATGTGCAGTGCAATTAAATCTGTGAGCAAGAGTGCTAAAACTGCACAGATGACAATCTTTTATGGTGGACAAGTTGTTGTCTTTGATGATTTTCCTGCTGACAAAGCAAGTGAGATCATGTCCTATGCCACCAAAGGGATCCCCCAAAGCCAGAACAATTCTGTTTTCACCTACACACCGAGCCAGCCTTCATTTCCTGCTAATTTGGTCAGAACTTCAGCTGATTCAAGTGCTCCAATTATTCCTAGTGTGAACATTACCAACTCCATTCATGAACACCCTCAAGCATCATCCAGACCTGTTGTTTGTGGTAATTTCTTAAATTCACTAATACTTTGAGATAATGATTTTTTCTTTTTTATGGTATTATGGATCATTTTTTTTTTCTAATCAGGATTTTCCTTTGTGTACAGATCTGCCAATTGCTAGAAAAGCTTCACTCCACCGGTTTCTGGAGAAGAGAAAGGATAGGTAGGCACTCTCACCCAAACAAAGAAAATTTTAAACACTAGGTTTTTATATTTAGTATAGGAATATTTTAGGGAAATAATCTTTTCATTTTTTCAAAAGCTCTAGAAAGAGAAAACAAGTGTTTCTTTAAAATAAGTTGAATCAAACACAATACAAGAAAAAAAAAATCTTGCAAAACAAAATCCCCGTTCACTCTTTGATAGATCTGGGTTTTCTTTTGTGTCTTGATAATAATTTAGATATCAGAGGAAATTGATTTTCCAATTTGCAAAAGTGCAATTAATGTTACCTTTTTCTTAAGTTTTAATTTAATTATTTTTGCTTAGTTTATAATATTGTTTCCTTGTGTTGTTTTTGCAGAATTGCTTCCAAAGCACCATATCAACTAGCAAATGGGTCTTCTAACCAGCCAGCTGAGTCCATGCCATGGCTTGGGCTGAGTGCTTCTTCACCTCGAATCTGAGAGCAGCTATAGTTTATATGTAATTTTTAAGCATTATTTTTGTTGTGGAAATGCTAACTAGTCAGAAGCTTTTTTGCCAGAATTCTTGACTAAGTTTCTGGTTATATTTTTTTTCCTGACTAAATAGCATTATTACTTATTTTTTCTCTTTTTTTTCGCCGATAAAAAAACCTCTTTTTTTTTTTTTTTCTTTAAATGTTTTTCAGATGATTTATGGGCTTCTTGCTAGGCCTGTATTTGTCATAGTAATGTTGGCTCTGCTGGGCCGTATCATAGATCTAACTATTGGTTAGTTGATGCTGCTCTAATTATAGTGATTCAATATATTCATTGTTAAGATTAAAGATTAATATTTTTTCCCCACTTTACTTTCTTGAGCTCTAGATGTTCCTGCAATAGAGAGAAAATTTTAATTCAACTTATTTGAGATGTGGTTAATTGATTTTTTGATATTGATATCTTCCGTGGAAAGTTGTTTTTAAAGTGAGCTAGTTGTATTTACGATGACGCGTTTTTAAGTAAGAACGAGACAAACAATATTAATTGAAGAGATAAAGTGAGTTGTTAAAAATAAAAGGAATCTGAATTGTCCCCGTCCAATTCAAATGTAAAGATGTAACTTTAACGAGTAAATGTTAACATATGTTAGAATTGGGGAAATATTATAGCACTTTACGAAATTTTAAGAGAAGAAAATAATTGAATTATTGTATGTTGTAACTAGCTTAGTCATGAGGGGGGTTAGAGTATAGACTGTTGAGGATTTATTTTATATATATATATATATATATATATATATATATATATATATATATATATATATATATATATATATATATATATATATATCTTGACGGGGTTTGTAAATTGAAAATGACAATCTAAAATGTGAAAAACGTATGTTGAAAAAAAGAGTCAACACGTACATTGGTATTTTAGACAATTTTGCTGGTATTGTACTTGTTTTATCCTCAACAGAAATGTTGTTACTTTACATTTTTTTTGAGAGAGAGAAACAAGGTTAACTGATTTCATTCAACGAATTGGAAGAAATACATGTAGGTATACTGTGATGTGTGTGACTACTACATAAGAGATGATACCTCAGGCAAGAGAGTGAGCAGCCATATTCGGTTGTCTCTTAACAAACTTTACAGTGAAGTTTGGAAAAGATAACAAAATGTTGTTACAATCAGATATAGTAGCCCCAACCTCGGAAAAATGAGCAAGGGGGCCATATATTCTATCTACCAATTCTTTGCAATCAACTTTAAAACAGATGAACACAGAGATTACCATTCTGAGGCTGTCAGCACAAAACACCCAATTTAATCTCTAACACAAGCTCCCCAGAAACTATATTTAGGTTGGCAAAAAATCCAGCATCTATATTAACTTTGAGAATCCCCGAACCTCTTGCTCTCACTGAAGCATACAAGGACCTATTGCTCTCACTGAAGCTTTGAAGAATCGAAAAACAGCATTGATTGAAAGATGTTGCTACTTTTCATGAAAATTACAAAACATGCAATCACTCAAACCGTGTCATAACTAAAAGGATCAATATTAAAATTTAATTTGATCTCTTAATTATTAAAAGGTTCATTTTAGTCCTTTAATTATTTAAAATGAAACAATTATATTTTTTTTCCATCATATCCGTTAATTATTTGACGAAAATTGATACTTTTTGTATAAGTTGTCAACACTAGGGGTGTTCGCAGCTTGATTTGGTTTTATTTTTCATTGAAAAGTCACCCAAATCAAACTTAAAAAATATATGCGATTAGATTTGGTTGAATTTTTATTTAAAATAAAATCTGAACCAAACCAATATTTTACGATTCGGTTTTTGCGGTTTTTACTAAAATATTATTTCATTAAAATTTATATAATTTCTTTTCATATTTTAAATAAAATTGCATAAAAAAATTGTCAACAATAATCTACAAAACTTACTAATATGCTAAACCTTCAATCATCAAAATCTACAAGATTTCATCTGTTTTAAACCAAACATATCTTAAAAAGTATGAAAAAAGTAGAATGCATTCAATTGGTATATATATAAAATGTATAACACTAAAGTAATATATGTTGGACAAGTGACCTCAATAACTTAAGAGGGGTGAATTAAGTTTTAAAATTTTCCCACTAACATTTTAATTCCCTTTTAAATGATATATGTTAGACTCAGAATGCAGAAGAAGAATAAACAATTAAGTTAATCAATGCTCTTTAAATGTACAAGATAAAATCAGTTGCAATAAAATAAATGAGATAAGGAATGAGAGAATTACAAACTCGATTTAGACTGATTTGATCACTTCTCATGCCTACGTCCAGTCCTCAAGTAATCCACTTGAGATTTTTCACTATCTTCGTAAATCCTTTACAGTATTTGAACGCACCTTAGGATCTCTCACCCTTATGTTCAAGATTCTCACAAGCCAAGAGACAAACAGTCTCTTGATTACAACTCAGTTTATGAGATGAATAAAAAGATTTTTCTCCTTTAGAGTAGATGATACAAATTGAAGTTCCTAGAAGAATTCTAATAGATTTACAAGAGTTTGGCCAAGAGTTATTTAGAGAGGATTTGACAATTAAGTTCTCTTTGAAACTTTGTCTTGTACTTTTTGAAGTTAGACACACATATATATAGGCTCACTGGTGATCGATTACAGGATTCTGATAATCGATTACACACTTATATTTTGAAGGGTCATACAGACATTTGGTAATTGATTAAAAGATTTAAAATTCAAATTTGAAAACCCTTTTCGAAAAGTCCATTTGCAATCTGTCTCGGGTAATCGATTACAATACCTAATAATCGATTACTAGTGCCTTAAGCTGTTGAAAATAATTGTTTGAGGCCAAAATTAATCAACCAGTGTGAGATTCTTTTAACAAATAAACTAAGGCCTTATCTTTTCTTTTTATCTTGTTTGTTTGACCTTAAATTAATCTTGAAGCAATCTCTGAATGCTTAACCTTGAATATTTCTTGAAACAATTTTGTTTGCTTATACTTTGTAATCATAAAAAACTTGTATATATACATTCACAATATAAGTGTTGGTACAAGTATTGCGATTTAGATCAGTTTCAAAAACACAAATCACAAATCAAACAAAATCAATCGGTTTGAGAAAAAAAATCATTTAAACAAATCCAAAAAATGGTTTGGTTTGACTTTCGGTTTTTTTAGTAGTTTTTAGTTTTTATTTTGAATTGATTGAGATTGTCTTATACATACATTCACAATATAAGTGTTGGTACAAGTATTGCAGCTTTGATCAGTTTCAAAAACACACACCGCAAATCAAACCGAATCAATTGATTTGAGAAAAAAATCATTTAAACAAATCCAAAAAAATAGTTTGGTTCGACTTTCAATCTTTTTGAGCAGTTTTTAATTTTTATTTTCAATCGATTTAGATTTGAATACCCTAGTCAACACAATATTTTAAAAGATTATTTATAACTCTTAATTATCTCTAATATCTTTATTAGGACAAAAGACTATTTATAACTTAATTATTTTGATTTTAAAAAGCAAAATAAACTTTTTAAAAACTAATAGATGATGAAAGCCTTTTCTTAGAAAGACGACGGCAATCATCTTACTATGACAATTGACAAGACACAATGTTTGTTGAAATGTAGAATTTTATCAATATATGTTTGTATAGTCTTATCAAGTTTAATGAAACAACATATATATACAGTCTTGTTCCTTGAGTAAATATTACTAGCGCTAACTCCATTCATGAACACCCTTAAGCATCATCCAGCCATGTTTGTGATAATTTCTTAATGTCACTAATATTTTAAGATGAATGTTTTTTTGGTATTATGGATTATATTTTTCTAATAAGAATTTTTGTCGTTGTACAAATCTTCCAATTGCTAAAAAAATCTTTACTTCATCGGTTTTTAGAGAAGAAAATGTAAGACATCTTTTTTGGTGAAAAGAAAATGTAAGACATAACATACTAAGAATGGCAAATTTTATATGAATTTAAAACAGCTAATATTTACGGGTTGAAAACACGATTAAGTAAAATGAGAATTGGCTTGTGCGTTAGCATGACTTTTGGAAACCCACCAGCCAAGTCTTCACAACTCAAAATACTAGGCTTTCAATGGAACAGCAAAGGGGACCTAATCAATTTTTTTTTATTAACTCTAGACACTTTTTATTATAAACCTAGTGGTTAGGTCAGATTGTCTTACACATGAATTAGTATTAGGTGTCTAAAGTCTATTGAAAATAAATTATATTATTAATGAGTTTAAGTATCATTAAATTGATTATATTGTAAGCAATTTTTTTTTGACTAAATAAAATCTCACAATTAATTACACCACAAAAATTTGTAGAAAAAAAATCTCTCAAGAGAAATTAAGAATGGGAGACTCTCTCATCCAAACAATTTTTTTTAAAAAAAAAATTATTATGGGCATGTTTGGTATAGGAGTATTTTAGGCAAATAATATTTTCATTTTTGAAAAGCTTTAGAAAAAGAAACTAATTGTTTTTAAAATAAGTAGAACCAAACACGTGGTAAGTGTGGTAAAAAAAAGAAGTCATGCAGCTGTGTGCAAACCTAAAATAAAATTAATTGATTCACAAGTTGCAGTGTCAAGTATTTCATATTCCCATTTTTTTCTGATTTTTTTTTCCAAAATAAAATCTCCATTTTTACCCTTTGATTGAAACAATCATGATAAGATACAGAGTTTGATTTTCATTTTTGTGTCTTGATAACAGATTTAGACATTAGTGGAAATTGGTTTTGCTATTTGTAAAGCGGTTTTTAACATTATAACTTTTTTAAACCTTTTAATTTAGTTGTTTTTGCACAGTTGATAACATTATTTTGTATTGCTTTCACAAAATTGCTTCCAAAGCACCATATCAATTATCAAGTAACAAATGGGCCTTCTAACAAGCCAGTTGAGTCCATGACATGGCTTGGGCTGGGTGTTACTTGAGCTCACCTCGAAGAGCATCTAAAATATATGTAATTTTAAAGCAAAAGATATACCTACCTCTCTTAATTAATAAAATATAGGCGCACTCCCCCTTTTTAATAGATTTTCTTTAATGTCCTTTCAAATTTATTTCCTTTTGGACCATCAACAGTCACACATTCTGCGACTGCATGTAAGATTAATTTTTGATATAATGGGTTAAAGGATATTTGTGGTTTTTGATCAAGGATAAAAAAAATCTCCTTTATTTGGTTTTTGCTTATCCTCTTTTCTTCCGGTGCTCTCTACTAGGAATCATGACACGTCTTAGCTCTGTGTGTTCTGCATATTTGTTTTTATGAAAATGAAATTTCCGTATTCCTCTCCTAATCCTTGCTCTTCCTTTCCCACAATTTCCGCAAGACGACCCTTGCTTGGAAGGGATGAGTGTAATCATTGATACTATAGGAAGAGTTTTCTACTTACATCAATGCAAAACAAGGATTGAAGAATGATAATGATTGGATGGGAACAATTGAGTTTAAAGAATCACAGTAAAGATGGGGTATAGGGTTGAAAGAATACAAAAATGAAAGGAAGGTAAAAATATAGTTTATATTATTTTTCTATAAAGGTTATTTTAGTAATAAAAAACATAAAAAAAAAGGAGATATGCATATAATAATTAATTAAGGGGGGTAAATATATCAAAATCCTATAAGCATATTTTTGTTGTAAATATGCTAACTGGTTAGAAGTTTCTAATTATATTTTTCTCCTAAGTGGATAGCATTATAACACACACACACACATATTTAATGTATTTATTTTTTGCACTTCCACTATTTTGAATCTCCCATTATATTTCGAAAAATTCATTTCAAAATATAAATTTACATTATGGAATGAACCTTTCAGAATGCTATGAGAGATATAAAATGTAATAGTGAGAGTATAGGATAAAATAACTTGTTTTAAGATGTTTTATGGGCTTTTTGTTGGCCCTTTATTTGGTGTGCAATACACTTGGTATATGCCAAGCAAAACAAATAATGTGGTGCATTAATTAATTTTCCTTTATTTGTCATAGCAATTTTGGCTCTGCTGGGCCGTCACATATAGATCTAACTAATGTTAGTTGTTGGTTCTCTAAGGCATTTGGTAATTGCAACTCCAATGTTTTTCTAATACACCTCCCTTTCCATTTATTTCACCAAACTATCCTTCTAAACATCCCTCATCTCTATCTCCCACCCTTCCATCTTCCATAGTTGCATGTTGGCATCCTCTTTGTCTTACCTAAGTACCTAACTGAAAATTTACCAATCCAATCCCTATCGATAACTGACCCTCTCCATAACATGTACCCTCAAGTTAACCATATTGTTTCTTTCTAGTTTGGATAGTCGTTTGTGAGAGAGGCTCTGGAATTGTAGAGGCAAATGCAACATTCATCTGACTTTTGATTTCCTATGCAAAGCCCAATGACATATACATAGTTAATTTTTGCATGGGAAGATAAATTGGATAAAAAAGGTGCTAAGGTTGTTGTGATAAGTGTTGTTGTCACAGGGCATTGAGGTGTTGGCTTGCGATTTGAATATTACAAAGAAACAACAAATAAAGTAAATGAGCATAAAAGAAACAAAGCTAAAATGGTGTGTCTTTTCAGTTAGACTTATTGAATCGAATGAGAGATGGTTGTTGCTTGATGGTGTGTCTTTCCAACAGATTGGTTGAGGCAAATATCTTGCTTTGTAAAAAATTCTCTGAGGTTGAAATCTAGGAAGCAGTGTTGGGGTCTGGTGGTGACAAAAGCCTGGGGCTAGATGGGTATAACTTCAATTTTATCAAGAAGTGTTGGAGTAGCTTCAAATCTGATTTTAGTTTGATGTTGGAGGAGTTCTAAAGAAATGGGAAGATTCCACAAGGGGGAAATCCTTTGTTCATTGCTATGGTTCCAAAGAAAGACAATCCACAAGATTTAGATGACTTTAGAACTATATCCTAGGTGGGGTGTGTTTACAAGGTTATAGCTAAGGTTTTATCTAAGAGGATGAAAGTTATCTTGGAGGGAATTATTGACAAGAGACAATGTGCGTTTGTTGGTGGTAGGAACATGTTAGATGGTGTTCTCATTGCCAATGAGGTTGTGGATGATGCTAAAAGAAGGAAAAAGGGATGTCTATTTTTTAAGATGGACTTTAGAAAAGCCTATGATTCAGTTAGTAGGGAGTTTCTTTACTACGTAATGCGTAGATGGAGATTTTCGAGACATGGATATCTTGGATCAAAAGGGGGTTGGAGTTAGTGATGGTGTCAATCCTAGTGAATGGGAGTCTAATTGAAGAGTTCCCTACTATTAGGGGATTCAGGCAAGGGGATCCTATCACACCTTTCTTTTTCTTAGTTGTGGCGAAAGGCTTGAGTGTCCTAATGAGGATGGCTACTCGTGGAGGCTTGTTCTTAGGGTACAAGGTAGGGGTGGATTAGGTAGAAGTATCCTTGATGCAATTCTTGGATGATACTTTATTCTTTGCAAAGCCATTTTTGCAAAACGTTATTTGTATGAAGGCAATCCTAAGATGTTTTGAATTAGTGTCTGACTTATGGGTCAATATTCACAAGAGTAAGTTGGCAAGTGTGGGAGTGGAGTCAAGGGCAATAGGAACTTATGCCAGTCTACTGAATTGTGGAACTACGAATATCTCATTTCTGTACTTGGGAATTCCTATCAATGCTAACCCTCACAAGGAAGCTGCTTAGCAACCTAACATTCAAAAGATCTCAAAGCGGCTTGCTAGTCGGAAAGGTAAATTTCTATCCTTTGGAGGGAGGATAACTTTGATTAATTTAGTTTTATCTTCTCTCCCTTTCTTTTTTCTCTCTTTCTTTAGGATTCCTACTGGGGTGGGGAAACGAGTGCAGAGGGAGTTTCTAAAAGGGGGGTGGGAAGAAGAGGAAGATCCCTTGGGTGAGATGGAGTCAAGTGTGTCATGTAAAACTATAAGGGGTTTCTTAGATTATCAATTATAAGAAACCAATAGGATCTTGAAACCTATGATTCTCACAAACAATAAATAAACAGATAATGTGTACCTTTCTCCATAGGAAGACTTCTTCTCTCTGGTGTACTTTGATTTCCTAGGAAGAGGAGAGAAACAATATTTCACTTTCTTAGACTATTCTTTCTGTCTCTCTATGTTCGTGATGACTATGGTGAGAGAGAATAATTTTCTGTCAGGAAGGGGACCTCGTTTCACGTTAGTGGGTATTAACCCGCTTTTATAACCACTGCTCTCATCAAGTAGCAGTTACCTTCATAAACTTCTCCTATTTAACCCAATTACAATTTAGTCCTTAATTATTAATTATTTATTTATTAGTCCCTACATAAGTCACATGCCTCTCACATGAAACATTAATTCTAACATTCTCCCACTTGGCTCATGTGACATTATTAAACATTATGGACTAAATAAATAAATAGATTAACTAACATAATGCACATTAAAAATGACTAAATCATTTTATACATTGGGTACATCATAATTTCATGATTAAGGATAGGAACCAATTCGAGTCATGGCAATTGTACATCATCTAATCGACATAATCCTTTCCATGTACTACAAATTAGTCTTCTCCTTAATATGACCATTAGTTAGGAGTACATAATTGGTCCAACATAATGTCTTCATTCAAGACAAAACCTGTTAACATTACTCTAACACAAACATGCATGCAAACATAGAGAACATGTAATCAGAAACACATCATGATTGAGCTCATAGTGTCACTAAAATGCATAAGATAAATTACACTTAATGATCACCAATAACAATAATGCTCATACTTTCAACATGTTCTATAATGTCTTAGGCAGTAATCCCTTATTCAAAGGATCAACTATCATAAGGTTTGCACTAATATATTCTATTGACACTCTTTGTTTATGAACTTCTTCCTTCACGACAAAATACTTCAATTTCATATGCTTAGCACCCTTAGAGTACTTGTTGTTCTTACAAAAAATATTGTTGCGGAGTGCGGAGTTATCACAATACATTTTCAGCGACCCAACAATATTGTCGACAATTCCAAGTCCTGAAATAAAGTTTCGCAGAAAACATGCTACAAATTCAGCTTTCAAATGCAACAACAACTGATATATACAAAATTGTTTCCATTTGTTTTCATTCCATATCATTTCTAGGACATTATGTGAGACTAAATTTGTTTCCTTTCTAAATTAGAATAGGTGATGTTAAACACATTTCCATCTTGAATCTCTCTAATACTTTATTGATATGTGCTTTCTGAGATAAGCCTAACAATCCTTGTGATCTATTATGGAATATTTCTATCCCTATCATATATCTTACCTCATCCATATCTTTCACTTCAAAGTTTCTAGATAGAAATTTCTTAATCTCATAAAGAGGACCAAGATCGTTAGTTGCAAGCAAGATATCATTAATATACAAAATTAGAAAAAATAACCTTACTCCTACTGACCTTCAAATATATACACCAATCAACAGTGTTTTCCTTAAATCCAAAAGAAACAATGGTATCATTAAACTTCAAATACCATTGGCGGGAGGCTTGCTTAAGACCGTATATTGATTTCTTTAATTTGCACGCCATATGTTTCTTTCCTTCAACTGAGAACCCCATCGGTTGGTCCATATAAACATTATCATCTAAATCTCCATTAAGAAAGACAGTTTTCACATCCATCTCATGTAGCCCTAAGTCATAATAGGCCACTAATGCTATGACAATCCTGAAAGAATCCTTTTGTGAGATCGGTGAAAATGTCTCTTTATAATCAATGTCATTTTTCTGAGTAAATCCCTTAGCAACAAATTTACCCTTGTAACGTTCAAGGTTGTCATGAGAGTCACGTTTAGTCTTGAAGACCCACTTACAACCAACTCTCTTACAACCATTTGGTAATTCTACAAGGTCCCAAACACCATTATGTTCTATGGAATTTATCTCTTCTTTCATGGCATTTAACCACTTCTCAGAATTATAACAACATACAGCTTGTAAAAATGAAACTGGATCATTATCATTAATGCTTAAGTTTGTTTCTGTTTCATGTACTTATACCACACAATCATTCAAAATAACAGGTCTTTTTTCTCTTTGAGACCTCCTTAATGCTACTTCTTGTGGTTCTTCCATAATAGGTTCATTATGTATCATGGACTCATTATTGTGTTGTGCTTCTTCTTTATTGTTTGTAACAATAACTAAAAGAGCAATCATCTTACTGCTAGAGGCTCACAAGCTAAAGGGACTTGCACTCTAACTTCTTTAATTTCCACTTCTCGTGGAATTGTACTCCCACTGATTTCATCATTTTCAATGAACCTTTCATTTCCAATTTCGACAATTCTCATACTATGATTAGGACAATAAAACATATACTCCTTTGACTTTTCTGGATAACCAATAAAATATTTACTGATTGTTCTTGCATCCAATTTTCTTTCTTGCGGATTATAAATCCTTATTTCTGCCTGGCAACCCCAAACATGCAGGTGCCTTATACTAGGTGTCCTATTCGTCCACAGTTCAAAAGGTGTCTTTGGAACTGCCTTACTAGGAACCCTATTCAACAAATACATGACAGTTTTCAAGGCATACATCCACAAAGATACGAGTAAAGTTGAATTGAATAACATACTCCTAACCATATCCATTAAAGTTCTATTACGCCTTTCTGATATACCATTTTGTTGTGGTGTACCAGGCATTGTGTATTGCACACAGATGCCACATTTCTGAAGAAATTTAGCAAATGGATCTAGGTGTTGTCCAATTTTATCATATCTTCTGTAATACTCACCACCTCTATCAGATCTAATAATTTTCATCTTTTTGTCTAATTGTCTTTCTACTTTATTCAAATAAATTTATAAGGCATTCACTGCCTGAGATTTCTCATGTAGTAAGTAGACATAACCGTAACGTGAATAATCATCAATAAAGGTGATGAAATATCTTTCCTTTCATAAAGAACTAACATCAAAAGGTCCACAAATATCAGTGTGCACAATTTCAAGAAGCTGAGTGCTTCTTGTAGCTCCTTTCTTTGTATGTTTTGTTTAATACAATCCAAACAAATATTTAGATCCCTAAAAATCAAGATCAGGAAGAATTTCATTCTTTATTAATCTTTCTATCCTTTCTCTAGAAATGTGACCTAAACATTTATGCCACAAGAAAATAGATCATTCATGCACTAAATTATGTTTAGTGCCAACGTTATGATGCATAGTTAAAATGGTTTCAACCTACAAATCATATAATTTCAATTTATATAAATCATCACAAAGAACACCAGTACCAATGAGATGATTATGCTTAAATAAACTGAAACATCCATTATCAAAATTTTTTTTAAAAAAAGTATCCACTAATATCAAGTTTAGATAATGAAACTAAATTCCTAGATAAACTAGATACATAAAGAGTTTCTAATAAATCTAAATGATGTCCAGTGTCGAGTTTTAAACAATAAGTCCCGACTGCTTCCACTGGAGCTTTCACTTTATTCCCCATGAAGATGAACTTCTCATTTGGGCTTATGGTTTGGATTGTAAGGAATCCCTACATAGTACTAGAAACACGAGTCGTACATCCATAATTAATCCACCATGTATTATGGAGAACTTCAGTTAAGTTTGATTCAAAACATACACGAGCATTAAGCTCACCCTTCTTTTCGAACCAAGACTTACACTTTAGGCAATCTTTCTGGAAATGTCCTGATTTCCTATAAAATTGACAATTATTGCCCTTTGATATCTTTTTCTGGATTTGCAAAGAGTTGTAATTGACCTTTAATGAACCTTTGCCTTTATCATGCTTCTTCATAAATTTCTTTCCAGCTCCTTGATTCCCTTAGTGGCTTACATAATGAACTAAGTGACTTCCTTGATTCTTAAGTCCCATTTCTTTACGAACTAATATATTGTACAATTCATGCACATTCCATTTATCTTTCATGGTATTATAGCTCATTTGGAACGAGCCATACTCATACGGTAATGAGTTCAAAATAAACTGAACAAGGAAGTTCTCATTCATAGTCATTCCCAAAGTCTTCAATCCTGTTGCAATGTTTGTCATCTCAATGACATGTTCATACATAGTACATGAATCATCAAACTTAATGATGGTCAATGTACTCATTAATGTCCCAATAACAGACTTATCAGTTGTTTGAGAACGCTCTCCCATTAACCCCATAAACCTTTTAGCACTTTCGATTTTAGGGAGAGTTGTCTTAATATTGTCTCAATAGTCATTCTCATCAACATTAGGCTAAGTCTGTTAAATTTTTCCTAAGCTTTATAATGAACTTTCTCTTCATTGCTACTAACATCAATAATAGTAACAAACTTCTCTTCCAGCATAGCAAGATCAAGATCCAAAACACTAAGGTGAAATTGAATTTTCTCATTCCAGTCAAAGAAGTTAAGCCCATTAAAATTGGCACAGATGATACATGAGAATTCAGTGAATTGGAAACATGTATTACATAATAAAATTCACATAAGTGTTGAGACATAAAATACATGCCATACATATGATTCATTCAGATAACAATCAATGTATATTGATGTTCTCCTTTGGATGATACACCAACACACAACATGCAAACATGATGATGCTGCTAAAAATTCTTAACATTATTTGACAATTAAATATGCACCAATTAGTAGTATCTATTTCCTTTGGGTATATAAATAAAATTAATGATACACATAAATCGCCTACAATTATATTCATTAATTATAAGAACAACTAATCAACCTTTGGGAGATCCATAAATGCCTTATAACAATGAATTTCAATTATCCATAAACCAATAATCATATAATTTAACATCCATTATTCTATGAGTAATTGAAATAATCATTAATTTGGAATTAAATAACCTATAAATTTGGCCACTTTGGTGACTAACAAATTCATTATACATTTAATTCCAACCAAATATATATGGTATGTACATACTTATTGCTATTAACAATTCATAGCTATTCTATTAATTTCATTCTAGGGCATAAAATAATATTCATATTTATTTGTTTTTTGCATTCAAACACATTCATGCAAATATGTAGCATATGCATATTTATTGCTACCGAAAATTTCAAAGCATTCACGTTAATTTAATTCTAAGCCATAAACTTTCAATCCTTTAATGACATTCAACAATAATAATCGGAAAAAAAAAGGACAAGTGGGATTGAAAATAGAAAAAATGGGTTGTAAATAGAAATTTCCAAAATTTCCTTATTCTCCCCTGCAAGGAGCGTACGTGCACGCAACTTTTCAAAAAAAAAAAAATAGAATTAAAAGGAAGTCGTACATGTCGGCCGCCGCGCAGCTTTACAAAAACAATTCATGGCATAAGGCAATAGAAGAATATTTGCTTTTCATAATTCCTGCCTTTTCATTCCGTTCCAAGATGAAAAAGAAACACAATTTGTAATCTTTCTCCTAAAACGTAATTGCTATTTTTATTATTATTATAATACATAATTGTCATTTTTAATCCCAATAAAAACATGAATTCCAAGTTCAACAAAGAAGTCGATCACTCTCGTTTTCTTTCTCAGAATAGAATTCAACAATAATAATATAATATTGTCAATAAAATAATACATACAGCAGAAAATAAAATCTTTAAATTTTATAATTAGGGTTCATAAAATTTAGAGAAAAATAAATTAGTCTTGAAGAATTATAAATTTCATAACACATATTCTGATACCACATGATTTTTTAGATTATCAATTATAATCTTAAAATTTATGATTCTCACAAACAATAAATAAACATATAATGCGTACCTTTCTTCATAAGAAAACTTCTTGTCTTCAATGTACTTTGATTTCCTTGAAAGATGAAAGAAACAATATTTCACTTTTCTTATACTATTGTCTCTCTAGGTTCGTGATGACTATGAGTGAGAAATATCATTTTTCTGTCACGAAAGAAATCTCGTTTTCACGTTAGTGGATATTAACTTTTTTTTATAATCACTACTCCTATCAAGTACTAGTTACCTTTAGAAACTTTTCTTATTTAACTCAATTATAATTTAATTTTTAATTATTAATTATTTATTTATGTGAAGAGACTTAGTGAAGTGGGGAGGATAAGAACTATGAGTGGTTTGATGAAAACATAGAGTGGAAGGTGGGGAATGGAGAGAAAGTGTTTTTTTGGAAGGATGTGTGGCTTGGAGCGAATAATCTGGCTCACAAATATAGTCAAATTTTCCAAAATGCTCTACATACACAAGGACTTTTGTGTGAAGGAGGCGGGAAAGTGGGTGGAGGGGAGATGGTGTTGGAACTTACCTTGGAGGAGGCAATGGTTTGATTGGGAGGAGTCGTTGGTGGGCCAATTTATGTCTGAATTGGAGGGGTTGTAGATGAGAGGCGGCCAGTAGGACTCATTGATATGGAAAAAGGAGAAAGGAGGGGCTTATATGACTTATTTAACAAAAATGGAAGTGGTAGAGAATGTTCCAATCAGGTTTTATTCTTTGTTATGGAGCTTGCATATCCCATCAAATATTGTTGCGTTTGTTTGGAGGATCTCCCTTAATAAATTACATACAAAAGAGAATCTCAGAAAACAAGGTGTAGTACTTAATGAACTGGGTTATCAATGCAGTTTTTGCCAAGATCAAGAGGAGTCTGTAAATCACGTATTATTTACATGCAGATTTGCAACTAGATCTGGAATCATATTTATTGCTGGTTAGGCATCTCTTTCTCACAACATGAAGATCCTATAACTCATTTCTTCCAACATGAGTGTTACCACTTGAGAAAGGGAGGTTTGCTTGCCTGGTGGGTGGGGTGGTGTGCTTCGGTGTGGGAACTGTGAAACCATAGAAATTGAATCATCTTTGATCAAAGTTTACTACATGTTGATAAGGTGTTAAAAAATCTTGCATTTAAATCTTGGATGTGGAACACCAACAAATCTAAGTCTTTCTTTTTCTCATTCTATGAATGGTATAAGTGTCCACTGGTATGTTTACAGAGTTTGTAGCAGAAGGTATGGTGTGGCCTAACTGAATGTGTTTGGAGATATCATCTCATGTACTCGACACATGCAGGGAGACATGCTACTGTTTGTTTGTATTGGGCCTTGTGGAGTTGTGGATTAGTGCGTCTACAAGGTGCCTTGATGGCAATATGTGTGTGGCTGATTATAATGGCAGAATATTAGTGGGGCAAATTTCTAAGTTATCAAAATTGGTGTTGCCGAAAGCGTGGACATTTACTTCTTTGTAGAAAGTCAGTTTCTCTGCAAAGGGGCTGGTGGATGAAAACATTAATAGTTAGTCTATATGTTTATGTATACTTATTCTTATATCCTTAGCATTTAGATATTTTTTTTCTGGGTGTCCTTGGCTAGGATCCATTTACTTTAGATGTATCCATTGGTACCACTTGTACCTTTAATATATATATTACTTTGGCTTAAAAAAAATTAAAATATATTTTTCATGGTTTTTTTCCCCGGTAAATCCACTTTCTTTCTTCTGTTTTTTATTTCAATCTACATTACTCTTCAATTTAATTTCCAATATACACTACTTGGAACTTTTTCTCTCCTTTTTATTTTTTTAATTTAAAATATTATAAAATATAAATATTATATTATATAATTTTTTAATTGGTTTTAAAATTACTTATATATTAAATTAAATTTTTAATTTTGTAAAAATAGGAGAAAGAAGGTATATTTATAAAAAAAAAAACCTATTTTTCATCCTTATAAAATTAATAAAGTTTAAATTTAATTCTTAAAAAAAATTATCTATTTTTTATCATCCTAAAATCTAAATATGTCATTTTTTTTAATCAGAAACTAGATTTTGTTATATCCGAATATGATATTTTTTTATTTTAAATTTTAAAATATGATTTATAGAAATTAAAAAAACCACCACAATTAGTAAAAAAAATAAAAAATACAAGAATATAATTTTTGGCGGAAAGAAACTATTACAAATTGTATAAAATAAAAAATCTAGAATGAAAATAACGTTTTTTTGAATAAAGCAAAAAACCTTATTAATGACAATAAAACAAGCACAAGAATGATAAGATATATCAATCTGATCAAGAAACATGACCTCCAAAATTACAAGAGAAACACAATAAAAAAAATAAAAAAATAAATATAAACATGACATAAATTATAACTCTATGAATCTGTCATCAGCCATGGGAGTAACAGGACACAACTCCGCTCCCACATGAAGATATACTGAAATCAGAATGGGAGTAAAAGCTACAAAACCTAACCCCCATGCCAAATGGATTAAATTGAAACAAATAGATATGCCAAATTTGCTTAAGAAGAGAGACGCATGGGTGCTTTGAACGAGATCTGGAAGTGACAATTGCGATAAGCATGTCGTCGACGGTGGGCTTGTTGGAGTCTGGGTATGCTTCCTTAACCTTCTTCTGCATTATCCACACCAATAAGGAGAGAAGCTCGTTCGTGGCTTCGTCATTGTTGTCATTCACGACATCGTTTTGCGAAGCGTGGAGTTTTGGTGGTTTAGGGGGAATGGAGGCTCGTGGTGGAGAAGGGAAGGTGGCGGAAGGGGAAGAGGATTTGCGTAGAAGAGAAAATGAAAGAGAAAGATTGAAGATAACTACACACTTGTCCAATTTTTAATAGATGAGCATCAGACACATAAATTTAGATATAATCAAAACTAGTTTCAAACTAAAAAAAATGATACATTAAATTTTTTGGATGAGAAATTTTTTACAAGAACTAAATTTAAATTTTATCAATTTTATAGAAACGAAAAATATATATTAGTCGAGAAACAACAACTATTGTAATTCTCCTTTGGGATTCACAAGTAACAAATGGATTAATGAAGCTTTACATAATGAAGAAGCTATTCTTGAACTTGGTATGGGGGCGAGTCTCTAACAATTTCTTTTGGAAATATATTCCTAGACTCTAACACTCTGAATCCGATAATTAGTTTTAAGGGGAATTTTTTAGAATAAAACACTAAAAATAGAAAAGGGGTACTCTTAGTAAATGAGGGGATGTATTTAGCAATTGCCATATTCTAGTGATTTCACATCCTCATTGCTATCATTATTCTTTTTTTCCAACTTTTTTTTATATAGAACTCTTTTCCCACTTTACTTTCTTGCGCTCCGGATGTTCATGCAATAGAGAGAAATTTTCTTAATTCAGTTTTGACAAGATGTGGTCTATTAATTTTCAGATATCCATATCGTCTATGGAAAGTTCTGTTTTTAAAGTGAGTTTAATTGTATTTTTTTTAAGAATTGTATTTACAACGTGGCGTTTTTACTCAAGTAAGAATTGTGAGGTGTATAACAAAGGAGAAACAATATTAAAGAGACAAAATGGGTTACTAAAAATTATTAAATAATATGTAGTTTTATTATTTTACTTATATGTAAGGATAATTTTAGTTTTATTATTGATTGTCTTTTTTATATTTTTTTCATTATCTCTTTTGTAACTTTGACTTTGCATGTTTATTATATAGAGTTGAACCTCTTCATCTTTGTACTTTAATCCATTTTTATTTGTATTTGTATTGTTTACACGATATCTAACATAAGTTCAATTCAAGTCATAATTTTCGCAATCTGCATAACCAATAATCTATAGTGTAATTCATTTAATCCGCACTTCACCAAACAAAAAATTTTCGATTTACAACTACAAATTTGTTAACCATTGGATCAGACTGGTTTATGAACATAAGAATATGTGGTTCTTCATTCTATTCAGTTGGATCGTCGGGACAGAGTTCTAGAGAGGAAGACACATGGTTAGTCGATGCAACTCTTTGCTTTGGGAGTTTTCACGTTTTTGGAGTTTTTCACCTCTTTGTAATTTGTGAGCATTTGCAATAACTATTACAATAATAACTGTCTGGACACCCCATTTGCATTATTTTGGTAACCCTGTTTGAAGCTTTGCACTTAGGGTTTTGCACAAATCAAGTTCTTCGGCTTTCTTTATTATTGATTGTTAGAGAAATAATATTAAAGAGATAAAATGGGTTACTAAAAATTGTTAAATAATATGTATTCTTATTATTTTACTTATCTGTAAGGGTAATTTACTTTTATTATTTGTTGTCTTTATATTTTCCTTTTGTCTTTTTTGTAACTTACATACTTATTACATAGAGTTAAACCTTTTCATCTCTCTTTGCACTCTTTCTCTTTCTTCTCTTTTTGCACTCTAATGCATGTTGATTTGTATTTCGATTGTCAACAAAAATAAGAGGAATCCCAATTGTCAATTCAAATCTAGTCTTTTCTTTTATTTAAATAGAAATAGGGTTTTTTAGAGTATAATACTTATGCACTAATAATGAAAAATATTTTTACACTATCATCTAATAACAAATTATCGTTTGAATTACTTTAAGATAATTATTTTAAAAATCAACAAGCTTATCATACCTGGTGAGTTGTGATTGAATGACTGTACAAAAAATTTCACTATCAAATGTATAACTATTTTTATCTTTTTTTAATCAATTTTGTAAAATAAATTCATGATCAAAATAATATATATTTTATGTATTGTATATTTTATCATTAATTAAAATGAATTATTAACACACAAATAAAATAAATTTAATTAAAATATATAAAAATTTCTATATTTTATATATATTTGACCAAAAAATATTTTAAAAGTGTAACTATAAAAACTTATACTTAAAAATTTACAGCAAGTTACCAATCATCAATTCTAACCATTTATCAATGGTTAATAAGAAGTTTCTCCATTGATGAAGATGTTATTCATTTCCCTATCTTAGACGTTTCCTTTTTTTACAAACTTTCCCCTCTGAGCAGGGAGCACAATGATGTTTAATTTTAGGAAAAAGATGGCAGCGGACATGCAATGTGGTAGTGGGGCATATGCCTATGAATGATAAAAGAGGTTCCTAGCATAAAGTAGCTGGGAGTGGGAGCCATATAATAATAATAATAATAATAATAATAATAATAATAATAATAATAATAATAATAATATTAATATGATTCCTTTATACTAAGGCTCTCTCTAGCTTGTTGATTTTATTTATTTATTTTTTTCATTTTGTAGTGGGGATGGATGATGGAATTGGACCACACCAAGACTTGGATTCCCTAGTGATATTCACTCCACCTGGTGCTGAATTTCAAAGTGGTCCTCCCTATGGTCCCTACTATTATAGCATCCACTTAAACACGACGAAATAACACATTTATGAGACAGCTTGATGTTGTGTTCAAGGATAAGTTTCAAGATAAGAACACCATTTTCTAAAATCCTCACTTTTTTTTTTCTTTTGAGTCAAATTCTGTAAATTTGTAGATTTTTTTCATTGATTTCTCCTAAATTTCACTCAACAAAAAGTGGATAGGAAGAGATATAAGGTTGATTTGTGGTGAAAGGAAAAATGAAAGGGAGAAGAGGATGTGACTTCAAATTCTTCCACTAATAAATTAATAAATAATATTTGTGCATAAAAAAAATAGATAGGTGCCGTTTTGCTACTACTTCACTTTAGACTAGATCCATTGGCCATATTTTTACTTTAAGGATCTCAGCTCTTAATTTAATTATAAAATTTGATCATTTTAATTTATGAAAAAGTGAGAAATTCATTAAAATGATGAGATGAGATATTAGGTTTCACTCTTACTCCTTGAGTTCAGCTCCTTAAACGCGCTATATAAAAGGAGAATTCTCATCATAGGAGCGTGGTTGGGACCATGGTTGTTAAACTCTCGATTTAAATCGTAAAATTTTACGATTTTACGATTCTACTAAGGGTTGGCGAGTTAAATCGGAAGTAGAATCGAAATCGGAGTAAACTCGTCCGATTTTGCGTAAACTCGAACGAGTTTGGGTAGACTCGCAAGTCTACTCCGAGTCCACAAGTTTACGAAAACTTGAAATGGCGTCGTGCAACAACCCCCGAAAATGACTCTCACGACTCTCTCTACTCACTCACTCTGCCTTGTTCAAGCTACTAACCTCCAAAAATGACTCTCGTTGAGCTACTCGCGTCATGGTGGTTGTCGTCATTGTTGTCGTGCTGCCGTGCTGGACTGCTGAGCTAATCACATCGTGGTGGTCCTCGTCATTGTTTGAAACTTGAAAGCCCTCACTCGTCGAAAGCCCTCATTTCATGACCTAGCTCGAAGCTTTGCTCCACAACGCTAAGGTGTTTTCTTTCTCAGAGCTTCTTTGTTAATTCATCTCTGTTAATTGAAAGTGTGAAATGATGCTTATTAAGGGAGTATTTGTTAATTAAAATTCTAGCAAGGCTATTGTTAGCTTCATTGTAGTGTTGAGTTTTGGGTTCTGTTGCTAAATTAAGGGAGTATCTGTTAATTGAAAGTTTAAAACGATGCTTAGTGTTGAATTCTGGCAACGCTAAGGTGGTTCCCTAAACATGGACAAATGATCTGTTAATTGAAATTCTGGCTTCATCAATAGTGGGTAGTGGATTTTGTTGCTGCCTTTTGAATAAACTCTTACGAGTTTACGATTCGATTCTACGAGTCGAGTTTACAGAGCCTCCACGATTCTACGTAGAATCGCGAGTTTAACAACCATGGTTGGGACCGTTGATTTTTAACCTTGATACCAGGACGTATTTAACATGGAAAGTGTATTTTTAATCATATAATCATGTATAAATAATTAAGGTCACTGTATTTAAATTTAATTTTAATAACTTATTGTTGTTGTCGTCGTTGGGTCACCAATGTTAGTGTTCTTAAGAGAACATATTCTTCCTTGTTGCATGTTTGGGCAGCGTTTAAACTCCATACATCTGTCTCCAAAGTGAGTAAACAAGATTCTAAACACAATTATGTTTAGTTAGATGAAGCTAAATTTAAGTTTGACCTTAAAACTTAAAAGTATGCTTGAATAAAAGTAAAATAAACCAATTTTAGCATTAAAGTATTGTATTATATTTCATTTAAATTTGATTTAAATGTAAAACCTTTTTAACATGAAGTATTTCACTTTAAATTTAATTTTAAGTAAAATTTAATTTACAAAATTAACATAATTTAAAATTAAATTTGCAAATATTCGTTGAAACACAGTATCAATATTTTGTTCTTATACAAGAAAGGTAGTAAATGAACAAAAAAGTAAGCTCGTAATAATTTCAAATATCATGTGCTAGTTTTTTTTAGTTAATTTATTTTAAATAGTTTTTTATATTGGTTATAAGAAAATAAAATTGTTTCTTGCACATTGTATATGTTTACATCCTATTTCCAGATCCTCTGGTTTATGGTATAAGTTGGGAAGAAATAAAATGTTATCATTTTCCATTTTCTATCATAAAAATCATTCTTTTCGAACTTGAATATAAAGAAAAAAAAAAACTTAATTCATACTAATTAAGTTTGTTAGTGATATCATTTAAAAATAAATTTCATTCTTTAGTTATAGAAGATTTTAATTTTAAGAGAACTTATTTCAAATGATAATATTTTTCTCCATTTTGATGGCCATTGGGTTTGATATCACAAGAATTAAAGGGGCATTGGAAATAAAATAATATACATCTTTCTACTATTTTATAAAAAAGGTATAAAAAAATAAAAATATTTAATATCTTGAAAATATGAAACATAATCAATGATTATCTTATAAAAGAAGTAGTAGGATTTTAAATTATTTTTAAAATAAAAATATTTTAAACTACCATACATAATTTCTTTTGAAGTATTGAAAAAAAGAAGAAAATCTCATTTGAATAACATTACGATCACTCAATCATTTCTGGACTTGTTAAAAGCACTGCTATCAAAACCGAATTAAACACGAGGACCCCACCTATTTAATTATGAACTGCCACTTGTTAAAGCTGATTGAACAAAGTGATCAAAAAATTATTATGTTTCCTAAAAGACTTGACCTCAAAACAGAACACAGCAGAAAGCAAAAAAAATAAAAATACAGAGTAAAGGGATAGAAGGAAATAGAACAAATTAAATCTGTGCAATTGAAACCGCAAATTTATAATTCTTCTAAGATAAAACAAAGAAGAAGAAAGCTCTTATTAGTATTCAACTACATCAAAATCTCTACCACTTTTTCCGATCCAAAATTTTCATATGGTTACACCACTAAGGTGTCTTAATTTCATTCACAAAGTATAGCCTTATATGATGTGAATTCAAACTTCAAAGTATATATGAGTCTCTACTACAGTGACAGAAATTAAACGCTAAAGGGCAACAATCCCAGTTGAAAACATTTGATCCCTTGCTGTGTATGGTGAACTTGACAACTCCACAGACCTTGAAGCTTCTGATCTACACCGTTCTTTGCGTTCATCGTCCATCGATATTTGCCTTGAACGGCACTCGTTGCTACAAAATGCTTTCTCTCCTCTGCACACACCAATACAAAATCAAATCATTAGTCCAAATTAAATCCCATAACCAAGGTTTTAAATATCTGTTTCATCGCCTTTGTTGATATTAAATGCGTTGCGGTGTAAATCATGGTGGCGAACCGTTTTTTAAAACTTTGTCTATAACTAAAAAAAATTGAATAAATAATAAATAAAATGATCAAATTTTGAGCAAAGAAGGACTTTGAAATTTGAATTTCGAAGTACCTGTACATGTATATGTCTTTGCCATCGAGATTCTTTCGGCACAAGTGACACGAGCTTAGAAAATCCGAGGTGGGATATGACTGTTCATCTTCTTCAATTAAAGTTTGCGTTGGTGGGATTCTTCTAACACCACCAACACCAACGTTGTTGTTGTTATTATTATTAATATTATAGTAGCCATGTGTTAGAATTCCACCTTCACCGCCATCATAATAAACCTTAGTGATGGTCTTGTTGTTAGGTACATGGTATGTCACAAACGTGTAATCCTCGGAGCTTCCAGCGGGAATTTCATTCACACCCTTTTGAAACCCACGTTGGTTAGTAACTGGGATTGGTACGGATCGGTTTGAATTTGATGTGCAAACATGGCCTTGTTCCTCGGATGATGATTTATCAAGGGCCACCACAATTCCTAGACCAACACCACCAAGGTCATAGCTTTTTAGGCCCTTTGGTGATTGCATCTTTAAGTTCATCATGTCAAACGGGCTTCTAGGGCTTCCGAGGGCATCGAAAAGCACGGCGGCACGACCGCCGGAGACCAATAATTCGGAGATTTTTCCGATCAGTGGCTGGGGCCTCTTCCCCAACATGACTACAATTTTTGTGCTAGGTAGCTAGAATTGTGGAGAACAAGGATGGAGGAGATGGGTGTGTGTGTGTTTGTGCCAAAGATTATTGTGAAGGGTGGGATGTGAGATGTGGGTGTCTTTTATAAGACCAACTAGGAAGGGTATCATAGATGTTGTAATATAATTGATGGAGTGGTTGGACTAAGCCCGTGGTTTTGTTTGGAAGTATATGGGAGATGATTGCTAGAGATGTGTCCAACAAATGATTTCTTATTTATTTATCGAGTTATTTTTATTTGATCAGAAAGTATTTTGGAATTTTTTGTTTGATATTTGATTAATCTACATTCTATTAGATCAGTCATTTTAGAGTAAAAATGATATTTTTAGTTATAATTTCATAATTAAGTCGAAGATCGAATTTCAAGATTTTGATTAAAGGACGTAAGTATTGTGTGTCTCAGGATTCTTAATTAATTTATCGAGTTATTAAACGTATGGTTATTTTACTAATTCTACAACACCTTTAAAAAGAGGCCTATGTTGTGATTGTTTAAACGTTAATATTTATTTATGGGTCACTTGTACGTGGGCCAGTTTCCCGAAAATGTCATTTTCAATGATTACGACGTCACATAAAAAATTGTAGCATAGCATTAGTTTAATGTAGGTATGTGCGTAATTGGTTGGTTTGATTATATAAATAATACGGCAGGCAATGGAGTAGTTTAATTGTTAATTTTGCACACCAAGGTTGATATTTGATTTACGCATTCACCAATTCCTTATAAATGGACAATAACTACATAAGTGGTGTGTAAGTACTTTGGTGGAAAAAATAAAATTGAATGCATGTTGTATGTGGTTTTGGAGTGGGATAATTTCTCTTAGACAATATATAACAAAGCATTTTAGTAGTGTTTATATATTTTTTTTCATCGAGGATATCCTCCAATTAATAGTAAAAAATTAATTCTTTTTAAGGGACAGAAATTAGTAAAATGAGTTTTATCCCCTCTTAGCAAAGTTTTTTTTTTGTTTTACATGATTAGGAATCGTATTCTCACATGTTTAAGAACCTCGTTTATTTACGAATTGTCTTAAATCTTGTTGATAAATATAGTAAAAAGGTTAGATTTGTTTAAAAGTCATTTATATATTTGCATTAACTCAACAGAGTCAGCCTAATAATGAAAGGTTTAGATGGTATCTATAACATCTTACGTTTTATTCTTATGGTCACTTTTATATATTAAAAATAGTTTAAATATTTTTTAATTCTTATAATTTAGCCTTTTTTTTTGTAAAATTATTATTTTTTTAATCCTTATAAATTATGTTTGCTTTATTTTTTGTTCTTAAAATACTTTAAATAATACTTTGAACAGTGAAGGAAAATGTTATTTAAAACATTATAAAGAAAAAAAATAAAATAAACATAATTTGTAAGAATTAAAAATAATTTTTTTTTTACAAGAATGAAAAATTAAACAACACTAATCAAGAACTAAATAGATATTTAAACCTTAACAAAATCTATATATTTGCATTAAAAGCAAAAAGTATTAAGAGCATTTTGGTTTCATGTAAGCAATATACTTTAAGGCTATATTTGGCAAAATTAATTGAAAAGGTAGCTTGGAAGATGAAAAGCTAGATAGAAGCTAAAAAATAAGTTGGTAGTGAAAAATTGAAAAACTAACTTATTAAATTAAAATTATTTGGTAAAACTAACATTTGAAGTAGTGAAAAAGTGCAAAATGACATAAAAATAATAAAATTATAATTTATTTAAACAAGGTAACAAGGAAAAAAAATAAATATATCGAGGATAAAAATATTTTTTTTATAAAAAGCTAAAAGTTAGAAATTAGTATTTTAAAAAATACCACTTTAAGTAATATTTCTAAAAAAATACTAAAAGTTACTTAAAAAAAGCTTGTTTACCAAAAGGATAAATGAGTTTTTCAACTAGTAAAAAAAAACTAAAAATCAAGTGAAATATTTTGTCCAACATAACCTATGTCATCTCAATTTTAAGTAACATATTCAACTTTATCTTCAATAAAAATTTCTATTAACAACAAGTTATTTAAATCACAAATATTTTTCTTTCACCAAAATTTCATTTTTTTCTCCCTTCTATATTTAATACATATACGTGTATTAAACAACTGATGAGAAATAATTGTTTATGAAACACTTTTATTTAATTTTAAGTAACTAAAAATAATATGACATACTAAAGTAATATTTTTTAGCAAGCAACCCATTGAATATTCACAGTTTGAATCCATGATAATAATTAGGTTAAATACTAACGGAGAAAATGTTTTGTCATCATATAAACTTACTTGACTTGACATGATTTTTTGAGTAAAAATACTTGTAATCTAGAAAAAAAAATGCAAATCCAATTATAGGTATTCTAAGAAAATCAATTGAATAATTAAGGACATAGATTATATAATTAAGGCATGTGGATGTATTATTTCTAATTGTAAGTAGAACAAACTCCCTCCCCGTCAATAATTCCTTAACGAAGGAGTATTTACAATTGAATAATTAAGGACATAGATGATCAATTGTTAAATTTTTTTAATGAAAGACTATTAATCTTGGTGTTATTGTTGGTGGAATTGTGTGCTACACTAAATGTGAAAGGAGTATTTACGAAGAAGAGGAGGCAAATGATAATTAATTTAACATCTTTAACCATCAGAATCATTAGTTAATAATCTATCTGAAGATCAAAATCGCTAATTTATAAAATTAGGGAGACCAAATGTTGTCATACACTATTGTAAAAAAATTTATTTAACGACGATTAAAAATGACGGTTAAGAATTGTCTTTATAGCCAACATCGTCGAAAGTCGATATTATTGACGACGGTTTCAATAAAAACTGTCTTAGAAAAATTGATTATTTTAAGACAGTTGTTATACAAGAACCGTCTTAGAATGTATGGTTGATTACATTGAGCATATATTAACACTGACGTTCTAAATGCATTTCAAGCTAAATATATATACTAAATGGCTACGAAATTACAATAATCAAATGTAAACCAAAGCATTCAACCCTCAATAATTTGATCATTAGCCCAAATAACATATGAAAGAAAAAAGAAAAAAAATAAACACATGCACAAACAATTTGAATTGAAAGACAAAATGTCCACAAAAAAGAAAACAGTCCATATATACCTGATTTAGAACTTGAATGACAACAACTACATTAAATCCCCAAGTAAAGGTGGTTTGGATGTCAATTTCAAACAACACATAACTAATGTATATGTATCATGTCTAATATTTGATATATGGTAGCTACAAAATCAAGAAACACTTCAAAGCAGCCTCCTAGGATCATTTTCTAGATTTTCTGATCATAAAACATGTTGAAAAGGTTCCAAAATGGATAAAAAAATTACCATTAGTCCATTAGTAGCACAACAGATAGAGTGATAGTGGAAAAAGCACTCTACTTACAGTTAGTATGAGAAACACTCTCCCCAAAAAGGAAAACATGAATCAAACAATAAAAAGGGAAATAATGTAAACACATTGTTCTCTATGCTTATTCCCTTTTTTCTTCACATATGAGAATGAGAGGCCATATAATGCATGAAATTTCTTTAGCTTTACTTAAAATTTAAGCCCAAGATGCCATGAGAGTTTAGAGACCACACCACATGTTCTACAAATAACCATTAAAACAACTCCCTGATAGCAACATTTAATGTTGAACAGTTCACTAATCACTACCCCTTGATAGCATGCAAAATATAACAGTGTACTTAACCAAAATATATAATGTATTATCAGTGAGTAATCAGAATTTTCCATACTTTTGATTTCTTGATAGGTCTTTGAACCCTACATCACCATGTCCTTTAGGCTGCTTTTCTACAATCGTTGCATGTACAACAACAGCCTCAACCTCTGTTGTAACATATCGTATACTGCAGAACAAAGTTGGGTTGATTAGAGAAGGCCACGACATCAACTATTGAGAACTATTTATTAGTTGCAAACACCACTAAACACCCAAATCATTGTTTCTTTTAAAAAAAATTGGGTCAATGTCTTCTCAAGTCTAAACCATATTAAATCATGATATTAGGTAATTGCTGAACATATTTGATAAGGGATGTGTAAACCTAAACTATTGTTAGATTTAGTACTGTACTTGGCATCCAAATCCAATAATTTTGGAGAATCAATTTTAATGCATCTATACAAATTGATTTTTATTAATCTTATAGTAGTTCAAAAGGAGCCAGGGAAAAGAAGAGCCACCTCAAATCAAAATCAAATGAGAACAAGAGAAAGGGAACATTACCAATCAATGGATGGGTAGAAGATTCCCTTTTGGACAGCCTCATCTGTCACGTTTATGTACCTCCAAATGATATTCACCCCAACAACTATAAAAGTTCACCAATTTCAAATGAAGGTAGCAAAACAGTTTATGTACCTCCAGATTGGATCAATAGTAGGATATGCATAAACATGACCATCTAATTCTACACAACCTGAATCATTATCGGTAGCTCCTTGAGAAACTAGAACAAATTTGAAACCTTCATCAGAATTAGCTAAATCCCTTGCCACACTTTCTTCTTCGCCTACATCAAAATTAGCTACATCCTTTGGTCCACATTCATCTTTCACCTCACATTCTTCACATCTGTTACTACATTGAGGATGCTTAGGCTCAGGTGAAATGTGACGACTAGATAACACTCCCTTTGTTTTAGCAACTAAGCTAGAGTTAGTTTTTCCTTCCTTCTGCTTCTTTTTAAGCTTCTTTTTTCGTTGTTTATTTTGCTTTTTCACTCTCTAAATGTTATTGTTTCTTGATACAAATGAGATAGGTGTAGATTGGTCAAGAGCAGGTGGCACCCCAAGCTTTGTTGCACAATCCTCACAAAACCATGTAACATCAGTAAATACCACAGGCCCCTTTAAATAGTACCTGATAAAAAAGACAAATAAGAAGTCATTTGTAAATACCATCTTTATATGACCATAAAAAACCATTGCACCAACGTCATAGTAAGACTTATTTCACATTCCACAAGGAAACTAGGAAATTATTAGAATAGTAGAAACAAAAAGCTTAACATTGGTGCAACCCACAAAATATCCCTCTTAGAAGTTATTCATGCATAATAGTTCTTCATGAAACAAAACAAAAGATAAAGATAGAGATAACAAAAACCAGAATTACAAGACACATTAATGGAAAACATTATCTAAGGCCAGATTTGCTAGTTTAGGTTGCACTAGCAATCCACCATAAAGGATGAGCACCATAGTTCCTGCAATTTCTATAGCTTTGACCAAAGGCGGCTCAAGCTAGCTTGAATTGACCCATGTGGCTCATCCGTTGGTAAGTACACATCATCCTCAAACTGCATAAGCATCAGTAATTCAATATCGTCTTTAAGATGAAACATACAAGGTAAATTCTAAATATAGAACACATAAGGTGATCTGTGATTGATGTGACCATCTTAGAACAACCTATACTTTCACTAGAAGAGCATCTCTAACATAGTTCTTGTGTAGGTTCTTAAAGTTAAGAACCATTTTTAACTAGGTTCACCACTGGAGGAAGATGATATGGACATTACGAGTAAGAATTGTTCTTATAAAAGAACTTACTCTTAACCATTAAAAAATAATTGAGAGGTAACTTCTGAGACCCATTAAAGAAAAATTAAGACGTAAAAAAACTTGAGACTTGTTTAAGTTCTTACAAAGATGCATCATTAGAGTGAAAAGTTGCTATAGTTCTTAAAACCGATGTGGAATGGTATAAGCCATTAAATGAGTTAAAAAAAACTAAATAATGTTCATTATTGGAGATGCTATAAAGGACAGTCATATAGTTATAGAGATGTTGACAAGTTGAAGGAAGCTTATACATAAATATTTGGGCAGGAAAGGAAAATATAGAAAACGGGTTCAATTAGGTTTATCAAATGACATGTTTTCTATATTTCCTTTCTTGATCTTTCTTATGTTTTTGGGTTTACTTGTCCTATGAGCAAGACCACATAAAAGTTTCCTTCCGTAAGGATCCCTTCAAAGATGAGGGCCAAATATCAAGAATTTAAAATAATACACAATAAATACAGGACATGTTATTGTAGGTCTTTCCTAATGTCATCGCAAACCATTGGTAAAAGGTGAGATTAAACATGTCCATCTTGCAACTGCAATTAAGGCCATAGAAAGATATCATTATAGTGTCACATTTGATTTCCAACTGTGGTTCCTCAATATTCTTTTCTCCTTATGGAAAGATGTCAAAATACTAATAACATCAATTAAGACTTCATAATGGGTTCCACTAAATTCTTCAAGCTTTTCAAAGAAAAGAATCACAATACCTTCATAATAGGGCCATCCTAGTTTGAGATATTGACAGGTATGAAATGAAGATTTGGAATCTTTAGATTGACATAAGCTATATCAGCAAACCTGAAGCATTAAAATCAATAGTTACTTAGGGTTATTTAGGATTATCACACATGCATTAAACTTGTGGTTATTTAGGGAAAACCAAAAGTGGCTATGAAATGCAGAGACAATAGAGAGGTAGATAGATTTGCACACACGCAATGAGTCATCATGGCACCGAATCAGCAAAATTATAAACTTTATTTATGAGAAACCTAAGACTACAATACACATTTGATCAAGCTGGCTCAATTAGGAGGGACACCATAGTATAGTGTTGTTAACTATCTTAATCAGCGATCAATAAAACATAAAAATCAAGGGCCATAGAAGTATAGTGCTGCCTAATTTTGAAATGCAATGTTGTGAGTTGCACATTAATATAGTCAAAGTCAATCCATGCGATTTAATTCCATGTTCCAAACTCACTTTTTAGAAAGAAAGTACATCCAGCCGCAATTCCATATTCTATCTCTATGGGAAGTGTGTTGGGTTTTTGAGTCTACTTGCATGGGCAACTTTATTTGTTCTCTGTCTTTGTTTATCCTTTTGGACCATTACTCTGCTGTCACTATGAATTTGCCATTGTCTACCCAGCATTGCCAACTTTTTATATAAACCTTCTTGAAAGAGTAGGAGGTTTAATTAAGGGCTTCAAATACAAATTTTTGCATATGCAAGGAGTCTCTTGACTTTTAAGAATAAGAATGACACCATGAAGAATTTTTAGTAGGAGTTACATTATTTCAGTTGATTTCAACTTTCAACTGTAATTTTGCACTTTAACTCAGCAAAAAACAACTCTCATTCTATGACAGTAGTTTCATATTATAATGAACACAAAAAACCGTTAGTGTAAGTCTGTATGGGGGGAGCTACAGTTTTTATGCATTTTTAAAAAATAGTGATTAACATCATAACTGACCTTCAAAAACTTCACAATTGTTAAATATATTTTGTCATTATAATTTTATAAGCAACTAATTCAATCAATATGATCTTATGAAATAAACTCTTTCATTACAAACCCCAATATCTCATGATCTCATCCATGACAAGCTTCATATATAACCATAAACCCAAATCTACCATAACATCTTTTTAACATATCAATGTAACCACTCATCATATAATCCACTCTAGTTTTATTTAAGATTGAATTCAACTAAAAATATCTATTTCTATAAAGGAATAAAAAGTTATAGAAAAAATCCACCATACCAAAACGAGACTAGGATAGCAGTAATTCTACTACTACATCATAAGTTCATAGCAAAGAGCAATATTTTAATGAAGGGGAATGGTACTTCACACCAACATAAGTCAATCCTAATGATGAGGTGAAAAGAATGCATTAAGGAAGACTCAAAAGTATCTCAGATTCCATGAATGTAAAGTTGATTCTTTCAACAGTGGGGAATTGCTTGAAATTAGCCATGAGCTTGGGATACAAAAATATTTGACGTCATGAATTGGATTCTGTTGTTGTGATCCTAAACTCCTTGTTGAGAAAGGAAAGGACTACAAAGTAGCCTGGCAACTACACAAATAGATTATCAGCAACTTAAAGAATATGGTTAATTGGAATTACAAGATAAAGTCACCCATATTGTTAATAAGTGTTCTGATAGACTTTTTAAATATAGTCAAGAGGTTTTAAAAGAGGGTCTGGAACTACAGTTGTGGCTGCAACGTCAAGATTTCAAGGTCTCAATAACTGCATCACAATTACAATTTGGAAATTGCTGGCACATCAACCTTAATTTTCCACAATATCAAGGATCATAACAAAGCCGTAATCATGGAAGCAATTTAAAATCTCGTTCGACAGAAGCATCAGGACTTTGGTGAGCTTAGCAACTTGATTTTTTGTAATGCTCTGCCAATCATGGAGTTGTTTTCCTTTTGCACTTGTGAAGTGCCCCTTCAATTAATCCACTTTCCACCCTTACTATAGCATTCTAATTTCACATAACCACATGAACACTCTAGCTTCATTCAGATTGAACGTAACTGAAAACGCTCACTATACACCAAACCGAACATACATTCTAACAAACTCTACCCTCAATCATCAACCTCTCACTCACTGTAATCAATAGCACTACCACCAAACCCCAATTTTTTTTTCATAGAGTTAATTCCACACAACTTTGAAATATACCTGTCCTCCCTTGTTCATCCTTGGAATCAAGAGAAACACCAGTGGCTTCTAAGATCTTAACATCATCCATGTCATTGTATCTTGCAACCTATGAAAACATTACCAATATTCAGTATAATCAATTAATCACACCCAACAATAATATAAATATGATTTTTTTTTCTTTTCTTACATCAAGTAATGCTTTGATATTCTCCGACGTCGTTGCGGGACGAGCTTGAAGTGTTGTGTTGGCCTCCGTCACACCCATTCACTCCAAAACAAATGTTGTTGTATTGTACCTAAGTTAAGAATTGAATTTAATTGAGTAAGGTTAATTATATAAAAATTTGGAGTCAAACTAAAAAAAAATCATGTAAATACGAAAATCATTGACAATACCTACTCCAGATTCAGTATAAATACAAAAATACCAGTACATTCTTTCCTAACTGTATAGACCTGAGGGAGGTAACCCTTCCAATAACCTTGAATACCTTTTTGTTTCCCTATAAATGCTATGAAAAGATGACGCAATTGGCGAACTTAGAAAGGCTCAAACATGCATGGATCCACCCTCCCATTGACATTTGTGATTTTTAGGTAGCAACGATATTTTTACAAATAATTGTTAGTATTAGTTAATTGAAAATTGGGAAACAAAAATATAGAAAAAATAAAACCTTCAAATCAACTTACATGGGTCTAATAAGTAAGCAAACTTCAGATCAATTGGGATATCATTAGGGCTATCAAAGTAGTCCGCTTCATAATGACCTGCAAAATTGGCACATTAGACGTACAAGAAATAGTTATCCTGTCCACACAACTTCCTATTGCGAATACGATGCATTTTTCTACGGATTTGGTGCAGACAAAATGACATACACAAATTTAAAAATTTATTGTCAAATAAATGCCAATATTTGTATAATCGTGTTTTTAATGTTTACAGTAACCATCAAATTCACAATAGTGGTTCGTCCTATATCATCTAAACCTTTATACATCGGATGTTTTTAAATTTTACAAAATATGCTACCCATTTCTTTTGAATTGTTGTTATTGTCTCGATGTCTAATGTCGTGACATCAGCAAACCACTACAAAATATGAAATATACAAATAATATGTCATGTATATGTAAAATGATTAAAAAGTCATAGTCAACTAATAATTTAAAGTTGTTCAAGCAAACATACCATGCTCCAATCATTCTTTAAACCCCCACTTACTATGTTCCACATCCAATGCATCACATAATAATCACACTCATAGCCTCCGCTTTGAACATGGCTCTACATTCAATATAAATAATAATTGAATCTAACAAGTGTACTGAAGTTACCATCTTAACATTATCAGTCATAAATAAGCATTAATTAAATGACTAACCTTTGCTTCAATCCACTAAGGAGTTCCTTGATCATTTTTACCATCCACAGTGGTCTTTAATGTCTTCATTGCACTGGTGAGAAAAATAAAACATCAATGTATATACGACAATAAAAAAATTATCATTCAAAGTTTAGAATACATTAAATGAGTTACAATATAAAACTTAATTTGTTAATTGCAGCTTTGATATGAATATCAGGCTTCTTACATAATGAGCAGAACCAGGCAACAACATCGTTCCTAAGGCATAGAACAACCAACTGCCAATGGGCCCTAAATTAAACAAAAATTAACTACATATAATGCAAACATTTTTTACAAGCATTTGCATAAATACTGCATACTGATTCAAGTAAGCTCCTAGGTACACCTTTCGTTGAGATTCCTTCACCTATGTTTGTATGTAATGTTCACATTCAGCACGTCAATCCTTTGCATTGTGTATTGACTAAGGCTCAAGGAATCTATACACCGAACCATAACCCAAACTTAAGCTCCACTTATCCATAAACCTATTTTCAACATTGAAATGAAAATTGATAGTGATGTATATCATAAGGAATATTAGTTATTAGTGAATCATATGAAATTTACTTACATCATCCATAATTGTAGTATAGTTATGTTTAAATATTTGTCACCTGATATTATTTCATTTACATCAGAATATGTTAAGAAAAAGGATGCATTTAGATTTGGAATTCCAAATTTTGTCACATCCCACATCAACTCAACGGGCTTCTCGTAAATGTCATACATGCTCTTAATCAATTAACGCAAGGGATCATCTGCAGAAACATTATTCGGCCTTTGAAGAGGTTCATGCAGTTTCTTTGGACTAATATGTGATTCCTATATGGTTAATGAAAACAAGAATTAAACTAATGTGAGTAACTAATTTATATCGATCTACGAAAGTCTTAATACATGTTTTGCAAAATAAAATTTACCTTATGTGACACAAGTTTCACAAGATTTGTTGGTCATGCAATGAATGTATGAAGGGCATGCCTGACATAGTGTATTTCTGATGTCAGGAACGGGACTTGGGCGTCACCGTCTAAAACTTTTTCAACACTGACCCTTACCACATCATTCGCATAAGCCATGTTGGGAATGCTAGACCCCCCTTCATATATTTTTCCCAAGGCCACCAAGTGTGTACAATTTTCACGTTGCACATATAACCCCATAGTCGATATGGCATGACCATCATGTTCTTCGCCTGATGGGTTCACAACAGTTTCAACATTGCTCCCTTTTGTGCTAACACGTGCACCTAATGCTTGTATCTCTGCCTCAATCAGGGGTGAGTACTGTGATCCCCTTTGGGAAAACTCAATTTTGATGGCATCCTTCAATTCCTATTTCTTTTTCTCTTGACTCCACTTGTTTTCTTCTTCAATCTCATTCCTGACTTCTTCCTTCGGGTTTCTGATAATCTCATTCATGTACTCTTCTTTAAGGCTTCCAATTATCTCAGCCAACTGTTGTTGGGTGATTGATGTAGAGGAACTACTGGAGCCACATGATGCCCTTCCATAGTATTGACTGATTGTCATACCAGACCCCGCTACACGAACACGACCTGGATGTTCTGGTCGCTCAATGGCAATATTAAGTATGTCATCATGACCATGGGGAACAAAACTACCTTGTGTCGTTTGTTCTTGTAACGAGTCCTATAATAAGCACGACATATATAAACTTCAAATGAGGTGGTTATTATAATACACAAAAATTAGATTCAAATTATATGTCAACCATGAACTCACAATTCTATCAGATATTTATTGTGCCGTTTGAGATGTCATCTGCCCATATCGCTTTGTGCGAGCCATCTTCCACTTGACATGTCTTTCAATAGGAGATGGATGGTCCTCAAGAAATGGTGTATTCTCAATCAGCATTGCCTCCTCTTGTCTTTTCTTTCTTTTCTCATCTAATAGATTTTTTTCAAGTAAATCATAACCCCCACGAGACAGTACGTGGGGGCAGTCATTGTTTTTTTGAATTAAAACTAACAAACATCTAACCTGCCAGGTAGGGGTCTTGCGACTTGCAGCAAATTCATCCCAAGTTTGTTGGTTCATACCATATTTTACAGAAGGATCTTATTTTTGTTCACCATTAGTGTCAGCATAGACAAATTTAGTGGTTAGCGAAGACTTAAATTGCCTCCATCTAGTGGCTACCGTGGACATGACCTTCTTCTTGGCATTTGAGGCTTTAGGGATATCAAATTTGGCCTACATGATATATTATTGTGTAACATTTAGTGTGTGTCAACATTTTGAAGTGTTAATAACAAAAAATTAAATACATGTCCCTGTTAAGTCGACTTACCAAAATGTCATCCAATACTAGGTCCTTTAGAGATTTTGACACATCTTTCCTATTGCTAAGTACAATAGGAATCTTTTCTCGAGCCACAACCCCCAAATAGCTATGAAATTTTTGTTTTTGTGGTCCTAATCCTCTTCCAGTTGCAGGATCAACGTTAATCGTTGGTCTGGGCTAATCTAAGGTTCTTAAAGTCAACCTTCTCATCCGTGTGGATCGTTTAATCCTCTTAGGCGTAGCCTCCAAATAACCATCTGAATGCAGATGAGACCTTTTACTAAGTTTCTGAGTGTTTTGCTAAGAGAAAGGAAGAACATACACATAGTAGACATAGGTTGGACCTTGTTATAAATAGACTTCCATCTACATCCATCCAAAATGAAGTTCCTTTTCAACAGTTGCTTCACAAAAATCTAGAATATTCTTTCCTTAGAATTTTTTGTTGTGCTTGCTTCTCATTCCTAAGACCCTATAATTCTCATAAAGCTTAATACAGATCATAGGAGTGTGTCTTCTTAGGCTACTCCTAGTCACATAAAGGTTATAAATGTTTAGCATCAGATGGTAGAATTTACATCTTAAAAGATGTATTATTCAATGAGTCGAAATTTCCCTACCCTACCCTATTTCCTTCAAAGTCTTCTACTCCCACCAAGTCTTAAACTAATCTTACCTTTCTCATTGTTTTACCTACTATCCATGCTTTTGTTGATTGACTACCCTCATAACTATATATTGCCTCTATACAACAACAACTCTCGTCTTGTAATGCTACACCAAAACCTAGCATTTCCCCTCATAATTCCACTGCTTCTGTTTCACAACTGCAGTCTCCTACACGTGAACCTATTAATTCCTCACCCATTAGCACCACTTCACAAAACTCACCTGAACTTCCCCAATCCTCTCCTTTTCCTGAACCTTTACAGTCTACTGCACCATTTCAATCTTCTTTATCCAGACCAGAAAACACCCATTCCATTTGTATGAAGACCAAATCTACAATTGTGAAACCCAGACTTAGCCCTACACTACTATCAACTCATGTTGAGCCAAAGTCTGTCAAAACTGCCATCTCAAATCCTACCTAGTATGCAGCTATGCAACCTAAATATGATGTTTTGACGAAGAATGGTATTTGGACTCTAGTTCATCAACCTTGTCACAAGTGCTTATCAGTTGCAAGTGGGTCTTTAGTATAAAATAGAATCTACATGGTTTCATCAACAAGTATAAGGCAACATTGACGCTAAAGGTTTTCATTAGAGGGTTGGACATGACTATAATGAAACCTTCTCACCAGTTATTAAACTTATAATCGTAAGGATCATTCTTACTCTTGTTATTTCAAATAAATGGCCTCTACAACACCTGAATATCAACAATGCTTTATTAAATGGTGTGTTGGAAGAGGAAGCTTACATGCAACAACAATCAGGTTTTCAAAACTCTAAGAAGCAGTTAGTTTACAGATTGAATAAGGCAATCTATGGACTCAAGAAAGCACCTGCAACATGGTATGATAAACTCAAACATGCTCTGTTGTAGTTTCAGTTCATTCCTAGCAAGTGTGATCCATCTCTGTTTGCGTATTCTAAGGCAGATTTTATAATATACATCTTAATCTATGTGGATGACATTATAGAGAAAATGAATGACTGTAAACTTATTCAAACACTTGTTTCTCAGGTAAATAGTTTTTTTTTCTCTCTTTAAAATACCTTGGAGGTCTTCATTACTTTCAAGGCATTGGAGTCACTCATCATGTTGATAGCTCTCTCACTATGGTTGGAGGTTGTAAACTTTCTAAATCAAGTTCAGCGAGGTTGTAAGATTCTACTCTTTGCAAATTAGTGGTTAGAGCACTTAAGAATTTTAAGAATGTTGTCATGAGTAAGCTTCAGAAGTATACAGAACTTGGTAGGGACACAGAATTGAACTTTTCCAACCAAAGGAGGTGGTGATTGGTGAAACGTAGTGATAAAGTTATCTTTCTTTTCACATTGTTAGTAATAGTTGTGTTCTGTGTGTTTCTGCGCCCCATGATTGGCAATTTCAAAACACATAGTGGGTAGGAAATAGGGGAGTGAAGAGAAAATAGAAGGAGAACAATGAGAAGGTCCCCAATGTAATTTGCTCATGGAATTATCTTCTTATATTGTCATTATAATCAAATGCTACAACTATTAATTTTCATCTTCGTAGTTGAGTTTGTTTTGTTACACCACATAATTCCTCGATTTAAACAAGGTTTATGAACAAAAACTACAGATGTAAAAAGTGAGGTCATTGGATTTACAGGTTTAAAAATAACAACTTCTTATCCAAATCGAAGGACATTCAGTTTGAACAAGTCAAGTCGATTTTACCCATAAAACAACAAAGTTCCTATGGAAGTGTTTGAGTGGTTCGAATCTATGCACACCCCTAACTAACGACATTTTACACAAAATTTTGTTGACATTGACATATCATTGAGATTAGGAATGCTTTACAACAAAGCTAAATTGATTATTTTTCCCAATAATTTATTAGTACAAGATTTGCCTAAAATGGCGATTGTTAAAATAATTTATTTCACAAAAAAGCAAAGATTTATAGTAATTTATAAATACTAATAAAAAGTCATGCTTGTGAGATTTAAAATGCACAATGTGCAGTTATTTATAATGATTGCAAAGGATCCTTTTCGTTAGTTAACCTATTCAATTATTCAATTGCAACTATAATTAACAATTAATGATAGGGAATTTTGAATGTCAAGGAATACAGGTTAGTGTCATCTCTTCTAATTCATCACATTCACTCGTACTATAATTGGACACTAACTGTCATATGTGGTATCGTCATCTTCAATTTTTTAATTGTTTTGAATTTTACTGTAGGGGTAAGGGTGTGTCTTCATTTTTTATTGCTTGTTATGTTACTGTTCTTTCCAAGTACTGTAGTACAATATTTTTTTTCTCCTTAAATCTTTTTTTAACTTATTTATTGGAACCTTCGTACACACTACAACCAACAATTCTAACCTACTAGTATTAATTCTAGTTGTAGCATAAACAATTCCTTCTTTCACGAGTCATAATATCACTTAACACCTTTTTCTTTTATTTAGAGAGTGATCTAACAAGAGAACCAATTAGGCTTGGCCTCCCGTGTGACCATATTGAAATTTCTCGAATGATTTATATATGCTTCATATTTTTTTAGCAATTACGAAAACAAATTTTAACAATCTCAAAACCTATTAGTTATAATTGTTCATTTTTTCTTAAAATAAACTTAAAGTCTCTCTAAGAAAATGCTATCATAGGTTACAGTTAAGTAATTTCCTTGCTCTCCAAGAATCATTTATCTTGTGTTACTCACCATACTCTGAACAATGTATAAAGCAACAATACATGACCTGCAAATGAATCAGGTTCATGGGTCGTTCAGAGAGAACAATGGCAGAAATATTTGAAAATTAAACTATTGTGGCACCTAATACTTCTTAATTATCACGCAGTGGGTGAACACAAAACGTGGGATATATTGAAAAAGGATGATATTAATGTTCCTCTTCTTTGTCGACACTTGCATACTCAAAGGGATTGGGTTCCTATGATTTACATTATTGACTTATTGCATTCAGTGGACTTATTAACATTGTCAGGCACCACCCATCTCCTTTATAAGAGTGAAGAAACTCTAAAATAATGACGTTTAGTAAGACCTAAATGTAAGGCTATTGTTAGTCACTATTCATGAGTTAGTTTTATGTTGAATATTTGCAAGGAAATAGCGGCTTACCTTCAATTTATGGTTCTTTTTGTAGGAATTGTACATATTTTTATGTTTAGTGTGATTTTATAGAGTAGATACTCCCATTTGTGAATTAATGTTGAAACCACTTCAATTTCAGGCCAAAAGAAGAAAAGGTTTAAGTAGCTGATGACTCGCTCAACGAGGCAGATCCGCTTAGCGAATGACATCCGCTAAGCGAGGCATACCGCTCCCTTAGTGGGTTGGGAAACCCTAGAAGAGGATCAGTCAAAGATGTGCTCGCCCAGCGCGTAGCCAGCCCGCCCAGTGAGGTTGTTGTCTCTTCTCGCGCTTAGCGTGCCTAGTCTCGCTAAGCCAAAATTCACTTACTCTCGCTTAGTGAGCCTTCAGAAGCTGAAAGGTCCAAGAGCCTTTAAAACACTGAAGTTGGCAAAAGTTTGAAAGAAGTCAGATAGAGAGTTGAAAACAGAGCATAAGAAGAAGCTGAAGCGACAGAAAGAGAGCAGCAAAGAGAACTTAGAGGAGTGAAGTTTGAAGCTAATATTGCTTAAATTATTCAGCAATTTTAATTATTTGAGTATTTTTAAACTATTTTTTTTTCAATCGAGTTAGAACTTGTATTTGTTTTTAATGTCTCTTTTATGTATAATAATCTATCTAGAGATAATTTGTGGATTTGTAATAAGGTTGCTTTGGGGGATGCCTAAAGAGGCTTGTGAAAGAAAATAATACTTAACTTGAGTGAACCTATTAGTTAGAAAACATGGTTGAAAATATTAGGTTAAGAATCTTTAGAATTGAGAATATTGAACTCGAAGATGTGTAAATACTCATTGTATATTTGTAGAGGTAATAATATTGAATTAAAAGATTAAATATGTTCCTATGATTAATTTTTTTGTAACAATGGTTAGATAGAAGAGATAAAATAGATATATGTTGATAATAACTCTTTCTCAAATGTCAAACAAGGGAAATTATATTTTTTATTGTTTTCTTTTATATATTTATATAAGAAACAAACAATTAACACTATTAGAAAATAGAGTTTTAACATCGGCGGTTATCAACCAATGTTAAAAGTACCAACATTGAAAGTAATACTATTAACATTAGTTTTCCAAAACCGATGTTAACATAAAAATGACAACATTGGTTTTTTTAAAAATCGATGTTATATAGTAAGAATTATATAAAAAAAAATTCATATATATCTTCACATCAACATCGGTTTTTACCAAAACCGATGTTAACTTATAAATACAACATTGGTTTTTGGAAAAACCGATGTTAATATATGCATACAACATCGATTTTTAGTATTGTATATATATATATATATATATATATATTAACATTGGTACTTTTAAAAATCGATGTTGTTAGTTAGATAACAACATCAATTTTTACTAAAAATCGATGTTGTTGTTTGATAACCGACATCAGTTTTTGGTAAAAGTGGATGTTGTATGTTCGACAACAACATCAGTTTTAAGAAATCGATGTTGTGAATGAAGCTTAACATTGGTTTTGGGAAAAATCGATGTTAATATATAAATACAACATCGGTTTTTAGTTAAACCAATGTTGTTTTTTGAATTTTTTTATGTATTGTTTGTTTTTTTAATAACCCCATATTAACCTACAAATTTAAAATCAGAACCACAACAGATAATTTTCATTCTGTTTTCAAACAGTTTTTAGCAGAAATTCCATAAAAATTGAATATTTATTATGAATTAAAAGAATATTTAATGTGCATATAACATGAATTGCAAAAAATGTAAATTAACTAAACTAAAATTCCAAAATTACTTAAACACTAATTGTTTCATTTTTAACTTTCAAATAGTAGCTTGCCCACTGGATGCAAAGTGCCTTCAATCTCTCTGGTTCCAATGGTCTAGCATGATTGAAATACTACGTGATATAATAAATCATAAGTTAATAATATATAATACCGATTATAACAAAATGACGTAAATTATGTTGACATCCAGTGCATGACGTAATACCCACACTCAGTGTTTCCTTTTTGTCTATTACACTAAATACATTATGAAATTTAGATATTCAATGCTAAGGACAAATTAGTCTACACAGTATTAAAATATAACTATAAGCATTGTTTAAATGGCTTACTTTAACAACAATCCACCTAGCAGCATCCTTGGATTTACTTTGTGGAGTATCGCCAAATCCTTTCAAAGCATTATTCAATACAAACATGGATGTGTATTGTACTATTAACATATCGATGTTCCCGACTAATGCTAATGTAAATGTATTGAAAAATAGAACTGGTTTGTTTATAATTCCTTTGAGGTATTTGTTTGGCCTATTATGCAACTAACAAAACCAGATGGCAACATTCTCCTTAGGCAAAATGACGACCATTTGTCAATGTGCACTGTAGTGGAGAACAATATAAGTTATTATACTATTATACATTATTTAAATTCATTTGTTCAGTTTAACATATTCATTCAAGTAGACTCCTAGGTACACATCCCTTTTTGAATTCAGCATCTAGTTCTTAATATAACTTTCTGATTCAAATTGTGATTGTCCAGATCTCTGTATGGACTGTGGCTCAAGGAATCCATACACATAGGCATTCCCCACTCACATACCTGTCTCAGTCATATGCCTATTGTTGTTAAAATAAAGTAAATTATGTATGAATTTAAAACAATAAGTTAGGTAATAAATAATAATGTAAATTGACTTACAGAATCCACAATTGTATAACAGAGGTGTTGAGACATTGACCACCGTGTGCTATTTCAGACAAATCTTCATACTTTATATACAAGGGGAAGTTGACATTAAACACCCCAAACACGGTAGCATCCCACATAACTTGCAACGACTTAGGAAAAAGTTATGGGATGGTCAATGTCATCAGATATAGGGAATCATTGATATCATGATCCGGCCTATCTACAGGTTTTGTCGGTCCCACGGCTCCATATTTATCCAACATTTTTAATTAACATAATTTAATTACATTGAACACTTTAATTGAAAAAAAACATTTAATGATAGTGAAATACCTATTTTGATAAACACTTGACAAGATGCATCGGCCAAGCAACGAAGGTGTTAAATGCCTGCCCACTAACTAAACCTCTTAAGTGGGTACATGAATGGGAGCATCTGCATCTCTAACTTCCTCAATACCAACCTTGACTTGATCATGGCGCAAAGGGATGTTGTGAACGGTTGTTGGCCACTCATAAAGTCTTCCTAGGGCAACCAGGCGAGGAGAATTTTCTTTGACGTACAACCCGTATTTCTCTAAGTCACCCGTGTCTGAAATTTTCCCTGAGTGATCAACACAACTCTCCTTTGTGCTAACACAAGCAGCTGAAGGACCAACCTCAGGCTCAGGAGGTACTGTGAGTCCCTGTGATTGCATGTGCGATTGGAACTGAGAATGCATTTGGCTAAAGGACAACATTCGTTGTTGAGTCACTTTTTCTGTTATCGGCTCCTTCAGCTAGTCCCTGATATTTTGCGTCAGTTGCTCCAGGTTTTCAGGAGCCATGGACGAAGAAGTGCGGGAGGTCCTTGGCGCCGGTCCAAAATATTGTTTGATTGTGACACCAGCTCTAGTAGGATGCACACGAAAAGGGTGTTCTGGTCGCCTAATGGTAGCAGCCAATATATCCTGACGTCCATGACTGACAAAAGAACCCTGTGAGGCCTGCTCCTCCAAGGAATCCTGTAACGAACATATTTATTGGTTTACTCAATCAAACAATAAACATAAATAATTGCAATTGACAATTGAAAGTGACTTACAATCTTGTCAGTAATTTCCTTTGCTGCCTTATACATCATTTGGGCAATTTTCTTGGTGCGGGCCATCTTCCACTTCACGTGTCATCTGATGGGAGATGGAGGATGAATGACGGTGTAAGTGGTTTCAGATTTAGCAGCTTCCTCCAATTGTTTCTTTTTCTTCTCCTCCATCAACTTGTTTTCTAGAAATTCATATCCCCCACGAGACAACACGTGAGGGGCAATGTTTTGTTTCTAGATGGCCCGTGCCTTCTTTCGCACATCCTTTAAAAATTAAAGATTATCCAAAGTTATGATTACTGACAATAATAAGTAAATTTAAAGTTTAAAACAATGAAAATCACAAAGTTACCTCACACGAAGGATCTTTGCGGCTCTGACAAAATTGGGTCCACTTCTGCTTACTAATGCCATACTTTTCACATACAATGTCATCGACACTGTCCTTGTTGGATACAAGTCAAATTAGACTTAAACTGTCTCCACCGCTCTCCCACAATCTGAAGTATTTTATTTTTTGTCCTTAGATCAAATGCTTCAGGAATACCAAATTCAGCCTGACAAACGAAAATTACATTTTATTGTTACTAAATTACAATTTTATTATTAATCAACAACATGCAACATTTAAGTAAAATACATGAATATCCTCCCATATCAAATCCTTTTGGGCCGCAAGGACTTGTTTCCAATTCCCGTATGTCAAATCCACCTTATCACGAGCGATGATCCCCAAATATGTTCTTAACTTCTTTCTGTGGGGACCGTTGGCTTTGCTGGTTGCAGGATCCACATGGACCATGAGTCTCTCTGCTCCAATTGGTCTAGTAGCCAATGGTCTCAAGTGTATGGCTTTTCTTGTCCACTTCTAGGTAGAAGGGGAATATGATGCTACATCAGGAGGAGGAGGAGGATGAGGAGGAGAGCTGGGTGGTGTAGTCATTTTCCTATAAAGAAAAAAACATTAATTTTCAACATGATCACAAAACTCAATAACTTATGTAATTGAATGGACTGAAATGAAGTACATAATAAAAAAATTGCATTAGACGATGTTAATTAATTCTTCTTCATCATGATCATTATGATTTGCATGAATGTCGTCAGCTTCTTCTTCTCCGACGATGTTTGGCGACATTTGTGTGAACAAAGGGCTAACATAAGTATCAATGAGTGAATCATCATCTTCAACATTAACACCAATTGTTTTCCCGTGTAGAACCACTGACCACCTTTCATCACAAGGGTCTTGAACATAAAATACTTGTTTAGTGTGTTCTGCTATGATGAAAGGGTTATTCTAGTAAGCGAGTTTCTTAAGATCTACCAACGTAAATCCTACATCATCAGTTTAAACACCAGTATTGTTGTCAACCCACTTACATATGAAAATACAGACAGTAAATTTGACATAGTTAAGCTCCCAAATTTCTTCAACGAAACCAAAGTAAGGGATGAAAACTACATGGGGATTGTCATCATGTACACTAGCGAAGTGTTGAGATTCAGCCCTTAGGGTAACACTACTATTTTGCATTGTACTTTTCTTGTCTTGTTCTTTTGTATAGAAGGAACACTTGTTTATATCGTATCCTTGTCAAGTTATAACATTTCTTTTAGGCCCATCTGCTAACTTTCTTAATGTTTCAGAAGCATTATCATCACCAAAGATTGTATCTTTAAACCAATTTAGGAAAGTCTTATTATGCTCTTTCAACACCTCGTTCTTCGACATTTTTGGATTACTTTCCTTCACTAAACCTTCGTGGCAAAGTATGTATGACAAAACTCCATTACTGTTATTCAATACATACAAATAAGCTAGTTGCAAATCTTCTACACTTGGAGTGATAACATGCAGTCCTCTTGAACCCTTACCTCTCACTCTTTCGTCATGCCGAGACTCGAGAAGCCCAACAAGTTTTGTCTTTTTAATGTACTCTGAACAAAATTCAATAGTTTCTTCTGCAATGTACCTTTCCACAATAGATGCTTTTGGACGGTGTAGATTCTTTGTATACCCTTTTAAGATCTTCATGTATCGCTCAACTGGGTACATCCACCGCAAATAAACAGGACCACAACATTTGATTTCTCTGGCCAGATGAACAATTAAGTGAACCATGATGTCGAAGAAAGCAGGAGGAAAATACATCTCCAACTGACACAATATAATGGCAGCCTCATTTTCCAGCTCATCTAACTTAATAGGATCAAGGACTTTACTACATATGGCATTGAAGAATAAGCATAATCGAGTTGTGGCCAGCCTAACTTTGTTAGGCAAAATGTCTCGTATGGCCACGGCTAACAATTGTTGCATCAAGGCGTGGCAATCGTGGGACTTTAAGCCTACCAACTTAAGATTTTTCAATTGCACAAGGCTCTTAATATTTGAAGAGTATCTTTGTAGGACTTTGACATGGCGCAGACACTGACAAAAACTCATCTTCTCCTTTCTGGACAAAGTATGACAAGCTGGAGGCAAGTATATTTTTTTACCATCAAACCTTTGATGTAACTAGGCTCATATACCCATCTCAGTTAGATCTTGATGAGTATTCAAACCATCTTTTGTCTTGCCTTGAATGTTAAGGAGCGTCCCAATGACACTATCACAAACATTTTTTCCTACATGCATAACATCAATACAACGTCTAACATCTAGATATGATCAATATGGAAGATCAAACAAAATCGACCTTTTCTTCCATATGCAAGTGTTACTTTTTTCCGTCTTTTAGGTCTTTCCAAATATAGTATTCAAATGTTGAACCCGCTGAAAGACCTGGTCACCAGTTAACGGTATCGGCACAATTTCTTGCTCTTGACTTCCATTAAATGAATTTTTCAATCGCCGTAAGAGTGTTAAGGTTTCAGAAAATGTCGATGCCTAATGTACACTATTTTTCTACCATGTTTTAGTTGTATGTAGCTTGTGTCTTCTTCACAGATGGGGCATGCATGATGGCCCTTAACACTGTACCCACTCAAATTCCCATATACTAAAAAGTCATTAGTGGTACAAAAAAGCATTGCACGTAAATCAAAAGTCTCATTTTGAAACCCATCAAACACTGAAACCCCTTCATCCCACAACTTTGTCAAGTCTTCAATCAACAGACTGAGATAAATATCGATGTCATTTTGTGGCTGTCTTGGGCCCGATATCATTATAGACAACATCATGTATTTTCGCTTCATGCACAACCAAGGAGGAAAGTTGTAAATTACTAGCAAAACTGACCATGAACTGTGTTGAGTGCTTAAATTGCCATATGGATTCATTCCATTAGTGGAAAGTAGAAGCCAAAAATTTCTTGCCTCTTTGCCGAAATCTGGATACAAACGATTAATCTTCTTCCACTGAGAGGAATCAGCCAGATGACGGAGCGTTTCATCGTAGTTTCTCCCATTTGCATGCCATGTAAGGTCTTTTGCACAATCTCCATTGGCAAATAGATACTTAAATCTTGGAATGATCAGAAGATACCACAACACCTTCACTGGAGGCCCTTCTTTGAGTTTTCGTCACTACTACACTCGTCATCATCCTTCACTTTGTACCGTGATACCCCACACCTAGGGCATTTATGCAATTCTTCAAACTCATGTCTGTACAGTATGCAATCATTAGGGCAAGCATGAATCTTCTGATACTCCGTACCCATCGAACACAATATCTTCTTGGCCTGATAGTAACTTTTTGACAACGTGTTTTCGTCTGGAAGCATATCGTGCACTACTTGAAGCAATGAACTAAAACTTTTGTCACTTCACCCATATCTGGCCTTCACATTAACCAGACTTAACACCATTGACAACAACGTCAAGGAATTGTTGCACCTCGGATACAAAGACTTCTTTGAATCAATTTACAATGTATCATACATAGGGGCATGTGCTTTCTAAAAAGATTCTTGTTCAAGATCATGAATCATATCCTCTAACCGATCTCCCATTTCTACATCAAACAGTTATGATTAGGACCCACTCTGCATGTCTATCAATTCATTATGTCATATCCACGTTGTATAATTCTTATTAATCCCATCACACAACAGATGCTCCCATATGTCGTCGAGTATTTGTCGTTTCCCGTTCAAACAATTTATACAAGAACAAAAAAATTTCCGTCCTCATCCAGTCAACTTTTTTCAGAAGCAAATTGTAAGAATTGTTCCACGCCTTCTTCATACGCAGGGCTCATGCGAATTTCATTCATCCAACTTTGATCCATTTAAATAATAACTCGGTGATACTCACAAAGTTATTCAATGCAAGAAAAATTTACTTTTTCATTAAAGGTGTGGCTCTATCCCATTCAGGAAGACATTTTTTTATGGTAGATTCATATGTCAAGGTTAAGTCTCTTTTTTTAAATTTGACGAAATTTTGACAGCATTTCGCATTGATCTCCAAGTACACGACATGAAAGCGGTGAGATTAATTCCTCGACAATCAAGTATGCACTCAGAGAACAACTAGAAATGCATTGTACCAAAATTTCATCAAATTCAACAAAATAATATTAACCTTAATGCATGAATATACCATAAAAATATGACTCTTCCCAAACTGTCCAAACAGTCAATTCAAGATTCAATACAACGATTAATGCAAACTGTCCACAAGAATCATTGTATTCAATCTCAAACGAGAATCTAAGGTTTACTCATGATGAACAAAATTTGTATATAAAGCACAAGTCATTATTCACAAACAACAACGTAGAAAAGCATTGGTAACAAAAATTAGCATCAAAAGTATATGAAAAACTTTCGTACCTGTGATGATTATCAATATAATGTCCAACAACGAATGTCGTGATGATGATGCAAACAACAAGACAAATAGTGCCTACAAATTAAATATTTGAATGCTAAGTGAGATATATGAGAAACTTGGATATATCAAGTAAGACTTTACATGAAATGAACAATGACCCTTGACTTTTGAAAAAACATGTGTTCACTATCAGAGTGCTTCAAGGGAGTCAGAGGGTAATGAAACTAAATGGATCTCAGGTATTTAGACATGTATGTTTCTCCAATGATTGTGCATGGAACTAGTACAATGTGAGTTGGTTTGGAGATACTGGTTTGGTAGGCCTAAATTTACCTAACACAAAAACATAGTTATACAGGTGCAAATGGACTGTGATAAATGTAGAAGCATGGCCCTCAAAATTCACATTGTATTGTATTTAATCATTACACAATGTGTTTGTATTACCTATATCTTCTTGTTAACTATCATGTTATATTATACAGTTTTGGCTTTATAATATAAGATAATATAAACTATAATAATGGTAAAAATTTCTAGGCCCATGTGGAGAACTATTCAGAATTTGAGATAATCATTTATTGAAGACGGGGGTACCTTCCTTTTACTACATTAAAAATAAAATAAATAAACGTGCAAAAACTACAACTACCCAACCACAGTTAGATTCATTGCTCTGATAGTTACATACTTACATCATATATATATATATATACTTGAAAGGGTACATACGTTTCAGTCTTAATGGAACGTGGAGCTGGGCAAAAGGAGGACTCCAAATAGTAAATGATTCTTAAAATGGAGTTGTATATGTTTGAAATAGATTGCCCATCTTCCCCTGATTGGCTACGATTTCACGCAATTGCAAGCAAAACAAAGAAAACATTGATCTTGAGAGCTACTAATCCACCAAATGGCCAAAAATCCATGCAAATAATATATATAACCTAACATGAAAGTTTGGGTACATATACACGTTTTCTTTTAACCATGATATATATTTGTACGGAATTTTCTTTACCAAAATATTTAATTAACGGATACAAATTGATATTACTTGTTTCCAAGGTTGTTGGTTTACATATATACATGCATATCTCATCTGATATGCACTTACTACGTATTTAATATTTTTTATTTGCATAATGATGTAGATCCTCACCAGGCACAATGAAAAAGGGATTTGGCTGCAAAGGAAGCATTATGTGCCTAGTGGTAGCATTATGTGTAGCGATTGCACTTGTATTGTTAGGGGTGATCTTAGCATTGACGGTGTTCAAACCAAGGCACCCCATTACCAATGTGGATTCAGTAAGGCTTCAGAACATGAGCTTGGCCATGGACATATTTAGCATGAGTGTAAATGTGAACTTGACATTAGAAGTGGATGTTTCAGTCAACAACCCTAATAAGCTTGGATTCAATTACTACAATAGCTTTGCCCAACTCAACTATAAAGGGCAGTTGATTGGGGAAGCTCCTATCCCTAATGGAGACATATTAGCTGAGGAGATTAAGGGACTCAACTTGACACTCATTGTTATGGCTGATCGTTTGGTCTCCAATTCTAATGTCACCAAGGATGTTGCATTGGGTTCATTGCCCCTCAACACCTTAGTGAGAATTTTTTGCCAAGTCAACATCTTAGGGTTTATGAAATTCTATGTGGCTTCCACCTCATCACCAAAAATTCCCCATTTCCTCGACTTCAAGAATTTGTACAAAGGAGCAAAGTTGTCCCCATTCACTTCAATATAGCACAAAAATCACAAAAAAGATATGTAATACAAGTGCATGTATTGTCACAGTTCTTAACAAAATTTAGCAGAATAGCAACCTACCTTATGAAAGATGGGGAATTCAGATTTCAAGCGAGAGCAGACAAAATCCACAATTTTATAATTGCTTTCTGGTTCTTGCTTACCAAATTGGTTACATGGAAATGCCAGAATCTCCAGGCCTAATTAAGTTTACAAAACCAATAATATACTTATAAGACAACATAAAGAAACAAAGATAAACAGTAAGGTTATGATGGTTACTATTGAATACAACCAACAATACACAGTAATACAAACAAACCTTGGTCTTTATACTTGTCATACAACTGATTCAGCTCCGTATAATTGGAGTTGGTCAAGCTGTTGTCTCAATCCCAAACATATATTGTAAATATTCTCAACATTTATAACATTAGCGGTGAGAGTAGTTACTGAAAAGAATAGAAAAGATGAAAATATCAAGGCTTTAAATTAATTAGAAGGCACAATCGGGGACAAAAAAAAGTAACAAACACAACACATATTAAGGATTTTGAGAAGCAACATTGACAATTAGAAGAACTTTTCCCTTAGCATCAAAACTCAGCCATGCGGCCACCGTAGTCGAGGCCATGCCATGCCACTTTGCCACCATGGCACTTGGCAAAAACTCAACCATGCAAGGTGAGCCAAACCCAACCATGATATTCAATACAAAAAGATGCAAAGAAGACAGAGTCACGAAAAATAAGGTTGCAGAAAAATACCTAGGTACAGTGGCGAGGTGTCACGGTGGCGATAAGGTTGTAGAGAGAGGTAGAGTCGCGAAGAAGAAGCTTAGATGGAGAAGAAGAGAAAGCAAGAAAAATAGGACTCGCGTTAACATCGGCTTTCAATAAAAAAAAATCGATGTTAACATTAACATCGATTTTCTGAAAATCGATGTTAATGAATACACATTATTTACAATTATGCCACCATGTTTATGTTAACATCGGTTTTCTAAAAAACCGATGTTAATGAACTGACGTTAAGATGTTAACGTCAATTCATTAATATCAATTTTTCATAAAATCGATGTTAACGAATACACATTATTTACAATTATACCACCGTATTTATGTTAACATTTGTTTTATTGAAAATCGATGTTAACCTGACGATGTTAAATGTACATTTTCTAGTAGTGTAATTTATCAAAGTTAATAAAAATACAGAACTTAATTCTATTTAGACCAACAATATATTGATATTTTATTTTGTCATTTATTTTATTAAATTACGATTAATGGATATTTATAACACACAATTTTTGTGATTTTGATATTTTATTATTTTACGATAATCATAATATATTTTCAATATTCCACATCAAACTGCAAGTGTAGGAGGAGGAAGGAGAGGTTTATCAATATACTGGAGAAAGAACACGAGATAGCTAGAGCTAAGATAGAACAAGGATAATATTTTATTTCCAATTTCGACTTTTCAATCTCATTCATCTAATTAAAAACTTATTATATTTAATAATTTATAACTTCATATTATATTAAGCTCTAAAACCAGGGTTTTATGTTGTGTATATTAAACCCACCTTATTTGAGTGAGGTAGTCAAACTTAATAGTGATTGGATCATGATAAATAAAATATGTTCCTAAACGTCTCCATTATTAAAGTAAATAATCCTTACTTAAACGCATTCATTATGACTATTTAAAAATAGTTTTATTTAAAATAATAGAATGATTGAAATATTTAAAAAAAATAGAATAACAAATATTGACTAAATAACATACTGCATCATATTCATAGAGCCCACTGAATTGAAGATAGTACTGCCTTTGTTTTACTATGAAAGTGACGTGGTCGAGTCCAACTCCACAACTATTTGACGCTACTCAACAAAACTGCAATTATATCTCCCAAATAATGTGTCTCATATTTCTTTTTTCTTCTTTTATTTCAAGAAAAAGACACAGAAAAACTAGCTGTAACCAAGTGTGTCTTTGCACACTTATTTCTTTTATTCGTTATAAGAAGTTAGTTGTCTTATCATATCACAATAAAATTATTATATAAAGATCTCATCTTATTAAAAAAAATAGAATCGGGTTCCGGTATATAACCATGGTCCCACCTCATCCCAATAAATATATATATATATATATATATATATATATATATATATATATATATATATATATATATATATATATAAAGATAATCTTTAACTATAATTTATTAACATATTTTAAGTAAAAAAAGTAAGTAGATGTACACCTCAAAAACAATTATTGATGTACACACTTATTTTTTAGTTTTTAGTTTGACTAAGTTAACAAATTATACCGTAAATATATATTAACAAATTTATACGCTAAATAATATATATATATATATATATATATATATATATATATATATATATATATATAAACCATTCTTTAACTTAATATCAATTGGGTTAGTTTAGTTATGATTGTCTACTCAAAATTCAAAAACATAGAACACAACCTCATTTGATGTTATTTAATTAGTTTGAACTTCTAAACGCCCAAACCCAACTCAATCAACCCAATTATATGGCAAAAAAATACTATAAATATGAGAAACGTATTAGCATTCGAAGTATAGGTATATTTATAGTTCTCGTTTTTTTAGTATTAATATCGATTGATGGTATACACTCATATCACTTAATATGTGATCCAATGAACCAATCTGAAACAATTCAATTATTTGGTTTGCTCAATAAGAATTGTTTACCCAAAAGCATGGAATCCAACTCAACTCGATGTGCCTTTCAAAAAAACAAAAAAACTCATCTCGATGTTAATTAATTAGTTTGAATTTCTACACATCCAAACGTATTTGTATTCTTAGGATATATAACACAACCCTTCCTTTGCTTGACCAGAGGAAAAATGAGAGAGAAAAAAATTAAATTGAAAAACAAGTAATATTTTTTTTCTTCTAAATCTTTCATGAACTAAATTAAAAATATGTTTCATTATTTAATTTTTACAATCCAAATAATAATACCTAGAAAAGTGTACAAGAGTCTAGTTTAGATAGTTGAATATAATGTTAAATTATTACAAATTTCCTAATATATCATTAATTCCTGCATATAAAAAAACTACCTTAAAGAGTGTACGAAATAGGGATCATAACGATTGTCCTTTGCCTTGCTTCTCTACACGCGTCAATGGGTAATATACATTTTGTGCCGACCTAGTGACATTTTTAGTTAAAATTAAAAATTGAATCATAAAGCAAATATAAAATTATAATTTAAAATTAATTAATTGACACGTGTAAGAATATTTTTACAAGAGAATATGTGCGTCTAAGTTGTAATAGTACTGTTAGCTTGGGACATAGTTGAAGATAAATTCGAGGAAATTTTTCGGTGCATGGCAACTCATGCTAGCTACTATTGAGATGGTAGTGAGACTGTTTGGAAGGCAATCAACTTGTTTCGTTTTGATTCTCTGTTGCTGAAAATCTAAGCGTTTTTAGAAGACACGCTTATGTAATAAAAAAGAAATAGCTGAATATTGATATCTTAGGAAAAAGAATTAACATATAAGTCTTTGTTTTATGGAATCAATTCTTCACACTATACATATAATTTAATGTCAATATGACTCAAACTAAATAATTTTGCTAAACTTTAAAATTAGAGGACGTATAATATTAATGATAAACCAAGAAGTCAACTAAGAAGTGCATATTGCATAAGTTGGTGAATGCTTTGAGTCCTAAATTTCCTTGAAAGCGACTATAAAAAATTGCTTAGCAATAATATTAACGTTATCGATAGATTAACAACAGTTTAACTCAAATTAGCTAATATATGATAATATGATGGTTATTCTTGATTAATCCTCTCTCACGGAGTATGATCTAGAACCACAAACTCCCCACTAATATGGATGACGTGTAGAGGATAAGTTTACTGGCATACAGATAAACATGACATAGTCACAATGTAGCAAATTTGGGGAAAAACGTGATTCATATATATGAAAAGTTCTTATAACATTTTTTAGGTGGTAACATGAATCATTTAGAAAAGTTTTAACAGAGGTTTTCTTATAACAGCGCTACCTATTGAAAGTTTGCTTTAATAAGTACCACTATTTTTTAGCTTAAGTTTATTTTTAATGAAGTCATGATGTAATCTCATTTACTATTTTAGTAGTGAAATTTTTACTTAGTGCAATTTAGTCCTTGGCAATGAAATATTTTTTTACTATTGTTAATTTTAATTATATTATATGCAAATTTGAAACACTTTGAACCCAAATGATTCTTTTAGAAAACTTTCAATCCTAACACTATTATCTTCTTCTCCCTGAACGTTCTCTTTGCTCATTGTCATGCATGTTGTCTAAAGATCTATTTTCTTCCTTTGTATTTCTCATTATACTCACCATGGCATCAATTTTGCCGTTAAAGTCACTCATGATGGGAAAAGGAGGGTGTTAATACGTGGATCAATTCATTATCCTAGAAGCACACATGAGGTCCAACACTAATCTTGAATAATCATTTTTCGTTGATCTATACGCCCAACATTATTTATACGCTTCTATGAAATAAACGTTTATTTTTTTCAATGAAGTAAACGTTTTTTTTTTCTTCCTTTAATTTGTTGGAAACATTGCCCAACCAAAATGGGGTCACCTCTAACCAATTATGGAAACGTATCTGAAATTGATTTGGGCAACTCTGTAAAGGTAAACGAATAGAAAATATGATACACAAATCGCTTACTATGATATTTTAATATTTTATAGATTGGTTAATCTTGGCATTCAGGAAGTTGGTTTCATTTGGCGAGATTCTTTACCTTCTTGTATTGTATTAAAGATATTTTTTTAGGGAAAAATTTAATCTTCCTAGTTATAGCCTTATAGGTTTTACTAACTATGGGTACACACGCTTTTTTTTTTTGTTTTGTACTTGGATTTGGTTTTTCTCTTTTTAATAATTAATAAAAATCAGGTCTGCTGCAGATGATCAATAATTTCTTTGGTGCCAATCTTATTGGGATCATTGATTTTATTGTGATGCCCTGCAAGTCCTGATTTTTATAATAGAAAAAAAATGCTAGCTAGGTAACCTTTTATTTTTAATATTATTGACCAAATGCTAGCTAGTTGGCTAGTTTTTTTTTTCTTTTCTTTTCCTATGATCAATAATTGTGTTCTAAATTGATGCATGTATTTCTTCATAATCAGGTAATGTTCAAACCTCCTTCATGGTAAAGGAAAAAAAACACAAACCCGAAGATGAGCCTTAACTCTACGACTTTGAACTTTGAAGTAAGTGTTGAGAGCAGAAAATATTGGTGATGCTCTCCTTGGCAAAGTCAATTTCCCTGGAACATATTGGTAAATGGAGAACATATTGGTAATATAATCTCAAATATACTAATCAAGACTTATTATTCTATCTGGAATCATTCGGTGCACTGCTTATTGGGCCCAACAAATTAAAAGAACCAAATTGGATTCGGTGATTTTAGTGCAGGGCAGTTGCTATATCTAGTCTCCTCTTTGCTTAGAAACACCCCTTTTTAATTTGTTTTTCAAAAATATCCTCTTCCAAAAAAAAAACACTCCCCTAATACGGTGAAATTTTTAATATAGCATGCACATCCCTCTTTCAAGCGAAATGAACTGTTATGTAAAAGTTCCTTGAATATGGCCCATATATTGAAAAATTACCCTTGGATCTATTAGTATAGCTTCACAAGTCTTGAAATCTTGAGGGTTTTCTTGTAGAGAAATTGTCCATGTTGTAGTGATTATCCCCTTAATTTTCCAAGCACAAGATTCTAAACATATTTTGTCAATGCGTTGACATCAAGGGTTATTGAGAGCCATGAAATGAAATATGAAGAAACGGATAATGGGACAATGTTGTAAGAAAGAGAGTTTGGAATTATAAACTTTCTAGAGAGAATGTCATTTAACTGAAAGCATATCGCAAGACACAACATATATATAAAGAAAATGTGAGAACTTACATAAGAAGAACAGTATAAAGTTATCTCATGTGATAAATTTAAATCAAATTATCAAATAATACATTAAATGTATTCGTTATGTTAAAAATAGTGAAATTAATTTTTTTTACTAATAAAAATAACTCGTGTATATATATGGGCCTTTTTCACCCAAAAAAATATATTTCGGCTTTTGTTTTCAATAATGTCTTTTTTAGCCAAGCTCCAATCACGTAACTTTGTCATTTGATGCCTAAATGATTCGAATGTTTTGGCTTGGGTTTTAAGTAATGAAAGAAAGGTGAATAAACTTTTTAGAAGTAAAGTTTTCTTTTGGATTTAATAATATGTTTGTTATCTTTTTTCAAATAAGAATTAATCAAAAGCTATTTGTTTCTTTTTAATTATGTGCAGGATATGATGATGGATTAACTCAATTAATTTTTGGGCTTTTACAGGCATGTGTGGCCAAGGAATGAGTGCTGCTAGATGCACCCAGCAGTTTTGCTAGTGCACCCAGCAATTTATGGGAAAAAACTTAAAAGCCCTTTAAAAATTTAAAAAAAAAATAACTTGTCTCTCTCTCTCTCCCGTGCCTGCTTCTTCTTCTTCCTTCCTCGGACGTTTCTGCTTCTTCTGCTTCATTCTTGTTCTTCATTCTTTTGCTTCATTCTGCATCTTCTTCTTCGCGCTGCCTCTTCTTCCCAAGTGAAGTCTTCTTCTTCGTGTTTCTGCTTCTTCCTCATCTTCGTTGCCGCCATTGTTGTCGGGATCAAGTGGAAAGCTTCTTCTTTGCGTTGCTGCTTCTTCTTCGAGTTTCTGCTTCTTCTTCGAGGTACGTTTCTTCTTCGCGTTTCTTCTTCTTCCACCATTGTTGTCGGCGATGGCGGAAACCACTATCGGGAAGTTGCTGGGCAGTTTACGGATCACCTGATCCGTAAGCCTCTTACGGATCAAGTAATCCGTAAACTGTTTTTTAGTATTTATGGATCACCTGATCCATAAGACTCTTCCGGATCAACTTGATCCGTAAGAGTCTTACGGATCAGGTGATCCGTAAATACTAAAAAATAGTTTACGGATCACTTGATCCGTAAAAGTAACAGTTTCATTTTAATTGAAAAAATACCAAATCAATGCTCCCCCTTTTATTAGGTTTGCTTGCCTTATTTTGTTTTTGGTTGTTTCAATATTGTTGAACTTGAACATTGTAATTAGTGACAATGCTCCCCCTTTAATTAGCTTTTTTTGGTTGTTTCTTGGACACATTAGAAAAAAATCTTGTCCCAGTTAGCACCTAATATCCCTTTTTGGTAGACATACATATTAGTTAGGATGCTCCCCCTTATATGATGAATAGAATAAAGCACACATCAGTGGTTACATTTATGGGTCTATTTAGATAAATTTTTCTATATATATATAGATATATCCTCTTTTAGTTAGGGAATTATCCAAATAGTATATATCGATTAGCATTTTTTTTTATCAGCAAAATAGGATATATATATATATATATATATATATATATATATATATATATATATATATATATATATATATATATATATATATATATATATATATATATATTAATAAAAGAGTACCAGAGGTACTATAATTACAACGTGTTATAAAAATCCTAGTGGATCCACATGTGATGCTACTTTCGGACTGATGTGATCCACCCTACAAAAAAAAATACATCATCAATACCCATTGGCGTTGAATGATTAGCATGAATTACTTCATTTAAAAAATTCCAAGAGATAGGTAGTGCTTGTATGAAATTATCCAAATATTCCAAACCAAATATTGCTAGTAAAACTAGTCTCATTATTACAAAGATAAAAATCACAACTAGAGTAAGCACGGGCACAAAGATGCCACCCCCACCAACACCTTCCACAGTCCTAAATGCTGATTCCTAGGAATCCTAGGAATCCAATCATATATTTTTGGTAAGTGTTACACTCTTAGGTAGCATTTGGTAAACATATTAGAATAGAAATTACAAAATGGAACATAACCAATGGGTTCTATTCTAGCTTTGGTGAATTATAAAAATAGAACAAAACACAATATTGTGTTGAGAAATGGTATATTTTGATTCTATTTTGTTTATCCACACACATCAAACACTATCTTAGCATTAATTTCTAATTTTTGTTTATCCACACACATAAACACATCAATCCTAGTTTGATTCTATTTCGTTTATCCACACACATCATTCCTTCATGAATCATTTTCAGGTGGTCACACTACTAACTTCAATTTCAATGTTCACAACATATTTAGGACTAGCATTATTAGCTTTTTATAGAACTGGTCAACAAAAACATATTGGTCAATGTGGATTATTTCTAGATAGAAAGCTATAAGGACAATCAATTAGTGTATATAGAAAACATTTAGAGAGAAAGTTTTATGAGGGTTAGGAGAACAATTAATCCAAATCCTATAATGATTGCAACTTTTACTAGCTGTTCTTATTTCTATTTCAGACTGAACATCAATATTGTTCTATATATTAATATATATTGTTCTTAGATGGAATTGTCACAAGCAGTATAACAAGGAATTGTCCTAGTTGTGATAGCCAACAAGGGAGGGAATTGACATTGATATCATAATGAAGTGAACATGTTATGACAATTGAATTAGTTTAAAGTAGTGGGTTACTTCTATTAGAGTCATCCAAATTTGTACATTTTAGTAAGAATTTAAGTCTTCTTCTGCACTTGTTCAAGTTAGCTATTTTATTCCTTCACTCAATCCTCTAATGGGTTCTATTCTAGCTTTGGTCAATCATAAAAATAGAACAAAACACAATATTGTGTTGAGAAATGGTATATTTTGATTCTATTTCGTTTATCCACACACATCAAACACTATCTTAGCATTAATTCCTAATTTTCGTTTATCCACACATACCAAACACATCAATCCTGGTTTGATTCTATTTCGTTTATCCACACACATCATTCCTTCATGAATCATTGTTTCTCAGATTCATAAAGCTCAGCAAGTTTCCCACTAAGCATTTGAGATGTTGTTGACCATTGTTTATGCTTAGTTTGTTTATCCACACACATTTGAGATGTTGTTGACCACAAAACAACACCTTGCTGAATCAAGGTCAATACCACTAAGCATTTGAGATGTTGTTGACCATTGTTTATGCTTAGTTTGATTTTCCACACAAATTTGAGATGTTGTTGACCACAAACACAACACCTTGCTGAATCAAGGTCAATACCACTAAGCATTTGAGATACTGTTGACCATTGTTTATGCCTAGTTTGATTTTCCACACAAATTTGAGATGTTGTTGACCACAAACACAACACCTTGCTGAATCAAGGTCAATACCACTAAGCATTTGAGATGCTGCTGACCATTGTTTATGCTTAGTTTGTTTATCCACACAAATTTGAGATACTGTTGACCACAAACACAAATATGTTTATGCTGTTGACCATTGAGTTAACCAAATGCTTGAAATTTGAGAAAATGAAATGAGTGATGGATTTTGTGGTACTCATTTGCAGATCATGGTTAGGACCAGAGGATTAGGTCGTGCCTTAGGTCAGGTCACTCGCAGAGGTGTGGGCAGAGGAGATCATGATGATTCCGATGATGCTCCACAGCGTCGACGACCTACTGCATCCGCACGGAAGCAACGAGTCGATGTGACTGCGGATCACGTCGATGAGCCAGTCATCCCTGACCCAGATGTTCAGGATGACCCGATGGAGGCACCAGCTGCTGTGGAGGACATTCCTGCGGACGCAGGTGCAGAGGCGGCTGAGGATCAGTCTCAGGGATTTTCGGGTGGTCCGAGCGACCTATCTGTGCTGACAACGTATGCGAATCACGTTGCTTGCAGTGTATGGACGGGAGAGGTATTTATACTATTTACTTTTAGTTACTTGTAAATTATACTATTAGTTTTCCTTTAAATGATAATTTTAACGAATTTTGCGTTCCTTTTATACTTCAATTCAGGAGCGTCCTGAATTGAAGTTATCCTCTCATGGGAGGAAGGTCCACGGTTTAGGCAGGCCTGTCCCTGCCATTGAGGGACTTATTGCTGGTACAGGACTAAGTCCTCTGATCGCGTGTTCGGTAGACACCGGCGATCGGGGACTTTTGTCCGCGTTTGTGGAGCGGTGGCATCGGGAGACGTCTAGTTTCCATCTCCCGGTGGGTGAGCTCACCATCACATTGGACGACGTTTCCTCTCTTCTCCATCTTCCCGTTATAGGCGACTTTCACGCATTTGAGCCCTTGCACGTGGATGATGCGGTTCAGATGCTGGTGGACTTGTTGATGGTGTCTCCAGAGTCTGCTAGGGCTGAGACAGTCCAGTGTCGCGGACCGTACGTACGCCTGCAATGGGTACGTGATATATATCAACGCCGATGCCAGACAGGTCATTGGACAGCTGCGGCTCGTGCATATCTTCTTCACCTACTGGGTTGCACTCTGTTTGCTAACAAGAGTGCAACCAATGTCCATGTTGTCTACTTGGAGGCCCTTCGTGACCTCAGTATGACAGAGAGGTACGCTTGGGGAGTGGCTGCTTTGGTTCATATGTACGACCAGCTGAACGATGCATCCATGAGCCACAGTCGACAGCTTGGCGGTTACATCACACTGCTGCAGGTAACAAATATGTTTTTCATTCATTCAGGTTAAACAATGTTCAACTTTAAATTTTGTTACACTTTCATTATTAATGTTTATAATTTGAATGTTACATCTGTAGTGCTGGATTTACGAGCACTTTCCCTCGGTTGCGGAGTCCACCGCTGATCAGGACTACGACGAGGCTTCTCCGCGTGCGTGCAGGTGGATTGCGACAAAGAAGACCGTGAAGAGCATTCGCACGCCGTCGTACGGGGAGCGCCTGGACCGACTCCGGATTCCGGATGTCTGTTGGATCCCGTATGGGGAGCATCGGGAGGTCCGAGACTTCCACGTTAGATCATGCTACTCCGGTCTCTTGCGCTGGGGGCCTGTTGCTGTTTATTATCGACCGGAGAGGGTCGTGCGGCAGTTTGGTTACACGCAGACCATTCCTGCTCCTCTTGTCGATTCATGGGTCTCGTATGATGATATACACGACAGGTGGATGCACTATGAGGATCATATCGTACCTGCAGGTGAGGTGTGCGTTGTGTCAGGGGCGTGTTCCAGTGACTACATCGATTGGTTCTTCCGCATCTCCCATCCTTTCATGACACCAGGCCACGCAGTAGATCCTCTACCTTATGGTCACGCCCCGCAGCCCCGAGTCGTCCCTCAGGCCCCGCAGACGGATATCCCTCACGTGCCGGAGCCAGGAGCTTCGTCGACATCTATGGAGGAGCCCAGACATGCAGTGGTAAGTAATACTAATAATTTATGTCATTTACCTCAATATTTGCATAATAATTTGTGTAATTAGTTTGTTTTGTATGTAACAGGAAGTTTGTGATGACATTGCTGAGAGGTTGGAGCGCCATCTGAGTCTAGGGGTGGTCACGCCTGGCTCATCGACACATGAGGTGATCGAAGAATGCCTCAGATTGACCAGGAGTGTGACACAGGACCATCTAGTGTGCCTCAGATTGATATTCCTTGTATATACAGATATTGTACATGAACTCATTTCATGAGTATTGTTGGTTTTATTTATTTTCATTACTAATGTTAGTTTTATTTATTTTCATTGATTGTGTATTCCATTTGTGTCTATATACACGCGCGTTATTAAAATGGTCTAGTTAACTTAGTTTACCAACTAATAAAAAATAATTTAAAATATAACTTTAAATATAATTGAAATAAAGAAGTTGAAAAGAGTGTAAAAAAAATAATTAACCAAAAAATGGACATCATTCGTTATCTAAAATCTTATATAACGTACTAATATTTTTAAATTCTCTTATAATTACAATTTTCCCACTTATATTAATGATCATGTAAAAAAATGTATTATAAAGTAGTTAGTATTTTAATTTTTTATATAATACTAATTATTTTTTTATATTCTTTATAATATTAATAATGATATGATTAATTCTTTATAATATTATCTTTTATGTATTTATTGATTTTTATTAATATGTATAAAATAACCTTAAACAATAATTATAATGGGACTGAATAAGTATTTTAATATCATTTTCTAAACAAATTTATTCTAAAAAAATATATTAAAAAAGTAATTATTTATAATAAATCAATATTTATAAATATATTATAATTAATAAAATAAAAAATAGATTTAATTATATTATAAATAAATATGTTGTATTTAAAAGTATATTATAATTATTTTTCCTCTTACGGATCAAGTTGATCCGGAAGAGACTTACGGATCAATTTACAGATCAAGTTGATCCGTAGGTGAAAAACTAAGTAAAGACAATTTTATCATTTTTCAAAAATGCTGGGTGCATCAACAATAATGTTAGGTGCACCTAGCAACACTCCCAAGGAATAATGCACAATTGACGTTTCAAAAAATAAACATTCGGGTTAAAAACAAAGGAATGTTGTCCTCTCTCCCTTTGTGTGTACGTATGCCAGAAGAGTTTGAAAAAAAAAAGTTTTCATTCTACTCAATTTTACATATATACATTGCAATGTACAGATGAATGATGACACAGAAAAATGAGAGCAAAGCTTTGTGCCCTTTGTTGTAGCCTGACACAGACATACATTTGATTTTAGAAGTTTCCAGCCACTATCCTACGTTACATGTACACTCACTCACGCCCACGCCCAAGCTTACAAATTCCATTTCAAATTTTCACACTCATAACTTTTAATTTACTTATTTATCTAAATTCATAGTATTTTTCTAAAGCTAAACAATATGGTTTCTTTCAATTATTTTAACTAAAGTCAAATATAATTGCAAAAACCATTACTAAATTATTAGTTAAAATAGTTTCAAGCCCCCAAAATCAAATAAAATGCTATCATAGCTAAAATATGATCTCACAATTAATTGCAAACACAACGCTTTAAAAGAAACCATTATCTTAAATATTAGCAAATCAAATAAAATATTAATTTACTTATTTTTACAAATAAAGAATTTATGTGACAAAAAATGTCACATTATATTGTTATTTTCCATTACTGAAAAATAATCTTACACACCAATGTCATTTAGATTCATATTTACTAGATACAATTTTGTTCCAATTGGCACAACTGGAAGATTATCATAAGTTTACGTAAAATCCAACGTAATCATTATCATAATCATAACTCCAATGGTTTTCATTTTATTTTTTCATAACTTTTCACTAAATCTTTGCATATCTAAATTTTTTATGTAAATGTTAAATTCTTGTCATCTAAAATAATTTTTCTAAAACCGCTCTAATTCCTTAACAAAATTGTGCATCAAACTCTTTCAAGAGTTTGTGTCACCTCAAGTTGATTTATTTTCTTTTAAAAAATATATTATTTATGTAAAGTTAATAGTCTAAAGGATTATTATGAATCATAATATTTTTAATTTAATAATTTGACTAAATTAATAAAAAAAGTTAATATATAAAACGAATATAAGAAAATAAATTATGAAGTGTATTATGTCAAGGATAACTGCATTAATTTAAAAATAAAAAAATATAAGAAATATTAAAACTAATTAAAGTAATAGTCTAAAGGAACAATGAAAAAGGTCATCTAACAAAATAAAATATTAAGATTTTCATTTATTCAACATTAAAAAAAGTTCTCATTTGTTTATTATTGTATAACTTATAAAAATTAAATTTAAATAAAGTTATCATTATAATTTTTTATGTAAAGTAACACAAATTCTCCACAAGATCCTACTCAAGATGAGGAAGATAATTATGAGCATCAAAATTATCCCTTCAAAACTTTAGGTAATTACATAATTAAGATTCAAATTCAAAATTATTGATTAATTTAAAACAATATTATTTCAGTTGATCAATGTCATGATAGTAATTTATAATTATAATAATCTGAATAGATTCAGAGTATCCCAATAATAAGCAATGGAAATAACAGATAATTGAATATAAAAAATTGCCATTAATATTTATTTAAAATCAATAGTTAGGAAGGTTATTCCTATTCCTAAAAATATCAGGTTAATAGAGGCATGCAAAGACTCCACCAACAAAAAAAATTCCATACACAAAGAGCAAGGAAGGCAATCGTATCTATACAAGTGTTGCCTTCGATCGATGTATACATGAGAGATGTGAAATTGCATTTGTTTATTGATAGAAAACAGTTAATCGGAGTGACCAAGGCTTAAACAACTGAGATAGAGTCACATTCTAACTACAGTCTACCTTTTTGCCAGCTAGTTCTATGTCTGTTATAGCACCAGTGAACTCAGAACGAAGAGAAGTGGAAATCCACATATTAACCGCAAAACAACCAATAACTACTCCTCTAAAGTTGTAGAAAATTCCACTAGCTAGCGATCTATTAAGAAAATTTTGTGACTAGTGTAAATCTTCTGGTATCGTGTTCAATATCTACAAATATAAAAAAAAACCAAGAACCTTATGCAATCCCATAAATATTACATTTAATCCAAGATCATAGAGGAGGATACCGAACCACCTCCTAGGTGTAAGAATTTAAAAATTTGAAACTCTTTGACTGAGCAGGTCATGCAACCCCGTGAAAAATTGACAGTAAGAGAAGTTGCAGCTGAGAAAATGTTTATGGCAAAATTAACTGATGGGTTTATTGTCAAGTCTAGCTTTATTCTTGCATGCAGTACCAATTGGTAGATATGACACTCAAAATTGCTGCTAACACAAGATCTTTAAGCTGCTTACTCCAACTAATGTAGCAACATTCCAACAGGGAGTGGAAGCTAGAAATGTCAGAGGGAAAGAAAAGTTTGTTGCCAAGCTCCGTAGTCTATTTGCTAAAGGACAATAAAGGAACAAATGATGGGATGACTTTGCATCTAGGGCCGTCTAATGGTGAAAGAGACCTAAAATGAATTTAAAGATAATTTTTTATTTTAAAAGAAAAAATTATGTTAAACTTTTTCACCAATACAGACATTTTTGTCATTTTATGTGATATTTTTTACTTTATAAAAATCAATAACAAATATTTTTTTTAATAGACCACACAAACAATAGACGAAGACAAATGTACAACCTTTGCTGCACAAATTTTCATCCACCGAAAGTCTGGTATGCAAGTCTCCGAAGCAGAAGAGATCTTGATGGAGGAATTTGCTTGTTCCTAAGGTTTTAAATATTAGTCGCATTGTGGTTTTATCGTGTTTGTTGATATCCCAACAAATCAAGAGAAATGTGATTGATGTGATCCTAATTGTAGTCATCTTGTGATCATGGATAGTTAAAAAAACCTTGATATTACGGTCCCAATAACCGTGGATCATTTTTTAAAACCTTATTGGTTCCAAATTAATTTACACCAAGGAATCAAATGACTCGCAGGATTAAAATCAAGAATGCATCTTATAAAGAAAGCAAACTAGATTCATAATGTTTCCAAACAATCAAATCGGATGAGGGCAACAAAGGTGCAATATTGCTTTTAATCTCTACTACCAGATGAGGAAAATGAGTTTCCAATTCGGGAGGAATCAACCAAATCTGATTGCATAAAAAAATCACTGACCTTTGCAGATAAGGAGCGCTAGATTTGAGAAGGGATATCGAGCATGTAAACAATTGGATGAAGCAACCAAGTATCAGTCCTAAGTAAACTCTCTCAAGTGACTGAAACGGGTTTATCTCTCTTTACAAATCAATAATGTGCGTAAAATAAAAGATTTAAATATTTTTTTCGTCATGTAATATAGTGATTTTTTTTAATTTTGTCTTTTTATTTTTTTTTAAAGCATTTTAAACAGTATTTTTTAATTGTTTAAAGTATTTTTTAATGAAACAAAACAAATATATTTTGTAAAGATTAAAATAATTTTTTTAAAAAACAAAAATAAAAAAAAGCATTAAAGTGTAGAATAAAATATATATTTATGTCAGAGTGGAATAACATATTGGTCACACTCACACTTTCACTTAAGATTAAGAAATTATTGTTTTTTTTTTAAATAGCCATTGTAACATCACTAACATGCATCTAATTGTCACTTTTTTTAAGAATGAGAAGATAAGCAAATGTGATAAAGTTCTTTCCAATTGAGTTTCTTTCCGTATCTTTGATCATCACATGTCCCGTCTCAATCGTAGTAGATAGACATAAATTAATATAATGGGCCAAACCAAGCCACCACTAATCAATATCTCCAGACGAAAATATCTTATCCTTTTATAATTGAACGAATGGCCAAAAAAATTACACTATCATTCAGCAGACGACTTTACAATTAATCACATAAGTCATGACAAATAAATGAATTATGATTCGCATCCCAAAAAATCGAAACATTTGACTACTTGGTACGTTAAAAAAAAAAAACTATAATCATCACTAACTACTAACACATGGAGGGCTTGGCACGCAAAATTTGACCCAACCCAAACCCGGATCCGATCCGGATTCTGATATCGGGCTCGGATATAATAAAATTATCCGAACCCTGACCCGCTTAGAAATTCCACAAGAACGAGTCCTGAATTATCAATCCATCCAAGTTCTCTTCTCCGAAATTGAAACCCGGAAGTTCATGCAAGAAGAAGTCCCGGCTGAAATCGTCGAAGCTCGGAAAATCGGAGAAATCGGGCACAAAATCGCCCGACCCGAAATCCGAAAACATATCAGGGAACGACCCAGTCACTAATTCGGCGTCGTTTTGGAACGTCACGTCTGAGAGAGGAGGAGATGATGTATCCGTATCCGAAATGACCGGAAACGATGCCGTTTCCTCATCCGAAGTTAAAGACTCCACGGGTTGATCCGAACGCTCATTTCGGGGCTCCGAATTGGCGAAACGCGCCGCCGCGATCTGAATCTGGGAGGAGGTCATGTTCCCCCCGCCGGCGATGTTGGGTGGGTCACTCGGGAAATTAAATTTGGCGCCGCTGCCACGTAAGCAGAACATGGCAGCGTCGAACGCGCGTGCCGCCTTCTCGGCGCTGTCATAGGAACCCAACCAAATCCTTTGACGGCTGTTGGGTAACCTAATTTCCGACACGTACTTCCCCCACTTCCTCTTCCGTACTCCTCTGTACGATGAAACACTTCGTTGTTGTTGTTCCTCTGCGGGTTTCTCCACGCTCTTCGGCTTCACCATTTGTTACAACACTCGCTCTTTAAATAAATAAACAAAAAAATGAAATGTTTTAAAATGACGTGTGTGTTTTACTTTTTTGTTGTTCTGGTTTTAGAATCGGAAACTTTTTTTTTTTCGATTGTGTTGAGGAAGAATCTCTGTCGTTTGTTGCTGTTTTGGCTGCGTTTTCTGAATAGAGTTTATGTTGCGGCTCTTTATATATGTGATGAAGAGCGAGTGATGTTTGACTCACTGCGATGTAAGACTTCAAAGGCGTGTAAAAATGCATGCGGTTGTAATGTACACGTGGACGATGACGAGTGCAATGATGATATACTCTTTGCTCCTACGCGTTGAGGTGGAGGAAACAAAGTTGGACCACCACGTTCGTTTTTTAATCCACGTGAATTTGTGTGTATTATTATGTAATGAAAAGAACAAAAAATAAATTATATGATAATGTGGTAAAGGTTTTATTAATTGGAAAAGATGGAGGATTGGTGGGTAGAATGCCATAATCTCACTTTTTTTTTCCACTTCCCTTCCGTGGGCTTGTTGACGCAGCATTCGCTTTAATGAACTGTGTTTTGCGGCTAGATTAGGAGCATACTTAATTTAATAATATAGTTTGTTTGGAATGTTCAAGTTGAAAATATTGAAGTGAGAAAGGGGAAGGAATAGAAACAAGTAAATAACACTCCCCCAAGTCCCACCTAGAAATGATTGTAAGGGGGAAACTTCCATTTGCTTTTGCATTTTTAACAAGCCAAATTAACGGTGAAAGTCTGAAAAAAAAAATACTTGAATATTGTTGTAATGGATGTTGAAAAAACTACATAATATGGATGGATAATCATGGATTGTTTTTGGTATTTTTATATTCTTTTTCTAATTAAAGCTAGAGTTTTATTTTGATCATATTATTACTTCTTGTTATGTAAAATTTGATTAAGGCATAAAATTCAAATTTTGATATATTTGGTTCAAGAGGAGTAAGAGAATCTCTCTAAGAGCCAAGGGAATAAGGCTAAAAGTCTAAGAAACGGGACTATTTAATTGAAAGGAGTGATTTTGATTGAGACTATTAATTGTGATGACTTCATTCATGCATGTGTAATTGAAAAACATTGGTGAGCAAGTATTTTTCGACAAATCAAAATATAGTTGATACCATTGTGTGGAAGTTATACGAAGAGAGTTACCAATATTAGATCATTGTATATAGGAATGTCTCTCGACATGTATGAAATCATGTAATTCGATTGTTAGCATTATAAATCTATAAATAAAATTGTTGGCCACCAATTTTATTTTTTTTTTGTGAGGGATTGATACATAATTACTTAATTCCTCAAAACATCAACACATCTAACAAAGGTTCAAATGATCATCTTGTATGTATTCAATTTTTCACTTTTATAAATTTATGTCTATTTATTTTACTGTAGATTCCTAAATCCTTTACTCTTTTTAATCTCTATTTCTTCTAAAAACTTGACTTTTCCTATCCTTATTTCTTATTATTATTGAAATTACTTATAAATTAATTATTGAATCGAAAATACTTTTATCAAAAGTTATTCTAGTATCTTATAAATTATAACCTTATTATAATTCAAATAGACCTATTTATCAAAATTCCAATCGTGATTTGCATTAAATATTAGACAATTCTCTATTAAGTTAAAAACTAAGAATTTGCTTGTTTGGTTAATAAAAAGAACTCATAATTTAAAATGGATTCTATGTCTTACTTTCAAATATTTATTTGTTAATAGAACCATTTAGTGAAAAAAATTTCACTGTCTTAAAAATATTTTCCTTTTGAGAAATAGATATAATTTTCACAATTAACACATATGTTATTGATAGAGAAATTTGCTTTTCAAGATTCAAACTAAAACAATTCTCGAAAAGATAATTTCTTACAAATAATTCTTTTCAATAAATAATGTTGGTTCGTATTGCAAGGATACAACAAAACTAGATCAAACTAAAGAGAAAGATAGATTCACATATACACAGAGAATGATATTGTTATTCTTCTAAGGAATCAATACCCCTCCGCATGGCAACGACAGGGTGTTATTTATACAACAGTAACCCCAAAGTTATAAAAGCCACAACCATTAAAGCGGTTACAGAGGAAAGGTTAAAAGCGGTTACACCAAATATAGAGTCAGTAGTTACAACATTCTCCACCTTGACTCTACATTTCTAACAGCACTAATCTCAGACAAATCCTACCAAGCTTAAGCACTTCTCAAATTTATCCCTTGGGAGAGATTTAGTCAACATATCAACTGGATTGTCTTCAAATGCAATCTTCACTAGTTTGATTGCTCCTGATTCCACCACTTCACGAATGAAGTGACACTTTACATCAATATGCTTGGTCCTTGCATGGTACATTTGATGATTAGCCAGATGAATAGCACTTTGGCTATCACAATGTATCTGAACAGTCTCTTGTTCAATTCCCAATTCATGCAGCATCCCTTTCAGCCATAGACCCTCCTTTACTCCTTCAGCCAGGGCATTATACTCAACTTCAGTGGTAGATAGAGCTACAACTAATTGGAGGTTTGATTTCCAGCTGACTGCAGTTCCAAACAAGGTAAACACATATCCTGACAATGATTTCCTTGTGTTCAAGCACCCTGCAAAATATGTATCCACAAACCCTTCGATCACTGCTCTACCTTGAGGGTTCCTCTGATAAAGTAAGCGTGAGTCCAAAGTTCCATTTATATATCTCAACATCCACTTTAAAGCCTCCTAGTGTGCTTGGCCAGGTTCCACCATGAACCTGCTGACAACACTCATAGCATGAGCCAAGTCTGGTCTTTTACAAACCATTCCATACATGATGCTTCCAACCCCACTAGTATAGGGAACTGCATCCATCTTCTTCTTATCATCATTTGATATTGGACCTTGGCTCTTCGAGAGCTTCATGTGTTGCCCCAAAGGTGTGCCCACAAGGTTGGACTGATGCATCATAGACCTCTCCACTACCTTCTACATACAGGCTTGTTGGGATAAAAGCAGAGTTCTTTTCAACTGATCTCTTTTAATATCAACACCAAGGATCTGTCTAGCTTCCCCAAGATCTTTCATCTCGAATTTTGAGTTCAGCTTCGACTTTAGATCATTGATCAAACATTTGTTGCAGCTAGCCACCAAAATATCATCTACATACAAAAGAAGATATAGACAATCCTTTTGGTGCAAAACATAAACGCAACTATCATCGTTGCATCTCTTGAACTCCATCTTTAATAAGAAATCATCAAATTTCTTATACCACTACCTCGGGCTTTGTTTCAGGCCATATAAGGATTTTTTTAGGAGGCATACCCTATCATCCAAGGCAAAGCCTTCTGGTTGCCTCATGTAAATGGTTTCCTCCAAGTCTCCATGCAAGAGGGTTGTCTTGACATCCAATTGTTCCAGGTGTAAATTGAACTGGTTGACAATTGACATCAAGATTCTGACAGAGCAATGTTTTACCATATGTGCAAATATCACATTGTAATCTACACCTTTAACCTGAGTAAATCCTTTAGCCACCAGCCTTGCCTTGAACCTTGCCTTCTAAACCCCGGGAATTTCACCATTATTTTTGAAGATCCACTTACAACCAACTACCTTTTGTCCCTTAGGTAGTTTCACAAGCCTCTAGGTATTGTTCTTCTTGAGTGCCTCAAGTTCTTCTTCCATGGCATGTTGCCAAAGCTTCCTTTCATCACTTTCATGTGCCTCTCTGAAATTCCTTGGTTATGTTGATCCTTTAATCTCTTCAACTACAGTTAAAGCATAGCAGATGAGATTAGCTTAAGCAAGCTTTCTATTTGGTTTAGGAACTCTCCTTTCCCTATCACGAATAAGCTGATAATCATTAATGGCATTTTCTGACCCCTTAAATTTGAAATTGAGTGTCCAGTTTCCTCTAGTGTATTATCTAAGTCAGTAATTGGATTTATCTGAGAATTTTCCTACACCTTATCAGTAAAAGGCTCCACCTCAATGTGAGTTTTCTCCTTCCCACATTCTAAGTTTTCATAATACATATCCATCCTTGTCTTATCAAATGTCATATCTCTACTGAAGATGAGCTTGGAAGGTTTTGGGTCCAACCTCCACAACCTGTACCCCTTGACTCCTTCAGCATACCCGAGGAATAGACATTTTACAGCTCGAGCTTCCAACTTGCCCTTCTTGACATGTGCAAATGCCAAGGCTCCAAACACCCTTAGGTTAGAGTAATCTACTGAATTTCCACTCCAAACCTCCATTGGTGTTTTATATTCAAGGGCAGATGGGGTACTTTTGTTGATCAAATACACATCTGTGTTTGCAGCTTTTCCCCAAAAAACCTTAGGTAAACCTGCTCCAAGAAGCATGCATCTCACTCTTTCCAAGATGGTTCTATTCATCCTTTCTGCAAGGTCATTTTGTTGAGGAGTACCAACAACTGTTTTGTGCCTCTTGATTCCATGATGTGTGCAGAAAGTATTGTATTGATCTGAAACAAATTCAAGCCCATTGTCTGTCCTTAAGACCTTCAACTTGGTTCCTTGATGATTTTCAATTTGAGTATGCCATTCCTTGAACTTTTGAAATGTTTCAGTTTTGTTCCTTAGGATGTAGACCCATACTCTTCTTGAATAGTCATCGATAATGCTCAAGAAATAGGATCCACCCCCATGTGTTTGGATCCTCGATGCTGCCCATAGATCTGCATGAGCATACTCAAAGGGTCTGGTTAAGGTGTGCTTACCTGTCCCAAATTTCACCCTGTGAGATTTCCCCAAGACACACTGGTCACACAACTCCAGTTTATGGAGTTTATCACCCATCAACAAGTGTTATTTTTCAAGTTCTATCAAGCCTTTCTCACTGATGTGGCCTAGCCGCAAGTGCCACAATTTAGACTAATCTTCCATTATCTAACTTGCAACAGACACATGTCCAATTACTGTGGATCCTTCTAGGATGTACAGCCCATTGCTTCACCTTCCCTTAGCAATGACTGAGGCTCCAGTGGACACCTTCATCATCCCATTCTCAACCTTTGTAATGTATCCCATAAGATCGAACATGCTTATGGAGATAAGGTTTCTCTTGAGCTCTGGAACATACCTCACATCTTGCAGTACTTGTTGTCAAACATTCTCAGTCTGACAATTCCAATGCCATGCACCTTGCAAGCCTTGTCATTCCCAAGGAGTACTGTTCCATACTCCTTCTGTTCAAGATCCTCAAAGTAATCCTTTATAAGACACATATGGTATGTGCATCCTGAGTCCATAACCCAACTCTTCTGTGAATTGTCAGATGAAGCCACCAAGACCCCAACAGATTCATATCCTTCAAAAGCCAGACTGCAACATCTGTAGTTTCAATAACCCGAGAGGCCTTGGTACCTTTCTCAGGGCAGTGCTTCTTGATATGACCAACCTTTTGACACTTGAAACATCAGACCTGCTTCTTGGTTTCAAGCTTTAACTTCTTCCATTTACCTTCTCCCTTCTTTCTTTTTCCCTTTATAACTGCTAGACCAGATGACACCTCCTCTGTGATCTTCGAATCTTGGAGTTTTTGGAATTCTTTGGTTCGAATTGAGGTGACCACCTCCTCCAAGGTAATTAACTGATCCTTTCCATACAAAAGAGCATATCTAAAGTGTTCGAAGGTTTTAGGTAAAGCATTTAGAATAAAGACAACTTTATCTTCATCTTCTAGTTTCACCCCGATATTCTCAAGATCATCAATGTTCTTGTTGATTTTTGCAAGTTGTTCCTCAATCGTCCTTGATTCCGCCATCTTGAATGAATAAAGTTGTTTGAGGCACAATCTATGGGCCAAAGACCTAGTCATGTACAGCGATTCCAGCTTTGCCCATATTCCAGCCGCAATTTTCTCCTTTGCAACCTCCCTCAGTGCCTTATCACCAAGGCACAATATGATTGCACTTTTGGCCTTATCAATCATGCTCTTCTTCTCTGCCTGCATTAAGGTTAGAGGCATGTCCGTCTCCCCTTTCAACGCTTCATCACATTCTTGTTGAATCAAGATTGCTTCCATCTTGATCTTCCATAGCCCGAAGTCATTAGAGCCAGTGAACTTCTCAATGTCAAACTTCGTCGCCATTTCTTGAATGATCTTGTTAACCTTTGCATTGTGTCCTCACAGACGATGCCACTTGTTGTTTCGTATTGCAAGGATACAGCAAAACCATATCAAACTAAAGAGAAAGATAGATTCACATATACACAGACAATGATATTGTTATTCTTCTAAGGAATCAATACCCCTCCACATGGCAATAACAAGGGATTATTTATACAACAGTAACCCCAAAGTTATAAAAGCCACAACCGTTAAAGCTGATACAGAGGAAAGGTTAAAAGCGGTTACACCAAATATAGAGTCAATAGTTACAACAAATAAGATTTTTATTTGGGGACATAGAATTGAAAATTTTAGTTCTTTTTTATTCGAACCAATGATGTTTTATTTTCAACTTGAGAGCACGAGAAAGGTTAAAATCCTCAATTCGTATATTATCCAAATCTTAATTAGTGTGTAGAATATTAAGTTTGATTTGTAAAGAGAAAATTGAATTATAACTTTATTTTACCAGTTTTAACAAGTATGAATACTTCAGTAAAATAAAATAAAAGCAAGTATGAATACTTGTCTATTAATTCAACATTTGGTGTAATTTTAGTCAAATATTATTATTATTTTTATTCTCTTACTTTGTAGAAACAAGTAGAAGTTTTTACAACTCGATAATTAATATTGCAAGAGCTAGAAAATGTTCAAAAGATTTTAACACATACTTTAAATATATATAAATCAATAATGGAAGCATAAATGAAAAAAAAACAATTAAAAAAAGTTAAGTTTGCAAAGAAATCGAGGGAGAAATAAAAAATGTTAAGTGAATGAGATTAATGGAGAAAAGATCGAGAGAGAAATAGAAATGCAGGAACGTAAATAAGTTTAAAGTTTGGAAAAATAATTGAAGAAGAAGTAAACAAAAAATAGTAAATTAAAATCAAGTTAAAATGGCAAGAACATATAAAAGATTGATACTAAAATGTGGGTGAGTACATACATTTTTCTCTTTGAACGTGTAGACATAGGTGTGATGTGTGTGATATAGAGATTTAGTGTAATTGTTTTGGGAAAAAAAAAATTGGTTACCTGATTCTCTATTTATAGAATTTCTAAACTAAAGATGAAATTATAAAATTTTGACACATTTAAATTTTATTATGGTTTTTTAAGAGTATTTTTAATCAAAGTTTCTTAAAGGATTTCTGAAGTGAAAAAATTATTTTTTTATCGTTTTTTTTATTGGAATAAATCTAAGTGACAAGAAGAATTTATAAAAATAAGATGTATATCTTTAATAGGAATGCAAGTAATTATGTTTTAACAATAAAAAATAACATTTATCTGACATATAATAATATTATAATTAAATAATAATTAAGTGAAAATAAAAAAAATAAAAGTATAAGTTTCTTGAAATTTCCTAGGATTTCTTATCATTAGAACAAAATTATATATAATTTTTTTAGGATGATATGACACTATGGAAATAAAAAAATAAAAAACTTAAAAAATTTACTAAAAAATTTTCATTCAAGACACTATTTGATTTTCATTGAAGATACTATTTGATGCTATCATGCTAACTTGGTTCATTTGCTTTTCAATAAATGCATGCAATCATTATTGGAAAGTCTCACAATTCTTCCACATGGTGTAACAAGTGTTCCTTTCGAGTACTTTTAGGTTTGTGTCTCAAATGTATCTAGGAATGATGATGATTCACACTTAGCAATTTTACTCCAACTTGAACACATGAACTTATTTTTGGCTTTCGAAAAGCTTCTTCGAATATTAGTTCATCTACTCCCTCAAATAACTCGAACACTTTGTTCGTTGTCTGCTCCTCAACAAAACAAATACACTTTTGACAAAAACAATTCTCACCCTTTTAATTGAACATCTTTTTTATCGTCGCCTTTTAATTGAACAGAAATAGAATATAATAAGTTTTTTTGTTATATTAATTACTTCATCAGCATGTAGACATAACCACGGACGTCACATACCCGACTACTCGAGCACATGTGTCAGCTTCAGCCCTCTGCAGGTAGTCAAACAAGGGTCACCTTCCAATCTCCATTCAAAGCCAACAACGTGTTGAGAGTGAGTACCCCTTTGTTCAAAGGCCAAATATGATTTTTCGTTGTCGTGTCATTAATTATCGTTATGGGTTACCCTTTCAATTCGTTCCATGGAGTGTTATGAAAATGGACCGGTTGAGACATCGAGTTAATGACTTAAAAGGTCAAATTAATTAGTCATTTATTAATTCGATTGAGCTAATATATTTATTAATAAATTACAATTATATATAATATAACTAATACAATATGATTAATTCGTAATTTATATTCTATCATTACGTAGTTATTTATTATTATAAGTTATTTTATTAGGTGTTGTTATTAAATTACTAACAAAATTCTTGTTATTTTTTCGTTTTTAGTATAAAAATTGTCAAAAAAGATCATAAGCAAATCTGATAAAAAAAAATATTAAATCAAATCAAAATCTAAATCTAAATTATTAGTTATTATATATTGTTATAAGATCAAAATAATATTATAGAAATAAATTATATGTTAAAATTCAATAATTAATTATTAATAATTTAACATGTTTTAACCATTATAAAAAATTAAAAATAAAAAACTAATCGAATCAAACTGAATTAATTTTGATCCACTACATTTCTGATATGATAGCTTAATTGGACCGACTTGACCACCTATTCCTGATCTAACCAATCCAACCGATCATACCGGTGCTATTTTCACAACTATGGTTCCATGGCCTACATATATAACCAGCAGATTGAGACTTTGATTTTGGTTTCACGCATACTAATATTTATAGATTTATGTAAACTAGCATAGGACCCGTGTCAATGCACGGTTAAGAAAAAGTGAGAGAATGATGGAATGAGAGAGAAGGTAAAAGTGTAAAAAAAATTCTCACTTTTGTGTTCATAACACGTGGTGGCAATTGGCTGGATAAATTATATATATATATATATATGAGTACTTTTATCATTATACACACTTAATTATATACATATTATTTTGTATCTACATCTATATTAATTTCTTCTACGATGTCATGTGAATGATATAAAGATATGTTGACATTAGATGTAACTTTTAGACTTACACTAAAGTTATGCCTTTAATTTAAGTTAATTCTATGATTTATAATATTTTAATAAATATGGTAATTTTGACATATTTTAAGACTATCAATTAGTTAACTATAATTCATCAATTAGTTTATTCAATTGATTTTATTTTTGGTTTAACTATTTATAAAAAATTATTAATAAATTAATGTTTTCTACAAATTTTTCATGTAATGAAGTCTGTATTTTTTCACCTCATATGCATATATTTTATACTTAATTGTAAAAAGAATTTCTTTATTTTTTTTTTCATTTCACTAAATTAGTCTCTTTATTTTTTTAATTCACTAGCGGAATCTCCCTATTTTTTCAAATTTTACTATCTGAGTCCCCTAAAGGAAAAATTGAACGTTGATCATTAACTTATTTTACACACCTAACCTTCTCGTTATTCAGTTTGTGTTCATGTTGTTGATTTTAGAAATTAGGAATTTTTGGTAATGTGAAAGTTATAGATTTTGGGTGGATGAAGTTTACGTTTTGGGATTGGGGTAATTGTTTCTAAGATAATTGTTAGTTGTCAAATTACTAATGAAGGTAAGTTGGAAATAATGCAAATAATTAATCACTTTAGTTACCAATAATCATATTTTCTAAATAGATAAATACCTCTTAAACGATCAATTATATGCGAACACGTGATAGTCAATGTTCTAAGCTAACCTTCGATGTTTAATTTTTCCTCTAGGAACTCAAATAGTGAATTTTGAAAAATAGAGGGACTTTGATAATGAATTAAAAAATAAGAGGACCGATTTAGTGAAATGAGAAAAATATGAATCAATATGAGCTTTGTTTTGAAGTGAAAGATGTTATGAAACTAATTTGGGAGGTCATGAATGAGTTGACATATGACTCTGACCTTAGTGGTGCAGTGTAACATTTTGGAATCTCCTCGTGGCTCATGTTGATCTCATGGGTTGGAACGAGTATCCTTGCAATGCCAAAACATCTTAACACGCCACCAACGGTATCATCTCAATGAGAGTGGTATTGTTGGATTGACCATGGTGTGACAATTCATCGACTACATGGACTCCCATGCTACATTCATAATTTTTTTTAATGGTACCACATACATATAAGTCTATGGGTCTAGCTAATATGCGTTGTCGCAACCGAGATCACGACAGAACATCATAAATTTTATTTAAAATGGAATCTTCACTAACATTTTAAATCAAGTGAAAACATTAAAAAATCCTTAAAAAAATCTTTGGAACCAGACATGAGTTCGAGAGTCTATTACACATAGAGAAGGTATTAGCACTCTACAATGCCCGTAGAAAATGATACCTTTAATTAATTGCACAAAATCATTAATTTTATAAATATTTACTTTAGCCCACAATACATATTCTTGAATCTTATTATAAAAAAACTTATTTTTTATACTTAATTAAAACTTAGCACAAGGATTTAAGCTAGCAAATGGTTAGTCATCAAATCCTCATAATTCACAACGTTAAAGGTAGAATCGCTATTCAATTAACATCATAAATTGTTACTTATTTTAATAAAATATTGTTTTTGAAATTTTTTTATTCTTAAATTTACTCTAGCCCGAGAGTTTATAATAACAAATGGTTATTCTATAAACCCTTGTGATTTGAAAATATTAAAGGTAGAATTGCTACTCAATTAATATTATCGAACCATTGCCTGAAGTAAAAAAAAATAATTTAGAATTGCATCCATCATAAGCGAGTAGATTAAAACAATCAAAGTTACACTCCCTAATTTTTATTTTACCATGAATTACATTTGTTGCTCTTGATTAAAAGAGATAGAGTTATACACATGATTTCCACAACATATATAATTCATCGGAAAAAAAAAGCCAGAAACTAGATTTAGAATTGTAACAATAATTTTCTGCACCATCTTCGGAATGGGTGGAGCATAAGGTTAGCACATACATGCATTCAATCTAATTTATTCCTTTTGACAATTTATTTTTCTTTTATGCATAAAGTAAAAACAAGTTAATCGCTATGACGCATAGACGCTCACGAAAAGAATTATAGCAAGAATAATAAATATAATTAACATATGTAAGAACCAAGCAAATTAACATAAAAAAGAAAATTATGGAAAATATATATGAACTGCTTGTAATGAAATAGAAGAGAGAAAGAACAATGTACTCCATTCATTTTAATAAGCCAACATGTGAAATCATACAATGGAGTAAATCAAAACCTTGTGTGTGCCTCTTCAATCGTTGCATTGAGTTATAGCCGTCAAAACTTTTAAATATGCCTTTGCGTTGTGCAGAATTTTCGCCCTTGTCCTATCTATTTTTCCGTTCGTTCCTTTTTTTCATCCTCCTTTTTCGTCCTCCCCCCCCCCCCCTCCCCCTTTTCTGTTATGTAAGTATGGTTTTTGTAGACCTCTTGTAGGTTTTTGTTGTAACCACTTAATCTCATTCATCCACCTATTTCTCTCCACTATTCACTATCTTTCAGTTACACAACCAACTTATCTCTTTTGACTTAGTCTTTTCTTATATAACTAACCATTATCTTCTAAAAAATATTCATTTTGCAACCAAAGATATTTTCTGAAGACCTGATCTTCTCTTGTAACCACCTTTTATTTTTATATTTATTTAAAAGATTAAAATATTCTCCTGGATAAAATTGGTTATTCACAGTTGTCCCTATTTATTGGTGTCTTATCAAATGATCTAAATAATGATTTTTTTTTAGATTATTATGGTAAGGGACAAGTAAAGAAGTGAATAAATTTTATCCGGGAACCCAATATGTGGTGATGAGCAAGTAGAGACTCTTGAGAGTTGTTGAGCATATGTCAGGCTTAAGTTTAGGTGTTGAATACATTTGCCAGGTAGATTTTGAGCTTGTAGCAAGCTCCAGGTCAATTCTGGGCTTGAATGTTGGTGTTGGGCTGTTTTCGAGATTGAATGATGGTGTTGAGTTAGCTCCAGCCTTGCTTGCTAGGGTCAAACTTGACTATTAGTGTCAGGTCAGTTTTGGGCTTGACTGTTGGTGTCAGGATGATTTCGGGCTTTGGATGTTGGTGCCGGGTTGATTCTGGGCTTGGACTACTGGTGCTGGGTCGGTTCTGGGCTTTGACTGTTGGTGTTGGGTTGGCTTCAGGCTTGGTTTTTGGTGTCGGGTCGATTTTGGGCTTTGTTATTGGTTTCAGGATTTGAAGATGGAATGTTGATGTTAGACTGCTTGGTCATTGAAACTGAAATGACCGTAAGTTATGCCAGGCGATATTGGGCTTCAAGAAAAACACGGTAACATGTGTCAGGTAAGTACTGGGCTTAAAAGGTGAGATGCAAGTACTGGCTTGAAGAGAAAGGGCAATGGGCTAGGTAACTTTGTAACTAAAGGAACCCATGCTACACCCTTGAAGGTCTAAGAAAAAATTAGAGGCTTCACGGACTAAGAAGTTCAAATGGGAATGAAGCACATGAAATGCAATGCAATGCAAAAGATATATGATGCAATGATATGATCCAAAGATATCATGAGACACCAATTATTGGACTGCACTTTTCCTTTTTGCTTTGGTTTTCTCTAGAAAGTAAGGGATCCTTAATCCTTATAATGTCCCACGCCCTAAGATTCATGGATGATGGAGGTATTGTGACTCATCTCGCCTTTGGTCAAACAACATTGGAGTACTTGCTTAGGTTGTTCTCAAGCTACTGCTAAAGTTTGTGAGCCAATAGTGAGGTTATTTTGCTAGTCGTGTTTTCAAGATTCATCAAACCCACTATAGCTTTCAAAAACTTATTAAAGTAAATGTAATGCTTTGAAATTTAAGTTAATCCATATTCAAGTCCTAGAAGCTATGACACACACATGCTCACAAAAAGAATTATAGCAAGAATAATAAAAAAAATTAACATATATAAGAACCAAGCAAATTACCATAAAAAAGGAAATTATAGAAAATATATATGAACTGCATATAATGAAACAAAAGAGAGAAAAAGCAATGTACTCCATTCATTTTAATAAGCCAACACGAGAAGTCGTACAATGGAGTAAATAAAAAACTTGTGCCTGCCTCTTTAATCGTTGAACTGAGTTATAACCGTCAAAACTTTTAAATATGCATTCTTGTTATGCAGAATTTTTGCCCTTCTCCTCTCTATTTTTCCGTTCGTTCCTTTTTTCATCCCCCTTTTTCGTTATGTAAGTATAATTTTTATAGACCTCTTATAGGTTTTTGTTGTAACCACTTAATCCTACTCATCCACCTATTTCTCTCCTCTATTCACTATCTGTCAGTTATGCAACCAACTTATCTCTCTTGACTCAATCTTCTCTTATATAACTGACCATTAGCTTCTAAAAAATCTTCTTTTTGTAATCTAAGATACATTCTGATGACCTGATCTTCTCTTGTAACCGCCTTTTATTTTATATTTATTTAAAATATTTAAATGTTCTTCTGGATAAAAGTGGTTTATTCAAATGCGTCACACTTCCTTCGTGTGTTATGTGTATCAAAATTCTGACAAAACATAAACACACCAACAATTGTTTCTTCCCTTCTTATCTATGAAACAATCTACTTCAGAATGTTTTGTGCTATGAAGATGTGTTAAGTATGATGAAGTTGTGATCTCTTAGAGAAAGTCATATCAATTGTGCTTCATCAAAAGGATCTATTTTAGAATGGATTTTTTCTCAACTAACAAAAGAATCATCATTCTAATGTGGCTTCAATATGGGTATTCAATGGTATAGGTCACCCGTAAACCAAAATTCACCCAAACCAACCCAAACAATTTTGTTTGTTTAAGTCAAATCCAAACCAATCTAATCAAACTTGTTGACTTTTGGATTGGGTCACGGGTTTTGATTTATAAATCTGTTGATCTATAAACCTGACCTGTGAACCTGTTGTTTAATATTAAACTACTAATATCATTTATACAAAATATATAAATAATTTTTTCTTCTTAGACTATTAGTCATAACAGTGGTTAGTGAGGACAACATATTACATTACACAAGTTTAGTGATTGAGTATTTCTATTGAATTCAAGTTATTTGTGTTTCTTGTGTAATGTGAAGTTTTAAAAAAATAGAGGATAAGATGAATTGACGAAGGATTGAAAGTTTAAAATGAATGTTGCAACTTGCAATTAAAATGAATGTAATTAAGAGTGAGGCATGCACATTTTGTGTAACACTATGAAAAGGATGGGGTCATGAGATTTTATGTATTTGCTTTTGTTTTATCCTTTTTATATTAGCTTAAAAATTTGGGTAAGAGATGTATACTCTTATGTTGTATGATATTAGTTTTGTGGTGAATTTAAGTGTATTTTAATAAAATTTTAGCTTATAAAAAAGAATGAAATTTAAAAAATGATAAAAAAAATTTAATTAATTGACCCATTGACCCATCCCAAACCAATTTGTTTTTGAAAAGGTTGGTTTGGGTTAGGTATTACAATTTTTTTTAGAAAATAGACCCAACCCAACTCATTCAAATTTGATTGGACTGGGTCATGGGTTTGACCAAACCCTGCACAACCCAATCTGTGAACATCGCTAGTCTTCAAAATGCTCATTAGAAAGGTTCCTCAGAATAGCTCTACTAGCTGTTGACTTGATAGTTGTCACCTTTTTCGGCTTCTTCCAGAAGTGTGTCAATTATGTGGGCTCCATTTTAACGACTATCTTTGAAGCTTTAAGAAAACATGAAAGAGCATCATGAAGACTACTTGAACCCATCCTAGAGAGAGAAACTTGAGCTAACATCTCTATGTGATTGTTGCTTCAACCCTCTCAAAAGAGAGACTCACTTATGCATATGCTTATAAACTGATATAGATCATAGGTAAAAGTGATAACTTCTAATTTTATGAGTGGAAACCCCTTTTGCAAGGAGAGATTTATCTCTATGCAGTCATTCACAAAAACCTTCTTATTGTTAAGTCCAACAAGTGGTTGGCAAAGGTTGAAAACTAGTGGTGTTGTTGGTTTAGCAGTGACTACTAAGTGTGAAGTCCAATGGGGTTGTTGGAAAGTTATTGAAATCCAATGGTTGGCTGGTTCAACAATGGTTGATTGTATTAGTGAAATCTCATCTTGAAGGGTAAGGACTAGGAGTAGCCCATTGTTGGGATGAATCAATATAAAAATGATTATGCATCATCTATTATATGTAATATGTAATCTATCATATAACGAAATATGGGAGAATCAAGACTACATTTTAAATTTACAGTTTAATACCTAATTGCAACATGTATAAACAATATACAACAAATTTAGAAGTACCTGAATAGGAAAAAGACCTTTGATCCATTGACTAGTTCCTGTAATGGAGAAGATTATTCATATTTCATTGTACGTTTTCTGTGTGATGTCTCAAATAGGACAACTACATTGTACATTGGTTAGAAATAAGAGTCTCTCCCCGGGTTAAATCAATGTGGGCTTACTTACTCATCATAGAAAGCCCAAACACAAACCTGCCACATCAACATATTACTAATAATGCTTTATAATAATAATATTAATTTCAATAAACATTAATATATAATCACATAATTGGGACTAATAAAACAACATAATTATATATTTTTGACATCCTATTAATATGAGTTTTTAAAAAAATAATAACACTGATTATAATGTTCACTATAAAATAATCCAATAATCTATCACTTGGACAACATAAGTCAGGTTACTAGATTTGTAATAAAACAATACTCCATATTAACTTTACAAATTGTGGCCACAACAAGATGCCGAAATATAATAGGCACTTCCTATCAACATGTTCAAAATAAGATCATGAATGTCTTAGCATTATAGAAAATCATACTTGATGGGAGTATTGACATCATATATATACCAAAACACTCGTATCTCAATAACCCAAACAAATTAGGAGTGGACCATGGAAAAACAAACAAAATTAAGATCAATTATGCAATTCGAAAACAAAACGGCCCTTGACATTCACCCAATATGCCTAATAGTTAGGATAAAATATCTTAACATATCAGTGAGACTGGGTCCAAAATGTCTCCAATCAATATATATACCATAACATAAAACAACAAAATAGCGCAAAAAAAAATAACAACACTATTTGTTAACAATATTGGTAATAATGGTAGCAACAATTTATTCATAATAGTCTTAAGACATTGTCTCAAAATACAACGTTGCTACAATCACAATAAAACAACTCCCACTGACCAAGAGCATCAAAAGAGTTCACAATACCCATACAAATTACATGATTTGAAAAACTCCAACAAACAAACCTTTGGTTAAAGGATTTGCTATCATAAGTTCACTAGGTATATGCTCAATGTGAATATGAAACTCTTGAACTTTCTATTTAACAAACATGTACTTGGTGTCAAAATGCTTTGAATGTTTAGAGTTCTTATTGATTTGAGAGAAAGAAACCACAACAAAATTATCACAATACACGACCAAAGGCTTGGAGATACTCTCCACAAGGTGAAATTTTGAAGTAAAGTTTCTCAACCATATGGCCTGACGAATGGCTTCATAACAAGCCACATATTCTACTTCCATAGATGAAGTGATTGTAATTGACTATTTGACACTTCTCCATGAAAAAACTCCTACATCCAACATAAAAACATCCTGATGTGGATTTATGGTCATCTGGACAACCACCAAAATCAGAATCAGAATAGCCTTGTCACCTCAAGCTGATCAAACTTCCTATAAGTGAGTAAATGCTCTTTGGTGCCCTTCAGATGCCTCATAACTTGTTTAACAACCTTCTAATGACTCACACTAGGTTTGCTTGTGTACCTCCCAAGCACACTAATAGCAAAAGCAATATCAGGACGTGCATGGACTTGGGCTTACATAAGACTACCAATAGCATAAGCATATGAGACATTTTCCATTTCTACTATTTAATTATCATTTTGAGAACACTGAAAATTAAAGGGTCTCTCACCTTTTTGAATGGGTGCAGCATAAGGATTGCATAATTTCATATTAAACCTGTTCAAAACCTTTTCAACATATTTTTTTTTAGATAATGCAAGAACACCATGAGATCTATCACAGAGAATTTCAATCCCCAAAACAAAAGAAACATTGCCAAGATATTTCATATCCAAATGAGATGTCAACATCTTCTTGGTCTCAAGTAAAAAATTCATATCATTGCAAGCCAGAATGATATCTCATCAACATACAAGACAAGAATAACAAACCTACTCTCACTATTCTTCATATAAATGCATTGATCAGCTGCATTTTCTTTAAGACCAAGAGAGAAAATCATCACATCAAATTCCAAGTACCATTTCCTGGAAGCTTGCTTCAGTCCATAAGCGGATTTTCTTAACTTGCACACCAAGTGCTCTTTACCTTTTTCTTTAAAACCATCATGTTGATCCATACATACATTCTCATATAAGTCACCATTTTAGAAATTTGTTTTAACATCCATTTAGCGAAGCTCTAAATCAAAATGAATCCACCTAAGCCATCACAACACGAAAGGTGTCTTTAGTAGAAACTAGAGAAAAAGTCTCCTTATAATCAATGCTTTTTCTCTGGTTAGACCCTTTGGCAACAAGTTTAGCTTTATATTTCTCTATTTTTCCTTTTTCATCTTGTTTGGTCTTAAAGACCCATTTACACCCAACGGTCTTACAAGCAATAGGCAATTCCACCAATTCTCAACCACTATTTTTTTCCATAGAAACTAGTTTATCCTCCATGGTTATCAACCCTTGAGAACTTAAAGAACTAGAAATAGCTTCTTGAAAAGAATTAGGATTAAAGTACACATTTGAAGAAAACTAATGCTCTTGTAGATAAACATAATAGTCTTTAAATTTAGTAGGTTTAGTAGGCTTATGAGGCCTTTCTGACCTTTTGTGTGGAACCAAGTCTTCAACTTCGTTTTGCTCATCATCAACAACTTGTTGTTGAGGGATTTCAACATGAATGATAGGATCAATAACTTCATTATAAGGGAAAACATGCATCTCTTCCTCTAGAAAAAAAAAGCAAGAGGTATATGAACAACGACACTTTCATCTTTGAATTCAATAGTCCTTGACCTAGAGCTCTCATCATGCTCCAGTTCATTCTCAAAGAATACTGCTCTATCAGATTCAATGAGTCTAGTAGTGTAAGTAGGACAATAAGATCTTGATCCTCTTGAGCCAATACAATACCAAATAAAGAAACCACTAATTGTTTTTGTGACACCCTCTATCCCGACATATAAATAAATAAAATATATAAAAAATATCGGTAACCAAATTCACACGGGTAAAAGGTTCACATTCACTTCACTATTATCAATTAAAACTTATTAAAAATATATTCGGCTCGAAACAAGGCCGTCAAAATTTACTAAAATATTTTGTTAAATCAGTGAGATAAAATAAAATAGACTAACATTATGTAATTAATATAAAACTTATGCCCCACTGTCACATCGTATCAGAGCATTGTGTCCCGACGTCCTTCAACACAAGGTTCCTTTAAGCACTTCACCTAGTCATCTGCTCCCCCGAACACAAGGTTCAAGATCGTCACAGGATCCAAACACAAATAGCAAACCGGGAGTGAGTTATCACATTCCTAACTACTAGAGAGAAACAAAACAACATATAGTAGCCAAATACAATTTACTTAGCATATCTCACATTATTTCATCACTTTGTCATTCAAAATTCACTTTTCATCCCTCAATCACACTTTTCAATCATCAATCACATTACACAAGAATCACGCATTCTGATCAAGACATAATAACACCTCAATTTCATAATAAACAATTAGCAAGCGCATGAGACAATTATGCTAAGACTCAAGCCTACATGCAATGTGGTACCATGTCAATGAAAAACCACCCTGAGGCGCTTAGGAGTACATAACAAGACACACCACACAATGGGTTTGCCAGGTCACTCTCACTAAGTAAGATCATAGGGAGACCAGTCAGGGTCACGATGTTTTGCGAAAATGCTCCAACCATATGGGATCAGCATAGACTTAAAGGAGCACTCAAACCTGGTGACCTCCAAGGCCTACATTCTGAAGAGTCCGTCAGGGCCTCTCCCTCCTGATTCAGGTCCAACCCCTAAAATCATTTTAGCACACAGACACTGCTAGTGAATTATACAATACCCACGACCTCACACTCATGTCTTAAACACGTACGACATATTGCGCTACAATTTAACACTGGTTCCTAAATAGGAACCTACACTTTCTCTTTAACACTGGTTCCTAAATAGGAAATCTACACTTTTTCTTTAACACTGCGCATTTACACTTTTCTCAAGATAACATTGGTCGGGTTATTGTACGATTCACAGCTTACAACACAAATAATGTCACATCAAGAGTTAATCACACACTTATTCACAACCAAAACTCATTCACAATTTCACATCTCATAATGTCACAATCCACCATCACATGTTTTCACGTATTTCACAATTCAACACCTGTTCTACTTTACACTTTTACTCAATCTCAATAACAATATTATAATCTCAAGGCAACATATCATTCCATAATTCATCACATATTTCATTTATAAGCATTGCTCATTAATTATACAATACCACGACCTCACACTCATGTTTCAAACATGTTTAACACAATTGCGCTACAATTTAACACTGGTTCCTAACAAGGAACCTACACTTTCTCTTTAACACTACGCATAAACATTGGTCGGGTTATTGTATAATTCATAGCTCACGATATAATTAATGTAACATCAAGTGTTAACACATCCACTTATTCACAATCGAATATCATGTCCACACTTTAACATCTCATAACATCACATCAACCATCTCATAACATCCACAATGATATTCATAAGGTACAACATACACATGTTCATCAAATTTAACCATAATATTCTCAAACTCCAACACTTAATAATTTTTGGAATCATACTATAACACTCTACAATATTATTTACATAAATTATTAATATAAATAACTACCTCTATATATATATAAACTAGCATACATCATATTGAATCACAAATTACAAAGTAAGTTTTCAATGCACAAATTCTAAATAATTATATGAACACTTTGGTCAATTTCAATTATGATATTAATTTTTTAAATTATATATAAAAACCTAAACAACAAGAAAAAGAGAAAATACAAAATCAATATCTCTCTAAATTTCTCCTTACTTTATTTCATCAATTCATATTAATTAGAAAAAGTACTCAATTTATGGGGTTCACGCTCAACACAATAGCATATCAATTTCACAACAATTGGTCTGTCAAACATATATAATTCACTGTAATAATTATAAGGATAAAATGAAAATTGCAAAAATACCCCAAAACCCATTCCAATTGATATCTCTAAGGATCCATACACATGTTCTCACTAATTCTCAATTGTGAATAACTCATCCCTTACCTCTAAGCGGGTCCACGTGTCTTCAGCCAGCGATAACAGCATCTCTAGCGGTTCCCTGAGATTCCTCCAATTTTTTTCCTCTAACTATTCCGATAGAGTTCCCAAATGTCAAATAGACAAAGAAGGGATTGAAGCCTCCACTTGTACTGTCATCATGCGATTTATTTTTCTCCCTCCACAAATACTTTCTCGCAAATCCCAATGGTGAAAGCTTGCTAAACTGAATTTCGAACAATATATCCAAATTTCATGAAAATCCAACGGTAAACGAAACCAGGATTGTAGTTTTTCCGAGACAGCTCTGGGTTTCTGCGGGAAAGGAAAATGCTACAATTTGAGGGGTATTTCTCTTAGCTCAGACATAATATAGAAGTTCACAACGGTGACAATGCTCGGAATTGGGTTTCGAACATGGCGATCAAATTTCACGACGATTCAACGGTGAATGAGTCCATGATCGTCATTTTTCTGAGACAGATTAGGTGGCCTGTGGGAAAAAGAGAGGGTTTTGGAAGAAGAAAGAAAAAACAAAATTGTGAGGCAGAGGAGGATGAGGAGTCAGTCTGAAAACTGACCTAGCATGCTATTTATAGCTAGGGACATTTACGATCTATTATTTACTCTATTTATTTATTTATTATTTATTATTTTATAAAAACAAACTTTATTTTATTTTCTATCAAACAAATAAATAAAATACCCTTTTTATTTTCTCTCAAATCATTATTTTAATTAATAATTATATCTCCTTATTTATTTATTTATAAAATCTCATCATTTTTTTAAAAATTCTATTTATTTATAAATAACAATCATTTTTAATCTAGTTTACGAAAATTGGGATGTTACAGTTTTTAGATCAAGTTTCCTCATTTGTGGATTATAAGGCCTCACTTTTTCTTTACACCCCTAAACATGAAAATGCCTCAAACACGGTATTTTTCCTGACATTAGTTCATAAGGAGTCTTAATAGCAAACTTATTAGAAGCATCATTCAAAATATATACCATTGTTCTTAAAGCATCTCCCCATAAGAACTCTCGCAGAGAAGAATGGCTAACCATGCAACTAACCATATCCATAAGGGTGCGATTTCTCCTTTCAGCAACTCTATTTTTGTTGAGGCATGTTGAACATGGTATATTAAGCCTCAATACCATAATCTTGAAAGAACATGGCAAAAGTTTCAGTATTTCTTCCAGTCTCATCATATCTACCATAAAGTTCTCCTTCTTTGTTTGATCTCATACACGTGATTTTTATACCTAATTTCAACTTAATCACTACCTTGAACGCCTTTAAAGCATCCAAGGATTCATACTTTTCACGAAGCAACTCAATCCATCCATGCCTCAAAAGATCATTAATAAAGGTAATAAAATACCTAAAACCACCCACAACAACACGAGTAATAGGTCCATAAATATCTGTGTGAATCAACTGCAAAACTTTCTCACTTATGGTAGCCCTATTCTTTCTAACTCTAATAGTAAGTTTCCCTTTTATGCAATCAACACATGTATCAAAATCAGAAAAATCTAAATCATGCAAGATTTCTTCTCTAATCTCTTTATTCTTTCCTCAGAAATATGTCCCAAACGTTTATGCAATAACATGTAAGAATTTTCAAAAATTCTACCACATTTGTTTCCAACTACAAAATTAACGATTAAATTCTTTTCAAGATTAGAAATAGCGTGAACATCCAATGTATATAAGCCATCACATAAAACTCCAAAACCAACAATAATAAAGTCACAAGATAAAGTAACTCTTTTATTACTAAAGTTGAAAAAGTAGCCACAATCATCCAATACAGAAATAGAAATCAAATTCCTTCTCATAGAAGGTACATAAATTATAATGTTCGAATTCAAAACATGTCCACTGCATAACTTCAAGGAAACAACGCCTATGTGTTCAGCATCCATTCTAGCTCCATTCCTCCAGAATGGTTACCATTTCTCCTTTATTTGGCTTCTATTTGCTTTTGAACTCTTGTAAAGAGTTTGAAACATGAATAATTGCACTAGTATCTAAGCATCATGTACAAAAAGGAACTTCAACAAAATTTGATTCAAAATACACTAGAGCTAGAGGGGTACCTTTCTTCATCTCAAGCCAATTCTTAAACTTCCAACAATTTGCTTGCTTGTGCTATAAAGCATCACAAAATTTGAACTTGCCATTGTATTTATATTTAGGCTTATCAGAACTTTCTCCATAGTGTTGCCTAGAATGCTAGCTAGAGTGCTACTCAAAATGGAAATTCCTTTTCTTCTTAAATTGAAACTTCTTACCCTTTAGATTGAAGAATTTATTCTTGTCATTCTCAATATAAGAAACAAACTACACACTATTGAGACTTTCCCTTCCTCATAATCTCCTCCTCTTGAGTGAGGATAGATATCATTTCATCAATGCTTCATTCAACATTCTATTGAGCAATATAGGAAGTTCTTAGAACATCAAACTAAGATGGAAGAGATTCAAACACTTGGCAAATAAGAAAGTCCTCTCCTAACTCCACATTCATGGATTTCCATTTATTATACCAATTCACCATTTTCATAGTATGCTCATGAACACCTCCTACTCCATCATTAGTGGTCTTTCCTACCAAAGAAAGATAATGAGCCTTTTCAGCCTTATTAAACCTCTTAAATTTCTCTCCAACAACCTACAAAAATTCTCTTGCATTTTCAATATCATGAACATTGTCCTTAATTGTCATATCCATGGTCTCATTGTCATCAAACACACTTTGTTGGAGTGTACCTACTTGTCATATCTTGACTTATCAACAATAGAAGATGTGCTAGTAAGTGTGAGAGGCCCATCCTCAATGAGAGCCATGTCCATATTAGACACAACAAGGAATAATTTTAGAGACTCAACCTAGTCCTCATAATTGGTCCCATTAAGCCTATTCAAGACATTCATTTGCATAGGCAATGCTAGATATAAGAATAAAAACAAATAGTTTTATTAAGCATGCCAATATACAAAATAAGGAGAAACATAAAATCCCACATCAAGGGTGTAGAACATAAATTTCAATTGAACACCTATCCTATTATAATCTCGCCTAAGGGTCCTGAATTACAATGCACAAGTCAACTTTCATAAACATAAAAATCATGTTCTTAAAGCTAATATTGACAGGATATTGAAAACTCTAAGACCATAGCATTCAATAAATTTCACAATCATTAGAATTACATTAATGGGGATAGACTGATAGGGCAAATACAATATTAACATAATTTCTAATGCAATCTTAGTAATCCTTTTCATGACCAGTCCCATGACAGGTGAGTACATGATCATGAAAAACAAATAAATGCTTAAATTTTATCAATAGAAAGAGTACTGAACATATGAGATAGAATTCAAAGAGCATTGGTTAGGAACAATATTTTAAGTGCACAATAACATGAAACAAAATTGGAAAAGATAAAACAAATTTTGTGATCCAATCAAATAAAAGATCATGTATGTGTGTTTTTATAAACTACTAAAACGATGACATAATCTTATATTACTACAAGGCAATTTATAAAGTAATGGATATATGCAATCCAATTATATAAGCATGGAATCAATCCAAATATATATGCCAATTGAAGTACACAGTATAAAATAAGCAATTGGATTTTATGGAAATCTCCAATTATATGCTCACACACACAAAAAAAAGATTTTAATCCCAAAGCAATTTGAATTAGACAAACATGGATGCATATAATAACAAGAATTGGAAACATGAATTCCAATTATAGGCTTTCGGTGCTAGACAAAATAGAGGGCTCATTATTGGAAACGTGAAAGAGCAATTAGAATACTACTGAAAAGAATAAGATAAAAATGCCAAAATCTGGATGCCATAAAATTTTAATATCATAATTACAAAACATAGTCACAATCGAGATTAAAATCTTTGATACCAATTTTTATATGTAATCGATCATATAAAGAAATATCAAAGAAACACGATTGCACTTTAAATCTACAGTTGAATCCTTAATTGCTACATGTATAAACAATATATAGTGTTAACACCACCATTTTTCGATTGTATCAAAAACTGGTCATTTGATATTTTTATTATCAGAAGATGAAGATCAAACATTAATGGTGAAGATTGAAGACCAAAGTCATCAATGGTGAAGATTGAAGAGAAAATTATCAATGATTGTGATCGAAGACTAAAGCCATCGATGGTGAAGATTTAGGAAAAGTTTATAGCGGTTACGAATAGTTATAATTTGTACTTTGAGTGGTTAAAACTTGTTCTCTATAAATATATAACTTGTATTCTGTAATTAGGATTGAAACTTATAAACACCTTCATGTCCTAAGTCTCTGTGACGCTCACAGACCGACAGATTAATGTAATGTTCTCAACCATTTCTTTTTTCTTTAGTAGGGTAAACTCTTTCAATTCCATTTTCTTCTTCCTATAACACCTTCTCCTTTCGATATCTCCTTCCTTTTCCTATAACACCTTCAAAATCCTTTTACCATTTTAGCCCCAATACGAAGTTTTTAATTATCTAATTATTTTCTTTCAAAATAGGTTCATTTTCTTGTCTTTTTAGAAAGTCATTTTCAACTTTAATACCCTAGATGGATCATTGGATGCAAACTTGTTAAGACATGGAGAATTTACATAACATACCCAAGTCTTTGGCTTTGATCTTTAATGTTTGTCTTTGTTCTCCAACTTTTGACATAATTTTTTTCTTGCTTTGTTTTGTGACTTTTTGTGGGAGTGTTTTGTTTATTGGCTTTGTCTTCACCAAAACTTCTCTTGTCATAAATTAGAAGATTGTCTGCTTGTAATTGTTTTTGAATCTTGTTCCTCAAGTACAAGAGGTCATGCTTTACATTTACAATATCCTTTTTTTTATGATGACAAACCAACCTTGAAAACCAATATTGTTTGATCTTCAATCCATCCTTCTTCTAGGTTGTATAAGTAATTACAAAGCTAGTGTATTAAAAGCTTTTCTTTTCTTGGTAAATAACCACTGTATTATTGTCCTTAAGTAAAATATTTATTTATTCTTGATCGAAAAATGTTAGAGTATTAATTTTTTGTTAGTGGGAGATTCGAACTCACAATCTCTCCCATTTCCTATTCCCTTCACCACCAAGCCAACCTTATATCTCCAAGTAAAATGTTTATTTCTTCATGTTCCCCTTCAATTGATGCATTCCTTGATATGTGCTAACTTGAAAATAAGAACATAACTCTTTTCCCAACATATGGTTTTCACATTTCAATACTAGTATTACCACTTGTTATACATTCCCCTCGTTTTTGACATAAAAAAAACTTTAAAAAGGAGAGAATCAAATAGATATCATGTCTATATTTAATATAAAAGTAGAATTCAACATTAAAAAATTAATCACGTGTTATTAATTAGTTAACCATGTAAAGCATATTAATAATGTGATTTCATGGGGGACCAAACTTTTAATATTTTGGGATTGTTTATATTTAACATAGTCAAATGCATAAAACTAGAAACTCAAAACAAGACGGAGTCTAAGGTGTGTGACTTTGATAGGTCTTGCATAATGCACAACTAAATTTTAGTCATTAGATTAATTTGATGGGTAAGATTTTTTTTATACTTTTCTCTTTTCTTTTTTCCACATTTCTTGGATTTACCCCCTCCTCCTCCTTTTTCCTTTTCTTCCTCTACATAGTCGTAGACAAAACCCTACTATCATTGGAACCATCACTTGGACTACACCACTACAAGGCACTACCACCCTTTGCTGAATCACACCACCACAAGCTGCTAGCACTCATCTTTGCATAAATGAGTTTTATTTTTTAAAAGGTGAGATCTTGATTTCTGATCAACAATTGTTTCTCTTCCTCTTGATGCTCCTTGCCTTCGCCTCTGTCTAAAACTGATTGTCATTGTGACAGTCGCCTTTCGCTGTTGTTTGACCTCCTCAAAACCCACTTCTCTACCCAACAAGGAGAAGGAAGAGGCCCTGTCAAGATTGTTCCTAGATCGTTATGTAGATCTTTTCACTTTCTCATTTTTGAAGGTGCAACCACTCATTTAGATTCATCACAGGCACAACACGGCTGAACGATGACAAATTAAGATTGAATTTCAATTTTATCATACCTAATGATTCAAAATCCTCACGCACGATACAAGACCTATCGAGATCACACACCCGAGACATTGTCCTCAAACAAATGTAAAGAAAGCCATAACTCTTCTCATATAATAATACAAAACGAGCATTTTCACATTTTTTAAATTTTTTTTATATTTATCCATATTTCATTATCATTAATAAAGATATAGTGATCTATTTAAAAACATTTATTTTATTTTCTTTTACATTATTTTCTAATCAATTAATTTCCACCATTATTTTTATTATTATTCAAATTCCCTATTAGTTTTTCTCAAATAAAAAAAAAGTTTAAGAAATTACAAGGCTACTAAACCGGGCTGGTTCATGCGCGTGAGCAACATAGAAACACTATCCTCTGCTCACGAGTGCACTAGTTCGTTCTAGAAGGCTCTATTATCATCAGATAAAACCCCCCCTATCTCTATTTTAGGGTTTTTATTATCTTCATTTCATCGTTTCGTTACGTTCTGCTTCGCGTGGACCAACAAGAAGGTAGAAATTTCCTTCTTCAACTCTCTTCTCACATCAATTCTTAACGTTCGGTTGTGTTTTCGTTAACCAATTTCGTTTTGCGCAGTGTAAGTTTTCATTCAATGGCCAGCGCTCAGCTCTCAGCAATATCTTCGTCGATCTCTACGGCGTCGTTTGAAGGGCTTCGACCTTCGGCTGTTCAGTTTGCTTCCGCGGGCAGAATTAGAATTGGCAATCTCTCCCAAAGGTCTTTCCGGGGCTTGGTTGTCAAAGCCGCCACCGTTGTTGCCCCCAAAGTATATATATATTTTTAATTTATAATTCTAATTTTGTTTTTATATTATATAAAAATATAAAAATTAGAGGAATTGAAAGTTTGTTTTTAATGTGCTGCATTTCTAATGGTATGGAAAGGGTGAGTAGTAGAGTAAGGGCATGTTTTGATGAACTTATTCAGAAGCCCTTGTAGGAGAAGAAAATGAAATGAGTTTCTTCGTAAGTTGAAATTAGCTTATGCATGAGTAAAAAATCACCTTTTTAGAGAAGTTATACAAGTGAGCTTCTACAAATTAGCTTATGAGAAGTTATAATTTTTTTTCCTCATTTTTTTCTGCGCCAGGTGCTTCTTCATCTTGATAAGTTTATCCAAACATGCCGTAAGGTTCTTAATTAAGAGAGACTATTGTGTTGATGAAAATTAATATAATTTGAATACAATATAAATTAGAAGGATTCATTCTAGAAAAAATCTTAAATTAGAGAATTTTTACTCAAAATAAAAGAATTTTCCTCGATTCCTGGTTTTCGGACTACCCGAATTTGTTGAGTGTCTGGTGGGATTGGTAAATTATGTAGTGAAGAACGGTAATTTGTTTGGATAAGCTTTTGTCTTGGTGCTAGTTTAGGACAATTATGTACCAAATTTTTAATTTTTGATGTTTTCTTTTAGCTTTTATTTGAAAGTGTTGGTTCTAGTGTGCTGCTTTTCTAGTGGTAATGAATGATAGGGTATTAGAGTAAGGTTTTAATTTTTTATTAAGAGTCTCTAGTATTAATAAAATTGAATGAGGGATAATGAGAATGATTCATTCAGGGTAGTACTTATTCTTTTCGTTTGTTCTAGAAAATTCTTAAATTAGAGAATATTTAGTTAAAATGAAAAAAAGTTATCTCAATTCCTCATTTTCCGGGGTGTACTTTGGTTTGTAACTAAACTTGTGTACTTTGTTTTGTACCTGAACTTAGTGTCTTTTGGGATTGGTAAATTATACAGTGTGGACAAGAATTTGGATACACTTTTTTGTCTTGGATGTTAATTTGGTACAATTATGTAGCGAAATTTTAATATTTTCTCTTTGCTTTTATTTTCTCCTGGAGTGGTTTTGTAATTTAGTTGTGGAACCAAACTGCTATGTGCATGTTATGTAATTGTTGATTTAGAAGTCCTGGGGTTGTTTCAACAATTTTGGTTTATTGAGCTATATGTGCTTTTTGCAATCCAGTGTTTCATGTAACTGAGTGTTGGTTTTACTGTGCAGTACACCGCGATTAAGCCTCTGGGAGACAGAGTGCTGATAAAAATTAAGGAAGCAGAGGAGAAAACTGAGGGTGGGATTTTGCTTCCATCAACTGCTCAAACGAAGCCTCAAGGGGGTGAGGTGGTTGCTGTTGGAGAAGGAAAGACAATTGGGAAGAACAATGTAGAGATTAGTGTGAAGGTAATGTTGTTGCTATGTTGGAAGGTCACTAAACCTTTTGGTGATCTGTGTTTACTTTTTGGGCAAAGGATTGGGGGTTGTCTCTGATTGATGCTTATGTGATGTGTTTGTTGTCTGTGAACAGACTGGTGCACAAGTTGTGTATTCGAAGTATGCAGGTACTGAGGTGGATTTCGATGGTACAAAGCATCTTATTGTGAAGGATGATGACATTGTTGGTATCCTTGAAACTGATGACATCAAGGATCTTAAACCCTTGAATGATAGAGTCCTCATAAAGGTACTTCTTCTTTAAAGATTTACTTTTTCCAGTGTTTGGATCTTTAGGTGGAGAGTGATATTAGATCATTTGGCAGTCAAGTTTGTAAATTGTATAATTCTCAAGGTGTATTTAGGTTTTGCTCATGTATAAGTTTTGTTAATCTTGTTGTACATATAAGAGTAGCATCTAAGTGCACTTTGGTCTCCTGTGAAGCATTGATACTTGTATTTATTTCATGCATCTGTAGGCGATATATATCTGATACCAATACTCTTGATAATTCACTGAAATGCATCTATGAAGTATCCAAACCTTTCAAAAAAAGTTATGAACATCGAATATAGCCAAATATGTGACATAGAAATATGAAGAAGAAATGCAGCAGCACTGTCTCTTGATGAACCAGAAATGGTAGTTGTCTTCAAGAAGTATGAGATTTATTTTTGTTTTTTAGTGATGTTGAAGAAGTATGTTCTTAATTTGGATTTGCAAGATGACTTACATATCTAAATATGTAGCCTGCATGCCAAGTATCTATGTATTTTAAAATAGCTGTTACCCTGTCAAATTACACATAGAAGAATATGATGTGTATAATATTTGTGTCCCATTGGTGGTCTCTGCTTCGTATGGGGATGTCTGTGATAATTTTGATGGCAGCTTCTGATTGATTAACTATTGAATGCAGGTTGCTGAAGCTGAGGAAAAAACCTCTGGCGGTTTGTTGCTTACAGAGGCAACCAAGGACAAACCTTCGATTGGAACAGTAAGCATTCATCATAGTTGTCTTCAGTTCGAAATGATAGTGTAGCCAATATAAATAATTAAGAGGATCATGTCCAGGCTTAATATTTTTGAAATTTTGGTTTTTAATCTTGCTGAGTGACATTGTGCGATTCATGTAATTGACCTCACCTAGTGGAGTAGGGCTTTGCTGTTGTCTTTGTTGTAATGTTTTTGTAATACTTGGTATGCTACAGGTGATAGCGGTTGGGCCGGGGCATCTGGACGAGGAAGGCAACAGAAAACCTTTGTCCGTGACTCCTGGGAACACAGTTTTGTACTCCAAATATGCTGGAAATGACTTCAAGGGCAAAGATGGTTCTGACTATATTACCTTGAGAGTCTCAGATGTCATGGCTGTTCTCTCCTAGAACAACTTGCTTTGGGTTTTGTAACTTGAAATTTTTGTGTTTATCTCGAGAAAACGTGGATTCTTTTAATCGTAAGGACTTTTGAAAAATAGTTTATTGCAATCTGTTCCGTAGACAATCTCTTTTTATCTTTGAATTTGGTAGCCTGTGTTGAAATAAGTTCCGCAATATCTTTGAACATTTTCTTAATTATTAAATGCAATTATATTCCTAGAAGATGAAATATACTCGATTTATTTTATTGCTTAAGAGGATTAATTAAAAGGAGTTAAGATTGCTTGAAATTAGGGTTACTAATTTGCACCTTACAGTGTAAAATACAACGCGATTACTCATGGGGGATGGCTTTTCAAGCTTCCACGTCCTAAGTGCTGTGTTAATGGATTCAAATTTGTCACTAATTTTTTAAGAAAGAATTCAAGGAAACCTCTTTATGTTAGATGTAATTTAACTATCCCTCTTTTCTATCTAATTGCTTATCGATCACATAATATGTCTGGACTTATTTCTTTATAACTAATTGTTTAGTTTTAAAAACTGAAAACAAAATCTCGACTAATATGAAACTAATTTCACGTCCATTAATAATAAAAGAAGAATAAAGTAAGACTTTAAAATTAACAAAAAAAAATATCATTACAAATTAAATATGATGAAGTAAAATAAAAGGACATAAAATATTTAATGTGATAGAAAATTTTGACTTAGAAAACTAATATATAGATAAAAATGTATTCGGACAAAAAATATTAAATTAAAGTTAATATATACATCAATGAATAATAAGATAAATTTATCATATATTCAATTTAACTCAATAAAAATGTGAAAAATGAATGTCTTTGTTTTCGTTGGTGCATGGATTTCTATCTGTTATCATTGATGAAGGGAAAGACTTATTTTAGAGCAAATTATAATTATTATCTTTATGGTTTACTTTTATTACACCGGACTCCCTTATTTTATTGAACCTACATAAAGCATCATAATGGTTGGTTTTTCGTTTCACTTATCACTATGATGTTGTTTTAGTTAATTACAATGATCATCTCTATGATTTGTTTTTATTACACTCGTCATCCTTCTCTTTTTCAAAATTACTTTTAACCTCATTTATTAATTTCATGAAACTTTCGTTAGTAGATTTAATAAAAGAAAAAAAATACATTCATTTATGAAAGAAAAAAGAAAATGATGTTTAAAAGGTGACATGAAGAATTTTGTCGGTAGTCATTTTAACACTCAATTACATGTAATTTTTTGGGTTTACTTAATTGAACTTTAAATCTTGATTCAACTTGTTGAAATTTAAGGCGAGTCATTTTACACTTGCATTTCTCGGCAACCATTTTTATGTGGAGCAATTGCGAAATTAAAAGGAATGAATAAGCGTATTTTAGGGGGAAAAAAACATTAAAAATTATGTGCTCCTCATGTGACCATCTCAAATTAACGTTTCTCATGTCTAAAACATCAAAGGGTGATTTAAAAAAAATATATATATATCAAAGGGTGATCACTGAAACGAAAAACCAACAATTCAAATTTTTTGTAAGATTATAAAAGTAGGGGTGTCTAGTGTAATAAAAGCAATCTCATGGGTGATCATTGTAATTTACTAAAAAATAATGTAGAAAAAAAATAGTAACAAGTATAATAAAAGCAAACCACAGGGTGGTCATTGTAATTAACTCTTTATTTTAAAGAATAAATCCTAATGACTTAAATATAATTTTAAGTCTTTTTTATAAATATAATCTTAAGTTTAACAAACAACATCACACAATTTTTCATTTATGAGGGGAAAAAAATTTCATTAAAAGTTTAAAGTCATTTCATAATTACGTGAGTGACTGTGTGTGTATTTATGAGTTGAAAAAAATTTCATTAAAAGTTTAAAGTCATTTCATAATTATGTGTGTGTGTGTGTTACATAATACAATTTTACCATTTTGAACAAAGACTAACACAACAATAACACCTTCACCTTTGGCAACAAACAATCAACCAAACCAATCTTCAGCTGGACCTCACATAATATTATCATGGTTCATTTCAAACCAACATGATTATTGTAAATACAATCAAAAATCTTGGGCAATCAACCATTATAGTTAATCAAATCCCACCATCAAATTCAATGACATACACTTAGAAATCAATCATCAATTACATAAATTAATATTTCATATTTGTAGAAAATGATATTGCACTTTCAATTCCACAACACCATATTACTATGTGATGTGATAATGTGAACATAGGACAATAAAAAAAATCCTTTTCGGCTTTCAACGACCAAGGATAAAAATACGGTTAATAAAAAAAACACTATAAATTTAATGCATAAATCATGTGGCACAATATATATATATACAAAACTAAATGACATTTTTGTTTATACACACACACACACAATTTAATATTGACAAAACCAATACAACTATACAACCATAACATTCATACTTTGTCATCATCTCCCACTCCTTGTCTCCAATAATAGCATATCAAAATTCAACATAAACAAAAATATACTACCCCACATCAAACTCCAATGTGAACAAAAAAGAGTCACCTAAATATCAATTTATTCTCTTTTCATGTCGCAATAGTCTAATAAGGTAAATAAATATGCAAATGCATTTGAACATTAAATTATCAAAAAATCAAACTATTATTTCGTACAAATAACCTTAATCCATAAGATCATATGAAAAAACACCCTAACTAACCATTAAACAAAAAACCTATGATGTCACATTTCACAATGATCAAATAAAACCTCATCAGCACCTCCAATGTTATTGTCAAACATTGTTAACTAATACCACGATGTTCATTATTTTTCAAAAGGGGATGATAAGAAGTTTATTGCTATCTCGTGTCATCATCTAGCCATCGCCTTGCCCTCTTCGATCTCATACAACCTCTGTCCTTGCGAGAGCACCATTGTATCGTTCTCTACTAGATTTCAACTTTCCCAATGTTCCCAAACCATTATGTCATTCTTTTATTAAGGGACTAAATTTCAATTTTCCTAAATTCTATGTAATAGGTAGCATGTATTTCATCACATCCGTTGAATATTTTATACATATATATGACAAAAATTCATGGTGCATTAGTGGACTACTTCATAGACTTTGCCATTCAAAAATGCGACTTGAGTTTGCATCAATTTTCGTAGATTGTATGTATGCAAATGCTTTTGATGGTAAGCTTTTATTAGCCAAGAATAGTAATTGATTTAAGATTTCTTTGATGCCCTGCATGTGAAATACAATGGTCTTAAAATGCTTTTATAAAATTATATATTATGGAATTGAATGATTCATTTATAGTACAATTGTACACTTAATTTGGCCAATTTCCATTGAACTAAAATACCCTTAGGGGGAGTTTGATACAAGGGAAGTTTTTTCATGTAAAAAAAAATCATGATACCTAGAAATGACTAAAATCTGTTTAGTTGGTAAAAATATATTCTTGGAAATATTTATATAAGTTTTCTAGGAATCAAAGAGTAGTATGATATGTTTTACTTGTTATTTTAATTATTTACCACATTAAATAATTTAATAAGAGTAACAATATTTTTACTGATATAAAAATTAACACAAAAAAGTTAAATCTTCACCTCCCCCATGGGAACAATTGTGTAAAACCTAACTAAAAGTATTCTTGGAAAAGGTTCTTTCTACGAATTTTATTTTTTAAATTAGATTCCAAACATTTGAAACAAGTATTCCCAATTTTAAATTTCCAGGAAACTATAAACTTCTCCCCTACCAAACCTCTAAATGAAAATTGGAACTTTCAGGAAATTAAGGCCATGTTAATTCAAAAGGAAGGAAGATTAAAGAAAATGAAGGATAACTCAATTCATCTCACAACTTATGATGGAACCAGTACCATTAAGAGCAAGTCAGGTGAAAAGGGCAAAGGCAATGCCCAATTAAAGGTTAAAGAGGGAGGAGTCTAAAGAAAAGAAGTGTTACTTTTGCAAGCATATTGATCACTTTAAGAAGGACTGCATGAAAAGAAAGAAATTATTTGAAAAGAAAGGTTTATATTACATATCTATAAATTTTGAATCAACATTTATTGAAATACCTAATAATAAATGTTGGCTTGATTCTTGAGTAACTACTCATGTGTCACATATTATGTAAAGATTTCTTTCAATTACCATGTAGAGAAACTTCTTAGTCCTTCTTATGGTTTGGATTGAAAGGAATTTGTGCATAATATGTGACATAAACAATTGCTCAAGAATCAAGCCACCAAGTATTATTAGGTACTTTAACAAGGTTTGATTCAAAATTTACAAATATATAATATAAACCTTTCTTTTCAAACAATTTCTTTCTTTTTAGGAAATCCTTCTTGAAGTGAGCATTTGACTTACAGAAGTAGCACTTCTTCTCTTTGCGGAATCCGTCCTTTTTCACCTTCAATTGGTCATTGCCTTTGTCCTTTTTACTTTACTTGATCTTATTGGTACTGAATCCATCATGAGTCATGAGATGAACTAAGTTATCCTTCATTTTTGTTAATCTTCCTTCCTCTTGAATTAACATGATCTTAATTTCCTGAAAGTTCCATTTTTCCTTAATGGTACAATAGTTCACTTAGAATTGGCCAAATTCAGTTGGAAGTGAGTTCAAAATGAAATGAATTTTACTAGAAAGGTCTTGCTCACTTCCATTCCCATGGATTTCAACTTTGTTGCCAGATTAGACATTTTTGTCACATGATCATGACTTGATTGAGATCAATCAAACTTCTTATTTGTTGGCTCACTTGATAGGTACCCCACAACTGACTTGTTAGTAATGTTAGAATATGAATAATCTCTAACCAATTTTATGAACTCTCTTGCATTATCTCTTTTGGGCATAAATGACTTAGCATTTGCAGCCATGCCAATCTCATCAACTTCAACAACAATTTTCTAGATCACTCCTAACTCCTAAGCCTCACAAAGAAACTTGTTAACATATGTACTTGTCTTTGTAATTATTGGAGGGCTTTCATCCATTATCAATGCTAGTCTAAGTCCATTACACTCCGTTGAAATTGGATAATTTCATACCAATTAACATAATTCAATCCATTGAACCTTATACAATTACCCAAAGCAAACATGTTAGGCATAGCTGTATACATTTAAACAATCTCACAATTAAGTTTTTGTGTAAATCTAATGGATTCCAACTATATATACTTTAATCATGCATCTAAGTTCACCTTTGGGTGATAAATAAACAAATTTTCATATCAATAATGTTTTCAAACTAATATAATTTAATGGGGGCAATAAATCATATTATTCTTGGCATGCATGCAATCTTTGGATATACACACACACAGGCATGGCAACGGGGTCCGAACCCGTGGGGTCCACCTCAGACCGGTCCCGATTTTGACGAGAAAAACCTGAGTTGATCGGGATCGGGTTCAGGTTTTTTCAGATAGTCAAAGTCGGGTTCAGAGTCAGAGATGAGATTATTAATACCTGAACCCGCCCCGCTAATAATTAATTTACAAAAATATTCTTGCATATATATAACACACTAAAACCTGAAACTATTGGATTGAATTTTATGTTACCGTTGGATTAGATTTTATGCTTTCATGTACAATCTAAAAATATATTGTGGGAAAACTTGGCCTCGACCTGTTGCCATGCCTACACACACACTCAATATGCATGCATGAAAACATATCCTTAATATCATTAAATATAAGCAATGTTTTACCTTTGGATAATTCATATGTATCTTATAATTAACATTTTCATTAAAGCCAAAAATAAGAATTTTAGAGCATCATTAAATCAATAAACCATATAATTTAGAATTGCAAACTCCTTAGATTTGATCTTTGGTGATTAAAAAAATCCCACATTAATGTGTAATTTCAAAATAATTCCTTCTATAAAAAAATTTATAAATTTTCTTTTCAAATAAAACTTTAAAATAACATGAACGAAGTCACTCAAAGCATATGAAAAGTTTGTCATTATACTCATATAGCATAATAATATAAAAGTATCCCAAGACCCATTGTACATTGTAACAACCCGTTCCTTTTGGTTTTTCTTTTAAAAAAATAAAATAAGAATAAGAATAATAAATTAGGTCATCAATTTTCTCATTCTATAAAGGAACTTTTAACCCCAGAATATTTTTCACAAAACATTTACTGTTCATTTTTCTTTGACGCTCAAGAACCCTAACATAACAATTGGAAGAAAAACTCTAGAGAGCATCAGAAATGTCACCATTGCTAACAGAGAATGTTTGAGCAACTATATCGAGATAAGGGATGAGTTAGTCATGCTTGGGGGTTAGAATGAACATGTGTGGAGGATCCCTAGAGGATCAATTTTGGGTTATATTGGGCTGTTTCTTTATCTTGAAAATTCAATTCTATTTTTCCTAAATTTTTCGTTTGTTATTATGATTGATTTTCACTCGTGCAAATTTGATTACACAAGAGTGAAATAGAACTATGTAGATGTTGACTGAGTTGCAAGAAAGAAATATGCGTCTTTCCAGTTTTGCCTAAATTTGGTTAAATAGTTTTAATTGTGGGTTTAGTTAAAATCCCTTTTCAATTAGCCAAATGGCTTTGATTCATGCCTGGTTGCCTGTAGCTTTTTCATCTGATATGCATATATTCATTGAATTTTAATACGTGTTTCAGGTTTTTCATGTTTTGATTTTAAATTAATATTGTATATATATTCATTGAATTCCAATACGTCTTTCAAGTTGTTTCATGATTTGATTTTAAATCAATATTATATTATAATATTCCTAAATATACGTATGTATTTATATATTTATTGAATTCCGTAGCTTTTTTTTTAAGTACATACATATATTCCTAAATATTAACGTGTATATTTGAATTCCAATACGTCTTTCAAGTTTTTTCATGATTTGATTTTAAATCAATATTATATTATAATATTCCTAAATATACGTATGTATTTATATATTTATTGAATTCCGTAGCTTTTTTTTTAAGTACATACATATATTCCTAAATATTAACGTGTATATTTATCATAATATATTATTATATGTTTAGTTATTATATATATATATATATATATATATATATATATATATATATATATATATGTGTGTGTGTGTGTTTTATTATACTTGTAAATTACATTATTTATATTATAAATTGATATTTAGGATATCATAGTGTTATCATAGCATGAATTTGAAAATGTTTATTTTCATGGAATTGGAAACGTTATGGTTTGACCGTAATATATGCATATGTGTATGTTGTGTCTTATGAACATTGTTACAAATGTTATGAAGATGTATAAATGAACGTGCGGTGGATTAAGTGAAAAATTGAGGTGTTGTATGTAATGAGTTGTGAGTTATAAACTGTGCAATCATACAATTGTAAGACACTTTAAGAGCGATGAGTTAAAATAATTTTCAAAATAATTGAGATTTTGAAAACAATTGAGTAGTTGTGTGTATTGCATAATTTATAGGTAGAGTCTGTGTGTTAAAATATTTTCTGGGTTGGACCTGAATCAGGAGGGAAAAGCCCTGACAGACTTCTCAAAGTCTAGGCCTTGAGGATAAATACACTCGGTTTGGGCGCTCCTTTAAGCCTATGTCGATCTCACATGGTTGGAGTATTCTCGCAAAACAAAATGATCCTGGTTGGTCTCCCTATAATTTCACTTAGTGAGATTGACTTGACTTACGTATTGTGAGACATGTCTTGTCATGAACTCCTAGGCATCCGACGAGGTTTTTCACTAAAAATGGTACCACATTGCATGTAGGCTTGAGTCTAGTGTATCTGTTGCATAACGCTTGTGTTTAACTTTCATTGAATTAACGATTGAGGTTTTGGTGTTATTTTCTGAAGTGTGTGAACTTGAATAAATGTGAATAATGTGTGTGATTTTGTGAAGTGATGTTGTTTACGTAAATTCAGCTTTAAGTATTATACGTTTCACATGCTTTAGTGTTTTATTATATATGAATGTGATAACTCATTCCCAATGTGTGTTTGTGTTTGGGTTGAATGACATTTTGTTTTAGGTGAGCCAACATATGATTAGTTGCATGCTGGAGATGAAGAGGCTTGGTCAGGGAAATGCTCTGATAAATGTGACATCGGGACATGGAGTTTTATTTCATATGTTACAATTCCATGAATAGTATAATTGTTTTATGTTTTCCACTATTAGTTTGACTTCTTTTCATTTAGAATGGACGACCTTATTTTGAGTCGAGATAATTTTATTATTTATTTGGACAAGTTCTATTATGATTTTAGAAAAGTGAAGGTGAGCCGTTTATCCTTTTTGAAATGCTTTTATTTAAATGTGTTTTTAAATTTTTTCAATTAATTCTGTATTTTTATTCCTTTTATTATTAGTACATATATGTGTGGGGTAGAGGTTGTCACATACAACACAGGGCAATCTACATGCTCAATGCCATCCTAAGATGTTTCCTTCTTGCTGCTTTGGATTCTTCACCTCGAGGGAAACCACTTGCACTTACCTAGATTGCATTTTTTTTATCCTTTTACTAGAACTAGAAACCACCTTCTATGTGATTATGCATACCATTTTGACCAGGGTGGGCATTGTGGGTCAGGGATAGGCTCTTTGACCCTTATTCTTCTTAAGCCTTTTGTACATGTTGTTATGACTTACATTTTCTCATCATATTTACAATGGTATTTCAAAGGTGTGTGCATTCGTTGATGTCTTATCCATATTTGTGATGTAAATAAATACTTTGAGTTATCTCTCTAGGACTTCTTGTTCAAGGGTTACAATCATTCTCGGAGTTCCCTTAACAATCCCCTTTGCTTCTAGTTTTGTCTTGGAGTGTAGGATTGTTTTGATCTTTTTCAAATTTCCCTAATCAAATTCATTTCTTAGAATGCACCCACAATTCCTCCATAGTTTTGATCCATTTATGTCAATTCTCGTAGGATTTTAGGAATGAGAAGCATGATTATCTTCTCATACGACAGTTGATTCTCATGCAACATGGTTTGAATTCTATGAGGGATTCTTGTTGATATATTTAATGTCCTATGCCTCTAGTCATTGTAATGTGTAATCTATGATTTTGTTACTCGATTAATTGTGCTTGTTGTTGGATGAATTTGATTGCACTCCCATTTGAGGGTGTCTGACATTGAGCACAAGGTGAGTTCTACATTCTAGAGATGAGGTGGTGTTGTCCTCTCATTCTTTCTAGACCTTGGAGGTTCAATGGACAATTAGAATTATTTCTCTTGGTTTCCACCATTGCGGAGAGGTTTAGGGATTCACAAGAAAAGACCAAGATTGATTAAAATCAGCCTAGATTGACCAAGAATTATAACAAGTCATCTCCGCAAACAAAGTCAATGTTCCTTACTAGCCAAAAGCTTCGAAGCACATGTCTCTCATGTGCCTTAAAGTTGAATGTTGAAGGGTTGGTTCCCTTAAAGTGGTCTCTAAGTCAAATGTGATGAAAGGAAACTACTGCAAAGACTCTGACACTCAAGTTAATAAAAGTAAGAACTATGAGATGATTATGAATAATGTCATACCTATTGTATGATGAGAGGCTCTCTTTATAGACCATTTTCCTTGTGTTAATAAGATGAGATAACATAATATGATAGGATATTACTGTTAAACAAGTGGCCTCAGATATCTTAAGAAGGAGGGATTGAATTAAGATATCACAAACTATTTCCCCAATTAAAATTTTATTCTTCTTTAATGATAATATCAATGTTCCCTTATTATGAATTACTATGATTCAATTCAAACTAAACTTCCTTAACGCAAAAGATAAATAACAATAAATAAAGGAGTTTAAGGGAAGAAAAAGTGCAAACTCAGTTTTATACTGGTTCGGCCACACCCTTGTGCCTATGTCCAGCCCCCAAGCAACCCGCTTGAGAGTTCCACTATCTTGTAAAAATCCTTTACAAGTTCTGAACCACACAAGGACAATCCTTCCTTTGTGTTCAGATCGCTTTACAACAAGAGACCCTCGGCCCCTTAATCACTTTCCTTGAGTAAGAAGAAGAGAAGAAAAATCTCTCTCGAAAGAGATAGATTGTACAATGAAACACTCAAATAATTCCTTATTGAATCCCAAATGTTTTGGCCAAGGAACTTTAGATGATAAGACACTTTGAATCTTTTGAGAGGATAAGACTTTTTGGACAAGTAACACTCTGAAGAATTTTCGTATCCCAAGTCACTTATATATAGGCCTTTGATGACCATTCAAAAATATTTAAAAATATGTGATTGTTGGAAGTTATATTCGAAAATCCTCACTGGTAATCGATTACAATAATGGTGTAATCGATTACACAGTTACTTCTGAAGAGTTATGACTCTTCTCATTTGAAATTTGAATATTTAAATACTGGTAATCAATTACCAACTTACTGTAATCGATTACATAACTTTGAAATTTAAATTCTAATTTCTTATGGCTGTTTTAAAACGTTCCAAACCACTGGTAATCGATTACATGTTTTCTAAAACATTTAAAATTTTTTCAGAAGACACATTGGCCACTGGTAATCGATTACATTTTCTGATAATCGATTACCAGAAAGTAAAACTCTTAAAAAACATTTTGAGTTTAAATTCTTTGGCCAAACCTTTTGTTATTTCAACTTGGAATTTTCTTCCTAAGACTCTAGGAATTATTTTGATCATATTTATTGAATTTCTTGGATATCTTGGATTCTTATCTTGAATAAAACTTGAGAAGCGCATTCCTTTGACATCATCAAAACATCAAAATATTTTTGCTTCTATAATTACTTGCTAAATAAGTTATCTTAAGTGGGATGACCAAGAGATATCTAAAGGTTGTTTAAGGACTCCTTTCTCTGCGCTATTGATTCGTGGCTTTTATTAACTTAAGCCTATTGGATTTAGTCCTAGGCTCGGTTAGGTTCAAAAACAGAAATTATCACAAAATATCTACATATATAAAATTTCTTAAATTTTTCCTTCTAATTTTCTCACATAAGATAACATTATTTAAGACAACGCTAAAGCTAGTGTCAAAGCTGCCTCTTCAAGATATCATTTAGAAGTGCTAGAAGTTAATTGCGCTAAAGCACGTTATACCCAAAACTGCAAAATGGCGAAAAAGAACTCAATTTTGATCATCCATTATAAACTTCTCCATAATTTCCACCATGAGAATAACGTGGACACTTGTACAAAAGCTAGAATTGGCATGTAGTGTTGATTCTTCCTGTCATCACTTGGTTACCTAACTTCATCCAATTTTAACAACCACAAGACTTACAGAAAATTGTAAGTAAAACGTTTTCTTTATATAAGAACAATCATATATTGTACACCAGCTGACCTATATGGCTGTACCTTGCCAAAAAGAAAGGAAAAAATTCCTAAGCATACACTACCAGCCAACAGAAAAAGCAGATCCCAAGATAGAATCTGCAATCTGCATCATTTTAGTAAAGGAGCCGGATCTTGGTACATCTAGGGATCTAAACTCTCTTGCCACTAAACAGGATGCAGCTATGTATCAACCCTCTTCTACACTACCCCATCAACTGCATCTCTTGCAAGTTCTGCAATCAATATGTCTTCTTTCCACTAGAGATATATATAGAAGCACCAACAAGAAATTTTAAGGGTTAAGTTAGTTCTCCATGTCTCAAAATATACAAGTTGACTGCTCCAAAATGTCAATACTTGGCATCCTTATCGATTAAATGAGGCTGCAGAATTATCATCATACTGTCCCCTCCACGCATTGCCATTATCTGTTCCACTACAAGCTTGATTTGGGACAGGAACATGACCTAAATCCCCATCCAAGCTCATTTGCTGTACCTCAGAAGATGACAATATCTTTATGCTCTGGACACAGCTTACAAATTCTCTGCAAGGAATTATAAGTTCAAGATTAAGATAATAAACCTGAATGAAAAAAATAGTAGGGGCCATGAACTACAAGGAATTGACTACGTACTCCCAAGGGTCATCACCAACAAGAAGAATGTCATTTTCATGATCCACATATACTAGTTTCCACTCGGTCCTTTGAGGATCTTCTAGCTGTCCTTCAATTCCAAACATCCGAGCCAAATCATGCCGGAGTTCATCATATCCCTTGTAACGGGTGACATCAATACATCTTCCAACAGAGCCACATTTTTGAACCTTCATAATATGTGAAGCAGTATCAAGCACTTGAATCATCCAAATAATATATTAAAACACAAGTAATTGAGGCCAAAGCATTTCAGGATGATTTTTGGATAACACTGCTGCACAGGAATGACAATTATGGTGTAACCTCCAACCCCCTCTTGATATAATTTTCTAGTCAAAATATGAGCTGAAAATACCCACTTATATAAAATAGTCTCAAAGGACAATACAGGTTAAGAAGTATTACAAAGTGAAGCTTATAATTTTATTGATCATTCAGTGAAGTTTACATATATAACTCCAATTTCAAACTAGCATATTCTGATTAATTAAAGATAAGGCAGTTGGATATGATTGATATGGACTGAAAATCATTAGGCAAATTCAAATGCAGTATTGGTATGGAGGCAAGATTATGATTGTATGGATGTCATGCTAAAAATAATAGCTTAAGCTTTACTGGGAAAGCAACTGAAAGGGTTCATCTAGGATCAAGAGTTGAACAAAGAATTCTCAGACAATATCAATAACAAAAGCTCCCGTATGATGTTTTGACTTGCACTATCTAAAAATTTGCATGATATCCCTACTTCGGTTTTGCATTAAACATTAAGACACCAAATGTGTTCAGTAAACATATTAAGTTTAAATAGATCTATAAATTTTTAAACGAATGAGTAAATGAAAAACCTTAGTATATGTTCGCATTCGTTGAGTCTGATTAGCCCACAAGCCATTATTCAAAACCCCAGGATCATTGATGGCAATATCACTTGAGCATCCAGGCTTAAAAGGCATGTCTGGCACCCCAAATGGCTGTGGACTAAGGGCAGCAGTGGACAGCTCAGTTTCAATGTCTCTTGGAGCACCACCATAATTGGACAGCAAGTTTTGAAAATCTTTCTGAGAATCATAGCCTCTTGAGAGCAAAGTATCAGGTGTTAATCCATCGAGATTAGAGGCAAATGGAAAATTATTTCTTGGGTGTGATTGGACATCCCCATCCATGCAGAAGTTGGGAAGTGGGAAGTTCTGGTGGATATTATTAGGATCAATACAGTAAGATGTTCCAGAAGAAGCTTCCATCTGATCAGCAACAGTCCCTTTGAACTTCAGCTGATCAGTTCCTCTTACACTGGGCAATTCATGTTTGATCTGCATCTCAGACTTGCTATGAAGCTCCTGCATCAGATGATTGGTGGGTTCAACTACCGAAGGTCCTCCTAATGTGGCTGATACTTGTTGATTTCTTTTCATCAGATTCGGAGATATCTGGCAGTTATTAGTAGATGGTGAAGTTGAGCATGATGGGGCATCTCCATCTGTAAGAGTAGAGGGAGCTCTAGTATTAGTTAGTGATTTCTGTGTATTATGGGGTTGGTTCACCGAAAGCTGCTGTGTTTGCATCAGAGATGAAGAAGAGTAGTTGTTGCCATTGAGAAGCTTCTCCATTGAGAAAGCATTGTTGCCAAGCTGTTGAGGCTGATGACCCTGTGATAGAGGCAGCTGCGGAAATTGCTGGTTTTGTTGATGAGTATTTTGCTGCTGTAGAAGCTGAGACTGCAAAAGTGGGCTAGAAGTGGAAAGGGGTTTCTGTTGTTGTTGCTGCTGCTGCTGCTGTTGTTGCTGCTGCAATTTCTGTAGCATCTGTAACTGTGGTTGTTGGTCTGAGCTGTTTTGCTGTGACATTTGAGTCATTTGTGGTTGCTGTGGTGCCCTCTGTGACAAGCTTTGTTGCAATAACTGCAACGGAGATGATTGCAACTGTGTCTGTTGCTGCTGCTGCTGCAGCTGCTGCCTCTGTAAGAGACTAGCTTGCTGATCTATTTGTTGCTGAAACTGTGAGTCTTGTGGTAAGGATGTCATCAGCAATGTATTCTTATTGGGCGATGGAAAACATTGTTGGGGTGGGATACTTCCTGAGATTAATTGCTGTTGCTGAAGTTGTGAGTATGATACTGGTTGCTGTACACACTGATTCGGAATCTGGTTAGAAGCAACTGCCCCGTTATTCATGATGGTCTGTTGACACGACTGCTGTTGCTGTTCTTGTGGCTGTTGCGCTCTCTGTTGAGGCATTTGGGGTTGTTGTTGCTGTGGTTGTGGCAGGTTTTGTGGTACGGGCAGCTGTTGTTGCCTCTGTTGCTGGAGCGGATTTAAGGGTGTTTGCAACATTGACTGCAGCTTCTGCTGTTGTTGCTGCTGCTGCTGCTGCGGAGACCATGACGTTGGGGATTGTTGCAATTGGTTGACTTGGTTTGCTAAATTAGGTTTGTTAAATTGAAGATTTGGTGAAGAGAGGACAGGAGCTTGAAAGCTCAATAATTTGGATGGATCATCAGTGGTAAGGTTACCATGCAGTGCATTGGATGAAAGCATGGATGGGGGTATAAATCCAGATTGGGCAGCAGAGAACTGATTATTCTGCTGCATGCTCATCCATTGCATCAAACTAAAACCAGGGAAGACTGAACTTGAGGCATCCTTCATGCCAAGGTCGTCTCCAAGCCAGGGCATTGCTCTCTTGAAAGCATTTTCTATATCAGACTCATCATCTGCAAAATTAAAAGTAAAGATAATCTGTTACCACAAATCTATAGACAACAACAACCCCTGGGTAAGAGGAGGAAAGGCCAAAAATGTTAGGCATGAGAATCAATTTCCCAAACAATTACAAGTGTATTATATAAGGAAGAATAAAAAGGGAAATTAGTTTTAAAAAAGGGGCAATTAGAAAATTTATCTGACTAACTGTTAGTGTGGGGGTTCTCTATTATAAATAGGCCTCTAAATACTGAGGTGGGATTATCTTTTGTAAAAACTTGGATGTACGACTGGGATTATCTGGTGTGAAAAGAGAATGCTCCTTTGGGTACACTTGTGTACATTTGTTCTTTCCCTATTCTAGATAATTCTCTCAATCTTTTCTCACTTCTTTCTCTTTGACTCTGATTTTCTGCCTACTGCACCGATTCTGTGTGTGTGATAATCATCTTTGTTAGAGTAAGATACCTAACAGAATGTTGCTATTAAAAAAAGCTATTAGATATATGAGATTATACTTTCATCATAAAAGCAACTCGATATCATTTCACAATGAGGAAATGACCTATTAAGAACAGTAAACTTGAGTTAACAAGTGAATTATTATTAACTTAATCACATATCTACATGCAAATTCATCAATTTTATCACAAAATGGCAGAATTGAATTTTCTCACACCTGATATTTGTATTAAAGTGACAATAGATATTAGATTAATTGTTTACAAGCAAAAATAATCTAAGAAACTTTTTGTTAGATGGAAAATTAGAGATAATTAATGGAAGCAGTGAGAAATTTCTGTATAAAATTTGAACTTGTTATGGGGGGGTGCTCTTGCTACCTGGCATTCCTGGCTGCTTGGGGAACTTAGGCCTAAAAAATGGAGGAGGACAAATATAGAAAGGAGTCACCACTGGCTCAATATCCCAAATAGAAACCCTGCTCGGGCGCTCACCGGCAGTCGATTCATCCCATCCAACCTATCAAAATTCAAAACATGAATATCTCAAGAAGCTACAATAGAGGTTCAGTTTGACTACATTACACAGTTGTGCACATCACATGATCATGTACAAGTAGATTACAGGACACTAAACAATGTGTGTTTTAGATTATTTTTTCAACTATTTTTTTCTGGTTCATGTCTATCCATACAAATAATGCATCTCTTCAGAAACATAACCAGTTTGATAATACCTGAAGATTGCGCCACTGTGAATTCTTCCATCGGACAGGATCCAAGTCAGTGATACCAGTGATTGTACCCATATATCTGCGTACCCCTGATTCCTCAGTCTCAAACATCATTCTGAATCTCATTCCAAGGGAAACTTGATTGAACAGGGCCTTATTATACTTGGCCAATGGAATTACAAATTCAGAAGGGCTGGCCCTGTTAAATTGACAGTTGTCTATAAGAGGCTGTCACAAATATTCCATGTTATCATATCATAGCAAATAGATACCAAGTACAAATAGTACCTTGGATTATAAAATATAGTAAACGGGCTGTTATTTGAAGCTGCATGAGCTGCAGCAGCAAGAATGCCAATGTGCATGCTGTCACTGGATATTACTGATGAAGATAGTGCTGGCTGCTGTCTATTAGCCCTCTTTATACCTAAAAGAAGTTGTTGTTTTTCATCTCTAAATAAGCAAAAATAAATTGGCTCAGCAATAGGGTGAAAATTATTCTATAAATTTCACATAAAAAATAATATTCCTTACCTGATAAAAAGAACTGAATCTCCAGCAAAGAGCCTTTTTGTGCTAACAAAGACACTCCAACCGGTAGTCAATAGATGCCTCTTCGGTTGTCCTGTAACCGATGTTCTAGAAATTTTAGCATTCAACCATGTAAAACATCAAATTGTACTCAAGTAATACATTCACAATTTGGTCAAACTTGTTATACAATTTCAATGTTGATACTGATAGTGTTAGAACTTTTCTAGGATATGTTTAGATAACAATGAATCCTGCTGTGGAATCAACAAGGCATACATAAAAGTAAAACCAATGATGATATATTAAAGGATGAAGGCAATGAAGGATAGGTAGAAGTTGCTATACCTCGATAAATATGTCTAAATGTCCATGTATTGTCATGCAAATCTTTGGCAACAATCTCCTGAGCTGGAGGTTGCATTGAAAAATCCTATCAAACACACTTCTGATCAGAATAGACAGATCACATAAAAATTCCAATCATTGGCAGGGTAAATGAAAATGTTAAATACACACCAGAGGTGGGAATATTTTCTCCGCTGCTCTACGAGGCACAGAAAATCCACCATGAGTGCTTGTGTCACTAGCTGTAAGTGTTTTGCAAAAGAACTCGGTAGGTTGTTGGTTTTGTTTGAGACCCATGTCTGATGCCAATAGTGCTTCCTTGTCATACTGTAGAAGTGTAGAACAATCACATCAAACACAATCTTTAATAGGTTCCATATCATTGGTCAGGATGGATGTTCAAGGAATGGTTGGAAATAGATCCCAGATACATATCAATAAATTATCTGATTGAACAGCTGACCTACTTTATTTACAGGTTGAAGTGTCATCTGTGCATAGACCTCATCAGTTTCAGGATCAGCCTGATCAAAAACAGAAGAGAATATCACTATAAGTATTATGCAATATGTTCATATAAGAAAATCATAAAGGGCCATCATATCAAATGCTTGAGAAAGTAATATTCTTGTACTGATATTGCTTCAAGCTATCCACCCAGGTTGGTCTGAAACTAATATATATGGATGTGGTGGCAAATAATATGTTGGTTGGGTGGTTGGTTACGAAAGAAAGAAAGGAGAGAAAGGTCACAGGTTCGATCCCCTCTGCTAACAAAAACTAACAAACTAATAATTAACATTTGCAGATAAAAAAAAAAAAAAAGCATGGCACTGTGTTAAGCAAATGTGGAAGCAAAAACACAGCTTGCAAAGTCTTCAACTCTAAGATTTAATAGAAGACAATCGACAGGATTTGTTATAAGATATGTCATGCAGAAATGTCACCTGTCCCCCTTTTACTTAAAAAAAAAAAAAGAACATTAGTTTATCCTAAATTCCCGATGACTAGCCAAGATCCAAAAATGTGAGAAAAGTTGCTTAATTAGCACATGCTCCTTCAAGGAAAATGAATCTTCGTAGAGATGGAATACATCTAGTCTTCTAATAATTATTTTTAAATATCTTAAGAAGTTATCATTATTGCAAATTTGCAATACTGCCATGTCACATGAGGAAAGTCCACCTACGTGCAAGGCAACATTGTGAAGCATGCAAATCAATTTGGATGGAAGGTTAGGATAACTAGGTATGAAGTCAGCCTCCTTTTGCATGGATGCAGCAACCTGCAAGTCATAGTAGCCAAAATAAGTTCCATCAGAAACCACAACAAAGAAATACCATTATCTTAGAATTATGGCATAAGAAACATACTTGCTCGCTGTGTCCTTGAGGGAAGTAAACCACAACACTTCCAACAGGAGGTAAAGAAACCAGTGGTCCAGCACAAGCATGCCATAACTCTGAATTGATGGTCTTCCTTTCCCCTGTAGCAGGCACAGACATTTTTTTTTCAGAATTATTTCATATTCACTGAAACCCAACAAAAATTGCATATTTCCAAGAATTTTAAAATTCAGTAACACAGCATTTATGTCAAGCACATCTGAATTTGGCATTCGCAACCAAGAAAGTCTATCTTTAAGTCAGACAAGAATAAAAGGTGACAAAAATTGAGGGTGAAATGCAACAAAATAAAGACAGAGTAATATGCCAACTTGCCAAGGTATCACTTCTATTTAGGCCACAAGGAAAAAAGGAAGCACCTCATGGAGAAGAGGGCTAACAAAACAACTGAAGAAAATTTATCCAAAAGATCAGTAACTTTAAAGCCAGATGAATAATACCAAGTTCCCTTCACCATGATATCCTCATATTTATTATTCGATCTATGATGGTATTATGTTGACTTAAAGCAATCACCCTCAGAGTCCCCAAGCAGTGTTATTGTTTGATGAAACAGAAAAACACTACCATACGCACAAGGGGGGGAGGGGGGGGGGGAGGAGAGAACACAATGAGACAGAAAGTAAACCTTGAGAAAAAAAGTACCTTCGCCAGAATTAGGCAAGTAACCATTGGGAGGAGCCTTCATTACCACCTATAAAAGTGATGACCCCAAAAAAAGTTCAACACTTGGTCCTCTTCTACCAGCAACAAGATTTAATCTTGTTCCCCAAGTCTTCCACAATAACAACAACAATTCTAACTCAAACTCATACTCCAAAACAGGCAATAACACTACTTCCCCAGAAACAAACAAGAAGACGCAGAACCCCCTTTGGTGCCTACCACAAAGTTCTCCAATAACATGGAGCAGAATCAACAAAAAAACACACCCTTTTTCCCAAAAATGCCACCAATTGTTTCCTTAGCCTCCACTTTCTCCAATTCACTCCCCCAACATCCTAGGACTCCAATGGAATTCCTCCAAAAACCCAAAAGCAAGAAACTTCCAGCTGAAAACAAATGAAGCTGAGGGTGTCCAAGAAGCCAAAACCTGTTAAGTAAAGCGCAACACAAACAACAACCATTTCAACAGTGATACCAACCAACAAAACAAAAACAAAATCAAAATCCACTCAAAAACTGATCCCCCTTCCCCCCCCCCCCCCCCCCCCCCCCCCCAGATAAAAAAAAATCCAGAATAAAAATCACCTTCAAGGCACCATAATACTCATGAGCAGCACCAGAGAGAATTAACCAAAATGGAAAAGGGAAAAGAAAATGGGAAACTAAACTAGTTACTACACTTCGTGAGGATTAAGGTAACAAGGTGGTGATGTCTGCAGCAGGACCAAAGTTGAGAAAATTGACTTGTCGCCGAGAAATCAGAGGGGGCTGAACAAAAGGAAGACAGCTTTTTTTTGTGCTTTATGTGAACAAGCCGACATGAAATATAAGACTCAAGCAATCATCACAGACAGCCATGGTTAAAAAGAACTCATTAAAGAAGTAGGGTATTATTGATTAAAATAAATAAATTAGTTAAACCAAAGAAGATTAGCATTGCTTATATCTACATGCAAATTCATCAATTTTATCACAAAATGGCAGATTGAATTTTCTCACACTGATATTTGTATTAAAGTGACAATAGATATTAGATTAATTGTTTACAAGCAAAATAATCTAAGAAACTTTTTGTTAGATGGAAAATTAGAGATAATTAATGGAAGCAGTGAGAAATTTCTGTATAAAATTTGAATTGTTATGGGGGTGCTCTTGCTACCTGGCATTCCTGGCTGCTTGGGAACTTAGGCCTAAAAAATGGAGGAGGACAAATATAGAAGGAGTCACACTGGCTCATATCCAAATAAACCCTGCTCGGGCGCCACGCAGTCGATTCATCCCATCCAACCTAATCAAAATTCAAAAGACATGATATCTCAAGAAGCTACAATAGAGGTTCAGTTTGACTCATTAACAGTTGTGCACATCACATGATCATGTACAAGTAGATTACAGGACAGCTAAACAATGTGTGTTTTAGATTATTTTTTTCAACTATTTTTTCTGTTCATGTCTATCCTACAAATAATGCATCTCTTCAGAAACATAACCAGTTTGATAATACCTGAAGATTGCGCCACTGTGAATTCTTCCATCGGACAGGATCCAGTCAGTGATACCAGTGGATTGTACCCATATATTCTGCGTACCCTGATTCCTCAGTCTCAACATCATTCTGAATCTCATTCCAAGGGAAACTTGATGAACAGGGCCTTATTATACTTGGCCAATGGAATTACAAATTCGAAGGGCTGGCCCTGTTAAATTGACAGTTGTCTTAAGAGCTGTCACATATATCCATGTTATATATATCATAGCAAATAGATACCAAGTAACAATAGTACCTTGGATTATAAAATATAGTAAACGGGCTGTTATTTGAGCTGCATGAGCTGCAGCAGCAAGAATGCCAATGTGCATGCTGTCACTGGATATTACTGATGAAGATAGTGCTGGCTGCTGTCTATTAGCCCTCTTTATACCTAAAAGAAGTTGTTGTTTTTCATCTCTAAATAAGCAAAAATAAATTGGCTCAGCAATAGGGTGAAAATTATTCTATAAATTTCACATAAAAATAATATTCCTTACCTGATAAAAAGAACTGAATCTCCAGCAAAGAGCCTTTTTTGGTGAACAAAGACACTCCAACCGGTAGTCAATAGATGCCTCTTCGGTTGTCCTGTAACCGATGTTCTAGAAATTTTAGCATTCAACATGTAAAACATCAAATTGTACTCAAGTAATACATTCACAATTTGGTCAAACTTGTTATACAATTTCAATGTTGATACTGATAGTGTTAGAACTTTTCTAGGATATGTTTAGATAACAATGAATCCTGCTGTGGAATCAAACAAGGCATACATAAAAGTAAAACCAATGATGATATATTAAAGGATGAAGGGCAATGTAAGGATAGGTAGAAGTTGCTATACCTCGATAAATATGTCTAATGTCCATGTATTGTCATGCAAATCTTGCAACAATCTCCTGAGCTGGAGGTTGCATTGAAAAATCCTATCAAACACACTTCTGATCAGAATAGACAGATCACATAAAAAATTCCAATCATTGGCAGGGTAAATGAAAATGTTAAATACACACCAGAGGTGGGAATTTTTCTCCGCTGCTCTACGAGGCACAGAAAATCCACCATGAGTGCTTGTGTCACTAGCTGTAAGTGTTTGCAAAAGAACTCGGTAGGTTGTTGTTGTTTGAGACCCATGTCTGATATGCCAATAGTGCTTCTTGTCATACTGTAGAAGTGTAGAACAATCACATCAAACACAATCTTTAATAGGTTCCATATCATTGGTCAGGATGGATGTTCAAGGAGATGGTGGAAATAGATCCCAGATACATATCAATATACTGATTGAACAGCTGACCTACTTTATTTACAGGTTGAAGTGTCATCTGTGCATTAAGACCTCGATCAGTTTCAGGATCAGCCTGATTTTTTAAACGAATGAGTAAATGAAAAACCTTAGTATATGTTCGCATTCGTTGAGTCTGATTAGCCCACAGCCATTATTCAAAACCCCAGGATCATTGATGGCAATATCACTTGAGCATCCAGGCTTAAAAGGCATGTCTGGCACCCCAATGGCTGTGGACTAAGGGCAGCAGTGGACAGCTCAGTTTCAATGTCTCTTGGAGCACCACCATAATTGGACAGCAAGTTTTGAAAATCTTTCTGAGATCATAGCCTCTTGAGAGCAAAGTATCAGGTGTTAATCCATCGAGATTAGAGGCAAATGGAAAATTATTTCTTGGGTGTGATTGGACATCCCCATCCATGCAGAAGTTGGGAAGTGGGAAGTTCTGGTGGATATTATTAGGATCAATACAGTAAGATGTTCCAGAAGAAGCTTCCATCTGATCAGCAACAGTCCCTTTGAACTTCAGCTGATCAGTTCCTCTTACACTGGGCAATTCATGTTGATCTGCATCTCAGACTTGCTATGAAGCTCCTGCATCAGATGATTGGTGGGTTCAACTACCGAAGGTCCTCCTAATGTGGCTGATACTTGTTGATTTCTTTTCATCAGATTCGGAGATATCTGGCAGTTATTAGTAGATGGTGAAGTTGAGCATGATGGGGCATCTCCATCTGTAAGAGTAGAGGGAGCTCTAGTATTAGTTAGTGATTTCTGTGTATTATGGGGTTGGTTCACCGAAAGCTGCTGTGTTTGCATCAGAGATGAAGAAGAGTAGTTGTTGCCATTGAGAAGCTTCTCCATGAGAAAGCATTGTTGCCAAGCTGTTGAGGCTGATGACCCTGTGATAGAGGCAGCTGCGGAAATTGCTGGTTTGTTGATGAGTATTTTGCTGCTGTAGAAGCTGAGACTGCAAAAGTGGGCTAGAAGTGGAAAGGGGTTTCTGTTGTTGTTGCTGCTGCTGCTGCTGTTGTTGCTGCTGCAATTTCTGTAGCATCTGTAACTGTGGTTGTTGGTCTGAGCTGTTTTGCTGTGACATTTGAGTCATTTGTGGTTGCTGTGGTGCCCTCTGTGACAAGCTTTGTTGCAATAACTGCAACGGAGATGATTGCAACTGTGTCTGTTGCTGCTGCTGCTGCAGCTGCTGCCTCTGTAAGAGACTAGCTTGCTGATCTATTTGTTGCTGAAACTGTGAGTCTTGTGGTAAGGATGTCATCAGCAATGTATTCTTATTGGGCGATGGAAAACATTGTTGGGGTGGGATACTTCCTGAGATTAATTGCTGTTGCTGAAGTTGTGAGTATGATACTGGTTGCTGTACACACTGATTCGGAATCTGGTTAGAAGCAACTGCCCGTTATTCATGATGGTCTGTTGACACGACTGCTGTTGCTGTTCTTGTGGCTGTTGCGCTCTCTGTTGAGGCATTTGGGGTTGTTGTTGCTGTGGTTGTGGCAGGTTTTGTGGTACGGGCAGCTGTTGTTGCCTCTGTTGCTGGAGCGGATTTAAGGGTGTTTGCAACATTGACTGCAGCTTCTGCTGTTGTTGCTGCTGCTGCTGCTGCGGAGACCATGACGTTGGGGATTGTTGCAATTGGTTGACTTGGTTTGCTAAATTAGGTTTGTTAAATTGAAGATTTGGTGAAGAGAGGACAGGAGCTTGAAAGCTCAATAATTTGGATGGATCATCAGTGGTAAGGTTACCATGCAGTGCATTGGATGAAAGCATGGATGGGGGTATAAATCCAGATTGGGCAGCAGAGAACTGATTATTCTGCTGCATGCTCATCCATTGCATCAAACTAAAACCAGGGAAGACTGAACTTGAGGCATCCTTCATGCCAAGGTCGTCTCCAAGCCAGGGCATTGCTCTCTTGAAAGCATTTTCTATATCAGACTCATCATCTGCAAAATTAAAAGTAAAGATAATCTGTTACCACAAATCTATAGACAACAACAACCCCTGGGTAAGAGGAGGAAAGGCCAAAAATGTTAGGCATGAGAATCAATTTCCCAAACAATTACAAGTGTATTATATAAGGAAGAATAAAAAGGGAAATTAGTTTTAAAAAAGGGGCAATTAGAAAATTTATCTGACTAACTGTTAGTGTGGGGGTTCTCTATTATAAATAGGCCTCTAAATACTGAGGTGGGATTATCTTTTGTAAAAACTTGGATGTACGACTGGGATTATCTGGTGTGAAAAGAGAATGCTCCTTTGGGTACACTTGTGTACATTTGTTCTTTCCCTATTCTAGATAATTCTCTCAATCTTTTCTCACTTCTTTCTCTTTGACTCTGATTTTCTGCCTACTGCACCGATTCTGTGTGTGTGATAATCATCTTTGTTAGAGTAAGATACCTAACAGAATGTTGCTATTAAAAAAAGCTATTAGATATATGAGATTATACTTTCATCATAAAAGCAACTCGATATCATTTCACAATGAGGAAATGACCTATTAAGAACAGTAAACTTGAGTTAACAAGTGAATTATTATTAACTTAATCACATATCTACATGCAAATTCATCAATTTTATCACAAAATGGCAGAATTGAATTTTCTCACACCTGATATTTGTATTAAAGTGACAATAGATATTAGATTAATTGTTTACAAGCAAAAATAATCTAAGAAACTTTTTGTTAGATGGAAAATTAGAGATAATTAATGGAAGCAGTGAGAAATTTCTGTATAAAATTTGAACTTGTTATGGGGGGGTGCTCTTGCTACCTGCATTCCTGGCTGCTTGGGGAACTTAGGCCTAAAAAATGGAGGAGGACAAATATAGAAAGGAGTCACCACTGGCTCAATATCCCAAATAGAAACCCTGCTCGGGCGCTCACCGGCAGTCGATTCATCCCATCCAACCTATCAAAATTCAAAACATGAATATCTCAAGAAGCTACAATAGAGGTTCAGTTTGACTACATTACACAGTTGTGCACATCACATGATCATGTACAAGTAGATTACAGGACACTAAACAATGTGTGTTTTAGATTATTTTTTTCAACTATTTTTTTCTGGTTCATGTCTATCCATACAAATAATGCATCTCTTCAGAAACATAACCAGTTTGATAATACCTGAAGATTGCGCCACTGTGAATTCTTCCATCGGACAGGATCCAAGTCAGTGATACCAGTGATTGTACCCATATATCTGCGTACCCCTGATTCCTCAGTCTCAAACATCATTCTGAATCTCATTCCAAGGGAAACTTGATTGAACAGGGCCTTATTATACTTGGCCAATGGAATTACAAATTCAGAAGGGCTGGCCCTGTTAAATTGACAGTTGTCTATAAGAGGCTGTCACAAATATTCCATGTTATCATATCATAGCAAATAGATACCAAGTACAAATAGTACCTTGGATTATAAAATATAGTAAACGGGCTGTTATTTGAAGCTGCATGAGCTGCAGCAGCAAGAATGCCAATGTGCATGCTGTCACTGGATATTACTGATGAAGATAGTGCTGGCTGCTGTCTATTAGCCCTCTTTATACCTAAAAGAAGTTGTTGTTTTTCATCTCTAAATAAGCAAAAATAAATTGGCTCAGCAATAGGGTGAAAATTATTCTATAAATTTCACATAAAAAATAATATTCCTTACCTGATAAAAAGAACTGAATCTCCAGCAAAGAGCCTTTTTGTGCTAACAAAGACACTCCAACCGGTAGTCAATAGATGCCTCTTCGGTTGTCCTGTAACCGATGTTCTAGAAATTTTAGCATTCAACCATGTAAAACATCAAATTGTACTCAAGTAATACATTCACAATTTGGTCAAACTTGTTATACAATTTCAATGTTGATACTGATAGTGTTAGAACTTTTCTAGGATATGTTTAGATAACAATGAATCCTGCTGTGGAATCAACAAGGCATACATAAAAGTAAAACCAATGATGATATATTAAAGGATGAAGGCAATGAAGGATAGGTAGAAGTTGCTATACCTCGATAAATATGTCTAAATGTCCATGTATTGTCATGCAAATCTTTGGCAACAATCTCCTGAGCTGGAGGTTGCATTGAAAAATCCTATCAAACACACTTCTGATCAGAATAGACAGATCACATAAAAATTCCAATCATTGGCAGGGTAAATGAAAATGTTAAATACACACCAGAGGTGGGAATATTTTCTCCGCTGCTCTACGAGGCACAGAAAATCCACCATGAGTGCTTGTGTCACTAGCTGTAAGTGTTTTGCAAAAGAACTCGGTAGGTTGTTGGTTTTGTTTGAGACCCATGTCTGATGCCAATAGTGCTTCCTTGTCATACTGTAGAAGTGTAGAACAATCACATCAAACACAATCTTTAATAGGTTCCATATCATTGGTCAGGATGGATGTTCAAGGAATGGTTGGAAATAGATCCCAGATACATATCAATAAATTATCTGATTGAACAGCTGACCTACTTTATTTACAGGTTGAAGTGTCATCTGTGCATAGACCTCATCAGTTTCAGGATCAGCCTGATCAAAAACAGAAGAGAATATCACTATAAGTATTATGCAATATGTTCATATAAGAAAATCATAAAGGGCCATCATATCAAATGCTTGAGAAAGTAATATTCTTGTACTGATATTGCTTCAAGCTATCCACCCAGGTTGGTCTGAAACTAATATATATGGATGTGGTGGCAAATAATATGTTGGTTGGGTGGTTGGTTACGAAAGAAAGAAAGGAGAGAAAGGTCACAGGTTCGATCCCCTCTGCTAACAAAAACTAACAAACTAATAATTAACATTTGCAGATAAAAAAAAAAAAAAAGCATGGCACTGTGTTAAGCAAATGTGGAAGCAAAAACACAGCTTGCAAAGTCTTCAACTCTAAGATTTAATAGAAGACAATCGACAGGATTTGTTATAAGATATGTCATGCAGAAATGTCACCTGTCCCCCTTTTACTTAAAAAAAAAAAAAGAACATTAGTTTATCCTAAATTCCCGATGACTAGCCAAGATCCAAAAATGTGAGAAAAGTTGCTTAATTAGCACATGCTCCTTCAAGGAAAATGAATCTTCGTAGAGATGGAATACATCTAGTCTTCTAATAATTATTTTTAAATATCTTAAGAAGTTATCATTATTGCAAATTTGCAATACTGCCATGTCACATGAGGAAAGTCCACCTACGTGCAAGGCAACATTGTGAAGCATGCAAATCAATTTGGATGGAAGGTTAGGATAACTAGGTATGAAGTCAGCCTCCTTTTGCATGGATGCAGCAACCTGCAAGTCATAGTAGCCAAAATAAGTTCCATCAGAAACCACAACAAAGAAATACCATTATCTTAGAATTATGGCATAAGAAACATACTTGCTCGCTGTGTCCTTGAGGGAAGTAAACCACAACACTTCCAACAGGAGGTAAAGAAACCAGTGGTCCAGCACAAGCATGCCATAACTCTGAATTGATGGTCTTCCTTTCCCCTGTAGCAGGCACAGACATTTTTTTTTCAGAATTATTTCATATTCACTGAAACCCAACAAAAATTGCATATTTCCAAGAATTTTAAAATTCAGTAACACAGCATTTATGTCAAGCACATCTGAATTTGGCATTCGCAACCAAGAAAGTCTATCTTTAAGTCAGACAAGAATAAAAGGTGACAAAAATTGAGGGTGAAATGCAACAAAATAAAGACAGAGTAATATGCCAACTTGCCAAGGTATCACTTCTATTTAGGCCACAAGGAAAAAAGGAAGCACCTCATGGAGAAGAGGGCTAACAAAACAACTGAAGAAAATTTATCCAAAAGATCAGTAACTTTAAAGCCAGATGAATAATACCAAGTTCCCTTCACCATGATATCCTCATATTTATTATTCGATCTATGATGGTATTATGTTGACTTAAAGCAATCACCCTCAGAGTCCCCAAGCAGTGTTATTGTTTGATGAAACAGAAAAACACTACCATACGCACAAGGGGGGGAGGGGGGGGGAGGAGAGAACACAATGAGACAGAAAGTAAACCTTGAGAAAAAAAGTACCTTCGCCAGAATTAGGCAAGTAACCATTGGGAGGAGCCTTCATTACCACCTATAAAAGTGATGACCCCAAAAAAAGTTCAACACTTGGTCCTCTTCTACCAGCAACAAGATTTAATCTTGTTCCCCAAGTCTTCCACAATAACAACAACAATTCTAACTCAAACTCATACTCCAAAAACAGCAATAACACTACTTCCCCAGAAACAAACAAGAAGACGCAGAACCCCCTTTGGTGCCTACCACAAAGTTCTCCAATAACATGGAGCAGAATCAACAAAAAAACACACCCCTTTTTCCCAAAAATGCCACCAATTGTTTCCTTAGCCTCCACTTTCTCCAATTCACTCCCCCAACATCCTAGGACTCAATGGAATTCCTCCAAAAACCCAAAAGCAAGAAACTTCCAGCTGAAAACAAATGAAGCTGAGGGTGTCCAAGAAGCCAAAACCTGTTAAGTAAAGCGCAACACAACAACAACCATTTCAACAGTGATACCAACCAACAAAACAAAAACAAAATCAAAATCCACTCAAAAACTGATCCCCCTTCCCCCCCCCCCCCCCCCCCCCCCCCCCAGATAAAAAAAAATCCAGAATAAAAATCACCTTCAAGGCACCATAATACTCATGAGCAGCACCAGAGAGAATTAACCAAAATGGAAAAGGGAAAAGAAAATGGGAAACTAAACTAGTTACTACACTTCGTGAGGATTAAGGTAACAAGGTGGTGATGTCTGCAGCAGGACCAAAGTTGAGAAAATTGACTTGTCGCCGAGAAATCAGAGGGGGCTGAACAAAAGGAAGACAGCTTTTTTTTTGTGCTTTATGTGAACAAGCCGACATGAAATATAAGACTCAAGCAATCAATCACAGACAGCCATGGTTAAAAAGAACTCATTAAAGAAGTAGGGTATTATTGATTAAAATAAATAAATTAGTTAAAACCAAAGAAGATTAGCATTGCTTAATTACATGACATGATCGTGTTTTAGACAATATTCCTTCCCGCGGTTAAAATTTGGGCCCAAACCCACCTTATATTCCTCTGAATTTTTGCATAAGGCGTTAGTAATTAGTGATGTAATATAAATAATCACTAAGCTCATCTTAGTGGTTAAAAGTTTAAGTACTGCTTGTTCCTTTATATAAAAAACAAATAATAATAATAATTTTTATTTATAATTATAAGAAATATACTATCATCTTTAAATATATTAACTATTAATTTTTTATATTCATAATTTATTATTATCTCTGTTTTTAAATATAAGATTTTTGTTTCAATTTTTTGTCTATTTTTTAAAACTCTTTTCAAGTTATTGCATTAGTTATTTTTTGACTCAAATATCTTATTTACTTTTCAATAAATGTTAGAATGTCTTAAAAAGATAAGTATATTATCTTTCTTATAAGAATCAGATAAGAAAACTAACACATACTAATTAATTAATTAGATGGGAAATTAATTAAATTAAAAGAGAAAGATTGAGTCTCATTAATTTTAAAGATAATTTTAATAAAATAATATAAATTGTTAATAAATTTAATAATATTAACTATATTAACCAACTTTATCAAACGACATAAATTAATTAAAATAATTTTATATTTTGGAAAAGAGGTATTACTCGTTTCTTATGAATGTGGATGCATTTTTTAACTATTAACAATAACTAATATCTATGGTTGAAAAAATATAAATAACCACTAGTCCACTAGGATAGCTTAACGGTAAAAAGTTTAGATAATTTATATAATATCTTAAATTCAAATCTGTGTTACAATATGAAATACTTAAAAAATGAAATTTATGTTATCAACCCATCACCAAATATCATAAGTATGTTTTTCATAATAATTATTAAAAAATTGTAATTAAATAATATGTACATTCTTGGTATATCTTGAAAGCTCTTTAAATGTGAATTATGTACTAATACTTGTTTCATATAATATCTGTGTTACAATATTGTATACTTAAAAAATGAAATTTATACTATCAACCCATCACCAAACACAGCCTATAAGTAATAAATCTTTTTTTCCAGATTTTTAATCTAAATTAGATATTTAAAATTTAAACTCGAGACTACTTGTTATAATAATAAGTACATTCTTGATATATCTCGAAAGCTCTTTAAACGTGGATTATGTACTAATACTTGTTTTTTTTAAGGGGATGTACTAATACTTGCTAAAAGTATAATAATAAGTGCATTCTTGGTATATCTTGCAAGCTCTTTAAATGTAGATTAGGTACAAATATTTCATGTACTTTCAAATTCACCGACACAATGTCTTGAAGTCACCAAATAATGTGTGCGGAGTTTCTATAGGGAGTTTTCTTCACATTCGCTAGTGATTAATGTACACTTACGTATTTAATAAGCATTTCTATATATGACCTGGAACATGGAAGGGTTCAAAATATTATTTTGGCAAAAATCTATGTGAAAATATATACGTACTAAGAGTACTTTACATTGTGGGAGTGAAAGGTAGAAAAGAAACGTTCGTGTGCATCCGAGGAAGTGTGCTTGCATTTTGACCGAATGCCGTTGAAATTTGATGTATGGATTTACCTTTTATGGTAAAAATGTTGAATGTTCATACATTTTCTACTTCAATTGATCAGTTAATTTTGGTAAAGTTTTTTTTTTTTTTATTGTGCTTGGTGGCGTGGCCATCTACTATATGTTTGAAAAAATGTGGAGATATCTGAGTGATCAAATTTTTTATTATTATCTTTATAGAGGTTTATTTTTCTTTTTATGATGTATTGCCCCTTTTTGGGGATTCTTTGTGGATGCTTGATCCCACAAGACCAGAAAAGCCATTATGAAAGATGACATCAATGATTCTCTCGGCCCAAACACTTCTTAACTTTGAATGTATTAAGGAAATACTTGTCGTAACAACAATAGTTAATGGATATATGGACATGTTTCAACTTTCTTCTTAATTCTCTCTATGCAAAAGAATATCAATTATTCTTCTCTTATAAATTAGGAGTTCCTCTATTATTTATTTTTATGGCTCCTTCTTTATTCAGATTACACGATTAGTCTCCCAAAAAATTATGTTCCACCTTAGTATATCATATCTTAAAAGAAACAACCAAAAACTAAAGCTTCCACCTTTCTTCATGTCATTAATAATTAGTTTTGATTCTTGACCCATAAAAAAGTATGCAAAGAAAAAGAAAGGATAATTTTTATATACACGCTAGGACACCCCCACTAGCCGCAAAAGCAGGAAATCTTCACATGTCAAAGGTTTGGTTCCTTCTTAAGAGGTAATTATACCTTAATTAATCTAAAACCTTAAAATTAACGATTTTGTTAAAAAAATTGTAGTACTAATGGGAGAGTTTTCTCCACATGTAGAACTAAGATGAAATACTAGATGTAAGGAATTCTCCACTTCTAAAATCTATAACTTATTATGCAGTCAATAGAATTTACTTAGCTAGTTGACTTTTTATTCTTGACTATTATATGATTTAAGTTCGAATTCAAAAGTTCTCTAAATTAAGATTAATAGTTCATCTTAATCTTAAAATGAAAATAACATTCATGTAATAATTCATGGTCATAACATTTTGAAATTTTGTAACGCTCATCAGTTTTGAAAGCCATTTTGAATGGTTGTTAATGGATGATAATGGCCAATAAAGAATTGTAACAGCCAATAATGAGTGGTAATGGCTGATAAATGCATTCTTGATGGTAGAATGCCTATATAAGCACATGAATTTGGTCCCTGAGCTCATCCCTTCGAATTCAGTCTTATACACCATCTAGAGAGTGGAAGAGAGAGAGCTTGGAAGAACCAAAACAAGAAACTCTTCATAGCAATGGCTGGAGGTATGATTTGATCTGTAATTTCCGCATTTTATTAATAACCTGTGTTTCTTTGTAGTTTGTAATATCACAGGTTAAAAGAGATTTGTTCTAACATTTGGTATCAGAGCAAGAATTGCCTCTGCCTTGTCCATTTTCGTTTTTCGGTATTTTCCGATTTGATTTTGTTTATGGTATGAAGGGCCTTGTTTCTTAAAAAAAATAAAATTAGAAATATGTATTTCGTTTGATTTCCTTAATTTTGGCTTTTGAATCGTGAAAAATGGTGTCCGAATGAATGAAAAAACGAACGGGTCTGCGTATGGGTCGGGTTTGACCCGCTAAAGGTTGAAGATGATGAACAGTGTTTAAAAAAAAAAAAAAAAAAAAAAAAAAAAAAAGACAAAAACTCCTACGTTTTGTGCTAGCTGGGTGTCGAACCCTTGACTCCGAGAACACTAATATATGTGCGGACCACTAAACTAGTAAGGCTTTTTTGATATGTTGTCGTTTTTAATACCTTATATACACATTGTGCTTTACAGTTTTTTGAATTTTGATTTAATTTATGCATGAATATATTCTAGAACATTTTATTCTATGCATATATATATGAAATCAAATGCATAATATTATATTTCAATTATAAAATTATATGAGAATCTTATTCATAATTATATTGTATCTTGATTTTGAAATGCAAAATACTATTTATTCTCATATAATAAATTTTTATGTCTAAGTGATCTTTATGATTTTGATTAATTATGGATTAGCCACAGCATCTATATTTGATTAAAATTATATATTAAGTTGGTTAAAGATCATATAAGGAATTAGACATAATATTGTAATTAATTATACTTATATAATGAATTTTATCTCACAAGAATTTTTATTATATCTGTATAATTAATTGGGATAAAATAACGTATTATTTTTCATGATTTACCCACAGGCATCATGATATATGTATAATTTGTCGATTTTATCATAAAGTAAAAATTTACGATAGAAATTAAATTATTTTCATATTGTACCCGTAAAGCATGAATATTAAGCAAATAATTTGATTATTCTATCATAAGGTTTAATTGTTTCTTATTGAATTAAAAATTTAGCCCACAGGCAATTTTTTATGTCACAAGATTCAATTTTATGGTATGTTTACATTGGTAAAAGATACAATTAAGATTAGTATGCCTCAAATTTTGACATAAGCCTTTGAATTTTGCAGCTTCTCAAACTATTAATTTTTCTGATATTCAATGTGATGTTCCCGAACTCAAAGGAGATAACTATAAGATATGGAAGGAGAGAATTCTTTTACAATTGGGGTGGATGGACATAGATTATGCTATAAGGAAAGACGAACCACCTGCAATCACAAATGAAAGTAGCCCAGCTGACGTTGCGCTATATGAGCGGTGGGAACGATCCAACCGGCTCAGCGTGATGTTCATTAAGACTAAAATCTCGGCTGGGATACGTGGTTCTGTTGACCAGCATGAAAAGGTCCGAGACTTGCTTAAGGCCATTGATGACCAGTTCATCACTTCAGATAAGACTTTAGCAAGCACCTTGATCATGAAGTTTTCTTCTCTTCGGCTCACCAGTGTGAAAGGTGTGCGTGAGTACATCATGAAAATGCGAGATATTTCAGCTCAACTTAAGAAACTAGAGGTTGATATGTCTGAGTCCTTCCTAGTGCATTTCATTTTGAACACCCTTCCGCATGAATATGGGCCATTTAAGATTTCCTACAACACACATAAAGATAAATGGTCTATCAATGAATTAATGACCATGTGTGTTCAGGAAGAAGAAAGGCTTGTAATGGAGATGGGTGAGAGTGCACTACTGACTACTGCTTATGGGAAGAACAAAGCAATTAAGTCTCAAGCTTATCAGAAGGGGAATGGTAAAATACCACCTCAAGCTGATATTAAGAAGGTGGCAAAGTGTTTCTTTTGCAAGAAGAAGGGACACATGAAAAAGAATTGCCCCGGATTCCAGAAATGGCTTGAGAAGAAAGGTAAATCAATCTCATTAGTATGTTATGAATCTAATATGGTTAGTGTTAATATTAACACCTGGTGGATTGATTCTGGATCTACTATTCATATTGCAAATTCTTTACAGGGTATGCAAAACCTAAGGAAACCAGTGGGAAGTGAGCAAAGCATTTTATCAGGCAATAAGCTAGGCTCACATGTGGAGGCCATTGGAACTTGCATTTTGACTTTAAGTAGTGGCTTTATTTTAAAATTAGAAAGGACTTTTTATGTACCAAGTTTTTCCCGAAACTTGATTTCTATTTCAAGGCTTGTACCGTTTGGATATTCCTTTAATTTCAAAGACACATCATTTGAGTTATTTTATAATTCTGAATGTGTTGGGAATGGTATATTGTCTGATGGTCTTTATCTTCTTGGTTTACAAAATAATGCCACTTATAGTTCTATGCATGTTCAAACTGGTATTAAAAGGTGTAATATTAATGAGAATTCCTCTATGTTATGGCACCGGAGATTAGGACATATCTCCATTGAGAGGATTAAAAGGTTAGTGAAAGATGGGGTACTCAATACTCTAGATTTTGCTGACTTTAAGACTTGTATGGACTGCATTAAGGGTAAGCAGACCAACATGTCTAAGAAAGGTGCTAATAGGAGTTCAAGCATATTAGAAATAATTCATACTGATATTTGTTGTCCAGATATGGATGCACATGGTCAGAAATATTTTATCACCTTTATAGATGATTATTCACGATATATGAATGTTTATTTGCTTCATAACAAATACGAAGCATTGGATGCCTTCAAAGTCTTTAAGGCTGAAGTTGAGAACCAATGTGGCAAGCAAATAAAAATAGTGAGATCAGATAGAGGTGGAGAATACTATGGCAGGTATACTGAGAATGGACAAGCACCTGGTCCCTTTGCAAAGTTCCTTCAAGAACATGGGATTGTTGCCCAATACACTATGCCTGGTTCTCCGAATCAGAATGGTGTGGCAGAAAGAAGGAACCGAACATTATTGGACATGGTGCGGAGTATGCTTAGCAACTCCAATCTTCCTAAATCCTTGTGGGCTGAAGCACTAAAGACGGCAGCGTATATATTAAATCGTGTTCCAACCAAGGCTGTCCCAAAGACACCTTTTGAGTTATTTAAAGGTTGGAAACCGAGTTTGAAACATATGCGCGTTTGGGGTTGTCCGTCTGAGGTGAGAATATATAACCCACAAGAGAAGAAACTTGACCCGAGGACCATTAGTGGGTATTTCATTGGATATGCCGAAAGGTCTAAAGGTTATAGGTTTTATTGTCCACATCATATTACTAGGATTGTGGAATCAAGAAATGCCAAATTTATTGAAAATGATTTGATCAGTGGGAGTGATCAATTGAGGGACTTAGGTTCTGAAATTGATTATATAGAATCTCAACCTTCCACGTCAAATGAAAGATTGGTTGTAATTCATACCCCTCAAGTTCAAAGGGATGATGAACAACACATGATTGGCATTCCACAAACTGTTGTTGATAATCTAGTAGATCAAGTTGATCATCAAATTCATGAAAATGATGAACAACCAGTTGAACAACATGATCCCCAAGAAAATGTTGATGCAACATTAAGGAGGTCTACTAGAGTAAGAAAATCAGCTATTCCTAGTGATTATATTGTATATTTGCAAGAATCTGACTATAATATTGGAGCTGAAAATGATCCTGAAACTTTTGATCAAGCCATGAGTTGTAAAGAGTCAAATTTATGGTATGATGCCATGAAGGATGAGATGAGTTCCATGCAGAGTAACAAAGTTTGGAACCTTGTAGAGTTGCCTAATGGGGCGAAGGCCATTGGATGTAAATGGGTCTTTAAAACCAAAAAGGATTCATTAGGCAACATTGAGAGATACAAGGCAAGACTTGTTGCTAAGGGATTTACTCAAAAGGAAGGAATAGATTACAAAGAGACTTTTTCTCCAGTATCTAAGAAAGATTCTCTTCGTATAATCTTGGCATTAGTTGCTCATTTTGACCTTGAGTTGCAACAAATGGATGTGAAAACAGCTTTTCTTAATGGTGATTTAGAGGAGGAGGTTTATATGAAACAACCTGAAGGTTTCTCCTCTAATAGTGGTGAGCATTTGGTTTGCAAGCTTAATAAATCTATATATGGTTTAAAACAAGCTTCTCGTCAGTGGTACCTTAAGTTTCATGGGATAATTTCTTCATTTGGTTTTGATGAAAACCCCATGGATCAATGCATATACCACAAGGTTAGTGGGAGTAAAATATGCTTTCTTGTTTTATATGTAGATGATATTTTACTTGCAGCCAATGATCGGGGTTTGCTACATGAGGTGAAACAATTTCTCTCTAAGAATTTTGACATGAAGGATATGGGTGATGCATCTTATGTCATCGGCATTAAGATTCATAGAGATAGATCTCGAGGTATTTTGGGTCTATCACAGGAAACCTATATTAACAAAATTCTAGAGAGATTTCGGATGAAAGATTGTTCACCAAGTGTTGCTCCCATTGTGAAGGGTGATAGGTTTAATTTGAACCAATGTCCAAAGAATGACTTTGAGAGGGAACAAATGAAAAACATTCCTTATGCTTCAGTTGTTGGAAGCCTCATGTATGCTCAAGTATGCACAAGGCCTGACATTGCTTTTGCAGTTGGAATGTTAGGAAGATATCAGAGTAATCCAGGTATTGACCACTGGAGAGCTGCTAAGAAAGTGTTGAGGTACCTTCAAGGGACCAAAGATTACATGCTTATGTATAGACAGACAGACAATCTAGATGCGATTGGTTATTCAGACTCAGACTTTGCTGGTTGTGTTGACTCTCGTAGATCAACATCTGGGTACATTTTCATGATGGCTGGTGGAGCTATTTCATGGAGGAGTGTTAAGCAGTCTTTGACTGCTACTTCTACCATGGAAGCTGAGTTTGTCTCTTGTTTTGAGGCTACATCACATGGTGTATGGCTTAAAAGTTTCATTTCTGGGCTGAAGATAATTGATACTATTTCAAGGCCTTTAAGAATTTTTTGCGATAACTCAGCTGCTGTCTTTATGGCTAAGAATAACAAAAGTGGAAGTCGAAGTAAGCACATCGACATTAAGTACTTAGCCATTAGAGAAAGAGTAAAAGACAAGAAAGTGGTCATTGAGCATATAAGCACTGAGTTGATGATCGCTGATCCTTTAACTAAAGGCATGCCACCGTTTAAATTTAAGGATCATGTAGAAAGAATGGGACTTGGTTCCAATTTATGATTGTATACATATATGTAAAAAATTGAAACTTTTATATTATGATATTTTCTCATATTTTGGTGCACATTGATTTATTTGAGAAAAATTATGTTTTGGACCAAGAATAAACATTGGGTTTATTCATGAAGTTTTATTACCACTTTAAGTATACTGCTTGGGAAATTGAGTATATTGTAATACATAGATGATATTACTCGTTATAAGAGGAACTATCACTATGATTCATATATTCATTTCTTAAGAAGATTGAGCATTAAGTCAAAATGTTTGGACCAAGTGGGAGAATGTAATAATTCATGGTCATAACATTTTGAAATTTTGTAACGCTCATCAGTTTTGAAAGCCATTTTGAATGGTTGTTAATGGATGATAATGGCCAATAAAGAATTGTAACAGCCAATAATGAGTGGTAATGGCTGATAAATGCATTCTTGATGGTAGAATGCCTATATAAGCACATGAATTTGGTCCCTGAGCTCATCCCTTCGAATTCAGTCTTATACACCATCTAGAGAGTGGAAGAGAGAGAGCTTGGAAGAACCAAAACAAGAAACTCTTCATAGCAATGGCTGGAGGTATGATTTGATCTGTAATTTCCGCATTTTATTAATAACCTGTGTTTCTTTGTAGTTTGTAATATCACAGGTTAAAAGAGATTTGTTCTAACAATTCATTCTCCTAAACTTTTGTATAAAATCAGATTAATAAATTAGTTTCGAGTTCAATTTTATCATCTTCTACTATTACTTTTTTGTCTTTTTTTCTATTTATAGAAACTTGATTAAGGTAACCCATCTTTCTTCTTTCATATACCTTTCTTCGTTGCTAAGATTTATGCTCTTCTATTTATCTAAAGAAATTAAAATTATTTTTAAAGTTTTAGTCCTTGTAAAATGTGATTTTTTTTCATCCTTAAATATTTTTTAGATAATTTTTTTTCATTATTAAAACATTTTTTTGTTGTTCAAAGTATTATTTAAAGTATTTTAAAGATGAAAAACTAAACAAACACATTTTGTAAGGACTAAAACGAAAAAAAAAAATTACAAGAACAAAAATGAAAAAAAAACATTAAATTATAAGAACCAATAATTTTATCACTTAATTAGTGGTCTTGAATTTAAGTCTTGTGCATATAAAGTTGCGTTAAATACTTAAAACAATAATTTTATCACTCATAAAAATTTTATCCCGCTTGAGTAAGATTGTTTCTTATAAAAGGTATTTATAGTCTAAAAATATACATTTTTTAATTTTAAAAATTATTTATCTTATTTTTATTATTTTAAAAACTATAATTTCATTCTCATAAAATTTTAATATGTGCTTTATTTTAATCTATTTTAATACAAAGAAACTCTTACTATCAATTTTCTCCTTTTCTGACTTTCCAAATTATTGATAATTAGTTTTAAAATAGATTAGACAGTAATATATACTATTATTCTTACAAAAAAAATTAATTTTTAAAATTAAAAACCAAAACAATATAGTTTAATCATACAAAAAAATAGTATAGTTTTATAGTACTCTTGTTCTTGTAGCTAGATCATGCCTAGGGTATAGGAAACCTAGCCTAAACACATTCAAGTCAATATTTGTAATCTATTTGTTCCTACATCAAGGGTTAGAATATATACTTTGATTGTGTCCATTTGGACTCCAATATTTCAGGGATAATTTTTCACATTCGATCTAATTATTTATCACGAGATTTTTTAAATGTGCCTTGTTGGTGGTTGCACAAGAGTTGTTGTACAACGTGACTCAAATAGGATATGTCTAAGGCTCATTCGAGGTCCGAGCCAGCATCCGTATGGTGATCGAAGGATGGGTCAATTATTGATCAATAGGATACACAACCTCCTAATCTCAAGTGCACGAGCATGTAGAGACTAAAAATTGATGAAGGATTGATTGATCGGTCTATACATAACCTGTGGAGTATCCAATCCTTTTGTCTTGAGTATATGACTGATGGAATACACAATCACTCGGTCCAATGGGTATATATAATATGTAGGAAAAAAAATTGATACAATAGGAAGAATAGGTAAAAAACAATAAATCAAACTTGAGATTTATACTATTTCTAAAAAAATAAAACATCGATCAATAAATATAAAATGGAACTAGTATTTTTTTTCGACATCCTAATTAATTGTCACAAAGAAGGTAGAGTTCAACTTCAATGCAGCTGTGACATATTATAACTTCTATATCATTAACCTGTTGAACTTAACATTATTGGGGATCAGGTCATTCCATGCATTATTCAAATTTAATGAACTCCATCGAGTACCATCCTATGCAATGTACATTACTTTACCGATGCATTATATCAAACTACCGATTGAAATCTGCTGTCTCCTAATCGTGTCTCATTGTCAGTCCCACCAATTAAAATTTGCCAAATCAATTAATCAGCCTAGGTTTCTCCTCTATTAATTATTATATGTAAACATCGTTATCTTCTCTCATGCACTGCACATTGTTATCTTTTCTCATCCGTCCTCATTCACTGCACTGCGATTCCGTTACCATGATCTTGACCTCTTAGGGGCTTCTTGTTGTAGCAACTCAACTGTAGTCTATGAAGGAGAGGGAACAAAAGGGCACTTTTTGCTGTTGGCTTGTAATTGAAGCTGCTCGACTATATATAGTATCAATTTTTTGTTGATTATATGCTGTTTACGTTAACCGTATGTTAATATATATATATTTACTTGATCAGCAATAGGGCATTGAATCTTGAACTTAATTTGGTATTCAAATGCTCGTGTACGTATGCAAAAATTAAACTGCATGAATCCAATAAATTAGGTGTATTTATAATAAAGAGTTTAATTTTCATGTCATATTAGTATAAAATATTAAAAAAATTATATTATCAATTATTCATAAACCATGTTAATTAGATATAATTTTTAAATTAATGATTATAAAGCTCAACAAACTTATCATATATAAAAAAATTATAATTAGTCTATTTAAATTAAATTCATTTATAAAAGACGGAATATATATATATATATATATATATATATATATATATATATATATATATAATGAAAATTTATCTTATTGTTAGGTTATATTAATAAATAGAATGTTATGGCAATTCTTTTAAATATTTATAAATTTTATGCTAATCATACATATAAATTAAATGACAACGATATTTGAATATTTTTTAATTTTAAATATTATTAATGTTTCTCATTTTTTATTATATCATTTATTATATTCATATATTTTTATTATTATCTTTCACTCGTTGTAAAAACATTTGTGTCAAAATATGTTTTTCCTAAATTAATTGTTTATAAGAATGGACAAGTACTTTTTCCTCTTTACTTGAAAAGATATAACAAAACCAAAACAAAAGTAGTATCTAGTTACCCAAACGATATTAGCACGGAACAACAAACGCAACACAGAAGCAGCCAGCTAGCTAGCTAGGAGTTGCAGGGAATCTCAACTGACAAAGTCTGTACAACTAGAATCTCATCTTAGCCTGTGCTAGTTGGTGGATTAGCCTCGCACGTGTATTGTATAGTTTACAACTATAAATATACATAAAAGTTGTTGAGATAAATGATTCTTTAATATTATCTTTTCCTAATAAGAAACTCAATCTCTGAAACTATAAGTATTATTTTACTTCAAAAATAGACCAACTTAATTGGGAGGAAGATTATACCATCATTTATACAAAAAAAAAAACTCATTTATTATATTAAAACGGGTTTTTTTGGGTGTAGAGTTGAAGCTAATTTGATTTGAGATATTTATAAAAATATTAAATTGTTTTTCATTTCATTTTCTCTTTCTAAAAGCTTATTTTGTAATATTAACAATTCTCTCATTTAATTCTCTCGATATTCACCTTTGTGCTTTCTTTTATATTAATTATTAATTTGTTTGAGTGTTAATGTAGAAAAAGGAAATGGGAGAAGGGGAAATACTAAATTTTTATTATTTGTTAAAGAAGTATATGAAAAGGAAGAAAATATTTTTGTATGATCTACAAATAAAAACTTCTCCCTAAAATTGGCATAAGGAGGGAGAAGAGTACTCCCTTTTTTTCAGTTACTTAAAAAATTTAAAAATATTTTATAACATAAAAGTTAAAAATAATAAAGAATTTTATGTTAAGAAAAATAATGGAGTAAAGATGTTAACTTTTAAAAAAATAATTTTTTATTTAGTAATAAAACATATAAATAACAGTAAATTTTTTGAAAAAGTTACTTAAATTGTCATTTTATATAAAATAACCCATAATTAAAATTTTATTTTTCAACTAATTAAAAATAAACGTTCTATTAAATAAATAATTTGAAATCATCATTCCCTTAGTTTAAATGCGGAAAAAGAATTCAATCCCACTGAACAATTAATTTATGTTATTTTTTTATATGATGGCATCAACAAAGTTAAAACCTAATAAGTTGTACAAAATATTTAAGCTCATCCTAGTGTTATCCAAGTTAGTTTCATGAGTAATTATTTTTATTTTAATAATACAAATATTTTATTAATATTCATTTTTTATCCCCTATTATTATGTTAAATTATAAAACATATATATTTTTATTTTTTCTACTTTTTTACCTGAGTGTCTACTAACATGTAAATATTTAAAAGTAGTAATTTTTGGATACTTCTTTTTTTTAAAAAAAAATCACTTCATAACACTTCTTATTTCTTTTTATGTCTTTCTTATTAGTATATAATATCACCTATAATACTTATAATTTTTTTCTTTTTTCTTAATTTCTCTTTGAATTAATGACATTTGAAATATATATATATATATATATATATATATATATATATATATATATATATATATATATATATATATATATATATGAAGACTATAATTATTTAATTGTCTATTCATTTTTTTTTCTTTTTTGAAAAAGATTAAAAGTATTTTTGAGATGACATAATCATACTCGCATGAGCATGAGATATGATTATTACAACTTTTAATTTTAATATTTTATACAATCATATTTAAAGTTTAAAATTATAAAAATAATTAAACTTCAACATCATTATATTATTCAATTTTTAAAAAATAAAAATAAAACTCTTAAAAATATAAAAAAATTTAAATAATTTTTTTAAAATTTAATGCATCACAACAGAAAAAAAAAAACAGTAATATCTTAAAATAATGATGAAAACGTATATAAGCCTGTTCCATTGGAAACCGGAAAAGGAGAACCACGAAACTGTGAAAAGAAAAGAAAAGAAATTGCATGTGACGAGTGATGTGAAAGTGGTGCAGCTTTTGTCGGGTCAACAACTTGCATCGCCGACCGGTGTGTGGGGTTTGCTTTTGCTTCAGTGGTTATCGTGCTGCGTTGCCATTGCATGCTCATGCTCTCTCTCTCTCTGTCATGTCAACCATTGTACTCTTTCCCGAGCCCTTTGTACGGTCAATCCCTTCCCTTCCAATTATATTTAAGCTTTTCTCTTTCTAATATATATACTCCATAATTGATTATATAAATTTAAGATTAACTAAGTTTTTAATTTTTTTATAAAATTTGATTACTCATGATTTTAAACAAAATTTTGGGTAATAAAAAAAATTCAACTTCTTCGTTCAAGGCTTTGTAGTTTATGAATAAAAATTTTGACCGATCAAAATTTTTAATTTATAAAAATAATTTTTAGTAACTGAAATCCAATAAAATAAATAAAAATAGCTGAGTTCAAGTTTTTCTTTAACAACTAAAAATCAAATTTAAGAATTTTAGTCAATTAAAATTTTCTTTAAAATCTAAAAATTTTAATAGAAAAAAGTTGAGACTTGACCAATTAAACTTTTATTCAAAGATTGAAAACCAATTTTTATAAAACATAGGCACTAAAAATAAATATTTAGCATCGTGTTGATGGTCAAGCGGAATATAACTCAAATAAAATCTTAAATTTAAGTCTTTTAGATAAAAAATAATTAAAAGAAAAATTCTTATTAAAAATAATTAAGTAATTTTTTTGATAAAAATTATTCATAAATAAAGTTAATAAATATTTTCATGTCAATAACATAAGATAAATATAAGTATTTTTTATGCATGAAGGACTCAAAATTTTTTATGCCTTAAACTAAGATTTCATTCCCTCCTCCAAAATTTTAAACTTTAACAAAATTAATAATCATACTATTGATACGAACTTATTCTTATAAAAAATAATAACAAAATTTCGTTAGAATCTTAAACTCATACAAAATAGGTAATCACACTTTTTTTGCACGTGATTAATAGTCATATAATTACCAAAAATTTTGACACAAGTGATTTTTTTTAGCTCACGGTGAGAATTAAACACAAAATTTTCTATTAAATAAATTAATATGTAATTACAAAGTAAGCATTATGTGGATTGATACTATTATTGAGTCCCTTAAGTTTGTAATTTAATCCCAACATGAATATAAAATTGTAATCGAAATATTATTTTATCTTAAAATAAGTTTACCGGGGAAAAGGGAATTAGTTATGTGAAAAATAAAAATAATTTAGACAACTCCTGATTAAAAAATATCGCATAGTTAAAAGACATCACAATTTTATTTTTTTACATAGCAAAGACATAGCCAATTAGAATAAATCCCAACAATAATTTTTCTTCAGTTATTGGTATTAGAATTAGAATTAACAATATCTGAATTACCTTTTGAGGATATTAGTCTCCATAGTTGTGTTTGTCAATATATCAATGGTGTTCTATTGATAATTATTATGAAGATGATACATGCATGGCATGCCATTAGGTACCTAGAAATGTCTCAATTGATAAAAATAAAAAATAAAAAAACCTAGAAATGTCTCAACAAGTCTACTCGCACTTAATAATATCTCTCCATTATATGGACGTATGGTAAAAAGAGAGTATTTTCATAATCAGAAATTATTATTTCCAGGAATATAAATTTTGAAGAATCATGATTTTTTTGGATTAACTAAATTTTACAGTAAAAAAAAGAATTGAGTAAATTTATTTGATTGGTAAAAAAAAATTATATGTTTTTTTTAGAATAAAAGAGTAACGTAGTAGTTTTATCACAATTAATTATTTACCACAAACTTATTTATGTCACAGTAAAACTTATTTTTTTCTTATTTTACAAAAATATATTTTCTTCTCTCGTTAGCTTTGTGATGCAGCAAAACGTGAAGGGAAACAGAAACGAAGGTTCAACGTGTAGTTGATTCTTAAGAATACTAAGGGTTAAGAAATGAGAAAATCTCAAATTTTATTCAATCAAGTCTATTGTGATAAGGAGACTTAGGTACATATAAATACAAAAACACTAATGTGTCATAAACCCTTAAGCAAGAAACAATAAAATGCTGAAAAGGCTCTTACATAAAGAAAATAGCAAAAATACTCCCTAAAAATAAGATAAAATTATTGTTTTGATCCCTTAAATGATGGAATTTGGCTAAAATATTAACCAACACATTGCCAAAGGGAATGCAATCTCGCTTAGGAGGCTATTTCCATGCGAAAAAGTGTACTCATTCATAAAAGATGAAGACACTTGAATTTTTGGGTCAACCCTACACTGCATAATCCTCTCCGGAGTGAAAAAGATTCATCCTCAAATCAGAAATCATATCATCGCAAGAAAATACAAAAAAAAAAAAAAAAAACATCACCAAAATAAGGAATGAGGTGCTTAACATTGAAAACATGAATGTGACTTGAAAATTGCAAATGATAAGCATTTTGGTTGATCTTCTCAATAATCTCCGGAGGCCCAATTTTGCGAGCAACAAGCTTGTTATATTCATGGACAAGAGAATGATCGTTAGTCAAGATAGCATAGACAAAATCTCCAACAACAAAGTCCACAAATTGACACTTCCAGTCAGGTTGTAACTTGTATTTTTTAGTGGAAGTTGTCAATAGAGCATCAGTCTGTTCGTGCACCTGATGAAGTTGGGAGATGAACTCCTAAGCGATGGTATAGGAACACACTTGACTAGGGACAGTTAGCAAGTCAAGGGGGCCACGAGGAATCATGCTATAAATAACATGGAAAAGACTTTGCCCGATATTGTGATTAACAACATGGTTGTGAGCAAATTCAACTTGACACAATTTAACATCCCAAGATTACAAATGATCACCAACCAAACTCCGCAGAAGTTACCAAGGGAATGATTAACCATTTCAGTCTGATTGTTAGTTTTTGGATGGTAAGGACTGCTAAAGTTGAGGCTGGTATTAACCGAATGCCACAAACTTCTCCAAAATTGACTGAGGAAACGTATGTCACGATTAAAGATAATGGATGTGGGGATATTGTGCAAACGATAAATCTCATGAAAGAAAAGTTGGGCAACATTAACAACATTTGTGGTATGATTGCAGGGTATAAAGTATGTCATTTTGCAAAAGCAATCCACCACAACAAAAATGGAATTATGTCTATGCTGAGTATGTGGGAGGCCCAATACGAAATATGTAGAAGCAAATAACACAAAATGGGGTTGAATTGTGTTTTTAGTGAGTATGTGGGAGGCTCAATACAAAGTCTGTAGAAGCAAATAACACAAACTGAGGCTAAATTGTGTTTTTAGAAATTTAAAACTTTTTTCTAAGACTAAAAATACGTGTAATATCTAATGTAGATAAACCTAAAAACATATAAATAAGGTTTTGATAAAGACTTTATCAGATGATGAGAAAAACAGTTTCTTGATAGATCAAAATAAGATATAAGATCTGAAAACAAATCCAAACCCTTTGTCAGTTAAAACAATAAAGGGAGGCACACAAAAAATTAGTTTGTCTTTATCCCGAGACTACGTCCAGTTCTTGGCAACCCGTCGTTTCCACTAACTTATCAAAGTTACTAGAATTTTTCACTGTCACTTCTAGCTCTTACACATGAAAGATTTGTCCTATCAAGCCATCATTGACTCTAAACAAATCAACAAGATTTGTTGAAAGTTTGCACAATGACTAATATGTGATCGTCTTATAGACGGATATATCACTCAACACTTTTAATCTTTTCTCTCAAGGTTTACAAGGTGTTTTGAGAGCTTAGTATTTATACAAAGATTTAGAGAAAGCTTTACAAGAAAGAATGGAAGAATATGTTCGTGCATGATGATTCATATCTTATTTCTTCAAAGCTTCTTTTATTTATAACCTCCATGTTTAAGTATTTATTGTCTCATAACGGTTGGATTTTTCACTATGTTCTTCGTTTGAAGTCTTGAGTCAATTGGAGCATTTAATGCTTACACTTAATGCATGTCCTTTCTTCATGCAAAGTCCATGTTGATAGGCTAGTGTATCTTGTACTTTAGTAGGAAAAATCATTTCTTTCATCATAGCAAGTCTACACTAGCAAAGCACGCCTTTTGATGAGGATCAACGCTTCTAGACTATGGACTCCATTTATTCTTCATAGAACTTTAACAAATCCTAGGAGAATGTTTTCTGCATGAAAGAATCTTAGATACAAAGTAATAAATAAAGGTCTTAAATATTATGCTAAATCGTCTTATGGATGCATCGTCTGAAAATACAGTTGCAAAGATACATATCATGATCTGAAAGCATATTAGACACAACTTTTACCATTCGTATTTATTTGCATCTAATCAAAATAATTAGGAGTACTGATTCATTTTTAAGACATAAATGTCTTTTGACTTAACAAAGTCCATGCTAATACATGCCCAAGGCTAAGTGGGTGTTGGCAGGGGTAAGTGTAACCTAGCATTGGTGAGTGTACCCTTGGACAACTAGAAAACATGACATTGGTTGATGAATCTATTGACATCTTTGGGCAAAGTGGGCCAATAGTAAGAGTCAACAACAAGGTGCAAGGTGCGATAAGGACTAGCGTGACCTTCATTGTGTAGTTCTTGGATGATTTTCAGATGCAAACTACTCTATGGGATGTAGAGTTGAAGGCCGCAAAAAAGAAAACCATCTTGTAAAACAAAAATTGTGCGTTCATCATTTTGTATCTTCAACAACATTGCAACAAATAAAGGGTCAACAATAAACAATTTAGGGAAAGAATCAAAGCCAAGGACTTGGATTCGCATCTTAACAAGGAATGACAACTACTGAGGGCATTAACCACCCTATTAGAAGCTTCAAATTTATACTTTATGACAAATACGAACTATTGCAAATATGCATGCCGAGAAGTGTGACGTGCAAAAAGATTTCACTAAAGTGACAATATATATGTAATAAATTCTTACTTGCTTTGGTTGTATTTAGGAGTAAAAGTAGGCCAAGCCGCTCGTTGGGGCCTAAGCCTTAGCCCGTTTAAGGCCTGACCCGGCCCAGGTCATTTAGCAAAAAGGCCAAGCTTGAGTTTTTTTAAAAATCATATTTAGTTAAATAGGAGAGACCATGAACTTTAAGAAAAACCTATTAAATCTGATGAACCGACCTGTTTAGCAATAATATTTTATATTAAAGATATTATTATTAATATGATATATAGTATAATTATTATATTTAAATTATAAAATTATTTTAGTAGTTTGACAATTTTAATTAGTGTTTGAAATATCTTAATTCGTATAAATATAAATGTGTAGCAAAAATATACATTCTTTTCTTTTGGTGAGACTTAAAAGACTTTAGTAATATGTCACCCACAATGTTTTCCCATATCTTGTTGTTTAAAATTGTCTTATTATTTTTAATAAAAATATTTGGTTTTGCTTAAAAGATAATACTTTTTTACACTTTTTAATATGAAACAAACCTTTAAATGGATTAATTGGCCTAACCAACTTATACAAAAGCTAAGTCAAAGCTTAAAAATAGACTCATGATAAATAATAAGTTCAGACTTAATCTATAAAAATATAAAACAAACTAAATCAAATTTAAGTAGGATTTGATCCAATCCAACTTATTTTCACTCCTAGTTGTATTCATAGGAGTTTTAAACAGCTTAATATTTTCCATTACCAAGCATCCCGAGGGCAATGATAATTTATCTTGGCATAGTAAGAAGGTAAATTTGCTTCAAACCGAGATGTAATATGTCATTCACAAATGCATATTAGAACTCTTGTACTTGAGTGCTAACTTCAGCCAACACTTGTAATTTTGAGTTGATCCAATATTTTGGTCAAAGCATATCACAATACGCATTGAACTTCAAACCCAACTAAAACTAAAGTTATTTAAAATAGCTTTTAATTGGTTAATATTATAAAAAAATTTACAAGAAAAATGTATTCAAATTAAATTCGTAAAAAAATATGTAAAAGTTTAATATGAAAGAATACATTCCTTAATTCAGAACTATGCAATGCCACTGATTAATCTTGGAAATTGGTAACGACACTAACCCCCCACCTATCCAACTAAATTTTCAACAACAATAATAATAACATTGCTAATTATTATTTGGTATATAATTTTTAATAGAAAATTTCCTCTAATTTATTAATCAGTGTTCTCATGGACATTGGTGAGCAAGACGGACCCTTATTATTTTAAGAACAATATTAATTAAATATCATTAAGTGTATTTTTTTTAAATATTTTTATTATTTAAATTGAGAAATAAATAGTTTTTATATTATAAAATTTTTAATTAGATTTTTTTTATATTTCTTTAATGGATATTTTTATGACATTGATCAGGCGGTAGTCAATTTTTGCATAATAATATTTGACCGCGCAATTTTGACTTATGAGTATTGAGAATTTGAGATTATAATTCGCACACTTACCACGAGCGTGAATATTCGATCTAGTTTATGAAAGACAAGCAAATAATCACATTCCATTCGTAATTAATAGATTATAGATTTCACCATATATTCTCTTGGGACCGAATTCAGTTGAATTTATATATTACTTGCTGGTTGAAGGACAAATTGTAAAAATCCAGTCTAATTATTATATAGAGCACTCAAAAGATATGAGAATATTATTGATAAAGGCAAAGATATAATGTATATAAATAATATTAAGGTTCTTTCACTAAAATTGTTACATGATAACTTTAATTTTTAAATTCTCTTATTTATTTTTTCATTAATTTTTATTAGCTTTTACCAATTTTATCTGTACATTTCTTGATTTTTTTTCATATTAAGAAATTCATTAGTTTACCAACGAGGATTGAGTTTAATAAATGGGAGCTATAGCTAGTTTCTCAAAATATTGCATGTAAACAAAAGTTCGTATTTTCACTAAGAAATATATCTATAGTAGTGTCTGGGCAATCCGTCAAACAAGATTGTGTCACTAAAGAAGGATATTCTGGGAGATAAAAAACAAAAAAGGAATTCATTCATTTTAAATTAAGTAAAAAAATCTTATAAAATATTTAAATAAAAAATAAAACTAAAAAGTAACCACAATCCACACTTCCTAGTCAATATATAAAAATTTAAAACTAATGTCATGACATATATTTATGTTTTTTATTTAAAATATCTCATATACTTTTCTTAGCCAATATATAAAAATTAATCTCCTGTCATTTTTCAATTACTAGTATATTTTTAGATGAAATTTGATATGAGAGATTTAATTTTAACGAAAGAAAAGTTACAATGTATGACTAAACGTTCATAAATAAAATTAGGCGAACAGATTCATATAAGACTGAAGTATCATGATAAAAAGATTAATGATTAAAGCTAATACTTTATATAAATATTATATATTACCATAAAGTGAGTCTAAATATTCTATGTCAACATGGACTATTGTAACCTTGGTACTTCTGGCAATTATATAATTATGCATGACAAAAAAATATATACTCCTAGATATTTGCGGATAAAATTTGTTATAGGTATGGTACTTCTGGTAATTAGTATTTTTTAAGATACCTGCTACCTGTCAAATTATCAAAGGAAAGAACCACAATTTCATAAATCTAATTTTGATTTTGTTTTACCCTTATGCTCACGCTCACCCATATATATATATATATATATATATATATATATATATATATATATATAATGTATTTTTTGACCGTGAGATATTATAATTTTATTAGTAATTTGGATTTATGCTTAAGAGATACTCATTTCATGTTTAATTTTGTTGTATTAATGTTTTTTTTTCTTGGCTTTTAATTCACTAATTTTATTTGATGTTGAAAATTATTTTTTTTAAATATTTATTTTTTTAAATTTGAAGTATCCATGGGTATAAAAAAATCCGTGAATATTTTTCAAACGCATACCTAACAGGTAATGAATGGATAAAGGATACAGACTTTCTCCAATAGGCAGGTAGTAGTAGGTAGCCCCTATCCGTGCCTATCCTATCCAATGTCATTCCTACATATGATATATTTTGCTTATAAAAAAAAAACCATAAAGTGAGTCTAAACTATCTAATTAAGTTTAAGTATTTTGTTATTTTTTTATGTCTCATTATTACATTTGAAATTTATTTATACTAATTATATTAGCAAAAGAAATATAAAATGTAAAATACATAGAAATTTTTAGGATTTTAAATATTTAAAATAATTAATATATGAGAGATATTTATTTATTTAAATATGAATCTTTCTTTTAATAACGTGGGATATATTTTTTTTTATTTCTAAAAATGAATAAGTTTTTTTATTAAATGAAATATAAAAATTCTCAATAAAATAACTAAAAGTAGTAAAATTTGCGTTAAAAGTTAATTGAATAATAGAAACATATTCAAAATGACCTAACAAACAAAGTTTACAAACGATTGCTAATATAATATTATTTAAAAATAAATTAATCAAATAAGTTATAAAATAAAAATATTTTGTTTTGTTTAAATTAACTTGATTATGATAAATGAAACAATGACATAGTTTTAATAAATTTCATCTATAATTATTTGATTAATCACTCTATAGATGAATATATACTAGCTTGTGTATAGTAAATTATATTATTTTAATAAATAAATTGCACTGTACAGTAATTAGTTTTAAAAATATTATTTAGTTATTAAATGACACAATTCTATGAATCAAATTATTTGTGAGTTATAGGTAAAAAAATGTTATTTGATGCTTTAATTTTGTAAATCACCTAATAGCCTATACCATTTTTTTTTTAAGATAGTAGCTTATATCTTAATTAGTTTGTCTAGTGGTTTATTAGCTATTATAGTTTTGTTTTTTCTCTTCTTTCCTTTCAAGCCGCAAATGTTATGTTAAAAAAATATAAAGTCTAATGCTGATAAAGGATTCTCAATAGTCAATATACAACAACAGAAAAATTACGCGACATAAGAACTCATAAATAATCGACACATGGAATATAAACACAAAGCAATAAAAGCAAGAAGGAATTAGTAGAAGCCATAGTTGAAAACCAAGAAAACAAGTAAACAAGACATGACTCAACTAAACGCATAATCGTGTAATCCTGCAACCAAATTGAGCAAAAGCTACATCTTAGGCTAGCAATTTTGCCAATTTGGGGAACAATATTTTGCTTATTCATCCAGCTTAATTAAAAGAAAAAGGTTGTCTGCCATTACTAAAATCAACCCCAAGATATGCTAACATCAATACGCGTGAATTGTGACAAATTAGAAGACAAATGCATATACACATATATTGCACTCTTAATTATAGCTTGAAATTTAAGGCTTAGCTATCAATGTTACATATATATGTTACTAAATTAATGCTTTCATCAAACCTTTCAGAATCTATGAATGGAAGCAAACAGAATGATTCCAATCCCGTTGCCTTTGCCACTCGACACGCCAATGGAATGATCCATGCATGTCAGGTATATATGCACATGCTTGTGCCCATAGTGCCTACAAAGATCATTATCAATATTGATAACAAAGTTAATTAAAGTGCTTGGGTTGGATATAATATAATTAATTGTTCTTTAATCAGTAAAATATTGTCTAAACTTGGATATAATATAATTAATTGCTCTTTAATATAATTAATTAAGGTTGAATCATTTTTTTTATTACCATGTTATTAGTAGAAAGTAATTATCAATTTTATTGATGATTAATTTATGTGGGAGAACTTGACTGATTGTTTTTAGTTGGATTTTTTCTCTAATCATTTTTTTTATTATTTATAAAATTTGAATTTGAAATCTTACTTAAAAATATCTGTTTTAGTATCATTCAAATCAATCATTTATTAGTTAAGGTTCATGCCTTTGATTAAGCTAATCATGGGATCATTAATTCCCACTAAACAAGTTTGCTCCTCAAGGTCTTTTTTGTAACTTCAATGAAAAATTTATGCATGGGATGCTATTATTTCTGTAGACAATCGCATGACATGCATGCATATTTTTCCTTGATGGATCCACCCACAAAGTCCCCCGTTGAACACAAGTTTTTTTAAGTGTCCCTACACTGCTGATTTAGCATCTACCATGAGAGAGAAATTAAGAGCCAATTGGTGGGGATCACAACTCCTTACGATTTTTGTATTCTTACTCAGATTCTTAGGGTGACAACACATAGTGATTCTTGCTGGTTGCCCCAAGCACCAGCCTGGAATATTATTAGTCCGAAAATCATAGTTGCTTGAAACAATGAAATTCAATTAGCGAATTGGTGCTAGGAACTTAATTTGTGATGGAAATGGATGCAGAAATTCCAAAAGTCAGTATAATTAAAGGAGTAATGGGAAAAGTTTGAGATACTTTTAGTGAGTGTATTGATTTATTAGAATTAGTAAACATAAAGGAGTAATGGGAAAAGTTAGAGATACTTTTAGTGAGTGTATTGATTTATTAGAATTAGTAAATATATACAATTTCCTCTCCAAAAATAACAATTTGTGTTTATTTTGTCTTGAAAGTTTGCGTCTATACGTACAATTTAGTCCATTTACAGTAATATTCAACTCCGTGACTAATTAAACCTTTTGCGTCCACTTAGTTATTAAACTTCTCAACTTTATGATCATTTAGTTGATTTCATGATGGAAGGATTACTTTATTACAAAGTTGACAGATTTGAATATATATATATATATATCAAATTTTCAAAAAACAAATCAAACAACTTGCTATTTTCAAGAATAACATTATATAATTTCTTTTAGGGTCATATAAATTAGTGTTTTTTTTACAGTATATAAATAAGTGTTCTAAAGATATTAGTTAAGCAACTAATAAATATAAATATTTTAGTTAAAAACATGATGAAATTAATTGAATTGAAAATCATTATTAGAGTATATTGGTAACATTTTTTCATAAAAACTTTTGTCTTTTAATTTTTTAGCCTATATGTTAAGAATATTAGTTAAGATTTTTTCTTATTCAACGCATACATACCCTTTTCCCCTCAATCCCTGCTAAATATATATCATCAATTTTTTTATAAAAAAATATAGAAGAGAGAAAAAGGTAAAAAAAAAAATGTTAATATATAGTAATTAAATGTCTAAGTAAAGTAAACTTATTTTTTAATAAGAACTGCCATTGTTTTTTAATTATATACGTCTGCGTCATAAACAGAGAAAAATAGAGTTGATGTTTGAAGTTTATTGATGGAGCCACTAAGGTCACCATCCAGGTGATTCAACCATATCTTCAAGTGAAGACTAAGTGCTTTGTATTATCCACTTAGGAAAGAATAGACACAATGTTTTCTCTTGGTGGGTCCAATTTCAGTAGGCACCATTAGAAAGGTGGGGTTCAATCAATCAACTTCCATTCCCTCGCTCCAACAACTTGAAGATGAAGACTAGATTTGGATGTGATAAATCTTAGGGAAGTAATTTGTGTGGACGTGCTTTTTTTGTGAGAAGGGTTTTGCAATGTGACACCCTACCCGTCTATTATAAAGCAGTTGAATGGACCACCCCCCCTTTTTTCTCGTATATATACGTGCTTCTGTACAAGAGTTTCAAAAGTGAAAATGCATAATCAAGATTTTTGAATTAAGGGTGGTTCTTTGGAAGTTTATGACTTCAATTTTTCACCGATGTCCAAACCTAACCAATACATTAAAAGCAAGAGGGGAAGTTAGGGAGACACACACACACACACACACAAAAGATGTGTTGCATTTGGGGTAATGAAGCTTGATGTAATGTATTGGTGTTAGAAAGTGGGTTTGTGTATATAGTAAGGGATCACAGTGAGGGTGGCTCATAAGTCCTTTATGAGAGCCCTACCTTTATTTTCTTATTGTTCATCCATGTTATGCTTGCTTGTGCTTATGAAAAATATACGTATTTTGTAACCAACTTAACCGATGGAACCCTAACCGGGCCTTACTCCATACAACTAAAGCAAATTCAATTAAAACTACAAACCCTTGAACATGTTGAATTATGAAAAATTGAGGCTTCTGTTCAACCCCTAAATACGATTAAAAATGCTAAGATAAGTGAGTTAAAACATGATTTAATGAAATAGTTAAGTACTATAATGATATAGGAATTTATCCCCAAAGTTTGAGGACATTTGAGTCCAAACAAAAAAGTTATGATACTTTTAAGTATGAATGCTTTTTTTTTTTTTCTTTCCGTTGGAAAGCCCCCAAATAGACATAAAATCAAAAGTAACAAATTAGAACTTCTAACAAAATACGCATTGGAATGTGCGTCTGTCCACGTAAAAGAAAGATCAAATACACCCTAAAAAACCATGTAGGTACCCCCTGTGGGTTTAGCAACTTTGGACTTAGAGAATTAATAGATTAATGTTAGCATCTGAATCTTGAGTGACAGATAACTAATTTCGTAATAAACTAAACCATTATAATTTTTTTTAAAAAATGATAGAAAATTGTGTTCAATTTTTCCTTTAAGAATGAAGGTCAAAGTAAAAAGTTTTTTGCAAGAAGAATTATTATGAAAACAATCTAAGATTATGACTTGACATGTACCTCTTTTCCCTCAAATCTAACCACAATAAAACCCTTTATTAAGTTTAATTGTTAGTGACCTACATCCTTTTGTAACTAAATTTTTTTCACAATGTTCATTTCTCACCCAAAATCCTCAATTTTGAAAATAGAATCAAAGATAAATATAAAGAAAAGTCTATTTTTTTATTTATAGTGACCTAAAAACTCCACTGATAGTGAAGCTCACTACGACAATGTTGATATGACCATGGTTGTGGTCCTCACATCCATTCAAATCTAGTCTTTTGAATCCAATCTTGCCCTAGGATTAGCATGATTATGGTCATGATGACGACGACTATGCTTGATAGTTTGATGCTATTAATAAAAAATGATCACTTTTACCTTGGTTGTGGTGATTTTACCACAAATGTAGTGACTAGCAAGCTGTGCTAAGACCACCACGACTGTGATCTTCTAAATAAAGGCATATTTGCTTCACAATGTGTGTTTTTTTTAATTATTTTTCTTATGAAGTCTCTTGAACATCTGTCTTACACAAACTTACACAAAATCATGAGTTTTGTCGATGAAATTATTTTAGAAATGTAAAAATTTAGCACAAAAACTCTCTAAAACACAATGAAAATTTGGTTTATCAAGTAGCCTATGTAAGATATTTTGTATGCATTCAGTTTTCTATTACCATCTTTTAAAAGACTCATACTTTTACACCTATATGGACTATACATATATACTGTTACATCTTTTGATTTATATCATATGTGATGACATCGTTTAATAGATTTTTGTATGATATATATGATGTTTTAAAGTTGACTAATGCTTTTATTTCACATATATATCATTTGAAAAGAGTTTTTAATGCCAGGTTCATTAAAAAAAATAAATGTTTTATTTCAACCATAAATTAGAAATTTCATTTCAATAATTGAATTGATCGATAAATTTTTTAATAATTAAAACATTAGGAAGGGTGTTATACGCATTTACGATAAGAAGAATATGAAAAAAAAGAGACAAGAAGATCGAGGTAACTTTCATAAGGAAGAAGTTGGTGTTACTATTAAACCAAATGTAGACAAAAACAAAGTTACAAGAATATCCACATTCTAGATCGGTTAGTAAAGAATTATTTTTTAGAAAATACATTCTAAACATCTAGTATAACCCACACAAGATATTTTCTAGATCAGTTTTAAGATAACTAATGTAAAATATTTGTCTCAATATTATAAAAATGTTATTGTCTCACATATTATATCAATTTTCTAAAAATGGTTGTAAATTTTTTACATTAAAAACATTTTGTTATATTGGTGTATATACGATAAAGTCCACCATCAAGTTCACTGGTTGAAATGAACAACATCTAAACTTGACAACGGGTGAAATCTTTATTTTTTCTTTGGACTATAGAAAACAAACTTAGCTAGTTAATTAGCTAATGTCAACTTCAACTACACCAATGTCCAAAACAATATTCCTGTATGGATGTACCAATTGGGTAACAACAATCGTATTATTAACCATCTCTTTAGACATGGGCACTTTTCATGCAAAAACCAACAAGTTACCAATTGCCGAATTGATTCCTAACTGTTTGCTAGCTATACCAGTGAAATAGACCAATTAATAATGAGAACTTTAACCTCTATTATAGTAACAGTAATAAAAAATAATAATACATCTTCCTAGCCGAACAAGACGAATGTAGCCTCTAGCCTGACACAATGCCAATTTAGAAAAACCAATATATGTTTTTTTAAGAAAATAAACTATGCCACAAATATAGTAATAATCTAAGTTCCCAAAATTGTACAGTGAATTTGGAGTACAAAATCATCCATGTAGCCCTCACAAGGAAGCAAGAAGCGAGAATCATGGCACAAGTAACTACTGGAGGGAACCTTCCCTTGCAAGTGTCCCTATTTAATAAATATTAAAGCCTTAGAAGGCCGTAATATGAATAATATGTCTTCTGTTTATGTCTCGTGCATTAGACGCACACCCCACGCAACCCTTTTTTTCAAATTCTCAACAGCCACCTACACAACACACACCTGGTTTCATTTAAAATAAAACAAGGTTAAAAGGAAATAAAAAATTATTTTCTAATATTTTTATTAAAAAAAATAAAGGACAGAAGTTAGGGCTCGCAATTTTGATTAGTTGTTATCACCGACAAGCTACAGAAGAAGCATGTTGCAGCTTTCCATAGCTCCACACTGCAATAAACAAATGTCATGCTATTATTGACTTCGCATGGGGTTGTGATGATTGGTGAGTTTTTAATTTAAACACCTCCATTCTATGGAATACTTTGAAGTTTGAAGTTTGAATTATATTCCAAGCCTAGCTATCACTGGCGTCTTGCTGTATAACATCATTAATTACGCCACCATTTCTTATTTTATATATTTAGAATGAATTTAAATATTCTTGTTAATTATGTCCTTTTACTAATTGTTTTATTTTTTATATGGTGTTTATTCATTTTTTATATTTTTAAAACATTAAATATATTTATTTAATATTTTTATAAAAATGATAAGGTTTTTCTTTATATAAATCATCCAAGTTGGATAAAACATATATATAAGAAAACAAAATTTTTCTTTTAAATATTTAATATAATTACATATTATTTACCATATGAATTTCTAAATTATTGATTAAACTAGTCATATAATATTTTCTTCTTTAATTTGTACTACAAACCTTCCTATTACTATGCTTTGCTTGTTTTCAGTCGTTTTAGAAATAAGCAACTTGCAGGCAAAGAGAAATGGACAAGACTCCATCTTCTCATTTAGAAGATTGTACTTTTTATGGAAAGCAATTAATGGATGGGGATTTAACTAAAAAGAAATAAAGTGTTAATTTGTTTCATATCAATCTCACTCACTTTCTAAGTTACGTTAAAGGCTAATCGATGATCTGTAATCTCACTCTGATTGGCATTTAACGTGAACAAAGCGAAAATTTAAACACGACCATAATTTTGGATCAATATATATCAAAGTCTTTACTAGAGAACTGACTTTATTTTACCTTTTACTTCTATATTCTATTTCTGGATCCAAAGAACTTATAATTATAAATATCTTTCTATCTTTTTTCTACTTTTTTTTTACCGTACCCTATTTTATTTTTCATTACTTCTTATCTCTAAACATACATTTGACTCAAGAAGGAAAATTGCATGTCAAATTTGGAATCTCCTTCTAATTATCATATACCTACAGAGAGATAGCAAAAGAGTTTAAACTTTAAACGGGATCAATAACTTCTATTCTGGTGGAAATAATATCTGTGGCTTCACACGAGTAATCAGAGTTTTAAATTAGTATTGAGGTATATAGGTAATGATCAGATGGTGATTGCAAAAATATGAGCAAAAACAATATTTTTATAAATAGAAATATATCCAATTAAGGTGTAATAATTGTCAGACTCAAACCTGCATTATTATCATTACAGCAAGATTCACAAGCCACCGAAAACATATTGCTTTTTATTTTTTATTTGGTGAAGTACTGAAAATACATGCTATTAGTACTACAATACCAACCAATGAATGCCATTGCAGTAGCTGCCAATAGCTACAATAATAGTATGATTTTATTTACTGTCACAAACCATAGGAAATATCCTAAAGGAAACAATAATCATGTATCAGTTTTGAGCAGAACTTTACCCATCATTTTACATATCATCAAGTATTATTGGTCCCCACCCCCTCTATATTGAAGCTCAACTGTACAACTTACCACTAGCATCTAAAATTAACTCAGCGAAACGTTTTGCAGCATTTAATTAAATTTATGAAAATGGTTTGTGAATATTTATTTATTAATTCTAAATCAATTTTAACTAATTTTACTTTCAAATTATTAAGTTATGTAAATACTTTATCCGTATATGTCTATAATAAAAATAGGCTGATTATTAACCTCGTTGGTAGAGCTCTATAGGGCTAATATATCACTTTAAACATAACACTTGATAGTTTGGTTTGCATTCATGTGTCTTTCAGAATTTTTTTTTTTTTTTTACAGGATTTCAGAAAACTTGAATATACAAGCAATGGAGAGTTGTAAACAAATCAATTTCAGCAACTATATATCTTTCTTTTAAAGAAATAATACTTTTTTTATTGGTTAAACTGGAACAATCCTGTATTGGTACCCATACACTCAGTCGTAAATAAATTTTGGGTTAGCAATAATTAACAGGCATACAAGTGGTAAACTAATTTAATTTACTTCTTATAAAGGGGTAAACTATACATTATAAAACAAATTCTCGTTGTTAGCTAGATTTAATCAATTAATTCATGAAAAACTATTATTATTATTATTATTATTATTATTATTTAATAATTAAAATAATGAAACCAAATATTCATTTCACTAATTTCAGCCGAGATTCCTAATTTTTCACATGATATGTACCTAATATATATCATGACGTTGACTAATTTGGTGATAAAGTACTGTGGTATCAAACTTCAATAATACAATTGTCATGTGTACTCCCTCTTTTGTTGTTTTTAAGTTCGTATTCTCCCCATTAATCACTTCACGTTCAAATGTTGCATATAGGCTTTAGTATTAGAAGAAAAGAGGTGGCCAATAACCTAGTGATAATGAAATATGCTTATTAATAGATACATCTAGCTTACTTTGTATAACATTCCCATTGACAACAATAACTAACACTTTCTATGTATAACGAACTTTATTCCATTTATTCATTTTAGAAAGGTAAATGTTTATATTTTTGGTACCTACTTTCGGGTTAATAGCTTCCTGCCATTATAGTGTCCAACAAAAGGTGAGCTTAACAAAGAAAAACGTCCAACAAAAGCCACACAATACTGTTAATTAGCATCCCTATGCATGTTTATTTAAAACCTTGCATCTTCCTGTGGAAAACATGCTAAATCATTAACAATTATGAGAACCATCATGGATAATTAGTTATATATTTAAATTTGGTTAAGGGTCAAATCAGGAAAATGTGGCAGAGTATGTTCTGATTATAGTCCTCTTTCTGTATTCCTGAGGCGGGTAATTATTAGAGGATATATATTTTTTGTGCTTGTAAATTACTACAATAAAAAAGCTAGACAGGTATTTGATGTTTTGGTCGTAATTGATCATATATTTAAGTGGAAGAGAATAATCAATGATTGCTCGTGCATGCCAAATGTCAAATTGGTCATGATCGGAATTTACTTCTGTAAAAGTTTGTACTCCTCCATGCATCTTACTAGTTAATGCCCTTGAGATAATATTGGATAAGTAAATAATAATATGAAGTTTTAATTTTTGTCTATCTCATTTTATTTGTCATTTTAAAAAAAATGTTTAAAATTATTTATAACTTCATAATATAAAAAAAATATTAATTACTTTTTTCATAATATCCTAAGAAATATATTATAGTTGCAATTATAAAGTGTGTAAATAATTAATTATAAAATAAGAGTGTTTTAGTTAGACGATATTATTTTATCTTGAAAATTGATATAAGTGTATTTCCTTAAGATACGCCTATTAGTTCAAATGATAAATAAAATGAAATGAAAAAAAATATTAGAAATTACATTGATGTTGTGCTTGATTGTGAAACAGAAAAACATAATATATAAGAATAGAAGAGAAATAATTTTAAAAAAATAAATATATAATATAAAATACAAAATACAAATAAAATAAAATGTTGAGTTGTTTGATTTATCAGAAATATAGTGAAAATGAGAAGAGGGAATTTAATAGTTTTAAAAAGACTTATATATCCAATGTAAAAATGGATGAAACATCAACATGTTGATCCAATGAGGACACATACATAAAAGTACTTCCTCTGAATTACTCACATGATGCACCATTCACATGATGCACCCTTCAATGAGGATAAATTTTTTTGTTGTGGGACCCACTACATCCAACTTATCTTTCTCTTAAATCACGTCAACCAAACCATTGAACATAACTCGATCTTCGCCCGTTGTTTCCAAATCACGTCCACCAAACATAGCTTTAAGTATGTGTAAAAAATCACAATAAAGATATATTTTTCAATAAAATGATTTCTTCTTTTGATTTTTTGTTAGTGCTTTTAAGATATGATTGGTACTAACAAAGTCTGACACAACTTTGATAGATAATTAAAATTTTTAAACATATTATCTAAAATTTGATTGTTGAAGGATATCATTAGTGTAAAATGAAGAAATAATTACTTAGCAAGTCTCTGCAATCACAATCAAGATAAAGAAGTTTTGATGCTTTTAAGGGACATAAACAATAGTAGGTCTTAATTATGAGACATCTGTGCTTCCAAAATAAACTAAAACCAGAGTCAAGTATGAGAAGGCAACGTCCCATTCAGAGAGAAAGTGGGTTAGAAATAGAGGAAAGGGATCCCCTCCGACATAGAGGACCTAATGTGGGCCGTCTTAATGGGCCTAAAATTATTGAATGATGACAAAAAATGACCAAAAACAAAGAATCAAGACAAAAAAGGAATAGAATTCTGGACAAAAAAAAGAAGAGAGGTTCCTTCAAGAGTCTTGGTGTGCCAACAGAGATTGTGATCAATCTATTTATCCCAACAATAACATTTCTCATTAGAAATTCCCATTACACTATTCCACATTTTTTTTTATCTGTCTCCGTTACATTCTCATCGTATTTCATATTTCTCTTTTTTCTCCTTATTGTTAAAAGTGTTATGAAATTTTTAAGTGAGAATAACATTACTCTTACCCGAATGTTTGGAAATACTCAGCCATGGCTTTTACACTGGTATGATTTGTCTCTCCTAAAATACGGAATGCATTTTAACAGGTAAAATGATAACAATTATCAATGTTAGTAATTTAATAATTTATTGTACATCTTTGAATTGCATATGATATTAAGGAAAATCAAAACTACTATTTCAAATGCATCCCAACATTTGCATCTCTTATCATTTTTTTGGGTATAAACAAAGTTAGGATAATCCTGTATCATTTGATCTATATACTCAATGGTCATTTCTTATCATTTAGTTTGTTTAGAAACTAAATATTATTTTTAGTTTTGATAAATGAGTTGTAAGAAAATCAAAAGAAAAACTTCAACCTACAATTTTTTTTCTTCTTTTTACACTAAGAATATTAGACCCGGTTGGGACAAATCATATTATAACCTAACCCTTCTTCAAATACATTATATATGTATTAACAAAATAAGCATGTTCCAAATAATTCAATAATATATATTGTTTCGACACCCCAATTTGAAGTATTTAATTGCTACACCCAATGTGCCGGCACAATTTTTTTTTAACAAATATGAACATGAGGTTTGTTTCCAATTCCAAACTAGAAAATGCAATATTAATGGGGTCAAGTTGAAGAATCCAAGTGTTGTATAATTGTCACATGAACCTGTTCAATTGTTGGCCCTACAAAACCATGTTCCATGGAGAAACAATTAATTCGGTGGAGCTAATAAAGATAGTACTATACATTGTCAGCAATCTAGAGCTCATGAAGGTTAAATCATGAGTTTTGAAGGACAAGTTCTTCAGCAACATGGTTGCTTAGATTCACTTCCCTATGTTTCTAGTTTTAGTCCTTCTTTCGTAGGGTTGAAGGGATGGTAGACCTAGCAGCACCAATATCGTTTCCTTGCACGGCATGTCCAAGAAACAAGAAGCATGGCATTGGCATTTGTTGTTACAATTTAGGAAATATAAAAGAATGCAAACAAGGTAAGGCCAAAAAATCCTTTGAGTTAAATCTACATCACACATTCATTTTTTTTATACTAAGGTGACAACGTTTGAACTTATTGTAGTATTGCCTAGTACAAATTACTCACAATTAGTCGAACCTACTACACATTGGTTTTGTGATTGCTATGCAAATTGCAGACTAGCTCAGGCATGAAACCTTTGTCTACTTTGCTGCAAAACAAGTGAAGCAGATGAATTGAGTCCATCCTCTTTGGTGCTTGAAAAATATGTTGGCATTAATGCAGTTCTTTAAGAATACAAATCATTTTCGTCTATTATTCTTTACATGAATTTAGCCCTTTAAATATAAATTGTTACCAATTTAGTCTACAAATTTTGTCTCTTAATCACGTAAAATGTCATCAAATAACCCCTAAATTATGACTTTTAGATCAATAATATTTTTTAAAACAACTGAATATTGAACCATGCAGTGAAAGCAATTTTTATAATTGTTGGTCCAATCATGATCAATTTGGGGTCTATCAACGATAAATATAGTTTTAAATTTTATATATTATAAATACACTAGAAAAGAGAATTGTTTGTAGTCCCACGTTATTTAGATGTGTTCATCAACTAATCCACTCTAATTATAATGATAGCATAATTCAATTCATAAAACCACAATAAAAATGAAAACCGAAGAAACTATTTTTTTTTCTCTCCATTGGATTGGGTTTTAGTTAGCAAGTGGGAAATCAATCCAATCTAAATGGAATTTGACTTTATTAAATATTCAAGATGATTCACTATGAATTTTCTATGTAGGCCATCTTGATATAAACTTTTCTATAAACATAGATAGAAAAAGAAAAGAAAATAATAAAATGAATTAAGCTTGTCTTATAAGCTAAAATCTACTTATATACTTAACTTTTATAGAAATCCTCTCATCTAACTTTTCCAAAAGTTGAAGCAAATAAATTAATTTAACTTCTTATAGATAAATTTATCCAGGATGATCTTGTTATGTATTTCTTCTTTGGGAGATTGTAAGATTATCCTTAACTTACAATTTGAATTTATATTCTGAATTATGTGAGTTATATATAAGTGGTGTTATGTTTGATAATGGATTTGTTTATTTTAGCTTTAAATATATTTTTATTCTTGTATTTTTTTTAGTCTTTATAAAATATGTTTATTTTATTTTTGTGTTTTAGATAGTACTTTGAACAGTAAAAAATATTTTAAACAACGAAATAAAGACTATTTAAAACACTTTACAGGGACAAAAATGAAAAAATATATTAGATTACAGAAATAAAAAATATATTTAAACCTTTATTTTAATATTAATAAACTCTTTAGAAAAGTTAAGAGTAAATTCAATCTAAATTAAATTAAATTGAAATCAAAATTGATTAGATAATCGATTATCAAACCAAAGTGACTACATGTTTCATAAACACCCCTACTGATACTTTTCAATGAATTTTGAATATTTTCAGCCGAAAAATACAGACTAATTTTTTGAGATACTGTACTATTTTAAAAAGTTGATTTCTTTTAAGATATGCTCCTTCATACACATGAATATGAGAATTGAACTCCTAGTGGTATATTTTTTTCGTGAGCCAAAAGTATCATCATGCCAAAAGTCCAAGATTAATCCCTAAAATACTAAAATTAATATAAAGCATTGACCTCTCTTATAGATGTTATTCCATAAGCAAAAATTTTAGAATTGATCCCCTAATCACCCGTGGTGATAATTAAGTCAGTAGATTGAATCGAAAAAAATGAAGCACAAATAGAAGTGACATTTTGTAATTCTTTTTTATTTTTCAAGTCGGTGAAAATAATGAATTTTGTCAGTAGTTATGTATATGAACCGCTGATGGTGAAAGATGGAGGGTGAGTAACCAAATTTCTACTGAGATAAACCATTTTGTTCGGAACCAAATCCCATAATACAATTTTTTAGTCATCTGATGTTCCTAGAGCACCAAGAGCAGTCACAAATTTCCTGATTTTAACCATTGTCTCAATAAATGGTCATAATATTTCCCATTTAAATGTGCAAATAATTTAGTGAACTAAAACAATCCAAGCATGAGGAATCCAACTCGCAGAAGATATTGACCGAACAGCTCCATTTAGTCTTTTACATTTCCACATACAGTCTTGTGGCCCAAGCTATTAAAAAGAAGCCAATCTAAACCTTGTAACATATAATGCAATATTGATTGAAGGGAAAATTTGCTCTGGCTTTTTTTGGCATGTTTCTTTTACAAAATTATCCTTTACAGAAACTAATGTTAGTAATATATTAAAAAATTGGAAATTATACTTGTACAACAAATTGTACAGTAAATTATACAACTAAAAGAGAGAAAGAGAAAAGGAAAATAAATTTGAATTTAAAATATGTAATAAATGATAGGATGGAAGAAATAGAGATACAAAATATAATATTATATAAATTATTGTATACGTATTATTTCTCTAAAAACATATAACTACGTTACAAAAGCTAGTTTCAGTATAAAAAAAAGGTAAGTAAGGGGTGTAAAGGTGAGAAAAGAAGGCATTTTGAGAATAAAAACAAAAAGTGGAGGATGCAAAAAGTAGAAAGGGATGTGTGAATAGCATTGATCTTGTTAGGCTTAGCTAACAATTCGACTTTCAAAGCAACATAAGCGCACGACCTGTTTGGATACATTTCAGAAATTATTTTAATAAAATAAATGATTTTTTGCTTATTTTAAGAAACAAATCTTATATATATTTTTTAAAAATACTTATTTCAAAGGGTTTTTTTTAAAAATAAACAACCTCACCACAGAATTTTTGCCAATAAAAAAGCTATCAAAAGCTCTTATAAGCAAGCACTTCTATTCTTGTATCTAAACAAATTCATTGCGAATGCTATGCTAATGCTTTAGAGGATTAGTTATACTAGTACATTCAAAAGAGAATTTTTTTTCTAGTAGTTTTAACATCCCCTTCCCCCCTTTCAGGCTTTCACCACCACCATAAAAAAGGTTTATATAAATATCACTATAAAATATTAAATAAAAGTAGTATACATGCAAGCATCTGGCTTGAAGCCTAAGGTTAGAAATTTGGTCTACAAAAATGAACAGAACCGAAGGCATTGACACTACCTCATCTCACGTCTCTTAGTAACCCTATTGTTGATACAATGATCAAGATTCTGGTCTCCCTTGGATCCATCCATAGTCATCATTCGTCACCATCATTTTGTTTTTATCAAAACTTTATATCAAATCCACTTTCATGGTCTGCATTCTGTCACACTGGCAACTTTTCTCTTTTTTGTAAACCCGTTTTTCTTCTCAAATCTCTTTCTCTTCTTATTTTGCTTTTGGAATGACTGCCCAACTAAGGAGGGTTGTTGTTTCAATGCAAAGCTTTTTGCTACGTGCCCCAAGTGGAGTTTCTTGATCATAAATATTCTTTTCAGCTCACCGCGATGGGCTGTGTACGCACGAACCCAAGAGCAAAATGCCTTCCTGGCATGTTCATCCATTTCGGGCTGAAAAGGACAGGCAAAAAAAATTGGTTTATGAATAGACAAGCAACAAAGAATCCCTTATAGATGGAAGGGGAAAATATATTCACGTACAGAATGCTTATACATTCTTTGTTTGAGTGCATGCTTGACTTATACAATTAAGAAAAAGGAATATTGCAAATTAGAGATCTCCTTTCCACATTGATATTAAACCATTCATAAGCTCTAACTTTAATACCTTATACTTTTGAGAGGGTTGATCCTTGATTTCCATCAAGAGTTGTTTTTTATATTCAATTTTAACAGTCAATTTTTAAGATGACAAACTTATAGGCCTAATTTGCCTCTTGAATGCATTGGAGCTGCAAACTCCTGAGTAAGGAGGGGTTATCAACAGCCTAGTGGAGGATCAAGCCTCCAACATTACCATTCCCAACTCCAAGTCTCAGACTTCGACCAATGCAAATTGAGCCTCAAACTTGTTGGTTAATTAGTCCTTCTTTTCGTTAATTAACTATTCACTATGGAGATATAGAAAACCCGGAGATATGATGACGGGCACAAGTTGCATGTAACTGGACTCAAATAATTAAATCTAAATAAGCTTTCTACATATTATGCATTAAATGTTCCTTTTAATTAAAACTGCCTATAAATTTTATCAGCATTATGGCAAATAATAACCTTGTCGTGAGTGCAGTTGGCTACCAGGATCAATTGAAAGCATTAAACACTATCATAAACCAATTTTCAATATAATCATTAAAACAAATTGATGGTTAGCCCTAATGTTTTACTAGGTCTTCCTCACCATTTTAATTGGAATATATTCCATTTGATCCAATTTCTTGCCAGAGCCTCCATTGGTCTACTTATTGTTTGACCAAATCACCTTTTTCATCTTCTCATTTACTCAGCACAGTGGGGGTGCGAGATGGGGGAACTATAGGAGGGGTACCCTCAAAGCTGTAACTTCTTCCCCACCCTTGAATTTAAGGTTATTTTAAATAAACACAGAAAGTAACTCTCATTTAGCAAGGGTAAGAAAGTTCCCTTTCTATCCTCACTTTAGCATCCAGACAGAAGACAATCCCCCTCAAAGCTGTAACTTTTTCCCCACCCTTGAATTTAAGGTTATTTTAAATAAACACAGAAAGTAACTCTCATTTAGCAAGGGTAAGAAAGTTCCCTTTCTATCCTCACTTTAGCATCCAGACAGAAGACAATCCCCCTCCCCTTCACTTATCTAGCCCTCTTTTCCTCTCACTTCAAATACTTTCAAAGTCAAACATAGCACCAAGGTAAAATCTATCTGGCATTTTATTTTGATTGTCAGCGGTTCTATGTTCTGTGGCTTAGTAGATGCACAAAACCAACAAAATGTTTTGTTGCTTTTAAAAGTTACAAACTTTTAAAAAATCCAATGGTAATGATTCTATAGTTAAACTTTGATGACATGTTTTCCAAGTCAAAATAGGATTAAAAAGTTAAAACAAAAGTTTTCTCAATGATTATTCAATTAGATAAGACAGAGACAATAAGCATGGTGAAAAATTCAATAAGATCAGCAATGAGAATCACCTTGGACATGATGAAGGCTTCAAGTGCCTTCTGGAGACAAAGGACCCAGGGATGTGACTCTAAGAAAACAGACTTCTTTGTGTGGTTCTTTTGTAGTGGAAAACTATCCAACACTTTGAGGACAGGATACTCCGTGAGTGAGACACCATGTTTCTCCAAGTCCTGTAAATAGTCTATTTCAACTGGTTGCAGAAATAATAATGACTCTCCTCTTTCACCCAGTCGAGCAGTTCTACCAACTCTGCATCATGAATTCATGATAAATCAGAAGATAGTATTTCAAATCACATCGGAAGATTATAATTAATCATATGGAAGAACTGGGAAGATGCTGCTGAATCTACTAGACAAGATATCTAGTGAAACAGGCTCCACTCACTCATGGTTAAAAACTTAAAATCACACTCAGTGAAGTATGACCAAAACCTATACCTATACTTTAGGCTTCTAAAACAGAACTTTAAGTTTTATCACAAAACTATTGGATAAAACAAGCAAGAAAATCCTTAAAAGAATTACAAGCAGGACTTACATTTTCAATAATGGGCCCTTTCTAGGCTAAATCTCATGTAAATTTATTTTAATACAATGATAATTATGATATGTGGATCATTTAACTATCCATTAGAAAGGAAGATAAGACTGTTATTGCCTCTAATGTTTAAGAGAGGCTGAGGCCTTAAAAAACATAAACACACCCTAAAATAAAATCATGAACTAGGATTTAGAATCACATCAAGGAAAACAATGAGGTTAACTAGAGAAAAGTTCCAAATTTATTTTTGAAATTAATGCATCATATAATTCAACTTCGTATTTTGATCACATTTTACCATATGATCTTCTAGCAAGTTATTTATAGGTCATTTATGTGTAATTTTCAGGTTAAATTATGTATGAATGTTAAGACATATATCTATTAGCTGTTGGAAGGAAAATGTTGATGTTTACATGTGCCAATTCTCTTCTTTAGTGACGTTACTCATAATTATGGTCTCTGGAAGTCATCATGGCTGGAGCTTTGTAGCACTACATTGCCCTTTTATTGCTCATATTTATTAAAACAATTGATGAACTCAAAACATTTATAGGTCATACAGACCATATAAACAGGTCAAAGCATGCTTATTTAATTTAAATTTCAATATGAACATATAAAAGAAGAGATCATTAATGGAACAAACTTGTCCATCCTCCAACCCTTGCCCCCAAACAAATAAATCAAACCCAAAAGAAGTCAAACAAGCAAATACCTATGAACATATTCCGTAGCTTCCCCAGGAGAATCATATTGTATGATGCACCTAACCTTTGGAAAATCCAATCCTCTAGCAGAAACATCAGTGGACAAAAGCAGAGCAGATTTCTCAGTTTTAAAGGCCTGAAAACTGGTTCTCCGGTCCTCTTGTTGCATATTACCATGTAACCGGAAAGTTTTGCATCCAAGAAACACCTGTCGGACCCCTTCTGTTTGTGGATAGGATGAAAATTGAAATTCACTTAACAGTGAATAGTGAAAATCTACTGCATCACATGTTGAAAAGAATAAAACGACCTGTGGAATCATCAGATGAATGATTTATTAATAAAGCAAAATATTTTGAATTTGTAACAACTTTCATAAGTGAGGGGAAAGATAGATGCAATTGCAGATTCATTCATTATAAATTATACATATAAGAACCAGTACCTTAGTCAAAATAATATGGATCTTGTTTTTTGGCAAATAAATTTTCTTAATGACATATTGCCACATCCATGACATATTTTTGTCCTTACTCTTTATCTGCATATTTCTTACAAAATTACACCAGAAACATCACACAATTCATAGGTCATGCCATTATACACCTATTTACAAACAATCATTGACCATTGAAAACAATAAAGAGGAATGTGTAGAGCGCAAATTGCAAAATATACTAATTATATTATATACCACCTAAGAAATAGATTCAAGGAATCTAGGGCTAGACAAGTAAAGGGACCAAAGGTTAAAGTGAAGCCTAACCTTTTGTGAAGGTTCTCTTTCAAAGAGATGCTTTAGAATTGAAAGAAGTACAGGAAGCCGTGAACCACATGGCACTGCATAGTAATCCAATTAAGAATTCAAGATCTTCAAATAGGATTTTAAATTAGAAAGCTCACTGAAGAAATTTCTAATTGTCACATACCTTTCATGTATCTCTGAATCAACTGTATGGGGACTTTGTAATCTCCAACTGTTGGTACTTTACTGGAATATTTATCTTCACTGTCTTCATCAGATTCTGAAGAATCAAGCCTTTTAATTGTTGAAATTGGTTCCATTTTCTTACCATCAAGACCAATCATAACTGGATTGTCTAGACTCATTTTAGCAAGGTGGTTCACTTTCTCATTTAAGGTGGCAGATAAAAGCAAATTCTGTCTTTGAATTTTAGAGTGTGTTAGAACTGTATTCTCTTGATCACCATGCCCTTTTTTCCTTGAGCCTAAAAGATCTAGTATTTCCTCTATATCTTTTCCAAATCCCAATTCCAAAATCCTGCATAAAACATGTGTTATGCTAATTCATTCATGAGATAATATATAGCATAGAAAACAAGTACCATATTTACTATGCAAATATGGTAATTTCTATGTCAGCAGAGCAATAGGTACCATATTTACTATGCAAATATGGTAATTTCTATGACAGCAAAGCAATAGGTGTAAACAATACCGGTCAGCTTCATCAAAAATTATCCAGCGTAAATTTGAGTACAAGAATGCTGTTGTGTTCTTCAAGTGATCTAAAAGGCGCCCAGGAGTTGCTATAAGAATTGATATGCCTGAAATAGGAACAACAAAGGTTATAAATTTGATTGGGTGCAGTAAACTGTAAAAGTCCTACTTTGGGCTTCAAACACAAGAAAGCACAACACCAAAGCTGCTTGTTATCATGACATAGCTTTTCTGTAATAGATTAATTTTCTTTTAAACATCCAAAACGATCCTATAATATAGATCTCTCTTTTATTCCATAATTTCACTCCAACCATTTTCAAGATTTTATTGTAGAACAACTAGAAAACAAACATCAAAGTCAGAAAAGGGTACAGGTGATGAATAAACATGATTTCAACCTTTGCGCAGCCTTGATTTCTCTTTTGATCTCTTTTCACCACCCATGATGTATCCTGGAACAATCCAATGAAACCGATGCAATAACTTTTGAAGAATTTCATAAACCTGCAAGCATAGCTCCCGCGTCGGTACAAGAACCAACGCTATTGCCAATAAATCAATTAAATTTATGATTAATATGAGATGAACTTGCCATAAGAAGAAAATATTATGTTTTGACAGTATAAAACAGTGACATTGATATGTTAACTTAATGAAAAAACTTTGACAATCGTTTTGGCAAAGCATTATTCTCAATATTATTATAGAAAATAATTGGCATGTCTTCACACAAACGTTTAAGCTTGTAGGATAGTTGCTAATTGACATATAATCAAGATTCTCATTCTTGAGAAAGAAAAGGTTGAATTTAAGCAAAGGTTGGGATCATGGTTTTTAGCCAGGTAAAAAAGGGGTATAGAGAGACCAAGAAGGACAATGGAGAAAATCGTTAAAAGGAATATAATGATGAATAATATTGCTAAGAATTTGGTTTTTAACTGTGCCTGGTGACGTCATACAATCCATAAAGCCGACCTCACCTAGATGAATAAGGCTTTTGTTGTTGTTTGTAAGTAAATGTCAGGTGGGTATGTACATTGTCTATGCTTTCAAGGTCAAAGGGCTCAACTTAGTATACCTAACAGCACAAGCTTGTTCGTTTCGGGACATTGAAACTCAAACTTTCACGTTCCCTTTCCTCTATGAAAGCAACATGAAGCCAATGGTCGAAAACAAATCCAAAGTAACTCGACACATACCGAAGTAAATGTAAAATATTACTATTAATTAACAACTTCCATTATCTCATCAATCATCCCAATATCGAAAGTAACATCACTACAATATGGACTATAAGTAGCATATAAAAATTATCATTCTCAAATAACAAAAGTTACGAGAACATAATCAAACAGCCCATTTTGTGAAAAAGTTATTACATAAAGGAACTAAATATTTGTTCAAAATAAAAACAAAACGCACCAAATGTTCCATCAGAGCGCTGAATCCGATTTTCATAACCCTGCAAGTGATGAATAATCGGAGCCAAATACGCAACAGTCTTCCCCGTGCCCGTTGCAGCATTCACCAATCTAAAAATTTCTCATTAAAGAACCCAATTAAGCTTTTCAAAAAAAAAAAACTCGTACCGTGAAACACCAAAATAAAATTTCTAAAATTTAAAAATTAAAAAAAAAACAAAGAAAAAGGATACGCATGCCGCCCCGAGAGAATAACGGGAATTGCTTGAGCTTGCACCAGCGTTGGAACTTCAAACCCCAACCTATCTGTAAACAAAAAAATAAATAAAAATTAAATTTTTATTACTCTCAATAAACCAACCAAAAATAAATAACAAAAAAAGAGAAAAAAAAATACCACGAAGTTGTTCACATAAATTGGAATCAAGTCCAAGGCTGGAGAAGGAGCATGACGCGAAAACATCATTGTTGGCGCCATTACCCTTATTTTTCACTCCCTGGCTCTGCTTCTTCGCCCCCATTGTTCTTTCTCTCGTTCTCTTCTAAGCCACAAAGGGTTTACGAGGTTTTATTACTTTGGGCTGAGAAACCAGTTAGGCCCATTAGTGTGAAACAATTATGGAAATTGCTATTTAGATTTCCCATTTTCTCTAAGTACACCCTTATTCCTTCCCTTTAGTTTTTAATTACCCATTATACTCTTTTTTCCTTAAATTGTACAACCCTTTGGAACCCTCCTCCATCTCTTCAGACATCTTACTAATATGATATTTTATGTTTACATATTAAAAATAAAATTAGAAAAGAAATAATGTTGTGATGAGATCAAACAAAATAAAATAGTACCATAAATGACTTTATTGGAATATTATATACCTATTCTGAAATGCATTTATTTAATAGTTATATATCAGTTCCAAAATTACATTTCTAGAATAGGTATAAATTATTCCCATAAAGCCATCTCTGGTAGTCATAAATCATACCTTAACGAGTTGCACTTAGCAAGTCGCTGAAATTGTTGACATGTGCGCACATGCTTATTTCAACATTGTAGACTTGGAGTTGAGAGGAACGCTTGAGACCTAAAACAGCGAGGCTGAAATTTACGTATACAAAACTTTTGACGGACAAAATAATGTGAAACCTACCGTCAAAATATTTTCTTTGTAATTAAGGTATGTTTTCTTATTAGTGTCTCTAGTTTTTACTGTGTAAAAATACAAAGTTTGATGGGGGTGAAGATGATATTTAAAATTAGGGTTTAAAAAACAATAAAAATAAGATTTTAAATACTAGCAAACATGGAGGATGTAAGATAAGGTTTAAAAGGGTAAATCTAGTAGAAAAATATAAAAAGGTTGATGGGGGTGTACTTAGAGAAAATGGACGAAGGAGGAGGTGGTGGTATTAGGAATGAAAGAAATGAAAGATAGATGAAAAGTAATTTTAGGATTCATTCATTCATCAAGGTATTATAAAGTTGATGTATTTATACAAAGATAGAAAATAACTAACTTGAATAATCAACACTAACTTACTCAAATAACTTTAACTAACTAAATTAATTTTATGTCTAATAGGTGGAAATAGAGAGGATGGTGAAGTGCCAAACGATGCAGTGGGTGCTTTACTTGGTGTTGCTGATATTGGCGTGGGGCATTGGAATTCTAATGCTGCTTTATCTCCCTGTAAGAAGGTTTATACTTAGGAAGGATGTTTACAAGGCAATCTCTCTCGAAAATTCGAATTTTTGTTTTTTAATTTGTTCTTTTTTTTTTTAATTTGTTGTTATATTTAATGTTACATTTACCCTGGTTTGGTTGAGATGAAAATTGGTGAGGAAGGAGAAAGGATTTTCAATATTTAGTGTTAGGTCCCACATTTTTACTATATTACCTTAATTCAAAATGTTTCTTCTCAATTTTCTTTGTTTCCATTCCATTCCACAAAACCAAACCATACCTTAATGTGTGATTTTGTGGTTGTGTAGCTCTGGTTACTAGGCCGGTGCCATTTTCGTGCTTTGGAGTGCTGAAGAAGGAGAAGCACGTTTTGTTGCACTCTATAGCAGATGTCGTGATTGAACAAGGTGACGGTATTTGCAGTTTTCTTATGTGTTGTAGTTTGGATGGGTTTTTTTTACCGTACTACACCCTCTCTCTCCAAAATATGCCTAATATACACTAGTTTGAGAATTTTTTTCCCAAACTACACCTGTTTCAAGCTTTTCACGGAAGTTGGAATTTGGCACCCCGACTTCCCTTCTTCCTTTTTTTTTTATAAATAAGTTTATATATTATTAAAATTAAATATTATATTATATAAAATTATTTTTAATTGATTTTAAAATTATTTATTTATTAAATTAATTTATGTAATATTATTTTATAATTTAATTTTGTTATTAAGAAAATGATATTATTAAATTTAAGTATTTTTGTTATATTATTTAAATTATTTAAGATATTTTTTGGGTGAATATATGTTTTAAAATTTGAATTTTGTATAATAATATATTTATTTTAGTAAATATTTATTTTGTATAATAATCTGAATTTTAAAATTTTTAATTTAACTATTTTACTAAATATAATTAGTTTGTTTATGTTATTAGATTTAATTAAAAATGATAAAAAAACTAAAGCTTTTAACAATTTATTTATATAAGAACATTATACTACGTCATCAATAAAATATTTAAACAATGACATTTGTTTAAGGAAAAACTTAAGATGAGGATACATTAGGACAATTATTTCTGCTATGATCATGTTGCCGACAAAGTTCACATTTTTTTCTACTTACTCGTTCATTTTCGTCTTCGTCCATCTCAGTAGGAATGCGAGTTGAAACGGAACGACCCTTTGCAGTCCTCTTTCTCCTTGGATCAGGACCCCACTGATCTCCTTCATATTCTTGCCACATTAATTCGTGTGACAATAAACCAAAGGAGTTGTCGTAGATGTGCAAAATGTGTTGTAAAGTGAATATCATCGGCACATAGGTCATGAGATCAACATTGACAGATTTACAGGCAGCCTTGACGTGAGAACACGATAAATGTTTAGCCTGATATTCACCACAATCACACTTTTGGAATTGTAATGTTACTCTAAACCTTCCAGGTGGTCTGGGTGTTTCAAGTGGGGATTGAGTCTCTATTATAATAAAAGTGTGATTGTGTCTATCGAATTCATTTGCAATGTGTGTATTAGATTCTTGTTGACCACTATTCATTACATCGAAGACGACTTCAGAATAGTGTGAGCCGGAGTTGATCATTGCCTGAGTTTGTCGACCTCTATTAGCAAAGAGTTGTGCGGTCTTGAAATAGGTCTCCTCAACCAACGATGACACCGACAAATGTCTTGTGTTTTTGAACATGGAATTAACAAACTCCGACAAATTGGTAGTCATATGTCCCCAACGTTTCCCCTCATCAAAGCATTGTACCCATTTTTATTTGGGTAATTGATCAAGCCATTCAGCTGCACTTGGCTTATTCGCACGAATATCCCCAAGATGTCGCCAGTGCATCTTCTCCATGTATGCGTACCCTGTAAATATTTACTCAATGTATTATGTTATAAAATTTGATTGAAAGAAAATTATAACGAATAAATAAAATAGATTCTCACCAGCCAACATAAGTGGTTTCTTTAAATGTTTGCAGTTTGAGTTACCGCGAAGAAAGTTTTGTGCAATGTGGCGCAGGCAAAAGAAATGGGATGTGTCCTCAACCCATAAGTTACTTTGGGTTATTGTAGGCACTTATAATTGAGGGGTGTCGGTCTGAAATAAGAGAAATGTTAATTTGCGGAGTAACATGTCTTCTCAAATTCTTTAGAAAAAACCCCAAGCTGAAGTTGTCTCCCCTTCTACAATGGCATAGGCAATCGGAAAGATATGGTTAACTTCATCTTGTGCGGTAGCTATCAACAGTGTGCCAGTATACTTTCTGTAAAGTCATGTACCATCTACTTGTACTATGGGCTTGCAATATGCAAAACCATTAATGCATGGATCAAATGACCAAAAGACACATTTAAACAATCTTTTGCCCGATACTATTTCTCCCCCCTCATGCAAGGATTCTGTTTGAGCAGCGACCACAGTCCCAGGTACACAAGATTGCAAAGTTCCGAAAAGTTTTGGCAGTTTGGCATATGATTCTTCCCAGTTTCCATGAATCATCTCCAATGCTTTTTGCTTTTCTAACCATGTCTTCTTGTAGGATGGGGTATAATTCATGAACGTTTTGATCTCTGCAATCAACATCTTGATGGAGACAGTTGGGTTTGTCTTAACAATTGGTTGGATGATCTGTGCTATGACGTGTTTGTTGAGTTGGCGATGATCTTTTCTGAGCATCGGCACAAGACAAGTGTGATGACCTCTAATACTCTTGATAATCCATTTGTTATGCCTCTTTGAATTGCATGCGCTCAAGCTCCATGTACAACCATTTTCATGTAACTTGCAAACGAAGTTTAGCCTTCTCTAGTCAGAGTAAATTGTTCTGCAATCAAAATGATTTCTGATGTTATATTCTTTGATTGCTCGAATACATTGTGCTTTGTCATCGAAGGTCATGCCAACCTCGAGTATACTGACTGGTGGTTGTACATTGTGTTGCTAATGAATAAAATGGTGTCGATCAATGTAGTGTGGTAGGTGGTCAAAGTTCAAGTCTACTGGACACCTAGGTTGCTGATATTGCAACGGAGGTGACGGAGGTGTCGTTGGTCTGCCAACACCCTCGTCATCGATTTGATCATCACTTTGGTCATCGCTTTGGTGATTGATGTGATCAAAGAACTGTTGATTCTCATCCTCAGTAAAATCATCCATGTTTTCATGATGAAATCATATAATGGGATCTTCGTTAGCAATGAGATGTTCATCTCGGTTTGATGTTTGCGTTTGTGGTAGCTGTGAAGGTGGGGTAAAGGGGGATGAAGGATGGTTTTGTTGGTCAAAGGAGGTTTGTTGGCCATGAAAAAAGGAATCGTTCTCGGATAATATTTGTGTGTATGAAGTATAAATGTCAAAGGGGTCTTGTGATTCAAGGTTGTTGTATGAAGATACTGGATTATTGAGGTCTATGTTGTTGTACGGTAACTGTTGTGGAGGCGGTAATTGTAGTTGTGGACATGAGGGTTATAGAGACGATGGTTGTGGTTGAGGAATAAGCTCAGTAACAACATAGAATTCGGCAAAATTCAGTTGTGGATTCTGGATAATTGTTTCCATCGCGCCTCTAAGATCATCATTGTCGAATAGTTGACCTGAAATAAAACGTGTCTGACCGAGATGAAGTGAAATAGGGACACGAAATAACAATTGAGCAACTTGTTCAGTTGCTCGAGTAGGGAGACAATTGTTAAATTTTCGAATGAATTGTGTAAACGTAATAGAACGACTGGCGTAAAAAAATATTGGGGTTGTACATTGGTACGTCGATCCTTGAACTGGATCGTCTAGAATGTGAGCATTGTGGTAAATGAGGGTCGGAATTTCTTTAGGTGGAGCCATGGTGGTGCTTATGGGATATGAGTGGAAATGGTGTGAGAGTTACAAAATTATGTCGAGCACATTAATGATATTTGTGACTCATTTTTTCTATAGTTTGAACGTCAAAGAATAAAAAAAAAATTATTTCGTGTACCAGTTCCATGGACTAACACCTCAAAATACAAGTACAAAATCAAAAAACTATGATTTGGACCCTTGCAACTATGCTTAAGAGTCCATGTTTTGCATTTTTTTAAAATTATGTCGAACACATGAATGATATTTGTGATTCATTTTTTCTATAGTTTGAACGTCAAAGAATCCAAAAAAAAATTATTTCGTGCACCAGTTCCATGGACTAACACCGCAAAATACAAGTACAAAATAAAAAAAACTATGATTTGGACCCTTGCAACTATGCCTAAGAGTCCATGTTCTGCATTTTTTTAAAATTATGTCGAACACATTAATGATATTTGTGACTCATTTTTTCTATAGTTTGAACGTTAAAGAATCCAAAAAAAAATATTTCGTGCACCAGTTCCATGGACTAACACCTCAAAATACAACTACAAAATAAAAAAAACTATGATTTGGACCTTTGCAACTATGCTTAAGAGTCCATGTTCTGCATTTTTTTAAAATTATGTCGAACACATTAATGATATTTGTGACTCATTTTTTCTATAGTTTGAACGTCAAAGAATCCAAAAAAAAAATATTTCGTGCACCAGTTCCATGGACTAACACCTCAAAATACAAGTACACAATAAAAAAAACTATGATTTGGACCCTTGCAACTATGCTTAAGTATCCATGTTCTGCATTTCTTTAAAATTATGTCAAACACATTAATGATATTTGTGACTCATTTTTTCTATAGTTTGAACGTCAAAGAATAAAAAAAAAAATAATTTCGTGCACCAGTTTCATGGAATAACACCTCAAAATACAAGTACAAAATAAAAAAAAACTATGATTTGGACCCTTGCAACTATGCTTAAGAGCCCATGTTCTGCCATTTTTTTCAAATTATGTCGAACACATTAATGATATTTGTGACTCATTTTTTCTATAGTTTGAATGTCAAAGAATCCAAAAAAAATTATTTCGTGCACCAGTTCCATGGAATAACACCTCAAATTACAAGTACAAAACAAAAAAAACCTATGATTTGGATCCTTGTAACTATGGTTAAGTACCCATGTTCTGCATTTTTTTCAAATTATGTCGAACACATTAATGATATTTGTGACTCATTTTTTCTATATTTTGAACGTCAAAGAATCCAAAAAAAATTATTTCGTGCACCAGTTCCATAGAATAACACCTCAAAATACAAGTACAAAATCAAAAAAATTATGATTTGGACACTTTTTCCATGGTAATAACGTCAAAAACTCCACAAAAAAAAATTCGTGACACACTGCAATTTTCACAAATCAATTTTTTTTTACTCTGAAATTATAATGGACTTTTGCTGCATCAATTATCAGGGATAAATCATAGTCGAAATTGACAACACTCGGCAATGTCCATGGGTCTCTAAAAAAATAAATGTCTCACCAGTAAAACTGACATGACATGGACTACTCAATTTTTTTTCACTCTGATAATTATAATGGACTTATACTCCATCAATTACCAGAGATAAATCATAGTCAAAATTGACAACACTCAGCAATTTACACACGTCTCTAAAAAAATAAATGTCGCACCAGTAAAACTGACATGACATGGACTACTCAATTTTTTTTCACTTTGATAATTATAATGGACTTATACTCCATCAATTACCAGAGATAAATCATAGTCAAAATTGACAACACTCAACAATTTACACACGTCTCTAAAAAAATAAATGTCGCACCAGTAAAACTGACATGACATGGACAACTCAATTTTTTTCACTCTGATAACTATAATGGACTTCTGCTCCATCAATTACCAGGGATAAATCACAGTTGAAATCGACAACACTCGGCAATTTCCACACATCTCTAAAAAAATTAATGTCGCACCAGTAAAACTGACATGACGTGGACAACTCAGTTTTGTTTCACTCAGTTGTTTTTTTCACTCAGCAATTTGCACATTATGGACCCTTGTAAATATGCTTAAGTGTTCATTTACCCGTTCATCTAAATGCACAGTTAACTAGTGACTCACTCAACTATAACCAAATTCTATAAATACCACTACAACTAAAGACATTCGTAACAATTTCAAATTTTTATCTCAATCCCTACCACAATGTGTCACCTAACTGCATATGTTTGTGTTTACTACGATGGCCAAATTTGCAATACTAATGAGGGCACCACCTTCGTTAATAACAACACAAAAACTGCATATGTTTGGATCAATCAGTTACAACCAAACTGGTGTTTATTTTCAAAGTCTCATTCCAACACCAATGCGAGTTCCTAACAACTGTTCTTTTGATACACTCAAGCGTAGAATGCACAACACCCTTCAACTAACCAACGATCAATTACTGGATGAAATCTACTACCGACAACCATTCATAGATGCAGGTCAACAATATTTTTTTCAATCTTTACAATTGAAAAATGATGATGATGTTTACACAATGTTAACGTGCTTCAATCTTTTTTTCAATCTTTTTTTCAATCTTTATAGAATTATTATGTACCATTATTAGAACACCGGATGCTATACTCAACCTACTTCAATCAACCATCACTCCTACTCATGATGCAATTATGTATTACAACGGGAAGTGGAACATACCACACCACGTCAAGGTGAGTTTTTGGGTTACTCCTTTACTGGAACTAATCCAATAAGATTTGGCATTCCTTCGGGATATGGCATGGAGAAACTCAAAGATTTAATCAAGCAAGTTGCACCTATAGGGGTTCCCCCTAATGGAATTCACGAATCACAATTGGTTAGACGATTGTTCTTTCGACAACCAGGTCATTCTAAGTATTCTGAAAATTTGATTGAATATGACATAACAGAATTGAAAAATGATAAAGACGTGCTAAAGGTGTTAGCACAATCCAACTATTGGAAACGATTCTGCACAATAGAAATTTTGGTTATTTTTAGCAAATCAGTAATCTAAATAGAAGAAGACATGTATTCTGCACAACATATTTCAGATCCTCATTAGTTTTGTTATGTTTGCGTTGTAATTGTAATTTTTGATATGTTTCATTATTGTCGAGTATCATTTCAGTTACTGTAGTTTGAGTATTTTTTCATTTGTCATATATTTTTTTGCGGTGTTTTTTTTACTGTATTTTAATACTACTAACTAATTTTATTATTTTTAATTACAAGAACATACAAAAATTAACAAAACATAAATTTAACTACACAATTACATATAACATAAATAAAAAATTATACTCTAATTTTATCCTATTTTTATATTTTTCTTTATATGTATATTTCTCTTTAAAAAATTATAAAATAATATTACATAAATTAATTTAATAAATAAATAATTTTAAAATCAATTAAAAATAATTTTATATAATATAATATTTAATTTTAATAATATATAAACTTATTTATAAAAAAAAGGAAGAAGGGAAGTCGGGGTGCCAGAACCCGACTTCTGTGAAAAGCTTGAAACAGGTGTAGTTTGGGAAAAAATTCCCAAACTAGTGTATATTAGACATTTTTTGGAGAGAGAGGGTGTAATATGGTAAAAAAAACCTAGTTTGGATTCATAAAGAGTGATGGAATCAACTGCAATGAAGTAAAATGATACAGTATTTAGATTTCATTAAGAGTTTGTTTGTTTGCAATGAAAGAGAACCGAAAATAAATTAAATGAACATTAAAATAAAATGAGACTTATACTTTTACGTTCTCCTTTAATTTAAAACTTTAACCTCAATTTATTTTCATTTCATTTATTCCTCTCTACCAAATGGACACTAACTGTCTTGTAGCAGTTATCATATTTAATATGATTTAATGGTCTAAATTTATAGTGGTCTAAACAGGGCGACGACTTGTGTGAGAATATTTTTTTTTTCACGGGCATGTGAGAACACTTTTTTTTACTCGGCGAAAATAATATTGTATTATATGTTAATCAGTATAGGTTGTATGGTTGAAATTACACAGTGGACCAAATTTAGCGGGACTATGGTTCCCTAATACAGAGTATCTAAATTGAATTAGAAAAAAATATCTAAATTGAATTAGGAAACCATAATTCTGACAGTTTGCTTGGCCCACAGTTACCCAACATATAATATAGAGTCTCACCCTAATCACATAAATGCCTCCTTCATATTGCTGGACCAGTAATGAAACAATACGTCAAAGTCCTTATTTAGATTTTTTTGCCAAGTCCAGCAAAGAAAAACTGCATCCTCCAGTATCTTACAGCATGTGAGAACACTTGATTATTGTAAAAAACGAAAACTAATGATATATGCACGGGTCAATATTATTATTGTAAGTTAATACATTGTTAGCCAATCAGAAACCTTAGTATGACTTTTAATTTTAAGATAACTATTACCATGACAGTTTGTGACTAAATGACTATCTGTCCATACATTATTTACTCTTCCATTCATTTGACATTATCTGTTTTGGTTGGTTTCATTTATTGTTTTTTATTAAACCTTCTAAGATCTAGCAATTGTTTTATGGTCATATGGTTTCAATTTCTAGTACCTGATTGATTATGTCTATTATTCATAGGATAATTGCAATCACTTTTTGGTGTCTATTCTCTTAGAATTGAAAATGTTGGAGTTAGGAGGCCACCCAGTGATGATGTTAAAATCCAGGGTGTTGCAAATCCAAATGATTTCAGGAAGGTAATCAATTGTGTCTGACCACCCTCTTTCTCACACACATACAAAAACCGAAACTGTCAATAAGAAATTTGTTTTCGATATTTTCTTCTTCCACATCAAGTTGATAATATGGGTTATGTGGAACTGCTCTTTGCAATGCTTCCACACTTTCCAGGCTGTTATGATGCGTCTATCGAACATGAGAAATGAGATTTTGTCAAGACAGGTCTCTACATTAGAAGATGTTCCACATCATCTGATGGTAAGTCATTGACCATGCTGTCATATGCATTGGGAATAAATCTTTTTAAATTTTGCTTCTGGACTTCTGGGTGAATGGGTGACCAATAATTTGTCATTAACTAGTAAATCTTTATATTGCTTTCAACTTAGAACTCTCATTGTCCATGCTGCTTACTTATTGTCTCATTTTCTCTCTCACCCATCATTGTTTTCTTTGACTTTTAGATGTCTCCATCAAAGTCATTAAAACATGATTCTAATCCTTCTGGGGAGCTGCTACCAATGCAGAAACTGGAGGAAGTTGGAAGCTCTGTCAAGGCAGGAAGTAAACATGAGATATAGTATTGTTATTTGCCAGGAGAAACAGGAAGTTTAATTGCCCTGAGATAGAAATGCAATAAAAAGAGAGGAAAGGAGAAGAAAAAATATTTAGATGTATGTTTCTGGAGTTGGTTTTATTCTTTTGGCTAAATACCAGGGTATGTTGTTTACTGCAGAGAATAAAATCTTTATTTGAGGAGCAACAATCTCAAACAACAGAATCCATAGATTAAGGTTTGTGAATTTGATGTAAAAATAAAATTCCTATAGACATTTTTTTTTGCAGCTTTTCAAGTTGCTTGTTTTATTAAGCGTTGCTGATTGTGTTTCTTATAAATGTGAGTATCTACTAACTACACGACAATGAATTGGTTTTTTGACGCCCATCATTACATAATGGGTTAGCTCTTACATTCTTCATGTTCTTGGCATTTGATTCTTTCTTGGGTGCATGTGAACAATGTTCACTGAACATTCAGCTTTACATTCAAGGGCTAGTGTACTTTCATTTCATACATAAGACAATATAAAAGTGACTCAGGTGACTAGAGGAAACTTGATACCTTGATTTAAATCAAAATCAATTTTTAAGCAAGACAATGTTGGAATTGTTTCTAGACACCAGCATGGACTTTGTAGGTTTTTTATTATGCTGACTTTGCCTGGGTTTTGACGCATGGTGCAGGGAATATGGTAGATAGTAATCAATATCTCTTCCAGGGCAGTTCAGATCAAACAAATATTAGTTTCACTTGGTTAACAGTCCCTAGAAGTGGTTGTTGCTGCCACCTGCAATATTTTAGTATTAGTTTGTATTTCATTTTTTTATCAGCAAATGTTAGTTTGTTAAAATGATAGTTTGTATTCCATAGTGCTCAAGTGGGCCTTGTATTCCTGTTTTTATAGAAAAACTTGTACATCTTGATTGTTATGTGTGGCTTGAACGTATCTATCTTGACTTGACATAAATACGTTTCAAATTTTTTTATGTATGTATTGTATGATTATTTCTACTGTATTCTTTTTTTTTTTATTTGTTCATGTAATACAAGGGCGAGAAGCTCTTTGGTGTAGTACACGAATAGTTTCCTAAGTTTATCTTTAGTTGCCTAAATGAAGTTCCATGAAAGGTCAAGTAATTCTAGGGCGATATATAAAATCATGTTGGTAAATGGTAAATAACACTAATCCCTCTAGATCTTGTGAAAATTACACTCCATTAACTGAGTTAACAGTGGGATTAGAATTTTTGTTTTGACGGGATATTCTACATTAACCCAAATTAAACCATGTGCGTTAAAAAATAATAAAAATGTTGACCATTGCATCAAATGACCGTTGAAGGAGTAAATTCGGGTGAGGATTTGAGCAACAAGCAATGTGAATTACCTAACAGAGACAAATGCATTTAATCTTTCTTTGTTGCTCCAAGCAATATCTTGTCTTATTATGCACACTAGGTCAAATGAGCTTGACATACTTATGATAAAACACTGACCATGAGGTTGCATTTCCTAATCTACATCATTTCCGTCTATAAGCTGCTTCCATTGCATACAAAGTAGGCACTTGAAAAATACTAATAAAAATAATTTATAATTGAAGTCTTTTTGTCGTAACTTGTTTCAATAACTTTTTAACTTAATTCAACAAGTTTTATGATTTATGACATAAACTCATAAAAAAACATTAAATAAACAATTAAGCTGCTTACCTAAACATAATCAAAGAACATATGATGCCTTCACACTTCAGTTTCCTTTTAATGTTGTCCATTTTACAACTTTACTAAGAATGAAAAAAGGGGTACAATTCCATCAATAGTACCATATTACAACTACACCTACATTACATGTATGACATCAAATATTGTCTAGCAGAATTTGCCTGGGCTAACTCTAATTCCCACTTAATTTAGTTTCGACCCTAAAAAAGGGCAGGTTAAAGTACATACATAAATATCTGTTAATATTTAAAACAAAAAACCCCCCTCCACTTTGAAGTTATAGATACAAAAACTTGAGGTCAAGACTACTGCTTCATTAGCTTTACTTTGCAGGTGGCTGGGCAATCTGTTGCAGCTGGTGAACAACATGAGACATTCTAGGGCGCATAGACGGGACATGCTGCGTGCAAGAATAAACAAGGTCTACAACCTTTTGGATGGTACTAGCCTCTGGGATGATAGAGGAGGAAGTTATATGAAGATCCAAGAGTTCGTGATAGCGATGAGCTTGCACAAGAGGCGTCGCCCATTCAAATATACTCTGCCAACCCACAGAATCCACTGCCTGTGCAGGTCTACGTCCACTTACAATTTCAAGTAGTAGCACACCAAAACTATACACATCACTCTTTGTTGTGAGCTCATTTCTGTACACAAACTCCGGGGCAAGATATCCATAAGTTCCACCTGCCATCACAGTCCTCTCGTGCATTACCTCATATGGCACAAACTTGGACAGACCAACACCCATAAGCTGTGCTCCAAACTCCTCATCCAGCAGAACATTGCTAGCACGTATATCTCGATGCACAACTTGTGGCTTAACCTTGTCGTGCAGAAACCTGTTAAAATGAGGAAAAAGAGTATACTTTAAGCAATATATCCATTAACAACAAACATAAGGGAAATACTTTTGTTTGAGGGAATGAAAATTATAGTCATCATTAAGAGAAACAACAAACATGCATATGGCTGCCCTGGACAGAGGTTTCCATTTATCTCCTCCTCTCTACTCCATCCCCTTCCATTTACTGTTTCTTTTTGGATTGGAAGATAATGGCTTTCTCCTAAACTACCCTTTATATAATTTCATTTGGCTAATTAATAGTGTATATCTAGATATCAGATTTCTCCATGATGTCCTAAAAAGCATACAAGGCCATGCTAGAGTTTACATAATGAAGGTAATCATATCAAAAAAGTAAAACAAACAAGTCCACAAGTTGATAGAACTTGGGTTATCATAAGAAAACAAATCATCTGAGACTCTACTCCACAGGACAAATAGGACAGAAACAATGAAGAAAAGCAACTTTATATAGCCATCAAAAAGATTCCTTGAAGATTGATGCTAAATAAAAGACATCTTTGATAAATGATCTTACAAGGCCCGGGGAATGCAATATTAAAAACATTTTTATCTGGAAAAAAATCCCAACTTAATTACTGTGCTGGTGCTGGACTTGGAAACTGTAGATAACACATACGATCAAAAATCAAAACTGAAACTTCATTAGCAATTAAAATCACCTTAACTATTTCCACTTGTCTAAATGGAACAGGATCCCATCACAGATGCAACATTAATGGGTCCAACATAAATAATGCTGGGTCCTATGAGGCTATGATGATTAATTTTCTATCTCTCCCTCTATGATCATCTAATGTCAGAAATAACATTAGGGGATCCAGATCCATTCCAAATACATACTCCAAAGTTCTACCCTCCGTGAGTGGTTTTGGACCAAGTGCACTGGCATAGCATATTTTAATCAATTCAACTCTACTATTCCGTCGTAATATTTACTTGGTTAAATGGAGATCCCTATCTTCCAAACAAATGTCAGAATGAAGAGGATCATTGCTCTGATGTAAAATTAAAATTCAAGAACAGATGGATGGGGCATTTTAGCAGCAGGGAAATCCAAAACACACTAGTTCTTTATTGGATTTGATAATCGACCAGACCAGTGGCATTTAGACATGCTACACTGGGACAAAACATAACACAAGTTTTATTCTATTATTGGTACTTTTAAAGAAAGAACTAAAAAGGACACAGTTGAAAAATGGAACACTCTGGTTCCATTGAAAAGGGTGGAACACCAAGGGGAACAGAATGGAACAAATGCTACCAAATGCTACCTAAGTATTAAATTAAATGTGTTCCCATTTGAAATTTGCAATTTTATAAATAATTCAAATGGGCAATGCAGTACCAATTAAAAATAATTCATATGAATACCAAAGTTGAATGACCTAGATGCCACAGTTGCAGCAAAAGTAAAAAAAAAAAATGTATCATAGGAAATTTTTCATTAATTTGAGTGAAAATATGCATCTTGACAAGGAAAGCAAATGATTCTAAATTAACACATGGAAAGTTAGCAAAGAAAAAGTATAATTTGAACATACGCAATTCCTTGAGCAAGCGTAGTTGCAATTTTCATCCTCATAGCCCAATCTAAGTTGCGACCTCCCCTTGGTATATGATGTAGCCATTTATCTAAGGGCCCATTAGCTACAAACTCATAAACAATGTAGCGGTCACCATGATCATAGCAGCATCCCATCACAGCCACCAGATTAGGATGACGAAGCCGAGCAACCCTGCTAATTTCAGAATAGAACTCCTTTTTCCTCTGAAAGCTTGACCTCTTTAATCTCTTAACTGCGACTTTTGAACCATCTGATAAAACCCCACTGTATGTACCACCAGTCTTGGCATCCCCAACAAGACGGTTACCTTCACTGAAATTCTTTGTAATTGACCTTAATTCCTCTTTGGTAAAGACTTTCCATGATGGAAGAGAAGCTCCTGGAATAGATAGTTTTCTAGACCGCCTTCTTTTCTTGCCTCGCTTATATACAAGAAGCCAAACTACCACTGATAATGTTGTGGAGAGTATCAAGGTACTCACCACTGTGAGGATGATAAGGTATTCTCTGCGACGGTGCATTTGGTTCCGTTTTGTATCTGAGATAAAAGAAAACAGTAAACAGTTAGGTCAGCAATGATGATTCAAAAATTTAATAAAGATAGAAGAAAAGGAGGGGAAAATATAGCATAAGCAATAATATAACAAATTTCTCAAAAACAAGACACCTTTTGGGGAAGAATAAAAAGAAATGGAAAATGCAAATACCAAATTTTCTAATGAATGTAAAGTGAGAATTGACAGTGATATATACAAGGAAAACATACCTATATCAAGTATACATAGAGAAGCATGAGGATTGTCGCATCTCTCAGTTATGAGAGAGTTTGAATTATTAGTCACTACTGTACACAAATTGTCTGTACTGTTCCTATGACAGGACGGTCCAGTTCCATTACAATGGGGTGGAACATTGACCATAGAAAATATGGAGTTGTTCCACGGTGAATTGTTAGACCACATCCACTGATAACCAGCTGTAGAGTTGAGTCTTTGCCCACCAATCCAGCAACTATTTATAGATTCACCACATAGGCTTTGAGCAAATTGTAGCTCCTGAAGCGATGTCAATGACACTAAATGTCCACCATACTTACTACAACAGGTCTCTGAGTCATTCCAAGATTGGGGCCTCCCAACATGGAGAAAGCACTTGGTTTTGTTCGGGTCCATAACCCAACCAATCGGGCAAGGTACTGCACAAGGAGAGGAAACAATATAATATTTGAATAATAAAGCATTAGTATTCAAAGTCTATTCAGACAAAGTATAGAAATCATTATCAAAATGTGACTTCAAGCATCATCAGACATTCAGATTTGTGCTAGAATTTAGATAGAATACATCATACATGTAATCGTAAATATTAAGATGCATTATGAATCATGGCACAATAGTTCTTAAATCATTCATTTGGATAATACGATGTCAGTGTCAACATGCATCTAGATGCAAACTCACTCGGGAGAAAGAACCTGCCAATTAGTTATAACTAGTTGCTTCTACAGTAATTAGCTTGTGTATTAGTTAGCTTCTGAGTTTTACTTGGTTGTTAATAACAGATTATTTACAGTCTGTTATTCAGTTAGTAACTATGAGTGGAACAAAACATCAGACAACTGTATATTTATTTGTTTAACATCTCTACCCCGCTGGAACGTCGCTGCCTCACAGGAAACCAAAAACCAACATCTTCTCAAAAAAGGGGCCGCTCCAACTGCTACTGTCCTCAAAAATGGCCATGGCCACAGCAACTCCGATCTGCTATGCGATGGTTGACATAGCTTGGGGGGTGTGACGTGACAGGAAGCCGCTATTGCAGATGATAGTGCACAATTTAAACCTATGGTTTATACTGGCCAGCAACTACATAAATTGCTCATGTATCCTCTCTAATGCAGATCAACTTTCATATTTGACCAGATTTCTATGAAGAGGTTTTTTTATCAGCAAATTTTAGTTGTTAATTGTTAGTATTTTGTTAGCAGGGCGAATAAAACCCACGACTTTCCCCTCCCTCCCTTCTCTTACTTCTCCTCTTACCACCAAGCCAACCTTAAAACTCCTACACTTCTATGAATAGTAATTGTATCATTTAAGGTAATTAGGAAACGAAAGGACTAACAACACTTTTAAATAGTCCCAATTATAGTAAAATGTAACTGCATTTAACTTTTTTACCTTTCATCAAAACAATCGACACATTATCACATAATTAACTTCAAGGTTTTAAAGTGCAATCTGGACAAATGCAGCCACAACCAAAAACCTTGACGCAACCAAAATTGCGGTCATGGACCATTTTTTAAAACCTTGATTAACAGAAACACTCACTTCATTTCAAAATAATTGTCCATTCACTAGTTTTACTTTGTTTCAAATTGTTTATAACTTCTCAAAGTGAAGAAAGCATTTCTAATTATTTTTTCAATTTTAACTTGTCTCTTGGTATCTTCCCTAAAAGTAACACGAAAAAAAAATATTAATAGTGAAACTGAAAGAGATAACTTAGTGAAACGTAGTGATATTCTTCTAAAAATCAAAGGCATTCAATGATTTTTCACAATCATTCTACAAAACCTCAAGTATCAATGGTTTTGGATCGGAGGGACTGTAAGAAGAACAACAATAATAATTTCTAAAACATCGATTATGCAGATTTACTTAAGTAACATAGAAATAAAAATCGTACCTTTAGGGTCCCTATTGAGAGAACCATCGAAGTATCCACAAGTCTCGTTCAGTGTCTGCAAGCAAGACAAAGCTTCCGACAAATAGGTTCACAGCGAAAAAAAAAAAATTCTTTCATTTGCTTATTGCAAGAAAACATTAACTTATTTTTCAATTTGACTTTTTAACAAATAAAAAAAAGTAAATTATGGTTACTGTTACACTCACCGCATTGGAAGCGAGTCCATGAGCAGCAACAACTAGCAAAGGGAGTAGAAAGAGAACGAATTTCAGTTCCATGGACTTGGTCACGACAACCTCAAAATCTCGCTGCTACTAACTAGGAAACGAAAACATCGCACGCTGAGCGCGCGCGAGAAAAACAGCACCAGAAGACTTGCTCATTCTTTTTTTTCTTTCTTTTTTTTTTTGCCCTTGTTGTGACTGAATTAAAGTAAAGAGGGTAGGGCAGTTCCCATTCTGGTTTGCTCGTTTCAGTGTTTTTGGTGGGTAGGTCATAGGTGTAAATGCAATTAAAGAGGGTTTGAACTCTGAAGAGCAATCAGATCTGTTGAAAGTAAACCACATGGGTCAGTCTATTTCATAACGCAGAAGTGCAATATGTTAGGCCCATTTTGGGACAAAATGACGTAAACGAGTTTCTTTTACAAATTATTTATTCTAGAGAGCTTGTTTTGAAAGAATGTTTAGAGGGATATGTTTTTTTGTAGGGTTTCGCCATTTCTATTGGCGTAATCCTTATTTTGCCATCACTGTTGGTGAGATACCCCAAAGGGTTACGTCAACATGACTTGCGAAATAAATGTATGTGGGTTACGCCAACAACACTGGCAAGAAATACCCATGCATGTATCATTAACCCATGCACTCCACCCCATGTACACATGGCCACCAGCATGCATGCCACGCCACAACATGGGTTACGCCAATATGGATGACGGAATACCCATGCATGTGGTTACGCCAGTCCCTCTGGCGGAGCAGTCATGATTCATGTGGTTTCGCCAATCCCTGTGGCGAAATACCCATTATATTTATATGAGAAAGTTAGAGAGGAAAATACAACTTAGTTGTGTGTTTCTATATTTGAGTTGGGTAAAATATTCTCTGAAGACTTATCTACCTTCCACTTTTGTTATTTTTAAGTATGTTTTGTGTTATCTTTATTTTTAAATTTCTAAGAATCATTTATAAATTTTTTTAGAATTAAGATTTAATATTAAGTATTTTTTTAGATTTAGATTATTTAATTTTTAAGGGATTAAAATTGATACCAATTAATCTTTTGTTAATTTTCGGTATGTCTCACATTTTAATATTGGTTGTATATGTTAGTTTTAAATCCTCATATGATTTACAAATTATTGTTTTCTATTGTAGTATTTTGTAGATTTAGAATATTTAATTTTTAAGTTATTAAAATTGCTCCAAGATGAAGTATTATTATTATTTTATATGTCTCTTATTTTAATATTGGTGGTATCTTTCATTTTAAAATGATGACATTATTTATAATTTTTTTTAGAATGAACTTTTAATATGTAGTATTTATTAGATTTAGATTATTTAATTGAAGATTTGTTATATTTTGGTATGTCTCCCATTTTAATATAGGTGGTAATTTTTTTTTAAATCCTCACATCATTTATATTTTTTTTAGAATTAACTTATAATTTGTAGTGTATTATTTTTTAGATTTAGAGTATTTAATTTTGAAGTTATTAAAATTGCTTCGGAGTTGAATTTTTGTTAGTATGATTAATTATTTATAAAAAAAATTTGTAGGTATATTTTGGTATAAGATGAATTCTGTTATAGCAGTCTTATATTTCAGTGAAAGGGTATATGAAGAAAATGACGGTATAATATTTGAAGGCGGTAAAAAAAAACAATTCAAATTAATCGTGGAATGAGTTATAATGCTTTGAAAAAAAATAGGACAAAAGGTAAGGTTAGCAAATAATGAAATTATTTCTTGTATAAGCTGCAGATTTTTAGTTTCAGGAAAATATATTGCATTACAAATTTGTGATGACGAAGATGTTGAAACTATGATCGAAAGTTTTGTGGAAGCAATGTCTTCCAAGGTTATTTTGATGATGCCAAAGAATCAAGAGTTAAACAAATTCCAAAGATTCAAGAATCAAGTTTCAAGAATTAAGATTCAAGATTCAAGAATCAAGTTTCAAGAATCAAGATTCAAGAATCAATAGAAGACTCAATCAAGATAAGTACTAAAAAAGTTTTTCAAAACATTGAGTAGCACAAGAAGTTTTCGCAAAATCATTACCAAAGAGTTTTTCCTCTAGTAATCAATTACCAAAAGATAGTAATTGATTACCAGTGTTTTAAAACATTAAGATTTCAAATTTCAAGAGTTACAACTTATGTTTAAATAGTTTTAAATCATTTTAAACTTGTGTAATCGATTACACAATACTTGTAATCGATTACCGGAGCTTTTAAACGTTTTAATTTTCAAAATTCAAAATGAAGAGTTACATTTGTTGATGTGTAATCGAGTACACCTTAATGGTAATCGATTACCAGTGACTGATTTCGAAAAATACATTTCCAAAAGTCATAATTCTTCAAGTGACTTGTTTCTGAAGATTTTTTTTCAAATGTCACAACTTTTTAAGTGACTAGTTTTAAAGAAATTGCCAAGAGTCACAAGCTTTGACTTGAGTCATCAAGAGATTATAAATATGTGACCATGACATGAGTTTCAATTAATCATCAATCATCTTTGAATAATCTATCTTGATAACATCTTCTTTCAACATCCTTCATTCAATCTTTGAATATCTTCTTCCATCTCTTTCAACACTTTCAACATAATTTTCTAATTCATTTCTCTTCATCTTTCTAAAATTTTTTGTTCAATACTTTCTCTTTCAAGAAAAGTTCTTTGATAAAAAAAACTTGTGCTATTCATCTTTTTCATTCTCTTCTTCCTTTGCCAAAAAAACGAAGGACTAACCGCCTGAGAATTCTTTTGATTCTTCCCTTTCCCTTAAGCAAAAGATTTCAAAGGACTAACCGCCTGAAATATCTTTTATTTCCCCTTACAAAGATTCAAAGGACTAACCGCCTGAGAATTCTTTGTCCCAACACATTGGAGGGTACATCCTTTGTGGTACAAGTAGAGGGTACATCTACTTGGGGATTGTTATACTGAGAACAAGAAAGGGTACATCTCTTGTGGATCAGTTCAAGTGGAGGGTACATCCACTTGGTTATTCAAAGAGAACAAGGGAGGGTATGTGGTGTCCCTAAATAATGACTGGTTTAATAGTAATAGGTTAAATAGCAGAAACCATGGAATTTTTTTTTCTTCTCTTTTTTTTCGCACTGTTATTTATTTCACGGTAATTAATTTCAGAAGGAAAATTATCGTTATAGAGTCCTGAGTGGCCAGTTCACAACTCTATTCGGATTCATTTCTTTCTAATCACTTATAACCTCCAAACCATTTTTTTTCTTTTTCAGGAAAAAAAAATACCAGCCATCATTTAGGGTCATCAAGTGAGAAATAATAAGATGCAGTCGGTAAACTTTTTTCAAATAAAGTTCGTTAACATTTATTTTTCAAATAACAAGATAAAACATAATTGTTTTCATCATCAAAAACTGTTCAAAACATGGGAGTTTGCAAAATAGCACAGTGACATCCAGAGCAAAGGTAATAACTGTGGTGGCTACAGCCACAAAATATATACAATCATCAAAATTTCTATACAAGAGGTCTACCCACCCAAAAATCAAAAGAGTAAACCTAGCAGTCTGAACTAGATACACCCACCCACAAAAAGTATGTACGCTTAATCTAAGGAGCCGTCTATTATGATGAAGGGTCGTCACTATTCGTTGTCCCTCCAGGGCCACTCTCCTCTGTAGAGTCTGCCTCAAATGTTGACATAATATCCTCTGGAGAATCAACATCAGGGAGCGGGTCCTCATCATCCTCTGATAAGTCAGGGGCATCCATAGCAGGTTCAGGAGGTAACTCCTCTGGGTCCTCTTCAAGATCCTCTTCAGAGGATGACACCTCTATCAATTGAACAGGCTCAACTAGTCGATATGGAGTAGGCGTAGGTAGTATCCACTCCACAGGTTAATGAAGTGTGCGTGCGGGTTGCTCCGGATGTACTAGCGAAGTAGCAGTGAGTCGAACTGTGCCACAGAATCGGCACCTCTCATTGCCTTCGAGGGTCTCCCAAACACCCTCTAGGCACTCCATCACAACACGATCATGGATCAACTGCGCTGCCATCGTGATCTACAAGAGATAAAAGAAAAGGGGGTAGACTCTTTCACAAGAAATCTAACTACACAGGTAGCGATACAATGTGTCTCATAACGGCTACGCACAGTCAAAATGTCTTTTTCAAGAGATTTCCTCTCTGGTAATTGATTACCAAAGTATGTAATCGATTACCAATGTCCAAAAACGAATTACAATAGCCATTGCACATTGGAACTTAAAAGTTACACTATGTAATCGATTACACATAAATGGTAATCGATTACCTGTAGCATATAACATTGTGTAATCGATTACACACACATGGTAATCGATTACCAGTAGCATATAACATTGTGTAATCGATTACACACAAATGGTAATCGATTACCAATAGCTACTGAACGTTCAGTTTCAATTTTTAAACCCTGTAATTGATTACACACAAATGGTAATCGATTACCAGAGGGAATTTTTCAGATAAAACACAAGATAGATAGCTGGCCAGCTGCCACACAAGCCTCCCTACTTCGTGGACTTTTGTCCCTTTATTGGTTGACTGCCAAGAGCTCGCCTGCTTAGGTACGTCACAGGTTCTCACTAGCTGACTATGCCCGAGTTGGGTCGGGATTGGCCTAGCTTGGTTTTGGGCAATAGCACCCCACCTGACGTCCCCAAGGTCTCTTGACCCCCGCGACATATCTTCAGGTACCACTCTGTGGTCAACGAATAAAAGTTGGAAGACTGACTCTCCCACGCTTTCTCACACATGGCTTATTGGGTTATGGGGCACCCGTCATATGTGGTACTAGGTGGCGATCGGGCGATGGCGCAAAACAAATATCCCATTTCTACAAGCCCAGACATAAGTACACCATCCCCAGTTGCCCACCTTTAAATTTAGCTCACGCACACGTACGTAGCCCTTCTCCTCGTTCCTCTCATCACCGGGTCCCCATCAACCCCTCCAAGCTTTCATAATGTCAAATCAATTCAATTCCATTTGTCATGAAACTACCTTAAAAAAACAGAGTGGAGGCAGAAATCTTTACACAAGATTCATTCGAATTCCACAGAGTTTTTCCTACCAATATACCTTAGTAAAGTCCTTATCCCCGATTCGGTAACCATTGGATCGCCTTGAAAATTTAACTGGGGGTTCCTAATACATAAATATAAGTTTTTGACCGTTGGGATCTGCTAAAGAATGTCTAGAACACGAGATGTACTACCTTTCCCGTGACAGCAGAAACTAGCACTGCGCAACCAGTTTTTTTCTGCATAATTGGCAGATTTGCTGCATAATTGGACAGCTTTTCTGCATAATTTTGCAAATTTTCAAAATCTAGCTTAAATGCATCTAATTCCACTCAAATTGGATCCTACAAATCCTAAACCATGTATAAGTCATGTTCAAGCCAAAAACAAACTTCAAACCAAGGTAAAGCAAAACATAGGTATCCAAAACCCACCAAATTTAGTGAATTTTCAAGGTTTGAAAGGTGAAAATGAAAATTGGGTTATTTTGGGGTAAACTCTCATCTTCATCAAGTCTATAACATTGAATTAGACTTGCTCAAACTAATTTTAAGGTAAAATTTCCACCTATTCAAAATTTGACCTCTCAACACTCAATTTACACTATAAATGGCTCTTTTCTTTCACATTTGCCACTCATTTTCCTCATTTTCTCTGACCAAGCTTTCCTTCAAGTCCTAATTCACATTCTAAACTAGAATCAACTCACTTTAAACTCAAATTTCCACTAACCCCAAATTTGACTTTCTAAAACCTCAAAATCTTACACTTTTCCACCTACAACACTACCATTCTCACATTTAACTCTAAGCTAACTCTCCCCATCCTCTCTACCAGTTTTCTATCTACATTTTAAGCATATATCTCAAAACATCATTATTGAACCCTAAATCAACATGGGCAGTTTTGCTTACATTAAACATGTCAAGTTTAGCATAGTTACAACAATTTCCTTCACAAACAACCACCCTAAAGCAATAACCTAGTAGAGCTACCCATTATAGCTCCCAAGAACCCAACAGCCACAAATTTCAAGTGAGGAGAAGTCCACCCTTACCTTAAATTGAAGGTCCCACGAGGTAGAAGTAGGCTCCTAGACTCCAAAAACAGCTTTACCTTGCAAATTGGAGTGGAAATGAAGGGGGATTTGGAGCTTGAAGAGAGACAACAATGGTGGTGAAGAAAATGAAAGAAGAAATGTGGAGGAAGAAAGAGAGGGCTGCTGGAAGTTTCAGGAGAAAGAGAGAGAAGATTTGGCTTTTAAAAAAAATGGTTTTTCTTTTCTTTTTTCATTTTCTTTTCAAAAGCAATTCCACATGTCCTTTTTTAATTGGAGCAAAAAGGGCCCACCTTTACCTTTGATTTGACCACATACTTAGCCATAAAAGAAGAAAAAATTGTACCTTTTTGGATGCTAAAATCTTGCCTCGGTTTGCGTGTCGCCTCTCCGGTTCCAGTTCTTTGCATTTCTCTACACCCGTCGGGGCCCATTTTCAAAGGTAGGTAATATATATATCAAAACGCTCAGAATGAGACCCTGAGCGCGTTTCAGAGGTTGGTTTTGTTTAATTATAAGTTGCACGCAAAGCGATAATTTTTAGACTAATTAATTGTGAATTAATCTATAACCGTCCAGTTATGGGTTACTCTTCGTTAATTAGTCTAACCCGCGTATTTCTCCCCCAATGTACATACTTCTACCAAGAATATATATATATATATATATATATATATATATATATATATATATATATATATATATATATATATATATATAGATAGATAATTATTTAAATGTAATACTTACAAAATTCCGGGTAGAAATTCCAGGATGTCACAGGGTACTTCCCTTGTGGATCTTTGGCTTGTAAAGGATTTTACAAAGTTGAAAGAAATCTCAAAAATCGTAGGTCACTTGGGGACTGGATGTAGGCACGGTTTGTGGCCGAACCAGTATAAATCTTGTGTTTGTCTTCTTCTTCCCTACACTCTTTAATTTCTGCTGTGTACTTTTAATTGCCGCTTTTACTTTTGGTTAAGTTTCTGTTTCTGTTCTTTAGTTTCTTAACTTTGTAGTAAAAGCCTAATTGAATCTAGTAACATTAGGAAGGATAAGTTTTTAATTAGTCAAGGCTCATTAATAATTAATTTAACCCCCCTCTTCTTAATTATTCCGAGGCCACTTGATCCAACAAGTTTTCGGCAACAAGAACAAATGTCAGTTTTAGAATTATACATAGAAAAGGATATTGTTGGTGGTTCTGCGTTTCATTCTACAAATTCTGTTAGATCATGTGGAAATAATTTATCTAATAATGAGTCGGAACCGCTAAGAAATGTAAGCAATTTACATGAGGATGAAGATAAAGATGATGATGATGATTATCTTGTGTTTAATTCATACGTTGAAGACTCTTTAGATGAAGATGATAGTGTTGATGGTATATCTGATACAGATGATGAAGTCGCCGACATGGTTCAACCAGTTACAATTGTTCAACCAAGAGAAGATATATTTAATTAAATTTTAAAAAGAGTTGAATACATTAATCATTTTATAACATTTGTATTTAATGATAAATAATTTTTTTGCTGAAATTGACATGAATTTTATTTTGTTACATATTTGGTGTAGATGGAATTCAAAATCCATTTTGGAATGATGCTTTCCATTATAACAATATCAATTGGAGTTATTCTGATGAGGAGGACATTTGTGGTTTGAAGATGCCATCTACTTTTAATGTTAGGCAAGAATTATATGTTGGTATGGATTTTGATAGTAAAGATGCTTTAAAAAATGCACTCAAACAATATGTTATGAAGGTGCATCAAAGTTTTAAAGTTCTTGAAACCAAATCGCACAAATATATCATTTTTTTACCCAAATAAAAGCGCAAAGTGTCCTTGCCCATTTGATATAAGGGCAATTTTATCTAAAAAAACTTATTCATGGAAAGTGACACAATGGGGGTGGACCACACACATGTATGAATATGAGTATGACACAAGATCATGAGAAGCTTGATTCAGATTTCATTGCCACTTGTGTAGTAGGTATGTGTTTTATGTACATATTATCCTACTTTTGCGTTTTTTGGTTATTTAAATTTTCTTATTTTATTAATAGGCATGATTAGAGAAGATTCATCAATAAAAGTTTCTTTGATTCAAGAAAGGATAAACAGTGCATTTTCCTATGAGGTTTCGTACAAAAAAGCATGGATGGCGAAACAAAAAGCAATTGCAATTGAATATGGCGATTGAGAAGAGTCATGTGAAACTTTCACCGTGGCTAAAACACATGCAAAATCACTCTCCTAGATCCTATTTTCAAATACTGCATGACGATTTTATTGTTGGCAACAGGGTGAGTTGTGAACATCGTCAGTTTGATAGAGTATTTTGTACTTTCGGTCAATGTAAAGAGGTTTTTAATTATTGTAAGTCAATCATACAAGTTGACGACACACATTTATACGGGAAATACCGTGGAACCCTATTGATGGCCACATCACAAGATGAAAATGGTAGTGTTCTTCCTCTAGCATTCGCCATAGTCGAAAATGAAACGTTAACATTGTGGTCATGGTTTTTGGCACATTTGCGTGAACATGTAACAAATAAAAATGGTATTTGTCTCATATCTGATCATCACGCGAGTATAAAGTATGTTGTTGCTAACGAACAACTTGGTTGGCAACCTCCCCACACTTATCATGTTTACTGCATCCGACACATAGCAAGCAATTTCAATCGCAAATTCAACAATGCCAAACAAAAAGAAATGTTAAAAAAATTGGGTAAGATTTAAGTTATAATATGATGTTAATTGATGTATCATATATACTTCAAATTGTTGTTGCTAACAAAACCTTCGGATGCAGCCTACACTCCTTGCAAACATACATTTGATCAAAATTTAGAAAAGTTTCGTCAGTTGAGTCCAACCATATCTACATGGATTGATCGCATTTCAAAGGAAAAATGGAGCATGACTTATGATAAAGAAGGACGTAGATATGGTCACATGATAATCAACCTCTCAGAATGTGTAAATAAGGTATTGAAGGATTGCCGCAACCTACCGATAACAGCTTTGGTAAAATCAACATATAGTAGGTGTCGAAAATACTTTGTTGATCGTGGTCGCCAAGCCCAAAGATAATTAAATGAAGGACAAGTATATTGTTCTAAGGTTGTTAAAGAACTTCAAAAAAATCAAGAACAAGCTTGTTCGCACATCGTCCGCGTCTATGATATCCACTCGACAAGGTTTGAAGTAGAGGAGACCTTCAATCCTAGAACGCAATGTGGCGGACAAAAGTGGGCAGTTAACTTGAATAACCATTATTGCCAATGCGGAAAGTATTCTGCTCTTCACTATCCATGTTCACACATTATTGCTGCTTGTGGTTACGTGAGCTTGAATTACTTCCAATATATAGATGTTGTTTACACAAATGAGCACATCTTAAAAGCTTATTCCGCACAATGGTGGCCTCTTGGGAATGAAGCGGCTATTCCTCCTTCTGATGAGCCATGGACACTTATCCCTGATCCAAGTACAATTCGTGCGAAAGGTCGACCAAAATCAACAAGGATAAGGAATGAGATGGATTGGCTGGAACCATCTGAGCACCAACAAAAATGTAGTTGATGTGGAAGAGAAGGACACAACAGACGTCGATTTCCAATGCAATCTGAATGTGGAAGTTGTTAAATTAATTGATTTATGTATTTTGTGTGTCTACTTGAATGAAATGGAACCTATCAATGATCAATTTTTTTAAAATTAGTTATTATTATATTTTTGTGCACGCCATAAGCTTGATCAATTGGTTAATATTCATAACATAAATGATAGTACAAGTCTAAAATTTAAATTAAAAATATACAAAAAAAATTTAAATACTAAAAAGAAAATCAATTGTCTTGATGTCGGTGATGACATAAGGATGTGCCGCATGGATGATCCCATCCTCGTGCCTGTCTATCAGGATTTCTTCTGTCATGATGGCCCCCCTCTTCATGCTAGTTAGCCTCAAGAGAAAATTGGTGACGCAAATCAACACCTAATAATTCATCCATATTAGGTATTGCTCTGGGTACATTCCATTGAGTACCTAATGAGGCATTAGGTGTTTCAATTGGAACATCATGTTGTTGTGAAGGGGTCGTAGTAGGCCATGAAAAATTCGCATATGTCTCTGTAACACCACCTAATGAATGTTCGCTTGCAGAAGTATCACTTTAATGAGCTTCGAATGGATACTGATACATCTGCGTCGGATACTAAGAAAATGTTGGTGATGTGTAATACATTCCATGGCCACGCTCTGCCATCTGTGGGTACAAATATGGTTCAGCTTCAACAGTCTCCCTTCGTCTGGCTATGCCTTTAGTTTCAACACTTGATTGGAGAATATTTAACTGTTGGGCTGGAAATTCATGTTCTGTTGCTGGACCATGTGACAGAGGTTTAATTATTCTCTCTTGTTCTTCAGATAAAATTGTTATTTTTTTCCACATATGGCACTAGATCATCAACTGTCCATGTATTTCTCTCTTGTGGCGACACCATGTACTGTAACGTCTCTGCAACTTCAACCTGCAATTATTACATGTTCAAATTCATGAACTCAAATTTTATAAATTATTTGAAGTTAAATATGACAGAAAAAATAAAAAATATCAGTGTCGCCATGTTTGTATTTTTAGGGTCAACAAACATCTTTATTTTACGCCTATACCACACCATATAGTCAGAGTTAAAGATCAGTAGACCTTCTTGTCGAGGATAAGCGTCGACCCTAAAATCAGCCTGATTGTTCCATTGATTGATCATTGGGCCTAACAGTTGCCCCCAATTTTTATCATGTTTTCCTTTCAAAGTTATGCCTTGAATATTAAATGGTTGCGGAGGAGAACTTGGAATTGGTTGTTGCATGCCAAATTGTCTCAAAACTTTATCGAGTTGGTGCCACTCAATGACTTGGAAACAAATTAGTGGCACCACCGCGCACCACAAAACACTTCCAACTAAACAAATTGGAGGCAACACTGACATAAGATTTGTTGAGTAAGGCTCCTAGACAAACTGTAGATAATTCCAATTTTGATTAATTTCAATGAAATATGAAATGCCAAATTGTTATTTAACCAATAAATTTAAATGTTCTTACCTCATGTCGTTTCATAATATCTAGTTTGCGACGAAAAAGTATCAAATCATCATTACCAATATGTTGATTTTCCTGTCACAGCCATCTAAAAAAATCATAAATTAACATAACTTACATTATTAATTATTTTAAAATCAAATCTAATTTTTTAAACAACTAACCTGTGTCCAAGTGATTTGTTTTCTATTATGGGAGGAGTCCTTCTTGGAGTCAGAGTTGTACATCGTTCCCATGTCCACATTTGTATTAAGATGCACATACCTCCAATTGATTTAGTTTTATAATTGGTGGCGTTGCACATCTTTCTATATAAATAATCAAATACAGCATATCCCTATAAATACGTGCTGCACTCTCTAAAGTCCCGTAAAAATTGCAGGTATCTTACCAAAACTTTGTTACTACTCTTGTCAAGAAATAAGACACCTCCAATGAATCGAAGGATCCATGCACGAGTAAACCTTTCTTCTAAATTACCGCCATGGTTATTTAAATTTAGAAAATGGTGAGCCAACCAACTTAATTTAATCATACTGCCTCGTAGTTCACCTTCTTCTGGTCTGACTCCTAGAAATTCTTCACATAAATCAGTCCAACTAAGGTTTGTTGGACCAATTAATGGTAACCCATCCACACGAAGACCTAATAAAACAGAGACATCTTGAAGAGTAATCATACACTCTCTGCATCTCATGTAAAAAGTATGTGTTTCCGGCCTCCAACTTTCTATCAAGGCAGTGATTAATGCTGCATTTATTTTTAAAATATCTCATCTTCATAATTCAGTAAAAACCAGATTGACGAAATACAGGAATAATCTCTTCTGGTATTTCTTCTTGACCTTGATATGTGGGGACAACTCTTCTAATATGTAGTTTTCTATCTTCTTCCTCATTTTAAATATGTTGTGGAATATGTTTATCTTGTATCCACATCACGTCACCATCAACGGGACCAAAATTAATTGAAATATTTGACGAACATGACGAAGAAGAAGCCATTAATACTGCACCACAAAAATTATGTGTTTAGTTTAAAAAATTAATCTTGTCCTCTAAAGAAAAAAGTCTTCCTACTTATTCATATTCAAATATATTTAAATAAAGATAAGATTAATATCAAATCCTGGTCCTAAGGCTTGTCAAAATACACTTAAGATTGCAATTTCAACATCTCAATTAAAATTAGTATTAATATTAAAAAATCTAAAAAATTATAACATGACAAAAAATTTCATTCAAATTTTACACTAAAAATAATTACGAAAGATTAAACATAGATAATATTTTTTAAACGCACCTACCTAATACTATCGATAATTTTTTTATAACAAATGACATTAATTTATTTTTACACACTTCAAATAAGTACAAAAAATTAAAAACACATAGTATTTTTTAAATGCACATAACCTAATACTATCTATAATTTTTTTATGACAAATAAGATTGAATTATTTTTATATTAGAAATAACTACCAAAAATTATACACATATATTTTTTAAACTCACCTACCTAATACTATCTATAATTGTTTTTTACAATAAATGACATCAATTTATTTTTACACTAGAAATAAGTACAAAAAATTAAAAATAGATAGTATTTTTTAAACGGATGTAACCTAATATTATCTATAATTTTTTTATAACAAATAAAATTAATTTATTTTTACACTAGAAATAATTACGAAAATTTAAACACAAATATTTTTTTAACGCACCTACCTAATACTATCTATAATTTTTTTATAACAAATAACATTACGAAAATTTAAACACAAATATTTTTTTAACACTAGATATATGCATAAAAAATTAAACACATATAGTATTTTATAAACACACTTATATAATAATATCTACAATTTTTTATAACAAATAAAATTAATTTATTTTTACACTAGCCATAACTACGATAAATTAAACACACCTACCTAATATTATCTACTTTTTTTTAACACATCTACCTACTACTATCTATAACAAATAACATTAGATTATTTTTACACTATAAAATACTTTGAAAAATTAAATACATCTACCTAATACTATCTAATATTTTGTTGAATTCACTTATATTTTATTTTAAATATAATTACTAACTAAAATAATTTTAAAAAATTAAATATAAATTCTAATTATATTACCTGATTGAAAATTTAAGTAATACAATTACTAACTTAAATCATTATTAACTAAAATCATTACTAACTAAAAGAATTACTAGCTAAACTTTAATAATAATAATGTGAAAATTTAAGTCATACCTGATTGAAGCTTTCAATAACACCACTAGCAAAAAAATTTTCAAGCACCACAAACTCTAACTTTAACTCACAAAACTCAAACAGAAGAGAAGAAGAGAATGCTTATTTGGTGGATATTCTAGGTGCAAACTGCCGTATTTAAACGCAAAGGGAAGAGGATGGCTTCCCTTATTACGTTCAAAAAAAATTAAAGCATGTTCTGAAACCCTGAAAATATCAACCATGGTCAATTTTTTCTTCATTATTTTTGCAAACCCTATACTTGAGCCCTAGCAAAAAGTACAAAGCCATGCATGAACCCCTATACTGAACCTACCCTCATGCATGTTACTGTTGCACTGCACGGGTTGTATCTCGTCAGTATCACTGGCAGAACCAATGGACCAAGGCCATCCTGCAACCTCGACTGGCGGAACCAACTTAAAGTGATCTCACCAGTTTGACTGGCGAAACCAAGCATGCATGGATGGGCTGGCGATGATGGATGGATGGGCTGGATGGCATGGGGGTATCTCGCCAGTGCGATTGGCAGAACCCTTTGGGTTGCTTTACACTAGCACCACTGGCGGAACCATGCATGCATGGGAAATTACGCAAACAAGGGTTCCGCCAGTCCAAGTGGCAGAACACCTTTATAAAACAGACCTTCACCGGAAATTCTTTCAAAACAAACCCCCTACGATAAATTGTTTGTAAAAGGAACCCGCTTATGTCATTTTGCCCCATTTTGGTGTATTCAATTTTCAAGAAGTTCGTAACATTTTAAAACCTATTTAGGTTATTTTTGGTAAAGTTAGCTCAAAAGTTACAGACAGTTGAATAGTTAGTTAGTAGTTAAGATTATTCATTGAAATAACTAAGAAATATAAAATTGCATAAATGGACATGAAATTTTAACTTAAATAAAAAAGATTAAAAAGAAAATTTAATAAATATTTAATGACAAAAAGAAAATTTAATAAATATTTAAGGACAAAAAGAAAATAAATATAAAAAAACTATAAGTTAAAAGCTATTGTTTAAAAAAAAATGTTACTTCAAGTAGCGTTTCAAAAAACACTATAAGCTACTAAAAAACTCATTTACCAAATAATCAAATAAGTTTTTCAACTAGTAGAAAAAGTTAAAAACTAGTTGGAATGCTTGCCAAACACATTCTTAGTCGAATGTTATAAAGTATGGTTGTTCCAATATAGTCAAAGGAATTATGTTTTAGGGGTATATTTTGGGGTGAAAAAATATATACAAAGGAAACACAATTTCGTTGTACACTTGTGATGATTTTATTGTATATTTTTTTTTTCACTCCAACTATGTACAACATAATTATGTTTACATGGGAAGAGTAAATTTGGAATTACTTAAAAATCCACCCACATGGTTAGTGTAAATAGCATTTTTGGTAATGTTAATAGTTGTTAACTTTATAAAGTATTGATCCTTTTAGCTCTCTTTTATAAAATTATTTTTAAAATGGATTTATTTTAAAACATATTATGACATCTATCTATTTTGATCAAAGACGGGGTGAAACTAAAAATTTAAAAACGTGACATTCTAGGTCAGTTTCACATATGAAACATCTATTTGAAATAGTTATTTCATGCAAAGAATAATAATAGATGCCCGATAACTTCTAAAAGAAACCAACAATTTTAAATTGTTGTTTGTGGTACGATGTCACGTCAAATGAAAGTGACAATTTCATGGAATTGGGTCATTGGTCAATAGTCAAACTGGTGGATCACTAGTTGGTCTGCATGACCCGGTCTTTAATAAAAAATATATAAAAATTTTATACCTATGGTATTAGCCTCCAATTAATATCAGAATTGTGTTCATGAGCATGCAAGCTTCTCTCTTTCCATTAACAATTGTTGTTCACAAGTGCTCCCAATTAAGAGTTACACATTGTCATGCAAGGCAGTTAGGATTATGGAAATCCCATAAGCAAACGGAACATTGCATCTGCAATAGGATTTTCAACGGCCAAACATAACAATTCAATAATCATTTTCACATAATAAGGGAAAGGGGGGTAACAGTCTGACTACGAGGTTGTGTAATAAGTTATTTATTTAGGCTCGCTCAAGATACCAAACCACACACGCAAGCACATGTAAGAGCTTGTTTCCTGATTTTTTTTAAAAAAAAAAAAAGTAAAATAAGAATAAGAATTAGGTCATTAGAACTCTCACTATATAAAAGAACTTTTAACCCTAGAGCAGTTTTACAAAACATGTTTTATTCCTTTTTCTATGACTCTCAAGAATTCTAACAGAGCAACCGGAGGAAGAGCTTTAGAGAGCACTAGAAATGTCATCATTGCTAACGGAAAACACTTGAACGACTACATCGAAATAAGAGATAAGTTACTCATGCTTGAGGATTAGAATGAACATGTCTAGGATCCCTAAAGGATCCATTTTTTTTTTGTTATTTTAGGTTGTATTATGAAATTCAATTTTGTTATGTTTTTAATCGCGGATTGATTGTGTTTGATAAATCAATTGGTGTCCCATTGTGAAATTTATTGAGAAATTGATATGATTTTGTGTTGAGTATAAATCCTATGAATTAAGGTTTTTATTTATTTAGCGTGAATTATTGAAATTAATATTATGATTTGAGTGTGTTGAATATTCATGCATAGGAACTATACCTTTTTCCAAATGATTGAAATCGTTCATGCAGGGTGTCGACTTATTAAGGTAATTTTATTTCGTTGATTGAGTGAAATTTCTTGAAAGCAAATTCCTTATCTCTATATACAAAACTGAAAATTTAGGCTTGTCTGCTTTCTCTTTATAAATTAGGGACGTGATAAATCATTATCAAATGCAAGGAAATTGGGTAGCGGTGCTTTATAAGTTTGATTTCGGCCGAAAAGAAAAAAATTTGCCATCATTGCTTTCGAAAGTACTGAACTTACGGATAGATCAACGCTGACTTGAATTTGGCAGTATATATATCTATATCTATATGTATATATATATATATATAAAATAAAAGTTTTTTCAGCTATTATATATAAATGTAGGAATCATTAGTCTAGTCATGCATGCTACGTGTGCTGGAACCACAAAGGCAAAACGTGAATTTAGAATTTACCCAAAATCATTATTAAATAATAAAACCTAAATTTGTGTGGCTGTATAGGTTAAAGTCACCTTGTCAGTAATGCTGCACTAAGTTGTATCATTCACCTAATATATATATATATATATATATATATATATATATATATATATATGGGGTTTTGCTTTTACATTAGGATTGTGTTATATTATAATTAGGAATTTGAATAGGCTAATAGAATGATTTTTTTTATTATTTTAATTTTAATATTTAGTATAAGTTTATATATTATTTTATATTGTTACTTTTTAAAATTAGTTAAAGTCTATTTAATTATAAGATTTTTTTTGAAAGTTTTAATAAATTTTTGGTGTAATTTTGTTTAATTATATATTTCATTTTGTAAATTGATGATAATATTTGTGTGTTTAGTTATTCATGTATATACTATATACTATATATATATATATATAATAAATAATATTCCAAATAATACCAGTAATAAAAATAGTAATAAATTAAATAAAGTATAAAAATTTCCTAATAATAATCATTCTACTACACTTTCATTTAATTGTTATAGATGTTTTTTTTAATTAAAAATAATATAGTTTGATTTAATATATACCTGTTTTGTGTCATCTATATGATTCATGAGGTGTAATAAATTGTTATATTGGGATTGTGAAATTGTGTGTAAGAGATAAATTGAATATGTGTTAAATTGTGAGACGCTAAAACTGTGGACATGGAACTTGGTTGTGGGTTATGAATTATACAATAACACAACTCGTGTTTACCTTGAGAAAAATATTTATGTACGAGGTGTTAAAAGGAAAGTGTAGGGTTCCAAGTTAAGAACTTGAGGTGTTAAATTGTAAAGCAATTGCACGAGGTATTAAAAGAAAAGTGTGTAGGATTCTAAGTTATGAACCTAAGGTGTTAAATTGTAGCGCATTGTGTTAAATGTGTTTGAAAATAAGTGTGAGGTCGTGGGTATTGTATAATTTATGGACAGTGTATGCATGTAAAAATAGTTTTAGGTATTGGACTTGAATCAGGAAGGTGAGACCCTAACGAATTCTTCGAAATCTAGGCCTTTGGGCTAAATACACTCGGTTTGAGTGTTCCTTTAAGCATATGTTTATCCCATATGGTTGGAACATTCTCGCAAAACAGAGTGACATTGATTGGTCACCTTATGATTTCACTTAGTGAGAGTAACCTGACATACCCATTGTATGACGTATCTTATTAGGTACTCTTAAGCGCTCTAGTGTTATTTTTTACTGACATGGTACCGAATTACACATAGGCTTGAGTCTTAGTATAATTGTTGCATAATATTTTTGAATTGTTTACTATGAAATTGTGAATGTCGTTGAGTTGAGTGTGTGATTCATGTGTAATGTGATTGGAGATTGAAAAATAAATTTTAAATGATAATGTGGTGAAGTGACAAGAATCGTATTAGTTGTTTTATGGTTTCCACTGTTAGTTGAATTCATTTTCATAAACTTGGACGACTGAGTTTGGAGCCGAGACAATTCGATTTCCTTATTTGGGCTAGTTCTATTTCTATACATGAGAAGTGAAAGTGAACCTTTTACCCTTGAAAATGTTTTAGATACTATGTGTTTGATGAACTTTTAATTAGTTTTGCATTTATATTTCTTTTATTGCATATATGTATGCGAGGTAGAGGGTGTCACAGCACACGCACAATCACAAACATTGGAAAAATATGAAGGAGCAAAATGGAAAAAACCAAAATCCGAATTTGCCTTAAAACAAACATGTAGCAGTCTTTGCTTTGACGAGAGAGAAGAAGAAAATGCACTTTAGAGAAGAATTATACCTTTGGGACGACAGGTGACAAAGCATGGATGACGATGCCGCGAGAGGAAGGAACCTAGAAGTTGCGACGAAGCAAGAACGAGAAGATGATGGACGATGGACGACGACGCCCCGAGAGAAGCCGTGAGAGGAAGGAACCTAGAAGCTGCGAGCTTGCGACGAAGCGAGAGCAAGAAAACGACAGATTAGAGTTTCTAAACTAAAAAACCTAGAAATCAAAACAACGTTGTTTCACACTCCATAGAGAAAAAAAAAAAGAATAAATGACTCGGTCTGGATTAACGGGTCACCGGTTCGACCACAGACTTAGCGGGATCGCTTTAGGTGGAAAGCATGGCCGATCAAGCAACAAACTCGACCCAATCTAGCCGCCGAATCGCAATATGTCTGGTCGGTCCGGGTTTTCAAACTTTGCTTGGAACACATGCTCGGATTAAAAAATTACACAAAATATGAAGTAGCAAATTTTAATTGCTACTTCAAATAGGATAGTCAATTTCAACAAGTGAAAAAAATTGTAAGTAATGGCTTACATTTTAAATTTTACATTTTTCTTTACAGTTAAAATTACTTTTTTGATGTGGAAAAATAATTATACGAATTTACACTTTATTCAATAACACTACATATTTACTTTAGCCAGCAAAAAAAACTATATATTTATTTTCTTATGTAAAAACTACATTTTTTTTGTGACTATTGAAACTAGTTTTGGTGCTCTGTTTGCCCGATATAGTGTGGCCAAAATAAATCCATATCAAGATGTTGACCGAATCCAACCATTACCAACAATATGTGATTCTGTTCTACGCGTTTATTTTTTTGTTCAGCAAAATATATTCTATAACTAAACATGTATTGTATTACAATAAAGTAGCAAAGGAAATTGTTTTCAATATTTTTCAAATTATAAGCAGCAAAATTAATTGAAGTAGCAAAATTGCAACATCATATTTTGTGTTATTTTTTAATGGTGACACGCATCAATTCTCTGACAAAGCAGGAGATAAACTTTGTTATTTCTCTTCTACTTATTGATGTGACATTGTATTGCACTAGGTTGAACCAACAATTTTCTTTTGCTGGTTGCGAAGGGGTGACATTTATCATGCTAAAGTGGAAGCCACATCCTCATTCTCCTTAATTTTTTGTAACAAAGAATTGTTACGAGAAAATCAAACAAGTCAAAATTGCTTATTCACTAATTCCTTGATCAAAAACAGACTTATACTAATAATATGTTTTAAAACAGATGTGTTTTGATGATAAATCTATAAAAAAAAGACCCAGAAGAGTCAATCACCCAACTTTATAAGGACCCAACTGAACTAAGGAGTAAATTCACTGTTATGGATTTAAAAAAAAAGTGTTGTAATAAACAAATGCTACAATACAAAAGTGGGTAATACCCATTCGTTTTTAGGTATGCAACTTATTTTTCATATTTAGGGACGGGGGACTTGTTTCCCATTTTAAAGGAATTTAAGTTTCGGGTACAAGTACAACAATTATTAATTTACATAAAAAAAAAGTTAAATATCACTTTTAGTTTTTTTATTTGCAATGTTAAGTATAGTGACAGATTGTGGGCCTTGTGGCCATGGGCTATTAAGAGCTTAACACTTTCTGCACTTCCAAATATTACTTCCTGCATTTCTATTTTGAAAAGTCCTTTTCAATGTAAAATTGTATTTTGAATTGGGTTTTCTGAAATACCAGAAGCCATAATTGAATGTGCAGAAAACATTAAAACAACAACCCTATTGCGATGATGATAGTAGATAAGTTTTGGACACATGAATTACTAAATTGATTATATTAGTACTGTTATATTATAATAAATATAATGATTAAAAATGAGTGTGACACTATATTTCTATATAAAAAAAGGGTGTAACACTGTTAGTCTTTTCTGTGAAGCAATATATTGAAGTCAGAGTGTCCTTACAAAAACTAAATTTGTTAACATATTTTTTTTCTTCTCTAAATTTTTGCAATGCTAAAAATTTATTGTAATTATTTTTAACTTTTTTTGTATTGTATATATATAAATTTATTTTTACAACTTTACAGTTATTATTTTTAACATTTTTTTTCATTTTGTTCTAGCTTTGATGTGATGGACAAAAGAACATATGATAGAAAATTATCGCATCATGAATTTTTTTAAGAATTTTTCTTTTCTTTTTTTTCTATGTAAACTAAAGAAAAAGTTAAGAAATTTAAATGAAGTTATGAAATAGGCAGATAATTTACAAATAATTTTTTGATCCAATTTTCCTATTTAAGCTCTGTCACTAGGTACAAACTACCTTGGAGGGGAGGACGAGAGTCAAAAGAATAACCTACCAGTACCCCAAATAACCTCTGCCACCCAATAAAAAAAATTTCGGACTAAAAAATGCACCACAAATTTTTCAAAGAAAAATGGATAATATTTTTGGAAATTATAAAGAATTCACTTGTATGTATATAGATGACGTACTTGTCTTTTCAAAAACTAAAGAAGAATATTATTTATATCTTAAACAAGGTCTTCATTTATTTGAAAAATTTGGATTGATTATTTCAAAATCAAAAATGAAAATTTGTAAAATCGATATTTCTTTCCTAGGAACAAAAATAGGAAACGGAAAAATAAGGTTACAGCCTCATATCTCCCAAAAAATTCTTGGTTTCCCAGATAAAATGGAAGATATAAAAACCTTGAGAGCTTTTATATGCCTGCTTAATTATGCAAGAAATTTTATCAAAGACCTAGGAAAATATACAACTCCTCTTTACAACAAAATATCTTTGACTGGACAGAGAAAATTCAATACGGAGGATGTAAAACTAGTCCAGAAGATAAAAGAAATGGTTAATAACCTGCCATATCTATCCTTACATTAGATTCTGACTATCTAGTTATAGAATGTGATGGTTATGAACAAGGATGGGGAGCCATCCTAAAGAAAAAGAAAAACAAATATGAAAAAATTCATGATGAAGAAATTTGTAGGTATGCTTAAGGAAAATACCATACAAAACCACTGGTATACTCAACATCTACAGACTATGAAGTAAATGTTGTGATAAATGCTTTAGAATGATTTAAACTCTTCTTGATTAATAAAAGTGAAATTACCATAAGAACAGATTGTGAAACAATAGTGGCTTATGGTAGCCAACAGATAAATACTGATAAAAAAATCCCATAAAAGATGGCTTTTATTCCAAGAGTATGTTTAGCATAATGGAATAAAAATAAATTTTGAATACATAAAAGGAGTAAAAAATGTTGTTGCTGATATTCTCTCTCTCTCGTTTTATAGGGATACAACAAAATGAAGCCTAGTAAGGTTTCCTATCAAAACATAAAGCAGAAAATGAAGTTCGGCAATCAAGGATTGCCTGTACTTACAAATGAGTTTCACTACCCTGTTAGAGAAGCTGTTAATGACAAATTCAATTGTCTCATTGATAATATTTGAAATATTCCAAAAAATACAAATAATAATGAACAGTTTGTCTATTCAGTAAAGAAAGGCATAATCTGTGCTCTATACAATTTCTGCATAGCTGATAACCAAGGAGTTCCTCTCCTTACAAAAGCCTATCCTTCTAGAAAAGGTTATACAACTTTTGTCATATTATCAGGACCTCATAAAGGTGTTTAGACCGATTTTAAAGACCTTTGCCTTGCAAAGGAGGGTATTCAAAGCCCAATCTATAAAGGTTTCTATTCGAGGGAAGAAGCAGAAAAAGCCCTTGAACTAAATACCATAAACATCAATAAAATAAAAAAGGCTCTTGAACCAGAAAACCGACTATAGTCATAAATGCTGGCCAAACCAAGACTAGCCAGAAAACCTATAAAGGCTTAGTCAGCCCAAATATCCTAGGACCAATAGACAATTTTAAGAAAATACATAGTTTATTGTTTAAGGTACACAATAACCAAACCCAAATTCCGGGTCTCTACATAGGTGTGCATGCTTATTTCAACCAAAAATTTGTATGCATCAATAAAACCCCATACTGCCAAGACAAAACCAATTGTCCTTGCAAGATAAAATTCATCTTTAGAAAAGCCAGACTAGACTTGGACCAGTTTAAGTCCTTTGGATATGAGGACCTAGCAATTTTCGCGAAAAGTCTATTGGACTATGGATGTTTGGAATCAATCATGATTCCTCCATCTGGTAGATTCGAGGGATTCAATCCCTCAATCAATGAGGCCATAAACCTGATCCAGGCAGAAATGATGGACTACATTGCCATCAAAATAACAACTTGCCCAAGCAACTTTACTGCTCAGAATTACCCATGCCATGTTATGAAACTCTTACCAGAGGATCATAGAGACTATCCCTGTCTATCCAATGATGAATACGAAAGTTGGGATGTACAGGGTAATACACAGTATCAATATAGTCTCATGAGGGCACAAATTCAAGGTTACAAGTGGTTCTTCTCAGAATCAAATAAACGTGAGTTTGATCTAATAAAAGAAACTCATGACACAAAGCTTTTCCTGCCCTTATACAATGGGAAGTTTTTCATTCCTTTCCCGGTTGATCACAAACTGGTTCAATTCTTCCAGAAAAGAGAAAAAAGATAAGGAGATTTACGAAGCCAGCGGATGTCATGGACAACAAACCCCTCCTTTCCCATCCATCGACCTCTCAATGGAAGACTCATCCGACATCTTCTGTTCTGGGAATATCCAAGACGAAGAAGATGTTACTATCACAAAATCAACCAAGAATTAAAGACAGAAGCACCCTGCCTAAACACAGTCAAAATTCAAGGCGATCTTTACTGTTGCATAGATTATGACATTGAGCTTATCTACAAAACTTTATTGGTAAAAGACAGCCCTGTGACAAAGTAAATAAACAGTAACTTTACTGTTCTTGACTGTAGGGGTTTTTGTCTTATTCTATCAATTTTCTTTATATAAAAGGGTCTTGAGGTTCAGTTGTGGACATGCTGAAAAAACACTAGACCCAATAGTGAAAGAAACTAAAGGAAGAAAAGCTTGTAATAGTTGTCTGTGCAATAATATCAAGTTCTTTTCTGGATCCTCCCCCTCTTCCCCTTTTTTCCTCTGTTAAACTGTAAGTATGAATCTCACTATGTCTGGCTAATCTTTTTGAAGGTACCCTCAAGGGGACTTAGTTATCTTTATTTAGAAAATGCGAATATGATTTAGAACCCAGTTGTTGTAAACAATGTTTTTTTTCTTCCTTCTTTCTCTTTCTGCTTGTTTTTTGAAAACCTGGGATTGGAAAGCCTACAAAGGTGTGCCCTTGATAGCTGTTTTTGAAAAACTGTGAAAGTCCTCTTTGGTTAGGCTGGTGCTTGGAAGAAAATAAGATCAACGTAAGACCTAAATAAGTGTGGGCTGGTAGCGATCTTCAGTACTCGGCTTAATATCCAGAAAACTGATAAGGATCTTGTATATTTGTTCTTCAAAAAAAAAAAAAAAGTCTGGGTTCATCATATTTTATATTTTTCTCAAATAAGATAACTTACAGTGTCCACTTGAGGAGTGCCCTCTATCCATCTAATTTGATCTTTTTCTTCCGCATACCGCTTACTCTTAACTGTTATAAATTACCCTTAACTATATATTAATCTGGGTGTTTTAATAGAATATAAATCTAACTAGGAGGCGCTGCCACCTTTGCTGATCTATATTATATTATCTAATGTGAATTCATCTATTATGGATGACATTTGTGAGTTTGTGGAAATTAACAGATAATCTTTTGTAATAGTAATTGATCTATTATCATGTATGATAAAATCGAGTCCTAAAATAATTTTTTCTTTAGCAGGTCGTAAGTCTACAACATCTGCTTTATTTATAAAAATTTTATTACCAAAAATTTCATAATTTGTGGATAATTGAATGGTGAAATTTCGTGTTTCTGTATCATTTGTTATTATGTTTCCAGACATTTTTCTAGTTTTGGTTATTATATTACTTTTGAAGCAATTGTGTTGGGGTACAACACTTTGGCATATAGAAATAAAAGAACAACCAGTATCTACCAAGGCTTGTAAAATTATTTCTGTTTGGTTAAATTTACTTATTTTAGGAAAATTTATTTTTACCCGAATATGTAGGCTTTTGTTTTTCTTTTTATTGCAAACTATAGGGATGCAATCTTTGTTTTGTAGTTCCATAAGCCCACTAGTATGTTCCACTAAATAGTTTGGATTTTTACCTTTTTCAAAATTTTCATAAAGAAAATCTACTGTTTTTTCTATTTGATTTAACCTGATCTCCAGGGTGGAAATCCGATTATTCATAATTTTATTTCCAGAATCATTTTCCTTCTTGAAATCAGGAAATTCTATTTTCAATACAGTTTGTATGCAAGTTTTACAAAAGTTCTTGTAGCATAGGCTACAGTGAGCTCTTAGCGTTTTATGGGGATATCTTTTACAGAAATGACATTCCTTATGATCTGGTCCTATGTGGAATTATATTTCATGTTCACAATCATTTAATTATGTTTTAAACATTAAACTATATCCCAAATTATCAAGGATTTCTCCATACTGATTGTATTTATCATCTACTGGGTATAGATTTGTATACTCATTTCTAGTGAATTGGTTTAAGATTTTATAATCTTTATTAGGTTCTTCTTCTTCAGAGGTATAGTCAGACCAACTAACTATTGAATATATTTCTGAGTTCGTAGAGACTGTTTCATCTATGGGAATAAGATTCTCACAGTGGCAAACCAAACCTATCACACACCATCAAGGGAAGTTTTTTTTTATCTATATACACACCATCTCTAAAAAAAAATCACAATTTACATCAATTTGACTCTTATTTTCTAAAGTCCACCGTCCTGACGTCGAGAAGTTGGGATTTGTGAATCCAACCCAACTTTTAAAGGGTGCTTTTTCTTTCAAATAGTTCTTTTTTTAATATTATATTATATAAAAAAATATTTAATTGATTTTAAAAATATTTTTTTATTAAAATAATTTTTATTTGTTTAAGAAAATCATGTTATTAAATATAATTTTTTTTCTTATATTATTTAATTTTTAAAAGTTGATAATAAACTTTGATAATATTTAATTTATACAAGACTTTTGAACTTTTGATTTTTTTAAAAATATTTTATAAAGAACACAATAAACATGTAGTTATCGCAGTTTAGTTATATTTTATGAAGAAATTAAAACTTTCAAATAAAAATTGAAAATAATAAAATGAAATTGAAACATAATAATGAAACATAATAAAATGAAAATAATGCAATGTACTAACAATAACAATTTTAACATGAAAATGACAAAAGTCATCTTAGTTTGAAAGATGTTGTGCAGCGGACATGTCTTCTTCCAATAGTTGGATTATTGGTTTGTTAAAAAGAACTAAAATTTCGATTGGAAAAAAGAGCTTTCAGTAGTTAGATTCTATTAACACCTTTAACATGTCTTCATTGATTTTCAACTCTATCATTTGATATTCGATTAAATTTTTGGAATATTTTGTATGGTCTAGTTGTTGAAAAAAAATTGTTCGACCAGTTATGATTCGTGAATTCCATAAGGGGGAGCCCTTATAGGCGCAACTTTCTTGATGACATCCTTGAGTTTTTCGATGCTACATCCCAAAGGAATTTGAAATCTTATTAGATTTGTTACAGTGAAGGAATAACCCAAAAAATTGCCTTGTCGTGGTATCTTCCACTTGTTGTAATACAACATTGTATCCTGAAGTAGGTTGAGTATACCATCGGGTATTCTGTTGACGATACATAATAATTCTATAAGGCCAACACATGAATATTGTTCATTGCACATTAACATTGTGCAAACATCATCATCATTTTTCAATTGTAGAGAATGAAAAAAAGATTGTTGACCTGCATCTATGGATGGTTGTCGGTAGTAGATTTCATCCATAAATTGGTCATTGGTTAGTTGAAGGGTGTTGTGAATTCTACTCTTTAGTGTCTCAAAAGAACAATTTTTAGGAACTCGCATCGGTATTGGGGTAGGAAATTGAAAATAAACATCAGTTTGGTTGTGAATGATTGATCCATTTGGGAAAATGAATGCTAATCTCGAGTTAGAAATGGTCTGAGTATTTGTTTCTCCTAAGAATGCCATAGTATTGAGATTGAATATGGTTTGTGAAAGTATGTTGTGCGGAAGTGTGTGGCTATATTGAAGGTGTTTTTTGTTATTTATAGTTGTTTGAAGCTTCACCCCATTGATGTTTATTGACACATGTCATTATTGAGAATTGAATGCAAATTATGAGTTGTCAAATAAATGTCAGTTTTGTTGGTGAAACATCTATTGTTTTTTTAGAGGCAAGTAAATTGTAAAGTGTTGTCAATTTCGACTGTAATATTAGTCTACTACTTGGTGTACAGACCGCCCGTTATCACTTTGAGACTTGAATTTAAATTGTGAGTTATCAAATCAATGTCAGTTTTGTTGATGAAGCATCTATTGTTTTTTCAGAGACTTGGGTAAATTACAAAGTGTTATCAATTTCGACTGTGATTTTACCCTACTAAATGGTGAGTTGTGAGTTCGCAATTCAATGTCAGTTGTGCTGGTGAAACATATATTATTTTTTCAGAGACTTGGGTAAATTACGAAGTGTTGTGAATTTCGACTGTGATTTTATCCTGTTGCCTGGTGCACCAGACGTCCATTATTATTATTTTCATACTTAAATTTTAATTGTGAGTTGATAATTCAATGTCAGTTTTGTTGGTGAAACATATATTATTTTTTTCAGAGATGTGTGTTTGAATTTGATTTTACTCTGCTACGTTGTGCTCCAGACGTCTATTATTATTATTATTTTCATACTTAAATTTAAATTGTGAGTTGTCAATTCAATGTTAGTTTTTTTGTAAATAATAGAAAATTGATTAATTTGCACAGACTTATAAGAAATAAGTGTCTGTGTTTTAGTGGGTTCTCATTTTTTTTATACCAAATTACAACATAAACTGAAACAAATGATTTAGTTCATTAGCTAAATTAAGTACTACAAATAACAAACACGAAATGAAGTAGGCAATTTAAACTCACAATGACTTAATGTTAAAGCACTGAACACCGACATGGCACACCATTGGATAACCTCAAAACAGAAACAACACACCTATCATCCCCAGATTACCAACTTCGTTTGAATATTGGTTCGTGGGAAGGAGACATGTTGCATCCTTCCGGCCCGAAAGAGGAGTCATTATCATTACCATGGTCTTTGACCCAATAACTCTTGTATTCTTACAAGAGTTCATCAACATTTGAGGTTGAGTCATGTTGGTTGTTTGGTGGGTTATTGTTGTCACAAATTGTGACAAATAACTCCATGAATGGTAATGTTGGGTTGTTGTAAAAAATGATGAACATTTGTTGAATGTTAGCATCATTTCCTAGAATAAAACATGTGTACATATATGGTTGTCCTAGCTCAAATATGGGGCATCGAAAGCGGAGTTCTTCAATATGTTGGTTTGGTTCAATGCTTATTTTATGGTGAACAAGTTCAAGCAATTGCGTAAGGACTATGACCTTATTGATCATGAATTTTTTTGTGTTGTTACTAGTGAAAGTGGTGCCCTCATTAGTGTTGTAGATTTCACCATTGTAGTAAACACAAACATATGCAGTTAGGTGACACATTGTTGTAGGGGTTAAGATGAATATTTGAAAGTTCTACGAATGTCTTCAACTGATAGTCATATTTATAGAATTTTTCAATTGTAAGCAGGCGTTCACTGTTTAGTCACATGCACTAGTAAATGACATGTGAGTATGTCCATCACATACTTTTTTTGATTTTTTACTCGTAATTTGAGATCTTTTTTTATAAAACTGTTATACGATATATATTTTTTTTGGATTCTTTGATGTGAGAACTATGAAATAAACTTCTCACGAAAGTTTTTAATGTATTGGACATAAATTTAAAAAAATTGCATTAGATGACCACTTAAACATTATTTTAAGAATGAGAAATATACTTTTTTTTGAATTTTTACTTTTAATTTGAGGTCTTTTTTGATGAAACGGTTACACTATTTTTTTATTCTTTGACGTGAGGACTATGAAATAAACTTCCCATGGAAATTTTTAATGTGTTGGACATAAATTTAAAAAATTACATAAGATGACCACTTAAATATTATTTTAAGGGTGGGAAACATACTTTTTTTTTAAAATTTTTACTCTTAATTTGAGTTCTTTTTTTTATTAAATTGTTACACAATATATTTTTTTGGATTCTTTGATGTGAGGACTATGAAATAAACTTCCCACAGAAATTTTTAATGTATTTGGCATAAATTTAAAAAATTGCGTAAGATGACCACTTAAACATTATTTTAAGGGTGGAAAATATACTTTTTATTTATTTTTTACTCTTAATTTGTGGTATTTTTTGATGAAACCATTACAGGGGTAGTTAAACATAGTTGATCTCATTATCACAACATTTTATACTTCAGTGACCAAGACGATGACCAGTCCCACAGGGCGGTGGACGTCGATTATGTCGCGAATTTCTTCTTTCCTGTATGACTGGTTCTCTCTCACGATGGTTATGTTGTTGTTCTGTGTTAGTGTATTTAGTGTGGATTGCTGCAGCTGAAGAACTTTGTCCTTGCTCTCCAAATGAATATGGTGCATCGAACTGTTGTAAAAAAGCTAAATATGATGTCGCAGAATTTGGTGTATTCAAATCGACACCAAATAAATTAGTTATCCATTCATGGCTAGTTGCGTTGATTGACTCACTAGCCTAGCCAAAAGTTTGATGAATAGGTGAAGGAGTACAATACATTGATTGAGGATGTGGAATTTCGAAATGTGTTTGTTCAACACTTGTCCTTGCAACATTATGGGTAATTGTTGTGCGTGGATCATTCAATTGTTGTGCAACAGACAAGAACATAATAGTGTTTTTCCTATACCATTCCATGTACTCAGTGTATGTGTCACTATTCCTTTAACCCATTGTCCAGTTAAAACATCATTGCGTTTGTTTTTCCAGATATTAATCCACTCTGCATGATATTCCATCCAATCATTGTGATGATTGCCTCGCATGTCAATCTAGTGAAGTCGATCAAGATTCATGGGATCAACAGGGATATCTTGTTATTGTCCAAATTGTAGCTTGACCCAATTTGTTTGATGTCATTCCACAATCGGAAAACAAATAATTGCAGTAAATGCAGACCAAATCTCCCTGACTCTATATGCATGTCTTAGTAGGTGGTCTTCAAATCCTCTATATGGGACCCAAGAAAACTAAAATATATGCTAACAACATTAATAAATATTAATATGTACATATTGGTGGTGCAGTTCATGATAGTATTATACCTCATGGATCTCCATATGATCTATAAGAGATCTATACCCGACCAAGTCACCATGAGGCGTGACCCTACATTCAAATCTACCACTACTTCATCTAAAATGTAAAGAAACAAAACCACTATTCATTGTAATGTTATAATGCACGTCATTCAAATTAAAAATTTAGATTTCACTATATGTAAATAAATTTTTAGCGAGTGGATAAGTTGTTTCAGATTGTGGGACTCTTGGTGCAATAAAAGGCATGTTATACCATGCCCATGACTGCAATAGTATGGCACAACCACCCATAACTCTACCAACCTCCGATGATGCCCGACACAATTCATTGTACAGGTTTGCTAAACAAGCATAACTCCAACTATATTTTTTATGTTGTTGAAATCACGTAATAGGTTCAAATACATTAGATGAATTTTATTTCCATATTTATCAAAAATTAAAGCACCACCAATCATTTATATTATGTAAGCTTTACACCTGTATTGTAGTTGGTGTATTGTTGGTTCTTTAGGCAATGGTTTGTGCAAGATGCTAAGCAACCATGTCAGCTTCAGTGCAGCTCCCTGTTTCGCTTTCTGGGATACTACTTGTTTGTGTGGATCTGAAATTTACCGGCAAGTGCACGAGATCGTCAAGTAAATAATTAAAACGGTGTGAACCGAGTATCGAACTCAGGGAACTTGTTCATTTGGTAAAGGTTTGTTCAATAAGCAAGCATTTGCAAACAGTAATCGTGATTGTGAATGAAAGTAAAAGTATGTTCTATTCTAATTGCAAAGCAATAAACATGAGCAAGTAAGTGTGAAAACAAATATCTAAAGGCGTTGGGTCCTCTTAGTGAGCAAATTGATGCAATTACGGATGTTTCTCTAATTAAAGATGTTTTGTGTTCTATGTTGAAGGCTCAAGTACTAAACACCGATGTCTCGTGAGTTTAGCCTAATTCTAATTAAACTTCGTTCGCAAATGTCTCTTGTTGAACTTAGCCTAATTGAACAGCTTTATGATCACGACATAATAAAAACTAAATTACCGCACTCCGTGTCCAGACATACGGTAACCTAATCTTGCTATATCAAGTTCTAAGGAGACAATACATCTTTCAATGCTAAAGCCCCTAACAGTACACACATATGGGTGATCAAGCCACAAGCATGCAATAATAATAAAGTACTGATAGAAACAATGAACACATAAAACAACCTTAATTAGATAGGGAAAAAGTTTACATCAATTACTAAGCAAGAATCCCCAACTGAGGATTTAGCCTTCCATAGCAAGGAAACTCTTTTTACAATGAAGAAGAGGAATTAGGAGGAATTGCTTGCTTACAAAGGAGTGGGGATGTCTCCTCCACCTCTAGGAATCTCACAATAACTCAAAAACTTACAAATCTTCCTAAAAGATCAAAACTTGGCTTCTTTGCTCTATTCTTTGCCTCTGTGTATTTCACTCTTCAGGCTCTTACATTTATTCAGCGTTCTCTCCAGCCCTTTTTTCCAGACCTCCCTTCATTCTCTGCAAGTCAGGCTTAAAAAAGGGCTCATTGACCTCGACGTCGTGCTTAGCACCATTCTCACGCTTAGCGCGAGTAAGTGAATTTTCGCTCAGTGCCAAACTCGCGCTAAGCCTGGAAGGTGACAAATGACTCGTTGCGCGAGCTGATGACACGCCGAGCGTGTGCTTGCATGACAGATTCCCTTCCAGATTCCTCTTGTCCGCTAAGCGCGTTGATGCCTTGCTTAGCGGATGACACTTGCTAAGCATATTGAGCTCGCTTAGCGAGACATCAACTTTAGCACTTCTTAAAAATAACTCCTTTTTACCAGAAATTGAAGAGGAATTGACATTAATTCCATACACAAGGCTTCTATTGAGCACAGATAAAAGCAAAGCAAAATTTATTTACAATTCTACAAAAAGAACCATAAATTGGGAAAAATATATACATTTTGTAAAAGTTTTCTATACAAAAGTTAGTCGTATAAGACGACTAACACTCCCTTACGTGAATTTTTTGGAGGGACTTCCCCTAGTAGCTCATCGCATAACTCATCCCAATGTAAGAAGCTAGGTCCAGTCAAAACACGACCATCGACTCTAATGCCTAGATGCAATGCACTCACCCCATGGCAGGTGAAAGGTGTGTGTTTCAGGCCTCCATCGTTCAACCAATGTAGTGATCAATGCAGGATCAATTTTGCACTGTTTGATTAGGGCAATATGTTGGAACCCGATAGACGATAATAATGGTATAATTTGTGTGGTTTTGGTTAAGGTATTGTATGATAATATGAAGTGATTAAGTCATTAATTGTGGTACGTGAACGGTGAATGTGTTGATGATGCAATAGAGGTTTTTGAGTCATGACAACGATGTTAAATTGTAATCCGGGTAGAAATGATATAAAATTTGAAGTTTGGTGATGAAAATGTGATATTGACATGCACCTCCCATCTATTTATAATATAAATTATGTTGAGATTCCAAAGCACATTTATACTTTATCTCATTGTAAGGTCTTAAGATTCTAAAACACATTTACACTTTATCTCATTGTAAGGCCTCGAGATTCCAAAGCACATTTACAATTTGTCTCATTGTAAGGCCTTGAGATTTGAAAGTACGTTAACACGACTGTGCTAGTGTTATGCATCTAGATTCCAATTCACGTGAACCATGGACCCGTGATTGATTGTATATATAAATGCATCATATCAACAAATGCACAGCTGCCTGAAATCAAATTGTGAGAGTAGAGCTAGAAAAATGAGGTTAGAGCCAATTTTTGTGTACATTTATATCAATGGTGAAATAATTCAAAGTTCAAGTGCAAATGTAGTTTTCAGAGGTGGCAAGAAAAAATCGTTACTGTTGAATTCAACAATGATGCTGCCAAACATAATCACCACAATATAGTCATCAATTAGAGATAATGATGTTACGCCTATAATTATTGCACTTTGGTATCGTTGTCCTATATATCAATTCAATGGTCAAGTTCAATATAAAGCAATTCAAATTATTGACGAAGAAGGTGTTTTGTGCATGTTTAATACATTTGTGAATATGACAAGTGTAATATGTATGAAACTTAAAGTTGATGTTCATAATTCATTATCACATTCTCAAGTTAATGACCTAAGTTGGGCCGAGATGGAGTAGAAGCTTCACAATTCCCTGAAATTAGAATAAATAATTTGACATATTTTTTTGTTGTATTGCGTTTAAGTTTTTCTCAGTCTTTAGTATGTATTTATAGTTGTTCCATGCTTTGAAGTTGTTTTTTTCAATTTACTTCAATAATAATAGCCTACATGCATGATTGCAGAGATGTAGAACATTGTCGTACCTAACTCTCACATGCACCGAGAACCCCATTAATGTGTGGTGTTGCACAGTGTTCACTCACATGCACCGAGAACCAAATTAATATGGTTCTCAATAATCCACGTGGGCTCGACACCCGATGCAGAACACTGCAGTCAACACTCATGATGCAACGAACAGTCTGTCGCCTTTAATGTGTGTTGTTGCATACTGTTCACTCACATGCACTGAAAACCCCATTAATATGGTTCTAAATAATCCACATGGGCTCAGTACGCGATGTGGAACATGGCGGTCAACACTCATAATGCAACGAATAGACTATCACCTTAAATGTGTGCTGCTACACACTATTCATTCACATGCGTATGTTTATCATATTAACATGGTTCTCAATAATCCACGTGGGCTCGGCGCGTGATGTAGAACATTGTGGTCAATACTCATGATGCAACGGATAAACTATCGCCTTAAATGTGCGCTGTTGCATACTCTTCACTCACATGCGTACATTTACCGCATGAATGTGGTTCTCAATAATCCGCGCAGGCTCGGTGTGATGTGAAACACTATGGTCAACACTCATGATGCAAAGGACAGTCTGTCACCTTTAACGTGTGATGCAGCACGTTGTTCACTCACATGCATAGAGAACTCCATTAACGTGGTTCTCAATAATCTGCGTGGGCTCGGCGCGCAATGTAAAATAGTACGGTCAACACTCATGATGCAACGGACAGACTGTCACCTTTAATGTGCGTTGTTGCACACTGTTCACTCACATGCATACATTTACCATATTAATATGGTTCTAAATAATCCGTGTGGGCTCGATGCGTGATGTAGAACAGTGCACTCAACACTTATGATGCAATAGACAGACTGTTGTCTTTAATGTGCACTACTGCACACTGTTCACTCACATGCATCGAGAACCCCATTAATGTGGTTCTCAATAATTTGTGTGGGTTTCGTACATGATGCAGCACAGTGCGGTCAACAGTCATGATGCAAAAAATAGATTGTCATCTTTGGAAATTTAGGCCACTGCACAATGTTCACTCACATGCACTGAATATCCTACTTATGCCTCTCACCTAACTTTCTTACCTAACTTTGTCACCTAACCCTCCTATCTATCCTTCCCACCTAACTCTCATACCTAACTTTGTTACCTAATTCTCATACCAAACTTTCTCACCCTATATATAATCTCACCATTTCACAACACATCACACACAATAACATTCTCACAAAACAAAACTCTGTTTGTAACTCTCACAGTCTTTCCACCTATATCCCACAAGCATCACTCATGGCTCCACCTAAAGAAATTTCGATTGTCATTTGCCACCATGGTCACATTGCAGATGACCCAGTTCAGGGATCGGTATACTCATGTGCGAACCCAATATTTCTATACGTGAGTTGTTCTATTACGTTAATACAATTGATTTGGAAAATAAACAACCGTCTCTCTACTCGAGCAACTGAAAAAGTTGCTCAATTATTATATTGTGTCCCTATTTCATTTCATCAGGGTCAGACACGCTTTATTTTAGCACAACTACTTGACAATGACAATCTCAGAGGCGTGGGGGAAACAATTATCCAAAATCCACAACTACTGGACAATTTTGTTATTGACCTTATTCTTCAACTACAACCATCATTTCCACAACCACAATTACCATCTCCAAAACCGTCTTGTCCACAACTACAACTACCGCCTCCACAATAATCACCTTACAACAACCTGGATCTCAATGATCCAGTGTCTTTATATAACAACCTTGAAACACAAGTCACCTTTGACATTTATACTTCATACACACAATTATTATCCCAAAATGATTCTTTTTCCAATGCCCAACAAACTTCCTTTGACCAGCAAAACCATCTCCCCTCACAAAATTTTACGTCACCCTCACAACAACCACAAACATCAAACTGAAATGAACATCTCATCACTAACGAAGATCCCATTATACAATTTCATGAAGAAAACATGGATGATTTTAGTGAACATGAGGATCAACAGTTCTTTGATCACATCAATGACCAAAGCGATGACGAGGGTGTTGGCGGACCAACGTCACCTCCATTGAAATATCACCAACCTAGGTGTTCAATGGAGTTGAACCTTGACCACCTACGACACCATTTTGTTCAACAACAAGATAGTGTACAACCACCAACCGGTGCACTCGAGGTTGGCATGAACTTTGATGAAAAAGCACAATGTATTCGAGTGTTGGTTGGCAATCAAAAAATACAATACAACATTAGAAATCATTGTGAATGCAAAAAAATATATTCTGACCAGAGAAGGCTAAACTTTGTGTGTAAATCACATGAAAATGGTTGTACATAGAGCTTAGGCGCATGCAACTCAAAGGGGCATAAGAAATGGATTATCAAGAGTATCAGACGTTATCACACTTGTCTCACGCCAATGCTCAGACAAGATCATCGGTAACTCGACCAACACGTCATAGCACAGATCATCCAACCCATTTTCAAAACAAACCCAATAGTCTCCATCAAAACGTTGATGACAAATAACAAAACGTTCATGAATTATACTACATCCTACAAAAAGCCTTGGCTAGCAAAGCAAAGAGCGTTGGAGATGATTCATAGAAACTAGGAAGAATCATATGCCAATCTGCCAAAACTTTTGGGAGCTTTGCAATCTTGTGTTCTCAGGGTTGTGGTCGCTGCTCAAACATAATCCTTGTTTAAGGGGGAAGAAATAGTATCTAACCAAAAAATCCTTAAAAGTGTGTTTTGGTATGCATTATGGGTTTGCATATTGCAAACCCATAGTATAAGTAGATGGTACATGGCTTTACGGGAAGTATACTGGCACATTATTGATAGCTACAACACAAGACGAAGCTCACCATATCTTCTTGATTGCCTACGCCATTGTAGAAGGGGAGACAGCTTTAGCGTGGGGTTTTTTTTTTGAAGAATCTGATAAGACATGTTACTCCACAAATTAACATTTCTCTCATTTCAGATAGGCACCCCTCGAGGGCCTACAACACCCCAACTAACTTATGGATTCAGGAAACATCCCATTTCTTCTACCTGCGCCACATTGCACAAAATTTCCTTCGCGGTAACTTAAACTGTAAACATTTGAGGAAACCACTCATGCTAGCTGCTAAGAATCTATTTTATTTCTTCGTTAAACTTTAATTTGAATCAAATTTCATAACGTAATAGACTGATTGAATATTTACAAGATACGCATACACGGAGAAGATGCATTGGCAACATCTTGGGGATATCCGTGCATATAAGTCAAGTGTAGCTAAATGGCTTCATTAGTTACCCAAAAAATATTGGGTACAATGCTTTCGATGAGGGGAAACGTTGGGGACATATGACTACAAATTTGTCTAAGTCGGTTAATTCCATGTTAAAAAACACAAGACATTTGTCGATGCCATCGTTGTTGGTTGAGGAGGAGACGCACTTCAAGATCGCAAAACTCTTTGCTATTAGAGGTCGACAAACCTAGACAATGATCAACTCTGGCTCAATATTCCGAAGTCATCTTCGAGGCAATGATTAGTGGTCAACAAGAATTAAATACGCACATTGTTAACGAATTCGACAGATACAACCACACATTTATTGTAACAGAGATCCAAGCCTCACTTCAAACACCCAGACATAATGAGGATATGAAGGAGATCATTTGGGTCATGATCCAAGGAGAAGGAGTGTAAAGGGTCGTTTGATCTCAACCCTCATTCCTATTGAGATGGACAAATGAACGTGAAAGTAATAAAAGAATGTGGAATCTGTCAGTAACAAGGCACATAATTGTCTTAACAAAACTTCATCTCCAATTTTTCCCTTATACAAGTATTATTGTTTAAGTATTTTATTTATAATGTAATGTAATGTTCTTCTATAAATAAATTGTTAAAAAAATATTATCATTTTTTTTAAAAAAAATGATATAAGCAAACAAATTATATTTAGTAAAATAATAATCTTAAAAGTTTTAAACTTTTTATTAATGCAAAAATAATATTAAAAAAATCAGATTTTTTTTATTAAAAATTAAAATGTTAACTAAAAAAAAGTCTTGTATAAATTAAATATTATCAAACAAAGTCTATTATCACTTTTTAAAAATTAAATAATATAAAAAATGATATTTAAGAACATCATTTTCTAAAACAAATAAAAATTATTTTGATAAAAAATTATTTTTAAAATCAATTAAATATACTTTTTTATATTACAATATTTAAAATAAAAAAGTACTGTTTAAAAAAAATAAAAGCACCTTTCGAAAGTCGGGTTGACAAATCTCGACTTCTAAATCAAATGGTGCACTTTAAGAAATAAAAGTCAAACTAGTATAGATTGAGATTTTTTTTAGAGAAAGGGTGTGTGTATTAGTAAAAATTTCCAATCAAGGAGAACCCATTATAAATATAGGAAAGAATGTGACACTTCTATCATGTTCACATTAGGGCAACAACTTGTGAAAGACTTCTCTTGAGGCTCACTATCTCAGGAGCTCCTTGTTGGCAGTGATGCTATTTAATGTGAATAATTTTTAATATTTTTTTTCAACATATGTTTGTTTGTAATTCATCGAGACTATGTTATGAATTATGTATCTTATATATATTTTCTTAGAGAATTTATCTTATCTGTTATTATACAGTAACTAGTAATTAATGTCACTTTGCTTAAAAAAAAAGTAATTAAAGTTATTTATATATGAGGGTATATTAGGTGAGAGGACGTGTAGTTTTAATTAACAATTAAATCTGGACTTTCTATTTTAATTTAAGGACTACTATTTAATCCTCGCACCTCTCATAATAAAACCCTCCTCTCTCTCTCTCTCTCTATATATATATATATATATATATATATATATATATATATATATATATATATATATATATATATATATATATATATAAAACAAATTAATGCCTAGTAAGGCCAGTAACCCAAATAATAGTTTTGGCAACCCCAAGAGGGGTACAAAGGGTGATGCTAGGTACACCCAACATTTTAAGTGAATGGACGAAAATGTCCTTCACTCAAGTTGATCCGTATGACTCATAAAATCATGTTGATCCGTATGAATCATATGAATTTCACATGGATTTCATACGGATCAAATTGATTCGTATGTTTAAATTATATTTATGGATTAAGTTCATCCATACAAATCATACGGATCAATCATAGGATAATTTTAAAATTAACAAAAAATATTGGATGTAGAAGCAATAAAATTGGTGCACCTAGCATCACGCTACAAATCATGAACCTCCTGTTATCCTATTATAACCTTACCTAATATTATGCAATTTTATTTCCAACACTGGCAGGTGGAAACTTTATGTAGTGGTTCAAGTTGAAATTTCGTTTTCGATAACGATATTCGTGCAATTCGCCAAGTCCGTGTTTAGTAGTATTTGTTTTTTCTGCTATTATATAGTAAGGTTACATAATATTAATATGCCTACCTGTACGCTCGTAAGAAAAATAAAAAAGGAAAGGTATTCAACAAATAATCTTGTTACTTGTTAGCAACAACTAGGGGTGGAAATGAGCCAAGTCAAGCCAAGCTTTACTAGGCTTGAGCTCGGCCTGAGTTGAATACGTAAGGCTTGAGCTTGACTCATTACTTGTCATAGGCTTTTTTTTAAGGCTCAGCTCGGCTTATATAAAAGCCTGGCTTGGCCCACGAGCCTATTTAAAAGCCTGCTTAAAGACGTCTTTGATAAATTAATTATTTTAAAACCTAGTGAAATACTAACTAAAAAAAGAAACTTATAAAATTTCGTATAAGTAATGTACAAATCCAAAAATAATTGATAAATAAAATCATATTGAATTCAAGTCGTTAAAACACAAAGTATATCAAAAGAAAATAAAAAGAGCATAATATTAAAAAATGTATGGATTAGAGATGATTTGCAGAGAATGAATTTTATTGTACGTGAACAGTGTGTATGAACAGTAATAAAAATTGGAATTCTAAAATCATAGAATTATTCTTCTCTCTGAAAAAAAACTCCCTAAACTAAAACCTTAGTGCTGTTATATAGGTTCTCAGCCCCAAAGCTTACAAATCTATTTTAAGTTCAAGCTCATAAACGAAATAAAATAAAATCTAGACAAGATAAGATAAGATGGGATGAAATAAAATCTGGACAAAATAAAATCTAGATAGAATAAAATCTGGATAAGATAAGATTTAATAAAATAAAGTTATTATTATTATTATTAGTTAAACAAGTCGGGTTGTCAAGCTTAACAAGCTTTTTTTATGGTTTGAGCTTGACTTTTTTTTTAATCTAAAAAGACTTTTTAAAAAGCTTAAGCTTGACCTTTATAGTAAACAAGTCAAGCCGAGCCGAGCCTTACATAGGTCGAGCCGAAGACCCTCGACAAGCTGTTCGGCTCATTTCCACCCCTAGCAACAAGCATGGTATTCTGTGGAGTTGTGTTACATTGCTAAAAAAACCTTTGCCATGGCCACCCACGTACCACATGTAAATCTCTTAATTATAAATAAACAAAATCAATTTAATTTTTTTAGGGTAAAATAAATTTAATAAAATATACTAATAGTCTAAAAAATATATTGTTATATATATATAATAATAATAATAATAATAATAATAATAATAAAATTTAAGATTATTTGTAATCATAATCATCAATATAAAAATCTTTATATATTGATAATTTATGAAAAACAACTCAAGCAAAATAATTTAGTTCCCTTATTCTTTTTCCTACTGTTGCATTATCAGTCATTAATATGAAACATACGTGAGTGGGTTTTGTATGTATGATGTTGGGGCAAGATTCTCAAGTTAATTAGTTGTAGAATTTCTACTAATACACTGAATTGGCAATTGGGCAGGAAAATATTGAGTTCAATATTATATATATATATATATATATATATATATATATATATATATATATATATTGTAGTGAAAAAAATTATATTCTACAAATTCACCGTGCATGAATTTTTTTAATTAGATGTGAGTATATATCAATTGTATGTCATTTAAATTAACATTATGTCTGAAAGTGAAAAGAAACTCTAAACCAAGAAAGGTGATTACATTTCTATCTATAGTTTTCTTTTATATTTTTATAATTATTTTAACCAACATTTATTTTGAAAAAAATGTCACCGTAGATCTTATGCTTTTATGTGATTCGTAGGCCTGTTCTGTGGTACATTAAAAAAATATAGCAAGTGTTGTTTAAAAGTAGTTGAAGTTGAGATAGTGGTAGATATAGATAGTTCATTAATAAATATTTGGTTTAATTACTTATTTGGTCCAATAATTTTATCATTTGTATTTTTTTTTTGTCCTTATAGTTTTAAAATAAATTTGAAAGTGATTTTTTTAGTCCTTATAATTTGTATTTTAATTTGCTTTTAATTTCTATAGTTTTAAAATGATTTTTTTTTTAATTTTTATGGTTTACATTTTAATTTTCTTTTAGTCTTTATCATCAAAATATGAATAATATTATTAATTACAATTAACTACAAAAATATTAACAAGTAATTTGTAATTAATTTATTGCAAGATAATTTGTTATAAAAAAATACTTGATAATTTATAATTAATTTGTAACTAATTATTTATATATATATTTTTAAAACAAGTATTGTAATTAAAATATAAATTACAGAAATTAAAAAAATCACTTTTAAACTATAGGAATTAAAACAGAATTAAAATATAAATTATAAAGACTAAAAATATCACTTTTAAACTAAAAGGAGTAAAGGAGAATAAAAATATAAATCCTAGGGATTAAAAACTTACTTTCAAACTAGATTAAAAGATAGGAATGGTGAAAACCAAATAATTAATTTAACCTAAATATTTTTAGGCAAAGCAACCGCCATTTATTGTTCATGAACCCAACGTCTTCTGAGTTTTCATAAAAGAAATGGAACGTTGCAATGTTCTACTTCTCCTTCACTGTCACTAACTCGGTAAACTCAGTCAATCTGCACTCCCCATTTTCTCCATGGCTCTCATACCCTCTCCCTTTTGTACGTGCCTGGTTGCCACTTAGAGGAAGCACCTTCTCATTCCCAACTCCAACCTTCTGGCTTAAATATTTAAGGTATCCGATAAATAATTGAATTTTGTTTTGGATTCTATTAATTTTTTTTCTTATTTTGAATATTTGATATATTAAAGTTTTTATTTTGTATCTATGTGGTCAAAGTTATGTGATGATGATAATATTTGAAAGATTAAATTGTAAGATGGCATGTTATTATTTAATTAATGATAAATATTCAAATTTTTTTTTTAATATATTTAAAATTAAAAAAAAAACAAAAAATATTATTAAAGACTTAGAATAAAATTTGATCATTTATTAATATTTTCAACCTACTTAAACCTATAATTTTTAACTAATCCAGATTGATCCCAGTGGAAATGACAAAGAAATTAGTATATATTATATACTATATATGATTGAAACCAAAGTAAATTGTAGCTCCTTATTACCGAAATTTTACCTTTTCCTCTTTTAATTACCATTTTGGCTCCTATTGTAATAATTTTCCCTTATAATTCTTTGTTTAAAATATCTTATTTTGATTCTTATAGTTGTAACCTTTTACCTCTCATTTAGTCTTTACTGTCTAAAGTAGTTACATCCAGATTTTTTAAAACCAATACATAATTGGATTTGGTGGTGTAAAAAAAAAAAGTCATTGCAAGGTTAGCCCCAACATGCACCAGGCCAACAAAACTCTTTGACTCGTTCATGAAAATTGTTGCACATGGCTCTACGTTGGTCCTGGTTGATGAATCACCACAACAAAGCCTCGTTTTTTTTTAATTTACTAGCAGGGATATCCGTGTGATTGCACGGGTCACATTTTTTATTTTATAATTTGTAAAAATGTTGTCATGTGTATCTATTAAAAATGGATATGATAAAATATATAATAAGTTAAAAAAATATGAATAAAATCATAAACACAATTAGTTTATACTTGATAATGTAAAATTATCCTCAATTTATATATATATATATATATATATATATAAATGATCCCATGTTCTGAATAGGATGACAAAACCCCCGCACTTAGATACAATTAACAACAGATATAATGTTGATATAAGGAAATAAATTTATTGGTAAATGTTAGTTTTCTAAGAAAAATTTGAATTTGTTATTTCTCCTCCTCGCTTCTTCTTTCATCCTTCATATCAAATCAATCTTATATATCCACTCACAAATAATTTAGAACAAATATTAAGGTATACCTCATAGGTACTCGTTAAATACATGTTATGATAAAATTACTTGAATATCCTATTTAAATAATTTTGTTTGGAATTTTGATGAGATTGAAATAGTTTACGTATCATAAGAAAATAAAACTAATTTAATTTATGATATTATTGATAAATTAATTTAAATTTATTTTGTAATAAAAATATATTGAATATATGAATTTTATAATAGAGTCAAAATATTAGTTTGTAATATATATTAACTAAACTAATTAATTTTAATTATAAAATTTCAACCTTATAACGTTAACATATTTTTATATAATATTTAGCATATTATTATAATATAAACAAAAGTTAAATAGCATGTCGGAAAAATCACAACAATATAAAATAAATAAAATAGTAGTTATAATAAAAGCTATAATATAAAAAAGGAAAAGCAAAGACAAAAAATTGTGAAGTCACTACTACAAAAGAGGTTATTTACGACGCGCATTCTAAGACGGTTCTGCAGAACCGTCTTAGAATAGGAAACAATGACAATTTTGTAATTAGGAAAATAAAACTTATTTTTTACATCAATAATCGTCTTAGAATGTCAGTTGGTGACAATATTGTAATTATGATAAATTAATACAACGACGGTTTTGACCTAAGATCATCTTCGTAGACCATATTCATTAATTGTGACATTCCCCTACGAAGAACGACCTAACGTCGCCCTCCCTCAAACAATCTCCTCCGTTGTTCCCTTATAACGTTAGCCCTCAACCATTCTCTCCCTCAAACTCAGCCGCATCGAAGTGGAGCATACCTCAAATAGTCTCTCCGTCAAACCCCTTTTCACTTTGTTAGCTTAGCAACCATCAAAAGTGTGTGTTCGCGCGCCTCCATACTATCAAAAGTGTGTTAGGTCGTCATATAGGTAATGTCATCAAACGCTCAATTTATTTCCCTTTTAATTTAGTACTATCAAGAGGCTATGAAACAAGGGTTTTTATTTTACTGACTTCCACTCAGTTGTCAATCTCTTGCACGTTAATTTTTTGTAGATTGTGCATTTTCCAAATAGTGTTATTGTCTGTGGCGCATTTTCATGTTTCACGGTCTCCTTCAATTCTGTATGCTTGCTTAGTATCTATGATGGGTTTGCGAAATTGTTTTCCAAAGTCAATTCATTCACTTTTAGCAAATGCTTTTTAGGAATTTATCTCTTGTCCGTGACTCTTGTTTCAATAGGGGAATACATGTTGGGTTCTTGGTTAGGAATGATGGTATATTTTGTGCCTATAATAAATTATATTCAGGATTCATATAGGTATTTATCTAACTAGTTGGTATTTATATAAGTGTACTTAAAAAACAACAATTTTGTGTATATATCTACAAAAAACAGGGGAGAATAGTGACAATTTTGCTTCAAATTCCTCTTCATCCTTTTGGGGTCTTTCAGATGTTTTGACTTTGGTTAGTATTGTTGGTGTTGGTTTTGCTTCAAATTCCTCTTCACCCTTCTGAGGGCTTTCAGCTGTGTTGACTTTGGTCAGCATTGTTGGTGTTTGTTTTGCTTGAAACTCCTCTTCACCCTTTTGGGCTCTTTTAGCTGTTTTGACTTTTGTCAACATTGTTGGTTCTAATTTTGCTTCAGATTCCTCTTCACCCTTTTGTGATATTTCAGTTGTTTTGAAATTGGTTAGCATTGTTGTTGTTGGTTTTGACTCACTCACCTCTTGACCCTTTTGAGACTTTTCATATGTTTGCATTGTCGCTACCCTTGGTGGTGGTGTTGGTTTTGGCACCAATTCTTTTTTCACCTTTTGATCCTTAATTGGTTCTAAAAGGATTTGAGAATCCTTTTTTTGTTGTGCCTTTAAGTCAGGACTTGGTGGTGAAACACTTAATCTTCTCTTGAATTGCTTCTTCCACTTTACAAGCAGTTGTTGTAGGTTGTGGTGGAGTGGTGTCTTGTACATTTTCTGTGTGCTTTACTTCACCTATCTCATGGGATGTTCCCACTTCTTGTTGTTTAGGAGCAACTTGAGAAGTGGCCTTCTTTGGCATTGTAAGGGTGAGAAATAGAATCTCAAACTTGCCCTGAAATGCCTCAGGCTGACAATAGTAAGGAATGGGATATGATTGGTCCATTTTGTGCCATTTGTTGCCTTGAAGTGGTCTTTCTCTAATCCTCACCATTCTTCAAGAGGCCACATATGTAATCTTTACATTATCTCCCATCAAAACCTATAAAAGCAAGACAAAAAGTTGGTTTTAGTTTGACACAAATGTTAAGATAGTACAGAAATAGGGAAAAAATGAAAAACAAATTTGTAAACCACCCAATTTTAAAGATGTAGCGTTGTTTGAGTTACTATTTAGTAAAAATTGATTTTAATGAAAACGATTTTGAACTGTTAAAGTTGGTAAAATTGCTTTTGTTACTAATTTAGTATTATATATGTTCCCCTTTTGGCTTGGTGGAAGAAAATACTATTTGTGTCTTCTTATAGTTGAGTAGATAGCATGCCAATTACAACGTTAATACTTGATATTGTTACTGTTGCAGGCAATAACACTGGCACTTGTTTATGTTGGAACAACTCATCAAGATCTTTGTCATGTGACACATGTTTGGGGCAACTTCTCAAAGGATTTTGAAGGGTAAGAGATGTTATCCTCCATTACTTATATAATGAGCCTTTCAAGTATTTGTTAGATTTGTTGTCTTTTACGTTGATAAATACTTAAGATACCTTGCACGGGGCAATGTTTTCATCTTCTTGTCTGTATCAAGCATTTGTGCTCTATATATCTAATATAATCTCCAATAGAAGATATAATATACATTTCTTTCTCTTGTGGATGCAGGCATTTATCATTCTTGGTCTTGTGATATCTGGTAAGTCAATTCACTAATGTTTCCTTTCGTTTTGAAATCTGAATTATGTGTGCCTAAATTGAAATATATCCATGCAACATGAAACTTTGTGGTGGCTTGCATGTTGTTTGAATTGATTGTGGATAGACATAAAGCTTTTGATTTAAGTTGTCATAAATTTTTCTGTTTCTGAAATTATAAGTGGGAAAATTATATATATAGAGTGAGTGTGAGGAGCAATACATTTGTAATGATTTTGATTCTGTTGCTGTTGTACTTTTCAGTCTCATATCAGTTTTAAACTAGTTTGCATCCCTCCCTATAGTTGTAATCTCATCTCTACACCTCTATTCAAGTTGGTCTCTATTGACCCTTTATCCCACCTTCCCAACCATCAAACCAACCTTATATCACCTATTGTGGTTATCAATTGGTTGCAAGAACCTTGTTCATGAGAAGAAAAAAAAGCAAGAAGGAAAATGATTACAAGACGAGAGTATTGAGTGATCTCTTATAGAACACTCAAACCTGTTCCATACATCCATCACTTGCCTAACCAAAATCTAAAATTGGACAAATGGAAATAGTAATCTGTTTATTATTCCTTAAAATTTATCATGACAATTTATCACATAATAAAATTTTCTTCGATTCTTTTAGTTCCCCCCCCCCATCATAAGTGACCTTTCTGCTTCTTCCTTTTTTATTACTGACATTTATCCTGACTCATAGGAAATATTTCAGGATCACAGCCTTTGCCTTGTCCATTGAGTTTTAAAGGCTTGACTAGTCTCAAGGATTTGTAATTACACCTATAGAACATAGCTGGAGAAAGTGTCGTAACCCAACACCGTGTTTACTGTAATGTTTTGAAAACTAAATCCAAGATTCAATTGGTGACGTCTTTGGATCATGGTTTCATTGTTTCAGGCTGCTAATTTTTTTTTATTTAACATGATAAAATTTGAATAGGACATAGAGCTAGTTCATGCTCCAACAATGCTATTGCTTCTTTTATTTTTTTTTCTTCCGTTGATTCCGTTATTGTTGGAGAGTGGAGAGGCTGGTCTTTTTTCAGAAAGTAATTTCACATCCCTTTTTTACCTCTCACATAGAAGTCATCTATATCTTCAATTGGATAGAGAAGCAGAAGATATTTCAAAAAGGTTAATCATTGGTCTAGAAATTATAATATCCCAATCTCTTTTTGATGGGAATCGAGAGTTAGGGCCAGTTATGATGTGGAGATAAATTCAGTTGTTTACGCCTACAGAGATGATTTTTAAATGTTGTCTCATCGGTATACATGCGTATTATTTATAATTAGACATTAGAGTATGAAGGGAATTAGTCATAAGTGTAGAAATACTCCTCTTTATAAACTCATTCACAATAATGCAATTACAAGAACATTTTCAGTTTCTCTCTTCGAATTCTAAAAATATGGAAACAAGTCAAAGCAGTAACTAAAGGCCATGGGTTGCCAAGTTTCGTCTAGCACCTACCATATATGACCTTAATCTTTTCTACTTGAGCTAACTTTTGAGATTGAGTTAGGCTACTCTATTCTCAATTCTAATAGATGTCAATGGGTTGGATTTATTGTACAATTTATTTATTTATTTTATAAATTATGACTGCATTTTAATTAAATTATTTTCTTTTTATTTTTCAATGTAGGTGGGCATAACTCTTGATATTGTTGAAAAAATGTGTGAAGTTGGCTTTACCTTGTCAACTGAGATGTTACAATGCATATTACAAATATGTGAGGAATCTTATGAATATATTCTGGTATACTACATCTTCCTTGGTATACCACAACTCCCCTGTTTCTTCTTTTTGATAATTTACATAATAATCCATCCATGTCTTCTCAAGTTTTATAACGAAATGTTTCATTTACAACATTAGTTCTCATAATATACATAAATTTTGACCTGTTTTGGCCAGTTATCTAAATTGTGAGGTTTCTTAGAAATGACCAACTAATATTTTACACTACTTGTCAAATACTTAACTTGCTATGCTTTGTATGTAAACATCAGCCTAACATGTCTTAGTTTTCCCGGAGCAATAAATTAACCTTTTCTAGCATTTAATAGGTCAATGAGTTGGTGGCTACTGATGTTATTTATAATGATCAGTTGACTGATGCATTTTTCAGTACCTTAGACGGATTAATGTAAAGGCCTGTGGAGATCGTGTCCTTAGAGGATTTCATAAAACTAAAAACATGTTTAGCATCTTAAGACAAAGACTTTAAAGATTCTGTTGTTTGTGGAAGAGGTGAAATATTTTGTTGTCCTTAGAGAGATTATGTTGTAGGCACAACTTCATTGTAGAATAAAGCAACAAAAACTTTAAAGATTAAATGTTTTTCATTCCTACAATTATGAATGAGTTTGTATACTTTTTTCAGTTGTCAATAATAAAAATTGCATATAGCAGAATGACCCTTAATATGGTTTTAGTTGTTTCACAACTTATATGTTTCATTAATGAAATGCATCGTATGATTTATATGAATAATTGTAAAATACGTGCAAAACTAAAAAAAAAAAGAAAATTCTACGATGATTATGTCAAAAACCGTCTTAGAATGTAGTTCATTCTAAAACGGTTTTTGAAATAACCGTCTTAGAATACCAAACAATTTTAGACGGTTATGCACGAAACTGTCTTAATATGTATTATTTTTTACGACGGTTACAATACAAAACCATCTTAGATTAACATATATACTAAGACGGTTATGCATGAAACCGTCTTAGAATAGTTTATCTACTAAGACGAGTATTGATCAGAACCCCTTTTAGTGTGTATGGATTTCTACGACGATTATACCAAAAAATCGTCTTAGAATATCATACATACTAAGACGGGTTATCCTTAAAACCCGTATTAGAATATAAATTATTCTAAGACGGTTTTAATTATAACCATCTTAGAATCATTGACTTTCTAAGACGGGTTGATAACCGTCGTAGTAGCATCGTTGACAATTTACGACGGCCGTTTTGACGACGGCTCGTAACCATCTTAAAAAGTAAAAAATAACCGTCTTAAAAATCCGCTTTTCCAGTAGTGAGTGTAGTTGAGATTAATATGGAAGGAGAGAAGCAGTGGCACAGCTTGCCCATAATTTTTGGGGGGCAGAATAGTAAAAAATATTCATATATTAAAATTTTTTGAATAACATAATCATATAATTTTTTTTTGGGTGAAAACATAATTCGATAACTCAAAACATAAAATAATAAAAAAGTGATTTAAGAGTTATAAGGTTGATTGAGTGATAAAAAAAGAAGGAAGAGAGGGAGAAAAGTTGCATGTTTGATCCCATTAACATAAAAAAATTAATATTTATTGATAAAAAATAAAAAAGTGATAAAAAAATATCAACACATATTAAACTAATTCAACAAATAAAAGCTATTTGAACTAATTAAAATAAGAGACAAATAAAAAAGATTAAAAAATAATATGTGTAACAATTGAAACTTTAAAATACTTAGTAAGGTAAAATTTGTGTAAGTATAATGATTAAATGAGTTACTAAATCTTAAGATAATAATATCATATGATAAGTTATGTTACTTCTGCACATATGTGATAAATAAAACCAAAATAAAAATTTATTAAAATTAAATCTAATCATTTTCTATTTAAAACCTTTTAAATTAAGTGACATAATAACCTCAAAGGTTGTCCCCAATATATATTTTAATTTCCACAATTGATCAAGAATGAGGATTTGTCTTTATATAAAACTATTTTTTTTCTGCTTTTTCCTTTCAAGTTTAAGTTGTTGTCTCTCAAATTCATGGCCAATAACTATGTACGAGACATGATAACACCAATCCTTAAGAAAAGTCTCATTCATTGTTTTTTAAAATCACATATTAAAATATATCATTCATGAGGGGGCCAATTACCTATACCTATACAAGTTTGGAAAAAAAAGTTGGGGGGGGGGGGGGGGGGGGGGGTTGTGGCTCCCCTGCTCCTTAATATAGCTCCGCCACTAGAGAGAAGGGAAGGAGTACATGAGTGTGTGTGAGAGTGAAGAAGGAAAAAAGGAAAAAAAAGAAGGAAGAAATGAAGCAAGTGAGGGGGGAGAGAAAAATTGTGACGTGTGACAAAGAGAAGACACTTGGCAAGAAAGAACTTGTTTTATAATATAGCAAATAGATGGTGGTTAAAAACAGTAAAAATCTCCTTTTATCCATTTTACTCCACTAGTTTTAGTTTTGTAACAGTTTTAAAACATCTAGATGTAAATGCTTAGATGACTTTAGAAAATGAGTATAAGAAAAAGTTTAAAAAATTGCAACTATGAACCAAAATGTGATGTCTTAAACTTTTATTGTCTTATACTTACTCAATTTTCAGTAAACCTTTAATTAGGATTATAGTTTCTTAACTCATAAAATATGCATCTATTACTTGTTTCTTAGTGGAAGGTATTCACTTGAAATTTCATGCAACACTATTGACTTTCACTATTAAAAACATTATTTTTTACAGACACATTCTAAGACGATTATACAGAACCATCTTAGAATGTCAGCCAGTGACAATTTTGTAAATAATAAAGGTTATATGATGATGATTTTGTAAAAATCATCTTTTTCCTACTCCTTTCTTCTTTGCTAACCTAGTTTTTCTCATCTCTCACCCTCGCTCTCTGTGTTGTCACTCTCGTCTGTCGTCGGTGTCGAACCCTCTGTTGCCGTCAAACCCACCGTCATTGAACGTTCTTGCTCTCGCTTTAATCTCGTCCCTAAAAGGGAATCCCCAATGGATGCTTGCATTCCGCCTCAAGGCCTTCAACAAATTCTAGTCCATGAAGGAACCCATGTGGTCCGACAACATTTACCCCCCCAATCTAGTTCCAGAACATCTGCTACTACTCTGAGTTGAAGAAGAAGCCCTCACTCCAATCCCTCAACGGCCCCGAGCTTCTCCGCTACTTTGACAAGCTCAGCGTCCCTCTCAATAAGCATAAGCACCTCACCAATGTCGTTGTCGATGTCATCCTCGATAGCGTCTCCATCGCCATAACTCACCACAAAACCCTAGAAAAAGTCGCCGTCATTTTCTATTGTAAATTTATTGATTTTGTGTTGTGGGTCAGTTGTATGGGTTTTCAAAATCAGATTTGTTTTGATATAGCTTCGACTTGTGTTCTGATTTTTGAGTTGAATCTATTATAAATGCTTGCTTTCATTTTGCTACGGGACTTTGTTTCTATTCTATTTTGGGGCGTTTCATGGAATGGCTGATTTTTTTTTGTTTTTGATGTACTAAGTGAACTTAGAGAAGCTAAATAGAATGGTAGCTCCCTCTTTGATGTTTGCCATTCGCGTCAGATCTCTATGTGATATGGGAAAAAATAATATTTGTTTTGAAGTGTGTGCTTATTGCATTTTGATTCTATGGGAGAACGAGGGTTTATGAATCTTCCAAGTTGTCTATTTTTATGATGTGTGATTTGGTGATATGAACTTTGTATGGTTATTTAGATTTTGGTTGTTTCAAATGACATATTGCTTCTGAAGAACTCAAACATAGAGTGTTTAAGGTCTCCTTGGTTGATCTTCAAGGGGATGAGGATCATGCATTCAAGAAGATTAGGTTGAGAGCTGAAAATGTGCAAGGAAAAAATGTTTTAACAAATTTATGGGTATGATGGGTGATGCATGAAGCTTCTTTTGATTGTAATATTGTAATGCATTATACTAATCAATTTTTAATTTTTTTTTATTCTTTGAATTTCTAGGGAATGGATTTAACAACTGACAAGCTGAGGTCATTGGTGCGAAAATGGCAAACTCTAATTGAAGCTCATGTGCATGTGAAGACAATTGATAACCACACATTGAGGACTAATGTTTGGTAGTTAGATGCTACTTCTGTTCACTAACAATCTCGTTAATTTTCCATTTAGAAACTTATGGTACAAAGTCAACATGGTATCCTTAACACATGCTTCTCCAACTGAAGTGCATATATATATATATATATATATATATATATATATATATATATATATATATATATATATATATATATAATAACCAGAAGAAATTAGTGGCTTTTAAATGTAAAGTATGTTGTGGTGTTTTATATAATATTGCATATTAGTAATTAAAATTACACCTTTATCTTTTTAGATTCATAGGAAGATGAGGGAGATCATGACAAACCAGGCAACATCCTGTGATTTGAAGGAGTTGGTCCGTAAGTTTATTCCTGAGATTATTGGAAAAGACATTGGGAAGGCAACATCTAGTATTGACCCTGTGAAGAATGTGTTTGATCGTAAAGTCAAGATCCTGAAAGCACCTAAGTTTGATCTTGGGAAACTAATGGAGGTAATTTTTTTATAATAGCTGTTGAGTGACTGATATCCCTGTTGTTAAGCATGTGGCTAATTCTTCCCATGTTTGAAAAGCTCAAGTGAATAATCGGGATAATGGGTATTTACATTTTTAAGCTATGTTATGTTTTTTAAAGGAAAACTCTGTCAATGCTTAGTCTCAAGTAAAAATATGTATATTTCTTATTAAATTATGTATGTGTTATGATTGTTTCGGATGCATAGATTATTCAAATCTGTATATTTTTTTATTATATTATGTATGTGCATGGAAGCACTCTGGTGGCAAAGATCACATACTCCCCGTGCATCATCCCCGGTCTTTCAAGTCTCTGTTCGTAGATACGTGAAGAATGCAATATGGCTCCTTCCTGATATGGATTCCATAGGAAACTTGTTAGTTTTCTTGTAACTCTATGAATGCAATGTAATGCTATTATTTGTTGGAATTGGAATCGACTGGTGGATCTTTTTCTTCTTTTAGGTACAAGCCAGGACAAGTTTATCTGGGGAGAGACCCAGTTCTCCCTTATGTTCCCAATGTTGATTTATGTGATGCCAAGTGTTTATCTGAGAGACGAATCCAAAGAGAAGCACACTACTTTTCTTTTGAGGCCGGCTCAAGAGAAATATGGTAAGCATTATTACTTGATTGACTGGCAGGTGAAAGCTTTGAAAGTTCTATCTACATATGATGTAACTTGAAATCAAGGAATATTATTTATTTTTATTAACTTTTCTATTCAATCTCATGTTGGAGATACAACTATTGTCAACGGTGGAGAACATCTATTTAGTAGTACATTTTTCTGGGATTTGTCAACATCAGCCCTTAGGAGTTAGAACTGACTTATGCAACTAAAATCAGAATACTTTTGTTGAACTCATTAATTATATATATAATGAAGGCCTTATGGCATTTGGGGTATTACCATGACTGGTTATTGGCTTTTTATTGTTTGGTTGTCTGATCTTATAGTTTATAGGTAGAAGTCTCATCTTGTTTTGCCCAAATTGTGTATGTGGCATTCTCAATTTTTTTTGTGATCTGCGTGTTCTATTATTCTGAGTTTAGTTGCTTTTTTTTTTTTGGTGATCTTCCCATTTCAGGGAGGGAAGATACGCTTTAAACTTGGAGCTGAATTAAGTGGAGTTGATGGTGTGGTTATAGAGGAGGGAACAACTGGAGATGGGGGAAAGGATGTTGCTCAAAAGGGCATGTGCAAGTAATATAAGTTCAGCACTTGTACTAATATACATTGGTTACTTATTTTGTTGTGTTTATTTGCTTGCTTTGCACATCATCAAGTGTCTAATTTGCTTAAGCCCAGCTGAGGACACTCCATCCTCTGCTAGATTATTTGATGTTATTGTCAATGGATGCATTCCAGTTATAATAAGTGATGAGTTGGAGCTTCCTTTTGAAGGAATACTTGATTATAGGAAGGTGTGCATGCATTTATATCATGTAACTGATTACATTAAGAATAATATTTGAGAGTTAACGGTATAATTGCAATAAAATAGTGGTGAAAATAACTCACTAGCTTTGGATGGTTTTATTTTGGTGTGGGCAGTGTGGGCAAGTTGCTATGGGATTTTTTGTTGGTTTATAAATCTTTATAGGGGTATATATTTCCTTATGCCTTTTTACATCATAGTTACTATCTCAAATGATTAATATTGCCTTGTTGGTTTATAATTTCTGACTTCTCAAATGTTTAGGTCTAGCACACATCTTATTTACCAACTTACCATATACCTATTTATGGAAAAAGCTAGTGGACATATTGTTAAATGTGAATGTATATTATGCAGGTTTCAATGATCCCAAAAGTTTACTTGATGAGCACGGATTGAATCAAGTCAAAGAACAAGATCAAGAAAATCTAAGATAAGAACTTAGTAAATTTGTTAAAAGAATCTCAATTTGATTGCTATAGTTTGGCCTCAAAATATTTACTATCAAAATTCTTTTTTTAAAGTTAAAATCAGTTCAAAAATATCTTTTAGAACTGGTAATCGATTACCAGAGAGTTTGTGAAAATGGCATATTGAAAATTTTGAATTGATGAACCAACGACACAAAATTATTTGAATTTTGATCTGTGTAATTGATTACAAGAGTTATGTAATTGACTACCAGCGAAGAAATTTCAAAGAAAATATTGAAAAGTCACAACTCTTCCAAAATACAACTGTGTAATCAATTACCAGAATCATGTAATCGATTATCAGTGAAAAAATTTCAATTTTTTTTTTGAAAAGACACATCTCTTCAAACTATTTTGAACATGCACAATGGGCCTATATATATGTGTGTGTCCTTTCTTCAAAAAGTACAGAGATCCTCAGAGAACTTAATTTTCAAAACCCCTCTAAACATCATTGGGCAAAATCTTGCAAATTATTGAGAATTCTTCTAGGAACTTCAAGTTGTATCATCTACTCTAAAAGAAAGAAATCATTTTGTTCATCTTATAAAACTCAGTTGTAATCAAGAGATTGTTTGTCTATGTAGACAAAGGATCAAGTTGAATGTTTTGATGATGCCAAAGGGAAAGCTTGCCAAAGGGTTACATGTTTCTCAAAGCTTTATTCAAGACAAAGATATTCAAGATGGATGATCAAGACAGTTTCTAGAGTCTTAGAAAGAGTATATTAAAATAGGAAGGGAATTCCTATTGAAGTAGCAAAAGGTTTGGCCAAGAAATTTAAGTTAAAAAGTCTTTTTCAAGAGATTTACTCTCTAGTAATCGATTACCAGAGGATGTAATCAAATACCAGTGGCCAAAAATGATTTACAACAGCTACTAAATATTTGAATTCAAATTTTAGACTGTGTAATCGATTACACAATATTGGTAATCGATTACCAGCAGTTAATAAACGTTTTAATTCAAATATTAAAACCTGTAATCGATTACACAAATCCTGTAATCGATTACCAGAGGAGATTTTCAGGAAATAACTTCCAAGAGTTACATCTATTCAAATGGTTTATGAATGGCCATCAAAGGTCTATTTATATGTGACTTGGAAACACGAATTGTAAGAGAGTTTTGATTGCTCAAAAAGTTTTATCCTCTCAAAAGATTAAGAGAGTTTTTCTGAATTAAAATGTCTTATCCTCTTGAAGATTCCTTGGTCAAACACTTGCATATGCAATAAGGAATTGTGATTGATCTTCATTGTACAATCTATCTCTTTCAAGAGAGATTTCTTCTTCTCTTCTTCTTACTTCTGAAAAGGGATTAAGAGACCGATGGTCTCTTGTTGTAAAGGAATTCTGAATACAAAGGAAGGATTGTCCTTGTGTGTTCAGAACTTGTAAAAGGATTTTACAAGAGAGTGGAAAATCTCAAGTGGGTTGCTTGAGGACTGGACGTAGGCACGGGAAGTGGCCGAACCAGTATAAATCAAGTTTGCATTTCTCTCTTCCCTTAAACTTCTTTTATTTATTACTATTTATCTTTGGTTTGAAAGAAGTTTATTTTGAATATTCTTTTGAGTAATTCATATGAAGGGTGCATTGTTAATCTAAAAAGAAAGAGTAAAATTTTAATTGGGGAATAGTTCTTGTTATCTTAATTCAACCCCCCCCCCCCTTCTTAAGATAACTAAGGCCATTTGTCTAACAAGTGGTATCAGAGCAGGATTCTTGTATAAAGTTTAAAAACTTCAAGAATAGAAATGGCCTCATCCAACTTTCCATTTCTTGAGGGAAATTCTATTAATAGGCCTCTTATGTTCAATGGCGAAGGTTATTACTATTGGAAAACCCGAATGCAGATCCTTATTGAGGCCATAGATTTAAATATATGGGATGCCATTGAAGTTGGTCCTTTTATTCCTACAAAGGTAGTGAGAAATGCAACTATAGAAAAACCAAGAGAAGAATGGAATGATGATGAAAGAAGAAAGGTTCAATACAATTTAAAGGCCAAAAATATAATCACTTCTGCATTAGGCATGGATGAATTTTTTAGAGTCTCAAATTGTAAAAATGCAAAAGAAATGTGGGATACATTGCAAGTAACCTATGAAGGCACAACTGATGTCAAGAGATCTAGAATAAACACTCTCACACATGAATATGAACTGTTCAAAATGTTTCAATATGAGACCATAGAAGATATGCAAAAGAGATTTACTCATATAGTTAATCATCTTGCATCATTGGGAAAAATATTTCCTAATGAAGATCTTATTAACAAAGTGTTGAGATGTTTAAGCAGACAATGACAACCAAAAGTAAAAGCAATTGCAGAATCAAGAGATCTCACTAATATATCTTTTGCCACTCTCTTTGGAAAACTTCAAGAACATGAAATGGAACTTATGAGACTCCATCAACATGAAGAGAATGATATAAAGAGAAAAGGAATAGCACTCAGAGCCTCATCATCTTTTATTCAAGAAGAAAGTGACAAAGAGGACTTGACTGAAACAGAAGAAGATGATGATGATTTCAGACTCTTTGTGAAAAGGTTCAATAAACTTATGAGAAACAAAAGAAATAAAAGGAAATCAAACATCAATACAAAGAAGAAAGAAGAAGACTCCTCCTTAGCCCCATCATGCTATGAAAGTAATCAACCTGGGCACATGAGATCCGATTATCTTGTCTTTGAAAGAAGAATTGAAAAATCCGACAAGAGGAATCTCAAAGAAAAGAAAGAAAAGAAAACATAGATCACTTGGGAAGAAAATAAATAAAAAAAAATTCTTCAAGTGATTCAGAAAAATAAAATCATAAATCTGGGTATCATGATGAAAGACTATGAAAACGGAGAAGAGCAAAAGCGATATATTGATAGCAATTTCTCCAAACACATGCCATGCATCAAAGTTTATTCAACAAACAAAGGCCACTTGATCAACAATCCCTACAAGTAATATCAAATGATACAAACATGTCACTTTGTCTTTGATTGATTACTTTGATGACTTTTGTTAACTTTTGAATGAGTTTTGATGCTTGTTTACTCCTTAAACATTTGATTTTCATTAATATTTTTTTATAGTTATGTAGAAAAACCTGAAAATTATCCTGTCATAGGAACAAAATGGGTTTTAGAAATAAATTAGATGAACATGGCATAATTATTAGAAATAAGGCTATGTTAGTAGCAAAAGGGTATAATCAAGAAGAGGGAATAGACTATGAAGAAACATATGCTCCAGTTGCAAGATTAGAAGCCATTAGAATGCTCTTAGCATATGCATCCATAATGGATTTTAAGCTCTATCAAATGGATGTTAAAAGTGCTTTTCTAAATCAAGAAGAAGTATATGTTGAACAACCTCCAGGTTTTGAAATCCCGGATAAACCAAATCATGTTTATAAATTGCAAAAGGCTCTTTATGGTTTGAAACAAGCCACTAGGGCGTGGTATGAACGTTTAAGCAATTTTCTCCTAAGAAAAGAATTTTCTAGAGGAAAAGTGGATACCACATTGTTCATAAAGAGAAAGCATAATGATATTTTGTTGGTTCAAATATATGTTGATGATATAATTTTTGGATCCACTAATGATTCATTGTGCAAGGAGTTTTCCCTTGATATGCAAAGTGAATTTGAAATGTCAATGATGGGAGAACTAAATTACTTCCTGGGATTACAAATCAATCAAACTCAAGGAGGTATATTCATCAACCAAGCCAAGTACTGCAAGGAATTGATCAAAAGATTTGGGATGGAAAGTGCAAAACACATGGCTACACCGATGAGCACTAGCTGTTACTTAGATAAAGATGAATCTGGTCAGTCTATAGACATGAAACAATATCGAGGTATGATCGGATCTCTTCTCTATTTATCTGCTAGTAGACCTGATATTATGTTTAGTGTATGCATGTGTGCTAGGTTTCAATCCAACCCCAAACAATCACATTTGAGTGCAGTAAAGAGAATTATGAGATATCTATTAGGTACAATCAATTTAGGATTATGGTATCCTAAGAATTCAACATGTAACTTAATAGGATATTCTGATTCTGATTTTGCCGGATCTAAAACTGATAGAAAAAGCACAAGTGGAACTTGTCAATTCATTGGATCGGCTCTTGTCTCATGGCATAGCAAGAAACAAAACAGTGTTGCTTTATCCACTATTGAAGTGGAGTATATCTTTGCTGACAGTTGTTGTGCACAGATTTTATGGATGAAGCAACAATTATCTTACTATGGTATCCTTCTTGATCGCATACCTATTAGGTGTGATAATACTAATGCCATAAATCTATCCAAAAACCCTGTACAACATTCTAGAACGAAACATATAGAAATTAGGCACCATTTTCTAAGAGACTATGTTCTAAAGAGAAATTGTTTGCTAGAGTTTGTTGATACAAAGAATCAGCTTGCTGATATCTTTACAAAACCTCTCCCAAAGGATATATTCTTTTCAATAAGAAGAGAATTAGGCCTTTTAGACCTTAGTGATTTGGATAGGTAATGTTTAGGATTGATTGATTAATTTACTCCTATAATTGATTGTTTATATGTTACTTTGATTGATTTTGTTTAAATTCTTGTTATGATGATAAAATTTATGTATTCCTGTGTGTTTTTTAGTTGAATGATTGAATCAAGTGCATTAGTAGTGATGATTAATCATATTAGATGTGTTTTAGCATAGACATAGATATTTCTTTAAGAAACTAGCCTAGGTTATGTTTTGGTAATCGATTACCATCCACTGTAATCGATTACACAAGAACAAACAACCTGTAATCGATTACAACATCTTGTAATCGATTACCAGAAGGCTCATTACTCCTGTAATTGATTACCAAGCCTTGTAATCGATTACAACTCGTCCTCGTCTATAAATTCTCACGAAATCAGAGTTGCTGCGCAGCCACGGTCTCCCCTCACGCCTCCTCCATACCTAGAACTTCAAATCTTCATATCTCACTCAAATCTTCACCAAATCACGTCTCGTAAAGCCCAATCTTCCTCTTTTTCACTCCTCTTTCACTTTCACCGATTAAAATCCACTAAAACTTCATCAAATGGCAGAGCCATCGAAGAAGAGAAAGGGATCATCCTCCACCGCCGCCGCTGCTGCTGCCCATTGCCGCCACAGACCATCTGAAGTATCCACAGCACCTATTCATCCATCTTTATCATCTCCAAGATCATCCATATTGTTTTCTTCCGATGATCAGCATCTATGGTACCTCTCTCAATTTTCTTCTAGAATCATCTTAGACCCTAAGTACCTAGACGTAGAGTTCTTTAATGATGAAACGTTTGATTGCTATCAAGTGTTTCAAAATTCTGGTCTTGTTGATTTCATGTCATTAAAACTGCCACATTATCCTGAACTTGTAAAGGTCTTCTACTGCAATTTGAAAATTCAGGATGACATTATTTCCTCTGAGGTGCATGGTATTCCTATGATCATTGATCAGTCCTTATTCTTTTCTTTAACTCATTTACCCAGTCAAGGTGCACCTTTTGAGGGCACCATTGTTGATGACTGGAAATTTGATTATTCTAGTCATGATGCTCGCCGAATGGTCTGCAATGACCAGGCTGAAATGACCGGTAGATTGCTGGCCGGATCATTAACTTTTGATAATCGCATCATGCACTATATAATTGTTAGAATTTTGCTTCCCCGGTCTTCAAATTTAGCACAAGCCTCTGAGGAAGATTTGATTTTGATGTGGGTTTTTCTCACCGGTCGTCAGATCGACTGGGCCCATTTGGTTCGGTACCGAATGCATAAGGCATTACGGGCCAATGCACCTTTACCTTATCCATAGTTGATAACTTTGTTTCTGCGTCATTTTCAAATTCCGCTTGATGATGAGCCATTTGTTCAAGTCAAGCGTTCCTTTGCAATTGGTGCTGGTGCTGTGACTTCCTTTGGTTACCGTAAGGATCAGAATGGTCAATGGTTGAAGAAAGACGCACTCCCTCCTCAAGATGAGCGTACTCCTTCACCTCCTCCTCAGCGTGTAGATTTAGCACTCCTGAATGAAGTCCTTACCGAATTATGAGGTCTTCGTTCTTATGTTGGTGAACGTTTCGACTCATTGGATACACACTTTGCCGACATGGATATTCGCCTCACACAAGTTAAAGAAGATGTCTCCTTCATCCGTACTTGCTTTGATCCACCACCACCGCCTCCATCATCCTCTTAGCTTAATTGTTATTATTATGACTAAGTCTTATTAGTAATTAAGTATTATTAGTACTTTGCTTTATCGCCGTTTATTTGGCTTTTTATTGCTCTAGTTATCGTACTCTTGCACAATTATTATATTTCTAGACTTTGCTTTGGTTGGTTATGACCATGTATGGATTTATTTTGGTTTAATGTTTGGCTCTGTTTGGATTTTGATTGTGTTGCTTAGTTCTTTTTGATGTTGCCAAAGGGGGAGTGAACTTGAGAGAACTTAACTTGGGTTAGAAATCAATTAGAAATTTATCATTAAGTAAAGTTAGGCATACATGCCAAAAGATAGGGGGAGTAAGGGTTGTGTGAACGTGCTATCATCTTGTATATAACTTGCCTTGATTTCAGGGATTGTCATCATCAAAAAGGGGGAGATTGTAGACAAAGGATCAAGTTGAATGTTTTGATGATGCCAAAGGGAAAGCTTGCCAAAGGGTTACATGTTTCTCAAAGCTTTATTCAAGACAAAGATATTCAAGATGGATGATCAAGACAGTTTCTAGAGTCTTAGAAAGAGTATATTAAAATAGGAAGGGAATTCCTATTGAAGTAGCAAAAGGTTTGGCCAAGAAATTTAAGTTAAAAAGTCTTTTTCAAGAGATTTACTCTCTAGTAATCGATTACCAGAGGATGTAATCAAATACCAGTGGCCAAAAATGATTTACAACAGCTACTAAATATTTGAATTCAAATTTTAGACTGTGTAATCGATTACACAATATTGGTAATCGATTACCAGCAGTTAATAAACGTTTTAATTCAAATATTAAAACCTGTAATCGATTACACAAATCCTGTAATCGATTACCAGAGGAGATTTTCAGGAAATAACTTCCAAGAGTTACATCTATTCAAATGGTTTATGAATGGCCATCAAAGGTCTATTTATATGTGACTTGGAAACACGAATTGTAAGAGAGTTTTGATTGCTCAAAAAGTTTTATCCTCTCAAAAGATTAAGAGAGTTTTTCTGAATTAAAATGTCTTATCCTCTTGAAGATTCCTTGGTCAAACACTTGCATATGCAATAAGGAATTGTGATTGATCTTCATTGTACAATCTATCTCTTTCAAGAGAGATTTCTTCTTCTCTTCTTCTTACTTCTGAAAAGGGATTAAGAGACCGATGGTCTCTTGTTGTAAAGGAATTCTGAATACAAAGGAAGGATTGTCCTTGTGTGTTCAGAACTTGTAAAAGGATTTTACAAGAGAGTGGAAAATCTCAAGTGGGTTGCTTGAGGACTGGACGTAGGCACGGGAAGTGGCCGAACCAGTATAAATCAAGTTTGCATTTCTCTCTTCCCTTAAACTTCTTTTATTTATTACTATTTATCTTTGGTTTGAAAGAAATTTATTTTGAATATTCTTTTGCCACTTTCTTTGGGAAGCTTCAAGAACATGAAATTGAACTTATGAAACTCAACCAACATGAAGAGAATGAAAAAAAGAAGAAAGGAATTTCATTCAAAACCTCATCTTCTATTCATGAAGAAAGTGGCAAAGAAGACTTGAATGAAAAAAATAATTTAGAAGAAGATGATGATTTCAGTCTCTTTGTAAAAGGATTAAATAATTTTCTGAGGAACAAAGGAAATCGAATGAGATTGAACCTCAATCCAAAGAAGAAGGGAGAAGATTCCTCCTCAGTTCCAAAATGCTATGAATGCGATCAACCTAGGCACCTGAGAGTTGATTGTCCTATCTTTAGAAGAAAAATGGAAAAATCTGACAAGAAAACTTTCAAAGATAAGAAAGGAAAGAAAGAATATATCACTTGGAAAGATAATGACAAAGATTCATCAACTGATTCAGTAAATGAAATTGTAAATCTAAGCTTCATGGCCAAAGACTATGAAAGCGAAGAAGAGGTAACATCTTCTTACTATGATTTATCTATTTCTTTTGATGATCTTCAAGATGCATTCAATGATTTGCATAAAGAATTTATTAAACTTGCCAAATTAGTTTCATTTTCTAAGAAAATCATCTAAAATTTAGAAAAGGAAATTTTGAAATTAAATAAAGAATTAGAAAATCTTAGATCTGAAGTTAAAACATTAAAATCAATAGATAAAAACCAACCTTCTACAAAATGCTTAATACTAGAAAACAATGAAGCATCTTATTCATGTAAATGTTGTAATAAATTTAAAGAAGAAATTGTAGATTTAAAAAATGCTCTTGCAAAATTTACTCTTGGTAAAAATAACTTAGATATTATATTAGGAAGACAAAGATGTGTCTTTGACAAGACTGATTTAGGGTATAATCCTGAAAAACAACAAAGGCGTACAAAAATTTATTTGCCTCTACTCAAATGACTAGTTCTCCCTGCTTAACATGCTTTTACTGTGGTAAGAAAGGTCATAGTGCCTCAACATGTTATATTAGGAAGAATAATAATTACATTGGAAAAATGGTATGGATTCCAAAAGGATCATTAGTCAAAACTAACATTCAAGGACCCAAGAAAATTTGGGTACCTAAATAAAAAATATGGTTATATGATTGAAGCACTCCTTGAAGCAAAGTTGGTACATTAATAGTGGTTGCTCCAAAAACATGATGGGAGATGCAGCAAAGTTTACTCATATTTCTCCCAAAAATAGTGGACATGTGACCTATGGAGACAACAACAAAGGTAAAATTCTTAGAGTTGGAAAAATAGGTACGAATCCCTCTAGCTCCATAGAAAATGTTTTACTTGTTGATGGTCGTAGGCATAGTTTATTAAGTGTTAGTTAACTATGTGATAAAGGCTTTTGTGTGTTATTTGATTCTCATTACTGCTTTATTGAAAGTAAACATGACAAAAAATATAAAATATGTAGCACCTAGGACTAATAATGTATACATGATAAATCTAGATAAAATCCCAAATCATGCTCAATGCTTTCTAAGTAAAGAGGATGAATCATGGTTGTGGCATAGGAGAATTGCTCATATAAATATGGAACACTTAAATAAATTAATTTCAAAAGATTTAGTAATTGGCTTGCCAAAACTCAAATTTGAAAAGGATAGATTGTGTGATGCATGTCAAAAGGGAAAACAAGTAAGGGTTTCTTTCAAATCAAAGAATGTTGTTTCAACCACTCGACCCTTACACCTTTTGCACATGGATCTCTTTGGTCCTTCTAGAACTATGAGCTTTGGTGAAAATTATTATGCTCTTGTCATAGTAGATGATTATTCTAGATTTACATGGAGTCTATTTCTTGCTCACAAAAGAGATGCATTTCATGCTTTTAAGAAACTTGCCAAAATCATTCAAAATAAGAAAAATCTTAACATTGCATCCATTAGAAGTGATCATGGAGGGGAATTTGAGAATAAAGACTTTGAATTATTTTGTGATGAATATGGAATAGAACTAATTTTTCTGTACCTAGAACCCCTCAACAAAATGGAGTAGTTGAAAGGAAAAATAGATCATTAGAAGAATTAGCAAGAACCATGCTTAATGATACAAATCTTCTTAAATACTTTTGGGTCGAGGCTGTTAATACTACATGTTATAAAATGAATAAAGCATTAATTAAACCTATTTTAAAGAAAACACCATATGAACTATATAAGGAGAGAAAACCAAATATTTCCCATCTTCATATTTTTGGATGTAAATGCTTTATGTTAAATAATGGAAAAGACAACTTGGGCAAGTTTGATGCAAAGTCGGATGAAGGTATATTTCTTGATTATTCTTTGAATAGTAAAGCTTTTAGAATATATAATAAAAGAACTATGACTATTTAAGAATCAATTCATGTCACTTTTGATGAGACTAATTCTATTAGGCCAAGAAAGGATATACTTGATGATATTACAGATACATTAGAAGATACGCATATTCATGAAGAAGTCCACAAAGATAAAGAAGATGGAAATAGTAGAGATTCTCAATCCAAAGAAAATCAAATAAATGTGGATCTTCCAAGGGAGTGGAGAACTTCAAGGTATCACCCTCTTGATAATATCATAGGTGACATCTCAAAAGGGGCAACAACTCGATGTTCTCTTAAAGATGCATGCAACAACATGGATTTTGTCTCTTTAATTGAACCTAAAAACATAAATGAAGCCATAATCGAAGAACATTGGATTATTGTTATGTGTTCGCTGGACTCGCCCAACTGTGATATTAATCAGCAAGTGTACTAAGTCGTGCAAGTAATATAAAATGGTAAGAACCGAGTATCGAATCACAGGGAGTTTGTTTCATTCAGAAAAGAGTTCGTTCAATAAGCAGACATTTGTATGGAACCAAAAAATATAACAAAAGATAATTTATGTAATTCTAAAAATAACTACAAAATTTGCTATCTAATCGTGAGAGATAAACAGATGATTAAAACGTTGGGTCCTTCTGCTGAACAACTTGATGTAATTATGTGTTTTTCTCTATTTAAGGTTGTTTTTGTGTTCATGCCGAGAGCAAATACCCCAAACACTGATTCCTCGCGTGAATGGACTAATTCTATTTAAACTTTGTTCTAGGATTCCTCGTCAAACTTAGCCTAAACGAATTGCATTAAGATTACCGCATATTAAAAACTAAATCCCTACACTCCATGTCTAGACATATAGTTCTCTAGCCTGCTCTATCCAGTTCTAAGGATTTAAAACATTTTCCAATGCCAAAAATCCAAACTTTACACACAAATGGGTGATTAAGCCACAAACATGCAAGAATTAATTGCAGATAGAAGTAATGAACACATAAAAATAACTTTAAAATAGATAGTGAAAAGTTTTACATCAAAACTCAGCAGAAATCCCCAACAAGAGACTTAGCCTTCCATTGCAAGTTATCACCTTTCGGCAACAAGATGAGGTTTTTGAAGTAAAATTAAGATTACACTGTGGTGAGGATGTCTCCTCCACCTCTAGAAACCTAAAAATCACTCCTAAACCTAGAATCCTCTTGAAAGTTGAGATTTCCTTCCAGATTCTCTCAACCCGCTAAGCGAGCTGAGTGCCTCGCTTAGTAGATGTTACTTGTTAAGCACATATGCCTTGCTTAGCGAGACACCAGCTGCTTTAACTTTCTTATTCTTTTTTTTACTTGAAACTGAAGTTGAACCACATTAATTCACAAAATATGGAATATCTACTGAGGAAAAATTAAACTAGTCATGAAAATATGTACAAACCTACAAAAAGAACCATAAATTTTATAAAAATTTTCAATACAAAAGTTAGTCGTAAATGACGACTAACACTATGCAAGAAGAATTAAATCAATTTGAAAGAAATCAAGTATGTGAATTAGTTGATAGACCTAATGAACATCCAATTATTGGAACTAAATTGATATTTAGAAATAAATTGGATGAACATGGAATAGTCATTAGAAATAAGGCTAGATTAGTGGCTAAAGGATATAACCAAGAGGAAGGAATGGATTATGAAGAAACTTATGCTCCTATAGCTAGACTAGAAGCTATTAGAATGTTACTTGCCTTTGCATCAATACTGGATTTCAAACTTTATCAAATGGACGTTAAAAGTGAATTTTTGAATGGATTTATTCAAGAAAAAGTGTATGTTGATCAACCTCATGGATTTGAAAATTCAGATTTGCTCAATCATGTTTTTAAATTGAAGAAGGCTGTATATGGTTTAAAACAAGCCCCTAAGGCTTGGTATGAGCGATTGAGCAAATTTCTTTTAGAAAAGGGCTTTACAAGAGAAAAGGTTGATACCACACTTTTCCTTAAAAAAAAAAATGCATGATATTCTCCTAGTTCAAATATATATAGATGATATAATCTTTGGAGCTACTAATGATTCCTTGTGCAAAAAATTCTCTAATGATATGCAAAGTGAATTTGAAATGTCCATGATGGGTGAGTTGAATTTCTTACTTGGACTACAAATAAAACAAACCAAAAATGGATTCTTTATTAGTCAAGCAAAATATTTCAAAGAATTGCTTAAATTTTTAATTCTTTTTATAAAAAAACACATTCTAAGACAGTTATCTAAAAAACCGTCTTAGAATTGTCAATATATATATATATATATATATATATATATATATATATATATATATATATATATATATATATTTTAAAAAAACATTCTAAGGTGGTTCTTTGCTAAAAATCGTCTTTGAATGCTATCATTCTAAAACGGTTCTTATAAAGGGTTCTTTTGCTAATAATCATCTTAGAAGGACATGTTTTTCTAAGATGGTTTTTTATGAAACCGTCGTAAAAAGTTGAGACTTTCTATGACGTTGCTTATGACAACGGTTAATAATCGACGTCGAATGTGTAAATTAACCAACATAGAAAACGTTTTTTCCAGTAGTATTTCTTAAATGGTAGGAGTTTAAACTCCTCAATTGTGTTGGCATGAAAACCATTCTTTGACCATGGTTTAAATCATGATCAATTATTCATATAATCATTGAATTGTACCTTGCATTTGTAAAATTTAAGGTAAAGTGATGGTTGTAGCTTTGCAAAACATAGGCAAGTAGTTATGACAGGCATGAGTGTTGTTACATCACTTGGTCATGATCCAGATGTCTTCTATAGTAATTTACTTGAGGGTGTTAGTGGGATAATCAAGATTGATACTTTTGACTGTGAAGAATTTTCAATGGTACATAATATTTTATTTCAAATCGCATTCTCCGTTGTTGTGTGGTGTAGTTTTTGTTCTCAATAATTTATGTTTGCAGAGAATAGGTGGTGAGATCAAGTCCTTTTCAACTGATAGTTGGGTAGCACGAAAACTTTCAAAAAGGATGGATAAATATATGTTGTATTTGCTAACAGTAGGGAAAAAGGCCTTGGCGGATGGTGGAATTACTCATGACAAAATGGATGAGTTAAATAAAGAAAAATGTGGGATTTTGATTGGTTCAATTGGGTGGCATACAGGTAAATCATTTACACAAATATAATGGAATTTGTTTTTGTTGTTTGAATTGGTAATATGAGAATAATGAAATGAAAATGTGCATGTGACACCTATTATGTCTTATTCAATTATTTACCTTCGTTCATCTTTCTCCCCAATTTGGAAAAAATGAGATGAATTGAAATTTTGTTTTATTACATCGCAAAGCATCCAAGTAAATGAAATAAAAGTTTTATTTTAGACTTAAATAATTCCTATAAAATAGTTTTTTTTTTATAATTTTAGTCCTAAAAAAAATTATTTTGATTTTAGTCCTTTTAAAAAAATTGGTTTTAGACTTTTAGTTACTATTGTCAAGTAACAAAGCTAAATGAAGAGTAACAATGATATTTATATCTTCCTGACTTGTCACGTCATCAAAAAACCTAACAACACCATTATATGTAATTTTTACTTTGTGAGCTGCATTTCAAAATTTTTACTTGTTCAAAATAGTTAATGACATTAGACTAATTGATGAGGAAGTTAAAACTGCAGTATATAAAAAAATTACATGTGACTACTCAGTTAGACTCTTTGATAATGTGACAAGTTAATGAAATGTCAATGTAATTAGCTAACATTTGTTGCTTATAAACAATAAGGACTAAAAAAATAATCTTTAAAGGACTAAAATAAAATAAAAATTCTTTTTTATAGTGACCAAAAGATTATTTAAGCCTTTATTTTATTATGTTCCATTTTATTTCAATTTATTTGATCATATCCCTTTCTACCAATCCAAATATAGTTAGGCTATCACTATATTCTACAAAATACTTACTATCTTATTTGTGTTGAACATATATTTTATGATGCTTTTCGAGTCTCATATAAGAGGATTAATCCTTTTACTATACCCCTTGCAACAACAAATATGAGTTCGGCCATACTCGCAGTGGATCTGGTTTGTGTATAAAATTTAGCACATATTATTGACACCATGTTAGACTAAAATCTCTAACATGTGATGTTAAAAACTATAAAATGAAACACAGGTCATTAATAAATGCGGAAAAACAAAAATTAAAATATACCTCTAGCCATTACCATGAAAGAGCTGTCTTGTTTTGGTTCTTCCAAGCTCTTACTTTCTCTCTGTAGATGGTGTATCAGACGAAAATTGAAAGTTGTGAGCTCATTACCACCAATTAGTTGGCATTACCACTCATTAATAGTCATTACCACCCATTAGTAGACATTCAACATTTGGCTTTTCAACTCCAAAACTGATGGAGTACTTGATTTTTCAAGACATACAGACCAAATTATTACATTTATATAGGTGCCTTGAATTTTAATTTGTCTATAGCTTCTAACGAATTATTTATTTATCATATAAAAGCTTTAGGGGTGGATGGGCCCTAATTATTCAATCTTTATAGCACGTGCCACTAGCAATTTTTGTATATTGAATGCTGCAAACCATATCATTAGAGGTGAAGCTGTAAGTATTTTTCTTCAACATTTGCTTTAGATAGTAGATTTCTCATATTTTACCAACCTTTTATTTCTTAAAACAAGTTTAGAATAATTATATAATTATTTTATGAGTTAAATGGTTATGCACCAATAATGTAAAATAATTATATAATTTTACATTATCATTCAATCACAAATCATTGTTTATATACTCTCACGGAGAAATAGTAATCCTTCTAAAGCTTCACGCCCTTGGGATATTGTACTACTATAACAATCCTATTGTTTTCTTATTTATTTTTCCCATTATTATTATTATTATTATTATTATTATTATTATTATTATTATTAACAAAATATAAATCTATATTGCCATTAAAAGTTGAAATAATGTCTTCTACAATTAAGGGAACTTATTGTATTAAATTAGTAAAGTGCAAGATTTTCAAGATTCTCATCAACCCAAAATTGTATCTTATAAAAGATTTGACAATAATTACTTTGAAGTGTCAAAAGTTCACATTATGTACATGAAGTCCAAATATTTTACTACTTGAAGTCTCAAATATATTTCATGACATTGAATTAAACTTGTATGACACATGTGACACACACTATTACAAAAAGTTGTTTTAACATCGGCTTATTAACATCGATTTTGTATAAAACCGATGTTAAGTTAAACGCGGTGGCATATTTGTAAATAAAGTATCATTCTTAACATCGGTTTTCCAAAAAACCGATGTTAACGTATAATATGTTAACATCGGTTTTCCAAAAAACCGATGTTAATGCATACATGTTAACATCGGTTTTTCAAAAACCGATGTTAACGTGTAATATGTTAACATCGGTTTTCCAAAAAACCGATGTTAATGCATACACGTTAACATCGGTTTTTCAAAAATCGATGTTAACTAATGATGTTAACATCGGTTTTTGAAAAACTGATGTTAACGTGTAATATGTTAACATCGGTTTTCCAAAAAACCGATGTTAATGCATACACGTTAACATCGGTTTTTTGGAAAACCGATGTTAACATCATTAGTTAACATCGGTTTTTGAAAAAACGATGTTAACGTATGATATGTTAACATCGGTTTTCCAAAAAACCGATGTTAATATAAACTTTTTTTTAATTTTTATATATTTTTAAAAAATCATATATTGCGTTATTAATTATATTTTAATTAAAAAAATATAATAATTAAGAAACAATTATAAATTCAAAAGGTAAACATTTAAAAATTAAACTAAATTTTTAAAATGAATTTCGTAAATTTAATTTTATTATTATTTAATCAACAAAATTTGATCAGACTTCGCCATATTTTTTGTCATTTGATTAAGCAAAGTTTTTTCTTCACTGCTTAAATGACCAACATACAAATGGAGGTGAAATTTAATATTTTGGTTATTACCAAATGCATTGTGTTAAGAGTAAATAGTGGATGCTACTAAAAAAAAGAGTAAATAGTGTATGTTAATAATTTAATTTTTTACACTAATATTTAATAATAAATTATTATGTACAATTTTTTTTTCATGTTAGTTATCCTAAAAATTGTAGTAATAATAAATTTTAACTAATGAATGATATAAAAAAATTATATGGTTTCTTTATAGAAATCAAAATCTTGCGTAACTTTTCTTTGTCAAAGATCGATCTACTGCAAATGTCCAAATGTAGTGTATGACTACTATCCAAGTAAGTGTAGGGTCGGATTGATTAATTTTTTTTATTCGTAAAAATTAAACATAAAAATATATAATAACTATTCAACCAAGAAAAGACAAAAAAAAATAATTGTTTAGTCAGATCTCTTTGACCAATAAAATAATTTATTTCAATGGACATATTTCAGAATAAATATAAAATCATTGTTATTTATAAAAAAAATTCTAAAAATTAATTTAAGATATGATTCTTGCATAATATTAAATACATGCCGTTAAAAAGATACATATTTTTAGAAAAAAATGTTAAAGAACATAAAATACCACGTCAATTGGTTAAAAATTAAAAAAAAATAAAATCAGTTAACAGTTTCACTGCAATCGTGGATTTCACATTAGGAGATGCTAAACCGAAAATACACTTAAAAACAACTGATTGATAAGTATTTATAATAAAATTAAATAAAAATTATACTGGTAGTAGTATTCAATAAAATTAAATAAAAATTATACTGATAAGTATTTATAATCTCTTGTGATTTATATAATAATTTTTTTAAAATTTTTTAATTAATATTCTATGAGCACCAATTCAATGTCAGCCTAACATAAAATGAAGCTTAAAACGTAAATTGAGAAAGGATTTTCTACTTTAAAGAAAATAGTGATTTGTGGGATCTTTTAGTTAAGGTATGTGACTTTTTTTACAAAACTGATATCAAATAAAAAATTATATAAGTTTTTCTAAAAATGGTAATAAAAAATTAAAAACTATAAAATTTAAAAGGATAAAGTGATTGCTCATTAAAGAATTTGGTCTAGACAGCAGAATGACGTGATTGCTCATTAAAGAATTTGAAAACAGAAATATCATTCCTTCCCCTTAGAATTTTTAATTTATCATTAAAAAATAAATAAAGATAGACTCTTGGAATAAAGTAATTTTTTCAGATAAAAAATTTACTAATGACTTTACAAGAATTTAACCAACTACTAGTAGGAAATTCTGAAACCGATTTTTTAATCACTGTTTTACCAGTTTTTTATATTTACTGAAATATAAAAAATATAATAATTTTTTAAAATTCAAATAAAGTATAAAAAATATAAAATTTCTCTGCAGTATTATTTTTTTTCTTCTTAAAAACAAACCCAGCTTAAAGAATGATACTAGTAGGAAATTACTAATTCACTGTTTTACCAGTTTTTTATATTTACTGAAATATAAAAAATATAATAATTTTTTAAAATTCAAATAGAGTATAAAAAATATAAAATTTCTCTGTAGTATTATTTTTTTTCTTCTTAAAAACAAACCCAGCTTAAAGAATGAAAGGAAGCAACGCTTTATAAAGAGAGGTATAAGATTGTTTTCTTTTCTTTTAAAAAAAAGTGGAGGTATAATACGGACGCAAAGTGATAGTTGAAACCGATTTTCTTCTCTGGAGTTGAGTTCCGTGAAGTGACAAAGACTCTCACTCTTTTGTTTTGTTTCCTTCCCCACTCTCACTCACTCACTCACCTTCCTTTGTTACCCTTCACTTGCACGTTCAGCACAAACCAGGTAATCTCATGTGATTACATTTGATTTTATTTTTTGCGTAAAGTTTTTATGCCGTTTTTTTGGGCAGTTTTTATGCTGCTATTAAACTATGTATTATTATTCTTCTGTTTATGAATGATAAAATGTATAAGCAGGAGAAAGTGACGAGGGGGTTGATATTGACCTTGGTTTCATGGTCTTCAACCGGGTAAGCATTGCAATGGCTTTGTTTTTGTTTTTCTTGTTTTGCTCTTATTCAATTGTTGAACACACTAGCTACTTGTGAGGATTTAGTTTAGCAACTTCAAAATCAGTCATACATTATCCGAAATTGTAAAAGGGCTTTTTTTGGATGTTTTAGTTTTCTTGTAAACTTTGATTCTCTTCCATGGAATGTGTGTTAAGATGTTGTTGTTGGAGTTTACGCGAGTGTTAGGGATAGAGCTATTAGAATGAGAAGTATGTTCAGATTTTCAAGGATTAATTTAAAAAGAGATTAGTAAAAAAAAATATACTCAAAATTTTAAAGATGGTTCTAGAAGAGGAATTAGAAAAATGAGACTTCTATTCACGATTTCAAAGACGAATAAACATTGTTGAATTTATATGCTCATTTCTGATGAATGTGGTATGAAGCCATTGTTGTTTTAATTCCTTAATACTAACTTTATTCATTTAGCAAAGGAAAAGTATGAGCATATACCGATGTTGGGTTGTAGGTGGAAATTAGAGAAAGATTGAGAGAAAATCTTTTCGGTTTCTCCATATGTATTCACATTTAATTTCGGTTTCTTAAAAGCTTTTTTTTATACTAACGCCTTCTAAAAGTTAATGTCGAATTAATTAAATATTAATTGACCTTTGTGAAAAAATAAATATTAATTGGTTAGAAAGAAAATCTTTTTTTCTATTTAATATTTTATTTATTTCAATTATTTTACTCTGATTATATGTTTATTTTTTTCAATTATTTTGTTCACTATAATCAAAACTTGCTAATTAACTATGTTTTATCAACAGGCAGCTGTGTCTCCAGCAAAATCTCTAGAAAGCCCGGATGAAGAGGTCGACGATCCCCTGTACCTGATGACATTGACCATCCCACAACTGTTTTTGAAGCCGCTCCAGGTTATGTGGGATGCTACCATATTCGGGGTGTTTAATCAAAACTTCCCGTTGTATATAAAGCACGAAGATCTCCCTGAAATTGCACACGGTGGTCAATGTCTCAGCATATCTGTTATACAGTTGTGGATTCTGTAAGTCATTTTAGATTACTATTAATTACCAAAGTAATTGTTTTAAATTCATACATAATTAACTTTGACTTAACAACACAGCCATCTGACCGAGACAAGTGTGCGAGCGGGGAATTCTGATGTGTATGGATTCCTCGAGCCACAGTCCATTCAGAGATCTGGGCAATCACAATTTGAATCTGAAAGTTACATCAAGAGTTGGATACAGAGTTCAAAACGAGATGTTTACCTTGGAGCCTATTTGAATGGGTAAGTTAAACACAATAATTGAATTTAAATAATCTATACTACTACAATAACCCATATTCGTCTCTACTGCAGCGGACACTGGCAAATGGTCATCATTCTGCCTAAGGAAAACCTAGTTGTCTGGTTTTGTTTTTTACATAACAGGCCAGACAACTACCTTAAGGGAATAATTAACAGGTCAGTATTGTTTTCAATACATTTTCATTGGCATAACTCAACAACATTAATATTTTAATGTTCCTCATATTCAACACTAGTGCTTTGAAAGGACTTGATGATACTCCACAACCGAAATCCAAGGCTGCTGCTAGGTGGATTGTTGTTAAGGTACGTGATTTAAATAAAAGTTCTACTTATATATATTTTATGTGTGTGTACACTAATTGTAGTTAACGTTTAATTAATATCCAAATTTCATTATGTATTTAGTGTAATAGACAAAAAGGAATCACTGAATGTGGCTACTACGTGATGCACTGGATGTCCACGATAATCTTAGGATCTTTCAGGAATAATTGGGAGACGGTAATTGTTTATTACAAACAAATTTGGTTTTTTTATAATTGTTATTACATCATTAATTTATTTTTTTATTTGATCATGCAGTATTTTAATGAAGTTAGACCATTGGAAGCAGAGAGATTCAAGGCACTTCGCATACAGTGGGCACAGTATTATCTAAAAGTTAGAAATCAAACATAGGATGTTAGGCAACTATGTAACTTTAGCTTAATTAATTAGTTTACGTACTTTACATTACATTTTTTACAATTGTAGTTTCATCTTAACATTGAACAACCTTTGTTGATAGCTAGTTTTTTGCTAAAATATATTTGAAAACTGAATGCAAATGATATATGTTGTGTGCTGTGTGGTCTGATTTTAAATTTACAGGTTAAATTTTGGTTTCTTTTTGTAAAAACAGAGACATTATTTAAAAAAAATTCCTGAAAACAACATCGGTTTTTATAAAAAACCGATGTTAACGTGGGTTAACATCGGTTTTTTTTTTATAAAAATAACCGATGTTAACTGTCAATAGCAACACATCCGTTAACATCGGTTTTTTGCAAAACCCGATGTTAACTTGGTTAACATCGGTTTTTTATAACAACCGATGTTAACTGTCAATGGTAACACATTCGTTAACATCGGTTTTTTATAAAAACCGATGTTAACTGTCAATAATAACACATCCGTTAACATCGGTTTTTTGAAAAAACCGATGTTAACTGTCAATAGTAACACATCCGTTAACATCGGTTTTTTGAAAAAACCGATGTTAACTGTCAATAATAACACATTCGTTAACATCGGTTTTTTATAAGAACCGATGTTAACGTGGGTTAACATCGGTTTTTCTGTAAAAACCGATGTTAACTGTCAACAGTAACACATTCGTTAACATCGGTTTTTTGTAAAAACCGATGTTAACTTTCAACATTAATATACATTTTCTGGGTGTAATTCATATTAGCAACATCGATTATTTATATAACCGATGTTGGTAATTTTACGTTAACATCGGTTTTTCAAAAACCGATGTTAACGATAATACTATCAACGTCGGTACTTTCAACATCGGTTTAAAAACCGATGTTGAAAGTCATAAATAACCGATGTAGAAAGCATATTTTCTAATAGTGACACTCTTTAATAGGTGTCTAATTAAAAATTATTTTTTTAACTCTAGTCTTGATTTGACACATCAACATGTCAATATATAAGGAAATGAGAAGTGTTGCTAGAAGCAATTTATATCCTTCTAATGAACTTCGATAAAATAATGATCTAGTAAAACATCTCCAAATTAAAACATTAAATATTGTTTCAAAAGCTACTCTGAAAAATCTCAATTTTTTTTCATAGGTTTTGGTTTTATCTTTTTGATGCGGAGTAGATGTTTCTTGTTTCTTCTGAATGTTGAAATTGATTTAGAAAAACCTTTGAATGGAATATTAAAGTTATAATTTTCTAAAACAAGGTTTTCCTAAACCTAAAAGAGATATGCAACAAGTTTATGTAAAAGAGAAACAATAAAGAAGGATACAACATACTAATTAATTATATTGATTTATCCCAATCTGGGCTATGTCTAGTACTAACATCTGTAGGCTTTATCCACTAAGCTCAAACACACAATTGTAGTATTCTTTCTTCTAAAGCCTCCACATGCGGGCTCTTACACCTAGTATTCTAAACTTTTATAGGTTTCACTTAGTATTCTTTACTTGCCTTTGTAGGCAAACCCATAACCCAATTTTTTAATCATTTGCAAGTTCCACTCAATATTCTTTACTTGCCTTTGTAGGAAAAACCTTAAGTATTTTCTAAGCCTTTTCAAAATCTACCCAAATATTTTTTCAAAAAACCCTCTCCAAGCTTCACACCCTCAATAGCAACTGTTATTGGATTCACACAACCCTTACTTTGTATGTACACAACTTCAAAAGTAATAATCTCTTTATGTATCCTAAGATGATGAACACTATATCTTTTGGGGTACCTTTTACTGAGGCCTATATGATGAAATTGCTTACAAACACTCTTTTGGATTTGGCTCTAGCATAAAGTGTTTTTGCTAGAAAGGATTCTTTTTATAGGGATATTCTAGATTGACTCCTTTTCGACCTTACCCTCTCTATTTGGAGCTCCTTCCTTGCAATTTGTTCCTTCAAATTTGAATGCTTATATTGACCTTGGAGTTATTTGTTTACGGTTGTTAGAGGTAGAATTTGAAAATTCAAAATATTGTACGAGTTGTCCAAGTTCATGCAACTAGTGGTTCAACTCTGATCTTCTCCTCCAAGTCTTTTGCAACTTCAAACTCTTCTAGAGTCGTTTTACTTTTCTTTGTCGTTATTGATAGCTTGCACATTTCAAATTTGAAATGTATCCATTGTGTGCTTTCTATCTTTTGCAGCATGTGAACTCTTCTAAAGATTGATCTGCAGTACGTCCTCTGGAGATGCTTTGATTATTGTAATGCATTGTGCTTCAATCTTTAGTCTTCTAGTTGCTTGTTTTTGGCTTGGACTTGTTGTCTTCTGTAAGATCCCTTCTTTTGAATTTCTTCAAGTCTTCTAGAGAACTTCTAGCTTCAAAATCAATGTTTCAATACACTAGTATATGCCTTTTGACTTGTAGGATGTGGTGTGTCCTTTTGAATAACATAGACACATTTGTCTTCACTTAATTATTCTAGAGTGCATCTTCTGATGATTCCTAATTAGTTGTGTGTAGCTTCTAATATCTACCCCTTGACTAAAGCTACCCCTAAAATCATGCTTATAATCATACATAATTGCTTATATTTGTACTTTGAATAAAAAACATGATTGTCTTCCCAATTTTTGAATAGTTTTCTTTCTAGTGGTTCTACTTTTTATTATGCAGGATGTATGTCTAAAAAACTTTCATTGTAGGTCAATGCTTCACATCTTCTCCATGCTTTTGAATTTAGTCTTGTATTTTAAAGCACAACTTAAAGCAACCATTAGTAGCTAAGTTCAAATAACTTAAAGGATCCCTAACACCTCGACACTAGACACTAGGGATCAATTCTAAGATATTCGACAATTAAACGGACTGATAAGTTTGAATTACCTTATAATTGTGCTTGGATGTTAAGGTTGTGACTCGCACATATCTAAGCAATTATAAATAAAGCCCCATGCTATTGCTAGGTACATGCATTGTCCTTCGTACTATAATTTTACTAGTTCTTACATTTTAGAAACTTTTCAATTTTGGTTTAATCCTTAATTTTATACATGTTTTTCCTTTCATATTTTTATAAATTTCTTTTCATATTTAATAAAACTTGTTATAATTTTAATTTTTGATAATTTTTAATCAATAATAAACAAACATACCTCCCAATAAAAAGCTACTACTACACTGAATAAGGATTTAGCATTATTATAATTATAATTATAACACATAGTAATAATATACATCATTTTATTTGTAGCAAGAAACACAAATGCAAAAGTGGTCACGGTGTACTAGGTACTAACAACAGACGGTGGTTGTTACCTAATTAATTAACAAGACATCACAGTTTCACGTACTATTCTTGACCAAGTAGCTTCACTTCCCAGTTCCCACGCTCATCCTTCCAAGCCCGCAGCGACCATCTAATTCAATTTTTCAGTACTTGAGGCAGAGCCAGGCTGAGTCCTGGGCCTGGGCTTGTACTTGGGCTTTCCGGTCCTACTTTGACCCAGCCGATTAATCATATACAAAGCATTGCTAGTGACCCTCGCAACATCCGTGACTCTCCGTTTGACGTCGGGCCTGGCATTCCCTCCGAAGCCTTCGAGGCAGGTGTCGCCATCGGTGAGGGCGGCGCTGACCCACGTCAGGGCGTTGCTCATCTGCCACCGGAATGTCTCCGAGCGGAGATGCTGCAGCTCGTCGAGACTCCGCCGAAGCTGATCAATAGAGTCCGAGATCTGCTCCGTGCAGTCTCGCAGCGCGGAGCGCTCACGCTTTCTCATGATGATTGAATCGTCATGAGAAAGCGCGTGCAGGAACTTGGAGGCCCGGCGTGTGTGCGCTAGGCTCACCTTCAGCGCTGTCCGGGCCACGTCTAATGGCGTGTTGGCGGAGCCCGGATAGTTGGAGAGGGTGTGCAGGCACAGACGCGGGTACCGCGCGTGCACGCACGAGGACCGGACCAGATCCTGCGGCTTGCTTTGTGCTGCCAAGGTTGGAGATGTTAATGTTATTGTTAACAAAAGGGAGAGGAAGAGACTGGAGAGTGTGAGTTGGAGTTGCATTTTATTTATTTTTTGGTGTGTGTTGTGTAGATCTGAAAGAGAAGTGTGAAGAAGAAGAGTTGTCAGTGCTTTAGGGGTGGCAGTATTGTTGGTACTGCGAGATTTGATTTTGTGAAATCAATAAATGAAGGGACTTTGTATCATGCTTTTGTAGCAGTATTTGCGGTGGAATATTATAGGGTTTTTATAGGGGTATTGTCACTATTGTGTATGGGTCTTCAGAGTGGTGTATTATTTAAATCTTGGAATTAGGGAAATGCCTATCATATATGATTCATATCCCACGCTAATGATGAGAGGTTTTGCTACACTGAATGCTCCTTTTCGACATTTTGCTTTTCTTCAAATATTCATGTTGGGATTGAAATGGCACGAGTCTACTCTATTTAAAGCTGGAAGAATACTTTCATGGGAAAATAATATGAAGGATTAATTGTAAATTTTATTATTTGATAATTTTTATCATTTAAGTTTTATTTTTATCAATTTTATCATCTAAGTTTTCAATTTTTACTTATTTGATCACCACATGACTTTTTTAATATCAAATTAGATGGTTTTGTAAAATTTTATATCAAATTAGGTGATTTCAAATTTTTTTTATCAAATATAGATGATTTTGATATTTTAATATCAATTGTAATTATATTTGAGATAGAAAAAAAAAAAACTTTTTACATCGATTATAACCACAGCAGATATAAAAAATCACATTTCTATATTAATTATAATTACAATCACTATAAAAAATAAAAAATAAAAACTTTTTATATCATTTTGTTACCAAAGTGATGGTATAACAAAAATAAAAATATTGGATTGCAAAAATTGTGAAATGTAGAAAGTGTGGAAAGTTGGACGCTAAATTTTGTGAAATAAAAACTTGACTAATATAATTCACGAAAATATGAAAGTTGAGTAGTAAAATATGTGAAAATAAAATTTGTAAAATAATAAAAGTGTTATGATAAAATTTATAATCAAGCCTATATGAAATGATAATTATTTGGCTTCTTAACCAGTGAAGAGGGTTTGATTTGCAAGAAAAAGAACAAGTCAGCTGGTGATATATACAGTAATGTTTTGGTAAGATTTCAATTGTAATTATGCTAATTAGTATAAGCTAAAGAATTATTTAACTTGGTGATTAACTTGATTTTACAATTTATTATAAAAAGTGCAATTCTCATGTTATATATATTTTTAATATTAATGTATGTGGAAAGTGAAGTATCACAACCTTATCTCAAGGTCACAGTGAATATTGTAAAAGTTAATAAATAATAAATTGATAAATAAAGACGTTGTCCCGGACAGTGTATAATGAGCACTATGTACTTATATTCGGCATTAGTCAAGCAAATTAAAGTTGACTGTCATGGTTATAGTAGTTAGTTAGGGGTTAATATACGCTTAGGTTGGACTTCAGATTTTATCAAATCCGCATAAAAAGACTCAGCAAAAGAAACTTACTCGTGATGGTCGATGTTTACACAATTATTTATACGATGTGTGTGCTTTGAGAATATTAAGTGTAATAATGCATGAGTGCTTAGTAGTGCACTAAAGAATTAAGATATTTACTTTGACAACTATTATGCATTGGCAAGGGATTGGGACAAGGTTTTTAATTAAGGCGAGTTTGAATGTTTAATAATTGTGCGCAGGTTGAAGAGAGTAAATATATAAGTACTACTACATATCAAATAATTTTGTCAAATGTTTGAATGTTTGACATTTTATCAAGTTTATGTTACTAAAGCTTAAAAATATCACAATTTTTTTTACACTATATATAACATTTGATAAATGCTATAAAACATATTAATAATTTTATGATATTTTTTAAATGTCGAAAAAGTTTTAATAATATTTTTATTTAATATTATATAAAAAAATATTATTAAAGATCATAGAAGTGAAGGTCCGAGTCGTGAAACATGTGTTACTTGTTGCATGTGTAAGTTTCTTTTGCATTACTAAGCACTCTAGTAGGCAATGAAGGATCATTCCGTTTCATCTTCATTAATTATTATAAGGCTTGAAAAATAATGAGTAACGCACGCGTGTTCATAATTGAAGACTATGGAGGAATTATTTGTGTTGTACCCTTAAATGATACACGGTTTTTCTTGCAGCACTCGCATGTATAGTAGTATATAACTTCATTTCATTTTCCTTTCTCCTTTCTCAGTCCTCTTTATTGAACCTAAACATTAAGTGCCGGCAAAGAGAGAGAGTATATATATGTTATCCTCGATGTAACTACCTACGTATATATAGCTCTTGGGAACAAGGCATCTGCAATATCTGCAATCCACAATAGTTCATGGCATTGCGTGAAAAGCAAGTGCCCCACATTAGGTCAAATCGGCGGTGTTTATGCAGCAAATGTTATGTTAAAAAAAAGGAATTTTATTCCACTTATTAATAAATTTCTCGTGTACATTTTAAAGATATTTGTAAAGTTAAAAAAAAATTAATATATAAAGTATACAACTACACCAAAAGTGAAGGGAGAAGGAAAGGGAGAGGTCATCATCGAATTTGAATTTTTTTTATCAACAAAAACTAACAAATTAACATATAATATTAATCTTTAAAAAAATTACAGCAAAAGTTTTTTTTTTATTGCATGCAACAATTATTATAAGTTCTAGTGACAGTATAAATGATCGCTAAAATATTTACTGACATTTAGATTTTTGTTTAATGAAACATTTAGATTATAGCTTACATATTTAAGACCGGTACTATTACTAACAATTATATCAAGTTTCGGTAAAAGTTCCTTTTATATTAAGTCTAATATGTATATTCCTTGCCAAATAAACATATGTAGAGATGCACATATGTATATATATTTCTTTAAGTGCTTTATTTGAGGCATATATATGGGCCTCGTTTATTGAAGTCTTAATAATTTTTTTGCATGAAGAACATTGTTAGATATAGAATATAAATAAAAGTTTAATAAACTACAATTTTAGTCCTCCAATTGAGTTTCATTGTGCCAGTAGGGTTCCTAATTAGAATTGTTATTTTATGTATAGGGTTCATGGCACCAACCGTGACTTTGCATTAATTAAGCATGACTGTGACTCTAATGCTTTTAAGCTATCTGGTGGTCACTTCTTTTCTCTCCTCTTTGTTTTCTATTAATATTAATGTTTTTTATCATTAAAAAATATGATTTTAGTTCTTTAATCCATCAAAATTTACTTACGTGACATTAATTGATATATAATATGTTATTTAATATGATATTTGTATGACGACATCATGTTAATATGTTAAAATAGTATAATTATAAAATTTGAGAGATTAAAATCATATAATTATGAAATTTAGGAAACTAAAATTATAATGTCAAATCATCAATCACACAAGTATATTAAATTAATCACCATATCATGATGACATCACATAAGTATCTCATTAGGTGAGATATCATTAATCAATATCACATCAACAAATTTTATCTAATGAAGAAATTAAAATCACATAATTACTTATATTTGAGGGACTTAATTTATACAATTGAAACTTATGAGACTAAAATTAGATATTTGTAATATATCAGAAATTCAATTCACACAATTAAAACTTTGGAGACTAAAATTGTATTATTATGATACTTAAACGCCATAGTATAATTAAGTTTAATATATTTTATCTTTTGTTGATAAAAAATGATTTTTTTTACATTTTTTTCATTCTTTCAATTAATTTATTATCTATATTTTATTTTCTTTTAAGTGTAACTTTTACTTGCAATCACTGATAGTCTAAAGGTTTTCTCTCTCTTCTTATTTTTACATGCTTTTAATATTAATTTAGAAATAAATAAACTACAAATATTAATAAATTAGAAGATTTATTATTATTAATAGAAAATTTAATTTTATCTTTACTATACTATTATTCATGTCATATTTTATTTCTTATGATATTGCAAAAGTTTGAATATCTATTTATCTAATAGTTACATGACACTTTATTTGACTTTAAATTATAACAAGTATACATTTTTTAAAGAAAAAATAAATTTAATTATATTTACAATGAGTAAAAAATATTTTATCCTAATATTTATCATTAATTTTAATCATACTATTAGTATGCATTACTAGTAATATATAGACCTACAATATATTTGCAATTTAATGTTTGTTACATAAAATGTTATAAAAAAAGTTTTCCTAACACAACAATTTTATAGTGCATAATATATACATAAAAATAAAAATCTCATACTAATTAAACTAGACAGAAAACAAACCTAGCCTTGGATTAGATAATGATCACGTTATATCTAGTATACACAATAGGGGTCCATTCAATAGCCCTTTTAATTAGGCTCAATCAATAAAAGCAAGAATGTGAATATCTGAAAGACATAGGAACCCAACATCATTGTCCATAATCATAAATGTTCATATATACTAGGGTAGGAAGACCCGATCGGTCATAGCATAGTCACCATTGGCTCCAACATTTTTAATTTGTGCCCTTGGCTTGATTACGGATTGTGAAGTTTTTCGTAATCCAATTGACAAACTTGAAAAACGGGAACTCTGAAAGTGATTGGAATCGAAAATTAAACATGCCAAGAAGAATAAGCAACTATTGAAGTTTGGCTGTATTAATATAAGGAGAGTAGCCCCAATGTCCACGTGAAACTGTACCATTAGGTAGCCATGCATCCCTGAAAAGTAGCTACCATCTTTCTGGTAATTGAATGTGGGGTTCCTATGGACGAAAGGCTCGTATTCAGCAATTGTAGAGGTTCGTGCCAGTAATAATTAGACAAGTAACCTAGCTCATATCATAGAAAGAATAGCTGGGTTGCAACGTAGTATGGACCAATAAAATAATTGAGAAACTTTGCTGTTTCATAATTGCTAGCTTGGTATAATGAAAAGAGTGATCATACATGAACAATTATATTTTTTAAATATCTAATAAATAATTTTTATTTTTTTTATCTATCTTTTCATGTCAAATCATAATATTTATAATATTTATACTAGTAAATATTGTCCCTTATTAAGTCAATGTATGCAAAACTAGTCCTCTCCAAGTTTCCAATAATAGTGTTATATCAGCAATTAAACATGACAAATGTAAAAAGTAAAATATGTTTGTCCCAATAAAATTAGTAAATTTCGATTTTGATCTCTATTGATTTTTCCTTTTATTTTCATAATTCATCCTTTTATTTTCATAATTGATCCTCACCTTTGTTAAGTTATAAGTTGTTTAATAGATGTTGATGTTAATATACTACTCATCACGTACACATGCCACTATTAAAAGGTCATTGATCCAAATTTTAGGTAGTTTTTGTTTCACAGAACTTTATATAGGATTCCTGAAAATAATATTTCCAGAAATATTAGATGAAAATGATATTTTTGAGTATCTTTAAAAAATATGTATTTAACTATTAAAATTAGTTGGAAATTTCTTTTTAAATTCTCGAGAATATTTTAAAAAAATTATTTGGTTCAAACTATTTTTTTTCTAAAAATATGTTTTATTACTAAAATATTTTTTCCTTAAAAAACTTATTGTATATACAACTAAAACAGAAATGTGAACATACCTTACCTGACCTTGTTGAACTAAATCAGTCTATTCCCAGAATCAGGTGATTTGGAGCTGGTAACAACTTTACGACATTCAAACAAGCTAAAGCTTGAGTATGTTGACAGTTTAATGATCCCTGCAAGTTCCTAAGCAAATGTAAGTTAATTAATGAATAAAATGATTTAAACTTGATAGAGTAAACACAAGATCAATTCAGACAAAGAAAAATGACTATGGCCAAGTTTGGATAAACTTCTTAACAAGCACTTATGGAAAAAGAAAATAAGGCAGTAAAAGGAATAAAACATCAGCACATCAGTGATAGGTTAAAATCAACTTATACACTTTACCCTTTTTGGAAGCTCTTGTTTTAACTTAAAGTGTATATATCGGTTTCAACTTATAGGAGAAGTTTGATTCAATTTACCTTTGTTTCTTCTCCTATAAGTATTTAAGGAGAAGTTTATCCAAACTAAACCTATGTCTATGACAGAAAACCAAAGGGCAATTAAGTCATAATCATAATTAAATTGATCTGCTACAAACAAAATTTTCTTATTAGTGGTATATGAAGCAAAGTTCACTAAGTGAAACCATCCATCTATTAAGGTATAAATCATTATGTGCATCACGTGATCCAACTTAATTCCAAGGGTAAAGGATAAAGTTGATAAATTTATACTGGCATTGTTGCCTTCTGCTTTTAATTCCAAGGCACATAAAGTTCCCAAAGCAATTCCAAGGTCTTCTGCTTTTAATTCCAAGGCACATAAAGTTCCCAAAGCAATTCCAAGGTCAGTGTAGCACATCCCCCACATACCATTCCCAATCACACACATAAACAAAACTAAATTATTATTTTACTAAAAATAAAAATAATAACAAAAAAAATCTACTCAGAGTGAAGAAGAGTTCACACCAAAACATCAAGAATGATAACATTAGGCGAAAGTCCGGAAAGCTCCTGAGTCGCGTCTCCTACCAGTTTGAGATTAGCATCTCCAGACTCACTGCCAGAATCGTCACCTCTGCCACTGTCGCCGGTTCCAGCGCTGCCATTTCCACCACCAGCAGGAGAAGCAAAGGAAGCCGTGAAGCTCGAAATGCAACGCAGCGTTCGCAGGAGCAGTCCGCGGACGGATCGAAGCGAGGACGGCGACGGCACGAAGCCAAAAGAGCACGGAATGCGGCAGTAGTTGTTGCTGCTGTTATAGAAAGTAACGAGGCATTTTAGGTTGTGGCAGAGCAAGGCGCATTGAGGAGCTCGATGGAGCGCTCTGAAGAGCGCCACGTGCGCGGTGGTGTTGATGGAGAACACAGAATTCATGTGCACGTGGGGTGAAGCATCCTCCTCATCGATGCCGTCGAGGGCGTCCACATCCACCCATGTCGTTCTTGCTAGAGAGAGAAAGCGACAAAGACAAAGGGAGATACAGAAGGCAACAATGAGAGAGAGGAAAATGAAGGGTCAGTGAATACAAAGACGTAGTACTTGAGAAGATAAGATAAGAGAGAGAAAAAATAAAGGGTCGATGTGTATACAAAGACGTACATAGTACCCGAGAAGATAAGATAAGAGAGAGAAAAAATGAAGGGTCAATGTATACAAAGACGGGTTTTTAAATAACCGTCTTTGAACTTACAATCTTAAGATTCTAAGACGGAAGTCTGTCGATCGTCCTTGTTGGTTCGTCATAATAAATGACTTTTGTAGTAGTGAAAGGTATTAGAAAAAGTCTCTAAACAACATTCTTGAAAACCGTCTTTGAAAGTTGTTTTTTATAATGATTTTCTCCAAAATCGATGTAAAATATACGTTTTCAAATATGATTTTGAAGAAAACCGTTAGGAAAAACAACTTTCACAAATGATCTTCTACAATTGTTGTGGAAAGTTTTTTTTTTAAAAAAAAATTACAATTTTAATTTAAAATCTAATCCCAATGCCCCTAAATAGCTCAAGCCATATTACATCCCTCAATGTTTTGCCACTTATATTTATCACCAAATTTTACAAAATTTAAATCACAAAGTTTGATAGAATTTGGTCTTAACACTATCTAATTGAGAAGCAAAAACTACGATCACAATCAGTGTGCATATTGCATAGCATGATGAATTAAGGTAACATTCCAAAATATAGCATGGAAATGCACTCTTCTGGTCTAGAACTTCTTGTAGAACTAATCTGGAAGAAAAATTTGTTGAGGACATAAACATGAGTAATTTAAGACTAAGAAAAACAAAGTTAGTTAATAATTAATGAATATAAGAAAATCAAAGAGAAATAAGAAATTGCAATAGTCTTACATTTAATTTCTTATTACTTAGAGGACCAATTCATATTTTCATAGGAAAATGCTATTTAAAAGCAAGAACAGAGTTTTATTCATATAAATAGACACAACCAAAATGCCATTATTTACAACTAAAGTTCAATATCTTACTATAGTGTTAGCCCTTGGTGCTCTGGCTTTCTACCTTAAGAGTCTACACATTTAGCAACCACATCATTCAACAGCCCCTATCAGCTTCCTTTTACCATCTCTAGAGCATGAACCACAATAAAAGTAAGAAATTGTCACTTTTAGAGAGAGCTTACCAATTTTGCCTTTCCTAACAGTGCCTTGAGCAACCACTTTCGCAAAAAATGACTTACGCTTCACAAATTATATTTGATTCCTTCAACACATAAGATGTTATCTATGGTGGGTAGTCGAGTCTTACCAATTTTTCCTTTACCAACAGTGCCTTCTTTACCCATCCCTTCAAAGGTGACAAATCCTCCTTCAAGTGATTTTAGGTCTAGGAACATAGACCTTTTCCTCGTCTTGTGCCTTGAGCACCCACTTTTTAGGTACGAGCTTAAACCATACCCTTTTCCTACCAATGATAAATGTAATAGGAATAGTTTGAGATTTTGATACCCAAATATTTTTGGGTCCTAAAAAAAAGTACTCAGCCTTTCTAACTTTTTCTGTCTTCTTATGGATGCATTTGAACACTTGATGTCCAATTTTGCCACAAAGGTTACATTGAGTTGGGCCAAACTGAAAACTACAAAAGATGATGAAACACAAAATTACTTCTTATGAACCAAATGGCATAAAGAGACACTACAAAAGTGATATTTTGATGGTTCCATGCAAACTTTGGACAACCAGGTTATCATTAATCCACTTTAGGAAGCCACAAATCCATCCAGAAGTTGGTTTTATTGCCATCCCTAACATGCCACGTCAAGTTGGGGCTATTAGGACAGTTAGATATAAGAGGGAGCACATCTCAACCTCATTTATATATACTTTAATTTGACCATGTGGACCTGCAACTTATTAAGAAAAGTACAAATTTGTCAACAACTTTTCACCATAAATGTTTTATTTGCATGGCGAGATGAATGAATGCCTAATCCTTCTTCACATTTGGGTTTGAAGATGTTCTCCCAAGCCACCATATGAATATTCCTTTGGTCATCAATGTCGCCCCATATGAACCCTCTAGACTTCTTATTTAGGTCCTTACAAAGAAGGCGAGGTAAGAAGATTGTTTGCATGGTATATGAAGCTAAAGTTGCCAAAACTGATTTAGTAAGAGTTAACCTCCCAACAAAAGAAAGTTGTTTATCCTTCTAGCTACTTAGTCGTTGGTTCATATTATCCAAAACTGCTTAATACGTAACTCGATTTACCTTGTGGTGCAAGAGAGAAACCTCGAGATACTTTCCTAGATTATCAGTTCTTTGAAAGTCAAAGGCATCACTAATTTGGATTTTAATTTACATTAAAGGGAATATTGTTAGAGAAAAAGATATTGGTTTTTTCTTGTCTAACCGCTTGTCTTGAGTTGTTGCCAAAAATTTTGAGAAAATTTTGAATATTATCCACCCGGTTCAAAGAAACCTTACTAATTAGAATAAGGTCATTAGCAAAGGCTAAATGAGACAAGTAAGGCCTTCGTCTTGAAATACGAAAGGGCATCCATAATTTATGATCCACCAACAAATTAATAATATGGGATAATCTTTCCATGCATAAGATAGAGAGATAATGAGGAAAAGGATCTCCTTGTTTTATGACACGAGAAGGACAAAACTCCTTAAGAACATCTCTATTCTAGAGCATACACATACTAGGAGTAATAATGCAAGTCCAAACTAGATCCAAGAAAGAATTAGGAAGGCCAATATCCTGTAGTGTTTCTCTATCCAACGTATAGTTCAATCTATCATAGGCTTTTTCTAGATCTATTTTAATCACCATCCAACCCTTCTTACTTGAATGTTACAGAATGGAAGCATAATGAAAGTCTAACATTAGAGAAATAGTCAGTCATCCAATCCAAAAATGTGGGCATTGGCGTTGTTATCAAAGAAGAGGTTTTCAATTCTTACCCCTTGAACCAACTCTAAAAGTGTTTTAGGCTCTGCATTAGTGAAAGGGGTAACAAAGTGGTTGTAGCTAGTAGAAATCTTGTCGACAAAGCTGACTTCTTATTCATACATAGAGATAGGCTTCATTAGTTGCATCAAATGTACCATTGATGCTAATGCCTCCTGGTGTAGCTATATTATAACAAAACATAGTTTCATTGGGTTGTAGTGTGTAGCTAATTCTAGTGGGATCCAGAGTTGTTGATATGAAATCGTAAGCAGATCGACCACTCCTCTTCAAGCATATTACCTAAATTCATCGAGGTTATAATACTTATGAGTGTTTATTTTGTACCTTGGCCTGACGACATTTTTCAACCCCTCTTTCGAGTGGATAAAAGGGATCCCATATGAAAAAATAAGGATAGGATTCCTTCTATCCATTGAAAAGAGAAGTTGAGAAATGTCACCCAGTCAAGGGGTGAAATAATCAACCATAAGTATTATTATAAACCCCAATAAATTTAGGTGACATGCTTGATGAGGAATGGCCTGCTTACAATTTCATATCAATTACTCTGGATCATGCTAGAATTAGATACACAGCCCAATGATACTATGTTTTGTTACAATATAGCTGCAACAGGAGGCATTAACGCATCAATGATACATTTGATGCAGCTAATATAAAAAATAATAGTAAAGAAAATATAAAAAATAACATAAAAATGCGTTGAATTTGTTTAATTAATAATTAATAGTAAGAATGTGTTGAAAAAAGGTGTTGATTTTTTTAATTAATAATAAAAATGCAGTGGTGGAATCAAAAGGCCAGATGAAGATCAAAGAAAACTTACTGAAAAACCATTTGAAAAGAGTTTACTCTAAATGGATTTATTGAAAACTTAGTTCTAACAGAGCCCATAGCATTATTTGATTCATGTACCAGGCCTTTTATAATGGAAAAATACTATGTTGTCGCTACTCCCCTCTCTTCCCACACAGAACTCTATTATGAAAACATCAAAAGAACTCTCCTATATTTATATTAAAAAAAATATAATTAAATTCCCGATACAAGCCTAACAGATTCATGAGTTTGGGCACTAGTTCATGGATGTTCTGAGGTCAAATTCCATTTCTATCATTTTTAGCCTTTTAAATTGAGAAAAAAAGGAAAAGCACTCTCATTAACCTGTGGAAACATATAAGGGAGATGAATTAGATCCTACAGAAACTGTTCCAGAAGAAATCCCAGTTGTTTCAGTTGTCTAACTACCTGACCAGTGAGGAAATGGCTGGCACAACAACTTCTGCTGCTTCAGGGATTCCTTGCCAAAAAAACGCAAAAGAATAAATCCTAACATGTACAATAGTAAATTTAAGCAGTCAAAAAGTATAAGCAATTAAGACATACAAAATACGAGTAATCTATAGCACGCTCTGGGTTATTATAAGCTGCTCGAAGAGCACAATTGAGTGTATCTGTCCCAATTGCCACCACCCAATTTGCTGAATAGTTCGCACAAGATTAAAATCAGCAAATAAATTCGAAATAGCCTGACCATAAGTATCTATCTACATATAGACACACTACAAAAATGATGCAGAGGCATTTGTTAGAAGGCTTGATGACAAGAAAGGGGACAATATGTCAATGACAAACAACTCATCCCAACAATGTTTATGAGCCAAAAGAAAAAGAATGATGGCATGATGATGGTTATGATAATTAAGGAGCCACAAAACAACTTACATGACATAATCTCAATTTCATTTACATGACTAGTACCATAACCAAATGTATCCCACAAAACCATCATACTTTGTAGTTGGGAAACCAGATAAAATAAATAAGGAAAAACTAACTGGCTGCTATAGAAATCAATCTCATAAAAGATAGACTCACTGAGTTTGCACTGGAGGATCAGAAGCAGTGGTGGAATTTAACCATGGCCCTCTCTTCATATTTGCCTTGTCAGTTGTCACGGCAAGGAACTCTTCCGATTTCTCTCTTTCTGTACAACAACTCTAGAAAACCTAACCTCTCTCATGAACCGAATTCAAATTAAATTTATGGACTGTTATTAAAGAACAATAGGTACTTATTCTCTTGCTACAACAATAACAATCATTTGTGTTAGAAACCATGCTATTTTTTTATATTCAAAATTCAAAAAGCACACTTATCAAATATGTTGACACATAAATATTAAAAAAAAAGCATAAAAGATCACAAAATTACCTCTATACGCATGGCTTTTCCAGAACTCATTTAGAATAATGGAAGATAATAAGCCGACAAATAATGTTCACAGCAACAGTTTTTGCAGAGAGTTCTTCCATAGATTTATTTTTGTTCATAAATTTGATGTCTAGCTAGGTAGAGAGAACATAATTAGATGATAATCTATTCCTCTAACCAAATCCATATAGTTACTGTATGATCCAAGTGTTGGAACGGGTAAGTGGGTGGAAAACTTTCTATCACTTGTGGTGTTTCATATTTGCATAGCTAGCTGCCAATAGGTGATGCTTTTTTTTTTTTATGCTGTGTGAGGAGGGTGATATATATGTGAGGGGGTGTATGTGCTGGGTATGAGAGAAAAGAACATGAGAGGAAGAGATGAAAGTGAAAGAGTGGTTGAGCAATTGGTGCTAGGGATAACTCATGGTATAGCTTAAAGGCAAATAATGTGGTCATTGATCTTGGGTGAGAGAATTCAGTTAGAGTGTAGAGAGTGGGAAAGAAGGTGAGGGTGGTGCCCGTGAGGGAAAAAAGAGTGAGTGTATCATCCTCCCTTTATACTCAGTTTCATCTTCTCATGTTATTCCAAAAACCTTGCCATTGTGTACGTTGCAAGTCTGTAAAAGGACTCGTCTGAGCAATTGTAACGTAACGCTGTAGGAGGCAGTGGTTGAGAGATGTGAAATACAAATATGAATGATAAAAATGAGGATTAAGTCTTTTAGTTACTCTTAGAGTGTGTTTGGATGAGGAAATTTAAAATTCTAGAGAATTTTGAATTTTGAGAATTTCAAATTCTTTAATTTAAATTCCTTCATTTCTAAAATTTTGTGTTTGGATAAGAAATTAGATTTCTTCATTTTTAAAATTTTGTGTTTGGATGATGAAATTAAATTTCTTCATTTTCAAAATTTTGTGTTTGGATAAGGAAATTGAATTTCTTTATTTTTAAAATTTCTTATTTTGATAAAATAATCAAATGCATTCTCTTTTAAAATTTTATATTTTAATAAAACAATTTTTAATAAAATAATTATTTTTTTCATTAATAAATTCTATGTATTATTTGTCGAGTGTGATATTCCAATAAATATATACTATTTTAATCTATTTCAATTAAAAATATATAATTTAACTATTTAAATTATTATTTCATTTACGACACACTACACCACTCACAACATAAACAATATTTAGTATCATTTCACCTTAGAATGTTATTTAGAGGTCTATAGATGAAACTTATTTTTTTGCCAAAGTCATTGGTCAGTAATGCAATTACACCAAAAAAACTTAGACGGAAATAAAATCTAGTCACAAAATAAGTCCAACTTCCAAAATAATTTTGAATTTTCTAATTGCATTTGCTTCAACACAGGAATTCCTTCACATATTTTCTGCAAAAGAAGACATAATGTTAAGTGTCACTAAATAAATCATATTTATTAAAACATAATTTGTTATATAAAATGAAAGATATAAATGTAAAACATAATTATACAACATCAACATACTTGTCATGATATCAAACGTACCTGTAATTTGACATCAAGGCATAAAAGATAAGATGTAATCCTCTTTCTCATCCAATGGAAGAGCTTTTATAATCGCAAACTTAATGGGATTTTCTGTCAACCAATCAATTGCTCTATGTCTAAGTGCACCATTAAAATTAGGTATATTATCTAGCTCACTCACCACTTCATGTACCACTTCTTGAGCTTCTTTTATCTCCATCTTTTTTTTGTTCTCCATCTTCTTCTTAGTCACTTCAACAAATTCTTTCAATGACTCGGCTACTTCTTTCATTGAGGAAATCATCCCTTCTTTCTCTCCACTCTTACTTGGGCGAATGTTTTTTCTCGTGGCAGAACTTGATCCCTCTAAGTCAAAACTCACACTATGAATTGCTTCCTCTTCATTTGTTTCTTTGCTCATGATATCATCTGCATCTAATGCATTTTCTGCTCCGAGTCCAGTAGCTCTATCCTTTGCACATAGGTCAACAATATCATCCCAATTAGGAATGACTTTGAATCGAAATCGTTTGGCCTCTTCATGTGACTTGAAAAAAATAGAAACATGTTAATAACAACACAAATAATAACTACTATTGAATAAAATTAAAAGATAATTGGCTACCTTAACATATTCATTCCATGCAATTTCATTTTCAACGGTAATCATGTACTTTGTGCTATCCCAGTCAAATCCACTTTGACTAAGAATGTCACTCACAATTCCATACCATGTTCTCCAAAGCTTAAAACGATTCTTAACATTATCTGCCATGAGGTGAACTCCAAAACGCTTGGACAAAATTTGAGCTGCAGTACTGTATGCTACTGCTTTCCAATTTCCATCACCTTTATTGCCCAAATTTCTTTGATCTCTAAGCACATCAGCTAGCACACGTTCCATTTCCAAGTTCCATGCGAAGTAACTTCTTGTGTCCTCACTAGACATCTTTCTTTTTCCACCTGACTTGTTCTTCACATTGCTTGATTCCATTTCTCTAGACAAAAAAAAATAATCTCACATATATAATTACATATATATAAAGGTGAGACATGCCAAATTAGCATTCTACGAAAGTATAAAATTAACTACACATAGAAAGAAAACAAAATCCAAAGTATTATGAAATACAAAAATCCAAAGTATCACACATACATGAGTATAGAGTCAATTACACATAAGAAACAAAATCCAAATCCACTAAAAACATCTCTCTAATCAAAGTTTCTTCTTATTTGATAGGTGGCAAACATATTCATTGCTAAAGTATCACGGAATCTTGTCCATTCCTCAGTTGCTTGGATAGTTGTGACTTCATCTCCAATATTATTTGTGACTCTTTCCATTTGTTGATTGATTAACTCATTATCAACAATAGATAAAAGTTCCAAGTCTTGGGCTTCCAAAATTGGATCACTATGTTGTTCATCTCTTATGAAATTATGTAGCATGAAACAAGCATTAATAATTCTTATTTGTGTTTTTATATCAAAAAAAGAAGGAGTTCTTAATATACTCCATCTTTTCTTCAATACCCCAAATGACCTTTCAATAACATTCCTTGCACTTGCATGACGAAGATTAAATAACTCCTTGTAGTTTTGAGGAGTGTTTCCGATCCACTCATTAAGATGATATCTAGTCCCTCGATAAGGTGCTAAAAATCCAGGGCCATTTGTATACCCCGCATCCACAAGAAAATATTTACCTACAATGGTTAAAAAAAATATTATATATAAAAATATGCATATTTCTTTTATATGTTAAATAAAGTTTCATCATTTCATGATATTACCATTTGGTATATGGAGACAATTTTGACGACGCAAAGCATCTCGCAATACTCGAGAATCTCCTGCTGACCCTTCCCACCCGGGCAACACATATATAAACCTTAAATCTGGACCACAAACTCCTAAAACATTTGTAGAGATATCACCCTTTCTATTACGATATCTAGGTCTATCTTCTGCAGAAACTGTTACTGGAATATGTATCCCATCAAGTGCTCCAATCGAATTCTAAAAACATTCCAAAATAAAAAATAAGTCACAATCACTTAAAGTACCTTATAATTACTAACAAATGACAAACTTACCTTAAACCATCTCCATTTGTTTTCCACCGAGCCCTCTAGATTATACTCATAGAACTTCAAATATTCTTTGCTTACTTTCATTATAGCTCGCAGGACATTCTTGAATTGCCTACTAATTGTTTCCATGGATCTACAATAACTAAAGTGCACAACTCTATACTTTAGGTTGTGAGCAAGGATATGCAAAAACATTGCCACAGCTTCATCTATAGGAACATTTTTTGTTTTTACCAATTGCCCTTTCTCTTGTAAAATTCTACAAAGCTTAAAAAATGCCTTTTTACTGACCCTTAATTGTTCAATGCAATCAGTTTCTGTTCCCCTGTATAGACGATTGAGGAAACTATGCCTTTCTAATTCCAAATTTCGGGCAGGTTCCTTAACAAAATACTTGTCATGATACCAAGTCAGTGCACCCAAAAGCATAGTGACAACACTAACAATAATGAAAAATATTTGTTCAAGTTCTTCTTCCTCCTCTTCATCTCTTCTACGTTTTCTTGAAGTAGCCGAAGCATTAACTATACTACTTTCCATTTCTTGACTATCCACACTATATAACTAAAAGAAAAATAATATAATAACAAAGGATTAATTAAGAAGCTGATGCATATGCTTATCAAGAATAATGATAAAAATTCAATTGAACAATCAATAGAAATTCAAATACATCATTAACATCTCTTATCAAACATGTGTCATACTCAAGAAAAAAACAGACAAAGCAAGATGTGAAGGCAGAAAAGGACCACGTATATGCACTTTCTTCCTTCGTATGTAGTCCTCTCTTTTTTATGTTTATATATTGAAACACTAATCAATGCCAGGATATATCCATCTTAATTATACCGTTTAACTTGGTAGCACCAGTGTACTCTTTATCCTAGCTAAGAAGCCATGTATTAACAATTTAACATCTGGTTCAGGTTTAAGGCTCTACTATAAGACCCAGGACCAATATATCAATTACATAAAAATAAATTTTGCTTTCAAAATCATACATATAATAAAAAGAAATAAATTAAAGGAGTATAAAATAATTTAAAATTCAGTCCTACTGACGTGTGCTCAAAAAATTATAAAGAATTAATAAAGAATTAATATCTGAAACTTTACTCATTAAAAATACTATAACTAATGTTTTGTTTGACGACCAAAAAACTCTGAAAAAGAATCTAGCTACGTAATATATGAAGAATCCTGAAACTTTGCTTGATCAATTTTTTATGGAGGCACATGGCAGGGTTGTTGTCGGCTTGAGAATGGATAAAAGCATATCTGACAAGGATTCGGGAGCTCTTGTAGAAGGTTTTGATTTTTGTTTGCCTGAGGTTTTGATTCATGGGAGGTTCTTCTGAGTTTGAGACTTTGGATAGATAATATTGATCTTTACTCAATCCTTTCAAGGTCAGTTAATTAAGTCATTCATGTAATTAATTATTTCAATTTGTTTACTGTTATATCATTGCTATGTATTAAATATAAGGATTCATCACATCCAACAATAATTGATTCTTTTATTGGATTATTGAGCTAACCCAGTTGGCATTTCTGGTAGAATATTGGTTTATTCATTTTCTGTAAACAGGAAATGCAAGTTGGGTTATTTAAGTTCTACATTATTCTTTTCTTTAAGGAGAAGATTGGATTTTTTTTTTTTACTTCTGATTTAGTGTTTCTGGACTGGATCTGATTATATTCATTTTTTTCTTTATCAGTTGAACTCCATATGGTTTATTCATATACGATTGTAACACAAACTTAATACATACATGCTTTTAGTTTCTAACCAACATTCATGTATGACACAATGCTAGGACACCCTACATCTGCAAAAAAAAATATATTATTCATACATATGGTTTATTCATACATGCTTTAAGTAATTTGCACATATCTGGTGTACTCATAAATATATGGTTTATTCATACATGGTCAATTAGGATTATTATATAAATATATTCCTCTATGAGGAAATCAATAAATGAAAAATGAGTTTCTATTTTATCTTCTTCATAGTTTTTCTATAGTCTTTTATTGTGTTTTCTTAGGAGTAGTGGTAGTGTAGTATTCTGCACTCTAGTTTAGGCGTAGTTCAATATTACAAAATTAGTTTTTCTTGACTTATATATTTTAATTTTATCATACCTAAAGGCAGCCTAAAATAAGAAAGCGGGGGTGAACTTAAATTCCTAGAAGCCTAAAATTAGAAGGCGTTTATGAACTTAAACCCCATCAAGGAATGAATACCATGGTCCATATTCTATTTAGTATTGTATCAACAAATTTCCAATTACTAACATTGCTAATATATATAGTCTTTAATAGTGGTACAAGGATTTTAAAAGTGTCATGAGCACCTTAAAGTCTGAAATCCTGCAATAAGAAGACCTCTTCTCATTAAGTTCAGCTTTGGACATTTCTGTTCGATATAGGAGTAAACTATAGCAAACTAAATTAAGTGAAACCTAGCTGAAATAGCTCAATTAGGAAAGGGAAATTATGTCAAGATAAATGGCAAATCTGGTGTACTGTGAGTTATCCCTAGAAAGTTTGGAAACCGTATCATATAGTGTAATGGAAAAGGCAGAGACATATCAGATTATTGGAGATACCAAAATTCTTGTATTCAATAAGAGCAAGGATATCACTTTAAAGTTTAAACCAGCAGAATATATGCTAATGCTATGCTATCATTGTCAATCCAGCTTCATCATTACTGCATTTTGAAAACCATAGCAAAAAGTCTCTTTTTTCTCTATTTCTATAAGGTTCATCAGAGTATATATCCTAGTGTTTTAACTTGTTACATTCAAATTGTTCGTCTAGGACATGGGACATGAATCGAAGTTAACATATGTTGGATATCAATACTGTATATTTTAAAGTATAAGCATACAAAAAAAACAAAAAAACTGGTTCTTTTATTAATATACTAGAGAACTTCATTCTTAAATTCTGGATTGATAATCCTCTGTTAACACGAGTATAAAAAGCTACTCAAGAAGGAATTTATCAGCATGATGAGAAAGTTATTCACCTTCAACTTTGAAAGAAATTCCTGTAACTTGTAACAAATTTACAGGCTTCACTGTAAAGAACATGACAGGGCTCTCAGGTAAGATTTGTTTGGTTTTATTCCAATTTCTTTTGAAATATATTTTAAGCTGTTGAGATTATTGGTTCATTCCAATCTAGCAAAACTTACAATCTCACAGGAAGTAAAGTTAAGTTATATGAAGTGTAGTGGGGACATGCATGAATTTTATTTTGGTTTGGTTTTCAGATGATCTGAGGAACACGCACTTGAAAGAGTTTGAAGGAGCTTTCAAGTTAAGTCATATAGAATACATCTTGAAGCAATGTATAAATTAGTGACCAATATTTGTTTTAACAGCAACTAAATTCTTAAATTGATAAGATTTTCTCACTCTAAAGAAGAACAAGACAAAAACAACAGGAAGATCATAAACAACTAGTAAATAAATCTTGAAAATAGAATCTGTTGCACGAACAAGGCACAATAAGAATTAGAAATTCCAGCACAAACTACATATCATATGAAAATAGACAAGAAATAGATGAACACTGTGATTTCTAGATCTACGCCTTATTACGCTTAGATTGAACAATAAAGATAGAGATAGAAATAATAATCGTAGGAATAATGAAAAATGAACCATCTATTTGAAAAATGCATTGATGGAGGCGAGAACTGACCTTCCTTGTGATCGGCACCTTTTTCGGAATAATGCAGAGGGAGAAACGAAACTGTTGCAAGAGAAAGAGAAGAGTGAAAAACTTAGCAAGAATGAAGGATCGAGAGAGAACCTATCAAAATCCTAACACAATCACCTTCTTTTTCTTCTTCCTTTCCGATGCAGTCACCAGAAACCACCGATGCAGTCACCAGAAACCACCGCCGGCAGCTGAACAAGTGTGGAGGTTTCCGGCAGAAGCTGTTGCAAGAGAGAGAACGAAGGATTTTGAAAGAAGTTGTTGCAAGAGAATGAAAGAGCCAGAGAATGAAGGAGCCACAGAATGAAGGGTTTCGGGAGAAGCTACCTCAGAAAAGAATTTCAAATTCTTTCATAAATGGATTTTTAGTTAACTTAAATATTAGCATTTTAAATTCTTTCCATTTATGAAAGAATTTGAAATTCTTTTCTGAGGTAGCTTCTCCCGAAACCCTTCATTCTGTGGCTCCTTCATTCTCTGGCTCTTTCATTCTCTTGCAACAACTTCTTTCAAAATCCTTCGTTCTCTCTCTTGCAACAGCTTCTGCCGGAAACCTCCACACTTGTTCAGCTGCCGGCGGTGGTTTCTGGTGACTGCATCGGTGGTTTCTGGTGACTGCATCGGAAAGGAAGAAGAAAAAGAAGGTGATTGTGTTAGGATTTTGATAGGTTCTCTCTCGATCCTTCATTCTTGCTAAGTTTTTCACTCTTCTCTTTCTCTTGCAACAGTTTCGTTTCTCCCTCTGCATTATTCCGAAAAAGGTGCCGATCACAAGGAAGGTCAGTTCTCGCCTCCATCAATGCATTTTTCAAATAGATGGTTCATTTTTCATTATTCCTACGATTATTATTTCTATCTCTATCTTTATTGTTCAATCTAAGCGTAATAAGGCGTAGATCTAGAAATCACAGTGTTCATCTATTTCTTGTCTATTTTCATATGATATGTAGTTTGTGCTGGAATTTCTAATTCTTATTGTGCCTTGTTCGTGCAACAGATTCTATTTTCAAGATTTATTTACTAGTTGTTTATGATCTTCCTGTTGTTTTTGTCTTGTTCTTCTTTAGAGTGAGAAAATCTTATCAATTTAAGAATTTAGTTGCTGTTAAAACAAATATTGGTCACTAATTTATACATTGCTTCAAGATGTATTCTATATGACTTAACTTGAAAGCTCCTTCAAACTCTTTCAAGTGCGTGTTCCTCAGATCATCTGAAAACCAAACCAAAATAAAATTCATGCATGTCCCCACTACACTTCATATAACTTAACTTTACTTCCTGTGAGATTGTAAGTTTTGCTAGATTGGAATGAACCAATAATCTCAACAGCTTAAAATATATTTCAAAAGAAATTGGAATAAAACCAAACAAATCTTACCTGAGAGCCCTGTCATGTTCTTTACAGTGAAGCCTGTAAATTTGTTACAAGTTACAGGAATTTCTTTCAAAGTTGAAGGTGAATAACTTTCTCATCATGCTGATAAATTCCTTCTTGAGTAGCTTTTTATACTCGTGTTAACAGAGGATTATCAATCCAGAATTTAAGAATGAAGTTCTCTAGTATATTAATAAAAGAACCAGTTTTTTTGTTTTTTTTGTATGCTTATACTTTAAAATATACAGTATTGATATCCAACATATGTTAACTTCGATTCATGTCCCATGTCCTAGACGAACAATTTGAATGTAACAAGTTAAAACACTAGGATATATACTCTGATGAACCTTATAGAAATAGAGAAAAAAGAGACTTTTTGCTATGGTTTTCAAAATGCAGTAATGATGAAGCTGGATTGACAATGATAGCATAGCATTAGCATATATTCTGCTGGTTTAAACTTTAAAGTGATATCCTTGCTCTTATTGAATACAAGAATTTTGGTATCTCCAATAATCTGATATGTCTCTGCCTTTTCCATTACACTATATGATACGGTTTCCAAACTTTCTAGGGATAACTCACAGTACACCAGATTTGCCATTTATCTTGACATAATTTCCCTTTCCTAATTGAGCTATTTCAGCTAGGTTTCACTTAATTTAGTTTGCTATAGTTTACTCCTATATCGAACAGAAATGTCCAAAGCTGAACTTAATGAGAAGAGGTCTTCTTATTGCAGGATTTCAGACTTTAAGGTGCTCATGACACTTTTAAAATCCTTGTACCACTATTAAAGACTATATATATTAGCAATGTTAGTAATTGGAAATTTGTTGATACAATACTAAATAGAATATGGACCATGGTATTCATTCCTTGATGGGGTTTAAGTTCATAAACGCCTTCTAATTTTAGGCTTCTAGGAATTTAAGTTCACCCCCGCTTTCTTATTTTAGGCTGCCTTTAGGTATGATAAAATTAAAATATATAAGTCAAGAAAAACTAATTTTGTAATATTGAACTACGCCTAAACTAGAGTGCAGAATACTACACTACCACTACTCCTAAGAAAACACAATAAAAGACTATAGAAAAACTATGAAGAAGATAAAATAGAAACTCATTTTTCATTTATTGATTTCCTCATAGAGGAATATATTTATATAATAATCCTAATTGACCATGTATGAATAAACCATATATTTATGAGTACACCAGATATGTGCAAATTACTTAAAGCATGTATGAATAAACCATATGTATGAATAATATATTTTTTTTTGCAGATGTAGGGTGTCCTAGCATTGTGTCATACATGAATGTTGGTTAGAAACTAAAAGCATGTATGTATTAAGTTTGTGTTACAATCGTATATGAATAAACCATATGGAGTTCAACTGATAAAGAAAAAAATGAATATAATCAGATCCAGTCCAGAAACACTAAATCAGAAGTAAAAAAAAAAAATCCAATCTTCTCCTTAAAGAAAAGAATAATGTAGAACTTAAATAACCCAACTTGCATTTCCTGTTTACAGAAAATGAATAAACCAATATTCTACCAGAAATGCCAACTGGGTTAGCTCAATAATCCAATAAAAGAATCAATTATTGTTGGATGTGATGAATCCTTATATTTAATACATAGCAATGATATAACAGTAAACAAATTGAAATAATTAATTACATGAATGACTTAATTAACTGACCTTGAAAGGATTGAGTAAAGATCAATATTATCTATCCAAAGTCTCAAACTCAGAAGAACCTCCCATGAATCAAAACCTCAGGCAAACAAAAATCAAAACCTTCTACAAGAGCTCCCGAATCCTTGTCAGATATGCTTTTATCCATTCTCAAGCCGACAACAACCCTGCCATGTGCCTCCATAAAAAATTGATCAAGCAAAGTTTCAGGATTCTTCATATATTACGTAGCTAGATTCTTTTTCAGAGTTTTTTGGTCGTCAAACAAAACATTAGTTATAGTATTTTTAATGAGTAAAGTTTCAGATATTAATTCTTTATTAATTCTTTATAATTTTTTGAGCACACGTCAGTAGGACTGAATTTTAAATTATTTTATACTCCTTTAATTTATTTCTTTTTATTATATGTATGATTTTGAAAGCAAAATTTATTTTTATGTAATTGATATATTGGTCCTGGGTCTTATAGTAGAGCCTTAAACCTGAACCAGATGTTAAATTGTTAATACATGGCTTCTTAGCTAGGATAAAGAGTACACTGGTGCTACCAAGTTAAACGGTATAATTAAGATGGATATATCCTGGCATTGATTAGTGTTTCAATATATAAACATAAAAAAGAGAGGACTACATACGAAGGAAGAAAGTGCATATACGTGGTCCTTTTCTGCCTTCACATCTTGCTTTGTCTGTTTTTTTCTTGAGTATGACACATGTTTGATAAGAGATGTTAATGATGTATTTGAATTTCTATTGATTGTTCAATTGAATTTTTATCATTATTCTTGATAAGCATATGCATCAGCTTCTTAATTAATCCTTTGTTATTATATTATTTTTCTTTTAGTTATATAGTGTGGATAGTCAAGAAATGGAAAGTAGTATAGTTAATGCTTCGGCTACTTCAAGAAAACGTAGAAGAGATGAAGAGGAGGAAGAAGAACTTGAACAAATATTTTTCATTATTGTTAGTGTTGTCACTATGCTTTTGGGTGCACTGACTTGGTATCATGACAAGTATTTTGTTAAGGAACCTGCCCGAAATTTGGAATTAGAAAGGCATAGTTTCCTCAATCGTCTATACAGGGGAACAGAAACTGATTGCATTGAACAATTAAGGGTCAGTAAAAAGGCATTTTTTAAGCTTTGTAGAATTTTACAAGAGAAAGGGCAATTGGTAAAAACAAAAAATGTTCCTATAGATGAAGCTGTGGCAATGTTTTTGCATATCCTTGCTCACAACCTAAAGTATAGAGTTGTGCACTTTAGTTATTGTAGATCCATGGAAACAATTAGTAGGCAATTCAAGAATGTCCTGCGAGCTATAATGAAAGTAAGCAAAGAATATTTGAAGTTCTATGAGTATAATCTAGAGGGCTCGGTGGAAAACAAATGGAGATGGTTTAAGGTAAGTTTGTCATTTGTTAGTAATTATAAGGTACTTTAAGTGATTGTGACTTATTTTTTATTTTGGAATGTTTTTAGAATTCGATTGGAGCACTTGATGGGATACATATTCCAGTAACAGTTTCTGCAGAAGATAGACCTAGATATCGTAATAGAAAGGGTGATATCTCTACAAATGTTTTAGGAGTTTGTGGTCCAGATTTAAGGTTTATATATGTGTTGCCCGGGTGGGAAGGGTCAGCAGGAGATTCTCGAGTATTGCGAGATGCTTTGCGTCGTCAAAATTGTCTCCATATACCAAATGGTAATATCATGAAATGATGAAACTTTATTTAACATATAAAAGAAATATGCATATTTTTATATATAATATTTTTTTTAACCATTGTAGGTAAATATTTTCTTGTGGATGCGGGGTATACAAATGGCCCTGGATTTTTAGCACCTTATCGAGGGACTAGATATCATCTTAATGAGTGGATCGGAAACACTCCTCAAAACTACAAGGAGTTATTTAATCTTCGTCATGCAAGTGCAAGGAATGTTATTGAAAGGTCATTTGGGGTATTGAAGAAAAGATGGAGTATATTAAGAACTCCTTCTTTTTTTGATATAAAAACACAAATAAGAATTATTAATGCTTGTTTCATGCTACATAATTTCATAAGAGATGAACAACATAGTGATCCAATTTTGGAAGCCCAAGACTTGGAACTTTTATCTATTGTTGATAATGAGTTAATCAATCAACAAATGGAAAGAGTCACAAATAATATTGGAGATGAAGTCACAACTATCCAAGCAACTGAGGAATGGACAAGATTCCGTGATACTTTAGCAATGAATATGTTTGCCACCTATCAAATAAGAAGAAACTTTGATTAGAGAGATGTTTTTAGTGGATTTGGATTTTGTTTCTTATGTGTAATTGACTCTATACTCATGTATGTGTGATACTTTGGATTTTTGTATTTCATAATACTTTGGATTTTGTTTTCTTTCTATGTGTAGTTAATTTTATACTTTCGTAGAATGCTAATTTGGCATGTCTCACCTTTATATATATGTAATTATATATGTGAGATTATTTTTTTTTGTCTAGAGAAATGGAATCAAGCAATGTGAAGAACAAGTCAGGTGGAAAAAGAAAGATGTCTAGTGAGGACACAAGAAGTTACTTCGCATGGAACTTGGAAATGGAACGTGTGCTAGCTGATGTGCTTAGAGATCAAAGAAATTTGGGCAATAAAGGTGATGGAAATTGGAAAGCAGTAGCATACAGTACTGCAGCTCAAATTTTGTCCAAGCGTTTTGGAGTTCACCTCATGGCAGATAATGTTAAGAATCGTTTTAAGCTTTGGAGAACATGGTATGGAATTGTGAGTGACATTCTTAGTCAAAGTGGATTTGACTGGGATAGCACAAAGTACATGATTACCGTTGAAAATGAAATTGCATGGAATGAATATGTTAAGGTAGCCAATTATCTTTTAATTTTATTCAATAGTAGTTATTATTTGTGTTGTTATTAACATGTTTCTATTTTTTTCAAGTCACATGAAGAGGCCAAACGATTTCGATTCAAAGTCATTCCTAATTGGGATGATATTGTTGACCTATGTGCAAAGGATAGAGCTACTGGACTCGGAGCAGAAAATGCATTAGATGCAGATGATATCATGAGCAAAGAAACAAATGAAGAGGAAGCAATTCATAGTGTGAGTTTTGACTTAGAGGGATCAAGTTCTGCCACGAGAAAAAACATTCGCCCAAGTAAGAGTGGAGAGAAAGAAGGGATGATTTCCTCAATGAAAGAAGTAGCCGAGTCATTGAAAGAATTTGTTGAAGTGACTAAGAAGAAGATGGAGAACAAAAAAAAGATGGAGATAAAAGAAGCTCAAGAAGTGGTACATGAAGTGGTGAGTGAGCTAGATAATATACCTAATTTTAATGGTGCACTTAGACATAGAGCAATTGATTGGTTGACAGAAAATCCCATTAAGTTTGCGATTATAAAAGCTCTTCCATTGGATGAGAAAGAGGATTACATCTTATCTTTTATGCCTTGATGTCAAATTACAGGTACGTTTGATATCATGACAAGTATGTTGATGTTGTATAATTATGTTTTACATTTATATCTTTCATTTTATATAACAAATTATGTTTTAATAAATATGATTTATTTAGTGACACTTAACATTATGTCTTCTTTTGCAGAAAATATGTGAAGGAATTCCTGTGTTGAAGCAAATGCAATTAGAAAATTTAAAATTATTTTGGAAGTTGGACTTATTTTGTGACTAGATTTTATTTCCGTCTAAGTTTTTTTGGTGTAATTGCATTACTGACCAATGACTTTGGCAAAAAAATAAGTTTCATCTATAGACCTCTAAATAACATTCTAAGGTGAAATGATACTAAATATTGTTTATGTTGTGAGTGGTGTAGTGTGTCGTAAATGAAATAATAATTTAAATAGTTAAATTATATATTTTTAATTGAAATAGATTAAAATAGTATATATTTATTGGAATATCACACTCGACAAATAATACATAGAATTTATTAATGAAAAAAATAATTATTTTATTAAAAATTGTTTTATTAAAATATAAAATTTTAAAAGAGAATGCATTTGATTATTTTATCAAAATAAGAAATTTTAAAAATAAAGAAATTCAATTTCCTTATCCAAACACAAAATTTTGAAAATGAAGAAATTTAATTTCATCATCCAAACACAAAATTTTAAAAATGAAGAAATCTAATTTCTTATCCAAACACAAAATTTTAGAAATGAAGGAATTTAAATTAAAGAATTTGAAATTCTCAAAATTTAAAATTCTCTAGAATTTTAAATTTCCTCATCCAAACACACTCTTATCAAAATCCTCAAATTTCAATTTTTTTAAAATTTTTTATCCAAACATCTTATTTGATTGGAAAGTAATTAAAATCCTTTAAAAAATTGAATTACCCTATTAAATTCCCCCATCCAAACACACTCTTAGAGTAATTTGATATTAAAAAGAATCAACTTAAATATTCATCTCAGAGACAAATAGGCTTCTCATCCTTATCAATTAGCCATCATTCTCGTTCAACATGACACGAGGGAGGAATATTCAAACATTGTACCTAGTATAAATTCATCTGTCTACATGTTAAAAGCTGTGTAATGAATCGTCTCGTATCAGATGGAGAGACGACATATTTAAATATTTGAAAATATCTGACTGAATTCTAAGTCTCTAGTATTTTATATTTTCCTTAAAAAATATATTTTCTATTCAGTATATAAATTAATTACGAACTAAAAAAAACTATTTTTATGGATTTATTTTCTTAAAACTTATTTAGAATTTTTTATTATATTTTATATTTATCTTTCCTTATTAACTAATTTTTCTTTTTTTAAAATTAAATGAACATAAAATTAAAAGTAAAATACAAACGTGATAAGAGACTTTCTTGGGTACATCCAAAAAATTTAGGGGTCTTTGATTAATTAATTTAAAAAATTAAAATTACAACTATTTAAAATTAAAAACTAATTAAATATAAGTGTTATTTCTAAGTTCTTCACTTGTCCAATCCGTTGGACTTTATCAGTCCAAAGCTCCTTTTCTAATACGGGAGAGGTACGTGAAAAAGAACTTTAATCGTAAAGTCAATATTTATCTGAGGTGTGTATTGATGAATTGAGTGTAACTTACCCTGCCTCTGTATATGGAGAAGAATTTAGAGGTGGATCTATGTGCAAAGCACGGATCACAATCGTTCCCACAAAGTAAATTTTTGTATTTGAATATATTAAATAAATATTATTTTTGCCCCCATCAAATAATAGGTATTGCTCCAATAAGATAATTGCTTAAAAAAGATAAATATAAAAAGTTATAATCAACAAAAAATGGTATTTACTTTATCTTTTTATTTTTTACTTTTTTTATTTTCTTTAATACTCTTCTAATAGAGTTTATATTGTTTTCGTTTAAGAAATATTAAATTATTTTTTATTCCTACTAAACAAAATTTTTGGATCTGCCACTCGAGAAGATCATCGAGTTGGTAACCATCCCACCACCTTATCCACTAAGGATGTGTGCTCGTTCGGTTGGTTGGGGCCGATTACCTATGGACCTAATAAAGTGCTATAAGTTTAAAATTTTGAAGGCTAATTTCCTTCATTGGCACAATTCTATTTTGAGAATTACTATTGATCCCATGCAAATTATTCTTGGCCCCTATCAAGGAGTTGAATTTTTTTTTATTTCAGAATTATCTTTCCTACGAAATTATGATTTTATTGAATAAAATACATAACAAAATTATGATTTCGTTGTTATATGATTTTTGCACCCTCTTATTATAACATAATCATAATTTCATTGTATATTTTTTTTTGCCCAGATGTAATAACAAAATCACGTTTTTTGTGTAGTACAGGAGGAGGTTAGTACAAAATATTCAATAAAAACCTGTTTCCGCTTACAAAATCTAAAATGAAAACACATTTTTTGTTGTATAATTTTTTTGCACTCCTTTATATACAATGGAAATATGTTTTATTAGGTATTTTTTCACAAAAATTAATTACAAAATTAAGTTATCTTTTTTATCTGAATTAATTTTAATATAAATTATATTAATGGCAACACATATTATGTTTTTTAACGGTAATCAAATTAATTATTACATAAATTAATTTTTTATTTAAATTTAAATTAATAATACCATAAATTAATTTTTTTAATTGTAATCAAAATAATATTATAGTTAATTTGATTACATTCTTGTATCCAGTAATTGATGATGGAAGAAGGCATGCTGATATCATTTGAATTGTAATTGTCCATGTTTGATTTTGGAGCTAGACATCATTCGTTTAACTATTTGATAAATAAACATTTTTTAATAGATTCTATTATTTTTTAAACATGTGTTGATAAAACTATCTGAAAATTAAAAAGTTAACTGGTTATATTTGCCAAAACAAGTCAAAAAATTAGTTAGAAGTTGGAAAACTAATTAAAAGTTAAAAAATTAATTTATTAAATTAAAATTTTTTGGTAAAACTAACTATTGAAGTAGGTGAAAAGTGTAAAATAACACAAAAATTAAAAATTAGCTAAAAGTTATCATTTTAGAGACATTAATTCAAGTAACATTTAAAAAAAATTAAAAATTACTAAAAAAAATTGTTTGTCAAATAATTAAACAAACATTTCACCGGTAAAAAAAGTTAAAAATTAAATAAAATGTTTTGTCGAATATAACAGAAGTAATGTTTTTTAAAACGTTAGTTTCTAACTTTAATTTTTTATATTTTTTTTCACCCTGTAATATATTCATTCATTTTTCTAGTTATTTTTTAAATAAATTATAATTTTATTATTTTTTTGTCATTTTATATTTTTTTAAATATTTCAACCGTTAATTTTACAAAATATTTATAATTTAAAAAGTTAATTTTTCAACTTTCAACTTATCAATTAATTTTTTAACTTTCTCTTCACTTTTGGGTTAGTTTTCTCATTTATAACATTATAAAATTAAGCATAATTCCATAGGTAATGTGATTAAGAACGGACGGATGTTACCCGGAACCACGTCCACTTAACGGAACAGTCAATTTTTCAAACATATATAGTGGCCCCACGACCATTATGAAAATGACTCATAAGGGACATTACCCAACTCAGCTAAACTCTCAGAATGTACTATGTGGCCTTTTCTTCTGCGTTCTTTCACGTCACACATATTGGGCATTTTGCGTCCACACACAATAACCATCTCACTCTTCAATAAATCTTTGCCCCTTCCAAACTTCATTTTCTCTCCTCGTGGTTACACATTTATATTTTACAATGGATCACATTTATCTTCTATAGAAAACAATTTTGTTCGAATACAATTATTATCAATAATATCACTTTCAGCGGCGGATCTATATGAAGGATAATTAAGATAATTGTTTTCATAAAATAATTCCTTTTATTAGAATATATTGCATAAATATTTTTTTCCACAAAAAATAAATATTATCCCCATAAGATAATTTTTTTAATAAGATGAATGTTAATAGTTATAAAAAATAAAAGAAAAAATAAATTAATACCAAATTTATCCCTTTATTCTTTTAAATTTTATTATTTTTAATTTTTTATTACCATTTTAATAAAGCTTATATGATTTTTGCTTTTAAAAAATATTAGACTATTTTTTATTGCTACTGAACAAAATTTCTAGATTGTATACTAAGAACTCGAGATATCTAATTAAACTTTTGATATAAATCTTCTATCCAAGACAATTATATTATATTCAAGTTGAGTAGGATAATGGTTTTTAATGCAGTTACATATAACTAATTGGATCAACTGGTTGTAATAAAAAATTAATCTCATTCCTAGTGAAAATGCATTTATATTAAAAAAAAACTAAAATTATAAAAAAAATTGCAAACTAGTATCATCACAACTCCCAAAGAAACAATAATGACCGATAAATACAAATTAAAAAACATAAACAAGCCTAAGAAAAAACATAAACAAAGCTCGATTTCGAGCATTTGTGTGTCAAATATTAAAACCCAAATGCGTGAACGACAACAACGATGATGCTTAATTAATTTATTGCTCTACTTCATAATTTCTTCATAAAAAATTGCATATCCACTACCAAAATACCATATATATACAAATTCTCAAATCTCAACAACCTCTCCAAAGTCTTGAAGGAGAGAAGCTTAATAGTTAAAATCCAACACAAGGACTATTATTTTTCATCACTATTCTTATTATCATTACCAGACATGCATACAGCTAGAGTTGTAGTTGTTGTACCACGATTCCCTAACGGAAGAACCACTTAACCCACCGTCCCATATCCTAACGACGCTGCCGTTAAGCTCCGTCAAGTCCTGCCACCTGTACCACCCGTTCTCGCTCTCCCCATTTCTCAACTGCAACAACCTCTCCCACCTATTCCACCACTCCGTTTCGGTCCCCTCTTTCTCTTTCCACGCCGTTAACAACCCCTCATTCTCATCGCACGTGCATTGCATGCCCATGTCCTCCTCCTCGTAATAAACGGTAAACTTCCCCTTCCTCTCGCCGTTTTCTTCACTGTTATTTTCTCCTCGTAATAACGGTGGAGAAAACGGAGCCGTCGCTGCATGTTGTTTCGTCGGCTCCGTTTTCTCCACTATTAACAAATCCGCGACAGCCTCAGGCCTGAAAAAAGGTTGGGCTTGGGCCTCGGTCTTGGGCCTGGGCTTGGGGCAGCCCGCGGAGCGAATCTTCCAGAAGCTGAGGGCGGCGGTTAAGAGAGCGAGCCAGGTCCATAGGTTGTTGAGGGCAGTGAGAAAACCGAAGCTCAAGTAGTTGAAGGCTAGAGCTTCCACATTAGAATCCAAGACATTCATATTTTCTTTTTCCTTTTATGAACTAATAAAACTATTGGATTGGGAATTTAACAATTTTTGTGTTGTGTGAGAGGAAAGGAAAGGATTTAAAGGGTGGGAGAAGCGACAAGTGAGGTAGGGATCTCTAATAAAGATGCCAGAATCGGAACCTAAGATGCCAGTTACAGTGTAAGCTGTCAGTAGTCACAATAAATAAATAAATAAAATTATTATTTATTGGTGTTATTTTTATTTTAAGAATAAAAAAATAAAAATATATATAATATAATATGATATGATAATACCATTTTGGAAGTAACACATTCACACGTGTGTGGTTAAGAATCTGTTTCAGACTTTCAGTTCCACTCTCGTCGCCTGCACTGTTCCTTAGCTCAGTCTGTGAAGTTTTAAAATACAACTTATATAGATTTGTAATTATTTAATTTAATTTGATTTAATAATATGTTTTTAATTAAACGGATTGCATAATTAGTTACTATATTACATGCTTTATAGAAGTATAGTAAATTGGATTTCTGGAGTTAAAAATGAAGTATTTACAGCCTCAGAATCTCATCTCATAATATGTATTTGTTAAAATATATTTACTTTTTTATTGGATAGATCAAATTCTTTACTCTCTCCTTTTTTATATCTTTTAGCTTTAGAAATTTTACATTTTATTAAATTTATGTATTATTTCATAGCACAAGTCTCTTTATTCACTCCATTGCCACAACAACAATAATATATTAATATGACTATTTTAGGAAGTGTTAGGGAAAGACTTACGCTTAAGTTTAATACTTAGAAATATAGTAAAAATATACATGAGTCAGATAAAATATCGAAAAGAACTCCACTAACGGGAGTAAAGCAAAACAAGTAAATTTGATATTGTATTCAATTCAAAATTTTATAAAACATTAGATTTGTGGGTCTTTTTTATATATTATTCAACTTATCTATTGATACTTAATGAGAATTTTATATTCACACTTGCATTCAAATAAGATGAGACAAAAACATGTGTTTGGTAATATTAAACCACCAGATGAGAGAAATAAAAGTGAATAAATCCCACACTTTCTTAATTCTTTGCAAAACAACAAAGAAATGAATAGGAGATATCTTATATATAAAAAATAGATTATGAATTGTTGATAATTGATTGTCTACCATTTGCTAAGTGAATGCTGTTTGCTTGAAAGAGGCAATCAATTCTTTTAACAATCAATTGTTTTAAAAAATCATTTAACTATTTTTCTTAAATCAAACACTTATATTTTAACTCTATTTTCATCTATTTCTTTCTTTCTTATTTTTAATTATTTTATTTTTCACATTTTTTACCTCCCCACCGTACACGGCAGAATGAAAGAATAAGATAGAGGAAATCTGAATTTTAGTGAGGGGTTATTTAATTACACGTGGCGGCACGTAAGGATGTGCGCGAATCTTTTTTACATGCTTAGGCTAAACCTTGATCTGCTCCCAGAGATAATTCTGGGTGGTCTCACGTTCATAATCTAATGAACTAAGTTTTTTTTTTTAATTTTTTTATAATGAATGAACTAAGTTCTTTTTAACTTATATTTAATTAACTTTTTAATGCATGAAAAAAAAATGTTGGTGGATGTGAGTCAGCGGCAGTAGGAGAGAACAAGACAAACAAGCTAGCTACTTTATATTAGTATATTATTCTAGGAATAATTAATTAATTGAATTATAATCAATATGATAATTCAATATATATAATTTAGTAGGTAACATATGTTAAATTTATGAAAAACATATAATTTAGTTGGTAACATATGCTAAATTTATGAAAAAAATCAAAGTTCGACATAATACATTCTCAAAAACAAAAAAATCAATATAATAATAATAATTACATATTGGCATGTTATAGGAAAGTGATTAGGGGCATGTTTAGATACATTATTATAAAAGATCTTATAGGTAAAGAACTTATTCAAAAAGTTCTTATCTGAAAAGTTATTTTTATATAAATTAATTTGATATTTGGATGATAAACTCTTATAAGTGCTTATTTAAAATAATATGGTGTTTGGATGAAATTGTAGAAGATCTTTTGTATAATTAAAATTATCAAAAAGGATATTATATGCTTTGATATTATTAAAACTAATAATTAAATACTTAAACATTATTATATAATTATTAAATGCATTAAATAATTAAATATTATTAAAAATAATAAAAATTACCTTTTTCTTCTATTTCATTTATGAAAATATTTTAACTTTATCATTATATTTAAAATATTGTTATATATTTTTTAGAATTTTTGATTAAAAATAACTATTTTTATAAAAATAAAATAAATGTATCTTATAAAAATATAATTATATGTCTTTCTACATAATTAATTTTCATATTTAAAATGTAATTAATACATTATTATTTTAGTAATATTATCACTTAGATTCTAGTTTATAATTTAATTATTATCTATGTAATTATAATTTATAACAAAATATAAAATGTCATTAACCTGGTAATAATATGATCAATAATGCATTCCAATAAAAAATTGTTCAAATGTACCCATGCCATAAACATGCAACCTTGTATTATTAAAAAATAAAGAAATTAGATACGTGTTGGAAACATACTCTTCAGAGATTCTCTAAACCGTTCCATTTATAGAGTACTTTGAGCATTCGATTCTTCTCATGTTGTAGTACTAGAACCAACTTCACTTTCATCCTCATCACTATCTATATATTCGTTATCTTTATCTAGTGAATCAAATTCTCCATCACTCTTGTCATTTCTTTGAATGAAGTTATGTATAGCCATGCAAGAAACAATGATTTGGTTTTGTGTTTTCAAAGCAAAAGGTGGCATATTACCCAATATCTTCCATCTTGCTTTACATAAACCAAATGCACGTTCAATTGTACTTCAAAGACTAGAATGATAATAATTAAAAACTTCAACTCTCCCCTTGATTCTAGGCCAAATTCTAAATTGTGAGAGATGATACCTAGTTTTCTTGCACGGTCCTAGAAAACCCATAAAAGTAGGGTAACTAGAATCAACAAGATAATATTTACCTAAAGAATAAAACAATAGAGCAAGTTAGAACACAAAATTATAATGATACATATATTTATAATATATAAATTTCAATTTACCTTGAGGAGGATGCAGAAAATGCAATGCAGGCTTACGTAAAGCCTCCATAAATATCTTAGTATCATGTGCATAACCTGCCCAAACATAAGTGAAACACATGCTAAAGTCACAAACAACCATGACATTAGTGGTAGTGTAGCCTTTCCGACCAATATAGACTTCTTGTAGATGAGAGGGAACACAAACTCGTATATGAGTGTGGAAGCAATGTCTTCCAAGGTTATTTTGATGATGCCAAAGAATCAAGAGTTAAGCAAAGTTTCAAGCAAAGATTCAAGATTCAAGAATCAAGTTTCAAGTTTCAAGATTCAAGATTCAAGAATCAAGATTCAAGAATCAAGATTTAAGAATCAAGATTCAAGAAAAATCAAGATCAAGATTCAAGACTCAAGATTCAAGAATCAAGAGAAGACTCAATCAAGATAAGTACTAAAAAGTTTTTCAAAACATTGAGTAGCACATAAAGTTTTCACAAAATCTTTTACCAAAGAGTTTTACTCTCTGGTAATCGATTACCAGAAGGTAGTAATCGATTACCAGTAGCCAGCATTATTTTTCAAACTGATTTACAAAGCTGTAATCGATTACCATAATGATGTAATCGATTACCAATGTTTTAAAAAGTTAAGATTTTCAAAATTCAAAATGAAGAGTCACATCTGTTGATGTGTAATCGATTACACCTTAATGGTAATCGATTACCAGTGACTGTTTTCGAAAAACTCATTTCCAAAAGTCACAATTCTTCAAGTGACTTGTTTCTAAAGATTCTTTTAAAAGTCATAACTTTTTAAGTAATTAGTTTTAAAGGAATTGCCAAGAGTTACAAGTTTTGACTTGAGTCATCAAGAAATTATAAATATGTGACATTGGCATGAAACAAAGATTGATTTTAATCATCTCTTTCAATCAATCTTTCAATATTTTCTTTCATCTCTTTCAACAGATTTTTTCTTATTCATCTTCTCTTCATCTTTCTAAAAGTTTTTGTTCAAAACTTTCTCTTCCAAGAAAAGTTCTTTGTTAAAAAACTTGTGCTATCATCTATTTCATTCTCTTCTCCCTTTTCCAAAAGAACGAAGGACTAACCGCCTGAATTCTTTTGTGTCTCTCTTCTCCCTTTCCAAGAGAATTCAAAGGACCCCGCCTGAGAATTCTTTTGATTTGTCTCTTTCCCTTAAACAAAAGATCTCAAAGGACTAACCGCCTGAGAATTCTTTGTCCCAACACATTGGAGGGTACATCTTTTGTGGTACAAGTAGAGGGTACATCTACTTGGGGATTGTTATACTGAGAATAAGAGAGGGTACATCTCTTGTGGACCAGTTCAAGTGGAGGGTACATCTACTTGGGTTTTCAAAGAGAACAAGGGAGGGTACATCCCTTGTGGATCTTTGGCTTGTAAAGGATTTTACAAGGTTGAAAGAAATCTCAAGAACCGCAAGTTGCTTGGGGACTGGATGTAGGCATGGGTTGTTGTCAAACCAATATAAACTTCTTGTGTTTGTCTTCTTTTTCCCTACACTCATTAATTTCCGTTGTGTACTTTTATTTTACACTTTACTTTTGTTTAAATTACATAACTTAGTAGTAAAGCCTAATTGAATCTAGTAACATTAAGAATGATAGATTTTTAATTAGTTAAGACACGTTCATAATTAATTCAACCCCCCATTCTTAATTATTCCAAGGCCACTTGGTCCAACAATGAGTACCATATATTGCACCAATACAATCCCTAAAATAAGGGCGATATCTGGCATCTTTTAGAATCTCATCAGGATTATCTCTAAATAATGGATCAACAGGCTTAATTATATCCTTTGTAAACATACACACAACTTCTAAGATACTATGGAAATGTCTAGATATTGTTTCACCTGAATGTTGAAATCTTTTATCACTATTACGAACAGAACCTGGTTGACTCAACATGTATAACAACAAGCCAACTTGCTCATAAATGCTGGCATTTCAATTTTTCTTTAAGTTGTACTTGGTTTCCAAGATATCACATAATTCAAGAAAGACAAGTTTCTTCATTCTAAACATCTGATAACAACGTATTGGATGACCATTTAGAATTTTAGATACCCAACGATGGCCTGTCATGCTTGAATCCCTACATGGATTTTTCAGAACATAATTCATGAAGTAATTGGTAACATTAGCTACAACAAACATCAACACTTTGTTCTTCGTAATGTGATCGTCATCGTCAGATGAAGAGTCATTTGATGATAGTGATGAGTCATTTGATGATAATGATGAAGACATCCTATAGAAGGAAAAAAAATTCATAACACAACTGAAAATAAAAATCAAGAGCCAAACCATAACCAAGATCCATAACATAACAAAAATTAAAATCAAAGATCCATGACATAACTAAAATTAAAAACTAAGATCCATAACACAACCAAGGTTCATAACCAAGAAAACTTGCAAGTGTCAATGATATCAGATAGAGGAGAAACTAAGGAACTTGTGCTTAAGTGTCAGACTTGATCCATCCAAGTTGTAGCTCAGGCTTTTCTAAAGCAACAAAGGTGATCATGTTTGCCCTTTTTTTCATAAGTCTAGTAGCTTTGTAAAATAGTTCACTCCCACACTCAAGTCCTGGTAGATCTTTCAACTTTGCTATGCATGCAGTAATGCTAGTTGGGTCTTGAGCAGATGCACTAGATTCAAATGTTTGAATAGTACGATCTAATTGTGAGGAAATCTTGGCAGCAAACCCAATTCTTTTGTCACCCTCTCTACCTCTCTTCCTCTATCCATTTTCCTTTACCAAAGACGTGTTCTGAGTTGTCGTGTCTATCTCAGGCTCATTCACTTCCATGTCAGTGTTATCATCAATGTTATCATTTGTCTCTTCTGTTCTTGTGTTGAATCCTTTGTATTGTCTTGAATCCTCAGATGGTGCATATGCTGCAAAATCAATACAAATAGTACCCTTAAAAAGGAATTCCATCTCAGGTAAGAATTTGAGGCCTTGCTCTCTAAACTTTGCTACTTCAGGATCCTCCTATAAAATAAAAAATAAGAATTATAATATATATTTGGCATGAGAGTTAAGAGATAAAAATCAATCTCGTTATAATATATAGAAGTGCCTTCAAATATTACTCAGGTTACATTTAGTCCTGCATCATAGATTCTCGTCATCCATTTCTAAGGCACATAGTAAGGACAGAGGAATCTATGCTTGTGGGCTGTGGCCAAAAAATAAAGATAACAGCAACAAAAGCTGGAGAATATTACTGAAAACAAGAAAGAATAACCATTGTGCTTGTAAAGATCATATTTGTTTATCAATTCCCCCTGCTTGATTGATTGATGGATACCCATTAACCTCAAACTAAATTATTTTTTCTCTTTTCCTTCACTTTTTGTGTCCTCAAATTATCAGAGAGAAAGAAATTTGGGTAATACAAATGACTGAGAATTGCTATTGGAGAGGGAATCGCAACTTCTTGATATTTTCCCCTACTTTCTATCTCTTAACTCATACTAACATTTAAGTTGTGAGTAACCTGGATCTCAAATTAGAAGTGACAAGAAAAAGCATGTAAGCCTTTTACTACATTTGCCTTTCTCTTGCTTTCTTGTTTGCCACTACACCTAGTTGCTCAAACCCCACTTGAAGAAAAGTTTTGTTTGTTTATAGTCATGAGAAACTGCTGCATAAGTCCAAAGGCTATTGCTTCTCTTGTTGAGTACTTTGGTAAAATAAAAACAAATGAGATAAGCTCTTGAACACACTAAAACACATTAGATGAAAAATCTCATTTATAAATTATTAGTAGCAGATTGCTGATTATGTTCTAGTATAGAAAAAAGGCTTTAGTTGACTCTAACTTGGATACACACCACTGGCCAGTTCTTTTATTTGGTTTATATGTTGGTTTTCCTGTTTTCATGTCCCCAAGTGATGCAAATATTTGCAGCTTTGATTCTCGCAGTAATAGAAAAAATGTAGTTTATTATAAAAAGTGGAGTTGGCATATATTCACGCCATCCTCGCAACAAGATAAATTTGAAGTATACACTATGCATAAGTCAATGGCTACATTCATTGTACTCCACTATGTCTGTTCAACTATAAAATGCAGCTTTCATGCGGCTTACATGGAAATCTTAAATTGCAATATGTGCTTCTTCTTTCACCTAACTGGTTAGTAGTTTGGTGCCTCTTGGACTAACCTATTCACAATTCTAATTGGATAGGCGGCTTTCATACTACTGAAGTATTCTTAAAATGGTATTCAAAGGAAGCACATAATTGTATCAACAATGACATACCTCTTTTCTTTTAACAATTTTTCTTATTGTCTTATTCTCAAATACCTATCTGTTCCTGCTCCCTTCTTATATATTTATGTTTTTTTATCTTTGTATCATAAATATCACTCTTTTTTCTGATGAAAGCAAGGAAAGGGAAATGGTTGTACCATCTTTTAACCCTCAAGTAGTTCTGCTTTCTATCTCTCTTATTTTTGTTTTTCACATTTCTTCAGTGGAAAGCATGGAGCACTTAGCAGCATACATAAACACATATGTGATCATAGTTACATATCTTTAAAAATAAGTTTTTTTGTTGATCCTTTGCAGCTATTTTTATTTTTGATGTTTACACTGCTGCAGATCAGTAGCAATCAAAGCATCCAATTTTGCACCTTTAGTGTGCCTTCTATTATGGCTGAGAAGAGTCAAACCTATAATTCGAGAAAGACTAACTTAACCAAATTCATGGTGAGTCATGAGTGAGAAGCAAAGAAACCTACAAATTACCAAATTTAAACTTCTCGTTCTCATTGTCATTGACCAGTAAACATGATTTGTTTCAGCAAGATGATTTCATTAATAGTAAGAATTCTCTGAGAACACTTGATGGTGAAGATACTTTTATAACTTGTGGTTCTGCACATAGAAAAAACTCATCCTGTAGCATCATCCAAAATTTTAAAGATGAAGACAAACTTTCTCATAGTAATTTGAGTTGTTCGCTTAAAAGTCCAAATTCATTTAGAAAGGTGAATTCACCTGGTGCTGTAGACCTGAAGTCAGCACAATATGGGAAGAACCGGATGGAGGATCATACTGAAGTGAGTCAAAATGGTCAGAAGCCAGAGAAAGTGCTTCCTCACTCATTAGATGGTTTTGATGACATGACATATGCATCATTAATCTCATTGGTGAAAGGTAAGAATTCTAAATCAATGAATAAAAAGCATAGATCTTTGATGGAAGAAAAGAGAAGTATTTTAATAGATAGCTTGAAAACATTGCAAGGTAGCAATGTTCGTACACATGAAGAGCTTGCAGTTTTTGAGGACCAAATAAACTCAAGGGACCATCACACTGAGAAGCCAATAACTAGTGATGTACATAAATGTGCTGGTGAGTTAGAAATTGGTAGAAAGTGCTTCCTGGACAACATAGACATGAATGAAGATGAAGAGACATATAGTCATTCTAATGCTGTAAATAAAGCTAACTCAGAATGTACATTGGCTATGGATATTTCCCCTGACAATGTTGTAGGAGCTATAGGTGAACAACAAGTTTGGAAAGTCAGAAGAACTATCATTAAGTAAGTTTATTTGTCTAGTAATATGTGTTTATTAAATGGCCTTTCTCTCTTTTTGTTAAGCTACTTAAATTTACAACTGAACTATGTTGAGTCTGTTATTGTTTACAGATAATCTCTTTAAGTTTTTGACAAACCTCAATTTTTCATTAGTCTTCCTCCATTATTTAATCTCAAACAAGATTCATCCTCCAAACCTACAACCTTGCATTTCTCAAATTTTAATGCAGATTGAATCTAGTGAACTATTTCTTGACGTGCTCACTTTTTGTCCCTTCATTTTTTAAAATCGTCTTGTTTTTTTTTTGTATTTTGATCCCTACTTGGACCTGATACTGAACATTGCTCTATTCAGTCAATAGAAAATCTTTGTCAAGCAAGTGTTTGAGTTGCATAGACTGATAAAGGTAATTGCCAGACTAGATATTCTTCTTGATTGTTTGTTCTATTAAATATATGCACCTTAATTTCACTCATCATAATATGAGAAGTAACTAAATCATTTCTTGTAAGCAGGTGCAAAGATTAATAGCAGGCTCACCCCATGTATTGCTTGAAGATAACCTTTTACTTAACAAGCCACCACCAAAAACATCCACAACCAAGAAGTTTCAATCTGACTTTGCCAGCCAAAAACCATCAGCAGTTGTTAAACTTGACAATAAATTTGTGAAGGTCAATACTGTTGAGAAGACTACAAACAGCGTAGTTGGGAAGATTCCCATTCCTTGTATCAGCAACACAACCAAAGGTCATGCTAATTAGCTGCCAAACTATGGCCATCATTTAGGAAACCTTGCATTAGCCTCTGCAGATTCAAATTCAAATTCCAAACAGTCGCCAAGCTATGTCTACCCCCAACCTGGGAACCAGTGGCTAGTTCCTGTCATGTCCCCATTTGAAGGCCTAGAATACAAACCAATCATATGGCCATGCCCTGCAAATGCAGGCTTCATGGCACCCATAAATGGTTAGGAAAAGGTTGATGTGTTTTCCCTAAGTCTTCCTAGGAAAAAGTTAAATGTGATTCTACTTACATGATATATTCTACTTGGATGGTTGATAAATAGTTCAGCACCTAATGTCTTCCTAGGTCCAAAAAATTAATGTGTTTTTCCTCACATAACAACTTAGAACAACTCCCCCCCCCCAAAGTCCTATCAGCATTGCAAAAGGAACCATTACCCTCTGATTTATTGGTTGTGCTCCTCACAAGCCTCAAATTGTTCTGGCAACCAACACCTCAAATTGCCAGCATGGTGCATTTCATTTTTTACCCATTAGACCAATCTTTGGTTATATTATATAGATTTACATGAATCAATAGAAAGAGAATTATTCCTTTATAAATTTACAGATAACAAAACATGTCTTTATGCAATACCAAACGATGCAGATAAACATGCAGCAGACAATGTCCATTCAATTTGATGTCAGCTACTTCACCATATTACAATCTCTTCTTGAACATAGCACTATCCAATAAATTTCCATTTCATTAGGTTTTAAAAGAAACATCACTATATCAACACATTCAGTTCTTTGCATGTAAACTACCTCAATTGCAACATGTAATAGAGTAATAACCAACCTAATTATCAACCAAAATTTTAGACACAAGCTTCTAAAAAATAGTCTGCAACTCCAATTTTGGCCGCAAAGTCAAGAATCACACATAAAAAACAAAAGAGTGGCCTGCACAAAAACTCTATTTTCGTTGAATAATACATACCTGAATTTTGGCTTCTCACCATTCATCACTAGCTGCAATGGTTTTCTTCTCCCCATCCCAGCCAAGACCTGTGTCCTTCCCTATAAGCTTAGCCCATAATTGCCATTTCTTTTTTAAAGAATCCCACCTATTTTTGAATTGTTTATATTCATATTTCAAATTTGTTGTCTTATTGAACTTTTCTGCATGTTTGCCCAACCAAGCTTAGTGAAGTGGCTATGAGGTTTATTTCCAGCATTCACCTCTTCTATGCACACTTTCAACATAACCTCAGTATTTTTATCACACCATTCTGCTTTCTTTCTTTTCACAGGAACTTGATTGAGAGACATTTCACAAGCTTAATGAAACAAACAAAAGTACAACCCTAATCAATAACAATTCAAAATTTAATGAGAAGAAAAAGAAATTAATGAAGAATTGGTTAACTTGTTGATCGAGGCCGTACCCGAATCAAATAAACATTAAAAATGTAGTATCTAGGAAGTGATCCTAGGTCGTTTCCCAACGAGCAATGATAAACCAAATGTTCATAACAGATAGTAGGAAAATAGTAACGAATTGGGGGGGGGGGGTTGTTTGCTTTTGTAAATTAAACAACGAGTACAATTGAATTAGAAAATATCATAATTAAAATATGTTGCTTTCGCTTGATTCACAAGCAAGTCTCTTATCCTAGGTTGCGAGAATTTATCCTTTATCAGTTTAACCACTCAATCCAACCCTAAATTAAATTACTAAGCGAAATTCAACATAAGGCATTCATTATGTGATTAAGCATCACATACACCAATTACTCATAAATGATCATTAAGCATGAACGTAAATTAAGCGCAGAGACAATTAATCAAACACTAAGCATGCATGAATTAAAAATAGCAAATTCAGAGTAATTAGTGAAGAGGAAAAACTGAACAGAATGTAACAGTAATAATAAAACCTCAAAGAGAACTGTGCTTGATCCTCAAGAGAAAGGAACGCTGGGGACTTAGCCTTCCATTAATCAATAGAGAACGAACTTATAAATTGAAGAACAAAATTTTATTGCTACTGGAATTGTAAAACGAAAAGATGTCTCAAAGAAAAGCCTAAAACTAAAAAACGAAAATAGGAGAGAGAAGAGAAGAGAGGAGAAAGGGCCTAAACTAGAACCTTGGTGCTGTTATATAGTTTTCCAGCCCCAAAGCTTACAAATCTGTTTTAAATCCAAGCCCATAAATAAATTAAATTCAAATCTAGATAAGATAAGATCTAGATTAAATAACATTTAGATGAGATCAAATCTAAATAATATCTAGATAAGATAAAGATAAGATAAGATCTAATTTTGTAGAATAAAATAGTCTGCACTTTTCAAGTCCAAGCCCAATTCTGGATTCAAGCCCAATGCTTCATTAATTCCTGAAATTAGATTAAAAACATCAAATTAGCTGAATGGGCCCAAATAATAAAACTACCTAATTAATTTGACAATTAAGACTAATCAGTACTTAAAATGGTGCAAAAAGGGTTAAGAAATAGGAGAAAATAATGGCACATCACATGAGATGCTAACAAAGGAAGAAGAGGAGATGACGAAGGATGATCGAAAGAGATGAGGAAGGAGATCGGAAAGGATGAGGAAGGAGATCGAAGCACGAGAGAGAATTGAGGAAGGCACAACATGCACGTTGTGAGGAACCTGAGAGAGAAATTTTGAGGGTTTAGAAAATGAGGAGGGCATGCTTTGTCATTTTGAAATTTTTTGAGGACATAATTGTCCAAGCATTGTTTAAGGGATAGATTCCTGAAAAGCAAAATTTCACAAGCTGGAAATTTTGAGCTACAGAACAAGATCTGCTGAGAGCTTTTACTTTTGTAAAAGCTAAAAAAAAAATTAATAACCAAACACTCTTAAAAAATAAAAAAGATCTTTTACCAGTAGATAAGATGATAAAAGATCTTTTGGGCTGCATTCAAATGGGCCCTACTTAGAGTGGTGTTTGGTAGGGGCAGTCCTTGGTTGGTGTTCGTCTAGATATGAACATTGATATGATTGATGTCATCCTATCTTTTCGAAAACATTCAATTAAACTATTTGCTTATACACACCGAATTTTATTATTTATAAAAGTAATTATATTTTTCTAAAACAAAAATTAAAATATTACAATTAGTTAATTACATGATATTTTAATTGTATAAAATTAAAAAAATTATACCGAACAAATTAAGCTTAAGTTCATTTATAATTATGATAATAAAAAAAATAAGTGACATGTTAGCATGACAATCACACAAGTCAATAATGAGTTTCTACTTGTGTTTGGTCTTACATTTTCAACGCATGTAACCTATGATTTTCACATCTAAAACGGATGAAATTTAGAAGCTACACAATCTAATATTCAAGTTGGCGTGAATCCAATCCTTCAAAACGAATAACTAAATATGCACTCACTCTTCTTGCTTTCGCTCTATTCCATTTGTTGGTGTGTTAGGGCCTCTTTACATAAATTTCTCCAACTAGGAATAACATTAATTATACATGTAGGAATGTTCTAAAAAGATTCTGGACTAGCATAGAATCAAAATGCTCTTGCTAAAAAAATGAGTGACTAGATTTACTTGTCTATGAACTAAACTCACTAAAGAGTTGTTAATCAAGTGAAAATTTTCTCCACATAAAGACAAAATAAAGCCATGTCAGTCTTTGCGTTCATGCAAGAGATGGCCAGCATGCTCTCATAAACTTTGCTTGCAATTGATTTCAGAATCAACATTGTGGAGACGCATGATAGAGGACTATCCAAGGAAGAAGAGTTTGACTTAGGTGGGTTCAACATGGATGAACCAAGAGTAAGGAGTAAGAGATTTCAAGAAGAACTTAGCGAGAGACTAAATTCTCTCATGGAGGAAAGAGAAGAAGCGAAACTCATTTATCTTAGTCAACTTATAGAATAAGATTTATTTTCTTTTTTAATTATATTTTTGAGCCTATTTTTGGACTTGCAATGAGCTGCTATCTTTTTTATTGTTATTTTAAGTCTTTTAATTATTAGATTAGTTATTGGGCCTTGGGCCTAATTTAGGATTATTAGTAGGAATTATAAATAGACTCTTTAAACACTTTATTGACAGTTTTCATGAAATTTCATGTTAGACACAATTAAGAGAGTGTCTCTCTTGATTCTTGTGTGAAATATTAGGTTCTTATCAAAGAATTCTATTCATTGTGGCGAATCATCTTCAACTTATCAATCTCCCAAGATTGCAACGTTGTTCTTTCCATCTCCTTTCTAATTTCACTTTATTCTTTTATTTTCTCCAATTTCATTGAGTCCCAAATTGGTTTTCCAGTTTGATGATGTCAAAAATTGGATCCACAAATCGAGGTTTCATCAATTGGTACCAGAGCTTTAGTTCTTGAAATCAGGTATTATCTATCCTTTGTGTTTTCTGTTTCACGTGAGTTTTCTCCTTTGTTTGTTCGATCAATTTTTTTGTTTAACTCTATATTATTATTTTATCTTCCTTTGTTTTATTCCTTTGAGTCTATCTTTCTTTTCTGAACTATATCTAGTATCAATATCTTTTTTTATATAAATATAGCATTAAAATTCGTGCAAAAAAAAAGGAAAGAAAGAAGTTAAAAAAAGAAAGAAATCCAGTTTTCAGATTTGGAGGCAAAATTTTGTTACAGTCTAGATTTGGATTTTCCCAATCACATTTGCATTCAAATTTGAATTGTGTGCCAAAAAAAGGAAGAAGAAAAAAATGAAAAAAGAGCAAAATAAAACGTATAAAAAAAACAAAATCAACATTCAAAGTCTTTATTGTTTTTACATCTTTTTCAAAAAAAATTGTGTCATGTTGGTTATTTACATCTAGTATAGTTCAATTTTTGGACAATCCTTTTCTTCATTCTGGAGTCTTTTAGTTTGTCTTCCTTGACATTCCTTTTGAGTATTCCTTTCATTATTTTTGCCCGTCTTTAAAATTCCTTAGTTTTGTCTTAGAGTATTTCTTTTCTTGACTTCTTGAGTTGAGTTTTGATTTGTGACATATTTCACATTGAATATTTCTTGATTTTGAGCTTGAAGGTTCTGCATAAGAACTGAAAAGAAGCAAGAGTGGTAAAAGGCAAGAGCGCATATTATAAAAGAAAAAGCCTTGAAAGAGTGATACATGAGTGAACTTGAGTGAAACACCAAGTTGAGTGGCGAGGTCCTATTCAATTTTTTACTTGTGCACTAACTTTTCTTGTAGGATACAAGTGGAGATGCTACTCCACCATCTCCAAAAACCGCAAGGCTCATGCCGGAGATTATTAAACTTGGTGATCAAATGAGAAGAATGAGTTATGAAAATGAAGAAAGGATGGAGAGAATGAGAAAGGAGAATGGGCAAAGTTTGGGAAGAATACATAGGAGTAAAGAAGTTTTAAGTGTAAGGATTGAAAATATAGAGCGAAGAAAAAAGGTAAGATCATCTAATTATTCTCATGGATAAGATTAGGGGTATGAAGAGGATGAGAGAGGATGGAAGAATGAGAGGTATAGGGAGAGAAGAAATCATAGAAGATATGGAGGTAGACAAAGAAAGGAAGGGAGTGAAGGTGAAGATCCCTACTTTAAAAGGGACTTATGATCCAGAAGTGTATCTTGAGTAAGAGATGAAGGTTGAGCATGTCTTTGCTTGCTACAACTACAATGAAGAGAAAAAGATCAAATTGGCCTCCCCGGAGTTTGAGGGATATGTCTTAGTTTGGTGGAATCAAGTGAGGAGTGATGTTGAGAGGATGAGAAGGCCGTTGATTAATACTTGGCAAGACATGAAGAGAGTTTTGAGAGAGAGATTTGTGTCGTCCTATTATGGGAGAGACCTTCACAACTAGCTCCAAAGATTAATTCAAGGAAATAAGAGTGTGGATGAGTATTACAAAGAGATAGAGATTTCCTTGATTAGGGCTCAAATTGAGGAGTCTCAAGAGGCCACCATGACAAGGTTTTTGCATGGTCTCAATAGGGAAATCCAAGACATTGTAGAGTTGCACCACTATACCTCTTTGGAGGATCTCATTCATCAAGCTATCAAGGTGGAGCAGCAACTAAAGAGGAAGCAAACATACAAAAAGTCCTCCTATGGCTCTTCAACTTGGAAAGATAAGGAGACATTCAAGAAGGAGGGAGGATCTTCATTCAAATCTCATGAAAAAGGTGTTGCCCTTGGTAAAAATAATTCTAACCCTACTCCCACTTCTTCAAAGGCGAGTTCTATTAAATGTTTTAAGTGTTTAGGAAAGGGTCATATTGCCTCCCAATGTCCTAACAGAAGGACTATGCTTGTGTTGGGTAATGGGGATATCACTAGTGCATTTTCTTCTAGCTCTTCTAGTGAGAGTGAAAGTGAATGTGATGTATAACCCTTAGAAGGTGATATTTTGATGGTTAGGAGGTTAATGAGGAGTGTGTGTAAGGATAGAGATGACACTCAAAGGGAGAACATTTTTCATACTATGTGCATGGTCATGGGGAAAATATGCTCTTTGATTATTGATGGCGGTAGTTGCACTAATGTAGCTAGCCAAAGATTGATTGAAAAGCTTGCTTTTAAAACTTCCCCTCACCCTAGGCCTTACAAACTACAATGGTTGAGTGAGATTGGGGAGCTAGTTGTAGATAGAGAAGTTTTGATATGCTTCTCCATTGGAAAATGTGTTGATGAGATACTGTTTGATGTAGTCCCTATGGAGGCTAGTCATCTCTTACTTGGAAGGCCTTGACAGTATGATAGGGATGTTGTCCACAATGGTGTCACAAACAATTTTTCATTTGTAAATAAAGGGCAAAAGGTTACCCTTAAACCTTTGTCTCTAAGTGAGGTTTGTGAGGATAAAAAAAATGAGAGTGAAAAAAGAACAAGAGAGAAAAAAAGAGAAAAACAAAAGTGATGAAAAGAGAGAGAAACATGAAAGGAGAGAAAAGAAAGAAAAGAGTGGAGATAAAAAAGAGTGAAACTAAAAAAAAAGATGAAAATCAAGAGAGAAAAATACAAACCTTGTTCATGAGAGAAAAAGAGGTGAAAAGAGTGATGCTAGCTAGGCAACCTATGTATTTACTAATGCCTCATGATTATTATTTGTCTTCTATTGTTAGTTTTTTGCCTATAGGTGTGGAAGAATTATTGAAAGAGTTTGGGGATGTCTTTCCTAAAGACACCCCTCATGGGTTACCTCCTTTGAGAGGGATAGAGCACCAAATTGATCTCATTCTAGGAGTATCCTTACCAAATAAGCCAACATATGGAAGCAATCCGGAAGAGATAAAAGAGATCCAAAGGCAAGTGGAGAGCTTGATGGAAAAAGGATGGGTGAAAGAAATCTTGAGCCCATGTGCTATGCCTGTCATCTTGGTAAATCAAAATCTATCTCAACTTCTAAGGCATGTGGTAGGTAAGAATTTGAAAACTTGGAATGAATGCCTACCCCATGATGAATTTTCTTATAATAGGGTAGTAAACTCTACTACTTATTCTCCTTTTGAGGTAGTTTACCATTCTAGTCCATTGTCCCCTCTTAATTTGTTACCTTTTCCTAACACTTCAGCTATGATGCATAGGGATGGGCTTTGTAAAGCCAATTTTGTTAAGAGTTTGCATGAGAAGAGGGAAGCACAAATTCAAAAAAGATTGAACAATATGCTAGATATTCCAATAAGGGGAGAAATAAAATGGTTATCAAACTGGGTGATTGGGTTTGGATTCACTTGAGTAAGAATAAGTTTACTTACAAAAGGAAATCTAAACTTCAAGAAAAGGGAGATGGTCTTTTTCAAGTTTTAAAGCACATAAACTATAATGCATATAAAATTGCTTTACCACTAGACTACGGTGTGAGCAACACTTTTAATGTTACTGACTTGACTCTTTGTGATGTAGATACCTTTAACATCAATTCAAGGGCGAATTCTTCCCACGAAGTAGGGTATGATAGAGGACTATCCAAGGAGGAAGAGTTTGACTTACGTGGGCTTAACATGGATGGACCAATCACTAGAGCAAGGAGTAAGAGATTTCAAGAAAAGCTTGGTGAGAGACCAAATTCTCTCATGGAGGAAAGAGAAGAAGAAGAAAAACTTATTTATCTTAGCCAACTTTTAGAATAAGATTTATTTTCGTTTTTAATTATATTTTGGGCCTATTTTTGGACTTGTAATGGGCTGCTATCTTTTTTATTGTTATTTTAAGTCTTTTAATTATTAGATTAGTTCTTGAGCCTTGGGCCTAATTTAAGATAATTAGTAGGAGTTATAAATAGACTTCTTAAACACTTTGTTGGCAATTTTCGGCAAATTTCCCCAGATGGGGTGCTTTTACAAAATATTTCCCCAAAGGGGGTCCTTTCGAAAAATATTACATGGGGGGGCTGTTTTCTACGTACTTTGCATGGGTTCTATAGCAAACCGCCACTCGTAGTGGCGAGTTTGCTGGGCAGAGCCACGTGGCCTGGAAAACGCCACTCGTAGTGGCGAGTTGCCTGCAACCTGCAAGTCGCCAGTCCTTCTGGCGAGTCTGCTCTGCGTCTTAGAAACCGCTAGTTTGACTAGCGGGTTGGCTTTGCAGGGGGGAGCTTCAGGCGTAGGCTAGCGGTGTAGCTACGGTGTAGTGGTGCAGGAGCAGTTTTGCAGGTGCAGAGAAATCGCCAGTCATGGTGGCGATTTGGGCTTTTTCAAAAAAAAAATTCTGGCCTATAAAGAAAGCAATGTAGGTGCCCCTTTTGTCTGCTTCGTTTTTGCATTCACTCTTCACTGAATTGCTTCTTCTGCCATTGCTATTTGCTTCCAGTGCTCCCTTATTTTGTTGCTACGGGTTTGGGTTATTAGTGAGTATGCTGTTAACTGAAATTTTGTTTTTTTTTTTTGTGTGATATATTAATATTAATTGATAAATTTTTTATATATTGTAGGTGAAGTTTTTGTTCTTCTTTGGCCTACACTTTTTGGTTGCTTGTCTTAGTACGTATTTGAGGTAAGTTAATTTATTTTTATGTTGTTTGGTATATACTTTTATGTTATATGCATATATGTTAAATTAATTTTAGTTGAGATATTAATGTTATTTAGGTTAGATTTTTGTAAGCTGTAAGTTATATATATGTTAGGTTAGTTTTAGTTAATTTATAAATATTATTTTAAGAATATTAGTTAGGTTAATATACATATCTTAAGTTAGTATTAATTTTGCTTTAGATTAGTTTTTGATAATATTATTTTGTTTAGATTTTATAAATTAGTATGGTATTATTTGTTTTATATATGTGTAGATTTTGGTTAGTATATATATAGTACGTTTGTTTAGTTTAGGTGATAATTTTAAATTTTAAGTAGTATCCTAAAATAATAAAATTATTTGTGTTATACGTACATTAGTTGTAGTTAATTTGTTAATATGAATTTATTTAAGTTTTTTTAATTGATATGTTATTATTATTTGGTTTAGATTTTTTTAGATTTGTATGATATTATTTATGTTATATATATAGTATGTTAGGTTTAGTTAGAATGTTGATATTATTTAGTTTATTTTTTTAATTTTTTTTAATTTTTTTTAGTATATTGTTTAAATTTTTGTTTCCATTGTATTTTTTGGATTTTTTTAAATTTATTTGTGTAATAAATGTAATATAATTTAAATTTTATTTATTGGAAAATAAATTGGTAAATACAATTGTTGTGAAATAATAAATGTATTGAGTGAATTATTTTTTAAGAGGAAATCATACCTTCTGCTGGGTGAACAATTCTTACTGGTGGAATCATGTCGGGGACTTCACTGTCGGTATCTGATATACCGTCAACACTGTCATCTTTGTCTAACGACTCTTCAACGTATGAGTTAGACACAAGATAATCATCATCATCATGATCATCATCTTCGTGAAGATTTAAATTGCTCATATTTGTCGGTGGTTGTGTGTCATCATTAGATAAATAATTTCTACATGATGTAAGGGAATTTGCAGAATGAAACATTGAACCACCAGCCACATCCTTTTCTATGTATAATTCTAGAACTGACATTTCTTGTTGTTGTTTAAAACTTTCCAGCATCGTTTCAACGTCTTCGTCATCGCAAATTTGCAAAGCAATATATTTTCCTGACACTAAAAATCTACAACTGATAGCAGAAATAATTTCATTATTTTCTAACTTTACCTTGTCTCCAATTTTTTTCTTCAAAGCATTGAAACTAATTCCACGTTTAATCTGAATCGCTTTTTTACTGCCTTCAAATATTACATCATCATTATCTTCATATATCCTTCCATTGAAATACAACACTGTTATAACCGAATTCATCGTGTACCTACAAAAACAATATTTTAATGAATTATTCATAATAAATTTAAAATAGTCAAATGTAATCACAAAAAGTCTTACGAAGCAAATTTCAACCTTATGAGGACAAATTTAAATCTCAAGAACGCTCACACTTTTTCAAAGCTGAAATCTAGTTTTTAATATACTCCAACACTGAAGAAATTTAATTAAAAATTTGATGACACAAATCATTTTACTGAAAACTAGTTTTAATTAAAAATTACTTAAAAAAAATTATAATACAAATTATTTTACTAGAAACTACTAAATAAAATAAATTACTTAAAAAAAATTACTTGAAAGTTGAAATCTAGTTTTAATTAAAAATTACTTACAAAAATTATAATACAAATTATTTTACTGGAAACTAAGAAATAAAAAAAATTACTTAAAAAATTATAATACAAATTATTTTACTGGAAACTAAGAAATAAAAAAAATTACTTAAAAAAAATTACTTGAAAGCTGAAATTTAGTTTTAATTAATAATTACTTAAAAAAAATTATCATACAAATTATTTTACTGGAAACTACAAAATAAAATACAAAACTAATTTAATTATACAATTAATAAAAAAATATACATTCAAACTGCTTTAAAGAATTACTGACATAAAATTATAACACAAATTATTAATTTCCAAAAAGGAACAAATTATTTTTACTTCCAAAAAATAAATGTATTATTTTTTTAGTAATAATATAAATAATTTACACTAATAATGTTTTGATATTTAATTTATTAAAAAAACTTTAATAACCTATAAATAAAGTAGTATGTTTAAATTTAACATAACTTCAAAATGCACGTTTTTTTTCTAGTTAGACCTAACCTATATTAATGATACTAAAAAATTTGCTGTATGGTAAGTACTATTGTTTTTCTTTCCTCCTTGTCAATAACACAATAAACAAATTTATTATGACAATTTGAAAATAATGCAAACATGGATAGTGACGGTGTGAAGTTGAGCCCAAAATCAAATAAGGCCATCTGCATGTGTAACAGGCATGGATTCAAATATTTAACCCTCAAATATCAAACCTTATGCAGATAAATCCCTAAAGACTCACAGTTATGAAAAAAAAAATTACTACAGAAATTAAAGCAAATTCTATAACCTTATGCGGACAAATCTTAGCAAACAACAAGATACTTAAAAACAAATTATAACATAAATTATTAATTTCAAAACTACAAACTTGATTAAAATATAGACTTAAGAAGTAAATAGAAAACCTTGAAGAATTCCTTGACACTCACAATTTTTAAAAACTGAAGTTTGAGCAAACAGGCAACAACGTAAGAAACTGAAATTTGAGTACATTGAAGTTTGAGTAAACAGCCAACAACAGCGTGAGAAAAACTGATATTTGAGTATGTATTTATAGCCCTTACTCTGCCCTAAATCGCCAATGGGAGTTGCAACTTGCACTCAAATCGCCAGTTGCAGTTGCAACTCCCCTTTAGGCCTGCACCCCCTACAAAAGCAACCTGTAAACGCTGCAAAAGCCTGCACCAGCCAAACCGCCAGTTTGACTGGCGGTTTCCAAAAGCCTGCCCTAACTCGCCACTCATGGTGGCAACTTCCACCTGCAGGGAACTCGCCACTACGAGTGGCGTTTTCCAGGCCACGTGGCTCTGCCCAGCAAACTCGCCACTACAAGTGGCGGTTTGCTATAGAACCCATGCAAAGTACGTAGAAAACAGCCCCCCCATGTAATATTTTTCGAAAGGACCCCCTTTGGGGAAATATTTTGTAAAAGCACCCCATCTGGGGAAATTTGCCGCAATTTTCATGAAATTTTATATTAGACACAATTAAAAGGATGTCTTTCTTGGTTCTTGTGTGAAACCTTAGGTTCTTATCGAAGAATTTTATTCTTTGTGGCGAATCATCCTCAACTTATCAATCTTTCAAGATTGTGGTGTTGTTTTTTCCATCTCCTTCTCTAATTCCACTTTATCCTTTTATTTTCCCTAATTTCATAGAGTCCCAAATTGGTTTTCCAGTTTGCTGATGCTAAAAATTGGATCCACAAATCAGGGTTCCATCAAGACGCATATTAAGGGTCCAAGATATGGAAGCCAAGAAAGCAAATGCCTTGGCTTCAAGAATGGGAATAACTCTAGAATGATAGGAAATGCGAGCAACAATAAACTCACCTTCATTTTGAATGCACACTCGTATGCCATAGATTCTCATATCCGTAAATATAGAAGCATCAATATTACACTTTAACAAACTTGCATTCGGTTTAGTTTAACGAACACATCACTGACATCAACAAAAAAGTGTCTTTGGCTGTTCTTTATTGGTTTGTGTCTTACAACTCTCCAATGAAAACGCGGGAGCAATCTCATGATTCAACAAGAGATTAAAAGCAAAGCATTGTTGGTGATGGTGTGTTCGTAGCATGAGTTAGTCTGGTTCTATTTGGTGCTTTGTCCTCATGCGTTGTTAATAGAGTAACAAGGATGAGGGCATTAGGGTAATGTAAGAAAGATAAAATTAATCCATAATACTATTTTAAATGACGTGTCACTGTATTATTGGAGGGACAAGAATTTAGGACACAGTTAGGCAACAGGTGATTTGAAACCGCTTATATCTGGGTGTGCAACTGTTAAAAGAATAATAACATAACACTACTAGATGTGTTTGTTTACACTTATTTGGATGTGTCTACATTAATGTGTTTGGCTGAAAGTTGAGGGAAGATTGACATTCGTTCTAATGAATCAAATACAAGTAGCTTTTGTGTCCTTTATAGATTTAATGTTCAAATTATAAATACATGCGCCATTATTGAGTAACCAAAACACCCTCTTAGATATTTGCATTAAAATTCAGAAAACACTTGATCATTTGGTATTATACTTTTTTTTTTTGGTTTGGTACTACTATAATCAGGGTCTTGGACTCCCCAGTGGTACGTCAAGGTATCCCTACAAGTTTCGATCCTTGGACCAGCTATGAGACTAATCCTTGGTTGGGGCTTAGCCACACTTGAAGCTCATTATCCCTCCCCATGAGTGTATTATGCGGGAATCAAGTCCATGTCTCCTCCCACAAACTAAGCATGTGTTGCTAAGTGTTAATTGAGCTACACCCATTGGGCCATTTGGTGTTATACTACAGATGTCGATAATGGGTTAGTGACCGGGAAAACACACTTCATAAGCTTCGAAATAGGAATAGAGTTGGGTCAGGGGGTCGTCTAATGATAAGTAAGGCCAAAAGCAAATTTTAATTTATTTTTTTACTTTAAATGAGAAAAACAATGAAACAAAAATTTTGAGTGCTATGCAATCGATAAATGAACTAAGTTGATGAGTTAACAAAGGAAATAAAAGCATTTTTTTCTATTTTATTGGACATTTTTGACATAAACGACTATAAAAGGGGGAAAAAGGATTACTAGGATTTGTGGAATACAATTGGGACCAATGATGTTTTTCTATTAGAACTTGAGCCCAATTAAATAAATAAAAAAACTCTAAATTTTACGAAGTTCCATCGTTAATGTCAAAGTTTAAATAAATAAGGTTAGGGTTTCCAATATGTTTGTTTGGTAGAGAAAAACAAAGAGGGGGAAGGAAGGAGCATGAAGAAGCAATTCAAGTATTGTTAACTTTTCTCCACAAGTGATGCTTTCAAAACTCAAACCTTTAATAATTTCAACACAGTTTATTTAATATTGTACCTCTATGGAACTTTATTTCCTGAAATGCATAATTTTTTCCCCTTTTGCGCTTAATGCGTTTTCATGCATATTTCCAATTTAGAGAGTGGAATTTAGGAATAGGTTCCTTGAAAGAAGAAGAAAAAGTGTAATATTGCACATTTAATTAATTACTTTAAATTAGTTTTGTGAGGTTATGAGTTTGAATATTATTCAATTGGTAGTCTTTTTTCTTTTTTTTGCAAAGACCTATAAATATTTTGACATGATATGTGTGGAAGCAAAGCTTCATGATGAATCAACAATGATTCAAAGGTGTTTTGATAATAACAATGATGACAACCAAAGATGATGACAAAAGTGATGAACAAAAAGCTCAAGTGAATCAAAGAATATCCATCTCAAGTGAATCAAAGAACATCCATCTCAAGAGAATCAAGAACAAGTCAAGAGTTCAAGAATCAAGAAGAATTCAAGACTCAAGAAGAAAGCCTACAATAAAGAATCAAGAATCAAGGCTCAAGATCTCAAGAATCAAGATCAAGATTCAAGACTCAACATTCAAGAATGAAGAAAAGACTCAATCAAGATAAGTATTAAAAAGTTTTTTCAAAACTTTGAATAGCACATGAGTTTTTGAAAAAACCTTTACCAAAGAGTTTTTACTCCCTGGTAATCGATTACCATATTGTTGTAATCGATTACCAGTAGCAAAATGAGTTTGAAAAAGTTTTCAAACTGAATTTACAACGTTCCAAATATTTTCAAAAGGCTGTAATCGATTACAATGTTTTGGTAATCGATTACCAGTGCCCTTGAACGTTGAAATTCAAATTTAAATGTGAAGAGTCACATCCTTTCACTCAAAAGCCTTGTGTAATCGATTACACTTATTTGGTAATCGATTACCAGTGACTGTTTCTGAAAAATCAAAAGATGTAACTCTTCAAAAAGGTTTTGACTTTTTCAAATGGGTTTTAAGTTTTTCTAAAAGTTATAACTCTTCTGAATGGTCTTCTTGACCAGACGTGGAGAGTCTACAAAAGCAAGGCTTTGTTTCACATTTCAATAATCTTGAATACTTTTTACTTTTCCAATCAATCATTTACAAGCCTTGAAATCTCTTTGAACTTTTTCTTCTTCTTCTTTGTACCAAAAGCTTTCTGAAGTTTTCTGGTTTTCTAAACCTTGAAAACTTGTGCTGTTCATCTTTTCATTCTCTTCTCCCTTTGCCAAAAAGAATTTGCCAAGGACTAATCGCCTGAATTCTTTTTGTGTCTCTCTTATCTCTTTTCCAAAAGAACAAGGGACTAACCGCCTGAATTCTTTTGTGTCTCCCTTCTCCCTTGTCAAAGAATTCAAAACGACACAGTCTAAGAATTCTTTTGATTCTTCCCATTCCCTAATACAAAAGCGTTCAAAGGTTTAACCGCCTGAGAATTCTTTTGTATCCCCATTCACAAAGTATCAAAGGTGTAACAGCCTGAGATCTTTGTCTTAACACATTGGAGGGTACATCCTTTGTGGTACAAGTAGATGGTACATCTACTTGGGTTTGACTGAGAACAAGAGAGGGTACATCTCTTATGGATCAGTTCTAGTGGCAGGTACATCCACTAGGTTCAAAGAGAACAAGGGAGGGTACATCCCTTGTGGATCTTTGCTTGTAAATGGATTTTTACAAGGTTGAAAGAAATATCAAGGACCGCAGGTCGCTTGGGGACTGGAGGTAGGCACGGGTTGTTGCCGAACCAGTATAAAAACTCTTGTGTGTTTGTTTCCTTCTTCCCTACTCTTTTACTTTCCGCTGTGCATTTAATTTCCGCTTTTACTTTCTGTTAAGTTTTCTCTTCTACTCCTCATTCTTTTAACAATTTAGTAAAAGCCTTAAAAGAGTAATTTTTAATTGGTAAAGTTCTAGGAATAATTAATTCAACCCCCCCCCCCCCTTCTTAATTATTCTGAGGCCACTCGATCCAACAATATGGTTTTAGATGGAAAATTTCTCTCTAAACTTTTACACAAGGAAAAAACAATATTGTTCACCCCATCTAAAATGTTACTTTTTCTTTTCTTCTTTTAATATCTTTGGGTCAATAAAGATAAAACAATACCAAAATAAATAAATAAAAATATAGAAAGTATATTTATGCAACCAATAAGTATATGTCCATCCTTATTGATCTTCAGAATCATTCTTGTCTCTGTGAATAATGAATATATGAGTACAATGAATTGGCGAACAAAGAGAGAGAGAGAAAGAGAATACTAACAGTAAGAAAGCGAATAAAGGGTCGTTGGCAAACACTGTTAGAGTGGAGAATAAGAACTGGCAAGGCACCTTGGTGAAGACCTCGAGGATCTCAAAGCCTCTCCGTAATCTACAAAAATTAACATAAGAAAAAATTCCAACACACACACACACACACACAAATATGAATATGCAAAGAGAGAGAGAGAGAAAGAGAGAGAGAGAGAGAGAACGGATCAAGGAATTTGAAGCATGACTTGAAGTTGCACATAACCACATGATTCATGACTGAGGATTAAGGTTTGGAACCCAACAAAGGCAATAAGTTAGAAGGAGTGTCTTTGGGGATAGGCTAAGATGATGATGATGGAGCACGACGATAGAGGCAATGATTGGCAAAACAATGGCAGCGACAATAACAAAGATGGCAACGAAAGGCTAGGGCTCGAGAGTTTTGGGCATAAAAACGGGACAATGTAAGAGGTTTGGACGTGAGAGCTGGAATGTGAGCAAAATTGAACACTTAGATATTTAGGGTCAAGCACAACATCGGTTTTTACAAAAAACCGTTGTTAACGAGCGAGACTCAACATCGATTCTCATAAAACTGATGTTGATGCATGACACTCAACATTGGTTTTAAATAAATCCAATGTTGAGTATAGTACTTAACATCAGTTCTCTCAAAACTGATGTTAAAAACTTCCATTTATTAACAAAAATGCCACCACACATTTGTTAAGATCGGCATAGGGGGCAATTAATACCTGAAATTTTCATAGAAACACCTCTTTATATCAGGTTATCGTTTGATGGAATTCTATTAAGCGCTTATCGCCAAACCCATGATGCCATTTTTATGGGATAGGAATTGACCACAACTACTTGAAAAAATTAGCATTATCCAAGTTTTGGGGTTCCAACAGAATTATAAGCACTTCTCACTGTGAAGCTATTCCCTAACCATTTCCAACAGTCTTATAGTAATTGTTTAGGAGTAAGAGAGTTAATCTCTACCGTTAGCTCATCCAAAAACTTCCTTCCTCACATAAAAAAACTCCCTCCTCAAGGGAAAACTCCAAAATCACCTCCCATAAGCCCAAAAACTAAAGTTTCTAACCAAACTTTCCTGTTGCACATATTTCAAATACAGTCTAGGAAATTTAGACTGCAAGTTTTGGCTTCGTAGCCATCTATCTTTCTAGAACAACACATTATTTCCATTACCAATATTCATTTTCATATTACTCCATAGCCATTAGGTAGCCTTACTGTTGGTTCTTGTAGTCTGTTAGACCTGCACTAGATCAAAAAAGAAAAAAACAAGAACAAGCACAACAAAAACAAACAAGGATCTACACCAGATTTTACGTGGTTCAACAATGTGCCTACATCCACGAGAGATGGCAGCTCATCATCATCACATTGATCATGAAATTCAAGTTTATTCTAGATGGTCCCCATAAATCAGAATGCATATACTCAAAAGGCCTAGATGAAACATGAATACCAGTGCCAAAGCTTATTCTATGTGATTTACCAAGTACAAAATGATCACAAAATTCAAGTTTATCTAGTTTATCACCACCTAACAGATTTTGTTTCTCAAGTTCATGTAATCCTCTTTCACTAACATGACCTAATCTCAGATGCCAAAGTTTAGTTTTGTTCATCAAAGTATTACTAGTTACTGATGCATGTCCAATAATAGTGGAACCTTCAAGAATAAACAAGTCATTACTTTTATTCTTGTTACCCTTAGCTATGACTAAAGATCCATTTGAAACCTTAAGAACACCATTCAAAGTTTTAGTAAAATATCCTAGATCATCAAACATGTTTATGGATATAAGATTTCTTTTGAGTTCAGAAATTTACCTTACATCTTTTAGTAGGTAATCTCTATTATCAAACATCTTTAATCTCACAGTTCCAATGTCTTGTACCTTGCAAGGATAGTTGTCTCCTAGTAATATAGTTCCTGTTGTCTTTAATTCCAGAGTTTCAAAATAGTCATTCCTCAGGAAGCTGTGATATGAGCATCCAGAATCCATAATCCATTTTGTTTGTGTTTTGGTATTTGATACTACTAAAACATCTGCACTCTCATAACCATCAGAGGCTTCAACTATGTCAGTAAAGTCCATAGATCCTTTCTTAATCATGTCTGGGCAGTCTTTCTTGAAATGAGCAATCTTGTGAAAATTAAAGCATTTGAAATTTGTTTTCTGGCCATTCTGTGAATCCCTTGACCTTGATTTGGATTTTTTTCCTTTTGGTCCCTTCTTTTCACTCCTTCCCCTTGAAACATTCAAGCTTTCACCATTATCCTTAGATTTGGAGTCTTGCTGTTTTTGCATCTCCTTGGTCCTTATTGAGGCATGGACTTCTTTTAGGGTAATGTCTTGATCTTTGCCATAAATAATTGAATCCTTGAAATGTTCAAAGGATTTTGGTAAGGAATTCAAAAGCAAAAGAGCTTTATCCTCATCTTCAAGCTTTACTTCAATATTTTCCAAATCATCAAGGATCTAATTGAAATCGGCCGATTGCTCAGTGACTATTCTTGATTCTGTCATCTTGAAGGTGTACAGTTGTTGCTTTAAGCATAGCCGATTTGCAAGGGACTCTGTCATATACAAGGACTCCAGTTTCAACCACATTGAGGCTGCTATCTTTTCTCTTGCAACTTCTCTTAAAGCTTTATCTCCAAGACATAGAATGATTGCACTTCTGGCTCTATCAATCATTTCTAATTTCTCCTTTGAGCTTAGAGATTCAGACATCCTTTCTTCTCCTTTAAGATCTTTTGCACAGCCATGTTGAATCAAGATTGCTTCCATCTTGATCCTCCATAACCCAAAGTCATTTTCCCCTGAGAACTTCTCAATATTGTACTTTGTTGTTCCCATCTTTCTTGATCTTGTCCCCACAGACGACGCCACTTGTTGGTTCTTGTAGTCTGTTAGACCTGCACTAGAACAAAAAAAGAAAAAAACAAGAACAAGCACAACAAAAACAAACAAGGATCTACACCAGATTTTACGTGGTTCAACAGTGTGCCTACATCCATAAGAAATGGTAGCTCATCATCATCACATTGATAATGAAATTCAAGTTCAATACAAGCAGCAGATAGTTTTGATCTCTCTTGGTTTCTTTCTAATAAAACCTCTCTCAATCTCCTAGTTCACTATCTCCTCTGAACTCTTTGAATTTTTCCTGCAAAAACTTTGTTTCTCTATAACATGATCAAGAATATATATACACTAGTTGCTAGCTCTAGGAACAAAGATTTTCCTTTGGCGCCAAGTCACCAATTTAGTTATGTCATCAACAAATGAATCCTTCACTTTTGTGGCTTTGGTGATTTTTGAGTCACATACCACACTCACCTTGACCACAAACTTTATAGATATCCGTCCACCACCTAGACGTAGAATGGCTTTGCAGCATATTCACATTCAGTCTAGCTCTTGCCTTTAAAATTCTCACCCACAATAAATCCTTATTATTTAAAAAGCTCTACATCCACTTTGCGAACAAAGCCTTGTTTGATTTATCCTCCTTATTAATCCGAAGTCCCTCCCTCCTCATTTGGTCTACAAACACTATCCTAACTTACCCAACATAGCTTTCCCCCCCCCCCTTGCACCCCACAGGAATTTACACTAGAGAGAAGTGATTTCCTTTGCAACCTTCACAGGTAATATGAAGAAAGAAAAGAAGAACAAAGGTAATGAGGAAAGTACCAATTTTATAAGGCATACTTTTCCTCCGAAAGAAAGATGTTTGAATTGTCATGCTTGTAGTTTCCTTTTCAGTTTGTCCACAACTGATCTCCAAGTTTCACTTGTCTTGTAATGTGCACCTACTAGCATACCCAAATAGATAAAGGGGATTGACATCACCTGGCAATTAAGAATCAATGCATATATTTGGACCCACATCTCGAATGTAGCAACTCCCACCACTTTGCTAATGAAAGTTAACTTTTAAGCCTATACTATCTCAAAAAATCTAATACTGCCTTGAGAGTCAGTAAATTTTGACCATTGGGGATCCCTATGAATAGAGCATCATTAGCAAACTATAGAGAAGAAATATGAAGATCACCCAAGCCAACATGGCAGCCTTAGAATAAGCCTTTAGATGTAGCTTCCCGCATGAGTCCACTCGGACCTTCAGCCACCAATAAAAACAAAAAAAGAGCCAGAGGATCCCCCTGTCTAAGTCTTTTCTGGTTTTTAAACTCCTCTATTAGGCTACCGTTAATCAGATCCGACATAGTGGAGGATTCCATACACACCCTAATCCAATGGACCCCCTAGGAAGAAAATATGCACCTGCGCAACATATAGTACAAGAAAGACCATCTTACCAAGTCATAGGTCTTTTGAAAGTCAGCTTTGAACACTACACATGGTCTCTTCCTTATTTTTGCTTAACTAATCACTTTGTTGGCTATCACTATGCTATTCGACATGTTTCTTCCCCCCAGAAAAGCCAATTGCGAGACATCTATGACTTTGTGTAGGATTCCTCTTAACCTGATAGATAAAACTCTTGCAAGTATCTTGTAAAGACTTCCCACAAGCTAGATAGGTTTGTACTCATTAAGGGTTAATAGACTTAGGGACCAGATATGATGGAAGGTTGCTTGAGAAGCTTCTATGGAGGCTGGATAGTTGAGCTTCAATGAGCTCATTCAATGGTGATTTTCAACCATGGATATGCCGCGAAAGATAAAGGAGAAGAGGAAAAAGGAGGCGTCATCCACTAAAGAATAAGTCATGGAAGGAGGAGCTTCACCACCAAGAGAATGCCTTGGATAAGAAGCTTAGAGAGGAAGCTTCAATAAAGGAAAAGAATAAGAGAGAGAGAGAGAGAGAGGAGGGGGCACGAAATTGAAGGAGAAAAAAAAGGGAGAGAAATGGAACTTTGAAGTGTGTCTCACAAGTTTCTCATTCATCAAAGTTACCACAAGTGTTACACATGCTTTTATTTATAGCCTAAGTAGCTTCCTTGAGAAGTTAGTGTTACACCCCTCCAATAGTTAAGCTCATCCCCATGCCAAAATACATGAAGGTAGAAAGCTTCCTTAAGAAGCTAGTGTTACACCCCTCCAATAGCTAAGTTCACCCCCATGCCAAAATACATGAAAGAAGAAAGTTTCCTTGAAAAGCTTCCTTGGGGAGCAAATGTTACACCCCTCCAATAGCTAAGCTCACCCCCATGGGAACACATACCCCTCTAATAGCTAAGCTCACCCCCAATACATAAAAATACAAAAAAAAAAGTCTCTACTACAAAGAATACTCAAAATGCCCTGAAATACAAGGCTAAAACCCTATACTACTAGGATACCCTTAACTTGTAGGGTAGGGTGCCCTTAATTTGTAGGGTAAACCTAAAATGGCCAAAATACAAGACCCAAAAGAAGGAAAACTTATTCTAATATTTACAAAGAAAAGTGGACTCATACTTATCCTAAGGCTCATGAAAATCCTAGGGCCTTTTCCTGTATCTCTAGTCCAATATTCTTAAAGTCTTCTATCCAATGCTCTTGGGGGTAGGATTGCATCAAGAGATAAGAAAGTGGCATTACTACCTCTACGAAGCATCTTGTAGGAATGAAAATTCTACATTACTCTCATAACATCTTCTTTGATCAAACTCCAACACTTCTTGATGAAGTGGAAGTTATAACCATCAGGCCTTGGCATTTATTGCCATCACACTCCCATATTGCCTGTCTGACCTCCTCCTTTGTAAACTCTACTGTAAGAGTGACATTATCATGATCTTCTAGTTTTGTGAATCTGACATCATCTAACCTCACTAGCGGGACATCTTCCTCCTTAATTTTTTCTTCAAAATACTTTTTGACCGTCGCTTTGACCACCTTTGGTTCCTCCACCCAACTTCCATCCACAAATGGACCTTTTATTGAGTTGTTCTCCTCCTCTAATTCACTATTGTGTGAAAAAAGCTTATATTTGAGTCGCCGTCTCTTAGCCATGTAATCCTTGGTTTTTGGTACATCAAGGATTCATGCCTCCTCGAGATAGTCCAAAACTCTTCCAAGACACGAGTACATTTTTGCACCTTTGAATTCGTTATCGTACCATCTTCAGCCTTCTTATATAGCTCATTAATTAAGAGGACCAGGTTTTTCCTCTTTGCCTCCATATCTCCGTACACCTCCAAATTCCACCCTTCTTCAATAGCTTAAATTTATCCTTAATAACAAAAGTAGCCCAACCATCAATCTTGAAGCTATTGTTCTTCTCTTGTACAAAACTTAGGAAAGATGGGTGTGAGAACCACCCATTGATGGATCGAAAGGGTCAAGGCCCCCAATCTTGATTAACATGTTTTAAGACAAAGGCGCAGTGTTCTGAGAAGCTTCTCTGGAGGATATATTGCACTATGTTGGGCCATTTAGATAGTCATCCTGCACAAGTTAAGCATTTATCAAGTCTGCTAACAACTTTACCCCCCGCACTGATCCACATGAACTTTCCACCTACAATTGGCACATCCACTACTAGCTCTAAATCCTCAACAAACCTATTAAACTCCAATACCTCCAAAGCTTCTTGAGATGAATGAGGACTTTTACCCTTTCTTTCATCCACCGATGTGACCGTACTAAAGTCTCTGGCCATGCACCGCATATTACAGGAAATGTCCTTTCTCATTTTCCTTAGTTTTTCCCACAACATCCTTTTCTCATCTAATATGCAAGATGAGTAAACATTTACTATGATCATGATGTCCTGTTCTCCCAGCCATCTTTTTTTTGCCCCCAAAAAATCCTACCTGAAAAAAACCCCAAACACAGAAGGCCTCTAGTAAAGTTATAGGCTGGGTAAGCTCTCCATTCCAAGGGGCTAGGAAGGAATTTGTATAACCGTCATAGAACACAACATTCCACAACGTTTTTCATAAAATCTTCGTGGTTTGCATTGCTTCTATTTACAAAATTGCCATCGCCTTAGCTTCTAAGATCGTTTTTCAGAACTGTCGTTGTTTTGGTGTCGTTGAATATATATTTTTAGTAGTGGTTAAACAAACTCTATCCTGACTTTATTAACTTTGACATAAACATTGACATTAATAGTGCTAAAGACTAAACTAACTAAAAGTAATTATGTGGAGTTAATGAGAGGGTGAGGCAACATCTAGATCATAATGGGAAATGCTAAATTGGAGATAAAAAAAATAAAAGAAAACCATGACTTACAAATGCACTTGAAATGCAAAATGACAGTGGTATGCGTAATATTATATATTGTGATGTGATCCTATTGTTTATGAATAAGAAATAGAAACAATCGCTCTGCTCCCGAGGACGTAGCCACACTTGTTGAACCTCGTTAAATCTCGTGTTTGCATATGTGCATGTGATTTTTCTCATTCTCTTTAGTAGTATTCTGATTGCTATTGCTAACAAAAACATATATGACTGGCAATCTCAAGGGAAAGTAATGCTATATAATTTTTTCTTATTAATATGCAAAAAAAAGATGTAAATTCTTTTAAAAAAATGAAAAAAAATATTATCAATTTATTCCCTATAACCAGAAAAAACATCTCAAAAGAAAATAATATAATAATACATTGCCACAATCATGAAACACAAGAGCAATTAAAAGAAAACAAGAGCATCTTTAATCATATTCACAACCACGTAGTAAATATATAGAAAATATGAAAATTAAAATCACAACAAAATTTTTTTGGTAGTTATACTTTTGTTGAATTTTCTTGGAAAATTATTTATATATTTTTATTGAAACTTTTTCAGAACTATTGCTAAGAAAGTTTTTTTTTAGATTTTTTTTGGTAATTATTTCTATCTTGATTGAAAAAAAAAAGTAGAAGGAAACGTGGATGCAATTGGAGGAGCCTAGTGTGACGATGGCAAATAATAAGAGAGAATTGGTGCGCCGCATATGAAACGAGATCTAAAATTCTTTTAGCACAACCTAACTGGGACCACTTTCTATTAAGAAATCTTTTTTGGTCTAACACTAACGTCTTATTCCTCCCTAATTTTGTGTTTTTTTTAGAAAAATGCTAATGAATGAACGAGAAATGAAAGAGAATAGTTAAAGTCGCAAGTTACCTCATACAGAATCGCTTCCAGATTCACAAGACAAACACTTATAACAACAAAGAAGAAGACAATGTTTCCATTTTCTGGAGCATTAGCACATAATAAGATAAAGAGAGAACCATAGGGCATTGATTTAAACAATAAAATAGAATAGAATAAAGATAAAGAGATAACGAGAGAGAGAGAGAGAGAGAGAGAGAGAGAGAGAGAGAGAGAGAGAGAGAGAGAGAGAGAGAGAGAGAGAGAGAGAGAGAGAGAGAGAGAAGTACCTGAAGGCTGAAAGTGTGGACGAGAGTGCATAGAAAATGTGTGAAGAGGAGGAGGTGAGAGAGGGAGCAAAGATTGAGATAAAATATTTAAAACAGAGACCAAAAGTAGTCTTCAGTCCTTCCCATTTGAATCCAATTTTTTGCCCAAAAGTGAGGACAATGAACAAGCCAAGGTGCCACCTAATGCTTCATGTTAATTATTAGTGTGTCTTGAAGAAAATGCTTTGAAAGAGAAAATAGTAGTAAAAGATGTTTATTCATTTCTTTAATAAATTGCATCCTTTGTTGATGGTGGTCCCATGGTCTATTGGTCAAAACATTGGATTTTGAGTCTTATTGTCATATTGGTCTTGTTGAGTTTCAATCAATTATTAGTGCATATGTTACACTAAAGTCATATATTGGGCCTTGATTAGGTTTCAATTAATCATTAATGCATATGTTACATTAGAGTGATGTTGTGTCTTCATTGGGCCTTATTGGGTTTCGATCAATCATTAGTACATATGTTACACTAAAGTCATATTGAGCCTTATTGGGTTTCAATCAATCATTTGTTCATATGTTACACTAAAGTCATATTGGAAAGGAGTGAATGCATAAATTACACATTAAACCTTAATAAATCAATATTGGGTCTTGGTTAGTGAATATGTTAAATTAAGACTTAATTGTAAAATCAATGCTCCTATTTTGCCTATTTCACCGAATTGGTCTTCCCATTTTTTAATTCACTATACGAATCCCCCTATATTTTAAAATTAATTATTTGAGTCACTAATTTTAACCGTTGACCATTAAATTTTAAACATTGACTAGATTAGAAAATTAATCAATATTTTCTTAAAAAATAAGAACATAAAAAAATAATTGAAAAAGTACTAGAACAATGATCCTTGAAAAGAGTGACACACTCCTTTACCACTACACCCATATGCCGATTTGGATTTTTAGTGTAAAATACAGTAATAATATAAGTTTTATGCGAAAATAGTTCAAAATTTAAATTTTTTTTTTAATTTATTATATTTAAAAATATAATATATAAGACTAAATTCTATTTTCCCATAAATTAGAATATCTATACTTATATAAGCTTTATTTTTATATATTAAATTTTTAAAATCTTGTGTATTTTTATCACATTATTCAAAACTTATTTTATACAATAAAGATATAATATAAATTGTATCTTTAATGTATATTTTTTTATAAATTATAATTTCATAAAATGATAATATTTTATTATCTTTTAAAATATTTATATATGTGATTTAATGACGGTATTTTTTTTTACCTATATTAAGATATTCTTGTTATTTATTATAATAGTATTTTTTATTTATATTTAACATTATTTAACCATGTAATTTTTTTAAAGAATTAAATTATATAATAAAGATACATAATTAAATTAAATGACAATATTTTCAATTTTTTAAAATATTTATGTATGCGATTTATTTACAATATTTTTTATCTACATTACAATAAATACCATAAATATTTTAATATAGATAAAAAAATGTTGTCAATAAATCACAAAAATTACTTTAAAAGATAAATATAATATATAAAATAAAAATAAAACTTATATAAATATACATACTCTAATTTATGTGAAAATAGAATTTTGTACAAAAGTCAAATTGGGTCTTCATCAATGCATAAATTTCACTTACACCATATTGAATCTTAATGAATCATTAGTGTTACAATATTTGATTATGACATATTTTCATAATATAAAGGGAACTTATTTATATAATTTTTAAATAATTATATAAAAAACAATTATTTTGTACAAAACACAAATTAAAAGACTAATCATAAGCATGATTTATTTATCATAATCAAATAATGCAAATATTGGTTTGTTAATTTAAAAATATTACTAATATATTAATTTCAATAATTTTCAAGTATAAAATGTATTTAATTATATTATATATTTATTATGATTTATAATAAATTAAAAAATTAGTTTTTATTTTTTTTAACAAAAACTCATTTGGTTGCTAATATCAAAATGTTATTTAGTCATGTAGCGACCGAAACATATTTAATCACAATTATCAAAACATAGCACGACTGAAACATAATCTGTCGCTATTATCATAATATAGTGACTGTATCATATTCGGTGACTATCTTCAAGTCCACTTTGGTCGCTATAATACTTTTGTATTTATATATATACAGCGACTGACGTAGCGACTGAGGTTTTCAGCCACCCATCAATTCGGTCGCCGAAGCAAGTTCGATGATTAATGTCAGTTGCAAATTCAGTCGCAAGTAATGACAAAAAATAGTTGGTCGCTATGTCGGTTGCTAATAGCAACTGAAATGCTTCGGTCGCTAATTTCGGTCTCTAAATTACAATTTTCTAGTAGTGATAAAATATGAAGAAAAATGTTCAAGAGATATAAAAGTGATTAACAAAAACAAAAATAAAAGTAAAAAAGAACAGTAGAAAAGGCTCCTTTGAAATGGAACATGACGTTCTTCGGACATGACGTGTGTTGTAGCGTAGAGAACACGCTAGCAATGGAGCCACGAGGTAGGTCGCGTCAAGCGCCATCACGATGTGGATCACAAAGTCACTTCACGTGCAGTTGCGACATACTCTTCCGCTGTGGAATGTCAGCGCCTAGCAGAACGTTGGAAGCTCGTTGGTCGTTGGAAAATGCGCGTCCACGGCAACAAAAAAGCACCACCAACACTAGTTAGAGTGAAAGTGTCGGTGGCATGGTGACGAAAGGAGAGAATAAAAAAAACCGTAGAGTGAAGAGTGATGGAGATTATTTTTGTGAAGGTGTAGGGGTATTTTCAACACTTTAAACAGATTTTGCTGATGTGTTAGTGATTAGACATTGATGGTGTGCACTCCGTCAGTCACGTCATCATTTCATAAGATGAGACTAATGACAGGTACTAAAGTAAAACATAAAAAAAATGTTGGGTACTTAAATGAAAAAAATGAAATTTAGATGATAAAATAAAAATAACCTATTTTCTAAGTATGAAAAAGATATTTAAACCATTTAAATATTAGATTATCTTAAAAAGAATTAGGAAGACGTTTTGTACACATTGATTAGGGTGTTGATTTATTAATAAGGTATGATCGGTTGAAAGGTAAAGTAACTAAAGTTTATGTTTTAGGTCTATCAACAAAAAAATATTTACTATTGTTTTTATATATGTTGACAAAAATATTCAACATATAACTTTTTCTTTTAAAATAAAAAAAAAAAATCTCTTCAAATTTACTTGAGATCTCATACATCATTGGTCTGACCCTACAATCATATGTTTATAATGTTAAAAAATCGGAGTTCAAATAATTATATATGCAAAGTGGCATGAATATCATAATATATTTTTATTTGGCATTTAAAATCACGTCGGCTAATTAATTTGAATAAACTAAATTTATTTTAAAAAATTAAAAAATATTTCATCACTTTTTTTAAGTAAATTGTATTTCTCTTTCTCGAGAAATGCAAGTAATTGTCCTTTCATTTTATATAAAATATATATTTTCTTTCTTTCATAGATAAAATACACTACAATTTTCCAGTTTTATTTTTATTTTTTTCAATTCTATTAACCTCTACTAGAAAAAAAAAAAAACATAATGTTGTTTAAACTGTTTGCAACAATCATGCATATTCCAAAATTTAGGTTTGACAATTTTTTTTTAAAACTGTTTGCACCTTCAGACAAATAATATAAACTCACTACGAAATTTTTTTTATAGTCTAAAATTAATATGTATTTATGATTTCAATCAATTTTTGTATAATTTATAGTTGAGTTTTTTAATTAACAAAAAATATAATAAAACTTAACTTCATATTACGTGGATATTAATTAAGATTATAATAATCTAGAATCCACTAATAATTTTTCTATTAGAAAAGGGGAAATTTAGTACTAAGAATCTAACAACGGTTAAAATGTCTCTCTAGTTTGCATTTCCGACAAAGAATCTTCTGCAGAGGAACTTGCCTAATCACGACTAATTCACAAATATTTTCATAATCACAATATTTACAAATATTTTCAGTGTTTATTTTTTTTGGGAAGGCAAACAAAATAAATATTATTAATAAAAGAGAGCAAGATCTCAGTCACAAGGTGTGAACAGAGGTCAGAATTACAAAAGATTGTGGGTAATTGTACATAAAAGTCACTCCAAGAATAACATATACCAGTTTCCATGGGGGGTAAAGTCCCCATAATAGAACTCGATCCTCGAGAGAAATCCCAGCCCAAAATCAAATCACAGTTCTAGACAAATAAGAGGGTTCGAAAGCCAGCCCAAAATATTTTACTGTGTAACGATAATAAGATTGCGTTTGGTTCGTTAAAAAATAAGGAACGAGATAATATAAAAATATTTGTTTAACTTTTGATTTAAAAAATGATTGAAAGATAATACAAAATAAAAAATAACGGACTGAACAAATATTTAAAATTTATAACTCACTAAATCTTGTACAACTTTTTGTCTGATGTCTAATAAAAATAAAAATACAATATTATTCCTATTTTGTGAGTTTTCATTATCCTAAATTTTTTTCTTTCCCCATCTCCTTCTCTAAACCTCTCTATCCAAACGTCGTACCTTGGCCACCGACGAGTGTCGTATGGACAGTTTTTGTTCTCCTTTTGCTCATTATTTCTTTCTTTTCATTATTAATTTATTCAAATATTCTCATCGTCATTTTGCTCCTTCTCACTATATTTTTTTTTCTTTGGGCCAACTCTGGCAGGGTTGCGTCGCACCAATGTGCTGTCGCTGCCATCGTTGTGACCTTGTGACGGCCTCGCACCGGCAAGTCCTGCACCCGGTGGTGTCAGGGGCTGCACCTCCTTTGTGGAGGTGTCTTTCCTTTGTTGCACCGTTAAGGTGCTTTTAATACACCTAGAGTTTTATAGTAAAATTTACATTATTTTGTCCAGTACATAAATACATCAAATAAAATATAACACAAAATTGTTTGTACTGTACATTGACCATCAAACAGCGTACGATACAAAAAGTTGTCATGTGACTTAGTTACTTGTCCAGTGCTATTTTGTCCGTCCTACCTTTTTAGTAAATTAAATGCACCCTAAAGTTTGAACTTAATATCTTAATATAACTACTTAAATCTCTTTTTTTTTATGAACAATTACTACTACTTAAATCTCTCACTAGTACTCCAACCCAAATAAAGTATAATGTTTATAAGTATATATAATCAATAAAAAAATTTAACATATAATAAAATAATTATCAAAAGGCAATCAAATACACGTTAAAATTGGTTTAACATTATCCTATATCTTGCTTTGAATTCATTGTATTTATTGATAGCACACACGGACATAAACTACTCTTGTGTATTTAAGGGGGTTTAGCTAAGTTGATTTGAGTTGTGGGTAAGTATTATAAATTTTCTGATATCAGATTTAATTCCTATAGATAAAAAATACTTGTATTTTCTTAAATTAAATTTTAACATCATAGCATACTTGGTGTTTGAAGGACCTCAAGGGCAATCATGCACCATGGTAGTAAGGACTCCCAATTGGATAGTTCCCCATTATTGGATTTGGGGATAACCATTTTCCATGTTCTACTCAACAAGATCTTCTCAATTCCTCCATGAAAGACCTAATCAAGGCGTACTCAAAGCCCTTTTGTGCCTCTTGTTATTTCTAGTGGTAAAATTGATCACATTCTTTACTAAATGGTATATTACAATTGTGAATAAGGTTTTATTTGAATAAATTTCTCAATAAACATTTATAAGAGGAGAAAAAAAAAGTATAAAATGAATCAAATTAACTTCTTGCATAAATTAAAACAACTTATGTATATTAGTTAAATGAGAAGGTTTCTATAAAAGTTGAAGTCTATAAGTTGATTTTAACTTATAAAATATGTTTAATTCATTTCAGGTACATTCTTATTTCTTCTCTTATGAATGCCTTACTCCCAAAGCTATGTGCACCTAATGACTTTTAATTGTTATGTCCTTCAACAGAGAAGTGGAATTTCAAAGTTTATTGAGTCCTACCTACTTTGGAAACTCCCATTGGACAAGTATGGGCTAAAACCAGACCACCCCTTTGAGGAGGATTATGCATCTTGTCAAATGGCTATTGTGCCCGAAAATTTCTTCTGAGACTAATAAGGGGAAAATTGTCTTCAAAAGAGCATCAAATTGGTCCTTTTGGAGTGGAGAATTGAATTCGAGGACAACTCTAAACTTGAGGCTGATGTTGTGGTTCTTGCAACAGGTTTTGATGGGAAGAAGAAGCTCAAAAGCATCTTACCACATCCTTTACGCAGCTTGTTAGATTACCCATCTGGTGTTGTGCCTTTATATAGCTGGAGGACTATTTTAATTTTTTAGTTATTATTCAGCACCTAAATATAAGCAAATTTAATTAACTTAATTAGGATTAAGAAAATTGATTAATTTCATTTAATTATTCTAATGACATTTATAAAATAATATTTTTTTTCTTCTAAAATATCATTTACTGAAACTTGATATTAAGAATAAAAAAGAGTCATTAAAATTATAATAATAAGTAATTGAAAGGTATTTTTGGAATAATAATTGAGACCCAACTGCTAAATCATTTTTGCTTATATTTGAGTTGTTTATATTTATATTTAGGTATTACTACTCTAGCTCTAACACAAATAATTGAGACCCAACTGCTAAATCATTTTTTTTTTCTATTGCAGGGGAACTGTCTATCCGTTGATTCCAAGTATGGCCTTTGTGGGGTATATTGAAAATGTTTCAAATCTAGCCACTTCAGAGATACGATCATGTGGCTCTCTGGACTTGTAGATGAGAAATTTGAGCTCCCGGCCTGGTGTTGAGAAGATGCTTTCACAAACACTTGAGGAGATGGATGTCATGAAAAGATCAACTAGGTTCTATAAAAGGCATTGCAATTCTACCCATAGCATCAACCATAGTGATGAAATTTGTGAAGATATGGGTTGGAGTTCTTGGAGGAAGAAGAACTGGATTACAGAGGCATTCAGTCCTTACAGTAGTGAAGACTATAGGAAAAAAGATTGAGAATTTGACAACCATTCTGTTTGTGGTCGCATTAATAATCCTAAGATGTGTAAGAAAAACAAAAAGTGTCCTGACAAATAAATAAATATTCAATGTGATATCTGTTTTAAAGTTTGTAGATTTATTCTTCAGAAAGTAAGTTTGAAAATATGCCGTTTTCAAGTGCGGGCTTTAAAAGAACATTCCTAAATATTGTTGATTCTAAAAAGGATGGCATTGTGTTGTAAAAAAACAAGGATGGCATTCTCATGTTTTTCCAAGTATGCTACTTTTCCATCACAATATTGGAAGTTAACATATAATACAACTAGTAACTTCCCTTCCCTCTTCCATTTTTACCTTTTAAGTTTTAATCATATTATAATTTGAATTTTGAAAAAATATTTCCAAAATATTAGATTATAACCAAACAAATTTATAGATTTAATAAAAATTAACGTTCGTATTCATAAAGTTCTTTGAGTTGTAATAACATATAACATGTAATATGTTAAAACAAATGTTCACTAAGTAACACTTTCATTGTCTACTTAAAATTAGACTACATATTATGTCTTTAACATTGAATAGAAGTCCACGGTATAAGGAAGAAGCTAACAATATATAAATTCCAATTTAGCAACAACCATGCGTCAGTGTCAAGACAGACATTACAAAATTGGAGTAATAAAATAATCTATCATGTAGGGAAATTCTTAATATACAATTAATCCCTAAATCAATAATTCTTAAAACAACCACTGATTGCAACATGTATAATACAAAAGGATTTAGAATTACCTGGATAGGTTGAATACATTTCATCCATCGAGTGAGTAGAGAAATTATTTTCATTCCAGTGTGCTTGATTTTCTATGATGTTTCAATGGGACAACAACACTGCAAGGTGGAAAGCATAAGAGTCTCTCTCTGTTAAAACTGATATGGGCTCACTTATCCATCATAGTAAGCCCACACACAAGGCCCATCACATTTATATCTACTAATTAGTTCTTTACAGTATTATAATATCAATTTTGGTCGGCCAAATAGTAAAATACCTTCTAATGAATAACGGTCAAATAACACAGAATCAAGAACAGTAAGGACCTCGACCTTTTTTGGTTGGCCAAATAGTTGGATACACATTTGGCTATAGTTTAATACGTCATAGGAGAATAACCTGACAATAATGTAACTATGTCATAATCATGATTACATGGGCAATTAACATTGATCATAATACAACAACTCAAAATGTTTTTCTTACATATTCTTGATAAATCAATATTTATATATAGATGTAGAAAGATATGTTTGAGAAGTAAAAAGTTTTATTGACATCATTTCATTTATAAAGAATTATTAATTTGAAAACTTAAAGATAAAAGACTGAATTTTGAATAGGAAAATAAAAGATTAGGTTATTTAAGATAATTATGTACAAAAGTCCATAGGTCCTTGAAGACTCATTAAGGTATGTATATGTATGAATGAGATTCTTGACATATAATATTGTTAATTATTATTTATTATGCTTAGCTTAGCAAGTATCCCACCTCACTAGAGATCTAAATGGCTCAATACTTGAAGAGAAAATCTTATGGGTGACCATGGCTCCTGTGAGCCACCCCAGCCCCTCTGCTTATGCTTCTTAGTAAGTTCTTTTTAGTATAGTAATTTAAAATTATCTCATGGTCTTATTGTTGCCTCTTTTTTGTGTAATTATTTTGTTAACTAATTTATGTCATATTACAGGACATTGGAAATTAGTTAGTGAGAGGGTTGAGCTTGCATATAGAAAGTGTGCAAATTCACTCATTTGTTGAGCACCGATATTTATTATTGAGAAATCAACGTCCCCACAAACAAAATTACTCACAACCACAAAGGATCGTGAGGACATAATAAAAATTATACCATAGAAAAATAATAATAAACACAATAATTTAACGTAATTCGACATTTCTTGTCTACGTCCATGGAATAGTTTCAAAAAGTATTTCACTATCACAAAAATGGTTACAAGATTGTAACACACCTCAAATAGTGTATCACTCTACAAACTCGAGTACCTCACTCAATGGTTACGAGAACGATAACACTCTCACACAAAGACACTTTTTTCTCAACAAAGTGACTTTGTTTCACAATCTGTCTTCTCACACACTCTCTTTTCATGTGTTGTGTTTCTCCACTAATTATCTTCTCTATTTATAGTGAAGTTTGCCAGCAACTATAATAAATAAGCTTTCTTGGAAGTTGAAACAAAAATAACTTTCAATGCATCCATTCAACTAAGGTTCATATAGTAAAATGCAATCTTCTACTTTGCATTTAAATTACCTAAACCTTAGTGATAAAAAAATTCAATTCCCAATGTGTATGCACCTTATCTTTTGGCTTGAAACTCTACAATTCTCCCCCTCAAACCTAAAGAAAAAAATCCTTCAATTAATTTGAGAGTGAACAAACTCGCCCTCCAATAGATGTATCTCCGAATACTTCTACAACATTAGAAAACTTCACTTTCTTCTTCACTTTGCTTTCATGGTTCCTTTTCAAGGCTTGACCATCCAAATAGCAAAGATTACCTTTATTTTTCTGTTCTCGCAGCACCAAGTGTCTCCCCTTGTACATTTTGCATCCCCACTTTGAACCAACATATTTGTACCCTTGTGATGTCATCTCCCCCATATAAATCATATTGACAACAACAAAAGGTACAAACCTCACATTTGGGAAAGTTTGAATAGCACCATCATAGAGCTTCATCCTCACGCTCCATATGCCTTCAACCTTCATTTTTCCATCATTCCCTAACTTGAAATGGCCGAATTCTCCATCGGTTTTCAAAGTATCAAACATATCTCGATATCTGCAAATGTGCTTTGAGGCAACAAAATTCATCACCCATTTTGTTTTAGCAACCTAATCATTTGTTGCCAAAAACACATCATCTTCATCTTCAACACTTTTTACTACATTAGCTTGGAAGTTGGCGCCATCTTTGTTCATATCTTTCAATTTCTTCAAGTCCTCCTTCATTTGTTTGCACCTCACTTGCACATTACCATTCTCACCACAATAGTAACATTGTATGTTACTCATGTCTCGTTGCAAACGCGATTGCGATTTTGATCTTCCTCTTGGCCCATCATGTCTCCTTGAATGATTTCTCCCCCTCTCAGACTCCACCACAGCTATTGCATTGTGATCATCAACATTTTTAGTTCTCATCATTCTCTCATTTTCTCTAAAAGTGACAGTTACCTCATCCAAATTCAAAGTTAATCTTCCCACAAGCAATGTTTGAACCAAAGCTTTGAAGGACCTTGGTAGTGAGGCCAACAACAACAACGTCTGCTCCTCATCAGAGAGTTTATCATCTGCATTCAACAATTGATATACTAGCTGATTGAACTTGTTGATGTGGTCATGAAGATCTCCTTCCATCTCCATTTTGAGTTGATACAACTCCATTTTCAAACATAGGCGATTGGTTAGCGACTTTGACACATAGATATTCTTGAGCTTCTCTCACAAGGCCTTCGGTGTTGTCTCCTTCAACACGTTGTGTTTTATCTCGGGAGCAAGGGCTAACCGAATCGTGCTCACAATCCTCCTTTGGATCTTAGTCCACTCAGTTTCATTTATAGAAGTCAGTCTTTCATCTTCTAATGTTTGATCAAGACCTTGCTGCTCCAAAAGGTCTTGAATAGTACTCTGCCAAATCATAAAATTTATTTTTCCGTCAAATAACAGTATCTTAAACCTTTGTGTGCTCCCGACCATAGCTTTGATATCACTGTTGGGAAATCAATGTTCTGATACCACTGTTGGCAAATCAACGCTCTAACACCATTTTGGGAAATCAACGCTCCCACAACACAAAATTACTCACACCCACAAAGGATCGTGAGAACACAACAAATATTATATCATAGAAAAATAATAATAATAAACATAAGAATTTAACGTGATTCAGCACCTCTTGCCTACGTCCACGGAACCGTCTCAAAAAGTATTTCACTATCACAAAAATAATTACAAGATTATAACCACTCTAAATAGTGTATCACTCTACAAATTCGAATGTCCCACTCAATGGTTACAAGAAATGATAACATTCTCACACAAAGACACTTTTCTCTCAACAAAGTGACTTTGTTTCACAATCTCTCTTCTCACACACTATCTCTTTATGTGTTGTGTTTCTCCACTAATTCTCTTCTCTATTTATAGTGAAGATTGCCACTAACTATAATAAATAAATTCTCTTGAAAGTTGAAACAAAAATAATTTTCAATGCATCCATTCAACTAAGGTTCATCTAATAAAATATAATCTTCTACTTTGTATTTAAACTACCTAAACCTTAGTGATGAAAAAATTCAATTTCCAATGTACATGCACCTTATCTTTTGGTTTGAAACTCTACATTTATCTACTTTATTTCGGAGTGAATTGGGGTGAAAATAAGAGATAAATAAAAAAAAATATAGAGAAAAAGTGATAACTATAACCACCGATGAAAAGAGTGAAGAAAAAAGATTGGATAGAAATGAAATGAAAGAGAAAATAGATATATATATATATATACTGAGAATTTTCCTTTTTTGGCAAAGGTTTATGAGATTTCAGATCATGCATGTGTTTGCACTATTATGCATGATAATCCCTATATGAAATTCTGCAATGTCTAAAACTTGCGTAAATGGTGTTTGCCTGACATTGAAATGGATGTATACTTTCATCTGTTATTGGATTTTTTTTTTTTGCTGTACTGTATTTGTATATCAAATACTATAATTACATGTTACCTTGCTTCCTTCCTACCAAGGCCTCCACATTTCTTAATTTCCCTTTTGAATCGTCTAATTTGTAGTAAATACAAAAGAATAATAAGCAAAAGCTGTTTAGATTTCATTTCCCTATATCAAAAGTACTCCTTGTGAAACTCGAAGCGTGTAGTTGTCTTGTGGCTCAGCTCCAGTGATAGCTTCTTTAGCTCCTTTGCCAATACTGGCATCCCGCAATAGAACACCCCTGCAAGTTTTATGCATCATCATTTGCTAGTTAAAATTTACAAATATTGGGAAATAACAAAATAGGATTGAGCTTTATAAGTGTGCATCATAGTACTTGTCTACTGCTCATTCGTACCTATGCATGTGCTTTGTATGCAAAGAGGATGGCTTGTAATTGACAACCATTTCTGTTTTAAATCTTAATTGTTGATACTTATGTTCATTTAGGAATAATTAACTACTTGACTCTTTAGTCATATTGAAAGAGTGGTTAACTAAAACATTACTAATCATTGACTTAATTAACCATTGAATTGTTTTCGGTGGAAGGTTAATTTGTATTACATTACTTCTACTTTGATTTCTGTTATTGGGAATTATAACATGTAACATCATTAAAAAAAAAGTCATAAATTCGAAAGTAATTTTTAAGCATCAGGATCATTTTTATTAGTATAATTTTTATTTAATAAAAATTAAATTGTTAGTTTACACACTATAAATTTATATTATTAATATGATATATCAAATTTACTCATAGTGTTTTGGTATAAAATATAATATATATAATTTCTTTGATAGAAATATATATATATATATATATATATATATATATATATATATATATATACTTTATTATATCATAATGTTGATGCTGCATGTAACATATATATAGTTTATGTTTTGTTAGCTAGACAAAAATTATACCAATAAATTTTCTGCCTACATAAAATGATTGGATTTTTTTTTTCATTTAGAAGATATTCATTTCTTCATCGTGATCTATTGAACACAAATAGATCCATAGTTCCTTGTAAGTTGGGTTGTTTTGACCAGTGCATGCTTTACTCTGTATTATCCATAATTTCCACCGGCTACTACCGCCCATCTCTGTCTTCATTTTTGTCGATCATTTTTAATTCTAAACATATTTACAGTGTTGTGTGGCCAATTATATTTATAGAGGACTTATGGCCTGACTCTCAAGTGAAGCGTAGCATAGGCAAGTAGTTATTTGTTATCCCAATATTGCATGAAGAAAAATCCTTTTTGAGAGAAATGGTTCTGCCCTTTGTAGAAAGTAATTTACCTACTGTAGCAAACGGATGTTTAGCGGCAATCTTGGTGAAAACTTCTTTCCAATTAGGCCTAGCAAAGTGTGTCCTTACCTGCAATAGAAAAACAATAAATAAAAAATGGTCATGTTTAGGTGTGTAATTACTATGAACTTAAAACAGTAAAACTTGTTAATTATGTTCACAACTTCAGGTATTGAAGATCTTACTCGAGTTCCTGATAGGATGTCAACGCCATGTTTGGCATGGTTCAGTGCTTGGATCATGGTGATTAAGGTTGATCTCGCATCCCCCTCTTCATAAACGCTTGTAAGATAGTTATGAAGCTCAATTTGACCCTGGCTCATAGTAAAAACTAAAAATTAAACAGAGAACGAAAAGCTGCTTCGTGTATATATGAAAGGTATAGTATCGAGAAATTATTAGATAATCCAAAATTATCATAGTCCCAACTAGTCTCTACATAACACGTAGTTAAATATTATTAATTGTTTTGGTAAATTGAAAACTTTGAGTACATGCCACCTAGTTGTGACCATAGGCATATGGTGATCCCTGAGTATCCAATAATTTCTCGTATAATCTATCAGATAACTATTTATAAGTAGGGTTATATCTTTATAAACATCTTATATTACTTTGTGGTCCATTTCTGCAACTTCATCCATTACTCCTTTAAACCATTCAAAAGATCCAGGTTCCCTAGTGACCCAGTAGAAATAAGCATTTGTAGTCCTTCGTGATCTCTTATTTCCTCCTGGAGTTACATTTGAAGATGTAAAGCTATTGGAGCTCTCGTCTGATCTGGTTGTTTGACTTGTTTCTGTGTTTGACTCCTGCACCTGACCTTATGAAAATTGAAAACTTAAGATAAAAGTGGAATCAACTTTCTGAAAAGGGAAGCAGAGTTTGGATATTAGTACCACTAGTTCATCCATTGCTCTGGTGTTATTGAGAAGATCTCTGAGAATGCTGATGAAAGGAGTTGCTCCAATTCCTAATCCTATGAGGAGTAGTACATCAAAATTCTGGTAGTCTTGTGCTGGAGCTCCATAAGGGCCATCAACAAGTAGTCTCGGCTGTCTGTGAAACAAAATTCTACTTTGTATTATAATTTATGTATGATATCATAATTTGCATCTAGGTAAAATATATTTGAAATCTCTCAAAAAAGAAAAAAAAAACGTCAAAATTGACTTTAGTCTCTATATAAAAAACAGTTGAACTGTAATAGATTTTGTTATTGGCCCTTATACTTCATATTGGACTTGGCCAGGAACCAAATTCATCGCATTTTTTATATTAAAAATACAAGATCAAAACTACTGGTTTTTGTTTTTTTTTCCATAAAAATCAAAGATCAGTATCAAAAATTTACAACAACTCATGCATTCTGGTCAACCAATTGAGTTGGACCTTCTTTGTCAAAACTACTGCTTTTAAAGTGTAGTGAATAGAACCAATTTTGACCAAAACTTGAGCTACTTAAAACACATTTTACCCTTATGAAAAATATAACTGGCCTTTACATACCCTCTTTGATCCAGTTGCATCAGTTCACCAAACGTTGCCTGACAATTAACTGAAGGTAATTTGTCATCTTCTTTAGTGAGAAGATGCTTAAGTTCTTGGGTCCAGTCTCCCACTGTGCGAATGTGAACACTTAGGTACTCATCTCCTGGGGCAGAGGTAATGGAGAATGGGTGCCTAAAATATATTTCAAGAAGATATTTGATTTGAATTTAATCATGCCTACAACTTTGATAATAGACTTGAGAACTAGAACCACACTCACCATTCAAAGGGAGAGACTTTTGGGCATTGTAAAAATATGTATTGTCCACTTTTGTACTTAAATCCATTAGGCTTGGACATGAGTAAGCTGAACACATTTCCTGGTAGTCCTGACACCTGCTAGATCAAAGTTAGTAAATTTCTACGGAAAAATGCTTCTCTCATGTTACATTATTGTATCATCCATGGTATGTCTTTATTTTTTTATCAAAGCAGAAAGAAGTTAATTGGGAGAAGGAAAAGGGGAGAGATTTTCTTTCCATTATTTGAACGTTTAATCTTTGTTTGGAAGATTAATAAAAAAAAGGAAAAAATAAGAAGAAAAAACGGATGAAAAGATGGTGGAAAATATGAATTAGTTTGTTGCGAGGAGTTGAGCATAGACAGAAAAAAAAAATTATTTTTCTGTCCTTATTCTAAAACAGAGCATAAAAATAACAGAGCTTTTAATCTACTCAATTGATCTTTTTTTTTTTTTTACTGCACTCAATTGATGTTATAAGAGTTAAATAACAGAAGTTATTATCATTTGAAGCAAAATCAACATAACTCCCTCACTTTTTACTGAACAAGCATAGAAATATTTCCCTGCGTGAAGCATATATAGGTTTCTTTTTTTTTTTTCAATTCTATTTTTCTTCATGCCAGATATATAAAAAAAAAACACATTTTTTCCTTAAAATCTTTTGTTCCAAATTTTTTTTCCATAAATTCTTTTAAACCAAATACAAGTGAAGAGGATTCGCTTTCTCAAATTCAACCATGAAATGCAAAACAATCAATCATCTTGTTGGGAGAAAAGGCCAGTAGTAAATTTTCACCTGAGAAAGAAAAGGCTAGTCTTAAATTACTTTCTACTCACATGTAGTTTTTTCCCATGCTGCATTCATCCACGACTAAAAGGTATAGAATAAAATACGAACTTGTTTCAGTTACCTTCAGAATTTTTACTGTATAATGTGCTGATCTACGAGTGCGTAGAGTACGCTCCGCTATGTACAGCAACAGTGGAACAGAAATATACATCCATGTCTGAAATTAAAAGGAAATAACAAGATTAGTGTATCTACTTTAGACAACATTCACTTATACCATACGTTAGTGCATGTTTGGCTTTTGGTTAAAATTATGGCAAAATGCTTTCTAATACAATCTAACATATAAAAATAAAATAAAAATAAAAATAAGAGTCTTGATTCTTTTATAAAAATACTTTTGTCTCAAATATACCTTTTTACTTAGTTTTCAAACATGTTTATATAGGAACACTTCGAGGAGAAAAAAAAATATTTTTTTAAAACATTATTTTTTTTAATTTATGTACAAATTAACTTTAACTTATGAAATAAAAAATTATTTTTTTTAATTATTTTCTTGTCCAATAAGTTGTACTTTGGATAAGCTTACTCTAGCCCTTAATGTAGATAGCAGTTGAAATTCTTACTGTTTTCTGGTACCACCGATGGGTCAAATACAAGAACGTTCCATGGACGAGAAGCAGAACATAGACCAGACCAAAGAGGTGGTGAGAGTACCAAAACGCATTGAAGCCTGTCAATCTGTTAAAGGGTGAAGGAAGCCTGACTGCGTTTCTCCGGAAGTGGTGAGTGGCCAAAGTGAAAGAGATAGCCATCAAAACCACCATTGAGATTCCGGTTACGCCTTCGACTCCGGTCAGAAGGGATTTGTATGTGGGTCTTTTGTTATGGAAATCTGAAGATATGAGTGAAAATTTTTCTGGAGATGAGTTCACAAGGAGGGGGAAGTCACATGCAAGATGATTGCCTGCATGAACGGCGATTCCAACGGCTATGGCGAATGCAATGATCTGTAAAAGGGATAGGGACATAATCAAATTAATTCAAAAAGGAATTTATACCAGCTTGATTTAAATGTTTGTCCCTTTTGGAGAGCATGTAGACTAATATGTCAATAAGAACCCACGAACAGAGCATAGAACTAGCAAAAAATGAGTAAACCTAGTGTTGCGTTCTCTGAATAGATCTTAAAGTAATAAAATTACAGTTGTTTAAACTTATTTCTTGAAATAATTATTTATTTTAATAAAATAAATTATTTTTTTAATTATTTTTTTAATGTGTTTGTCTAAATTAATGTTGTTTAAAGTTTTTTATTTTAAAAAAACAAATTCTATCAGCTTATTAAATATGTGTTTTAAAAAAAACTTATTTTAATTTTAAATAAACTAACTCAGAAGAGTATGTTTGGTTTCAGTTTCAACAGAATCCCCTTAAACTCAATCCACTACTCATAGTTTTTCTGATTGTGTATTTGAATGTGCAAAATCTTAGTTCAACATCCTTTAAACATATATTTAAACACACACTAGGTAATTCCTTAAGAATTAAATATTCATCAATTTAGTCCTACATTAATATATTTTATTAACATTTAGGAACTAATTTAAGCTGTTTTGAAATACTTAAGAGACTATTTATTATGATTTCTAATATATTTTTTAAAAGAAAATAATTTCTAATACTTGAGAGATTATTTATATAATTTATTTATTTCAGGGACTAACTAAAAGAGAATAATACTTAAACAACGAACTTGATAGTTGACCCAGCAAAAAACTTAGTTAGAATGGTAATGGGATAATTGCTCTCTTCTTCCTCTATGTTGATCTAGTATTTATGAACCATTTATAGCATCATATTTTGTGTATCCCACCTAGGATGTCTTACACTCTTACTTGACAGTTGACACTAGAGAGACAAAAACAATTTCCCACTATTTAGTAATTAAATTTTATCCAAAATCTATTAAGTTGTGAAAATTATTTTCAAAAATAAGTATTTTAGAAATATAAAAAAACAGATAGATGAGACATTTTCATCTTTATCAACTTCTCTAACAAATCTACATTCTGCTCCGTATCTTGTATTATCCTTCCCTAAACAACCTTATTTAGTGATATTTTAAAACTTATAAACAATTTCTAAAAATAAAAATCAAACACACCCTAAATAGAAAGTTTGCACTTCCTATCAAAGTTTAATCCAGCATTTAGTCAAAAATCATACCATGATGTTTAGCGATTAATTATTTGTCAACTGTAAAGAACTTCGTTAGTATTTAAAATCCAAAGATTGCACCCTTTACCTTGTGGAAATTAATGTTGTCATCAAAAGGGACAAATTTCCTGGCTCCTGTGGAACGAAGCCATGTCAATGTGTTCCTACAAACTGGCAAGAGAATGAGAGCCATGTTGAGCTTCAGTGTCTCTGCAGCACCCTTAGCTATTGGTATGCAATAACTCATGACTTGGAAAGTTGATCTGTTTCTATACTGGTAAAATTTCCAGGCAAATAGGCAAGCAGTGGTAACCAACCATAGTAACAAAATCCAGCCCCTTCTCCAATACTCTAATGCAAGACATTGAAGTGTCCTGCACAATCTTTGTACCTCATTTTTGGGCCTCAAATCGGGCATATTTTGACTCCAGTTTACACTTGCGGTGCTGAGTTGTCTGCTGTAGTTCATGTACCTATCCTTTTCTAGTAACAACATTTCTAGCTGCCACAGCTGAATAAAGGACAAAAACTTAAGGGATCAAGAAGGGGCAACAGAAAATTTAAATACAATATAATCTCTTAAAATTGGATGACACGAATTATAATGTGTTTCAATTAGCTTCAAGGTGAGAAATAATCAATTAAACGTTCATAACCAAGATAATATAACAAGAATTTAATAATTATACACTAATAATATAAAATAATTTTATATTATTATTTAATCATAAATCATAATTGATATAAATTTTTAAGATAATTATTATAAAAATTAAGAAACTTGTCATCTATTTTATCAGCTTAATACATAACTAAAAGTATTTTACAGTCTTAATACATAACTTTTTCTCTCGTAGTTACTTCTATTACTTTTTCATGATAATTTTGTTTGATATAATTATTCTTGTGATGTTATCTAAGCACACTATCAGTTGATGATTTTTTTTAGAAGTAATTAATAAGTTTATTGTTTCATAATATTCTCGTCGTCCCATTCTTACCTCGATATAACCCAGATTTTCTGGATCTAATTCTTCCATTATTAACGCGGCGTATCCTTCAGCTTGTTCTTTTAGCTTCGATAGCTTGTTCGCGGAAGCACTGAGCATTATGAGCTGTAGAATAAGATTGAAAACAGAAACCATGATCAGAACGTAATAATCACAGCAATAAGAAAAAAAATATAACACAAATGTGCCCACGATCTTATTATTTAATAATATCTCTCTCTTCTTCTTTTTAGAAGAGTCTCTCCTTATTTTATTGATTCATGAATATAATAATGTACTTTTAATTGTTGTGGGCTACAATGTTAACTTCTACAGTTTTCATTAAATTAAAATTTTATCTTTTTCCTGAGTGATAAACCACCGGTTTCCTGAGTAGACTAACTTCTACTCTGATACGTAATTGTTGGCTGGCATAATAACATTTTATATACGGTAAGAATGCATATAAATTTTTTTTATTAAATAAATCATTTTTATTTATTTATGTAAACACATTAAAATTTTACATTATTGCGTAATCATTTGAGTTAAATTAATATTTTTTTGTTCATTCTTCTTACTTTCGCTTACCAATTATATAATTAAATTATGAAATCAGTTGGGTTTGACATAGATGTTATTTTCAAACTAGTAGATGTAATAAAATTTCTAGATATTGGACAAGTTTAGCTATACAACGTCACATCAAATTGTGTGTTCAAATCCACTTGAAGTTTAACCTGTCGTTCCTTAGTTAACATTATTCCTACCGTTTGTTTCTTTCTTAAATCTTTTGCTTAAAGCGTATAAAACTTTACCTTCCTAATTAAGGTCGTAAATATTGGAGGGTTAACGAAGAACAAAATAATAATAATAAGCTATTCTCACCTAATTAAACTCACCAAAAAAACAAGTTCTCACCTAATTAATCAGTTCAAGACAATTTCAGAAATTCTTATTTTCATTTCCTGTTTCTTTTTTGTAGTTTTTTTTTTTTAAATCTCCCTTTCCGCTTTCCTATATCATTTTAAAACTCTTTAGTGCCATGTAAGTATTTTTTTTATAAAATATTAGTAAATTTTATTTTTTATAAGCAGAATAATTTTATTAAGAAGCGGTACCTAAACTTAACATAAGATGTGCTAAGAGTTAGAAACGATTAAGAGATATAAGAAATTATTCTGAAATAATAGTATTTTTTATATAAATTGATGATGGTGACACTTCAATAAATGATAGTAGTAAAGAGTTTGGTGGATATACGCATGTTCTTTAAAATCTTAAATCTGACCTCTTGTACTTCTTCCCTAGTAATTCTTCCGTCTTCATTACTGTCTGCCCTGAAATAAATAGAATTTTTAATTTAACATTTAAACAATAATGTCAAAACATTTAAATTCCTAAACTTGCTGCCTTCATGTGTGGGAATAAGCAAATACGTAAAATGTTAGAATCATAATTATACAAAATTCTACAAATGGCAAATATAAATTCTATACACATGATGTTTCAAGATTGAGTGAAATGAAAGATAAAGTAGTACATAAAGATAAGATTTCATTTTGTTTGTCTAATTAACGATTGGAATTGGAGGATGGGGTGGGATTTGAGGATGATAGGAATTGAACCCTGCTTATTTTCAACATTATGTCCCCTAAATCTACTATTTGAGCTATCATATATGTGTTTAAATAAACGTCTAATGGTACTTGATATTACTTATTACATTCATAAACTGGTTTACTTGAATTTAAGATTTCTTTATGAATTTGATTATCTCCTTTTACCCAACTATATATAGGACAATCCTGCAGTTAAAGCTAAATGGCTTTCTTAAACTTCACTTTATACTAATTTACATAAAATTCTATGTATACTCGTGTGTTTCAGCAAATTAAACTTAGAAGGAAAATGACAAAACTCATGCGATCATGCTGTTGACTTTTTCTTTTTCTCTTTTATATATATAGTAAAAGAAAAATATGGGGAAACATCTTTTAAAAAAGATCACACGTAAATCTCTTACATAAAAAAAAACGTAAATCTCATTTACTAACTAAATATTTGAGCAAATATCCTTTTTACCTATATTCAGTTTTGTCATGAAAAAATTAGGTTAAAATTTATTTCTGTTCATATATTCATTTTTAAGTTATAACTCTGTTAAAAGTGATTTTATAACACTAACAAACTATGATAACCAAATTAAAAATAATCATACATACAAAAGCATAAATTAAAACTTTGTTATCTGTACGAATAAATGAAAAAAAAAATCACGTATAAAATACATTATCCAAACATTTAATAAGCCATGAATTCTTTCGTCCGGTGATGGAGAAAAAGACACTGTTTCTTAATGGCTCTAATGAAAATACATACCGATCGTAGAAGAAGGTGATGAAATTACTTACATGTCAAAGAAAATCTGAAGCCGAGCATCAAAACTCTGATCTGAAATTTGCAACCAGAACTCATGCAACTCTTCTCTGTTTATGCTGCTCACTCTCCTTTCCTTCCTTCGAACCAATGCGTCGAATATACACACTGCAAATTCCTTCGAATCCTCCATTCCTTATAATATCAATCAATTTACCAAATTTGTAATTATTTTAGTAAAATTGCATCTCTTAATCTACACACATGCAACTCACTCAAAATTTAAAATTATACCTTCGGTTTAGTATTTATATTATAAAATCACGCATGTTGCTATTGCACATACTAAATTAATGATGTTGATCATGTGATTTTAATTCTTATCCTTCTTTAGTATATGACAGCAAAGTTTGAATTTAACGTTGGTGCAAATTATTCAAACTTTAATTTCACTACTAATCCGATTCTAAAAATTCATTTACAATATGATCTTTTCATTCTAATTTCATCAAATTTTTGGCCTAATCAAAATTGAGCATCCAAATTATCTGGTGTGTGTTTGGTTACCGGTTACGTTCACCTAAATGTCGTGTTGAACGCTAAAGACATTCTCAATTTTCATGCTTTAGAAAGTGTAAACTTCCGTTGGCAGTGATGCAATAAAACTGATTTCCAAACACACTAAAATTAAGATATTCAAGAAAAAATTGAATCTATTTCTTAATTCACCTTAATTTTTTTATTTCTTATGATTATATTTCCTCACCTATGCATTCACCAAAGTCTTCACGAGCGAGTAAGCCATCCTTGGCCAACACGTTGAACCTTTCTTCCACCTTCCGACACAGCTCCTCCGTGGCCTCGCCGGACTTGCTGATGAATCTCAAACCTTTCAAAGCTCCCTGCGCGCTCGACCTCGTCCGCTCAAGCTTCACTCTCATTTTCCGCGCGTTTCGCGCCGTCACCAACGGATCCTCCACGCTGGCGGCGGCACTCTCCACCGACGCCGACGACATCGACCGCAGCCACGGAAACTTCCTCCGAATCCTCGACGTAATCGAAAGACTCCGCGCCACGCCTCCGCCGCTTCCGTCACCGCCGGCGGTGCTCGACGACGGCGAAGCGTTCGGAGCAGAAGACGGCGCCGGCGCCACGTTGCAGAGCACAACGGCGTCGTTTTCGAGCTCCAGCGTGATCTCAACAAGCTCCTTGTGATGATTACTCCTCAGGTCGTTGAGGAACACCGGCAGCATGGCGCCATACGCATGTCCTCCGGTCACCGGCGACGAGGCATCAAAATTTTCCGGCAAATCAAACTCGCCGGTGCTGCATCTCCGAAACGACGACGTTCTCATCGAAAGTTTCTGCAATGCGGTTTCTTATTTTCTCTGTTTCTTTCTATAATTCTTTGTAATGAATTTTTTTTCTTTCTCTCTCTGGAGAGAGAGAAAGAGAGAAGGTTTGAGTAGTGCAAGAGGGTCTTTGGTTCACACGTTTGGACGTGGAGGTGTTTTTTTTTGTTGTTGTTGTATTAAAGAGAAAGGAAAAGACAACGCAATGGGTTGGAAACAAGACAAACACCTCTCAACGAATTTGCGCACACGATTTCAACGCCAATGTAGTCTTGGCGCACCTACGAGAGTAGTAGTTGGGAAATGGGATCCTTCAATTTCTCTGTATTTTTTTTTTTTTACTCAAAAAACAAAACCAAATAGCATAAACACCCCACACACATTCTTTATATATTGCTTCTTCATCCAGTTGTACTTGTACTTCCAATTATAAGAGGCGTATCTTTGTGCTTTTTGTATTGCATTTCTTTTTGTCAACATCATATTAGTATAGAGTATCTTTTACTAATGACAAATTAGTAATTTTGGAAAGAAAACTTGACTTGTATTATTTAGATTTTAATTATTTTTTATAAAAAAAAATCGACCCAAATCTTCTTTAAAGAGATCAAAGTACTACTCATACTAACAAATTATGAATTATTAGTTTTTTGTATTGTATTTGTTTATTATACTAATATGTAATCTCAATATATAACTTGGCTTAAAATTTTAATCACAAATATAGAATGTAGTAGTATGTATGTCTTTGTCAATAGTTTCTCTAAAGCCTTTGGTACTAGCTAGCTCTGAATTTTGCTGGTATATTTCCTCTTTTCTTTTCGATTATTTTTATAATAGAAAAAGAAAAGGACATGAAGTACATTCACTTGATTTCTCATTTATTACCAAATTCAAACAAAAAAGGAGGAAGATACATTTGAGTCCCGAAATTGACCACTTTACTTTATAAAACAGGCAGCAAGAAAGTTAAAAGATTTGCTTTTGTTGTTATATTATTGATGCAAAAATATTACTAACTCTATCAATAGCTAATTTTTATTGGGAATCTGAGTGACGTAATATGAGGTGTTATTTATTTTTCAGCAATAGTTCAGATTTCAGATTTTAATTCTAAAGGGTTGATCATTAATAGTAGAGATCGCATGCATAGGAAGGAAGGGAATTGCTTAATAAAATTTAGTAAAAGGGGGTAGTTAAATTTTGGTTGCCATAATAGGGTGAGTTCATGAAAGATGGATAGGGAACAGGTCAAGGTGTAAGGTAAGTGAAGGCGACCTAGAATTGGATTAACCAAAGCCAAATTAACGTAAGCAATGGTTATGGAGAAGGGGATGTGCATGTGTCACAAATTAAAATATTCCCCTTTTGCAAACAACATTGACACTTTCCAGTGACAGGGGTTGAACTATATATAAGCTTTTCTTTAAAGTTGTTGAAGGCTATTACGTTTTAAATTATTTACATGTCTCTCTTATCACTAGTTAACATAAATCGGTTGTAACATACAAATTCTTCTATTATAAATGTTTGGATATCTATCAATTTCATGATGATTCGTTTGACTTTTTTCTCTCCTTGTTAGATAAATTTCCAAACGAGAGGGTGAACATGTCATTAACTCTATGTAGAATATACAATATTGTGGTCAATATATATAAGAAAATGTGTGAATTATTCAGTGAATTTACTATTCAAATAATCTAAGTTGGTAGTACAAGTTGTAGACATATCTACCAAATAATTATATTGTCGATCAGTTAAATTACAATTTAATTTAGATATTAAAAATATTATATTAAAGAAAGAGAATTTCATATTTAGAATTAGAATATGTGGTATTTCTTATATAGTAACAGGCTGTACATACTTACAATATTAATGATTACAATATTAAATTCGTAGTAAGTATATTTTGGGTTTTACTATCAAATTATTTTTTATTAAATTGTTATAGTAATATTAGTCACTTATTAATTTTTTTTTGTACACTAGATTACAATATTTTTAAGCACAGGCTAATTTCTTATTTTATTCCTACCTTTTTTTTACACTTTAATTTATTCTTTCTGAAAACGCAATTTATATCATTTTTAACTTTTGATATTTCCTTCAAAAAGAACTTTTGATATGTAATTTTCTTCTACCTTAGTTAACGATATATATTTTTCTTATACACCATTTTTAATTTTTTAAATTATCTTTAAGTGATATTTTAAATTATTTATAATTTAACAATACTCATATAATTAATTGATAGTAGTATAATTTAACATTATCTGTGAGAAAAGAAACAAGCAATTAGCTAGTAAGAGTAGGTAATCATCGTTGATGTTTAATTAATTAGTTAAATGTTAAATAATAAAATTCAATCTTGTTGTGTTGTTCGTGTCTCCCACTTCCCAAATCAATTTTTATCGATTAATTTAAACAGACTGATATCTGTCACACCTCAAGAATTCTAACCAATAGACAGCTTCGTTACCTTTTTTTTCTTCGATGCGATTATGATTATTGTTGCTTGTAAAATACTCAAAATGTTATGTGTTTTTGCTTACTTTATTCACAATATACTGTGAGATTGTAAAACACAAGATCGATGGAAATGGATTCAGGGTAGAGCAGTAGTACTTTTTAGCCAAAAAAGAAAGAAAAACAGTACAAAAGGAGAGTAGTACTAGAACACTAACCGGATTTTGAGATGTAGCCAGAAGAAGAAGTGCTATCCCAATTGGATTGGTGATCGATTTGATCAAAATATTAGATTACTCATTAGTGATTAAATCGGTAGGTCAATGGTTAAACTGTATGAATTAGTATAATATATATATATATAATATTAAATCACACGGATAAATTATAATATAAAGTACTTACTATTTTTAATTAAAATATTTTATTCAAATTTAAGTACTATCTTATGAGTTTTTGATTTTTCATTGAAAAGAAAAAAAATTCATTTTAAAGCATTTATGAGAAGCAACATGCTTTACTCTTGAACAATGTGCACAATAACTTTACTTTCGTTGCCGGTAGCCTTGTACAGTGTATACAAACCAGCCTTAATTTCAACTTCTCATAAAAAACAACAGCTCTTCACTTGAATCACTTCATATCCATAATATTTTTTTAAAAGTTTATTTGAAGTTGAAAGGCTGAAGCTGTGATGCACAGCAAATCTTCGATACTTTTCTTCTTCTTTGGCGTCTATCTATTTTTTTTTTACACACACACACACACACACATATATATATATATATATATATATATATATATATATATGTAAATATATATACTATCTTCTTTGTGCCACTTATTCTTCTTCTTCTTGATCATATCAATTCCTTTTTTTTTCCTTTTGTATCTCGCCTTCTCTTTGTCGCGTTGTGTTATAGGGATAACCCAGCTTCTGGAATCCTTCATCTCAGCACATTGAAAAAAAAAAAGTCTTCAACCCGTACTATACTGGTTTAAGTACATAATTGATCCAATAACGTACTTGGATAGGTCGTATGGCCGGTTTCCGGTCCGACCAATTAGAATCATTGGTCCGAGGCAAGTTTAATAACATCGGCTACAAGAAGTGGCTATTGCACGCACATACATGCAGCTTCGGGAAATATCCCTTAGTACGCCTGCTACAATAACTTTGATATGGCTTTTACGTTGTGTTTGGTCGTTGTGAGTAAAACAAGAGAATGAATGCAAGCATATAGTAAGGGAGAAAAGAAAAATAAAGTAGAAATAAAAATTATTTAGTTGAACAAGAATAAGACTACAGTGAAATTGAAAAAAAAACATTTGAATAAAAGTTATTTGATAGATAAAAAAGAACTTAATATTAGGTAAAACTACACATTTATTATTATTATTATTATTATTATTATTATTATTATTATTATTATTATTATATAACAACAACTAACTAAAAATCTAAAACATGTACTAGAAAGACAGAGACAATAGATATCTAATCCCTCCAAATCTCACAATATTATGATAACAAATATCTTAAAGATTTAATGAACAAAAGAGATATTTAACCCTTCAATTCAGTATTTTAAATCTACATGTTTTTAACTCATTATTCTAACTTCTACACGTTTCTCATAATTCAAGTACTCTTTCATAAACCTATCAAAGTTTCACCTAACAATAATCATGTTACAAACTCACACAATAGACTCTGTTGTGTTTATAGCACACTCTAAAAGCATAAGTTCCCTAACTACATTTCTAATTTCTCAATCATAGTTTATGTATGGACAATGTCTATGCACTCAGAAGCACGACTACTAGAATGAGAGTTGACAAAAACCATGAAAGATAGGTTGTGCTTTCTAAGATCAAAGTGCAGCAAAGACTAGAAGTTGTATATGATCAGAAGGTATCCTTGGTCAAGGGATAAATATTCAAAAGTTACACATGACTTGTGTACCATCAAAAGATGCAAAGTTGAACAAAAAATGAGACATAATTGTGTGTATATTGTTTAGAAGCGCACACTAGAGACAACCAATATGAAAAAAATAGTCATGAAAAATGCTCAAAAGCACTTAGTTCAGAAAGCAACAAGATATGAAGGAGACCTATAAGTATTCAAAAGTACAAAACTTGTAAAATAAAGAAACCAAAAGTAGAATCGATTGTTGCACAAAGCACTACATTCACTGAGCTAGAAGCAACAACCAAACAGTATTCTAGAGAATAATCAATCTTCTTAAGTAGCAACTCATGAAAAGTTCAAGAAGATGTGATTAACTACAAACAACAAAGATAACAAGAGAGTGTTGGCTTCTCTCACAACTAATCAAACAATTTAAGTCAATTTGAATAAATAAACCGTTGTTTTCAACTATAGTTTTCAGTAAAGAGTTAACATCATCCACGATTTATTTTCATAGATAGAATTGGTAGCTATTTACTCTAAACAGCCCATTACCATTGAAACAGATCTAAGATACTAGTCCAGCTGATTACGTTTCAACCACTATCCCTTTTCATTGTTTTTATAAACCTTTGACAAACCATAGTGTCGGTCACATATACTAAATCTTTACCCCCAATTTGGGAAAGTAAACTTCTTCTCCAACTTAACTTTGACATATGTAGATCCTTTGTTTCTCTTTTGGAAGGGTCTTCTATAAAAGAAAAGCCACTACAAATTGTTTGAGCTTGATATATCCAAAACAATCATAATTATATAATTGTTTTAAAGTTTATGTCTATTGTTTCGGCCGTTGAATCTGTCATCTTTAACAAAAAAGAAAGAAAGAAAGAAAGGGTTCAATCGTTTTAAAGTGAAAAACGCATCTTTAAAAATGTAATTTTTCACTTTGACCATATCGATACATTTTTCATGTTAATTAACCAAAGTGATTTATTATTTTCAGATATAGCTTTATCAATTGTCTTGAAATAAAATCTTAAACATACTAAAAGCTTGTAACATTCCTAACAAAAAAAGCTTGTAACATTAGTTTTCATTCATAAAATACTTTCTAGATTTCCTCTTAATTCAAACAATGAAACAAAATAACAGTCTCATAAATAAAATAAAAAAGGTTGTTTTTAGACCTTTCGAATTATTGTAACTCGATTTTTACTTCAAAGAAATCATACTTTTTATCACTTCAACCAATGTATAAATATAAAAACATTATCATTTTTTCAATTAAAAACAAGAAAAAAATTCGTCAATGTATCTTTATTAATGCCAAGTGTATGGGTATCAGTTGATTACGTAAAAAAATATCATTTATTATCAAATTCATTTTTCTAAACTAATTAGTATAACTTATATAAATTTTAATATATGCATATATTAATTTTAATTCCATTATTTTTATATTAGTTATTACTTTTACGACAATAAATTTATTACTTTTATATCTAAGCAGGGACGTTCAAATAAAATGGTTATAAAACTAGTTACTCATAATTGTATATAACTATTTACATAATAATTAGTTATAACTAACTAGTTATATAACTATAATTGTTTTATTAGTTATTTAAAACTTAATTATTTAATTTTTATAACCGGTTATAGTAATTAGTTACAACTTATAACTGGTTTTTAGTTATAATAACCAGTTATAACTTATAATTGGTTCGAAATTACGACTCATAGCTTAGGTTTAAATTTTGTGACTTTCAGGTGTCCATATAATTACATAAAACCACGCGTATTTCTCTCTGTTCCCTCCTTCATGTTTTTGTATTCTTTCTATTTTTTTAATACTAATTTTTAAAATGTTTTTTAAATAAGTAAATATGATAAATTTTTATTTATAAATTGTGTTTAATATATTTTGAAAAATAATTTCTGAATATATGCAAAATATACTTTTAAAAATAAATAAAAATAGTAAAATTTTAACACTTCTGTTCTAGTATTTAGTATTTAGTTTTGAACTAATATTGTAGTATTATAGGTTGTACAATGTATAAGATAGATATTTATTATAAATGAATACTTTTAAATATATATATATATATATATATATATATATATATATTAATTAAAATTCATAATCAATAAATATTATGAATTTTGATTCAAGACATGATTTTCATGATGAATATATGAACAGAAAACCAAGATCTAGTGATTACATATTTTTTTATCTTTTCTTGTCTAAACAAGTTTTTCAAAAGAATTAAAAAATAATTTTTTCATATATTAAAGTTTGAATATGTTAAAATTTTAATGTTTATTGAAATCAATTTATGAAATATATCAAATAATTTTAAAAACTAATTTAAAAATCATTCTAATGCTCTCATTTGAAATCAATTCTATATTAAACTTAATTGTTTAGATAATTAAATGATTGAGAGTAAAAAGTGTCGTTAAATTGCATTAAGACGTGCCATGTTTAAGTTGATATATAAAGCAAAATTATAATTTAAAGGAAGATTGCATTCTTACTAAACAAAATTTAAGGAACGTAATTTTTTTTAATTTAACAATTAATTGAAGATAAAAAAATATTAATTTAATTTGGCATAAAAGCTAGTTAAATAATTTTTTATATAACTAGTTATTTATCTATAATTGATTATATAACTAGTTATTTATTCATAACCGGTTATGTAACCGATTTTTTAAATAATGATCAGTTATGGAAAACTACAATTGGTTATACAAAATTGGTTATAGTTATGGTTATAATGATTGTTTGTAATCTAGTCATTAATTAGTTATGATAATTGGTATTAGAATAACCAACTATAGGAATAAATTTTAAGACATTTTAAAGCTTTTTTTAAGCTTGTAAAACACTCTGATGAATATAAAAAAGATTAGACGATTAGAAAAATAATTTTCTTTAGAAAGAAAATGTAAGATCTAAAATCAAATTAAAAAATCCTTATACTTGTAAGTTTTACCTTCAGCTTGACTTAAACCTAGTATTCTTTATCCTATCAAGTCATTATTGACTCTAAAAAAAATTAACAAGATTTGTTGGAAGGTTGTTCACCGACTAAAGTATGATCGTCTAATAGACGAATATATCACTTTACACTTTAGTCTTTTATCTGGATAGAGAATTTTTAACTGAGAAAAGTAATTTATCAGAGAATTTAAATTTTTGTAATCTAAAATTCATTGTTTAGATTTTTTTTATGAAGAATTTAAATTTTTAAAATTTTAAAACAGAATTTTAAACAACTAAAAATGTGGAATTTCAATTTCCTCCTAAAAAGTGAGAAATTGAAATTCTCTTCTTGATATAAGAATCTTCTAAAACGTTTGCATATTTCCTTTATAACCTTCATCCTCTCTTTCACGTGAAAGTTTCCGAAGTCCCGTTCTCGAACTTGCGACTCTTCCCTCACGCCAATAATCCTCTTCTTCAAGAAACACCGTCTGAACTCGTGGAACATCGATCGGGTGTGAGCGTAGGGGACACGTAGAACTGCACCCCGCCAGTCAGGGAGCAACTATCACTATCCATCACGTGGCGGAGGTGCTCGACAACACGGAGAGCCTGAGTTGTGCCTTGAGTCGTTGACTGAATGCTATGGTCGGGTGTGGTGATGTACGTCATCGTGTCTCGGTTCTCCTATGACTTCCCATGCCGCATCAGTATTCTTTTCCTTGGAAGCATAGCAACTATATCTTCTCTTCTCTTTACATTCATTTTCTTTCACCCTCACAATTTTAATTTTTTTTTCCAAACACAAATTTTGAAAATAAAAGAATTTCAGTTGAAGTATTTAAAATTCTTAGAATTTAAAATTTCTCAGAATTTAAAATTCTCTTATCCAAACACACTCTTAAGGTATACAAAATGTTTTGAGAGCTTTGTATCTTTACAAGAATTTACAGAAAGCTTTACAAGAAAGAATAAAAGAATGATTCGTGTAGGTAATTTGTGTCTTGTTTCTTCAAAGCTTTTTCTATATAGTTTTCATCTCCAAGTATTTGTTGTCTCTCAACGGTTAAATTCTTCACTCTATTCTTCGTCTGAGGCCTTGAGTAAATTAGGGCATGCAAGCAAAGTTCATACTAGTAGGATAACGTGTCTTGTACTTCAACAAGGAAGTCACTTCTTTCATCATAGCAGGTATGCAATAATAGAGCGTGTCTTTTGATGAGGATCAACGTCTTTTAGATTGTGAACTTCATCTATTCTTCATAGAACTTTGATAGATCTTAGGAAAATGTTTTCTATATAAAAGAATCTTAGACTGAGAGTAGATGAAGATCTTAAATGCACTCCTTAAATGTTATATCAGATCGTCTTATGAGTTCATCTTGAAAACTTCAAACGCACAGATACAGATTATGATTTGATAACATATTAGACACAACTTTTATCATTTGTATTTATTTGTATTTAATCAAAATAATTAGGAGTTTTGATTCGTCTTTAAGACATAAATGTCTTTTGATTTAACACCAACCCATGAACACCCCACATCTAAGTTCATATCTCTTCTACACTAATTAATAATACATAAATTATGAGTAAAAAACATTTGTCTATTGGTTGTCAAAGTAATAGTTGTTGTTTTGAAGGGTATCACAAAAGACAAAGTCTCATATTGCCAAGGATAATCTTGATTCAAGTATTTATATACCATTTTATGATATTGACTTTCAAAGTAACCAACAAGATATAAAATATTATTTTATTGTGACAATCTTTTATTTGATCCAATCACAAAAATGGTGAGATTTTTCATTTTTTTTGTCTTCAATCATCATTAATTATTTGACCATTTGATTAATTACGTATCAATTATCATTAATCATTTTAATTAACACCTTTATTACTATTCATTTTTCAAACAGTCATATAATCACTTTCTATCCTAAATATGAGTCTCTCAAATGCAATTTAGAAAAATCCCTCCTCTCTTGTTTTCGTTTTTCTTCCCTCTCCTTCAACATCATTTTCAACAATAAATTTTTTAAGAAATCAAAGTAATAATATCATTAATTTATATAAATAATGTACATCTCTATTGTTTTTTTTAAAGATGCATCTCTATTTCTTGAATATCTAAGATGACCTCATTAGTTGATCATTGATATTAAACTCTCAATAATTAGTTATAAGGATATTTTTTTATGTCATTATAATATTGCTGTGAATTATTTATTATGTTACTAATTTTAAGAAATCTAGTTGGTTATTTGTAGTGAGATTTTTTTTAATAATTTTTTTTATTCATAAGACTCGAATTTGAGATTTTTTAAAGAAATTTGAGCTCAATTTTATTCGAACCAACTATATGTTGGTAGTTATAAGTAGGTCTCTGTTTGAGTAATTATGACTATATTTGATAAAACATTTTAGTTAACTTTTAATTTTTTTACTAGTTGAAAAAGTCAGTTGGTTATTCAGTAAACTAATTTTTTTAATAGTTTTTCAATAGTTTTTAGCGTTTTTTGAACATTTCTTCAAATAATGTTTTTTAAAATATTAATTTTTTTATATTTTCTTTCATTTTTATCCTCAATATATTTATTCATTTTCCTTATTACATTTTTAAACAAAACATGCATGACTTTATTATTTTTCTGTCATTTTATACTTTTAAGTTAATACAACTGTTATTTTTACCGAACACTTATAATTTAATAAGTTAATTTTTTAATTTTTAGTTATAAATTTTTAACTAATTTTACCGAACATAACTTATATAATTATAGTCTATATAATTAAAAAAGTAGAAAAAACGAGTCTGCATGACATGAAGAGTTATTTCTCTAACTACTAATTATTTGAATTCAGCAAAAAGACTACTAATTATTTGATGAGAGTCATTTAAGCAACATTAATTTTTATAAGATTTTATATAATAAAGTCTCAAATGCTAGTTTCATAAAAATACATAAAAAAATCAATTGTGCTACAATAAACATAAGAAATTAATTATATTAATATTTTCTAATTTTAAATAATATTTACAATTGGCAGCGGTTTAGATGTTCAAAATTTAGTTGCATGTTTTGATAAAAAAAATTAATGTCAACAAGATGTGAGATGTCTTGAAATTGCAATAAAAGTGTAATACGTACCAGATCAATTATTAATATATCATCATCAAAACATACTGCAATAGTGCAATGTTCGATATTGGACAAAGACTTCTTTTTCGGGATGCATATTATCTGCAGTTAGAAACTTGTCTGATTGACGTCCAATACTGATTTCACAATTGCAAATTGTAAATTATATACGAGTTTCTTTTTTTTTCTTACAACAATTTTTCCCGGTGAAAATCATCTTCTGCTAATTGAAATTGAATCCTTTATTTCATCCAACAATTACTTACCGTACCTTTTTATTTTATAGCGAAGAAAACCAAAATATCCGACACTTTAATTAAATTGATATAGTAATAAATTAACTTCTAAACGAGAAATTAAACAGGGAAGTAGAATTGTTAATATCCTTGATAGATAGGGAGAAGATTAAATAAGATGGCATCTCATACAATTCTCTCATTTTTTTACCTACATAGCAGGCACCTATGAATATGAAAAATATTGATCTTAGTTAATCAATGTTCAATTTTGGCAAATAATTTTAGACTAACTTTTTTTTTTTTCATTGTTGTTTACTGCATGAAACATCATAACTAGAAAAGAGGCTAAACATTACAAAATAGGCATAGTTGTACTTTCACATGGTACTGAAAATGTACTGAGACATAAAAAAAATGAAGGATGGTTCCTTTCTTGAGCTTCACTTCGGCATTTAGGTGGAACCTACAAATCAGTGGGTAAATGACAAATTGTTGCTTGAAGTGGACAATTTATATATGCGATACTCATTGGATAGAATCGTCATGGGAAACATGATTCTAAGTGACAACTACAGAAAATCTAACAATATTAATGTAAGTCTATATATGAAGGCATCACATCAATTTATTTTTAACCAACTAACTTCGTAATCAAGCAAATTACAAGCCCATGCAAGTGGTTCTCTTTATTCATTCACTCTAGCTATCTATGAATGTAACGAGACTCTGATTACGAGAAAAGCCTGAAATCTAAGCCACTTATTAAATTTGTGGAAAATTTTGGTTACTTGTGTCATCTCATGACACAAGAAAATAATTGGTTCTATTTTGTTGCTTTGACATGAATAAATGCTCCGATTTCATCCATTTTATTTTCAACGGTTTTGATTAAGAATTTACTCAATAAATAAAAAGTGGCGGTTAGGATTGAGAAATCATCAAATAATATAATTATAAAAAATTACAATAAGAATATATTAATGATATTAAATATTACATTTTTCAATATTTTTCTTTTATTTCTTATACGTTACCCGTTGTACCCAAATCCATTTTTTTTTGTCAAATCTCTCTCCGGGTATGATTGCTCTATTTGCCATAATAATTGACTGTGTTCTAGAGAAACATCGTTGTCAATTATTGCATGCATAATTAATTATGTTTGGGTGCACTTCTTGTACGAGACTGAAAAAAGATTACAAGTAGTACAAGGTAGGCACAGTTAAAAGTTGAGATATTACGAGTCAATAAACATTTTCATTCAGATATTTTTATTGCATGCACAATCTTCTTCTTCTTCTTATTTCATAGTTCGTTTTACATGCTATGAGTTTTGTCAAATTGAAGTCTTCTTACACTTAAAATCATCGAAGTTGTTGAACACCAACCCCGTTCTAGATCGATTTCTAGTAACATATGGCGAACACCAAACTTCCAAACGTAACACAAGGCACATCGCTGCTTGCTTGAATTTATTTCTTAGTTGAATCTTGACTTTAAATGCAGTTTCAACTTAACAAGCATACGGGAGAAGTGTTGATTGTAAGATAATTTATTGTGTTATAAGAAATATGAAACACCAAAAACATTTAAAGGATAAATTATCCTTTTAAATGAAAAAAATGCAAATATCAAATTCACTATGCTATATAAAAGGTCAATGATAGTGTGGAAGCGCTGTCTAATGTTTTTTAATTTTATTTATTTAGTTAGTTAAAATTAATTGGTTTTCTTAATTCTTTTTTAAAAAACTAGTATAGTAACTCGTGCAATGCACTGAAATATATTCAGATTATTAATATAAATATATAATAATCTATTATATAAAATATTAATGATATGTAAATATTTTCTTATATCAAATTATAAATTTATATTATATATTATTGAGTATAAATAGTAATATTATATTGGATATATATATATATATATATATATATATATATATATATATAAAATTATAAATATTATACTAAAAAATATAATAATATATAATTGTTGTTAAACAATTATCAACAAAATTTTAACATTAGTTGTACTTCCTATATAATATTAAATCAAATTACATCGCTATAATTTTGACTAATTATTAAATCATTTAATAATTTTCAATTGGATAATATTTTTTTAAAATTAATTTTGAATTGAAAGTTCTTTTCATATATATCATATTTTATATTAATTCAAAATTATTTACTGCTTCATTCATATAGATTAAAATCGACGATATATATATATATATATATATTTAAATCCTTAAACACGTAACCAAATTAGAATGATTAATGTTGTTAAATATAATTATATATGTTAAAAATTTATTATTTTATTCTTATTATTGATTAAATAAGATATATTTAAAAATGATAATTTAAATATATATTAATATAATATATAAAAATTCAGATAAATTGATAAATATGTATAAAAATTTATTTTTTTAATTTTTAATGTTAACTATAATTTTAAATAAATTATCATAAATTATTTAATCTTTATATATCTATCTATATATATGTGAATTTATTTAACCCTTGATCCACGTATTTTTTAATATATTAAATTTTTTACTTGCATATTTGAAATTGTTTTTGAGCCCATAAGTTAATTTAAAAAAATGATTGCAAAAGTTTGTTAAAATAGAATAAAAAATAACGTGATAAATATATAATAATTTATTTTTATCTTCTTTATCTTTTAATTTTTACTGTTTCCAAACCTAACATCATCTTAATAAAACTCATATTATTTTTTTCTGCTATATATTAGACTATTTTTTTACTCTCACTTGAAAAAAATGGATATACATATCATTAAATTTATCATGAAATATATAACTTCTAACTCTAGAGATGAGAATAGGTTAGACTCTTATATTTAATTAAATGGTTAAGCTCGAACTTGTAAAAAAAAATATATTGAATTAATTTATAGGCTAGGTTTGAACTTTTTAAAAAATGTCTATTTAGATAATTGATTGACTAGTTTCATGGGTTTATAAGAAAAATCTATTAAGACTAATAGGTAATAAATTCTTAATCTTTTTAGATAAAAATCAAATTATGATTAAAATAATTTTTCACATTGTAAGTCATAACTTCTTAAGTTTGTGACTCATAAGTTTGTAATGTGAGGGTTATAATGTCTCACATGTAGTAGGGAGTTTTTATTATTATAAGTTAATTTTTGGAATAATTGTATTGTTTTTTTTATATTTAATGTTGACTGAACTTAATTAATAGATAAAAAAATCAAATGAATGAAAAAGGAAAATAATATTTAGGCAATTTAAATGGTCAATTTTAATGCCAAATTTAAAAGGTAGCTCAGGCCAAGTTAGGCCGAAAAAAGATCAAGATAAACCAACCAAAAAACAAGACTTTGACAGATAGCTAGTCTTAGGGATAAATCAGATCATTTACTCTAAATTTTATCCCATTTGTCTTTTTTAGTTTTTTTCTATAATACATTATATTTTAACTCCATTTATAGCTACTTCTACTTTGTATAGTATTTGTTCATTTGCAAAAGTTTTTATCTCACTATTTTCTTTTTATTTTTATTTTTTATTCTTTTTCAGTTTTATTTTATTTTATTTTTCATTTTACTTTTTTTCTTTCCTTTTTCTCTTTTTTCTTTATTTCTTTCCTTTTTCTTTTCTTATTCTTCTGAAAATGATTTTCATACGCTCCTTTCAGTAATCATACTCTACTCCTCTAAATTGAATCTTTTATTGAAAAAGAGATTAAATTAAATAAATAAATTACTAGTAATTTAGCCAAAAATAAAATAAAAATGCTGAAGAACGCAACTTAAATACAAAAAAACCGTTGACTTCATTCTTGGGTGGAAACAGAAAAAATAGTCTCCGACAGCGACGCTTCAGCGAGTGACGCGAGAAACATATGTAATAAAACAGCACAAGAAGAAGTTCATTTTTTTCGCCGATATTTCAGCGTATAAAGTCGCAACACCAACTTTGTCATTCGAACGTTTCTTCTGAGATCAATTGTTTGATTCAGCAGACAGAAAAAACAATGTTATCGTAACTGATCTTTAATTAATTATCTTTCGTTTCGTTTCATTTCCTCTCTCTTTGGAGAGTTTGCTACTTCCGCTTCCACTTCCTTCGAAGCTGCATGGCTTTTTCTCATCTCGCTCATAGCTAATGCCCTCTTCTATTATTTCAGGTATCTTACCAATCTCTTCATGCATTTCGTCTTTCAAGTCTTTCTAAGCCTTTTTTATTTTTTTTTTATTTTTTTATCAATGAATCTTAGTTGTCAGTTTGTTAGTTTTTTTAATTAGGAGAATTCGCTTTTATTAGTCAGAGGAATTTTAATTCACGTCCTCTCTCTCCCCTCTTCACCCTTCAACCACAAATTTCTTTTTGGGTCATTCATGTTTCATTTTTTTTTCATATTGTTATATTATGAATGTGAATATATTTAATGGTCATCGTTGTCATTGTAAATGCGGTTATGTTTATCATCTTTGGCATATTCCATTCTATGTGAGAACAGATTGGAGGCTGATTCATTATTGTATGCGCTTTATATTTTTCTTTGGCTTAAGGATCTGTGAGGATCTTGGCTAATTGGGATTTGGTAATTTAAGGTTTCACAAATGTGATTGCATTGTTATTAAAAATCGTGAATTATGGCTGACGTAGTCGCAATTGCACCAATTTCCAATTCATGAGATTGATAGGGGCACCAGATCATGAGCTTAATATACATAACAACATGATTTAAATTTTAAATTCAGGCAAGGTTAGCTTTGAAGAGATTGACAAAGTTCCAACAAAAAGGGCTTAAGAAGTCATTATTGGATTAATGGGTCAAAATTCGATGGCTTGTATAGCATGAGGAAAGCATATAAATTTTCAATTATCCAAGAATAAGAGAATTTGATTGATCTTAATTGTTCAGTTCTGTATTTATTTAATTTTATATTTGACAATTGACACTGTTTGCATTTTGTTTCATACATGTACATTATGCCTCATGTAGTAAAAGAATTGTTGTGACTTTTTATTAGTCTTGAATAGGATCCACTAAATTAATTTTGACCTTGGATTAATAGCTTTGTCTGTTGTGATTAAAGTGTAACAATGGATAGCGATGGAGGCTCCAAATTGAATGGGATTAGGCAGATTGTGAAGCTAAAGGAAATGCTCCAGAAGTGGCAAAGTGTGACATTAGGCACCAAACCTTCCAATTCCCTTTCTGATCATGTGACTAATGATGATGGGAGCATATCACCATTGATCAACAAAAGTGTATTGAATGTGATGAATTGCGAATCAGACAATGAGGACAGTTGCCAAAGCCCTGCAGAACCGCTTCCACCACCTGATGTTCCGAAAGGGTACTTGGCAGTGTATGTTGGACCTGAGCTTAGGAGGTTCATCATCCCCACCAGTTACCTTAGCCACCCTCTCTTCAAAGTTTTGCTGGAAAAGGCTGCAGACGAATTCGGGTTTGATCAGAGTGGTGGCCTCACCATCCCATGTGAGATTGAGACCTTCAAGTACCTTCTCAAGTGCATGGAGAATGAGCAGAAAGAGCAACTCGGTGACAGCGCCCGTAAGTTATTTGCATTAATGTAAGTTGTTTGCATTACTTGATGTCGTTTTAGATATGAAATTGGAGGAGAGTCCAACATAAACTCTTTACAGTACACTAGTTAAAAGCTATTGAAACTTGATTAGGAAATGATGTCTGAGATTTATTAAATGATATGTAAGGTCTAAAGTCTAAACAAAACTTAAGTATTGTACCTTAGGAGCTTGTTTGTTTTTATGGATTTAGAAAGAGAAGTGACAAAGAGAGATGTGAGTAAGAATAGTGAGATTGATTTCATTTGTTTGGGAGAAGAAAGACATGGAAGAGGTAGGACAGAATTATTGAGGTGGAACACGGTAAAAAGTTCCCTCCCTAATAGAGGCAAGGAAATGAGAAGAAAGAAACTACATTTTTAATTGTCAAATTTGCCATTCATAAATGCACTTATTTATTTACCTGTTCTTTTCTATTTTTCTTAATTCAAATAATTTAAGGGACATTTGATTTGAGAAAACAACTGTTTTTGGTATCATTCACCGTTCAAAATTGGAGTTTTAGCTTTGTGTAACTAGCATCAACTTTTAATGTTAATCTTTATTTTACAAGTTACAAAGTAAAATTCTAATTTTCAGTGAAGAACAATACTAAAAGCAGATGAGGTATCCCACCTGAATTTTGTCTAGTGGAAGCCATGTGATTTTGAGTCAGTTTTAACTAGCAATAAAGAATAGGTACAAAAGAATGTAGTAGACAATGTGTTATTAGCATTTCTCATGTAATTTATGAGCATTTGTTGGTTTAAGTAGCAAAAAGCTTAGTTTTCTTTATGTGAAGTTTTGAGTTCAAATCCTATGAATGAAAAAACAGATGTTATGACAACATTATATATCTTTAAATGAGTTCACCTCAATTCAGATTAGTCAAATTCTGTTACCAAGGTTCTTCAACAAACAAATTAACAAAGTCAGTTGTTAATAATCACAAACCATGATGGTTCTTTTTCAAACTGTATGCTTATATAATATTCCTTTATGAGTTTATCTTGGTTTTCTTCTTTGCCTTATTTCACTAACCTTCAGATTTATGGTGAAACTGCAGCTGGAAGCTCAGGGTCTGTCGAAGAGTAAGTAGTTATTCCCATATTTCTGGGCGACCAAAATCATAGGCTGGCTTAAGGTGCAAAAGTGGATCTCTTTGTATTTTTGTTCTAATGTCTTATGTATGATAGAACACACTAGTTAGAAAAATTTCATGTGCCTTGGCAGCAATTTTTGTTATTAGATATTAAACCTTTTTTTATTTTGTGTTTTGGTAAAGAACTACAGACCTATGCATTTTCATGTTCCACAGAGTCGTGTGCTGTTCTAACTAAACTCATTTTGTTTGATCATATGTAACAACTTTTAAATTTTTTAATGAGCCATTTAGGAATGTGAAAATGAGCATTTTTTAGCCTAGAATTTTCAGATATATGTGGTTCTCTAGCAACCTGATTAAATGGTTCTTTTGCCTCCTAATTATGTTGTTTCATTGTGAGATGGTGGATGCTTCAAATTCAGATTCAGGTCCTTCTCTGAACTTTCCCCTGCTTCTTATAAATAGAAACCAAAGACTACCACATGTGCATTTTCATACACGAAAAATAAACTAAATCTCATTGTCATGTGCCTTTATACATCTTCAATCAAATATTCATATACAATTACGAATTGTCTCCATTCTCTTCAGATCATATGCTTTCCTTGATAATAAAAAAATAACTTAGTACGGTTCTTGATATCTTGGAGATTATGCATATAATTCGAGCACATGATGGAGAAGTGATAGCACGAATTTGATTGCAAAGAAGATCTCATGTTTATTCCTTTTAGCTTATATTTTTATTTAATTGATATAATAGTGAAGCAACTTGTGTTTCCAGCTTTGTTTACATTTTCAATGAAATACATGCTTGTCCTTTAGAATTTTTATTTTTTTTAAAATTATGCTTTTAGTTTTGGGGATTTTCAGAATAGTACCTAGAGTGGTGGTAGCAGTAAGTAGTAACCTTGATGATGACAGGAATGATAAAAAGCGTGAATCTTTCCAAAGAAAGGAAAGTGGATAGTTTTTATAATTAAAATAAAAGAAGAAAAATCTTTTCTTTTAGGTTTAAAATTAAAAAGAATGAACGTACTATGCAAAAATTTTCAAATCTAAGTAATATTTATGACATTTTCAGACAACTAATTTATGTTGATTAATGTTGCTTCCAATTGAGTAACGGTGGATTAGGTAAATGGTTGCTACATGTTCAGGGGTGTGGTTAGCTTACTTCTATAAAATAAATTGTTTCCAATTTTTTCGTGGCTCAGTTACACGATGTTGCATATGGATGAGATTTGAGACTTATCCTCTTAGTAATGTACTTTTACAAGCTTCTTGATGTTGGAGATATTCTTCAATCAACTCAAATTTGCTCAACACTTTGTACCCCAAAAAAATGCTTTAACCCTTGAACCACAGCATGTTTTACTCAAAATTGCTTTAAGCGTGGCCCAATGTGTTTAGAGTTATTTACTCTTCAGATTTTTACTCTAGAGGTACGTTGTTACAAATTATATGACGTTTTAGATTTTGACTCAAGTATTAGAGGATATAATTAATTTATTGAATTTCATTAGAAATATTAGATAATTTTTTAATATATAATTTATTTATCTAATTAATGACTTATTCATTTCTTATATATTACTCTCACTAAATATTGATTAAAGATAATTTATATAATGTAACGAAGGAAATACTCCAAATTCATTAGTTAAAGCTACAACTAAATAAATTAGTATTTCTTTACTTATATTTATATAATATACAATGAAAGATATTTTCAAGAAAATAAACGTATCAATAATATATTAGAAGTATTAAACGAAAATTTCATTAACTTAAAATTTATTAAATAAAATATTAAAATCCACAAAATTACAGCTTCTAGATCAACCTGCATTGGCTTGGTTCCAACTTAATTAATCAAGGTCTCAAGTTGAGTCCTAAACATATAGTTACATCAAATATTTAAAAGAAAAATTTTAATATCCATAATGATCCTATTTCACTCTAACAATTGCCTATAATAAAAGATATCTATCATCTCTTCCAAAAGGAAATTATAAAGTAAACCATTTCAGATTTTCCTAATCTCTAAACCATAATTTCACATGTTGTTAAAGCTTTCAATTTTATCAATTTTTTGGTAAATTTCTCATTCTTATTATAAATTCCATATTTAAATAAAACATAAAGATTTCAAGGATTTTATATGAAAAAGATTGAAAAAACAATTAAATTTATAAATCCCAAACCATGTGTTTAGCGTACATCACATAATAGCGTACATCACATAATCAAGTAGATAGTATTATAAATTAGTATATATATGTTAACGAAACAAATTATACCTGTACAAAAATGATGATAGCTAGTGATAATGATGATGAAAATGATGGGCGAGACCGTTTATGCCATTATATGATTATCAAATTTAATACATGAAATTAAAATATATTTTATTTTATTTCATTTCATTATATTCTAAAAAAACTTCTGCATGGATTTTTTTGAAAGGAAAGCAACAAAATTTCTTCCTGGATGCCATCTTAGAATACTTAATTATATATAGAAGACGTAATAAAAATTCACCATGATGCTATCAATTTGTCAACTATGATTGGAATAATAAACTAAAGTTTGAATGTAAAGTTAATCTCACACATAATGATTGGCAACTTTCGTTTGTATTATTTAATAAATACTAGTAACTTAAGAAGATACATGATAAGTTGACAACGCTCATTAATCATATGTTCCCTTTCTGTCTTGGCTCAAGTTTTAAAATTTTTAATTTCAGTTAACTATATTAATCTTACAATAAGAATTTTAAAAATGACATAAAACTGACACAAAATAAAAAAAAAACTCTGTTAAGATGAGAATACGTGATAGTATATATGTGTACTAATAAATAATAAATAAATAATTATAATGTATACTTTCATCCAATTTTTTCCCTATTGTCTGCCAACTCTTTGTCTTCCTTTATTTTTATGCTCATCTTCTAATCTATTCTTTATTGCTTTTTGCTTTCCTCTAAATAAACTCTGTTATGATGAGAATACGTGATAGTATTCTAAATGTCGTCTAATAGAGTAATAGTGGAAGGTAGGAGTGCTTTTCTCTAATTAAGTTTTGAAGATAAAAGTATAGCCGGCACTGCCAGCCTAGCTGCTAAACTCTTTTTGCTCCAATTTCAAACCCACACGTTCAAGAGAAAAAATATATATATAAAAATTCATATATTTAGGTACAAGATAATGATGACAATGGAATTTATACTTACGACAAATATAAATAACTTATGTCCTTACTTACCAGCCAAATCCTTAAAAAATGTGTTGCAACTATATATACCATTCACTATTATATGTAATCTTTAGAAATGTTTTTTTTTCTAATATTTATTAAAAATCTTGTTAAATTTTTTTATAATATTTAAAAAATATTATTAAATATAAATACATATTATTAATATATTTTCATAATATTTTTATCAAATATTGCATATAGTTTATATGTAATATTTGATAAAATATGTGAAAATATATTAATAATATTTATTTATATTTAATAATATTTTTTAAATGTTAAAAAAATTTAACAATATTTTTATTAAATATTAGGTAAAAATATGTTATAAAAAATTATGTGTTGGAGTGATTGTTGTGGGTTGGGGGTAATTGAGCACCGTCATAATATGGCAGCTAGGCAAGAACGCGTTGCAACCTTGGATACAGCTTAAACGTTCTACCATACAAATTAAATTTCGTGCCATCTACTTAATTCCCAAAATCTAAAGTCCTCATTCAGTTGAACAAAAAGCTCACTACCAAAAGCTTTGTTCTTTCCCACACTTACCAACAAAAACAAAGGCATCTCTATCTAACTAATCATTAGTGTTAAAAACAAATATGCCTTTCTCTGGCAGATAGTCTATATCTCTAACTTTATAGAGATTTAATTAACAATATGTTCTGTTCTATTCTGTATAAAAATAATCTCAACAACTTTTTAACCTGCCTCCTAAAGCTGTTGACTTCACTGCTGTCTGCGAATATGGAACTTTTTTTGGTAGCTACCTAAGCCTACAGATTTCCTAGCTATATGGTTTTTCTCAGTAGTGTAGTACATTTCTCAGTACAATACGTGGCTAAATTAGATGAATCAGAATGTTCCTTGGGCAATTGGGGTTTGGTGGAGTTACTGGAGTAGCTACTAATTTATGCTACTCTTTCAGAATATAATAATGTTGACCCATGCCAGAGAGGACATTGAATTCCAGATTGATTGATGTATGATTATCAAGCCCCTTTTGATTAGTGTAAATTCTTGGTGACTCCAGAGACCCAGTGGCCCTTTTTTTTTTGTCTGGGGTGGGGTGAGGGTGTAATAATCAGATGAAATTTTCTTGAAAATGGGAATTCTTAGATTTGAAAATTGTTTTTTTAATGTAAATGTTAATTTTTGTTAAAAGAGATTAAATTTATGATTTTTAATTTTTTTTAACCATCCAACTCATCTTATATTTTTTAAAGATTAATTTTCTATAACAAATAACTTTTACATTGTGTTTTTTAAAGATTGATTTTCTATAACAAATAACTTTTACATTGTGTTTGATTTAGGATGAGAGGAGAGAACATGGGATTGATATCTTTTTACAATTTTTATATTTAAATCAAATACAAATTTATAAAGTTGGTTGAATAGTAAAAGAAGAAAAAGAGAAAAAGATTGTAGATTTAATTCCTCCACTTACAAAATAATGATTAATATTTACTGATAAAATAAATCATCTAAACCAAACACAATATTATAGAAAGGGGAGGGGGGAATTATCAATTGTTTATGTTTTTGGTTTTTGGTGGGTTTTTTTTTCTTTAAAGAATGTTCATAATGATGTTACAGGAGGGAGAGAGGGGGAATAAGGCAAGGAAGAATTATAGTTTATTGTAGTGAATTACAAAAGGTATTTATTGTTTCTTATTTAACATCATAAGGTTGCATCTACTATTCTTATTAGAAAAATGTATCTTTATATAAAAAAAAATTGAGTTTAGAGACTTCTTTTGCTATGTAAATCCGTTGTGATCTCTTTCGATCTTAATTTTTTACCACACACCAAAAGAAAAAAAAAACTTGCACTCATAATGTATATATTGTATCCATCAACTAGTTAATTCAAATGAAATTGGATTCAATTTTTTTAAATAAGGTCCCGCATTCTAATCTTATAAAAATTTATTAGCTTGAGGTATAAAGAATGGGGGAATGGCAGTAAAAAAAATGGCAATGTTTTGTGAACACAAAATTGTGACAAAAGTTATTCCTTTTATTTTTTTTAATGTATTTTTAAAGTGTGTGTATGCAAAAATGATTCATGAATATGATGAAGTTATTTGATACCTAGTGAGTGGAGAAGAGTGGTCTAAGTATGATGTGGGATATGATCACTACTACAAAAAGAGATTCATGAATATCAAGTCGTTGTTAACAAGTGAAGAACTAGAGGGGAAGGTTTTTCTATTATGCATTTTTGTAATAGTCATACGTTAGATAACTCTAATAACTGTGGGTGATGTAACTACTAGTGAATATGCTGAGGCAATGTGTTGTGTCATGAAACTAACCCCCATTCCCACTCCCTGTTGATCTATATCAATTCTCAACACTCACGACATCTAGTTTGTGTCATCCGAGGAAGAGTACGTGGCATGTTGCGACCATGCCAACTTCTATTTTTTTATTCAGTTAGTAAAATGAACATGCATGAGCAGCCACATAGTTTGCAATTTCCCACACATTCACACCAATCAAGATTTTAAATAACGGTCCGGGTGTGATTGTAATTTGAATCGTAACATCAAATTTTTTTTAACCCACGATCATAATTGGAACTCATCAATTATATTAATTTATTTATCTGTAATATCAACAAAACTGCAATACCACCGTGACTGATATTTAAAACTTTAATGTCAATGATCTAACTTAACGGTTAACAACTGAGCAACTAATCAACATTCATATATATATACAAACACACACGGTAGAAGTACTTACAATTTAAAAAATCGTTTTAATTAAAAAAATTAAAGGACGTGTAAATTCATAAAAATAAAAATAAATGACATTTTTATAATTTTAAGGACTTAATTAAAAAATTAACTCATTAAGAGTTATTTATATAGTGTTTGATATCCCAAATGCGATCTGATCAGCATATCAGTAGTCACAATTGCTCTAACCACTCTAACCTAGTTTCGGGATTTAACTCATCTTAATATAAAGTAAGAAAATAAAATTATGTTCATTGAAAAGTTGCTATGGTACTTAGATAAAGGTTGGGGAAAAAATTCTATACACCAAATTCCAGTTAATACTTAACAGAGGGAAAGAAAAATAAGTATAAAAAGTAAAAAAAAAAAATTACAAAGTTTGAATAAGAAAAGAAAAAATAGATAAAAAAATAATATGTTTCGAAGTGTTTGATATATAGAATTATTTATATAACATCATCTTAAGTATTTTAGTAAATACATAATAGTTAAATGATTTTGGACACAAAAAAAAAAAAAGAGAAAGAAATATATATAAAAAATATAAAGAAAGAATACAGAAAGAGAGGGAGAGAATGAGAGAGTTTCTGAACAACAATACCATACGCATTCACATATTTTGTGGAGGATGAATTTCTCATATATATCTATTATTATTTAAATTAAAACATTTTGTCGTAGTTGAAGATCACGTACGTACATCAAAACAATTACAACGGCAATTAATTTAAAACTGTTTCACTCGTACTGTGTTGTTCACGAGAAAGGAATAATTATAGAGCTAGCAGGCGTAAAAATCGGCGAGTTCATCGAGCGACTCGGGTTGAGGATCGGCATTGTGGAGCATCCAGAGCAAGTGCTCGAATAGGACAACCTCGCACGCCACGTTGATGGTGTCCTCGTCCTCCTCCTTGGAGCCGTCGCGGGACCGGCCTACCAGCTCCCTGAAGAGCGGGTGTCCGACTACATCGGCGCTCACGAGATAACGCCGACGTGTCCTCCCAACATACACTGGGAGGAGCGATGAGGTGTCACCTCCGTCGTTCGCGACGGCGGAGATGACACTGACTTGACTGTGTTTGTTGCTGAATGAGTTCCATTTCCTCAGCACTGACTTGAGCTTCGTTAGTTTTCCTGCTTTGGACATGTTGGATATGGCTTGAGAATTTGATGGAGCAAAGATGATTTTGTTGTTGTTTTTGTTATGTTGTGACTTGTGAGAACGTGAAGGGGTGTTCGGTTTGTTGGTATTAAAAGGGAGAGGGAAGGGTGAAATGGTCAAAACGCATGCAATTAAGAATTGAGAAAGTGGCCAACATGAAAGCTGGGTTTTCTGGCGTTTGGACTTTGGACTTTGGTTGGTGTGAATTATGAACCGTTGTTTAGCACAAGTCTTCCCTCTGCTTATCTATTCCTTTTCTCTTTTTAGGTGTCTTTAGGGCTGTTTAGAAGTTTTGTTTTTTCTTTAATAAATTGAGTGATAGTGGTATTGTTTTAAATATTGGTGTAGTTAGTCTCAATCTCCTTTTCAATTTGTGTGTGCTATTTTTTTTTTCTTATAATATTTTAAGTGTTGCATTTTGAAACCCATGGATGAATAAGTGTGGGATTATACTAAATTAATTAGTTTGAGTTTTAAACATTTAGTTAGAAAGAAAATTTTGTAATCCATATATAATAATCTTATTTGAATTCAACAAAATTCTTTCCGGACTCCGGTAATAAAATATAAATGTAATCACAGCAAAAATATAACAATTTGAAGTGAAATTGTTTTTCTTTCAAGCAATCATTGAAGATATATATGGGTTCAACTAGGGAGCATAAATAATCCGATCCGATCCAAAACTGATTCGAACTGTATCGAAAAAATCAAATTGTTTTGGAGAAAAAAATTGAATTGAAGTAGTTTATGAAAATGGTTTGGTTAATCTAATCTTTTTTTTTTATAAAAAAAAAGAAGTTTAGTTTGATTCAGTTCTTTAAAAAAAGCAATCCATATAAAAAGATCTATTTTAAAGAAAAATACTGAACCATTCCACTTTATAAAAGTGGTTCGGTTTTATAAAGTGATTCAAACATGGATATGTTTGGATTTAAATAAAAGTCCAACTTTTGCACAGCCCTGGGTTCTACAAACAATAATTAATGAGTTTAATTTTCATGCAAGTGTAATGATTTTCGTACTATTAAGTATTAAGTACTCTTCGTTCCGTAGTAGTCCTCATATAAGAAGAAAGAATAAGTTTTAAAATAATTTTTATTTTAATTTTTTAATGTAAAATTAATTATTTTTACTTATATATTTTATAATATTAATTATGAAAAAAAATAAAAATAATTAATGATGATAAGGTTAATTTTAAAAAATTATTATTTTTTTATTAATTTTTTTTGTATTTATAAAATAATTTAATACCACAATTATAATAAGACGAGAGTAATTAGAATTATTTTAGATATAATTTTTAAAATACTCATTTCAAAATTTAATGATTTTTAATTATATGTTAAAACATATTTACATCATTAGAATAATTAAATTTAAAAAATTAATAACCTTTGTTTTTAAATCTAAATAACTTTCTTTTACAAAATGAATTGATGTTTTAAATATTTGAGGCGTTGATTACCATTCGACCCCTTAGATTCGGATGCGCTAGTGCACCCAGGTACTATTTTCTTGTGCATGTGGGCCTGCCTGTGTTGGCACATGCCAGTGTGTATATGTGTATGTGTATACGTGTATAATAAATTTGTGCAGTGTCTAATATGAACTCTTTCTTTTCTTGTAAATGTAATTCTGATTCTAATTATTTTGTAGGAAATATAGATACAAAATAGAATTCCAATTTTAATTTTTAGTATAATTTTATAAAATTGAAAAAAGAGTAATTTTTATATATTTATCCATTAACTTAAATTTTTAAAAATCTTAATGTGAAATATCTAATGCAATTAAAACAACAATATTCTGCTAAAAAATCTAATAATCATTTGTCTTGATTAACCATTAAATACTTATTTAGATCCTTAATATCCTTTTCTTTCACGATCCTTTAACTTTTAGTAATGTTACACGCCTAATAAATTTTATTATAATCATTAATTAATTACTTACATTTTCTTAAACGTTACTTTTGAGATGAAATATTCCCATTTCTTTTTATGTTCTTAGTCTATTGCTCTAAAGATATGAAAAATTCATGAAAAAGAGTTCCTTTCCCTTGAATAAGGAGATACTTGTAATTCTTGATGAAAATATTGAGGTGTTTCTTAAATTAATATTTTATACATGCTTCTTCTTCTTTTCTTTTTTTTCTTACTGATTGATAATTACATGCTTGGGGGTTTTGTTTCATGTACAATATCTTTTGTTGCGTTACAAAAAACCCTACCTTCGTTACCCCTTTTAAAAATTTACCTTCCTTATTGAACAAATATACAAGTATCATTACTCAATACTTTCGAAAATATCTCGGAGATGTAGTTTCATCTCAATCTTTTTTCATGGAATCTAAATGAAATATGAAATGATCATATTGATTTACAATGACATGGAATTTATGGCAAGTTTGCATTAAAAAAATATATTGAATACTAAACCTTCTTTTTTAATTAATAGTTTTCCACTTCCTCCAGCATGTTTTGACTCTAATGGCTAGTTTCCTAGATATTGTGAAGCCTGGTTCACCCTACTTAAGCTATTGAAAATTAAGCTTAGGTTACTCCTTCTACATATTAAGAAACCTACTTTTCCTTGGTATTTTGACACCAAAGTTTTCTTTTGTGGTAGAGAAAGCCAATAAATAAATTTTAGGCATTATGATGCCCAATCTTCTTTTCAAGTCTTGTGAAAAAAGTTTCTTTCTAAATATTGAGATTCCTAGTTTTCCTTTCGGTTATTGTGAAGTCCAACCCCTTCTTAAGTATTATGATGCCTAGTATTATGAAATCAAGGTTCTTTCTAGGTGTTGTTACACTTAATTTTTTTATTGTTTGGCAATCAGTTCATGCTTTTTTCTTCTTCACTATTTTGTGTCTAGTTGCCTACCTTTTTCACTAGACCTTGAGTTGTTGGTTTTTTCATGACAATTCTGTGTCTAAAAACTTTGAGTTTCCTAAATTACATGATTGGTTTGCTCATAAGTTGTCATTTTTCATTTTTAGGATTTGAGTTGACAAGTGTGTTTGTGATGTGTTCCTAAGTAAGCTAATGTTGACTCCAATGTTGTCCAATTAATGGTTCACGATGAAAGAAGTTGAATATTTTAATTTGTGTATTTTTTGCCCTTTTACTTGTCTTTACTAATTGAAAAGTATGTCAAGTAAATAGCTAGATGCTATTGTGAATATTCAATTTTGTCTAAATAAAAATAAATAAATAAATGAAAGAAAAACGTTACATTTTTAAGTTTACGCAATTAAAAGATTTTCTAGCTTTCATTTAGAACTCAAGTAATTATAATTAACAAAAAAAAAGTAACCTTGATAACTTAAAAAAAAAATTGTATTTATTTTACGGTGTCACAAATTAATTATTTGCATAGAACATAAGAATATCACATTCCTATGTTTAGTAGTATAAAATTAAAAAAAATAGATCAAGTATTGTTAAATTTGAGGAATACAAAATATATACTTGCTTTACTTTTTATTTCCATAGTGAAATGTGATATGCATTCTCTTGAGAATGAAAGTTACTCCTTAATATAATCACTTATCCCTACTTCATTCTTTCTCATTTTTTTCTTCTTTTATTTTTTCATTTTTTTAATTAATAAATTTTAATTATTTTCTACAATTAACTAGGGCAGGGTCATCCTAACTTAATTACATTAAAGAATTTCACCCATAATAATCCTATCATGCTCTAGGAGGATTATCTCTAATCAATGATACATGATGTAATTTATAAAATAAAAAAATGAACCAAACATGCTTATTTTAGAATAATATTCTGTTAGATATATAGATATCATTAGAAATGTAATGTTATACTCCTTTTATCTTTAATTATATTTTTTTTCAGAAATTTATTTATCATTTTTTATAAGATTTTTTTCTAATTTTTAGATGCATTAATTTTTTCCTATATATTCATACTTAATTATTCTCTATCTAAACAACAATGAGAAGTAATTAACTAGATAGAAAGATAAGAAATGATAATATAGATAATTGACAGATTTAATAAATGATTAATTAAATTAATTATTTTTTTAAAGAGTATGAATTAGTTAAAAGAAGCTCATAATTAGGAAGGGGGCAAATACTTTGAAACAAACTCTCCCAAGAAAAAAAAGTTTTGTCATTTTCTTTTTTTGAAATTTTGTCCAGTCTCCTGCGTAGGGGCCTCTGCTGCTGTTCCATCATACACAGTGCATGGATCCAACTTACAATTCCACTAACAGGGAGCAGCATAGACAGCTAGCTTCTTCTCCCCTAACTAATTTCACGTGCAGCCCTTTTGACTGCTTTTCTTGCACGAGAAAGCAACCCTTAAATACATTATCATTTATTTTTTACAGCAATCAAAATGGTGTCATATGGTTAAAAGATAATTGTGTGCCTCAAGTACATATATGATCTAGGGTTTGATGCTTAAATTTGTAAGTATGAAAAAATATCTAAGAGGAATTGGAATTTACTCCTTATCTCAATTAGAGAATACTTAAGTACAAGCCAAAATCACTCACGGAATAAAAGCACCATAGAATAAGGGAAAAGTGTGCTGATCTTTTTAGGAAGAAAAAAGAAAAAGAAAAAACTTGTGTTCGTGGATAGAGACGTTTCCAAATCTTGTCCCCTGCCATCACTTCGCCAATGCTTCCCTTACAACCTGGTTTATAAGGGCCCGATAAGTCTCATGATTCGATCCAAAATAAAAGCCAATAGCTACCAGACAAAACAACTAAATAATGATTCAACATTCACACAATTTCAATTGATAACCATTTATATAAGGGGCACTGAGTGTTGGTAAATGATTGACTTCCTTAAATATGTTGATATGAGTTTAATTTTTTTGGTGGTGTGTATGAAATTTTTTTTATTGGGAAAGACAAAATTCACTTTGATAATCTCTACTAGATTAGTCTCATGATTTTCAGATATGGGATTATCTTGTTTTTAGCAAAAAAAAATAAAAAATCTAACGGACATGATTACAAATGATAACAATTTATATGAGTGATACAAAAAATTATTGAGAAGTTTATGACCTTTTATGATGCATATTAATCTCCACATAACATTTAATTAGTGTTATTAATTTTTTTCATTAGTATTTTAAAAAAAAAAGTGTCATAGAGATTGATCGAGACTATCGATACATAGTGGTCTAAAATTACCTAATAATTTGTTAGGTGAATAATGTCACTTCACCCCATGTCAATTCTTCAACTTTATGATAGAATTGTATCCTTTAAAGTCTCAAGTGAAGAATTTATTTAAGAGGGTAAAATACATATTTTTAATTAGTTGTAAATATGAAAAAATAGTAGTTTTTTTTTTACAGGAACAATAGTTATATCAACTCTTTTATCGTGTGGAAAACAATACATGGGGGTATAATTAAAAACATGAGAGTTAACATAAAATCTTGAAGTCCGTGCTAAGTTGTGAACTACAAGATTGGTTTGCCTTTTAACAAAACTCACCCTAGAGTTTAAGATAGTAGCTAAATTTTCTATACAATTTTGTAATAGAACATGAAAAACATTAAAAAAAGCCTTTGAAGTTTACAACCATATTGTCAACTATCGTTTCACAATCCATCTCAAAAATGATATTGTGAATGTTGAGGTGGTGTGTCCATTTAATTGCTTGTTGGAGTGCCCAAGCTTCTGCTTCTTTCGATGAAGGTTTGCCATTTGCAATTACCATTAATGCCTTGTAGAAACTCCGTTGATGTCTCTCAAACTAATGCTAGCTCCAAATAAGTTATCATCATTAAAAATTCCTACTTTGAGATAATACTTGAAGAATCATTGAGGAGGAGGTGTCCAACGATCATTGCTCTCTAAGGTGTTGAGGTGATGAGGTGGGTTGTGTGAATTGAATTTTTGTCATTGATGATGTGTTTGCATGGCCATAAAATAAGCCATTGTTGGGCTCATTTCCTTCTCATCCCAAAGCTTAGAGTTTCGAGATTTCCATATGCACCAAAAGGCCAAGACCAATTTTTTCACTACTACAAAATATGGATTCAACGTCGACCATTTAACATCAGTTCTAGGAAAAACAATGTCAACTAAAAGTACGATGACATTTTTGTAAATAAAGTATTATTGTTAACATTAGTTATTAGAAAATTGATGTTGCGCCTATACCTTAACATCGATTGGTTTAAAATCAATTTTGTGTGTGTGAAGTTAACATCGATTTTCTTAAAACTGATGTTAACTTCACACACTCAACATTGGTTTTCTTAAAAATCAATGTTGTCAAATACCCAATTCCGCACAGAATAGTTCCATTCGTTCCCCTTCCCTAAAAAACTTTTGTTCCTTCTCTGGCTCGTCGAAACCCTCGAAGACTTATCTCCTCTTCTCCCTCAACCTCATTCCCTCTCTAGAACCTCTGCCTCCTCCCAATCCCTCCTTTCCACTCCATATCCCTCCTGTCATGACGAGCCCTTCCACTTCATTGACCTTTCCTTCCTCCACCAATCTTGCATCCTCCCTATCTCCTGCGGTTACTTCGTCGTCGACAATATCTAGGAAGCGAACAAATTGATCCACAAAGCCTTCTATTTTGGCGAGGAAGAATTTGTTTTGGTGAGAATCTTTCGGGAAGTGGAGTAGTTTCGCGAGCGAAGCAAACTGGGGGAAGTCTGAGTTGGTTTTCAAGTCAGTGACGGTTCAAATAACATAGTCTTGGGAAAGGACCGGTTCAAAAGCGATTTGGTGGTGAGCCGAATCAGACCGAATCTAGACGAGGCTTTGGATAGTGCGGTTGGGGGAAAACACTACTAAAAATATGCCTTTTTACGACGCACATTCTAAGACGATTATGCAGAACCGTCTTAGAATGTTACGTGGTGGCATTTTTGTAATTAGGGAGAATGATTGTTTTTTTCACGACTCACATTCTAAGATGGTTTTGCTTAACTGTCTTAGAATGTACGACAGTGACATTTCTGTAATAAGGGGGAACGTAAACGACGATGATTTTATCTAAAGAACCATCGTCAATTTTGTACCCCCAAATTCTAATCCCTAGTTATCTAGTGCGCACCTTAGTAAAAGATCCTCACCCACTCGCCGTCGATTTTTCCTTCCTCACTGACTTTGTGTGTTCACCTCTGATGGTTGATCCATTCATCTACTCATCGACCGTCGAACTTGTCTCTTGTGTGTCGCGCCGGCGTGGTCTACAGCCATTGTCAGCTAGGTAGTATGTATATTAATTAGTTCACTTAATATAAAGGCACTTGTGCCTCCTATCACGACAATCATCACCGCCGTGGTCATCGCCACAAATCCCTTCACTTCACATTGTTCGAACATGAAACCATAAACAAAACATGATATGCTACACTGAAACAACAACCCCTTTATGATCCCTTTTTGTGCTTTAGGACCATTTGACTGCCAAAGCAAAGAGAACCTCCAAACAACTTGGAACTGCAGAAGGAACCTCCATCACCTCTGGTCTTGTCGGGCTTAGCAGAATTTGGGTTGCAAAGCTAACACTTGGTCTGAAGGATCACAAGGGGTCTAGTAATGTGAGACTTGGAAGCTCCCGCAAAAAAAATTGTAAGTATTGAAACCTTATTGAAAGGGAGCTAGTAAGAATTGAAATTCTTAACCAGCAAGATAATGTGTTAGGAAAAACTTATCTAGTGACAAAAATTTATAGGTGTCTCTAGTGACAAAAAAAAAATGAAAAAGCTTAGTACTTCACTTCATATACCATGTAGTACAGGGCATTGAGTTTCGCTTCATATAGGAGTTTCATTTGATATCTTACTAACTCCTTGTAGGGTTTCACTCTCAGTGAACCTTATAGAAAATTCAATATATTAGTGTGTTTGAAAACACTTTGTTAAATGTGATTCCCAACAAAAATTAATAGTTACTTTTATGTTGAATTTAATGTGATTTTACATTGAAAGTGAATTTAAATGTGAAACCAAACATGCACTTCCTCTGTAAGATAATGTTTAAGTTTTCCTTGATTATTTGTGTCTTCAAATTTGGTATTTTATTAAATTTAGTGGCATCCTGTTGTGTTATCTATGTAGTTGACCTCATTTAGTATAATAAGACTTTTGTTTCTCTTTCCACTTATGCATACATGCAAGTAAAAAGGATCTTTTTCAGTGTGATAAAACGAAAGGTGAATGACTTGGTAAATGAAAAAAAAAGGAAGCATGAAGCACATTATATATTTTTTAAATCAAATTAAACAATTTTTAATCCATTTGAAAAAGATGGATGGACCTCATATCCTGCATAATAGCATTGATTTACACATAAAAAAAGTTATCATACACAACAGTCCTTGCTTTAATCAACATTGACTTTCAAATTCATAACCAATTCTAATGAGTCAAATGATTTATTCATAACCTATTTGATTGAATTGCCAAAATATTTAGTAAAATCCAATGACGAAGATGCTACTTCACTCTGAAGTCCAAAGTGTACTACTTACTTGAAACATTTGTTTGATTGCCAATCAATTATGTTAGACACTTAATACTAAATAAAGGACTGCCAATCAATTATCTTTGACTGGTGGATTAGGATGATTCTGCTAGCAAAGTCACTTTCTATTTCACTGTGTATTGAATCATAGCATGTGGGTTAGGTGTTAGTGCCATACTAATCTAGTGATGCCTCTGGAATGAAACATGTGGCTTCTTTTTGCACAAGAAATTTTGAGATTTATCTAATAACTACTATGAATCTTCTAGAACTTAACATGTAATTTTTTTTTTATAGAATTTGTCATATGTTAGAGGTCTAATCATACCAGTTGCAGCTAGATTTATGTTTTCCAATCATGATTGATTAGCAGGCATGTTACGTGGTCCATATATATTAATGCTCAAAATTCTTCTCGAGCATCTTCCTAATAATTATTCTTTTAATTTGTAGAAGTTAATTTTGTCTCTGTCAATAGAGTATTTCCATTCACATGATTAAAAATCTAATCTCTATGATTATACTTTGAAATTTTATTTTTAATATATATATATATATATATTAAGTATTTATATTTTTATTTAATAATTTTTTGCAGTGTTCCGAGAATTAAAAAAAAAAATATTGTAAGAGAGTAGGCCATGAATAGGAGATTAATTAAATCACTGGAATTCTTCTAACAAGTGTGCCAGCTTTTTCCAACTATATAAAGGTTCTTTTTCTTTATTCTCCTGTTGGGCCACATTACAAGCTAACCTCAATCCTTTCACCACATACAGTATATATAGGCTCTTTGTTTCATTAACATGTTGTGCAAACCACCTTTGAAGTGTTTGAAGATTGTGATCATGGCTAATTTGCTTACTATGTTTTTTGTTATGGAAATGATAGTAGTGAGCGGTTTCAATTTCGGAGCAAGTGGCTTGAGCAAGAATTACTACTTCTTGAGTTGCCCTATTGCTGAACTTGTTGTTAAGAACACTATCAACAGGGCTCTGCAAGATGATCCCACCCTAGCAGCAGGTCTTGTTAGAGTGCACTTCCATGACTGTTCCATGATCCAATGCTAAATAAGACAAACCTTCACCTACATCCAATAGTCATTTTCGATGTGAATCTTTCAAGTCCCATGTCGAGTAAAATAAAAAGGTTTAACATCATATTTATGCCATGAAACTCTGTCAGATGATGGTTAGTCTTTTAGCTTGGACTCTTCTTTTGTGATTAAGTCATACAAGTGATTATTTTTATTGAGAGTTGGACTACAAAAAGGACTACTTTTATATGGGTTGGTTTAATATGCAATGTACAAAATACTGATACATGAGTGGAGCTGTGAATGTAAGGGGAAAAAGGACTATCACTGGATTAATTAGAACAATGTACAAAGTAAAAAACCTTAGAATGAAATGTTTTATAGGTGACGAGAGAGTGTAAATTATAATAAGGTTTGTTGTCTATATTCACCCTGTAAATCTCACAGGGGTGAGAGAGGGGTAACATGGTCTTATGATTTTTCTAGTCATTTCTTTCTTTTCTTTCTACACTAAAGCAAACACGTTGAGAAGAAATTTCAATATTATTTCTTCTCAATTTGACTCGTATTTCTTTGAAATCAAATAACTGAAAAATTCATCTTATTTCGTCTCTATTTCTATCTTTTCCTATTTTCATCAATCCCATATCTTTCTCTTTTACCAAATATAGTGTTAATGTAGTACTTAAGTCATGAAACCCTCCTCTCAGTCTTTTGACTTGAGCTCTCTTCTTATAGTTAACTCATAACATGAATGCCTTAGAAAGGACCTAACTAAATAATGTACAGAGTGAGGGCAACAAAAAGAATCAGGTTCTCTTTACACTTTTTTGGTGAATAGGTTCTCTTTAGATAAATCGAGAGGCTTTCCATTTTCTAAATTGGAGAATGAATAGAGAGACGCATATCATGAAGAGATGACAATCAACTTAGGGTACTCAGTTAAATAAATTTTGTACAACTTATGTTTGCTTAAATAATGAAATGAACTTGAGAAATGATAGGTCATCTAAATAGTTGGAGAACACCAAGATAATGGAAAACGCGGGAACCGGTAACACATTGGCCAGACACAAATTTAGATGAGTTTATACATGGGAAGAATCCTTTTGTTTGAAGGATCACATTGGCATCAATGGCGTGTATTATTATGTTTGTCTCACAATTACATACATATAGATTCCTATATTTGATAGTAATGCATGAAAGATATTTTGGATCGGACAGGAAAAACTGAATTATTATCACTTAATCCGTTCCTTTTTGTTTGACAAAGTGCATCAATGCTAATATTGTTTTCTTTTATGAATATATATGCATTACATTCTATTAACTGATTAAAGAAGGTGGAAAATGCCAACAAGGATAAGAATACACAATATAACATGAAGAGGTACATTGAAACTCTATTTAAAATGCACAAGTTAACTTTCTCACCTACACATATCACCTCTTGTTGGTTGTAGGTACTACTACTTCAGTGGCATAGGAAGTTAAGGCGCTTTTATGTTGTTGTTGCTTGACTGAAGATAAACTCAAACAATTTTTGTTGTCATCACCACACTCATAGTTATTGTTACACGTATCTTTCGAGGTATGCATCTCATTCTGACACTTAATTGGATATTAGATTTTTGTTCATATATGACTATTCTTTAATATTAAAATTATTTGCATACTTAGTAAACCTTAGTTTCATGTTTGAGATTCAATACACTGATTAATACGAAAAGTTTGGATTAATCATGGTATTGAATCTTGAATTGTCCGTTCGGACAGTTTGAGAACACTCATTTTTCTATACTTAATTCATATTTATAGGTTAAGTATGTTGTGTTATATTTGATGAAATTTCGGTTTAGTGCATATTGCTTTGTTCTCTGAGTGCATACTTGATCGTGGTCAATTCATGTCACCGCTTTCATTTTGTGTACTTGGAGATCAATGCGAAATGTTACTGAAATTTCACCAAATTTACCATAACGTACTTAACTTATACATATGAATTAAGTAAAAAACGGAGTTCCTGAATGGGATAAGACCTCACCTTTATATGGAAAAAGTGAGATTTTCATGCATATGGATAACATAACTAGTATCACAGAACACAAAACATGGATTGAAGTTGGATTAAAACACCACGCATAAGTCACGACTATCAGAAGGGGGTTGAAGATTTCTTGCAATTTGTGCAATAAAATGCACCAATACTTGCTGTAAATTATTTATGTCCATGTGTTAAATGTGTGAATGGGAGACTCCATTCATTGAATGACATTAGATCACATCTTATATGTGAGGGGTTTAGTCTGACTTATACAAATTGGATATGGGATGGTGAATTGCCATACATGTCAACAACCCTTCACATAGAGGCGGTTGATGTACAAACCAGAGATCGTATGGAAGACATGATACACAATCTTGGCCAATAGGGTTTTTGGCAAGCTCATGCACCTTATTATGAAAAATTACAAACAGACTCCAAGAAGCCATTGTATTTGGGATGCACAACCTTCACTTGGTTATCGGTGGTGCTAGGCTTTGGTGAACTTGAAGGCCAGATTTGGATGGAGTGACAAAAGCTTCAGTATGTTGCTTGTGTTATTGAAAAATATGCTTTCTAACGATAACATGTTACCGAAGAGTCATTACGAGGCAAATAAGATATTATGTCCTATGGGTGTGGAGTACCAGAAAATTCATGTATGCCATAATGATTATATTCTATACAGAAATCAGTTTGTGGAAATGTGCAAGTGCCAGACATGTGGGATATCACACTACAAAGTGAACGATGACGAATGTAGTGATGATGCAACCACAAACAACAGTCGTCCAGTAAAGGTTTGTTGGTATCTTCCAATAATACCAAGGTTTAAGAGATTGTTTGCTAGTGCAGATGATGCAAAAAACCTTAGATGTCTTACAGATGACAAAATAATTAATAGGTTGCTGCAGCATCCCGCTGATTCTCCATAATGGAAGACAATTGATTGCTTGTATCCAAAATTTGGAAAGGATCCAAGAAACCTAAGGCTTGATCTTGCTTCAGACAAAATGAATCCTTTTGGTAACTTGAGCACCAACCACAGTTCATGGCTTGTTTTGCTAATGATTCACAACCTTCCTCCTTAGTTATGCATGAAGCGAAAATACATTATGTTGTGTATGATGATAGTAGGTCCAAGACAACTAAGAAATGGTACTGATGTCTATCTTACTCCATTGATTGAAGACTTGAGAAAATTGTGGGTAGACGAGATTGATGTGTATGATGGGAATGTTCAACAAACTTTCAGGTTACGTGCAATGATATTTTACACCATTAATGACTTTCCAGCTTATGAAAATTTAAGCGGATATAGTCTAAATGGACACCAGGCATGTCCTATCTGTGAGAAAAAGATGATTTACATCCAACTGAAACATGGAAAGAAGATAGTATATACAAGGCACCAAAGATTTTTGACACCTTATCACCCGTATCGGCGATTGAAGAAAGCACTTAATGGAACCTATGAGATTGAAAGTGCGCCGAAACCCTTATCTAGACATGAAGTTTATGATCGGGTGAAAGACATTGTAACTATCTTTGGTAAGACACTAAAGAAGGATGCCTCTAAGAAGAACATTTGAAAGAAAAGGTCAATATTGTTTGATCTTCCTTACTGGTGTGGTCTAGATGTACGACATGTTGGATCAAGTGGCCTCGGAATAATTAAGAAGGGGGGGTTGAATTAATTATGAACGTGTCTTGACTAATTAAAAATTTATCCTTCTTAATGTTACTAGATTCAATTAGGCTTTACTACTAAGTTATGTGAAAGTAAAGAACAGAAACAATAACTTAGACACAAGTAAAGTGGAAATAAAAAGTACACAGCGGAAAGATAAAGAGTGTAGGGAAGAAGAAGACAAACACAAGATTTATACTAGTTCGGCCATAATCTGTGCCTACATCCAATCCCCAAGCAACCTGCGGTTCTTGAGATTTCTTTCAACCTTGTAAAATCCTTTACAAGACAAAGATCCACAAGGGATGTACCTTCCCTTGTTCTCTTTGAACAACCAAGTGGATGTACCCTCCACTTGAACTGATCCACAAGAGATGTACCCTCTCTTGTTCTCAGTATAACAACCCAAGTAGATGTACCCTCTACTTGTGCCACAAAGGATGTACCCTCCAATGTGTTAAGCCAAAGAATTCTCAGGCGGTTAGTCCTTTGAATCTTTGTAAAGGGAAACAAAAGATATCTCAAGCGGTTAGTCCTTTAAAATCTTTTGCTTAAGGGGAAGGGAAGAATCAAAAGAATTCTCAGGTAGTTAGTCCTTTGAATTCTCTTGGAAAGAGAGAAGAGAAACACAAAAGAATTCAGGCGGTTAGTCCTTCTATTCTTTTGGAAAAGGGAGAAGTGAATGAAGAAGAAGAATAACACAAGTTTTTGAACAATGAACTTTTCTTGAAAGAGAAAGTATTGAACAAAAACTCTTTAGAAAGAAGTTGAGAAATGAATCAAAAATTTCTGTAAAGAATTTGTTGAAAGATGAAGAAAAATGAGTTAGAAAGTTCTGTAACAACTTGTTATGAAACTTGTTATTAAATTTATGCCATGGTCACATATTTATAATCACTTGATGACTCAAGTTAAAGTTTGTGACTCTTGGAAATTTCTTTAAAACTAGTCACCTTTTAAAAATTGTGACTCTTTTGAAAACTAGTCACTTAAAAAGTTATGACTTTTGAAAAAATCTTCAGAAACAAGTCACTTTAAGAATTGTGACTTTTGGAAATTTATTTTTTGAAATCAGTCAAATGTGACTCTTCATGTTTAAATTTTGAAAATTAAAATGTTTAGAAACTCTGGTAATCGATTACAAGTATTGTGTAATCGATTACACAAGTTTAAAATGATTTAAAAATGTTTTATCACTAGTTGTGACTCTTGAAATTTGAAATCTAACGTTTTAAAATATTGGTAATCAATTACATGATTATGGTAATCGATTACAACTTTGTAAATCAGTTTTGAAAACAATGCTGGCTACTGGTAATCGATTACCAGAGAGTAAAACTCTTTAGTAAAAGATTTTGTGAAAAATTCTTGTGCTACTCAATGTTTTGAAAAACTTTTTTAGTACTTATCTTAATTGAGTCTTCTCTTGATTCTTGAATCTTGAGTCTTGAATCTTGATCTTGATTGTTCTTGAATCTTGATTCTTGAAACTTGATTCTTGAATCTTTAAATCTTGATTCTTGAAACTTGATTCTTGAATCTTTGGAATTTGCTTAACTCTTGATTCTTTGGCATCATCAAAATAATCTTGAAAGTCATTGCTTCCACACGACATTGTGTGGACGTTATGCATGTGGAGAAAAATGTGTATGATAGTTTATTTGGCACCATTCTTAACATTAAAGGCAAGACAAAAGATGGTTTGAAATGTCGTCAAGATTTGGTTGACATGAGTATACGAGAGCATTTGCATCTGCAATCACAAGGTCTCGACAAACGTATTTGCCCCCAACATGTCACACAATGTCAATGAAGGAGAATTTTTTTTTTGTCGTTGTCTCAAAAATCTGAAAGTCCTACAAGGATAATCTTCAAATATCAAGAGCCTTGTGTTAGTTAATGATTTGAAATTGGTAGGCTTGAAATCTCATGATTGTCACGTGTTAATGCAACAGATATTGCCAGTGGCCATTTGTGGTATCTTGCTAGAAAAAGTTAGGCTTGCCATAACTCACTTGTGTTTTTTCTTTAATGCTATTTGTAGAAAGGTTATTAACCCTCAACAATTGGATGATTTGGAGAATGAGGCTTCCATTATCCTTTGTGAATTGGAGATGTATTTTCTGCCATCATTTTTTGACATCATGATTCACTTAATTGTTCATCTTGTACGGGAGATTCGATTGTGTGGACCTATCTTTTTATGTTGGATGTATCCGGTTGAGCGTTACATGAAAGTGTTGAAAGCATATACAAAGAATCAATATCGACCAGAAGCAAGCATTGTTGAAAGATATGTAGCTGAAGAAACAATTGAGTTTTGTTCAGAGTATATAAATACCGCTACACTAGTTGGGCTTCCTCAAAGTCGTCATGACTCCACGATTCAAGGTAGGAGTACACGAGGATTCAATGTTGTAACCATGGATCACCAGTAACTGTCACAAACTCATTTGTACGTATTAAAAACAACAACAGAGATGATCTCATACATAGATGCTCAAAAACAACATGTCATAGATACTTACCCGAAAATAAACATAATAAGGTTATTGCAAGAACACAATAGAACTTTCATCAACTGGTTTAGACAAATAATCTTCATAGATGACAGTGCTTCGAACACATTAAGATTGTTAGTTGTTGGTCCAAATCTCAACGTTCCAACTTGGAAGGGATATGATATCAATCATTATTCCTTCTACACAAAGTCACAGGATGATAAGAGTAGCGTGCAGAACAGTTGGGTGAGTGTTGATGGTCATTCAGACCATTTTTGTAGTGCTTCAGATAACAATCTGATTCATATGTCCATGCCTTACTATGAAGTCATTGAAGATATTTGGGAGCTTGATTACGGTGAATTTAGAGTGTCTATTTTCAAGTGTAAGTGGGTAAATGGAAATATTGGAGTGTGTCACGACAAAATGGGATTTACTTTAGTAGACCTTCAAAAGGTTGGTTACAAGGATGACCCATTCATAATGGCAGTGTAAGCTAGATAGGTGTTTTATGTTCAAGATCCGTGCAAGTCAAGATGATCAGTGGTTCTACAAGGGAGAACAACTTGTATCGGTCACCATATTGATGGTTCAACACTTGATGTCAGTGAGATGTCGGCTTTCTCCCAACAAATGTCTTTGATAAATGTTGCAGATGAGGAGGATGATGTACATGCAAATCGTAATGATCATGATGAAGGTTTATGGGAGAATATTCCCACTTAACTGCGTAAGAACAAAGTAATGTCTCGCATAATACATTTATTTATTCGGATATTTACAACTTAATGCTTATATGTTGTTTATATAACTCATTATGTCCTAATTCAATTTGTTTTATTTGCGTAGACTCATGGCAACACCCCCAAGGTCCCCTCCATATTCAAATATTCATTAGGATGCTACATTTAGGAGGACTAGACAATCCACCAGGCTAAGAAAGTTGACTGTCAGAAGCTTGGATCAGCCACGACCAACTGGTAACGTCAATCCTATGACTGGGAGACAATCAAGCCCCCACAAAGAAAAGTTCCATAGTTATTTGGGGCAAGAAAAAAATCCTATTGTCCACTCCAATTGGAATGTTGTCCCAGAATCTCTAAAGAACCTAATATGGGATGACATTTTGGTAAGTGCATTTAAGTACACATATGTATTCGATTTTCTTTAATTAACTTCAAAATATGATCATTCACTAACTGTTAGATGACAATTTTGATTTGGAGGGAAAGTTTTGATGTCAACGGTCGCCACTAGATGGAGGCAATTTAAGTCTTCCCTCATGACAAAATATGTTTATGCTGACAATGAGGGTCAACAAAAAGATGATCCTTCTGTTAAATATGGTCTTGATCCAACAACTTGGGCCAAATTTGCAAAAATCCGGTAAAACCCTAATTGGCAGGTTTATTTAAGTAGTTTTGTATTTAAAATTGAATTCAATATGATTTTTTCATTAACTAATTTGTGAAAATTGTTAATGATTTTTGTAAGGGAATATGGAAAAGATGCATGAAATTCAAAAATACAATGACTGCCCCCACTTACTATCTCGTGGGGGTTATGATCTTCTTGAAAAAAACTTATGGACGAGAAAAGGAAGACACAAGAACACCAAGCTGAGTTTACTAAAAATTCATCAAAGACCGTGGACCCTCCATCCCCCGTTTCAAGACATGTCATGTGAAAGATGGCTCGCACAAAGCGATATGGGCAGATGACCTCTACATCAACACAACAAATATCAGACAAAATTGTGAGTTCATGTGTCGGTGGTTCAAAACCCGACTTAATTTATTGTTTCATAAGAACGTAGATTCAAATGTAAATATATATTGTCTTGTTCACAGGACTCTTTAGAAGAACAAATGATGTAGGGTAGCTTTGTTCTGCATGATCGTGATGACATATTGAACACTGCTATTAGCCGATCGGAGCATCCAAGTCGTGTACATGTCGCAGGGACAAGTGTCACAATCAACCAGTACTTTGAATAGGCCTTACGTGGGTCCAACACTTCCTCAACATCAATCACCCAACAGTAATTGGCTGATATCATGGGTAACCTCAAGGAAGAGTGGAGGAAAGAAGTAGAAGAGGAAAAAAAGAACCTTCAGGGGGCATGGAGGAGGAAAGTAGAAGATGAAAACAAATGCAGTTTAGAGATAATTAAACAAGAGCTGAAAGAAGCAATAAAAATAGAGTTATCCCAAATTTACATCATAACACTCACCCCCTATTGAGGCATCGGATATACAAGTATTAGTTGCATGTGTGAGCACCAAAGGGAGTTGTGTTGAAGCTAACACAAATCCATTAGGTAAAGAGCTTTCTAATGTTCATGTGGATACTATGGGCTTGTATGTAGTTGGTGACCAGTGTACTCGGCTAGTAGAGTTGGGAAAAGTGTATGATAGTTTGTCCACCATACACAATGTCCCTTATGCAGATGATGTGGTTAAGGTGAGTGTTGTCATAGTTTACGATGATGACGCTTAGGTCCCTTTTCCGACGTCAGAGATTCAGTTTGTGAGGCAGGTCGTTGGCATATTCGTGGGTGTGGCCAACACATCTTGTAAAACCTGTATCTAATGAGGTTTTTTCTCTTCCCTCTGAATGTATAAATTTCAGTGACATTGTTAAGTGAAATTAGCGTAATTTTTATTTTCATTAACCATGTAGGATTCATAGAAGCGTGCGCTGAAATCGGTTGGACATGCTAAAATGGCCAATGCAATGGCTGGAATTGATCCTTTGGGAGAATTGGTTAAGAATTTGTTTGATGTTTACCAAAAGCCAATTGAGTTGCCGTGGGATGGGACAAAATTTGGGATACCTAAAGTAAAAGATGGTTTTTTCATCACACATGCAGATGTAACTTAAATAATTTTAGGTGACAAATATTTGAACATATCTATACTGCAACTGTGGATGATGTAAGTAAATTCGGTTTAAAAGGTCTTATTTACTAACTCATAATTAATATTTGTTACAATATATGCCTAACAATATTCATGTCAAATGTTTGAAATAGGTTTATGAATTATTAGAGTACAAGCTTAGGTTATGGTTCAGTGTATGGTTTTCTTGAGCCTCAGTCTATACACCATGCAAAGGACAGACGTCAAGAATGTCAATAATACATTGAAACATGGGTCAAAGGAATCACATCGACAAGTGTACTTAGGACCTTACTTGAATCAGTAAGTGAAATTCATGTCATTATTGCGAAAAAAAGTTTGCATTATAAGTACCTAATTATAGTTTTTCGACTTCAGGGCACATTGGCATCTTATTGTTCTGTGTCTATAGGACAATATTGTTGTTTGGTTTTGTTCTTTGCTTAAGAAGCCTAATGTTAACATCAAGGTTGCAGTTAACAGGTTATTTTTCAAATTATAAGTAAATTAATGTATACCAATTGTAGTATATTAACACAATAATTTTTATCTTATATACGTTAACGTTATTTTGGAAACTAGTGCAATGAAGACATTAACCACTAGTTTGGAAGGTAAGCTAGATCAACTGCACCTCGGTGGATTGAACCAAAGGTATGCCGTTATTTCATCAATAGGTATTTCGAATTAGTGCCATGTGTTACTTTGAAAGTACTAGCTTTCATAAATGTATTTGATATTGCATTTAGAGTCATGTTCAAACTGGAGGCTATGAGTATGGATATTATGTCATGCATTGGATGTGGTGCATAGTCCATGGCGATTTGAAGAATGAATGGAACATGGTATGTATACTGTAACAAGTTTTAATTGTTACTTTGGTATGAAATTCTAATTCAATGTTTAATGTATGTCACTAATTTCATATTTACAATTTTGTAGTGGTTTTTTGATGGAACAGCGTTAGATGGTGAGGCCATGACAACACTTTGCAAGAAATGGGCAGCATATTTTCTACAAGTTAAAAATATGGAATTTAGACAAATTTAGATGACATAGGAAGATTTTTTTTTCGAACCTAACGTTTTGATTGTATACATTATAAAAATTATGGTCAGTTGACATTTAATTTAGTAGTAATATATATTTGTTTATTAATATTTGTGTGCACCGAAGTCCTTGCACAATGCTTTGTAGTTGCGATGTGTACTTATCCCAATAGGATAAGTGTTTTTGTTGTGGCACACTATGCATCTTGTAGCTCATTGTTATCCGCATTATGGTAGTCCTATTGACAACACATCTCACAAGAACAAAAATCAGGTAGGGCATCTACATTCCATAATTTAGTGTAATTATTTATAGTTGTTATATTTTTTGGTGAAATGTTAAACTAATGAATTTTTTATGTTTATTACAATGTGGTTGGTGCGTCAAAATTTCAAATTTCAATAAGAGAGTGGACAAATTTTGCCTTTTTCATGGTAACGACTATTCAACTACCAATTCCTGTAATATAAAATGTTTGATGAGTTTGATTTATAAAAATCCCATTCAATCCATTTGCGGTTGGAATTTTAACATGCTATTTTGCTTACTATATAGATGTCAGGTCTTGCCTTTGATATTGTGTAAAGCTATGCCCAGTTAACTAATAATAGGGATATATTATTGGAAAAATGTTAATTCAATGTTTTGGTGTTTAATGTTAGAATAAAAGATATGCCGACATTAGACAATCGTTATTTTGGATTTCTGTGGCATTTATAGTGACTGTGAATATGTCTACCGATAAGGCTGATTGAAGCTCACTTGCTTCTCTTGGATTGATGTGATGCTTGAGTTGCAATTCATGGTCATAGTAAGTGATAACTGCTAATTATGAGTATATTTTGGGGTTAAATTATATAGGAATTTGTAATTTTTCTATCTTAATTCTTCCTTTTTGAGCAAATAATTGTTATATTAACATCATTTAAGTTTTTGTGCAGAGAATATTAAAAGTGATAAATTTATGATGCTTAAGTGAGTAAAATAAAGCCTAAGAAAGAAAGGATAATTAAGGAAAGTAGGACTAATTAAGGAAATGAAGCTAATTAAGGAAATGATGCTAATTAAGAAAATGAGACTAATTAAGGAAAGGAGACTAATTAAAGAAAACAGAACTAATTAAGGAAAACAGACTAATTAAGGAAAACGAGACTAATTTAGAATCTTGCTAATCTGCACCTATAAAAGAAAAAGAGAAAAGAAGGAAAAGATACAAAAATTCTAGGAGAATACAATTCCTTATAGAAGGCAAAGGCTAGAAGAAGGAGAAGCAAACATTGGGAACCATTCCTTCCCTTCATTCCCTTTCTTGTTTTTTCCCCTTTACTAAATATTCCCCTCTTGCAATTGTAAAACCTCCATGACAATGAAAGGCTAAACCCCCTTTGTTGGCAACTTGACAGCCAACTACTTTTGATGTAATTTCTCTTCATATCTATTTAATAATATTACATTTGCATTATCCTTTCTTGTGCTTAATATTATTGCTTGTGGCTTGATCGCCCATTTGCATGGTTAGTTTTAGGGGTAACATTGGAAAACATGATTTTTTAATAGAACTGGAAAATGATATCTAAATAAAGTCATCACTAGGGATAGGTTGATATTTGTTTAACCTGTTATACATCTCTATTCTTAATGCAATTTACTATTTTAGCTCTGTAAAGGGATTTTAGAGAGAAAATAGATAAATTAGGCTCTTTCATGCGGGGGACCAAAGTTAGAGTATACTAGTAGATGCAGGTGTAAATTGAAATAATTATAAATATAGAAAAATCATTAACATTACATCAAAGGGTAGCTCTGGTAGACTAAGTTCCCAACATTCTCATATTCTGAATTTTCTTCTACAATAATATTGGATTTTCTCATGTTTTTGTCTTTAATTAATTAATTTAAATTCTTGTTTAATTTCTCCTCTTGTTTGATTTAATTTTATGTCAATTTAAAGTATTGTTTTTCTCATAATCTTTTCGAATAAATTTTCTTTAACTTGTTTTACTAATCAAATATTCATCCACCAAAGTACAAACAAAGTCCATATGGATACGATACTCGGACTTCCATTTTAACTTTACTACTTGGGACGAATTGGTGCACTTTCCAATCCATCAACATTGAGCCTTGTTGTGCAGTGCTAGTTTGAACTCGAACTTCAAGTAGCTACATTGCAATGTATAGCCTTATATTGCCAGTTGGACAACACTCCAGCATCTCCAAATCTGTTAAACCTTCCTTGTTTAAAGCACTAACTGCTGTTAAACCTTCCCAAAAGCACCTTTGTTTAAAGCCATTACCATTGTTGTTATTTTTTCTTTTTTTGGTCAATTGGATTCCTTGTTTAAAGCCAATAACTGTGGCAGCAAGATCATGATCACCGCACGAAAATCTGATTTAGCCTTTACTTCCAGCATAGAATCCAATTATAAGGTGTATAACTTGCATCCCTTGAAAGAAGATGAGGCCTTGGATCTATTTCTTAGGAACACTTTTCAGGGTCATTCATGCCCCTCACATTTGATTGACATATGTAAATGCATCTTAAGAAAATGTGGGGCTCTTCCCCTTGAATTTGTTGCAATCAGTGATGTCCTAGCTACAAAAGACAAGCACAGGATCGATGAATGGGACATGATTTTCCGTATTCTTGGAGCTAAAATTCATGGAAATGGAAAACTTGATAATTTCAAAACAATACTCAACCTCAATTTCAATGGTTTACCTTAACATTTGAAATATTGTTTCTTGTACTTGAGCATCTTTCCTAAGGACTATCTGATTCAGCGCATGAGATTGATTCACTTGTGGATAGCAGAAGGATTCATTAAAGCCAAAGAATGGAAAACAAAGAAAGATGTTGCAGATGATTACCTCAAGGAGCTCCTGAACAAAAACTTGCTACAGGTAATAGATATAACATCTGATGGAAGGGTGAAAACTTTGAGAATCCATAATCTTCTAAGGGATATTATCATTTTGAAGTCCAAGGACCAAAACTTTATATCCCTTGTCAAAGAACAAAGCATCGTATGACACTTTCTCCTCCTTTTGTTTTTTGCTGTCAATTTAATACTATTTTTTGTTTCATGATATTGTTTTATCCTCTATGAATGACTAGTGTTATCACAGTTAATGGACAGGTTGTCAAATTATGCTACTTCTAGTACTGAAGGAAGTCTTATGCACCTTTTGTAAAAAATTAAGCTTCCATGTGTTGTTGATATCATTTTGCCTCGGGTATTTCCTGAATTTCTGCAAGTGGAAGCAATTACCAAATTAATCACAACAATTGGCAAGGTAAGCCATATTTCCTTCATTTTACAACTTTTACTCATACTTATTTTGGGAGAACTACAGAAAAGGATGTCTTGATAAAGTTATGAAGAATGAACAAACTAAATGTGATGATGTTGTCAAAAGGTTATTACCCTTTCATGATAAATATTTTCCCTTTGATAATTTAGTACATTTAGTGATACCTCTATCCATTCTTTTAGTATGGATTTCTGTACTAGCCTTTCTTTTCCTTGTTTAAATTTTCTTTTTATGAATTCATATGTCAAAAGTTGTACAAGTTGGAAGTTCACTGCTAAAAGTATTTTGAATTAAAGGTTGATCTTCATGCTTGTGTTGAGCTGCTAGGTGTAACTTATAAATTTGAGGCTATATAACAAGGTCATATTGATATTTTTGTGTGCATATTTTAAAAATTTCTTTGTGGATCCGACGACCTTTACTTGGTAGTTGATCTTCTATGTAAAAGGAAAAGTCCTTTTCAACTTTTTATGAGAAAAATCAAATATTGATTATAGTCATTTGATTTGATGGGAAGAAAAGTACAGAGAAAGAAAGGAGTGATATCCCATTATCCCTTCTTTGTGCCTACTAAATACTAGTTATACCTTATTGTATGGATTATGGAGTTGTAATTCAAGACCATATAACCTGCCTTTGGTTGCAAGTGATAGAAGCACAAGTTGACAACATGCGTATCGTGGGAGCAATAGCTTTGCATGTTTCTCTTCTTACATTTACTCTTTGTGTTCATCCGGATTGACTTGATTATGTGGACCAAGTACTGGTATGTTAATTTCAAACATCACAATGTTTTTATAAGATGTGGTATGGACGGGAATTGCATTTTAGCTAAGTTGCATGATTTCTAGAATTTGTGCAGGGATCATGTGTCAAGAAGCTTTCTGGAAAACCAAAGCTTGATGACAATAGAGCAACAAAGTAAGTTGTTTCACCTTTAAGTGCTCCACTTGATAAATGCAATGATATTGTGACTACCTTGACACTTACCAATTAGCCTCGTGTAATGTATCATCTTGATCATGAAGCAAATAAAGTTATGGCCATGGTTATTATCCAAAGCATTACGAAGAATAACACTTGCATCTCTACTTTCGATAAGGTATGTTACTTTGCTTATGGTTTAACAGAACTTTATCTCTATGTAATAGTGTTCAATATGCCTTTGTAGGTTGCAGTTTTATTTGAACTAATCAAAGGGCTTATAATGGACTTGGATGGAACAACTCTGGATGATGTATGCCTGAGTATTGTTATTATCTTGGGATTTTGTTTATAAGGAAACAATTGTTCTATGTGGCCTATTATTTTTGAATTGATATATTCAACATTTCTTTATATGTCAAAGCAATAAATAATATATTATTTTTCCCTACATAAATATAATATTTGCTCAAGATCATACCAGTTTAAATATTTTTCCATCTTGTACACAGGTTGATGAAGAAGATTTCAATGAGGAGCAAAATTGTGTCGCTCGCCTCATACGCATGCTTCATAATGATGAACCAGAGGAAATGTTTAAGATAACGATAATTATGTTCATAGTCAAATTGAATTGCATCGGTGTTTCTCTATTAAGTGATTCATATAACACGACTCATTCACCTTCAGATAATATGTACCGTAAAGAAGCATATTATGAGTGGAGGACCAAGGAGCTTACCTTTTACAGTTCCTTCCCTGATATTTTCTGCACTAAGGGTATCTTTCTTCCTTGACGATGATATTCTTTCAATGCTTTATCTCCACTATCATTAACATGTTTCTTGAGTTGAATTCTATATGATGGTTGTCTGAAAATTATATGAATGGACTTGCCTGGTCTTGTCAGGTCTATATTCCATAATAAAAAGCCACTCATGGTTATACTAGGATCCTATGAACCATGTACACCAGAGATTTGAGACTAAGTATATATAAGAAACAACAAATGCTTACAATAATTGTACAATGGCAGTAACTTAAACTTTAGATCTTGAGGTCTTATATTTATGATTTAATGGTTAAGCCTCATATTACTTTTCAACCTTGTGGTGGCTTTAATGGTGATGCATATTATTACCCATTAAATTTATAAAAATCCAAAGAGTTTCCTACTTCCAATTGAATACTTGATAGCTGGGGCAACAAGGTCTGAAAATATTTACTTAAATTGTACGAAACTGTAATTAGGGGTTTACTTATTGAGACTTGAGAATGATATGTTGGAATGAACAACTCTTTCTTTTTAGCCTTCTTGAATCATATTTTGCTGCAGTTGATTAGACAATTGCAAGGGCAGGATGGAAATATAGTGGGAGAAGAAGCTCCTACAACACCAAAAACAATATTTTAGCTTTTAAATGAGGTGATTTAAAAATTTATAATCTTAGTGGAGTGGAGGTCTCGAGGAGAATAATTGTCTCTCTTCATTAGGACAATTGTACAACTCTAAAATATTTTTTATTAAACTATCAAGGAATAGTTTTGTCTGATTACTATGTAGCATATATAAATTATCAAGTCATTTATGATATTTATACAATGCTCTATGCACCATATTGTTACTATCTTGTGATGGACAAACCATAGTTATTTTGTTACAAATAATTGAAGCTCTTTCTTCTGTATCATCTCCTAAATTGGCCTTGAGACTATATTTGCAATGTGCTGAGGTATGCTTCACTCTATAAACTTAAATGATCTAATTGGTTTTTCCTTTCTTTCTCCCTATACTTCCAAACAACTCTGAGAAGACCCATAACGGGAGATTTTCAAATGAAGTTGTAGCCTACAAATTTACTCTCTCACCCAAACATATTTAAAGGGCATTCCCCCCCTCCCCATCCCCCCATTAAAATGAAGGTTTATTCTGAATTAGGAATGGTTTTTAAGGGCTATGCTCACATTGGACTTGGCTATAGTCATACAACCATGAATTTTAACATTTTCCTGACATTGTTGAGACCTTTTATCTTCGTTATGACAAATCTCTCATTTCTCACAACTGTTTAAGTGATTTTTTGGTCTCACTTTTATTATTAATATCAGGTTGCTAATGATTGTGACCTTGAGCTTGTTGCTTATGAATTTTTCACTCAGCCATTTGTATTATGTGAAGAAGAAATTGTGGTAATTATTAATAAAAATGGTTCACTTTAACATTTTCTTAACATGACTAAGAAATGGCCTTTACTAATCTGTCTCTATTTATAATGGTTTTAGGACTCCGAAGCCCAGGTAACCGCAATAGATTTAATTATTGGGTCTCTTCAAAGAATGAATATCTTTGGTGTTGAGAACAAGGGATACATGAACACATAAGGCGAAGAGGGGTATAGTATTATTACTTGTCGTTAGCAACCTGTCTCTATCATGATTTTGATAAAGATCTTTTTCTTCTTTTGTTTTTTGCAATCTATTTGAAGGGTATTCATGAAATAAAAATTAATCACTCATCTAGTTGGGGCAAATTAATTCTTCAACTTGTATTAAAAATATAATTAACTCTTCAACTATTAACTAGAATTCTTCATGCAAGCTTCTTTGACTGCGTTGATGCCATTCAGGTTAAATAATTCTTATGAATTTTACAGATCTTTCATCGTTAAAGTAATTTTGACAATGTTTGTTATTATTATTTCATGTATCATTTGATTTATTGTTAGTCTAATTCATAATTCCTGGCTTGTGTCTACTTTTATTGCATTAACTTCTCTGAGCATTGAATACTTTAGTGCTCAACATAGATTCATATTTTATTTTGTGTCCATATTTTACTACTAAGTAATTTTTATGACAAAATTATGCAGTTGAGTGTTTTGGGATGTACAAGACTCAGTATTTGAGGGTATTGTGACTATTTTAAAAGCTTACAAGTCTATGGATACCCAAGGGGTGAAGCATGTTACTTCTTCATTAGTTGTATTGATAAATTCACTCTTGCCAGGTTGTGGTGTATGTACTCTATTTATTTTTATTTTTGCCTTCCTTGGAGGACCAAATAAGGAAAGTGGTATTATGTTGTGTTCAAATGTCATGTTGATGTCACTTTTAGCTCTAGCTTGTATTTATAGGGCTTTCTTTTGTTACACATGACAAAAAAGTCTGAACATTTTAGAAATTATTACAAGGAAACTAATGTAAATATATTGGTCTAAATTTGTAATATAGGTGGCAATTAAAACAAATGATTTTTTTTATAAAAAAAAAACAATTTCTAAGACAATTCTGTGAAAAACCATCTTAGAATGTGGCTCATTCTAAGACAGTTTTTTGACAGAACCGTCTTCAAATGTGCAACATTCCAAGATGGTCGTGTTTCAGATATTGTCTTAGAATGTAAGACAATTCTGTTGAAAAACTGTCTTAGAATATGCCACATTCTATGACGGTTTTTGAAACACGACTATCTTGAAATGTGACACATTCTAAGACGGTTTCGTGCCAAAACCATCTTATAATGTGTCACATTCCAAGATGGTCGAGTTTCGAAAACCATCTTAGAATATTGCACATTCTAAGATGACTTTTTGACAAAACCATCTTAGAATGTGATACATTCTTAGACAGGTAGGGAACCATCGTCGTAGATGCTTCGACATTCTACGATGTTCGCTAGATGATGGTTAATAACCAACGTCGTATGTGCTTCATAATTGATGGAAGCTTGCTTGAGAAGCTTTTATGGAGGCTGGATCTTTGAGCTTCAATGAGGTCCTTCAATGGTGATTTTCAATCATGGAGACGCAGCGAAAGATAAGGGAGAAAAGATGAGAGGAGGCGTCATCCACTAGGGAATAAGCCATGGAAGGAGGAGCTTCACCACCAAGAGAGTGCCTTGGATAAGAAACTTAGAGAGGAAGCTTCAATGGAGGAAAAGAATGAGAGAGAAAGGGGGGCACAAAATTGAAGGAGAAAAAAAGGGAGAGAAGTTGAACTTTGAAGTGTGTCTCATAAGACTCTCGTTCATCAAAGTTATGACAAGTTGATCGAGGCCGTACCTGAATCAAATAAACATGAAAATGCAGTAACTAGGAAGTGATCCTAGGTCGTTTCCCAACGAGCAGTGACAAGCCAAATGTTCATAATATACTTGCAATAACAGTAACGATGGGGGGGGGGGGGGTTTGGTTGTTTGGTAATTAAAGAGCAGAACAAATAAAATGGAATACGAAACTACTAATATTAAAAACGGGTTGTTTCCTCTGATTCAGAAGCCACTCTCTTATCCTGGGTTATGGAGAATTCGTCCCTAACAATCAACCACTTAATCCAACCCTATTTCAATTTACTAAGCGAAAATCAACTTAGGGTTTTCAATACGTGATTAGGCACCGCATACACCAGTTAGCCCTTCGTCCACTAAGCATGAACGCAAGTTAGGCTCAGAGGCAATTAATCGAACACGAAGCGTACACTGATTAATACTCACGAAATTGGGATAACTGGTGAAGGGAAAACTGCCAGGAAACCACATTACAAACGAAACCTCAAAGAGAGTTGAGCTTCGTCCTCAAAAGGAAACAACACCAGAAAATCTAGCCTTCCATGGATTCAAACAGAAAACGCAAATGAAACATGAAGCAGAAACGTAAATGAACAAGAACGTAAATGAACAGAAACGTAAATGAACAGAAACGTAAATGAAAGTAGAAGAAGAAGCAAGAATGAACTCGTAATTAGAAGTAGAAAACGGAAATTTGCATTAAGAACGAAAACTGTAACAAGGGAATAGAAAAACGTGAAAACCTAAAACCAAAGCTCTGAATAATGAAAATAGCCTAGCAGAATAGAATGCCCTGCACGAATCCCAAGGCATCTATTTAAAAAGAGTCACTCAAAGTCACTGGGCCCTATTACAATACTCTGGCCCAAAACGAAATAAACACTGAACAACATAAAATTGCGAAATTTCCTAATTAAAAATTAACTAAGGTAAGCGCTGCTTTATTTGCCCTCTTCAAGTCCACAACCAAAATCCGGATTAAGCCCAATGTTTCATTAATTCCTGAAATTAGATTTAAAAACATCAAATTAGCTAAATGAGCCCAAATAATAAAACTGCCTAATTAATTGACAATTAAGACCAATCAATAATTAAAATGGTGCAAAAAGGGTTTAGAAAATAGAAGAAAATGATGGCACATCACAAGTGTTACACATGCTCCTATTTATAGCCTAGGTCACTAACTAAATGAAAGCTTCTTTGAGAAGCTTCCTTGTGAAGCTAGAGTTTAGCCACACACCCCCTCTAATAGCTAAGTTCACCTCCATGAGAAGCTTCCTTGAGAAGCTAGAGCATAGCTACACACCCTTCTAATTGCTAAGCTCACTCCGATGCCAAAATACATAAAAATGCTTAGCTACACACACCCCTCTAAAAGCTAAGCTCATGCCCATACCAAAATACATAAAAATACAAAAAAGTCCCTACTACAAAGACTACTCATAATGCCCTAAAATACAAGGCTAAAATCCTATACTACTAAGGTACCCTTAACTCATAGGGTAAGGTGTTCTCAATTTGTAGGGTACCCTTGATGTGCCATTATTTTCTCCTATTTCTTAACCCTTTTTGCACCATTTTAATTACTGATTAGTATGAGAAGTGATAAAGCCTCACAAGATATAGACTCGTGAGAGTTTCATAGACTCGACTCGTAAGCTCAACTCGTAGACTTGTAAAAGTCTACGAGTTATAAAAATAATAACAAAATATCTATAAATAATATACTAATTAAACATTTGAACAATATAATAAAGCAAAATGGTAAATTATAAAATTTAGAATATTTAAATAATCAAGTCTAGTAATAATAATACATCACTACTAGACAATAACTTGTAGAGGTTATAGTAGTGGTAGATCATTCTCATAGAGGGTTTGATGTTATTAGAGAACAATGGTTTGATATTATTAAAGGTGAGAATTTTGTACTTGAGAATAACACGCTAAATGAAGGTATATTGAATGCTAACCACACAGAAAACAATAAAAAGTGACTTACATTTTGATCTAATTTTTTTAACTTGCTAACTTGTTGACTCGGTGGTAAATTCGAGAGTCTACCGAGTTTACTTAGAGTTTATAGATTTTATCCAGAGTTTATTAAAAAAAGAGTTTACCCAAGAGTCAACTCGCAGAGGACAAGTGGACTCGTAAACTCGTAAGAGTTAGCGAGTTAACTCGAGAGTTTGATAACCATGGTTGATGGTAGAAGATTCTGGTCTAGAATTGATTGGGGAAATTAAATTTGAATTTCTGAAAACTGTTGCCATAAATTCATAACATGTAGAATCAGCCTCATGATTGACATTAATGTCATTGTCTTCGCATTTATTATCATCGTTTCCTTGTCTGCCTCTCACCGGTAATTGCCAAGCAGTGGGGTTATTGGCGTCGTGCAAGTACAGGGATCCTCCTGACCTTCTGTTTGGACGATTTTTAGTGCGTAATTCCGATGACCAGCCACGGTGTCCATCGTCATGATCTAAGAACCATAATTTACGTCAATGTTCTTCAGTGTGGCCATGAATTCCACAGAAATAGTAGAAAGGACCAAGCCTTTCATACTTCATCTTGATTTATTTGACGCATAAACGATCTCAGAAAATTCATGTTGTTCTCATCATATTCTAAAAACTGGCCCATGTATTTTCCTAAACTTTCACCCACTTTTTGTGACATGAATCCTACCGGCAGGTGGTGGATTTGCGTCCAAAAAGGAACATAAAAAAAGGAATGGCAGACAAATCTTCTCCTTCTTCGATAGCTCCCAGGATTAGGACATTTTTGTCGAAGCTTCACGGTCCTCCTTTCAGCACTCTTTGGTAATCAACATTATGGTAGAATTGGAAAAGAAATCTACCAGCAACAAGGTTAGTGATGGTCATCACCTGAAATGGTTTCCATACTACAGACATATGTTCCTTCATTATTTGGTTTCAGATGTTTTTGTCTGTTAGAAAACTACCCACCAGACATATTGAGAAGTCTGCTTTGGCCTTAATGGGAGTGTCAAAATTGATTTCCAGTCCAATATCCTCGTCAACAATCTGTAGGTTTTCTATATTGGGTGTCTCCATAAGGTTATAGCTGATGGGTAAAGGGAAGGGTACATGCAACAATGTTGTTCGGGTTCACAGGAGTAGGTTAAAGCTCTCAAGGGAGAGAAAGCATCTCACTAGGGAGAGAAAAAATCGAGTATGACTATCAGCAAAAGTAAGTTATAATAGTAGTTTTGAAAGAAGTCGGTTATTTACAAATCAAAATGTTTTTTCTTTAGGTGGGAGAGTGGGGAGGGAGAAAAGTTGGTTGTTAATTAGAGGCTCATGCTATTACAATATATTTCAATTTTCACATTAAAGGGAGTAAAAAATAAATCTTGAGGCATTTCTTAAATTAAAATTTGATACATGCTTCTATTTTTTCTTACTGATTGATAATTACATGCTTGGGGTTTGTTTCATGTACAATATGTCTTAGAAGAAATCCTACCTTCATTATCCCCTTTAAATTTAAGAGAATTAACAGAATTGATTCTCTAAAAAGATAATTTCTCACGATGATTCTATCCAACAAAAGAAAAATATTCACGGTACATTCGTACATAAAATCAAAATTATCAACGATATTTGATATAAATGATAGTGATGTGTGTCTTTTAACCAAGTGATCAAGGGTTCAAATTCTGGTTGGTCCTTGGATTTGAAATAAATAAAGTTGGGAGTTTAATATCTACCTTGTGTGTGCTCAGAGTTTCTCACAAAGATTTACCATTACTTTCGAGAGTAACTTTGTATCAATATCATGGTTAGCACAAAAAAAAATAGTTTGAGTTCTTTTCATTAAACTAGTGACACTATGTCTTCAACTTGAGAGAATTAGAAAAATTGAAATATCAATTCGTATGTTTTTAGGATCTCAATTAGTGTATAAAATATTAAATCTGATTTTTGAAAAAAGAACTGAATTATGAATTTTACTTTGTTAGCTTTAACAAAAACATATATGTGTACCAAAAATTTAGAGGTGTTTAAAAAACTTAATTGAAGTGAAGTTAATTATTTAAAAATCACACTAAATTAGACTGTATAAAACCAAACTATTTTTTACAAAAATTCTTAAAAAAAGTTATTCCTCATCAAGGAAAAAACTAGAAAAAAATGTTTGGGGTGAGAAAAAAAATTCAAGTAGTAAGAAAAATCAACAATGATTTAAGTTTATCTCGCTAAGTGAGTTGTAGAAAGGATTACAATATTATTTTTGTAAAATTAATTTATTTATTTTTTAAATAAAGAAGAAAAATATGAAGGGAAAATAAAATATAAATAATAAAATTTATTTAATAAAAAAATGGAAATAATAAAATTTATTTAGTGCCTTTTCATTTGAAGTCTTTGATAAAAGAATTCTTAGTTCTAGTCCCTGGTGAAGCAAAGCTTCCAAGATTATTTTGATGATGCCAAAGATTATTAAAGATTCATTCAAACAAAATTAAAGAATCAAGAAGATTCAAGAGAAGACTCAAGATATGCAAGAATCTCAAGAAAAGCATCAAGGTAAGTTAAAAAGAATTTTTCAAAGAAAAGATTGAACAACACAAATTTGTCCAAAATAATTTTTTAAAGAAATATCTTTTACCAGAGTTTTTACTCTCTGGTAATCGATTACCATAAGGCAGTAATTGATTACGAGAAGCCCAAAACAGTTTTATAACTGATTTACTAAGTAGTAATCGATTACCATGTGCATCTAATCGATTGCCAATGTTTTTGAATGTTGGATTTCAAATTTTAAGAGTCATAACTTTTGATAAAATATTTTCAAAATAGTGTAATCGATTACATAATATTTGTAATCGATTACCAGTGATTCTGAACGTTGGATTTCAAACCTCAACATGAAGAGTCACAACCTTTGATAAAATAAATTGTATAATCGATTACACTATTATGGTAATCGATTACCAGTGACTGGTTTTGAAAAATTGCCAAGAGTCAACTTTTAAAGTGACTGGTTTTGAAAAAATTGTCAAGTGTCACAACTTTTAAAGTGACTGGTTTTTGAAGAAATTGCCAAGAGTCACAACTTTCTAAAGTGACTGGTTTTGAAGAAATTGCCAAAAGTCACAACTTTTAACATGATTTCTTCAAGAGCCATCAAATGGCTATAAATATGTGACCATGGCACGAATTTCAAGATGATAATTCTTAACATTTTTTTAAAAGTTTTTGTTCAACACTTGCTTTGTCAAGAAAAGTTCATTGGGCAAAAACTTGTGCTATTCTATTTTCTTCCTCTCCTCCATTCTTACAAAAAGTTTTTCAAGAGACCTACTCTTAGTGACTGTTTTCAAGAGAAGGTCTTATTGGTTGCAAACACTAAACACAAGGGACCAACGTTCCTTGGGTTCATTGCAAGAAGCGGGATTTGCTTCTTGGTTGATCATTGGACACAAAATACCAACGTCTTTTGGGTTCATTGCAAGAAGTGGGTATAACTTCTTGGTTGTTATCACTAGACACAAGGAGCCAACGTTCCTTGGGGTTCATTGCAAGAAGTGGGAATAACTTCTTGGTTGTAATCACTAAACACAAAGGAGGGAAGTCCTTTGTGGTTCATTGCTTGTAAAGGATACAAGGATAGTGGAAATCTCAAGCGGGTTGCTTGGGAACTGGACGCAGGCACGGGTTGTGGTCGAACCAGTATAAATCCGGTTTTGCATTCTCTCTTTCCTTAATCTCTTTTACTTTCTATTGTGTTTATATTTCTTTAAGTTTACTTCTCCTTATTTATTATTTAAGTAACTTATAATTAAAGAAATAATTGAATCTAGGGAATATCTAAGTAAGGAAAATTTTCAATTAGGAATAGTCAACGAAATCTTAATTCAACCCCCCCCCCTTTTTAAAATTTATGAGGCCACTTGTCCAATAGTCCCCAACCTTTTTAAACATTTTGCTTTTTTCTTGTCGTCAAGGTTCATAAAAAAAATATTAAAAATAAAACTTCATCATAAAGTTAGAATGTGTCACATCAACAAAAAAAAATAATGACATCATGTGCCACATTAACATAATATCACATAATCAATGTCATATCAATTATCAAGACATCAAAGAGACTAAAAATGAAAAAAACAAAACAAACAAATAAAAAGACTAAAAATGAAATTAATAATTAATATACACACATAAAAATTATCCAAGAGTGCATGTTTATATCTATCAATCATTCACAAACATCTAAAATCAAATTAATATCACAAAAACAATTAAAATGTATGATAATATCACAAAAACAATAGAATATATGATATAACTTTGATTCCCTTAGGTGGTTTCAAGTTTGGCTTGAGGACAAGAAAGAAGAAAGCTTTAGGTCCAAAGGCTAAGCTTTTCCCCCACCACTACACTAACACATAGTAAAACCCAAAGAGAAACACAAATCAAAGTCAATCCCACTAAAATTTTAATGGAACTCCATCATGGTTTAACTAAAGAGTATAGGAGAATGTAGGAAGGAGATGGAATAATGAAAGTAGAGAAACTCACCAATGCAATGGATTCCCTCCAAGCTCTAGTGTGTAAAAATGTATGGAGGTTCAATTTTGAGAGTGTGGGATTTTACTTCCCGCCTTAAGAAAGTTTTAAGCAAGATAAAATGAAAAAGGATGGCTAGTGGAGGTTCAATTTTTTAAATAGAAAGACTTAGGGAAGGGAAAGTTTTAGGGATTTTAGGTTTTCCCTCTCACTAAGGCATAATCTAGACTTATACATACACTCGTTCTCCTCATTAAGGCCTGACCACAACTCATAAACACATGATTAGCTTATTACATTCTACCAAATCAATCATCCTAGCATAAACTAAACTTAGTTTCTCAAGTAGCTTTAATTGAAACACTTAATCACACCATTAGCAAAAACCACCATGTTGCAAGAGATGAATTCATATTTAAGCCTAAATATATTTGTTTCTTATTAAATACTATTTTTTAAAAGAAATATGAAGATCTGTAAGAAGAAATATCATTACTCACATTTTTTTGGGCATGGATAATAGGCATCTATATGTTGCTTCCCGAACCTCCAAAAACACTTAAAAAGTCAAAAATACCTTTAACCATAACACTTCTTCTTTCCTGTGGCGCCAAGCACCCTCATCACATACCTTGCATGTTCTGCTCAACGACGACAACTCCCCCTTTATCGCTCGTTACTGATGCCACGACCTCAACCTCGACGGACTAGCTACACTTACACCCTCTAGGTCCTCCATGAATACCAACAACCCTGGGTTCACCGACATTAATTCCAACCCCTCCTTCATGAACTCCAACGCCCTCCCCAACCTATATTTAAATACATTCAAGTGCATGATGGTGCTCCTGCCGTTGTCAATGATGGCGTAGGCTTGGGGTTACGAGCGAAGATGTTGGTGGAGCGGGTTTTTATCAAACTTATTTAATTGTTGTTGAGATTGGAGCAAAGAGATTGGAGGCGGGGCGAGCGCAGGCATGGAAAGAATAGCATGACTGAGACGGCGGAGGGAGTTGTGACATCTCTAGTGAAGGTTTTTGTGTGTGTCGTTAATGTGGGAGAGGAAGAAAAGAAGGTAATGTCTACAGCAGAAGAGTATCATATTCCAAAATATGATTTTTCCTATTTCATAATACCTATTCTAGAATAGATCTCTGAATTACTTATCCTATTCTGGAATACAAAAAATCATATTCTGGAATAGTTATTCCGGAGGAGGATAAGTAATGTATAGACCTATTTCGAAATAAACATTCCATAATACAATAATTTTCCAGAATAGTCATTCTAGAATAGGGGTGCCTAGTAAAAGTGGTATCTTGGTCTGTTGAAGACTTCTTGAAGGTGCAAAAAGCAAAACAAGGGGTGTATAAAGTAAAAGCATTTTCATTTCTTGCTATTTTTATTCAATCTAAATAATTGGTTGCCCAAAAGAGACCACATCCAAATTAGATGTTCTTTGGACCTTTTTGTTTTTGTTGTCATTACTCATTTGACTACAGAATACAAATAGGTACATACTTCGCTTCTCAAGCACTACAACGAATTCAACGGAATAATATAAAATGGTTTGGCCTTTTACATCCTTTCAAAAATGGATGGCAAAAAAGGGTAAGGAACTAGACATAGGCTAATATGTGTAAGTCAGATATGTCATGCACTGTGGGAAAATGTTTTTAAGTCGTGCGATTAAAATGAACGGTAAGATAGGGGACGGTGCACTGAATGGGAAAAGTATTGTGTTCACTTCTCTTTCCACTTCCCAATGGGCTTCTACAACTGTCTTTTACCTTCTCTCCTCACTCTGTCGCCTTTTCTCTTGTAAGTCATCGACAAGCATGGTGATAGCAACCCTTCTGAAGCAACAAACCACCAAATCGATCAACAAAGCAAAAAACATAAGAATGATCAAAAGGTAAAAAAAAAATCTAAGTTTTGTGGTTTATTTCATTCACGTTCCCATCCTAATTGTGTTTCTCATGTATTTTGCACACTTCACTAGAATCGAAGAAGCCCACCGCCTTTCCTATGCATTCGACGTCGTCCCCGGGAAGGAAGGTCCATGAATTCAAGGAAAGCATTCCATACGTAGGTGTGAGTGAGTGACGATGTTGAAAACTAAAACAAGGAAGAGGAAAGACGCAAAGATGGAGTGAGGAGAGAGAAGAAAAGGGTAAAATATAAAGGGAGAATTTGGAAATATATGTGGCAACACAAGGAGATGTTGTGGTCACGCATGGTGGTGTCATGGTAGCACAATAGTTGTTGACGAAGAGGGAGGCGAAACTAGAATGAAGGAGGTCGACAAGTGGTTGAACTAAGAACAAGGAGTAACCATGATGACGACAATACTTTAGTGAAGATGGTGGGTAGGTGTCATCGTCGAAGAAGGTTGTGATTAGAAAAGATGGTGGCTAATGTCGGAGAAGGTGGTAGTTGTTGGAGAAGACTGTACTTTTAAGTTTATATTTGTAATTTTTTTTAAATTATGTTATTTTCTATCTTTGATGGATCCTCACCTATTATGTGCTAGGAGTACATAACAAGACACGCCACACAATGGGTATGTCAAGTCACTTTCACTAAGTAAAATCATAAGGTGACTAGTCAGGGTCACTCTGTTTTGCGAGAATGCTCCAATCATATGGGATCAACATTGGCATAAAGGAGCACTCAAATTGAGTTTATTTACCCTCCAAGGCCTAAACTCCGAAAAATCTGTTAGGGTCTCACCTTCCTGATTCAAGTCCAACCCCTAAAACAACTTTTGCGCGCAGACACTAATCATGAATTATACAATACCCATGACCTCACACTTATTTTCAAATATGTTTAACACATTGCGCTACAATTTAAAATCTTAGGTTCCTAACTTGGAACCCTACACTTTCCTTTTAATACCTCGCACGTAAACACATTTCTCAAGGTAAACACCAGTCGAGTTATTGTATATTTCACAATTCACAACACAAGTAATATCACATCAAGTATTAATCAAACACTTATTGACAACCATATTCCATGTCCACAATTTAACATCTCATCATGTCACAATCCACCATCACATGTTCACATGTATCTCACAAATTAACACATGCTCAACATGCCACTTATACTAAATCTCAATCACAATTTCATAATCCCAAAATGTTGTCATTACGCCTCATGAATCATATATATATATATATATATATATATATATATATATATATATATATATATATATATATATATATATATTATGTGTGTGTGTGTATCATACAATAGCAATCTTCCAACATTTAAGGCATATAATCATTCATTTATTCATTCAGCTAATAGCAACCACACATACATGTATAGTAAACTAGTATATCCTTACATTTTCTCCTAAGTTACTACGACCTTTGTAGAGTAAAATTACAATTATAGGGGATATACTACTCCTATTAAGTTCATAATTATCTTTTTTTAAAGCTAAGACAACTATCTACAACTCTTATGTTGATCACAAAATCTGGTTTGACCATTAACTATGTCTAAACCTAAGGTAAACATTGGATCATTGCTTAATCCTGACAGCTCGACCTTTTCTTAATAGTTTAACTCTCTATGAGGCTATAAAACTCCAAATTGGGTCAAACCAACGACATTTGTTAACTAAAATTCAGGGCTACAACTTTCATGAAGACCACAAATCCTTATTAAACCATTTTCTAAGTCATTTTTAGGCTAAAATAATTGATTTTCATTAAGCACGGGCGTGCTCTCACCAATCGTGGTCGTGCTTTGCGAAAAACCTCCATTTCATGAAGCAAAAGATTTAAAATTCAGACATCAAAACACACCCAAATTCAAAACCAATAGCACAGAATATGTGATTACATCATGGGGAACAAAACCACTTAATTAATTTCAAGAAAATATGCAAGAATCAAGAATTTCCAAATTTCTGGGTTTCTAACATTCAAAGTCAACACTCAATTAAACCATCTAATTTGCATCAGGACATCAATTGACTTGTCAAACATGAGCAAATCGTATTTATCATTGTATAGGAAAAAATAAAATGCATAAAACACCTCAAAATTAACCCCAATTTGATTCTCTAAAGATCCTTACACATGTTCACTCTAACTCCAATTGTGATAAACGTATCCCTTACCTCTAAGCAGGCTCACGTGTATATTCTAGCACCAATAGCAGCATCTCTAGTTGTTCCCTAAGATTTCTCAAGCTTTTTCTCTGGTTGCTCTGCTAGGGTTTCCAAGCATTAGAGAGAAGGAGAAGGGATTGAAGTCACAATTTCACTATCTCTGTGTGAGGGACATTTATCTCTCTACAGGCATTATTTCATAAATCCCAATGGTGGAAATGTGCGAAAATGAATTCCAAAACTAGTGCCCTAATGTCACAACAATCCAATGGTTACCAAATCTGGAAATTTTGTTTTACTGGGATAAGTTTGAGTGTATGAGGGGGAAAAGATAGAGTTTTGGGAGAACGAATTTGGGAAGAAGAAAAAGCATAGAAACGTATCGTAAATATAAAAATTGACTTAATATATCTCTATTTATAACTATGATACTCTGAGTCTATTATTTACTCTATTTTTCTTTATTTTATTATTTCATAAAAAGAGAGTTCTATTTTACTCTCTATTAAATAAATAAATAAAACATCCTTTTTATTTTCTAAAAACACATTTATTTATTTTGCGTTAGTATTTTAATTAATAAAATTATTTCTCTTTATTTATTTAATTTCAAAAACTTCATTATTTTTCTAAAACTCTATTTATTTAAAATAAAACTCTTTTTAATTTATTTTATGAAAAGTTGGGTGTTAGCGAGGGAGGTCCATGAATTCAAGGAAAGTACTCCATACATAGGTGTGAGTGAGTGGCGATGTCAAAAATTGAAACAAGAAAAAGGAAAGACGCAAAGATGGAGTAAGGAGAGAGAAGAAATGAAAAAGGAAAATTTAGAAAGATAGGCGACAATGCAAGGAGATGTTGTGGTCACACATGGTGATGTCATGGTCGCACAATAGTTGTCGACCAAGAGGGAGGCAAAACTAGAAAGAAAGAGGTCAACAAGAGAGTGAACTAAGAACAAGTAGTAACAATGACAACAACAATACTTAGACGAAGATGGTGAGTTGTCATCGTTGAAGAAGGTGGTGATATGAGAAGATGGTGGCTGAGAAGGTGGTAGTTGTTAGAGAAGACTGTATTTTTAAATTTATATTTGCATTTTTTTAAAAATTATATGTTATTTTCTATCTTTGATGGACCCTCACCTATCTAATCCTTTATTCTAATCGTACGACTCTAAAATGTTTTCCACCATACATGGCCTATTCTCACTCGCACACAGTAGAAGCCGTCAAGGAATTAATGCTCACACGGGCCCACTACTATTCTCCTAATAGTTGGACATCACTGTTAAGGGCCTCAAATAAGCCAAGTATTGGAAGGCTAGCCGAAGCAGCAGGAGCTATTTTCAATTATTCACAAGAATCACCGCTAAAGAAGTGTTAGTTTTGCTTTTATTTTTTCTTTATCTGTTTCATAGAGTATTTTTTTTTTAATAAAAATATTCGTCTAGCTTTTCCTATAGATAGACCCAATTTGCTATATAAAAAAAAAAGGTCACAAGATGCTTCTCCCACTGTATGTGTGTTTGATAAGAATGAAGCTAGCAAAAAGGAGAAGTAGCAATTCTCAGCAGCATTCTTTGACCGAAGTGAGAAGTAGTACCAAGAATAGTTAGAGCTAGCTGGCTCTGTTGTTTCCATCAGAATAAGGTTGTACCAAGCACCTTAAAAAGGTGTATATACCCGGAGAACAAAATAAACTCTCAATGGCCGAAACAAATCTCAATGTCATAATCACAAGACGTGTAATATACATACATAGCCCAAAAACATGAAATCTAGCTGACAAGGACTTCTTTTTCATGACTATTGTTTCCTACACCAAAAAGTTACTTCACCCTTTTTGACTTTTGGGGTCAATCTGGAATGTAAAATTACATTCCAAATTAATTACACGTGTAAAAAAAGTAATAGCTTCCGAATTGAACAGTTCAGAAATTTAAAAAGTATTCTGGAAAGGTGTAGGAAGGAATTTTTGGGGAACAGAAAGCAACAACCCTTTTTCAATTGCCACTAAGAATGTTACTGATCCAAGCCCATGTTATATAGCATAGCTCAAATAGATTATTTTTTTATGCACATTGCTCGAATAGATAAAGATATAAAAGGATCTATAAATGATAAAGTTGGAGGGGAAATGTGGACCAGTAAACACCGAAATTGAATGGAAGAAGGCATATCTTTAAATTGAATTGATGGGGTGGAAAACCCGAATTTAAAGATTTCCAATCATACACAATATTGCAACAACAAAAAGAATTTTAAAAAAAAAGACTTTCTTTTTTTACTTTTTTTACCCAAAACCTAAGCAAAATATAAAAACAAACGACACTTTTTTTTAGACTCTTTAAATCCAAAAGCTGATCACAATCAAAATCAATGGCGTTATTTATGAAAGCTCCATAAGACTTCAAACGACCAAAAGCCGGTTTCTCCATTGATGTTCTCTTCAAACATGAATTTACTCTTCAATAGCAAGGGGCACAGACTCAGCCTGAGGTCACAAGAATGAGTAATACATTAGTAACTTGACATTTAAAGGAAATTAAGGGGTAAGAAAATTGGGAAAAAGTTGCAGTGATATTTTTGGTACTATTCTCTTATTAAAATTCCAACGTTTGACAGAGAAAAAAACTGGAAGAAAAAACTGGAAAATTTGAAAGTTAGTTGAAAAGTAAATAGAAAATTTGACTTTTAAAAAACTCAATTTTATTTCCTATTCAAATTTCAATTTCTTCCTTCCCCGTTTTCTTTCCGTTCATCCAAATAAAATCTAAATGCTTAAGTTTTATTGCATCATATATAAAGAAAAGTCCAATTTCTTATATAGCACCTTTAGCTCAAATTTCTTATATAGTCCAAATTGAATTTAAAAAAAAAATGATAACAAAGACCATGCATTTCTTTGACAAAGAGTGCACTGCATCTGCATCCTACTTAAGTAGCTCAAAACATCAAATTTAATTCATAAATGAAGCCATTGAATAGTGTAATAATGAAAGAAATATACCAATTTGCGGTACTTGAGAGCATAGAACATCTCGAGGTAACGTTTGCTCTCACGGCGTTCAAGATTGGTCACGTGCTTCCAGAAGCCATACACACCAGTGAGTGTCAAGAGCCTGTCCGAGTAAATTTGCCATGTGTACCTGTAGACCAAAAATTAAAAAAAGAAACCTCAATTATACAATACTCAAACTAACATATATTGTGACATGGTATAGTGAAAATTGTGGAGGTAAAATATGTTTAGACTTTTTCATTGTGAGAGAAACAAAAATTACTACTTTTGTAAAACCCATGAACCGAATTGATCAAATGTCAAATTTAGGGCCTAAAATCAAGTTTCACAAGAGCCTGTAAACATATTTTACTAAAATTTTGGTGACAAAATGTGAGTAGTATTGTTTAGTGCAATGTGCATACTTCTCATGAATACGCTTGAGTCCACCCTGGGAGATTTTGTCCCAGTGAGATGGATCAGCCTTGCTCTTCTCAAAGAACTCAACAAGGATCTCAGCAGCATGGTCACCATGGTAAGGATCAATGTGGTAACCAGATTTTCCATGCACAATGATCTCAGCAGGACCACCATTGCATGTGGCAAACGTTGGCAACCCACAAGTCATGGCCTCAACCACAGTCAACCCAAAGGCCTCATAAACTGCAGGCTGCACAAAGGCACCCCTTGTGTCACAGATGACACGGTAGAGCTCTCCGTTCCTCACACGGTTCATCTGAGAGGATATCCATCTGAATTGGCCGTTCAACTTGTAGGTCTCGATGAGGCCATACATCTTCTTCATCTCGGCCTTCTCTTCCAAGTCCTTCGACTCCTTCCTCCTGTCTCCAGCCACCACCACCAGGTTCACCAACTCGCGGAGGCGTGCGTTCTTCCCGTACCACTCGACAAGCCCCGTGATGTTCTTCACACGGTCAAGCCTTGCCATGGTGAAGATTATTGGTTTGTTGCGGTCCTTCAATACGCATCTGTTACAATCATGATACAGAGAAAACGTTTAATTTCTATGCACTATCAGTATAAAACTCTTAATTGTCCGTGCATACAGTTGAAGCTGTTTTACTAGAGAAATTTCATGTTCCTAACTAAAGATTTTTTGTACTAAAAAACATCTTCCTTGAACAAATGTTCTATTATGAAAAAATTGTGGGGGGTTGAAGATACAAGGGAGAGAAACTTACATGTGTTCCTCATTCTCCACTGAGCTGTAAAGAAGCTCTTCGATGTCAGAGTGGAATTCTGTTAACCTACGCTCAGTTTCAGTGTATGGGAAGTATATGCCCATGTCTGCACCGGGAGAGACAATGTTGAACTTTGGATCAAATGGATCAATACCGTGAACAACACGGTAAAGTCCTGGAAGGGTGAAGGCAGTGTGACTCTCATACTGTCCAACAGTGTCCTTGCTGTAAGAAGAAATAACACAGATGCAAGAATTAATTTCAGTAAGCTAATCACTGAATAGAAAAGTGGATTTAAAACATAGTGAATAAAGTGAAAAAGTAGCTCACCTTCCAGCAATCTCTTGGAAGGTGCTGGTGATGATAAAGTCTGTGTGGTTCATTGCAAAAAGATCAGCAGTAAATTGGCATGAGAAATGATATTTCTCTTCAAATTTTTTCCAGTAAATGTCAGACTCAGGGTACTTGGTCTTTTCTAGAGCATGAGCAATGGTACACTGCATTTTTGTCATTAAATTAAGAGAAGAAGCTTAATCAGGTTCCAGACTATAGTGTTCAAAAAAGGTTGTGACAACATTAACTAGTAAGTAGGTGTCTTTATAGACAAACCTGAGTTACTCCTAATTTATGTGCTAACAAAGAGGCAACAATGTTTCCATCACTGTAGTTTCCAACAATCAGATCTGGCTTGGCTTGCAACTCCTTGGCAAGTTCCAGGGCGACATCCTAATATTGACAAGAAATTATAGTTAGATTGGAAGTTGATTCAAAGTGAAAACATGAAAAATGCTTGAACCGTGTCAAAGTTTTGAGTAAAAGCTAAAATTCACCTCAGTGTAAGTCTCTAGGTATGGCCAGACTTCGAATCTTGAGATCCATTTGCGAACAATTCCCTTTTCTGTTCTGAAAGGAACTCTGAGAATGTCACAATATTCAGTATCATATACCCTCTCTAGACGTTGGCCACAGGTAGTTCCTACCGCATCAGGGAGAAGACGAGTGATCTGCATTTAACACAATTCACAGGCTCAAGTTAGAGAAATATCCATTAGTTATACTATTCTAGCAAAATTAACATATTAACAACTAATATTTGCTGATAAAAAAAAAAGTACACTAGGACATACAATGAGAATACGAGGGGTGATATCAAGGCCTTGTTTCTTGATGCGGTTGAGCATCTCATTCTCCAAGGCACGAACTTGATCCAAGATGTAAACAACCTGAATTATACAATCAACAATTTAAACCATGTCTCACTCAACCTTGATAGGTACCAAAAATAGTGTGAAAATTATTAGAAATGTTTATCTCAACTCAACTAACCTGTCCACCAGTGTCAGGGTATCCCAAGACATTATCTTGGGCAAAGTAACCATGGGGAGAAAGGATAACAACATTGAAGACCATAGGGACTCTTCCAAGGAATGTCTCGAGGGTGCAAGGGTCAGGCGCTTCAAGAAGGTCCAGGAGAAGCTGGATCATCTCGAGGACACGCTCGGCAGTGTCACCCCACCCCCTCTCCAGACCAATCTCCCGGAATCTGTTTTCGAATTCCGAGTAGGGTGTTTCAGGAGCAACTGAAATCAGATACTCTTCTGCTTTTCTCAAAACATGTTGGAGAGAATCCAGGCTTTGAACTTTGTCATTCAACATCATGGTCTGGAACAAACAAACCATTATTCATTACAATCAAAGCAACTTGTCAAAACAAAATTGCAAAAGGAATTATCATTGCATATCATCTTTATATAGAAAAGTTGCAGACTTATTAGATTTGCACATGGTCCATAGTCCAAGCCAAAACATTGATGAGAAAACACCATTGGATATTCAAGTCATTAAACAATGAGAAGAATGTGAATTCTAAAGCAAAAACTATTAATTGGCAATAAATATGGGTAGTAGTACTAGTACCATGTGAATTAAATTCATGTAGTGCACAATGTCTATAGATACTAAATTGGACAATTGATAACTCCCAAGTCCCAAGCATACACTTCAAAAAGGGAAAGAAAAAAAAAAGTATATACCTTTCCCTTATAACTGTGAAGCCTGAGGAACTCAAGCAGTGGCTGCATGCTCTCCTTGTCATGGAAGAGCTTGGCCGAAAGGTGGCGGTTGAGGAACTCGACGCCATTTCCAATGGACTTGTTCAGAGTTGGGCGAGGGAAGGATGCATTAAACGGTTCAAAGTCCAACTCAAGCACAAAGTTGCCGTTTGAACTGCATCATCAAAAGTGAGAAAAAAAAAAACATGTTAAATTATCTTGACATGCATAACATTTGTCCATATAAAGTTGGTTGGATAGTTAAGAAAGAAGAAAAAGAAAAAAGATCGTGGGTTCGATTCGATTCTTCCTGTTAAGAAAAACTAACAACTAACATTTAACAAATAAAAATGAAAAACTCTGAACCTTACCTTCCCTCAACAAGCTCCTCCTTGAAACGCAGATACTCAGCAGGACGAAGCTCATCAACAACAAGCATGTGCACATTCACACGCAGATATTCCCATACACCAGGCCTTGGTCGAACAGCAAGAGCTACAAATGGTGGCAGCACTATGGCTTCCTACACAGAACAAAAAGAAAAACAACAAAATGAAACACAAAGTCTAAAACTTATAACAAAAAACGTCTTTGAATATAACAGCCCAAAGGTTCCGACCGCAATTTAGACTGCAACATCAAAAAATTTTAACTGTCCGTGACCACAATTGGGACCGCGATTTGTCGATATATCAACAAACGAGATATTTAAAACCTTGACCCCACATAAAGAAGAAACAAAAGGCAAAAAAAGTTACCTGTGTGGATCTCAAAACTTCTCCAAAGACACCATCTTGGAGTTTCTTTCTGCTCTCCTCAGGGATTTCTTCAAACTCTGCAACCACTTGGTGATGTTGCAGGATTCCCTTGCCCTTGGCTTCAAGCCTGTTATTATTATAACAAGATTGTTAGTATAATTTTATTAAATCCTTATAAGAAAGTTAATTATTAATGGAGAAGGAAAAGCTTTTTTTTCTTTTTTCTTTTTTTTACCTTGACAGAAGGGCCAAAATTTCGTTCCTGTGACCAGTGAGAGTTTCATCAAACCTCTCGCGGAAAGAGTGAGAGTGTGTCAAAGGATGATTTGCCATTTCTTCAGAAGTTCGTCACTGCAACAAGAGAAAAAAGAAGCCTAAGAAAAACTGATTAGAACTGTATGCAACAAGTCACCATAAAAAGGATAAGGCTTAGTCACCAAAAGTCAAAAACCAAAACCAAAACAATGTGGAATTTTTTTAATCTTTCTAGAAGACAGTATTGGATTCCAAGACCTACCAGTAAGTACCCCCTCTCACCAACCACAGGTCCAAAAAAATAAACATTGATCACAAATCATGTACCTTATTTGAACTACAATCACTAACAAATGCTTGAACTTCAATTTAAAATTTTTAAATTGATCATTGCAGGATCAAAAACCTCTTAAACCCCAGAAACAGCATGCATCCAAAACATAACCATAAAAATGAGAAACCAACAAAGAAGATCTAAGTTCAAGGCCAGTCGGCAGACAAAATCAAAAATATTTTTTTGTATTCTTATCTTTATTTTGTTTTCATTTGTTTATAATTTAATTCAATTTAATTTAAAAAAGGGCATTCCCACAAAACCTCAGAACGGTCTTCCCAGTTCCAGAAACCAAGTATGAAGTGCAGAATGGTAATTCCAATGAAAATGAGCCAAAAACTAACAAAGACAGCACCCCAAAACCGAACTAGAATTCAAAACTAAGAACTAGAAACCCAGGATCATGTCTCAGACTCTGATCCAATGGTTGCAACACAGAGATTGTGCTAGATCTTAGTGTTGCAGAGCAGAAGCTAATGTGGCAAAGTAATAAGGGAACGAGAAATGAACAGAATGATAGTAACTAATAACAAAGGAACAGAGGGAAAAAAAAAAAACAGAACAGAAAACAGAGGAAAGAACAGAGGAAGTAAAAAGAATACCTATGAAAACAGAATGAACGCAAAAAAGGAAGGGGTGAAGGGGAAAATGAAATGAATGAATGAAGAATGAAGTGGAGGAGGTGTTAATTTATAGGCAAGGAGCGCGAAACAGAACAAGAGAAAACGTACAAGAGAAAAAGAAAGAAAAAAGACGAAAACCATTATTTTCACCAAATTCAACAAAGTCCAAAAACTTTCTCTCTCTCCACCAAGGACGAATATGTAAATGTGCAAATGCAATGCACCACGTAGAAATCATATTCTACACGTAGTTTCTATATTTTGGAATACGATAAATTAGTCTTGTGCGTTTAGCTACGGTTTTTATAAATAATTGACTCAGAAATAAATAAAATCTAATGTTAGTAAAAGGAGTTTTTTTAAAAAAAAATGTATAAGAAATTTAATCTTACTAATAAATTCTATTACAGAAAATTGATAATCTTCAAAAATCAGTTTGTTTCTAGACAGTCAGATACAGTAGATTGTAAATGTTATAGTCAAGCAACGAAATTTTCCTTGAACACCTGACGTGGATCTGTCCTTAATTAAAGAGTCAGTAATGCGTTACAAAGAAATGAAACGTCTGCGGGAGCCAAATCACAATGTCTAACCATTTGACTCAGCCTCATTTAAACATAAATTTTACTGAATGTTAGAAGGAGTTATTTTATCTTTTACCTTTTAATCGGACATCTGTATGAATTATCCCTTAAAATGTGATTAATTAAATAAATAAAATGTAAAATTGAACTTTCTTGTTGATTTATTAGTTAGTTACAGTAAATATAATTTTTATATTTATCCGATAAGTATTGGAAGAAGCTCTCTTTTAAATATATTAATTTTTAAAAAAATAGTTATATGGTTACTTGAAATTTACTATCTACACAACGTAAAATAAAAGGGACAATCATTTTAGGACATGTCAACATGCTATAGCAACGTTTTATCCTACATTCTATAGTTGATTGCGGATTTAACTCAAAAATGTTTTCTTTTTGGCACCTAGATTTAAGTATTCACTTTTCATGTTTTTTTTATGTGGAAAAAAGTAGTCACTTTTCATCATAAACTCGGATATATATTTAATAAATGAGAATATCTAAGAAATATTTGTGTATAGCACATAAATGTAATAATAAATGCAAAGTCAAAAATAAAATCAATGCATATATTGAATTGATGGGTGGTGAAAAAATTCTAGATAGTTTGGTTATACACTTATACATTCACATGTAAGCAAAATTGTTGCTTCTTCTTGTACAAGAAAATTCTAGATCGGATATATATACAAGTAACAACGAAGGTAGATATTGTACAGCTGAAAAATTCAAGATATTAATTTATCTAATAAAACACTATAGTACACAAGCCAAAATTTGTAAACTCCCAATGAAGAAGAGTTAGTCATACATGTTACCAGAAGAAGAAGAAAAATAAGAAAAGGGTAAAATAGAAGGGATTCGGAGTCACTTTACTTCCTCATCCACCAATACATTGTTCGAATTTGAGATTGAAAGGTAAAATTATTGCCTCTGTTTCCGTGAAAGAACCTTCATTATTATTACAGCTAACCTGTAGTGGTTTCGTTGTTGTTTTCACAAACCACATTCTTTTTTTTCTATTAGACAAACCACTTTTTTTACTCTCTCTGGATCTCTCTTTTACTTTTTTTTAATTTAATTTATCCGGGTTTTTTTTTCAAGTTCAGCCGTTTAATTTTATTATTTGATTTGATAATATTAATAAGTTCTCTTTTTGGTTGATAAGTAATAATTACGATACTGTATTATAGTACAATGTATTGTCGTCAGCCAAGGTTTCTTATGCGGTGCCTGTAGTATCTGACTTAGTGCCATGTTTTGAACCTTTTTTCATGGATTTATTTTATTTTATTTTAAAGTTTAAATATTGTCGTCCACTTCAACCAGAAACAGTTGTTACATTAGGCAATACAAAGGTTTTATTTAGGGAGAGAGATCAAGTTGTGTGTGTGTGTGTGTGATGGATCCAGTTTCAAAAGAAACTGCATGGCGAGCTTCATAAATAAATATAAAAAATGGCACGGTGTGTAGTTGCAGATCTGATCATTGAAGTTAATAAAATTTAATTTAATCTCAAAAGTCATTTATTAAAATAAAACATCTAATCATTAAAATTGACTTTCTGAGTATACCATTAAAAATGAATTTATTTTTGCTGATTTCATTAAAATTAATTTTGACATATATAAAATATTTTCAAATTTTTTAATGATTTTAATATTAACAAAAAATTTATATTTTAGCAAATGATTTAGGTATATTTATTAATGTGCATTTAAGTTTAGCAAATTATACTTAAATTATTTTTAAAAAGTTGAAACTATAATTACTTGTAAAAAAATTCTAAAATAATTTTATTTAGTAATTATATATAATTTAAATTATATATATTTTCAAATAGTCATGTGAACTTATCTAAAAAAAATAATCAACTACCACATTGATTATCAAATAGTAGTAACTACAAGTAATAAATTTATAAAAAAAAATAAAGATTTTTGAGTAAAATTTTACTAAATAATTTATTTAATTTTTTTTATTCTGTGTAAAAAAAATCTTAAACATCACGAAAGTATTTTATTTATACATTTTGGTTGGTGAAGTTATTAGCAGAAAGTCAAAGAGGCACAGGCAGATGCCATGGTGAATTGGTGGGTAAAGAGACGAATTCATTATGTCGGGAGGGACCCTCTTACAATTAAATTAAATGATCCTCCACTGGAATAAAACAAACATTGACGTGGCAAACAAAATAATAATATTGGAGTACGATAATGTAGTACTAATACTAGATGTACTTAAGCATATCAAACTGAGTATCACTCAAATTGATGTTTTTAATTAAAGTTTTAAAATTTAAATTTTATGAATAAAAAAATATACTTAACTAATTTGAGGAAAATTCTGAAAAAAATATTATTCTTCAACAATTACTCATATTACCAAACCAAGACAGGTTTAAGACATTTCTTTCATTCTCATGTTTGTAGGATTCCATTGAAGTTATTTTTCTTAAAGCAATACACAGTGCACCTATTTTTGCTCATATTTATTTACTAATTCCCTGCATAATAAGCAATAATATTTAAACGTAAATGGCTAAATGCATGAAAGTTCAGATGAAATTAAATAATTAATTATTATAATTAATGCAAAAATGGTGCTGACTGCTGAGGAGCAAACAAGATCCATTTGTTTGGGTGCAAATGGTACATATTTTGTTGGTCCTAACATTTGACATGTCATAGACGGGTCCCACATACTGATAAACCCATTTGCTCCCGTAAACGTGTAATCGAAGTGGCCGAGGCGTCCCTGTCTATCTGACGTGGATAACTAGCAAGTACCAACATGACATTTGATTTCTAATCACCTCATTATAAAAATAAATTATTATTAAATTATTTTTTATTGATAAGAATTGCAAAAAAATACTAAAAGATTTATCGTAGCTCATTCCTCCTATTCAATCTTACGCTAATTGATTAAATACTAGATTTGGTGGTAAAAAAATGCTTTTGAAACATACGTTAGAAAAGGAACATTTAACCTACACACTATAAAATGAGGTGTACTATAATAGAAAGTAATATGTAATAAATAAATAAAGACTTAAATATATTTTTATATATGATATATACTCGTTTTTAGAATTTGATCCCTAATAAATTTTTCTTTTAAATTGGATGTTTAATATTTTAAAAGTTTGATTCGAGGTCTCTGTCATTAGTTGGGATTCGTTAACTGTTTACGTGACCGTTAACTGGACACGTTGACATGTAACATGTGTTGTCCCATGTACTCGTTGTTAAGTGAGATTATATGTAAGAATTTTTTTAAAAAATTGTTAAAATTCAAAACGGCGTCGTTTGAGCGTTGTTTCCCTTCCCTCGAAAAACCTTGGTTTTTCTCTCTACCTCCTTCTTCCTTCTTCCTTCTTCCTTCTTCCTCGGCCTAACTGTCCCCATCCTCCACCACTACCACACTCTCTTCCACGAGTTCCCCCACCCTCACTTGCCCTCCCTTACACCATTAGTGTGCAAAGGAAGTGTGTGAAGGGTTTTTGCACCAAATGCAGAAACATTAGCAACATAACCACACCACTAGAAGAAGAAGAAGAGTGAGTTTAGATAATTCTGTAGGCTTTCTTGTACAGTAGCGACGTCGTATCATATAGCGGTTGCAATTCTTGAAGTCAGGGTGTGCATCCCTCGAACACCTCCACTTTTTCCCATCGGTTCTCTTGCATCGACCCGGTTCAAGGTTTATCTTCTTCCCATAATACCCCACTGAAAAAAATACCCATAACTCAAAAACTCAAACTTTCACAAAATAGAGCAAAAAGAATGTTATTTTTAAATTCCTTACTCGATGGGTGAAATGACATCAATTGGAAGCTCTTGCAAATGGGGAGAAGGAGGTCAAGGAGAACCGAGAGACTCGCCTTGAGGTACATGAAGATGAGGGCTTGGTGCTCCAACTCGTATCACTGCGATGTCATGAATGGGGTCCACATTGCCGCCACAAACGGTGGAGGAGCGCTCGTGGTGTTTATATTTATTTATGCGAACGAGGAGAAAAGGGGACTAAATCTGAAAGAAGAAGAGAAAGAGAGAAAGAGAGAGAGGGAAATGTTTTGCATTAGAAAAAAATGGGGGAGGTTACCTTGAAGAGAAGCACAAGGAGGAGGAGTTGAGACATGATTGTTGGTTAGTGAAGAAGAGGAAAAGTGGAAGAAAGGGGTTGGAGGAACCACACGACATCATTTTTAACTTTTTTATAAAAAAAATCCTACGTTTAATTATATTCAAACAAAGATTACACATGATACCACACGTGACATGTCAGTGTGACCGGTTAACGATCACATAAGCAGATAACAAATTTTGAATAAAAAATTTCTACTATTAGGAATCTGATTCGAAGAAAAAATTTATTAAAGAATGAGTTATTGTATAAAAAAAGTGAGAGACACAAACAATTATGTTTCATTTATATGTCAATTATTTGTCACTTGAACTATGTAAATGTATTTTTATTACATTTTCTTTTCTGCTATAATATTTGAAAGAATTTTTCTTACAAACACAGACATGACAACTAATTTATTGTTAATTTTTTTTATTACTTAACTATAATTAATCATGTTTTGAAATCACAATCACTACTGTTTCTTTTACTTTTACTCAAATTAATTGATTTTATTTATCAGCTATATTATATTAATTAAATATAATTTGATAAATATCTAATTAATTACTCATATCTCTCACTAAAACATCCTACTCCTATCTCTTCAATAACGATCAACTTTAATTGATTATTAGGTAAAATCAATATAATAATAATAAAATAAATGAAATTCGTAAGAGAAAAAAATCTCTATAATTAACATTACTCATAATTAACCGTTGACACAAATGTTAATAACTTGAGTTTCATAATTAAATAGTCTAAGATTCAAATCCTAATTGACACTTGAATATATAATAAATTTTGTCCGAGAAAAATATTCATCTAATATGCTCTTATGGTCCCCAATAAAAATTATTTACTGTTTCTTATAGGTGAGAATGATAACAAGCGCAAGTATTGCTTAATTGCTACCGATCTCACGAGCTAAAATATTTGCTTCTGTCTGTCATGTGAACCTGCGGGTATCTGCATATACAATTACCCACAATTTTTTGTAAACTTATGAATACCCATGGGTATCCATGAATATTAAAAAGCTAAAAGAAAAATGAAAAAAAATAACAAAAGAAAGAAAAACATATAATGCTCAACAACTCAATGAGAATTAGACTATTTAAAACATGTTTGGTGCATATATATATATATATATATATATATGAAAAGGTCTATTTACTTTAAGAATAACTTTTTTAGAATTATTCTTCATTCTCAATATTTATTTTCTTAAGATTAATGCTGTAACAAGTAATTCATCTTAATCATTATATTTTAAAAAAATAAATGATAAGGATAAAAAATACCTCTAATTTAAAAGAATTACTTTTGGATAACACTTTGATTATTTTATGGGTAACGGGTACCTACAGGTGTAGACACTAGTGTATTTGTCCCCACCCCTGCTAACTAACAGGCAACCGAGATATCCACATCCATATTAATTCATTGCAAATTTTACCCGTGGATGTAAATTTTTTTACCATTCATACTGACATGACTACTTCATTCCAATATATGTTAAAAAAAATTAGTCACGAAAGAAATGAAAGGTGTTGATGGCATAAGAAGTTCAATTCTCTAGAAATAATGGTTTAGGTAATCACTCATACATCTTAAGTAACGTATAAAAACGAAAAACATTATTTGTAATTATTAGTTAGACATTTACCAAGTATCACATAAATGAAACAATCATTTTGTTTTTGTACAAATCAATCGCACGTTTTATATATTCACCAACAAAATCTTATGTGCAAATCAAGTATACTGGTGGAGTTACAGTATTTAATTTTTTAAAATATGTAAAATATAATCAATAAATGATGCTATCTCTTCCATAAAATAAATGATGATATCTCCATTACTTTAATTTTTTGTTCAAAGATTGAAAATATAATTAATATGTAAGAATTATTTCTTAATTTTATAGTATGTCCATAATAATTTTATTTATTCTCCTCATAATTATCTCCTTTCTTAATTAAATAATAATTAATCTTATCTTTTTCTAAAATAAGGGTTCAATTAAAAATAATAATTAATATTATTTTAAAATTTTAAAATAACAGATAAATAAAAATAAAACCTTATTCAAAAGTGAGAATTAAAATGAAACAATACAATATACCTATTAATAAATTCATTAAAAGACGTAAACAATGGCATGTACAAAATAAAATCATCAAAATATCATTGAAAAAGTAAATTGAATTTTCCCTATGGAAACTTCTTTTTTTAGTCTATTCTATTTTCGCCTCTAGAAGTTTTTATACACGTAACAATATATGTCAATATGTAACAATAAATCATGGTCAACCTCTAAAAAAATTATGGTCAAAGTCTCATTTGTTCTATTAGGATTCCCTAATTTTTGTAAACCAGAATATGGGTTTTTTCTTTTTGACAGAACAGAATATGGGGTTGGTATAGGGAGAAAATGGAATATTGTGAGTTTGTGACAACATAGTGAAGGGGAACGCGGTATTTGATCAGAATTTTCCGGTTAATCACGTTAGCACACAAGGTCACAAAGCATGCGTTTCTTCGCTGTGGAAAGGGTTGGAAAAAAGAGGGCAAAATATATGGCTCTAACGTTTTCAAGCAATAAAAAAGTGAATGAACTGATAATTTAATTTGATGTGGGTTAGGTTAAATAATTTAAAAAAAGTTATTAGGAGTTAGGACAATTTTGCTTGACCAAGAACTAGAAGGGTGGGAGTAGTAGTACATTTACATGTGAAACAAGGAAAACGTGTACGAGATGCGACAGTGAATGATGTGGTCAGTGGTTTTGGATAAGCCGTTGAAGATGAAGTCCCTAGTTTAGTTTAGTAGTTTACGACATTGAAATATACGAACGAGCAGGGTCCAGTCCAACCTGTCTCTCCCAACGCTCAATTGTGTCTGTTTCGCACGGCTACGGTTTTTGATTTCTCACTCCCACGTGTTCTTTTGGAACTGTGTTGGCCAACTTCTGTTGTTCTGCCTGGTCCCCTTATATTAACACCAAAATAAACGAGTTACATATATGACTTGAGCGGCTTCTAGGGTGGGAAATCGAAGCAAATCCCCTACCATGAGAAATAAATCTGGTCCGTAGGATATGGTATTTTTTTTTGGAGATATGTGTGGGATTATAGTAGACATGCATACATCAGAAAAAATTATAAAAAAAATAAAACATATCAATCCAAAAAAAAAATGCTTTCTTCCTGCGTGGGTGAGTGCCTCATGTCCGAGCACAACAACTCTTTCAAATTCATAAGCATTCATTTTTTCATCCCAAGCTTGGAACCCAAAACCCATTCAAGTTCATGTTGATGTTGGGATCAAAAATACTTTTGAACCCAAGCTCCCTTTTCAAGTTCATAATCACTTCTTGCAGCAAGGAGGACATGACATCGCGGAAGACATGTGGGGGGCGTGTGATAGTAGCAACAAAGTTGCCGCAAAGAGTAAGAACCTTGCTGTGGACTCTATTTTAACAATATGGGTTAAAATCTAAGATGTTCCGACGAGGTGGATGGTCAGGTATTCGATATATTGGAGAGTTGAAAACGATACGGGGAATAGATTGCATGAAGTTTGTTGGTTTAATTGGCAAGTATACCAATTTGCATAAGTAATAATTAAAATGGTAAGTTCGAGTATTGTGTCCAGAAGGAATTTGTTATACTTATGTATTGTATATTTAGTTTGTAAGCATTTTCAATTTTAGTAAAAGTAGAAAAACTCATTCATATTTCAAATTCTTTAGTTAATTTTTCTAGACTTAAATGCATAACAAAACAAACGCAAAATTGTCAAACATAACAAATATAAAGATAAAAATGTCAGGGAGTATTCTATTGAACTTTCTCTTGCTATAACTAAATAGGTTTTTCTCTATTCAATATTACTCTAATGTTCTTGCACCGTCAAATTACTCAAACTGTAATTCCTCATATGAAAGAGCCTAACCCTTTTATTTTTATTCTTGATTCCTCAACAAACTCATTATAAGCGGGCTGCACTACGCACAATATGCAACATTTACTAGATTACTGCACACTATTCCTAGAAATGCATACTTCTAGCTGCTCTACCAAATTCTAAGGACTTTAAGCTGCTCTACTCATTTTAAGCATTTACTAGATTACTGCACAAGTGTTTCAAGTAATTTCTTTATATAAACAACTAACACAATTCCCAACTTTTGCATTTCATCTCATTTCATACACCTATGTACACACAATGTGGATCTGAAGAACTTTATTTGGCTTGTATTGAGGCTAGGCTAAGAACAATTCATGGTTTTTCTAGGATGCAAAACTTAGGTTCTAGGAGAGCATTCACCCCATTAACCACATTTTCTTTGACATCCCAACCTTTATTGACATGCCAAAATTAACAACACATAGTTTTTTTTTTTCATTCTTATTGTTTTTCTCTCTTCTCTTCTTTTTTTTTTAGCAAAACAAATAATAGGCATTGCAAAAGAATGTAATTCTGATTCTCTGTGTATTTGTTACTTATATCCCTGAAACATAATTTACCCAAAACACTCCCCCAAATTTGGAACAAATTTGTCTTTATCCATAACAATGCTCTCCTATAACCTAAGATAGGGTGTACAAGGATAGCATTTGCATTTGGCTCAAGGTTCAATGACTCATTCATTCACATTTAGGCTCAAAAAGGGTGCAAGGGATTCAATCATTCATTAACATAGGGAAGTTGTTTGGCTAAGTGGCTGAAATCAATTCAACATGGCCTTCATCATTTCCAAATCATGCATTCATTCAGTATTCAAAGATTCATGCAAAAATCAGTACTTGATGCTAGTCGTTCTCTCACAGTTAAGGTTCACACAACTCACCGGGTTACAACAATTAGTTTCACCTTCACTATTTCCCTATCATGCAAGCTAACATTTTCACTCACGCCCCTAATTTCCACACTCTTATCTCTTCTACATTAAGCAAGCTTGTTCGAGGTTTATGATTTCACAGCACAAGTCACTCATGTCATGTAATCAATTAAGTTCAAACAAGATATCAAGACAAACACCATTTACTGAAGAAAATAATGAAAATGCTAGATTAAACCACTGCCGAAATCCAAAAGGCAGTCAAATAACTAAATAAATAAATAAAGTCGTCTGAAAAGCAAGATAATTAGATGGAATCCTGTCAATCCTCAATCCTGAGCTGGTGTGGGCCATGGATCCCAAGTCCCCAATGCTGCAGTGATGTCTGCTACATAATCATCATCCACGTCTGCCTCAGTTGCGCCTGAAGCTTCCTTAGCCTTTGGAGTGTCCTCAATAGCCTCCTCAACCTCCGGAGTGCCCTCAGCAGCCTAGGCATGTGTATCCTGGGCCTCAGGAGCCTCACCTCCCCCCAAAAAGGAAGGTTGGACTCCGGGCCAAGCTACCAGTGCCAGATACTCCTTCATGCTCATAATCAGCTGTTGTTGAGATAGATTCTGCATACTCTGCATCACCAGGCAAATGCCATGATGAATACTCCACACCATAGGCACGAGCTGGAATGGGTGCTACAGGTGTAGGAGCTGGAACTGGTGCATCAGAAGGAGCCTGGGCCTTGGCCTTGCGGGACCCTAGAAATGTAATAGAAGGATCCTCAGGGTTCCAGTAGTTTTTCCTAATATATGCCAAATTAATGGCCAGGCTTAGAGACTCAAAGGTTAGAGAATCAAATATAACTCCCCTGGCTAAACATAATGCGATGATAAGGGTTGGAAAGCCCAACCTAGAGGAGTTGGACTGGGCGATCTGGGAAATCTGGCCTGAAATGATGGAGCCCACGTCCATGCCCATCTGCATGACCAAGCCATATACCAACCTTGCTCTGTCCATGTTAAGGTCAAAGGTATGAGAAGTAAGAGCAAGGTTGGAGTAAGAAAGGACACTCCAGGTCTGAGCGAGAGTGGTCAGGTCCTTGCTCAGCAGCTTCCACGGAGCTCCCTCAGCATTAAGTACAAACCCCCGCCCTGGTAAACATAATTTGGCTGCAATAGCCTGATGGTCAGGGTGAGTGTGGCAGTAGCGGGAGTATGCTGAGTATCTCTCCCCTGGCTCAAGTACCACTGGGGTCTCTAGAAAGGTGTTTAGCATGGTGGCATTAAACTTAATAGTCTTCCCCCGCACCTTGCACTTCCTAGAGGAACGGTCTTCTGGGTCATACAAGTTGGAGTAGAACTCCTTGACCAAAGCTAGGTCAATATGAATCTCCATCTGCCTTGTAAGGTTCTTATGCCACTGGCGGCATTCTAATTCCCAAAGGAATTCGTCATAATGTGAATAAGCCAATTCCACATTCTGCTCAGGGAAGATGTTCCTGTGATGAACGTTGGTCTTATATCGCTCCCAAGCGATTTTAAACACAAATCTAGATGTATCATAAGGTTTGAAGTTAGTCAGGAATTTTATTGAAAATTAACTTAACAAAATAACTGGGAACATAGGGTGGGCGCTAAGCGAGATGACCTCGCTTAGCGCACCTTACAGAAATAACTAAGAGGCACATGCATGGTGCGCTTAGCACGACAACAGAATAACAGCAACAGTGGCTTAGCGCCATGAGAGTGCTTAGTCGGAAGACATCAATGGTTAAGCGAGTGTAACTCCCTAAGCCTTATTCTAAACAGAGAAGGAATTGCGCTTAGCGCGCAGGGCGCGCTTAGCACGATAATGAACTGGAAAAGACCTAGGTGTTGGATCAAGTGACCTTGGAATAATTAAGAAGCGGGGGAGGGGGGGTTGAATTAATTATGAACGTGTCTTGACTAATTAAAAATCTATCCTTCTTAATGTTACTAGATTCAAATAGGCTTTTACTACTAAGTTAAGAAAGTAAAGAACAGAAATAGAAACTTAACCAAAAGTAAAAGCGATAATTAAAAGTACACAGCGGAAATTAAAGAGTGTAGGGAAGAAGAAGACAAACACTAGATTTATATTGGTTCGGCCACAAACCATGCCTACATCCAGTCCCCAAGCAACCTACGGTTCTTGAGATTTCTTTCGACCTTGTAAAATCCTTTACAAGCCAAAGATCCACAAGGGATGTACCCTCCCTTGTTCTCTTTGAAAAACCAATTGGATGTACCCTCCACTTGAACTAATCCACAAGAGATGTACCCTCTCTTGTTCTCAGTATAACAATCCCCAAGTAGATGTACCTTCTACTTGTACCACAAAGGATGTACCCTCCAATGTGTTGGGACAAAGAATTCTCAGGCGGTTAGTCCTTTGAATCTTTGTAAGGGGAAACAAAAGATATCTCAGACGATTAGTCCTTTGAAATCTTTTACTTAAGGGGAAGGGAAGAATCAAAAGAATTCTCAGGCGGTTAGTCCTTTGAATCTTTTGTAAGGGAGAAGAGAGACACAAAAGAATTCAGGCGGTTAGTCCTTCGTTCTTTTGGTAAAGGGAGAAGAGAATGAAAAAGATGAATAGCACAAGTTTTTGAACAAAGAACTTTTCTTGGAAGAGAAAGTGTTGATAAAAAAACTTTTAGAAAGATGAAGAGAAATGAATAAAAAAATTATGTAGAAAGAGTTGAAAGATATATTGTTGAAAGATGTTGAGAGAAGATTGAAAGATAGATGATTCAAAGATGATTGATGATGATAATAATTGATGAAACTCATGTCATGGTCACATATTTATAATCTCTTGATGACTCAAGTCAAAGCTTGTGACTCTTGGCAATTTCTTTAAAAATAGTCACTTAAAAAGTTGGGACTTTTGAAAAAATCTTCAGAAAAAAGTCACTTGAAGAATTATGACTTTTGGAAATGTATTTTTCGAAATCAGTCGCTGATAATCGATTACCATTAAGGTGTAATCGATTACCATTAAGGTGTAATCGATTACACATCAACAGATGTGACTCTTCATTTTTGAATTTTGAAAATGAAAACGTTTAGAAGCTCTGGTAATCGATTACAAGTGTTGTGTAATCGATTACACAAGTTTAAAATGATTTAAAACTGTTAAACACAAGTTGTAACTCTTGAAATTTGAAATCTTAACGTTTTAAAACACTGGTAATCGATTACTACCTTCTGGTAATCGATTACCAGAGAGTAAAACTCTTTGGTAATGATTTTGTGAAAACTTCTTGTGCTACTCAATGTTTTGGAAAACTTTTTTAGTACTTATCTTAATTGAGTCTTCCCTTGTTTCTTGAATCTTGAGTCTTGAACCTTGATCTTGATTATTCTTGAATCTTAATTCTTGAAACTTGATTCTTGAATCTTGAATCTTGATTCTTGAAACTTGATTCTTGAATCTTTGGATTTTTCTTGACTCTTGATTCTTTGGCATCATCAAAATAACCTTGAAAGACATTGCTTCCACACTAGGCTTAACGCTAGTGGGCGCTTAGCGAGACTAACTACAGATAACACATGGGCTTAGCGAGGGAGACTCGCTAAGCCTTATTTTTGACAGAGAGGTATTTGCGCTTCGCTAAGCCTTATTTTTGACAGAGAGGTATTTGCACTTAGCGTGCATGGCTCGCTCAGTGCATCAATAAACATTCAGAAATTAAAATTGCTTTAGGCTTAGCGAGGCAGGCTCGCTTAGCCCAATTTTATTATAGAGGCGAAATTGGGCTTAGCGCGTATGACGTGCTAAGCCACTGATGGAATGAAAAAGGCCTCAAAGATTCAGACTAAACTAAGTGTGCTCACTAAGTGCGGATGGTTGGCTTAGCGAGTTCCTACAATCCCATAAAAATGTAACTAATCATCATAGACTCGCTAAGCCATAAGACTCTGGCTTAGTGAGTTCATCCCCAAATTGCAGAAACTCAAACAAACTTGATGAACTTGCTTAGCAGAACATGGAGCGCTTAGTGAGTGCATCCTAAAACCCATAAATTCATAAAAAAAAATGTATGAACTTGCTTAGTGGAACAGTCTCGCTTAGCGAGTTCATCGCAAACCCATAAATTAAGGCTTGACAGCCTCAACTCCTTAAGTCACTATACAGGCTTAGAAGCTTGAGGCTAAGCCTAAACAACCTAATAACACAATGCAAATACCCCTAACAAATTAGAAAATAAACATGAATCTAACAGTAATCAAAGCATACACACTGAAGTAAGAAAATAAAGTACCTGTGTCTTCTACCCTAGGGTTTTGCATAAACAAAAATTAATAAAAGAGAAGGGACTTACTTGCAATGTAGACACTGGAGGAAAAAAAATTCAATGCTAATGGAATGAAAACGATGAAGGCAGAGAAGAAGAAGAAGCACAGTTATAGTGAGAGTAGGAAGTAACTGCCCTAAGGCAGTTATGTCTTCTTTTTGCAGTTACGATTTGCTCGCTAAGCGCGAGTGTCGCGCTAAGCGAGCGCTCTGTGATGTTTGAATTTTCAAAATTTAAAACCACGCGCTTAGCGAGACATGCTCGCTCAGCCCAATTATCCAAATTTTTAACCCGTGAGGTTTTTGGGCTTAACGTGTAGGTGCGCGCTTAGCAAGTTTTGCAGCTGTGATTGGTTTGCAACATTCGCTAAGCGAGCCATGGCGCACTTAGCGGATTAAGTGTGGGTGCAGTGGTGTTGGGGCACTTAGCGAGATGGTCTCGCTTAGTGCAATTGCCTTGACAGAGAGGTTTTTGGGCTTAGCAAGAGTGCCTCGCTAAGCCCAATTGACATTAAGGCTCACACAGAGAATGTTTTGGGCTTAGCACATTGGTGCGCTTAGCGAGACATGTGGAGCGCTTAGTGAGAATGACTCGCTTAGCCCAATTTCATGAAATGCACAACCCAAGAAGGTTTTAGGCTTAGCGTGTAGGCTTGCTCAGTGAGGAACCCTCTGCCACTGGATGAGGGGTTGGTGAGCATAGCGAGGGTATCACTCGCCCAGCGGATAACATATGTCTTGCTTAGCGTGGGTGTCATGCTGAGCAAGTTGGATGATTTTTTTTTTTTTAAGACTTAACTTATCCATGAGATTTCAAGCCAACTTATGGTCAACCCCATTCCTCAAGTTCACTCTCTTCCACTCTTCTCTCCTAGCAGTATCAACTATAACAAAATCTAAACTGATGAACATTAAAACACAAAAATAAAGAAGTTGAAAGGTAAGAAAGCTGGGTTGCCTCCCAGTAAGCGCTTCTTTAATGTCACTAGCTTGACGTATACCACCTCTAGGGGTCTTGCAAATGCAGGATGGTGGTTAACCTCTCAATGCTTCCACCATGATACAGTTTCAACCTTTGACCATTCACTACCTAGCTTCTCTCTGGAGTATTTGATTGAAGATCCATTAATTCCACTGCTCCATAAGGCTTCACTTCTTTGATGGTAAAGGGCCCTGACCACTTGGACTTCAATTTTTCTGGAAATAGCTTGAGTCTTGAATTGAAGAGCAAGACTTGCTGGCCTGACTGAAAATTATTCTTCAATAGCTTTATATCATAATAGGCCTTTACCTTCTGCTTGTATAACTTGGATGACTCATAGGCATTCAACCTTATCTCCTCTAGCTCCAAGAGCTACAACTTCCTCTTCTCCCCTAACAGAACTTCATCAAAATTCAGAAACTTTAAGGCCCAGTATGCCTTATACTCCATTTCCACTGGAAAATGACAGACTTTCCCATAGACCATTTGGAATGGGGATAGTCCTATGGGAGTTTTGAAAGCAGTCCGATAAGCCTATAAAGTATCATCTAGCTTGATAGCCCAGTCTTTCCTTGTAGATGCCACAGTCTTCTCCAGTATCTTCTTCAACTCCCTGTTAGAGACCTCAACTTGACCATTTGTTTATGGGTGATAAGGTGAGGCCACCTTATGTGTTACACTGGAGTGCGCCAACACCTTTTGAAGTTGAATATTGTAGAAATGAGAGCCACCATCATTAATTAGGACTCTCGGTACCCCAAAACGCGAGAATATGTTCTTCTTCAAAAATTTAACAACCGTCTTTGCATCATTCTTTGGAGTAGCCATGGCCTTAACCCATTTAGAAACATAATCAACTACCACCAAGATGTACTCATTCCTATATAAAGAGGGAAGTGGACCAACAAAATCAATACTCCAGCAATAAAAAACTTCTACCTCGATGATATTCTGCAGGGGCATCTCATTTCTCCTTGATATGCTTCCTGTCCTCTGGAATTGGTCACACTGAGTCACGTGCTCATGTGCATCCTTGAAAATTGAAGGCCAAAAAACCCAGATTACAACACCTTTGCTGTTGTTTTGTCGCCACTGTAGTGACCCCCACACGGAGAGTTATGGCAATGCCACAGTATGCTTCTGGATTCCTCTTTGGTCACACATCTTCTCAACAAATTATCAGCTCCAATTATGAATAAATGCGGATCATCCCAAACATAGAAACAAGCATCATGCAAGAATTTCTTTCTCTACTGCCAATTAAGATCCTTAGGAAGGATTCCTGAATGATTCATCCGGGAACTCATCGCGGATTTCCAGCTTCTTCAGGGTGACTTCTTCATTAACCAGTCTTGATAGGTGGTCAGCTACCAAATTTTTTGATCCCCTCTTATCTTTATTGACCAGATCAAATTCTGTAAGCAACAAGATCCATCTGATTAGTCTTGGCTTAGAGTCTGCCTTTGTTAGCAGATACTTGATAGCTGCATGATCTATATACACAATGACTTTTGATCCCACCAAGTATGATCAAAATTTCTCCAATGCATAAACAATATCAAGCATTTCTTTCTTAGTGGTAGCATAATTCAAATGAGTGTCATTCAGGACCTTGGTCGCATAGTAAATGGAATGAAATACCCTGCCTTTCCTCTGTCCCAGCACTGCACCAATTGCATAATCACTTGCATCACACATTAGCTCAAATTCCTGACTCCAGTCTGGTGTTGTAATCACAAGAGTGAATACTAGTTTGGCCTTTTGAGTGTCGAATGCCCTTAAGCACTCTTCATCAAATACAAACACAACATCCTTGTTGAGTAAGTTACTCAGTGGCTTGACAATCTTTGAAAAGTTCTTAATGAACCGCCTATAGAATCTAGCATGTCCTAAAAAGCTCCTTACTCCTTTTACATTGACTGGTGGAGGCAATTTCTCAATAACATCAATTTTGGCCTTGTCCACCTCAATTCCCTTAACAGAAATCTTGTGCCCTAAGACTATCCCTTCTTGGGCCATAAAATGGCATTTCTCCCAGTTGAGCACTAGATTTGTCTCCTCACAACGTTGTAATACCATCTCCAAGTTAGTTAGGCAGTAATCAAATGATGATCCAAACAATGAGAAGTCATCCATGAATACTGCAATACATTTCTCTATCATATCAGCAAATATCACCATCATGCATCTCTGAAATGTAATTAGAGCGTTGCACAACCTAAAGGGCATTCTTCTATAAGCAAATACACCAAATGGGAAAGTGAATGAAGTCTTTTCTTGATCATTGGGGTCAACAACAATCTGATTATACCCTGAATAGCCATCCAAGAAACAATAGAATGATTTTCTAGCCAACTGTTCAAGCATCTGATCCATAAATGGGAGAGGGAAATGATCTTTCCTTGTTGCATCGTTTAGCTTCCTATAATTAATGCACATGCGCCAGCCTGTGATTGTTCTTGTTAGGATAAGATCGTTCTTCTCATTTCTCACCACAGTCATTCCACCCTTCTTAGGAACCACTTGCATTGGGCTTACCCAAGCACTGTCAAAAATAGGATAAATGAGTCCTGCCTCCAGCAACTTGAGAACTACCTTTCATATCTCTTCCTTCATCGAAGGATTGAGTCTTCATTGTGGTTGTCGTACTGACTTGTACTCAGCTTCCATCATGATCTTGTGCATACAATATGAGGGGCTGATTCCCTTGAGGTCTGATATATGCCATCCAATAGCAGCCCTATGTCTTTTCTGGACTTCCACCAATCGAGATTCCTCCTCATAAGACAGTGAGTTGCTGATCACTACTGGTTTTGCTTCATTGTCCTCCAAAAATACATACTTCAAATGCTCGGGAAGGACCATCAAATCCACCTTAGCTTTCTCTGCAGGAGGATCTTTCTTTAGCTCTTCAAATATACAATCCTTTGATGGTCTTACTTTTAAACCATCCAACTCTTCTAGACACTTTCTCAGATCTTTCTCTTCCTCTTTTGTGAGACAATCAATGACATTGGTCAGTGCTTTTTCTAATGGAGATTGAGACGTCATACCTTGAACCACTATGGCAACTTCATGCTCAATTGCTACCACTTTAAAACATGCCCTGTGGTTATTAGGATGCTTGATTGCATTGAATAGGTTAAAGGTAACCTTCTGATCATCAACACTCATTTCCAAGTTACCATTGCCCATATCAACTACGCACTTGGCTGTCAACATGAAGGGACGACCTAAAATCAATGGAATGTATGCATCTTCTTCAATGTCCATTATGACAAAATCTATAGGAAATGTGAATTGGCAGACCTTGATTAACACATCCTCCACCACGCCATAAGGTCGAGTGATTGAGCGGTCAGCAAGCTGAAGTGTCATTCTTGTGGGTGCAATCTCCAAATTTCCAATTCTTCTGCACATAGAGAGTGACATCAAGTTAATGCTAGCTCCCAAATCAATCAGTGCTTTCCCCACTGGCACATCCCCTATTGAACATGGAATAGTCACACTTCCTGGATCCTTGAACTTTGGAGGTAGGATTCTTTGAATAACAACACTGCAATTCCCTTCCACCACTATACTTTCATTGTTTATATATTTTCCCTTTTTCGTCAAGAGATCTTTCAAGAACTAAGTATAAAGTGGCATTTTCTGCAAGGCTTCTCCAAAGGGAATTGTGATCTCCAACTTCTTGAAAATATCAAGGAAGCGAGCAAAGTATCGCTCCTTGTCCTTCTTAGATGGTACCAAAGGGTATGGGGCCTCTTTACCCGAGTTGGGAACTATCTCTCTCTTTCTTTCTCTAACCAGCTCAATTTTGGTCCTCTTTTCTCCATTCTCTCTTTTCTCCACTCCTTCAATTTCTCTTTTTTTTTTTATTTGTTTCTTCATTTTTTGCTTCCCCATTGTCACTTATTTCTTTTTCTCTCATTTGCTCTCCTTCTCCCTCTTGTTTTTCCTATGCTCCTAGCTCTCCTTCATTACTTTTAGTGATTACAACTTTACACTCCTTCTTTGGATTTTTCTCAGTATTTGCTCCAAAACTTCCTGAGGAATTTTCTGCTAATTGTTTAGCCAGCTGTCCCACTTGAATTTCCAAATTCTTGATTGCTGACTCTGTGATCTTACGATTGGACATTGAGACCTGCATAAATTGAGTCAGTGTATCTTCTAATTTGGTGGTCTGCTCGTACAGATTAGGCCCTTGGTTGGAAGGTCGATTAAAAAGATCTCCTTGGTCTTTGTTGAACTGATTTCCAGGATGTGACCTCCAGCCTTGACCTTGGTTATGAGAAAGTTTCCTCCATGTTGATATCCTACAAAACCACCTAGATGAAATCCCTGCCTATTCTAATTTGCCATATAATTAACTTCTTTGGATCCATAATCTTGAGTCATACAACCACTAGATTCATGAGCTCCCCCACATATATTGCAACCTCCAATTTGCATTACTGGTGAATGAGTAGGTTGAGCTGCTTGTAACCGTGTTGGCAATTTGCTTAAAGTCTCTGTGAGTGATTTGAGCTATTTAGCTAACAGCTTATTCTGCGCCAGCAAAGCATCCTGTGAGCTGAGCTCTAATAAACTTCTTTTTGTGGGAATGTGCATTCTATCACGCAAGATAGCATGGTCACTGGCTTCCTTGTTCTCAATCAGTTCCATTGCTTCCTCAGGAGTCTTCAATTTTATCTTCCTTCAAGCTGAAGCATCTAACAACTGCTTAGATTGGAGTCGCATACCATCAATGAATATGTTAAGCTGAATAGGCTCAGTGAATCCATGAGTTGGAGTCTTCCGAAGCAAACCATGGAAGCGCTCCAAGGCTTCACTCAAGGATTCATTAGGGAATTAATGAAATGAGGAAATTGCTGCCTTTCCTTCGGCTGTCTTCGACTCAAGAAAATATTTCTTCAAGAACTTCTCAACCACCTCTTCCTAAGTCTTCAAACTATTTCCTTTAAATGTCTGCAGCCACCTATTGGCTTCATCAGCTAGAGAAAATGAGAATAGATTTAGTCTGGTAGCATCTTCAAGAACTCTTGCTATATTGACAGTGTTGCATATCTCAATGTATGTGGATAGGTGAGCATAGAGGTCTTCAATTGGCAAACCATGAAAGAGATTTCCTTGAATGAGCTGAATCAAGGAATCCGGGTATGAAATATTTGTCGCTTGAACTTCTGGCAACACTATATTAGTGAAAAACTGTGGCATAGTAGAGCTGGAATAATCTTCAAGAGTCACCCTTTGTGGTTGATCCTCTGCCATTATGTTTGCTTCAGATGCACCAACATTGGTTTCTCTCAACTCAGTAGGGAATGATGAAGAAGATTCAGATGATAGAATTCTCTCGCTACTGAGGTTAGCTGTCTTGTCCTATAGCTCTCTCCTTTTCTTTGCTGCTTTGTTTCTTCTACAAGTAACTTCAATCTCCAAATCCAATGGAGCTAAGTCCCCTGCTGAAGTTTTACCTCGCATACAAGAAGCAAGCTACTACAGAGCAATTAACCAAGACAAGAGATTAAATCAAATTGAAAATAGTTGACAAGAAAAATAATCAATGAATAAAGAATAAATGTTTCCAAACTACAATATGCAATCCAAGTAAAAAGAAATTCTCTGGCAACAACGCCAAAAACTTGTTGGCTTAATGGACAAGTATACCAATTTGCACAAGTAGTAATTAAAAGGGTAAGTTCGAGTATCGTGTCCACAGGGAATTTGTTGTACTTAGGTATTGTATATTCAGTTTGTAAGCATTTTCAATTTCAATAAAATAAAGTAGAGAAACTCATTCATGTTTCAAATTACTTAATTAATTTTTCTAGACTTAAACACATAACAAAACAAATGCAAAACTGTCAAACAGAACAAATATAAAGATAAAAACATCGGGGAGTATTCTACTGAACTTTCTCTTGCTGTAACTAAATAGGTTTTTTTCTATTCAATATTACTCTAATGTTCTTGCACCGTCAAATTAATAAAACTGTAATTCCTCACATGAAAGAGCCTAACCCTCTTAGTTTTGTTCTTGATTCCTCAACAAACTCATTCTAAGCGGCCTGCACTACGCACAAGATGCAACATTTACTAGATTACTGCACACTATTCCTAGAAATGCAGACTTCTAGTTGCTCTACCAAGTTTTAAGAACTTTAAGCATTTTCCAATACTTAAAACCTAACAAAGCATATAAATGGGTGATCAAGCCACAAATATGTAAAATAAACACAGATAAAAGCAAAAAACACTAGCAATAACATTAAATAGGTAGTTAGAAGTTTTACATTAAGAGTGCTCAGTAGAAAAACTCCCCAACAATGAAGTGTTTAGCCCTCCATTAGCAAGGAAGGCTTAATACAAAGGTGAAATGATGTTGGAATGAAATAAAATGGTAAAAGTATGAAGAAAATGTCTTCTCTTCAACCTTGGTGCCTTCTTCCTTCCTTCTCACACTGTCTATCTCTCACCTCCCTCTATTCTCAGTGTTTTTAAAGGCTTTTGGGCTTCTCAGCTTACGAAGGCGCGCTCAGCGAGCATGTCTCACTGAGCGAGAGTAAGTGGTTGTGTGCAAAGCGAGCTTGTACGCGCTAAGCGCGAGAAGAGAAAACGTCCTTGTTGGGCGGGCTGGCTGCACGCTAAGCATGCTGCTCTCTGGCTCAACATTCTCTAGGGTTTTGTTCTCACTTAGTAGACAGGCTTACTCGCTAAGCGGATGAGCTTCACTTAGTGAGCCCTTCAGTAGCATTTCAAAATCTTCTCTTCTTTAGCCTAAAAACTCAATTAAATCCATCATTAGTCATTAAAAATAGAGCTTTCACTGTATAAATTCACACAAGAATAAATTATTTACAAATTTCGCAAAAGAAACCATAAATTAGAGGTACATTGCTACTTTTTCTCCTATTTTTAATGCTTATAAAGCTCACGAATAGCAATTAAGAAAGTTTAAACCCGAGAGGTGGCTTTTGGCCAAGTCCTTGCCCAAAATGGTTCTCGATCCAACATTAAAAGCCATATGAAGTCAGATGAAGCAATGCTGCCACAAAGAGGAAGAGCCTCACCTAAAAATATGGCTTGTGTCGTAGACAAGATGTCGCACCTAACTGTGAATGGTGTCGATAGCAGAACGACGGAGAAGACAAAATGACATTCTAATATTATTTTGGATTAGTGCATTCTATATATTTTTTTTAAAATTTATTTCGGTGTAAGCATGCCTACAATAATCTCACACGTATCTCCAAAAAAAGCCTATATCATATAGACTAGATTTGTTTTCTCATGACGGGAGATTTGTTTCGGTCCCCCACCCTATAAGCCACCCTATATACTTGAAATTGGGTTAAATATTTTGAATATTTGAATTAGGCATGGCAACGGGGCGGGTCGGAACTGAGTTTTACTTACCTCGCCCCCGCCTTCGAAACTGAACGGGGGTGTAGATTTACCCCCATCCTCGTCCCGCCCCCAACATGTTTATAAAAATTATAATTTTCATAGAATGTAGAATAGAATTTTAAATAACAACCATAACATACTTTTAGATTATACATGACAACATGAAATCCAATCCAACAGTAGCATAAAATCTAATTCAATAGTTTCATGTTTTAGTGTATTATATATATGTAATGATATTTTTGAAAATTAATTATTAGTGGGGCGGGTTTGGGGGCAGGTTCGGGTTGGGTATTAATAATCACATCCCTGACCTTGAACTTGACTTTGGATGTCGGGAAAAACTCGAATCCGACCCCGACCCTGGTCAACTTGGATTTTCCTAGCAAGATTGGGGTGGGTCTGGGTGGGCCCTAAGGGTTCGGGCCTCATTGCCATGCCTAATTTGAACATTGATCTAGATAAGGTGGGGCATGATTTCATGTCTCCTAATGTAGAAAATCTATTTTCCACCATTAGATATTTTAGTTTTTAAATGAGAAGTTAGAAATTTGGATTTTTTTTGCCCGTCTTTTTCCAATTTCTCTTTCAAACCCTAATACTCATCTTCTCTTAGTACCTCCTAAAAAGGGCGGATCCAGAAGTATATTAAAGGAGGGTCTAATTTTTTTTACATAATTATTTTAGTATTTTATTTCTAAATAATAAGTTTTAAAAATATTCATTATTAATTTTATGGATAAAATTAGAGATGATCAACTACTACCAACAAAATTTTAGGCAAATACCAACTCAAAAACCTATTTATATATTTTCTTTTATTAATAGTTTTTAATTTTATTTTTTATATTTTTTCTTCATATTTACACAAAGGATCCTAAGAGAGGGGGCCAAGGCCCCCCGCTTGCGCCCTGGATTTTTCCTTGTGCCTAACCTCCTTATGTCCTTTCCACTTTCGACAAGGTTCTCTATCTTAACCTCGTCACTTCATAAACAAAGATGGAAAGAAGTTTTGTCGTCACATATTTGAACATTTACATTGTGTGCTCAGGTTTGTTCCTAAATTAGAGTGTTGTCGTCGCATGCTACGTGTGTTCACTCTTAAAGCAAAGTGTCACTGTCACATTCGCTTCGAAATCCTAGCACCATTGTTGCATATGCTCCGCTATCAGAGCATCTTTTGTGCACTCGTATTCGCTCCTAAACTGCCTTCGATTTCTTCTTCTTTTGTTGGTTTCTTTGTTTGCTAGGTTGGATTTTTACTTCTAGCTTCAATCACCACCTCATTTGCCACCACATCACTATGAAAAAGATTCCTATCTCCCAAAATGCGCTTTGTCTTTTGTCAATGATCCTTGGTAGCACTTGTTTGAGTCTATTTGCTAACACCTTGGTCACAATTTTGTACATTCAACCCACTAGAGATATAGGTCTAAACTCTCCAAGGCTTTGAGGATTTTCTACCTTTGCTATTAAAGTGATAAAAGACAGATTGTAACCCCTTGATATAACTCCATTAAAATTGAACTCTCTCATAAACCTCATAATATCTGCTTTAAACACTTGCCAAAAATCTTTAATAAATTTAAAATTAAAGTAATCCAGGATCGAGCTCTTATCACTTCCACACTCCCAAACTACTTCTTTAACTTCCTTTTCTTCAAACATCATTTCCATCTCCCGCTTTCCTCATTTGTGATTCTTTCAAAAGGCATGCCATCTAAAGAAATACTTCTCTCCCCTCTTCTTGAAATCTCTTTTGAAAAAAATTTCTTGACTTCATCTTTAATCCTCCAAGGATCTTTCACCCATCATCCTTCCAAAGGTAGCCCTTTAATAGATTTTTTTCTCCCTCTCCACTTTACCACTAAATGAAAGTATTTAGTGTTACAATCACCATCCATAATCCACCCTACTCTTGATTTTTGTCTATTCAAAGACTCAATATGCACTACAATTATCCATAAAGACTCTCATAACTCTTTTTTTCAAAGCAAAATCCGGAACACTCTACCCACCTCCATGTCCCTTTTATCAAGATTACTCATGTTCTCCACAATGTCTTTTTGTATCTTTTTTGTAAGTCACAAAAAATGATCTCTATTTCAAATCTTCAATTTCTCTTTCAAACCCTTCAACTTCATTTTTAGTACATAAGCATCTCATCCTTGCACTTCATATCCCCCATTCTTTCTTGACATATTCTTTGACTTCTGATCCCGCAACCAACAATCTAACACCTTGAACGGCTTTGGACCCCGATCAACTAGAGTATCCTTCAATAATGAAGGACAATAACTCGAGAGGGTTCTAACCAACACATATTATGTAGGCCCTTGCCACATAGACATTCATTATTCGGTCATGACTACTAACACATCCGTTTAGCTTATACCATGTGAACTCCCTATTTAATCATAGGAAGATCTATTTGATCAAAATACAACATCTGTAAAAGCTTATATGTAAGAAAAGTTAAATCCTTAAGAAATTGACCCTTGTCGAAGAAAAATTCAAAAGCTGGATTCTTGACAAATTCACACCTATTAGAAAAATGTTCTTAAATTTATATAACGGATTATACTAAACTAGCACCTAGACTAAATAGGTGATTAACGATTAACGAACAACGAACCCAGTATTCTAGAAGCAAGAGAACAATACGAACACAATGTTCGACGAAGACAAAAAAATGAAGAACAACTTCTGAAAAAAAAGTCACAATGCTAATTTCTGGATTGACTACAATTCATATATGATATATAAAATAATAGTCTAAAATCCATTTCACGAATGCCAGATTATTCGGCGGCGGGTTTTACAAGCCATATATATAGAAAAAGGAAATTGTGCTCATGATAAAAAGAAGCTACTAGTTCAATTTCTTTTTTACATTATGTTAGTTGCAGTGATTATAATCACTAATTACTTAATTAATGTCAAAAACATCAGTTCATTTTCTTTTTGTACATGAAGTTCAGTGTATATACAAACCAATGAAAAAAACTATTATAATTTGTTTTCTAAACAATTATAAATTATAATTTGTTATAAACACTCTTTTCGAAGAAGAACCCTTATTTCTTCAATAAAAAGTAAAAACAAAAGAAGAACCTTAATTTGATTAAATTATATGTACGACAATGATCAGTTCCGATAAATTATTGAAAAATATGTCTTTTATGTTTTAACATTGGTTAGCTTCCTTATCTTAATGGATAAGGAGATGGACGAAAAATCTCTCTGCACTAGTACAGAAGCATGTAATTTCCGGTTGAAGCATGAAGAGGAACTCTCTTTCTTGTTATTTTCTTTACAAGTATTTTTTTCTTGCAAAATTTCAAGAACTAATTTTCAAAAAGGCTTTAAAATGTTAAGTTTCTCAAATTTGGATTAAGTTTATTTTTTGTCTCCCAAATTTGAAAAAAAAATATTTTAGTCCTTTTGCTCAGACGTTATTAGAAATTTCCCATATTTAGCTAACAAATTACTCCTCAGCCACAAATATAAGCCAAACAAATAAAGTAAAAATGTTAAGGAGTGTTCTTAAGACAATTGTTAAGAAACTAAAAATAATTTTATTTATTGAGATGCTTAAAATTCTATTGTTCATAATTTTGTATGCTTTCCATTATTTTTACATTAAATATTTTTTTAGTTTCTTAATCAATAGGACATTGATTAAGAACATCCAAAAAATAATTATTTTACACTTATTAAAAAAATTAGTTAAATATAATTTAATAACATAATTCTCATTTAAAAAATATTATTTTTTAAAATTATCCTTTATTGAAACTTGATATTAAAAATAAAAGATTTATTAAAAACATAACCTCAATTAAATAAAGAATATTTAAGGAATATTATCATTAAATAAGAGACATTAGTTGAGTTTTGTTTATATTTAAAACCAATAAACATGTATTTTTTTATATTTGACACCACCAGAGGTATAAGTCATTTACACTATTACACACTTTAAATTTTATTCTTATTATCAAACACCTTGTTACATGTGTGTTTTTCTTTCAAAATATTAATCCCGGCAACGTTTAGACAGATCGAGAACATTTGGGTAGAGAACTAAAATAGATTTTTTTTTTCTTTTTCAAATTATAAGTACTAAAAAAATTAATTTTAAATTTAAAGGAAAAAAAACAAACTTATTTCAAATTTGAAGGCTAAAAATATATTGAATTTTTTCAACAATTAATAGTTAAAAGGGAAATAAATTATGATCCTGAATAAATTTTACCTGTAATATTAGAAGTTTAATTGCTCGTGTGTTTGAGTATTTATTTTAAATTATTTACAATTAAAATACATTTTTAAAAAATTATAATAATTATGAAAGTTTTTAAATAAAAGTAAAGCTTCAAAAAGATAGTATTTAGTCTTTTTTACATTTTTTTCCTCTCTCATCAATGCACCCATTGAGATTTTCGTAAGATTTCATAAACTTTTTCATTTTTTTTTTCTTCTCCTACATTAATATTCTTAATTTTTTGAAAAAATACATTAACACCTCCTAAATTATCCTATTTCCATAATTGTTTAAAAATACATCATGTCCCGTATAAAGAAGATTATTGTAAATGTTAAAAAGTAAAATAAAAATAAAAATTGTGAGATGATAATGAGGTTATATCTTCACTAGAAGATGATGACCATTTCCCTTACCCACAACACAGCTAAAAATTAAGAAATCTCATGAAATGTCAAGGGTAATTCAGTCTTTCTTCTATCTCACTTTCTTTATCCACCCGAATTTCGGGGTTTGTTGTGCATTATTTTTAAGAAAAAAAATGAAAGTGTCATGAATCAATATTCATCTTCTTTTCAAATTAAAAAACAATTAATTTTAAAATTAGAATTTAATGTTTATGTATTGATGGTATAAAATAATTTTACATTATTAATATTTAAATTTTTTTCTCTTAAAAGTAAATAAATTGTTAGTACATAGAATTATTATGAATTTTAGTTTTTATACATTTTCATTCCTTATATATTAACAAATTCAAACACATGTTTTTGTTTTCATTTCCGATTGAGGCTAACATCACATCATCACTTTTAGTAAATGTAGAAACTAATAAAAAGCGACTAATTCTTTTTATAGGAAATAATTAAAAATTGTGATATTTTTTAAAAAAATTTGAAACATTTTAAACCTTTAATTATGTGCTTCATTAATTAATTTAGGAGTTTTTTACGGATAAAAAAATTCATTAGATTTTTATTTTGCAACAACGGTGTGTGTGTGTGTATATATATATATATATATCGTTGTCTGTTCACCTCCTAGTGCCTCTTCGCCTCTCCGCCTCTCCGCCATGTTTGCTCCGTCAACAGGTAAGTCTGTGAGCAAGTAACTCCTCGTGCCTCCTCTTCCTCGCGTTCTAACATTCTGCCGTCACCATCTTAGTCGTGTTTCGTCTTCTCCATACCTCGTGACAAATAAGTCCTATTTGGTTTCGAGAAGACGAAACACAGGTGAGGTGGTGACGACATTGCAACGCCTTTGCTTTATGTATGAAAATGTGCTCTCTAAAATTGATAATGGTGTAAATGATAGTGTTGTTGTTATTGCGTTTCTCTAATGAAGCTTGTGTTCGTAAGCTATGGTAGTGTTGTTGTTTGTTTTTTATTTTTGCTTGGTTTGCGGTTATTATCATGGAAGTTAAATTATACATGTGTTTTTAAGTTATGGTAGTGCATCCTATTGTATATAGTTATGGCCTTTTGAGTCATGTATATGGTAGTAGCTTCATGTACACGCAGCTAGAAAATAGGTTTTGGTTGCACAATTTTGTTTCTGGTTTGCATGGTTCTATGTGTATGTGTTTGTTAATGGGACTTTGTGCTGGTGTGAGAATTCTGCCATAGACTAAGGCCCCCAAAATAGGAATATTATATTGGTATCATATTGGTATGTCAAATGTATCATGCATATTAATGTCATGTTTATATTGTAAATGGAGTTTAGAAATCATGGATGAACATCAACAAACCTGGAAGGAAATGACTAACATAATGATAAAGATTAACAAAGAATCAAATGAAATGTTCAACACTGTTCATGTTATTGATCAGGTTAGAAATTATTTCAAGACTATTATAAAATAAACATGGCTTCATATATAATAGTACTTTTACTTATATTAATTTGTTTGTTAAATGCAGCTTTATGGTGAAGTGGGTAGGTCATTTGCTATAAGATGGAAGGATGAACTAGAGCCTACGTGACATCTGTTACATTCTAGTGGCAACATGCATTCTATCACATATAACCAAGATTTGGTGAGCCCAGTTCTACTTGTTGGATGAACGAAACTTAAAGAGTTCCATGGACTCACTAGAAATCATCAGGTCACCTTGACACACTATGAACATACTATTTTCCTCCTTACCATCTTGAAAAGCAGATCTGAACCAAAAGCTTTCCCTAAACGACACTTTTTGTACCACCAAGTTCCTAACTCAGTCACTTTTAAAATCCTCCTCATTGAGTACAAAGTGACTTATAACAGTTTGGTGAGTAATTAAACACTCATCTTTGTGTGTCAAATTTTGATATCATATAGTTATCTAATATGAATTTTTTTGCATTTTAGGATGTGCCGAGTACCATGTACTCATTTATGAAAGCCGCAAGATTCATTCATCTGAACTTGGAAGGGATGAAGTGTATACTAGTTTATAATCATCATAGAAAGACCGCAAAAATTGAAAATGAATGAAGGACTTTTGCACAAACACAAAATTTACTTCCTGGAACTCAAATTATATTTGAATTCCCCGATGCAACTTCTAACTTTGATTTATTTTGGTTTTGTTTGTAATTAAAGTACATTACTACTCTAATATATTATCAATTTGTAAATTTTTGTTTATAATATGTTATTTTGTTTAGAAATGTTTATTACTACCCTTGGTGCATGATATATTGATATACTTTGTTTATAACTTTTGGTGCATAACTGATTTTATGTGTTTTTATACAACTTTGAACGATAAGTTGTGGTATGAATTAATTACTACAAGTTGCTAATTAAAAAATAAATACGATATTTAAAAATAAATCATAAAACAACATCGATTTTTCTGAATAACTGATGTTGTTTTCTTCTTACTAACATCGATTTTTAGGAAAATTGATATTATTGTTTATGACAACATCGATTTTTTTTAAATCGATATTTTTTTGCTACAATAACATCAATTTTTAAACAACCAATGTTAATGTTAGTAATTTCAATATCGATTAATAACCGATGTTAGAAGTTTTTAATAACCGATGTTACAAGTTTTTAATAACTGATGTTAAAAATCTATTTTATAGTATTACAACCAATTGAACCTTTGCTGCACTTATGAAGTTCATGAATTATCCGATGTGGGACTATTCTTAACACGCCTCCTCGAGCCAGGGCTCGTCACCACAAAGCGAGGGCTGGTGGCACCCACCGGATAGAAGCAGAATATGGCTCTGATACCATATTAAATTTTATAGTGCAGCCAAGGCATCCGAAAGGTCCCCTTAAAAACCGGTTCATAAGGGGGTGGTCTACCCAGCTATATAAGCACTTATCATGTTCATGAATTACCCGATGTGGAACTATTCTTAACAAAATATAGAAAGGATACATCACGCGAATCATATATATGATTAATTAGATTTGTGTGCGACTGAAAGTTTAAAATAAACAGGTATAAGTGGGTGCAAGCAAGGTGACAAGTGCCACAAACGTAGTAGGAAGAAATTAAGAATACGAAGAAGAGATGCATGGTTTGAACAATTTATCAATAATTAGGATAATGACAGAATAATAATTTAATAATTCTTTTTTATAGTTTGTATAGAGTAAGATTCTTTTCCTAATTCATTGGTCCAGTTCTAGTTATCTTTGCTGGTGATCGATTTTCTTTTGGTCAGATGCACTCTCGGGTTGTGAGGTGTAGAGACAAAACCTGGTGGTGTATTTGATTTTCCAGCACTTCTTGTGTGCTTTATAATGAAATTATTGTTGATAAAAAATAATTATTTTTTAAAATCATGATATAATTGTTCTATAATTTTGTTATTCTATCAACAACAACAACAACAACAACGCCTTATCCCACTAGGTGGGGTCGGCTACATGGATCAACTTCCGCCATAATGTTCTATCAAGTACCATACTTCTATCCAAATCATTAAGTTCGAGATCCTTTTTGATAACCTCTCTTATAGTCTTTTTGGGTCTTCCTCTGCCTCGAATTGTTTGCCTTCGCTCCATCTGGTCTACTCTCCTCACTACAGAGTCTACCGGTCTTCTCTCTACATGCCCAAACCACCTAAGTCTATTTTCCACCATCTTCTCTACAATAGGCGCTACTCCAACCCTCTCTCTAATAGCTTCGTTTTTAATTTTATCCTGTCGAGTCTTACCACACATCCACCGCAACATCCTCATCTCTGCTACACCTACTTTATTCTCATGTTGGCTCTTGACCGCCCAACATTCTGTTCCGTACAAAATCGCCGGTCTTACCGCAGTCCGATAAAACTTTCCCTTTAGCTTGATCGGTACCTTTGCATCACATAACACCCCCGATGCTTTTCTCCATTTTATCCATCCTGCTTGAATGCGATGATTCACATCCCCTTCAATTTCTCCATCATCCTGTATTACAGACCCAAGATATTTAAACCTTGTGACTTGAGGGATAATATGGTCTCCTATTTTCACCTCTGAGTTAGAAACCCTCCTTCTTTTGTTGAACTTACATTCCATATACTCCGATTTGCTTGTGCTTAGGCGAAAGTCATGTGTTTCTAGAGCTCGTCTCCAAGTTTCCAACCTCTCATTCAACTCCTCCCTCGACTCTCCAAGGAGGACTATGTCATCTGCAAAAAGCATGCATCTCGACGCTATCTCTTGGATTTGTTCCGTGAGGACATCCAGAATTAAGGTAAAAAGGTAGGGGCTAAGGTTTGACCCTTGATGCAAACCAATTGTGATGGGAAAATCGTCTGACTCTCCACCCTGTGTCCTAACACTAGTCGATACCCTATCATACATATCTTGGATAGCTCGAATATATGCAACCCTAACCCCTTTCTTCTCTAGAGCTTTCCACAAAATCTCTCTAGGCACTCTATCATACGCTTTCTCCAAGTCAATAAAAATCAAGTGCAAGTCTTGTTGGTCCATGCGATATTGCTCCATCACCCGCCGTAATAAATAAATCGCTTCCATGGTCGACCTTCCCGGCATGAAACCAAATTGATTCTCAGTAACTTGAGTCTCCTTCCTTAATCTCCGTTCGATCACTCTTTCCCATAATTTCATGGTATGACTCATGAGCTTGATTCCCCTATAATTTGCACAATTTTGTATATCCCCCTTGTTCTTATAGATTGGCACTAACGTGCTTCTCCTCCATTCCTCCGGCATGCATTTTGACCTCATAATTTCATTAAAGAGTTTGGTGAGCCACTCAAGGCCTCTATCTCCAAGAGTTTTCCACACTTCAATAGGTATGTTGTCTGGCCCCACCGCCTTACCGTTACTCATTCTTTTCAACGCTTCCTTTACTTCCTGTTTCTGAATTCGACGATAGTACTTATAGTTCCGGTCCTCTTCTCTTGTGTCTAGACTGCTAGAGTCATATCCATATCCATCATTAGATAAGTTGTGGAAATACGCCTTCCACCTTTCCTTGATATCTTTTTCATGCACTAAGACTTTGCCTTCTTCATCCTTAACACACTTTACTTGATCCAAATCTCTAGTCTTCCTCTCTCTACCCTTAGCAAGCCTATATATAGATCTTTCTCCGTCCCTGGTTCCTAGAGCTTGGTATAGTCCGTCAAAAGCTTGGGCTCTTACCTCACTCACCGCCTTTTTGGTTTCATTTCTAGCTATCTTATACTTATCCCAAGTTTCAGAATTTCTACACCTAGACCACTCCTTGAAACACTCCTTTTTTACTCTAACTTTGCTCTGAACACTTTCATTCCACCACCACGATTCTTTACCCCTAGGTCCAAAACCTCTAGATTCATCCAACGTCTCTTTAGCCACTTTAATAATCTCTTGGGACATCTTGTTCCACATATCATTTGCACTTCCTTGTGATTGTCCACACCATCCCTCCCATATCTTTTGTTGGAAGATTCCTTGTTTCTCACCCTTCAAGTGCCACCATTTGATCCTTGGTGCTACCATAGTACTTCTTCTCTTTGCCCTATCTCTAATTCTTACATCCATAACCAAAACTCTATGTTGGGTAGTCAAGCTCTCTCCCGGGATAACTTTACAGTTCAAGCAATACTTCCTATCAGACTTCCTGATAAGGAAGAAATCTATCTGAGAACATGTCCCTCCACTTTTGTAAGTGATAAGATGTTCCTCTCTTTTCTTAAACCATGTATTGGCTATAGAAAGATCCAAAGCCTCCGAAAACTCCAAGATGGATTTACCCTCCCCATTCATCTCCCCTAGGCCAAAACCCCCATGCACCCCCTCAAAACCTCTAGCCACGCTACCTACATGTCCATTGAGATCCCCTCCTAGGAAAACTTTCTCTCCTTGGGGTATATCCTGAAGTAACCCTTCTAGATCCTCCCAAAATTTTACCTTAAAGTGTTATGCTAACCCAACCTGAGGTGCGTACCCACTAATAACATTAAAGGTGTCCTGTCCCACTACCAATTTTAAGGCTATGATACGATCTCCTACTCTTCTTACATCCACGACATCCTTCTTCCACTCCTTGTCCACAATAATCCCTACCCCATTTCTTGATCTGATTTTTCCCGTATACCACAGCTTAAATCCCGAGTTGTCTAATTCTTTCGCTTTTTCACCTGTCCACTTAGTTTCTTGTAGGCACATAAAATTGATCTTCCTCCTCACCATAACATCCACTATTTCCATAGATTTTCCAGTAAGTGTGCCTATATTCCATGTACCAAAGCGAATCCTCCTGTCATGAACTAGCTTCTTTACCCACACCCGTTCACGAAAATGTGGGAACCCTTGCTTACTTTTCACTACATCCGGGCGGCAATGCAGCGGCCCTTACTCTTTTGACACTGTACTCGAGCTATACAGCGCGTTGCTTCCGGGCAACGACCTAGCATTCACATTATTATGTAATTGATCCATGTCGTAGAGATTCGACAAAGTTTTACGTTGGCTGTCGAAAGCCTAACACAATCTTCTCCTTTTATCCGGGCTTGGGACCGGCTAAGAATAACAAAACTAACCTAGGCAGGATTAAATAAATAAAGATAACAATGGCATAATTTGAAATAAATTTAGATGATTTTCATTTATATTCGATCTATTTCTCATTTTATCAATCCAACAAATGGAGTGAAATAATGCATTTTTTTTATCGTGTCAGAGCTTTTTCTACTAATATAACAGTATTAGAATGTTACTAATTCGATACTGATTTAGTGACTTAAATTATTCTGTCAGTATGTTGATTTAAAGACCGAATATATACATTCACCTCTAAATATGTCTCTGGATGTTATTTATTTACTTAGAACTTGATTTGAATATAAATTTTTATGTTTCTTTTATCCTTTGACATATGCAAAATTATATCTTGTATATCTGCCAACTTAGCCTCCTTTTCCTCCGCCTTCTTTAATCTTTACCATACTTTTCTTTTATAACCCTATACCACGTAGCATGTTGTTCATGTTTTAATCTCCAACACCATTTACCCAACAACGCCAAATTTAAAGCTTTAAGATGTTTTACCCCTCCTCCCTTCCTTTACACACTTTAGCCCTTATTTTAAAAATTTTGCAACTTTGATTCAATCTTTAATTTTGTATATTTTAATTAATTAAATTATTTGTATGGTATATTAAGTGAATATACCCAATTAATGGGTGTAGAAACACACACTAAGTTTGTAAAGAAATACATGAGTTTGATCCCCACAAAATATATTCTTAGAGAGAAATGATAAATTTTAAATATGACTAAGCCTCACACCGATGATTAATATCATAACAGACTCAAAGGGTCAAAACTTCTAAAAATATCTTAGGATCTTACTATATAAGAAGTTAAAAACCCTCCCTAATTACGGTGGTTATAAATAAGTGAATATATTAGGTTTAGAGTTCAATTGGAACAAATTAAAAGAAAAAAATATGCAAAACTCATTGGAAAAAGAAAAGTTGATTTTCTAAAAGGAAGTTATTGGAGAATTAAAATTATAATTTATCTTCCGTGATATTCACATGAAAACTGGACTAATATTCTTTAGTAGAATTTTTTTATTTTAATTATATTTTTTCACTCATAAAAGTCAAATTTGAGATGTTAATTAAAGATTTTGAATCTTCTGTTAAGTTTGACTTAATATTAATATTTACTTTTAAAATTGAAGATATTGAATGCTAACAAAAGAAAATAATAGCTTATTAGTGATATTAAATTAAATTATAAGAATTTATTTATTTTTCTAAACACATAAATTACATCTAGAATATATAATATTCACAATATTATAGTTATTATTACTCTCAACAATATTTTTTAAAATTAACATTTCCTAGATTTCATTTCAGATAAATTATTTATATATCAGAAGTCAAATATAAATTTAGCTTAAATCTCTTGCCTTTGTAATGCATGTAATATTGGCCCACTTAAAAATAGCTTGGCTTTTACATTTATTAATATCATTATAAAAATATTTCAATATTAACAGGTTATTAATGAAACTTTCACCTTCAAAGAATAAATAAAGTACATGATTGCAAAACAAAATGAGATTGATCGAGAAAAAAAGTAGGGAGAAGAGCACATGTCTCCGCGTGCATTTTAAGCAAGAGGGATTGGGAAATATCAGTTATGTTAAAAACACCCTGCACTTAATTTCTCAAGAAAAAATACTGTGCAATTTTACTATAGATAGAACACGTGGGGTCGTTGTTATCACCAAGTATATGATAATTTTCCTAAAGAAAATCAGTGAGTAATGAAGATGATTTTGTGGGGACAGAGATCTAGAATAATGACTTTTCTTACATTCAAAGCATCTCCTAAATTACCGATTGGCATGAAAATATTTTAGTTTCCTTCATATTGGATGGCTCAACTCAACCTGCTATAGAAAGCAATTTTCTGCTCCTAATAATTTACTTGTGAATGATACAATTAAGTAATTTATTTTAGCATGATTCATGGGTTTTTAGCGTTAGTGGGGTTATAGCATTATAGGGGAGGGTGCAGTGATAGTTTCTAACCAATACTTGCTTTTTCTGCCCTTTCTATTTGGTAAGGAAAGTTCAAACCTGGAATCTAATTCGCCAAGTCAGATTGCGTTTAAGAGAAATTCTGTTCCGACTACAGAATGATAGTTGTTTCTTCTTTTAATTAATTGGTTGGTCATTAATGAATTCATACATATAACGAGATCCACACAGTTTTTCATTTCCGCTTTGGATCTAGATATTTTGTAACCAGTAATTAGAACTTTTTAATTTATCTCTAGCACGGAAATCAATCTGACGTAAGAGTTATTTGAGTTTAATTAGGTCTCAAGTTTGAGTATGTCGTTATATTATATATTTAGAATTTTTTTTTATCTCTTATAATAGTCTTATCAAATTCGAACATTATTGCTTTCAATAAAACTAATTGTGATTTGTATAAAAAGAATTTTTTTAGATTTCCTTGTTATTTCACTATTAGAAAAAATAATTTTAACATTGTTACGTTAACATTGATTTTTTATAAAATCGATATTAACAAAAATATGGTGACATATTCATAATGAATATGAGCTTCTTAACATCGATAACCGATGTTAATGTGACTATTTTAACATCGGTTTTTGAAGTGTCGATGTTAACAATCTCTATATTAACTTCAAAAATTGATGTTAACGACCTTCATGTCGACATTCATTTTTATTTTTTAAAAAATCAATGTTAACATGAATTCATTAACATCAATTTTATTTAAAAACCGATGTTAGGTGTTTTTTTTTTTAATAAAAGAAGGATTCTGACACCAAACCCTTTTTGTCTCTCTCACTCATCCCAATCTCGTTCTCGTTCTTTCACTCTCCTCCTTGGGGCACTGCAACTCTCATTCTCCCTCTCGCCCTCTCACTGTTGTTAACATTGTCCCTTACTCCCTTGCCCACCGTGCTGATGCGTACGCACCGTGCTACTACTGCGTTGCCCATTGTGTTGCTGCGTGCTCGCCACGTTGCCCACCGTGTTGCCTCTCTCGCGTCCCTTACTCCCTTTATCTTTCTCTTGTTGGTAAGTTCTCTTTTTCTCTTTGTCGCTCGCTGCACACTTTTTTTTATTATTCTTTTGATTTTGATTTTATTAACAACCTATATGTTTTGCATGAACATATTTATATGTTTACGAAATTATTTACTTTGAGTTTACTTGGATTTTGGTTGAGCTAGATGGTGAGCATCATGTGTTTGTGAATATGCGTGAAAGAGAAAGAGAGAAACATTTTGGTCGATTTTGGTTCTTTAACTTTGGTGTTGATGTTGTATGTATGAATAATATTATCATTGACACTAACCCCTTTTATATCTTGTTATAGCACTTTGTGACATGGAACTTGGTGATTGAAATTATGTTTACAAGGTTGAATATATTAAATTGGCAGGTCTATATGTTGTGAAAGCTTGCCCTGATTTGAATAGTTGATTTTTTTTTTTTGCTATAGTAATTTGGTTTGTAAAAATTCAATACAGGGTATATCATTTCCAATTTTCTGGTTTTAAAACCAATGTTTAAAATTGATTTTGGAATTAGCAACAATACATGTCTCCACTTGTATGAAATTTGAGAAGGCAATTTGATATTAGGAAGTAGGAATGCAATTTGAGAAGGCTAGTTGCTTGAGATGTTAATGTGAGAGGTGACTTTGATCGCAATACTTAGGCTTATATAGACAAGGAAAACTAGGATAATTTTATTTATTTTTTGTCAAATTCACCTTCTAACTTTATGCTGGTTAAAGGAGGTTTAAGTTTATCACTTAGTTTAGGTGAGGAAGAAAGTTAGATTTAGTTACTTAGATTACTACCTAACTCCCCTAAAAATAGATTACTACCTAATTAATAATAGGTAATTGAGTCTTAAAGTTATTAACATTAACACATGGATAATTATATACAATTATATTAATTTACTCTTAATCACTTATGAATTAAAAATGTATATAGTTGGCCATATATCTAAGTAGACACCAAGTACAAAATTTCATGATATACAATAATTCTTATTCAATTAAACAATTGAAATTAAGAATTTAAATTTATAAATTATTACTGTAAAAAAATTATACTATTAATCATTAAGAAACTATATCTAAGTATGAATTTCAAAATAATTACGAAAAAAATATTTTATTCTATTAGTGCATAGGCTATTTATTATAAAATTAAAATTAATAAAAAATTTGTAACATTTACATTTATTATTACTGATTTTCAAATTCGATTTCATTTAATATATTTTTAAAAAAAATTGGTTTTAAGCCTTATAATTTCTAATCAACCATTTTGGTTTCCTTTATCCATCCAAAAGAATAAACTAAAGGCCTATTAAACATATAAATAATTATTGGATTTTCAACGTGTTTCACGAGTTTGAAGTGTAAAGTATAAATTTATTTATCTTAAATTAAAATTTAACTTTTATCTTTCAAGTCATAAATTCAAATTCTCACTCGTTATCTTAAAGTAAAATAAATGTAATTTTTCTATGAATGATCTTATGAAAAAAATGTTTGATTAATTTAATAGCTTAAATAAAGGATTTATATAAAATTTAGCTTAAATTACTCTATAAATCCTTTTATTTTGATTTCAAACCCATTTTGATTTCAAATCTTACATTTCGGTTTCGCAATGTTGGATTAGATCCAAACCCATTTTCGAAAAATAAGTACCATAGAGCTTCATTATGGTTGAGAGCTAATTAAGTTGAACAACTATTTTTTTTCTCCTTTTTTGATTGGTTAATTGATGGTCGAGAGCTAATACAAGGTTATTCTTGTATCTTATTTATAAAACATTCTCTTGACTGATAATATAGTTAGATGAATCTTAATTAATATATTATATGAAATTCATTATTCTTCAGACCAATCAATCGAATATTGATTAATATGGAATCGATCGAACACTACTTGAAAACGGCTATTCTGCTCAGAAATGAAATAGTCCAAATGTTCCTGAAAATTCTTGCTCCCATTGGACCATTTGTATCTATATGCATTAGGATCCCGATTCATGGATCTCTCCGTTCGAGAAATAAAAATAAGAGGATCGAACCATTTATGATAGATATAGTTCATTCGTTCTCAAGTGTCATTGTTCATTTCATGTAAAGATTTATTTTATATATCCAAGTTTCTCATATCTCTCACTTAGCATTCAAATCTTTAATTTGTAGGCACTTTTCATTTTCTTGTTTGCATCGTGATCACGACATTCCTTATTGGACATTATAGTGACGATCATCACAAGTACGAATATTTTTCATAAACTTTTGATGCTCTTTTTTGTTACCAGTGCTTTTATAACTTGTTGATTGTGATTAATGACTATTGCTTTATATACAAGTTATGTTCATCAGGAGTGAACCTTAATTCCTATTTGAGATTCAATACAATGATTCTTGTGAATAATTTGTATTAATCGTTGCTTTGAATCTTGAATTGTCCATTTGGACAGTTTGGGAATAATAATTTATTTATAGTAGATTCATACGTAAAGGTTAACTTTTTTTTTCTTAAATTTGATGAAGTTCTGGTTAGTCCATTTCATTTTATTCTTCGGGTGCATACTTGATTGTGGTGGAATTCATGTCACCACTTTCATGTCGTGTACTTAGAGATCAATGTGAAATCCTGCCGAAATTTCGTCAAATATAAGAAAATAAAGTTAACCTTTACGTATGAGTATATTATAAATAAATGTCTTCCTGAATGGGACAGGGCCACACTTTTAATGAAAAAAGTGAGGTTTATGTTAGACAAGTGGCCTCAGATATCTTAAAAAGGGCGGCGGGGGGTTGAATTAAGATATTACAAACTATTTCCCCAATTAAAAATTCTACTTTAATTTTAATGCAAGTTTCAAGTTCCCTTAAAGATGAGTTTCTAAATGATAATTCAAATTAAACAATCTGAATGTAAATGTTAAGCAACAATAAGTAAAAGAGTTTAAGGGAAGAAAAAGTGCAAATACAGTTTTTATACTGATTCAACAAAGTCCGTTGCCTACGTCTAGTTCCCAAGAAACCCGCTTGGGAGTTCCACTATCTCACAAATCCTTTACACTTTCTGAAACACACAAGGACAACCCTTCCTTTGTGTTCAGATGCTTTACAACAAGAGACTCTCAATCTCTTAGCCATTTGATTAGAAAGAGAAGAAGAAGAAGACGATCTCTCTTGAAAGAGATAGATGTTTACAATGAAGCACTCAATTCCTTATTGAATAACACAAGTGTTTGGCCAAGGAATGTTGGATGATAAGAGATTTCCGTTTGAGAGGGTTATGCCTTTTGAGAACTAGGAAAAACTCTGAGAGAATTTCGTGCCCAAGTCACATATATATAGATCTTTGATGGCCATTAAAAATTTAAATGAAAAGATGTGACTGTTGGAAATTATTTTCGAAAATCCTTACTAGTAATTGATTACCATAATGATGTAATCGATTACATAGTTACTTCTAAAGAGTTATGTCTCTTCACATTTGAAATTTGAATTTTTAAATACTGGTAATCGATTACCAACACACTATAATCGATTACACAACTTCTACTTCCAACTTCCATTTTCAACTTTCAACTTCCAATAACTTCCAACTTCCAACTTCCAGTAACTTCCACTTCTAACTTCTAACTTCCATTTTCAACTTTCAACTTCCAATAACTTCCACTTCCAACTTCCAGTAACTTCCACTTCCAACTTCCAACTTCCATTTTCAACATTCAACTTCCAATAACTTCCACTTCCAACTTCCAACTTTCATTTTCAACTTTGAAGACTCTAGAGGTTTCTTGATCATATATCTTGGATTTCTTGGATTGAATAAAACTTGAGAAGTGCGTTCCTTTGGCATCATTAAAACATCTTCTTGAAGCCTTGCTTTTACAGTTTTCATGCATGGAATCACTAGCTTTGTGAGTATATCACAAATTTATTAATTAGATGGACCAAAGTTAGATGAATGAAAGTCGCATCAGCCCCGCGTATGAGGAAGGCGTTGAACAGTTCTTGCAATTTGCTTCCGAAAGAAGTCGACCGAACGAAGATGGAAAATGTTTATGTCCTTGTATAAACTAGTTGAATGGGAGACGACAAGTACTCGGCGGCATACGAGAACATCTTTTGTGTGATGAGATCAAGAAGCATTATACGACATAGATATGACATGGTGAATTAACGACATACAGAGGGGGTCTCAATCTGAACCGATTGATGTAGAAATGGGAGATCGCCTAGAGGAAATGATTCATGATCTTGGACAAAAGTCTTTTTAGCAAGCACATGCTCCTATTCCTAATACATTGGAAAGTGATTCCAAGAATTCTTTGTATTCGGGGTGCAAGAAGTCATTGACGTTGTTGCTAGTGGTGTTAAGTTTGGTTAATGTGAAGGCCATATATGAGTGGAGTGACAAAAGTTTCACTTCACTACTTCAGGTGGTACAAGATATGCTTCGAAAGGAAAACACGATGCCAAAAAGTTACTAACATGAGAAGAAGATACTGTGTCCGATGGGTATGGGGTATCAAAAAATACATGCATGCCCTAATGATTGCATACTATACAAACATAAGTATGAAGAAATGCATAAATGCCCCAGGTGTGGGGCATCATGGTACAAAGTGAAGGATGATGACGAGTGTAGCAGTGATGAAAGAACAAAGAAAGGCCCCCCCTAGCAAAGGTGTTATGGTATCTTCCGATCATTCTAAGGTTCAAGCGTCTGTTTGCTAATACAGATGATGCAAAAGACCTTACATGACATGCAGATGGGAGAAATTGCAATGGAATGCTCCACCATTCGACTGATTTCTCCTAGTGGAAGAAGATTAATTGTATGTATCCGAATTTTGGGAAAGAGGCAAGAAATCATAGGCTTGGACTTGCCACTGACGAAATGAATCCCTTTGGCAGTTTAAGCAATCAACACATTTCGTGACCTGTTTTGCTAGTAATTTACAACCTGCCTCCTTGGTTGTGTATGAAGTGAAAATAAATGATGTTGTCTATGATGATATCCAACCCATGACAGCCAGGAAATGACATCATGTTTATCTCAATCTATTGATTGAAGACTTGACAAATTTGTGGGACGAGGGGGTTGTTGTGTATGATGGGTATCAAAATGAGACATTCAAGTTACATGAAATGCTATTTTGTACCATTAATGACTTTCCAACATATGAGAATTTGAGTGGATATAGTGTTAAGGACCATCGTGCATTCCCTATATGTGAAGAAGACACAAGTTACATACAACTGAAACATGGAAGAAAAACAATATACACTCGGCATCGACTGTTTCTAACACCTTATCACCCTTATCATCGATTGAGAAAAACTTTTAATGGAAGTCAAGAGCATGAAATAACGCAAATACTGTTAACTGATCAGCAAATTCTTGAGTAGGTTGAGGACATCAATACTATATTCAAAGAAACCCAAAAGAAGGAAAAAAGTAAAACTTGCATATGGAAGAAAATGTCGATATTGTTTGATCTTCCATACTGGTCTGATCTAGATGTTAGACATTGTATAGATGTTATGCATGTGGAGAAAAATGTGTGTGATATTGTCATTGACACACTTTTTAACATTTAAGACAAGATAAAGGATGGTTTGAATATTCATCAAGATCTAGTTGAGATGGGTATACAAGACCAGTTACATCCAAGGTCTGATGGTAAGAAAATATATTTGCCTCTAGCTTGTCATACTTTGTCCAGAAAGGAGAAGATAAGTTTTTGTTAATGTCTGCGCCGTGTCAAAGTGCCAATATGATACTCTTCAAATATTAAGAGCCTTGTTCAGTTTAAGGATCTAAAGTTAGTTGGCTTAAAGCCTCATGATTGCCACGTCTTGATACAACAACTGTTAGCTGTGACGATACGAGACATTTTGCCTAACAAAGTGAGGCATGCCATAACTCGCCCGTGCTTTTTCTTCAATGTCATATGTAGCAAATTCATTGATCCAATCAAGTTAGATGAGCTGAAAAATGAGACAGTTATTATCTTGTGTCAGTTGGAGATGTATTTCCTCCTTCGTTTTTCGACATCATGGTTCACTTAATTATTCATCTGGTGAAGGAAATTAAATGCTATGGTCCCGTTTAGTTGCGATGGATGTACCCAGTTGAGCAATACATGAAGATCTTAAAAGGGTATTCAAAGAATCTACACCGTCCTGACATATCTATTGTTGAAAGGATTACAGAAGAAGCTATTGAGTTTTGTTCAAAGTACATTGAAAAGGCAAAACTTGTTGGGTTTCTTGAGTCTCGGCATGACAAAAGAGTGAGAGGTAAGGATTCAAGAGAATTGCATGTTATCACTCTAAGTCTAGAAGAATTGCAACAAACTCATTTGTATATACTGAATAACAGAAATGAAGTTCTGCCATACATAGTTTGTCACTGAGCTTTAGTCAAGGAAAGTAACCCAATAATGACCAAGAATAGGGTGTTGAAAGAGCATAACAAGACTTTCCTAAATTGGTTTAAAGATACAATCTTTGGTGACAATAATGCTTTTGAAACGTTAAGGAAGTTAGCAGATGGACCTAAAAGAAATGTTATAACTTGGCAAAGATATGATATCAACAAGTATTCATTTTACAAGAAATCACAAGATGACAAGAGTACAATGCAAAACAGTGGAGTTAGTCTAAGGGCTGAATCTCAACACTTTGCTACTGTACATGATGACAATCCATGTCTAACTTTCATGCCTTACTTTGGGGTCATTGAAAAATCCAAGAGCTTATTTATGTAAAATTCACTGTCTGTGTTTTCAAGTGTAACTGAGTTGATAGCAATATCGGTGTGCGAACTGATGATTTCAGATTTACTTTAATAGATTTGAAGAAGCTCGCTTATCAGAATGAGTCTTTCATCATGACAAAATAAGCTAAACATGCATTTTATGTTCAAAATCCTTGAATTTTTTAAACGTGATCTCAAATTCAAATATTATAAATAAATAAAATTATGACTACGAAAAAAGATCTCATTAATGGTAACCAAACAGGTTTTTTTATACCCTGATAGACCACTTCACCTATGTTCTAATCCATTCTATGTTGTAATCCATTTTTTCATTCATGGATAAAACACATGGCCCTTGACTATGACTTCGAATATGGCAAGTTTCTTGTTTCTCATATATCCACAAAGGAGCAGCTCGTAAAATTCTCATCAAACCTTTTGTTTTGTTCTAGTCTTGCACAAATCAAAGACAAGCTGGGTGTCTTTGATGGTAGTCCCATTTTATGGGAGCCTAATGGATAGAGTTGTATAACATATTTCACTTATCTGCCTTAATAAGTTTTTATCATACATAAACTAGTTATCTTCAACTATGTATCTGATTCTCTACTTAAGAATAAGTTTCTTTATAATTATTAGCTTAAGCTCTGCTTGCAATAGATGCTACAGCTAAATCAATACAATACAAAATATACATCACATCACTCAACTCTAGAACTTGATTAGATTCTACTTCTCTTATTTTTGTAAAAACATGAACTTAATTAATAATCTTTAAAAAAATCCTTATAAAGATTCATAAACTATTTTATATTCATGAGTGAATTGGTTGGTTTCTAATCATTCTAAGGCCTACAAAATTGTAAAACCCCAATAAAAAAAATAGAAGAAAATAAGCAAAACATTAATAGTCATCTATTGGGAGCATAAAGTATCAAATCAAAGACCACATTTTTAAGGAGCCTATACTTGCAAGGATACCTAACTTAGAAGGTGTTGAATAAGATGGTTGAGTCCGCTTAGGCTTGGCCCAGCACAGCATCAAATTCTGGAGATGTTCTAAAATGGAAGAATTCATGATCATGATGGGTACGTTGCACTTTAAGAGGTTGTCATTCTTCAATTTCGGTAAGTTCCACGTTGTTGTTGTACATGGAAATCAAAGCTACCCCTAAACCTTTCCTTTTGTTGTTCGGATAAATCTTAATGTCACGGAGGCTCATAAAGTGTATTATTTTGTATGTTACATCTTTGCAAGAAAAATAATGATTCGAGAGGAGGAGCCATTATTTCTTAGAGAATATGACCATTTGGTATCAATTAATTTGTTCCATGACTAAAAGCCTTAATAAATGTTGTAGTGAATTGAAAACGAGTCCAAGCAAATTGGTTGGGCTAACTTGCCTAAGAACTACGTAGTTATGATAAGACGTGAATCGTTGGCACTTGTCGATAAGGAATATTTATTTGACTTTGCTGAAGTTTATTTCCTTTCGCTATGCCAAAAACAAAATCATATGCAATTTGAAAAGTGAAAAGGATAACTGAAAAAGTTGAATGTCATATTGGGGCAATGATGGGCTCTCATGAGTTTTGGGACTCAGATTCCCTTCAAAAAAGAGCAAAGGATACAGTGATGGCTGGTATCTATTAACATCTCCCTTTCGTCCTTTTTCGTTTTGGAATATATTTCATACATCAAATAATTAATATTATTTTAAATTTATAATTTCTATAAATTATAGTTTTATTCGATTCAATCATAAGATTATATCAAAATAGATTTTCTTTTTTGTTTGAAGTTATGAATATTTTAAATATGAAATGCCAAAATATATTAATGATAACTAGAACGAGAGCCTCAAATAAAATAATATAAATAATGTTTTTTAAGAGAAGAATATATTTACTAAAAGAGATCATTTATATTAAGCATAAAAATAATTCAATATATAATAATATACTCGATTAAGGAAATTCTTCATATTATTCTTCCTTTTTTCTTTAGAAAAGATATGATTATTAATTACTAATTTAAGGATGTAAAAATAAAAATAATTTCTTCTTATCATCCAATAACAACTATTTTTGGCATATCAACTTCTCGTTGCTTAATTATTATTTATTTCAGACTTTTATTGTTATTTTTTCATATTGAAAGTAATAAAGTAATGAGGCAAAATTAAGAAAATTAGTTCTCATTCTTGATATTTTTTTTTCTAGTTCTTACATAAAAAATTATTACATTTTGGTTTCTGTAAACATGTGTTACTAATCGGATTGTCATTTGATATATATCTTCCTGATTATAGGTTCCATTTTTTATTTTGCTCTGTTTAATACTTTAAGTTAGTTCATACTGATTATAATGCTTAGATGCGTGTAACATTCCAAAGATAATTTAATAATTATTTAGATAAAAATATTTAAATATATATTTTAGTAAAGAAAAAAATAGATTTAATTATTTTAATATACTAGATTGTAATTTTTATTTTGAAAAAAATGTTAGTATAATAATATATTAAATTGGTTAAAGATGATTATAATTAAAGGTAATAGAAATAATATATAAAGATAGATCAATAAATAAATTTCAAATTACGGATAATTCTTATATAAGAGTAGACAATTCTTTCTCTTAAAATCACACATATAAATGGTCTCTCTTGGTATTAATATGTTGCTCAAGGATTGAGAAAAAAAACCGAAAAAATTATTTTGATGCAATTGGTAGAGGAGAAAAAGAATAATAAATAACATGAATTTCTTGCTTCAAGAGGTGAGTAAAATAACTTTTTCCAAGCTTCCATGATATGAATTATTGAGAATGTGTTTTCTTTATATATATACACACACACACATACACACACCAACACACATCTTGATATTATCATGAAGGACTTTATTATTGAATTAATGAATATATAATTTAACCTTTAGGATCAGAACCAATTTATACTTATGTGTACTATGTTATAATCATTGTAAATATTATATGACTTAGTTATTATATTACGTATATAATTGTTGTTATATACGTGATTTCATATTATTAGTTTATTCTATTATTGTTGTGGTGTAATTTTGAAAATTATTGTTGAATGCACAAAATTAGGGAGTTTGCTAATAGTATTTTTAGAATGATATTCTTGTAATTTTGTGAGTTGATCATCACCTTCTGGAAATGGATGATGATGTACATTTTACTATGAGATTATAAATAATGTTAGATACTTTTATCTGCGATGAGAATGATATTTATTTATAGATATCCCCATATAGGATGAGAAAGAGATTATGGATATCTCCATCTATGATGACGAAGATAGTGGGACATCATTGTATGAAATATGAGTTCATAGACTCTCTAAAGAATATGAGTTCTACATTAGTTTTAGGAAGCAAAGAATTTAGTCTTGTAATTCTGGGAATCACTAAGTTGTGTTTGCTATATTTATTTGAATGTGTTGAAATATTGTCGTTTATTTAAATATTTTATGAATTATGATTGTTTTAATATAATTTTTATTGGTGTGTAAATATGTACATATATAATATTATTTTAAATTCATTGGGAATTCTTATTAGTTGTTTTATTTACTGAGATTATCATCTCATTATAAATTTTGTTTTTAGAGTACGAGGAAGAAGTTGCTGAGTTTGAGAAGACTTAAAGACATAATTTTCTTGGTTAATTATATTTATTTTAGCTTGATTAGTACTTCAGAATAAAATATCGAATTAATGTTCATTTAGTTTATGTGTCCATATTTTGAAGATAATATTTTTAATTATGACTTATTTATTATACATGAACCATTTTTAGACTAGTATAATTTTAAGATTTTTTTTCCAATATGAATTGTTATTTTAATGAAAGGTATTACATGCAACACATATTTAAGTTTTAAATGCACGAGTTACCTAATATAAACCATAACAAGTAATTTCCGTTACAGAGGTCTGATGCATTCTCACAATCTGGTCTATATTCCAATCACAAAAACATAGGACCATGTATAACTGTGTGAGTAGTTACTGCAATTTTAAATTTCACGTACCAAGATGATAAACTGAAAAGAAGAGGGTTTAAGAGTGTTTCATACATTTTCTTTTTGATATAAAATGGATCAACAAACCAGCAACAAAATGATTAATCGTGGTATAGACAATTTAGGACTGCTAACAGCGTTCTTTGCTTGAGTTGTATTTGGTGACACTTATTGCTAGCTGAACATCAGATGATTTTGGATTCTAATCAGAAGAATTGATGCCAAAATCTTTCTACTTTAAAATTCTCGGGAAAAATTAAGTGTCATCGAGTCAATCACTTCAAAAAAATCTATTGAACCTCTAATTTGTTCCATGATTAAGGAAGCCATTCACGAGTACCATTAACTTGTTGATCGGATCAGTATCATATACAAGTACCTTGTCGATTTATTTATTCATTCAGGATGTCTCTAAAGGCATGAAATCCTTTAATTTAGACACATGTTTTCCATTACGCATGCAAGATTCTTCTCCTTTTGTTTTTTATCAAATAACTTAAGTTTTTTTTTTAATGATCAAATAACTTTTAAGTTAGAAACATATATTTAGTTTAAAACGAAATTCACATACATATTACTATATGTTCTAAATGCAAGTATAAGGCAAAACCGAAACAAGGGCTGCCAAGAAAAGGAAGTTTGTATTTTAAAGACCCACCAAATCTTGGGAATTTTATAACAGTTATAATATGGACTAATAATTGACTAAATTTATCAGGCACACTAAATTGAAACTAATTCATCTATTAATACAAAAAAAAAAAAAACCATTTCAAAACTCTTAAATTTCTACTATGAACACTAACATTTCTGTCTATATATATATATATATATATATATATATATATATATATATATGTATGTATGTTGTATAGAGATAAATTGTTATGTGTGCCCGTTCCATATAGACTGCATGCAAAAAAAATGCACAGTTCTCCCCTTTGTGGTGAAAGGGGATGCAAAATTCATTCTAAATTTAAACCTTTTTTGTTTCCAACAAATCAATAATTTTCTTATAAGATGAATGGATTAATATCAAAAAGGGAGAAATGAGCTATTAGAGACAGTTACTAGTCTATTATGGACAACAAACACAAATACTTCAAATCCATCAACATTGTCAACAGAACTTTCCCTCAATTGAATAAAACTGTTAAGTCTTCACTAACACTTCCCTCCCCAAACACAAAACGTAATTAATCCATTGCAAGTGTCATCTTTTAAACCTAAAAATCTCATCAAATACAACAACAAATTGTAGAGAATATCAATGCTAAACCTAAAACACAGTAACCATCCATTATTCCACAGTATTTTTCCACGTAAAGTTCAACTTCAATCAATACGATCACAATGAGAGGAACGAAATAGATTCATACACCGTTGCATCATCATCATCATCAGTGGCAGCGAGGACGACACTGTTTATTCCCCAGAGGCAAGGCCTTGCAGTGGTCAACGTCGTTGACCAACTCATGGTCCCTGAACCCAATAAGAAACTGGGCCAACCCTTCAAGAAACAGCGCGGCCTGCTAAACAGTCCTGGGAGGCGTCAGAGGAGGCTGCGGCGTCTAGGGCGTGATAATAGGTTTGAAAGTGCTGGTGGAGCATCTCGACGTGGGTGGAGAGAATGGTGGTGGAGTCGCCGGAGATGGAGCCGGGGAGGACGGGACTGCTGCTTGTGGCTGCGGCTGAAGAGTGGCGCCACCACGGATTTCAGCATTTTTCTTCTTGGAGGGAAATCTTGTTTTTGCGGTGGCGGGGTTCAACGTTCAACAACGGTTATGGTTTTTGTGGCGGGACACGGAAGGTTTATTTATTTAGGTGAAATTTCAATAAGACTGTAAAACGGCATAAAGGCATAGAGCTTTGTAGTTTGTAATATTATCACTGCGTTTGTAAAACGAAAATTGTAAACATTGATATATAATAAACAGTCCAATATTACAAACGCATATTTAACTCCCTGTATTTTTTCTTGTCAAAAAGTATTCGGACACTCACATGCTAGTATAAATATAATTGATATGAGTGATGAAGAGTTGTTATGGAGAGAGCCTCCATAGTTCCCATGGTTCATAAACTCCCATTCAAACAGACCCCAAAGGTTGCATTTATGTTTTTGAAAAAAGGTCCTGGGCTATTGGCTCCTCTATGGGAGAGATTCTTCAAAGGAAATGAAGCAGGGTTGTTTTTGACAAAATGAATATCATCAATAAGGTGTTTTTATAACCATGATAAATAATAACATAATAAACAGAGAAATAGAAAGAAAAAAAAATATCAATGAAGTGTTTACAAAGTCCATGTATATAACTATACTTTTATTATCACGGTATATCAAATAGCTAGTTATTACATCTATTATTTTTCTATCTTCTATTTTTTCATCACTTACTAGTTATTACATCTATTACTTCTCTCCTATTTTTTTTTTTATCTCTAGATATAGCACAAAAGATTCAAAATTTTATTGGCTTAGCCCAAAAAGGCGCCTCTATTCCGTTTTAATTGATTAAACTGAAAGGTTTGTTATAAATTTTAAATACAAACACGAAATTGGTGTGAAAACCTGTTCAGATTTTATTTTTTTTAGTGCACAACGACAACAATGAAAATTGTGTAAAGTTATCCAACCGCCCTTTCCCCACTAGGCTGACTTTAATGGGTTAAAATTAAAAACAACACTTGTTCAGATTGATTGGTGAAATCTCCCCGAAAAATTCAATAATCAGCAAATTTTACAGGATAACAGGGTTCCCAGAATGCTCTCGTAAAAGAAAAGAAAAATGAAATATAAAATGAAGAAAGGAAAATTTGCAGCTCCAGGGATTCAGGGATCTTCAGTGCCCCATAACATGAAAACATAAATCACCGCTAGTTTGACAGCGGGAGAGAATTACACATTACAAGAAGCAAAATTATTTAAAAGAATTAATTATTTGCAATTCTAGAAGTGGAGCTCAGACATACAGGGTAACATACATATTTACAAATGCACCTAATATGGTCATGAACTGATGAAAGAAAAAGTAAGACAATAAGCTCCAAAGCTGAAAAGAAAAAAACAATTTTACAACAGCTTGCTATTTACTCTGTCCTATTATACCTCAAGATTTGATTGAGATTTTCACGACAGAATTAATGATTCAAGTCAATACCAAGAAAGCCGGTAGGATTTCTTCTGCGATCGATCGGCACCTTACAGAGAAGCCTACTTGAATTGAAAGCCTGTTTATTTCTTTTTCCTGCCCCGTCTGTATCATATGCTTAGCTCATTCTAGTCTCTTCTTCTATTCAGCATCTTTCGGGCAAGCCAAGTCAATTAAATAAATTTACATCATATATATAAATGCAAAGGACCATTCTATGTGAAAATTCAATTGCAAAGTGTCTGTCCATTAGTCACCCAGTTTACAAAAGTATCAGGAAATTCCTCTAGAACTTTGGACCGGCCATCACGGTTGGATAACTCTGACCCAGTTCGCTCTCTTCCCTGAGAATATTACATGGAATTAGCATCTGATATCTAAAATAAAGACCAAGGCATTTAGAAATCAAACACACTTTCAACTATTGCAGGACTAATTAGGGACATGGAACTCGTACTTATCCTAGATCAGTAATATTATGAACCAAATACATTTCTACTATCAGATCACAGCATGAAAAACACCACTTGCAATCCTAAACTTATCATAATAAAACTAAACTTGTACATGTACAAAAAAAATAATTTCATTTACTTCAAATTTTAAGTGGCTGTGTCTGAGCCATCTCCAAACTGAGAAAGAAAAAAACAAAGTGGCAAACTGAGAAAGAAAAAAACAAAGTGGACAGGTCATTTATGCATCATATAAGTGTCTGTAAAACACACAAACACAGCACCAAAGTGGTATGCCCGTGCTCTATAAATACCAACTTAGAAGGGCTTGTACCTTATTGTTTGAGTCCAAATCACTAGTGGAGGGAGTATCTCCTCCCATAATAACTCCATTGATAACATTTTCTGAAGAAAGCCTAGCAATCGAAGAGTTGGTAATTGATAACCTGCATTCAGTATAGAGAGGCCTTACAAAAATTATTTTAGTTAGATACACTACAATGTATAACCATGATGATGGAACTGAAGCAAAGCCGCTTTGGAGACAGTAAGAGATGTGTTGTGTACATCACAGACCCCAGACACTGATATTCACAACCCAAATTTGTAATTCTTAAATATATTCCTCATTTACCCTTCCCTACCCTGTCCTGTTGCTTCCATAACTCTCCCTATAAAATATTCTTGCAACCAACTAATCTCTCTAGGTATCTGTATAATTGCTTCCCTGGAATGCAATGCAGCATTACCTCTCAAATGGCTCTTCTTCACATGAATTTCCTGAAGACAGCCAATCCAGGTCAACAAAGTTGGAAGAGCTGAATGAATCTCCATGCCCAGAATAGGAAATATGGTCACTATGAAAGAAGCGCTCTCTTTGTATATCTCCAAAAAGATGTCTATGAGGCATTAAGGGAGTGTACCTATACAAACAAAAAAAATTGCAAACCATTCCATACGATGACTAGATAGACATGATGAAGCAGAAAATAACTGAATATGTCATCATGCAGGCAAGAATCATAAGGTGTTTGGTTTATTTTCTAACTTCCTTTCATATGTTTTCATTATAATCACAAGTGACACCTTTATTCTATCCAAAGCTTTGTAAAGGAAATGCAGAAAACACCATATTGTTTACACCATTTCCTACACAAATTTTGAAATCACAATAACAAAAACAAGTAGAAATGCTTGTGATTTTTTATGACAGTAAAAACAAACCAAAATCACCCCAAGTTGGCGACTTGTACCAGTACAGTATGAGGTTGTTGACACAATTTAGCTTACATCATGCACTGTAATCTGGTTCTTTCAACATGAACACAAAAGAGGAAGAAAAAGGAAAAGTGGAGACTGTCTCAAATAGAGGTGAAGAACAAATCTAACACATCACAGAAAATATAAGTTGATGATACTTATTATTTTAGTTACTTTACTTCAGTTCTCATGCAAAAAGACCCACTATGACTATGAGAAGACAAAAAAATATTCAAGAATCTTTATATGCTGGCTAATAACTGCTAACAAGCCAAATTATTAAACCAACTATCAAGACTATCTCTTCTTAGTAAAACGGATTAGTAAAACAAATCTATATTTTTAAAGCATACATAATCAAAGCTAGACTATCCAGTTGGGTCAACAATGAGTTGATATTCGAATCTTGGACTTCACCTTATGGGAGCAACATTTGGTGTATTTATACTGTGTGTAGAAGTTGTCTCTTCCTACATACCATAACTAGATTACATATTTACATCCACATTAATTAATACAGATACAAACCTTGAAAATGACATGCCACTCTCAGTCTCAGAAGAAGTTGATATTTCAGGCGATGACTCACAAAAAGCCTTGCTTCCTTCTTCTGATTGGTCCTGCAAACCTAGCTTTGAGAATTTTTCAAGCTTTGGATTTGGGGTTGACATAGGTGTAGAATTGCCATCAATGATGCTTCCATCTGAGAAACACCTTTTGACAAATGACCTAAAAAGCCATAATTCAGAGTTACCACATAAGCTGCATCAACAGGAACATCCCAAGTTTCAACATTATAATGATGTTCACAAAAGCCCATAATGATTTTGTAGTATCAATAATTACAAATTGTATGCTATTATCTCATTTAACAGAAAATAGAAGACCATGCCACACTGCTAATACTCAGCAACATTCCATCCAAGTTTTGAACACGTAAACTCTTCAAATCAAAATGATTCAGCAACCCTCCATTCTTAAGACACATATGATTTAAAATCTATTCCCAAAAATCACCACAGCTACGTTTTGAATCCTCATAATAAATTCTAGTAGCTCCTTGATGACTGTTTAGTGTTTACCACAGTTAACAAGTATCCGACTTCATTAGCATACAGGTTTGCACACGTAATAAATAATGCATACTAAGTCATTGTTTGTGATAAATCTTCAAAATTCACGCTTATTGCCATATTCAACTTCAACCATGAAACGGCTTGTTTACAAAGGATTCACAAATCTCATGCCCAATCTCTTTAATACGCAATGAAAAGGAAACTCACATTTAGTTTTGGGATAAATGTGCACTACAAAGAAAAAATTAGTCATACACTAAGTTCTAATAATATAATAACAATTCCCATTTCTCCTATCAAATTAAACGAGGTGTTAATATACTTAATTTGTGTACTCTTTTCTTAAAACATAGTGGCAATCAAGGACCAACGGACAAACTCTAACAAAAATCCCAGGTCTTCAATCAAGGACCAATTTAGACAGGATTAAAGAAAAGGTGTTTCATTCCCCAAAATTAAGTTCAAATACCTTGCATCATCATCCCCATATCTCCCTATATCATAATGTTGATCTGAGCCCAAATCCCAAAGAGCAGGCTTACCCAGTTGTGGCTGAAAATGCCCCAGGAATCTGTGCCAAGAAAATAGGAAGACTAGTTTAAGATTAGAAAAGAATAGAATAATTAGTTAATACCACCAAAGCGACAGTCATTGCAAACAGGAAATATATAATAATAGTACAATAGAAAAAATTTAACTAGTAATACTTTAAATTGGAAATATGATAAGGTCATAATCAAGTGAAAAATGGAGGACTTTGGCAGATTCAAAAACAAGTTAAGATTTAAATAAGATAAAATAAATTTAGTAAAGTTTTATATTAGATAAAACTCAATTCCTTAAAACAAGTCGTTTGTCCAAGTGGTACTGAGCTCGGTCCCCTTAAACAAGGTCTCAGGTTCGAGCCTTGTGGATGGAAAAAACGTGATTGAGAGGGGAAACTCCACTAAAGGTGGTCAACTAGGTTTCCTGACGAAAATTAGTCATCAGTAAACCTGGTGGATACTCCACACATATGTCATGGTGACCCAAAAAAAATGTGAATTATTTTTGATGATTAATTTTTAACTTCTTAATCATACAAATTTTAGGACCACAGAATCCTCACATTTTTTAGGGTGTTTCTCTACCTGCAAACAGCAAACCTGCTACGAAATAGGATTATGGGGGGTGTTCAAATAATGACTGCTTCAAGGGAGACCCAATTTTAATTTTACAAAGATTGGGCAGCATCATTGCATTTTTTTCCCCTTCTTTTTTAGGTTGTGATTTGCTTTATCTGTTTGGAGGATGCCTTCCTTGTAGATGTTCTTTCCCCCCTTCTTTTCTAATGAATTTTTTTTAGAAATCAATATTAAAAATAATGCTACTATGCCTAATCATAATCCCAAAAACATTTCCCAATGTAGAGTTCATATGGCACCAGATTATAAAAAGTAGAATAAATGCAATGCCAGTGCAACTACCTTTGCAACTTACTTCAGTCAAAGGAATTTCATTTATTGGGGAATAGGGATACATTAATGTATAACCCATACAGAGACTTTTCCACAAGGACCTCAACTCTGTCATATTTCTTCTCTACATTTCCCAATTATGAGATTTTAAAGTTATCAAGGTTCAACATTTCTTTGATCAGTTTTAAAGGTTTTTGTAGGGGCAAAGGGAAGTTACATGGATGTACACAAGTTATGCTTCCCTATGCTGTCTTTGGAGTTTGGATGAAGTGTTTTGAGACTGTTTTCATGTCATGGTTTTACTTTGGAGTTTAGCACACAGATTTTACAGAGTTAAACAGAGAGATTAGAAAGTTTTCTGTATTAAAATTGCTGTTTCTTTATTATTATTATTATTATTATTATTTGCAGTGCCAATCAGAGGAGGATTTCTTAACCTCTACAGTACAATCCATGTTTTCTTCAAATAAAATTTCTTTCAATGTCTCAATAAAAGGCACTTTAAAGAGACAAACATGCTACAAATCCAATCAACAACAACAATAAAGCCTTATCCCACTAGGTGAGGTCGGCTACATGGATCAACCGACATCATTCGGCACAGTTAAAAGCCAAAGTTTCAGAAATATTATTTAGCTTGAGATACATGCTATAAATCCAATCACAGGAAATAAACTATTAAGAAATACATAACTGTAGCACATACATGTTAATTGCATTTTGCTTTTCAGCATCCATGTAAGCATTGCTATAATAGCGTTGAAGAGTCCTAAAAAACTCTTGGGACTGTGTTGCAGCTTTCCATTGCCCCCTCCTCTCAGAGAATATCTACATGGCAAGTAGCAACAGAAGTTAGAGAGGACCATATGTTATTATACCAATGTACAAATCAATTAACATTTTTCATCATGAAAACCTCGTGACCACAGTTACATTACCCATTTAAAAAAATATAGCATCCAAGAAACTGAAGAAAGATAGAAAATTGTGATTAGGCTCCTTTGAAGTGCTGGATACACTTTAGAGAGTTGGTGGAGAGTAATAGTTGATTGAAAAATCAATAGTTAAGGTTGTTATAAAATAAATGAGCAGCAAATTTAATTTTCATGAGAAATATTGTTTGAAGAAGTTCCATATCAAGTGGAACCTCTCCTTATTGTTGATATAAATGTTATTGATTCTTCTCTGGAATAAATTTCAGTTTCCCCCTCAAAAAAAAAAAAATAAAAATTAACAAACAAAAAAACTATAACTCTGCACTATACCCTCCAAGGTAAGGTCCACCTTGCACTCTGGAAGAACCAGACCCAAATTTTTTAAGATTGATCAGTTTATAGTGGAGTTACCCCATTCTGATGAAAGCAAATTTAACTCTTGTTAGAAAATCAAAGAAATATCATATGATATCTTTTTCATATCTTATTAGACTATTTTAGGGTGTCCTAGATGATCTGTTAAGCTTTATTTTTATTTTCTATTTTATGATTTGTTTCCTTATTTAATTAGGATATTTGTAATTATAAGTCTGCCGTATCATGTAAATAGGAGTATTATTCTCCTGCATTTATTTGTATTTATTGCATTAAGTCTATATAAAATGGACTCCGTTGTGTAGTCAAGACACAGGTTTCAACATCTCTTGAATCTATTTTCTCTCTTTCAACAACTCTAGTAGTGGTAATGGGATTTCCAACTTTTCATATAATATAGTGGTCATTAGAGGGAGTGACACTTCCAAGTTTATGTATTCAGAAACTGATACATGTATGTAATACAAGAGATAAGTTCATTCTCAAGTCACAATATAAATGAAGAAGTTAACAAGAATACTATTGTATACCATCCAACCCAATGAAATGCAGTAAACCACAAAAATAATTTTCACTGCCTGATTGATAGATAGAGATGTCTCCTTTCTTATATGAACTTTTTTTCCTGCTAAAATTTCTTTATCTTAAAAGAATAATATTAACAACGATTTTTTCCATTATAAAGTTTAAACCCAATTACAGTGTCTATAAAAGCTTTATTTGAAAGACTTTAAAGGTAATCAAGAGAGGAAATGATAAAGCAAAAGTGCCAGTTCCCTAACTAAATTATAACTGCTAACTGAAGCAATTGCAAAGAACATCAAAACTAATCACCTTTTTGTGTGCAGCAGAACCACCATACTGGTGTGCAAGTGTGTCACCCATCCGCTCATAAAATCCCATCAAATCATCACTTAGAGGATCATCAAGGTCAATTTTTGGGTGGTCAATAATTCCCAGAGCATGAAGCTGGTGGCCAAGAGCAGCCAACCCATATGCATATTGTGCAACATTTGTGCGATCTAAGCAGTCTATGCAATTGGTTCTGAGAACCCCCCTCTGGAACATAGGTGGCTTGACAAAATGGTTTCCGTTAGCAAGGTTGCTTTCTCCACTAGGTTTCCTCTCTAAAGTATTACCATCTTTGTTGTCGACATCAGCTTGTCTAGTGGGTTGAAAGCTTCCCTTATCGATATTTCCGTATGCAAAACTTAACATCAGTATAAACAAGAGATGTCAGTGGATCTTAGGTATTCCACCTTTCCATCAAGCATTAATGCCTTTTTTGGGGCACATGCATTAATATCTGATTAACATGTGTTCATGCTATTCATAGAAAATTCTATATCATTGTACATTGTCTCAATACTTTTCTCAAGATTGTCAAAATACTTTTCCAAAGAGATCACGATTGACAAGTATACACAAGGTATAAAAAAATGGTGAAAGGCATCAGAGGAAAACGAAAAACTTACCTAATAGATGGACATTTTATACAGTCTTCAGGTCTAGGAGTTGGTGGCACTTGACAATATAAGAAACCTGTTACTGTCAAAGCATATGCAGCCACTTTTCCCAGAAGTAGCAAAACATTTGTCGCTTTGCTGGAAGTAGAAAATGTAAAATGAACATAATTTAAGTGAGATTATTAGGAGCATACTTATTATTAAGGAAGAAAATATTATATAATAAAAGACACTAACCTCTGAAAATGTTTAAGATCCCAATGAAGAAACCTCAACCTGTTCTCCTGTGATAAATCTTTGTTAATGAAATCAATAGCCTTACCAAACTCAGAACGAAGTATGGACTCTCGAGGTTTCCTCTCGTGTGACTGTTGGTTAAAAAGAACCAATATCAATCACTTAAGAATCTTACCAAAATAAATAAAAAAAGACAAACAAATCACCACCCTTCTGTAATATGTTGGCAAAAATACAAGAAAATTGCTTATTGAGGAAATTAGATACATTTGATAAATGGGGAAAAAAAATAAAATCATTTCCTTCAAAAAGAAGAAAAATAGAAACTACCTTAATCAAATTCAAAATTATTACAGGATGCCCGTATCTTTTGACAAGATTTTCAAAGTGAAGTCTAGTGGCTTCATAATTCTGATCTTTCTTTGACACTGGGGAAGAACAAGTGATTACATAAGCAAACATATAGTGGCTCATGCATTAAGTGGAGAAGATAAGAGAAGCATAAGTGTTACAGTATTTAGGAAATGAGAACACATACATATAATATCCGGCTTAAGATTTAGACGTGAAGTTTCCTGTGACCAGAAGAGAGGGATTGAACCCCGATTCTGGACAACAGAGCATATTTGGACTGGAAGACCTTCAGGAACATCCTCAAATACAATTTGTTCTGTCTCCACATCATTAGCTACTCTACCCTTGTCATTTACACCTCGCCTCAAATACCTAAATAAAAATAACCATATAAATGAAGTTGTGAATTGCACACATCATTCCCGTAAATATATAATATTATAATCCTGAGTAGTGTTTGGTGAAATGAAAACTCAACATTAAAGTAATGGAAAATATTCACGTTTAACATGATAAAGGCTACAATAAAGGAAATTAGTATCATTTACTGATTAACATAAGGAAAAGTTTGCTGCTACTCAATACAATAACTATCCACGTGTTGAATATATGCAACATTTTTGCACTTGAATTTATTATCAGTGCAGTACCTTTTCAGTTTACCACGGAAGTTGTGTTATCAAACAGGCCCTAAGTATTTCAGGCACTGAATCTGATAATGTGTTCACAACCTTGAAGGCTTCTGTTATTTTTTTAAAATTTTTTCTTAAAATAAAATCATCCATTAATGAATAGCCACTATATATATATGTATATATATATATATATATATATATATATATATATATATATATTTAAAAGGGGAGAGTGGAGTATTTTATGGTTTCTTATGAGCATTTGAAAGGAACAAACAAGATTGGCAAATACAGCTACACGGTGGCAGCAGGGGGGAAAAACCATGAAGCAGTCAACCCCCATCATGGTGTTACTTCATCAGTTCCTATTGTAATTTAATGACTCTTTCCTCATATATTTGACAGTTGGTAACAATGGATCATGGATAATCCTGTTGTTATTCATCATTATTGTTTTATATAAAACCCTAATTCAAGAGCCTAGAATATTTGATAGTGAGGAACACTTAACAATTCATGCCAAAGAAAATCTGATCATTTACTTCACTGGAGCACAGCAACAACAAGCGCATCAGGCAATTGAAAAAAAATGGGTCTTAGCTCCGGAGCTAGTCAAATAGCCAATTACTCAGCACCAAACTTCAGTCTTACGTTGCTTGCCATTGGCCATCTTTAATTTTATTTTCTCTTTCACCGTTTGTAGGAAATTGGAGCATTTAATGATTGTTACTTTTCCAAGTAGCTTAGTTATTGTGTTTAGCTAAGTTCAATGTATCTTAGGAAATAGTTCTCTTGAAAATAAGCTTAGGATTTATCATCTGTAAACAACTTTTATTATAAATAGATTACTTTGCTGAGTGGAACATGATTAGCTGGAAAAATCATCAGGTACTTGTAGTTCAGTGTATTCATGTATGCTTCCTCTTTCATTCAGAGTTAATGTCTCAAAAACACCTCCATCCCATTGGCTTATTGACTCCAGAGCCACAGAGCATATGGCCCTGCCATGTAAATACTTCACCTATTCTCCATGTCCTAGCAATAAAAAAATAGCAACTACAGATGGCACTCCTGTAGCTAGTACATGAAACATCCAAATAAATTCTTTCTCTTAGAATGTAGGTTTGAGCCTAACTCAACCCCAAAAGCTAGCTCATAGAATGATGGTTGCCCTTGACTTATGTACTATATCTTGACACTATCTCTATCCAATGTGGGACTTGTTTTTCCCAATAGGTCCAAACCCACATTCTAAGATAGTATCAAAGCCTATCCAAGATCCATTTAAAAGGTCATCCACCATTGTAATTATTATAGTTTGTGCCAGAATGCAACAACGAACCAGAACCTTGAGCAACATAAACTTGAGGATGAGAATCTTGTTGCCCCGAATTTGGGGCTAAAATTAGGTTTTGCTCCTTCGGCGAGATTAATCAAAGCAATGGATGAGGCAAGTGTTTTCTTGCGAGCGATTTGAGTCTCATGAGCCAGAAGGAGAGTCGCAACTTCATCAATAGACAGCGACTCAAACTTTCCACTCACAAAGGTTATGAGCAACTCAAACTCATCTGGAAAACCATTAAGAACAATGTCAACATGATCAGATTCAGACACATGCTCTACAATCGACGAGAGAGAATCAATAATGGTTTGAATGCAAAACAAATAGTCAGAAATTGAACTATTGTTTAGAAAAATGTTACGTAAATCATCGTGGAATTGTCGCTTTTTCACTCGAACAATGGAGTAAAAGTGCGTGTGGAGTTTGTCCCAAAGATGCCATGCAGTTTTGCAACCAAAGAGCCGTGGAAGCACCTTGTCGGAAATAGTAGATTGAAGCCACGATAGAGGCGGAATCTGTGATTCAGTGAGAAGATGAAAAAGGCATTGTCCTTTGAGAACAGGTTCAACCTGTTGACACCAAAGGAGGTAGTTGGAATTGTTAAGCTTCAGTGAGATGGAGTGCAAAAACTCCTTCGCAGTGATAACTACCGAAGAACCTATAGGAGAGCCACCGTTCCTTGGTGGAGGAGGGGGAGAAGGAGGAGCGAAAGCGAAAGCGGAAGCCATGAATGATCTAAATAAAGCTAATTTTAAAAAATGTTCTTCATATCCCAAATCCACAAATCTTGTTTTTGTGCAAAAACTTACAAATGGCATATCTTGCATCTCATTTGTTATAAGAACTGTGTTTTCCAGGATAAGGAATAGTGGGGGAATGATTGGACGTTCTAGAGAAGGGAATGGCCTTTATCTTCTTGAGAAGCAATGTATGTCGGTTATAGAAAAAAACTAGTCTCATTCATGTCAGAGTCTCTACTTCCAAAAAGGAAAAGATTTTTACTCTTTCATTATCAGTTAGGACATCCCTCTTCTAAAATCATCAAAGTTATGTTTTCACCTTTTTTTTGGAATAAAATTTATTCTCTTCAATTTGATGTATGTGAAATAGCAAAAGACGTGTGCCCCTTCTCACCAAGTAACAAGAAAAGTACATTTCCTTTCTACCTTGTTCATATTGATGTTTAGGGGCTATCTCCTACTCCAAATGTGTCAGGGGCTTGTTGGTTTGTGACTTTTAATGATGATTATACCTGAGTTACTTGGGTTTTTCTACTTAAGCAGAAATCTGAAGTAAGCAATGTCTTTCAAAAAAATTCTCAATGATTAAAATTCAATTTGGTGTGTCCATAGAGAAACTTAGGTTAGACATAGGGAATCCTTTTTGCCAAAATGAGGGAAAAATTCATGAGTCTTCTTGTGTCCAAATACCACAAAATGGAATTGCAGAAAGAAAAAACAGAAACCTCTTATTAGACTAAACCGAGCAATTTTGTTTCATAACAGAGTTCTGAAGGTTTCTAGGGGGACTGTTATTGCAGCAACATATCTTATTAATCAACTTTTCTCTAGAATCTTGGGACCCTAGTCCCACATTGGCTAGAGATAAGACCAAGATAGAGTATATGAGTGGGGGGCAACTCTCACCCTATGAGCAAGCTTTTGGGGTTGAGTCAAACCCAAACCCACATTCTAAGATAGTATCAGAGTCTATCCTAGATCCATTAAAGGGCCACCCACCATATTATCCATGCACCAAGCCTAAAAGTGTTGGACGTGAGGGCGTGTATTGGGAAAAACCCAAGTCCCACATCAACTAGAAATAAGGCCAAGATAGAATATATAAGTGGGAGACAATCCTCACCCTATGAGCTATAGCTTTTGGGGTTGAGTTAGGCCTAAACCCACATTCTAAGAGGATTTAAGAGTTGTATGGATGTACTTCCCTCTTTCTATCCTAATTTGTCTACTTCTAGCAAACTTCCACCAAAGATCTTTGTGCATGTGATGTGTCTCATTTGTCCATGGTCAAGACTGAAGACAAAGGTAAACTTGATCCTAGAACTATAAAGTCTTCCGTGCTCAAAAGGGGTATAATGCATCCTCCATCCAAGAAATTCTATGTCCGGGGATGTCACTTTCCATGAGGAACAAATTTATATCACTCAACCTTATCTTTAGGAGGATAGTATTAGGGAAGATAAGGACACTCATCCTGAAACACCTGCCTTCCCCACCTCGAGTTAAATTTTCATGATCTTACACAAGAACTTGAACAAGAAGCATGACTCAAAGTGAATCTAACACAAATGCTCCAACCATACCTGAAAACCATACAAGGTTTGGAAAGAATTTGGTTTACACCAGATCAAATGTCGCTCCTAAATCAATAAACACCCGAGAGGCCAATCCAACTCCTTTAGATTAGGTAACAAACTCTAAATTTCCAATTTTACAGAATAATCTTTCAGCTTCCCCAAATGAAACTCACAAACCACAACCTGATGATAATATTATCTCTTGCTGAAAATTATGGTTGGGATTTACAACAATTTGATGTGAAGAATGTCTTCTTACGTGGGGATCTTGAGGAGGAAATCTATACGGAGGTTCTACCAGGATATTGCAGCCAATTCTGTTTACAGGTTGAGAAAGGCTTTATATGGGTTGAAACAATCCCCTTGAGCATGGTTTAGGAGATTTACTAAGGCCACGACAGCCTTAGGATACAAACAAATCCAAGGAGATCACACTCATTCATCAAAAACTCAATCTCAGGGGGAGTGACTATATTGCTACTGTATGTAGACACAGTAGTCGACATTGTAGTATAGTGACGTTGTAGCACTATTGCAGAGCATAGCACACCCAAGATTTAAAGAGTAGAACGATTTCGGTAGCAGCATCCCTGTTGCAATAGCGTCCAAAGTTGTGGCATTCACACGCTATAGGTGCAACCATGATGGGTTTCAGAAACCTTGTTGTAAGCTTTATGAATTGCTTTAGTTGAAAAGTTTCGAGCTAAGTTCCAAGCTATGGCAAAAGGTATTTATGAATTGCTTTGGTTGGAAAGCATCTTAGAAGACTTGAAGATGGGATGGACCTATAAAGCTCAATTGTGATAATAAGTCAGAAATCAATATAGCTCATATTTTTAGTTTATATACTAGAACTTTTAGTTTACCAATCTCAATTCTCTCCCATCAACACACCCAAATGGAGGATAAAGATGAGATTTATTCATCCATCAGGAAAATAAAAAATCTGCTTGTCAAAAATTAATCAGGTAAATTTCTCTTCCAATAGAAATGCCACAAAAAATTCAAGCCAAGGATTCCATGGATCATTTCTATATAATTATATATTAATATTATACTAAAACTTCAGAGGCATAGCAACAAGTCTAAACAACTAGAAAATACAAAAATGACCAGAGCATAAGGAACACAAACTCAATACAAAATGGATACAATCATCACCGAAGCTATTTAATAGACTGTCAAGTTTGTTGAGAGAAAGTCAAATTATATATTCAGACAATATGCATATAATATAACCAACCAATTCATATGCACCACATAATCACATTGGCAAATAACATACATCATAATGCCTAAAAAAATGCATTTGATGTGTCTAGGAGCAAATACAACAAAATGTACATACCTAGTGCCAGCATAATGGCGAGATCGTCTTGCAATGAGAGTAAGTATGAACTCCCGCCCAGATATTGTAAGTGTTTCCTGATGAAGCCACCAGATAGACATTAGAAATTCAATCATGAGATGACACAAAACAACTACTTGAGATTATTAGAGTATGTACTTGTATAACTGTGAAAACAGTTTTGTAAAATGATTGTAAGGGCTGTTAGCTTTTGCTAACAGCACCCCTCTAGTGTTAGACAACAAGTATCATGTTTGTAAGGGCTGTTAGCTTTTGCTAACAGCACCTCACTAATATTAGGAAGTCAGGTTCTGTTAGTGTTAGTTTAGAGGGTTAGAGGTCTACATATACCTCTGTTGTAACTAACTCTTAACTAACTTTTCAGATTGCAATAATATCAGTTTCTTAACAAACAAATAGGGCATATGTTAATTGTCAGATACTTAAGCCAGATACTTATTAAGATTCCCTATCTAGTCCAGAAATGAAAAAATGTCAAAAGCGATGTCATCTAGTTGTGTTGTACACTTGTACTAATACTAATAACAAACAAATGGGGCATATGTTAATTGTCACTTGAATAAGTTATATCAGAATACCATTCTCTTCATAGTGAAAACACACTCCAATATCTCTCTAAATGTTTATTTGTGTGCTGTGCACGCGAGGAAATGGAATCTTATGCCCAGATGAAGGGGGGAAGTAAACAGAAAGAGTGAAATTTAATGAGAAAAGTTTATCAGATATTCTTGCAATGGAATTAAGAGCCATTTATAATCACCTGTTTAAAAAAACCGTAGACTAGTGCTACTGTCCAAACAGTATTCTGGAGGTGATTCCTAATTCCTCGAGTCAAAAACTCATTCCAGACAAACATGGTCTCATAAAGAACATGGCCTGTCTCACTATCACACAAATTCTTTTGAAGACTACGCATAATATGATATGAGTAGCTAAAAAAGAAATCCTTTGTAAGGTCGACCATGCATAGGAGCTTCTTGTATCTAAAAAGTAAATGAGAAAAAAAATTAATACAAAAACTAGCAAGTAGAAAACATTAAGAATAATCACCTAGCAACTCTATTTTATGCCACATTTACATCAGGAGCAAAATCTAATCAAAATTGAGTTCTCAACAATCTGCAGATGTTTTTTTAACAAATAAAAAAAAATCTGCTTACGTTTTGATATTTTTTTATTTAAGCCAAAGAGAAGGATGCAATTTTGACTGAGATTTCCACAAACTTTTATATCAACATTAAAGATCTTATGAATAGTCGGCAGTTAAAATAATTTAAACATTAGGTGGAGAGACACAGAGCAACTGAAAGATGACGCAAATAAAAAAAATCTGAAGCAACATTCTGTTTCAAATTATTAAAGGAAACAGCAGACAGATGTCAGCATTCAGAAATAGTTAATATAAATGCAAATATATGATGAGCATCCCTTGGACTAACATTCAGTTTTTCTTTTGAAGTACAAAGGTAAAATCAATATAACATCCAAGATTGTAAAGACCTGTTTTCATTTATAGAATCGGTGATGTTAGAATGAACAGAAGAACTTTGCAGTGGAATCATCTCACACTTTGAGACAGCATATACTGTATTACCACTGATTGCACCAATTTGCCTTCTTTTTGTGATAAGCAGCATGTAGTAAGGGCCCAAAAATTTTATGAACCCTGAATGCAGAATAACATATCAAGATATAAACTGATAATCTGTTAATAGTCAACTGAAAAATACACATTGGATCTACATACCAACAATTCCATAACAAGTTGTAACAAATTTCAGTCCACCAGTGGACCTGTTCCCCTCATGTATACGCTTCAACAGGTCAGAACATTCACTTTCTGTATAGGTGGTGGAATCTTCAAGCACATTCAGCTCAGAGGGATCTAGACGGTCAATCTTTAACACTCTCCAATAAGTCCTGCTCTTGTCCCTTCCTATCATGTAGAAGTTCTGAGGCATAAACATAAAAGCAAACGCACAGGGTTAAAAAGTGTGTATGATTTCTATTTTCAAAAACTGTTTCTTTTTCTTAAAAAAAAAAAACAAAAACAAAGAAAACAAACATTCAGACCAAGCTCGTGCCACACCGTATTCAGCATTTCTCTAAATGACCCACACTCTTGAGCTAGGACCACAAAACAGAAACAGAAGAAGAAAACACCTCCTAGCTGTCTCTGTTTTATTAGTTTTAAAAACACTTGTTTTGAAAACTGTTTTAAAAAATTCATAGATTTTAAATGAGAAATTGACTTCTTAGTAAAATCAAAAAGCAGTTTCTAATAGTTTTTCTTCTACAATACACAATATAAAACCAAGAAAGAAACACATTGTAATAAAACTAGCACTTTCCGCAGGAAGCGATCAATAGCGACAACAAAAAAAAAACAAAGAGATCTCAGCAGAAACAGAGTACATAACTTACTACAACAACCAAAAAGAAAAAAACAACGAAAATCGGAAAAAGAATAAAAGTTCATAAGCATAATAGCATAGCATACAAATACACACCGAAAGAGTCTCATAGAGCCTGAACTTATGCAAACACGCATGTGCAGGAGGAGAAGAGTGAGAAGAAGGTTTATTCTCCGACGACGCCATGGCTTCTCCTTCGCCAAACTATTCAGATCCCTCGAGCCTCAGGCTCAGAGGGAAACCATCAAAATCGCATGCAAATAGCAGCCACTAAAATCACCCAGCATTCACGCACACAACCACGATCACCAACACCAATGCACAAAAACGCACAACAACAAATCCATCATGCTCTCAAAAACCCTAGGTTGCTTCAAATACAGCATTCTCCTCGCCGAGAATTCATCGACCGGAACTCTCAATTCTGCCTCCTCTTCCTCCTCCTCCTCCCCCTCCTCGGCCACCGCCAACCGCCGTCTCCTCCGTCATCCCCCGCCGGAGCTGCTCCCCCTCGATCACAACTCAAAATCACTCGCCACCGCACAGATCGAAAACCCGCAAATTACGAAATTGCGTGTGTTTTATAGCAGAACTCGCATAGAAAAACAGCACGTGCGTATTTAAGAAATGAAAACGCGAAACCCTGCGTTTTGAGATAAGAGTTCGAGATCGAAGAAGAGAAAGAGGAAGTAGAAGAAGACAATGAAGAAGAGATTTGGGAGGTTTCGAGAAGGAAAAGTTTGCGGGAACGAACGGGAAGAAGAACGACCAACAACAGCTAATAATTGATTCAATTTTTGTTTATTTCATATATTTATATCTATATTTAATATTGTTTGTCTACAGGAAATAATAATAATAATAATAATAATAATAATAATAATAATAATAATAATAATAATAATATAATAATAATAATAATAATATTTGAGTCGGATAAATTATGATGAATTCCAAAGTTCTTCTAAACATTGGATGGCATTTTTATATATTAAGAATTCGAGACACCTTGTTAAGCAAAAATATTCACATGCAAATTAATTCACTTATTTGGTGGTATTTTTATATTTAATTTATTTAAGTTTTTCAGAAATTGTGATTATTTATTGACAGCTCAGTCCTTGCAGATCCAAAGCCACAACTTCGGTGACCGTTGCGTCCACACATTAAAAAATGTCAACAAAACAATTAAAAATCTGAAATAAATTATTACTATGTGAAGTTATTTTCATTTCATTGTAATAATAACAATATATTGAACTGGATTAGATTGGAGAGAGATTGTTCTGCAATTATTGTAACTATTATATGCGATTTTTTCCTAAGTTTGATATCTGAAAATCTGAATTTGTTGTTAGCTTCAACGACCGCGAAGTAAATGTGATTGTGAACTAACGTGTCATTTAAATTTTCTTGCCCACTCCAAAGGAAGAACTAGTTAACTCGCATGAATGAATCTTGTGCATTACATAAATGTGCATAAAGAAACTTGAAGTAAAAAAAAGTTAAATACAAAACTATAAATAAAATTTTCTATTGATAAAAAAAATATAAAGGTGTTTGAAATTTTAATTTAAAAAATAGTGTAATAAATAGCAATGTCCTTGCATTCAAGGATAAGGAACTTAATTGGCTTTAAATAAACAAAATTTTGGATTTAAATATTATCAATGAAAAAAATAAAATAGATTTTGAAAGAGAGTGAATTCACCTGAGACTCAACTCGATATGATTTTCAAATATCAAGAATCTAAGCCTCAATTAAACTAAAAATATGTCTTTAAAAAAACTAAAAATATGCCATTAATGAAAGACTATTTGAAAATAAAAATAAAATAAAAGAATAGTTGATGATAATTTACAAACATCTAATTATAATTAACATGGATTGAAAACTTTAAGTATCAATTTAATGATAATGATAAAACATTACCATCAAGTGTAAAGATGAATTGGTGAAGGCTTAATCAATAATTTAAAGTTTGAGTTCTAGTATATAATTTTATTAAATATTATATATAAAATTAATTTAATTTTTTAAGAAAGAATATTTAAATATAAAGATAATTAGTTATCGAATCATTTTATTTTCATTTTTTATTTCAAAAGATGGATTATTTATATTTATATTTATTTAAATTTATATCTTTTTCTTGTTATTTTAAACGTTTGCCTATACATATTATTTATTTATTTTCTGACATGGTTACTAATTTAATTAAATTATTTCTGAAGAAGCTGAAAATCTATACTACATATATATCCCTAGGACAATATTGTGATGGTGTCATTATGAATTTCCCTGTACTCTATTGTACTATTATTTAAATTTAAATACTTTCCAATAATGATTAATTTATCAAACTATTCTGTTTTAAAGAATATATACCTGCAATTGTACGGTCTGTAGCTTTAATTAGCTAATTTACTCCATTTTTTGTTAACTTTGAAGACTTATCTTTTTTTTTCCTAAAACAAAAAGAGTCTTTTTTCTTCCATAAAATATGAAATTTAATAAGAAGCTCTAACTGTCCCTTAACGTCTTCTTTAAGAACAAAGTTTTAAACTAAATGAGTTTTACCAACACTGAAATTTGTTTTTGTTTTTTTTTTATCAAATAAATCTTTTATTTCATTTTTAAAAGATTAAATTGTTGTTATATTGTTCTCTGAAAAAAATTATTCTTAAAGTTCCTTGAAAAAAATATATTTTATCACTAAATTAATATATGAAAAATTATTAAGTTTGTCTTTTGTGTTATTATTTTAATTCTAAATTTTATTACGAATAGCAAAATAAAATAGCATTTTAAATATTTGTGTAATTAATTAAATAATAAAATTTTTAAAATTTAATATAATAGTACGCTGGTTTTTTAAGAAATATTTTTTTACGAAAAAAAACTATTACTATTATATTTGATAGCCCAATAAAATTTTCATTTTAGCTGGAGAATTATTGCCTTTTTTTTTCCACCGAAACAAGGACTCGTTATTTTTTTTGCATGTCGTGTCAACATATTATTATTTGATGTAAGCTGTATTGAATTTCTTTTATTATGTTGAATTGACATATTAACTTCTTTAGAAACTATTTTCCTGACACCTTCTTTTATTAAATTTCAGGATTTTTACCTATTAAATATAAAAAATTATTAGATCTCATCAATTTTTCATTAAACTTTATGAGTTGTTAACAAGTCAACCATCCAAAACTTCTTATATAATGGAATTAAGTGAATATTTTATCGATGTGTTTTCGAGCTTAATATTCCATACCGATATTATACACGTTAAAAACGTAACCAAATAATTTATAAATTTTTAAGCTGATCCAAAATGAATTAAAAATCGCTTAAATAAAAAATTAAAAAAAATGTATACTTTTTATGGTTTTGGTTTAATTTTCAGATGTTTTTTAAAAACTGAATCAAACTTAAACTTAACCAAATAGCATATATCAATTATATTAATTTTATTTAATAGATGTTAGCATTATTGTGCTGTTAGTATTATTTTAAATTCATAATGATTATAATATATGATTTGGGTTGTGATAATTAATAATAAGTATTAAATAATTTTTATATTTCTTTTGTTTTATAATTAAGTTATATATTTTACTTTCATATGTTAATAAATATGTATTAATATAGTTTTAAATAGAGTTAAATATTAAGTGATACATAAATTATTATTATGTTACAGAAGTTGGTAATATCATTTTATAATAATACTAAATATAAGTGAAATTAATAATTTTTAACTAAAATATGTTAAATAAAATATTTTTACATGATAATTATGTAAATTTAGTTAATTTATTTTGAATTATGACAAAAGATTAAAAAAATTAAAATTAAACTAAATCAAACTACATCTATATTCTATGTTTGATTTGAACAATTTTGTATCTAAAAATCAAACCAAACTTTACCACAGCCAGTAATATCATAGTAAGTTAAATCAAAAGACTAGTTAGCCCGTGATGCAAAATGTATTTAGGAAATAGGAATAGCATCTTTATAGATTTGGACAGAGGGTGATAATATTGGTTTTCAAACCTGTGTTTTAAAATAAGCATTTAGGTTTAATTGCACTCTGTCATTTATTTTAAAGTTTTTTCAAATTTTGTCACCTAATTATGAATTGATGAATTTTATCACTTAATTTTTAAATTTCACACATTTTATCACTTAAGTTTATTTTTATATATTTTACCACCTAATTTTCAAAATTTGAGGCATTTTATATCCTAACTATTTTTTATGTACTTTTTGGATGGATACACAAAAATGACTATTATGCCCGATGGCCAAGTTCCTCTGCTCCTATAAAAATCGAAGACTAATGTTATTTATATTTGTGTCTTAGATAGGGCAGAATTTATCTAATGCTCTGTCTAGATCATCAAATTTAGTGATTGGGGTAGTTAACACGTATTTTTCCATATCTTTTTAAATATTGTATCTATTCTGTAATAAAAAATTATTATATATGTATTCAAGTAAATCATGCTTCTTTATGTAACTATCTACGGTACTGTTTTGCTTTATGACAATGCATATGAAAATCTCTGGGTTTTTTTACTCCACTTTCAAATTCTATATTTTATAAGTTAAGAAACAAAATGCAAAAAAAAACTTAATTACCTTTGTTTTTGAAGTAACAAAGAAGAATATATATCATTATGGATTGTGTCTAATGTAATGGGATGTTACATTTAATGGTATCAAAGCATTTCTTTATTGTTAAAGCATAGGTTTGATCTTTTCTATTTTGTGTGTCCTTGTGTTCATCGTTAATGAACAAGAATAGAAGTTGTTTGTTCTTATATCCTCCATTGAGAAGCAGAAATATAAGATACATATGGATGCCCTAGGCAACTTTCGCAACAACTTTAAGACAACTCACAACAACAATGAAGAATGGTTTGCGCAATCAATAAAAGACTCTTCTTAGAGTAGATCTAGTGTTAGTCACCGATCTTAGTGTAGTGATTTAGTGCATGTTGTTTAGGTAGGTTTTAGCTAAGAAAAAACTTGGTACTTAAGTGGTTCAGGGTGACCTACCTCTCTTTGTGATTCTATCTATTGGATTGATTCACAGACTAATTACACTCATTTGACATGAGGTTATATTCAAAGCAACAAAACTAACACATCTATTTTATGTTTCAAGCAATGGCCGAGAAAGCATCACGTCCAAACAACACTCAACAAATCTTAGAAATGATGGTTGCAATATTAAAGGCATGTAAATTACCAACTATAACATGTTTTTGACCGAAATATCAAATTAAAATTTATTAAACAAAATTAAATTTCTTTTTGGTGGAATTATATAAAACCACCAACATTGAGAAAACTTCTCCATCTTCCATGGTGGCGAGCTAATGGATTGTTGGAGGAAGTAGTCGGGGCTACAACACCAAGATCTACACTAAGACCATCTCCAAGGTTGATTTTCCAATTGTCTGTTTAGGGTTTTCACTGATTTGTACGTTGTCCAAGTCAACTCTATCATCATCACCAAGCCTTACTCTGGGCAAAAAAAAAAATAGCACATTATAATTTTCAAGGATGAAAAAATAGAAGAAACTTTTTACAGAGACTAAATCTAAACTTTAATAATTTCACAAGAAAAAAAATATATTAACCGATAATGTTTAGAGATTAAATAGTGAGACCTAGGGGAGTTCTAGCGTGCCATACCAACATGGGTTTGGCACCGTGCCATACCAACATGAGTTTGGCTTCATGCCAAAGTAATTAAAGCCATTGAATTTTTGTAGGTCGACGAGATCAAAATAGGGAGACTAATTCTAAAGTTTGTGTAATTAGTTATTTATATTTGAAAAAAAATAGATCTTTGGGTTTGCTTTTCAAATATGCTTTCTAGGCTTAGACATATGTAAGAAGCGTGTCTCATTCCCTTTGGTCCTTGAATAGTGTTTTCCCCCTTGACTCACAAGCCATTTTCACCCAAAAAAACACCATTATTTTTCTCCTTCTCCAATCTCCAAACGAAACTCTCTCGTGGAAAGGTTTGTGCCCACCGTCGTCGTAACCTTGTTTGTCATTGTTTAACAAGTGGTTTTTGTAATTAGTGCGTTTTAGATGTTGTGAGTCGTGGTCATTGGACATTTAGTTGGTGTAAGTCGTGGTCATTGAGTGTTTAGATGATGTGAGTTGTGTTGCAGAATGCATAAGATAAATAGTTGTGCTTATTTGGCACCTGCAATTAGTATGGTGAGTAGTCGTTAATTTCATTGTTTTTGTGATTTTATTAATTTTTTTAATATAGCAACATGGACTTTGAAGAAATATAGAAAAAAGTTTAATGTAGTGAAGAGATTTTGATAGAAATGGTTTTTGTTCTTATTAATAATGGAGATAATGGTTGTGATTTTTAATGCATAATTTTAGACCTCCTTGAGATAACATTTTATTTTTGTGTAAGCACAAAATATTTTACTTAGTTTTTGGTTATGGTTGTTGACAAGATTTGGTGAAAATATCTTTTGAAGTGGACAATGAGGTCAATGCTTGTTATGATGGTATGCAATGGAGGATAAAAAGATGAAGAGGAAGGCGAAGATGTAGTGCAAGGTGAAGAGGAAGACAAAAAGGAATGGTGTTGAACTAAGGATTGCATAATTGTCAATGGACTAGATGGCATTTACTCAATTAAATTTGATGATCTGACATTTGAATATAGGTGTAGTTTGATTTTGCTGACCTCCAAACCACATATGACTTCTATTGTTGGTAAGGAATATTGTATAGGTTTTATATACAAAAATTCAATAAAGTCAGGAATAAGAATGGGGAGGTAGTACAACAAACATTTGTTTGTTTTTTTGCTAGGTATCGAGTAAAAAGGGGTTTCACTTTGGTGACGAGAAAGTGTAAGTCTAAAAATCATACAAGGTGTGGGTGCACGACAATGTTTCGTGTGCATGTTCATATTGTTGCAGGTTGTTGGTACATTATAGACAATATTTGATTTTGATTATAATCATGTGATGTTAGAGCAAAAGTTATGTGCATTGCTACCTGAACATAGAAAATTGGATGTGTCTTACACGATTGATGATGAAAACAAGCTCCAACATCTATTTTGGTGTGACTTCGAGAGCCAAATGAATTATCAGGTATTTGACGATATCCTAGCATTTGATGTACATATAAGAAGAACAACTATCCCTGTCCACTTGTGGTGTTATCCGGAGTTAATCATCATAATCAGATAATAGTGTTTACAACAACTTTAGTAACATGAATCTAAAGAAACATATATGTAGTTGTTGGAGCAATTGTTGGATGCAATAAATGGGCGAGATCCAGTTTCAGTTATCACATATGGTGATCTTGCAATGAAGAACACAATCAAACGTGTGTTATCAAATGTGCATCACTAATTGTGTGCATGACATTTATTGCGTAATGCATCGACTAATTTGAAGAACAATGATATTTTGTCATATTTGAAAAGATTTGTGTTTGGTGACCTTGAAGTTAGCGATTTTGAGTAGAAATGGAATTAAATGGTTACAAAATTTGGGTTAGAGAAAAATAATTTGGTGAGAGAATTTTATGACAAAAGAAATATGTGATCTGCCACTCATGACATTCATGAAAATTTCTTTGTGGGTAATAGGACTACATGACGTTGTGAAGCATTCCATTCTCACCTTAGGAAATATGTGGATTCTAGGATTAGTTTGACTGATTTTGTGCAACAATTTCAAAGGTGTTTAAGTTATTTTCGTTTTTGTGAGATTGAAGCTGACTATGGGTCTAAAGTTGGCAATTCTCAATTAGAAACTGACTTTGTTGGCATTGAGCTATCTACTGCTAAGGTCATGACTAAGGAGATGTTCATGGAATTTCAATTTAGTCTTAAAAAACATCAATGTTAAGGATTGAAGAATGTCGAGAAACAGGTATGTGTTATGTTTACACAGTTGTGAGGTATCATTCTTCTGCTATAGGACATGTATTGTATTCTCCTTCATGTGTTAAATTTAGATATTATTGTCAACGGATAGAATCAATTGGTCTAGCATGTTCCCACATCTTAGTGGTACTTATCTTGTTAGATTTCAATGAGTTACCAAGTTGTTTAATTCTTGATAGGTGGACAAAGAATGTTAAGGAGGTAATTCGTGGAAAATATTTGGAAAGTTCAACTTATTGGGATTCTCATTTGCTCACTAAATATGCAAGACTAGTTGAAGTTTCTGGACAAGTTGTCACTATGCTTATTGTGACAATGACGAGTACATTATTCTGTTACAATTATTCACTTGGGAGCTTAGTCGGTTGAAGTTGAAGAATAAATCTGCAGATGTAAGAGGAATCAAGCATACGGTAATTGTGGTCAAATAGGACACAACATGCATTTGTGTGTTGAAGCACCTTGAGGAAATATACCTGGTTTTAGTTATTGCACTTTAGTTCAATAGGAGAATTTGGTAAGTGTGATATTTTTTTTATTTTTATGATCAACTATTGTTTTTCGTTTATTGAAGCACCCTATAGAGATATACTTTTTATAGTTTCCATGATTATTGGTTTTATGATCATCTTTTATTTTTTTTCGGTGTTTTTATAGTGCTTATATGGTAAAGAGAAGATGCACAACACTTCATGTTGTTTTGAATTTTAAAATTTTTATGCCTGTCATTAGTAAGATAAATTATTGTCCTTTAAGTCAATCTTGATTAATGTATTGTTTGAAGGATTTTAATTGTCCAAAGTGTACATTATTAATGAATGCACAATCATTTTGAACTTTAATAGCTTCTAAAGTCTTTAGATGATAGTATCACATGATGAATATTAGTGTTCCAATTGATAAAAGTTTTTGTGTTCCAATTGATAAAATTTTTCGTGTTGCAAGTATTCCAATTAGTAGGGAGCATTTATTCGACATGTGTTGTTATGTACTAATGTACCTTTAACAAGGCATTATTTCCATTTGAATATATTTGTTATGAAGAAAGTAGAAATAAGGGAGACTAGAATGACAATTGCCTTTCTTTATTCATTTTTGTTATGCTCTATGGTTGCTTCACCCTAAAAAAATTAGACCTCAACTGAGTCTTCTTGTAGTGGGATAATAAGACTTAGTTTAACGTGTTATCTCAATGAACCAAAAGGTGATCTCTTAAATAACACTAGTTAGCAGTAATATCGGCCATCATAAGCCACCACATTTGTAAGCACTAATACAACAATAAAATTATATGCCCTAAATTGTGACGTTTTTGGACTAGGAGTAATTAAACATGATGTCTGACTCACAAAATTGTCTAATGTAAATTAGCCTTTGCATGCAAGGGTTATTGGGCAACAAGTTAATTTTTTACCCATCACAACAAATAATAAAGGCAAGTGTAAGATAAATTAATTGTAGACAAATGAGATTGCATTACATAATTAATTAAGTTATGATGTAGCAAATATGACTAGAAGGGTTTTAAGACTGATTACATCACAAAGCTAATTTTGAATATTTCCAAAAAACAATGGCATTAATTGATCCCAATTTTGCTTGATTGGGATTTTCTAAAAAGTAATAAAGAACCCGGAAAAAAAAACTCTCAATCAACCGTTGATTATGACCAAGGTCATTCTTAAGGGACAATGTACTTGTCCATAAAGTTGGCTTGTGCATGTGTCAATAATGTTGGTTTGTGTTTATTGTGATTTCCTCCATCTTTTAAGCTCCTTTTCCATAAAGTTAAAAGAAGTACACATTGTATGTGACAAATCAACCTTTTATTTAATGAACTTTTATTGCTTTGAAATTTAAAAGTTAATATCCTATAAAAACAAACTATTATTATGTACAATGGAATTAAAAATTTAACTACAATCAAATTATATGACCCATAAGACAACCAAAATACACCCATTTGCTGTCACTAATTTTGCACCATTTGGATACAAGGCACCCTAGATACAAACCTTATCTTAAAGACAAATTAATCTCATTGGATTTGAACCTATTGATCCAAATAAAATCACTCTCATTCATGATTGACTCAATGACTCCACACTGGAGATGTACACTCTACGCACTTCAATCAATCATAGGACAACTCCAGTATAGTTCCCTTGATTCATGTTGAATCACATAAAAAAAATCACCAACCCATGTGTTCCATAGAAGAGATACACGATCACTTAGTAATTAGGCCTCTGTGTATTAAAAAATTACCTACCTACGAAAATTTGGGTGGGCTTAAAATAGCTATATACAAAAATTTAATATGTTTGTATTCAGGTTGAAAATTAAATGACTAAAATTACTACTTTTAATATTAAAAAAATCAATGTTCTGTCAGATTAACTTATCATTTGTCATTCACGTCGCTATTTAATTGATCAATTTTGTAAATGTATAGTGTCACATACAATGAATTGAAAATTTTCAAATTACTTTGAGCTTTTGTCTTGTTTTTTTTTTCTGCCTCCCTTTATGGTAAGGACACTATTGTAAATACCAATGTTCCACTACAATGTTTACTTGCAATCTCCATCTACAATTCCATAAACCTCTTAATACCATATTTGTGTAGTCATGGACACAAAACCATGGGAAGGTCTGGATATTGATAACCCTAACCTCCCATTGTTTGTGAAAGGGAGTATCTCCAATGCACCATCCATCATTTCAATACTTGTGGGTGTGATTCCAAAAATAATGAACAATTGTGTAGTAGAAGAATCACTATCAACTCAAGAATTCATAAATCGTGTCAAACATGAGTATGAATGGGATTTTCTTGTCAAACCTTGGATTAGAGTTGTTCAATTTTTTAAATCAACCGGTATTGTATTAATAAATTTTAAAGTTAATTATTTTGGTATAATACATTAAATGATTACTTAATGTTTATGCAAACAAGCTTAGTTAAGGAGAACGAACCATATGGGACTACAATAAGATCCATTCATCCAACCATGGATAGGATACCAATATTGATTGGATACATCATAACAGTCAAACCTAATGGTCATTGAGACTTATTTGTCACTTTGAAGGTCATAATAATTGAAAATTTATGAAATTAATTTATTTTAATAGGTATGTAAATTATATTTGCTCATATTTTATATGTTGTTGCAAGATCTTACAGACAAGATTATGCGCATCATGCATCATAAAGTGATTGAGTATGTTGATCATGGGAAAGACATTAGTGTTGGTTCCGTGTTAGCTTTGCGTAAGGTATCTATTATCATTTTGTTGGCAAGTATTCTATATGCTATACTTTATAAACACTCAAATAATATGTTATCTCACTCATCTACCATGCATACTTGTAAATGCAAGTTTATGTCTTTTGTCCCTTCTCTTCTCCTTCTAATTGTTATTTAAACATTACATTTCACAATGTTTTTAAGGTATACATAATTCCTAAAATAATTGTCCCATTAAGGCGTATATTTTGTCAAATACTACCTTTTTTACACGATACACAAGTCTTTTCCGTTAAAGATTGAGGTCTTTGTCACAACGACTACATGTAGCACGACAAATAAAGCCTTTCTAATGTATTATTGTGCCTACAACTAATAATGTTCATCCATCCAACTACTTATTGACTTAAATTTTATTTTGCAATGTCTTCCTTATATGTGCATTATTATGTTTGTTAACTTATCATGCAACATGTTTGGAAACTTGTTGCTTTTTTTATTTAAGTACTATTGCCTCTAATAAGCACGCTTCATCTTGGTTTATTTTTTAGTTAGTCTGGTGTAAATGATGTGATATTTGTTTTATTTTATTATTTGTTGTGGTTCTATTATTAATTTTATTTCACATCCCTTGAAAAACCAAATAAACAAATTACACAAACGAAAAATATGTATCACAATGTGGTTCAACAAATTTTAATAAACATAAAATGCTCTTCACGGGTAACATTGGATTAAATTATTGTATGCTCAAACATGTGCTCTTCAAGGGTTACATGATATGTGATTAAAAAAATTACTTTTACACTACCAACCAAATTATTTGACTTCCATTTTATATAAGGACTTATTATTCTACACACAGTATCGTTCTTGCACTGCTCGTTGGTGCCCAAAATGTGTGACATGTTCATAAAGCTCATTGGCTTAATATCAACTTCCACTACCTCCCCTTAGTTTTCATAACAAGCATGATTGAGCCATACATGAGGTTCACTACAGTATTCCACATTGCTAAAGTACTATTCCAAACCTAATATTTACATACATTCCATTGGTCATAACGATATGAAATTTTAACAACATATTTCATATAGCTCATTTGATTTTTATTACTAACAATGATTGTATATTATATGTTTTGTTAAAAAAATATCACGTCCAGAATTACATGACAATTCCTCATTGATTTTATCAACAATGGGGATACGAGATTAGGGAACAAATATTCCTAAGGAGGGAACAAAGCGATGCATTCACATGTAATATGGAACCTTGGGGTCAATGAGGACACATAACTGATGGGGTGGAAGACATTACAATGTTTCACAACATTGAGGAAACTATGTTGATACAGTTTGCATACCTCTGAAATTGGTCCTTCAACATTACCATTTTCACTAAATTTGAAGACACTAATGATTCTGAAGAGGTGGATGATGAGGAACTACTTTGGCAAACTACCATAACTCAATCAATGGATAAATGAGACATAGCAATGGTATGGCACAAAGTCAAACTCATTCACTTTACCAGGTTTCCTTTTTCATTTTGGTGTTATGAATATTTTAACACCTATAATGAACCATGAATACAAGTTCCAGAATAGGTTGTTCATTATATATCCAGTCAAATGCTAAAAGAAATATTTGTAATAGTGCCAAACGAAAGTACAAAAATTTAGCCCCTAATATGGAACCTGAATATTAATGTCTAGTGCCAACTAGGGCTGGCTTGGCTAGATTTCATGTTAACTTTTGCAATCATTGCCAAGGACAGGGTCAACTTCTTCAAGATTGCTAGTACCAACACTAAAAGATTTGGCATGAACGAGGATGCTTATGGACACCATTAATGTAGACTTTCATTTTAAATGTTTGCAATTTAGTTTCTAAGTTTTTTTTCATTCTCTTCAAATATGTATAAAAATTTATTTATTTTGATCTACCATTTTGCACTTATATTTTAACATCGCCCCAAAAGCACATTATGTCACTCCAGTAAGTCCATTAAGGATAATATCATACCAACCTAAATGAAACATAAAGTCCATTCAACTAATTTGAGGTTTATGACAACTACAAAATTAAAATTTTCAAAATACTTTATTTTTAAAGTTAAAAAATTTCATTATTTGATAAATCAAATTCACTAACTATCATTATATCCAACACTACAGGATAAATACAATATCCAATGCACCTACAGCCTTAATAATTATTCATAAAAGTAAGTTACAAAAATTTAATTTAATAAAAGCTCTAGCAAATCACCTCATACAAAAAATAAACCATCAAATTTGAAATTAGTATACACCAATAAATTAATATATTAATGTTAATTAACTCATTATTTCAAATGAACATATTACCTATATTAATTCAAATTCACCTGAAATGGAATATATCTAAGACATATTTTTCTGGAGATAAGGGGTCTCCAGCTTGTTAATGGTTCAAAGAGAGGAAAGGGGGGGGGGGGGGGAGAATGGTATTTTTTGGGTGAAAATGGCTTGTGAGGCGAGGAGGAGTCTTCGAGAGGGAAAAAACGCTTTGTAAAGACTAGAGGAAATTAGACATGCTTCTAACACACGTCTAAGCCTAGAAATCGTATCTGAAAAGCAGGCCCAAAGATCTATTTTTTTAATATATAAATATCTGGTTACATAAACTTTGAAATTAGTCTCCTTGTTTTGATCTTGACAACCTACAAAAATTCAATAGCTCTAATTACTTTAGCACAGTGTCAAACCCACATTGGTATGACACGTTAGAACTCATCATGAGACCTATTTGTAGGTATTACATGGTCACTAGAGGGACGATGTTTTGCAGGTCTCCCCTTATGTTCGTGTCACACCTTTAGTGATCAAGAACCCTAATTTTAAGTAAGCACAAAAGGCATATGCCAAGACAAAGAATCCAACTATGTAATTATTATGTAGTCATTATATTGGATGCAGTAAACTATTTTATAAAAGAAGGATTGATACAATGATAAATAAGTTGTATGTACTTTAGAAAAAGATATCAAATTTTAAATTTTAAGAAATATAAATTGGTTGAAGAGCTTCTTAATTAAATCAATGTCAGAAGAGTAATAAAGCTTAACTATATAATTGGTCTCTTATTTATATTTTAAGATTTAATTTTGTCCCTTAATTATTAAAATGTTCAATTTAGTCTTTCAATTTTTAAAAATGCAACAATCATGTCATTTGTGTTAATTTGTGACGTTGACTAATGTTGACCCATCTTCTTCTTCCTTTCCTTTCACTGAGCCAACCTCCATGAACTCAGTCCAAACAAGCACCACGACCACAAGCCACCATCATATAATGCATATCGTTGTGTCACAAACCGCCATTGCCGCCCGAATCCAACCGTGCAGCTAACCTCCACCAAGAACACAAACATTGTTGCGCCACTAACCTCTTCCATGAACCCATATATAATAGCGCACAAACACTGTTGTGCCACCAACCACCAAAGACCCAACTCTCGATTTTGGTCTATTAAGAATGCCTTTCACTAAATTAGTTGAGGGCTATTGTAGATCTTTAATTTCGACCAAAACCCATCCTAAATGCCCTATTGTTCATTTACAAATTTGAATGAATTTGCAAAAGCATTGGTTCTAGTGTGTTCTTAGCCAGAATTGTTTGCTAATGCAAATAAAGAAGTTTTTTTACATCGATTTCTATAATAACCAATTTAAAAATACAACTCTTTACAAGCGATGTAAAATTATTGATATTAGTCATTCAAATTAACATGTCTAACAAAAATGGTATAATTGTTTTATTTTAAACAACTAAGGAACCAAATTGAACCTTAAATTATAATTAAATGACCAATTATATAATTAAGCAAGTAATTAAAAAATACTGTTCGAACCGAGTTCTTCTCCAGATGCAAGTGTGCATCTATAGCCTAACCAGTCACAAACTTAACTCATTTTGAATTTGCATATACCATACATTATGCAAATACTCAAAACGTTGTTGTTTTAATTTTTATTGTCTTTTGTAAATAAACTTAGTAGGGAAATTGTCCATGCTAAGTTTCTGGGGCATTAACTACGGTTGTGTTCGACAAAACTAGTTGAAAAGTTACCTGAAAGTTGAAAAACTAGCTTATTAAATTATAAGTGTTCGATGAAATTAGTTGTTGAAGTAGTTGAAAAAGTGTAAAATGATAGAAAAACAATAATACCATGATTTATTTAAAAAAGGTAATAAGAAAAATAAATAAATATATTGATAAAAGTGGAGGAAAATATAAAAGTCGGAAGCTAGTATTTTAAAAAATGTTATTTCAAGTAGCATTTCAAAAAAATGCTAGAAGTTACTAAGAAACTACTAAGAAAAACTTACTTACCGAACAACCAATTAAGTTTTTTAGCTAATAAAAAAAGTTAGAAGCTAACTGAAATGTCTTGCCGAACATAACCTACATCAGCAATAGTGAGTTTGATCATCTCATTGTTGAAGAAGTTTTTTAAATTGTAAGGCCCTACAAAGGAAGGTGGTCCATTCCATAACGCCTTAGAGAATTGCTCATTGATCTTCTCAGTTCCGTGGATAGAATCCCACCATACATACTCTTCAACATTGTCACATAAGTTGTACTTTCTAACTTTCATTGTTCCACCACAAGTGAAGATGCCTCCAAATGGTCCACTTCCATAACAAGCATTAATTTTATCTTTAAAACCTTCCATAAAGTTCAAAATTCCATTGGTTATTAATTGTGATTGAGATAATATTGGTGATAGTTAGGAATATTACTTAATGGGCTGCAAATTGCAATACATACCATAATTTGTGGGGGTTATCTATTCTATCAAGAAGCCAATCATAGAAATTAGAGTTGGAGTGCATGAATCCTTCAAGGAAATGCTTGAGGCTTGTGAGAACATTATTCAAAGCATTATTGTGTGCTAGATCAAGAGCAAAAGCTGCTTCAAAAGAATCACTTTTGTTGGCTTTCAAGTATAGAGCTATAAGAGCTAACAAACAACCCAAAGGATACAAACCTAAGAACCCAAACTTTCTAGCCCCTTTCTTGTGTAGAGTTTTTTGTACACACAAAATGAGAATAACTTGTTAGTAGATTCTTGATTATTGAGAAAGCTAATTTTGTGAGTAAATAGTGAATTCAATCGTCCCTAAATTTGTATCTTGATGTAACTTTAGTCCCTAAAACTATGAAAAATTAAAATAAATTCATTAAGTTTTGTTGGATTTTATTTTGGGAAATACCCATTTTGGTCCCTGAAAGTGTGAAGCGAAGATAGATAGATCCCTAAGAGATGGAAAATTCAAATTTAATTTTTAAATGTGCATAAAATTGCGACAGATTGGTTCGACAGACAGATTAATAACTATCGCAACCTACCTCACGACGGGACGGCGAAAGCAAAATCGATAAGCCAAAGCATCTGTCTCCAAGGGAGAAAACGAGCGGAGTCGCCACCAATGTTTATTTGAGGAAAACATTAGAAAAACCAAAAAGAGGTCTGCAAATTTTGAAAAGAAGGGTTCGAGAGTTGTTTATGCATAGGGAAGGTATTAGCACTCCACGCGCTCGTCACAAGGGACGACAACCTTTAATCGAGTGTGCAAAAACGTGACTTCAATATTATTTATTTTTTCTTTTTATATTTTTTTTTGGGTCGATAAAGGTGTCGCCCTTGCTCCTACGTATCCTTAGGTGCGATGAGGAATTCAGACCTACATAGTTCTTTAAGTTTGAATGTATCTGTGTTAAATTGATTTTTATGTTTTTGAAAGATTCATTTTAATTGCAAACAAAAAAGTCGTTTAGGGCATTGGACCTTGAAACGATGTTTTAAATTTTGAAAAGTGGAGAGAATCATTAAGACGTTGGACCTTGAAGCGATCTTTTAAATTTGAAAAGCGAAGAGAATCGTTAAGGCGTTGGACCTTGAAACGATCACAAGTGATATTTGATAAAAAGAAGTTAGTAATGAGTTGGTTTTATCTTGATTTTGTTTATTAACTTTCAATCTTTTTAAAGACAACTTTACAACACTAGTGATCAGTTAAGATTGAACTTTACAAAGAAAAACGAGATCGCCGATGATGGATGGAGAAGATGGATGTACACATAATAACAAGAGGGACCCCTAAGGGTACATAAATCACATTCAAATCTTAAAAACAAAACTAACCGATGATCACACGAAGAACACCAAACAAGGAATGATGTAGGGAATGATCGCGGTCACGATTCGGTAATGCCTCGACTTCATTTCCTCTTCTTTCTTCTCCTTATTTCTTAATTCTCTCAATTTCCTCCACTTCTGAACCTAGAAACCCTTTAAAACATCCCTAGGATGCCTATTTATAGGGAAAAAGGTCACTTTGGGGCAGTTGCAGCTCGCCCAGGCGAGCTAAAACTTAACCTTGAAGCAATGAGCTCGCCTAGGCGAGCTGGAGCTCACCCAAGCAAGTTGGTTTCTTCACCATGAAACTATTTGGTGGCCTAGGCGAGCTAGAGGCTAGCCTGGGCAAGCTAGGGTCCAGGAAAACCAAGGAAAAGACCCTTTTGCCCCCTTTTTTTTGGTATTTTTCGCATTCTTGATCAAAACACTAAATGATTATTTGTTTCGCACTGTAACTCGCGTTCAACACCGTAAGTCAATTGGCAAGGATCAAAAGATCAACGAACGATAGTCCCAGACGAAATTATGGTATGACAATAACAAATTGGTCTCTTAGTTGTTTGCAATCTAATGTCAAATTGGTCATAAAAACATAACTTATTGTCAATTGTTTGTTAATCATTATAACTTAATGACAAAATCGTCTCAAATTTAACGGTAGAACTAATTTGTCGCACTTTTTGTACATTCAATGACTAAATTTGAATTTTTTTTATCTTTTATGAACCAATTTATCACTGCATCACACTTTTGGAGACTAAAATAAATATTTATCCTTTTACTTAAGTCCCTGAAATTAATTTCTTTTTCCATTTTGATCCCTAAACATGTTATAATTATCACTTAAGTCCTTGGAATAGGGAACAAAATGAGAAAAAAGATTAATTTCAAGAACTTTAATGACATCCTAAAAAATTCAAGAACTTATTTGAGTTTTTATTTATTTCAAGAACTAAAATGACAATAATATAAAAATTCAAGGATTAAATTGGTCACTCTTCATTTTGCAGTTAATAAGGCTTACTTGGATTGCGTGTGTCAAGTTTCCAATGACTATCCCAATAAAATGTTAAGTATTGTAGCTTTCGTACATTTTTGGGTTAAAAAGATTAACCCACCCATGTAATCGTTGATTCCTACGCTGATGAAATAAATTGCTTCCGAGATCAATTCCTTTGCCTTCTTCTTTCCAAGCTTTTCTGCTAGTGATTTTCTCACTTCTTCAAAGTACCTTAATTGTGTAGGAAGATCAATCACCTATATACAAATAACAACTTATTATAGAGTTCTAGATAAATCTTGCTCACAAGTTAATTACAAGTCACATAGATATACAAGGTGGAAAAAACTTTGTAACAATAAATAATGTTAACATCTATAATAACAATCGTTTCAATATCACGTTATATATATTAACTAATATTAATTTACCAGCCCCTGATTGGTTTCAGCAAGAACACCAGCTCCACCAGAAGCAAAGTTGATACCGTTACTATATATAATCAACATTTGGTTGTAAAAACGGAGGAATTTGTGGCAGCTTAGCATATTCAGTTGCATCAGCATGTAAAAAAAGGTTTAGCACCCGCCAAGGACTAAGTATAACATTGGCTTCATAAACAAGAAAGGTTCAACAAGAACATAGAACTTTTGAATTAAGTAACTAATATCTTAATCAAACGTGTTCGTTAAAAACGTGTTTAATGATATCCTTTAAAATCAAAGATCATTGAACTATTAGTGAAAATAATAGAGTTCTTCATTTGAAATTTAAACATGAATTAAATATATTTTTGGTCTCTATAAATTAATATTTTTTTTGGTTCATGTTTTTTTTTAAATTTTAGTAGAAATTGATATTTTTGTAATTTTTGTTCAGGTAAGTTATTTTTTTTATTTTCAGTTCTTGTAATTTTATATTTTTTTCAATTTTATTCTCAGTAAGATTCTAATTATTTTTTCATTTTCATGTTCACATTGATCAAAATTAAAAAAAAAATACAAAACTTACATGAATGAACTGATAATGAGTACAATATCTTAATGATATTGAATTAAAAATAAATAAAATATCTTAAAGGAATCAAAATTGGAAAAACACAAACTTAATTAAAGCACTAAAAATAAACAGATTTTTTTAGGGACCAAAATTAAAAAAGTATGAAATTAAATATAAGGACAAAAAAACATATGAAGCCTTTAAACATTGAGAAAAAAAAAAAAAGAAAAAAAGAAAGAGAGGATGTTAAGGCATACCTATAAAATCTACCATGACTCGGCCATTTGAGATCGTCCAGTGAGTTCTTCAAAAAACCATATATTGTTGCAATCTGCTTTGTTCTCAGGAACAGTATCTATGCAGTTGTTGTTGCCACAGTCTACTGTAGAGTCTCCAAAGATGAAAATGCCTTAGTGGTGGTGATACTTGCCTTGTTTATGAGGCCCTGGGATGCGATGCTGAAACTCATTGAAGCAATGAATTGAATTAAGGTTATGCACATAACGGAGCAACCCAAAGGAAAATTTTGCTTTGGCACCATCTTGAAGACAAAAGATTTTTCAATTAATCCACCTTTTCATGTTTGTTCTACTGTTCTTTATATGCATACTATGCTTTCGCTTGCAATGCAATATTGATGCAGTGGTCCAGTTTATGTACGTAGTTCATATTATATATGCACGTTCATCACATGATACATAAAAAATGTTAATATGGAAAGAGGATTGTAATTGACAAGCGACAACCAAAGGAATTCGTGGTGAATATTAAAATGCAAATATTGTTAAGTAGTGTGTAGTATAAAAGCTTACTGTGATTAGTTTGATTAGTAAGTGGACAACTACTATAAGTAGTGTGTAATAGCATTCTGTTAAATAATTAATGAGAATAATTCATTTTTTTCATCATCTGTGTTAGCATTCCATCTTTCCCTCTCAACTTGTTTTTAGTTTCCCTAACAAAGTGGTATGAAGAGCCAAATCAAGATCCATCTGTGATCTGTGACCATGGCCTAGAAAAGCTCAACCATCTCTCTCCCCACAACCCTCCCCATCCTCGACGACAAGAACTGGAGTCGGTGATGCATCCAGATGCACGTGATTCTTGGGTATCAGGAGATTTTGGAGATTGTGGAGGAGGGATTCTCGGCGCTCGACGAAGCTCCCACCACTGCAGAACGCACCGCCTTCAAGGAGAACAAGAAGCGGGACTGCAAGGCGATGTACATCCTTCATCAGTGCGTAGATGAAGCCCATTTTGAGAAGATCGCTGAGGCATCCAGTGCTCATGCGGCTTGGGAAATCCTGGAAATGGCGAATGAGGGAGCGGCGAAGGTTAAGAAGGTGAAATTGCAGACAATGCGACGGCAATACAAGTTGATGGCGATGGAGGACTCCGAGACTATTGCAGCGTTCTTCAATCGCGTGCTTGTCCTCACGAATGCGATGAAGGCATACGGCGAGGAATTGAAGACCTTGACGATTGTTGAAAATATCTTGCGGTGTTTAGCTCCAAGATTCGACCATGTGGTTGTTGCCATGGAAGAATCCGGGAAGGAGGAGTCCATGACAATTGCTACGCTTCAAGGTTTTCTCGAAGCTCACGAACAACGCCTACTAGAGCATACCACAGGTCGAGCTTCGGATCAGGCCCTACAAGCCCAGTCTTCACGAAAGAACGATTTTCACCGCAAAGGCAACAATAGGGGCAAAGTGAAAGGCAAAGAATACAAGAGTTCATCAGGAAAGGGTTCTGGGAATCATGAACCCTCAAAATCTGATCAAGAGCCAGCTGAATCATTAGGGCGTAGAAATGGGGGAAATCAAAGGTATCGGGGCAAGAAGAAAGTGATTGATCGCAAGAAGCTGAGGTGTTACAATTGTAACAAGATTGGTCATTTCTCCTCTGAGTGTAATGCCCCTGCCCAAGGAAATCATCATGATGGACATGGTGGTAATGAAGCCAATTTGCTCAAAGATGATGTTGATCTTGATGAAGATCCTCCTATGATGATGATGATGACCACCAATTCAGATTCTGGCAGTTCAAGAACATGGTATTTGGATTCTGGTTGCTCGAATCACATGACAGGGCATAGGAATTGGCTGGTAAATTTTGATGATTCAAAAAGAAGTGTCATTTGATTAGCTGACAATAGAACAATTGTTGCTCAAGCAATGCTCTCCTCTCATATGTCTTGTTTGTTTCAGGTATGAAGAGTAATCTGGTGAGCATTGGTCAATTGGTTGAAAAAGGATTCAAACTGGCAGATTGTGGGGTGCTTAAGTTTTGTGTGCCACACAAGACCTGGCATTTCATATAGTGTGGGAGTGGTGAGTAGGTTCATGAGTGATCCTAGAAAATCTCACTTGGTTGCAGCCAAAAGGATATTGAGGTATCTACAAGGCACTTCCAGTTTTGGAATTCTATTCCCATATCAAAAAGAGAAGGTTTTTCTACAGCTTGTAGCCTATTCAGACTCGGACTGGTGTGGGGACAAGGTGGATAGGAGGAGTACAATGGGTTATCAGCGGTTTTAAGTCTGGTTAATATCAAAGCCAGATATGGGTGGAGTGACAAAAGCTTTAGTTCACTACTTCAAGTAGTGCACGACATGCTTCCAGAGGAAAACACATTGCCTAAAAGTTACTATCAAGCAAAGAAAATATTGTGTCCCATGGGTATGGAGTATCAGAAGATTCATGCTTGCCCAAATGACTGCATATTGTACAGACATCAATTTCAAGATATGTCGAAATGCCCTAAGTGTGGGGTATCACGGTACAAACTCAAGGATGATGAGGAGGGTAGTAGTGATGAAAACTCAAACAAGGGCCCCCTAGCGAAGGTGTTGTGGTATCTTCCGATCATTCCAAGGTTTAATCGTTTGTTTGCTAATGGAGACGACGCAAAAGACCTTACATGGCATGCAAATGGGAGAAACTGTGATGGAATACTTCGTCATCCGGCTGATTCCTTGCAGTGGAAGAAGATAGATCATTTATATCCGGATTTCGGCAAAGAGGCAAGAAATCTTAGGCTTGGACTAGCCACTGATGGAATGAATCCATATGGCAGTTTAAGCACGCAACACAGTTTGTGGCCAGTTTTGCTAGTGATTTACAATTTGCCTCTTTGGTTGTGCATGAAATGAAAATACATGATGTTGTCTATGATGATAACGGGCCCAAGACAGCCAAGAAATGACATCGATGTTTATCTCAATCTCTTGATTGAAGACCTTACAAAGTTATGGAATGAAGGAGTTTTAGTGTTTGATGGGTTTTGAAATGAGACATTTAATTTGCGTGCAATGCTTTTTTGTATCATTAATGATTTTCCACCATATGGGAATTTGAGCGGTTACAGTGTTAAGGGCCATCGTGCATGCCCCATCTGTGAAGAAGACACAAGCTACATACAACTGAAACATGGAAGAAAAACAGTGTACACTAGGCATCGGCGTTTTCTTAAACCTCATTATCCTTATCGATGATTGAAAAAAGCATTTAATGGAAGTCAAGAGCATGAAAATGCACCGGTACCGTTGATTGGTGACCAGGTTTTCCAGCGGGTTCAACACCTGAACACAATATTTGGAAAGATCCAAAAGAAGGACAAAAGTAAGACTTGCATATGGAAGAAAAGGTCGATTTTGTTTGATCTTCCGTACTGGGTTGATCTAGATGTTAGACATTGTATTGATGTTATGCATGTGGAGAAAAATGTATGTGATAGTGACATTGGGACCCTCCTTAACATTCACGGCAAGAAGGAAGATGGTTTGAATACTCGTCAAGATCTAGCTGAGATGGGTATCCGAGCATCGTTACATCTAAGGTCTGATGGTGGAAAAATATACTTGCCTCTAGCATGTCAAACTTTGTCCAGAAAGGAGAAGATCAGTTTTTGTCAGTGTCTACGGCGGGTCAAAGTTCCACAAGGATACTCTTCAAATATTAAGAGCCTTGTGCATTTAAGGATCTTAAGTTGGTAGGCTTAAAGTCTCATGATTGTCACGTCTTGATGCAACAATTGTTATTAGTGGTCATACGAGACATTTTGCCTAACAAAGTCAGGCTTGCCATAAATCGGTTGTGCTTTTTCTTCAATTCCATATGTAGCAAAGTTCTTGATCCTGTGAAGTTAGACGAACTGGAAAATGAGACTGCTATTATATTGTGTGAGTTGGAGATGTATTTTCCACCTGCATTCTTTGACATCATGGTTCACTTAATTATTCATCTAGTCAGAGAAATCAAATGTTGTGGTCCTGTTTATTTGCAATGGATGTACCCGGTTGAGCGATACATGAAGATCTTAAAAGGGTATACCAAGAATCTGCACCGTCCGGAAGCATCTATTGTTGAAAGGTACATTGCAGAAGAAGCCATTGAATTTTTTTCAAAGTACATTGAAAAAGCTAAACTTGTTGGGCTTCCCGAGTCTCAGCATGACGAAAGAGTGAGAGGTAAGGGTTCAAGAGGACTGCATGTCATCACTCCAAGTGTAGAAGATTTGCAACAAGCTCACTTGTATGTGTTGAATAATAGTAATGAAGTTTTGCCATACATAGTTCATCATGAAAGTTTAGTCAACCAAAGTAATCCAAAAATGTCAAAGAACTCAGTGTTGAAAAAACATAACAAGACTTTCCTAGATTGGTTTAAACACACAATCTTGGCTGATGATAATGCTTCTGAAATGTTGAGAAAGCTAGCAGATGGGCCTAAAAGAAATGTTATAACTTGGCAAGGATATGATATAAACAAGTATTCCTTCTATACAAAAGCACAAGACCAAAAAAGTAAAATGCAAAACAGTGGGGTTACCCTAAGGGCTGAATCTCAACACTTCGCTAGTGTACATGATGACAATCCTTGTGTAGCTTTCATCCCTTACTTTGGTTTCATTGAAGAAACTTGGGAGCTTAACTATGTCAAATTCACTGTCTGTGTTTTCAAATGTAAGTGGGTTGACAGTAATACCAATGTGCGGACTGATGATGTTGGATTTATGTTGGTGGATCTTAACAAACTCGCTTACCAGAATGATCCTTTCATTATGGCAGAACAAGTGAAACAAGTATTTTATGTCGAAGACCCTTGTGATCAAAGGTGGTTAGTGGTTCTACATGGGAAAACAATAGGTGTCAATGTTGAAGATGATGATTCATACATTGATACTTATGTTAGTCATTTGTCCACACAACTGTCACCTAATGTCGTCGGAGAAGAAACTGACGGTCCCCACAACAAGAAATTAAGAACATATATGGGGATCGTTGCTCGTGATAAGGTGGATGTCACATACGACAATTGGAAGCATGTCCTATTACTCAGAAGGATTTGATATGGGAGGATATTCAGGTATCATGTATTATTTCATGTTGCATATTGTTTGTTAGCCAAATATTTGAAATTAGTAATAATAAAACCTAATTTACTCTTTGTTAGGCTGAATTTGATATCCCTGAAGAATCTGATGTAAGGACAAAAAAGAAAATACTTCAGACTGTGGGGGAGCGGTGGAGACAGTTTAAGTTTGATTTGACGTCAAAATGGGCACTTGCAGCTGACAAGGATAGTGTCGATGACACTGTATGCAAAATGTACGGCATTATCAAGGAGAAATGGACCCAATTTTGTCAGAGCCGCAAAGACCCTTCATGAGAGGTAACTAATTTGTGATTTTCATTTTTTTTAACTTTAAATTAACTTATTATAATACATTGTAATCATGAGTTTCATTAATGTTTCATTTTTGCAGGATGTGCGAAAAAAAAAAGCACAAGCCATCCAAAAACAAAACACTGCCCCTCACGTGATGTCTCGTGGGGGTTATGAATATTTAGAAAAGAAGTTGATGAATGTGAAGAGAAAGAAAAAACTAGAGGAAACTACTCAATCCGGAAGCTCTGACACCGTCATTGATCCTCCATATGGTTTGTAATATGCTTTGTTCCCAAGAATAGTATTTATACAAGATAAGTATTCGAATAGGACAAGAAGATGCATATGAGGACACCTAGTGTAACATATCATATGAAGCTGAGTACCCTTTTGACCATATGCTCACATATTTCGTACAACACGTCTTGGTCTTCAACATATACCAGTGACGAGCATCATTCGGTCACGGTTATAGTCAATAGATTCACTTTAAAGATAATTATTTGGTCAAATCTAAACAAGATTAAGAGACATATTACCTTATTGAATCAAACATGCAGGTAAAGGCCTAGTTACACTACTAGAAAAACAATATTCTACGACTAGAAGACGACATTGGTTATTCGGGGACCATTGTAAAATACACGCGGTGGCATTTTTGTAAATACCACAAAGCGAACGACATCGTTCTTGGAAAAGACCGTAGTAGTATTTGAGTGGCTCATTAAATGACTATGTTGCCATAAACCACGTTGTAGTATACCCATACAAGCATTCATTATAACATCGTTTGTTAACACAACACATCTTTGATTGTATTTTTTAAATTGTGTTTTATCTCCAAAAACCTTCATCTCAGAACCCTAGCTGCGTAACCCCATTCATCCCTAGCCGCGTAACCCTCTTCATCTCAGAAAAAGGTCTTCATCTCCGCCGTCGTGGCGAAACTATGTTGTGGGTCATATGCGTCCTATCAGAGGTTCCATTTCTCTTCCTTCTTTTGCACTGAAGTTCCAATCGTCGTTGTTAGGGTTTTTCCTTGTCGTTGGAGAGAGACGTGTTGGATTCGTGATGACAACCCTATCCCTGACCGTGACCTTTGCCTTTGCCCATGTATGGAGTTTTCCTATCCTCTGCTTTTTTTTAGGTTAAATAATTATTCACAATGATTTAATAGCAACGAATGATATCTTAAGTCATCTTTCTACTGATGAAAGATCTTCCGCCAAATATTCTAAGAACATATTGTTTGCAGAAGTAGAAAATTGATTCATCATTCATCTCACTCTTCTTGTAGGCATAATGATTTTAATAATGCAGTGAAAGATTTTGGAACCATCCCATATGAAGAGGACTATTTTCCAGATTTGTTCCCCTTGCAAGTTAAGATATTTGTTTCATAGGAAACCAGTTTACTGGTAGCAAAGATAAGCCAAAAGGTTGAATTAATGATTTACTTGAATTGTATTTTCTATTTTATTTAAAGTAGATTTGTATAAACAGTATTATTGCTGCTCGAATTGATAATAAGTGGCATGATTTCAGGAAAATGTGGCTACCTTTTATGAGAAAGCTTGTGACATTTTCAATTCTGCATATATCCCTGTAAGTTAGCTATCTATTGATTTTATTTTGTTTATAGCTTGCTCTCTCCAAATGGGTCGACGCTAAGCCTGAAAAACCTAGTACGCCTCTTTTCTTTTTTCATTATTTTCATATTAGTCAATCCCCCCCCCCCCCCTCTCATTCCCCTGAATAATTAACCCTAACATTATGTTCATGTATTCTGATCAAAGTGTTCAATTTTCTTTCTTCAGCTATTTGTTCAGACACCCTAGAGCAGTGATCTGGAATAGTTAGAAGCTATAAATGCATAAATCTTTGAGATCTGGAAGTTCATTGTCATTTTGAACCTTTCTGTGATGTTTAATTCCTTTGTTTTTTCTCTCTCCATGAAATGGAACATGAACTGGATTTTGATTTGCATGGTTAATATTGTAATAATAAAAGTTTAAACGAATGATTTAGAACTTATTGACAAAGTGGTTGTGTAACTTTACTCTGCTTCCAGTTCCAGGTCCTGAAATGAGAAAGCTGTCCAACTATGTTAAGTTGGGTCATAAGTTTATGAAATAAGTTAATTCATGATTATTTATATAGCTTGTACATGCGACATAATATTCATTATTTAATGATGCATTCATGATTCACCATGTGTTTGTTGTTTTAGATTGAGAATGAATATGGGGAACAGAGTAAGTTGCAAGGAGCTGCTGGTCAAAACTATGTGAATTGGACTGCAAAAATGGCTGTGGAAATGGGAACTGGGGTCTCTTGGGTGATGTGCAAGGAAGACGATGCCCCAGATCTAGTGGTAAGCATTCTCACTCTTCATCTTGAAAGTTGTATAATACTAAAATGAAATCTTCTGATAGTCCATTAGCATACCTTGGTTTTCTTTTTGTTTTTTCTATGAATATTATGATTATTTCGCATTTCTTGGCATAATTGTTTTCTTTGACTGTGTTTTGCTTGCTCTGGGAAATGTGAGCCTTACTTCTTCAATCTAAATTTTTTATTTCGAATTCAATTGAGGTTTCTATTACCCTAATTTCGGTTTTGGTATCAAATTTTTTCCTTGGCAGGGGTAGCCATTTTGATAGCTGACACCCTAGTAAAATTGTTGTACAAACACTGCATAATGAAAATATCTGTCATCAAATTCTAAATTATGTTCAAAATTATCAAAGCAATATAATAGTAGCTTGCTTAGCCTATATAGAATTTCGAAATACTTTATGAATCAATAATGAAACATTCTATATGGAGATAACTATATAGAATCTCGTAGGTGTGCTTAGGTATGTCTTGGCTGATTTTGTGGCTCATAACTGAATTATTGTGTTCTTTCTATTGTTTATACGTTGTAGTTTAATATTAAGATTTTGAACTTGCACTTTTCATTATGTTAAGTTATTTTAAGGAGTTTCCAATTTGTTAGTAGATTTCTCTGCAAAACCCATTTATTTAAAATTGGGGCTTTCTGAAAGGAAAATCATTAGCTCATTCAACGCTATTTTGGATTAATGGCTGCAATATGAATTTCTGCATTTACACAATTTAGGATTTTCTTTATTTGGTTGGATAGGCGAACACGATATGGTGTTTATCAGGCAATAATGGAGATGTTTTATCCTTTTCTTGAGTTAGTTTGTAATCTTTGATAAAAGTTGATATTGTGGTCTGTTGTTTTGTTTAGATTGACTAAATCCAACTTCCGAGAGCCAGTAAATATTGGAAGCGATGAGATGGTTAGCATGAATGAGATGGCTGAGATTATTCTTGGCTTTGAGAACAAGAATATTCCTATTCACCACATTCCTGGCCCTGAGGGTGTTCGAGGTCGTAATTCAGACAATACACTAATAAAAGAAAAACTTGGTTGGGCTCCAACTATGAGGTTGAAGGTAATAATATTACTATCATGAATTGGGCGAAAATTATCTTATTTCCACTCTATATAATTTATTCCATGTTCATATTAAGTTCTATGGAACAGTCATAGCTTATAGGTCAATTGCACCATGCTCAGTTTATGGTACTTGTATAAATCAATTCTCCCTTCTGTGTCAAACTATTCAATGAATTCCCCCTTATGGTACTTGTATATTAAGTTTTAGCTTTTCTAGATGAAAATATTCGTAGTTTATACCTTGTTCTTTCCCAGTTTTTCTATGAATACTTAACAGTATCTCAATTGTGATGTTGTAGGATGGGTTGAGAATCACATACTTCTAGATTAAGGAGCATATCGAGAAGGAGAAGGCTCAAGGTATTGATATATCTGTGTATGGGTCTAAATTATTTGTTAAGGTGGTTTTTTAAGGCACTTCGTGGTGCTTAAGGTGGTTTACTGCACTAGAAGCTCTAAATTATTTGTTTTGAATTTTGATGTCTAAATAATTAATTAATAAGAAAATAATTTTTTATTCCTTGTGAATATGGTATCTCTGAATGTTCTATAAATGAAAAACCTTGTCAAATGTGCAATGTTCATCCAGTGATGATTCTAGTAGATTATCTATAGCTGATTGCTTTAGGTGCCTAATAATTATATTTATTCATTATTACTAATATAGATAATTTTGAGTACTCATTGTTAGGTTTTAATTAATTAACTAATTATTACTTGATTATATGTATTCACTGTGCATAATATAAATAATTTGAATCACTGATTCTTAGTTTTTATATATATAAACAATTATTAGATCAAGCAGATTGATTATTTAATATGCAAGTTTTTGGTTTTCTCACATCGGTGCTGCCAAGGGAAACGATGTTGAAACCGCAACTTACTACATCGGTGCTGCCACAAGAAACGATGTTGAAACCGTAGCTTACTACATCGTTGGTTTCACTAAAACAATGTAGAAAGTCATGTTTACTACATCAGTGCTGGCGTAGCCACCGATGTGGAAACCACAGGTTACTATGTCGTGCCTTAGAAGACAGCGTTGTAGAAATTACTGTCGTTCAACGACGGTCAGTTTTGGACTGTTGTTGAAAGTTTTTATTTTCAACTACGTTACATTCAAAAACGGTCAGGCACCGATGTTGAATACCCAATTCGACCGATGTTAAAAACGCGCTTTCTAGTAGTGTTAGGTCAGTATATAAAGGGAAGAGTCCCTAGGTAAAAAGACTAATTTTCACTTTTGGGGTATTCACTTTATATAATTAATAGTTCTAAATCGAACCTTTACTTGAGCGTTGGAGTGCCTTTTGCAAGTACCACCTTCTTTTTGGTCTGATATATACCAAAGAAACGTACAAGTTGTCGACAGAAGAACCATTTGGCATAGCTAGTTATCCATCGACAGAAGAGTAAGTGTCTGATCTATTTGTGACAGAAACATTTTGGCGCCCACCGTGGCGTCGAGTAAGTTATATCCAGCCCTAAGAGATTATGGCAATAACTAGAACCAGAACAAATATAGCAGCAATGGAGTAACAAGCAAATCAGCAAAACGAAGAGAGACATGTAGAGGACTAGATCTACTTGTCTTCGATTGTGCGGAAACTACAAGCTCAAGTCTCAAAAATACATCAGCAATATGCCCAAGGGAGATGAATTCTTCGGGGCAAAAATGTGCATACGCGAGAATGTCACAGATCGTGATAAGCTAAGGTAAATCCACTTGAAGGAGGAGAAGCTGAGTCAACTATTGTCGGCTTACCCAAAGCTACTAATTTGAGTGTACGTCCAGACACTATCCCTCCGTCCCTTAACACTTTGGGAAGACAGTTTCTACAATTCAAGAACCCCTTCGTGCCCAACATCATGGAAACAACCCTTCCTTCCAACTAAAAAAACTTTACCATTGAAAAATATGATGGTACTATAGACCCAGATGAACACCTGAAGGTATAAATCACCCAGGTAAGCCTGTACACCATGAATGATGTAATCCTCTGCCGAGTATTCTTGACGTCACTTAAGAGACACACCCTTTATTGGTTCACATGCCTACCCCCAACTCCATGAATTCATTCGACACCTTGGCATCCCGTTTTGGCACGCAATTCGCCACTAGTTGACCTCACCACTTAACATCTGCATCCCTCATTAGCATCCGGCAAGAAAAGAAAGAAAGTTGTGAACCTTCATGGAGCATTTTGGAAGAGTTGTGTTGAATATCTGAAACCTTGACCTCGTAGTGGCTATGCATTATTTGATAACACATCTAAGACTGGGAGCTTTTGTGAACAACCTATGCAAAAAACCAACATCTTACTTGGATGAACTTTGAAGGAGAGCGACTAAGTACATGCAAATGGAGGAGTTGGTCAAGTACAGGAATCAAGTTCAGGCCGATGTCATTTCGACCAAAAAAGATAATGATAAGCCAAACTTCAATAAAGCCCGTGATGGAGGGAGGAGGGATCGACCACCCTGAGAACCGCATTATGCCCACTACACCCCCTTTACCGCCAATAGATCTCAGATCATGGATCAGACCTTGGCCATGGACATTTTGACTATGCCAAAACATTGTCGGTATCACCATAATCGCGGTCACTCGACAGAGGAATGTAGTGTCTTAAAAGACAAAATAAAAGACCTCATCAAGCTTAGCCATCTAAAGTAGTTCATTAACAAACCACAATAAACATACAAACAAGAGTCAAGCTAAGGGAAGGTCATTCAGAGAGGTGGAGAAGCCGAAGTCGCTTAAGGGAGAGAGAGAAGAAGCCCCTTGACCAACCAAGGTTGGTCATAAACACCATTACTAGAGGATGGGCCATCACCTCTGTGTGAAAAAGGCACCCACAGCAGGTCTGATTCATTAACATGGTCTCCCCACATAGTGCACTTAACATGCCTCCTATAACCTTTACGTTGGATGACTTCAAGGGGATTGAACCAGTGCAAGATGATCGCATGGCTATTAGCATAGAGATAGTCAACTGCATAATCAAGAAGACCTTTGTCGACCAAGGGAGCTTAGCTGACATTTTGTTTCAGCATACTTTCAAACAAATGGAAATACCTGAATCCAAAATCCTATCACATGATGACCCACTGTTCGGTTTTGCTGGAGAACAAGTGGGGACAAACAGGTGCATTTGGTTGTACATTAAGTTCAAACATAAAGGGCCATTACAAAAAAGGCTAAAGATAACATATGTGATAATGCTCTCTCATACATCATATAATATGTTCCTCGGTCGTCCCTCACTAAATGCCTTGGACACAATTTTTTCAATCCCCTACCTTGATATGAAATTTTGGTCGGATAGTGGAACCATCATAACTGTGCATGTTGACCAGAGGATGGCTAGAGAATGTTATATGACCAGCCTTAGGTTACATTCTCATGCAAAGGAGGAAGCCCCAAAATTTTTCCATTACATAGAGGCCAAGACAAAAATAGAAGAGGTGGAGGAGCTAGAACTCAATTTAAGAACTAATGATGACAACTGGATGAAGCCGGTAGAAGAGACATCCACCTTCCAACTTAATCTTAAGGAAGGACAAGTCGCTCAGCTAAGAAACCAACTTTTTAGTGACAACCGAAGCCGCATCCAAAGAACTATCTAGGAACACACTGACTTATTTGCATGGTTCGTGACAAATATACCCGAGATTGATCCAAACTTCCATTGCCATAAGTTTTCCATATGCAGAGATGCAAAGCCCATCGCATATAGGAAGAGAAAAATGGGGAGGAGAGGTTTCAAGTAGTACAACAGGAGGTTGTCAAGCTGATGGTTGCCCAGTTCACCAGAGATATTGACTACACCACTTGGCTTTCCAATGTTGTAATGGTGAAGAAACCGGGAAGTGGAGGATGTGCACATACTACATTGGTCTGAACTGACTGGTTGATGGAGTAGTCGGGCACAAACTATTAAGTTTCCTTAATGCATATTCCGGCTACAACCAGATAAAGATGGACCCAATGGACGAGAAAAAAATGACATTCATCGCTGAATTCACAAAACTACTGCTACAAAGTCATGCCATTCAGACTTAAGAATGCCGAGGTTACTTACCAGTGTCTGATGTATAAAGTGTTCAAGGGTCTTGGATGCAACTTGGAAGTCTGTGTAGGTGATATGGTGGTAAAGTTTGATGATTTGGCAACCTATATCACGGGTTTGGAAGAATTTTTCTGCCAACTTGGAAAGTATAACATGAGACTAAACCTGAAAAAATGTGTCTTTGGGGTAGAAACAGGAAAGTTTCTGAGTTTCATGCTAACCCACCGGCGAATACATGCTAACTCAGACAAATGCCAAGCCTTATAGTGGAAATGAGAAGTCCCCAGAATGTAAAAAAAGCTTAAAGTCTAGTTGACAGGATAGCTTCCTTGTTAAGATTTTTTCCCAGAATCGCCAAGAGGGCCAGACCAATCATGAATCTCCTCAAGAAAAACCAAAAACTTTGTTTGGGACGACGAGTGTGAAGAATCTTTTCAACACTTAAAAGAAACATTGGAAACATCGTCTGCCTTGTCAAAACCTAACATTAACAAAAGGTTGATTGTCTACCTGTCAGTCTTGGTTCAGGTCATAAGCGTGGTACTAGTACAGGAAGAAGGGAGTGAGTTGAGGCCAGAGTATTTCGTGAGCCGAGTATTGTAGGATCCAAAAATGGGGTACCAAATGATGGAAAAGGTAGCCCTCACACTTGTCAATGCTGCTCATCTTCGTCAATATTTTCAAAGCCATAGGATCACTATTAAGGCTGATTGTCCCATAGCCAAAATATTGCGCAAGCCTGAGCTGACAGGGCGGGTGATGGCATGGTCTATTGAACTCATAGAGTATGAGATTGTTAACAAGCCAAAAAGGGATATCCGAGCCCAGGTGTTGGCTAATTTCTTCCTCCACAACCACGTTTGGAGCAGGAATGGTGGACGGTGCGTGTGGATGGCTCCTCCAATCGACATGGAAGTAAAGCTAAAGTTATCTTAGAAGAACCCAACAATGTAGCCCTAACACAATCTTTACGTTTCAGCTTCAAAGCCACATGCAATTAGGCCGAGTATGAGGCCTTCTTGGCAAGACCAAGGCATGCCAGAGAAGTCGGCACCCAAAGAGTCAGGCGTCGAAGTAATTCCAAGGTTGAAGCTGAGTAGATAAATAAAGTTTTCCAAATCTAAGACCCTCAATTTTTAAAGTACTATTATTCATTTGAAAAGCTCAAGGAAGAGTTTGAAGAAGTTCAAGTGGTCTAATAAGCCGACAGATCAATGACCAAGCTGATGAGTTGGCTCAACTGACAACTTCACCTAAACCTGGGCAACTGAAAACCTTCATTATTCACTCGATTCTTGTACCTAGTATCTCAGGTAACAAATGTTTCTAGATCAAAGAAGGAAACTCTTTAAGGTGGAAGAGAGAAATAGTCAAATACCTGAAGCATGAAACACTCCCAACAAACAGAGAGAAAACCAAAAAAGCTAAGAACACAAGTTGTTAGGTACATCTTAGTGGCCGACAAACTATATAGTAGAGGGTTCTCCTCCCCTCTACTCAAATTTCTTGGTCAATACTAGGCTAACTATGTGCTCTAAGAACTACATGAAGACGTCTACGATATGCATTTCGGGGAGAGAACAATGGCCATAAGAGTGTTGAAGGTGAGCTACTATTGGCCAACTTTGAGGACGAATTGCTCAAGCTTAGTGAAAAAATTCCTCTAATACCAAAATCCATGGAATTTGAAACATTGGTCGGTTGAAGAACAACATCTTATGGACTCCCCTTGGCCATTCGTTGTTTAGGGAATGGATATTCTCGGAAATTTACCCATGGCTCCAAGGCAAAGGAAATTCCTGCTAGTGGCAGTTGATTATTTCACAAAATGGGTCGAGGTCGAACCATTAGCAAACATAACAACCTAGGCCATCCAAAAATTCTTTTGGAAGAATATCATTACACGCTTTAGAATTTCAAACACATTGGTAAAAAAAAATGGTTTACAATTCACAGAATGAAAGCTCAACGAGTTCTTAGGCAGCCTCGAAATCAAACATTGGGTGACGTTTGTAGAACACCCCCAAACCAATTATCAATCTAAAGCAGCCAACAAGATAATTCTAAGTGAGCTAAAGAAACGACTGGATGGAGCCAAAGGAAGATGGGTTGAAGAGCTTACGTAGGTCCTATAGGCATATAGATGCACCCCACAATCTACCACTCAGGAAATACCTTTCCGGCTAACCTATGGGATGGATGTCATGGTTCCAATTGAAGTAGGAGAAGTCTCTCCCCGAAGGCATTACTTCGCTGTGGTCAAAAACAATGAAGCACTACTGATAGATTTAGACCTTATCCAACTAGTATGAGAAGACGCAATCATCGTGACTAAAGCTTGCAAGTAGTGTATGGCCCGATGCTTCAACTCCAAACCAACTCCTTGGAAATTTGAGGAAAGGGACCTAGTATAGAGAGCATGTGCAGAAGCTTGAAAGGTCTCAGCAAACGAAAAATTGGCGGCCAACTAGGAAAGACCTTTCAAAGTTTGACATATTTTAAAGAACAAAGCTTACAAGTTAGAAGAACTATCCGGGAAGATCATTTCGAGGAGTTAAAACTCTACACATTTGAAATTCTACTATAGTTAGGTGCTTTTTTGTAACGAGTGTCATACTCTTTTTCCTACCTTGATTTTTCATCCCTATAAAAATGTGAAAGGGTTTTTACCGAGGAGGTTTTAATGAGGCACGCTTCAGCAACCGGCTATTAATCAAAATCCTTTTATCTTTATCTTTGATTGCAAGTTAGCGTATCCACATATATTAACAATTTCCTCCCGAGTACCCTCCTCGACTAAGGTTGAACTTGAACAAATTATTACCAGTACCCTCCTCGACTAAGGTTGAACTCGAACAAATTATTACTAGTTCCCTCCTGAGGACCTTGCTCGGCTAAGGTTAAAATTATACGGTTTATGTTAAAACTTCCTATGTCTTGGTTAAAGGGTGAATTTACACACGCAATTTAATTTTATCATTTTACTGCTGAAAGCCATTTTGGTCACATGCAAAGACAAATAAGTGACTCGACTAGCAACAGAGATTACAAAAGTTGTACATATAAACCTAAAAACTCAATCCTTGGGCCCTACATTATCTTCATCCTCAGCCCTGGCACCTTCAGCATGAAAGTCCTCCGTCGGGGTCATTAGCCTCTCCAATGTAGGGACTCCGTCCTCCGGAATGTCATCAATTAGCATCAACTCCCCATGATGTACGTCTTTGTTGATATCAAAGGCACATGCTGAAGGAAATGGTTGAAGTACGTCGTATGCATGTTGTACACATCATCAAAAGCCTTTTGTTGAATCTTCTCTTTATCAACAGTGGCCTTCTCCTACTCCTTCTCATCAATAGCCTAGACCGCCTAAAGCCTAGCAATCTCACCATCTCGAGAACTAACTGTGTCTTCAGCATTCACAAGATGCGTCTCTAACCCCTTTGCCTCAGTTGTCAAGGCAAGCACTCGGTCCTCCAACTTCTTGTTATCCCCCATAACTTGGTGTTAGCTTGAAGTGTCTAGTTCAAAGAGACCTCGACCTTCAACAACTAATCCTTCAGGGTATCGAAATTCAAAGATCCCTGGAGACATTGGGCCAGTACCGAAGCCCTAGTAAGAAATGCCCAAAAGTTTACCCAGTTGGCAGCATTATCGCTCTTGTTCAGCACTTGCCACCTAATCTCGCAAATCATCTCCGAATTGATGAGATGGTTTGGCTGAAAATCCTTGGCATAGAAACCCTAGTTGGTCAGCACCGACAGGTAGGCCAAGGTCACGATAGGCTAAAATTCAAGCATTTTTTGCTTGAGTCTTTATTTCGGGAGTTACCATCTTAGTGCCCAGAAGGTTCCTCGAGCCACTTCGATGTCACGGTGATTCCTCTTCTTGTGCTCGTGCTTTCCTTAGGGATCCTTGCTGGGATGAGGCACCACATCAGTTGGTGCATCGTGTGGCCCTGGTGTTTGGTTGAGAGGAAGATTTGGAGAAGTAGGTACCTACCTCATCATCAACCCATGTGTATCAGGAAGCATGATAGGGGGAAGCAAACATTTATCCTTCAACGCAGGTCAGTATAACTCTCGTAGAAGTTCCTGTTTGGGTGGCAACCGCCGCAGCCAGAGCCACAATATTGTCACCCAATTTTTCTGGCAACTGGCTTAAAAATATCAAAAAGTCACTAGACTCCCCTTTGATGGCCGAATGGTCAACTGAAGTGGAAGAATCCAACCCCGATGAATAAGAATCAGACGACACCTCGAGAACCTCGGACCCATTATCGACCGACTCCCCCGATGAACCTTGGATCGAAACCATTATTATCAATATACAACACGTACCTGAAAAGGAAGTAATTTACAGCACACCACTCGAGTGAGAGCAAAGAGTAAATATAAGAAATGAAAAGTGAATAGGGTTCCCCTCTATTTATAGGAGTTGGGCCTATGAAGAAGCCCAGCCAAAAACTTTTCCCCACCATTTGATTAGAGTAAATCTACGGATGGGAGCACAAGATGTTTTGGTACCCAACTTGGGAAGTTGAAGAGACATGCGATGTAAGCGTTACATAGTGACATAAAAAAAATGTAACCGTCAGAGAAAAAAATGGTAATCGCTCTGACACTAACTTAACATAAAACCCTTCTTTTGGCCTGAGGCCAAAAAAGGGCTTAGGGCGCCAGTATACTGGATAAGTATTTGGACAGGACGAGAAGATGCCTATGCAGACACCTACTACAACATACCCTATGAAGTCGAGTACCCTTTCGACCATAGGTTCACATGTTTCGTACAACACGTCTCGATCTTCAACATATACAAGTGACGAGTACCATTCGGCCATGATTATAATCAATAAATCCACTTAAAAGATAATTACTTGGTCAGAAGCACCTAACCAGGATTAAGAGGCATATTACCTAACTGATAATTAGAACATACCCAAGGCCCAGTTAGGTCAGTATATAAAGGAAAAAGCCCCTAAGGTAAAGGGATTGATTTTAACATTTGGGGTATTCACTTGATATCATTAATAACTTTAAACTGAAACCTTACTTTAAGTGTTGGAGTGGTTTTTGCAAGTATCCCCCCCCCTTTTTGGCCTTATATACATTGAAGAAACGTATAAGTTGTCGACAGAAGAACCATTCGACATAGTTAGTGACCCTTCAACAGAAGAGTAAGTGTTCGGTCTATTTGTGACATGAACAACATTTATGTAGTTGTTGTTTCCAGAATCTACAATGGAGTTGCCAAATATGAAAAAGGCCTTAGTAGTAGTGGTACTTGTACTAATACTACTAGTTTTGTTTATGAGGCTTTGTGATGTGAAGAAATTCATTGAAGTAATGAACTGGATTAAGGTTATGCAAACAACAGAGCAACCCATAGGAAAATTTTGCTTTTCGATCTTGAAAACTTTTCAATTAATCAATTCACCCTTTCATGTTTCTTCTAGTGTTATTTAAATATCATACTATGTTTTCGTCAGAATGCAATCAATGCAATGGTCTAGCTAGCAAAAATGTGATTAATATTTAATTTTGCTTGTTATGATGATAGACATTTAATTTTAGGCTAAAATATATTTGTGTCCTTGTGTTTGTGAAAAAAGTTCAGTCTGGTTTTCTATGTATATATAAAAAAATATTTTAGGCCTTTGTGTCTTTGTATAATTAAGTTGGCCTATTTGTTAGTATACTATACTAATTTGATAGACTTAGTAAATGTGGTTAGGTAACTTTGCTAGTGGTTTCATAACCAATCCAAAGTAAGAATAAAGGAGGAGAATTGTGCTAGATCATTGATAGACAAGTAAAATTTGTAAAAATTAATATATTACACATGAATCACTCACAACAATTTTCTACTAAAACTAGGTTGTTACTTAGAAGTAATTTGCCGTATCGCTTAAGTAGAGTGTTAAATTACTCTTATAGTAATAAATGTTAGACTTTAATGTGTGAACATACAAGAAAAGATAAAATACCAAATGATTGTATGGAGTAGTGATCCATGTAACAAAGTTGTTGCTAAGGCTACTGTGAAAGAAATGGTTTTTGATTCGGTACTTATTACAAATAAATTACATTCTCCTCTCTAGAAGAATGGAATGGAAACCCATTGAAGAATTTTGAGTTTGAAGGACAGTTCTGGCAGGAGTGTTGAACTTACATTGCATGAGATGGTGAATGCTAGATTTTTTTCCTTTTTTTTTTTGTTTCCCACATGTTTCCTTCTTTGAAGGCAAGACAATTACACTAACACTATGTTTGGATATAGAATTTTAACTGAGGAAAGTAATTTATCAAAGAATTTAAATTTCTGTAATCTAGAATTCATTGTTTGGATGTTTTTTTTGAATAATTTAAAATTTTTGAATTTTAAAACAGAATTTTAAACAACTAAAAATCTGGAATTTCAATTTCTTTCTAAAATGTGAGAAATTGAAGTTCTCTTCTTACAGTTTTTTTCAAGAAATACCGTATGAGATTGTGGAACATCGATCGGGTCTGAACATAAAAGAACACGTATAACTAACACACCAATCATATTTTTTCTTTTTTTTTCATTCATTTTTTTTCATCCTTATAATTTTAACTTTTTTTATCCAAATACAAAATTTTGAAAATAAAAGAATTTCAATTGAAATATTTAAAATTCTTAAATGTTGACACATCTCCCAGCCGGAATTCGAACGAACCTTGGTTCATGAGGCTCTGGGAGACTATTTTTCGCTAGACCCAACCCCCAATTCTAGTCTTCTGTCAGCTATATTTATATTTAATATTGTAGAACATTCCCTAGAATTGGATTATTTCAAAATGTAATCTATCATTGGTCTGCTACATAATTGTGTTCCCATGCAGCAGCATAAACACGTAATTTAACTATTTCTATGATGTGTCGAAACGAAAATTACATATTTAAGAACTGAAAAGCTTCTGCTCCAAGTGTAGCATAAGAGTAGCATATTAGTACACACAAGAGAGAGGGTTCACTTCATTTCTGAAGAACATTACAAATATTATGACAAGAGGTAACAAAAAAAAAAAAGAAAAAACACAGTAGTGCCTGAGAACTTGATATATCGATCAGCTTCGCTTGACGGGATCGAAATTGGAAACCCCGACCACCGCACCGATAATGGCAGCAACAACAACACCACCGGCGGCGATGCTGAGCAAGAAGTTCTTGAGAGAAGGCGAAACGGCGGCCTCGGCCACATCAGGAGCCATCATTGAGGCTGTGAATGCAGCTGCTGTGAGCCCTGTCACAACTTTCTCCTTCATGGAAGCCCTCACCTGAAACCTTCCATTGGGTACTTTTGATGCTGCCATTGCCTTGGAAGAATAAGAACGTAGAGGCAGTGGCTTGAGGAATAATGCATCAGAGCTAGGCACCAGTACCCTCTTCTGGCTGGCATAAGTTACTGGCATAGCCAATGAAACTGCAGAAGTGGAAGCCATGTCTTTTTTCTCTTTTCTGTAGTTTCTTTCTTCTGCTGCTCGATGTTTCTGTGAAGAGTGATGAAATGGGTTGGAATGTTGGATATGTTAACGTGTGTTTTGAGAGAAATGGTGGTGGAAATTTTCAGCATATTTGCCTGTATCTGACGTGGCAGCTTCCTATTGGAAATTCATGGATAAGGCTATCTTAATTATCAGTCCATTCATCACCCGTTGTGTTGAAAATTCAGTGAGGTTTTGAAATGGATCCATTCTTTCCTGCAAGTTTCCTTCTTTTCTTTTTTCCACCTTTTTGCCCGCAAAACGTGAGTAATTTATCAGTTTTATCGACGATGGAATCCAATTTCATTCAAAATAACATGGATAAATGTTTGTATGATTGACGGCACATTGAAAAATTGATTCTAAATTTTCAAATAACTTAATTACAATTTTAATTTTTTTGTTTTACTTAATTTATAATTTTAATCCCTTCATAAGTCTTTAAATATTTTAGCGAATTCACAATCTTGTTTTAATTTTTACTTTTGCCTGTTTTATTTTTTTATTTTGATTTAATTGAATATTAAACTTAACATATTCATTCAAGGTATGATTAAAATTAATTAAAATATAAAAAATAAATGTTTGCAAAATTGAGAATTAGATCAAACTTATAAATTTTCTAAAATAAAAAAAAACCCAATTATAGATTTTAAAAAAATATAAAAAAAATCAAAATTATATTTAAACTAATTCAAAATAGATTTGAGTTTAAAATTTTAGAGAGTTATAAACACTCCTTTTAACATAAGCTCTTCAATTCTTTAAAATTTATTTAAAACTATACATTTAGAAAAGATTTTCATTAAATAAGATGTAGATTTCACTAAACCATGTGTTTTGTAATAAATTTCAACCATAAAAAAGTAAGTTTTTAGTATTTACAAAAAAACTTATTAAATTTCAGACAAAAAAATTATATTAAATTTATTAATGTATTTTTGGAATAAAAGGATTCATTTATCTAAAAAAATAAAAACATTCAAACATAAATTGTTTCACTTTAAAAATAATTTAACCTTTATTTGTAATCTTTTTTTTAAATGTTTGTCTAAACACAGGCTAAATAAGGTTATTCGATAATTTTTTAAAAGAAAAAGAAACACTTCTATATTGTAACCACATCAGTTTAATTTAAAAAATAAAAATATATGAATGAAAATAAAATATTAATAAAATGAAAAGGTAGAGGATATGAGTATGACATAATGCAATTTGCTTTTGAATATGACAATTCTTCAATATATAATCTCTTATTTAAGTACACACCAGTTAATATTGAGAGATCATTGTAATTGTCAAAGGATTAAAGAACTTTGGGCTCATTATTACAATGCAAATATTTATTCTTTTTGTACTTTTCTTTTTCATCATCCTATCCTTTTTTCATCTAATGTTCTGAAAATTCATAAATCGTTTCACTTTAAAATTAATTTAACCTTTATTTGTAATCTTTTTTTAAATGTTTGTCTAAACACACGCCAAATAAGGTTATTGAATATTTTTTAAAAATTTTAAAAAGAAAAAGAAACACTTCTATATTGTAACCACATCAGTTTAATTTAAAAAAATAAAAATATATGAATGAAAATAAAAATATTAATAAAATGAAATGGTAGATGGATATGAGTATGACACAATGCAATTTGCTTTTGAATACGACAATTCTTCAATATATAATCTCTTATTTAAATATACATCAGACACGTTAATATTGACAGATCATTGTAATTGTCAAAGGATTAAAGAAACTTTTCTTTTTCATCGTCTTATCCTTTTTTCACCCAATGTTCTGAAAACCCATAAGATCATCAATTCAGTCAAAATAACAGATTAAGGGATCAATAATCGAATTACTAAATTAATAATTTGTTCAATTTAACTCGATATATATTTTTAAAAAATTAAAAAATAATTAATTAACATTGATGAATTCATACTTCAAATCTTAATAAAATTATAGTATAATATATATTATTATAGTATAAACGTATAATATTATTACTATTATTTATAATTTAGTATAAATTATATAGTGGGATTTTTCACTCCAATAATACCAAAATTAAAAACTTATCTAAATAATACAATTCAAAAATTATTTACATAAATGATATAAATTACTGTGTATGGTGAGAAATCGATTTTTCACAAACCGATTTTAATGATACAAATCATTTGATATATGAAATTAAAATATAAGAAATAACTTATTAATTACTATGATAATCTCATATCAAATAAAATTATTATATTTCTTCTTGAGAATTTTCTATTAACATATCAATGTAATATTAACTCTTAGGAATTTTCAATTGAGCCAATGATCACATTCACATATGCATCATTTATATATGCAATTTAATAAATGAGAATCTTTATCTAATAAAGATCATTACATATATATTGATCTATCAAAAATAATTTAGATTAAAATTATAAAAGATTTATTTCTCATTATCATAATCTCTATTGTAATAACAAGTCTCTAATTTTAATTAAAGATTTGTCAAATTAACAATAAATATGATAATAAAATAAAAAATAATTATTTACTAAAATTGATAATATAATGAATTAGATTTTGGACACAAACATTTATCCCCAACAATTATGAATAAATATATAGTGAAAAGATTAGCAACAAAAGAGTATAAAATTCATTGATTCTAAGATCCATTTGAAATCCTCATTTTTACCATAGAACACTACTATGTCACACGCTATCTCCATATTTTGAATTTGTATATATCATACAAATATCCAAAATTTCAAATGTTAATTTAATTTTTTTTATAAATAAACTCAGTAGTGAAATTCTCCATTCTGAATTTGTGGAGCATCAACTACATCAGCAATAGTGAGCTTGATCTCTTTGTTGAAGAAGTTTTCTAAATTGTATGGCCCTACCGAGGAAGGTGGTCCATTCCATAATGCCTTAGACAATTGTTCATGGATCTTCTCTGTTGGGTGAAAAGAATCCCACCATACATACTCACCAACATTGTCGCATAAGCTGAAGTACTCTATGACTTTCTTTGTTCCTCCACAACTGAAGACACCCCCATAAGGTCCACTTCCACAGCAAGCATTAACTCCATCCTTAAAGCCTTCCATAAAAACAAAATTTGAGTAGTTAAGAATTGTGATTGCTATTAGTGACACTTAGAATGATTAATAATGAGAAATGTGGAACACAGTTTTTTTTTTCCATATAGACTCTTTTGAACACACTCTTTTACTATCTTCTTTTTATATATTTTGATCTTTAAGATGACTCTTTTACTATCTTCTTTTTATATATTTTGATCTTTAAGATGACTACATATAGATTAAAAAATATTTAATGGAATTAAAAATTATTATATTTGAAGTAAAATGACCTTATTTAATATCTTGATTTTTTATACTTGTACCATTAGTAATATGAATTAAATAAGAGTATATTTAAGAAAAATATATTAATTAGACTTTGAAATTCTAAAACATCAAATGTTTTGATAAAAAAATAAAAAGTTAAACATTAAAAGATATGAAAAAGATGTAGTATTAGTTAAAATTTATTGAAATTGATAAAATTGTGAATGTCTCACCTCATATTTAATAATTTTTTAGTTTGATTTTGTAATTTTTAATAAATTTTAACCAAATAAAAATAATATGTTTAAAGATGTGTACTAAAAGTGTATTTATGACACTTCTCTTAATTAATTGGTCGCATATTGCAATACATACCATAATTTGCAGGGTTGTCTATTCTATCTCGAAGCCAATCATAGAAATTAGAGTTAGAGTACTTGAATCCTTCAAGGACATGCTCGAGGCTTGGGAGAACATTACTCAAAGCATTATTATGTGCTAGAGCAAGAGCAGAAGCTGCTTCAAAACAACCACCTTTGTTGGCTTCTTGGTTTAGAGCTCTAAGAGCTGGCAAGCAACCCAAAGGAGACAAACTTAAGAACCCAAACCTTCTAGCCCCTTTCTCATATAGGCTCTGTACACTCATAATGAGATAAAAAATTGTTACTTATTATTATTAAGAAAGCTAATTTGGGTTTTACTTAGTTGATTAAATATTGCAGCTAATTAGGCTTACTTGGACTGCATGTGTCAAGTTTCCAATGACCATTCCAACATATTGTTCAGGATTGTAGCTTTCTTGCATTTTTGGGTTACCAAGATATCCACCCATGTAATCGTTGCTTCCTATGCTAATGAAATAAATTGCTTCTGAGATCAATTCCTTTGCCTTCTTCTCTCCTAGATTTTCTGATAATAATTTCGTCACTTCTTCAAAGTGACTTAATTGTGTTTGAAGGTCAATCACCTATATATAAATAGCAACTTATTATAGAGTTCTACATAAGTCTGTCTCATAAGTTACATGTCAATGTAACAATGAATGATGTTAACTTCTAAGATACTAGTAGCAATCTTTCAAATATCACATGCTCATTCAATGTATTAAGTGATTTTACCAGTCCCTGATGGGTTTCAGCAAGAACACCGGCCCCACCAGAAGCAAAGTTGGCACCGTTACTGTAATCAGCATTTGGTTGTAAAAATGGAGGAAGTAGTGGCAGCTCAGCATATTCAGCTGTATCATAAAAAGAAGAAAATACACAAAAAATATATTCAGATGTATCAGCATGTGTAATCAAAGTTAATTTAGCACTAACCAATGACAAACTGTAATATTTGGCTTCAAAAACAAGAAAATTCAATGAAATCACCAAAACGTGTCTTATGATGGCATTGAATTATTAACATTGAAAATGATAGACGTGTGTGTAGACCCCAGTATCCTTTACTGGGAATAATTTTAGTCGTATCGGTAGAATTACTATGAATGATAAAATTTTCTCTTTTCGAGTATTTAATACAACTATATACTTAAACTAAATATCACTGGTGAAGCCAGAACAGCTCACACCAGTTAATCAACATCCTCCGTAAATGATAGAATTGTGCATTTTAAAATAAATTTAACATCCGAAAAAGAAAATAGGACATATATGTTAACGCATACCTATAAAATCTACAATGACACGACCATCTGAGAATCTTCCCGTGGGTTCTTGAAAAAAGCCGTTTTGTCCATATGGTTTGTAATCTGCCTTGTTCTCAGGAATAGTATTTAGGTAGTTGTTGTTGCCAGAGTCTACAGTAGAGTCGCCAAATATGAAAAAGGCCTTAGTAGTGGTGGTAGTTGTACTGATACTACTAGTTTCGTTTTTGAAGCTCTGGGATGTGCTGAAATTCATTGAAGCAATGAACTGGATTAAGATTATGCTTATGCAAACAACAGAGCAACCCAAAGGAAAATTTTGCTTTGTCATCTTGTGAAGACTCTTCAATTAATCCATCTTTTCAATTGTGCTAAGGTTATATATATAGCATACTTTGCTTTCACAGGTGATACAATCGATGCAGTGGTCTTGCAAAAACTTGATTGGCATTAATTCAGCTTATTATGACGATACGTGTTTAATTTTAGGCTACAGTACTGTATTTGTATCCCTTGTTTTGTTTTGTTTTTTTTTTAATTTTAGTTTAACTTTATAAGTTTAAAAAATTAAATTGATATTTTTGTTACTTTATCACATTAAATTGGTCAATTTGATGGGACGTACTTAACCGTGACAGATGCCTTATTAAAATCAATATTTATCATGTCAGCTAAAACTAACATATAGTTGGTTTAAAAAATTATCAAAACAATCGATTTAATCTAATATAAACACTTTAAAGGATGAACATGAAACTTTTTTAAACTTAAAAAGCAATATAAAAAAAATAAGATGGGTAACTAATTTTAGCTTGAGTATATAAAATAATAAAAAATAACTTTTAGCATGGAGACAATGCATTATATAAAATAAATAAAAAAAATCTAACCAGTACAAATGCATATAATTATGCCAGTATCTTTCCTTTAGTGGGGAGAGACAGTGCAATTTACCTTGAACAGAGCAATTCAATAATTTCTTATTTAAGCCTAACATACACAAGACATTTTAATTTGGACAGATCATTGTAATTGCCACCCAAAGGAATCCGGGTGATCATTACAATACAAATTCATGTATATACTATTGATGCAGTACAGGATAAATTGAACTACCTAAAAGGCTTATTCTTTTGCATTTTTCCTTTTCACTTTCAGAAGATGTTTTCATCTGTTTTTTCTAGGCCGCGGTATCTAAATATCACACTTTGGCATCCAATTATTTCAACTTCAGTTAATTAGGACCAGTAAAATAAAGAAATCTATTTCAATTGATTAATAAAATATGTGAATTATTATAAATTTTTAATTTTCATAGATAAAAAAATAATAGGACAATTACAAATAACAAAGTTTTTTAAACTAGTTTTAATTTATTGTTACTGCATTCCCAAGAGACTTAGACTTGAAATATGTTAGAGCAAAGAATTATTATATGTTAATTAAATCATAATAAACCGTAAAAATTCATAATAAAATAATATAATAATAAAATTAATGCCATGTTATCATTTAATGATAAAAATTAAAATCATTAAATGATAATGTGACATTAATTTTATTATTATATTATTTTATTATGAATTTTTACTGTTCATTTTCCAACTGTTTTTAACTGTAGGAAATGACTTGCCTAATGTTTTTAAGAGCTATTTTGTTTCTCTCCTTCCTTCAACTAATATTTCACTCCACTGTACTCAAACGCAGCACACAACATACCTTTGCCAAGACCTTCAAATTGTTTTATTCTCTCTTGTGTTTTAAGAAGAGGATCGGTATATTTGATCGAAACACACCACTTCGTTCAAAGAAAGAATTAAAAATACATTAAAATTGGTGTGATTCAAGTTAAATCGGAAAAGTCTTTGATTGAATCAGAATATTTTTGGTTGAATCAAGAGAATCTTTAGTTAAATTGAGTGTTGTTTTTTTCTTTAAAAATAATTATTAAATTTTTTATGTTATTTTTTGTGAACTTATATTTATTTTAAAAATATTGGATGTTTATTTGTGTTTGAAATTTATTTATGTACTTGAATTGACATGAATGTTGCAACTTATTTATGTCCTTTTTTGTATTGACAAGAAATTATGTTTCTTTTTTTTTGTCATTTTCGTTGATGAATGACATATTAGCTCGCGACCAGTTAGTATTTAGTCACGACATTTGAGAAATATGATACCTAGTAGTTTTATTCTCTCGTGTTTTAAGAACAGGATCAGTATATTTGATCGAAACACACCGCTCTGTTCATTGAAAGAATTGAAAATACATTAAAATTGGTGTGACTCAAGCTGAATCGGAAAGGTCTTCGATTGAATCAAAGTGATTTTTGGTTGAATCGAGAGAATCTTTAGTTAAACTGAGTGTTGTTTTTTTCTTTAAAAATAATTATGAAATTTTTTATGTTATTTTTTGTGAACTTATATTTATTTTAAAAACATTGGGTGTTTATTTGTGTTTGAAATTTATTTATGTACTTGGATTGACATGAATGTTACAACTTATTTATGCACTTTTTTGTATTGACAAGAAATTATTTGTTTCTTTCTTTTTGTCATTTTCATTGATGAATGACATATTAGCTCGCGACCAATTAGTATTCAGTTACGACATTCGGGAAATATGACACCTACTAGTTTTGTTGAATGAATCAACTGTTTTCTTGTGCGTTCCTCTATTAGGAAGGAATTTCAACTTGCATGAGAAATTTTGATCTTCTTTTTGTATTTGTTTTAAATTTCTATATATGAAGTTTTTGGAATTTTTTCGTACTTATTTAACTTTTTTCGATTTGTGTTGTTGAAAACTTCTATATAAATTTTGCCCTACCCTCTGCCTGGGAATGACAGACCTCGATAGATTTGGGAATGATGGAGCTGGCGAAGAGATTTGAAGAAATTCTCAAACCATTGCAAGCCCAACCCTAACCCCGAGTTCTCTCTCACTCACGATCGCCATACCCAAACCTTGTCACCTCCATGAATTTCACCAACCCGCACTGCCTCATATGATCTATTTTTTGTAATAAATATTTGGTGTAGGGATTGCATGAACTGAGTTTTGTTTTCATGCATAGGAAGCATTTTCAGTGATTTTAACCACCAAAAATCACTTACCAACTTTAAATCGTTTAATGAAAAATGAAATCCGTTAAATACTTAAAACATGTAGCCATGTCAATAATCATCACATCATCGTTTAAGGGATAAATAAAAAGGAGAGACTAAAATATGGAATAAAATAAAAGATTAAAAACTTTAACAAGTCAATTTTTTGTTCAAAGAATAAAAATCAAATTTTAAAAATATCTAAGAACTTAAAATTTAATTAATCTGGTTATTTGATAAAGTTCACTTTTGTTACATTATCAGATTATCTCCTCTCTCAATAGATGCTTAAATTATACTAAAACACTTTTCTTGTTTATTTATTCAATAAAATGAATTTATTCAAACTCTGGATATATAATTACAAATAGTTATGCATATACACGCGTCCTAACAATGTATTGCACTTTACTACAACTTGTACTATCATCGACAACTAATCTTGAACAACTTTTATTTTATTTTAATATTACTTATAATAGAGGAAACATATAATCCTAGCTTAAATACTACATAATAGAGGAAACATATAATCCTAACTTAAATAAGGAAACATATAATCCTAGCTTAAATTATTTGACAACAGAACATTATTTTCCTTTCCTTATTTTTCCTTCCATATATTTATGAGCATATATATTACATTTATGAGAATATGATTTGATTCTATTTTATCCTCCTAGGTTTTAGGTCATTCTACTCTCATTACTATAAATAATGTAATCATTGATATATTGAATGAAGAATTTTATACCAATTTTATTTGTCTCATTTCCTTTAGTTTTGTGTTATGGTATCAAGAGCCTTTTAAGTTTCCAGTCGCCATCTTCCTATGGCTACTTCCGGCTCATCTAGTGAGGACAATCTTACTCCACCACCACCACCACCTTCCTTGTCTCACATCACAATGGTCCAATACCAACAATTGATGAATCTTCTCAGCAAATCCTCTGGACCTGGTGGTGCAAGCTCAGAGACTACTCTTACACAAGCCAACCTCATTCATTCTAACCCAAATCAAATTCACAATTCTGATTTTGGTAGTCATTTTGTTTTTTCTATTCCCACTACACACACACACCTAACACTCTTAGTTCACACACGACACCATGGATAAATGATTCTGGAGCCACAGACCATATAACTTGTTCCTTAGATTGTTTTTATACATATTCTACCATTGCACCAGTAAAGATTCATTTACCTAATGGATCCACTATCCAAGCCCACATTTCGGGTAGCATAAAATTCACTCCAGATTTTATCATCCATAATGTTCTTTTTGTCCCTGATTTTAGCTTCAATCTTTTGTCTATCCCAAAGTTATTATATACTTTTCCATGTCCTATTATTTTTTCTAGTGATCTTTCTAAAATTTCTTGTGAAATACAAGACATGAGCACGTTGAAGACAATTGGTTTGGCTGACTTGAAGGAAGGCCTTTTTCACTTGATAGTTGGAAAGGATAAAAGCCCATCTACCAATAATATCACTGCCACCAACACCAATACCTCCAAGCTTTGGCATTTTTGATTAGGTCATTTATCTGGTAATCGTTTTAATGTCTTAAATCAACAATTCCCTTTTATTTCAAAAGATTCTAATGAAATTTGTGACATTTGTCATTTAGCTAAACAAAAACGATTGCCCTATTCTCTTAATTCGAGTAGAAGCTCTAAAATTTTTGAGTTGATTCATATGGATATTTGGGGACCATTTTTTAAATCATCAATTCATGGACATAGATATTTTTTAACTATACTTGATGATTTTAGTAGATATACTTGGGTGGTTTTATTAAAATCAAAAAGTGAAGTGAAAACACATGTTCAAAATTTTATTAATTTGATTGAAAATCAATTTGAAACAAAAATTAAATGCATTCGATTCGATAATGGTCCTGAATTTTTTCTTAAAGATTTTTTTTCTTTAAAGGGTATAATTCACCAAACTAGTTGTGTGTATACCCCTCAACAAAATGGAAGAGTGGAACGCAAACATCAACATATCCTTAACGTAGCTAGGGCCCTTATGTTTCAATCTAAACTTCCAACAAATTTTTGGTCCTATGCTATAAAACATGTCGTTTTCCTCATAAATCGTGTTCCTTCTCCTGTTATTTCTTATAAAACACCATTTGAGCTTTTATACAAAACTCACCCATATTTTTCTATGATCAAAGTTTTTGGTTGCTTATGCTATGCATCAACTCATAATCAAACTCACAAGTTTCAACCTCGTTCAAGAAAAGGGGCATTCTTAGGTTTTCAAAATGGTACCAAGGGATATGTTGTTTTAGACATTAACACAAGAGAAATATTCATTTCCAGAAATATTGTTTTCCATGAATCTTTCTTTCCCTTCCACACAAACCAAAACCTCTCTACTAGCGAAGCCCAACCACATTCACATATAGACCCAATTTCACATACACTACATATAGATCCAATTTCACATACGCTACCTACAACACCCCAATTTACCCCATCCACACCTATCACAACAAACACTGAACCAAAAATTCCCCAACCCAATGGCTCACCATCACCTTTCCCAAATCCTTCAACTCCTCCTACAATCGGCACACCAAATCCCAACATCATTGATCAACACATCCAAGAACCACCATCTAACCATGCTTTACCACGTCGCTCCAACCGCGACACTCATCCTCCTTCTTACCTTTCTGATTATCAGTTTCAAATTCCTTCCCTCAAGTCTGCTCAATCATCATCAACATGCACATATCCAATTCAGAGTTTCCTCTCATACACTCATGTCTCTCCTTCTCATCGCCATTTCCTTATGACTCTATCATCTGAGCACGAACCCACCAGTTTTCATGAAGCTGTGAAACATCAATGTTGGCGTGATGCCATGAAATGTGAGATCAAGGCTCTATAGTTAAATCAAACCTGGGACATTGTTCAAACCCCTTCTCATGTACGACCAATTGGATGCAAGTGGGTATATAAAATCAAACGACTACTGAATGGCAGTATTGAGCGTCACAAGGCTCGTCTTGTTGCAAAAGGATACTCTCAAATTGAGGGCATAGATTACTTTGAAACCTTCTCCCCTGTTGTTAAGATGGCCACTGTTAGAGTTGTTCTTGCTCTAGCATCTATTAATCGATGGCACCTCCATCAATTAGATGTTAGCAACGCTTTCTTACACGGGGACCTCAGGGAGGACGTTTACATGGAGACCCCTCCTAGCTTGCTTGGTTACACATCAAGTCAGAGTTGCAAATTGAAGAAATCACTTTATGGATTAAAGCAATCCAGCAGACAATGGTATGAAAAATTATCTAATCTATTGCTGATTTGTGGTTATTCACATGCCCATGCTGATCATAGCCTATTCATCATGGCTCATAATTCTGAATTTACTGCTTTAATTGTATATGTTGATGACATTGTGCTAACCGGTAATTCCCTTGCTGAGATTGAACGCATTAAGCATATTCTTCACATTAATTTTCACATTAAGGATTTGGGGAAATTGAAATATTTTTTGGGGATTGAAGTTGCACATTCTGATAAAGGAATTTCATTATGCCAACGTAAGTATTGTTTGGATTTACTGAAAGATTCATGTATGCTTGGGTGTAAGCCATCCTCCACTCCTATGGATAGTTCTCTTCGACTCCATAATGATTCATCTGGTTTTCTTGATGATCCCCTATCTTATAGACGCCTAGTTGGAATACTAGTCTATTTGACAAGCACACGCCCTGATATTGCCTTTGCTACACAACAACTAAGTCAATTTATGTCCAAACCAACAAAAGCCCATCATGCTACAGCTATTCGCGTTCTTCAATATCTCAAAGGGTGTTCAGGCAAAGGCTTATTTTTTCCAAGGACTTGCTCTCCTCATCTACTTGGATTTAGTGATGCTGATTGGGCAACATGTATTGACTCTAGGCGCTCTATTACTGGTTATTGCTTCTTTATAGGAAATTCGCTTGTTTCATGGAAAACCAAGAAGCAAACTACAGTATCACGTTCCTCTTCTGAGGCTGAATATCGAGCACTTGCTTCTGCAACTTGTGAATTACAATGACTTTCTTACCTTCTAAGAGATCTACGAATTCCCCTTTCCAAGACTCTCGTACTTTACTGTGATAATCATAGTGCTTTTCACATTGCTGTCAATCCAGTCTTTCATGAACGCACCAAACACTTGGACATTGATTGTCATCTAGTCCGTGAAAAGTCTCAAGCTGGACTCATGTTACTGCTCCCAGTCCCTTCTTCAAATCAACTTGCAGATATATTCACAAAGGCTCTCCCTCCTCAATCCTTCAACACCAATTTTTCCAAGCTGCAGTTACAAAACATTTTTGCACCTCCATCTTGTGGGGGACTAATAGAGGAAACATATAATCCTAGCTTAAATAAGGAAACATATAATCCTAGCTTAAATTATTTGACAGCAGAACATTATTTTCCTTTCCTTATTTTTCCTTCCATATATTTATGAGCATATATATTACATTTATGAGAATATGATTTGATTCCATTTTATCCTCCTAACTTTTAGGCCATTCTATTCCCATTACTATAAATAATGTAATCATTGATATATTGAATGAAGAATTTTATACCAATTTTATTTGTCTCATTTCCTTTAGTTTTCTGTTAACTTATATGAACATCTTTGGAACACATTATAATTTATCATTTCAATTGTTTTCATATGATAAAAAAAATTGTTTGTGAAATAATTTAGATGTTTGGAAACACAACTAATTATTTGTAGCTTACGATTATTTTTCAATAACTTTTTTTTTAGTTTTTTCCACTGTTTTCATACTCTTTTATTATATAAAAGCTGATTATTTTGTTGCATCAATACAAAATTAATTATCTTAAAACCATTTTTCTAGAAAATTTATCCAAAAAAAAATTAATTCGGATTATAATGGAATGGATTGTAAATAATTAATTATGCATGTAATCAATTATTAAAATAATTTAATTTTTGCAACTATCCCAAACATACCCTAAGAAAAAATCATGTTTTAAATAGGTGTATTATCAATTTTTGAAATAATGTTTAACTTTTGTTGTTGTTACCAAACACTTGATGTGGACTTTTGAGACCCAAGTTATGATGAACTTCTCTACCTATCTTACTTCTTTACAACAAAGTTGATAGAATTATGTTTAAGCGAGTGTATTATGGATTATAATTATGTTCGATAAAATTAACTACAAGTTGGAAAAGTTAGTTGATAGTTGAAAATTGATAGCTAAACAACTAGTTTATTAAAATATAAATGTTCGGTAAAACTAATTAAAAAGTTAACTAGAAACTGAAAAACTAGTTAATAGTTGAAAGTTGAAAGCTAAACAACTAGTTTATTAAAAAGTGCAAAATAACATAAAAGTAATAAAATTATGATTTATTTTAAAAATATAATCATAAAATTTGATAAATTTATTAAGGATAAAAGAAAAGAAAATATAAAAAGTTAAAAATTAATATTTAAAAAAATATTATTTCAACTAACATTTCATAAAACATTAAAAACTACTAAAAAAAACTTTACCGAACAATCAAACAAACTTTTCAACTAGTAAAAATAACTAAAAACTAGTTAAAATATTTTGTTGAACATAATCTATGTTTCTAGCATTTCTCTTCACCAAAAGTGCTAAAAATACACTCTGTAGCACACTCATCCAAACTCATTCTCTCTAGTTGATTAGAATTTATTGAAAATCAGGAAAAAATATAATTAGATATGATGTGAGATCAATAAAATTTTAACATTTTAAATAAATTTCAAACCAATAACAGAATGTATTTGAAAGAGTGTGTTAGAGAACAAGTTTCAAATATTTTTGTCTAGAAAAATACTTAAATAGTTAAACCAATAAAAGTAGTTATAAATACGAATGAGGTTATAAAAAAAGTTAGAATAAGATAAATTTTGGTAGTTAAAATGAATTTTTCAATTGTAGTAGTTGGAATAAAAATTTGGGATAAACTACGGATACTTTTTTACTCAACACAATTTTATTCGAATCACTTGATAATCAGAGCAAAAGTCAGATGTTTTCTTATTTTTACTAATTTTTGACATAGTTCAAAACTGCAAATACTTGTTGATAAATTTCTCGATTTAGAATGATTAGGAACATCAAGTGTATAATGCTAGGCTTGTGCTCTACTATGCAACATTTATTATTCAATAAAATAATTATGATAAATTTTATTGCTAATTCAAAAATTTGTTTCACATTGAGGTTGAGAGATTTGTATATGCCTCAAGTATTACACGTATTGTAAGTGTTTATGTATATCAATAACATGATAATCAATCATTCCACGAAATAATTATAAAAATTAAATACATGTAAAGTCATGTAAAAATAACATAATAATGATCAAGATGATAATTAACGGCATCAATTTTAAGAATTAAATCAATACTTTAAAAATAATCAATAAATAGTTATTTTCTCGAAATAAACGTAACTATATATTTTTTTCTTATCGTGAACAAACAACTTAATTAAAAGATATAGGACACTTTTCACTTGTCTTAATTATTGTTGATTTTTAAGGAAAAGTAAACATAACTATATACTTAACAAACGACGCAATATTGAAAATTAATACTTAACTATATATAAAAGAAAGGAGAATTATTACTTATACTCTTTACTTTCAATTAAAATTAATTAAAAATTAAAATAAAGAGTAAAACTTATTAAATAAGACATAAGTTCAATAGAATTGTTTTATTTCCAATACATTTTAGTCAGTAACAAAATGTTTGTTCAAGACTATATTTAATAAAACTAATTGATAAGTTAGTTGAAAGTTTATAAACTAATTCATTGGTGAAAAATTATAAGTTACAAACTAGAAGCTCAAAAATTAAAAGTTAATTAAAAACTTATAAATTATCTAATTTAATTTAAAGTATTTGGAAAGACTAGATAATAAATTAACTTATAAATGTCAAACAATATAAAAAAATATATTTAATATTTTTAATATTTTAATTTTATTTCTAACAACTTATCTATCATCTTAAAAAGTAGGATAATGATTTTCTAAATTTTGTACTAAAAAAATGATAAAATAAAATAAATAAAATTTATTAGAATTATATTATTTAAAATCATTTTTGTAACATTTAAATACTTTATTGATATTATTATTTTAAAACAAAAGATAAAAAATTATTTTTTCTTTATAATTTTTCTTAAACATTCAATTTTTATTTGCATAATAAAAATTTTGATGTGTACATTTCTCACTTGTATAACTATGAAATAATTATTAGAGTTAATATGATTTAAATAATTTTAAATCTTAAAGAGTGATGTAGTGATGCAAATTGACGCGTTGACTATTATTTATGTGTGTGTAAAAATTTAAAATTAGATATAATTTTTTTTCCAGAAAGCAAACAAAAAATTTAAGAGGATATTTAAATTGAATAAAAAGGTATAGTAGAATTTTAAATAGAATAGTAAAAAATCAACTAGTAGCTTAAAACAAAGCCGTGTATTGAACATACTCAAAAGGCTTAACAAACAAAGCGGTGTGTTGCTAACTTTTAAAAAGTAAATTTAACTCAATATTTGCTTTAAATAAAATAGAAAAGAGAGAAATAGACATGAAAAAGGAGGAAATGAAGACATTTTTTTAATCTTTTATTTTGTCTGAAAAAAATAAATACATTTTTATACAATAAATCTTTTTTAAAAATTAATAAATTATTTAATGTTAAGAAAAAAAAGAGTAAAAAATTAATTTTTAGATTAAATTTTATTTTTAATTATTTTAAGAATTTTTTATAAGTTTAAACATGTGTTTAGTCCCTCACATGGTAGTTATATTTTTTTAATCCTCCAAATTTGAAGTGGCTTCTTTTACTCATTGGAATTCACAAAATGTTCTTTTTAATCCTTTTGTAAAGTGAGTTAAATAAGAAATAAAATATTTATAATTTTTTACTATCAGAATTTGATTTTTATTTTTTATTTTAAAGTATAATTTTTTTTGCAGTTTGTATTGACATGAATAAAGTAGAAATATAACACCTATTAGTTTTATTCTCTCTTGTGTTTTAAGAACAACATCGATATATTTGACGAAAACACACCGTTCCGGTTCACTAAAAAAATTAAAAATACATTAGAACTAGTGTGACTCAAGTTGAATAAGAAAGGTCTTTGATTAAATTAGAGTAATTTTTGGTTGATTCGAGAGAATCTTTAGTTGAACTGAGTGTTGTTTTTTCTTTAAAAATAATTATGAAGTTTTTTGTGTTATTTTTTGTGAACTTGTATTTATTTTAAAAACATTGGGTGTTTATTTATGTTTGAAATTTATTTATGTACTTGGATGACATGAATGTTGCAACTTATTTATGTACTTTTTTGTATTGACATGAAATTATTTGTTTCTTTCTTTTTGTCATTTTTGTTGATGAGTGACATATTAGCTCGCGACCAATTAGTATTTAGTTATCATATTCGGGAAATGTGACACCTACTAGTTTTGTTGAATGAATCAACTGTTTCCTTGTGTGTTTCTCTATTAGGAAGGAATTTCAACTTGCATGAGAAATTTTGATCTTCTTTTTGCATTTGTTTTAAATTTCTATATATGAAGTTTTTGGAATTTTTTTCGTACTCGTTTAACTTTTTTGGATTTGTGCTGTTGAAGATTTCTACATAAATTTTGCCCTCCCCCCTGCCTCGGAATGACAGACCTCGATAAATCTGGGAATGATGGAGCTGGCGAAGAGATTTGAAGAAATTCTCAAACCATTGCAAGCCCAACCCTAACCCCGAGTTCTCTCTCACTCACGATCGCCATACCAAACCTTGTCACCTCCATGAATTTCACCAACCGGTAGTGCCTCATATGATCTATTTTTTGTAATAAATATTTGGTGTAGGGATTGCATGAACTGAGTTTTGTTTTCATGCATAGAAAGTATTTTCAGTGATTTTAACCACCAAAAATCACTTACCATCTTTAAATTGTTTAATAAAAAATGAAATCCGTTAAATACTTAAAACATATGGCCATGTCAATAACCATCACATCATCATTTAATGGATAAATAAAAAGGAGAGGCTAAAACATGAAATAAAATAAAAGATTAAAAACTTTAACAAGTCAATTTTTTGTTCAAAGATTAAAAATCAAATTTTAAAAATGTCTAAGAACTTAAAATTTAATTAATCTGGTTATTTGATAAAGTTCACTTTTGTTACATTAGTAGATTATCTCCTCCCTCAATAGGTGCTTAAATTATACTAAAACACTTTTCTTGTTTATTTATTCAATAAAATGAATTTATTCAAACTCTGGATATATAATTACAAATAGTTATGCATATGCACGCGTCCTAACAATATATTGTACTTTACTACAACCTGTACTATCATCGACAACTAATCTTGAACAACTTTTCTTTTATTTTAATATTACTTATATGAACATCTTTAGAACACATTATAATTTATCATTTCAATTGTTTTCATATACAATAAAAAAAATTGTTTGTGAAATAATTTAGATGTTTGGAAACACAACTGATTATTTGTAGCTTACGATTATTTTTCAATAAATTTTGTTTTTGTTTTTTTCGCTGTTTTCGTACTCTTTTATTATATAAAAGCTGATTATTTTGTTGCATCTATACAAAATTAATTATCTTAAAACCATTTTTCTAGCAAATTTATCCAAACAAAAATTAATTCTGATTATAATGGATTGTAACAATAATTAATTATAAATGTAATCAATTATTAAAATAATTTAATTTTTGCAACTATCCCAAACATATATACCATAAGAAAAAAATCTTGTTTTAAATAGAAGTATTATCAATTTTTGAAATAATGTTTAACTTTTGTTGTTGTTACCAAGCACTTGATGTGGACTTTTGGGACCCAAGTTATGATGAACTTCTCTACTTATCTTATTTCATTACAACAAATTAAAGTTGATAGGACTATGTTTAAGCGAGTGTGCTATGTAATATAACTATATTCGATAAAATTAACTAAAAGTTGGAAAAGCTAGTTAATAGTTGAAAATTGATAGCTAAACAACTAGTTTATTAAAATAAGTGTTAGGTAAAACTAACTAAAAAGCTAACTAGAAGCTGAAAAATTAGTTAATAGTTAAAAGTTGGAAGCTAAACAACTATTTTATTAAAAAGTGTAAAATGACATAAAAGTAATAAAACTATAATTTATTTTAAAAATATAATCAGAAAATTTGATAAATTTATTAAGGATAAAAGAAAATAAAATATAAAAAGTTAAAAGTTAACATTTTAAAAAATATTACTTCAAGTAACATTTCAAAAAACATTAAAAACTACTAAAAAAAAAACTTTACCCAACAATCAAACAAATTTTTCAACTAGTTAAAATGTTTTGTTGAACATAATCTATGTTTCTAGCATTTCTCTTCACCAAAAGTGCTAAAAATATATTCTTTAGCACACTCATCCAAACTCATTCTCTCTAGTTGATTAAAATTTATTGAAAATCAAGAGAAAATATAATTAGATATGATGTGAGATCAATAAAATTTTATCATTTTTAATAAATTTTAAGCTAATAAGAGAATGTATTTAAAAGAGTGTTAGAGAATATGTTTCAAATATTTTTGTTTGGGAAAATTCTTAAATAGTTAAACCAATAAAAGTAGTTATAAGTGCGAATGAGGTTATAAAAAAAGTTAGAATAAGAGAACTTTTTCTTAGTTAAAATGAATTTCTCAATTGTAGTAGTTGGAATAAAAATTTGGGATAAACTACGGATATTTTTTTACTCAACACAATTTTATTCGAATCAGTTGATAATCAGAGCAAAAGTCAGATGTTTTCTTATTTTTACTATTTTTTGTCATAGTTCAAAATTGCAAATACTTGTTGATAAATTTCTTGATTTAGAATGATTAGGAACATCAAGTGTATAATGCTAGGCTTGTGTTCTACGATGCAACATTTATTATTCAATAAAATAATTATGATAAATTTTTTTGCTAATTCAAAAATTTGTTTCACATTGAGGTTGAGAGATTTGTATATGCCTCAAGTATTACACGTATTGTAAGTGTTTATGTATATCAATAACATGAATCATTCCACCAAATAGTTATAAAAATTAAATACATGTAAAGTCATGTAAAAATAACATAATAATGATCAAGATGATAATTAACGACATCAATTTTAAGAATTAAATCAATACTTTAAAAATAATTAATAAATAATTATTTTCTCGAAGTAAACATAATTATATATTTTTTTCTTATCGTGAACGAACAACTTAATTAAAAGATACCAGACACTTTTCACTTGTCTTAATTATTGTTGATTTTTAAGGAAAAGTAAACATAACTATATACTTAACAAACGACACAATATTGAAAATTAATACTTAACTATATATAAAAGAAAGGAGAATTACTACTTATACTCTTTACTTTCAATTAAAATTAATTAAAAATTAAAATAAAGAGTAAAACTTATTAAATAAGACATAAGTTCAATAAAATTGTTTTATTTCCAATACATTTTAGTCGGTAACAAAATGTGTGTTCAAGTCAAGACTATATTTAATAAAATTAATTGATAAGGTAGTTGAAAGTTTATAAACTAATTTATTGATGAAAGATTATAAGTTACAAACTAGAAGCTCAAAAATTAAAAGTTAATTAAAAACTTATAAATTATTTAATTTAATTTAAAGTATTTGGAAAGACTAGATGATAAATTAACTTATAAATGTCAAACAATATAAAAAGATATATTTAATATTTGAATTTTTATTTCTAATAACTTATCTATCATCATAAAAAGTAGGATAATAATTTTTTAAATTTTATACTAAAACAATGATAAAATTAAATAAATAATATTTATTAGAATTATATTGTTTAAAATCATTTTTGTAACATTTAAATACTTTATTAATATTATTATTTTAAAACAAAAGATAAAAAATTATTTTTTTCTTTATAATTTTTCTTAAACATTCAATTTTTATTTGCATAATAAAAATTTTGATGTGTACATTTTTCACTTGTATGATTATGAAATAATTATAAGAGTTAATATGATTTAAATAATTTTTAATCTTAAAGAGTGTTGTAGTAATGAAAATTGACAAGTTGATTGTCATTTGTGTGTGTGTAAGAATGTAAAATTAGATATAGTTTTTTTTTTCAGAAAGCAAACAAAAAATTTAAGAGGATATTTAAATGGAATAAAAAGGTATAATAGAATTTTAAATAGAATAGTAAAAAAACAACTAGTAGCTTAAAACAAAGCCGTCTATTGAACATACTCAAAAGGCTCAACAAACAAAGCGGTGTGTTGCTAACTTTTAAAAAGCAAATTTAACTCAATATTTGCTTTAAATAAAATAGAAAAGAGAGAAATAGACATGAAAAAGGAGGAAATGAAGACATTTTTTTAATCTTTTATTTTGTTTCTGAAAAAAATAAATACATTTTTATACAATAAATCTTTTTAAAAAATTAATAAATAATTTAATGTTAAGAAAAAATGAGTAAAAAATTAATTTTTAGATTAACTTTTATTTTTAATTAGTTTTAGAATTTTTTTTATAAATTTAAACATGTGTTTAGTTCCTCGAGTTATATTTTTTATAATCCTCCAAATTTGAAATGACTTTTTTAGTCATTGAAATTCACAAAATATTCTTTTTATTCTTTTGTAACGTGAGTCAAATAAGAAATAAAATATTCACAATTTTTTATATTTTTGACTATCAGAATTTGATTTTTATTTTTTTATTAGTATAACTTTTTTACAGTTTTAATATGCTTGAATAAAGTCGATAAAAAATAAAATAATTTTAAAAACAGTTAACGAGTTTTTAAATTTTTTACTATGACTTAATTATAATATTTTTTAACTTTTAAAAGTGTACTTTAAAATATAAAATAAAAGGTCAAAATGTATTACAAATCACGAATATTTTATTTGATGTTTGACTTATACTTGTGAATTTTATCAAGCACTAAAAATAAAAACTTTAAATTTGAAAAAATAAAACAAATGACTCAAATTTTAAAAAATAAAAATATATTTAAGTTTTTTTTATATAACTCTTAAAAACGAATATTTTTGGAATATGTTTTCTCTCTCTTTCTATTCCACTCATCTGAATAAACTTAAAAAGAAATGTCTTCATTTCTTTCTTTATTATTTTTATCCATTCAAAGTTTCAAACAGTATAAATTTTATTGTCTACTTTGTTTATCTTTCATTTCTATATTTCACTTATAATCCAAACAAAATGTTTTTTTTCTTCAAGATTTTCAAATACAAAAATATTACATAATTTAAACTTTATTTTTTATTTTAAAACTTTATATAAAATAATAAAAAATATTTTCATTACTTTTATACATTAAAAAAAAACAATAAAAAGAAAACATTTTCCTCAACTAAAAAACTAACTGGTGCTTGATTTGATTCCTTTGTCAAAGTTGGGGATAGGAAATTTAACAATTCGATTACTCACTCCTTTAGTTTTCCTTCCCCTGTTCCTAATCGTTTCCCTGAAAAAACCCTAAAACCAGAAAACGTTCCTCATTGAAAAATCCCATCTTTCATTTCAACGTTCCTCAATAGCGCATTCTAGTCTTCACGAGCAATAATTTTTCGATTGCTTTCCCAACATGACCGCTTCCAATAAGAAAAACCCCAAAGAGAAACCAATTCGCCGCAAGTAAGTCCCAATCCAATTTCATCACTTTTCGCAACCTCAATTTTTTATATATGTATGTTTAATACAAATATAGATATACGCATAATGTCGTAATTGCATGCTTCTGATTGCGGTTGTTATGCAGGGAAGAAAAACCGGAAGAACCGGAAGTGCCGAAATACAGAGATCGAGCTAAAGAGCGTAGAGAGGATCAGAATCCTGATTATGAACAAACTGAGCTTGGATTTCATGCAGTTGCACCACCTGGTACTGTGGATATTCGGTAAGGTTTCGGTTATCCGTTTTCGCAATTATAGCACACTCAAAAGGAAGATAAACAAAGTGTTTATTCTTTTGGGCTTGCTCAGTGTTTTGTTGGTGGCGGTAATTAACAAACTGAACTTTGTTATGCTGTTTTTGTAGGTCATCTGATGCGCACAAGTTATCTATTGAGAAGAGCAAGTACCTTGGAGGTTTGTATTGTACTATTGTTTGCTATACTTGTACCAATTGCCGTCTCGGTTTGCCAAAGCAAATAAACTTAAGTAAAAGTTGGTTTTCTTCCTCACATTGGGGAACTATTAAGGTTTGAGGTCTCTTTTATTGTTGCGTATGTGTAAAGAATGCTAATTGTTGTAGTAGATTTGTTTCTGGGAGGGTTTGGTGTTGGGGATTGGGTTTTGACAGTACATTGAAACCTAAGCATAAGATGCATTGAAATTTGAAATTC